>NC_039267.1:16793827-19263827 GCF_003368295.1 Carassius auratus
TATGCAACTTTTCTGTTGACGTTTATGTTATATTTTGAACGTGCTTGCCTGTTAAATAGCCTATGTGTGTATTTAAATGGCTTTTTTATATCATGCTCGATTTACTTTATTTTCTGATTTTATCATTTTTTTTCTTTGTGAAAAGTACGAAGGTTTATTATTATTTTATTATTTATATTATTTAAATTTCCCAATAGCATTACTTTTAGCATTAAATACCAGTAAAATACAGCTAAGTCACTAATATGAAAACCATTGAATCCAATTCTATTAAATTTAATTATGAATGACTCCTTACCTTGATTTCAAGAAATCCAGAAGTTCAGTCCCTCCTTGACACCCTTTAGCAGTGAGCATTCAGAAATCAAGTTTCTTCAGCAAAGAGGGTTTTGGGTATCACACACACGCGTGTTTCCTATGTGTCACAGCTTTGCAATAACCTTATGTTCAGTGTTTTGAATGATGTTTTGTATGAACGCTGCATGCCGTCTCTGCAGACTTTGACCTTTTTTTGCAGTGGCCACAATATCTTGGTATGAACTTCGGAAGAAAAAAGACACAAGGAAAGTGCTGTTGTAAGGTAGGACACCTCTTGGCTGAAGTTCAGCGCAGTGGCCTTTGATCACTCACTGATACGAAACATCAAGGGAAACTGATATGTTTTGCTCTGCATTCACATAGTAAAAGAGCAAATTGTTCTTTAATGGCATGCAAACCATACAAAAACATTTCTATTTTATTGCTGTACTCACCAATGCACACATGCATTGCATGCATGTCACAGAAACAGTATACCATAGGATGAAGCTTTATAATGCCTTTAATTGTCTGTGGGAATCAGTAACCTCTATATGACAAGAAACTATAGCAACTGAACACAACTTATATATGTGCTATATGCAGTACAAACCAGCTGCAGTGCTATAATTGGATCCTAATTAACATAACTTTCTCACCACATTTGTTTTTCTTTATCTTCTCTCATGGAGCGAAATTACATGTAAAATGTAAATCTTCTATGTTTTTAATTACGGAATTTAAATTAATTTTAATTTTTTTTCTTTCTTTTTTTCATGCATAAAGTAAAAAAAAAAGTCAGGGTGGTAAAACTGTGCTAATATTCTAATGAAGAAAAAAAAAACGTATTAAAAAACACATTTTTGAAAAGAAAACCATCAGTAGTAGTTTGCCATATGCTTTTATTTCTTGGGGATTTTTTTTTTTTTTTTTTGATAAACCTTTGTCCACCAAATCAAAGTCATGTGGTTCGACCATCATTCAGATACATGCAAAAAAAAAAAAAAAAAAAGAACAGGACCCCCTGATAGAGCTTATAATGGTTAGTTCAGGTTGTACAATGTCATGTGGTGCAACTCTTAAAAAATGTAATTATATTTATGAATTAATAATTTATAAAAAAATAAATTAAGATGTGTACACTCGCATGCATTCATAGTCAAAGGAAAAAGTTATTACTTTTTACTTGATGGTTACACCGCATGACATTTTTGCACCATTAAATATAAAAATCCTTAAAATGTGTTTTTTTTTTTTTTTTTTTTTTTTTTTTTTTTTTTACCATCTGAAATCAACACTAATACAAAGTGTACACCCCAAAGAACTTGGCATGTGAGTTTAAACTGTATTTTGTAATAGTTTTACTTAATTTCGGACATGTCATTGATACTTGTACTCATTACATTTTACATTATCAAAAGCAGCACTGTTTTCAGTATTGATAATAAGAAGAAATGAGCAGCAAACCAGGATCATGTGACACTCAAGACTGGAGTAATGATGCTGAAAATTCAGCTTTGATCACAGGAATAAAATACATTTTACAACATGTTACAATAAAAATGAGTTCTTTAAAATTATAATAATATTTCACCATTTTAATGTATTTTTATACAAATAAACGCAGCATGAAATTTTTCTTTCAAAAATCTTGGTGACATACCAAAGATTCCATAAATACAATACACAATACAAAATAACATAGCATTTTATAATATAGCATTTTTTTTCTTTTTAAGGACAATGTGGACCTGGCTAATCCAGATTGAGACCGTATGGGCAGTGTGAACGCAGATAATCCAGATCAAGACCCTGAGGTTAAATCGCACACTTCTAATGAAAGTGAAATAGTTTTTCCTAAACAACCCTGAATCATTCCTGACCCTTTTCGAGTGTCAACCCCATCTTTCTAACAGAGGACACACTACCACTTTTAGACACCTCTGTAAGTATCCTTCTCAGTCCCCTTCCATCCGTAACTGAACAACATCTGTTTTCTGAAAGTACTCGTCTGTGAGACATTGAATAATTGTGGAGTCTGACCGAAGAAAGCAGAAAGGGGCTCTAAAGCAGATTCACCCTCATTGGCCTCCAGGTTACGTTTAGACACCCTGAAACCTCTGGGGTCGTGTGCCTAATCTCTGAGGTCGTCTCGCCACTCGCTCCTTCTATTACTCAGAGGCTGTTGTAATCACTGGACCTTGCAACACTCAATTAGGGTTTAATTGGATTGGTGTGTGTTCCTGGTGAAACTGTCAGTCCCCTGTTCAACTGAAAAGACAGAGCTGATTATTACTGTTGACAAGTGTAACACACAGAGCTGGACGCTTGTGTCAGGAGAAACACCCCTTACACACTCATTCATTGTAGCAGCGCTGTCTCATTACACTCCGCTTTTGGAATCTGTAAGATGTTTAGTTGTTAATCATAAAACATGATTTTTATTTTAATAAAAAAAATGGTTACGTAGTACTTTCCCAAAGCAGCTTCATTACAGGTATTCTTTATAACAATTTTAGTGTAAATAAAATTTGTGTGATTTTATTATTCTTTATTTTATTTTAATTAACTCTAAAAACAGCATGTAAAATACAATAATACAACCCACAAAAATCTATAAAAAATAGTCATTATTTTTATGATTTAATATAATATAATATAATATAATATAATATAATATAATATAATATAATATAATATAATATAATATAATATAATATAATTGTATTGTATTGTATTGTATTGTATTGTATTGTATTGTATTAGGTATTTGATGGTATTTATTTATGGACAGAATTGCAAATTATATATATTTTTATAAATATTATATTTACATAATATATAATATTAAAGAATATAACAATATAATATAATTGTATGTAGTATTTTATGATGTTTTATGAATATATATATATATATATATATATATATATATATATATATATATATATATATATATATATATATATACATGATGAGAATTGCTAATTCTTTTTTTATAAATATAAAATTTACATTGTAATGCTTTATGATGTTATATATTATGGATGCCAATGTATACAAACATAATTAGAATATATGAATATGAATATAATATATATAATATACAGTATATTTACATTTACATGTCTTTTATAATGTTATATAAATGTGGCTGTCAATATTATAAACTATATCATTTTTATATACATTTTAGAGCCTGTAGTATATTTATATGTAATATTTTATGATTTTATGTAAATCTTGATGTATATAATATAATATGATTTAATATAATATTTTATATTTTATGCTGTTATTTAAAACTGGATGTCTACATCTATAAAGAATTGCAATATTAGAAATTATATTATTTGTATATATTTTAGAGCCTACAATATCATATGAAATGTATTTATTTGTACTGTAATATTTTATGTAATATAAAGTGTGAATATATATATGCAAAGAATTGCAAGATTAGAAATTATATATTTAATATCCTATAACAGTATTATTATTATTATCATTTACAGTAGGTTTGTTACTTAAGGTTTGAATATATGAATGAAAAAAGCATCTCTGAATATCTAAAGAATGTTCCAGTCGATGTGGTAACAGTGGTGTACATGATATTACATCTGTATATGGTTGTGTTACGTGATGCACAGGCCATGCACAGACATGATTGAGCTGCCTTGACAGCCGAGGTGGATTAGATTTTCAAAATGGTCTCTAGACATAAAAGAGGGGAAATCAATTTGAGTCAGTGGGGATGATTTGTTCAGTGATTTAGCATTGTTACGGAGAGTGTGAGCGTGGATTTATGACACCGCTGTGTAATGAAGCCTGAGCTGGGTCAGGATCTACAGACTCGACTCTCTCTGACATGTACAAATCTCTCAGCGCTTATTAAAACATCAGCAGTCTGCGTTCACAGTTCGTGACGGATGCTTTCACCAACACAGCACACTCCTCATCTCGCATGGCCCTGATCTGTGCTGAGAGAGATGTCAGACTCCTTGGGCTTTATTCAGCTTGTTTCTTCAGAACTGACAAGAAGTGTTGGAGCGGGGAATCTGATTGGGATATTGTGCTTGCTGGATTCAAACCTGTTTTTCCAAAATATGCACCAAATGTCAATGCATATCTAAACCATAATGTCTACAGGCCTTTATATGTCATTTAAATACAAAATTGGCCTTAAAAGAAGATATTTAATTGCTATATTAGAGTGTTGTTGCAAGCTTGCACTCGAGTGGTCAGTGCTCCTTTACGAGGAGAGACTGAAGGACATTGAAACGGAGGTTTTCTTGAATCCCTCTTTGTTCTTGACTGTGTGAACGCACAGCTCTGGTCTGTAATGCATTGGTGAGCTGTGTGTGACACATCACGCCGTCTGCTGTGCCAAGACTCACTGGCAGGAAACACTATGACAGGAACAAGCCCAGTTTAATTAAAAACTGTTGCTGTACACAGACACCGCGCCACTTCATTGAACAATGGCACATCTCAAAGAAATCACTTCACTTATTTAGCATACATTTTCTAACATTTATTTTATTTTATGCAATTTAAGGTTATTATACCTTTAATTCATTTAATTTGACGTACTAAAACAACTCAAACTAATATAACTATTACATAAATTAAGAAAAACCATATGTAAAAAAATAAAATAAAATAAAATGTTTCCTTTAATTTCATTTGATTTATAAAAATAACTAAAACTTATGAAACTAAGACTTATATATAACTATAATATAGATTAACATCATAGGCAGTTTAAGTGCCAAAAATGACAAAAACGCAATAAAACTGAAATGAAAAACAAAATGAAAATGAAAACAATTTTAAAATATTATTATAAAACCATATCACTGAAAAGTTAATAATATAAAGTTATATATTTATCAGTTAATATTTTAATTTACTATAAATTACTATACTTTTATATTTTAGAAGTAGTATTGCTTTTTAATGAACAAATATTTAAATGTTTAAATAATAATAATAATAATAATGTAAATAATATTTATTTTTATTTTTTATTACTTTTAATTCTATAAATAATATAAAAAATGTTTTGTTTATATGTATATATGTATATATATATATATATATATATATATATATATATATATATATATATATATATATATATATATATATATATATATATAAAATATATTTTAATTTTTTATTGTGTGTGTGTGTGTGTGTGTGTGTGTGTGTGTATGTATGTATATATATATATATATATATATATATATATATATATATATATATATATATATATATACACACACATACATATTTTAATTTTTTACATATACATAGTTTGATTTTTGAAGTTTTATCATTTATTTATGAGAATATCTATTTTGACTAAGCCAAATTCATACTTGCACAATATATATTAGCAGAATAAGAATATAATTTTCATGTCAATTAGACTTTTACACGTGAACATCTTGGTTCCTCTGCAGCTCTGAGGGAGGTCTGGAAGGTGATTGTCCGTCTCTTGCTGTGTTTTCACGGCCGTCTCGACCTTGGCCTGTGGTCCTCTTTCTAAGCTCCTTCAAACACAGCTTGCATCCGTTTTAATAAGATCTTTCCTGAACAGAGTAAGATCTATAGGTGTTTCTGTGGAGGTCTGTAGCTGCACATACACCGGCTGTAAAGATGTACTCTGTAAATGAGTGCTGTAATTAATGGCTGAAACTGATGGCAGCCCAGGGAGTGTTTTGTGTGAAAGCTGTGCCGTGGACTGATTGTGTGTGGCTTTGTCTTCAGTGCATTCAGCTTTACACTAATAGATGGATGGACTTAGCTTTTATTGTGAACGTGTGAGAGAGATTTTGGGGTCAATCTGCAGTCATTTTAGCTCATTTATTATAAAAATGATAAGTAATGTACAAGAAAATAAACTCTACAAAAATAAAATATATTTATATGTAATATTTATGTATTAGAAATATTATATAGAATTTTATGCATACCAGTATTATTATCATTAACTAAAACAATGAAAACATTTTTGTTACTTACAATAATTAATTATAATTTTTTATAATTTTTTATAATTTTTATAATTTAATAATTTAATAATTTAATAATTTTATAATTTTATAATTTTATAATTTTATAATTTAACTTAATATACAGGAATAACTAAAATGAATGAAAACATGATAATAAAATAATAAATCTTTAACTAAAATGAAAATGAAAAATTATAATACAATATAAAAACTAGAAAATAGTAACTGTAAAAATAATATTCCACTGATTTTACACCGATGCATACTTATATAATAAATAACAATAAAATAGCGACAACAATTTAAAGTGGTTTTTATTTATTTTATAAATTATTATGCATCATTATATCTATTACATACTGTTGTTTACATATAGAATTTTAATATATGTATTTTATTAAATAAAGATTACAATTATTTTAAATATTTGTTCATTGTAGTAATAATAATAAAACACTATTTAATAGAAAACAGAAAAATATTTACTAAAAACATAAGTTTAGAAACATGGATCGTTATGAAAAAAACTTTTTAATGTAGCACTTTGACTAGTAAAAACAATGTCATAAAATATTTCTTATTTATAATGAAACTAAGCTTCTTTGTTATGCACTGTGCATGATATTAAAAATGGCAAATCAATTTGTGCAATTTAAATTTGACATTCAGGACTTTTGCTAATCTCATGTGATCCTCAGATTTAAACTAATGAACAGTCATTCTACATCAGTGTAATTAGTTGCAATGATGTTTCTCTAGTACAAAAATAACAAAATCTTCCCTTGCTTATGCAAATATGGCACATTATGCATGCACACATTGGGACAATTATGAATATTGATTTTCCTTCCCCTTTCACATGGGCAAAATTACTAAGATCTGCTCCGAGCAGCGTGTCTACTATAACTGCTTTTAGATTAAAGACTCAAAGTCTCAAAAGATGGTATGAGAATTTGACCAATACTTTTTTTCATAGTTTGTTAATTACGTTGATTTACATCTACTGTTTGTGTGATATTACTGGGCTTTTCATCACAAATCTCAGAGGGAACACAGACATGAATCGTTTCTGACAGCATACATCTGACCTCTGATCAAACACCAAGCTGCGTTTTTCATCAGATCATATTTCATCAGTAAACTTATGGAAAAAGGTTTGCATGTAAGTATGATTGGAGTCAAAGGAAAGTTCTCCGGCATCTTTTGTTTCTTCTCAAGGAAAGACGGAGAGGAAGATGGAAATAGTGAACCGTAGTAACCTGATTTCTGTAGGGATCCTGAAGCACGCTTGCAGTATTTGAAACATGCGCACTAATTACGTTTTTTCCTGTCTGCGCCAGAGCGTTACAAAGAGAGGTTGTTTTATTGTGCGGAAAAAACACCTGGTTTTATAATGAACTGAAAATTCAATACAGTCAAAGTCAATGGGGTCAAATATTTTGGACCCATTTTTTAAAACTGTATGACAACAATTAAAGCAATAATTAACCCACAAACGAAAATCACCCTCAAGCTCTTCTAGGTAAATATGACTCCCATCAGACTTTCATTAAAGATGTCCTGGCTCTTCCTATTTTTATCAGTAGTCTAAAAGAAGTCAGTATAAAGCGCATCCGTCCATAATAAAAAGTGCCTCACGCGTCTTCCTTTGGGGGTTGGTTGTTGAACAAAGGCCTTCTGTAGCGAATCAATGCGTTTAGAAAAATATCCATATATAAAATTTTATAAACTGTAATCTCTAACGTCTGCTAAATGTGGTACATGCGTTCACGAGAGAGTGGCGTTCCAGAGGGTGATTCGGGACGTAATTTTCATTTTTGGGTGAACTATCCCTTTAAGGCTCTTTTTTTTGCAGTCTATAAATAGTCATTCAGGTTTTGAGGATATGATGACCGAATTTGCAATTTTGATTAAACTGTCCCTTTAAATGAACTTTATTGTGAGATTTTTACTGCGTTTATTTTTATTTGGATTAGTCGGGGTTCAAATACTGTTTTTAAGCATTTCATGCACTTTTTTTAAGGGTTTTTTTCATGACTCTAGGTTAATGAAATATTCACAGTATTTAGTTTTTGAGAATTTCATTTACACCGGAGGCAATATGACTGCTATAAGATTGATTTGGCACAATATTGTGGCCATCTGGGATGGTCAGAATTAAATCTTGCCATCGGTCTGCTGGGAGTTTATTGTCAGTGTTTGATGAAGACCTAATTTCTCAGTGATATAAGGCTGTGTGAGTCTTATCTCTGTGGGATTTCAACATCAGCCATAAAGCAGTAATTTTGTATAGTTCAGAGAGCTAGTGTTGTGGAAGGGGCTTATCGTCTTCAGACAGACTTCAGACAAAGGTTAGACGGCACGATCAGTTGATTTAAACCATAAAGCTCTGTGTAAATAATTCTAATCTGATGAATGTCCCATGGACTTTACATTGAACAGACCGAAGATAAAGTTCATCAACATAAAATTAATTCACCCCCAAATTGTCAACATTTACTCATGTTGTTCCTTTTTTTCTTTGGATGACAAAAGAAGAAATTTAGAAAAATGTTCACGCTTCTCTCTTTCCATACTGCAAAAGTGTTTGGTTTATGGTTCTTGTCTTTTGATGAATATATATATAATATTATTATTGTTATTATTATTATTATTATTATTTCTTATTTGGTAACCATTCAAATTTTAGGGTAAGTAAGGGAATGTAGGTGTAATATTAAGTAGCAACTGATTTCACAGTTTATAATAATTAATAACTGAGCACCAATAACAATTTATAATAATTAAGTAGCAAATCAGCATTTTAGAATGATTTCTGAAGGATCATATGACACTGAAGACTGGAAATTCTGCTTTGCATAGCAGAAATAAATTAATTTTAATATAGAAAACAGTTATTTTCAACTGTAATGACATTTCACAATATTACTGTAATGTATTTTTGATTAAATAAATGCAGCACTGCTGATCATAAAATACTTATTTCAAAAACATTAACCATCTATGTAGTAGTATTGATGTATTTATTTCTTCTTCAGCTGTGTTCAAACTGAAATGGCATCTAATTTTAGTCGGCAAAAACAAAACTCATATGTTAACACAAAATCATATGGCTTCAAAAAACTACAAATATAGCACACAGGTTGTCTTTCCATTCTGAATGGCTTTGGTGATTGTACATTGCTCTGATAGATACAACACATCTTCAGTTCATCTCCAGCTGACCATGAGAAGACCCAGACAGCTGTTTTCAGACATGAAACCTCTGCTTTGAAGCCAGAGAAAGCCAGAGCGTAATGTTTGTGAATGTCATCGTGATACAAATGACCCGACAGCCCGATGCGTTTCATCTGAGAGTCCCGCCGAGAAAGAGGAACCCGGCGTCCTCTCAGCCCCCTGCGGAGATCAATGACGCAGCCCTCCATTACACCCCTCTCTGAGAAAACAAAGATCTGATACTGATGCCACGAATGGCTGGTTGAGCGAGTTGTAAATGAACTAAGGGCAAATGGTCATAATTTGTCACTGTTGATTTTACATAAAGCGTTTGTGTCACCATACTGTGGTGAGACCAAATAGATCCAAAAGACCCACGGTATTGACATGTTGCCTGGTCTAAAAAGCAGGATAATCATAATTAGGCAATATATTTAAGATAAGCAAGTATATCCAACATCTATTAACAGTATGAATTGACTACCACTAGAAGTTTCTGGGAGTAAAGCATGGTAATGTGTGAATTGAGTAATTTCGGACTATTTTTGTGAGACATAAGGAAAACTGCATGGTGTTATTCCTTCCCTTTCCCTCACTAAGCTCACGCAGAGCGATGCCTGGCAGCCAATCCGACATGCAGCTCTGGCCAGACCATATAAACACACTACAGCAGTTAAAGCAGTTCAAATCGGTCCGCAACTGTTCTGAAATCAGTCACGTCTGATCGCCATTATAGACAATACAAACCCACAAAATGGTGTTATTTTTTTTCAATTTTATGACTTAAAAAAAAGTATAAAAAATAATCCAACTGAAGACAAGAAAACATTTTTTTTATAGAGGAACAAGTGCCTTTTTATATTTATGTGTCATTATTTGTATTTCTTTAAGCTCACTTTGTAAGTTAATTGTTTTTGTGGTGTTTTGTGTTGCATTGTTTTTGTTGTATTTATTATTGTTATTATTATTGTCTTGCAATGTTTTATGTTGGATTTTTGTCTTTTGATGTTTTGTTCTGTTGTTTTTCTTCAGTTTTTGTGTTTTGTTTTTCTTTTTTCTTTGAGGTAGTCTTGTTATTTAGTTGTGTTTTGTGGCTTTTTTGCTGTTTTGTATTGTGTTTGTGATTATGTGGTTGTGTGGTGTTTTTTTGTTTTTTGTTGTGTATAATTGTGTTTTGTGTTGTGTTTTGTTTTATTTAGTTTTTTGCTTTATGGTCTCTTTTATGTTGCTATGTTGTATTTGTGCCTTTTTTGTTTATATGTTTGTCTGTCTTTGAGGTGTTTTTTGTTATGTAGCTTTGTTTGTTGTTTTTGTTTCATTTATTTTTTAAGTGTGTGTGTGTTTTGCTGATGTTTTTTTTAGAAAATGACATGAAATCGTGGGATTATTGCTGCAGAATAAGAGGAAGTTTAGGATCAGGAAGCGTTGCAAGCAAGACTTAAACCTGTGTCACTCACTTGAGGCCTGCAGCTCATCCTGCTCCTCATGTTCCCCAACGCTGTATCTCAGCCCTCACCAAATGTCATGAATAACTGCTTAAGTCTGACTTCTCTCACTGATGAGAGTTATAAATCCCTCACAGTCTGACACAGCTGTTCTCGCTCTTTCATTTGTCTCTCTATTTGTACAGAAATGTCTTTCTAACAGAATTCATATTATATTGTTTACTTGTGTAGTAGAAGGTTTACAGGCAGACTTTTTTCATTGTGAGACGGTTTTTTGATTTTAGTCAGATATATTTCCGGTTGGTTTGCAACAGTTCCTTTAAATATGGTGATCTCACTGTTTCAGTGAAGACTGATACAGTCTCTGAGTCATCTCTATTACCAGATATGAGTCGTCTCAGAAAGCCCAGAGGACATGGGACAGATGTGCTCATCTGATTTTATGAAGAACTCTTTATTCAGCGATACAGCCTGCACCCAAACTATTATATTCAGCGTCTCGTTTATGAAACTGATAGCCAACTAATGACAGTATAATGTCTGATTGCCACTGTCACTGTGTGTAAAATCAATGACGGGAAGCATGTTACACAAGTCTTCAGCTTTCCTTAGAGATATTTTATGGCATTCTGCTAATGAACATAAATGAAGTTTGTTTTATTAAACTGCTGTAATTGAGTAATAAATGGATTATGCAACGTTAGGAAGAAATAGCTATTTAAAGGGATCATTTAACCAATATTAACACTCCGTCATTTACTCAGTTGCTCCAATTTCTCATTTCTGTGGAACAAAAATCCATCCATCCATCCATGGTTTTCATTAATGGAGGTATATCTGTTAGTAAAATGACATTTCTGAAACAAATTGGATTGGGATTAAAGGGGCGATCTTTCCTCAGCACCTCCCCCTCTCTCCGTTCAGGGACTCTTCACCCTCAGGATACATGTGCGTCACATGACCACCCCCTTCATTAGTAACATAACAGATTGTCATTTGCATGCTTAGGTCCCTGTGAGAGGAAGACACGTGGTGTGTGTGTGTGTGTGTGTGTGTGTGTGTGTGTGTTTCGGGGTTGAGGATGATAACCCTTTAATGCTGGATCCTGAACAGGCCTCGGAGGGAGAAAGTCATTGTTAAAACACTCATGTTGTTGCTAATTGCTATGCGAGGTGTTGATTGGCTTTCAGTGTCTGAAGTGATGTCCTCTAATTGAGATGAGGTCACTTCTGTTGTTGTTTATGAGTGAATCAGAAGCGTCTCATATTTAATGGGGGGAAAATGCATCATTTTTAGAATTAATTATGAAGTTTGGTTAATCTCTGCTAACAGTGATGATCAAATGAATTTGCTTGTTATAATACAAACACTATCATTTCAGATATGAAAGCCAGCTTAAATTGTTGATCAGCTGTGGTCGAAGGGGTCACTGAAATCTGCAGCTTTAATTCACCAACAGAGCCTCTAGCACTTTAAACGCTACCATTATTTGATAATTTGTCCACATTTAAAATGTCTATTTATTTATTTAAGCAACTTAGGTCATCCAAAATGTACACAAGTTTGATTGGAAAAAATGTAGCACTAGAACATTTGTCCACCAGTGGATCCTCTGCAGTGAATGGGTGCCGCCAGAATGAGAGTCTTGTGAAGTGAAAAGATCTGTGTTTGTAAGACACAAATCCATCAAGGGATTTTTAACCTCTGCTTTCTCCAGTGAAAATGTCATTCTGGCTGAATCAGGAGAGAAATATGCACAGATCAGGCACTGCTTACACATAAAAACAGTCAGTGGGTTTTGATGTGGAAGGGTGACAGGTGATGGACTTTCTCACTGGAGGAAGCGTTATTATGAATAATGGACTCATATTTTAGCTGGAAGCAAGGGTTTAAGTTAAAAAACATCTTAAAGATGGATTTGTTACTTGTAAACACACAGCTTTTCATTTCACAAGACAATATCTGATGGATTGGAGTGATGTGGATTATTGTGATGTTTTTATCAACTGTTTGGACTCTGATTCTGGCGGCACCCATGTACTCCAGGGGATCCATTGGTGAAGCAATGCTACATTTCTCCAAATCCATTTTTTTATAAATAAACAAACGAATCAACATCTTTAATGGCCTGATGATAAGTAAATATTATCAAATTACAATTTGTCCTATTCCTTTAAGCTGTAGTCAGTTCCAGTGTTCAGTTTAACACTTGCTATAATCTTCCTGAAACACATTCCTCTAGTCAGATTTTAATGAACAGAGGAACGCAACAAAAGAAGCACAATTCTTTTTGAAAGCTCTGTGTGCAAATCCAAAACCCTCCCTACAAGATATCTTCTCAATGGCATTTTGAGGCATTTGAAATTTTTCCAGTCGCTCACAGAGAGATTTACAAACGGGTGTCATTATATTTCAAAGCCGGAGCGCCGAGAGGAGCCTGATAAAGACGAGGCTTTTAAATCCTGCTGGGCGACTTCTTTCCTCTGGAGATGTGAGGCGGGGAGCTCTCCTCCAGTCAGTCTCCTTCTGCCGCTCCGACCCTTCGGCTGTTTGTGCAAGTTTTCAAACGCGCTGCGCTGTCGAGTGTGTTCAGCGTGATCAGGCTTTGTTCTGCTTTTATCAACAACCGAAGACTCAGCGTCTCGTTCTTTCTTGTTTTAGGGTTTGCTTTGGTGCGCTTACATCTGTACATGCAGGAGTCTTGAACAAATCTGACCATAAAGACCGTAGTTCACACCAATATATCAATGTTACTTTTTATACATGAACATATTGTTACTGAAATTAAAATATAATGATATAGGATCTTCTTAAAACTATGTAAGAATCTTCACCGTCAATGTTTTCTGGAAGTATTCCTGAGCCCATGTTGTGATTTCCATTACAGTATCATTCCTGTATGTGATGCAGTGCCGTCTAAGGGCCTGAAGATCACAGGCATCCAGTGTGGTTTTCCGGCCTTGACCCTTACACACAGAGATTGATCCAGATTCTCTGAATCTTTGGATGATATTATGCTCTGTAGATGATGACAACTCTTTGCAATTTTTCTCTGGGAAACTCCTTTCTGATATTGCTCCACTATTTTTCACCGCAGCATTGGGGGAATTGGTGATCCTCTGTCCATCTTGACTTCTGAGAGACACTGCCACTCTGAGAGGCTCTTTTTTACCCAATCATGTTCCCAATTGACCTAATAAGTTGCAAATTGGTCCTCCAGACGTTCCTTATATGTACATTTAACTTTTCCGGCCTCTTATTGCTACCTGTCCCAACTTTTTTGGAATGTGTAGCTCTCATGAAATCCAAAATGAGCCAATATTTGGCAAGACATTTCAAAATGTCTCACTTTCAACATTTGATATGTTATCTATATTCTATTGTGAATAAAATATAGGTTTATGAGATTTGTAAATTATTCCATTTATTTTTTACCCACAATTTGTCCCAACTTTTTTGGAATCGGGTTTTGTAAGTTGCATCTATGAATACTGTGGTTTTTCCATCATGGTAGAGTCTGAAAACGTGGAATTACCATAGTATCATTTTCAAAACACTATGGTATTACCCTGGTACAAAGGAAACCTATTGTACTTTTTGTTGGCTCTAATATTAAGATTTGTTATAACAGTAACTAGCAGAAACCATGATAAACTTTTGTATCTCTTTCTGATTGGTCATATACATATTATGATAAACATGGTAAAAGGGTCCCAAATTCACAGGAGTCATTTATATTATGAGAAAGATCAAGAACTTTTGTAGAATTGTGTTCTGCTGAGAAGGAGGTGTGTTCCCCTTTAGGGGTCTTTTAAGAATGTTTTAACTCCAGCCTGGTGTGACCCTGAACCAAAAATGACCTTTATGTTTTTTACAACTGATTTGTTCTTTGTTGTCTGGTCTGAGTATTTAAGGGAAGTGACAAAACTGAGTATATCTCATATGCTCCATACTATGTATCTTTCTGAAGTCAGGTATATTATTATTTACTCAAATGTAAATATGTTGTATTGTGTTACTACCTGCGCACATTGACTAGTTTAGTTTATTCTTTAAAACACCTGAGTGCTTTGCTATGCATTTTAGACCATGTGTCTTAAATTAGGATAACTGTTACATGTGTGACTATGTTAAATTTGTTTGTCTCCAGCAAGGTTGCCACGAGGTTACAATGCGATTCACAATTGCACTTTTCTTTTCTTAATTGGCTTTTAATTGTTTCATTATGTAATTGACATGATATAATTTTACTTGACTAATAATAAATTGTTATATTTGATTTATCCTAAACTTGTCTGAAATCATTATGACTAGTAAACTGTGAGAAGGCTTTTGTTACTGCAGATCTATGGCCAGGATAGGTCAAACTGAAGGCTGGAGAATGATTGGAGCGGTAGGCACATCATCGGAGACCTTCAGATTTCTGTCTATCGCTAATGTTAGCAAGTTGTATGGGAAAAGACTAAATGAACTACACTTTTGTCATAAGCAAGCAGTAGGCAGCAGGCAAAACATGTATTAGTCTACCTACATCCTCTGACTAGCATCAGACTGGCGAGTTTGTGATCGTAAAATCTAGAGCTAGAATAAATGTACACTAAATTCAGAAGCGCATGTAAAAGACCGAATACGCATTAAACCTTTGACCAGGCCGCTGGATTCTGCTTTTTGGGCCAGTGGGTGGATCCTTACAAACTCACTACAATAAATCCACCATCACAGATTTCATTACTCAGTCTCGTGGTCCAGCAGAACAGATCACGCTAGAACACAACATGAAGGAAACAAATGTCTTGTGTTATCTGCATGATTAATAACAACAGTGTGTGGAATAATCAAACAGTAAATGAAGTTATTCTGCCAGGCTCACAGCCACTCCATCTAATAACTGATGCAGGATCACTGATAAGTGCTATTGGCCTGAACCTTCAGTTTCTCATGTGCCATGTCTGGTGTGTGAAACGACTGCACTACTGACGTCTTCTGCAGAATTACAGGCAGCAGGATATTGTTTAGAGAGCAGAATCTTTAACATCTGAAAGTGAACCAGACGGTTATTTATCATGTTGACTGTGTGTGTGTGTGTGTGTGTGTTTTAATGTGTTTTACTTGTGTGGTAAAGTTGTGAACCTGTTTTATGCTGATGGTTTTATCGTGTACTCTATATATTGCATTGTTTGCTTCAAAATGATCCCTTTTCGCTTTTCTCCTCATTCTCTTTGTTTTCCAGCTGTCCACTCATGCTTATATCATTTCTGCCTCGGCTTCTGAATTATTGACTAGTCTGGCGTCTCTGGAGATGAGAGAGCGTGGGTAGCTTGAGTCAATGTTGGGTTGTATTGAGCCGCTGAAGAGAATGTAGACCCGTCCTTCATATCAGTCACTTAAGTGACTATGTTTTCTTTTATATTCCTCAATGCTTTATTTCCCATTGCTTTTAAGTTCTTGATAGTCGTATTTTAGTGCTTTTGAGATGTGTTTGTATGTTTCTGTCAATAGAAATATGACTTTTTAGGTGAAGAAGTAAATTAGGGCAACCGGGGCTAGTTGTCACAAGGGTTATTTGTCAGTAACTATGGTTCAATTACACAGTTGCTAATTTGTTAATTGGACAAATAGCTGAGGTCCATTTACATAATTTAATTCAAAATATTAACAAAAACTATAATAGTACTGTATATCAATTATACTAACATAACAACTCCAACCCGCCCTATTTTTTTTTTTTATTAAATATGCATTATTATAATTTTTTTTATTAATGTAGTGACTGTAAAGATTTCCAGTTCTTTTATGAATAACATTGTATTTGTTGTGGTACCATTTCAAACTTTATTCGGTTTAATTGCTCCTCAAAAGGTGCTGTTGGGTTACGAACAGCGTCACACTTCCCTGTGCGGGTGTTGTGTCTTAGAGCGGTCTTCTTTGCCCTGCCTATGTTTAAGAAGCTTATTTCATAAGAAGATGAAAAAAGTGAGGGAGACCTGGAAAAAACCTTGATTCCGGCGAACTTCAGATTTGTGCTTGAAAACCAAACATGAGAGTAGTTACATTATCTTGAATTTTTCTTGTCTTTTATTTCGTTTGAAAGCGACAGGCATTAGCCCAGTGCTGTGAACAATGGGAACGACTCAAGGTTGCAGTGCGATGCAGCGGTAGATTGACTTCCAGAGGAGTCGCGCACGCCTCCTGCTGTGAATAGCATTTAAACTACAGCTGCGTCTATTGTGAACTTACCTGTTGCTTAGGAACCGCTATGATTGGATGGATCGGCTCTTGCTTAGCCAAGGTCTCCTTGTTATTCTTTGTATAAAGAAACCTTGGTTTAGCTTAATTAGCGGTGCTTTCATTTGTTCAAACCCCAACCCTAAGTATTAAGCTTCAGCGTGTATGTCTCCCCACACCATTTGTCCTGAAAGTGGGTGTGGGTTACTTTTTTTATAATGAAAATAATGAAAATTACCCCATTGTTTACTCACCCTTAAGCAATCCTATGTATATGACTTTCTTCATTCAGATGAATCCAATCAGGGTTATATTAAAAAATGTCTTGGCTCTTCCAAGCGTTATAATGGCAGTGAATGGGGGCCGAGATTTTTAAGGCCAAAAAGTGCATCCATCCATTATAAAAAGTGCTCCACATGGCTCCGGAGGATTAATAAAGGCCTGCTAAAGTGATTCAATGCATTTGTGTCAAAAATTTGTTTTAAATCCATATTAATCTCTTGTTTGCTCTAACCATTGTTTTGTTTACAGCAAAGGAAAACCAGTCTACTCTTGGCCTATATCGAAATCCTCCAACATTACTGCTTATAAAGTTTTAAATATGGATATTGTTCTTCGCTACACTTCATAAGGTCTTTATTAACCTCCCAGAGCTGCGTGGAGCACTTTTTTATGATGGATGGATGCACTTTATTGGACTTCAAAATCTCAACACCCATTAACTGCCATTGTAAACCATTTTTTAATATAACTCTCTACATATCAAATTATTATATAGATTATATTCATCTGAAAGAAGTAAATTATATACACCTAGGATGGCTTGAGGGTGAGTAAATCATGGGGTGATTTTCATTTTGGGTGAACTATCCCTTGAAGACATATTTAGAGACCAAATATAATTGAGACCTAGTAACCAGCCACAACACCCTCTTGATGATCTTTCAAAGACAGTCAAGCCTTCGAATCTTGCTTTTTTTCATTTGTTAACTGTTTTGAAAAAGTTGTGTTTGTCCTAATGAGTTTTGCTCTGTTGGAAATGCCATCTGCCTAACCATATAAAGAATAATTAACAAGCTGCTCATGAATAATTAAGCTCTTTGTCTCTTAGATTTCTGAACACAGTTGTGTCATGTGACATGTAAAGGACTAAAAACCTTAAATTGAAACTACTGAAAAAGATCCATGGTACTACTGCCTGTTTTGTTTTGGGCATTGTACAATGAAAATTGTAATTTTTTATATTATACTATGGTTATACCAGGTACTATTTTATAAATAGTCTCATGACATTAATACTGTACTTACTTGGACATTGTATCATGGCAATACTTTCTTCTTTAATAGAAGATACCATGGCAAACATTTATTTATTTATTCATTTATTTATATGATGGTACCATGATAATACTATTTTGTAGTTTGGGCTAGTATTGGCATATTAATTTGAACAATGTATCATTGTGATGCCATGTTTGTTTATTTATTTGGGGAAAGAAAAGTCCATGATCATTCTTCATCATAATACAATATTCATTTGGATATTGTAATCTTTTAAAATTTTTGTAAAAAAAAAAAAAAAATTCTGCAACAATACTGTAATTGTTTTGTTTTACTTAATTGTATTTCTTATTTTTTTTTTTTTTTTTTTTTTTTGACCTGAAACCATTCATTACAACATGGTAATAATATGTTTTTAATATAATACCATGGTAATATCATATTTTATGATGCCATGAAAAACATTTATTTGGACAATTGTCATGATAATAACACATTTATGTGGATATTTTAATCTTGTGATCATGTTTTTTTCTGCAACAATACCATGATTTTTTGTTTGGTTTTGTTTTGTTTTGACATAAAATTATTAATTACAACATGGTAATTGTAATGGGTATATTTTTAATATGATAACATGGTAACACCATATTTTCAGATGGTACCATGAAAATATTTTTACCCATTATATTATGTTATTATAATACCATTTTCAGTTGGGCATTGTATTGTGGTAATATCTGTATTACCATAATAATAATACAGTACATTTTTACACATATATGTGACACTAGACCACAAAAAACATTCTTAAGGCACTGGGGTATATTTGTAGCAATAGCCAAAAAAAAAACATTGTATGGGTCAGAATTATTGTTTTTCTTTTTTCATGCCAAAGATCATGGTCCATGAAGGTATTTTGTAAATTTCCCTAGCATAAAAATATCAAAATTTTATTTTTGATTAGTAATAAACCTTGATAAGAACTTAATTTGGACAACTTTAAAGGTGATTTTCACAATATTTTGATTTTTTTGCACCCTCAGATTCCAGATGATCAAACAGTTGTATCTCGGCCAAATATTGTCCGATCCTAACAAACCACACATCAATGGAAAACTTATTTGTTCAACTCAGTTGACAAATTTAGACTTAAGACTAGTTTTGTTGTCCAGGGTCACATATGCCAATATTATGGGACATTAATATAGAATTAATAAATAGTAAATCTGCTGGAATCAACTTGTTGACCCTGAAGTAATATAAATGATCTTCCTCACACCTGGTTGGCTAATGAGCCCTCACACTCCCCGGCAAAAAAAAATGATGTTTAGTAATATAGCTTACATACAAGCCTGATCTCTTACACCAAAAACACAAACTCATGCTGATCCGTCTGAAACACCGTTGTGTTGTCCAGCGCATGAGCGATTTGCTGAACTGCCATTTGGTGGTCATTTAGGTGTAATTGTTTTAGCTTTGTGAAGCGTGTCGGCTGAGGTTGAGGTGAGATGATCCTGACCTCCAGCTCTCCACGCACCTGGACTGATCTGTGTAATGGTGCTTTTAGTGAAGCTTCATGCCACGCTGGGCGATATCTGCACGGCAGACTGGACACATGAATTCTTGAAAGAGATGCAGCCACGTCTACATGTGTGTGAGCAAAGACACAACGAATGATTCACAGTCAACGAGAGGAACTGTTAGCTTTCACGTGGTCTCCTGATCTGTGCTCTAATTGTCTGCTTTAATGATATGAAAACAGATCTTGAGCTGGTCTCAAAAACCATCATGGGATTTGGATTCATTCGGTAAACATGAATATGAATAAATATTAATATGCAGTGGACTCATTGTGCAAGGACCTTCATTCTTGAACAGTTTTTTTCTGTTATTCTGTTATTTAAAAAAAAATATCTTCAAAAAATTCTTACAAAATTAAATTCAGTTAAATAAATACTCCAAACTTGAATGTTATTGTATACTTGAGTAAGAAGTCAAAATGTGATCACTATTTTAAGAAATTGTAGTTGGTATTGCCATTAAATATGGCACTGCTGTTTTGAGTATTTTATTTTCCCTTAAAAATGGAAGAAAAAAACATAAAACCCATAAATATCATAAATCTATTTTTTTGTGTGCAAATATTAGATCAAAGAGTAATATATCTGCTTTTACCAATTTTTTATTTTTACATGAAATATCTTACTGTACAGCTGTTTAAATAACTATCATCCTGTGATTGTTATTTCATGAAAGGATCTTAGGCGATTTTCCAAACACTAGCGCACAGGATATCCATATTTTACAATTTTCTAATAGTTTTAGACAAAACTACATGCCATTACATGCAAAAATGTTCTTTGAGTGCTGCGTTAAATGCCTGGAGTGCAGTCAGTTTGCAACAAGAGGTTGAATTGTAAATCCATCTCGCTGTTTTTCTCCATTTTAGGGGCTGGAGGCTAGAGAGAGAGAGTGCTAATGTTTCTCTATATTTTGATCTGATGCCCAAATAATGAGTCGCTTATGAATAATAAATCCAGATCGTTTCGTCTGACCTTGCGGGGGAAATCGGTGGGCTGCGATCGGAGAGGTGGGAAGGGTTATCTATGTGAATGTACTTGGGGATTCACTTCATCACTAATTATAAAACTGATAATAAGCACGACTGACTTGATTGGAAAGATGCCAATCAATAGTCGATTGGATCAATTCTCTAATTACATCAGCTAGTTGACACTACAGTACGTGCCTTTTATCAGTGAGAAACTGACGCGCAGAGGGTCGAAAACAGGAGCAACGATGGCCGTCATCAGAGAGGGCAACTTCAGAGGAAGAGCTTCACTTCAAATAGATTGGAAGGGGGATTTTTCAAGGCACTTTGCCATAAATTTTTCATCTGCATCTGGCTTTGAGGCATATGGGGGAAGGGGAAGGCCAGTCGCGGGGCAAATCGAAAGATTCTACACAAACCTGGGCTCTCGGAGCCGAAAGAAAACAAGAGGGGGAGGGAGCTGACGCAAGGAGAGAAAACAAGACTGTTATTCACAGAAGAGGAACAAAGAGCGGTTTCTACTCCAGCCTTGTTTGGATGCTCCTGGTCTCTTCTCTTTGAGCTGGAGCGGTGATCTCTGGGACAGGGACAGCAAAGCAAGAGGAGGATCCTGCTATTCTTGTCCTGCAGAGAGAAAGAAAGTGACTGCCAGATGCTCTCAATGAGGTGCTGTAAAAGATGACAATCCTGGCATCATTTCCTTACCCTCATGTTGTCAAACCTGTATAATCTTCTAATATTAACACCAGTTGAAATCTTCCTGTGTGCTGGAGCTCAACTGCACATGCATACATTCAAATATAACACATTAAAGGGCTACTCCACCCCAAAAGGAAAGTTTTGTCATTAATCACTTAGCCCCATGTCGTTCCAAACCCGTAAAAGCCTTGTTCGTCTTCAGAACACAATTTAAGATATTTTGGATGAAAACCGGGAGGCTTGTGACTGTCCCATAAACTGGCAAATAAATAACAGTGTCAAGGGCCAGAAAAGCATGAAAGACATCATCAGAATAGTCCATCTGCCATCAGTAGTTCAACCGTAATGTTATGAAGCGATGAGAATACTTTTTGTACACGAAGAAAACATATTGACTTCAACAAGTCGTCTCCTCTGTATCACTCCACATCACCGTGAGGCAAACAGCATACGCCTTTCTGTGTCAGCCTCGCCACAAGGATGCGCTGTTTTCTTTAGAATCAAAGTATAAATATATGTAGAAACTAGTGCTGTCAATCGATTAAAAAAAAATTAACTAATTAATCGCACAATTTTTTAAAATTAATCGCGATTAATCGCGATTAATCGCAATTAAAAGACTGAAACTTTTTGGATATGTAAATGTAAAATGTAAATAATTAATGTAAACTCAAGACAAAGCAACTATTTAAATTAAAAATATGATTGTTTATTGGAATTTTTGTTTAACTTGTAACACAGATTTTCTCATGTAAACAACATACCTGCAATAAACCATCAATATCCTCCAAATTAACTGTTGGCTTGAAAGCCATATTTATTACAGAAATAAAAACACAGGCATGTAAGTACCATTTGAATTTCAAAACAATCAATGCCAATAAAAAACAAAAATGATTTCCATATTGAATTCTAAGTGGACTGCAAAAAAATTCCAAAGTATAGTCATTGCCAGTGCTTTAAGTGGGCCAGTATGCACCAGTACTCAGTACCGCCACTTCCAAATATAGCTCTTGAGCGTACCGCCACCTCTCCGTGCGCCCAGAACGTGCTTGTAGCGTACCGGTACGCTCATTTGGACATCTGTTTTAATAGAGGTTTTAATCTTTTACCTGCACTGCCGATTTTCAGAGCGCCCTTCACAATGCAAGCTTCCTAATTCATCCCACCCAGAGCAGAAACTACATTACCCATTCACCCTTAAGTTATACAAGTGAATAGCGCATGTGTCGCTTTTCCCACTGTTAAGTGTCAACAACTCAACGTGGCCGGAGAAGGTGTGTGAAACTCGTTGTGAGTTATACTAAAGCAAAATCTTGAGTATTTATTGTCTGATAAACATTAAAAACTGTCTGCGGAGGTTGAGTCGTCCTGCAGCCCCCGCTGGCTGTTCATTGGCTGCAGCATCTTTTTTCTAAGTTCTTAAAAAATACCGTAGACGGCAAGGCACAAATTTAGATATTCATTTATCTAATTAATCTATAGCCTATGCTCAAAGACAATATGATCTTTTTGTCCCCTTTTTGTTTTAAAGCTTGATGAAGAGAGAGAGCGCAAGTTGCTGCAGCTGCGAGGAGGACAGTGATGCACGCGTACAGGAGTGATTGACAGTTCGCGGCACTGTGTACAAAAAATACTCCGCTACACAATTATTTCTTTATTTTCGTTTAAGCTTATTAACGTTAGCGTTACAGAAAGGTCTTATTTACGCACTGTTACAGTCATACAGTCATAATGTTTCTTGTGGCAGACTGAAGAGTAATCCGGCAGAGTTTTATACTGAAACTTTCCGTCTAAAAGTCCTTCCTTGGTCTTATCCATATTTCTTTGCACGTTGAACATACATAGGCCACAACTGGAAATAAAAAAAACTGCAACCGCGTTAATTGCGTTATTTTATTTTAACGCGTTAAATATTTCAAATTAATCGAATGCGTTAATGCGCTAATTTTGACAGCACTAGTAGAAACGTATCTTTGTGTAACGGCTGGCACAGAAGATTAGTTGCTAAATGTAGTTAAACAAAAAAGGAAAAAGGAATAAATTACTCGTTAAAACAAATACAATTTCTTTTTTAATTCTAAATTAAGTTTTGTATGACTTTTTTTCCCTTTATTAATTATTTTCTTTCTTTCTTTATTTTTTTTTAGAATTTATTTAAGTAAAGTTCACAACACAAAGTAATCTTTGTAAATGCAACATCATATAGAAACAGCATATATATATATATAAACTAAGAAAACTCTTTATTGCTCAATTATTTTATGAATTACCTTATTCATTCATTTATTATTTTTGAATTTGGTTAATACATTTTATATATTTTTCCTGTAAATGTTTTTTTGTTTTAAAACATTGAAAATTGACATTCTTATGTACTTATACATTTACTTTTTATAATTTCTGTATTTCTTTTATACATTTATGTATTTCTTTTGATATTTATATCGTATAAAATCACATTCATCTGTATCATATCAATGAATCTTTTTAATTGAAACCTTAAGTATAATATTTTTATTACAAGAGAAACAGCTCTAAATTAACCTACGCTGATGAATAAAACCAAAGGAAACATTTATTTACATCTCATTCTTATTTATTATAATTTGTATACATTTTTATGTTTATTGAATATTTCCTGTTAAGTTTTAATGATGGTTATTTGAAAAAATGCAAAAAATGTGGAGGAGTTGCCGACAGTAGAAGCGAGATTCTTTGAACTTTGACACTGATATGTGATAACACAAGATGTTACTCAGCCGACTGATTCAGAGACTGTATCACACCGTCTATATTTTCATGATGAATCTTTGAATTCACACTGTAGGGGGACTCAATAAGATATGACCATGACTTTGCCTGATTTTGCCTTACTGAATAATCTCTTGTTCATAGTTCTCATTAATACAACTAAATATCTCATATATTTAATATCATATATAATATCATAACTATAAAATGCTAGAATTCACCTCCAAAAAGAGCATTTTAGCTTGATAAAGGAGCAAAAAGCCCCGCATTCGACCTCAAATGCTGCAGACAAAGGCACTGAATGCAATTCTGAGCTGAAGTCGATATTCATAAATAATTTATTACCAATGAGAATTCAGCGTCGCATTAGTTTTCTTGAACCTTGCATCAAGCTCATCTCATTTAGCTTTATTAAGTACAAAACTCATTTAAACTAACCATTGTCAATAACCATGGGTCGCAGCCTGCCAAAAGTTAATTTTTGCTCTGCTTTCATTCATACTCGCATTTTATAGCATTTTTCATATATAATGGTGCTCTCTCCTGTTTCTCATGTTGAATTTGGGCTAAATCTAAGAGTCTGAGATCCCACTGTGGGACTTCGTCTGACTGGCTGCACTTTTAATGAGAGATTTCCCAGTCCTGATGAATCCTCCAGGCGATGCTTTCGATCTGACGCTAATGTGCCCTGACTGCTGCGGGCTTGTTAATACAACCAGCATTACCAAGAAGGAGCAGAGGAAGAATAAGAAATTAAACACTTATTAAAAAGCGGCGCTTGATGTGAAGCTGCTTTTATTGCTGGTGATTTATTATTGCTCCCATATGAACCACGGCTAAAGTCGTTTTTACGAGACCTGACTTCGTAATTATTGTTGTAAGCTAAACAACTATTGCGCAACACCACATTTCAGAAACGTATTTATTTTCTGGTTCACAAAGTTGGTCGGTAACTTTTGCTTTTCTTTCTGATATGCACAGTAATTGCCGCAGCTTCTCATTTTAGATTTGATTCAACCTCCTGAGAGACTTTTAATGAGTAGTTATCCAGAATCTTCCTAGCCTAGCGAACTGGAGCATGAAAATTGGCGTTTAATGAGCGCTTTTGACTGTTTATTGACTTATTTTGAAATCATTAAGCATGATGCATATAACCACAATGTCCTAATGAAGTTATTTTGTGGCACTGAGTCCCTAAAGTGAACGTTTTCAGTGCATTAAAATGTCTGTTTTGGTGTCATAGCCATGCTTTAGCAGTTAGCACACTACTTTGAAACCAAAAAGTGACTTTTCAAGCCCTCTCAGTGCTATCTTTTCATTTGTGCATCAATAAAAGTTACAAAAAGACACAAATAATTTAATTTTTTACTAGGTTTCTAAGAAAATGTGAGTTTTGGGCTGAGAACAACTGCTTTAGCCAGGATGCTACGATTCCGTGAATGTTTGCTAAGTATTGGTAGCTGGTTTTCTTTTTAGGTGAATTGTCACTTTAAATATGAGAAATAGTAATAGGAATGCAAGTCCTACTAAAATACTCTTTGAAAAGAAAACTTTGTATTGTCACTGTTGTTTTTCTTTTTATTTCAGACATAGAAATGCAAATCTAAAGAGTGGGCTGTAAGAGGCAGATAATTCAGACGTTATAAGTGAACCTGCTCAACTGAAATACAGCGTCCTCTTTGCTGTATGTGTGGGTGATTCAAGTGGTATCTGCACAGTGTAAAGTGGATTAGCTAGAGTCACTTAATGCCACCTGGATAACCTGTGCTAAAGCCTTTAATCTAGTCAGAAGTAATGAGCAGAAATGTATTTTTTATATAAAATTTTGACCAGTAGGTGGTGCTGTTCTGAAACTACTCATGTGATTTCAGGTCATGCTTGTTATAACACATACCATGTTTGGTAAGAATCCCCTAAAGCTTTGCGAAGATACTATAGCCTCATGTGCATTTTTACGTTAATTTCATAAAATTCGTTAAAACACTTTACAAAAACAGTTTAGTACATCACATTTCACTGCTGGTTATATACGCTATATATAATAGTGTATGTGACAAATACAAATCTTGAATCTTGATTCTTGAACATCAAAAACCTTTTGATATCTTTATGACAGAATGCTCAGAAGATGATCTGAGCGTATTTTTGCGAAATTCGGACAAACCGTCTAGGACGAAATACAAAAAGTCGATTTTTTGCAAACTTCTCGACACATAGAAATTAACATTTTAGTATGCATTGTCTCAAATCAGAGCAAAAAAAAAAAAAAAAAACAAGAGTTTTGAAGTTCAAAGGTTAATAGCTGAAATATGCGATTTTTTGCTATATTAGCAGAAATTTGAAATTTGGCCTATTGGTGGCGCTACAGAGTTTGAGATGGAGACCCAAAAATTGCTGTGGTAAATTTTGGGACTGTCCTCTATCCATGTGCCAAATTTGATAACCTACCCACAAGCAGTTATATGGGCTGCCATAGACTCCCATAGCCGAAGAAGAAAACTAACCGATGAAGTAGAGTTTAACTAAAAACTATTTGTATTATATGCATCATCTATGTATTTTTATGCTCCTTTGTGTATAATGTTGTTAGCTTAGCAACATGCTACCACCAGACAGTTGAAATCAATTATGAGTCAAGTCTCAGTTAGTTCAAAATCAGTCGTAAATTGTGTTTTGTTGTTGTTTGTTTGTTAAGGATGCTGACTTAGACTCTTTTTTCTCTTTTCTTCGTCTGATCTCAGAGGTGTGCCCTGCATTAAGTCCAACAGATCAGGCAGAAATCAGGCTCATTAAATCTCCCAGCTGTCTCTGCGTTGGGTGGTTTCTAATCCCAGCCTCTGCATGCTGCTCACACACCGGTGTGTTCATCTCTAGATCGGACATTTTATCGAAGGCCTCTGCGGTGCTTGTCAGATCAACCACATGTGTACGCTCATGATATCTGGTTTGAGAAATTAGGATGGGTTCGTCACACAGTTTATTTATATATTTGTCTCCTTTGACATTTCGAAGGAGTTTATTGAAGGAGTTTATTTCTTTAATAAACAGCTCCAAGGTTTCAGAGGAAGGATTTGTGTGATTAGCGAGCATTAGCCGCACATATTTAGCTTTCTGCGTGTTTTGTAACAGAAGTATTGTTGTTTTTGTGGCCATGGCAAGCTGGAAAGGGCAAAGGGTTGCTTATAAAACTTTCTGCCTGCCAAATCTTAGTGTATAATCCCAAAAGAGGATTGAGACGGCTAATTGTGTAATAGCAAATTTAAAATACACTGAAATATGTATTCAAATATGATGGTCAAAATGCATTGACATCTAATGTGCAGAATGAGGTTAGATTATGGTTTTTTTAGGCATTTATCCTCCAAAATCTGGAGCATTTTACAAATTCAAACTGAATTATATATAATACTGTAGATAAATTCCAAAGATTACAAGTTTAAAGGCAACTAAAGACATGTCCTTTTAAATTATTTTTAAAAATCATTATTTCATTCATTTTAAATACATTTTAAGGTTGTGTTTTTTTTCCTATTTCTTTTTTATTTTTGTTAAATTTATTGATAGAATATAATATAGATAGAATATAAAAATAAGTAAATTGTTGTTGTTATTATTATTATTAGTAGTAGTAGTAGTATTAATAAATAGTAGGAAGACAGGAAATCACTGGTATAAAAAGTGTAATGGAACTTAAAAAAGTCTCTTTATATTATTATTATTATTATTATTATTATTATTATTATTATTATTATTATCATCATCATCAATTATTAAAATAAAAAAATATAACTATATAATATATAATTTTTACATTCTGTTCACAGTAGATTTTTATATTTTATTATAATATAATATTTAAAAATATAACCTATTTATAATAATGTAGTAAATAGAATATATATATATATATATATATATATATATATATATATATATGCACACACACACACACACACACACACACACACTGTATATAATGTGTAGTTATATGAAAAATATTTTTTCAATATTTGTTATTCATGTTTATTATTCTTATTATTATACAATTGATCACATTATTATTATTATAATTATTATTATTATTATTATATTTGAGATGTTAAAAGAAGTATTTGTGTAAAACTAAAATGTATTTTAAGTCGTTAGAGACTGAATATATGTGAATAGGTGAATATCACTGTATGTATAGTTTGAATTATAAGTTATTGCTGAATATAATCTCTATTTTTCTTCCCATAGTGCGAGTGCAGTGGACGTGGCCCGTGACAGGAGGAGAAACACCGTGACCTGCTGCCCACCACCACTTACACACAACCCCTCACAGAAAGAGAAACCCTCCGTGGAGCTCCAGGACGGGGCAGGCCCACGGGAGCCGGTGCTGGGCTAACACCAGCAAATAGGATCAAATTATTGTGTAATGACGTGTGGGCTTTGGTGCAGTCTGCATATTCCACCACAGGACCAAAGGCCAGATTGAGAGAAACAGCAAGTCTGCAGAGAAGTGGCCTGCAGTAGCCCTGCTCTGTGCTCTTTTGGACAGGTTGGTTTAGGAAATAATGTACCTTGCACATACATACAGTATGTATCAGAGTTTAAGCAGACTTGTTGAAAAAAATGAAAGAAGTATAATTTGACCCTTAAGTCTTTAAAGTGCAAGGTCAAGGACAGCAAGAATTTTATTTATTAATACATTTGAGTTTTTTAGTGTTTTAAAATACAGTGGCTATTTCAGAACTATTTTTGCGCTTGTCTAGACGTTACTGAATACTAATAGACAAGTGTTTTGTCTTTCTGCCATGCACTGAGAAAGAAAACAGGGAAGAATGACAGAAAAATCTATCGGTGTGAAATTGCTTTGCCGGCTCTGGGAGGCTGCGTTTTGAAAGGGCCCGTGTGCTGATGATAATTGCAGAGTGTGGGCCTGATTATTCCAGCCACATGCTTTCTGTTAACTGACAGAATAATTACACACTGGGCTTAATGGCTCTCCCGAAGAGAAAGAGTGAGAGAGGACTGAATGATTGCTCTGGATGCGTGAGGAATTCTGATCGTGTCTTATGAGTGAGTTGCTGAGGAGTCTGAAACATCTCTAATGCTTGTGAGTGCAGTCTCTTATGGGTTTGTGTGTACAACCTCCTCAGATAAAGGAGGAAACTTATTGGCTGGTTATGAAGTCAGTTATTGGTGAGCATAAAGAAGATGGAAGATGTTGCTGTGGAGTCTGGATCCAGGATGTCGTTGAGGATGTAAGAAATACGAAGAGAAGATGACCTGGATTTTCTTTTCAAAGGAAGATATGAGGCTAAAACCAGGGAATGACTTGGAATCAGGGACCCTTTTTTTATTTTTATTTTTATTAAAATTAGCTTTGATATTTCTGGGGCCATGTAGTCAGAAATATCAGGGTGATATAACCTGTACTTTGCAACAAGAACTTTATAATTGTATTATTATTATTTCATATTTTTTAATTATAAAATAAAAAAAATTAGCAACATTTTTTTATGCCAATGTCATGTGGTACAACCAAGTTCCAGAAAAATGCAAGGACAAAAACTTGGAAATAGAGTGAAATTCTTGAAAACTTTATTTTGGTATAGTCTTTTATTTTTATTTCTTAGAAAAAAAGAAACAGTAAAGCAATGGAAGCCAGTTTCTGACACTGAATAAAAAAAAGGTCATTGTGATTTTTTTGTCAGAATTGTGAGATATACAGACAATTCTGAGGGTTTTTTTTTTTTTTTTGCATGTTTGTATCTTGCAATTGAGATTTTTTTCTTTGCACTTTTGAGTTTATATCTCTTCATTCTGACTTAACTCGCTACTGTGTTCTAAACTCAGAATTGTGAGATGTAAACATGCAATTGCAAGAAAAAAATCAGAATTGTGAGATAAAAAGTCACAGTTACCTTTTTTTAATCAATGGCAGAAACAGGCTTCTATATGAAGCAGTTTTGTTACAGTATAATAAATTATGAAGTTTTTAATTTTCCTTAAATCAAAATATGGTCTGACCAACAAAATCAAATGGTGCAACTGACTATGTCATGTAGTGTGACCAACTAAGCAAAAAGGTGAAATCAACAGCACGATATGGTGCAACCAAATTTGTCATGTGGTGCAACTAACAAAGTGATACAGTATCATGCAACCAAATTGTCATTTGGTGTGACCAACTATGTCAACAAATTCATATGGTCTGATCAAATATGTCAAGTGGTACAACCAACTTTCTGAAACAGTCAAGGGAAAGAAGGTTTAGACAAGACCAGAGCTGTCCGTGGAGCCAAGAGCTCTATATAGCAGTGCTACAAAACCAAGAGTTCACTTTCAGTTCAGAGAACACGTCGAGGGAAGCCAGTTTGACACACTGTAAAAACACAGAGCTGAAAGCAGCTATTAATGGTGGAGCCACTCCTGTAGCAGACGTGTGTTCTCTTGTGTTTAACAACTGTCAACACAAAATTAGTTTCACCTTTCACAACCATTTACATATCTTTTTGGCAAATTGAATGTGACACAATGGCCTAAAACCTGTTTTAAGTTACCTTGCAAACTGTAGGGATACTTATGGGCCATCATAAATACACTACTAAAATAAATCCTGTTCTTGAATTGTAGGTTCCATCATTGTGCTACCTAAAATATTTTAGACATTGAAAGAAAGTTTGCATGTACTCTTTGTTGATGCTAATATTTGCTCTTTAACAGCTATTTTTTCAACTTTGAGGTACAATCTAATATTCAACTGACTGCAGCTGACCCTTGCATCCAAATATACCTACTTCCCTACTATATAGTAGCCGAAAAAAAGTGGATTAAATGAAAAATATGTCCAAATTTGCAGTGGTGTTAAAACAGTAAGAACTGTATGGCCTACTATTTTTCTATTTCAAGTACATATCTGATGAACACTTAATTTTTCCATAAGGCCACAGAATATGATTTGTAAATGGCAGTGAAATGATGCAGCTGGTCACATGACCAGCATGATGTAGTACTTCCACATTTCACTCTTACTACACAGATTCAAACTATATAGAAGATACTTTTTAAAGGCTGGAAACGTCATTCCTCATCAAATGATGTACCTATTCAGACAGTTTGTGATTTCAGATACAGCTTACATATATAGGTCTAAGATACATTTTCAGAATATTCTGTTTAACTCCTAAAGAGATAGCCAACAACAAAACGAAAACTCTGACATCATTTAATCACCCTTATGTCATTTCAGACCAGTATGAATTACTTTTTCTGTGGAATATAAAAGTCATATAGTGCAACTGACTACTGGATGTCATATGGTATGACCAACCATGTCATGTGGTGTGACCAACAATGTCATGTGGTGTGACCAACAATGCAAAATGTTGCAATCAATCTGGTGAGACCAAATACTGTAAGTCAAGTGGTGCAACCAACAAAGCAATGTGAAATGGCCAACAGAGTCATATGGTGTAACCAACTTTGGCACCTGTTATATGGGAAAAATACAGTAGAAGTCAATGGGAACCAAAACGTGTTACCAGCATTCTTCAAAATTGTTCAAATCTACAAATTGAATAGTGTCAATTAAAAGTTTACCTAATGGATCTACTTTAAAAAAAATCTTCTTTTGAATTTCACTGAAGAAAATAATAAAATAAGTTTGTAACAACACGAGGGCGAGTAAATTATGACAGGTGGTGACATCCAGTAGTCCAGTCTCATTTGATACCTTCTACGGAGTTTATTTTTGAATGAAAGTACATTCTTTCTGGTTTTACTGGTTTTATTTTTTCGTCTAAGCTCCTGCAGAGACTGTTGCACCATTACTTGAATGGACCACTTTACTACACAGCATACTGTAGTTGTGGTAGGATCGATTTCAGATACACACCCCAGTACGTCTAGTGCAAAAACTGGTTGTGGTTTGTTATTGTGTATATATCGGTCAGACGGTCTGCTCCTAAGTGGGTTCTTAGCCAGAATAAGATGAAATATGTACCAGACTTGGCACTGATAGTCAAAAGTCTGGCTTGCAAGACGGTTCCTACTATAGACGTAATATAGCCATAAAACAATTCACATCCTTGCTCTTGACATTTAGCTGTAAGTTCACCTCTGGCTCTCCAGCTCTACCACTCACTACAGAGAAGGGAAACAGCAGGCTGCCAAAACATTCAGACGATTTGAGCACAGCTCATCATCCTCGCTATGGGTCCTGGTTATAGGGTGCAGAGTACCTGCAGCTCTGTCAGTATTGAGCGACTAGAAGCGCCTCAGGCACAATTCATCAAACTCAGTCTGTGAGGGGCTCAGGGAGCAGCACGAATAAAACATATTTCCTCTGTCTAACCTCTGACAGAAGAGAAGAGCTCTGTTGCAGCATTACGTTCTGTAATATAATGGCATTTAAACATCAGGATAATATCCAATATTCAGAATATTATCCTGAATAATTATTAGATAGTGGGCAGAAATAATTGTGAAATTATACTAAGGAGCTTGTTTTAATTATAACATGCTGCAGTGATTTGAATGTATAGTTATAAGTGTGAATATAGATTCAAATACATACAAATAGACAGATCTAAACACACATATACAGTATAATTACACAATTTGTTTTTATATTCAGACTTATGACAATTCAGGCATAGTAATGCATAATTATATGAAATTTGAAATGTAATTATATACATAATTATATACACTTTTAAATATATGCATTAATACTAAATATAAAGTTATATTTCTAATATATACACATGAATCAAAATATATAATCATAAGATTCATATATAGATGAACACTAGGGCAAAAAAAAAAGAATGGAATAATTTACAAATCTCATAAAATTATATTTTATTCACAGTAGAATATACGTAGATAACATATCAAATGTTGAAAGTGAGACATTTTGAAATGTCATGCCAAATATTGGCTCATTTTGTATTTCATCAGAGCTACATATGCCAAAAAAGTTGGGACAGGTCGGTCCCAACAGAACACAATCCACCGTGCCATTCGCCGCTGCCGGCTAAAACTCTATAGGTCAAAAAAGAAGCCATATCTAAACATGATCCAGAAATGCAGGCGTTTTCTCTGGGCCAAGGCTCATTTAAAATGGACTGTGACAAAGTGAAAGTGAGGTCACATACAGCCAAGTATGGTGACCCATACTCAGAATTTATGCTCTGCATTTAACCCATCCAAAGTGCACACACACCGTGAACACACACCCGGAGCAGGGGGCAGCCATTTATGCTGCAGCGCCTGGGAAGCAGTTGGGGGTTCGATGCCTTGGTTGGTATAATGGGTTGCATGAGTGCGTGTGACATGGGCAGCTTACACATCTGGAAAGGCACCATCAATGCTGAAAGGTATATCCAAGTTCTAGAACAACATATGCTCCCATCCAGATGTCGAAGACCTTGCATTTTCCAACATGACAATGCCAGACCACATACTGCATCAATTACAACATCAGCGTAAAAGAAGGATCCGGGGACTGAAATGGCCACCCTGCAGTCCAGATCTTTCACCCAAAGAAAACATTTGGAGCATCATAAAGAGGAAGATGTGACAAAGAAGACCTGAGACAGTTGAGCAACTAGAAGCCTGTATTAGACAAGAATGGGACACATTCCTATTCCTAAACTTGAGCAACTTGTCTCCTCAGTCCCCAGACGTTTGCAGACTGATATAAAAAGAAGAGGGGATGCCACACAGTGGTAAACATGGCCTTGTCCCAACTTTTTGGAGATGTGTTGATGCCATGAAATTTTAAATTATCTTATTTTTCGCTTAAAATGATACATTTTCTCAGATTTAACATTTGATATGTCATCTATATTGTATTCTGAATAAAACTTTGAAATGTGAAACTTCCACACCATTGCATTCTGTTTTTATTCACAATTTGTACAGTGTCCCAACTTTTATGAAATCGGCTTTGTATATGAAATCTGAATACGAAGTTCTAAGTCTAAATATATAGATAGAAATACTGTAGACATGCATCACATTCTGATTTACATCCATATATTCACAACTTGAATTTATGTATTAAAAGTTATAAAAACATATTCGGATTTCCAATTATATTTGCAGACTTGTAATTATTTTGAATTATATTTTATACAATAATCAGACCTATAACTGTATATATTAAGACTTTATATTATGATTTAATAAATAATGTAATATAATGTACATTTACAGGTAATTATAATGTACAATGTGTGTGTATAGATTTTCTATAGCCAATCCATCTTAATTCATCATTTTTTCCATCCGATGTGCAGAATCTGATCCGATCTGTAGAAATTACATCAATTTTAAGTGAACCGTATCAACATAAACTACAGTTTTCACCTTTTACAATGTGTTTTTCTCCTCCGTCAGTGTGTTACAAAGGCTATTACAACATTGTTGAGTGTTGGCAGCGCTCCATCACCCCTACAAGCACATGTTTGTTCACAGTATTTACTCTAGAGGCCTGTGCAGGATACATTTTCACGTTTTTACCTTCCAAAGTTTACCAAAAGCAGATCTAAATATAATCAGAGAGAAAATGCGATGACATTGTTTCAGTGCTGTCTGACCTGAGCAGTGAGCAGGGTGGTGGTGGAAACAGACATGTACTTTCTCCGCAAGGCGTTTTAGAGATATTGCTATGTTGTAAGTTACAGTATGAGAAAGAAAGATGCAGACTGGTTCAAAATAAACGCGAGAAGCCTGACAGACAGCTCCTGTAAGGTGTTATTTCTTCCTCTCTCTCTCTCTGAGTTTTGCCCTTTAGCTGTCAGGTCAGCATCTAGCCAAAACCCACAGAGAGAGTGGATGTGTTCACACATGATTGGGCTGCACTTTCTTCTTCATCCCAGACTGTAGACTGAAAGACATTTACTATTTACAGTGCCCAGTGCGGCCACTGCAATATTAATTTTTTCATAACCTTTTTTTTTAATTATTATTAACCTATTTTTAGCCCTGACTAATAATGATACAGAATGTTATTTTTACTAATTTCTATAAATTTAAATTGTGATGATAATTTAATATTTGAATATAATATAAAGTTTAATTAAAATGTATATTTTAAAATATTTGTTAAAAAAAATGGTGTATTAACCATTTTAAGTCAGAAACTGGTTGTAAATTTCACAAAGAAATGGCAGATAACATTGAATCAAACATGACATTTAAAACAAGTAAAACCCTAATTTTCTTGTAAAACATATTCCAATATTTTTACTTTATTTGTGATTTTTTTTACAGTATATAATAAAATAGTATTAATTTTAGTATTAGTAATGCTAGTAATAATTATTATTATTTTATTCATAATAATAGTAATACATTATTGTATTATAGAAATTACAGTGTGTTATTTTCTATTTTTATTAATGCATACAATGTATTATTCCATATTTTCCTCTATTAATTATGAGTGAATCTGAGAATAACTGTATCCAGTCATGAATCAACATCAAGAACACGACTCTGATGTATTTGCTGTGCTTTAGCGGCTTTAGCACCAGCGATGCTTTATGGCGCTCATAAACATTGATCCTCTCAGTGTTGTTTTAATGAAGGACACTCAGGAGAGCACTGAGCTGTAATCACACATGCTCAATGGACTTGTGTCACCTGCAACACACACATGAGATAAGGAATCACAACACAACCCATTTTTATTGCATGGAGGGTAATGTTTTCTGGGTTTATATACTGTTCTGCTACTGAGAAAGATGCTTTAGGAAATCAGTTACATCAAATTCAAGCAGTTTAGAGAAGTAGTCTCTTTTTTTGGTGGTGATACTAGTGAATAATGGCAGAGTGATGCTGTCAGATGTATGGTAAAACATGATTATTTGATATTTTTATGAATTACAAATTACATTTTGCATAAACATTGACTAGTTTTGCATTGTAACATTATTTAATGACAGTCAAGCACATTTTCCCCCAAAGTTTGAAAAATACCCTTTTTTTACCTTAGTGGGTCTAGGTTTATTATTATTTTTATTTGTAATTATTTTGTAATTTTATCAAATGATTTGAATATTTTTTTACTGTATTGCAGTAAATCATCCTACTAAAAAGTAAAAATTAGTAGTATATTTTTACCCATAATAAAAGTGTATATTTAAAACCCTCCATATATTTTATAATATTAATAATAATATATCATTGTTGTTGCTGCTGTTAGTTACAACTACTTATTTTTAAAATATTTGTATAATTATTTACATTTTTTAATTAATTGATTTACTATTATTAGAATATAAAGTTCATTTAAATAATAATTGAACATTCTTCTTATTATTATTTGTATTGATGTTGTTAGTTTGCATCATATTAAAATAGACTTTTTGGAAAAAAAAAATATTTTATACATATTTTTTGTAAATAAAAATTATAATAATATTATAATATTGATAATAGATAGAGCATAAGCTAAACATTTTTTATGAACAGTTTCTTGACTTGTTTTGTGTGATTTGTCCATATACTGTAGTACTTAATGATAATATATTTAATAGTATTTACATAATACTTAAAAAAATAAAATAAAAATAAAAATAAATAAAAGAATGCCATGGTACATGAGCAGAAATTCTGTACATTATAGTACTATGGTTGGTACAAAAATGACATGTTTACTTCAAATATATCAAATTATTTAAACACAAACCAAACACTAGGAATGTGCAATATATCCTTGTGTGTGTTGAGAGGAATGTGTCTCTATGCCACCGCGGTGCGTAAACTCAGCATCCTTCCCAGACAACCCTGCTTCTCCTTCACAGACTTTGAGATACAGTTCATCATATCACAGCACACAGAGTGAACGTCAGCTGTTGAATAGTCGTGTGAGGGTTTATTATCTTAAACTGCTTGCGTTGTACCAAAGAAAATAATGAATTCCAGACTTATTTATGAATGTGAAAGCTTTTTGTGCTAATTAGATCTGATTTAATTGAGACACCCAATCTCCAGCTTCCTGTTTCGGGCTCTGCTATTGCAATAGAAGATCTAACTTAATCATGCCCTCGCACAATTTCCTATTAACCCAATCTCTCCATTGATCTCCTCCATGCCAGGAGGTATTGAATAGCAGATGAGCTTAAAATGCTGGTTCATGCCACTGCATACATCTCAGAGATGGGTGGCCGTGATCAGTGTGAAGAATGAGCCACTGTCTCCAATCTGACATTTAAAGAAACAGTTCAGATAAAAGTCTGTTTCTCTGTTTCCAGGTGTTGCTGCAGACAACTAACAAACCTCTCGGTTGGTCGTTTGCTAGCTGTGGCCCGTATAGTTGTTATGACTTACACAGGTATGGTTTGCTCTGCTGTTATACATAAGTGGTATAATTATAGTCATTGTACCTAAATTGTTGCTTTTCATCTAAAAGAGTTGGAGTCTGGGATGCATCAAGTGCATGTTACGGTGTCATATGTTAATGCACTTAAGAACCCATGCCGCTAGTTAACAGAGATAATGCTCACCGCACCACATGCTAAAAACAGCACTTTTAAAGCTCCATCTGATAGAGTAGGGAAGGACGTGACTTTAGTGAGCTTGTTTAATATGTGTGAGTATGAGGTAGCAGACCAGATTTTAACATGTTTTTGTGGTATATCGGCATTGAAGATTTTTACATATACAATGACTGTGTTGCAGTGATTTTACCAATTAAGGTGTGTTGTTTTTTTTGTTTTTTGTTTTTTTGGCACAGAGCATTATATTTTATAAAACAGCTACATATAAACTAGTTTATCAGTAAATTCATTTATAATAAGTAATATTTCCAATAAACTTTTTATCTACTGTGGTTCATTAGCATAATTTATTGGCAGTTTATAGTTGCCAGGTAATGCATCAATTTGGCACATAATTGTAAAATGTAATTTATGTGCTGTTACAGATATGCATGTTTTCAGTAGACGTGCTGTTTTATACACACTTTGAATGTGGCTGATCCAATCAAGTCAGAGCTGGAATGATCCATTTGATAATTGTCTGTATTTGCTGTTCTCCCCAGAGCCAGGAGAAAGGTTTAGTTATTTTTTTAAATTATTTTTTTCCATTCTAATGAGGAAAAAACATTTATATTTAAAACTAGATTTGGCTACTGGTGTTTTGGCTGAGGATGAGTGGCTTTTAGGATCTCCTGGGTGGTTATTTAGGTATTCTGGGTGGTTGCTAAGATGTTCTGGTGGTTAATAGTTTGTTAGTATGTTCTTGTTAGTTACTTGCTTGTACTAAGTGGTTGTTAGTTCGTTTTATGTGGTTGTTGGCTGTTCTGGGTGATTACTAGTCTGTTTTCTGTGGCTATTGGCTGTTCTGGGTGGTTATTAGGTTGTTTGCATGGTTGTTGGCTGTTCTGGGTGGCTATTAGGCTGTTTTGGGTGGTTGTTGGCTGTTCTGGGTGGTTATTAGGTTGTTTGCATGGTTGTTGGCTGTTCTGGGTGGCTATTAGGCTGTTTTGGGTGGTTGTTGGCTGTTCTGGGTGGTTATCAGGTTGTTTGAGTGGTTGTTGGCCTTTCTGGGTGGTTACTAGTCTGTTTTGGGTGGCTGTTGGCTGTTCTGGGTGGTTATTCGGTTGTTGTAGGTTGTTGTTAGGTTGTTGGCTGTTCTGGGTAGTTATTAGGTTGTTTGGGTGGTTGTTGGCTGTTCTGGGTGATTACTAGTCTGTTTTATGTGGTTGTTGGCTGTTCTGGGTGGTTATTCAGTTGTTGTAGGTTGTTGTTAGGTTGTTGGCTGTTCTGGGTGGTTATTAGGTTGTTTGCATGGTTGTTGGCTGTTCTGGGTGGCTATTAGGCTGTTTTGGGTGGTTGTTGGCTGTTCTGGGTGGTTATTAGGTTGTTTGGGTAGTTGTTGGCTATTCTGGGTGATTACTAGTCTGTTTTTTGTGGCTATTGGCTGTTCTGGGTGGTTATTAGGTTGTTTGCATGGTTGTTGGCTGTTCTGGGTGGCTATTAGGCTGTTTTGGGTGGTTGTTGGCTGTTCTGGGTGGTTATTAGGTTGTTTGCATGGTTGTTGGCTGTTCTGGGTGGTTATCAGGTTGTTTGGGTGGTTGTTGGCCTTTCTGGGTGGTTACTAGTCTGTTTTGGGTGGTTGTTGGCTGTTCTGGGTGGTTATTAGGTTGTTTTTTGATGGTTATTAGGTTGTTTTGGGTAGTTCTTGGCTGTTCTGGGTGGTTATTAGGTTGTTTGTTTTGGGTGGTTTTTGGCTGTTCTGGGTGGTTATTAGGTTGTTTGTTTTGGGTGGTTTTTGGCTGTTCTGGGTGGTTATTAGGTTGTTTGTTTTGGGTGGTTGTTGGGTGTTTTGTGTGGTTATTAGGCTGTTTGTTTTGGGTGGTTGTTGGCTGTTCTGTGTGGTTATTAGGTTGTTTGGGATGGTTATTAGGTAGTTTTGGGTGGTTGTTGGCTGTTCTGTGTGGTTATTAGGTTGTTTGGGATGGTTATTAGGTAGTTTTGGGTGGTTGTTGGCTGTTCTGTGTGGTTATTAGGTTGTTTGGGATGGTTATTAGGTTGTTTTGGGTAGTTGTTGGCTGTCCGGGTTGTTATTAGGTTGTTTTTTTTGGGTGGTTGTTGGCTATTCTGGGTGGTTATTAGGTTGTTTTGGGTGGTTGTTGGCTGTTCTGGTGGTTATTAGGCTGTTTTGGGTGGTTGTTGGCTGTTCTGGGTGTAATGCTTTTGGTACTTACTAATTTTTCCATTGTAGTCAATATGTTGTAGGTGGTTACTGTGTTGGTGGTTGTTAGGATGCTGTGGGTGGTTGGTAGAATGTTTTAGGTGATTGTTGCAGTGTCCTTTGTCTTTACTAGTTTGCTCATAGTAGTTGTTAGGTTATTCTAGTGGTTGTTAAGATTGCTACATTGTTTTGGGTGGTTACTGAGTTTTTAGTAGTTGTTGGCATGGTCTGCGTCACAAGTTTTCAAACTCTGAGTTGACATAAAAAATGGGTTTCTAGGTTGATTGAAAAAAAATGTATGCATTTAACAAAGTTCAAGACTCAAGGTAAAACAGGGCGCACTTCTGCAAAACAGGGCGCACTTCTGCATAAACATAAGCAAAACCACAAAGACTTGGCACCACTGACTGTCATCCCTCCTCCTTTTAACTGTTCTAGTTGGTTGTGAGGATCTTCTCTTCAGTTATAGGATTTTCTGACCGATTGCTATATAGTTCCTAGTCCCCAGACATCTTAAATCCCTCCTTCAATATCCAGGATGTTTTTTATTTAGTTTTTTCATTTTATCGCAAAGAAGTCACAATCATAAGTATGATTGCTTTGAAAAATTGTCATTCTCCTCTCAACAAGTCAAATGGTTAGCAGTGTCTGTAGGTGACGCAGTGAACATGCCAATGTTCAGGGTTAATATACAGATAAAGAAATCAGTTGCAGATTGTTTTATCCATTTTGATGCACAAAACCCCTTAAACCAATAATGGCACAATCCACTGTAGAGTCAGAAAGTGTGGATGTGTTGACACAGGTGGGCCCTGACGTCTCCATCCCTACAGCAGCTTTTGCGACGCACATACACTGTGCTGCTAATAATAGTGGAGATGTTGCCAAGGCAAAAGAAATGGAAGAGCCAGTCCATGTTTTATTCATCGTCTTCACCTTTCCCCAAATGGTTTCATCAGAAGGGGTTGTAAGAGTGATCACCGGCGGGCTGGTGGTTTGTCCTCTCTCATGTATTCATTTCTTCATGTGTGTGCAGAGATGCCGAGACACTCAATCTTAAAAACAAACCACCAGACTTATAGAAGTCATGTCTCTGTCAGTCAGAGGAAAATGCTTTGGATATTTTTAACATAGTGTCTTTCTCTCTGCTTTCAGAAGCAACACTGTGCTCTGTGATTTGTGCTGCAGGTGTCTGAATGAGCTCGGTTTGATTTCCTGAACCGCCTGACGGTGCTTTCACAGTTCCACCCCTCAATGCACTCGGCCGAGCACGGGTTAAAAGACACATTCACCTCTTATCTCACCATGTTTTCACCAAACCTTACAATATCTTTGACTGATATCTAAATCTGTTTGACTAAGATACCTTCACTCCTTAGGTCAAACCTCATCCACACCACAAAGATGTCGCTGTGTTTATACTTACACTGCAAAAAAAAAATCATATAAATCATTATTTTGGGCTTAGAGATATAAAAAAATAGATATTAAATTTAGCATAAATGACAAACCTTGAAATAAATCCAAAATATATCCAATGTGATGCTAAATTTAAAAATCTTTAATATAGGCTGATAACCGATACTGACATTATGACAGATGAACTGTTGTTTGTTTTTATTTTATTTTTTATGATGTTTTATTTATTTTGTGTATTTTTGTTATTTATTTTGTTTTGTGCTCTTTCGTTTAGTTTTTGTTGTTGTTTGGCAGTTCTTTTTATGTTTCTTTTATGTTTGTTTGTGCTGTACAGTGCTGTTTTTTTATTTTGTTTTGTACTGTTTTTATGTGTGTGTTGTACTGTTTAATTTTTCTTGTTGTTGTAGTACTGTGCTGCTTATTTTTTCCGTGGTACTGCACTGTTTATTCTTTATTTTATTGTGCTGTTGTTTAGTTTTGTGCTGTTTCTTTGTCTGTTATGGTAAATTGTGTTTCGTATTTTGTTTTCTTTGTTTCTTTGTTCTGTGTGTGTTGTTTTGCTTTCTGTTTTGCATTGTTTTGTTCCAGTTTGTGCTCTTATATATTTTTTGTTTTTGTTTGTTTTGTTGTGCTGTGTTATGCTGTGCTTTGTTTTGCTTTGACACAACAGCATTGTATTTTAATACGAACAATTTCATGAAGATAATTATTTAAACTTACCGGACAGACCTGTATTACAAAATGGACTAAGTAAAGCTTATTTCAGTTCTACATGAAGTAAAGATGCACACAAACAGCCAGATGGACAGCCAAACGTCAGGTAAAGCCACAGAGGCTCCAGTGAAGCGGGTTTTGGCAACTTTTAGATGACAGTGAAGTGTTTGCCCATGTGTGTAACTGTGTCATTTTCCTGCTTTTCTTGGCTGTGGAGAGGCTTCTGCTGTCACATCCCATGAGTCTTTGCCAACAAATTTTTTCACACGCTCTCCCTCTGCCATCACACACAAGGAGCTCTCAGACTGGTGTAAATGGAGATGTGTCATCTCCTTCAGTCATTCGTAGCTAAAGCGTATCCCGCCGAGACCCAGGGCTGCTCTGACCGTATCGATCACACCTATCCACCCATCCATCTTCTTTCCTGCTAATACACACTTTTTTCTTCTATGCATTTATAGTCTCTGCCTATCTCTCTCTGCTTTACATGATCTTGTTGGTTTCCATATAAACATGCATCCTATAGGACTTCTGTGTTTGCACAGTATTTACATGCATGTGTGTGTTTGTGCAGCGTGTGTGTATCCATGTGCATGTGGAGGTGAGCAGAAAGCTCAGTCATGGTGCCATCTGTGCCCAGTCAGTGTGGTGGCATTTCTCCATGTGCAGCACTCTATAGATAGTCATATAGCACACCAGATTACATAAAGAGATCCGCTCACTAATATATAAAACATGTTATATTCTTAGCCTAAACTTAATGCATACATATATAAATTTTATTGCACATATGTATGCATATATACTATAGCTCATACAATACATAGTTTATACAAATATATAACATTTTGGGATAAAACAGCAAGTTACATTACATTGTCATGGTGGTGTGGTTAACTTGTTGGTGGATCTGATATTACATATCTGATTATGGAAAAAATCTTGAATATCGGGAAGTATATACAGTTAGCAGTCAGTCTCAAATATTATCATACATTGATATAATATTATAGTTTTGTTGATATTTATTAATTTTATTTCATATTTTCGAGTTGATTAAGCAATTTAGATTTTGTCATTTTTATTAGTTTTTTTTTTATTTGTTTAGTTTTTTATTATGATAGTATTTCAAATTAAAATTAAATGAAAATGAAAAAATGCACCCATTTCTAAATATTTTTATATTTAACTTTATTTTAGGACACATTTATTTAATTATAAGTAATGATTCAGTTGAATAGTTACAGTTATAAAAATTTATAGCACACAAATATTTGATAACATATTTTTTCTTCTTCACTTTTATAAAATTATTTTTTTGCCTAATAAAATAAATAAAAAATACATTTAATAATTGACATTTACATAACTCTCAACGGAATTAATTCTAACGCATTGTGGGATTGACTCTTCGGCAAAGAACATGCAGTGCAGCCTTAAAATTATAAGCTATTTTATATAAGACAACAACTTTTGAGTCAAAAGAGTGTGTAAGGCACCTTAAACTACTGTTTAGGTAGGCGTCTCCATGGGTATTGGGACAGAGCTGTGTGTTAGTTGCTGATGTAAAGAAGTTATTTTTGCACAGTATTAAAGTCTAATCGTTTGAATCTGCATGCATTTCCATAATAAGAACGTCAGCTGACTGTGTAATTGCCGCGTGTGATGGCTCTGTGGACTGAATCGATGCAGACGTGAGGAATCTGTGTCACTATTGACCTTTTGTGTGCACTGAGGGAGCAAAGTGCCAATGACATTTTAGGACTGAGCATCTCAGGGGAGATGTGCTCATCTGTGACTGCCACCCGTTCCCTCCTGCCGTCTGCAAGCCAATTTCAGCTGCTTGCGGAAGAAGTTGCATGCAGCACTCGCAAGAGTTCAGATGCGTTTGGTTTGAATGTTTTTTAAGTAACTTGATTTTATCCTGCATGCAAAGAATGATTATTTATTTTGTTGATGAATTGATACCTTTGTAAGATTGAAGTTTGTTTTTATTTATTTGGTTTGGATGTTGTTTTTATTTCATACCCTTTGAGCTATTCCTCGTCCGCTCTCATAATCTGCTTCGGTTCATCTTCAGGGTGTTCTGCCAGGTTTTGTGAGTGTCCTCGGGGTTCAGCCATCTGCTAACAGCACACACTCACACCTCAGCCCTGATCAACAACACTGCCCTGTGTTTACTGTAGTTGTAGATACAGACAGGCTTGTGTGTGTGTGTGTTTTGTGTTTGTTGTACTTTTATTTTGTATATTTTACATTTGTTTAATTTTTTATTGTCTACTTTCTTCTATTTGTTTTAAGGATTTGTCCTTTCTTTTGTTTTGTTTTGTGTTTTGTTGTGTGTGTTGATTGTATTGTATTTTTTGTTTATTTGTTTCGTGTTTTGTCTTTATTTTATTATACATTTTGTTTTATTGTTTGTTTTTGTTTTACATTTTATTCTCGACTGCTAACACATCTTATTGTTTCAAAACATTCTTAGACTACTTGTCTACATGGAATAAATATGGATACAATGCACTGAATGTGTCTGTATGAATTGGAATGCACATAAATATGCATATATAGTTTATACATATAAAGTTTATATAAATATATAACATTTCAATTAAATTTGAATATTTTTCCATTTCATGGTACATTATTTTTCGTATTGTGTATTTTTTTTTTCCGGTCTTTCTTTTCTGTCATTGTCACATTTGTACATTTTGTGCATTTGTTTTTTGTTTTGTGTTTTTTGTTATTAATTTATTTCATGCATTTTGTTTTGTTTTTTTGTTTTGTGTTTTGTTTCACTGTATATTTTCTTATTGGTCTGTTTTTGCTTTGTTTATGTTTTATTCTTTATTTTCTTTTGTTTTATATATATTTATTTCTTTAATTGTTTATGTAGTTTTTAATGTAATTTTTTTTTGGTTTTGTGTTTTGTTTCACTGTATATTTTCTTATTGGTCTGTTTTTGCTTTGTTTATGTTTTATTCTTTATTTTCTTTTGTTTTATATATATTTATTTCTTTAATTGTTTATGTAGTTTTTAATGTAATTTTTTTTTGGTTTTGTGTTTTGTTTTTACTGTATATTTTCTTATTGGTCTGTTTTTGCTTTGTTTATGTTTTATTCTTTATTTTCTTTTGTTTTATATATATTTATTTCTTTAAATGTTTATGTAGTTTTTACTTTTTGTCTACATTGTATCTTTTTATTAAAAAGGGAATTATTCAAAGTTTTTAATAATAATAATTATTATTATTATCACATTATATTTCACAATATTTCATTTCGCATTACATTTGCTTTTACATTAAATATGTGATTTATAAAAGTCACAGTAAATTTAAAGTCCTACATAAAGTGGGATGTCTAGGTTTCCTGAGGAACATTAGACATTAATGTGTGATTAACTCAGCAGTCATTGCAATGACTTTAAAAAGCAGTTTGCCCTTTTGTGTTAGGTGTTTATTGTAAAAGCCAACATGTTTGTTTGAAAAGTAGTGAAATTAAACAGTTTGTTCATGATTTGTTATGGTTGAATGTACATCTGTCTTTACTAATATAAAACTGTTTTCTTTTAAAAGTCTTTACGTATTCATAAGCACTTGATACTACATTATTATTATACTATATTATGCCTAAACACTTGATAATTACACTTCAACGCTGTGTTGATGCAGTCTAACATGCTTTGTTGCTTTGAAACTCCGCCCACTGTCAGCCTGGTGATTCCTCTCATTGGCTCAGAGCTGAGTGATGATTAGCAGCCTCCACCAATCAGTGAACAGCTCTCTTTGATTCCTTATTTCCCCTGAAAGTCTGTTTGTGTGTTTGATAGTTCTGCAGAAAAGTCAAGAAATGAAGGATTTGCAACTTGTTGCACTTATGACGAGACCAGAATAGCAAGGCTTAACATACCACTGAATAAGCTCATTATGACACTAAAGTCCTTTTTACTGACCCATATGCAATATTCAAGCATATCTGGATCTTAGTCATGCCTGATGGATTTGGAGCAGGATCTCTAGCTGGTTTATAAAAGCTCCAGACCTCAGGATAACAAGATTTCCTAAAGCAGTTATTGGATTACAAAATATCTTAGTATGTTAGAAAATCCATCTCGTCCTCATACCTGAAGCCCAACACACACACACACACACACACACACACACAGTTCATAGCCTGGAGAGGCTCTAAAGCGGTTTTATTGTCCTTTAATAATTGCCATAGAGCGTTATTATCTTAATGCAGCTGTTTTTATTGGCTGAAGGGGACAGGGAATGGTTTAGTAGCTCTCTCCGGAGCAGTATCCATCTCCATCTGTCTGTCATCCCTCCCTCCTCTCATCCCTCTCCTCTGTCTGAGCGATCATTTCTAACCAGATCGAAGTGGTTAAGGCTTTATGGTTTAAATTCCCAAGGACGGTCTCACATGACCATATTTTTGTGCAATCTACTCATTCTGTACTTTACTTTATGTGCACCCTAGAAAAACCCTAATAAAACCCCAGAACCCCTGCAGAACACCCTAGCAACGTCTTAGCATCCAGCCAGAGCACTATGTAAACTGTAGTTCTCATTATTATTGAAGTATGTGTTTCATTAGCTGCTCCATGCAGAGAAACACCCTTCAAATTAGCAGCGCTTTCTTTCTATCATTGTTGCTGTGATTTGCATTAAAATAACAAGCACACAAGTGCAGTGGGTGAATGGGGAAGTCTGCCAGCGGGACAGTATGTGTGTGTGTGTGTGTGTGTGTGTGTTGGGGGGGTGGGGGGGTCAGGGTGCGTTTGGGTGCCGGGTGTTAATTGCGCGTGAGTTCTGGCTCTGATATCACACAGATGATCACTGAATTCATCATTAGAGGAACAGAGAGAAGGAACACATGGGAATTTCTGAATTCTAAGATGTCTGACTGTATTCCCGACGATGAGGAAAGAAACGGAACTTTTAACTTAACTGTATTACATTTAATTGATTTTATTTGATAATACATTACATAATATATATAGCACAAGTAGTTAAAATAACATTTTTATTATAATTATATAGTTTCAGTTATATTTATAATTTATAATAATTTGCTCAAAATCAAAAATTTCAACTTCATTGATGCTTACATTTTTTTTATATAAATGATACAATTTAAACAATTAAAAAATATCTTTCTCTTAATTAATTTTACTTTTTAATTAATTAATTTCACACACATACACGCACACACATTTTATCAAGATAATACATAATAAATATTGTATAAGTAGTGTATATATAAATATAATTCCTATAACTATAAAGTTTTAGAAATATAAAAATATTTATATATTATCTTTTATTATTATAATGATATACTATAATTATAACATTAGATTAGAATACATATAAGTTTGATTATTTTATGTTATTTTATAAACATAACTCATATATAGTTCAGTGTTGTTGTTTTTTTTTTTTGTTTGTTTTTTGCCACAATTTTCTTCTGTAATGTTTACGTATGTATTTTGTGGCATTCACAATGGGATGAAAAGCATGCACATGGTCACAGTGAATCGATACTCGTGGCTCTACCCACAGAGCGCTGAGAATTATGGGGGAAGGGAGATCCATTATACAAAAGTGAGGGCCTGAAAACGCAAATGTTTTTTTTTTTTTCAGAAACCTTTTTTCCAGTTGGTTGCTGAAATGAAGAGGCTTGTTGCGCTGTAATAACATTGTTCCCCCCGCACATCCAGTGTAGAACACACCGCTGTCGCTATGTAATTATCTCTTTGGCAACTGCTGTCGCTGTGATTGGACCAGGAGACCGGGGAAGGGCAGGTTTGCGTGTGTGCACACGCTTCACAAATTATTTCAAGCTCTACAGACCTCTCACAAATCAAAACCAGCATTTCATTAAAACTAAAATTGTCGCTGATGGATTCATGGCTTGATGAGAAATTCAGTTATGGCACCGTGTGTCCTCCTTAGAGACCAATAATCGTACATCACCCTGCTGAGGACCGAGCAGATGCTTTAAATGCACATCTGTTTTTAATCAGCCGCACCTCATGCACCTTTAAAACTTCCCTTGTTTTTGTTTTTTGTCTTTTAAATAACCTGCTAAAAAAATTTATTAGATGAAAATGTACTCAGTTTATTTCTTCATGTGAACAGGTTTGGAGAAATGACATTACGTCACTTGTTCACCAGTGGATCCTGTGCAGTGAATGGGTGCCGTCAGAATGAGAGTCTAAACAGCTGATAAAACATCACAATAATCCACTAGTAATCCACAAGACTTCAATCCATCAATTAACATCTTGTTAAGCAAAAAGTGGCATGTTTGTAAGAAAAAAATCCATCATTGAGATGTTTTATTTTTATTTTAAATGTAAACATAAATAAATCCATAATCCACAATAACGCTTCCTTCAGTGAAGAAGTCCATCATCTGTTGTCATCTTGATGCTTGATCTGTGCATATTTCTCTTCTGATTCAGACAAGACAATGTTTTCTGCTGCAGAAAACAATCTTATGGATATTTTAGCTCCAAGCAACAGTTTGAAATTAGAAACATCTTTTATTATGAATTTGTTTCTCATGAACATGCAGCTTTTTTCTTCACAAAACATTACCTGAAGGACTGGATTGTTGAGGATTTCTTGTGGATTATTATGATGTTTTTATCAGCTGTTTGGACTCTCATTCTGACGGCACCCATTCACTTCAGAGGATCCATTGTAGTGTTGGGCGATATGGTCAATTTTCATATCATCCTTTCATATCATTCCCCAGTTATGCTATTCAAAAAGCAGCTACAGAAAAAAAAATAAGAACATTGACTAGATTAGATATAATCAGTGAAGCTGAAAAATAACATGTATGTACATCTGCACTTGGTTGTTAATTTGCGAGAGATCTGCATTCAGTCAGTGCGTGCACACACAACAACAAAACTCATCTGTTTCAGTGATGACTCATCTGAACACCTCTGATTGGCCACTGCGTTCATAAACTCAACAGGATCGTGTGTGATTGGTTGTAACGTGCAACACCTTAAAAACGTGTACAAATAAATATGATTGAACAAATAAGACATAATATTAATCAAAGCCTTTAAGAAACACTAGTTTTATTAAAGTGGTCTCATCTAAATTTACCATTTAATATTATATGGATCAAAGTCGGTATTTTAGCCCAGTAGGTGTTGAATCTTAATTGTCTCAGCATAAAGCCATGCTGCAGTGGCTGAACAGATGCTCCCATGCCTTCTGAAATTCAGCCGTCGTTTCCAAACCGATCCAGACTGCTCGACAAACGCAGAAACACAGACATCTGCTGTGTGTGAAGTAGCCAGCAGGGTGAGGCACGAATGCGAATGTGTCAGCCAGCAGATATCAAGTCTGCGTCCACATGGTCCTGTGAAGCACCAGTCAGGATTTACACCGCATATAAACTCATCATTTCAGTTTTACTAGAGATACAGTAGGACAGAAATGCAGTCGGGGGATTGGTCTGAGGGGTTTGAGATAGAGGAGGTGGGAGCGATAGGGACTCGGCTGCTGGAACAGATGTCAGGTTATGAACAGGTGCTGGTCGTGCGATACGATGCACAGGCTCAGATGTTCCTCTGTGTGATGATCACCTGCGGTCGCTTTTACAACTAAATGAACCATTTTTCAAAGCTACAATCCTCCATGCTTGTTTTCCCCCCAGTGTTTTATAAGCTCAGTTGTGTAACGGAACAAATATTTACAAAAAACTTTGTAAAAATATAAACATCAAATATTACTCCAAAACAATGAAACTTAAAATTAAAAACCTTTTTTCTTAAAGTAATATAAACAAACCATAAGCTCTGAAGGTGTTCAAAGGTTACGTTGACACTAGCCTGACACAAGACAAACATGATTGGTTTGTCCACGCTGCAGGCCAATCAGAAGATGTTTGATGTATTAGGTCAGCGATTTTTGACCAATGAGATTTCAGAGTGGGAGGGGCTACCCAACGATGCCACCAAAATACAAACTGATCAACAAAATGTCACTTATCATAGTTTTAGCTCTGATTACTGAATAAAACTGATCAGAACAAAATCTCAGATATTTATACGAAATTATTAACGGACATATATTTACATTTACACTATTTAGGAGGTATTCTTATTATTTGTTTACTATTATATAATTTATTCATACTTTGCATTAGGTTTTATTTTTATATTTGCAGCTTTCACTTTAATTTTAGTTAGTTTATATGCTTTTGCCAATTTTATTGTTATATATATACGGTATATATATATATATATATATATATATATATATATATATATATATATATATATATATATATATATATTTAGCTTGATTGTTCTTTACAATTTAAATTTTATTATGTTTAGCATTTCTATTTTATTTTATTTCAGCTATATTTCAGTTAACGAAAACAGTTTTCAATGGTTTTAGTTACAATAGCAATACTGTTCTTATACAGAGCAACTAACAAGCAAACCTCACTCAAACACAGAATAAAACAAACAAACAAAAATATCTTGATTTTTTTTTCTTTCTAAGTAAATAGACAATTGTGTGTCTTTCAAGTGTTTTACATTTTATGGCATTATCCAGAGGAATTTACAAATAAAACTCTTAAAATAGTTTCTTGGCTTGTTTACACATTCAAGGGGTATATAGATAATCCTTGTAGATTTGAGGTGTTTGAAACTTTACGTTTACAATTAAGGTGCCTTTTTCCAAAGCAAAGTGTTTTAGCTTTACATGTGACTTCAGTTAAAAGGTCTCAAATCATCATATGCTTCTTGTATTTTGCTCAACCTGTGAATCTGACATTGCTGAGATGTTTCAAATGGTTGCTTAAGAATTCAGCCGTTCCAGTGAGCTTTAGAGACTATTTCTGTTGAACGTCAGCAGAAATGCCATGGTCAATGTCTTAGTGTCTTGTATATTATGTTTTATTATGTATGCACACACTGTACTCTTATATATGCATTCAGTTCACGGATACATACAGGCATATACTCTTGCTCGTCTGTGCAGCATATGTTTAATGCTCACCCACTTGCTCGACTAATGAGGTGGACCCGGTCAGGGCATGGAGGGGGTTGGAGCTTGTCTTTGTTAGACCTCGTTTCCACCGTCCCCCACTTCTGTACTCACAGTCCCATGGGAGGCCTCTAGAACTCACTAATTGAATCAAGTACACATGCTGCCTCCTCCCCACACCCTTCCAGAGCCGTCCAGCCCGGCTTTGATGCTTTTGTTGAGTCTCAGCACCACGGCCAGCTCCCAGAAACACTGCAACTGGTTGCCTGCCTTCACCGGAGAGAGGCATTCTGGTCATTATACGGGCGATAATTGTGTGTGTGTGTGTGTTTGAGAGAGTTATATCAGGAGATATGTGTGTGGGAGGATGGAAATGAAGTATAAAGCGAGAAGCTGCATAACTACATGCCATTGCCGCCCACGTTCGGTGTTGTTAGGGATATCTGAGCACCTGACCAACCAGACTGTGATAAATGATTTTGCGACGCGGCAGTTTGTTTTTGACAGCGCTGGTGCCGAAGGTCAATTGTGTGTGTTTGGGGAGAAGCGCTCAGGTGGAGGAAGGCGGATGCATTAGGACTGATCAAATCTTAAGTAAAGGGAGACTGTGTGTGTGTGTGTGTGTGTGTGTGTGACTATGCATAGTTTAGCGTGCTCTCTGTCTCGCCTCACTCATTACCCCAGCGATCACAGAGTCATGTTCCTGGCCATGGGCGGAGATGAGCACCCAGACCTTTAAATAGTAGGGAGAGAGATATAATGGATTCTTGAATAGTTTTGATTAGATTTGCTGGGCTTAGTGAAAAAGACGCTGCAATGCAAACATCTGAACAGTAATTAGCAGAATGCATATTTTCTGTAACAGCAATTTAGTCTTTATTGTCATTATTATTTCTTATTTTAAGATTTAAATTGTATTTGGAGAACCATTGAATTATGTTGTATCTTTCTTGTGTCTTTCTTTAATAGTGCATAAAATAAATATAAAAAATAGGGGTTGTGTTTTACATTTCTGTATTGTACAGTATTTAATTTGAAGAAAGAATTTTAGAAAGTTGCAAACAATAAACAAAGTCTTGTGGTTAATAGTTCTTCTGTCTGTCTACTGATGTTTAGCAACAGTTTACAAAACTTCTATTTTTTTTGTACTGTATATTATATTTTTTGTGGTGTTTTTTCATTTCCAGACACGTAAACAGTACAATCAGACGACAGGACAAAACACAACTACACAAACAAGAAGGAAAAAAACAAACAAACAAAAAAATACATTTTTGAGGACTAATTTTATGTTTTCATATTTGGATGACTAATGTGGAAACTAAACTTATTTGAAAAAACAATTAACCAACAAAACAAACAAACAATTAAAAACGACAAAGTTAAACAACAAAAACGATGAAAAAACAAAGACAAAAACACAAGGCAAAACAAAACAATAAAATAAGCAAAGCATTTTAGTTTAAGTTGTTATTCTGTCATGTGCTCTTTTAAATATTTATATTTATCTTTAATTTTTTATTCATTTAAAGTTTAGCTTACGCAATTTTAGTGTTTAAACTTATTTATTACAGTTCATTGACATTTTATTTTGTTTTATTTTTTTGCAAAACAAACAAAACAACTAAATGTAATAAGATAAAACACAAACAAAACAGATACAGTGACTACAGGTAAAGTGGGACACATTCAGATAATTTGTTATTAGTATTGTTTCAATATAATATGAAGTCAAATAGCTTAGCCACATACACAAAAACATTTAAACAGCTAAATGTGTACACATTATATGTTGTATAAAAAATGTAATACAAAAATGTAAGAACTGCATCAGTTTGCCAACTTTTACCTATAGTCACCCTACTTTTACTACTGTTTTTCCAAACTAAACTAATTAAGAATTCACACACAGGAAGTGCTCATCATGTCCGTCTGTGGCTCCGCCCCTCTATGCCATGGGTCTGTGTCAGATCAGATGCGAAGCAGAAATCTAATGTAATGTAATTGTGTGGAACATCTGGATTAGTTCTGCTGATGTGTATCCACTGCTAATGACATTAGTTTGGAGTCTGGTGAGCCGTTTCCAGCTCACGCCGGCTCTCAAAGAGTCTACAGGAGCAGGGAGCGCCAGCTGACGGAGACCGTCCATTGGCCTTTTTTTTTTTTTGGCTGGACCGGTAAGCATCTCCTGTCCCAGGAGGTAATTCTTCCTCCAGCCCTCATGTGTCAATTAAAACACCATGACCCAAGCCTCTAAGAGGCTTTTATTTCGAGGTTATCCTGGGTCGACCTCTCTGAGTGCTTGTTGTTTTCTCTCTCCTACTCTTGCTTTGAATCAGTCATGCAAGTAATAACATGGATTAGAATTCCTCTGACATGCATTTGTTTTGCAATGAAGGTACATTTACAGCTCTTGATTGCTTAAAAGGTAATAAAATATATAAAAAAAATACATTTTATTAGAATCTAAAAACTAAACGAAGCAAAAAGAAAAGCCAAACACAACAAGGCAAATCAAATCATGAAAGTATAAAACAAGGCAAAGCAAAACAATAAAATGAAGTGACGTGACATTCAGCCAAGTATGGTGACCCTTCTCAGAATTTGTGCTCTGCATTTAACCCATCCGAAGTGCACACACACAGAGCAGTGAACACACACACACACACACTGTGAGCACACACCCGGAGGAGTGGGCAGCCATTTATGCTGCGGCGCCGGGGAGCAGTTGGGGGTTCGATGCCTTGCTCAAGGGCACCTAAGTCGTGGTATTGAAGGTGGAGAGAGAACTGTACATGTACTCCCCCCACCCACAATTCCTGCCGGCCCGGGACTCGAACTCACAACCTTTCAATTGGGAGTCCGACTCTCTAACCATTAGGCCACGACTTCCCCCAAAGTAAAGCACAGCAAGGCAAGTCCAATCATCAAAGCAAAATACAAAGCAATTCAATACAAACACAACCAAACAAAAAGCAAAGCAAAACAATACAACATAATAAAATAAAACGCAAAAAAAGCAAAACAAAACACATATGGTGAGTATAGTTAAAATGAGACATTTTATTTTATCTCTATTAATGAAACCCACTTTTAATAGTTTTAGGTAACAATAATAACACTGGTTAAAAGATTTGTTGCTTTTACATTTTAAGAGAAAATCTATTTTTATTTATTTTATTATTTTTCCCCTCACTTTTAAACCTGTTGGGTCGAAATAAATTAAAACAGGATTCCTGATACTTCAGAGGAGTCAAACTCGATTCACTCAAGTGTTTTATCAATTGATAGTTTACTACACTGACAAAAGGCTTTTAAACTATTTTCACGCTTTAATTATCTGTGAGATTTAGGCTACTACAATTTCTAAAAAATGACAGGTAACACACTGAATTATGACATTTGAAGTAGAAAGACTAAAACAGTATTTTCTTGCTAATCATACTGTACTCTAATATGCTTTTATGTATTTGTGTCTGTATTCTTGCAGCGCCCAGACTCCATCCTAACTGAGATTGATTTGCTTCTTTGACTAGATCTTCAGTGTCTGAATGAAAGACTGTCAAACTTGTAGATGATCAGACCTGAGAGCTTCACCCAGAAGACCTCCCCTCAACACCCAGATCACACCCGTCTGAGGCACTTCCTGTTTCTCTTTCCTCTACCGTTCTTTCTACATCTTTCTACATCGTTTCTCCTGTCAAACCTGAAATGCCTGTGTATCTAAAATGTCAGGAACATATCTTTTCCGAACCCTCAGTCTCTTCTACAGGTATCTTTTCTTTCACTTGGCAGTATACCGTATGACAACTCCTTAAAAATTCAGTTTCAGTATTGATTTTATTTGTATTTATTCTTTGCTCACGAGCTGTCAAAACCCGCCAGATTGAAGCTGATCGATATTCACACCGAGTACAAATTTCTAATTCATCAAGTCTGCTTATATACTATTGATTTTTTTTCCTCTCTGGATGCTTTGAAAAGAATCTATTACCCTTTACCAGCAGTCTAAAACAATGACGGACTATTTTAAGAAAACGACTCTTTAACTTTCAGATATCTTTTTGGAGGGAAATACGGTAACTGAGGACATTTACTGTAAATATAGAGGAACTATTCCCATCATTTCTTTAAAAACATTAGTAAAAACAATGCAATATGGTTTGTAATCGATAGAACAGTGTAAGGCCACATGTATCAGAATAATCTGAACTAGTCATAGCTCTTGTTGCTATTCCAGCTCAATTCAATTATTTTGTCGTTCGAGGAACTCAGACAGTGAATATACAGTAAGTACATAGCAGGATAAAGCACTTTATGAGATTCCTGCTTGTTTAAAAGGCCATATTTCCCCAGTGATCTCTTGACTACTTATGCTTGAAAACATTTTATTTATTTATTTATTTTTGTAGTGAACTCAATTTCAACGTCCGACCTGGTTTCTGAAGTTCATTTTTCTTTGTTAGTGAAGAAATCTTGATGGTCGAAATGTTCTGCACTTTGATAACATGTCGTTTTGCTCTTGTTGAAGCCAATGTAAGACACCGCTACTATAAAATACATTTGAACCATGAATAAAGTGACTTGCTGGGTATTTCTTAATGCTCATAACTCCACCTTCCAGTATGAAAACACTGCTTTATGTATTGGCTGGTTTTATTCTTATCAGGAGATGCCCCAGGTTTTCTTATAAAATAATGTAGGCAGTCTTGCTCCAGCAGCACAGGAATGTGCTGTAATTCACACACACACACACACACACGCACACACACACACATGCTGACGTGCCGTGGGCTCCGGTGTGTGTTTTGTGATGGTGGGGGTTTCAGAGTCAGACTCTTAATGCCGGCACCTGAGCTTTTGGGCAGAATAACAGGATGCTCTGTGTAAGTCTGTGCTTCTCCGTTATACAGGATGTGCGGTCCACCGGGAAAGGTCTTCCAGTTTTAGAGCCACGATTGGGTCACGCGGCAGAGTGGGCCCACAGGGACACCTAGTGGAGGACAGAGTACGTGTTTATATTGATTTGTGTGTGTGTGTGTGTGTGTTGAGTATTTTTCTGATTTAGAATCCCTTTATTTATGGTGCATTATTGTTTTGTTTTAGCATATATTTGTTTTGTGCTTCTTTGTTATAGTGTATATGTGCTTTTTTGTTTTAGTGCATTTTTGTTTTGTTTAGTTTTAGTGCATTTCTGTTTTGTGCCTTTTGTTTAATTGTATATTTGTTTTGTGCTTTTTTTGTTTTAGTGCCTTTTTGTTTGTTTTGTGCCATGTTTTGTTTCAGCTTTAGTGGTTTTTTTGTATTGCATTTCTTTTTTAGCTGTAGTGATGTAATTTAAGCCATTTTGTTTTTGTACATTTTTGTATAATGTAGAATTGCTGTAATTTTTGATAATGTGTTTTGAATAGTTTCCAGGTGTTTTTGTTTGGCGGATACAGTGTTTTGGGTGGTGGTTGTTTACTTTCCCAACCTGGCACACATTATGAGATGTGTGTGTTTGTGTGTGTGTGTATACAGTACAGACCAAAAGTTTGGACACACCTTCTCATTCAAAGAGTTTTCTTTATTTTCATGACTGTGAAAATTGTAGAGTCACACTGAAGGCATCAAGGGCTATTTGACCAAGAAGGAGAGTGATGGGGTGCTGCTCCAGATGACCTGTCCTCCACAGTCACCGGACCTGAACCCAATCCAGATGGTTTAGGGGTGAGCTGGACCGCAGACAGAAGGTAAAAGGACCAACAAGTGCTAAGCATCTCTCGGGGAACTCCTTCAAGACTGTTGAAGACCATTTCAGGTGACTACCTCTTGAAGCTCATCAAGAGAATGCCAAGAGTGTGCAAAGCAGTAATCAAAGCAGAAGAAGAACCTAGAATATGACATATTTTCAGTTGTTTCACACTTTTTTATTATGTATATAATTCCACGTGTGTTAATTCAGAGTTTTGATGCCTTCAGTGTGAATCTACAATTTTCATAGTCATGAAAATAAAGAAAACTCTTTGAATGAGAAGCTGTGTCCAAACTTTTGGTCTGTACTGTATATATTCCAAAATATGATTTAGTTTTATAATATTCTTGAAACATGCAGATGGTTGCTCTGAGCACAACAAATATCAGATGAAACGAGTCATGCTGTTTTTCTCAACTTTTAACTTTAATATTTGGTGTGTCCACCTTTTGCAGCATTTACAGCAGCACATCTCTCTGTCATAGTGTCACTATATTTCCTGAGAACTTAATATTAGACAATAATGTTATCTCATGCATTCTGCAACTCAAGCTAAAGGATTTCCTTTGAATGTACAATAGATCTGTCCAGTTTATTTTCCAACTAACCACCAAATTTGCTCAATGGGGTTAAGATCAAGGCTTTGAGGGGGCCTGTCAAATCATTTGCAGTGTTTCAGCAGATTCCTTCCATTGCAGGTAGTTCCAGGAATAGTTTGTTTTATGGGAATTGTAACGGCCAATTCAACAAAAACAACTGAAACCTCTTAAAAATGCCAGGGGTTCTAATAATTTTGGCCACCACTGTATAATTTTGTATCTGGCCTGCGTTGTATCTCAGTTTGGTTTTCCTCATTGTTCCACATCATCTCTAATATTTCTCATTAAATAAAAGATAATAAGCCCAGTCGGTGTCTGCTTTTATACAAAGTTCTGGCATGAAACTCTAGATGGCGCAGTCCAATAGATCTAATTCAATACGTCGTAATGACATCATTATCACGTCACAGCTGATTGGTTCTCTTCTGTATCAGTAGCCAATGAGCTCGCTACTCAACATTCAAATATCATTTATATATTTAGTCATATATTATAGTGTTTGCTGTAGCAGAAACAGTGCACTGCAGAGACCCTCCTCCCTCCCCAGCTCCACCTGTATAGATCTGCTACTGGTTGATTATTTATGCTATTGGGATTATTCATATGTTATATGTGCAGCAGCAGTGTTTCTTACATGCTCACAGCAGCATGCTGTGGATGTATTGGTGTCCCAAATACACTAAAATTGTCATAAAAATGCAAATCCCTCCGAGAGTTGTCATGACAGAAATGTATAAATGAGCAAAGCGGCAAAGTCACCCTTATTCTTACAGCACTCTGTACAGTATCATTTGTTTTAAAGAATAATTTGCTTTACAGTACTGAACAGAGAATCCTTAATGCCAACTTCATCAAATAGAAGTAATATCATAAATGTATAGTACTTTGCCTATTTTTGCATATATAATACTTAGTACTGTGGCACTGACAATGGCCTTGTGAGCAGGGTGCTGACATAAAACGCCGTTGCAATTCGGGTGTCCTGAGTTTGAGTCTCAGATCGCAGACCTTTCCCGATCCTGATATTTCTCTCCCACTTAGCTTCCTGTCTATATATATAGTTTCCTATCACAATAAGAAAAAAAATGTATCTTAGTGCTTATATTGAATATTCTTGTTTGCTTCACGCTTGAGCTAGACTGAATGCACACTGCCACACTCTCTCTCCAGCTATAGGCGACAACTCTCACTCTGACCCCACTTTCACATACAGGTCTTTCTTTGACTTGCTTCACTGCACTGTCAAGGTCATGAATAACAGCCTCCGCAATCCGCCAGCCCTGGATTTCACCAGCTTATTCCAACCTGTAGACCTCCACAGCAGGCGTATATACGCCGCCCTGCCGGCCTTGACAGACAAAGCCAGAGTCAGGCTGTCGGGATTGGATGGCGTGTGTGTTTATGTAGGCGGCGTGTGGGTGGATACTTGAGATGGGCAATCACCGCAGAGATGTTCTGCGAATTCAGGCCGTTTTCCCCAACAACAGGTGCTTTGAAGCATTCAAGGCTGCGTTTTTGCTAATTCGTAGCATTTGAATGGAATACTAATGTAAAGTCGACAGGATACTTGCCTCTTGAGCTCTTGTTGCATGTAAAAACATTTGTGTTACTCACAAGGTCACATTTTTGGCTCGTCATGCCTGTTTTTGGACCTGCATACACAATATAAACTGTGACCGTCTCAATTTCTGCAGACCGAGACAGCTTTATTAGCACCTGCGCTATCAGCGGTTATTTACTGTTTCTGAGCTCTACGGGCTCAGTGACGCTCCTGCTGAGCTCTGATAAGAGACTCCCGTGGCTCGCTGAGGAGAAGAGAAGGATGGAAAGGAGGGAGGCTTTGAACACTGGGAATGGAGCTGTTTGAGTTTACAGCAGCTCGATGCATGAGAGAGAGAGAGAGCGATACGGGAAGACAGACAGGGAAAGGAAAGAGAGGAATAGAAGTTAGGTTTCTCATTGAACCAGCGTGATTCAGAATGATAAGCAAATATTACATTCTTCATTCTTTTGTTCTGGATCCTGTCAGATAAGGCAACATTTTTATACGAGATATTCTGAGACTTTTTGTGTTAGTCTTTTTTCCCATGCAGTCCATTGCTTAAAGCGATATTTTACCCAAAAATACAAATTCTGTCATTATTTCCTCACCATCATGTCAGTCACCATCACTAACCTGTATCAATTCCATTCTTTTCTCTCTCTCTTTTTTTTTTAAAGAAATTGGTGCTTTTATTCAGCACTGATGCAGACATTTAAAAAAATAAAAATTTCAAATAAAGGCTGTTCTTCGGAACTTGCTTTTCTTTAAGAAGAATCACGGTTTCCACAAAAATATTACGCAGCCCAATTGTTTATAATAATAAAAAAATGTTTTTGAGCATATTTGAATGATTTCTAAAGGATCATGTGACACTGAAGACTGGAGCAATGTTGCTGAAAATGCAGGTTTGATCACAGAAATAAAATAAATTTTAACACATATTCAAACAGAAAGCCGTTATTTTCAATTGTAATAATATTTCACAATATTACAGATTTGACCGTAGTTTTGATCAAATCAATGCAGCCTTGGTGAACAGAAGAGACTATTTTCAAAAATATTCAATAATCTAACTATAACCAATAATGCACTTTCTTCTGCTTAACACATAAGAAGATACTTTGAAAAATGTTTCAAATGTTTTTTGTGTTTCTTTCATAGGGGGAAGAATGAGGTTTAACATGAGAATGAGTAATTTGACTTTTTCAAACTAATCCTTCTTAGTTTGTTTAGTCTCTGATGTTTTGTTCTCTCTTTATGAACCCAGTGCTCACTAATGGCCCTGTCTAGAAAAGACCTTACACTGAGCTGTCATTATATAAATCATGGGGTTGAACACGGGCTGAATAATAGCGGGGTCAGAGGTCGCCCGTTTCTCTCCTACAGTGATCCTTTTTTAATCTGCATTTTGTTCCCTCCGTTTTATGCTGCCAGGGGTTCGTTTTGTCACTCTAAACCTCGAAAAATCAATTTCCGTCCATGCACTCCATGTCTGCAGTCTCAGATAGACTTTGACTGTAATCACGTACTCAACTGAATGTATACACATTATCTGTATAGTTCAGATGGGTATCTGTATGTAAACGGCTGAGGAAGCACTGCAGCACAATGCAGCATTGATTCACGCATGTTGGACCATGTGCATAGAGTCAGTAAAACGAGGCAGCAATCAGTGTAATGCACTCCTGCACAGTCGTTCATTTGAAACCAATTCTAGTAAGTGTGACTGTGCTGGTAGCTTCCACTAACCTCACATGACCATTTAAAGATGGGCAGATTAGACGATAAATCTGCTAAATAATTTCAGATTCTGCAACAGGGCTTCTGTTTCATATCATATAAATAATCAAGTAAAGCCTCTGAAAAAGAGAGTATAAGTGTGATATATATATAATGTATATAATGACTTAGTGAATCTTGTTTTTGAGCAAATTGGTTGAGTGAATGATATCACGACCTCATAAAAAGGTTAATTTGTTTAATTCATGAATGGATCAATGTTTTTAACAAAGTGAATGATCCAGTGAATCTATGATATAATATATACTGTTATCGTTTCAATCCTGAATAAATCTATATTTTTTAATTTTTAAAACGAGTGTTTATTGAGTCTCTCATAAATAGTCACTTCACTTATTCATTTATAAATATTCACTTGTCGTGTTCCTGACTGTGTTTTGAATGAATCTGATGAGTGATGGATTCACTGGTTTTCTCATAAATACAGTAACTTTTTTTTTGTTCCTGAATGAATTTTTTGTTTTATTTTTCTGAATCGATGAAACGATTTAACAACTCTCAGATAAAGACAATCTCTTGTTTAATGAAGTAAAGTGAAAGATTTAATGACTCACTCAAAAAGTGAGAATGAATCCGATTTTTGAATGAATCGGTCAACTGAATGATTCAACTATTCACTGTTAAAAACAATCACTTGTTTTCTTTCTGATTAAATAAGTGTTTGTTAATGAATTGGTTGAAAGAGTGATTCTGTGACATGCTCATAAAGACAGTCAACTGTTATGTTCCTGAATGTGTTTATTAACAATTAAATTCAATCAGAGATTGGGATTAAATAAGAGGACCAAATGTTGTATAATAAATAATGAATTCAGTATTGTAAAATTCAATATTACATGCATGTTCTGTTCACACATCCACATGAATGGAAATGAAATCTCACAAACCAATTCCACTAATGCGTGACTTCATTAAGGCACAGTACATTGAGATTATGACATCTGATTTGATTTTTGCATGACTCTGACATGAGCGTGCATCTAGTCAGCATCAGCTGTCTTCAGACAGCATTGATAGTGAATGATGGGATATCTCCTGCTTTAATGGAGGTGCCCGCTAATGTATTTTCTAATAAAGATGTGTTTCATTACAGCCACAGGCTTTGAGAGAGCTCTGATCTGAATCTGAGTTATACTACGCTGATTTACTGATCTAGAAACTGTCTAGATCCATTCTACCTGAATTCTTTAAGCAAGTGGGCTCACAAACTGTATGAGGCTGTGAAAGCTATCCTCGGCTCGAATAGATTGATATCTAGACACTGAAAATAACAGACAGATTTCTGTAAAAAGCACCTTTTAAACCCATTCTCAGATTGAAACCCTTTGCCTGTTGGGCATGAAAACCATTAACCATTTATTTATATATTTTTTTATCAGCAGGCAGGCGCGTGTAAATGTCAGATTTGCTGTACGTCATTAAGTGCTGCATGTTTTGCACTCTAGAAAGGTCACTGGAGCCTTGTGGGAAATGCAGACTGCAACAGTTGCTTTTAAACATGAAGAAGTATCGCGTGTTGGGGATTTGAGAGATTTGCATTGGATCGTGGGTAGTTAGTGCTCTGAATGTGTACAAATGTGTGTATTACAGTCCTATATATGTTAGTATTTAAATCAAAATTCCAGGTTTTAGGTTTCCTCTGGTTATGCCAAGGTATTTTTCTTTTCTAAATCTCATATTTGGTATTTCTGAGCTGAGTGGGAATCGCTTAAGGGGACTCGACGTGTCCTTCAACACAAGCTGCTGTCCTTGACACACACACACACACACACACACACACACACACACACCACACACACTCAAGCTCATTCTCTTTGCTGACGAGGCATTACGGAGATCATGGCCAGCCCGTCCAGCCCACTTGGGGATCGACTGATTTAATTCCCGTACCCAGGGCAAACAATGGAACCTAGATGGATTTAAGCAGTGATAATGACATTTTAGAGTATTAGATATGAATTAGGATCAATCATTGAAGCTCATATGTGCTTGACCACAACTAATAAACGTGATTTCACCAAACACTGCGATGTAACCTTCTGGACCAGCTAAAATTAATTGTATATTAATGCACTGTAAATATATACAAATGTACATACAATATAATATATAATACAATATACAATATAATATAATATAATTATGTTATACAGTCAAATATATTATATATTTGAATAAAAATGCATTTACTGTATATATTGTTAAATTTAATTTCTTAATAATAAAATATAGATAAAATGTATTTGTTTTTGGAATATAATATAATATAATCATACTTGTAATATAGTCGTATATATTATATATTTTAAAGTACATTCATATGTTTTTACCTTTAATATATATTTTATATATCATAGCATCTTAATGCATAATTTATAGATTATAATTGCAAAATTAAGACATAATAAACTAGATTAGCTAAATAGTTATATTTCATATAATCAAAATATGTTATTTAAACATAATATAATATATAACATAAATGACACATGTAAATATCATGTATATTAAAGAAATATTAACGTGTGTGTGTCTGTATATGTCTATATTTTTTTTGTGTGTGTGTGTGTGTGTGTGTGTGTTTGTACACATTTTACAGTTTAGCATATTATATCCTCTTAATGCATTTTTTGCAATTTGTAAATTATATATATAAAAATTTAGATGACAAACTAAATTACTTAATGTAGTTATATATTTTATATTCTGATAAAAATAAAACAATAATACATGTTAGTGGAACATATAATATACATTATAATATAATTCATATATTATATCCATATCATCTTAATCCATAACATATAAAGTACATATATTCGCACATTGTATATATATATATATATATATATATATATATATATATATATATATATATATATTTTTTTTTTTTTTTTTTTTTTTTTTTGAGGAAATGAAGAGTTGGAATAAAGGAAGATCTCTGCTTCCTGTTGAAGGAAGAGGATGTGGATCTGACCGATGCATTAAAAATTCATCTGGCTTTCAGACAATACACACACACACAGAGAAAACACAGGAAAACACACTGGTGCTTGGCTGTTTCAGACCCTCATCTGAATCGCCTGGCGGGGGTGTGATTCTTTATATTGAACATTAATATGAATGAGACACTTTGGAACAGATTGCTTTTTCACGCTGTCTCATTTACGTGTGCTCGCATGGACATCGATGGGACTTTTATTTATGCAGGCAAATAAATGTGTATGTCTGTTGTATCCTTGATGATATTGTATGTGTGTCAAGTTTTGTGAGGTGGAACAATGCAATTTCAGCCTTTTCCTTACACAAAGCTATCATATGACTGCAGTAGAATATAATCAGATGGGATTTTTATGATACTTTTCCTTTAAGAAACTCAAAAACAGCAGGTGTATTAAAAAAATCCATCCTTTCATTTCTCTTCACACACTTATCTTTGTGTCACACACACACACACACACCATCACCCGTACCTCCATTAACACATCCAGCCATCACTAGACGGGCGAGAGTCGACAGGAAGAGTGCGAGAGAGAAAAATTGTTGGGTGCGTTTTTAAGATACAAAAGGTCTTCCAGTTCACACTGAAAGAGAGTAAATGAACGGTGAATAGAAAAACGAATTCAGCTGATTCATTTGTAGAGTTTTGCGTTATTTATAGGGCCCTGTGATTTCTGAGATGGAAAATGCGGACAGAATCATGCAATCACGGTTTCATTTAAAAAACTATCATCAGATACACACTGATACACTCAAAGGTCTTCACAACTACCCATCAAAATAAAAGTTTGGTTTAATTTGAAGAAATTATAACAGAATTTTCATATGGCCTTAGGTTATTAACCCTATTGGTGCAAATGCATATTCAACAGACTTAGGGTTACTTGTTTACTTGTAGACGTTAGCCAATTAACGAAGGCTATTTCCATACGCAACTCTTAAAGATACAGAATTAAAAGCTGGTTTAAATCGGAGGAAAATAGTCATGCAAAGCTAAATTCGGATGAGAAACATTGATCAAAGTTATTCAAATTCAAATAAAACAAACATTTTAAAATCTTAAAAGGTCTAGCATGACATTTTCTGGCTCAACCAGTGACATACAGGGAAACCTGTTTGGAAACAACCGTTATTTTCCAATTCCCTTTGATATCACCCTTGAGCTTAACTTAGATTGTGCTGTGTAACATTCTCATCGTACATGCTTTAAAGCTCTTCAATTATTAAATTCAAATAATGTCATGTATTTTAAAAACAGGAAAAAGTGAGCCAAAACGGGAAGCGGGAAAGGACACAGATGAGGTGAAGGAGACGGAGAGAGCGTGTCGGTGAAGAAGTCTCAGGAGACGTCGCCTCGTTCTGGGGGTAATTGAGCTCTGTGTGGCGGCAGACTCAGTCCTGTCAGTCTTCTGAAGCCCTATTTGCTGTGTTTAGCAGGTTGTGTGCTGAATACTGATGCGGGGATGAAAAGACAGCGCAAAGCGTTCAGTTCACCGCAATCACCGGCCAATCAGGAGTCACAGGCCTCTCACCCCGTCTGTCAGTCTCTCTCCCCTCACATCTTCATCCCGGCCCGCCCCGGACTGATGGAAACGAGTCAGATCTGGGCTGAGCCTGAGGTAGAGACAGTTCTGCTGCTCTGAATGAGAAATGAAGGCTTTCTGCGCCACTGGATGCAGTCGGCGTCTCTTTCAGAGCACACAGCTGCAAGGACAGAGTGAATTATTCATTAGGAATTAAAGCACTCGTTATAATATTTACTTATTAGATCTTGCTTATGATGTTTCATATTTTAAGCCTTTAAGGAAAGTCTGAGGTCTAAAATGCACCCAAATACTTTTCTCAGACTTCCACAAGCGAATGTGTAATTATGTTTATTAATAAAAATAAATAAATAAGGCACATTGTCTATGAATAGAATAAGGCTTATCTTTGGACTACTTTGTTGCATTTGGACAATGTCTGAGTGGCAGCAGATTTGACGCGGTCGAGTGTTTGTGCGGTTGAGGGATTCTCCACAGCGCTCCTGATGGGCTTTGGTCTGCCGTGTTGCCATAGCAATGCAAGTTAGAGGGACCAATCATTTTGATGAATTCTTATTTGTTTAAATGGAAGTCATTTAAAAATCTGAAAAAATCTGAACAATAGGAGTTATTGCCTCGAGAATTATATTTTTCTTTCCCCAAACAAAGTCGTTTTGATTCCAAACTAATTATATATTGTTATTGGACTGTTTGCTGCAGTATTGCTTTTTGTCTCATGAGAGTGGTGTCTCTGTAGCGCTGATAAACACACTCATTTGGACGTGATTGACAGACACACACACATACACACACACACACACACACACACACACGCACACACACACACACACACACACACACAGCCTTAAGCTAAAACCCTTAATTGTATTTATTTAATGTCAGCATTTATTTAATTTAACATTCAATATTTTTTACTCAGTATTAATTGAAGTTTAAAATGTTAAAAAATTATTTGAATAAAAAAAAAAATTATACTGGTTTTCCCAAATATATTGAGCAGCACAAGTATTTTCAATGTTGATAATAATAATAATAATAATAATAATAAATATATTATCTTCTAAATAAAAACTATATACATACATATATATATAAAGAGAGAGAGAGAGAGAGAGAGAATAATTTTAATATATAGAAAAATTATATAAAATAAATCATATATAAAAATACATAAAATGTCAATAATATCAATAATAACACAGTTAAAATAAATGTTTTCTAAAATATGAAAACAACCACTTTGCATCACAGCAATTAATTACATTTCAAAATATATTAAAATAGAAAACAGTTAAAAATAATATAGATAAAATATAATACTATAAACTACAGTGGCTATAATAATGATATAATTAAAAAAATATTTATCATTTATTTATTATTTTATTTACCAGGATTTTTACCCCCTTGCCAACTTTTAGAGACTTTAAAACCTCTATATGTAAATGACCTCCGTTATGACTGGCTAACCATTCAGTGTGTTAATTTCCTGTTTGTTCTGACATAATATCCTGATCAACCAGCTTTTGTGGCCTACAGTAGTTTCAGAAAACCCTTATTTCCATTATGTCCTTTAAAACATGGTGTCAGATGATTGTCTAATGATTCATGGCGCTGCTTAATGAATATTAATATGCAGTAACCTCTGGCGTGGGGAGAGGAACACATTGTATTTGGAGGAGTACAGGTGTCATGCTGAGCTGACAGCCACTCACAGAATAAGAAACAAGCTCCTCACAGTATGAGAACAAACCATTAGCACTCCCTGCTCTTCATCTGCAGTATCGATCTATCACAGCCTTTCAGGAAACAGGATGGTGCTCTTTTAGCACAAAACAGCTAGAAAGCTAATCGAATGTGCAGAAACTAATTTGATGTTTTGCTAGTAAATACAAGTGGTGTTTGACTTTATACTGACACTTGTATCTGCATGAATGCTTTCTGTTTAGCAACTATGAAGTTGCCAGGCAGGATCTGTGTTGTGGAAACCCAAGTTCAGGTTGCAAACACAATCAGAGCTGTCCCTTCATTCAGTTGTTTAATATTCCTGTCCAGCCTCATGCAGAACTCAGAGGAACCACCGAATGAACCTGCGAGTGCACAGGTAACCGTATACCAACCATATTGTAGAAATGGCCTGATATATAGTTATTAAAGATGCTGTTTGTTTGTCTCTCAGATGGAAAGGGGTTCGTATGATTTGCCGTCACATGACGCTCTCTCAAAAATCCTGCCGGAGTATCTTCACCTCCTCAAAAAGCCTCAAACTCAGACCAGGACAGAACCTGTCCCTCTTAAAAAGTCAAAGTCTCAGCTCAACCGAACGTTTGATGTTGAATCACCGCTCAAAAGGTAACAGTTTTCTGCTTTGGTTTGAACCAATAATTACTTTATTTTTTGCTGAAAATACTTCCTTTTTTTCAGTCCACCAATGCCTGATTTCCAAGATGACCCTCACGCAGGTGAAGTCACCGAACATCAAACTAAAGTGAGTGACAAAACTGAAGATTTCTTCAGAAGAAGTAGTTCTGTGTTTCCTCAAAAAGACTTTCATTTACTTTCCATCTTAAAGGAATAGTTCACCGGAGAATGAAAATTGACTGAAAATGTACTCATCCTCAGGCCATCTAAGATGTAGATGAGTTTGTTTATTCATCAGAACAGATTTGGAGAAATATGGCATTACTTAACTCGCTCATCAGTGGATCCTCTGCAGTGAATGGGTGCCGTCAGAATGATAATACAAACAGCCAAAAGTCCATAATCTAAAATAACACTCCTCCAGTGAAAAAGTCCATCAAATCAAAATCTGCCAACATATTTGTTCATCACAGTTTTGGACAGGTTTCACTTGTAAACAGTGCTGTGCAGATTTCTCTCCTGAATCAGACGAGATGAGTTTTTTCATTGCAGAAACCAATATTATGATAGAGGACTTGTTTTTTGGCCTGAAGCAATGGTTTGAAGTTAAAAGCGTCTTTATAATTGATTTGTTGGTTAAAGACGTGCAGATTTTGGTTTCACAAGACATTAATTGGTGGACTGGAGTGGTATGAATTACTTGTGGATTATTGTGATGTTTTTATCAGCTGTTTAGACTCTCGTTCTGACGGCACCCATTCACTGCAGAGGATCCACTGGTGAACAAGTGATGCAATGATAAATTTCTCCAAATCTGAATAAACAAACTCATCTACATCATAGTAGGCCTGATATTGAGTACATTTTCAGTAAATTTTCATTTTTTATATACCATTCCTTTAAGATGGAAAGTAAATGAAGTGTTCGCGTTATTTCGCTTCAGCAGTTATGAGCGATAAAAATGTCTTTGTACTCGTTTCAATTAGAGAATAAAAATAACCTCTCAACTGATTCTCACAGCCATTCGTCAAAGTGGACGTCTATTGTTGCATCTCCTGTAGTTTGTTATTATCTTTCCACCTCTTTCATTGCTTTTTTGGTTGCAAAACAGTGGGCCACAAGTGTTACAAATTACAAATTAATTAGTACAAGGTGCATAAGCAAGCTAAGCAAAAAGAGTATGCACGGCCAGAAAATATCGGAGCGTACACATAAAACAAAGCATTCTTTATTTTGTTGCTATCCTTTATGAATATTCACACCACAGGAATGAAAATAAAATCCCTAAGGACCATCTCAAGGTGACCTTTATATGTCTGCAGTGTTCATTCTACTGTATGAAGGTCTGTTGAGATGGAAAAGACTGTTGGCTTTTCTTTTCTCATCATGACTGAATCATCCCGCAGAGAAACAAAGAGAGAGAGGCCGGCCCATATGTGCTTTTATAATGTGATTGTTTGGAGCAAAAGTACAGACTACTGATGGTCTGCGGGGACCAATCTCTCTCTCCATTCACTCTTTCATTGGGTTGAGATGAATCCCTCCGTCTCATCCCCTCTGTGGGCCCCATCTCATCACCGATCATCATTCTCACCTTGCATGTGTGCCCTTTCAATTAAGCGCTCAATTTCTTTTGGACGACCCCAGGGAGCCACAAGCACACTGGCCCAGATTGGAGTCGCCTAATCGGTCTCTCTCCCACCCCTCCCGTTTCTGCCCACCTGACCCCCCATGTGACTCTCCGACGGACCCCCATCCTGCACACAGTGACCCTGAGAGAAAAGCAGACGCCTTGTGGCATGTTACATGCCGTGCGACATACGACTAACACAATGGCACAAAAGGAGGCCTGGAAGTGTTGTCCATCCCACAATGCCCCTGGTCTGCTGTCTGTTTAGTGTTATGCTAATGTCTCAATGCTATTGTTCAGTGCTATGGAATCAACTATTCAAAATTAAGACATGTTGACAAATTTAAACGTGTCAAAGTGACCCATTCAGCCTAATTAAGTACCCTTTTGAAAAAGTACACTTACTGTAAGCATACTTTTAAAAAGAGCACTTTTTATAGGAAGAATATACTTTGAGAATACTTAACTGTATGTAATGTTTTCAGACACGTAATTGCACGACATATATTAGAGTTTAAATTTATATGAAATGCAAATAGTTAAACTTAAAAGTGCTTTTCAACATACTTAAGTAGGACTTAAGTACATATTTACTTTATTGTCCTAAAGTTTACTGCTGAGTGTACCGACAAACATTTATGGTAAACATTATTATACTTTCATGTCATTTCTATCTAAATGTGTATGTCATGATTTAATAACACTTAAAATTATAATTTTAAATAACATTTAAAATTATAATGTATGCTTTAGTATGTTAGTAAACAAATCAAATTAACTTTACTTTTTCAAAGCACAATAAAAGATAATAAAAAAATTAGTAAAACTTTTACTTTGACATTTACAGAGTGCACTTAAGTGTGTTAGGAAGCATACTTAAGTGTGTCGTGAAGTCTATTAAACGTACACTTCGCTTTCTATGTGCAAGTACAGCTTTTAAAAATATACTTTTTTACACTACAAGTCCACATTCAGTACAATAACTTATTTTTCACAAGGGTACATGACCGTGACGGTATAATTTTAGCTCTGTCTAGCTTTATTTTAGGTGACAATGTCTGCTTGCACTATTTGATCAATGTCTTCAGAAAAGGGATTCTGGAAGAAAATACCTTTCACTCGGTGGATTTCATCGTAATCCCTGGATATATCCTCTGTGTACCCAGTTTCAGTATCTTCCAGAGACTAGAGCCCGAGGATTGACTGCTTTGTACTAGCGCTACAGCGAAGCCTGACTGACTGACTGACTGTGTGACAGCGGCTGGTTCAACCCAGACACGCTTTATAACAGTTTATTTGTCTTGGATTAAAATTTTTTTTTAAATGGTTTAAGCAAAGCATTCAAATGAATGTTAATTAGACAGTCGAGTTCAGACAAATGTCTCCTACACACAGTCAGAGAGATGTTAAACCTGTTTTGGCGCGGTGAAGCCCCAGCATCGAGTCCCGACTGAACACGTGACTTTGATTCCACCTTGTGGCGGCAAACTACAACTGTCACTCTCTGCAGACCTTAACCATAACTATAATACCAAACCTGATCAAGGTCTATTAATGGTCAAACGAATACAGGATGGATCTTTAAATTTGTTCATGCCAATATGACCCTTAAATATGACGATCTCCTTGTGTTCCTACACCTTTACCAAGATATAAAGGCAGCTTTATGTAAACATTACATGTATACAAATCCATTTAGACTCCCTCTGCTGGAGAGAGACACAAGCGGTGCTAGGGGTCTTCTTAAAAAAATAAATATGCAACAACCAGCCTAAACTGGTTGGCTGGTTTTACCTGGTCTCCCATCTAAGTCATAGGTGGTTTATCTTGTTGGTTTAGTGGGGTTTTGACCACTTCTTTAGCTGGGAGACCAACGTAAAACATTATAAAGTATATATAATTACATACCCTGTGCACAACTTTATTAATGAATCTGGAGTATATAAATGCTTTCAAACATTGTCAGGATGAATTAATAATTGATTATGATACAAAATCTATTGTTCTAATCTTAATGTTGAGATAAACACAGTGATATTCTTTGATCCATCATGGAGTAAAAAAAAAAAAAACTGTTGTGTGTACCAAAATACAGTAGCCTACCATGCTATCTCCATCTGATACCATCATATTTTCTAGGGCTAGGTTTGTATATAGCCCACTTAGAGGAAACTCCTAAATGGAAAGTTATTGAAATCCATATTTGCAGGTCAAATTGTATATACAAATCCATCTTTATTTCTCCTGCAGGAGCTGGAAAACTACCGTGTGGCGATGCATAAGATGGCGGATGACATCCTGGTGCTTCGCTCTCAGGTGAGCACGCTGGAGTCTGAGAAGAGTCAGCTGCGCCGGGATCTGTCTCGACATCAGGACCTGCTGGACGACACCGACACTGACGTCATGACCACGAGCGAGATGGCTGACCGGATCGGTATAATTCCTCCCACTATAATCTCATTTAAGCATATAAAGATTAGTCCAGGCTTTGTTCTTACGAGTATACACCTCAGCAGTTAACCTGATTACAGGCAATGCTGCCATTTCATCAGCCCTTTTACCACAACCAATATTAACTACACCTAGCTGGAAACCAGTCCAATTATTATTATTATTATTTTTTTGCATAATCATCCCAAATTAATATCATAAAATTATCACTCAGATTTTTACATTTTCTAAATTTGTCGCCCCAATGCTAGCAAGTTCCTAGCACAAACTTAAAAACCTACTCTGAATGTTATTAATAATAGTTGGTTTAGTAAACACTGCTAAGGTTTGCAGTATTATTATATTCATGTATCACAAATTAACAAATAACAACCACTCAGTGGTACTCAATGGTAAGTATTAGCAATAGTTAGCTTGTGTATGATATAGCTATAGTAAGTGATTAATGACAAAATGTTAATTTTCCGGGGGAGTGCCCCTTTATTGATTTCTATGGTGCGTCGAGTTTTTTAAATGTCTGCAGAACCCATGTATAAATTACGAACTGGAGGTTTTGACTCTACCAAAGCATAAAACACATTAATATGTTTGCAGATATTTAAGAAACATGCTCCAGGCCGGAATGTCAGTCTTTGTTTTGGTTTGTGAACCCATCCACTGCCATTTTACCCTCTCCAATATTTTGAATTTGGACTGCAATACCTAGTTCAGCCACTCGGTCAATCCTACATACAGCACCTTTAACTGTAAATATTAGCAATAGTTAGCTTACTTAGCAAACTCTGCAAGACGAGATTTTAGTTATCATTCATGTAGATAACATAAGCTAATTACACTCTATAGATTAATACTTAATGGTAAGTATTAGTAAAAGTATTACCTGCTTAAAAAATATGCTAAAACCATCCAGCCTAGTCTAGACTGGTCATAGCTGGTCAGCAGGCTGGTTTTAGAGGGGTTTTGGCCACTTCCTTAGCTGGTCAGGCTGGGATACCAACTGGAACAACTAGCTAAAACCAGTTACTACCAGCTTAAACCAGCTAAGACTTACCAACCAGCTTAGGCTTTAGCAAAAGTTTACTTAGCAAATTCAGCTAACATGTTCTTCTGAGGGGATTTTAGCACATGATGAAATAAGCAGTGGTTAGCTCGCCTTACCCATGTTTCTCTTACTGACATTATGATGTGTATTTGTGCATGCAGAAGAATTAAAGGCCATCAGGCAAAAGTTTTGCTCACTTTGGAAAGTATCCCATTTCAGATGTTAATAGTTGTGAGCGTGATTTGCTCAGGTGTCATGTCCTCACTGAGCTGTGCTGAGGATTGATAAGACTTCTCATTTAGCTGAGGGAATCTGATAAGAACTTACTGCCTTATCTGCTGAAGGACAGTTCGTGTCCCTCACACGCTCAAACACAAACACCACGCTCCGCTTCAAGGACACGTCAAAGACCTTTGAGGCCTTCAAAGCAAATGCAGACCTTAATTTTCTCTCTATGGTGAATGCACTGCCTGGCTTTCAGGGGTTTAGATAATGTCGGGAATGTTTTCTCCTAAAATAGCTCCACAGTGTCATGGTCACACTATTGGTTGGTGTTTTTGCAGTCTTCAGAAAGCTTTTAAAACAGATTTTGACAGCAAGCTGAGCTCAGAATGGTAAAATTTTAATTTTATGAGATAATAATGAATATAAATGTATTAAATAACCAGCAAACAATAAAAACTGTATATATATATCGTAAATATATTTTTATTGTTTGCTGGTTCATAGCACTCATTAGTTTTCTTTGGCACTTTTTTGCAGCCTCTCTGAAGTTCAAGCTGTCCAGTGAAAGCAGCAAAGCAGCCGCCCAGAAGGACAGAATCCAACAGCTCCAAAACGAGCTCATCAGGGTGGGTCAATCAAGGCCGCTTTCCCTCAGATCATTAAAAGTTTTTCATAAAAGCAGCAGCAGTGCTCAGAGACTGCGTGCTTCCTTTTCAAAGCTCAAGAGGTCCATTGACTGGCATTCATTTGTGATGTTTGCTGGCAGTAAGGAAATGCTGTATCAAATGCTTTAATGATTTCCTCCAGAGATCATTGATTGGATCAGATCATTGAATCTGTCTCTTGCATTTGATACAAAGCTGAAAAATATAAAAAGGCAAGCATGAGTCTCAATAGACCCATGGCAGTTGAGTTAAGCCACTGCATGAACTCATTAGGGCTGTGTGGAGAGTTTGATCTCTTTTCTTAAATTATTGCAGAAGAACGATATTGAGAAAGAGTTTGTCCAGCTGCAAAGAGCTCATCAGCAGCAGCAGGCTGTGCTAAAGAAATATCAGGCCCGGAGTGCTAAAATATCAGCCCTGGAGGATACAGTTCGCCAACAGGAAAAGGTATTTAGCTGTTCTGTAATACATGTTGTTATTGTTTTTTTGGACTATTAAACAATCAAGCAATGAATACACTTCTCATTGTTTAAGTGTCTCCATTGGAAGAACCAAATTCATGATTTTGGAAAAAAATATAAACTTGAAATATTATTAATATTTGAATTCACTTTTATATATTCAGTTTTAATTTTAGTTTTGGTGATTTTATGCGCTTTTCAGTTTTTGATATTTCTGTATTTCAGTTTTAGTCATTTTAGAACTTTAGTTAGTTGCCAAGGAAACATTTTGTATATATTTTACAATATAGAATTTTTTTCAATCCAATATTTCTATTTATTTGTAATTGTTTTAGTTTAGAACACTGCATTCCAAAACCTTTATGATGTTCTACCAAAAAAAAAAAAAAAGATTAAAAAAAGATAAATGCTTTATGAAATATAAAGAAGATATTTTGAAGCATGTCTCAGCTGTTTTTCTTCATATAATTAACTCTTAAAAAACATACAGGTAGGATGAAATTAATCCATGCAATTTAAGCGATTTAATCCATGACTAATCTATATGACAGCTTTCAGTTAAAATAAATAAAACATCTCATAAAAAATAATTATTTTTCACTAAGTATATTTACTTCTGCTTTGCTCACTTATGTAGTGCATGAAAAACAAATCTCGCATGTGCTTGATAACTAAAGGAATGGTTGTTTGAACTAATCCTTTACATATCTTATCTCTAATATATAATGTGTTGTATTTGTTTTAATTTACTGAGCAGGTCATTGAGAAGATGGAGAAAATATTGGATGCAAAACTAAAGGAAAGAAATAAAGAGAATTCAGAAAAGAATAAATTTGCTGTGAAACATAAAGGTGTGTGTCTTCAATCTACTTTTGGTGAAACCATAGGAACTCAATTTCATTAATTATGCATAAAATGCTTTAATTAATTAGTCAGAGTTCTGACTTAGTGGTTGTGGTGCTCATCCTGGAAATGTGGGTTTGATTCTGGCCTGCAACATTCCCTAATTAAATTTCTACTCTCTTTTTGCATAATTTCTAGTCCTCTTTCTACTATATTAATCTATACAAAAGCACAACAAATTAGAGGTAAACGTGCAGTGTTTGTATACAGATGCAGAGGAGCTCAAGAGGAGAGAGATCGAGTCTGTGCTGGTGGCAGAAAACTCTCGACTCAGAGAAGAGCTGCACAGAATGCGTAATCTCCCACCAGCTGTTATCATTCAGCAGCCTGTGCAGGTAAACCTGAGACCACCACTAGTTACACCTCAAACATGCTGCATGATCAACTCTCTTGATTTCTGATGTCAGAACCATCAGCCTTTCTCAGACAGTGAGAAGCTGGAGTTATTGACACAGCTGGCGAGAGCCGAGGATCGAATCCAGACACTGGAACAACAGGTTTGATCTTTAATGCTCTCAGAAGACATTCATTATGGGTCAGGGCTGTGGTGCATGGTGCTCATGTTAGTGATCGACGTTCAAGTCTGACCAGTGATTTTTCCCATTTGTACTTTCTTTTCCCAATAATTCCCTTACATCACTTAATTTTTGTAAAAAATTACACTAGAACCTTTTTAAAACTAAGTTCTCATAGTGTTCTAGTGTAGCTCCACAGGATGCATGTATAAGGCACTACAATCAACACAATGAATTATAATAAATTATGTTTTTGTGTACATCTAATGCAGCTGAAAGAAAACTCCAGACAGTGGGGGAAAGAGAAACAAGAGATGTTGACAAGACTCAGTGAATATGAACATGGGTTCACTCGAACATCAACCATGATGATTCATGATCTACCCATGGTGAGTAGGACTGCTGTGTGCGTATAAAAGTTTTGTTGGTATGATTGTCTAAAAGTTGGTATGATTGTCTGATTCTGTGTCCAATGATCATCCTTTCTTAACATTTAATTATCATGTTGTTCACTGTAAGCTCGTCCTGTAACACTAATCAGTTTTCCTTTGAAACCCTCCACCTCCCCAGCACCACCTGTCTAGTTCTGCTACTGCATTTATGAATGCCTATTCACAGCAGTAAATCTTACTTGCTCACAGCAACATGCCTCTACCAGAAGTATCAAGTCTATACTTGCCTATACAAGTCTTTAATTTTCTTGTCTATTCTATTCTATTGTATTCTATTAAAAAACAACACATAGCTACGTGTTCTGTGCTAGACTAACTGAGACTTGTCATTGCACTTGTATACTGTTGTTGTCTCGTTGGTCTGATTGCTTCTGTTGTTCTCATTTGTAAGTCGCTTTGGATAAAAGCGTCTGCTAAATTATTAAATTTTAAAGTGTCTATACATTCATGTGTAGCAGATCTAGTCAGCCAATAACGAATAAATAAACATGATCACATCCATTAACATGCTACAACTGTTCCAAGAGTTGTCATGATTGAAATATACAATGTTAATGGTATCATCTATTCAAGAAGTCATTCTTTTTTTATTTTCTAACAGAAAAGTGTGACTGATTCTGTACTGGGACATACTCGACACAGGCAACTGGAACCTCTTAAGTGACCACATCCCATCAGTGTTAGTAAATTACATTAATAGTAATGACATTTTATTTTATTTTATTAATTCATTACATTGCAGAAAATCTTGGAATTTTTTTAATAGTAAGTCATTTTTATATTATATAGCTATATTACAGTGGGGTGAAAAATCGATTTACCTGTATATTTGAATTGCGATTCGCATCGATTCACAAATAAAAAACAACAACAACAACTATTTTCTAATTATTATATAAAAACTAATAATAACTAAATGATATTAAATAATAATAACATGCTGTTGGAAACCAAAAATGCAAAACCCCTCTGCAAGAGTGGTGTAGTCAGAAAAGCACAGAAACGCACAACGTGTTCGACGGAACGCTAAAGGGAAATGGTTAGCCATTGCTAACGGTTGCCTTTTTACATTAGAATTGGCCTACATCAAAGTTCACTTACCACATAAACAGAGTAAAGAATGATGACTGATGATTTGCAGATCCTGAGCATAATCTCGTAAAATTTGTGGTAAACACCGTCGTTCTGTATTATGCACAGTATGTGTGATCACGAAATCTCGAAGGTAAAAAGTGAGCATGCATTCAAATGCGATGGCTTCCTGATACTAATTCTGTGAAATAATTGTACTATTTAAAATAACTGCTTTCTACTGTAATATATTTACAATTTTAATTTATTCCTGTGATCATAGCTGAATTTTCAGCATCATTACTCTAATCATCAGTGTCACATGATCCTCCAGAAATCATTCTTATTCGCTGATTTTGTTATTATTATACATTTTTACAAAATGTTAAAAGATTTTGATGAATAGAAAGATAAAAAAGAACAGCATTTATCTGCGAAAATGTTTTTGTAAGATTATACAATATAACATTCAAAAGCTTGGAGTTTATATCATTTATTTATTCGAGAAATTATAGAAATTAATACTTTTATTGAGCAAGGATGCTTTAAATTGATCAAAAGTGATGATAAAGACATTTATAATGTTATAAAATAATTATATTTCAGATAAATGCTGGTCTTGTGAACTTTTCATTTCCATTCCTCTCAGCTGTTTTCAACATAATAATAATAAAGTTTTTTTTTTTTTGAGTTGCAAATAAGAATATTAGAATGATTTCTGAAGGATCACGTGACCGGAGTAATGACTCAGCTTTGAAATCACAAAAAAATCTGCATAATAAATTACATTTTACAATAAATTCAAATAGAAGAGTTATTTTAAACCGTGTTTTTGCTGTACTTTGGATCAAAGAAATGCAGGCTTGGTGAGCAGAAGAGAATTCTGTACTTCTGATGGGAAGAGTAAAATGTTTTTGATTTATTAGAAAGTTAATAGGAAACACTGATTACTTGAGTCAGGACTACCCTAGTCTCACGTATGGCAGTTTTCATTGTCCAAGTCCCGCCCATTAGGCCGTTTGACCGACATGTCAAACAACCAATCATAGTTTGTTTCGTTCATCGACACGTTTCGATACATGGAAATGTCACCACAAAAACAGACCAGTGTGTAAAACTCTCTATATTTCAATACTTTTGAAAATCCAGCGTTAAGCTGATCCTGATAAGAGCTCGTCATCAGAGTTGTAAACACGATGGCTTTCTTTTTTTGTGAGGGGTTTTGGCACGTCATCTTTGTTTCCATTTGGAACGCTGAAACCTGTAGAATTCAACCAATCTGATAACGACTTCGACACTCCTGAAGTGTTTCCACTTTTGTATATCATATGCATCAGAAATTTAGCCAACGGTCCGTGAGACTAGGACTACCCATACTATAGACTGGTGTGTTTTTGAATCAAAATACTGGTGTGTTTGATGTCCAATGTGCACAAAAAAGTAAATGAAAAATTGGTTAAAAATTTGAAAAAGGTTAATCGATTTTTAATCAGATCATGACCCCAAAAATTGATATGAATCGAATCGCGAGGCACCAAAAGATTCCCACCCTTAATTCATATATAATATCTTTTCGAATATTTAGATGAATTTATTTTAGACATTTATTACCAGGAAATTTTAGAATAATAGAAAACTCAAAATCTTTGTAACAAATGAGTAGAATAGCCAATAAAAATTTGTTTAAAAAATAAAATGAGAAGATTTTCGAGTCAAAAAATATTTTCACTTCTTCATAATTCTGTCTTGGACATCATTTCCTGTTTGCAGCTCTGCTATCGGCTGGCGATCAGCGGTTTGATGGTGAGCATGATGGGCTTCTCGGGCAGCAGGATGAGCTCAAACGTGCTCCTGACCTCCACCTGCCTCTGCTTCTCAAACCTGAAGTTCTCCAGCATCTATACAGATCACAAAATAACAATATAAAGAAAATCCATGCAACGTTACTTTGCCAGTATAGAGGATTTGACACCCCTCCCTTTAGACATCCACATACATGAATAAGGAAGAGCTGCATCTCGGTCTCGGCGATCCTGCGGCCCAGACACTGGCGTGGGCCGAAGCCGAAGCTCAGGCTCCTGAAGTAGTGGCTCTGGGACCGGACCCAGCGAGAGGGACGGTACTGCTCCGGGTGCGGGAAGATCCGGTGATCCCGACCCATAGCGTAGAGACCCAGCTGAACTAAGGTCTGATCCACACAGACAGAAGAACCCATGAAAACAGGTACACAGACAGTTGTATTTTCTCAGTACAGTATCCTCTAAATCAAACTCACCCCAGCTGGAATGTGATAATTTTGAAGGACGATGTCTTCAGTGATGTATCTTTGTAGACTCACTGCTACAGGATGTAACCTTCAAAAGAGAGTTGATGGGTACTTTTGGCCTTGTAAAGGCCACTGTAAAGTCTCTTACAATGTCCTTTTTTTTGTTTTTAGTCCTAAACACATGCAGTTATATGATATTTCAGGCTTTTGAAATAATCTTAAGGATTCTCTCCTGTCTGACACTGTTTGTGTCATTAGTAACTAAACTAGTGACTAATTGTCACTTTAGAAGTCTTCATATGAAGTCAGTGAAGATTATTTGAGTACATTTTACAAGTAAATAATGTTTCACTCTTTCTACGTCAACATTTCACGTTTAAGTCAACATGTTACTTGGCATTTCCTGTAATTATTTGTGAAATTTATAATAAGTTTCTGAGTGAAAATTGTTTCTGCACTCGTCTTTTTCCCCAGTTAGTTTAGGGTTAGGGTTAGGATTCTTTGATGAACAGAAAATTCTAAAGAACAGCATTTATTTGAATAGAAATGCATTTACATTTGTATTTAATGTGTTATTTCTGAATATAAGTGTTCATTTATATGAACACTTATACTAACCCTAACCCTAACCCTAACTCCAGACTTTTAAACAGTATAGAGTTTATAATAAAAATGTTTTCAAACAGAAGAATGTTGGCGCACCTAAGCTACCAAAATATAAAAATGTAATAACACCTATGTAATAGTGTTATTAATTCTTTTTGGGATCCTATTTATTTTTTCTGTTTTCAATATATTTTTTGAGCACCCTGTTTAAGAGTTTTTGCAGTGATGTGCGTGCTTTTGTTTTGATTTTGTTTTTACTTTAACTTAGAAGAAAATGACAAATGATCAAATGTGTTTTAATAAAAATCAGTACCCATAGTTGAACAGAAAGTGTTTTGTGTACCTCAGAGTTTCCTTCAAGGCTCCTTTAAGGAGAGGAACCATCTTGAGCATCTGCTCCACGTCTCCTTCACAGGCGATACGCGCGGCTGAGATTTCGGCCCGGATCTCCTCCTGCAGGTCCGGATGTCGCGCCAATTCATAGAGCGTCCACAACAGTGTGATAGATGTCTGATGCATAACAATATTGCAATTAAAGGCATAGTTCATAAATTCTGTCATCATTCCAAAACTGCATGAGTTTCTTTCTTCAGCTGAACAGAACAGAAAATTGGGAACCAAATAGTTAGCGGTAGCCATTGACTTCCATTGGGAAAAAATGCTATGTGGAAATACTTTACTCACCTGCATGTGATTCCAAAACTGTATGACTTTCATTCTTCAGCTGAACACAAAAGAAGATACTTTGAAGAATGTTGTTAACCAAGAAGTTAGCATTAGCTATTTACTTAAAAGTTTACATCCCCCTTTTAGAATCGGCAAAATGTTCATTATTTGACCAAAATAATAGGGATCTTACAAAATGCATGTTATTGTTTATTTAGTACTGACCTGAATAAGATATTTCACATAACAGATGTTTACAAATAGTCCACAAGAGAAAATAATAGTTGAATTAAAAAAAATTACCCAGTTCAATATTCTTAATACTGTGTTGTTAGCTGAATGATCCACAGCTGTGCTTTTTTTGTATAGTGATTCACGAGTTCACGCTTACATTTAATTAGCTGAGGTATGGTATGCGTATTTGGCGTGTTGTCTGGGGAAGCGCTCCGAGCTCGGGAATGGCCCGAACCTAGAGTACCCCCCTTCCCCGTCTATTTATAAAGTGTACTCAGGTGAGGAGATGGGGTGGAGGAGGGATGCTGATAAACCGTCAGTGGATAAACGTAAGTCAGCGGTATTAATACTGTGGTATTGATTACTTGATTGTGGTCCACTGGTGTTGATTAGGCTAAGTATCTGACACGCTCCTCCCGAATCTTGTTACTAAAACATCATTAGTTGTTCATGAGTCCCTTGGTTGTTCTGAACAGTTAAACTGCATTCTGTTCTTCAGAAAAATCCCTAAAGTCCCGCGAATTCTTTGGTTTTCCAGCATTTTTGTGTACTTGACCCCTTTCAAACAATGACTATTATTTTGAGATCCATCTTCTCAGACTGAGGACAACTGATGGACTCATACACATTTATCACAGGAGGTTCAAACACTCGCTGATGCTCCAGATGGAAAAACCATGCATTAAATGTTGGGGCGTGAAAACTTTTGAACAAAATGTGTACAGTTTTTTTTTTTTTTTTTGCCTAAAAATCTTATTTTTTCATTTAGTTTTGCCCTCAGTTGTCCTCAGTCTGAAAAGATGGATCTCAAAATCATACGGTATAGTAAATATCTTATTCAGATCAGTACTAAATAAACAATAACATGTATTTTGTATGATCCCTCTTATTTTGGTAAAATAATGAACATTTTGCAGATTCTGAAAGGGGGCTCAAAACTTTTGGCCTTAACTGTAAGTCATTGGTTACCAACATGCTTCAGAATCTCTTCTTCTTTTGTATTAAGCTGAAGATTGAAAGTCCTACAGGTTTGAAATGCTGTCGGTGAGTGAATGATGGCATTAATTACGAATGGACTGTTCCTCTAGCGTTGATTATTTCTCGTACCGTGTCCACGCCGCCGGCCATCAGCTCCGTGATGCTGGCCTTTATGTCTTCGATGGACAGTTTGTCCAGCATTAGGAGGCTGGCCAGCACACCAGGGTACTTCTGATCACCATCTGGAGTTTTCCTCAGCTGTCTGTAGATGCTCTGGATACATCGGTCGGCTTTGGAAAACCACAGCGAGTGGTGAGAAATCAGTGGAGGTGTTTCCAGCCAAAATCTTAGCATGCGTTTTTAATTAACAGTGTGGTGTTACCCTGGTTAAAGATGCCGTCCCAAGCCTCCACGTGGTCCTTCCAGACTTTGGCCCCTGTGTGGCGGAGCAGGGCCGGCGGGAGGTACAGCATGGGCGAGGTGGTCTTAAACATCAGGGTGATGCAGTCGATGAAGTGCTGGGCGTCTGGATCAATGTAGTCCAACATCAGACCCAAACGCTCGCCGTACAGCACATGACTCACCGCTGACAGAAACACACACCACATTTACACAGTTCTGCTACAGATAATGCATGTACATTATAACAACAACAACAAAAAACACTCTTCGTCAACAGTGTCTTGTCATGAAATATATCATAATTTCCTAAATGAATGAAGATCTCCATACATTCAAATCTCAAAGGCCAAAATATATCTTATTTGAAAAAATATTACTGTCTCAGATCATGAATTGGTTTATAAGGTATGGGAAATGTATTTTTTAAATTCCCTATTACAGTGGAGAACTGACAAGTAACAGCTTTTAAAACTGACACAGTAAGCTGATGCTGTTTTAATGTAAATATTATTTTGTAATTATTATTAAAATTGTACGTAGTACTTAATGTTTTACAAAATGTATGCATAAAATACATAAATTATAGTATGTGATGCATTATGTAAATGCGATATAATGTATTTTTAATATTATTTAATTATTAATAATTTAAATATTTTACAAAATTTTATAAAATTTTATAAAAAACTTTTTATAATTTATTTTGACAGTTTATTTTTGAATAATTATTTAAATATAATAAGAATTTAATAAATATTAAAATATTATATAGTGATTTAAATATTTTACAGAATGTATGCATAAAATACATACATTTTTCTATTATATAATGTATAATGTAAATATTATTTATTAAAATAGTTAAAATACAAATGATAAAACAATAGATAGTAGTTGATATATTTTACAAAATGTATGCATGGAAATATATAAATGACTAAATTATATTATATAATGTGTAATTCAAATATTTTATATGCATACATTTTTTGTATATAAATTAAGTACATAAATGAATAGTTACATAAGCGTACACATATAAATTTGAAATGTTTTATCATTTGTAAGTCATTTTGGATTAAATGTAATTGGAGTAACTATAAAACTATGTATCATGTTATAAAAATTGTAAATAAAACGAAAAAATTATATATAAATATATAAATATAAATTCTTAGTCAATTATTAAAATTCTTAGTCACTTTTTGACATTTCAGTGTACAATGATTTAAAATAAGACAGTTGTCTGAAAGCTTACATTCCAGTGCGTACTTGAAGAGCTCATGGGACAGATCTGTGGTCCATTCGTTCTGTCCGGTCCTCTCGATCTTCTTGTAGACACGGGCCACGAAGTCCTGACCAACCTCATCCAGCAGAGGCACAAAGTTCCCCTGCACCTTTGGAGAAATCACTTCCTTGTTCAGAACGATCCTGTTGGATTTCCAGTCCTCTCCGTCTCTGAGGAACAAATCAACATGTGTTACTGTTCCAGTAAGTGTGTTCTAGCAGATGTGGATAGACGGTGCCTACTTGAGCAGGACGCCGTATTTGCGGTTCCTGTAGTCCCTGTAGGAGGTCCACGCTTCCACCCTGAGTCTCTTGGGATAATGACCCTCAGCTTTGAACAGGACAGCAGCGTCTTCCGGCTTGATGATGTTCACACTCTCATAGTACCCAACCTTTTCCCTGTACAGGTACATTAATACATAATGTATTTTTGTTAAAGGTAAGCATCGTTATACTCTCGTTTTTATGAGTAGTAGTAGTATTAGTAAAATGCAAAAAATAAAATAAAATAAAATAAAATAAAAAATAATAATATATAATATATAATATATATATACTATTTAATTTTAATTTCTACATAATTTTTATTTATTTTTTTGTGGTGGTGGTGGTATAAAAATATATAGGTAAAAAAAATTGGCAAAATTGTTATTAATCAGCATGCAAATGACCATTGGGGTGTTACATAACAAAATAAAATAAAAACATTGACTTTATATCCTCACAGTTTTTTTTATATAATGATTATTTTCTAATTATATAAATATTTTATATAATTACAAATACAATTATTTTTATAATAAAATATTAGTAATTTGAAGTAACTAGTAATACATTTTCATTATTTTAAATATTAATTATGTTATTAATTTAAATGTATTTTTTAAGGACTTTTTTTCAGGTCAAATGGGATACTTTAGTACTGTTTATGTCATTAAACCCATTTTTACAGAATAAAATAATAATAAAAAGGTTAAATAAAAAATATTACTTTTATTTAAATTAAATAAATTCTATTACATTTCCAGTTGTCAGTGTAAAATATCTGAGATTAATAAATAAATACATTTCCCAAAATAAATGTACTTTTATTTTACTTCTATTAATTTGATTAATTTCTATAATTTTTAGGCCTGGAAATAACACACTCACACACATACAAAAGCATATGTTAACTAAATAAATAAATTAATACTTCTGTATATTTATTGTATAGTATACAGTATATGTGTATTTATATTGTAATTATATATTGTTTTCATAGTAGTTAAAAATAAATTACTGCAAATGTTGAGTCTGAGTGTTGAACTGAAACTGTTATGGAAAGTGTGCGGTATAATAATCTTGTGTATATGGCACAGACAGTCATGTAGCAAGTCGTAATGAAGGAGTCTTCTTCACCTGTAAATAGGACCATACATATTGAAGTTGTGCAGCATGATCCGGTGGATATTCCTGAGGCCGTCCATCCTCCAGAACGTGTAGAGATTGGCCACGCTGTTCTTCCATTGTCCGGGAATCTCACTGAAGGCTCGTACGGCAGAGTTGTCCTGTCTGACGGCAGGGACCTGTCCCGTGTGAGTGGCTCTGACCTGTCCGGAGAGACACGGGGCCAGACGGGCCCTCAGACTGCAGCGGGACATCTCCTCTCTCACTGTCCCGCTCTGACGCTCCTCTCCAGCACACGCTCAATCAGCGCCCTTGTGTTTTTATAACACTTCCCACTGATAATGATGATGAAGTGACCCGAGGACATCTGCAAGAGACCACCCAAAATTCACCGGGACCGCCTTACTCAGACTTGAAACTATATATGTGTGTGTGTGTGTGTAATCATTTACAGAATATTCTTTATTAATAAAATCTAATTTTTGGGTTGTAAGATTTGAGTGTTTTTGAAAGGAGTCTCTTCTGCTCACCAAGGCTGCATTTATTTGATCAAAAATACAGAAAATATTGAAATATTATTACAATTTAAAAGAACTGTTTTCTGTTTGAATAAAGTACAAATGTGAGGGAAATATTATCCACTTTGTTTCAGTCTTTAGAAGTGTGTATTAAGAGTACTGATTTCTCAAGTGAACAACAAATATATACACTAAGAGGCTTATAGTGGAAGAACCTTGTGTGGTTTTCTGTGTAAACAGTCGTCCAAGGGCGGCAAACATTAGCGGGTCAAAGGTCGAGAGACAGTCAACCTTGGATAAGAGAACGAATCACCCACAAACACAAACCTCAAGGATGTTGCTACGTGTGTGTGTGTGTGTGTGTGTGTGTGTGTGTGCAGTAATGCAAGACTCATTGTACTAAAATATACATTTATTTGAAAACATATTTCTGTTATCTCAAAGATTAAATTGAAATGAAACCACTGCATTCATTTTCTCCTTAGGGAATTTTTTTAACATAGGGATTTTTTACCTTAAAGGTTCATAATTATGTGTGTTTTTTTTGTTTGTTGTTGTTTGTTCATATTTGTCATACTTTCCTATCAAAATGCTTTGCTGCGAAAACTTGTTACCTAAACTGCAAAATTTAACCTAAACCTTGTTTCCTGAAACGAGCAAAAATTTCTGATGAGAGGTGTGCAAAGACCTAAACAGACCTGCCGTGAACACTGAGGGTGCTAACTGATGGTATACTTTTGTTGAAGCCATCAGTTTCAACTTATGTTTTAATTAATCATTTAATAACGGAATATATGGTTAAAAACTACATTACCCATGATGCGGTGCAGACAATTCCACCAATCAGCGAGCTGAGCTCCGCCCACTCCCATGAAACACTGCAAATGTTGCAACCGCGCTCTCAAAATACTTAAATATTTAAATATATAGACATATTTGGCAATTAACTTAATATATATGGCTTCTATACATGCAATCAACAACTTGGAACGGATAGTTTTATATTTCTCTATTTTTAATTTATGTCCTTCACAATGCTTCATGGGATTGTAGTTCTTCCCCTCATTAAATTCGTTGAGCACAAGTGTAGTACCTTTGTCTGACTTTCAAAATTTGTATTGCTTCACATCAAAGTTTGTACAGTTGTGATTCTCCTCGTAGCCGATTGGTTTGGTTCAACTTTAATTCATTTTAATTCTGTTTAGTTATTGAACAGTTATTTTAGCTGCAGTTATTTTAGTACATCAAGTTTTTATATTGCATTTTATTCTAATTGCGGTTTATTTTATTTCAAGTAATGCAACACTTTCTATGGTAAACAGTGTTTTTAATTCTCTCAGTCTCACCTTGTGTCAGGTCCACATAGTAGCTGTTGTGCTCTCCAGAGTCAGGGGTGATCTGAAAGCGGTAACAGGCTCGCACCTGATGAACCTGAATAACTACTGAATAATAAATATATATATTTTTTATATATTTTCAGAATATATATATATATATATATATATATATATATATATATATATATATATATATATATATATATACATTATGTCATAGCATAACGTTACAATCTAGCATTATAATATTACATTGGTTAAGTATTAATCACTCTCACACACACACAGAGAGAGAGAGAGAGAGAGAGAGAGAGAGATACTGTTCTAAGCTATAGTCATAGTTACTTATTTAATATGTGCACTGTAAGTTTGTTTTGAGAGACTTTAGGCACATAATCAAACGAAAGTCCTCTCTGATCATATTACTGTGAGTGAATGCAGCATGAGATGAAAAGAGTCCAGGAGTGTCACTGTACACTGAATCTCTCTGCGACAGACACTGATACTCATAGCCTGAAGACTTCCCAAACATTGCCACGCCGTGTCAGAAGAGACCGCTCTCTCTGTGATGCCTGTGACCTGATATTATTGTTATATTGTTTCCACGTCTAATGTGACGTCATGTGCTGAGGGCTCTAGAGTACCTGAAGTGAGATGCATCATGGTTGGAAAGATAATATCATCATTAAAAAGGATTGCTTCTGCAAATAAAATTTAATTCAGTAGTATTAATAATATATTTTATTTATACGTCCTACAAATATGAGGCATATCTTTCAGCTTTTACAAAAGTGCCCCCTTCAAAAGGGGTATTAACAATTCCTTTTAAACTGATCATTAAACATATTCTAGATAACATTGCATTATAATGGCCTTGACCGGCAATTTGCATTCTCACCATGATATACATAAACAGGCTGTGCCAAATATCTGAGATTCCAAATAATGGAGATGCATAGCAATATTATAGGTATAAAAACTACAGAGACAAAAATAAAAAGAGACATATAAAATTACATAATGAGACAAAATAAGCAACCTATGCAAAAGAATAATGTGGCTTACATGCATTTGCGCTTTTTTAGCATCCAGGCAGATTCATCGGCATCGTAACTAGCATGGCAGTAAAGCACAGCACCTAAATTCTTGTGGATTTCATTCCTCTAAAAACAGTCTTTCAGAAAGAGCTCCTCAGTTTTTGAACATGTCACACAAGAGTTTCTCCATGGGCGTGTTCCCGATGGTCCTCTGGAAGAAAAGTTGCTCGATTCTTTCCGAACTCACAAAGTGAAGGGATGGAAGGAGAAGCATAAGTCTCCCAAACCTAAGGAAAGAGATTCATAAGAATAATTTGCATTGGCTGTGTCCACTCTAAAAAATACGGTTTAACTTCTTCATGCAAAGGCATGCTTGTATATTTGCTCACCTGGCGACTTGACTGGGGTAAAGAGTGTGGATATGTTGAGCTAGCAGCACTTGGGACTGATCTTGTAGGTTCTCCACCTGTTCTGGGTCTTTGAGTCCTCTTGTTTCTGTTACAGATTGTGAAGATTACTCATCCAGAACAACATTTATACCCCACTAGTTCAGTTCTTGTAATACAGGCTATCATTTATGCCCCCTTATGGGAAGAAGAGAGGGAAAAACCTACCTGGTTTAAACAAGACAATTGCTTTCAAGCATGCAAACTCAGTCGGATCCACTTGGAGGGGCTTGAAGCGGCTAAACACTTCTTGCAAGACCCTCACATTCGAGGCCAGGGGGCTTCCCTTGCCCTGTCCTGAGGGTGAGAGGTCCGGCAGGGACAGCAGGGGGCAGTTGTCCAGAGGTAGCGACCACTGAATTGCACACAGAAGAAACAGCTCGCTCCATGCTTCCTCAAGTAGAATCACCTAAATTCACAAAGAGCACTGGGTTAAAATGTATGAATCAGAAAGCTGCAGATTAATCAAAAATATTATCCATTTTGAATGGCACTTGCAGATTATTATACAGTATATCTGAAAAAAACAATGTAACTATGTTTTTTGGCTCGAAATCCCTCTGTTTCTGGATTAGCAAATCAGAAAATGATTGTAGTAGTGTAGTGTAAGGAATAATAGACTCTCACCTGGTCTCTGAATGGTAGATGGGAAAACACCGGCAAGTTCTTTGCCCATTTAACAGACATGAAGAGCAGGCGGGCTGAGGTTTCATATACACTCTCCGGTCCACGTGAGGGGTAGAGAGCACTGCCGTACTCCGGAGAACTCCTTTCAGGTTCATTACTGGTCACATCGATGTTCTCATCCACTGCAAACACAGTTGAAAGAACCAGCTTAGACCTGCATAAACTTCTGCTTCAGGCAAGTACAGTGACATTGGTCGTGCTGGCAGACCAGCATAGCCATAGACACTGTCCGAAACCTAAGGCACTATTGCCTCGCTATCTTGTAAGTCAGTGATTTATCAGTTAGCATTCTGTGGATTCAGGTATTTTATACACTGTGAAAATACAACCGGGATACGGAATACAATACAACTATCTTGAGGAAAGTACCCTTAAAGGGACATCTTTGTACCTTAAATACCCATAAAAGTTGTGAGGTAAATAAGGTACAAAGATGTCCTTTTAAGGGTACTTTCCTCAAGAAAGTTGTTGTACTCCAAAAGGTACAGTAATATTCTATGTATTAGGTACACAATACTTTAGAGCACTCTTAAGGTACTGATATGCACCTTTCGGGTTGAATAAATTACAAAGGTGTCCCTTTTAAGGGTACACCCTCAGCTACAAAAGCTGTCACTCTACTGTACATTTTCACAAGGTACTAAATTGCACCTTTTAAGTACTAAAATACACCATAGGTACACCATAGGTACTAATATGCAGTGTTGGGGATAGGTCATTACAAGTAACTTAAGTTATGCAATCTGATAACTTTTGTCAAATAACTTGTAATGCATTACTTTTAAATTGACAAGATAATAGTTACTTTTGCAAATAAGAAACACAAGTTACTTTGTTTTCCCATATATTCACTGACACCTCTCCTGTCCTCTGCTGAGAGAAATCGGGAGTATTAATTTCTTATTAATTTCACTTTTGGCATGAAAGGCCCTTTATAATTGCCTAAAATATAACTTTGTGTTGTTTGTTGTAAAAAATAAACAAGCAAGCCCAGCTCAGGTGACAAAAACGTAACACAAAAGGTAAGTAATGTTTTACTTTCCATAAAAAGTAACTACATAATGCAATTAATTCATTTGTTATGGCGTAACACAACATTGTAATGCATTACTTTCTAGAGAGGTTTTTATTTGCTGTATCTTCGGATCTCCAAGGTTTTGGACATAAGCATGGTATTGTTGTCATTTTCTAGGTTGATCAAGGTGGTCTCATTTCTTACCGTCCTCTGGTTCCAGCTTGGCGCAGGTCTCAGCTGTCATCAGGCTGGCCATGAAGCGATGGCCATTTTTGGGGCTGTTGGAGTGCTGGCTAGTATCTGAGGAGCTGATGCTGGAACTGATGGAGGAGCCCAGCAGTGGGCGGTTTATGACAGAGCAGGTGGACGAGGAGGTGGGCTCCAGGGTGGTGGTGAGGTGCTCCTTGTCCTTGTCCATATCCAGTGCATCTAACCTGACTTGAGCAGTGCTGCGGGGCTGACGCTCATTCTGAACAGCTGAGAGGACATGGACGGAAAGGTTTAGAAAGTGAAGGCAATGAAGAGGAAGAGGATTCTTTGAAGTTGACTCACCATCCTTGTTCATACCCGCTTGAAGGCATTTCTTTAAGCGACAGGCCTGGCATTGATTCCGATGGGCTTTGTCTACGGGACACATGCCTGTACCAGCTTGACACCTGTAAAAGTATCAGGAAGGTTAGGGTAGTGTCTACCTTTAACCTTCTCTGCTCACCACTTTGAACACTCTCAGAAAAATGAATTAATATGTAAACCTTAGGTACAAATATGTTCCTATTAAGGTACTACGATGCACCCTTTATGGGTAAAGAAGGCACAAAGGTGTAGCTTTTGAAAGGGTACCGTCCCATTGACAGCTTTTTTCTGAGAGTGAATATACGAGGTGTTTTCTCACCTGTAGATGAGTCTGCGCCTCACACTGCGCTTGAAAAAGCCACTGCAACCATTGCAAGCGTATATCCCATAGTGTTTCCCGCTGCTGGTGTCAGAACACACTTTACAAAGAAGTCCAGAGTTCAGGATCTTGCCAGGAGTGGGGCTTTTACCTGGGAAAGCATAGAAAACAACTCTTTGTTATTCCAGGTCACAATTGCTTATTCCCAATCCAATCATTCGGAGGTGATAATAACCAGACAGCATTTACTTGGCATGCTTGCTAAACTAAACCTTGCTTGAGAATATAGTATTTTAGGACTTTCTGTAAGATATTCAAACAGAAATTCAAGAATACCAAAAAGTTTGAAGGGGACTTGCTTGCAAGAGTCTTTACGACTTCTTGCATGTCCGCGACTAAATTGCTGAATTGAAGAAGCGGTTACTCACCATCTTGGCTGTCATCCGTAGAGTTGCTCCTGGAAGACTCTGTTGGTGATGCAAATGGTATCATGAACATTTCTGACATTGGATCCTCCATTCAATTTAGTGTAGAAGTGTGGCCTCAGAAGAATTTTTTCCCCAGATAGGTTGACTGGAATCCTAGAGAGTCCTCCAAGAGATCCGTCCAGTCCTAAGAATTGTGCCAATGTTAGATGTTTCTTCAAAGTCCTTCAGTCTCTATCCCGATGGTCCTTTTTTTGACTCTGGGTGTCTCTAACGTCTAGAACTTCTTGTTTGGTGCTCTTGTGAAGAGCAGTGAGGTCTGTCACCTCCTCCTGGCGCTGGACAGTGAGTGACTCTGAGGCTACCGTGGGCTCCCTAAAAGAAGACAAAGGGATTAGCAGCAAGCGCTGTGTAAGCAAGTGCCTATTTGCCATCCTCTTAATCTTTACTGTCCATCTAGGGGTGGGTCAATCAGTCACACTTAGTAGCATTAGCTCCATCCACAACAAGTGTGGAGAAAATGAACAAACGAAGGATTGGGGTTGAGTCATAACTCCCCATCTATCTCTCTCTCGTTCTCATCTATTATCTTTTGAGGTTTTCCCACAAAACCACTTGACTTCAAGACTTTGGTTAGCCGGGTGACTTGGCTACAAGTGGTTTCTATGTTTCAGAAATCAATATTGATTTCATGGGTCAACACATGTTTCTGTTATGACCAGTGATCCATAAGGACAGTACTTACTTTTGACTACACATAACACCAGATATGATGGAATGCTAACATCAGTCTATATCTGCGATTTTTAAGGTGTAATTATCTCTTCGTATGAAAATCATATTTATTTACTACAGTACACAGGCTATAGTGAACATCTGCTCGGGGATTCTTCCCTAAAGTTTTGTGGTATTTCATCAGTTTAATCTTAAACTGTCCAACAGTAATGATGAGGCAATGCTAATCTCTGCTGGCTCCAGTTAGCCAAATCTGCTGGATTTACATCTTGTTCGTACTCATAAAAATGATGACCAGTAATGTGTCCAACAATGATTGACTGTGGCATGTTTACCTGTGAGGACAATGAAATTCAAAAAACATGTTTGTGGGTCATGATGTTTATTCAACATCACTGTTTTATGTTAAAATATATATGAACTTTTAAGGGAAAAAGTAATATAGAAAAGTACAAGAATATATATATATACACACACACACACACACACACACACACACACACACACACACATATATATATATATATATATATATATATATATATATATATATATATATATATATATATATATATATATATATATATATATATTCTTGCAATCTCTTGTATAATTTCTTTTTTACTTACCTGAATTTACTAAATTTTTTAAGGTAAGTGGTTGCAAACAATTTCTTTTAGCTACGTTTATTAAAATATTATTTCAGTGTACATGCAGTGTAATTACAATTAATGCAATTTAATTACATAATAAATATCATTTTTATCAATTAGTTACAGAGAAAAAAAATTGTAATTAAATTACAATTACTATAATATTCATATTTTCTCGCGCACACACACACACACACACACACACACAGATATATTTGATTTCTTTGCCAAATTTCTCTAAAACATGAGACAACAATGTTTTATGAGTTTAGGACACATGCTAATTCTTTAACTGTTTTATTTCCTTATTGGGTTTATGTACAGTATATACGTTATTTGATAAGATTAACTGATTTTTTCCAAGGCATTGTTGGATGTCAGTCTGTCCTGTCATATGCTAAGATTTAATTTCAAAACAGTATCATAGCTGTTAAAATATTTCATGTTATGATTTTAAATTTGTATTTAACCTAAAAACAATTTCAAAGTAAAAAGAGGTGCTAACGTCTGATTTTGCGATGGCTGTGCTTCAAAATTAAATTATGATAATCGTAATTCAAGTGATTTGGATAGACGTACAGTATTCAGTAGAGAATACTGTAAGACTTTAAAATGACTAACCGTTGAAAACATTGGTTAGGAAAAGTAATCAAATATAATTATTTACATTATACTAATTACTGCATTTTAAATAGGGTAACTTGTAACCTGTAACATGTTAAATTTCCAACGTAACTTTCCCAACACACTGCATTTCTCTTCACTAGTGTACACTTTTATTCCCCAGATTGTATTTGTATGCATCGCAGGCCAAACATCTATTCTCAGATCCACAAATGTGGACTCTCTCTGACTTCCAGATCACAAACACACGTCCCGTCCGCTCCTGCACCCCTCGAGCGTCCACCAGCACCCATTTCAAATCAGCTAAGGAGCTTAACCTACCATAAAACCTGTCCTCTCAAGATAACAAAGACCTCGAATGAAAAGAGGGGGAGCAGGGGAAGAAAACAATTAGCCGCTTGTGAGTCTGTGGGAGCCGCGCGGGGCCCGACAACGCCTCGGATCCGGTGCCATATGGTGGCTGCTCTCTGGATCCAGCTCTGCCTAATTACTGACCCCAGTGTGATTTACTGGTAATTAGAGGGCTGAAGTCAGTGATTTGCTTTTTTTTCTTTTGATTTGTGTATCTATCTTATTAAAGTCTTAAGCAGTGCAAGGTCACACACAGAAGCCAGACAGCAACACATGCCATCTTAAACACGTTTCTCCTGTTTCTTTCATTGATCGCTCGTCGTAAATCACCATAAAGTGATGATTTAAATGCAAAACGCTTTGTTTTGACTGAAAACAAATCAATATCTTGAGTCGGCTGATGCGAACTCTTCTCTAATTGGTTTGGTTAAACTCAAGCGATGAATGATGGGCAGACAGCATGCCGTCTGATGAGGAGATGATCTCTGTGAACCAAGAATCCTCCTTAATGCTCGGCTGGTGTCTCAGTCCTTCTGACAGAGGTCTCTCTGTTGACCCAAACGAGTGTGTAAAAAGATTACGGCCCCTCGAGGAGCAGACGGAGCCGTTTGAACTATGAATTGGAGACTGGAATGTAGTTCTGTTGCATGAAGATCTTGAAACGCAGACCTGTGTGAACAAGAATGCCTGTGTATTTGTGGTTTGCATATTGGCATATGTGGCATAAGTTAGGTGTGTGCTGGAGTGTGTTGGGCAGGTGTGGGTCCTGGGAGAGTGTTGCCAAAGTCCAGCATGTTTACTAGACAGTGCTGTTTTTACGTGCAAAGGAGTTTGAATAGTTTGTAATAACATTTTGATTTCTTAAAGAAGAGATTGTATTTGTTACTGAAGGTAATATTAACAGAACAGTGTTGTGTGGATGTAGTGTATTCTGTTTTTGTTAAGAGTGACTGTTTTCACAATACAGCATTTAGAATGTAGAATTCTTTTTTTTATTATATTTTTAAATATACAAACATTTAATCTGGGTGTTTCCCTGCTATTTACTGACATAAAATAGAAAACTGAAACCAAACATTTTTTTTTTGTCTAAATTAAATTAAGTGATTCCATTTTTTTTTCTCCACTGGTTCCTCATCTTTACTTTACAAAGGTATAAATGCTTGACAAATTCTAATTATTCATAAATAGTGGAAGTGAGCAAAATCACTGCATAAGATGCACTGATATACATTAATAAAGAAGAAAAAAGAATAAAGTGCTTTATAAAAAAATAGAAAGAGACAGATTTTAAAAATAAAATAGTTAAAATAAAACAAACATACAAACGAATAGCAATAAATACAAAATAAAACTAAAATCAATAATAAAATGAACAAACAATAAAATTAACAAGCAAATAATAAATAAAGTCATTTTGGAAAACAAAACAGAACTAAACAAACTTCCGTGACCCTACAGAAGACTAAACTAAACCAAAACAAAACAAAACAAACAAAAAAAAAAAAAACAGAAAAAAACAAAACAAAACAAAACATCCATGACCCTACATAGGACAAGTGCTCGGGAAAATTTATTAAAACAAAGCAAAACAAACAAACAAAAAACTATTCACAACCCTACAAAAGACAACTGACTGAAAAAAAACTAAACTAAACTAAAACAAACAATAAATAAAATAATTTATGAATTAAAACATATGAGACCCTACTACATAGGAAAAACATTTTGGAAAATAAAATAAAATTATATTAAATTAATAAATGGGTAGCACTTTATTTTACAGTCCTGTTCCTCATGTACATACTATGTACTTATTATAGTAATTACAATAACTATGTAACTAACCCTGAACCTACCCCTATCCCATGTAGTTACCTTGTGTTACCAGAACTTTCTTAGATAAATACACTGTAAGTACACTATAAGTACATGTTAGTACACATACTGTAAAATAAAGTGCAACCAATAAATGAATGAATGAACGAATTAATGAATAAATAAATAAAATATAAATACTGCAGGCCTTCATATGACAAGTGATTTGGTAAACAAGACAGCAAACAAAAGCGACTTTGCCGTGTTGATCTTGAATGGCAGTGTTTACCCGACCTAAGCACTCACTTCATTGTGTCTTGTTGTTTGTTTTCAGACAGCGTGTTGCCTGAGAGAGCGAGCGCTGAAAACAGGAGTGTCACAACATGTGACTGTGAGCTTCCAGAAGGAAAGCTGGGCTCATGACACATTCCTGCGGATGTCATGTGTGAGTGACACACCTGAGCGAGTGTGTGCTTCACAGCCGGCATTAGCTGCGTTTATGTAACTAGCAGGTGGCAATAACGTATAATGTTCCTAGTGGCTTTTTAGGACAAGACTTGCTTAGATGAGCAGAGCAGATATTACCATAAAACAAAGAGATTAGACTGGCCTAAAAATAGCAGGAATATTATACACTATGACTGATAAGGTTTATCAGTAACCCTCTAAGTTCAGTTTATTAGGATGCTGGTTAAGAGTGTTCAAATGGTATTTCATAAACATCGTTAGTGCTCAGGTTCTGTATCAATACAACCCATATGGGCATAATGGTGATTAAACAAACAACAACAACAAAAAAAAAAAAAAACAATCAAACAAACAAACAATCCTTCCTTTATGTATTTTTCTTATTTTCTTTTTTTCTAGTTAGTCATAACCCAAAATATAAAACTATTTAAAAAAAATAAAATGTATAGCATATAAAATAAAAAATTATAATATCCTAAAATTACTAATAATTCAATAACATTTTTATTATTTTATTAAACATTAAATTGTTTTTATTTTAAAATAAAATTGTAAAATAAATAACAGGTGTAAACAATCTATTAAAATGTATTTATTTTTATTTACTTTTTATCATATATATATATATATATATATATATATAAACATTCACATAAACAGCATATATTTTGGCCAGATGATGATGATGTTTTTATTTAATTTAATTTAATTTTAGTTTGATACTTCTGTATTGGAAACTAGTTAGCCATAACAACAACAATCAGTTTAATAATATAAACAATTAAAACTAATATGAAATAACATAAAATATGAAAATTATACTAATAATTACTACAAATAAAATAATATGAAATGATAAAATAACTCAAATAAAATGACAACTCCCCGTAAATCTATAACTTAGATTAGATTAGATATCAGACATTTAGATGATTGCTAAGATAGTGGAGTGGTCATGAGGCTCATTTAATGTGTTTAGAGTCTGATCTGTTCAGTGCTGACAGTGTAACTCTGCAGCTGTTACATAACCGTACGCTGAACGTCTCTCGTCTGACCAGATCATGAGCTGCAGCACAACACATTACACATACGTCTGTGGCAACTGTGACTTAAAGCATTAGCCCAACAACTGAGGAAATAGGGAAGTGAACATATTTTGAAATGTCTTTTGTTTTTAGTGCTGTGAGGTACACTCTAAAAATGCTGAGGTGTGAACTTTGGGTCAAGTATGGACTAAACCAACTTTGGGGTTAAACGTTTTATGTAAAAAATTTACAGCTGGGTTAGACCATATACCTAACAATGGGGAAATATATTTATGAAGAAACATTTTTGGTTTTAACTTTACCTACACTGTACAAATGAACTGTAGAAATTGTAATATTAATAGAAAACAAAAAAAAAAGAAAGAAAAAAAGGTTAACTTCTTAAGTATAATGTACAGTGAGTTTGGAGAATTAAGGAGAATTATATATTTATATATTAGATATTATATGTATATGATACATTTAAAAAATAGTGTTTTGTTTGCTTGCTTGTTTTTATCAGATATGTACGATTTGGTGTTTTATATAATATTAATATGGTACATTTTACAAGGCATTATGCATACCTTCATGGAAAGATATTGCAGTAAATAGTGGAAAATTATTACTATTATTATTATTTTTACAATGTCACTAGAGTGTTTTGTATTATATTTATATTATGCATTTCACGATACATTATGCACACCTATATGAAAAAAATTATATATATATATATATATATATTGATTTATTTTCTTGCATTTTGTGCATTTTGAAAGTTTGGTAGTTGCAAACTATCTAAACAAAACGATGGCTTAGGGTAATGAAAACCGTCACTGATCGTGCCGCTGGATGAGAACAGTGCTCGGCTCACGGAGAGTTCTGGCGCGAGAGCGGCGTGCAGTGAGCAGTGATCGCTCCGCGCGTGTCACAGAGCGCTCGTGACCCAGATCTCTGACAGTGAACAGATGCTGCTGCAGCAGCGCTCAGCGCTCGACGGATCACCGCGCATTACCGGCCAGCACGAGCCGAAGAAAGCACAACATCAATAGAGACGGGTCGTATTTACACAAGAACCGATTACCTGAACATTTTTAAATATTCTTATGATAGATAGATAGATAGATAGATAGATAGATAGATAGATAGATAGATAGATAGATAGATAGATAGATAGATAGATAGATAGATAGATAGATAGATAGACACCGTATTAAAAAGTTGATGAATAAAAAATAATAATAATGAAAATCCCAAAAGTATTTAAATAAATACAGATAAATTAATAAAAAAAGCAATATAATATAATATAATATAATATAATATAATATAATAATACAGTGTAAATATGTTTGATTATTAATGTAAAAATATTGTAAAATATTGTAGAAAACACCCAAAATACATGACAAGTGACTATTGGTTGGTGAAGCATAAAATCAATAAAGACATGTCATACAGAGAAATAAAATAAATAAATTCAAATAATTAATTATTAAAAATACAACACTGTTCTGGAACCATGTGTAATAAAACCTTATATCATATTTTAAAAGCATTTGATGCATTACCATGGTCCTTTGATATACCATGATTGATTATCCTATTCTTGTACCAAGGTATTTACGTCACACTCATAGAAAATGATACTCAAAAGAAATGTATGATGCATCCTGCAAATCCCAACAAAAAGTTATTATACATATTATGTCATAACTATAATAAAAATGCAGATATAAAAGACACAATATTTTTTATTATGTGTATGGGAATATACAGCAGAGTGAGAGGCACCTGTGCAGTAGAGGAGTCCGCGTGTTTTCTGCAGCTGATCTGAACGTCCTTGAAGCTATATCGACAGAAGTTCACATCTCCGTGCATCACATAAGACGCTTTGCTTATAATCTCTCTGAATGTCAGCTCTTGTCAAAGAGTGCGGCTAACTTTTACAGCGTGCAACAACATGTGCCTGATGAAACACGGCGACTGCATCACAGACATTAGTGTGTATATTTACCGGCATCATTCACGTCTGATTAGGATTTCACTGCAGTACACTCACACTGCTTGAACCCCACATTCAAAACAATATTTATTTTCTTTACTTTTCACCCTTTTCTGATTAATATTTCTGAGAACCTCACAGAACAAGATCACATTTCACCAAAACAAAAATATCTACATTTAATAAAGAAATTAAAGCCACCTTCATTCACTCATTCATTGCAAATAAGCTCATTTGCCCCAAAGTTTTCATTACCTTATGCATTCGTTAATGGCAATTAAGCGAATTTCCCCAAAAATGGTTATTTACTTTCATGCTAATTAATCTAATTCCAATAAAATCGTATTTATTTATCATGGAAATTAAGATAATTTACTCAAAAACAAAAAACATTTACAGTTTTTATTTATCCATCCATCAATAAATGTAGTTTTTGTGACTCTTAATAATAACATATTGACTCTAATTTGATTCTTAGACTAAATATGCATATGTTTTACTGTATTAAAATGTTTACATTACTGTAACACATTGAAGGCATAATAAATTAATTTCCGTAAATTAATATAATATTTGTAATTTCAGTATTACATATTTAAATAATATAAATTATTATATTAATAGCAAAGCGATTGTTAGAATTTTTGGGCATTACGTTAATGAAAATGGCAGATGATTTGCTTAAAAATTCTATTAAAATAATTAAACTGCATAAATATAAAAAATAAGTAAAATTAAACAAAATAAATCATTATAAAAACAAGGTACATTTGCCTTAATTTCTTTAAATCAATCAACCAATCAAATCATGTCTTAATGACTGAAACCTGGACCTGCTATGGCTCCTGTGAAATCATGTGCACAGCTCTCAGTTTACAGCAGCTTTCTGAAGACATTGCCTTGATAAACAACACACAGATCACTGAGCAAAGCAACGGGATTACCGCTCGACGATACGGATGCGAGTCTCTAACAAAACAAATGCAAACAGATCCTTCTGTATACGAGCTTATGAAACAAAAGACATCTAACATACTTTTATATCTGTATATAAACCAGAACAGCCACCTACTCTATTTGAGTTCAGAAAAATCGTTCTATATGATTTATGTACTTATGCATGAGTTTTAGTACAGTTAGAGAGTGAAGCAATGCAGCTGTCCTTCTTACATTACGGCTTATGGCATACAGTTGCCAATAATAGTTTATAATCAGGAAATTAGTAACTAATAGGCTCTGAAATGTAATTAGGGCCATTTATCATATTCAGAAGAGGCCCTAATGCCTGGCATGGTGGAAGAAAGCCAGAGATTTATAAATCGGTGACTCATCGAGATTAATCTTTCTGTTTGGGATTAAACACATTGATGGACATATGCTGCGAGCTGTTATGAAAACTGGCACAAAGCAACACGCCTTGCTTTAGCACTAATTAATTAATAAGATTATTAACTAGATTTCCGAATATTCATTAACCAACAGAGAAACTGCAGGTCGCTTGCCAAGTGAGGACGATTTGGCGGGAAATCTCTTTGCTTTAGTACAATAGCGATAGCAGACAGTCTTTTGCTGACAAGACGTACATAATATTCAGTTCTGTAGGATGATATTTTATCATCAATATACAAGATATGTTTATGAGAATGTTTTACTGTAATAAACAAAACTGTAAGTCATGCATGAACCTCACAAAACATGTCAAGGCAAAAAATAAAATAAAAAACAACAAGAATTGCATGTAATGTTAATACATTAATGTATTACATATTTCATATTATTACACATAATTTATCTTTTTATTTGTAATGATTGTGAATAAGTGTATTCTAAAAGAATGTTTCAGTCAGTGTTGATATTGGTAACATGATGGATGGATGGATGGATATGGATGGATGGAGGATAGATGGGGATGGATGTAGATGGATGGAGATGGATGGAGATTGAAGGGGATGGATGGGGATGGAAGGAGATGATGGATGTATGGATAGAGATGGATAGATGGATGGATGGAGATTGAAGGGGATGGATGGGGATGGATGGAGATGATGGATGTATGGATGGAGATGGGTAGATTGATGGATGGAGATTGAAGGGGATGGATGGAGATGATGTATGTATGGATGGAGATGGATAGATGGATGGATGGAGATTGAAGGGGATGGATGGAGATGATGGATTTATGGATGGAGATGGATAGATGGATGCATGGAGATTGAAAGAGATGGTTGGAGATGATGGATGGAAAGAGATTGAAAGGGATGGATGGGGATGGATGGAGATGATAGATGTATGGATGGAGATGGTAGATAGATAGATGGATGGATGGATGGAGATTGAAGGGGATGGATGGGGATGGAAGGAGATGATGGATGTATGGATGGAGATGGATAGATGGATGGATGGAGATTGAAGGGGATGGATGGGGATGGATGGAGATGATGGATGTATGGATGGAGATGGATAGATGGAGATTGAAGGGGATGGATGGAGATGATGGATGTATGGATGGAGATTGAAGGGGATGGATGGAGATGATGGATGTATGGATGGAGATGGATAGATGGATGCATGGAGATTGAAGGAGATGGATGGAGATGATGGATGGATGGAGATTGAAAGGGATGGATGGGAATGGATGGAGATGATAGATGTATGGATGGAGATGGTACATGGATGGATGGAGATTGAAGGGGATGGATGGAGTTGATAGATGTATGGATGGAGATGGTACATAGATGGATGGATGGAGATTGAAGGGGATGGATGGGGATGTATGGAGATGATGGATGGATGGAGATTGAAGGGGATGGATGGGGATGGAAGGAGATGATGGATGTATGGATGGAGATGGTACATGGATGGATGGAGATTGAAGGGGATGGATGGGGATGTATGGAGATGATGGATGGATGGAGATTGAAGGGGATGGATGGGGATGGATGGAGATGGATAGATGGATGGATGGAGATGATGGATGGAGATGGATGGATGGAGATTGAAGGGGATGGATGGAGATGATGGATGGTTGGATGGAGATGGATATATACCCTATATTGCCAATAAAATACACTATTTGCCAAAAGTATTGGGACACCCACATCTACTGAACAGGTTTGACTACTTTAGTAATTTTCATGAGTACAAATATTAAGCATATAATGATATTGTACAGATAGTATATCATTATATAATTACATTTTTAAATCTAAATAAATATATCTAATTTCTGACTCCTCAAATGGTTCCAGGTCACTCCAGGTTATTATAGACCCACATCCGTAATAAAGTAAAGGTATCAGGGGCAGTCTGGTCGTGTGGATTTAGGGGGACAGAGAAGGGCCAATGGAAAAGGGGCGGCACAGCTGCCTTCTGGGATTAGCCAATCCCTGCCATCTGTTAGCAGCAGCATAATCCAGTCAATGAGAAAATCAATTGTCTAAGTAAATATCAAAGGCTTGGAATCTCATTTTGGCAAGTAACTTAAACATTAGGAGGACTTAAGTTAAAAGAGCATGTTAGTGCTGAGCAAGGGATCGGGAGGATTATTCATTACGTGCAACTTGTTGCTGAATCGCCAAAAAGGATCAAGCTGTTATAAACTGAGAAAACAAAAAATTAACCCAAAGTAATAACTACTGCTGTAATAAATAAATAGGTTGCTACATATGTGGATGTTGTCTTTATAGAAAATATAAATAGCAATTTTCTCATTTCATTTTACATTTTTAAATAACATTATATCTTTAAATATTTTTAGATGTTAATTTAATTTCCTGAAATTCTTTAATATTTTAATAATGTCATATAATATAACTATGATATACATATAATATAAACTTTTATATAATATATAATTATATTAACCCCATCAGTTAATAGGATCTGCTGCTGAGCGGCTGTGAGACGGGATCTGTGTCGTAGTGCCAGGAGATTTTATTAAATGTGTAGATACTTCACATCAGCCGTTTACATAAGGTGACCAAACGTGCCATTTTCCCAGGACACGTCCTGGCCAGGAATTCTATGTTGCCTAAAATATCCAGGTTTTGGCTTTGGTTACCTTTTTTCATACTTAATGAAGGTAATGATCGTTTGACCAATAACATGCAGACATTGAACGTAATTGACCAATCATGCTGTGTGTGAAGGTGGGATCTACAGAGAACGGTCAAAGAGATGCAAATACGTGTACATATTAGTGTTGGACTTGAAGCAGCACTGAGCAGACCGATCGGTTCGACCGATGTTCAAAAGCACAAGAAGCCGTCTGCTCTCTAGGCACGTTTGGTCACCCTAGTTTACATCTTACTTTCTAAATGTGGGAAATCAGGACCAAACCTAACCTTTGTTAATGAAATGATGAACTTACTGAACGAGTTGTGCATTTTACATATGCCCCTTCGATAACAGCTTTTTTTTATATCCTATAATTTGTTATTCATACATTTTTAAGTGTGATTATTTAGCACCATTGCATTTAGGGATAAATGTATTATTATTGTTATTATTATGATTATATATTAACAATAATTTTTAAATATATTATTATTAGAAAAATATTTGTAAGTTAATACACAACTAAATAATTGTTGAATAGATCTTTATTAAAAAATCATTTTTTTTGTTGTTAAAGTCAGTTTACATGATAAATAATAAACTGATCAAAATATACAGTATTGAGCAAATTCCGAAGCAGTGTCTCAGTGCCCAAACACATCGCTCTTCAGATTTAGTGGCTGATCAGAGAACTTACAGGCCATCATACTCATGTCTGCAATGGCCAACAAACAGAGGCTCCGCCAGAATACCCCGCCTGCAGCAACACAAACAGTAAAGTTATCTAAAAAAACAATTGAACTAAAACTAAATTATTCTAATTAAGAATATATTTATATTTAGAGCCCAACCGATGTGTTTTTTTTTGGTGGGGGGGGATACGATAATAGGGAGTAAAAATATATAGATATCCACAAATATTCTTTGTGTATATTATAGTACAGTAACAGTCAAAATTTGGACACCTTCCCGTTCATGTGTATGGCAGAATTTCATGTGAAGTTCACTTGACAGGGCACTTACAATTGAATAAGACAATGCTTGAATGCTGCTGCCTGAACTAGACCTCCTTACTGAAATGAAAGTGTTGGCTGGTGTCACTATGGATTTCCACCAAATTTGGGGGATCCCTTCAGCTTGAGGAGCCCTCTCGAACACCACCCTGCGTGCATCGGTATCCCCCGGGATCATTAAGACTGCAAATTTAACCACCCCTAATTCCTGAACCCCGGGGGCTATTGCCGTGGAGGTGGTCTCATTCGAAAGAGGGCATTTAGACGTACACTCGATTCAGCAGTCGAGAGGGTTCCTCGAGCTGAAGGGACTCCCCCAATTTGCCGCACCGTTACGGAGATATGGGCGTTGAAAGTTTCAATGGTTTTCCTAATTTCCATAGAAATGCTTTAAAGCATTTCATCCAGGTCACCAGTAGCAAACAAAGGAGCACATACATGCAGGCTCGTATCGGCCGATAAAATCGGCAAACCGATATATCGGTCGGGCTCTAATATGTTTGTGTGCAGATATATATATATATATATATATATATATATATATATATATATATATATATATATATATATACAATGGTCAACATTTGAAGTAGATCAAAAAAAGTGCATCAAAAGAATCCTGAAAATGTATCACAGGTTCATAATAAAATGATTATATCAAACAATAAATGTTTAGTTTTGTATGCACACTGTACTTGGAAGAGATCAGAAGTTGATAAAGAATATTAAACAAACACATTTCCAATACCTTACAAGTTCACAGCGAAACTCCTTCAGACGTGGGAAGGCCAGATCGGCGTTCAGGGTTTTTTCTTCATTGCTCCACAACCTCTCCGCTGCAGCACAGGCTCTCGGCCTTCACAAACACACAAAACCATAAAGATCTACAACAGTGCAATAACTCATTCTGATCTGGACTGCTCTTCTAGTCATACCACAGGCGTGGGCTCAGATTGGTGGCGTCCACATATTCACCCCACATGGCAACTTCTCCACCAATCACCAACTTCTTCTGCTCATCTGTGCCTAAATCATAGAAAGAAACGGCACATATTTAAACAAGCACAACAGACGTGCGCTGAAAAAACACACCGGCACTGCACTACAAACAACATCAAGCAGTGGTTGATTCGGTGAGAAATGAATCATTATTTAAAATACCTGAAGGCATCATGAGTTCTCATTTATCGCCTGTTTGCTTTTAAGGACTGATATTTTATATTGAATATTGAAATATTACACATCAAGTGCAAGCGCTGGAGAGCGTCTGAACCCAGCATAGCATGCTGCTCCACACACCGGAGAAATTCTGCGGCCGCACTGCGTAGGAGTCACGCCAGTCCTGGCCGTAGCTGATGTGGTTGATGTACCAGGGCGCAGAGAGCAGGACCCTGTGCCCGGCCTGGGTCATCCTGCTCAGTTCGGCCTGGTATTTTGCACCCTTCCAGATCTCCAGAACAGTATCCTGTGGAATCTGAGACAGCAGCAAACACTGGGTGACACTTTCCACGCATTATTGGCCTCTAGGGATTTCCCAACCAGTTCTGCTTTACTTATCTGCATTAATGCAATGCTTTGAGGGTTTTACTGGGCATATTTTGAAGGGAGGACCAGAAAAATTAAAGAAGGAAGATTTTAAAAATGTTGCAAGCTAGATTCAAACTCAAAAATGCCAAAAGAGCACCAGAGCTCAATGCGTTAACTGCTAGCCCACAGTTCTGACTTTTAAATAACTTGCATTGATTGGTTTTGCTTCATATCTTCTGATAGAACCTACTTATGTCTAACGTGCCATCTGATGACAGTGTTTTACCTCACACTATAAAAAGTCGGCTCTTGATCGACACCTTCTGGTTACAAAGTGCAATGATCGCGACAACAGGGTTTCATGCTGCATTCTGAGGCATTTCGCATTTCATTCCCCACTGTATTAGTTACTTTGTTGAAGTGTTATTTTAGAATAGAGATACTATTATAGTTTTCCTTAATATTCTAAATTAGTTTCTATTTATTTATTTTTTGTTTTGTTTTTATATAGTGTAAAGTTAAAGTACTAAAACTCTAACAAAAAAAAATTATTATTATAATTATAACGCTAAATCGAAATATTTTAAAAAAGCTAATAAAAAAAAACAATACAAACATAAATAAATATTTATGTAAATATTTATTTAAGTCATGCTTATCGATGCACGTTTGTTTGATTCTCACAGCACAACACACTTTCACACGGGACGGAACGAATATTTAAGAGAGATCAGCACTACACTGACACACAGCACTGCAGTCTCTAGTGTTTGTTAGTGTTTTGCACTTATGCTCTGACCCCTGAATGCTAAGGGCCGCACGTTGTAGTAACGGGCCCAGCTGTGAGTGGGTATCGGCAGGTCGAGGTAGAAAGGGGCCGCCAGGATGACCTTTAACCCTGCCTTAGTCACCCGGCGCATCTTGCACAGGTAGCAGCCCTGCTTCCAGACCTCCACCACGTACTTAGATCTGGGCTAGAAGAGAAGCGTCTCATTCCCGTTACAATCACACACGGCTCTTTTTGACATTTAAATGCAAGCAGTGTGACTGTGTGGTAAAGCAGACTCACTGTTTTTACTCACTCGCTCATGGTAGTCAAACACGTCCTGCCAAACAATGGAGGTTTTGTTGAGAGCGGCGGTCATGTTCATTATACTGAAGAACATAAAGAGAGACATATAGTGGAAAACCAGAAACACTGTGTTCATGAATGTGCCAGTTCTTATGTTTATGCAGAAAAACAGTAAACATCCCCCCCCCATTGTTATTATCAGAAGACAAAACATTTAGATTCTTCACATATTAAAACAGAATTTTGACGGTTTCAAACAGATTTTAGATACAAATAATAAAAAAAAGTAAATTATTTAAAAAAAAAATGTAAATAACTTATATTTATTAAAACAAAAAAACAAAAACAACAAACTTTATAAATTAATTTATATATATATATATATATATATATATATATATATATATATATATATATATATATATATATATATATATATATATATATATATATATATATATATATATATATATATATCAGTTGGAAAGTATCATGAAGGAAAAGCAGTCAAAAAAACTATCCAATTATGCTAAAATGTGAATCATTTTTCAAAGAAATTTAAAAGAATTAGAATTTAAGAAAATGTATTAATTTTTAAAGAAATGAATCAAGGATGCATTAAAAAAGACGTAAACGGTTTTAAATACACATTTTTTTTTTTTTTTTTTTTAACTATTTATTTTTCAAAGAAGCCTGAAAGTAAATATGCATCACAGTTTCTTGAGAATCAAATCTGCATATTAGAATAATTTCTTAATGTGTCACTGAAGTCGCGAGTGATGATGCTGAAAACTGAGGTTTGACATCACAGAAATAAATGACTTTTTAACATATATTCACATAGAAAACTATTTTATTTAAAATTTTAATAATATTTCACAAAATTAGTGTTTATGCAGCCTTTGTGAGTGTAAAAGAATTCTTTTCTTTAAAAGGTACAAAAAAATCAATTAAAATCTTACAGACCCCAAACATTTCTGTACATATGAAGTTAGCTTTTTTTAACATTTCCACTCACCTCTCCATATAGAATGATTCCAGTTTAGTAAAATCCTTCCCAAAACCCATCTTTTCCATAAACTTCCGCACATTGGGATTCGACTGCCTGTTTGAGAGAATAACACTGCTGTCTTAGAAATAAAAACACCACCATTCTTGCTAATGCAGTCGAGCTCAAATGAGGCCCTCAAAACAAGTGTCAAAAAAGCTTACCAGCAGGCAAAACTGACCTCATCCCCTCCTAAATGAACATAAGAGTCAGGAAAGACAAACTTCACCTCTTTCAAGAGGCTTTCCATGAACTTATAAGTAGTGTCTACTGTTGGATCGACAGGTCCGAATGAACCAGACGGCACACTGCCCTTGTAACAGGGAGTCAAGAGACCTGGCTGTCCTGAGAACAAGAAACAAACGTCATTATTCTTTAACATTACTGGGGGTTAGGGTTAGGGTTTTACAGTATAAAAACCATTACATCTATAGAATGAACCCATAATGATAAGAATACCAGCGTGTCTGTGTGTGTGTGCGTGTGTGTGTGTACCTTTCCCCCATGACTGAGTGTGTCCAGGAGAGTCAAACTCAGGAACGACTCGAATGCCTCTCATTCTGGCATGCTCAATCACCCTCATCACGTCTGACGGTGTGTAGATGTGAGTGAACGGATGAAAAGCTCCCTAGAAGAAAAAACACAATTGTCATGTTATTATTAAAAAGTGAAAAAAAAAATTCAAAATTAAATTACAACTAAAAATATATATAAAAAAAGGCTTATCTGAAAAATAAAAAAAATACTATAACAGTATATTGATAAAAATTATAATAAAATACAAGCTGCCTTGGGTGTAACGTTTATATATATACAGCATCTTTAATGGAACTACAATTCATATAAACAACACACGCATATAACGTTAATCATTCAGAAGAATAGAAGCAAAATTGCTGTGTATAAAATAAGGAGTTAGAAATGTAGCTGTTTTTGAGGTGATTTTACAGCATCTCTACCTTATTACTGAGGTCAGGAAAAGTGCGGCTCTGATACGGGAAGGAAGGATCATCCACAATGTGCCAGTGAAAGACATTCAATTTACTGTAGGCCATTGCATCCTTTGAAAAACAATAATAATCATTTATTTTATTTCAAGGTTTTGGGTCAGTAAGATTAAAAAAATTTTTTTATTAATACTTTTATTTAGCAATGATGCATTAAATTGATCAAAAGTGACAGTAAATTAAAGGGACAGTCACATTTAATCTAAATGCTTTTTTTTTTCTATTAATTAAAAGAAATCTAGAAAAAAAACATAATGGTTTCTAGAAACATTTTTAAATATATTCAAACAGAAAACTGTTAGGTTTAAATTGTAATAATATTTCACAATATTACTGTATTTTTAAATGCAGCCTTGGTGAGCATGCAAGACTTCTTTAAAATTATTACAATTAAAAAAAAAAAAATATATATATATATATATATATATATATATATATATATATATATATATATATATATATATATATATATATATATATATATTTATTTATAATTAATACAATTCTATACATATTTATATAATTTATAATGAACAGTAAATACATACCAGAGTCTTCAGAATAGCATGGAGAGGTAAATAATGCCTTGAAGTGTCCAGTAAAAGTCCTCTGAATGCAAAACGTGGGAAGTCTACAATCTCTGTCTTGTTGATAAAATACTGCATGGAAAGATTGAGTTAATTTAACAGAGTATATGAACATACTGCTGCATTATTTATCACAAGCACATGACAAAATACTTTTCACACAATACTTACAGTGCCATAATCATCCTGGTACACAAGCTGACTGAAGGACTCCAGGCCTGATTTTCAGGTTTGATAGGTTGAAAAAGACACAACTATTAGGGTTAGTAGTTTAAATTCGAGCAAAGAATAAAAGAGACAATAAGTGTGAAGTCACACCTCTCAAAGCGCCCCATACAGACACTGATCTCAGAACAGCCTGGCCCTCTGACACACTCAGTGTATCTGCAACAACAGTACAGGAGTACAACGTCATTAGAAAACCTTATAGCATATTAGATGTCAAAATACATCCACAAATGACAAATTTTAAATGACTGGATTCAAAAGGCACTGAAGAACAGGAATGATTCCCCCTACTGGATGTGGACAGTGTACAGTAATTACGCCTTATAACTTAGTGGACTTTCTGTGACATGAATGGAGCAATTAAAAGGTCAAAGGTCACCAGGGGTTACTAAGATCGCATGATCAGGAGATACTCACAGCTCTCATCTGAATCTTCGTCAGGGTAGCCGTCACATCCTCTGGTTTTGACGCTCACCGATACGACAAAGGGTGAATGCTCCGACCACATGTACTGAAGCACATTTTCTGTTCCAATAAACATTAACATATCAACACAGATTGTTTTGTAGTGCAAATTTGTTTCATTTGATTATGAAGAGATATTAAGACGGCCATAATATTTTCAAGGAAAATTTTCTTTTACTGTATTTGCCATTTTTTTAATTTTTCCTGTTGTATTTTTCTCCTGGTTGAAAAATACATATATATAAATAATATACATTTATAAATAAATTATTTTCTCTCAAAGAAGTATTTTGTTCCCCTGAGCTCTGTGTATCACTAAAGTTTTGCATTCTCTCTCTAAATATTTGCATTCTATTGCTAAAGAATTGTGTTTCCCGACAAACTTTGGGTTCTCTCGCTAAATATTTGCGTTCTATCCCTAAAGTTTTGTGTTTTCTTGCTAAATATTTGTGTTCTATCCCTAAAGTTTTGTGTTCTCTCACTAAACATTTGTGTTTTATAGCAAATGTTTCGTGTTCTGTCGCTAATCATTTGTACTCTATCGCTAAAGTTTCACGTTCTCTCGCTAAACATTTGTGTTCTATCACTAAAGTTTTGTGCTTTCTCGCTAAACATTTGCGTTCTATTGCTAAAGTTTTGTGTTCTCTCGCTAAACATTTGCGTTCTATCGCTAAAGTTTTGTGCTTTCTCGCTAAACATTTGCGTTCTATTGCTAAAGTTTTGTGTTCTCTCGCTAAACATTTGCGTTCTATCGCTAAAGTTTTGTGTTCTCTTGCTAAACATTTGCGTTCTATCGCTAAAGTTTTGTTCTCTTGCTAAACATTTGCGTTCTATTGCTAAAGTTTTGTGTTCTCTCGCTAAACATTTGCGTTCTATCGCTAAAGTTTTGTGTTCTCTTGCTAAACATTTGTGTTCTATCGCTAAAGTTTTGTGTTCTCTTGCTAAACATTTGCGTTCTATCGCTAAAGTTTTGTGTTCTCTTGCTAAACATTTGCGTTCTATCGCTAAAGTTTTGTGTTCTCTTGCTAAACATTTGCGTTCTATCGCTAAAGTTTTGTGTTCTCTTGCTAAACATTTGTGTTCTATAGCTAAAGTTTCGGGTTCTCTCGCTAAACATTTGCGTTCTATCGCTAAAGTTTCGGGTTCTCTCGCTAAACATTTGCGTTCTATCGCTAAAGTTTCGGGTTCTTTCGCTAAACATTTGTGTTTTATCGCTAAAGTTTCGGGTTCTCTCGCTAAACATTTGTGTTCTATCGCTAAAGTTTGGGTTCTCTCGCTAAACATTTGTGTTCTATCGCTAAACATTTGTGTTCTATCGCTAAAGTTTCGGGTTCTCTCGCTAAACATTTGTGTTCTCTTGCTAAACATTTGCGTTCTATTGCTAAAGTTTTGCGTTCTCTTACTAAACATTTGTGTTCTATCGCTAAAGTTTCGCGTTTTCTCGCGAAACATTTGCGTTCTATCGCTAAAGTTTTGTGTTCTCTCGCTAAACTTTTGTTCTATTGCTAAAGTTTCATGTTCTCTCACTAAACATTTGCATTCTATAGCAAAAGTTTTGTGTTCTCTCGCTAAACTTTTGTTCTATTGCTAAAGTTTCATGTTCTCTCAATAAAAATTTGCATTCTATAGCAAAAGTTTTACGTACTCTCGCTAAACTTTTGTTCTATTGCTAAAGTTTCATGTTCTCTCACTAAACATTTGCATTCTATAGCAAAAGTATTGTTCCCCCAACAAACTTTGCGTTCTCTTGCTAAACATTTGTGTTCTATTGCTACATGATTTTATTCCTACAAGAAACTTTGCCTTCCATCACTGAAATGTTGCATTTTCTTGCGATACATTTGTGATATTTCTCCAAAGTATTGTGTTCCCGCTAGAAACTCTCCATTTAATAAAGTTTAAAAACACATCTATAGATTCATTTTATTTTCCTCTTATAACACGAAAAAATAAATAAATGATGACTTACAAGCTAAATAAAATAACATAAATAAAAAGAAAACGTTATAGGAAATATATAAAAACTTACTGGTCTAAAAAAATGTATTGGCTTTCCATTATACTTTTAAATGAAAAAGTTAACATTTGCAAACAGCATCAGTATACTGTAACAGCTCCAATTTAATGACATTTAACGACTGTTTTGGGTGATGTTTTTAACAAACTGCATTTATTAGTAATACATATTATTTAAAAACTTTATCATTTTATATTGTCAAACAAGTTTTACGTTGCCGTCCTGTTTACTTGTTACACAGTACACACATCCATCCTCCTACACGGAAGTATCTGTTTGACTCATTCTCAGGCATAACCGACCTGATCCTGTCGTGAAGTCAGGGAATATGATGGAGAAGTATCTTTTGAAAGCGGCATCCAGGACGGAGCATCCGGTCTGCGCAGCCGAGTCCCTCCCGTAAGTGAAGGAGAAGAGCCGTGGACTCAGAGGGTCTCTGTCCGGGGACTGATGGAGCTGCTGCGGCAGCGGCCAGACCCCATCCACCTGCTGCACCCACACAGCCACCACAGCCACTATTAAACACCACCGCACCTGACGAGACTGCGAGACCGAGCGGGACATGTTACCGGACACCTCGCTCGTGTTTCACAGCGAACTGCAGCTACACAACGAGAAAACATTAAAAAGCGCTGAGACTGTCAAAACACGAGTCATGTGACAGGACAGTGTTTTTGTTCACCTGATCTGAGGAGAGCTGGCTTCTCATTGGCTCAGCTTGAGTCACACGGTCTATTTCCGGGATGGTTTTCATAGGATCATCAAAGGGGAAGTAAATTAAAGAGATTAATTTACCGATTCCGATTCCTTATCTGAAGAAACTGTGAAACGCGAAAGGATTGTGAATAGTCTAATATTGTTTTATATTTTATTTTATCGCCCGTATGCAATATATTATTATTATTATTATTATTATTATTATTGTTGTTATTGTTATTAATATTATTATTAGTGGAAACAAGAAACAACCTGCGTTACATTATAATATTAGCCTACTTACATAATTGTTATTTATCACTGTGTTTATTTTTGTTTTGATCAAATATGTTATGAATTAAAAACTAAATTTAAGAGTCAGAAAAAGCCTCTAGAGGGCGTTATTATACAGCGAAACAAATTATTAAATAAGTAGACTTAAACCAACTTTTCAGTAACGTTGGGAAAGGTACCCTAAACGATCATTATTTTGGTTAAACGTTTGACTAATAACATTAAATGACTCCGTATTAAAACGTTTTCCTGTATTGTGACCGAGGATAGGACAGTACATCTAATAAGATCACTTGAACGACTTCATCTGATTTCAAGTAACCACCATTGAAAACCCAAAACACTTAAGTGGATTAAATTACCATCAGTCATAACACCATTGTTCCTCGATCAAAAGCAAACATTATGTAATGGCTATTAAACAACCATCCCTGGATAATAATAAAGCATTATCCAGGGTAGAAGTCAAAGCCCATGTGGCCAACCTAAACAGACACAACCTGTGTAAACGAAAAATAAAGCTTTGTTTTAAGCTTTACAGGTAAGAAGCCTCTTAAAACCCAAGACTTTCTTTATTCTGTAGCTGATAGTAATGTATCTAGTTGTTTGAGCTGACCAAGGCTTCTCAGTTAGATGTGTATAATCACTCTCACACCCCCTTTCCAATCTGGAAACCCCTCCCTGTGTGTAACCTTTGAATTTGATGTCACAATCAGCATCTACTCCCTCTTTTAGTTCTTTGAATGTCACTGGTAGAAATGCCAAATGCTGTACTGTACGTGACAATGACAAAATATGACTCATACAAATGCTCAAATAAGATTTCATCACTGTGATTAACATGCTTATAATTTTCCATGGCACTCAATTTCACAACGAGGAGTGGCAAGACCTTATTGACGCTTAAGCAATTTATTAATTGATCAATATCGTTTAAAGATAAATATGTATTTTAATGACGATTTTGCCTTAACATTTAGAATTATTATTATTATTATGTGATGGGTTTTGCAAGGTCCTTTCATTGTATTTGTTGTGTTTTGTTGACGTTTTAACAGAACCACACCCAGTGAAACCCGTGGAAACAGCACGCAAACTGCTTTAAGTTCTGGTAAATACACAAACACACTCAGAACATACTGTAAAAACAGTTATTGAGAATTAATCACAGCTTAAATCTACATAAAACGCCCCAGGCTAGGTGTGAGTTCATCATTATTGTTAATTAATAATAATAATAATAAAAGAGGTTATGTGAGTATTAGGAAGTTTCGTTTGTCCACTCAGTGTTTTTGTTGTTTGGACTTGGAGTTGGTGACACAACTGGACTTGCCAGTATTTCCAAATTATTACATTCTGAACTACTGCTTTTCATAATTGTTGCAAAATTTAGCTTAATTCTATATTCCCTTTTAATTACTCATTATAAACTGTTTTACAGTTTCTGTCTTCACTGCACCTTGTTAACCACATGTCTCATATCACTCAGGATCATAAAACGGTTATCTTGGTCTGGATCTCTGGCCTAGTAGTTTAATGTTTTGTCTTGATAGACACTGCCATACAATCTCTTCTCAAAGCATTCGGTAAAAAATAATACTTGGTCACAACTGAAAAATGAAATGTGTTTTATCAGACATTTCAATTAATAATGTGTACGTTAATCATAATTGCACATGTGCATATTGTAATCATAATAACTGCACATAAAGTCCATGTGCATTTATTTTGATTTATTATTCAAATGTATTTTTATTTTTAATGCTTGCATTGTTCTTGATTTATTTAACACAAAAATTTCAAAGAGAGTTCACATTAAATTGTCTAATGTCGAATTAATTTTTGTAACCACAATAATCATGTGCCATAACTAGGGTGGTGAAGGAATTCTGTGGTTACTGTTCTGTAATATAGTTCTGAAGAAACTAATCATGGCATTAGTCATATCCCTGAAAAAAAAAAATTAAGATTATCTAATATCATCCGCAAAAACATAAAAAAAAAAGCAAAACAAAACAGACAACCAGAAACACAAAAACAATAAATAAAAAAAAATCTTTAAAAAAAACTAAACTGACAAAAATACAACACAAAAACTAGTAAAACAAAAAAGCTAAACAGAACACAACCTTAAACAAAACACACAAAATGATAAAAAAACAACAAAAAAACAGGACCAAACACAAAAGTAAAAAAAACAGATAAGTCAAAAAACAAGCAAAGCACAACACAAAACAACAAATAAAAACTAAACAAAAAAACGAAACAAAAAATGTAAAACCTAACAAGAAAAAATAAACTAAAAACAAAAGATAAACAAAACGATGCTAAACAAAAAACAAACATAAAAACACACACACACACACAAAAGCAAAACAACAAAATAATACATGATCTCACAAAAAATCTATCAAAAACACAAACCTGCAACAAATATCAAAACAAAACAAAAAATCAAATAGCTAAATCAATTTAAATGAAATAAATTTTGAGGTAAATGATATTGAAATGATTTTTCAAGGCCATGCCATTTCTTTGTAATTGTTCATAAATTTTTTAGCAGTTTGTGAGTGAAAATGGTTTCCACGCCATTTTTTCCCCCAGTGTACAAAGACATGTATACCATAACTAATTACTTCTTTTATAATGGCAGATTGTCAATTTGTTCAGCCATACATAAGTAGTTGACGATTTTCAGACAGTGTCTTTATGCTTTGTATTTGTGACAGCAGTTTATATTAGCATACTGGATCTACAGCACATTTCACAGGGCATTCTGGTCTATTCGTATCTGAAGAAAGAAGAGTTGCCACACACCACGTTTAAGGTGGTACTGTACGTTGAAAATGCTTTCTCATAGGGAAGGGCAAGTGATTCTGCTTTCGACTGAAAGCGAATCCATGCCCTGGCCTCAGGAAATCTCTATTAAATATGTGACTTTCTTTCTCAAAGTGACTCACGTGTAAGTTCAGGACTTACCATCTACTGTAATCTGCAGCGGATGCCACCCGAGCTCCTGATGCTGTGACAAACATGATTTAAATAACAGCAGTGGACGATTTCAATTGAAATATTTCACTCTGTGCTCCAATTAACTAATGGCAATGATTACACTATAACACATTCAAATAAAATGGGAAACTTTGCATGTTGACTTAACAAAACCATGCCTAAAAAGATTAAAGTTCACCAGCCGAAGGTTAGTTTGACGTTGTATAAAGTCATATATTGTTTTATAGGACGCTCTACCCTTCAAATGCTTTAGGGTCCGTAGATTAATCTGGCTGGTCAGTGCACGTAATAGTATTTGTGGGGGTTGTAGGTTTGTCCAGCCCTGCTCGCACCCTGCGATCCTCCTGACGTCTGCATCACACCTCCACCTGCAGACTCGCCCATTGTGTCTCTCTCTTTCTCTCTGCTGTAACTATCTGACACATTATCACACACACCTTCTTAATTCAGGGGCTTGGTAACCAGAAAGGGATCCAGCAATGCACACACATGTATCTTCTTTAATGTGATGAAGGGCGTCGTCACTGCAGATTCTATAACTTCTTGCCTCTCTCTGACACCTGTCAGATTTCCACAAGCAATCTGCGAGACAGCACGCTCAATACATTTTCTCAGCTCTGGAATTAAACGCTAAATCCTGATAGGCCTACAGGTGAGTAAAGACACAGCCAAACACTTTCTATTTGTTTTCATCTCAGAATAAATTAACACTGTTGATGGCATATGAACAATGCATGATTCAGTTTGGTCAGTGAGCATGCAAATGTTGTCTGAACAGAAATCAGTATCAGTCACAGTGACTCAGTGCTGAGTGAGCGAGTTTGATAACTAACTTTCTGAGAAAGATGCTGATTTGGGTTTTTTTTGTGTGCATGTGACAGCTGAGATCCTTAATTTAGCATATTTTATAAATGATGACACCTAATAATTATAAGAAATAAAATGAACACAATTCGGGGTTTTAAATAAATAGATTATTTACAAGCACATTTTTTGTATTAACAAACAGTTGTAAGTGGATAGATGAATTACACTTAATTAAAAATTATCACAATTTATTAAGTTTATTGGCTATTTGAAATCTAGTAACAAATCTGAGTTTATTTGGCACTGGTAACATACAGCTGGAAAGTATCGTAATATTAGTTTTTGTGTCTTATAGAAAGCAAGCCATGCATGAGTTTTTAGAAAAAGGTGAAACTTGATACAGCATGATCTTGCGCGGTTCTAACGTTGCTAGGCGACGCTAAGATACAATAACAACACGCTGTTTAAACACACGTCACCTACATGTCAGAGCACATTCCCGCCGAAACGATGACAAGATGTCTACAATAATGAAAGAATTTTGTGTGACTTATTCAAAAGTATATTGTTTATTCACGATAAAAGTGATACTTTTTTAAGTTTTTTTTTTTTTTTTTTTTTTTGGTTGTTTTCAAAATCCACACTGTAAATAATGTTTGTCATGTCCTAAAATTTGTCAGCCTATTCAAATACTTTCATTAATTACGTTTAACGTTAAAAACGTTTCTTTTTCTTGCTATACTGTATAATAAATAATGGTAACACTTCATTTTAAGGTGTCCTTGTTTCACGCTACATGTAGCCTATTTACTACCATAACATTAACAATAAATTAATCCTAACCTAGGTTTATAGTTAAATAATATTTCTCAATACTTAGATTTGCAACTATATGGTAAAAAGGACACTTTAAAATAAAGTGTAACCTCAGCAATTTGTTGTAAATCCCATTACGTTGTTACACTTTCTTTTACAGTGATTTTTTACACTTAAGGACTGAGTAATAACAACTTGCAGCAGGGTTATGGTTAGAATTGGAGTCTACTGCACGTAATTCTGCATAATTTATTGTTATGACTATAGTAAGTACATGTAACACGTCTAACGAACACTAAAATAAAGTGTTACCAAAAAGTCTACACTCTGTGTTGCCATTTAGGAACCATTTTTTGGTTGCCCAAAGAACCTTTCAGCGAACAGTTCCTAAAATAACCATTTTGAAGAACATTTGAAAACTATAAAGAACGTTTTCTGCTTTTGAAAAATGCCATCGATGTTCAAGGTTCCAATAATAATAGTTAAGTCCAGAAACATCACAGAAACAGACAGGCGGGAAATAGAAAAACATGAAAAGTGGACATAATTTTCTATTTATTAACTCAGAACGCAATTACATAGAACAAACAATCATGAAAAAGACCCTACTTCGTGCCTTCTTGAGTTTACCTGGATCAGGTAACTGATGACTCAACTCGAAGCCCCGCCCACTTTACCTCCCACCTGCGAAAAAGCCGAGGGGTTCTGAGCAGCCGTCAGTACTTCAGCATCAGCGCAGAGCAACACAAGCTGACTAACTGAAGACGCCTTTATTGATTCGCACCGTGGGGATCTACTTTCCCGCTCTCTGGAGGAACTTTAACTCTTTAATCTCGGTGGTTCAATCGTCGCTTCGCCATGAGTGTCAGTATGACCTCGGAGAACGTGTTTCACTCGGCGCTGCAGCCCAACACGTCCGTCAGCACTTATGCGGTTCCCTCCGAGACCGAGCTCGCGCACGGCGGGACCTACGCCAAGGAGGAGGCGAGGTTCAAGCGCGTGCACCAGCAGGTGACTTTGAGACTGGCGGAGAAATCCACGCTCCCGCGCCAGAACGGCTCGTCGGCACAACACGCAGCCTCAGGTGTGTGTGTGTGTGTGTCACTGTTCGCTCGGATCTCATTGTAATACATCTACAATAACACAACAGCTTTGAATTATTAATCTACTCATCATCTGCCAGGTTGACTTTTGGGAACGTCATTATTTGTTAGATATCAATAGAAGAAGCATTATTATTTAGTTCACACGCACAGGTTAGTACTGTACTGGTTCAGGCAAGTATGCAAAACAACATAGTTATCAGAAACAAACTGCCAGGAGCAAAATTGTGGTCAAATGGTTTCTGTTATTTGGATATACAGTAAGACTAAATATCCCACGTCAATGGTAGATAATGTATCTTTTTTATTTTATTATTATTATTTTTTATTTTTTTTAGTGTGACTTGACCTAAACTAGTTTGCATTTACCTTTGTTTTTTTAACAAAACTTTAGCAGTGGTGATTTAAATGAAGAATTACAATCGGATATGAATGTTTTTTTCTGTATCATTTATGATATATATTATGTGGCAGTGGCACAGTGCGACTTCTGGTTTGTGGTTTGTGTTAATAATTAAGTGAGTTGAGCAAGGTTCAGGTGTAATCTCAGTTCCTGTTACATGACTGAGTGAGAGTGAAAGTTTCAAAGCTCTGCTTAGAAAAACCCAACCCACTCGAGACAAAAAAAAGTGCTTAGCATTGCACAAAAGAAAGGGAATTTAGATCTGTCAATCATAATGGCTTAAATATCAATTGGTGTGACAGAAAAGCTGAAGAATGTAACCTCAGAGAAATCCAAACTACTTGTTTTAATCCTCAGAATTATAGCCAGGAGTTACTCAAAGTTTAGTTTTTAAAGACAAAAGAAACTTGCACTACTGTACTACTGTAAAGCACATTAGAACACATTAGTGTGCTCTTGAAATTACTTAAATCCTCAAAGTGTTCAAGAATTTGTGGTTACTGTGAGCGATTAAGGCCAGAAGTGATCGAATTCCTGGCTTTATGAGGGTCTACCATTACTGTTTCCAGGGTTTTAACCTCTGGTGCTTATAGCGGACACGTTAACCGGACCCCAGTTTATGAGGTTTACCTGTGTTTGACAAGTTAGAAAATCCCTGTGTTTCCCTGTTACAAGCTCGCTTTCAGGAATCAATATCGTGTCTTGAAAGTGTTTGTAAGTCTGAAAATTAGATTTGACATTAAAATACCAAGCATTAGTTAGGAGCTTGATAGAGATGTATGCCAAAAGGATTGTTTTAAAACAAAACTTCATTTGAACACTTAAAGTGTTAGTCCTGACTTAGTGATTGCTTGTGTTTAATTCCACTAGTTTGAAGCAATGCACTAGGACAGGGTGAGGCAGGGTGTGTGTTTTTTTGGGTAGGGACTTTGGGAGTGTCTCAGTCATCAGACCGGTTCTGTCTTTTCTGCTGGCTGTTGTCTTCAACTCACTCCACACTTATTCACTTATGAAACGCTTATACCACTCCCTTATTCATACACACACACACACACACACAAATACACACACACATACACTAATGTGCGTGTACTTGCATGCCCGTAGATACATAAATAAGACCTTGATGAAACAAACCTGGATGTCTTAGCCCCAAGTCTGCTTCTGATCCAGAAAAAAAAAACCTTGTAAACCTGTGGTAAACTTGCACTGCGGTAATTCATGTAACTCTAGTAGTTCGCTTTATACTTGCAGTGTCATCAAAGACACATGCCGAGCATACTGGCTTAGCTGTTAAGTTACAGACTTGACGACTTTACGGAGCAGTAAATCTTCGGCTTTACATCTGAACACCTGTAACTTATTTCCCACAATGCAGGCACTCTGTAATGCCATCCATTCAGCAACTAGATTACATTCAAATAAGACACAGAAACTTGCATACAAATGTGTCATAAACCTGACTACAAGGAAGCAAAAGAACTTGCATGTACAGTAAGTTCACAAAGTAGAAAAATCTATGTACAAGCCTAAGTGTCACAAACATGAAACAATACAAAGTTGTTTAATTAATTTGAGAAGACATGCATGTTTACATCAAAACATACATACAAAGCTATAATAAACATGATTAAAGTGAAACAAAAACACATTTAATGTGTTTTTAATGTTTAAAGCAAGAAACATGCATTTTTGTAGAGAGGTTTTATAAACATACCTAAAGGGAAACAAAACAACACATTTGTTTAGTGGTTCAGAAAACAAACATGGACCTTTACATAAAAAAAAATGTTTCACATAAAGCTGTAGTAAACATGATTAAAGTGAAACAAAATAAAACATTTTTTTGTTTAATTGTTCCACCAAAGAACTAAAGTGGAACAAAAGAGGATATTTAATGTTTTTTTATGTTAAATTGTTCAATAAACAATTTGTTATTTGTTTAATTGCTGCATAGTTTGTATGTTTACAACACTCAGCGCTTACAATAGGTTTTCAAATTACTGAGTTGTGTAGGTAGTTAATAATTTTGTGTTTTAAAACAAATGCAATTTATTGGTTTAAACCAAATTTCTATTTTCTTTTAGTTCTTTGCTGTTAACTGATTGGTTATATATCTTTTGAAGAAAATGTTTTATATATATTTTATATATTTTATATTTTTTATATATTTTATATATTTTATATTTTAAATATTTTAACTGATGGAAAACAGTACAAGATCAAAGGCCATATTTTTACAATGAGAATCTTTGATTTAATGTTAGCTGGTTGTAGTCACTAGTTCAGATCAGTCACTGAGTTGACATCATGAGTTTTGTTTTTCTGACTAAAATACATTGTTGCTGAGCTCTTAGTCAGTTGTGAGTAACGTGTTGAATGTGATGGCACATCGAGAAAGTTCACTGGGAGGGTTACTCAGGCCGTAAAAACTAGTCCATGTTATTTCTCATTCATTTTCACTGGTTTTCAAGATTATATGTGCATTTATATTAATTCTCTGCATTTAATGTATCTTCTCTTAGAGTCTGGGAATTACTCAACCATGACAAAATATTCAACAACGAGCCAGAATTTCACTCCAAATTTCAGCTCTAAATCCTTTGTTTATTCCTCCGGCAGACCAATGACGGTAGGAGTCTTTCGATTTCTTCATAAATATTTTACAGTAGTTTACATGTTTGAAACACATAGCACTTATTGAGACAAGTTGAGGAAGTCTTGTTTGTACTTGTGTGTGTGTGTGTGTGGCTTTATGGACATCCATCTTGTCTTGTCCAAATATTGAAAATGAGTAATGGGGATTGTGTTAGTTAGATGTGAAATTTCACAGGTAAGTTCTAACCAACAGCCACTTATGAAAGATCACAAGTTTAGAAATGTCTAAGCATTAAGCACTTCCAGATAGGGTGTATACCTGTTGATACCATGTCAAAAGTAGAGTTGCATTGATTAATTCATTGACACATGCAATTTGATAAAAAATGTTAATCAATCGATAGCTATTGTTGATAGGGTTCTACATATTCAATTTCTCTTTTCTTCTATATATATTTAGTGTCTCTTTTCTTCAATGTCTCTTTTCATCTAGACCCCGCGTCCATCCCAGTACTCTAGTGGTTACTCATCCCGCTCTGCCATTGATTTTGCCCCAAGAACCAAAATGAGTTACACAGGAGGTGGTGGTGGTGGTGGAGGCGGGGCGTATTACCAAGAAGATTTAGGTTACCAGGGTGGTGGTTTCCAGGGTGGTGGTTACCAAAGTGGTGCTTACCAAAGTGGTGGCTACCAAAGTGGTGGCTACCAATGTGGTGTGGGCCAAGTGCAACAGCAGCAGGTCAACGCAATGACTCGATCCTTCAGCCGAATGGGGGGCGACCAGGACACCCAGTCCGTGCACTCCATGCGTGTGGCATCCATACCACGCCACGTGGCTTCCTCATGGGCGGCGCAGGATGACAGCGACGGCAGCCTGGTTTCAGAACGAGATGCCACTTACATACAACAGGCCTCCATGCAGAACATGAGCAACGGTTACGTCGCCAACACCTACCCACGTCAGTCCGTGTATTCGACCTCTAGGGTGAACGGATTCGAAAGCGGACAGCAGCAGGCCAGTTCTATGACGCTGCCGGCCATGAAACGCTCCCTCAGTGGGACGCTGGCCACTGGCGGCGGAGGAGGTAGCATGGAGCAGGAGGTCTACGTTAAGTCTACATCCTTTAAAGGCCCCGCCCACCGCACCATCAGCCGAATCAACAACCGGCAAACGAGTCGCGGGGCCAGCATATCATCAGGCATGTACGGAAGTGCTGGATTCAGTGGCTCCCAGGGCAACCTGGCCATGATGCAGCAGGGACGGCTGTCACGCGCTGGATCTGTCAGGAGCATGCATAGCGTCGGGAGAGGCAAGGATGTGTTTGATGGCATGGATATGGCTGGGAGCATGGGCAACCTGAGCGGGTAAGAACACATGTGCTTTCAGTGTTTCAAAATACTGAGCGAAATGCATCCCAAATGAGCCAAGGCCAGGAAGACAGTAGGGCTGTCACGATAAATCGTTGCATCGCGTTTCATGGATCAATTATGAATGCATCGCGATTCTCTCTGGAATCAATTCTGAGCTTAGTTTTTAACAGCAGATGGCGCTCTAATTTAGTTTTTAACTGCACACTCTAATGCTTATGAAGAAGTGTGCTGAATAGCGACATGTAATTACACTTCGGCTCAGAATACTTTAATTACATGAGATTAAGCTCACTGTGAACACCCCTGTAATTTGCTTCTAATCTTATGAACTTTATGAATTATTATTTTAGGTTCAAGTGTATGTAAGTAACAGGAATCAAGCAGAGTACAGCTGTTTCTAAAGCATGCAGTGCCATCTGTTGTGAATAACAAAGCTCAGAATCGATTTGAGAGAGAATCGCGATGCATTTAGAAAACATCAGAATTGGCGCAGAATCATTTCTGGATTCGCGATGCATCGATTTATTTCACCAGCACTAGAAGAAAGTAGCGGCAGATCTTGTATTGTACATTGTGATCGTAAATATTTAAAAAGTAGGGTGTAGACTTGGTTCTTTCCATCAACTGTTGATTGGATGGAAATAGATCTGAAGCCGATTGTAAGAATAGGGCGGAATTTATGTGGACAAACTAATTGGAAAAGTCCAGCATGTGTCACCAGGAAAAAAACTGATGAATAAGATCAAGTTAAAGATTTTTTATTTAAAATGACAATATTTAAGAAATTGAACATTTGCAATGATGAATTGGTCACTATAACATTGAAAACATTTAGAAAATAGATTAATTTGCATTTCATGGCTTCTTTAAGGGTGTTGTTGAACATAGCAGAAACTTGTTTAACTTGAGAGAGAAACTTGCCAAATTAAATTTGAAATGTTGAACTGAAGCGCAGTCACATGTGCTTTTATATTGGCTATTGTAAAGGCTGTTGATTGTGACTCATCCAATCATAATTCAGCATGGGTTTTATTGTTTGCAGTTTTTTGTTCCACTCTGGTGTTACATAAGGTTCATGAAGTTGTATTTTTCTTTTGTGCTCATACCAGACTTGCATTCAAATCTTATGAGCAATCTTATCTTTTGGTTTGCACCCATCAAGTTAATGATTATTAAGCGAGGAAACAGTCAAATACCAAGTACCTTTTATTTAATCAATTATTTTCCAGTATTTTATTCACTACATTATTCCAAAATTGTTTTGAAATTGGCACATATACAAATAAGATTTTGTTCACTTTGCAGTGACTGCTATCTAAGGATGTCTGGTGTCAAAACATCTTGCTTGAATGACTTACGATGTGCACAAAAGTAGCATGCTAGCACCATTAGCATAAAACACCACTCAAACATAGGCCTAATTGCTTGAAATGCACAAATAACATGTTCCACCACAAATTACATGTTTCTAAGCAAACGCTTCCTTATTACTGTCGGTCAAAAATTCCCTGAATTATGTACCGTAGCTATTTGAGGCGTACTATGTTTTACCACAAACACTGCATGTTACTGATTGCAAATAATTCTGTTAGCTGTTTTCATAAAAAAGCTTAGTTTGGTGTGTAAGTTTGGATAACAGTGAGGGCAGGACTGACCTTTGAAGCATAAAATTATTCATAATGTGTTTAACAGCCTGTCAGTACACCCATACTTAGCTTATCTGTGCACTGTGTGTGTGTGTGTGCACACTTGTGTATTGTTTGATGTTGCCCAGTCCTGCCTATATGTGTGTTAAAAGTGAAGAGCGAGTCTGTTGCACAGGCACACCCAAACCAGTCCGGCCACCTCACACTTCACACGCCCTGGGAAAGAAACACACACTTCCTAGCACTCCAGCGACAGGCACCAGCACACATAAACACACATGAAGGAATGTCCCGTTGAGCAAAAAGACTCCTACAATGAATTAGTACTAGTTAAGAAATTGAGATAAGATGATATATGAATTATTTGACAAAGAAACAGCCCTTTTTTAAGCTCCACTTTAGGTTTAGCAACAGCTCAAGACACGAATAGGTTCACAATTAATTCCAGTAAAGTTTGATGTTAGCATGCTACTAAGCTAATTATTCATACTTTCTTCCATAGACTTAACAGTTTGGACATGCCGACTGCCATTACCTATCTTGACGATCCCGATCCAAATCTTCAGATGTTGGGGGCTGCCTACATTCAGCATGAGTGTTACCATAACAATGATGCAAAGAAACTGGTTTGTACTCGCTACACGTGCAAAGAAAAGTGAAATGTTTAAACGTGTGTTTTGGATATAAGTAGAAGTCCTCTTTCTTTCAGGTGAATCAGCTGAAGGGCATTCCCCTCCTGGTCGACCTGTTCACCAGCCAGAGTGAAGAGGTGCAGCGCTACGCCACTGGCGCCACCAGAAACCTCATCTATGAGAACATGGACAACAAAGTGGCCCTTATTGAATCCGGCGGGATCCCCAAACTCATAGACGCCCTTAAAGAACAAGACGACGAACTCCGCAAGAACATCACAGGTGGGGCTCTTCAGACACGCTGTTCTGGTTAACTTCACTCACCATTGGGTTACACGCGAAAGGCCGAAAGATTTCCCTTTGATTTTGCAGGGGGTGCAAGTTTATTACTTTTAAACCAAGCTGCTTACGGTTGGTCAACGTGGTGAATCAGTGTAAAAACATTGCGAAATATGCGTAGGGAAATGTTTTTTCCTACCATGAAATTGCTGTGGAGTTTCAAGTTTGCATGTAGCTAGGCTAATGATTTGGGTCGCAGATTTACTAAACGGAGAAAGTTAACGTGAGACCGCAGAAGTACTGATGGGAGTGGAAAGTTATGCGGTTGATCTACTGACAATGCACGTATTAAAGAACACAGATGCAACAAAATTGATCAAATAGCAAACATAATTGGGTGTGTGAAATCTACTAACTACACAGGCACAAAATGGGTTTAGACATGCTTTTTTTTGGGGCGTATAATTACTAATTTTCCACTGTGGGTCTTTAGTAAATCCTTACAGTAGTTTTTAACGCCTAAACTGGATTTGTGGTGATGTAACCTGTTTATAAATCTGGCCCTTATTGTTCTAATTAGCATTAAAAAAAACATAACACAAAAATATTCTATGAAACATTACATTTGAATTATCTTAAATACAGTTTTTATCATTACTTTGCTGTACAGAATGATATTTATGCAAATTTTCAGAAACAAATACACGTCTTCCAATGCGTACTGGGCCATCTCTGCCAAAGATACAGCTGATGTTGTTTTTCGTTTTTATTCAGTTCAACAGTATATAACGTGTAGAAAATATAGAACATTTTTTAATTCATGCTAATGAGCTCCAGTGCCCATGTACACTCTTGAAAATAAAGGTGCTTCATGATGCCATAGAAAAACCTTTTTTCCCTGAATGATTTCAAAAAAGAACCTTTAACATCTGAAGAACATTTCTGTTCCACAAAAGGAACTTCGTGGTGAAAGAAGGTTCTTCAGATTACAAAAGGATAAGAAAGAGATGGTTCTTTGACTGAACGGTTCTTTGTGGAACCAGAAATGGTTCTTCTGTGGCATTGCTGTGAAGAAGTGAGTGTAGACCATTAAATGACTCGGGATATGACGTACGAAGAGCTTTTCATCATCGGACTATATGTGTGCATGTGGATCTGCATGTGTTGTACGCAGGGCGTTGCCTGATCTCTCAGTATTGCATCAAACTATTTAATTATTGCTCGACGCTGTCTTGACATGTGCAGTGGAATGAGCGGACTCCTGTAGCGAAGGTTGGTGTGTCAGGTTTATGCCGGTCTAGCGGCTGTGCGTGTCTGGATATGCAGGAGCTCCAATAAACCAAATAAATCTACCAATACCAATCCCACCACTAAAAATTGCGGCATTTAAGAAGATGACATCATAACAAAAGCAAAGGAAGTTGTAAATCTTTTGCACGGAAGTTCGATTTGTGAAATTGGTTGAAAGGCTACAGATTTTTTTTTCCCCACTTTGTTTTTTCCTTTATCTTTATTCAAATTCTTATCTATTTCCCACGACACATTCCCATGCTCTTTTCCTCATTCTCTTGATCTCTCTCTCCCTTTGCTCGAATTCCCTGTAGGTATTCTGTGGAATCTGTCTTCTAAGGATAACCTGAAACAAAGGCTGGCACAAGAAACTCTTCCCGAATTGACAGATAAGATTCTGATTCCCCTCTCTGGCACCGGGGAAGACGACATCATTGAGCTGAACCCCTCCGAGTCCGACATCTTCTTCAACACCACCGGCTGTCTCAGGTACACACACACACACACACACACACACACACACACAAAGTCTATTTTTAGGAATGTTATTTTTGGAAAAATTATAGAAAATTAAGCACCTTTTTAGGACTGTCATTTTTAGAAAATTATAAAAAATATATTAATGCTGTTTTTAGGAGGATTTTTTAGGGAAAAAAATTATATAAAAAATGTATTTTAGGACTTTTAGTTTTAAAAAATAATATAAAAAGACATCTATTTTTAGGACAGTTGTTTTTAGAAAAACAAAAAATATTATATTTTTAGGGATGCTATTTCTTTAGAAAATTAAGCCTGTGTTAGGACTGTTATTAGAAAATTATGGAAAATTAATTATATTTTTAAGACATATTTTAAGACATAATTTTTTTTATTATTTTTCATAATTCTTTAAGACATATTTTTGAAAATTATATAAAAATTATTATATTTTAGGACTAATATTTTTGTTAATTGTAGAAAGAAAATAAATTTTTAGGCCTATTAGTTTTAGAAAATTATAAAAATTGTTTTAGATTTTTAGGACATTTTTTTGAAAATTATGCATATTTTATAACTGTTAGTTTTGGAAAAAGTATAAAAATAATTTTTATTTTGTAGTTGTTAAAAATGATAGAAAATTAATTATATTTATATGATTTTAGGATTATTTATTAGGCCTTATTTCATTGTGACTTTATTTTTGAAAATACTTTATTTAATGAAAATTTGTTAAAGATTAAATAAAATGTACAGCAATTATATTTAGACAATCAGTGTATCTTAACAATTATTATTTTTTTAAGTTAATATATATTTTTTATTTATTTAAATGTACATATTATATACACGTTTTTTCTCTTGTAAAACCAGGTCTTTGTGAGATTCAACCTTTGATATATCTTTCTGTTTTCTTGTACAGGAACTTGAGCTCGGTGAACGAGAAGACCAGAGAGAAGATGAGAGGGACAAGTGGCCTTATAAATGCTCTGGTTGGCTATATTCAGAAATGCTTGCTGGACAAGAGAGTGGAGGAAAAGGTAATTGTGTAACACCCTCTTTTTTATATTCTGCTTCTGTTGTTGCCTCCGCCTGCGAGGTGTGTGTTCACATGGCCATTCATGAGTGTGTTCCTCTCTCAGGGTGTGGAGAACGCAGTGTGTGTTTTGAGGAATCTGTCCTTTCAGCTGTACAATGAGATGCCCCCTTCAGCACTTCTGCGGCTGGAGGGTCCGAATCGAGCTCAGAGCTCCTCAAAAGCAGAAGCTATCGGCTGCTTCACCCCTAATAGCAAGAAGGCCAAAGATGTAAGAAGCTGCATTCAAATTCATATTTCACTTCTTATTCTCAAACTTCAGCTTCATCTCATGTTGTGTCGTTTGTTCCAGAGACAAAATCAGGACCTCTCCACATTTACAGAAGTGTCACGGGAGCCCAAAGACATTGAGTGGCTCTGGCACCCTAAGATAGTGGACGTGTATAACCAGGTGCTGCAGAAGTGCGAGATCAACTCCACAACGCGAGAGGCCGCGGCCGGAGCCCTGCAGAACATCACAGCTGGAGAGAAGCGGGTAAGAGTTTCCCCTGCAATCACACAACTGCAGCTAGTTACAAAGCAGTTATTTTAACAAAACTTCTCTTATGTTTCAGTGGCCGTCCATCTTGAGTCGTGTGGCACTGGAGCAGAATAGGATGTTGCCTGTCATTCTGGATCTCTTGAGGACCAACAACGATCTCGAGCTGCGTTCTCTCACCGGCTTCCTCAGAAACCTGACCCGTCACGCCAAGGACAAGAATGACATGGGTGAGGCTTCCTTCCTCAGCTACACAACTTCAGTCCATCTCATCTCTGTGGCCTTAGAGGAGCTCATTGTACTGTGTCTTTTGTTTTAGCCACAAAGGTGGTAAATCCCTTGCTTTCCAAACTCCCCGCCGATGGGCGGCAGAAGGAGCCGTCCAGTGATGTGGTGGTGAACATCTGTGGAGCCCTCAACAACCTGGTGACCAGCAGCATGGTGGCTGCACGAGACATCACCTTCTTCGACGGTCTGCCCAAGCTGATGGGCATCAAGACGTCTCATGACAGCAGGTAAAACTAAAAGACATCCAAATTTACTACAAAAATGAATAGAATATTATATTGCTTCCAAACTAACATTGCAATTTCAATTTTACATTTTAGCTCTGCTAAACTGAAAGCTGCTAAAGCTGCGGCAACAGTGCTGAGCAACATGTTCCAGTATAAGAAACTACACAAAGATTACAGAAGCGTAAGTATTAGGACCATGTTAATTATGTGTGTGTGTGTGTGTGTGTGTTCAATAGTATGGGTAATTGAATCAAGGGTTGTCCAGTCTGCATAACAACTGGAACTGAAAACTAGCCCAATCGCAGCCAAAACTGGACCAATCACAGCCACAATTAGCCTAGTTGCAGCCAAAACTGGCTCAATTGCAGCCAAAACTAGCCCAATCGCAGCCAAAACTGGCCCAATCACAGCCACAATTAGCCTAGTTGCAGCCAAAGCTGGCTCAATTGCAACCAAAACTAGCCCAATCGCAGCCAAAACTGGCCCAACTGCGGCCAAAACTAGCCCAATCGCAACCAAAACTAGCCCAATCGCAACCAAAACTAGCCCAATCACAGCCAAAACTTGCCAAATCGCAGCCAAAATTAGCCCAATCACAACCAAAACTAGCCCAATCGCAGCCAAAACTGGCCCAACTGCGGCCAAAACTAGCCCAATCGCAACCAAAATTAGCCCAATCGCAGCCAAAACTGGCTCAATCGCAGCCAAAACTTGCCAAATCACATCCAAAATTAGCCCAATCGCAGCCAAAACTAACCCAATCGCAACCAAAAACTAGCCCAATCACAGCCAAAACTAGCCCAATCGCAGCCAAAATTAGCCCAGTCGCAGCCAAAACTAGCCCAATCGCAGCCAAAATTAGCCCAATCGCAGCCCAAGCTTTCCCGATCGCAACCAAAATTAACCCAATCCAGCCAAAACTGGCCCAATCCTATACCAAGGAGAAGGGGCTATAAAAATCCCTCCAAAATCATGTTCCTTGGGGTTCGCTTCAACCTGCAGACTAATTAAACTTCAGTACATAGCTGTTCCCACACAGTTTGTACTACCAACACAAATAACCTCAAATCACGCAGACTGGCAAACTCATTCACTTTTCTAAATGGTCAAATTATCGATTACAAAAATAAGTGAAACTCACTGACTGGAGCCATATCTAGGGACCACTCTCGCAACCATACAGCAACTATACCTGATGTGACTCACTCACATTTACTTCATAAATCTTACAAATCTATATTTGTTACCATTTTGACTTTAGTTTTATTCAGCTTAGAAAATAAAACCCTCAGAATGTGTCTCTTTGTGTTGTGTCTTTACAAACTAGTACAGCTGCACGTCACGATGGCCGTCAGTCCGCTCTGCCCTCTAGACATTTTCCAGTTATTTGAAGACTGTTTAAAAGCCCATATAAACACACAAACACGCGAATGAATACGTATCACACTGGATAATCAGATGGGAACTAACACAGTCATATTTGAGTTGCTTATTTCCAAAACACACAAACATACACAGCTAAAGCGTGTTGATATGGGAAGGAGAGGTTCAGCCACACCCAAAGATGTGGATTGCAGGTGATTTCCTCGTGAGCATGTCCTAACACACCATACAACGCCAATGGGTGAAAAAAAGAAAAAGAAAAAACGTGTTCTGTCTTCTACTTCAAATCTGGGAGGCTAGCCAGTGTGCTACCTGGAACAACTATGTGCCTGTAAGATTAAAAGCGTCACTCACTCATGGTGTTGTTTTTGGTTTGTTGTTTTACAGAAAGGGTTCCTGAAAGAAGACTTTTCAGACCTGGGCTTCTGAATGGATTATAATGTCAAACAAGAAGATATTTAATAAGGACAATGGATAAAGAAAATATAACCGGATCACCAGCAAAATAAATATTCTGAAAAGTGGATAACACACACAAGACTTTATTGCTACTGTATAGGATGAACACTTCCTGTTTAGCCTAGTATTTTTTATATTTTTCCCCAAAAATCCTCAGGGATTTAATGCAATATGTCTTTTATTTATATACTGGCTGTAGCCTGTATATATATATATATATTTTTGTCTATTAATATACAGAAACACAGAATATCCATGATATAATAATTATATCTTGGGAATTTAATCCATCCTTTAAAAACAGTTTTTTTTGTTGATATTTGTAGAAAAATATCTGTATTATGATGGTAGGGAAGACATTTTAGCTGGAACATTGGAAATGTGAGGGGATAGATGATATAAGGAGATTGTAATATGTTTTATAATACACAGAAATGCTGTAAATGTCTCTGGGGAGATTTGGGCTGTTAATCAGCCTTCTTGTCATAATAGAATTGCTTATTTCTTACTAGTCTGTTTTAAAATCTAGTGGGTTTTCTTCTCTCTTTTTTTGGTGTTTTGCTATGTACAGATAGTATGTGTCATTATTAAGTGTAAAAATATTAACTCTAATGATATGAGGACACTTGGTGAAATACCATCTGAATGTTTGAATGGAAATGTTGCATTTAAACCCACTGTATGTTTTAACAAAGAAACATCAAGATATGCCAAATACATATGGATAATTTCTGTTCACTTATGAATTATTCTGTTTTTCATAATTGTGTATGGTGCAATATGTGCATTCATTTGATAGTAAGCAATTCTACTTACACGTAGTGTTCTTTTTTTATGTATAAACTTTTATTATGGATGTTGAATGTTTGGTTTAGGTTGGTATGCTTGCAGAAGATAGTTAATCTGGTGTGTATGAAATAGACTGTTATGAGGGATTTGCCGTCTTTAAATAGTTGAGACATGCTTTTTTTTTTTTTCACCGGATGGAGACTTGATTCTGCAGAGAGGTCTTGAACTTCCTGACCTTTAAGAATGCATTGAATGTTCTCTTTTCAAAGTCTTTGATGATCGAATGTCTAGAATATTTTTTAATATCGTTTTAATATAGTCGCAATTTCATTGTAAAATGCATGTGCGTGAGTGTCATAGATCTATGTTCATATAAAAAGCAATAAAAAGGAAATAAAGAGTTTGTTTTTGTCAAACTAGTTTTTTTTTTCCAGAAAGGAAAATGTCTTTTAAAGAGACAGCACACAAAAAAAAAAAATGTTTTGCTTTAAAGTAAAAAAAAAAAAACCATGCTGATTTCAGCCCAGTTTGTGTTTGTCATAAGTCAGCAAAAACGGTTAAAATGTCTTTATCCCAGCCTGTCCTTTTTTCTTGCGTTTTGCTACTGTTTCTGTCCTCCTCTCATGTCGGCCCGCCCTTATTTACATACTTTCTCTGCTTCGACATGAACGATCATCTGCCACACCCTACTGCAAAACCCAATGACTTCTTCACAAGCCGCCACATTTTCAACATTTCTAAATCATAGACTCTTATATTGAGTAAAAGTATGCATCGGTGACATCTGAATCACAACAATGCCTTTCTCAGTTCTGCCATGTTTAACATTATTTTGACCTCGACGTCAAATAGCTCCCGGCGATATAAAGGGCAGCTACGAGCTATGTACCTCGGCAAATTACAGGGTAAAAAACATTCAGTGTATACATCACACCCTTAACTGAGTGTCACAAACTGTTCTTTTGCTCGTGTTGACTGACGGCAGTTTTTGAAGAAAAAGTGAAGTGATGTCATTAATCTTCCATTCAGGACTTGAAGTTTAAATAATGCCACTTGTCACTAATAACACAGCTGTCTGGTGATTTTATCCATCACAGTCAAATTTCCTAATATCTTTTGATAATATATGTAATGGTAATTGTTGATGTAAATGATATACAGGTTGTGTAAGTTTAAACATTGTTTTAGCTTGTTAAAGTCACATGTTAATAAAGGGCTGATGTTATTATGCTGCCTTTTACTGTGCTGGCTGGATATTTAGTGCTGGATTATGCTGACACCTTGTGGTATGGATGCAGACAAAATTAAACCTGTCTCTTATGACGCTATTGTCAGGTTAATTTAAAGGGATAGTTCACCCAAAAATGAAATTCTGTCATTAATTACTCACCCTCATGTAGTTTCAAACCCGTGAGACCTTCGTTCATCTTCAGAACACAAGTTAAGATATTTTAGATGAAATCATTGCATTACATAGACGTGTAATTAAAAGAATGAGTAGTAGTTAATAGTCTCTTACTGACCTGTTTAGACAAGCTCTCCTTAAAACAAACAAAACAAGCCCTTGCAAATTAATAATAATAATTTATTATTATTATTATTCATAGGCCTATTTTACAGACACTTCATTTTAATAGTATTTTATTATTTTGATTGCATTTCATATATTGTACTTTCAAAAAAAATGTTTTATGCACGTTTTGGTCTGAGATTTTGTTGCATTTACACAGTTTTGACCAGCAGGAGTCACCATCGTGTGGTGTTTTCGACACAGTGAATCATTTTGCGAAGCAATTGGTTCAATTGATTCGAAGCATTCGAATCTTGTTTCTCCCAGCACAACATTAGAGAGTACCCAGGGCAGGACAATGTTATGTTTGGGCCTAAACCTACACTAGAAAATGCCCTCAAATAGAAAACCATTATGAAGTAACACAAAATACACAAACATATGTTTTGAGGTTCATAAATAGTATAATTAATATGCAAAACGTCTAGGCTATAGTCAAAGGTTAAAGTGTAAACATTGTTGTTCGGAGATCCAGCGGTTCTGTGAGTGTGAAAGTTGCTCTGTGAGTTGTTGTTTATATTGTACATTTGCGATCATGCAGATATTCGAGAGAGAGAAAAAACAAGACTCTTGTTTGTGTGATAGGCTAAGTCCTATATCGTAGGCATAGCTATGTAAAAAAAAAAAACAGAAACTCATTAAATTTTTTTTTTTTTTTTTTTTTTAATCACTGTGATGGCATTTCTTCCCCGCTTGAAACTCATCATATGATCGGATAATTTAGTGGAACATTAATGACTGTGTATCAGCCCGTGATGTTTATGTATCTTAACACTGACACCATGGATTGTTTTTGCTTGAGTTAACTGCTTATTTAATTTTACTTTATAATAAATTGAAGCTTCTGTAATGTTATTTTAATTTCAGTTACATTACTGACTTTAATTCACCAAAAACAAAAGTTTCTAAATGTCTTTTACAAAAGACCATGACTAGGACTATAATCTAGCATTCATAAAATGAAATCAAGTTTAAGGATGTAATTTTCTACTGTATGCGCAAAATTTAAATGAAAGGAATTGGTATGTTAATTAGACTAACTTGCTAGCTAGTAATTACAAAATGTGGCCTTTATTTTGTTGCCTTTGCTGTCGTCACATGATTGGCAGCAAAAAATAAAACAATAAAAATAAAACATAAAATAAATGAAACACAAACAGATCTCACTTATTACAATTCAGTCTGGCTTTATTTCTTTCATACTAAACTTTATTAACAATTAACTGAGGTTAAGATTATGTTTTAATAAAAATAATAACCTTTGAAGTCACCGTTATGTAGATAAGTGTTTGTATCAGTTGAGCCTTTGATCCTTGATATTCTTTTCTGTTGCAACTCTGTGTTTGTGAGAAAATCTGATCAAAAGGTGCTGGTTATTTATTGATGATGTCTCAGGCTTCAGGCAGTGGTTACATTCACAGATCACATCAGGAAGCTTATCTATAAATACTAGCTGTAATTCTTGCAGCTATCTATGCATTTATCTATAAATACTAGCTGTAAATCTATTATTTGTAGCAGTCTTGTGATGTTATGTGATGTTGTAATTTTTCTCTTTTATTATATAAAAAAGTATTTTCAGCTGTGTCTATTTGATTCATACAAATGTCAAGAAATAATGAATGAAACAATGATGAAAATGCTTTACTGTCAAGTGCTTTTCTATGTGACAAAAATGCATTATCAAGTTTGTTGCTTTTGTTGTGAATTCAGTAATATCTATTTATAGATATTTATAATATTTATCAATTTCTGTCCTGTTTAATTTATACACTTACTCCAATTCCCAATAAGGAATTTGTGGACACGTTAAAATCACAACTTAAATACAAAATTAATAGAGGTTATTAAGATTGCTGCGGTTTGGAATTGGAAAAAAATACGATCAGAATATCAACTTGTTTAATATTATGCACACTCTGTACTCCCTGGGTTTAATGTTTATGTTTTGTTATGTTATGTTTTGTTTTGTGTATTTTGAAGCTTAAACCGCATAAACACATTTCGTTACACTAAATACACAAAATAATTTTCTTTTTACCAGCATCATATGACCCCTTAAAAAACGGAAGAAGGAAAAACTCAGTTTATAAAAATACGTGTACATGTGGACATGGACTTAGAGTTTGTACTTTATTCTCAGCAGATTCTCAGTAGTTAATTCACAGCACATATAGAGACTCTTTTACATACCTACACAATGTGTATTTGATAGGAATAAAACGTAGTCAAATTTTAATGTAAAGGTTTATTATTGACGCTTTCCATAGAAATCGAGCATTTAGCAAACTATAAATTTCCTTTTTTGCTAGTACTTACTTGAAATGTCTATTTAAATGTCTGAAATCTTCAAATAAATTAAATAAAGCGGTTGAAAACATTGAACAGTTTTGATATATGTAAAACACCAAGCTTGTCTTTCTCTGGCTCAGCGCCAGCCAAAGGGGCACGAAGTGTAAAAGGGTTAAAATCTATCGCATTTCGGGGATGGAGGGGGGACATATTCAACCTTGGGTAGGAGGGTCCTGACTGACTAGTTAATTGTAACCTAGATAGGGTATCTTCTTGTTTCAGGAAAGTTCATCCGTAATTAGCCTTGATATCATAATATATTATAATATCCTACTTGGCTAGTTTTCAATTAATATTTTTTTTTCTTCTGTGTAAAAATCACTCTCTGTGTATATACTTTTTTTTACCTGAGCCTACCTTTTGAGTCTTGCTATATTCCAATAGCATTATGCCACAATTAGCTAATTATAGAATAAGAGTTGTTGTTTAAGATGTGTGTTTAATAATTTATGTTGTTAAAATAAAATTCTTTTCCATAAATGCATTGTCAGCTGGTTAATTGTGCTACTTTCGGTACACCACGATAAGTACGCCACTTAGTACTGTAAGACTTTGAATGTTAAATAGCAAATTAACACCTGACCACTTTTGTGGGTTTGCTACTGTTACAGTTAAAAATCGTAGAAGGGTAAAAACATAACAGGCAGACATTGGAATGATGTAAGAAACACAGCTACAACGAATAAAATTGATAATAGGTGTGCGGATAATCAAGCATTGACAATAATCAGTCATATTGGCGACACTGGGGGGCCTCCAGGTAAAATTCAGCTTAGGGCCCCATAAAGGCTTGGGCCGGCCCTGCTTGCAACAACTATGGCATATTTTAATGACAAATGTAGAGAGCACACTATTGTAGCATGAAAGAACATAAATATAATGTGCAAGCGCAAATCTCTCCATTCACACACAGATTTTAATTGCTCTTACACAAAACTGGACATGCTGCTCTCGTCCGGAGAGAGTGCATGCACTTAAAGGAACCGTGTGTAGGATTGTGGCCTAAACTGGTACTGCAGTCACTATAAAAATACTGCAGAGCGGTGTATCCCCTCCCCCTTCCCCCTGACTCGAGGTTGCCAGATAAGCTGCAGGATTCAGCAGAAACGTAGGCTGCTTCATCGAGCTTCCAATGGCAGGTGACGAACAGACGTACACAGTAAGTTTTTCCGTTTTCTGTTAATTATGTTTATGCTTCATGAGAGATATTTTGATAAGTAATTATGTATTTAAAAATTTTACTAATTGTCATTAGTTAAATATAATCGTAAAGATGTATGCTCGTATGTGACAGTATAATCGTAAAGATTTATGCTCGTATGTGACATTATAATCGTAAATATGTATGCTCGTATGTGACAGTATAATCGTAAAGATTTATGCTCGTATGTGACAGTATAATCGTAAACATGTATGCTCGTATGTGACAGACAGAATGGTAACTGTTAGTCTAACTTGTAACGTTATTTATCTGTCATTAATGTAAATACAAGCACAAGCCTGTCACTGTGTAACCAATATCAAAGATACAGTTATTCAATTAGCTGATGATATAAGTGAAAGTGGCCAGCTGTATTTTTTATTTTTATTTTACTTACCCTGCAGCACGTCCATAACGCTAAAATATGTGATGTGAAGGATTACATGACATTCTATTATTTTTGGCTGTAGAACTTGCATGAAAAACAAGTAGGCTACAAAACGTTCCAAATGGCCCAAATTTTTCACATCATAGGCTACACTGTGCTTTTCATTAGTGTTATGGACATTAGAAAAAGTATTTTTTCCTTGGAATTGTACCTACTGTAGTGCTTCCAAACCAATACTAATATAGTACATAGCCTAAAAGGTAGAGAATGTTTATTTTGAGTTAGCACTTGTACTGCTCTCACTTGTTGCAGCCTGATTTAGACCTCAGTTATGAGGTGCCCGCTGTCCTAAGTGAGGCTGATGAGAGCTGGGAAGGCGAGAGGAGGCGCAGACAAAGGAAAAGAAGAGCAAAGGGGAGAGGGACAAGAGTAGAGCGTGCAGGTCTTGGTCCAGGAGACAAAGAGCAGAGAGAAGGAGAGAATTTAGAGGGAGGAGATGGACCAGGTGGAAGAGGCCAGAGAGCTGGAAGAGAGAGTGCAGATGTTTCAGGTGGAAAAGGAGAGAGTGTGGGCCCTGCACCAGGTGACAGAGGCCAGAGAGGTGGAAGAGGCCAGAGGGGTGGAAGAGGCCAGAGAGGTGGAAGAGGTCAGAGAGGTGGAAGAGGAGATAATGCAGGTCCAAGTACTGGAGTTGGCAGCAGAGGAAGGACAGGGAAAGGAGGCAGAGATGCAGAGGAAGAGAACAGAGTTAAGATGATCCAAATTGACCGAAGGGTCCGGACAGAGGTTTGTTTCCAGAATATGCTAGCTACACAATTGATAGATTCTAGTAAAATTATGGCTTGTGATAAGTAGCCACCATTTGAATCAATGTTAGCATCTTTGTTATTTTTAATCAAATGTAAATATCACATTTTCTATTATGGTTTGTTTACTTAGGCACTCATTCAGGGCATGAGTGAAGTGAGGCTACGAGCACTAGCAACCCAGGTCTTCTCCCGGAATCCTGGATTAGTTTTTGATGCACTTCCTCAATTGGACAGCACAACCCCACCTAACGCTGCTCTTCCATGGTGCACCTGTGGGAACTGCAGGGAAATGGCCACAGACGCTGAAAGGAAATGCTGTGGCCAGGGGCCTGACTACTGCATCAGCAAATTGGCACATTTTGATCTGTATTGTCTGGAAGATGGTTATTTGCGTATTCACAGAGATTACAGAAATGATATGTTGGTGGTAGCTGAAGTTATAGAGCCAGGAGATGATAACAGACAATTTAGGTATGCTGCTTATCGTCAATACATCTTTTGGCAGCATGGGTCACTGGGTCTGGGTAACCGTCGTGTTATTCCCAGCTGCTGTATATGGAAAATAAGGGACAAATACCCTGACCCCCAAGGCCAGTACACTGGCTTTGTACCCACCATTTGATACCATTCTAACGTGAACAGTTAAATTCAAGTTATTTATTGTTGTATATATAGTTTTACTAATTGTTTTTTGATTTGTTCAGTTTTTTGGTTTGTTTGTTTGTAAAGAGCCTTCCTCATTTTTTCAATAAAAAAAGTTTATTTATAATAACAATACTATGCTTTTTACAATGTAGAGAAACAGTATATAAAATGGTATAATGATAAATGTTACACAGTATAAATAGAAAACTAGACTCAGCTGTTCTGTACTGTTAAAATTTTTGTCTGAAATTGTTGATAAGCAGCTTGTGACACAAAAGTTTACATGGCCATGAAGATGGTCAGGGTTGTGAGGCTCTGGAAACTGGGCTTCACAGGTCTTTAGTCTGGAATGTTGACACTGAGGAGAGCAAAATACAACCTGAAGTTAGTTTATTTCAAACTTGGAAGTGTTATGCATAACATCTGACTTGGTGTGTGGCATGTAGCCCAAGGTGCAAAATAAATAAATTTGCATTCAACCTACCAAGACCTCTCCTGACTTGGGTGTGCAGGAGTTCCTCAATGGTTGGTGCCGGCACAGGGGGAAGTGGGCCGTACCTTCTGGGGTCATCAGGTCGTAGTGTCCTCCGTCTGGGCATCCCCTTACCAGCTAATCTCTTTTGAAGGATCATAGCTTGCAGTTCTGGGATGTAGCCATACGTCTTGGATGTCTTCCGAGTGTATAGCATATACCTGCGAGCATTCTTCTTGTACAGCCTCCTGTACCTGTATTAAAAGCAAAAAGGGGAGGGAAGAAGACATTTACATTCCAAGGGACATTTTTTGTAGTGTTCTTCTGTAGTGTTAGATGAAAATTCTATCATCACATACTCACTCACCCTCATGGTGTATATGTTGATAGAATTTTCATTTTTCGGTGGAGTATCCCTTACATGGTGTTGTAATCTGGTATAAAACAATAGCATGTAGATGTGAGCAAGTCACTTACTGTTTGCTTCCATCAGATTTACACAACTCTGGGCGGTCCTTGTGGTAATTATAGTCCATCGCTGCAAGGAGCATCCTGGCCTCAAAGACAGGAGGGCTAAATGCTGTGCGCTTGCTAGCGTACATTAAAATATGGTTCTGGAAGGACTCCAGATCAGCAGTGGACCTGTGGGGTGTGTGTGAGAAGAGACATTTAGTGGGATTTTGAAAATATCTTTCTATCTACAGTATGTGTATATACTCAAAATATTACCTAAAATTTAGATATTTGTGGACCTCATTAAGCCACCGCTTGTTTCTAACGATGCTCTTCAGGGCCTCATGTGCCATGGAGCCTCGCTCAAGCCACTGTTGAGTTCCACCAGATTCTAAGTCTGCATGCTGGCAGCTTCCCAGGACCCACCTGTGTTCATTTGTCACATGATGTAGGAGACCAAGCCACAGCTCCTAGAAATAATATAGAAATATAATGTACAGAAAAAAAAGCATGCATATTGTACATAATTCATTTTTAATGATGATTCTGTTTGTAAGTACTATAATCTAAGTGGGTCACATTATTTACCACAATGACATGTCTGGTTAGCTACTAAATCAACAAATATCCAACATCAACGAACCATCCTAACTTATTCTCTTTACCAGCAAGGCATGTCTAATAAGTCTGCATGTTAGTTTTGCATATTATTTTTAGATGACAACTATTTTTCAAACCATATCAACTTACAAGGAACTCTTGGTAAGAATCTGCTGTTTTGCAGCACCACCAAAAGTGGTTGACAATGTCTTTTAGCCAACTGCTCAAACTGGACTGACCCTTGACCTGTGAAGCCTGGGATAGACATAACAGTTATCATGATTACACCGCTCAAATTAGGGTAGATTGCCATGCAGAAAAGGAAGCCATAGTAATGACAGCTGAACTTACAGCATGGATCCTTTTTGCCAAATTCTTGGCCCCATGCCACATATCCAAGCTGTGCTGCAGCCCAAGGTCTTTGTACTTTCCTTTGTCTTATTTGAAAAAATAATATGTATAATTAGTACAGTAATGGTCCCCCCACCCCTCCAAAAAAGTTGTTGTAATTCTACAAGTAACGCAAAATTTCAGTGGCAACTTACTCATTAGTGCGGAGATCTGGACATGGGCATCAGTGCAGACCTCTACTAGTTTCACTTCATTCAAAAGAGTGTCGACTGTCCGCACAAATGCCTCTCTCTCCATGATCACAGAATTTCGCCCAGTCTCCCTTTTGTCCACAGTGATGACAGAGATGATTTCCCTGGATTCGTTCTCCATGGCAGTGTATGTACAGTACTGGGCGCAATGTCCAGGACTGTCCATTCTTCCATCCGCTATTCAATTTGTAAACAAGAATCAATGATTAACACAGAACATAAAATTTACATCTTAACATACTGTAGCATAAATGAATAAAAAATGTACATTACCTACTATTACCACATCTCTGTCTTTTAGCCGATTTATTGCCTCAGCCCTCCTCTCCTCCCAAAACTCCTTCACAGTGTCTACACCGTATGTGTCCTGAATTGTGAAAAATGAACTACGGTCCACCATCCCCAAGTTCATAAACTGGAACAGAAGCGAGACTTTGGCGTAGTTGCTTCCGGAGAGTAGTATGTTGCTTGCCAACATAAAGTCCCCTGCTAGCATCCCGTACCTCAAAGTGGGCTGTGAGCTCCATCTCCATACAGTGTGGCCAACAAGGCAGGTCTGACAATAAATGGGACACAACTTAGGCTATTTAGCATTATCAAATACAAACATAGAATTGCTTCCACTAAGTGGAAACTACAACTCAGGAAGCTTGATTGAGTTTCACAAAACCACTGTCAACGTATTGACATTGCCTCCAACACCGATCTACACTTATTTGCAATGTAGTATGATTACAACACATACCCATTCCATGATGCTTGCAGTACCCCTGCGTGTAATGGAAACTTCAAATGGAGGGCGACACTGACACTCCATTTTACTGACGTCACATGTGTATGGGCACTTTTGGACCGGAAGCACAAGTAATGTTGCAAGCTGCCTCAAACAGTCCTCATAAGTGATGGAGGCCCGTTTCCCGATTAGGTCATCTTCAGTCATGACCTCCAGTGTATCAGGAAAGCCAGGTTGTTGAAGTGTAGGTAAGGTGACTGATGGAGGCTCTACATCCGGGATGTCATGTACTGTCTCACTGGCATCTATCACAGGCAGATTATCAATGCATGGTGGTGCCTGCAATGCTCCACCCAACCTAAAGACATGAAAGATATATACTGTATATATCATTTACAGATAGATATCCAATCAGATGAATAAAATAAAAATGGCATATACAAAGACGGGGTTATCTTTGAGATAATACAGGGACCAGAAAATATAAAAAAATCTTACATCTTTTATTTTTATATTTACATATTTAATTGAATCAATGTTCGATAATGTATTGTGCATAATCTTAGAGGATCCAATGTTAACATACCGAATACAAATACGAGGGACATAGTCCTCATCTTCACTGTCATCTGCTTCAATCTCCTCATTACTAACACCTTCACTGTCCCCCCAATCAATTCTGGCAAATGTGATAGAAAATTATATTTGTTAATACAAAGCAGAACATCTTGTTACTCAATGTTCAGTAAAACCCAGTGGAACTTACACACTGTTCATTAGATCATTTATCTCCTGCTCATTCATGACCTGGGTTTCAGCATCCTGGATGCTCATGTTCTGTAGACTAAGAACAAAAACAATACAGAGGTCACAAAGATTTTTTTTTTTTAAGTACATTTTTACTTACAAAACATTTCTTATCATTTGGCATATTAGGAAGCCTGAGAGGCTTTATCTACCTTTCCTCCAGAACCTCAGAGGCATCCATGGTGCGCTCATCATCTTCCAGTCTTTCCTCAATAGGCGACAGGTCCTCTCTGTAAATGGTGTAGCTGTTTAAGACCCAAATTGTTTCAAAATATGCAATGAAAATAAAAAAAAGAAATAAAAGTGGTACTGACTACTGACCGATTTGAAAGTGTTTCAGATGATGCACATACGATACTGGAAAGTGATGGTGCAGTCAGGTGGTGTTTCTTCAAGTTTCTCTTACTGGGTGTTGAGGTGCTGGGGCCATAATAGCTGAAGAGATAAGCGTTTTTGATTTGATTTCTTTTTTTAACATATAAATACAATTACAATAAAAAAAATTTGAGAAAAAAAAGATAATAGTAAAACAAAACAAAAAACATATAAACAACAAAATAAAAATTCCTTTTTTTTCAATAACAAAAAAAAAATCGATTTACAAGTACTAAAGTTTTTGTAATAAGTACGCTAACAAATAACCAAAACATTTTCCACAGCAATTGTAATGCGGGCCAAATTCAATATCACCAATGGCTATCACAGGGTTGTTTTCAGTTCCATCAGAAAATATTGTTATAGTAACTAAATTACATTAGCAATGGTCATAAAGGTCAACTTTCAGCATGTGTAACTTGGTCCATGATATACGTGAAGAAGAAATGACGAATCATTTTTACTGAGGTAACATTAGGCTACTGTCTCAATTATGTTTCAAATTGCCATAATGGGCGTGCTAATGTTGTTTTCCTCAGCTTCTCAGCATAATGACAGAAAAACGGGCTACTGTAATGCATTGCTTAGCATACGTCCATGTGAGCTAACGTTATTTTACTTTGCACAAACATGCCTAACTTTGTTCGACTGTCATTAATATATCAAATGTCCATCGACATCAAGTACAAGCTAGCCAAGCATAGATGAATCTTACCTGTCCAGGAGAAAATTAGCAACGTTGGCGTCTGTGTTCAAATTCTTCTCCGTTTTCAGCCGTCTCCATCGTTCAAAAGCATCTCCAATACAAATTCTGGTTTTATTTCGGACTTTGTCACGACGAATTTCAGAATTATAACGAGGTCTTTTTGATTTAGTAACAGACATTTTTATCCGACTGGAGTTAGAGTAAGTTACAGCAAAGCTGGCAACACGGATCCCGAAACACTACTGACTTCGTGATTGGTAGATAGGAGGAGGGAGGCGCGTCAGGCCAAAACACAAAATGACAACAACAACATCAGTTGAGGGCTGCAAGTCCACTTTTTAAATGACAATATCCTGGCCGGACTACTGTTGTCAGTGATATACGTATATGAAATGAACATGTTTTCTTAATGTCTAGTGACACATCAGGGCCATTTTATGATTAATTAAAATAGATTTCTTACATACAGCTCCTTTAATTAGAGTATGCTTACAAGATTTGCTACCACAATAAATGCAAAATAAATAAATAAAAAAGCATCCAGTAAAGTATATGCTTAAAACTATTGTCTGCATTTAAAATAAATATTACATACTTTATATCAAAATAATATTTCGAACAAATACAACATTCAAGGACTTCGAGTTTACGGGTCTTAAACAACAGAATCCCAAATGAAAAACAACAACAACAAAAACAAGCTCTCTGTACGGTAAATAATGCAGTGTAATTTATGAAAAATAAATGAAGATGTAAAAATGATGTTGTACGTCTGTATTCCCTTAAGATTGATACCACAGTCTCTCTCTCTCTCTCTCTCTCTCTCTCTTTCAGAAAAAAAAAACAAGACAAGGAAGTGTTTAAAACCTAGCTTATATAAGCCTCCATTTCCAACTGATTCTGGGCACACACACACACACACACACACACCTGCAGGGCATCCTTGAGTTAGTATGCATGTTTGTGTGTGTGTGTGTGTGTGTCTAATGTGTGATCAAATGACACACCACAGTGCTAATGGTGAGGAGAAGAGGATGCTTTTATGTGTGTGGTATAAACGCTACCTGCAGCCTAATCTGTGTCTGTTGCGTGCGTGCGTGTGTGTGTGTGTGTGTGTGTGTGTGTGTGTGTGTGTGTGCATGACAGTTAACTGATTACCGAGGCACCTGCAGCTGTAAAACACACACACACAGTGGAGGAAGATGAAGAGAGACTAGGAAGGAAGGATTGTGGGGTGGCACATGTGCTTCTGCTGCTTTTAAGTGTGTGTGTGTGCGTGTGTGTGTGTGTGGAACTGACATGATTTAACTCTACTCAGCGGGAACACAATCCCACAATGCATTTATGCACCTCACTGCTTTGACCTTGGTCCAAACCAAAACGCTCAGATCACACACACACACACACACACACACATCACAATAATCTACACCACTCCAGTCCATCAATTAATGTCTTGTGAAGCGACAATCTGTGTGTTTGTAAGAAACAAATCCATCTTTAAGATGTCTTTCATTTCAAACCTTTGCTTCCGGTTCAAATAATTGATCAGTGCACTATGTGCAAATTTGAAACTCAATGCAGTAACAGCAATGTAACTGGAAAACAATGTGTAATTATAATATTTGATACTAAGAGTCCGAATGAAAATAAATTCTGGTAGAAAATGACTGCAAGAAAGTGTTTGTGCCACAATTTTCTGGTTTTGAAAAGTCGCTGGTTTAAATAGGAAATAACACGGACCTGTTTGTTGACAAATTTAACCGATGTTACTATTCTGTCTGTCTGTCTGTCAGATGTGGTCAGATGAGATCTAATGGGTCTGAGGAGGCCTTCACAGAATATATGTATATATCTAAACCCTTAATGCTAACTGTATGCCTAAAAAAGTCATCAGACTTCATGCTTTAAAAGTCTTTTTACAAGTCTTCATCAAGTCAACATCAAAGTCTTTCCTGTTCCAGTTAATATTTATAATATCAAGCATTGCAAATGTATCCACCATCTTAAAAGCTCTTTGTAACTGTAACATTTCATGTCATTTTTGCACTTATATTCATATGTCAAAGTAAACCTTTGCTTTATTTTACATTGTCTCTCATTTTAGCTTCATTGTACAAATTCTGACATACATTTGACAGATTTTGGATTTATTGATGCCACTTTAGGGCCGTTTCCTCTTTAGCACCAGTTCAAACAGCTTCCTTTTTATTTCGTATAATAATGCTATTGTATTTTTGAACATGTCAAGTTTGCATATATAATTCAGCTCATGCTTTTATTGTTCTTCTGACAATGGGTTTCCTCTTTAAATGTATACACTGACCTGCTGCATTTCTCTTCACTGAAATACATAATCAGACTCGCTGTCCTGACCACATCTGCTAATATGCATGCTTGGGTATTGCATGTTAATATGAATAATAAGTAAACAGACAACTAATTGTTTTATTTTATTATCCAAATGCACTAATCTGGCCTTAAAAGCCATGTCTGAATGTGAAAGTCACTTCCTATTATCATATATTCTCATTAAATATTATCATAAAATGAAGAAATAAATTAGGAAATGAAATAAAATACTGCAATACATTTGAAGATATCAATTCCAAAAAAAATTGAATTATCTAAATAATGAAATAACCCTAATAAAATAAAAATAAATAAAATAAACCTGAATATTAAACAGATAAATAAAAGGATTACATTTGTTTTCAGGTTAATCTTTAAATTAATTAATATGAATTTACCAAGATAAAATAAATAAAATTATACATAAAAATAAGAAATAAAATGTAAAAACAAGTGAAAATAAACTATCAAAATAAATGTTCTATTAAACATAGCAATAAATGTATTTTAATTGCATTTCACTTTTATTTTAAATTAACTAATTAAACTGTTTACTTTTTATGTGGAAAGTTATGCTGAATTTATCCGGTCATTTATATATATATATGTGTGTGTGTGTGTGTGTGTGTGTGTGTGTGTGTGTGTGTGTGTGTGTGTGTGTGTGTGTGTGTGTGTGTGATTTATTTTTCAAGGCTTGGTCCTCCATAACGATCATGGCATAAGATCATAAACATGTTTCTGATGAGATTATGCATGCAAAATAAAAAATAAAATAAAAATAAATACATAAAATCACTGCTCCTCCACCTGTGCACAATGTATGGAATATGATTTATTATGATGCATAGGCACATTAATTTATTGAGACATGCACAGGGTCATTTCCATTTCCTCTCCTCCCATCATCTCTCTTCTTTCCATTCATATCTCTCTTTTAATAATCCATTCTGTGCAAATGGCTCGTGGCCCACATGCTTTGCCTCTCATCCTCTCCTCTGCCTTTTTCCCCTCCTTTCTCCAGCCCTCCACTCACCTCCTCTCCCTTGTTGAGTAATTATTGAGAAAGTAGCATGTGTCTGACACGGTCGCTGTGGCAACGGCGGTCAGGAACCCGGTCGTGAGCCCATTCAGAGTGTGAATGGGGGGGGGGGAATAGAGATAACAGCAGGATGTCTCTCTCTCACACACACACACACACACACACACACACACACACACACACACACTGTATTTCCCAGTCCTCTCTCACACATAAACACATGCAAAAATGCATGCAGCCGCAGCAAACACATGCAATATTTATAATTACATTCTTCTATTGAATGACTTGTATGAATCATTGTATGGCTTGTGCATTTTATATTAGTGAATACTGTATAAACAAGCTAAACTATGGATGTTTGTTTCTATCGTGTGATAAAAATAAAAAAAACTTTAAATCTCAAAATTCTGTTGTTTTTTTTAATTCAGCATTGCAAGGAAAAAAAAACAAAATTTTGATATAAAGTCAAATTTGAGAACTGCTTGAAGTCAGAATGATGAGATATAAAGTCAGAATTTCGAGTTGTAAAGTCAAAATTGTGAGATATAATGTCAGACATTCAAAAAAAAAAGACTGAATTGCGAGAGAAAGTCAAAATTATGATATATAAACTCAGAATTGCAATATAAAGACAAAATCTTTGAGATGCAGTCAAAATTGTGAGAAAAAAGTCAGAACTGAGAGACAAAGTCAAAACTGTGATATATAATGTCAGAAATTCACGAAAATAAAATAATTGCAAGAAAAGATGAAATTTGGAGATATAAAGTCAGTATTGCGAGGAAGAAACTAAGAATTATGCCCATAATTAACTTTTATTTATCTTTTTATTCAGTGGCAAAAATCTGAATTGTGAGATGTAAACAAAGAATTTTGAGAAAAAGGCCAGAATTCTGAATTTCAGTTTGATTTCACTCAGATTTGTAAGAAAATTTTATTATTATATAAGTTAATATTAATTATAATGATTTTTTTTTGTTTTGTTTAAAACACTTGAAATGTCAGTAAATGGAAATACAAACATACATTTAAGATAAATTCTCTGAAAACAAATCTTACTATTATATTGTATCACATTTTTCAGCTTAGAATGTTTAAAAAAATGATATTGATTAAAATACTGTTTATGATTAAAAATAGGATTTTATCACTGTATTTTAACACAAAGATAAAAAAATCGTTTGTATGTCTCTGTGAAAGACGATAAAATCGGGAAAAAAACATTGTAATTTCTAGTAAAAGTGACACATGACGAGCATCAAAAACCTTCAGTAATGTGATTTCTGATATCTAGCACTCTTGATTAATGATTATTAAATGCCTAATGTTACAAAAACATCCGACTTCAAGTTGATTTTAATAGCCCCGCCCATTCTGTAATCTCATTGGTCAAGAATCCTGCCACTTAACAAACTAAACAAAGTGATAAACCAACAAATATCACAATTATCTTCTAATTGGCTGTAATTGCATTCACATTCCTCTAAAACACCATGGTTGTGTCCTGCCGTTTGAATCATTTATAGCGATGCATTATTTAACAGTTGTTGGTGGAAGCTTTTGTGACCCAAAGTGAGGCATTGTCAGAAGGAAAATGATGAAATGGCTTTATGTAGATATGTGTTTTAACAGCAGTAACAGCATCACTGATGTGGTGACAGCATGATGGTTGAGGATCTGGGCCACCAATGTAAAAAGCAAAGAATTGCTGAGGTCTTGGCACTGAGATATCAAAAATTGTGCCATCAAGCGAGGCATTTAACCTCAGATTGCTCCGAGCAACTGTCAGAATGAAGAATGGATGTCTGTATCGCAAACGCAAGACAAAGGAGGAGAGAGTGTCTACATAACCTGCAGTAAAACAAGCTTTCTGTGCCTCTGATGTATTTAATGCTCACTAGCAAGCACAGAAGATTTATTTCATGTATAATTTATATTCTTTATATAAATAAAAAGAAGTCAAATTAATAATGCTCCCTCATCAGAAAACTTAGCTTGCAGTTTAAAAATAATCTGTGAATAAATAAACTTAAATACATTTTAATTCAATACTAAAAACATATAAATGAAAGAGTTCAGGACTGATTTACCCAATATTTTTGTGTGCTATGTATGTATATGCTTATTGTAGCATTAGCTTGAAGTCAACATGCGACTCGATTCTCACTTCGAGCACTATTCGTGTCGCTGCCTATAGAGTGCTCCAAATCAGTCACTTATGAGGTTTTTAGCTCTGTGCCTAAAGCTAGTGAGCTGTCAGCAACTCCACATGTAATAAAAATAGCGCCGCTCGTGTGAAATGCAACAGAGACCTGACTAACACCTGCTAACAGAGTTAAATTCAATAAAGATTGACATTAGCATGTTGCTAAGCTAACATGACACTTTAATAAACGCAATCAGTTCATAGTAGCCTACTCACAAATACTGCATGAATGCTTAATGCAACAATATCACACTTTTAGTGTACCTCAAATCATAAAAAGATATATTTCAAAAGAAATCTGTATTTGCAGATCATATTAATGAAACAAAAGGCCACTTAAGTGTACTTAAAGTTCACTTTTACGACTGTTTTTAAGAGACTTCTTCTTCTTTTGAAGAGAAAAAAAAAAATATATATATATATATATATATATATATATATATATATATATACACACACACACACACACACACACACACACACGTAACAAAATGCAATTTCATCATTACAAATATGTCATTAGAAATATATTTAAATAAAAGTTAAAAAAAATTACACTTAAGTATATTTTAGTTTACCATAAATGCTTGCCGGTATATTTGGTAGTACACTTTAACCATATTTTAAATTTTTATGAAATCACATATAAATATGTACTACTATGTTGAGTCAAAAACACTCTTAAGTTCACTTAACTAATTGCATTTAATATAAATTTAAAGTAATACATTTCCATTTAGTTGTAAATAACATGCAACTAAGTGTCTGAAAACATTACTTTTAAAGTGAATCATTTTAAAATAATAACTTTTTTTATTAGAGTGCACTTGTTTTTCAAAGGCGTGGGTAAAATTTTACTAGACGATTTTCTAAAACTGTGGTTTATCTGCTTTGAAATTTTATAATAAACTTAATGTGATGCATTCTGGGATTGTTTCGTCATAAGGTTTAAACACGTGAAAATGAAGCATCATTATAATATCGATTTTCTTGAGTAGCCATCATTGGAAGTGCACTTCTGGTCCTTTACGTTCTATGTAGGGAGCTCATGAAGCTTTGGAGGAGAGCTTATATTAAGGGGTTTGTTGAGGCATGAAATGTGTGGCGGGCGAAAGTAACCGCACGCTTCCTTTACTGTCACATCCGATTACAGAGCAACACTGAGCCTTAACCTCGTAAATAAAACAATCAATGAGTCTGTACCGCGAGTCACTTGAGCAGACAGGAAGGATTTTAACCTTGTCTAATCCCATTACAGCAGGTGATGTGAATTACTAATGGTTTTGTATACATTTTTAATAACTAGGTATGTCCTTTGTCTCTAACAAGTCTTTAAAGGAAGTCCATTTGTACCAGGTACATCTAAATGATAAGATATCGTTCGGGCAATGACAGGACCAAATGTCCTCTATCCATCATTGAATTCACTGTTAACACGACATTAACTTGATATTTAAAGTAATTGCATGCTTTCATCCACCTACAATTGGAGGCAAAATTACCAGTCATTACCATCTTTTTGGTCAATAAACCATCATTTAAAATTATGAGTAAAATAATATTTTATAGCAGTCAAAGTTCTGCTATAATCTTAATGCACTCTATAAGGGAGCTACTGAATGCATCTTTGCATCTAAAAACACAATGCACAATGCAATCTAGTGCAATGCAATGGAAAAATGTGTTTTGTTTGAACAGCCCATAATACTTATGCTATCAAATGTATAGAAAACTAGTGCTGTCAAACGATTAATCATGATTAATCGCATTCATAATAAAAGTTGTTGTTTACATAATATGTGTACTGTGTATATTTTTATGTATATATACATACAAATACATGCATGTATATATTTAAGAAAAATATGTATGCTTATATATTAAATCTATATATATAAAACATAAAATATTTTGGATGCGATTAATCGCGATTAATTGTTTGACAGCACTAAAAGAAAGTAAAATTGAGATACAGAAAATAAAGAACGCAATTCACATCCATTGCTTTTTCATCATGTTTAACCAACATATCCTTCAGGACGTCTTTAAGATTGCTTGAATAAATATTTGCTGATCATTCTTACCAAGGTCGAGTTTAAAATTCAATCCGCTAAAACAATATCAGATATTTATTTATTTAATTTTTGTATTATTAAAAAAAAAAAAAAAATTATACCAACTTCAATGGAGCTGGTCAAAGGTCTTCTGTTGCCACACGCAAGCTAGCCATCATGTACTTCCACACTGTACCACACCTGTACGCAATGCTATCAGTTTATAAAAGTTGAATTGTATGTGACCCCGAAGCAAGACAATCACGCACAACCCTCTAGCAAACCTACAGAAGAATATCTCAAACAGCAAAAATGAAGAACTGACCAAGGACAAGCAAAAGCTCAGAAATGAACCTAATGGAAAAGCTGCAGGAAAACTTGAAGTAGGCAGTACAAGGAGGACTGCTCTTTTTCACCGTTTTCTGAAAGAAGGAATTGACAAATTATTCACCAAGGTCATCTAAGAGATTGACACGAACCACTTCTGCCAAGAAGTGATTTCTCCCAAAGGAAACCAGCTGCTGAAGTTCCAGGAGTAGTTATTTTCTGAATTTATTTGGTTAAATACAAAGAATAATAGTTATTTATTTAATGAGATTAGATCAGATCATTTTGGGCGTTAAAGGTGATTGTTAAAATAGAGACTTCTTAAGAAGTCAGCCAAGCCGACAACATTCTCACCGTGCAAAAATAGGGAGAGTAAACTGTGTAGTCACAGACAAAAATGACTCTCAGGACTAACTCATCATTTCCACCAGTTTTGACAGGTAAGTAGTTTGCTAGAGGGATGCCAGGAACTTGTAAAAAAAATGCAAAAAGTTTTGAGGTGTGTGTATCGTAAATGATGGGGGCTGTTATGACCTTGTGGGTTTGTGGCAGACAAATGGGTCCACAGCTGGGGCAGAGGTGCGTTGGCCTAGAGGTGGCCTAGTTTAGTCTACAGCTGAGAGGAGCTGGGACACTGGAATCTTCCTTGTTGCCTGAGGTGGAGTCAAGAGGTAACTGTAAAATTCAGAGAGTTCATTCAGAAGTGGCTGTAGTGGAAGATGCTGTCGAGTCGATCTTCAGAGTACATCCCAGGAATGTACCGGGCTGCTACAATCAGCATTTGAGAGGAGCTGGAAGACTGGCATACCCTTTGTTGCCCAAGGCAGAGTCAAGAATCCATTCTTGGAATTCATTCAGATGACTCTGGAATAGTGGACTGTGCTGTTTAACCAGTCTTTTGAATACATTCGTATGTGAACTTATTAATAGGTTGTACACTTGCAAACATCCCCTAAGAAATTTGTCCAATTAAGTCAGGTGAAACTAAAACTTGCTTAAAACGGATTTTGCATGTCCTTAAATAATATTTTGTTTGCAAGGCATTGGGTATCTACAATGAATGCTTACAAGAAAATGGGAGATTGGGATCCCATTCTAACCTTAGGTGGAGTCAATAGGTAACTGTGAAATTCTGAGAGAAGTTCTCTAGAATATAGAAAAGTCTTCTCAAATTTGAAAGTAAATGATAAAAACTGGCTGTACACTTGTACACTCCAAAGAAACGTAGCTGGACAATGAGTATCAGGTAAACCTGACTCCAGCCCAATATACTAGACTTTCTTAAATTACTAAAATCCCTAGAAATAAAGTTGTGTTGCTGGGTACAATCTGGCAATAATGAGCCTCAGGTGGAGTCAGTAGGTAACTGTGATTCCCTGAGACTCATTTAGAAATCCCATGCAGGGGTTGATGATGGAAAGAGCAAGTCCAGTTTTTACCAATCTTGTTCCTAGAGGCACACCAACAGTACACATTTTCGAACTCTTCCGAAACAAACACACCTGATTTAACTAGCTTGTTATTTTAAGACCTGGAACCAGTTCCATAAATGTAATCACTATGTTAAGATTGTGTCTTATGAGCTAGTTTGACCACCTAGTAGCAAGCCAAGAGGTAATCAGACTTACTTTTTGAATTCAAATTAGATAATTTTCCCTATTCATAACTGACAAAACTGGAAAAAGAAAAATAGACGACTAACTTTTTAAGACAATTCTAATGGTTTTAGCAACCAGCCCCTGGGCTACATCTGAAATTGCATAACTGTCTTTTATGTAGTAGGCAAAAAACAGTACGTTACCAAAGTAGCATGTCAGAAATCACAGTACTCACGAAGACTAGGGAAAAAAGTATCTGGATGACCTACAACTTACAACATTGTTCTGAAGTGGGAGTACAATTTATAATTTACTAAACCATGTGGCCACAGGAGAGGATTTATGAATGGCTGTGACACAGTGCAACTGATGGTTGTAGGTCATGTGACAACATGGCGTATTGGTTACATTGGTGTACATTCATACCACACACATTCATACTATATAGAACATATTTGTGGTAATTGCAAAGAGGATGTGATTTTGGATACAAAATGGCCCTGAAATACATGGGTCAGACAAGGGAACAGGGTTGGAAAACACTGGAGTATTTGATCTTCAATGTAAATCCATCTGCACGGTATATACTGGAAAAAGGTCCATTTTTTTCTCTTACATTAGTCAGCACAGGTAGCACAGAGAATTAATAGGATTAAAGAGCTTCTTCATTTTGGATTCAATGCATGCTTCTATTGGCTGTTCCAACCCTCTCACAACATTGTCTTGAAATGAGAGATCTGTGAGGAGCAGGTGGGAATGGTACCATCATGAAGATGAGCGATGTTTTTCTAGAGTGCTTGTGGGGTTTGACATGCTATCTGTGGACTTGTGGCAGACACAGGTGTGCATATGTAATTGTGAGTTTCTGGGTGCTCCACTTAAGCTCATGTCTTTGAAGAGGATGGGCAAGAAAAATGAACTCTTTGTGTAGAATTTGACAGGCTATGTTTTTGTCTGTAGGCTATGCATACTCTAGCTTGAATGAAGTATACTTTGGCCTTTGGACCATTTGCACTGTATACCTCACCTTAACCTTTATTCCACTGATGCTGTTTGGCTCATGGGGCGGCAAGCATTCCCTAACGGTGATTGCTTCAGCCTCATCCCATGAAATGTCAACAGCCGGCAAGCCATCTATTAAATGCCTTTGTCATGTAATTTTCGGTCATCCTTTCATCTGCATTGTGAAGGTTGCCAGGATAACGGCATCCCAGTAAATGATCTTGCGAAGGCTTCGCAAAAAAAAGAAATTTTTTTTACATTTTTGAGTGACCGCTTCCGTCATCTTCCAGGTTTCGCATAACGATCGTGGCTAAGGAAACACAATTTAATCTGCAGGGAGAGAAAACTCTAGATTGGGCAAGTTGTTGAAACGTAGCACATGCCTTTCCAATTTGGCAAATGGCATCTAGCTTCCAGGTTTCGCATAACGATCGTGGCTCAGGAACCACAATTTAATCTGCAGGGAGAGAAAACTCTAGATTGGGCAAGTTGTTGAAAACGTAGCACATGTCTTTCCAATTTGGCAAATGGCATCTAGCTCTGTGTCAATGGCCAAGGAGATGATGCTACCAAGATAAGTGAAAATCGCCACTTCCTCCACCTGTTGTCCACTGATGGTAATCAGCACTCTCGAGTTTCTGTAGCCGATGTAGACAACTTAGACATTGAACAGCCTCTCAAGTCGTATTTACAAATGGAAAACCAGGAATAATTTTGATACCCAAGTTTCCAAGTTTAAACATGGTAAAGGAAAGTTATGTTTATATGTATGTATTTTGCTCAGTAAAAACTGCTTTTATTTGCCCAAAACATCATCAGCATGCCAACTATGTTGATCAGTGAATCATTGTCTATGTTACTGGCTATCAAGTTTAGTAAATGTAAAGCATAGCTAAAGTTTACATTGTCGTCATCAAATGAGATGCAACCATTTATTCAAAATCCGTCAGAAATTTGACTGTCGATCTTCAGTGTATTTTGGCTGTAAAAAGATTTCCACATAAAATAGTCAAGAATTAACTTGTTGTCCTCCATGGTTCCTATTCGTTCAAAGCACATCAATGCAACAAATTCGAGAATTTTGAAATTTCCCATAGCGATACACAACCACTCGGACATCTTCCCTTTTTTTTTAGCTGATAACCAATAAATGGCTGATCTTGAAATTCTACAAAATCAGTTAAAGAACATTTCCTTAAGATTACTCTTGATTATATGTTTTGCACTTTTTTAGTTGGGTGTAACTATACATTGCTGTCAGACAGCAGTCTTCCTGTCTAAGTTCTTGGCCAGAATAGGCTGCAAGTTGAACTGCACCATACTGAATGTCAACTAGATCTGCAAGAAACAGCTCTTCTACATTCAAGTGCTGAGTGATTTATGAATACAATCCACTGCTGAGGATATTGTCAGATGGTCCACTTGTATCGACACATCGCTCAGCTCCCTTCCACCCGTCTTTTGTAATTTTCCATCTTATCTTTCACTGCAACGTGCCGCCAATTTCCACCTCTTTGACTTTTTTTCTGCTTTATCTTCCATTTCTCGTTCTTTTACTGGAAGTGTCTATGTGACAAGAAGCAGAGGCCTATCTTTACCCTGTCACTCTTGCTAACAGTTAAAAGATAGCCACAGTCTGGCTTCAGGCCAGTTAACCGTACAGCACAAAGAGGCAGAGAACTGCTATTCTCGCTAACCGCTAGCTGACAGCCGAGGAAGTGTCAAACCACAGGAAGTGACAAGTAAAAACATAAAAACACTGTCATTTTCTAACACAGGTTAGTTGAAATTACTGATGCACGCTTGAAACAAAGATCTTTCTCGAAAAAACCCCAAGCTAGCCAGATAGTTAGATACTTTCTCGTCTTTTCATTTATTTCACTTAATCTGACAGCCTTGATGGCTTAAATACATCATCGTGGGCTAAGATAAATTATGTCTTTCACTCTCACCCTGTCAATGACAGATGGTGCAAGATTTAAGTAATTTTAATCACCACGGTTTGTACTTCATGCTTTTGGCTTGTCTTCTGTCTCTTTGTAGTTTAGAATCAGTTTTGTTCCAGTTTTAATTTGTTTTAGTTTGACTGGTTAGCATGGCCCTGTTAGACCTGTGGAACAATTAAAAAAAAATTTCAAGCAAATATTTCTTATATATTTATTTTAGGGCTGTCAGTCGATTACAATGTTTAAGCGAATTAATTACATGATGTGTCGATTATTCAATCTAATTAATCGCAAAATAATTTTGACTGTGCAAAAAGCCTCAAAAGATTTTATGAAGCTTTTTTTGTGTTAAATGAGAAAGTAGACATTACAAACTGTAGGTTTAGAAATAAATATTTGATTTGATTCAACATAAAATGAATTGCACATAAACATTTAGGCTACAACAGCTTTTACAAAAATGTGCTAGTTATTTCTAAAAATAAATAAATAATTGCACCAATTTTATTTTTAGTGTATATTTACACACACACATATGCAAACACATTCATTTTGTTCATGTAAATCATATACATACATGACATGTTCACATTTCCTCCTGCTTTTATAAGGCGCTATATCAAATTAATTTGTTTAACGGTGCGCAAATGCATGTGTACAGATATAACAAGAACCTCTTTTCAGCTTTCAAAAAGCAGCCTGTCTTTTCATGATAAGTCTGGCACGTCGGTAGTCTTCATCTTTGCTCTCTCTAAGAAGAGGCTTGTGACCATTTATTACAGTACATCCATTAGGAAACCAAGCCTGAAAAGAACATCTTCCAATCACTCATAAAAGATAAACACACAAAAGCAGGCAAATGAAGAAACAAAACAAAGACATCGGTTACAGGTGGCCAGATAGATGGACAACAGACATAAACAGATAAATAGTTACATCTTCACTCCAGTGGTTTCCAATACAGCAATGGCTTTTCCTTCATTTTAAACAGGAAAAGGAGAGACGCAGACCAATTTGTACAGGCAGATAAATCAATCACAGACATCTGCAAAGCACCGAGGGTTTATTGATGTCTGATTTTTAAATGTCAAATGCTTAGTCATGAATCTGTCATTGAACACCATTGATATCACTCCATTAGACCGAGAGAGCTCTCGCATACTCTGCTGTCTATCGCTCATGTTCGTTCGCTCTTAGCAGAGTTGGTAGACATGCTTAGCCGAGCACTTTAAAGACAAAATCCAGGCAGATGTTATCTAGCTCCTCAAGACGTTCAGTTTCAAGTGGGGATTTTAAGGAAATAAGCTTTAAATACAAGACACACCATTAGGGGAGTTTAATGATTCCAGTTCCAGTTTCCAATTCTGATTCATCTTCCTTAACAGTTTCATTAATGATTATTTTATAGAAGAAATATTTAAAAACTAAAAAAAAAAAAAAAAGTTTAAAAAAGTTTGGAAATCCTACTACAGTAGTAACTCGTTTACATTGCTCTTGCTGTACTCTTACTGTATATCTCATAAGAGTCATCAGAATCTGACCTCTCCTGTTTGTTTTTGATTCACTGAGAAGAATTGGTTTATAAGATTATTTCACTTGGCTCTCTCAGACTATACTTGTCTTGCGGTATGTATTTGATTAATTTAAAAGAACCACCTAATGAGAGTGATTCATTCAGAAATCAGGTTATATTGTTTTTCCCTCACTAAAATCAAATCAGATCATAAAGGAAATTCATTCTGGAATCTGTCTACATTAGTTGTCCTGTTTTGATTCACTAAGAAGAATCAGATTTAATAGATTCATTCACTTGGGAATCAGACTATAGTCGTTTTATGATTCACTAAAATTTTTTTTGTATGTTTATGAGTCATTCATTCAGGAGTTCAGACTAAACCCACTGATCTGATTTTCACTGAAAAACAAACAAACAAACAAACAAAAAAGTTCATAAGAGTAATTCATTCAGGAATCAGACTATATTAGCTTCAGAACTCATTGTTATGTATGCTTTTGATTCAATAAAATGAACCATCTCAAAATAATAATAATTCATTAAGGAATCAGACAAAACTTGTTACATTGTACACTCTCAGAAAAAAAGGTACATGGTGGTACAAATAATGTTCCTCGAAGGACGGTTTTGTACCTTTTTAATAATTGTACCCTAAATGGTACAGGAAAGACCTCTGATGAAACTGTTTGGTACCTTTTAAGGTACATCTGAAATGAAGGTACAAAATTGTTCTCACATCAAGGGTACATTGAATACCTGTCAACCTTGATAGACAGCTCCCTTATTATTACATTTGCAAATAGCATACAATCTCTGTGAACGAAAATGATTAAATCGTAAAGATATGAATAATTTACAGATTAAAATATTTAAATGAGTTTATACAACTGTCTTAAATGTACATTATCATAACAGTTCTGAAAATAGTGCTAAAAACATGTGAAAACCACTAGGAAACAGGTTTTGTGATATTTATAAAACAAAATACATGCAGTTTTTTTAATAAATATTTTAATAGACAATCATGATTAAATACATTTATCATTGGTATCCACGCAATTTGTCTTTTGCTTTCCTTTGCAATCCAACCAAATTACTGTTTCATGCACGATTGGTTGCTGTGTTAAATAATTTGCATAGCAACAAGACACTGATTGGTCGAATTCGGCATCGCTGCTGCAGCCGTTACGGAATTTTCTGTCATTACGGAGAGCGGGAAGAAGCACTTCTGAAACACACGTCCAGGCATTTTGCTTCTGTCTTTTTCGACTTAAAAGCTCAAAAATATTAAGAAGCTGGATTTAAATGATCAAATAGTTTGTAGACGAAATGTAAAGGTGAGTTTTGATTATTTGTGTTTATAGTTTTTATATAATTAGTACATGTGACAAACAATTTAAATGTTTCAACTACTCAAAGCGAAATTAGAAACGTAAATTTAGCATATACGACAGCATGCAATGCTGTTATCCATTTGTGTACACGTTTTGACATTTTTAAAGCAGTTAATTACTTAAATATTACGTTACAATACACAATATGTCATAGGCATAGCAACACGACATTGATTGGCCAAAGAATTTTCAAACAGAACGGAGAGCGGGAAGCAGACAACCATGGCTTTGTCGTCGATGTCGTCAGAAGAACTCCTTTTAAAATTAACAGAGGCCGGACTCGAATTCTCAGAGGAAGAAAAGAGAAAATTCAAAGGTGAGTTTTATATTTAATCCAATCAAAAATGTATAAAATGTTACAGCTATTTAAGCATGGCATTAGCAAGTTTATTTAGCTTATGTACGAATCCAGTGCTATTAACCGTCCGCTTATAGTATAAAGTGATTTAGTTTGTGTGCTGCAATTCTGGTAAATTAAGTTATGCCTGGTTCAGATTAATTTACAAGATTTTTGTGTCAGTTATGATAGTCACGGTGTCTCGCCCACACACACTGTCGCTCACTCACTCGCGCACACACACACACACACACACACACACACACACACACTCACTGTTGTTCGCTCACATACTCACTCACTCTTGACAGAACCGTCGTGGATGACCGTTAAAAATTAAACATGCTAGTCGTGATGTCGTGAAGCATCGCACTCGCGACATTGTTTGTCGCCTATTATGAAAGTGACGTGACATTCAGCCAAGTATGGTGACCCATGCTCAGAATTCGTGCTCTGCATTTAACCCATCCGAAGTGCGCGCACACACACAGAGCGGTGAACACACACACACTGTGAACACACACCCGGAGCAGTGGGCAGTTATGACACACTATACGAGATGAAACTATTGAATCTTGCGTCCCGACGCCCGTTGTGGTTTATGAATCCCCACGACACCCTGCGTCAAACTGATCTGTTAAATGTTATCGTGTAATCTGAACCAGGCGTTAATTTAACGTTTGACATTCGTTACACATACGGTTTCATACCTATTAAACTCTGTGCATTTCATGTTTTCAGCCCAAACCCAACTCTGATATACAAATAACGTCCGTCTTGTGCATGTTCAAAAAGTAGATATCTTGCAAAAGTCCAGACAAACTTGTGACGTGTGTTCTTTGTGTTCTGCCCATCAATCTTTCCCCGTGTTTAAAATAGTGTGATTAACGTTACCTGATTCTGCCCTATCTATAAGTCATATACATTTCATTCATTGTAAGTTTTTTGAAACTTAGCAAATGTCTCTTTGACTCTTAGATTTTGAAGTTGATGGGGAAACTGTCAGTGCTGGTCTCACGGATCACATGATAGCACAACTTTTTGAGAAGTCTTTTAAGAAGCAAGTTAAATTTATCAAACTTATCCAACAACTTGAAGAGAACCAGAGTGAAGAACCGTCTGAAAGTCTGACTACACCTTCAGCTTTGAGGCAAGTATTCGTATTGTTTTATTTATGTTCCCTTATATTTTCTTCTGATTGACTGATTTTCTTTAAGTCCTTAAATTTTGTATTATTTTTTTGCCAGAATGACATTGATGTCAGTCTTGATAAAGCACAGTAAAACTGCACTTCAAAGTCTGAAAGATTTCACAGAAGTAACTTTATTAGAAGTCTATTAACCCAAACTCTGATGCTTCAAAACTTCAATAAAGAGATCGTAAAATAAGTCCAAATGAATTAAGTCGGTTAATTAATTTGTTTATTTAAAATCTGGCCATCATTTTATGTTACAAAAAGTGCATAATGCTGCTTATTTTTGTTGGTTTCGACATATAACTCTGTGAAGTGATTTCAGTATATGTGAGTACTTTTTGAACATTCCAGAACATTTTATCAATAGCTGCGTTTACATGGACACTTGTAATTTAATTGATGGCTCAATCGGACTAAAAAACCTTCATGTAAACACCTTAATCGATCTGATTTAGCTTGATCCGGATGAAATTTAGATCGGATTGAAATGGGCGGTTTATCCCTTTTGTAATCCGATCGAGAGAACCGGATTGAAAACCGAAACTGAAAGGACTGTGCAATGACGTTAAATAGCGTAATGACGTATGACGCGTGGAACGAGCTGTTCTTCCTGTTGAATAAAGTGTCATATTAATAAGTTTCCCGTCATTCTAAAATCCTAATTTCACTCGCGTCTCTGTGAAGTGAAGCAGGACAACGTCCCACCAGTCCTTGTTTTGGATTCTTATCCAAAGATGTCTGGTTTTGGCCGTGGTGAGGGGCATTTTTCCTGCGTGATCAATAAGCAGCACGGCAAAACGGTTAATCTACTCTAAATTATGACCAGAGACAAATTAATATTATGTCTGCTGTTTAAAACAAATAAATAACCAATAGAGGAGAATATTTATGCACGAACAGCCGGAAACTCTGTATATTTGTGCAGTGTGCGCATGTCAAAACATCAAATCCGATTTGAAACTTGTGACACATAAACGCGCACATCAACCTGATTACTTTATTTATCATTCATGTAAACACCTTGTTCGGATTCATCAATTGTATTTATTTCATTCTGATTGTGTCCATGTAAACGTAGCTAATGCTGTTAAAATTCAGAGATCATTTTGGTCACTATAATCGTGATATGAACATTTTTGTACTGTTTCATCTCTATTCTGTGTCATTCCTCTGTCTAAACAGCCAAGAGCAAAGAATTTCAGCCCCATTCCTCGTCTTCTCACTACCAAATTCCCAAAGGATGTTCAGTTAAAATTGGATAACAAAGAATCACGTCATAAGATCAGCACTTACCGGCATAAAATTGTACGAGTGCTGCACGAGACTATGGCTCAGCACACACTGTAAGTTTAATAAACACTATTTTGTTTTTTAAATTCCAAACCCTGGTAAACATTTGTAGTAAATTTGCGCACTTTTTTTAATCTTCTGATAGATATCCTTCAAACAGTGACTATGTTTGTGCAGTCAAGGCTCTTATCTCCAAATACCCTTACCTGAGAGATGCAGAGGGAAATGGATATGTAAGTCAACTGTTTAATATTTATTTTTTAGACATTAAAGTAATATACAATTTATAGACATGCTTAAAAGGTCATGAAACCTGCTGTTTTAGCACCAGTTGGTTCTTGCTACAGTTAAATTTTTTTTTTTATTCTATTATGGCAATATTCACTAGTTCAGTGCTGAAAAATAGTATAAAGTTCCCATTAGAGCATGGTGTGTGAACTGTTGCTTTATACTATGGTGAGAAAATAAATAACATTAATTAAAATTAATTGTTTTTTGTTTTTTTTTTCGTATTTGTATTTGTTATTCCAGGAAATGGGTCGAATGCATGCCGTAAATTTAAGCCGGTGTTTCCAGGATTCCTTCAGCAAAATTGTGTCCAATGTTTTGAGTTTGGCTAAGGGGAAATCCGTTATAGAAGCACATTACATGGATGCCAGAAGAGAAGCTGTTGCAGAGAGTCTTTGTGGTATGCATGTTTTCCGTTTAGACAGCTTGTATTGAAAATACAAATTGAATATTGTACGTCTTTATACAGGCTATAAGCTGCCTGGGGGGCGGGATGTTAAATCACTAATTCGAGAGTAAAACGTTCACATTTTTTAAATAAGAAATTAATAATTATTTTTTAAAAAGTAGTTTTCGGCCAAGTGCATCTAGAAGTTTTGGCCCTGAATTTATTCGGTGCATCCCTGAAAGTAAGATGATATAAAAACTATTCTGGCTTAAGTGTAGATAGACAGTTGTAACTAGTCATTGGGAATATGAATTTAATCCAGATTTACTTTTGATGTTTGTAATATTGTTTTTTCCATTCTGTTTAGGAAGAACCAGCCACACCATATCCCACTGTACAGATTTTGGGAGCGTCTAACTGGAAACAGGTCTTCAGCGAGAAGAGAATTTTCAGCACTGTGAAAATGAAGGGATCTTTGCTGAGCAGTTGGGGTGGAGGACAGTGTTCTCTCTGCTTTTTGCACGTATTTTGTATTCAACCTTTCGTCCCTCATACAACAGGAACACACTACTCTTTCTCCAAAGGCATGTGTTGAAGCTAACTGCACCTGGTGACAAACCATTGCCAACTGCTGTTGTCAGGATTATTTTATCTTAGACTGAGAGGATGCCACGACCCTATGCATGTCCAAATTGTTCACAGACATTCATGAATATTGCTGCTTCCTTAAGCAAAAGACACCAATTCAAACAGTGTTGGGAGTTTTCATCAGAAAGCATGTTGAGTGATTATGAAAAAGTGACTGGAACAAGCATACGCACTCCATTTACATTTTTACCCAGAGAGCTTCAAAATACACTTAAAAGTCACAAAAGTTGTCAAGCCATAGATTTTGCAGGTAAAACACTTCAACGTGTAAATAATGTAAAGTACAGCACCAAAGATGTGTTTGTTATTGATGTTGTGCATACAGAGGAAGTTCCTTTATTCTTTCAGGTTAAGTACGTTTTCAGTGTAGATACATTGTGGATACTGTGTGGGAAACTGTTGCTCCCACAATCGTTTGACTCTCATTTCCATGCATTTCGTGTTTCAAATGATAAGGATTGGTTTTGTGTGATGCCAGCAGAGAAACTTGACCAACAGGCACTTGACCTTTATGTGGTTGATGACCATTTGTATGTAAGAGCCAGATATGCATAGTCACTCACCTACAAAACATTAGGTTTACATCTCATTAAAATGTTTATAATGCTATACATAATTTAATTACTCCTTTAAAACTGTTAATGTTATGTAAATTCAAGGCTATTGTGTGGAAGTTAAAAATTTAAAAGTCTAAGTTGTATTGTGAATAGCTTGTGAATTTTTATTGTAGATTGGAAAATGAAATTGACATTTGACATTTTAGTGAAATATTTTATATTATAAATGGAGAAATGTTTTTATGTTCTGTTAAAAATTTTTAAATCTTCATTGTAAAGTGTACAGATGTATTTACAAAACAAGAAATATTTGAACTTGTAACAAAGTATTCAAACATGTATTTATGTGTATTGTGAATAGCTTGTTTTTTTTTTTTTAGATGGGAAAATGAAATCGACATATTGTGACAATTTAGTGAAATATTTTGTAGCAAATGGAGAAATGTCCTGTTAAAAATGTTTGAAAACTTCATTGTAAACTGCAGAGATGTATTTTACAAAATAACCTGTAACAAAGTATTCAAATACAATGTATTTATGTGTATTGTTTCTCATATTAAATTGATTTTATTCAATAGAAAAATGGCCTTTAATAGTTCTTGAAGGAACATATTTGACACGATTAAGGTACAAAAGGGCTTGTCACTGGGGTGGTACCTTAAAGGATCAAATTTGTACCTTAGATAAAGGTACAATATTGTACCAGTAAGTAAAAAAAAAAAAAGGTACATTTTGGTTTTCCATGGTACAAATCATGTCCTTAAAGGTACAAACTATAATGGTACAAATTTGTTACTTCACATTAAGGTACAATTTTGTACCAGTAAAAGGTACTGCCCCAGTGACAAGGGTTTGTACCTTCTTTGGTACAAAATTGTACCTTTTTTTCCGAGAGTGTATGTTTCTGATTCACTAAAAAGGGCCAACTTATATTCTTGCAGGAATCTGACTATACTAGTTTCGATGTAAAGTATGCTTTTGATTCACTAAAAGTAACTGGATCATAAGAGTCATTTATTCATGAATAAGACTATATATGTTACTCTGTATGTTTTTGGTTCACTAAAAAGAACCACCTCAAAAGAGTTATTCAGTTAGAAATCAGACTAAACTAATAACGTTTTATTTTTTTGATTTGCTAAAAAGAAATCTGAGTCATTCAGTCATAAGAGTCATTCAGAAAGGAATCTGATTATATTAGTTATCCCACATATTCTGATTCACGAAAAAGAATCTTTAAATCTTTAGGATTCATTCATTCAGAAATCTGGCTATACTAGACCTATTGTATGTTTTTGATTCACTACAAAGATCCAAATCATAAAAATCATTCATTCAGGAATCTGAACTCGTTTTGCTGTATGTTTTCGATTCACTAAAGAATGACTCTTATGAAGTGGTTCATTTTAAAGTATCAGACTAATATACAGATATTAGTTTAACTGCAAGTTTTGATTCACTGAAATGAAATCAGATCACAAGCGTCACTGGTTCAGAAATCGTACTAATCTCGTTGTACTTTTGTTTTTTTATTCACTAAAAAGAGCCACCTCAAAAGAGTCCTACATTCAGGAATCCGACTAGTTTCACTGCATGTTTTTGATTCACTAAGAAATACTTCCTCATAAGATTTATTAATTCAGGAATTGGATTAAATTAGCCTTGCTGTTTGTTTTTGATTCACTAAAATGAATCACCTCACAGGAGTCAATCATTCAGGAATCAGACCACACTAGCTGTCCTGTGTGCTTCTGATTCACTAAAAAGAATCAACTCTTAACAGTCTGTTTGTGAATCCTATGCAGAGATTAGTGAAAAAATGATCCAGCTCTGGAGCCGGACTCATTCCAGACTCCAGGAAGTCTATTAAACAGCAGCGCATCAGTGTCTACGACACACCAGCTGCTCTGTTCCCAAAAATGAAGCGCCTGACCCCTGCTCCAACACTTTCTCATGGGTGGGTGATCAAAGCCAGCGACCCCTGCGTTTCTCCTGCAGTAAAGAGAGGTCAATAGGACCAATAAACAGCCAGAAACCCAAATATCTTCACACCCGATGGACGCCTCAATCTACAGAAGACGGAGGGTTACGTGTGAAAAGAAACGCCACACTGTTCTTTCATTGGACACCTCTGAGACTAGAACTCATCACCGTCCAAAATGAAGTCCATAGATCCTGATGTAAACGCTCATGCTTTATAATCCATCATTCCCTGCCGGCGTCCTGTGTGTTATTGTCTGAATGGGCCCCGATGCTCCAGAGGTCATGAACTCAAATAATGCGCCCCATTCTCCCAGAAGCAAAGCCATTCAACCGCAATCACACAAGTGACTGGGGAAAGACAGAGAGGACAATTTAAGCTGACAGTCCGTGTGGAGTCGCATATCTGAACCCAAGAGGGGGAAAAAGACATGAAACCTAATTCTTTTGTTTATTAATGTATGTGAGGGGAAGTGTAGCGTTTGGATTGGAAATTAGAAACAAATTAGTATGAAAGAACCGCATTCAATGAAAATTTTGCAATGACAACATCCATAGCAAAAGCATCACTAGAAAGCAATCACACTTATTTTCTCAAGCTCTCTTCCCATCTGTTATTGGCCGGTGAAGCAGACTCACACCAGCGCTGCTTTGTCTGATAGAAGACGAGGATCAAACTATGTATATAATAATAACAATAATACAAAGACTCCTGTAAAACCTATTAGCATTTAATAAGGGAAAGAGCATTGCGTTAGCAGCGCAAAAGACTGTGGGATCAATTCCCAGGGAACAAATATACTGGGGGAAAAAAAATTATAGCCTTAATGTACTGTAAGTTGTCAAATGCATAAATGTAATGTATAGTTACATATATAGTATAGTAACGCAATACAGTTAATTTAAAACTCTATTTCATTATTATGTATTTTATAACACAAAAAATTATATAATAATTTATAACTATGATTGTATAGTTTTAATTCATAGAATAATTAAATATGATATAATAACTTATAATAGTACAATTAATGTTTATATAATTTTCCCCATAAATTAACTATAGAAAAATTGTGCGTAGCCATATTTATTAAATATTTTACAAACTGTTTTATAATTCTTCTTTTTTATTATAAAAAACAACTTAATAGAAACAAAGATATATGACATTTTATTCGTTATCAACACCTTATTAATTAAATGATATTTTTCATATAATTATAATAATAAAATAAATTGTAAAAATATTACATTACATTATTAAAATGTACATTTAAACTGTGTATCATTAACTTTAATAATAACAATAATAATGATGATAATAATAATAATAATAACCAACGTATTTATAAAAAAATTATATAATACAAATTAAATTCAGTCAGTCAGTCACATTATATTACGCGTTCTGATCATGTATAGACTGATCGAACATTTTCAAAACTTTTTCTCTTGTACACTGCACTGTTTGGACATCTCAAGATATTCTGTCCTCCCAAACTGAATCAGCCACTTTCTCCTGTAACTTGCAGATTTTGACTTCCCACAAAGGCCTGTGTTCAGCAGACTCGTTCCTCACTCAGTCCCATCATCAGACCTCACGCCGGGCTTTGAAGAAGCTGTGTGTTTACCTCAAGCTCCTGGCAGGAGAGATAAGGTCCGTTTACTGTAACTCATTCAAAGCGCTGAAGTCTTTGGGTTTGATGAAACTGATGCCTGCGGCTCTCACTGTACGGAGACACACACTTTGTTGTAGGGGTTTCTATGTGGGATTTCACAGCACATGTCACCGGTGTTAACTGAAATGACAACAAAGCCTGGGTTTGTATGAAACAGAGCAGAACAGACGGGCAGAGAGTGAGGGACACCCCAGTCGATTAGATGAGGAGTAGATACAGAAAACTGATAAATCATGATGATCTATATACATAAATTATAAAACTACATACGTGCAGATCATACATGGAAATTTTTTTATATAAATATATATACAATTTTTTACAATTAATAATTAGGAAATACATTAATATTATTTAAATAATAACAATAATAATAATAAGGATAATAAAATTTATTTACTTTTTACTTACTTTATTTTTGCTTACACATTTTATTTACTTTATTACTTATAAACTTATGTAATTATATATAATTATACTAAAATAATTAAAATAAGCATATTCAAAATGACATTCATATTATGTAATTTACACACATTGTGACTATCTAATTTATATAATTACTTATTACTAAAATAATCAAAATAAGAATACATACATTTATGTTATGTATAATATAAAACAAACACACACACACACACACACACACACATATATACACACACATTTGTTTTTTTAAAGTGTAAGAATTATAATAGAAGTTATTAAATATGAACATCTTAAAGGGACAGCAGCGAAAACATCTAGTTTAATACTAAGTGTTGGCGAGAGGTTGTAAAAAGGTCATGTAAAACTAAATTACAACTCTTTTTTTGGTACAGTGGTACAGTGAAATCATTTGGAATAAGAGTACGGTGCACTATGAACCATAATGTAACTTTCAAAACTAAAACATCCGATCCAAAAAGACATTCAAAAGAAATTCAAATATGTTATTGATGGCTGTTACTGAAGAATGGATCTCAGCAGCAGACCTGCAACCCGTCATTTCACCTGTCTTTACAATCTTAAACGCACAGCAGAAAGAGTGGAAGATAGTCAACAGAAAGGACATTCATTATATTTCATATTTAAGTTGAACACAGGAGGAAAAAAGTCGAATATGACTCTGCGTTCACAGTATCTTTAGGAACATCGCTCTCCCTCACAACCCAATTAAAGCTCTCTGTGTGTTTCTCACTCCCAGAGGCCTGTTTGGCAGATGGTACAAGCCATCATCAGTGGACACAGCTGCAGCCCAGCCCCTAACAAGCCTGGCATTCGAGAGGGTATTATCCAGCTCATTCTGGTCCGTCAGCCGCCATTAGCCTCCAGCTCACATGTGTAAGGAAGGAGCACACTTTCACATGTGTTTGAATGGAGACATTCATAGAAAAGGTGCCAGAGTGGGGCAGCAGATTCGGCTTTGGCAACCCGTCCTCCATCCCTCAGATCACGCGTGTCCTGCTGTCCATCTGCACCCAGAGAAGACTCACAGACAGACCACACCTCATTGTTTGGGCTCAGAAAGACTCAGTAATAAATAAACTGGGTCATATGTGTTAATTAAGCCAGTGGTTCCCAACCCTGGTCCTGAAGGCACCACAACACTGCAGATTTTGAATATCTCCTTTCTCTGACTTATCAATTTCAAATCTTGGATTCTCTACTAATAAGCCGATGACCTGATTCAGGTGTGTTCGATTAAGGATACTTGCAAAAAGTGCTGTGTCGGGGTGCCTCAAGGACCAATGTTGGGAACCACTGAATTAAGCAATATGTCACTTAAGGCTGTGTGTTACAGTGTGTAACACAACTCTCTGGAATACTTGGTTTTAATCGGGCAGTCATGGAATTCTACTGTCACATACTTTTGAACAATGATATTATTCAGTTATAAAACTGTTATAAATAGGGCCGGGACTCGATTAAAAAATTTTATCTAATTAATTAGAGGCTTTGTAATTAATTAATCGAAATTAATCGCATTTTAAGCGCATATAAATATTTGACCTGAGAACAGTGAGAAGTAATTTTTTTTCACATGGATTTATAGTATACCATTGAATAATGACTGAATACATAAGCTTAAGCAACAAAATATTGTTTATTTTTGTTCAACCAAGTCTAGCAGACCAGTGCAATTTTTGCCATGAAGTGTAGCAATAGCATATTTAGAAACAATTTAGAAATAGTACATTTCAGAAATTCAGGAAGCTTATAGGTGCTGGAACCTTCTGTAAAGTGTTTTTTAAGTAAAACACAATACTGTCAATTACATTCAGAATATTGGAAACACTGACTATTAGAAAACATCTCTCTGTTGCTTCAGAGGCCATAACATACTAAGTCCAACTCTCAATAACCTTGGCCAAAACAATAAAGAGTTCAACATAAACTGTTGCACCAACAAAATAATATATAGTTCAACATGAAGTGTAAAGTCCACGCTAGCTGCTATATGTTTTGCGTTGAGGTGATACTTGAGGCTGGATGTGCTGCAGGCTGCAGTGATATGCGAAGCGAACGCTAGTTGGTGCTTCAGTATAATCGGTCCGCCGAAACAAATCCAGTGAGAAACGTTCCGCGGTGCAAAAATAAGTTATTAAAAATGCGGGAATTTTTTTTTCTGTAATTGATTAATCTTAGTTAACGCGTTATTTTTTGTGTAATTAATTAATCTCAATTAACGCGTTAAAGTCCCAGCCCTAGTTATAAACTTTTTTTTTTGACACTGACATTAAATTCGGGATTGTGTGAAGGTGTCGTCACTGTGCGAGTGTGTTTGGTCTCTGTGGAAGGCACAGTTGTTCAGGTCGACTCTCTTCTCTGACACACCAATTTCAAATCTTGGATTCTCTACTAATAAGCCGATGACCTGATTCAGGTGTGTTCGATTAAGGATACTTGCAAAAAGTGCTGTGTCGGGGTGCCTCAAGGACCAATGTTGGGAACCACTGAATTAAGCAATATGTCACTTGAGGCTGTGTGTTACAGTGTGTAACACAACTCTCTGGAATACTTGGTTTTAATCGGGCAGTCATGGAATTCTACTGTCACATACTTTTGAACAATGACATTATTATAAACTTTTTTTTGACACTGACATTAAATTCTAAAATCGACTGCTGTCAATATTTCTTTACTTATATTTTAAGTAGTATCTTTGAAGCTTCTGTATTACAGTAGATGTGTATGAGTCCCTCAGTTGTCCCTAGTGTGAAAAGATGGATCTCAAAATCATAAAATCATTGTTGGAAAGGGTTAAAAAATGCAGGAAAACCAAAGAATTTGTGGGACCTAAGGAATTTTTCTGAAGACCAGCAGGCAGTTTAACTGTTCAGAACAAACAAGGGACTCATGAACAGCTATCACTAAATAAATAAAAAACACAGCTGTGGATCATTCAGGTAACAACACAGTATATTAACAATCATGTAAACTTTTGAATTGGATCATTTTTATAAATTCAACTATTATTTTGGACTTGTGGACTACATTTATATTTATATCAATATTGGTCCCACTTTATATCAGGTGAGCTTAACTGCTATGTACTTACATAAAAAAATATAATGTACTGTATTTGCTGTGTTCATATTATATTGCAAAACACTTTTGCTGATGTTGAGGTGGTATAAAGGTTAGGGACTGGTTTGGGTAGGTTTAAGGGTGGGTTAAAGTGTAAGGGATGGGTCAACAGTTCAACTATAGATATAATTACATGTAGGTATTTAAAAAATATATAATTACAATGTTAAAACACATATGTATCAAATGATTAATTAAAATAGAAGAATACCGTAGTTAAGGCCGCCTAATATAGAGTGGGACCGAAATATCTTATTCAGGTCAGTACTAAATAAACAATAACATGCATTTTGTAAAATATTTAACATTTTGCGGATTCTGATAGGTTGATGTAAACATTTGAATCCAACTCTTTTTCAAAAAATGGTGCATCTAATCAGATTTAGGGATGCAACCTTCCAATGAATGTCTGAATGTGTTTTGACAGTAAATGGGAATCTGTTCTCAGGATGGGCTTCAGTAACTCCTATGAAGAGGGGCTTTAGCAACAATATCCATCGCCCATCATCCCTCCAGCCATCTGTGCCTGCATCTGAGCCCGGCTGACAGGCTTCACACTTACCGAGTGTGAAATTAGCATGTGTGTGTGTGTGAGGAGCACTGGGGGCAGGGGGGGCTCCATTAAATCAGTGTGGTACGTGTGTGTTCGGGATTGTGTGAAGGTGTCGTGACTGTGCGAGTGTGTGTTTGGTCTCTGTTGAAGGCACAGTTGTTCAGGTCGACTCTCAGTGCCCCAGGAATCACATAGCCTGCGTTCGACGGGAATCCGATGATCCTCCCCTGAATTATGTTAATTAACCTTCGGCCCAGAACAAGATTCCCCGGTATCAGGGTAAGCTGTTCACGTCAACAAATGTCCGTAATTGACTATTAAACTTCACTCAGTGGTTTGTGCAACCCGACCTCTTAACTGTGACCTCTGGCCTTCACTGGGAAATTAATCACGGGTTACGTTTGGAATGAAATACTAGAGTAATGCTTAGTGAATACTGTGGCATATACACTGTATACTAGTCTAGTTTTCAAAGATTTAAAATTCTAAATTGTTTTTTAATCTCTGCAGTGAATGGGTGCCATCAGAATGAGAGTCCAAACAGCTGATCAATTCCATCAGTTAATGTATTGTGAATAGAAAAGCTGTGTGTATGTAAGAAACAAATCCATTATTAAAATGTTTCCTGGTTTTTGCCAAAATCTGAGTCCATACTCCATAATAAAGCTTCCTCCAGTGAGGATATCGCCTCATCTGAATCAGGAGAGAAATATGCACAAATCAAGTGTCTTTACGATTAAAAACTGTCCGAACAGTAAATAATATGTTAGTAGACTTTGAAGTTAAAGGACATCAGGAGATGGAGGTGTTATTACAGGTTATGGACTCATATTTTGGCCAGAAGCGACAGTTAAAATGTCTTAAAGAAAACCCCAGGTTTGCTTGGCTTAATTAATGTCTCTCATTGAAATATGTTGGTGAAAACCCTTGAAAGATTTTTTATTTTTTTTTATTCACATTGTATTATACTATGGGGGCACCATTATTTTGGTGACACTACATTTACATTAAATTTATGCATTAAGCAAATTACCAAAACTAACACTAAAATAAAAATATAAACTAAACAGAATATATATACTTACTAAAATAAAAATACTAAAACAATTTAAATGACTAAAACAAAGTTAAAATGAAAACTGAAATATAAAAAGAAAAGCTGTGTGTGTACCAGATTTAGAACTGTTATAGTCTATAACAGTATTCATTTATAAATTTATCTTATTAGAAGATTGTTTGATAGAACTATAATTTATAGAACTAAATTATATTGGTCCTAAAGCAACTGAACAAGCAAAAAAATAAAATAAATAAATATGCATATCAAGCTCATATCTGGAAATAACCATTGAACTCTAGATATAGTATGTTATTTTTATTCATTTGCCTTCATAGCACCGTCATCTCCCTGAGTGGAGATTGATAACACGTCACTTTAATCTAATTTCACTCCCATTTTAAGGGTATGTTATGAGCAACATTATGATTTTTTTTCTGACTACAGCTTTTGAACGTCTTATATCTCCTTTTTCCCATTTCAAGTGATTGGCTTAAAAAAAAACACTGACTCAAACAATCTTCTAATATGCTAAATAGAAATGGACTATCCCTTCAAAAATACTGATGAGTTTTAAAATGAACTGGACTTGGACTAGAGCTATAAGATATGATGAAACGGTATTTCAGTTTTTTTGTGTGCGAATGTGTCAGAAGTTACAGGTAAGTCCACCAGGGGGCAACACTCACTGTTGGGCCATTGTATTTTTTTAAAGGAAATTTAAAAAGGCGGCAGAAATTACAAATAAAATCAACAGAAGACAAAGCTGGAATAAAACCATCATGGAGCTCAGAAAACCAACTTCGAGTATGAACAGAACTTTGGCTCTTATCGCATCCTTTTAACGTTACTGGTAAAATGTGACGTTAATAATGTTAACAAAACAGTAGCCTGGTTTCCATTACAGATTTGGGCAAAACTTTTGCAATATTTTATACATGTTTATTTAAAAACTACTGTGAAATGACAGTGTTTCCATTAACCGATGTTATGAATCTAAGCGTAATTGTTTCCTCTCGCAATAAGTCATCATGGCCACAGATGTTGGTGTAAAAACCTTTTTCCAATATGTGGGTGTTTTTGTGAAATGTACGTGTTTTCATTTGAAATTTCAGTTTGCGCAATTTAAAGGGTTATTAACATTCTTAAAACGTTAGCACAAAAATGCTAAACATTAAGATGCAGTCAAATTGACCTTTGTACAGCAAATTTCCGCAGGCGATTCCAGTCATTTCAATAGGAATCTGTGCAATCGAATTTTCCGTCGGCAAAGAACTCCATGAAGCAAAACATTTCTTCAACATTTCTGTTGACCACTATATTAAGCTATTTTGTTTGGAAACTACCTCCACGTAAGCAATGGTTGTGTCGCTACATATGGAACATAAATAGTTATATAGGCCATTCAGGATGACTACCACAAAGCTTAAAAATTGGATTGGATTTCTGAAATGTTATCATTTATAATTTAGCGAAAAGTTCTGTATTTGTGTTTCAGACCAAGAAAAATGGGCTCGACATCCCATCAGGAGAACAGGGCACATAGGTCTGGTAAGCACGACTCCAGCTCAGCTAACAGCTCATCCGTCAGTATCTCCAGCTGATTTCTATTACGAGTAACCATTAGCCCCCTCACTTCAGCCTTTTACTGCAGGAGTAAGTGAGTGCCGGTGAGAAGTCATGTCAAAACCAATCGCACAACAGCCTCCAGAAATACTTTGTTGTTAGCTTGTGTTAGCATTGCGCTCAAGAAGACAAAAGACATGGGAGAGCCCCTTGAAAAAAGCCCATTTTCAGTCTGCATTATTTGATTTATGGTCTCAAATTCTGTTAGATACTGGGGTCAATTCACTTGAGTACAGTAGTCATAAAACCCAACAGGCTGGGTTACACAAAAATACAGTGTGTAATGGTATTTGAAATGCGTAACAAACTATAACCCCAAAATTTAAGCCAAACTATACCAAATTCAAAAATACAGCCTATCTGGTAAGACTACTGATTAATTTCGTCAATCAAACAGTTCAACTGGTTCATAAAAGCTGATCATTTTCCAAACAGCACATGAAAATGCTAGTGGTACAATAACGATCCTCTTCGTCACTGAAAACGAAACGATGCATTTGCATTTTGGATTTCAATGGGTTGTTGGCAAATATGCTTCATCCAGCTCTCTTCATGATGTTTATGGAGTGAGAAGCCATGCTCTATCCAAATTATTCAAACCTTGATCTTTACTAGTTGGGAACACCCGACAGAAAATACCAGACATGAGTTAAAGTTTTACAATACTATAGCCCTACTTAATAAAATAAAATAGATTCGCTATTGAAAAGCTGCAGAATTTAAATACTAGTAAGGACACTAACCAGAAAGTGTGCATAATTTCAACATGTCACTCAACTTATGGTTTTTAATTCCCAACTCTCACAGTCCTGTGATTCACAAATGCCCTGTAAATCGATTCCATGCAATCAATAAAAATGACTGATTTAAAAGAACGGTTCGTGTGCGTATTGGACATATTCAGAGCTCGAATCTTACCAGGTAAATGTACCAAAATTATAATATTGTTTTTTTAATCAAATGTTGAAAATATGTGCAATACGTAGTTCAAAATACGGATAAAACTCAGTAAATTACTCGGTAAATAAAGACTTTTCTCAACGTATTATATGACGTAACTTAATTAGTGCTGTCAAACGATTAATCGCTTCCAAAATAAAGGTTTTTGTTTACATAATACATAGAAATACCAACACATGCATGTATATGTTAAAGAAAAATATGCTTTGCTTATATATTATATATTTATATATAATATAAAATATTTAAAAAAAAATTATATATATATATATATATATATATATATATATATATATATATATATATATATATATATATATATATATATATATATATATATATATATTTTACAATTTCAAAATATATACTGCATGTGTTTATATTTATATATTTTTATGCGCATAAATAATAAATATACACAGCACACATACATATATTATGTAAACAAAAACTTTTATTTTGGATGCGATTAATCGCGATTAATCGTTTGACAGCACTAATTATAAAAAAAATATGAAATAAGCCCTAAGTTGCTTGCAGGTTATATGTCTTGGTTTACACATATTGGCCTCTAATAATTATTTCGATCTTCAGCCACAAGTCGCACATCTGTTTTCGGTTCTGATTGGCCTCAGGTCTGTGCTCCAGTCCAGGTGTTGTGGTGTAGAGCAGTGAAATCTGAGGCCAATCTGCTGGACATGAAGCAGATACAAGCTCTCTGGCCTGAGGAAACGTCAACATCATGGGTCAAGAGGTCAGAAACAGTCAACAAAATATAGAGATATATATATATGACAAATACTGTAAATAGTCATTGAGTGAAACATTTCATTCTCAAAGCGTAGACACAGAATTTAATAAATGTATCATTGTGCTTGATATTTATGGTATCAACATGATATTATTATTTCACTTTATATTGCATTATATAATAATACAGTACATTTATTTAAAAACTCTATATGCAGACATGCTATATTTTATCTTAATGGCTTTAAAATGTGCTTGCTTTGCTGCAAGCAAAAAAAAACTGTAAGAAATTATAATGATTTATATTATTTTAATTTGAATGAAACTAATGTCACGGTGCAAACAAATCTAAATGGCCTCAAAATATGCTTAATTTTCTATATGCAAAATATAACTTTTTTTTTTCTTTAGAATTTGCGGTGAAATCTAACCTGGAAATGTTCTTGACAGGTTTGTGACACTCAAACCAGAACAAAGATCACAGTGATACAACAACATAGCATGACACAGGACACGATGTGCAATATGAAATATTCAGCGTGACACTGTAAACACATATAATACTGGCCTACGCAAACACAGCACACAGTATGACAGCGTGCACATGAAGAGCGCTCCGTGAGCAACATGACAGCTGCGAGACGGGCCTGACACTATCAACATGACAGCTGTCAGACAGAGCTGCTCCTGTACAGTACAGGTGCAGGAACACCAGTACAGAGCTGCAGGTCAAAGGATGCACTGGCCTTGTGTGTTGCTGGGCAGGAAGGATTTCTCCTGAACTTTTCTGCTGTCTTCTACAGAGATCAGCTCCGACTGAGGCTGATGATACACAGGGCCACGGTTTTGAGCAATTGTCCAACATATTTCTGTCTGGATATTTTAGATCGGTCGTGGGCTCTGCGTCTCACCTTGTTGCCCACTGACGGCAAACATTTCCCAGCAACACTGCCCAAAAAGCGTCCCATCAGCATGAGATTTGGCAGTTTGCACGATGTGATGCATGTGATTTATGGGTGAATCTCACAAAAACACTAGAACATTTCCGAAGCATATTTAAAATAAATAAATAAATTTTATAATTTTACTTATCAGCAAAAATATGTGAATGATTGCATTGCAGGCTGGATAAGGTGTGCCCCTAAATTTTCAATCAGGGGCTACAGTGCTCCAAGTATGAATAACTATAGCGTTTTATCATTTTTATTTTAGCAAGAATGATAATGAGTGTATGTATTATGTATATGTATATATATACATATATACAGTACAGACCAAAAGTTTGGAAACATGACTATTTTGAATGTTTTTGAAAGAAGTTTCTTCTGCTCATCAAGCCTGCATTTATTTGATCAAAAATACAGAGAAAAAAAAACAGTAATATTGTGATATATTATTACAATTTAAAATAATTGTTTTTAAAACGTATTATACTTTAAATTATCATTTATTTCTGGGATGCAAAGCTGAATTTTTAGGATCATTATCACATGATCCTTAAGAAATCATTCTAATATGATGATTCATTATCAAAGTTTGAAACAGTTCTGCTGCTTTATATTTTTCAGAACATGTGATACTTTTTTAGGATACTTTGATGAATAAAAAGTAAAATAAATAAATAAAAACTACACTAAAATATAAATATTTTGTAATAAAATACACTACAGGTCAGTCATTTGGGGTCAGTAATTTTTTTTTTTTTACCTTCTGTCTGCGGTCCAGCTCACCCCTAAACCATCTGGATTGGGTTCAGGTCCGGTGACTGTGGAGGTCAGGTCATCTGGAGCAACACCCCATCACTCTCCTTCTTGCTCAAATAGCCCTTGATGCCTTCAGTGTGACTCGACAATTTTCATTTTATTGTGTATAGTATTATTATATTATTTATATTAGTAAGAACAACACTAAGAATTATTATTATTGTTGTTGTTGTTTTTGTTATGATTTTCCACATTACTGTAGGATTTTAATTGTTGGATGCAGTAGAGAAGGACAAGACCACAATTAAACTCTCTTTTTTATGCCTCATTTTTATTTTATTAGATAATTACTTAACACAACATGGAATTTGTCCCTTCATTGCTTTATTGGATGCCAAACTACAGTCTAATAGATTTATCAGGGTAAAAACCAGCAGAACAGCAACCAGAAGAAAAAGCTTAATGCGGAAAAGCAAAGGAAATGATTGTGTTAGAGTAATTAGAGCACAAATGTTCTGGCTGCATTGTTCCTTTCAGAAGACAACACTGACCCTCAGGCGCGCGCACACACACACACGCGCGCGCGCACACACACACACGCGCACACGCGCACAATGAAACACAACACGCGAATCAGCTGCAAAGATATGGAGCTCAAACAAAGCTGAGTGACATTATAAGCCAGCCAAACCGGCAAATCCACCACACAGACCATATTTAATAACCATATTTATCCTGCATACAGTTAGTGTGAAAAGACGTTCATACAAACCCAATTATCCTCAAACTACAGTAAGAGCACAATAAACCAGACCACCCGCTGTCACAAACCATTAAACCAGCAATCTTTCACAACTCACATAAGCAGCAATGCTTCGTCTCCTGCCATCATGTGGAGATTATAGGAATTACACTTGAATAGAATACATTTAGTGATAGGAAAACATAAAAATAACCTTAAAAGACTTTACGTCCTGATGGTCCTGCAGGCTTCACCCGATAAAACCAACTAACAGACGAGGATCCAATGAGACAACTCTGTACTAGGGTGACCACCTGCTAATAAGCCCAAGAGGGGACAAAGGGGTATGTTTCTGAGGGACAATGTGGGACACCTTAGCGGTTTACCTATTTCTAGCACATACCACCTTACATGGTATATTAATAATGCCCGATTCCCCTAAACATGTGTAATTGCTGATGTATGCTCATGACAGAATTGACAGATGCACTTCCACTTACGATTTACTTTAGCTATTTTATTTTTTTTTCATTACAATTTATTCACTTTAAATAAATTATAATATAAAATTATAGGATTAAAATGAATTGTAGTTGCTCAACACCACAGGAACAGTTAAAAAAAAAAAATCGGATTCGGACAGTGACGTATAGCCTACACTGCGCCTGAGACTTAATTTTAGAAAATAATACTAATAGCAATAATACTCAAAATGTCTTTATATTGCAGTTATACATACCTCCCGCTTCAGCTTTGTGGTTTAAAATGTAAATTATCCACCAAATTATCATAATTTTTGTAAGTTAACAATGATGCCACCTCAATTAATTAGTCAAATATTAAACTGAGTTATTGCCTACATAACATATTTTTATATAAACAATGTAGGAAAAACGTTAAAACAGAAATAATAAAGATGTAAACTCTCATTCAACCTCGCTCGCTCTCGCTCTCGCAGTAACGTGCTGAACTGTCAAGTAATGTTCGTTTGGCTGCCTGGGGCTCGAGGATATAGAGCAGGGGGCAAGGAACTCGACCGGAAGTTGAAGTCGGGTGGGGGCTGCCATCTTTTAGCAGAACTTCACTTGCGTTAGCATTCCCATTGACTCCCATTCATTTTGGCGTCACTTTGACAGTGAATAACTTTACATCTTAAGCGTTTAAAGACTCCGTTTGTCCATTATTTATTTCTAAAGATACACGACAATGTATAAAGGGCTCCATTACCGTCTATGTTACATTATGGCCCCGTATAAACAGTTTTTGTAAAAAAAAATAGGCTAACGATTGCGTCATAACCACTCGACTCTCTGTCGCATTACCGTACAGACAGGAGGAGAAGCTCGCAGGCAATTAACTTAATATGGTGTACTGGCGTTACATTTTAAAATACTATACAAAATAATTAATCAGAATACTTACTCCTGCTCACTCTCGCCAAAGAACTCCCCGCTCAAGCTCGCCGTCTCTGCAAGATTAACGATGGCAGTTTGCACGCACAGCTACTAGAAGATTTACATCTGTCAGACAGGTTGCTGACGTCGTCAAGCTTCGTTTGAGTCTGCGCGTCAGAAAAGGACGGGTTAAAAAAAAGCTAAAAATGAGCTTCACTTGTCTCAATTGAGTTCCAATGGGGTCGCTGTGTCCATTTCTTTTACTGTCTATGATATACAGTGTCAGGGCTCTCAAGTTTTGAACTGAGTTCAGAGTGAGATTTTGCCCGCGGTCGCGATGGCGGCAGGGGTTTGATGGGGACGGGTGTCTGATCTCATAAATGACACATATTCTTACAAATAAAATAATATTTATTTAATTCAGCATTTATTTGTGTGTGTGTGTGTGTGTGTGTGAGAGAGAGAGAGAGAGAGAAAATGGTCAGTGTTGTTTATAGTAGGTGTTGGTAGCTGGTTTTGAGGCCAGGGGTTGGTGGCTCCCATTTGAAGCACTGTGGTTCCAGGCCAGCCATTTTTCACAGTTCCATCAAGTGCTAAGCTGTTCCTGGTTTTGGTCTTGTTTAATCCCACCATGGAGAAAACCCTCTCAGCATAGGTATTTGAATGAGCGAGCACTAACACTAATGCAGCTATTTTAGAAAGCCTCCCTGCTTATGTCCCTCACACCTTGATGGACACAGGAGTTCTCTTGTCTGCAGACTAAGCACCAGTAAAAAGAGCTGGTGGTTCCCATTGTGATGAATGGCCATCGTGTTGACCACTCCTTCTTAAAGGAACACCTACAGGTGGCTGCTCTACATAACCCTCTCTTTTTCCCTGTTTCCAGTGGCTTCTCCACTGTTTCCTCTATGGTCCTCCACAGTCTCTTCCATGCACCCATCCTCTACTGGCACTCCCTCCCCTACTGTATTCTCCACAGCCTCCTCCTCTGACCTAGCCACCTTTTTAGGGAGCTGGGCCCGCATTCATAATGATTTTAAGAAAGTCCTCTCAGAAAACTCTTAATTTAGCTTAAAAACTTTTACATAGGAGTCTTAGCTTTAAAGCAATTCGGGACCGATCTGAGAGCAACTCTGACTAAGGAAAAGACAAAAACGTTCATCTTAGTGAGGAGGCGGGGTTGACCCCGTTGCTATGTATGACACAATCTTTTGAAGACTGTGATTGGTTGGTAGTCCAAGAAGGAAAAAAAGAGTGATTTTAAGTATAGGGTCTATTCTAATTCTCACTTTGAATTTACATGCGTAATTTTTCCTATTTGACCGTTCTCTCTCTCTCTCTCACACACACACACACACACACACACACACACACATTATATGTGTGTATATGAATTCTATTTTTTTATTTACCATGCTTTTAATTTCCTATAAGATATTTGATTGGTTAGAATGATAAAAATTGTTCCACTCTTTCTAATTACAGTGATTGCTGTCCTATTTAAGTGGCGGTTTGAATGTTGGTTCTAATGTATCAAACATGGAATCAAAGCCAAGAAGGGCGAGAAAGCCAAACTGGACAGAGGAACAGTGTTTACTGTTAGCCCAGTTAGTGGATGAACACCAGGACATTCTTAAAGGAAAATTCAGACACAGCAAGGGCAAGAAGCAGACATGGGAGCGTATAGCACAAACTATTAACGGTTCATTCCCTGCTTGTGCGCACCTATAAGCCTGCTATATTCATAAATGCAGTTTTTTGAGCCTGTAAGGTGGGAATGTCCAGTGGAAACGAAATGAACTGCGAACACAATAAGATGTTCTGAAAGTGCTGTAATTGTTTGTGTGATCACTCTGCTTACAGAAGGTTGTGACAGACTCAAATCATCACTATTGCATTGTTGCATGTTCCCAGTTGCCAAATATCGTAATGTAGTGATTACTTTAATTTATATATTAAATTATATTATATTAAATTATATATAATCTATACCGTCTTATTAACTCATTGTCATCCATTGTCTGCAACACATTTCTTCTGCCTCTTCATCTTTCTGCCATTTTCTCCTCTGCTAAAGAAACTCTTAAGCCTCTTAAAAGTCCTCGTCTGTGCTCATAACAAATTTTACCTTAAGACCTCTTTTAAGGGATAAGATGCTTTCTGAATTACTTTTTTCTTAACTAGGATTTTTTTCTTTAATTTTAAAAGTAAACGCCCATATTTCTAAGAATTTTCTTAGAATTTTGTCACTAGGAACTACTTTTTGCATTAAGATTCTTTATGAATATGGGCCCAGATCTTTTAGAACAAAGCATGAAAGATTGATCCTTTGCCTCTTCCCTGACATCTTTGAAATAGACGAATGCAATAATCAATATTATACATTGGATAAAATATAATGAAATAGCCTAGGCAAAACGTTTTCAAAATGGGGACCAGGATGAGGTGCAGTAAAAATAAAAGGAAAGAAAAAACAAAAAATAATTCAAACTATTATGGATACTGCCATACAAGTATTTTGAATAGGCCTATTATAGAAGTCTCTTATATAAAACTGTCAGAGTAGCCCCGCATCCTCTTCAACGTGTTAATTTGGCAATAAAAAAATAATAGTGGGCTAATAATAGGCACAAAAGCTACGGCCGACCACGTATAATGGCCAAAATTGCGTGCGTGTCGGGGTCATAATAACCATCAGACCAAAACATATCTTAGACTGTTTTTAAAAAATGTTAAATTAATATATTGATAAAAAAAAACATATAGTGAAAATCTGTGTCATTGTCTTGACAAGTCTGTAACCGTAACGTTACCTACTTCAGCGAGCGTCTGGATCTGTGTTGCACACGAGCCTGTAAAAATCTTACCCGGATACAGCAATGCTATTTTCTGATTGGTTGATCGGTAGCTATATTTTTTTATTCGTTTAGCTGGTGCGTGTCAGGGCCTTCGGGGAACTCACTTGATTCCTCTACGTTACCTGTTTCACTGTTTACAAAAATAGCGCCGCAACTTGGTGGGCGTTATCCTCGTAATGTCTCTGTGCGTGAGAAATACAAGGTGTGGCGTGTGAGCGTGTGAACGGGTTGAAATGCGTGAGTCTCACGCCCAATGCGTGAGACTTGAGAGCCCTGCAGTGTTGTGGGTAACGCGTTACAAAGAGTACTCTAATTACTTTTTTCCTGAAATGTGTAACTTAACGCGTTAGTTTCGTGCGTAAGTAATCAGTAACTTCGTTATTTTTTTAAAAAAGTAATCCGTTATTTTAAGGAAAGGAAAATCCGGACTGCAGCCTGCTTTTTGTCAGACAGTAGTCCTAGGTCTACTGTGCCACCTGCGGATGTATCAGCGGAGCCGAAACTCTGTGATCGTAAAGTCAATGGCTGTGATGCATCTGTGCCCTGCGCCTGACCCTGTGTGTGTGTGTGTGGTTTTTTTTTTTTCGAACTCCCGGCAAGATAGCAGAGAGGACAGCGTTTGGTTTATGGAAGTATGCACATTATTTTCAATTTGTCAATGAAAAAGAAAAGAACATAATGGTAAAATGCACACTCTGCTTTGGTGAAAAGCTTCTGTCGACCGCCAAAAATTCTACCTCAAATTTAACGCTACGTTTTAATCACTACTTTGAAGAGTAAATGTAAGAGGACTGTGTTAAAGCGAATTTAGGCTTGTGACTGTGAGTGACACTTTAATAATAATTAGTTCGGCTATTAAGCGATTTGTCATTTGCCTGTGTGGCAGTGAAGGATTTAATTCGGTTTGTTATCATTTTTGTTTGACAGGCAGCTGTTAATTTCTGTTAGATCATTGGCTGGCTGGTTGTTCATCATTTTTAAATGGATTTAAATCTGCAAGCCTGTTTAATGTTGTGTTTACAAGTAAGCATAATTGTACTTTGATAACTGCATTATTTAAAGTTAAAGAAAAATCAGGAGTTTTCTTGTGGTGCTCATAATATACAGTAGACTAGACTACCCGGGCTGGGTAGGTGCAAATTTTGATTAATAATATGTTCTTTGATAATAAATAAATAAAACGCCATGTGGAATAGCCTATTGCTGACTGTCTATCCTGTTATTGTTATCCTGCAGTGTTAATTTAGTCAGATGACTGACGTTATTCATTGTCGGGAGTCACGACTTCTAGGTGCATTTAAAGGGGCCGGAGGCTGTGTCTGTCATGTGTCAGCCGCTGCAAACGGCTTTTAATTTTTGGTAACGCATGAGTACTCTAACGCGTTACTTTTATGAATAGGTAACGCTGTATCATAACTGTTTACTTTTAATTGATGGTAACGTTGTAACCTAACTAACTACTTTCCAAAGTAACTATACCCAACACTGATGATATAGAGTCATCAACTTTTTTTTGAGCAAGCATTGATTATGCGTGACAGTCTCAATTTGTGGGACGCATGAATTGGCCTTCAAACGCTGTGCACGCACGCGCTACGTGGGTAGGGTGGTCACCCTACTCTGTATGACACCTCTCCTCTCCTTCACCCCCCATTAGTCGTGGTAAAGATCCTAAAAGACGCACAGGGACGCGAGTTCGCGGCCCGCTCCGACCAGTGATGGATTTCCGGGAATGTGTCCATTTTGACTCTGCTGTAATCATCATTGTCCCCCGCATTTTAATCAAACGTAAATTAGTCCCCAACACTTTAATTTGGGAACTCTCCGAGGTAAACACTCTCACGCTATATGTTTCGTTCATACCAGACGCCGGAGGGCGCTCTCTCACATAAAGTCCAAATAGGACTCGTAGAAAATACCTTATATGGACAAAGGCATCCGGCTGTCGCTTGATAAAAAAGCCGAAATGATTTGACTAATAAAATGTGAATATTCATTTCAACAATACATGATGTGTGTTTTGTGCATTGTGATTACAAATACATGAATAACGCAGCGCTGACACCTTTTTCTTCAGTATAGTATATTATTTTTTTTCAGTTATTATATTTTCTGCGCCGCGTTGCATTCTGTTACGAGGCGGCCATGTTGATGGCCTCGCGAATGTAAAAATACAGCGAGTCGAACGAGAAGCAGAAGAATTGGGAGAAAAAAAGATGTTAAAATCGCGAAAAGGTTGTGGGATTTACAGGTACACGCTAAATAGGGATGTCAAGGACTGGTATGTGGACAAAATCTTCACTATAAGCGGTATGAATCCAACAAGTCATTGGAGTCTCGTGTGCAGTTCACAAATGGGTTCAGGAGCTGCAGATCATAAAGCCGACAAACAGTATACAGTAATACAGCAATCTGGACAAAGGTAAGCTGCGCTCCACCTACCTAGTAACACGTGTAACTTTTAACTAACTTATGTGTTTCAAAAGTGTAGTTAGTAGCTGTCAACCCCCGTTTTTCCCCCGGGGTTCTCACGGATTTGAGCTCTTTTCCCGCTGTCTTTCTGTTTTAGTATTTTCCTGTAAAATATCCCAGTAATGTTAGCCCTTCTATCGGACCTGTCAGTCTCTGTATTGTTATCCTGTTGCTATCCCCTTGCCCTTCCAGCTGTTTTCAAAGCATTTTTTTGCTTACTTGAAAGCAACCTTGATGTGATATCGGGCTTTTTAAGATAACAGCGTGGTTGTTGTGAGAGCACGATTTCACGCCAATCTGTAAGCAAAGTCACGTTAGACCTAGCTTCACAACTCGCTTAGTCAATGCAGCAGTTTTGCAGTAACGTTACTAATTTTTGCTGTCAGCAGAGGGATATCAACAGAAAGATAAATGTTGAAATTTCCTCGTTTTTTGGATGAGTAACCAGGGAAATTTCCCTTATTTCCAATGTTTACTAAAGCTATTTTTAATTAATCAAATTAAGACACATGGCTGAGAGGGAGTACGTCTAAACACTGCGCAGTCAACACGGCGGCCACCCCAAGTAATGACGTCACGACGCCCAAGCCCAATTCTTAAAGTCCCTTTTTTTGTGTGTGTTTTACGGTTATGCAATACATAATACAAAATGTTTTAGAACTACAAATACAGTGAGAAATAGGCACAAAAACAATGTGAGTGCAAAGATTAACAACCCTTTTTTTTTGCAAATACAAAGTCATTTAAAATAAATTATAACAGCAGTGCAAATATATATATATATACATACATGTACAAATATTGTGAGAATACAAATAGGCACAATAACAATAGTGTGAGGGCAAATATTAACAACCCTTTTAATCTGCATTTATATTTTAAAGCCAATAAAACATTTAGAACAGTAATGCAATTTTGACACATCAATTTAAAATATATAAAACCAAAAATGTTTACCACAGTAGTAAAATTTACATATCAGTGTAAAAAAATATAATAAATATAAATTTGCAGGTGTTTCGTTGGGGCTCACAGTCCTGCACAGTGGCCTGACTGCAACCGAGTGGTGGAGGCCATTTTCACAAGGCTCTGTGCTCTCTACCCAAACGCGGTGCGCTGTGAGGGAGAGAGGGTGTCCCGCTTCACTGTGGTAGCACATGCTCACAAGCACATCCAAGAGTGCATCCTCACCAATGCTTAGGTGATGAGTGAGACCACCATCCAGCTCCCAGAAGTGAATGTGCAACAGTCACACAATGGTGAGTAAATTAACAGTGCAATTTGGAGTGCAATTTTGACATCAGACTAAGAAAATAATAATAATAAATTGTAAACCAAAATAAACATTTACGACAGTAGTGCAATTTTGACATTCGCCAAAAAAAAAAAAAAAAAGTAAATCCAAACAAAAATTTACCACTGTTTCATATATTAGCCAAAATAATGACAATAATAAAAAACATAAACATACCATCTGTTGGGAATATATATATATATATATATATATATATATATATATATATATATATATATATATATATATATATATATAAAGGCTGTCAAATGATTAAAATTTTTAATCAAATTAATCAGAATTTTCAGTGGATTAATCATGATTAATCACTATTTGCAACTACACCTGAATCCTAACCATTTTTTTTTTTTCTGAAATGCATACCAAAAGATAAATAACAGGACACAGATACATCATTTTCATGTATTGATTCATCAATATGTGGTTCTTTTTTTCTGAATTTCAAAAGTTTAACATTTACTTAATCAAATTTACCTGAGCACTATATCAAACCATGCCATTTAACTACAGATAGTGTAAGAGTTTTAGGTGAACCAGTGGTTAAATATAGCCACATATCTATGAAATTATGCATAGAGAAACTCGAAAGAATGAACTCAGAAACACAAACATGCGCCACCATCACATAAGCAGCACTCTGTCTGGGCACTCTTGTTTTTGGGAGGTGTTCATTTGCTCTGCCACAATACTTTAGGATCGATATTTTCACCTTCTGAAGGCTTCAAGTGCCAGTAAAACCAAGTAAAAATGCATATGCTTTTCAAACCGCTGTAATTTTCGCTGCATTGCATGTAGGCGTTCTGCGCATGCGCAGTGTGAAACACAGGACGCTATAACACAATGATCCTCAAATCTGGCTCGCGAGATCCACTTTCCTGCGAAGTTTAGCTCTAACCCTAATCAAACACGCATGAGTTTGCTAATCAGTGTCTTTAGGATCATTAGTAAATCACAGGCAGGTGTGTTTAATTGGAGTCTGCGCTAAACTCTGCATGAAACTCGCGAGCCAGATTTGAGGATCACTGCTATAACAGGAAGAAGAAGCTCCAGCGTATCAACTACCAAAGTCGTCTCTGTTTATCGAGCTTGGCATGAATGTATTTGAGAGTAACTGGGGTAAAACCTTAAGCTTCTTCTGTGTTTTCGTCGCAGCGCTCGCCGCTGTTTTTTACTATCTTGAGAATTCAGAGATCGACGAGACTTTCCTGACCTGAATAATTTGTCACACTGCGCATGCGTGATATGCGGTAAAAAATTTGACGTAATTAACGACAAACAACTAATTAACGTCGTTAACGCGCTATTTTTGACAGCCCTAATATATATATATAGGAAACACACAGTAATTACACATTTTAGAGACATCCGTCATTGTTGGAGACTAAATTGCACTATAAAGCAAACATTAACCAAATAAAAATATCATGTGCTGAAATGGCAGTTTTAAGAAACTGAGGGTTGCCATTTCCCTTTTTTTTTTTCTTCAATAACCTCGTTCCTGCAGCACAGCCCTCCATTTACCATATGATTGAGTCTCAGACTCTTTGCAGAACCAGTTATCAAAGTACTAAAGATGTGATTGTGGCTTTCTCTCTTAGTTACACTTTCTGCAAAGAATGACGTCGGTCTTCTTCACATATTTTCTTGTGACAGTTCCAGTGCGCTCCCTCTCCAGTTTTCTCTTTCTGTATTGCTGGGTGGAGTGAGGAACATCTTGACCGAATGTCTGTGTCCGAGCGGATGGTGACATAGCTAAAGGAAATGGGAGGTTGAAGAACATCACCTGTGAGGTACCTGGCACTGTAGAGGATGGCGCGGAAGCTGCACAGATGGTAAAATGAAAGGGAGAGAGACGGGTAGTGCTGGTGCAATGACAGGAAGTCCTTGATGTGATGTTGGAGCCTGGGAGATGGCCTGGGGTTGCGACCTCCTCTTAAGTTTTGCCTTCCCAGCAGTGTTTGGTGGCAGGATAAAAAGGTGAGGCTCAGCCAAATTGCCTGGATAGAGAGTTGGTCCTTTCTGCATAGCCGCAGGAAGCGTCTCGGGTCCTGCCATGGGTGCATCTGGGGCTTGGATACCCTGCTTCAAAATCTCCTGTTCCTGTGACTTTCCACGCCTGCTGAACCTGGGAAACATAAAACAACCAATATTAAAGGTCCCATTTTACGCGCTTTTTTGAAGTTTTGATTGTGTTTACAGTGTGCAATATAACATGTGTTCATGTTTCGCGTGTAAAAAAAAAAACAAAACAAAAAAACAGTATTTTTCACACAATTCACCTATCTGTATACCGCTGATGACTTCCTTGTTCTATAAAGTCCCTCCTTCAGAAACACGTAACGAGTTCTGATTGGTCCAGCGGTTCCTGTGTTGTGATTCGACACCAGCTTAGAGCAGGCTGCCCTCCTGTAAACGCAATTGGACTAGTTTTGGAGTAACGTTAGTTTTGAGAAGCAAGTGGGCAGGAGCATGTTCTGGAGATGTACTTATAAGCACAGGAGAGTTTTTACTGACGAAGAGATGCGCATGAAAATTGCATTCGTTTTTTTGCACAGCCCTACCATCTAGTTAACAAAGCTAAACAGCGTTGCCCTTTGTGTAGTAAGTTACAGAAACTGTTAAACGCACCAACTTAAATAATAAAATACACTTACCGGTTGTGGTCCATAAACAACGCCTTCTCCAGACAAAGAGGGAACTGCTTCATCTTTCAAGAATAATCTTTGTGCGAATCCGGCATTAAACTGATGGAGACTGAGGAAGCTGTCCTCAGCAAAATGTGCTGCACATAGTTTTACATGTGGATTATAATTTTCGGGAACAGAAATAAACATGAATTGTAACCATTAATCTCCAAGTACAGCTGCTTTAAGTTTAGGCTTAGCGGTGACAATGCGAATTTACTCACCATTGTGTGACTGTTACAGCATTCACTTCTGGGAGCTGGATGGTGGTCTCACTCATGATCTTAGCACTGGTGAGGATGCACTCTTGGGTAGAGAGCACAGAGCCTTGTGAAAATGGCCTCCACCACTTGGTTGCAGTCAGTCAGGCCACTGTGCAGGACGATGAGCCCCAACGAAACGCCTGCAAATTACAACAAAATACATATTAATGTAAGATTTAATTTCATTGTGTGATCTTATTTTTATTTTCCCTTTCCTATTCTGTCTGTTTTGCTTTTTGTTGTCTAAATGTCCATTTATAATATCTGCACATAGTTATGTTGTCTTTCTTCGTGTTGTGAAATTATTACAGTGTTGTTAGTCAGCCTGTCAGGTTTTTTTTCACAATAATGACTACATATTATCCCGCTTATTACATGGCTACTTACTAAAGTACAGTAAAAGTCAACATATTGATACAAAATGATTTTACTGATTAAGAAATGATTGCCTTGTTTTTGCTAAATTAAATATTCCAGTGTGCGGTTGGAACTGTGTCCATAGCAATGTAACATACTTAGCAACGTAATATATATATATATATAGTCAGAATTAAATGTAAATCACAACTAATAATGTGTTATTATAATCAGGCTAAGTTTGAACTTAACAGGCTACAGGAAGATAAGCTAGTCATGAAGGTGTCAGGTTTTACTCATTTTACTAGAAATCCTTACTAAACAAAAAAAGTTGTAGGTGATATTTCAGCCAGTTTCAGATATATATATATATATATATATATATTTTATATAAAAAATGTGTAGACCCTGTGTTTACTAAACGTAACATACCTTTTGGTTCTCTCCACACCTGGGGCCACAATCTTCTTAGTGGCCCTGAATCGTCCCTGTTTTAGGTGGGTTTGGTGACGTGGTGGATAAATGGTTTTTTTCTTGTCATACTCCCCCAATACCTGCCATAAGGAGATGATCTTGATGCACTCTTCTCCTGACAAAGCCAGACGGTGCTCTCTGTGGCTAACCAAAAACTCTGCCAAGTCTTGCACGGCTCCATAACCCTAAAGATTATGAAGTGTTCTCTTCCGATGTTGGACGATCCATTTCTGAAGATAATCGGTCCACTGGGACAACATCAAAAAGGTAAACATTTATTTTAAAGTTGTATTTATGCCTTTCAATGTGATAAAAATGTATATAGTGTGACAACAAATAACGAACCCTTTATGAATACTTTAGTAAAACTCACAGCTATGTGCTCCAGGAAAGAGTTCTAGATTTGATTGAGTGTGCAGTGAGCTGCTGACAGGAGATGACACTGATGGAGGGAACACAAACAGTGATGACGTGGGGCTGGTTGCTGGAGGAGTTGGAGATGATGCTGCAGACACTGATGCTTGTGAAGAGGCAGCAGGTGTCAAAGGTGAGGACGGTGATGTCCTGAAACTCCTCAAGTTCAGCTTATCCTTCATCCACCTCAATACCAACCTCAGTGGTATACTCTGACTCTTCAATGGCCAACTTGTAGTCCTGCAGAACTTTACCAGTTTGCTTGTAAAGATATTCCACTCCAATAAGCTCACCTTTAAAATAGTAAAACATTGACAATTAGATAACATACCACAGTTCAGTGGTTTATACTTGAATTAAAGTGTCACTAAAGACAAAAAATAGCTATATACCAGTGTACTTTCTTGGCCCAACATAAGGGATGATTTTCATGCCAATAAGCTCCTCTGCAAGAGTGTTGACCGCATGACGCAGAAGATGATTGTAGGAACGTTGGTTGCTGCCACTGCCCGGTCCTCATTCCACATTGCAAGTCCATCCAAAAGATATGACTGAAAGAAGCTGTCACTTGCCAGCGTACCTATAAATGAAAAAAAAAAAAAATCACAGCACAAAATTTAATATAAATACACACATAGCTGTTCTTGCAATTCTCATAATTATTTCAGTATAAATCAAATCTTATTTTAATAATTCAGTTCAATAATTTATTAACCTGGGATGAATCTGTTAAGGTGCAGGTGAAATGACTGGAGTGGTTGGCAGGCGGTGCCTGCTCTTCATTACAGTACCCGTCTGCATGTAGAGCTGCACAACGGCAGGATCCTGGATGCAGGCCACATGTTTCCGCTGGGACTTTAAAATCTCTCTCATACGGGCTGAGTTTATTAGTGGGATTCCCAGAGTGTCACGACCAGCATCTCCATCAAAGGGCTGAACATCGCTCTCAATCAGTGCCAGGGTCTCTTTGGTCCCACCAGTGGTTCTCCTGCAATGTAGCTCTAGCTCGCTACGACTGATACAGCGTAGCACATCAGCCTCGGATGATGGTTTCCCATCAGCTTCTAGATCTGCATGCTTCGCTGTCTTCAGGGCCGCCAGGTCGACCGGGTCCCACATGAAAATACAACGGCTGAGGCGACTCATAAATGTGGCATATAACTGGTGAGAGTCGGTGGTGCAACCCACAGCAAACGTCCGCATGAAGTGCTATACATCTAACCAGATGGTCATTTGCTCCCACTCTTCAAACATCCTCCACAAAAGAGTGTAGCCACAGCAGTCTCGGTCGACATACAGCACTTCGGGAGGAGCCACCCCAGCCACTCTGTATCGCTTGATAAGGCCTTCAATCATTGGCCCGAGACCAAAACCTTGATGATCACCTGTCCATGCTCATTGCCAACATTAGTTGCCCAAGTAGCAGTGCCATAGCTGCGTCCTGCTAGTTTTCTGGCCAATTTTTTGGTAGAATAAATTTTTTTAAGATTTTACCATATTGTTATGTTATAGTGGCCTTGACCTCATCAAGCCTTTGCAGGACATCCTGGGCATACACCTGCATCAGCGCTTAGGTATAGAAGGCATTGAAGGAGCAGGTTCAAATGTCACAGGCAGGATCAGGCTCGACGTCACAGCTCTGGCAATCCTCTTTTGCAACCAGACATCAACATGACGCTCCTGCAGCTGTTTCCCAGCCCTCGCTGACGCATCAAAGTTATTACCTCGAAGTCACATGCAAGTTTTAATGTTAGAATGAAAGGGAACAGCACCTTGTCGCCAATGTCGAGCTGGGAAACGAGATCATGGCTCCAGCTGATGACCTTCCTCTTACATCTTCGGCAGGCCAGGTACTCAGATGCCACAAAGTACATCTCACCCAACCACCTGCCTGATCATATGATCCTTATCCAAGGAAGGAGAATTACTGGTCTTCAGTGGCACCAGTGGAGGATAACACCAACGTTTGTTCACCCTACTAAATACCAGCTCAGGATGCCCCTGTGCTGTCCACCAGAACAGGACCTTGGAGATCCACCTCTGGTCAACTTCAGGCAGGGTGTGTGCCTGGGCCAAAGCTACAAAAAACAAAACAAAGGACAAACAGATAAACAGGACTACTGAACAGCAATAAATACTAAACAACCAAAAAAGTGGTTTGCTTACAAGGTGCGACTTTGAGGGGGGAATTCAGTCTTTCTACAGTCTTGTTCTGGTTAGGCAACTTCCTATCCAAGAGGGAGCGGAGAGAGGCAGTAGAAGTATGGGTGGTGGTAGCATGCTGGGTGGGGGTGGTGAACTCTGTGGGGGCAGAGTGCTGGGAGTCAGCAGCATGCTGGGGAGCTTTCCCAGCATATTGCTCTTCATTCATGGCAATGGCAATTCTGCCAGAAGAAAAGAGCTCAATATACTCCCTGAAACTCCCCTTGTTGTGGGCATGTTCTTTGGTGTCTTTGCTGCCTCCTGTGGGGTCCCTCTTCATAGCTGCCACCAGGTAAGCAGCATACCCCAGGGCATTTTCAGCCCCCCACTTTCTGTTAGACCGATCTCCGTGATGCTCACTTAAACTTTTCTTGGCTTTGTCTAGCACTTTCTCCAGGAACAGGGGTCTTGCGTATGGCTTTCCTTTGTTGGCTTCCTTCACCTTTCAAGCTTTCACTGTATCAGTCAGATTCGGGTTGCCATTAGCCCATCTCCTGAAGCGACGGTCCATCTAAATAAAAAAAAAAGTAAATCCCCTTAAACTATTTTCAACACTTTGAAGCCCTCTGCTCTATTACAAGTAAATAGATTAGATAGATTAAATTTTATTGTTATTATGCAGAGTACACGTACAGAGCTAATGAAATGCAGTTAGCATCTAACCAGAAGTGCAAGAATATAGTGTTTTATATACATAAAAGTGCAGAGTAAGTAAAGCTATGATATACAGAATGTACAGTGGAGTTGCTATATACAATATTGATCAGAATATAATTAATACAGAATATAAATATGAATGCAATGTAGGGATTGTATTATGGAACCAAAAGAGTCTCAATAAAGATAAATGCACACACTACATTCACATATGCACACACAGGATTCATACATGCACACACGATTCATAAATACACACACAGGATACACAAATGTGCACAAAATTTACAAATGCACACACAAAATTTAAAAAGCACAGAAGATTCACAAATGCATACAAAATTCAGAAATGCACACAAAATTCAGAAATACACACATAATTCAGAAATGCAAACAACATTTACAAATGCACTCAAGATTCACAAATGCATAGAACAAGATTCAGAAATGTATTTCTGATGCACATACACATATATATTGATTTACAAACTGCTTGCGGTCTGTGAACTTCACTGCATTCGTGTGTGAATTTTGAGACTCCTCTGACTTGGCTTGACACACAAATGCATGGAATGATCAGCAACCAATCAGATGTCTCCCTTCTTTTAGCCAATCACAAGAACGCACTCCACGTGATTGTTTACTTATAAGCCAATCACATGAATGGGTTCACACAGCCTATTTATGAAATTGTATGGAAATACAGATGTTTAGATTACAATTCAGGTTTATTTTTTATTATTTTTTACAAAATATAAATTTAAAAATGTCTCAATACATATAGCCCAGACTGTGACTGCAGAAAAAAAGTTAACCATGGATTCATAAATTTGCAATAGCCAATTATTTCATTTTATTGAAACATTTTAATGAAAGTAAAAAAAAAAAATACACCTTTTTGAATATTTTAAGTATATCTAAAAATTATTTTGGATGCAATATAGAAGTCACTTTAAAGGGGGGGTGAAATGCTATTTCATGCATACTGAGTTTTTTACACTGTTAAAGAGTTGGATTCCCATGCTAAACATGGACAAAGTTTCAAAAATTAAGTTGTACATTTGAAGGAGTATTTCCGTTCCAAAAATACTCCTTCCGGTTTGTCACAAGTTTCGGAAAGTTTTTTTTTTTTTTTTATTAAATGATTGTTGAAGATAACAGCAAAACATATACAAAAATATAAAAAAAAAAAATAAAAAAAAAATTAACAACAGTCATTGTCATTAAGGGTGTACTCACACTAGCCAGTTTGAACCGTGCCCAGGTGCGTTTGACCACCAAAGCGCGGTTCGTTTGACTAGTGTGAGTGCTCCGAATAGTGCCCGGGCGCGGCTCGATTGGCCAGCCCTGGCCCGCTTGGAAGAGGTGGGCCAGGGCACGGTTCAGTTGGACTCGGGCGCGGTTCGCATGCAGTGTGAGCGCTAACCGTGCCGGAGCACGGAAAAGGACGCGTTGCGTCACGGTTTTGTGACGCTCCAAAACCAACATGGCAGGGAAAGGGTCGCTTTGGTCTATGGCAGAGGTGCAAAACGCATAAAAATTAAAAACTGCAAAGTCCTTGCTGCACTTCAGCTGGTACCTTGCAAACATCCTCATACGAGCAGCGCGATTATGTGAAAATTTTCGCGCCACTAAGGCGACACATCTGTTTAACAACAGGCTGTGAGAGGGCTGTGGACCAAACGAAACAAAATTATCCACAAAGAAAACAGAGCGATGTACTCCATTGCGTTCAGAGAGCGCCGCTCTTCCTGTTTATCCCGAAACCGTCGCACCATAATGACGTAAGCGTGCCCCGGCACGAATGCTGAAACGCTATATGTGAGTGCAGGCCAGAGGGGGAGTGGGGAGGGGGGACAATCGTACTCGGGCCCGGTTCATGGCAACCGTGCCTAGTGTGAGTACACCCTAAATTACAACCATACTCTAGAGACCCTCAGTCCAGAATAAGTTCCTTCAGTCTTTCAGTCCAGATTAAGTGACAAGTTTCGGAAAGTTTTTTTCGAGTATGGCTCTGTGTGACGTTAGATGGAGCGGAATTTCCTTATATGGGTGCTAAGGGCGCGTCTGCCAGGAAGAGCGCGCGCTCCCGTATAGCAGAGCAGAGAGAGGCTGTGCACAGACAATCACTGATCAGAGCGAGAGCGTCGCGAAATGTCACAAAAGGAGTGTGTTTTTGGTTGCCAGGGCAAGACAACCCTGCACAGATTACCAAAAGAGAAACAGCATTAAGGGACCAGTGGATGGAGTTTATTTTTACAGAGCATCAACGGAGTTGTGCAAGTGTTTGTGTTTGTTCACTGCATTTCGAAGATGCTTGTTTTACAAACAAGGCCCAGGTTGACGCTGGATTTGCACATCGTTTATTTCTTAAGGATAATGCAATCCCAACGAAAAAGGGTCACGATCGTGTGTTGGAACCGCAGGCGGTGAGTAAAACTGCTTCAAATATCACTGTGTTGTTAACTTAGCTATCGGCGCGTAAGCACATCAAGTAAACAACATGCAATGTTGTCATTAAACTGCACGAGTAAAACTGCTTCAAATATCTCTGTGTTGTTAACTTAGCTATCGGCGTGTAAGCACATCAAGTAAACAACATGCGATGTTGTTATCAGACTGCACTTTCCACATGTACAGTAAAAAAAAAAAAAAAAAAAAAAAAAGACGACAAAGTGGAACATACCACATAGAGAAGCCTATGCTGATGCTGCTCTTGTTAAATTTCAGCCTCTGGATCTGTGTCACAGCTTCCAGACTCGCTCAACACAAAATCCTACTCGCGCTCGTGATTCTTTAGCTCCGCCCACACGTCACGCCTCTAGGCGCTCGTGTTTTTCCGGGAAAAATCGGTACAGACTATCTTTCTCTTATGAATATAATAAAACTAAAGACTTTTTGGAGTTATGAAGGATGCAGTACTACTCTATAGGTACTCAAGATTAACAGGATATTGAGTGAAAACGAGCATTTCACCCCCCCTTTAATTATAATATTCGGTCCCTACATGAAGAGAGAGTCAGTGGTCCGCTGAGAGAGGAAAGTGACTCTCCGGCTGCGCAAAGTGAGTCGCTGCTGCGTGAGGAAAGGGAATCGTTCGCTCAACTTCACTGGGTGAGGAAAGTGAATCGTTCGCTGAGGAAAGTGAGTCGCTCGCTGCGTGACTCGTGAGGAAAGTGAGTCGTTCGCTGCGTGAGGAAAGTGAGTCGTTCGCTGCGAGAGGAAAGTGACTCTCCTGCTGCGGAAAGTGAGTCTCCTGCTGCGCAAAGTGGGTGTCCGGCTGCGCAAAGTGGGTCGCCGGCTGCGTGAGGTAAGTGAGTCGTTCGCTAAGGAAAGTGAGTCGTTCGCTGCGTGAGGAAAGTGAATCGTTCGCTGAGGAAAGTGAGTCGTTCGCTGATTGAGGAAAGTGAGTTGTTCGCTGAGGAAAGTGAGTCGTTCGCTGATTGGCTTACAAGTAAACAATCCCCCACGTGGGGTGCATTCTTGTGATTGGCTCAAACAAGGGAGATATCTGATTGGTTGCAGATCATTCCCTGTTTAAAAAAAGGCATTTGTGTGTCGAGCCAAGTCAGAGGAGTCTCAAAATTCACACACAAATGCAGTGAAGTTCACAGACCGCAAGCAGTTTGTAAATCAAGATATATGTGTGTGTGCATCAGAAATACATTTCTGAATCTTGTCCTGTGCATTTGTGAATCTTGAGTGCATTTGTAGATGTTGTTTGCATTTCTGAATTGTGTGTGCATTTCTGAATTTTGTGTGCATTTCTGAATTTTGTAAGCATTTGTGAATCTTCTGTGCTTTTTACATTTTGTGTGTGCATTTGTGAATTGTGTGCGCATTTGTGTATCCTGTGTGTGTATTTATGAATTATGTGTGTGCATGTATGAATCCTATGTGTGCATATGTGAATGTAGTGTGTGCATTTATCTTTATTGATACTCTTTTGGCTCCATATTGTATGTACATTATGAACAGAGCAATGGAAGATTGTATACATTATGAACAGCAGCAACGTGAGAACAGTGGTAATAAATACAGTTGAATGAGTCTGCAAAAGTATTGTTGAACAATGTATTCTATGCAAAATAACAGTAGTGCAATACATGTATGTAAAGTACTGTGACCAGTGCAGTAAAAGAGCAGGTGCAGGTTAGATTGGGTGTGTGGAGTTTAGAAGTGTCACAGCCTCAGGAAAGAAGCTCTTCCTGAGCCTACTAGTGTGAGAGCGAAGGCTCCTGTAACGCCCGCCGGATGGAAGGAGGGAGAAGAGTCCATGGTTAGGGTGAGAGGCATCCTTGATGAGGTTTCTTGCCCTGCCCAGACAGCGCTTGTGATAAATGTTCTCGATGGAAGTTAACTGGGTTCATACATTCAATACATTCAAAATTTTAGCATCAAAATATACTTAAAGTACTAAAAGTAGAAGCATAACATATACTGTATTATTGCATTATAACTGATGCATTAATGTGTAAGAATCGTTTCAATGTTGCAGCTCGTAAAACTGTATTAAACTGTAACTTTATATACTTTATATTCTGCTTGGTCGGCTAATCTATAAAAATATAAAATACTTTATTTTTTAATAATAATTTACATTAATTAGCTAAATTATTAGCTTGTCTGAGGTACAGGTTATTCATTCAAAACAACTTTATATATTTAACACTTTATTTTTATGTTAACTCACTTTACAATATGCTGGCACTAATATGCATTAATTCATGATTAATTCATGAAAAGATAATCATGACTTAATATATAACTCATTAAGGACCAAACCATTTATCAATGATTACTGCATTGGCAACAAATTAACATTTTATATGATTCATAGATAAAGTTATCAATAAATTTTTGTAATTAGTTAAATGTGTCAATGTATTAATTCCTTAATAACATATTAACTAATAGTGTAAAATTCTATCATTAATTAATCATTAGCTAATAATTTGTAAAGGTGTTATTATGTTATTACTTTAACGTTACTTGTTGAGACACATGACTAATAAAAAAAAAATCCATAACCACAATAACATATTAACAATTAGTTAATAGTTCTTTGCCATAACATGATTACTTTGCAAATCATTAGCTAATGATTAATTAAAGTTGACAACTGGAAGTTGAAGTAAATAGCTTTGACCACTGTAGTAATTAAGATTACTACATTTACATCATTAGTTAATATAATGTTATTACGGAACTAATACATTAAAGTAAACTTAACTGATAACAATTTATTTATTACTTAATCTATGAAACATTACATTGGAAATGTTGGTAAGAAGTTAGCCGATGACCGTTATCATCTTCTTCAGCCGTGATCCGCACGTCTCCGGGGGTTCTTGACGTTATCAATTGATCTACTTGTTGTTACTATGAAGAATCACGGATGAGGAAGGAGCACTGATTGGCCAATTTCTTGTTACTGGGCGAAATCATGGTTGCGATAGGAGCTGATTAGCTAATTGCTTGTTGTTACTGGGGAAAATCACGGTTGCGATACAAGCGCTGATTGGCTAATTGCTTGTTGTTACTGGGGGGAATCGCGATACATATGTTTCATGGTTGCAGCTGGGAATGTGATTGGCTGTCATAACAAAGAATAACCACGACCTACAGGTGTTGCCAAGTCTGCTTATTATAATCGACTTTGGGCTTGTTTTTCTGTAAAGTCGCTTACAAATAAATATTGGTAGTCGCGGGTCGCGTTTTTTGGGGGTTGTTTCTAAAATGTAGTTGTTTAATTGGGCTTCATCCCAACTCCATAATAAGTTATCAAGCAGATATTTTATATATGTTATTTAAACGTAGGAGTTCTAGCCCGTTTTCTCTTCCCCCCCCCTCCCCTTTCCCCCCCTTTCCCCATATACACAGGAGACAGCAGAGTTTTTTTCCCACCCACATCCTGCTTCTAATTGGCTCTGACCTAGATGGCATCGAGTACTAGCCAATCAGAGGTAGAGCAGAACAGGAAATCTGTTTTTTTTTTTTTTTCTGGTTAGGAAAACGTCGGCAGCGAGTGACGTAAACTTTCAATGAATGGGCGCCAGTTGCAACTGATGGTGACTGACTGGACTGTAGGATACTTTTTATTATACAATAATAAATAAAGAATTTGTGAATTCAGCAAATTTTAATTATCAGATGTTTACGGTGTATATAATGTACTTGGTACATTTGATATCCCATCAGTTTTCTAATGTTAAATAATGTTCAAAGGTGGTTTGACTCCCTCTTGTGGTCATTGTCCTGAAGCTCAGGGGGCAGAAAAATTAATAAACTGTACGGTGTCTGCAGTTTTGTAAAACTGTGCACAGTTTACCAATCTGTCCACATGGATGTAAATTGACAATCTGTACCCACAGTTTAAAATCTGTCCCCACGGATTGTAAAACCGTGCATGTATGTTTATAAACCGTGGTTTATTTATTTTTCTCTTCCCGGAATCTAGGGGGGCTCCGTAGAAAAAGTCGCTTGTTTTGGGCTTGTTTTCACAGTCCTAGTTGCTTATTTGTCTTGTGAGATCTGGCAACACTGGGGCCGACGTGTTTAGCGCTATTATACACGTAACTCCTAACAAACTGCTTTGATATAATCATGCAAGATTTGCACAATTTGCAAGGCACACGTTCATTTTTTAACCTTAACCGCAGCAAGTGAAGCTAAGCATCGCTAAGTCAACTAGCCTTTTGATCTCTAATATTCTATTTGTAGGTCAACGTGTGTATTGTGTGAACTGTAGGTCCATGTAAGGTGTTATCAAAATCATTGTCGCGTCATCATTATGAATAGGCACTTAGGGTGAAGGGCTGATTTACTCTATGACAGACACTATTTGATAAGGCTCTTTGTGTTTCCAGATTGAAAGAAACCACACCAATAAAGAAACAGGACCGTCTCCTCCCAAGGAGTCAGCTACGGAACAGGACCGTATATTCTCCCGAAGTGTCAGCTATGAAATAGTGTCTCCAGCAGTGCAAAGCTTGCTCAGGAATGGCAGCAGGTTGGTGTGAGAGCATCTGCACACAGTGAGGCCAAGACTTTAGGACAACGGCCTGGTGTCAAGAAGGGCAGTAAAGAAGCCACTTCTCTCCATGAAAAACATCAAGGACAGACTGAAATTCAGCAGGAAGTACAAGGATTGTACAGCAGAAGACTGGCGCAAAGTTATTTCCTCTGATGAAGCTCCCTTCTGACTGTTTGGGACATCCGAAGAATAAATTGTTCAGAGAGAAAATATGAACGCTACCATGAGTCCTGTGACGTGCCAACAATGAAGCCTCCTGAGATCATCCATCTGTGGCTTTTCAACCAAGGAGTGGGCCCTCTCATAATTCTGCTTCAAAACACTTCCATGAATAAAGAATGGTATCAAAACGTCCTGCAAGAACGACTTCTTCCAAGGATCCAAGAGCAAATTTGTGATCCGTGCATTTTGCAGCATGTTGTGTTACTGTGACTCAAGTGGTAGAGCTTTGCATTAGCAAGTGCAAGGTTGTGGGTTCGATTCCCAGGGAACACATGTTAGGTAAATAAAAGAGTTAGCCTGAATGCACTGAAAGTCGCTTTGGATAAAAGCGTCTGCTAAATGTAATGATGGAGAACCATGTCACAAAGCAAGAGTGATAAAGAAGTGGGTCAAAGATCATTACATTGAGACTTTAGATCCGTGGCCAGGCAACTCCAGATCTCAACCTGTGGTCACTACTCAGAAGGTGAGTGGACAAGCATAAGCCCACAAATCATGATCAACTCTGAGAACTAAAAAGGCAAGAATGGATTGCCATCAGTCAGGATTTGGCCCAGTGTAGCTTCCTGGCTTAAAAATGTTGAACTCTTTCACTGATTCATAATGAGCTTTATTAAAAATCTGTCACAGTAGATTTGCAGTAATCACCATTAAATGCCATAAGACATCAGGAATCACTGTAAGAGCTTTACATGAAAACAAACAAAACATAATATAAAGAAACCATGAAACATACATCAAATAACATACAAACTAATACCCCTTATTACATTACATAAAACAAGAAATCCAAAACAATACAGATAAGTCAATTTTACCTTATTCTCCACTTAAACCAGGAGTTAAATCCTTTAAGTTCTCTTTAACCGTATGCCTTTGGATGAATCAACCATGTGCGCTCCTTACTACAATGCTTTGAGCACGCCACAATATATATGCTTAAGTGGATACATTTCAAAATAAAAGACCTCGTTACCACAAATGTACAAACTAATTATAACAAAAAAAAATCCAACGATTAAACAATACACATTCAAAACAGACAAAAATATAAATCATTTAAATATGAAACATTTAAAGTACATAACCAAATCCTTATCACCCAAAAGCTGATATCCAGCATGAATTGCAGAGGTTATGAAGAACAAAGGTCAACACTGTAAATATTGACTCATATTTTCTATTTTTTTTAAACTTGTGCTTATCATTGTTTTTCAGTATACCATAGAAACATGGAAAAATAATCTACAATTACTGAAGCAGCAATTTTTGCAAAAACACAATTTTTGTTAAGGACCACTATCAAAACTTTTGGCCATGACTGTATATAAAGTAAATCTGAAACAATTAAAAAAAGGATAAAATAATTACAAACATGAAATCGCGTTCCACGTCTCAATTAAACGTTCCATCGCATTTGAGAACGTTTCAACTGACAATATGCAGTTGCTCAGTTGGCTATAACCTTGAGCAAAGTTAACTGAATAATCTTTAACCGGGATTCACTGAATCTGGCAACCACAGTCCCATAGCAAAGTTCAAAGTGTGTCCAGATTGCGCAGTTGAGTTGATGAGAGTGTGCAGAACGCTTGTGAACACTCATACTGCTGTGGGACTGAACACGGCCTGACGATGAGAGGATCTGTCGTGCTTTCACTCTGCGTCCTGATCCAGCTGAGTCTACAAAACACAGTCAAAGCAGAGGATGGTAAGGAGCGCGTTTACTTGCACAACAGTAGGCTACGCCAAGTTTTGAGGACCGGGTCTGGTACAAATTATGACATACAAAAATAAATAGGCTATAGGCTCATATGGATTAATCATTAAAAGATCGCTATTCAAACACATGCAATATCTTATTGCTATAACGATAATTCTCTATAGCCTATATTAAACATTTGACATCTCAATCACATCGGAATATTAAAAGCTGATTTTCGCGCAGCCGCTCATCCAGAGAGAGCATGTAAGATTTATGTTTGAAACATATTCACTAAGTCTACTAAAGTAGGTTACATTTCTGTGTTGAAAACATTAAATAGGCCTGTATCAAAATAATTGGGATAAAAGTTTAGGCTATAGTGAGAAACTGACTGTTGGAACTTAGGAACGTTTCAAATATCATTTGATGTCTAATTCACGCAATCAAGAGATTCGTTCAAAAACGATCGAATCATGTTCATTCATTTACTATCTATCTATCTATCTATCTATCTATCTATCTATCTATCTATCTATATATATATATATATATATATATATATATATATATATATATATAATCGTTTTCAGAATGTGAGAACGGTGATCTCTATTCTAAAAATCAGTTATCCAGAGACATAGCTTAATAAATAATATAACATCTAACAGCCTATTTAGCTTATTAAAATGTAGACTACGATGTAAAATGTACAGTCTTACAGACTTACAGTTTACATAATGCCCCTTCTCACCCAGTGTGCGAACTCCATCACCCCAACCCCGCCCCTTTCTTTTGGTACGTTCAGCGATCCGTGGGTGTGTCGACTGTTTTGCTTAAACAGACTGTTACAGGCGTGTATATCGGTTAGGTTTGATCAATGTCTTTATGTATTGGCTATGCATATGTAAAATGGGCATAATGCATGCATAAAAATAAAATGTAACAAATAAAATAAATAATAATAAAATATAGAACATAAAATAGTTTATATATATATATATATATATATATATATATATATATATATATATATATATATATATATATATCATTTAAATTAGTGCTGTCAAAGGAGTAAGCTAATCCTGATTAATCGCGTTAAAGTTTAAAAGTTAAATAAAAATCAAAGTTTCGTTTCAATTATATGCGTGTGAACAACTGTATTTTTATTACCTAATGTAAACAAAGCTTAATAAATACTGTAAAATATGCTTTTATTTGTGAACTGATGTTCAGCTGTTTGTTTTAATAGTCAACTTAATTTTGGGTCATCGTCATAAAAGCTCTGTAAACACTGCTACAGATATGAAGATCTTGTGGAAATTGCAGTAATTTGCAAGAGACAACTTCTCACTTTGAGCACACGAATGCGTGTGTCGTTTATTTCTAAGCAAAAAACAGAATACTAGAATAATGGCGCTGACCGGCGTGTTACGTCATCACGCATTCCGATCATTTAAAGGGACCACGATCCCTGAACAGTTATGCAGAACACAGTGTACAGAACTACACTTAACAATGGTGAATTATGTCTGTAACATTCACTACACACGTCCCCCCAGAATTCACCATATCAGAAAAACCCAGCTGTCAACGGGGGGGTGGGCGTATCAACCGGCCACAGCGACTGCGCTGTACCGGAGTCCGAGGAGACCCCACTGCAGCTGGTGTACCGTCATTACCCGGAAGAGGGGCATGGGGTGTGGGAAGCTCGGGTGAGGTGGGAGCTCCGGGTGGGGGCAGAGCAGGAGGCCGTCCGCGTCGTGGGGGCTGGGCCAGGTCAATGGGCCTGGCCACGTCCAAGTGAGCCGGTTTAAGGCGGTCAATAGAGAGTCGCTCCGGTTTACCACCCCTGTCCACCACAAAGTGTTTGTCCCCTGTCTCCAGAACCCGGAATGGGCCCTCGTAGGGTGGGTGTAGTGGTCCTCTGTGGGCATCGTGGCGAATGAAAACATAGTCGGCTGTTTGAAGTCCAGCGGGGATGTGCGACTGAGGGAGGCCGTGACAGGAAGTAGGGACAGGTGCAAAAAACCTCGCATTATCCAGTAGAGTAGACCGCTGGAGAGTGGCAGACCAGGGAACCGTGGTGCTAGGGACAAAATCCCCTGGTACTCGCAGCGGCTGTCCGTAAACAAGCTCCGCGGATGAGGACTGAAGGTCCTCCTTCGGTGCAGTCCTGATACCCAGCATCACCCACGGGAGCTTGTCGACCCAGTTGCTGTCTTTGAGGCTGGCACGCAGGGCAGCCTTCATCGATCTATGAAACCGCTCACAGAGTCCGTTAGCCTGCGGGTGATATGCAGTCGTGCGGTGGAGTCTCACTCCGAGGCTCTGTGCGACAGCATCCCAAAGCTCGGACGTGAACTGAGCACCTCGGTCAGAGGAAATGTCCGAAGGGGTGCCGAAACAGGCAATCCAGGTGCCAATAAATGCCCGTGTCATCTCGACAGATGCCCCCGATGTCAGTGGCACAGCCTCAGGCCAGCGGGTGGTCCTGTCAACCATGGTTAACAAATATGTGAAACCTTGAGAGGAGGGCAGAGGACCAACCAGGTCCACGTTTACATGGTCAAAACGCCTCTCAGGAACCGGGAATGTTTCTAACGGGGCTTTAGTGTGGCGGTGTACTTTGGCCTGTTGGCACTCAACACAGGTGTTAGCCCAGTCCCTAACGTCCTTCTTAAGGCCGTGCCACACAAACTTTGCTGAAACAAGCCTCTGTGAAGCTTTCGCACCTGGGTGGGAGAGACCATGGATGGAATCAAAAACTTGACGCCTCCACCCAGAGGGAACGATAGGCCGAGGACTGCCTGTGGAGATGTCACACAGGAGCGTTGTGCCGGCATTGCCAAAAACCACGTCCTTGATCTGCAGCCCTGTAGTCGAGGTTTTCAGATGTTGCACGTCTGGGTCTGTGGTCTGAATCGCGGCCATGCGGTTGTAATCCAAACCAAGATGGACTGCCCCTGCCAGAGCCCGTGATAGGCAATCCGCCACGTGGTTGCTCTTACCAGCAATGTGCTGCAAGTCTGTGGTGAACTCTGAAATGTAAGACAGATGCCGTTGCTGGCGGGCGGACCACGGCTCAGCCACCTTGGCCATGGCAAAAGTCAACGGCTTGTGGTCCACAAAAGCAGTGAAGTGTCGGCCTTCCAGCAGGGAACGAAAGTGTCTAATGGCAAGGTAGATACCCAGCAGCTCCCGATCGAAAGTGCTGTACTTCCGCTCACAAAGGCGCAGCTGACGGCTAAAGAAAGCCAGCGGCTGCCAGGCCCCACCCACCCACTGCTCGTAAACTGCACCGACAGCATAATCAGAGGCATCCGAGGTGATGGCAATGGGGGCTGTAGGAGAAGGATGCGCCAGCATGGTGGCGTTCGCTAATGCTGCTTTAGTGGCATCAAAAGCCTTGACTCTGCTCTCAGTCCAGTCCACAGCGTGTTTGGGTTTACCCCTTAAGGCCTCGTGCAAGGGCCCCATGAGCTGAGCGGCTCGAGGGATGAAGCGGTGGTAAAAATTCACCATGCCGAGGAACTCCTGCAGGGATTTGACAGTGAAAGGGCGTGGGAACTGTATGACTGCCTCCACCTTTGATGGGAGAGGAACTGCCCCGTCCTTAGTGACTCTGTGTCCTAGGAAGTCGATGGTGGAGAGACCGAACTGGCACTTGGCTGGGTTGACAATTAGTCCATGGTGGCTAAGCCGCTCAAAAAGGGTTCGGAGGTGTGCCAGGTGCTGAGACTTGGACGTGCTCGCCACCAGGATGTCATCCAAGTACACAAAAAGGAAAGGCAGGTCCCGCAAAACAGAATCCATAAGGCGCTGGAAAGATTGGGCGGCGTTTTTAAGGCCGAACGGCATGCGCAGGAACTCAAACAGACCAAACGGCGTGATCACTGCCGTTTTGGGAATGTCCAGTGGGTGTACCGGTACCTGATGGTATCCCCGGACGAGGTCCACCTTGGAAAAAATCACCTTGCCAGCCAGGTGTGCTGAAAAGTCCTGTATGTTCGGGACTGGATATCGGTCAGGTGCCGTTGCCTCATTAAGCCGCCGGTAGTCACCGCACGGGCGCCAGCCGCCGCCAGGTTTGGGGACGATGTGAAGGGGTGATGCCCACGGGCTGTCGGATCGGCGTACTATGCCCAGGCGTTCCATGTTTGCAAACTCAGCCTTTGCAACGGCAAGCTTGGTCGGGTCGAGGCGCCGAGCGCGGGCGTAGACGGGTGGACCAGTAGTGGCGAGATGGTGCTCCACACCGTGCTTCACAATAGATGAAGAGAAAGTGGGCTGAGTGAGGGCTGGGAAACCGGCCAATAGACGTTGAAAATCATCGGAAGCTGAGAGCATGCTAGACAGTCGTATGGAGTCCGCTTCGCTGAGCGTGCATGTATAAGAACAAAATGTGACAGCGTCAATCAGACGGCGGTTCTTTACATCCACCAACAGTCCATGTGCACACAAAAAATCAGCGCCAAGGAGGGGAACGGCAACCTTTGCAGTAACAAAATCCCAACCGAAACGCTGTCCTCCGAAACACAATTCTACATGCCTCGTTCCATATGTGCGGATGGGGCTACCGTTGGCTGCTTCCATAGGGGGGCCGTGACTGTCGGTTACCATGTCCAAACGGGATGCAGGCAGGACGCTCCTTTGTGTCGCACAGAAAACGGCGTCCGGAGATGCTATCGCGGATGAAAAGCAGCCTGCCTACGCGGCCGACACTCATGGCTACTACTGAGCGCCGGCCCTGGCATTTCCCGAAACACTGAAACTGCACGGCGGACGGCATTTGTTAGCCTTGTTTCCAAACTTTGCATGGTAGAAACACAATCCTGAGGGCTGTTGGGTGCCAGAAGACTGCTGCCGACGAGAAGTGGTCGCAGCAATGAGTGTGGCGTCGTCCCGCATCACTGAAGAGATGTGCGCGGGAAAAAGCGCGGCCGCAAAATGTCCCTGACCTGCCAGGAAAAATTTATCAGCCTCTTCAGCTAGTCTACGACAGTCAGTGATAGTGGTGTTGGCTAATGCAGCTCTCACTTGGGAAGGCAGCTGACGCAAGAAAAGCTGGATAAAAAGGAAATCAGGTCTGTGTTCGCCCAAAAGATCCAGCATACGGTCCATGAGCTCGGACGGTTTGCTGTCACCCAGTCCTTGAAGTGAGAAAAGCCTGCTGGCTCTCTCAGCGTCTGACAGTTCAAACGTTTTCAACAGGTGGGCTTTAAGTGCCGTATACTTTCCATTTTCGGGAGGATTTGTAAGAAGGCTCACCACTCTGGATGCTGTTGAATTTCCGAGAGCAGACACAACATAGTAATATTTTGTCGTATCCACGGTGATCTCACGCAATGCGAACTGCGCTTCAGTCTGGGCAAACCATGAAGATGCTGACGATTCCCAGAATTCGGGGAGTTTGAGGGTGACAGCGTTCGCGGTCATGATCGCGTTGTGTCTCTGGATACGTCCAGCAGACTAATGTCGGGGTCACCAGTGTGGAAATTGCAGTAATTTGCAAGAGACAACTTCTCACTTTGAGCACACGAATGCGTGTGTCGTTTATTTCTAAGCAAAAAACAGAATACTAGAATAATGGCGCTGACCGGCGTGTTACGTCATCACGCATTCCGATCATTTAAAGGGACCACGATCCCTGAACAGTTATGCAGAACACAGTGTATAGAACTACACTTAACAATGGTGAATTATGTCTGTAACATTCACTACAATCTTTCATTTCATCACGCTGAATGCTCACTAAAAACATGACGCAGTCGTCACATTTTCAGATAATTTCAATCTTTATCTAAGGTGGCGAGTTGTATATACTAACTCATCATTTTCTTAATTGAGACCGAAAGCTTGCACGAAAACAAGAGGCAGGATTTATCGCAGGAACCAATCACATTCAGTCATTGGTTGATCATTGTCAAAGTCAATGGACCAAAGGGAGGCAAGCCTCCGCTGTAACTTTACCTGCGGGTATCGCTGAAGGACAGTGTTACTTTATAAAAACGAGTGACTTTTAGACTTTTACTATCATATTTAGTTATATTTGGGCTGTTTTAATTTTGTAATATAGATTATTTTCTGATCCAATTTTGAGGAGAGGATATATTGCCTCCTTTGCCTCCTCGGAGGAAATTACCCTGATTTGAGTGTATGTATATTAGTGATGTCAAACGATTAATTGTGATTAATCGCATATAAAATAAAAATAAATGTTTACAAATTGTTTTCAAAATATATACTGTATGTTCTGGGGCGCATTGATGCACTGGCTTTAAAGTTTCCATTTTTCAAACACAAACGCTTCCTTCTCCGTGGGAGCTCAACAAAACCACGCCCCCTTTTTTGTGTATTCATGTTTGCGGAGGTTAGTCAAAAAACTGTTTTAGTGACTTATTACTGCAGGAACTAGAGGGATGTAGTCCAAATGGGTCGTTCGTTGTAGGCGAATTCTGTTACATAAAATATCTCGCTTGGCATTGAACTTTGAGCTTTAGAATTTTACAGATATTATTTATACTCTAACAACAACATTACACACTAACTAAAGTTTAAAACATGGGATCACGAAGAACGGGACCTTTTAAGGGGCTGAAGCCCAGGGGCCTACAGTTGGGAGGGGCCTACTGCTGCTGGGAAATTATATTTTTCAAACAAACTTACACACTCATTTTCAGTGACGCCCTGCTTGAATGGTTCTTGAATGGCTTGAAAGAGTCCTGCATTCAAATGCACCAATAGGCTTACGCTTGCTGCAAATCATCAGCAAAAGTATTTATCATAAATGTGTCAGGGGGAAGCAGTAAGGAGATATTTAAATTATTTACCAATAAATAGTGTTTTATGAGTTGGTGTCGCAAGGATGAAGTTCACTTTTCACATCTTCATTAGACGCGCCTTTAGGGAGTTTTTGTTTTATTTTATTTTTAAGTAGTAATTTAAAGCTTTATATAAATATATTTATCATGTCTGTGAGGCATGTATTCGCTGAGTTTCGGTTCATTTTTGTTCTCCTGTTCAAGAAAAGTTGGCAGAAAGCACATCATGTTTGTTTCTTTATTTTATAAAAGCACAATGTTTAGTTGATATTGCGAGTGCACACAAATACAACTAGACCCCTTTCACTTATGAATGATGTATAACCTTTATGAGGAAAAATGACGGCATACCCATTAGAAAAAAAAAAAAAAAAAACACAAGTGATCGTGCTGGTGCCTCCATGTCCTGCAAAGTGTGTTTAAGCTTCCACTCTCCACAATGTCTGAATGTCTGCTGAGGAAAGTGATATCTTTGTCCTACTATTCTTTCATCTGTTAAGAGTGATTTCCAATGAAAACGCTGGTCAGTGCATTTGTTGGCTGCATCTTGCAAGCTGTTGAAAGTAAAAATAACTTCTTACCCTTACCAAAAAGTAGTATACTTCAAGTTTATTTTATTAAGTATACTTAAGTAAAGTTCAAGTATATTTTTAAGTATACTTCATGGAACAAAAATACAAATATCAGTGTTCTAGTAGTATACTTGTACAGTTTCAGTTCTCCTTGGGACTAAATTAGCCCACTTTCTAGTATATAAAAGTATACTTTTAAGTATACTTTAAGTATAACAGTAGCAAATTTTGAGTACACAAAAAGTTTATCTCTATGTCTGTAATTTGTACTGCAATTATTCTAAAAGTGAACTTATAGGTATACTGATAGTTTACTAATTAAATACTTTGTACACTTTGAAGTATAGTCTTAGTAAACTACTAGTTTAGTAGTTTTTTTTACTGCAAGTATACTCTTTTTATTTAAGTTTACTTTACATCATACATTAAGTATACTACTATATCCCTATTTAGGTTTGAATTTGTATAGATATTGTTGTATGAATATGGACATACAAAACATCCAAATAAAGAACAGGGTATCTGCTTGTAAACAAAAACATTTTATTCTAGCTTCATGCATTCATTTTTTAAAACACTTTAATGTGGGTAAGTTTCATAAAAAAAATAGAGAAATAAAATTTTGAACAAAAAAGCTGGAAAAATACTATGAATTGGTTTCAGAATGATAATCAAAATGTAGATGGAGTTAATCAACACCCCAAAAGCTTGAATGTAATTATTACCTCTTTATCGGTTGACATTTTATTCCATAACATTACAGTTTTGATGTTGTTTCATGTCAGATGATCGTGTTACATGTGTTAGTATCTGTTGTTTCTTTTTTCTTCTTTTTTTCCGCTGACATCCTGGAGCTCACATCTCCGAAAAAATTCAACAAATTTTCAAATAGATCTTATCTATATTAACAAACCACATATTTGAAGTATAGTATACTGTAAACAACTACATCTTTTCATAAAAAAATATACAAATTATAGTGGATTTGGGTGTCTGCCATGACATCCACTGTGGGAAAATACACCAAGTGGAGTGATATAAATATGATAAAGTGATATAAACAGTGAAACGGTTGGAGTTCAGATATCACCAATATACCGAAAATCAATATCGCAACTCAGAAAAAGGCTCGCAAATTCAATCAGTTTCGAGAACCAGAAAGAACTGTTGTATAAATATATATTATGCAAATTCTTAGGTTAGACAATATATAATATTACTGCTAATGTTAATATTACTTTAAGCATGTGAATTGTCATAAAATGTTAATAATAAGTCAACAGTGAAATTTGAAGGACAACCAATTGCTTCTTTTGTTTTCAATTTCTATGTCAGTTTAACTAAAAATGAATGGCAAATCATAGTGTGAATATGACTATTTTATGAATTACACAGGACCTGTTTTGCAAACCAAGTTTGGGGCCCTGAAAGGTGTATATATGAAAGCAAAGGGAAAGGACACAGTTGTCCATTCCTACCTGGGTGTTCCATTCGCCAAGCCGCCCGTGGGTCCTTTGAGATTTTCTCCTCCACAGCCTGCAGAGAAATGGGCCGGAGTGAGAGACTCTACAAAACAGCCCTTCATGTGAGAATAAAACCAAACTAATGCAACTGTAGATCAGCCGTTTCGTTCAACACCCAGATTTGACATTGTTCCTCTGTATCTGTTCCAGGTGTCTGCAGGAAAAGCAGTTAATTGTAGACTTAGTAGCCAATCTATCATTGAAGTTAGAGGTTCCTGACTCATCAGAGGACTGTCTTTACCTCAACGTCTACACACCCTCTAAACCTGGAGCAAATGACAAGCTGCCTGTAAGAGTGACTGATTTGGATAAACTTTGTTGCACTTTTATGAATTTATTGTAATGTTGTTTTTAATGGTGTAAAAGGTCATGGTTTGGATCCATGGTGGAGGTCTGTCGATGGCTGCTGCGTCACTGTTTGACGGACATGTGTTGGCTGCCTATCAGGATGTAGTTGTGGTTCTGATTCAGTACAGACTTGGCCTACTTGGATTTTTCAGGTAAAAAAGAAATGGTTACCAATATAAAGATCCAACAAAACCTAAAATGGTTCATTTATTAAATTAAATCAATTCTAAATTCTTGATGTAAACCTGTCCATGCATTGGAGTGACCATAAAAAATCTAGGTCAGCCCATGTGTCTTTGGACTTCAGACTTACATGTTAATTGTGAACTGCCATAAAGTCCTATTAGTTCATGTTTTTGATGTTTGAGATTCTCTGATTAGTGACTGATACTGTGGCGCTGAGGTCTAAGGTCTCTGATGAGCTTGTATGATGATCCTCTACCCTTTAGCACGGGAGATGAACATGCTCCAGGAAACTATGGTCTTCTGGATCAGGTCGCAGCTCTTCAATGGGTTCAGGAGAACATCCACAGCTTCGGTGGAGATCCTGGATCAGTGACCATCTTTGGAGAGTCTGCCGGAGGAGTCAGTGTCTCTTTACATGTAAGGATTCAAACACAAAGATTTGATCATGTAATGACTGGGAAATTATATTGATCTGGTTTAAAGATGGCTTAAATAAAGATACACTTGTGTGTTTTAATGATTTTCTCCTCCACATCTTTAGGTTCTTTCTCCATTATCCTCAAACCTCTTCCATCATGCCATCGCAGAGAGTGGTACGGCAGCAATGGATGCTATCATGAGTCCCAACCCTCTGCCAACAGCCCAAGTACATTTACCCAATGCAATACAATTTCAGATTTACAATTATCATCTTATTATACCTTGACTTACAGATTTTTAATCAAAACTCATCAACATTTTTCTGTAGTATGTAGGAAATGCATCTGGCTGTGATATTTCCAGCACAAAGAAGATTGTAGACTGTGTGATGCAGCTGACAGAAGACGACGTACTCACACTGGTTAAGGTCTGTCTGTTCACAATCTGGGTTTTTTTAAAAATCATATGCACTAAATGTTGTGTTTGAATTGATGTGTCTTTTGAAACAGGAGCATCCAATGGTTCGTTTTGGAGTGACGACGGATGGCCAGTTCCTTCCCAAACCTGTAGAGGAGCTTCTTCAATCCCAGCAGTTTAATAAAGTGCCTCTGATCAATGGAATCACGAATGATGAGAGTGGATACATGCTGCCCAATGTAAACACTGTTTCACTGTTGAAATATGTAAAAATACAAGCATAAGATTTGTTTTCGTCCAAAACTTCAGCCAGAATTGTACAGTATATTCATATTTAGCAAATGTTTTCCATAGTTCTTTTCACCAGAAGGATGGACAGATGGGATGGACGTGGAGCAGATCTTGCCATTTTTGACCATATTTAACCCCACTGTAAGATAAAAAAAACGTTTATTTTTCTTATATATATATATATATATATATATATATATATAGAGACATTTTGTGATGTCAAACGATTAATCGCGATTAATCGCATCTAAAATAAAAGTTACATAATGTATGTGTGTGTGTTGTGTATATATAAATACATACACATACAGCAAATATTTGTAAAATATTTACATGTATATATTTATATTCATATAAAATATATCATATAGAAATATATTTAATATATAAACATCACATATTTTTCTTAAATATATACATGCATGTGAGCGTATTTATATATAAACATAGTAAATTCTGTAGAATTTTATTTTAATTGTATTTAAAAATTGATTTTTATTATTAATAATTTTAGATAATATACTACAATTTAATGTAATATAATTTTAATTTAATATAAATTTTTGATATAATATTTCTGGTCTGTTTTCCTCCCCTTTAGCTTCAAGATCAGTCCGTTGCTGAGCTTGTATTAAATGAGTATTTAGGCACATCCCCTGACAGGACTGAAATCCGAGACGGTTTTCGAGAGATGTTAGGAGACTTTTTGTTCAACATCCCAGCTCGGAAGGTAGCGAATTACCACAGAGGTGAGAGTTTGTAGAAGTATAACTGTTTATTTCGCAGATGGCTATTTCAGTGATACTCGAAAGTAATTGGGGATTTTGTCTATTTCTAGATGCCGGTGCTCCAGTATACATGTACGAATTCCAGCACCCTCCAAGTGTACTTCAAAAGAAACGACCTAGTTTTGTTGGAAGTGACCATGGAGATGAAGTTATATTTGTGCTTGGTTTTTGCTTTGCAGATGGACATATGAAACTGGAAGGTACAGCCCTGAATAATATTTAGAAACAAATTTAAACAATCTAAAAGTGCCATCACATTAGTACATTTTCAGCAAAGTTTGTGGACAAAAAGGTCCATTGTCTTTTATCAGTAGTGTATTGATGTATGAAGCCCAGTGCACACAGAGGTCACTTTCAAATCAAATGCATTTCTGAAATTTGTATGACTAACCTGAATCTGTTGCGAAATCTGCATAGGGAATTTCTAAAACAGATTTCTGAGATAATTACTTGATTTCAACAACAAGTAAGTACAGTAAGATTTAAGAAAAAGGAAGAAATATTTCCCTTTGCAGATTTTGCAATGGGTTCAAGTTGGTCATGTAAATTTGCTCATCTTAAGATCTCAAACTTTGTTTTCATTTAAATATTAAATCACAACTGGATTCTATAGATAGTGACAATAAATACAGTGTCTCTCTTAGGTTTTTCTGTTTGATGTCTTTCTTCCTTTTTCAATTCAGAGGAACTGTCAGAAGAAGAGAATGAACTCTGTAGAACTGTCATGGCTTACTGGGGAAACTTTGCTCGCACTGGGTAAGTGACACTTAACAAAGTTGTCGGGTTCATATTTTTGAGTGGGAAGTAAAGTCAGATATTTTAAGGGTGATACAACTGTCCTGATATCACTAAGAAGAAAAAACTTCAATCAAAGGATGGAATTCTTAAAATGAAAACATTAACTATGATTAATATCTATATTATATTTACTATATCTTAAAAAATTTAATAAGCAGTGAAGCAGCTTTGATATAATATGAATATGGTAATAAATATAAAAAAGCCTGCAGAGAAATATAAAAAACAGTTAACAGTCTGTTAAATCAAATCATGTGGTGTGACCAACATGTAAAACAAAACAGGAAGTGATATCATAGAGAGAACCCCAAATATAATCCCTTAAAATATCAGGTCAGGTTAATTCAGGTGTAAAATGTCATGTGGTGCGACTCTGAAAAAGTCATGACATTTATGAAGTAATAATTTTGATTAACTACTTTTTTCATGATATTTTATAATATTTTACTAAAAATATATATTTTAAACTTGGGATCACTCACATGTTTTCAGGTTTATCTGACAGTTACACCACATGACAATTTTTGTGTCTTTTAATAGAAATTCATATTGAAATAGTTTTTTGTTGTTGTTGTTTTTTTCGTCATGGTGTGACTCTCCAAACATCCTGACATTTATCAGTTAATACTTGATATCATTTTTACAAAATATTTAATCAAATTTTATTAAAAACATTGAATTATATATTTAAGACTTAAATCACACATGTAAAAAGCAAAATTACTTTTTACTTGATAGTTACACCACATGACATTTTAAGAGACATTTAATTGAAAACCTTTTTGTTTTCCAAACCGAATTAGCTCTAGTTGAAAAATGTCATGCGGTGAGACTCTCCACATTAAATATATAACATATATTTATTTGTAATCACGTTAAAAGAAAATATTTTTTACTTGATAGTTACACCACATGACATTTTTATGTGGCCTTTTCGGCCTTTCAGTTTTCCAAACCAAGTAATTTCATGGTGTAAAATGTTATGAGGTACTCTACGAAATCATCCTGACATTTTTGAATTATTCTATAAAAAATATGTTTCATCATATATAAATATATTAATCTATTTATAACTTGTTTAGATCACACACGGTATAAAGGTTTTCCAAACCATATGAAACCAACATGAATACAAAATAATACATTTCCAAACATTTGGCATATGCATTTAAAACCAGATTTTAAAAAACGTTTTCCTGGTGGCAGGTCTCCGAATGGTCCAGGCCTCACCAAGTGGCCTAAGTTTGGAGCTGAGGCTGAGTATCTCAGCATTGGACTGGAACAAAAACCTGGGAAAGACCTGAAGGGAAAACACTTCACTTTCATGACTCAAACTCTTCCACAGATCATAAAAGAGCGAAAGGAAGGCAAGTTACCCATTTCAGAATTGGTGTAAAATTAAGAAGTGTTTAATACAGTTTTTTTTTTTTTTGCGAAATGTAAGTTAAGTTGGTTCTTTATGTATATTATTGGTCTTTTTGATAGGACCTCTAGTGCAAACAAAATTAGGATCTCTGAGAGGTGCCTTCTTGACTGTGAAGGGCAAGGACACAGTTGTTAATAGTTATCTAGGTGTACCATTTGCCAAGCCCCCCGTGGGACCCCTGAGACTGGCTCGGCCCCAGCCTGCAGAGAAATGGGACGGAGTAAGAGATGCGACCAAACAGCCACTCATGTGAGATGTCGCACAAACACATTTCAATTCAAACATCTTTAGTTAGACATTTCTATGATATAATGATCTAATTGTCTCTTTAGGTGCATCCAGGACAGGAAAGTTAGTATCACTGAACTTAAGTTTCTCGGTATGGATGTGGAGATTCCCGAGGTCTCGGAGGACTGCTTGTATCTCAACATCTACACTCCAGTCAAACCTGGCCAAGACACAAAGCTACCAGTAAGTTGATCAACAATATAGATGAATTTAGGACTGAAACGATTCCTCGAGTAACTCGATTACAAAAAATGATCGAGGCAAATTCCTCTGCCTCGAAGCCTCTTTTAATTTATTTTAAATCTCACTTCAGGTTATTTCGCAATGATTTGTTTAATATGACACAACGAATTTACGTCACCCACAAAGCAGAAGGACACAAACTGCGTTGCAATGAAATCTCATACTGCAAGGAGTCAGCACAGGCGGCAAGGAAGTCGACTGGAAGTTGAAGTCGGCCGCATGCCGCCATCTTGTAGCAGAACTTCACTTTCGTTAGCATCCCATTGACCTCCCATTCATTTTGGCGTCATTTTGACAGTGAATAACTTGACATCTGAGGCATTTAAAGACTCCATTTGTAAAGGGCTCCATTACCTTCTTTGTTACATTATGGCCCTGTAGAAACAGTTTTCGTAAAAATAGGCTAACGATTGCGTCATAACCACTCAGCTCTCTGTCGCACAGTAGATAATTTACCGTACAGACAGGAGGAGAAGCTCGCAGGCAATTAGCTTAATATGGCGTACTGGCGTTACATTTTAAAATACTATACAAAATAATTAATCAGAATACTTACTCCTGCTCACTCACGACAAAGAACTCCCCGCTCAAGCTCGCCGTCTCTGAAAGATTAACGATGGCAGTTTGCACGCACAGCTACTAGAAGATTTACATCTGTCAGACAGGCTGCTGACGTCATCAAGCTTAGTTTGAGTCTGCGCGTCAGAAACAGAAGTGCTAAAAATAGCTAAAAATGGCCTTCACTTGTCTCAATTGAGTTCCAATGGGGTCGCTGTATCAATTTCTTTTACTGTCTATGAGTCAGCAGTGTTTTCATTTGAGGGCAGGGGCAAACGTGAAGAGAACGTCGTGGTGTGTCCATTGCAAGATAGAGCTGGCATACCACAACTAGGGCCCTATGATTTCCACGATGCAGAAAATGCGGAGGGAATCGCGGAATCCAGTCAAAAAAACTGATTTTACAGTTTAACGCGGAATGGCATGGAGATTTGCCAAATTTGGAATGAATTAATCAAAAATAGGTCATTGCACTTACATCAAATCATGATATGAATCCTGCATGTTCTGCGTGTCTCTGTTAATGAATGGAGCAGAAGCGCGACTTCCTTTATCAAACACACTGAAGCGCGCGTGACGCTCGCCGTAATTTCAGCGTCTGCTGTCTCACTAAATAAGGATGTGAACACATGAAAAACATCTCCAGAACTGCTCTGACAGTCACTTCATAAGCATAATTTGAACGTTTGATTTGAGTAAAACTAGCGTCACATCACATACACATAACTGTAAAGGTACGTCAACATGTCAAAATAAAAGTCCGTTTTTTTTAAGGTTTATTCACACAACATGTTTTATTTTTAATAGTACATCCCCTTTGTTTACCAAAAAGTTAAGTTTGCTTAGTTTTTAATAATTAAAAGATAAATTAAATTAATGTTTTATGTGTTTAATGTGCATCTCAGAAAATGCTTTATTTTAAACCCCAACTGAATGGCACTTAAATGCACTTAATTCATCTGTCAACTTTATTGTCATTGTTTACAGTACAAGTACAGACAGAGAAACAATGATTTTGATGTATGCATTGCATTTTATGCATTTAAAAATTAAAAATTTTACAAATTTAAAAATTCTAAAAAAAGAAACTTTGTTGTTTATTTTAAGAGACCCAGGAGTCTTATTTTCTCTTGCATAATTAATATTGCACTTTAATTAAGCAAAAACACATTTTATCTGATTACATGGTTAATCGATGGAATTTTTGGTAGAATACTCAATTACTAAAATATTCGATAGCTAAAGCCCTAGATGAATTTCCTCATAGAAAAATGTGTTGGAGAACATTTCCTTGTGTTTTCTAGGTGATGGTTTGGATTCATGGTGGAGGACTTTCTCTTGGTTCAGCTTCAGTGTATGACGGCTCCGTTCTGTCAGCGTATCAGGATGTGGTTGTGGTGCTGATTCAGTACAGATTGGGTCTGCTGGGATTCTTTAGGTAGGCAATGTGATAAATGTTGATAATCATAATTTGATAATTCATAATTCAATTCAAATCATTTTGGTACGATACATGATATTTTGTTATGGCAGTTCAAACATAAAAGCCATTGAGTCTCTTCAATTTACATATTATTATTATTATTATTACACCAGATAATTGAGAATTATTTAAATAAATAATTAGAAAATAATAAAAAAATTAATAAGAAAGCAAGATGCGAATGTAGCTGAATTCAGATAGTAGCAGATTCTTACCTTGATTTTGTGGATTTTTAACAACTACAAGTGGGTAAAATTTGTATCCTGTGTAAGAATTAAATTTTTTTATAAAAAATTTAATTGGTTATTAGAACCTAAATTGGTTAAATTGGAGATGACAGGAAGCGAAGTGGGAGAGAGAGAGAAAGTGTGATCGGGAAAGGTCTTTGGGTCAGGATTTGAACTCGGGACGCACGTAGCATTGCGTATTAGTAATTAAAATTAAAATTATGTAATCAATATATTGAATATTCATCATCACATTAATACAGCAATACACATGCCAAAGCGAATGTGTTAACTTTAAATATTAATTAAATGTTCAGTGTTGTTATGTTAATGCATAATATGTTTATGTTAATTTGTTTTTGTGCGAAAGTATAAGGGATGCACTGAAAATATTTGGCTGAAATAATTTTGGAGGGCTGAAATCGTAGACGAAACATTTACGAGTAATTTAGCAAAAAGTTATTTTCGGTTTTTTAATAAATGTAAATGATCAATTTTGTTTTTGGTGTTTCATTAAAAAAATTATTTTTGTGCATTACCTGTATGGTGCGAGTAAATTATTTTTTTTTTATTACAGATTAAGATTAAAGATTCCTTTTCTCTTTTTCGTAGCACGGGAGATGAACATGCGCCAGGAAACTATGGTTTTCTGGATCAGGTCGCAGCTCTTGAGTGGGTTCAGGAGAACATCCACAGCTTCGGTGGAGATCCTGGATCAGTGACCATCTTTGGAGAGTCTGCTGGAGGAATAAGTGTATCCACGCTGGTATGGGTCTTTATTAATAGCATAGTAACTCAACTTCATTACGGTTAATTATTAGTTTGGAGTGATCAATTCATTTCTGTGTCATTTGTGTCTTCAAGATTCTTTCACCATTGGCTTCTGGTCTGTTTCATCGTGCCATTGCAGAAAGTGGGACGGCCTTGTGGGACGGTTTAGTGATGGGCAATCCTTTACTGAGGGCTCAGGTACCATTTCATATTCTTCTTATATTTTCATATTTTTTATTTGTATTAAGTGCAACTGTTTTTAAAGGGGGGGTGAAATGCTCGTTTTCACTCAATATCCTGTAAATCTTGAGTACCTATAGAGTAGTACTGCATCCTTCATAACTCCAAAAAGTCTTTAGTTTTATTATATTCATAAGAGAAAGATAGTCTGTACCGATTTTTCCAGGAAAAACATGACCGGCTGGAGGCGTGACATGTGGGCGGAGCTAAAGAATCACGAGCGCCAGTAGGCTTTTGCGTTGAGAGCGTTTGGAAGCTGTGACTTTACCGTGAGGAAAAACAAACCATGGCTAACAGTCAGATTCAGCGTATATTTATGATCCAGAATCAGATCCAGAGGCTGAAATTTAACAAGTGTAATCTTCACACACAGGCTGAGTGGGTTAGCTCTGGGGTTCAAAGTAAATCATTCACCAGGCCGACTGTCGCTGGAGAAAACTTAAAGTTCTTTATTTGTCATAAATCAGGGTTCTGGGTAAAGGGGAGAAAACTTGAACTTAAGTACTTCTTCTCTCTCAGGTTGCTCCTTTCTGCATCAATTTATTTCTGGAACAGAGGCAGAAGAGGTGTAGGATTAGTCAAGGAGATTCGCTGTACTCACGCCGTTGATTAAGCCTCTATCTTCAAGAGGATAGTTGGGCTGGCTGGGCTTGAATGCATCCAACACTGAGTCTGTCCTCTGCCCCTTCTTCTCCCTCTACTGTGGCTTTGTTCACCTTTATGTGATTACTAATTGGGCCCAACAGCCTGCAGCTGAGGCAGCCTGCCAGAGGGGAATGCTGCACACCTGTGTTAGAGCTGTCCTTGGTCCTGAACACCCCTGTTCACCCAGACCTTGTGTCCTCTGATGGTGCTATCCATGGTGCTGCAGGTGACTGTGCTGCGTTGTGATGGACTGGTTCCTTCTGGCCACCACATACCCCCTTTTCCAGCTCCAAACTCCTATTTGGAGCGCACGCCCAAGAGCAGTCATGCCTCCTGGACATGGCATCAGCATTCGCATGAGAGCTCCCAGCCCGGTGTTCTACTTTAAACTGGAAGTCCTGCATCTGAAGAAACCAGCGAGTGATTCTTGCATTTTTCCCTTTGTTTTGAGACAACCATTTTAGGGGAGCATGATCAGTTATTAAAACAAATTTTCGACCCAACAGGTAATACCTCAATTTTTCAATAGCCCATTTTACAGCAAGACACTCCTTTTCTATTGTGGCATAATTCTTCTCATGGGGCAGCAACTTACGGCTAATAAACATGAGGGGGTGTTCCAGGCCATCCTGCAACTGAGACAGTACTGCTCCAACCCCAACTTCGGAGGCATCGGTTTGTAGAAGGAACTGTTTGTTGAAGTTCGGGGCTTGTAGGACTGGTTCACCACAGAGGGTCTGCTTGAGTTCGGTGAAGGCCCGTTCTGCTTCTTTGGTCCAGCTCACCTGGTTTGGGAGGTACTTGCGGGTCAACTCTTTTAGGGGGGCTGCTTTTGTGGCGAAGCCAGGTATGAACATTCTGTAGTAAGCAAGTAGCCCAAGGAAGGTTCTTACCTGTTTTTTGGTTTGAGGTCGGGGCCAGGTAAGTATGGTGTCAATTTTCTTGGGTTGGGGTTTCACATTTCCTCTCCCAACAATATACCCTAGATAGTTGGCCTCCTCTTGGGCGAGTGTACACTTGTCTGGATTTGCTGTAAGAGCCGCTGACCGTAATGCTTGTAATACAGCTACAGCCTCTAGATGGTGAAGATGTTCCTCCCAACTCCTCTCATGGATAACAATGTCGTCGAGGTATGTAGCAGCATATTGCTGGTGGGGACGGAGGACTCTATCCATGAGCCTTTGAAACGTGGCTGGTGCCCCATGGACCCCAAAAGGAAGAACCCGGTACTGAAAGGTCCCCTCAGGAGTGTAAAAGGCAGTTTTTGGTTTGGCATGGGGGGTTAGAGGTACTTGCCAGTACCCTTTGGTCAAATCAGTGCAGGGCCCAGTTGCTCGATTAACTCATCTATCCTTGGCATAGGGTAGGTGTCGAACTGGGAAACTTCATTCAGTTTTCTGTAATCATTACAGAATCGTGTGGTCCCATCTGGTTTGGGCACAAGGACAATAGGACTTGACCACGGACTTTGGGACTCCTCTATAACACCTAGGTCAAGCATTTTCTTTACTTCGGTCCGGATGGCTTCCCGTTTTGCTTCTGGGATCCTGTAGGGTCGAAACCTCACTACCTTCCCTGGTTCCGTTATTATATCATGGGCTATAAGGGAGGTCCGTCCAGGCAGATCCAAGAAGATGTCACGGTTTCGCCACACGAGTTCATGTAACTCCTGCTTTTGCCTAGGGGAGAGCTGGTTACCCATATTTACCTGCAGGGTTATAGGAGAAGCAACACTGGCTGTAAGCACATTGCTCGTAGGCGCGATAGGTTCATACCACGTTTTCAGAAGGTTTATATGGTAGATTTGCTGGCCTTTCCTCCTGCCAGGTTGGCGCACTCTGTAGTTGACCAGACCCACCTGCTCTACAATCTCATAGGGCCCCTGCCACTTGGCCAGGAACTTGCACTCGTTGGATGGCACTAGTACTAATAGCTTTTCTCCGGGCTGAAAATCTCTTATCTTGGCTCCCCTGTTGTAGATTTTGGCCTGTTGTTGTTGGGCCTGTTGCATGTGTTCCCTTACTATCGGCCAGACCCTTGCCATTCGGACGTGCATCTGTTCAACATGCTCAATGACGGTGCGGTGGGGTGATGGTTGCTGTTCCCAACTCTCTTTAGCGAGGTCCAGAATCCCTCGAGGTCGACGCCCGTAGAGGAGTTCAAAGGGCGAGAAACCAGTGGAGCTTTGTGGGACCTCTCGAATAGAGAACAAGATATATGGTAACAGGTGATCCCAATTTTTGCCGTCAATCTCAATCACTTTCTTTAACATGTGTTAAAGGGTTTTGTTTAACCTCTCTACCAGCCCATCAGTCTGGGGGTGGTATACGGAGGTTTTTATTTGTTTTACCTTCAATTGCCGGCAGGTCTCTTTCATAACCGTAGACATGAAGCAAGAACCTTGGTCAGTAAGGATCTCGTCGGCGATCCCCACCCAGCTGAAGAGTTGGACCAGTTCTCGGGCGACGGCCTTTGAGGTGGCTGATCGGAGAGGTATGGCCTCTGGGAATCGGGTGGCATAGTCAAGGATGACTAGAAGGTACCGGTGTCCCCGGTTCGATTTTGGCAGTGGTCCTACAATATCCAGTGCAATCCTGCTGAAAGGGGTCTCAATGATTGGTAGAGGAATAAGGGGGTTTCGCTAGGTTACCTTTGGGCTGTCGAGTTGACATTCAGGACAGTGACGACAATATTCTTCTACCGCCTTTTTAACCCCGGGCCAGTAGAACCGTGTGAGGATCCTTTCATAGGTCTTCTCGGTCCCCAAATGGCCCCCCAGCAGGTGAGTGTGGGCGAGATATAACACTTTAGTGGTGTATGGCTTGGGTACCAGAAACTGATTTATAGTTTCACCCCTTCGCTGATCCAATCGGTTTTTGATCATAAAATGTTGATATGTGAGTCTACTCACCCCAACTTGTGGCTGGCCCTCAATCAGCTGGACTTTTCCCCACGCTTGGCTCAGTACCGGGTCTTGCAGTTGAGCGGTGCCGAACCGTCCCAGCCTTTCTCCTTGGAGGATTTCTGCCGGGGGAAATTCAGGAAATACTTCATGGTATTCTATATCGTCCCGAATGTGTACCCCTTTGGGGTCTTCTGAAGCAGTGGCAGTGGAGTCAGAGCTATGCTCCTCACCTCTATCACGATTGTGAGGCTCTTCAGGGCTGGTTGCATCTGCATCTGTGGTCCCTGCATTGGTTCGAAAAACGCAGGTTGGATAGCCGGTCTCTTCTTCTGCGCCGAGTAGGTTTCCTCCCCCCTGTAGCTCGACTTGTCCAGTAGGCAGAAAAGGCTTGACAGTCTCGGCCCACGAGGACAGGGACTGGCAGGTGAACGACGACCCCTGCTCATACTCAGAACTGCCCCCGTGGGGTGACCATTCTTAATTCGGCAGTGGGGTAGTTTCTGGTGTCCCCATGAATACAGGAAACGGAGATCTCTTTCCCCATGATGGGTCCTGCAAATTCTGGCCGGACTAGTGTTACCATACTGCCTGAGTCTATAAGTGCTTCTGTGTCTTTGCCCCCAATCTTAACAGGGATTCTAGGGGCGGCCGTCCCCTCATGAGCCCAACAGGTAGTAAGAAAATGGCATGGAAACCTGGATTCCGAGGTACTGGCGGTGGGCATCGGCTCCTCTCGGCCTGGGCAATCCCGGGCCAGGTGTCCCTCCCTCCCACACGTAAAGCATCAGAATGGAGCAGGATTTCGTAGAGGCCTCTCATCTTTCCAGTTTCATTGGGGTTTTAGGGGTCCGGGTTGGACCACTTCGGGGTGCTTCCTAGGAGGTTCTCGCTCTTGTCTTGGTTTCCAAGGGAGGTTTTTGGGTACCTCAGGTTTCATCAAGCTCACCGTCACCTGGTGGTTTTCTAGGCATGCAATCAAGGCATCTACACTTGGTGGTCCCTGTTGAGCCACATATTTTTTTGCATCTGTAGGCAGGCCACGTGTGCACCGATCAATCACCACTAGGGCTGCACGATGTGTAGTTTAAGCATCGATATCGCGATGTACGAATCCATGATAGTCACATCGCAGGATGTGCGATGTAGGCTGTCGTAGTTGATCCGTTATTCATTAACTGTACGGGCCATCTGCTCCACGGCCCTTGACGAATGTGATTCGCGGATTAATTGCACAGCTAAACCATCATAGAGTGAAAGTTTATCATTGACAGGACTGAAAACCACATGCAAGTTGAACAGGGCAGAGAGAGAGAGAGAGAGAGAGCGCGAGACAGACAGAGAGAAAGAGCGTGCGTGAGAGAGACAGAGGCCGGTGACACACTGGCTGCGTGGCATGAGCGTCGCGTGTCTGAAGCGTCCCAGAAGCGTGGTGGCTGCCTCGCGTTTTGTGTGTCTTTACACACCAGAACCGTGCCTGACACGGCGCTGGGCTGGCGCGCTGCTGCTAGAGAGAGAGAGCGCGCGCAAGAGAGACAGAGAGAGAGTACATTAGAAGTACCATCAATGTTTATAGAAATGTATATGGATTTATTTTGCATGTAATTTATTTCCTTTTTTTTTCCTCTTATGAATATATATATGTATTTTTGTTTTGTTTGTTTCTATTCTGATATGTACAATGCTTTGGCAATATGTACCTTTGTATGTCATGCCAATAAAGCAATATGAATTGAATTGAGAGAGAGAGAGAGAGAGATAGAGAGAGAGACCGATTTTCAAACAACACAAGCTCTGTCTTGCTCTCTCTCCCTCGCGCATATTAATCAATTGACACGATGGTGTCGATGTTTAAATCATTTAAAATGAGAATGTAAGTGTACTCACCCCATTTGTTTGTAAGAAAAAATATTGCAATATATATCGCAAAAAAATAAAATATCGCAATGTCATTTTTTCCCAATATCGTACAGCCCTAATTACCACCCTTTCTACCGCAGATGGCCCTTCTCCTTCGTCCAGCCAGCTTCTCACCATGCGGGCTAACGTGGTTACTTGGGCCCGTGCTGGAAGTGATGAACGGTATTCCCAGCTATGGACACGCTGGGCCTTGGCAGGCAGGCTGAGCCCATATTGGGCCAGGATTGACCTCTTGACCACTTCATAGCTTGTAGCCTCATGAACGGTGAGGTCACGGCAGGCCTTCTGGGCTTCCCCAGTTAGCAGAGGGAGTAGCAGGTTCGCCCAGTCTGCCCTGGGCCATCTCTCTCTTTGGGCAGTTTTTTCAAAAAGGTTCGAGATAGGTTTCAACATCATCTTCTCTCGTCATTTTGGTCAGATAATCTTGGGGCCTCCTACTGTGTGCCTCAGTCCTTCGGCAGAGCTCTGTGACTGCTGCATTCAGGGTCGTTTTGGCCTGCAGAATGGCGGTTAGGGCTTCCTCCATTTTCTTAGCGTTTCTCTTCACTGTCCGAATCCCAGGCGAGGCTCAACTCATGCCCGCATTCTCCACCACATGTAATCTTCACACACAGGCTGAGAGGGTTAGCTCTGGGGTTTAAAATTAATCATTCACCTGATTGATTCGACTGACTGTCGCTGGAGCAAACTTAAAGTTCTTTATTTGTCATAAATCAGGGTTCTGGGTAAAGGGGAAAAAACTTGAACTTAAGTACTTCTTCTCTCTCAGGTTGCTTCTTTCTGTATCAGTTTATTTCTGGAAGAGAGGCAGAAGAGGTGTAGGATTAGTCAAGGAGATTCGCTGTACTCACGCCGTTGATTAAGCCTCTATCTTCAAGAGGATAGTTGGGCTAGTTGGGCTGGCTGGGCTGGCTGGGCTGGCTGGGCTGGCTGGGCTTGAATGCATCCAACACTGAGTCTGTCCACTTCCCCCTTCTTCTCCCTCTACTGTGGCTTTGTTCACCTTTATGTGATTACTAATTGGGCCCAACAGCCTGCAGCTGAGGCAGCCTGCCAGAGGGGAACGCTGCACACCTGTGTTAGAGCTGTCCTTGGTCCTGAACACCCCTGTTCACCCATAACTTGTGTCCTCTGATGGTGCTATCCATGGTGCTTCAGGTGACTGTGCTGCGTTGTGATGGACTGGTTCCTTCTGGCCACCACACAAGAGCAGCATCAGCAATGATGTCTCTATGTGGTATGTACTGAAACTGTATATATTTGCTTAGCGGGTTTGGAAAATGACTAAGTTCCACTTTGTCGTCTTTTTTTTTTTTTTTTTTAAGCTGTACATGTGGAAAGTGCAGTTTGATGACAACATCGCATGTTGTTTACTTGATGTGCTTACGCGCCGATAGCTAAGTTAATAACACAGAGATATTTGAAGCAGTTTTTTCCACCGCATGCGGTTCCAACACACGATCGTGACAAACACAAACACAAACACTTGCACAACTCCATTGATGCTCTGTAAAAATAAACTCCATCCACTGGTCCCTTAATGCTGTTTTTTTTTTTTTTGGTAATCTGTGCAGGGTTGTCTTGCCCTGGGAACCAAAAACACACTTCTTTTGTGACATTTCGCGACGCTCTCGCTCTGATCAGTGAATGTCTGTGCTCAGCCTCTCAGTGCTCTGCTATACGGTAGCGCGCTCTTCCGGCAGACGTGCCCTCAGGACCCATATAAAGAAATTCCGCTCCATCTAACTTCACACAGAGCCATACTCGAAAAAAAAACTTTCCGAAATTTGTGACAAACCTTCAAATGTACAACTTAATTTTTGAAACTTTGTCCATGTTTAGCATGGGAATCCAACTCTTTAACAGTGTAAAAAACTCAGTATGCATGAAATAGCATTTCACTCCCCCTTTAACCACGTTCTCATGTTGATGCTCATTTCAGAACGCAGCCAAAATATGCAACTGTGACAGCAGCAGCTCATCGAAGATCGTCGACTGCATCATGCGCTGGTCCGAGGAGGAAGTTCTGCAATGCTCTAATCAGGTGTGAAATTCTTTTTTAAAAGTAAGCCATTAATATTTCAGCACAAGTAATTATTACAAAAATAATAAACTATGTGTGATGCTTTGCATTACAGGTGTTTATTTGACTGCTTATGGTAAACTGCTTGTTGTTTTCCTCCTTTAGATAAAAGCGAGTGCTAAATTAAATGTAAATGTGATATATTTTAAAGTATGAACTGAAGGTTAGGTACATTTAAATGAAAATGCTGTATGAAAATGCAACTGGCATATTTAAGTGCCCTTTTATATCATTTATAGTATTATCTGCAAGTATAATTATTTTTTTAAATACACTTTTATGTGCACATTCACTGCAATTAAGCACACTTATTTTTCACAAGGTATAATGCTTCAATATAAAGCATGTTTTATGTAGACCTATTATATAAGTGCTTTTAGAGTATATCTACAATATAGCCTATTTTATTATGTTTCTAGTTTGCGATGATGCACTTCAGTCTCGCTCTGGATTCCTATTTCCTTCCCAAACCTGTAGAAGATATCGTTCAGAAACAAGAGTTCAGTAAAGTTCCTCTCATCACTGGAATCACTGATGATGAGTTTGGCTTTTTACTGCCTGCAGTGAGTACAAATTATATTTATTATTATATTTAATATCACGCTCTAAACTCACTTAGAATCGAAGATGTTGTTTTACTGTCATTGACACATTTACAGCATATTCACATATTTGGTTTAATATTTTTGATGCTAATGTTTTTCCTCCATAGTATTTTGGGGGTAAAGGATGGATTGATGGGATGAATAAAGAGCAAGTCATGAAGGGCCTGACCCTCACGTATCCTGATGTAAGTCACAACTCAACACAATGTACATTTACATTAGCTTACATGTGTTTTTCTTTGAATCCTGTGTGCTTTGACTGATATTCCCATCAGCCCAGGGATCGATGGATCATTGATCTGGTGGCCAACGAGTACCTGGGCGACACAAGAGATCCCATTCGAGTCCGAGACATTTACAGAGAGATGATGGGAGACGTGTTGTTCAACATCCCTGCCCTCCAACTGGCAAAATACCACAGCGGTGAGACGCAGCCAGTTATTCATATTGGTCCATTGCAACTGTTTGGGAAGAAGGGTTTAAAAATAACTTTTAATTCTAAATATATAAACGTCTATTAAATATTAATTTTAGCCTAAAATGATATATACACTTCAGGTAAAACGTTTGGAATAATTACTAAAATTATCTTAAATGCTCACCAAGGCAAAATGCAGTTATAACATTAATATTGTTAAAGTTATAATAAATAAATATCACTTTCATTCAGCATTAAAGGGATACTACACCCTAAAAATGAAAACCCCCATGTCGTTCCAAACCCATAAAAGCTTTGTCTTCAGAATACAATTTAAGATATTTTGGATGAAAACCTGGATGCTTGTGACTGTCCCATAGACTGCCAAATAAATAACAGTGTCAAGGTCCAGAAAAGGTACAGTATTGTTCAAAATAATAGCAGTACAATGTGACTAACCAGAATAATCAAGGTTTTTCGTATATTTTTTTATTGCTACGTGGCAAACAAGTTACCAGTAGGTTCAGTAGATTCTCAGAAAACAAATGAGACCCAGCATTCATGATATGCACGCTCTTAAGGCTGTGCAATTGGGCAATTAGTTGAATTAGTTGAAAGGGGTGTGTTCAAAAAAATAGCAGTGTGGCATTCGATCACTGAGGTCATCAATTTTGTGAAGAAACAGGTGTGAATCAGGTGGCCCCTATTTAAGGATGAAGCCAACACTTGTTGAACATGCATTTGAAAGCTGAGGAAAATGGGTCGTTCAAGACATTGTTCAGAAGAACAGCGTACTTTGATTAAAAAGTTGATTAGAGAGGGGAAAACCTATAAAGAGGTGCAAAAAATGATAGGCTGTTCAGCTAAAATGATCTCCAATGCCTTAAAATGGAGAGCAAAACCAGAGAGACGTGGAAGAAAACGGAAGACAACCATCAAAATGGATAGAAGAATAACCAGAATGGCAAAGGCTCAGCCAATGATCACCTCCAGGATGATCAAAGACAGTCTGGAGTTACCTGTAAGTACTGTGACAGTTAGAAGACGTCTGTGTGAAGCTAATCTATTTTCAAGAATCCCCTGCAAAGTCCCTCTGTTAAAAAAAAGGCATGTGCAGAAGAGGTTACAATTTGCCAAAGAACACATCAACTGGCCTAAAGAGAAATGGAGGAACATTTGTGGACTGATGAGAGTAAAATTGTTCTTTTTGGGTCCAAGGGCCACAGGCAGTTTGTGAGACGACCCCCAAACTCTGAATTCAAGCCACAGTACACAGTGAAGACAGTGAAGCATGGAGGTGCAAGCATCATGATATGGGCATGTTTCTCCTACTATGGTGTTGGGCCTATTTATCGCATACCAGGGATCATGGATCAGTTTGCATATGTTAAAATACTTGAAGAGGTCATGTTGCCCTATGCTGAAGAGGACATGCCCTTGAAATGGTTGTTTCAACAAGACAATGACCCAAAACACACTAGTAAACGGGCAAAGTCTTGGTTCCAAACCAACAAAATTAATGTTATGGAGTGGCCAGCCCAATCTCCAGACCTTAATCCAATTGAGAACTTGTGGGGTGATATCAAAAATGCTGTTTCTGAAGCAAAACCAAGAAATGTGAATGAATTGTGGAATGTTGTTAAAGAATCATGGAGTGGAATAACAGCTGAGAGGTGCCACAAGTTGGTTGACTCCATGCCACACAGATGTCAAGCAGTTTTAAAAAACTGTGGTCATACAACTAAATATTAGTTTAGTGATTCACAGGATTGCTAAATCCCCCCCCAAAAAAATGTTTGTACAAAATAGTTTTGAGTTTGTACAGTCAAAGGTAGACACTGCTATTTTTTTGAACACATCCCTTTCAACTAATTGCCCAATTGCACAGCCTTAAGAGCGTGCATATCATGAATGCTGGGTCTTGTTTGTTTTCTGACAATCTACTGAACCTACTGGTAACTTGTTTGCCACGTAGCAATAAAAAATATACTAAAAACCTTGATTATTCTGGTTAGTCACATTGTACTGCTATTATTTTGAACAATACTGTATAAAAGGTCGTCGCCAGAATATTCCTTCTGCCATCAAACGTGCAGTCTGGGTTAAATGAAGCGACAGGAACACTTTGTAAGCAAAGAAAATGAAAATAACAACTTTATTCAATAATTCCTTTGTCATCGGTCTCCTCAGTGTCTCTCTATATCACTGTATGCTGCGTTGCTCTTCTGTGTCCTCCGCTTCACAACGATGCAATGTTTTATTTCAAATCAAAGCTTACCACCAAATTATTAAGCAGCAAAAACGGTTTTAAACCTTGATAATACAAATAATAACTGAGAACCAATAATAAATTAACCGCATGAGCATATTAGACTGATTTCTGAAGGATCATATGACACTGTAGACTTGAGGAATGATGCTGGAAATAAAGCTTTACAACACGGGAATAAATTACACCTTAAAATATATCAATACAGAAAAATATTCAAAATGTTGAATTATGAAAAAAATGTGATATATTGATATTAGAAAGAAATAAAAACAGGTCTATTGTGCTTTTTTTTTTACATGATCGCTTTGCTCTTCAAAATCACAGTGAAATACTCTTGGAGTTTAAAGGTGCCATCTGTCATGTCTGGCAAAAAAATCAAGTCATTCTCCACATTCCATACCAGATGGGGGGGCAGTATGCCTCAATAAATTGAATTGGTCTACTCTAGAGTAACAAACGAGAAACGGCATAGTCTCTATGCTCCGCCCCCATCTTCACAACAACCCTACAGCCCTCAACCCTTCAAGCTACTCCCCTTCACCTTTACCAGTGAATATGTTCCTATTCTTTTTGTTCATATTACATTGTGAGATGTATATACACACGATTTGAATTAAATTAATTTGACAGACAGCATTCTGTCAACATCATCGGTCAACATCAGACAGCTGATCAATGCTAGCGCCAACCAACGTAACCAGAGCTGCCAACTCTCAAGCATTCACCGTGAGACACACACAATTGACTCTTTTCAAACGCTTTCACGCCACACATCAATTTTCTCACGCACAGAAAAACCACGTAGCAAAGAGGACACGGAGACCAACAGACTAGACAGAGCCGGTTAGTTATAAATAGGTAAGTTATAGCTAGCTAATTATCAAACGCAGCTACGGTTAGCAATCGCTAACATTAGCACGTTTATCGAACAGCCTTCGATACACAAACACAAACATGAACCATGTGTACTCTGGTTCAGCTCCTTTTCTTATCGGATTTGATTTGTGATTCCGAGCGCGGTTGTTTCCCTGTAGCGGGTGGTGGTCTCTTGCCAAGGGCTTGAGACATCCTTTCTCTCCCTTCCCTGAACTGAAATGAAGTACTGAGCTGTACTTTCCACATGATTGACATCAGGTTCAAGTACACGCCCACAAGCCGTGCGAGTTATTAGTGTATTGCAGGTTGGCTGGTGGTTATGTTGCCCGCATACCGCCTCCCATGGCCGAAACTGGTATTACGACACCTGTCGGGCCGGGGCTAGTAATGCTAATGCTAATTAAGGTTGATATCTCTGCAGCACTATAACTTGACATTTTTTTAATGACATCATCGCCCTTATTTCTTCTCATTCTTTTGATGCGTGTAGGTCATTTTTTTTGGATATTTTTACCTCAATTTTTACATATGGCACCTTTAAAGGCATTGTTCATCCAAGAAAAATAAAAACGGTCATTTACTCAACCCTCGTGTGACAACAGTTGACGGTAGCCATTGACTTCCATTGTTTTTATTTTTCAGTCAGTGGCTACCAGAAACTGCTTGATTAATAACATTCTTCAAAATATCTTCATTGTGTGCAACAGAAACTCACACAGGTTTGAGTATGAGCAGATAATTATTTTTTTTTTTGGGTGAACTATCTCTTTAAATCCTATCATTGTTGTGGCTGTAGCTTCAGGGGCGCCGGTTTACCTGTACGAGTTCCAGCATCCTCCCAGTATGATCCAGAAGAACAGGCCCAGCTTTGTTGGTGTTGACCACGCAGATGAACTCTTCTTCATCCAGGGCACCTGCTTCGCTCAAGCCCACCTCAGAGCAACCGGTAAAACACTTCATCACAAACACATCCTCCACTGACACTGAACTACTCTGAAAGGGTTTCAAATAACCACTGAATCATCATTTAATGGTTCAATCTTTCAGCTCCTTTCACAAAGGAAGAGGAAGAGCTGTGCAGGACTGTGATGGGATACTGGGGGAACTTTGCACACACCGGGTAAAATATCAGAAAAAAAACTTGATTTAATTCATTGGGAAGTGAGAAACTGAAGTCAGCAGGGTAGACTTTGAGTTATTAGATGCACAAAGCCTGATAAGAGCCAATATAAACTGCTGAAATGACATCTTATTGGGAATAATATCAATAGTTGTAGGATATCAGTCCACGAAAACAGCCATTTCTACCAGAATATTACACTTTAAACAAGTAAACACAGGCGATATACTTAAATTAGTTCATCGATCAATATACAATCATCCCTAAAACAAAGCTGAATGTATTGATACATGTTTAAATACTTTCAATGCATTTACATATATGTTCACTTTACATTATACTTATTTTTCCCCTTTTTTTAAATGCTAGTAATGCTGCAGTCAAATACAAAAGTATAGCCGGAGTAATTCTGCCTCCGATAAACGTGTACGCTGCGAAGGGAAGAGCACTTGGAAGAGAGCTGCACAGCTAGAGGAACAGAATCACTATCATGTGAACATGAGACAGTCGTCGTGGTCGTGAAGTCGGCTGGCTAACCAATTAGCTATTCGCTTGGAAATTTAACAGTATGATAGCTTTAAATTCAAGGAAAATTTAGCAAAAAATTTAGATTTGCTGAAAACTGACTCGCCCTCAGGCCATTTCGAGATGTAGATGAGTTTGTTTCGTCATCAGAACAGATTGGAAGAAATTTAGCTGTGAATGTGAATGGGTGCCGTCAGAATGAGAGTCCAATACAGCTGATAAAAACATGACAATAATGCACCAGTAATCCACACCACTACAGTCCATCAGTTAACATCTGGTGAAGTGAAAAGCTGCGCGTTTTTAAGAAATAAATCCATTATTTTTTAAACCATCAGCTGTTTGGACTCTGATTCTGACGGCACCCATTCACTGCAGAGGATCCACTGGTGAACAAGTGATGCAATTCTAAATGTCTCGGCATCTGATGAAGAAACAAACTCTTCTACATCTTAAATGACCTGAGGGGGAGAGTCTTCATCAAACTTTGATGTTTGTGTGAACTGTTCCTTTAAATAAGAAAATTTGTCTTTTTTGTAGTGTAAATGTTAAAGGATGTGATAAAACTGACAACATTTGCAGTGACAAAGCGGCTGGAAGTCATTGGTTTTCAGTGAACACTGGCGGAAAAAAAAATGGAAGTCTTTCCAAATATGGTGTGGACTTCTAATATAACTAAAGAAATAAACTGAATAAAATCATTTAAAAGCAACCGCAGATGTTGCCACACTGAGGACAAACACTTCTAAGATTATTTATATGCGGATGTTCACATTGTTGTCGTCTTCATCGCCATTTCCAGGTTACAAAAATAAATTAATTAAAAAGCTGATAAGAAAGGCCTGATATAAATACTGTATGGGCATGTGGCTTAAATACACCTGTGCGGATGCGAGCAGAAGTGTGTGTGTGTGTGTGTGTGTGTGTGTCAGCAGAGGATGTGCCTGATGAGAAAGGTAGTGTGAGGTTTGCTATCAGGATGTCCATGACTGCATGTTGCGGAGCATGGCCTCGAAGCGCTCCATGCTGGGGGCCTGAGCGTGGGACAGCTGGTCGGTCAGCCGACTGTACAGACTGAAGGACTTGAGCTCCAGCCAGATGAAGCCAAAGCGGTCGTCATCGAACAGGATGAACAGCCCCGGCGTGCGCTCTGGACTCGTGAAGCCGTGGCCGGCGATCAGGCCTGTTCCATAAAAACTGAAACACATAAAGATTATAATCAAACAAACTAACACTTTATTTGAAGGTGTCCTTTATACAGTGTAATTCTACATTTAAGTGCTGAGTAATATGAATCAACTACATGTACTTACTATATGGTTAGGGTTAGGTGAAGGGTTTGGTTTAGGGTTACTGCATCATTTATTGTTATTATAATAGTACATGTAACGTGTAACAAGAATACCTTCAAATAAAGTGTTAGCAATTTTTTTTTCATTAATTTAAAGAAAAATGTAAATATATTTTATATATTGTATATATTATATATATATATTTTGTATTATATTTTAAAGAATTTTAAAGTGCACTGCATATTCCTTTTATATCAATATATATTTAAGTTAGAATAATAAAACACAATTACACACACACACACACACATACACACACACTTTACAATTTAAGTAAAAAAACAACAGTAATTTAAATGATTTTCCATGTCGATTTTATAAGGTATCTATAGTATATATGAACATTTAAAATGATTACAAGAAGTGTATTTAATATTGTTTAATATATTATATATTTATTTCTAAGTTACATATAAATTATATACCTACATAAACTTAAGCTCATTTTAATAAAAATACAAATTTATATTTATATAAAATACAATGTTATAACTTTTTAAAATCTATTTATTATTGCATGTCACATTTTAAATAATTTTCTTGTCTTTTTTATATATGTAATAAATGCAATTTAATATTAATAGGCATAAAATATATATAAAAAATACATCAATATTTTATAAAATATAATAATTAATAATTAAAATAAATTAATTAATAATTACATTAACTGCTGTCTATTATTTCTGTATAAAAATATATAATTTTCATTAATTATATCTAATATTATAGAGACAAAACAAATATATAAAATTATTCAGTTTTAACAAATTAAATTCAGAAATGTATTTAAAATAATTAACTTATGCCTATTTTAGAAATTATAATCAAGTATTATTAATATAATAAAAATAAATACTGTAAAAATGATCAGACTCACCACATCTTGCAGGTGCGAGGATACACTTCATTACGGGCCATGACTCCCAGAGGCAGCACAAACGGCTGCGCTTCAGATGCAGAGCTGCAGGCAGCAGCTCCCAGCTCCACGTCCTCCACTCCAGCAGGGGGAGCCGTATCTGAGCCCTCTGCTGCCTCTGCAGGCTCTGGTGGGGCGTCCTGGGCCTGTAGACCCCTCTGGACCTCCTCGTGCACCCCCAGCACCAGACGAGAGAGCTCTTCCATGCTCCGCTGGTGCTCCAGGTCCGGCAGACGCAGCGGCCGGTTCAGGTCAATTTCTAACGTCAGCTGACCTGCTGGGACATTGGGGTCACCCTAAAAACAAACAAATGAGCTGATGAACACGCTAAATCACACATACTATAGGCGTTGTTGGAACCTTCATTTGAACTTTTACTTTTAAATAAATGTAAAGTTTGTGTAAATGTGGAGTTGAAAATGTGTTAATTTATTTATTATATTATTCTGTTCAGAGACAATATGGAAAAACATTAAATGACAAAAATCATGTGCCAAAATACATTGCTTGTATTTGCTTTGTATGTATAATTATTACAATTATATACTATGATATAAGAATCTATTTTCGATAATAATTTACTAAAATTATTTTGTATACACATTTTAATTTTTATATATACTAACAAATTATATCATTTCATGTATATTAATGTATTTTATTTATTTTGTCAAATTCCAAAATATACAATGAATTTGAATAATTTGAATAATAAACTACTAAAACTGTAAACTACAATACAGCAATATTTATTAGGGATGCACGATATTGGATTTTGGCCGATATTCGATATGCCGATATTTTCAAAATAATTTTGGCCGATGCCGATATCGATATATATACAAATATATACTGATATATTTAAACTTTAATTTTACTGAAGAGAAATCCATGTATCTCTTCTGTACTGATTCTACCATAAATTTATTATTTTACAAATGTAGACAGACATTCACATCTGAAAAACAGGTCAATTATTTCACTTGGAGAATATCGGTTTGGCTCATCGGCAGAAATATTCATATCCGATACTAGAGCTGAAACAACGAATCGATTTAATCGATTAAAATCGATTATTAAAATAGTTGTCAACTAATTTAGTAATCGATTCGTCGCTAAATAAATTTTATTTGCCATAAGCGGCTCATTTCGTGCATATTTCAAATCTGCGGTGACCAAAGTGTGGCAGTAATGAGCCACCGGAGGTTTTACTCAGCCAGTACAGCAGGTGAAGTAGCGAATAGCCAATAGCTGGCCTCGTTTTATGTCACGTGCTTCCCGAACAGCGTCTCTGCAGCATTCAGCGGGAAGTGGGAGTACTTTACTTTGAGCCTTCAAAATGAAGACTAACCTGTAAACTCTGCACTACTGAACTGTTTAAGGGGCCGTTCACATATCGTGTCTTTTGCGAGCTCAAGTTCGTTATTTCCAATGTAGGCGCGCAGTATGCACTCTCATAATGGAAGCGACGCGGTCGCGACACGCACGCGGTGCGATGCGCCCGTTTTTCCAGGCGCGTCCACACCGCATCCATTTATCCTTTGCTGAAATTTCCGGGTCTTCATGGAGAGGGCACGTCATGGAGAGAGCACGTCATGGTTGCTTAGCAAAGGCAGACGCCTCAGGGGCGCTTCTGCCCGAGCGCTTTGGAAAGAAGGAGAAAGCGGCGCGACTAGCGTTTTCCACGCGTTTTTAGGTGCGATATGTGAACGGCCCCTAAGAATTTTATTTGTGCAGATTCTCCAGTACAAGGTTGTTTGCAAATGTTTAGTCGTAAAAGCTGATAACATTGCTTTTTAACAGTTAACATTTAAAGCTTTACAAACATGTTATGTGATCAGTTTGTCGTTTACCAGTTCATAATTCAGACTTGCAGCCTAATTATGACTGAATGAGAGAGGTAAATGTTTGAGTATATTTAAAATGCACTTCTTTTCTAAGTATTCACTGCTCTTTTTCACACAGCAGATTTTTTGTGTGTGTCCCAATTTTTTTTTTCTGGACAACCTTCTGATGGATTTTACTTTAAATTGTGAGTTCCATTCAGGTTTCATGCCATTGGCACTTTTTTTTCGAAGGATTGTTTACAATTTCACAGCATAAGCTATAAAGCTTTTTCCAGTAAATAATAAAATACAATGCACTGCAATTTTATTCTGTTTTATCCTTATACTTCTTGAAAATATGTTCTCAAAGATTCCTTAAGCTTTGTTTGGGATGTTAAACTACTTTAGGAGCTCTAAGGACTGCCATGGTGAAAACAATATTTTAAATCTCCTTGTGAATTTTGCTAGAGTATGGGTCAGTGTTTTGATTGCAGAAGAGTTCGACAAAGGATTACTAACATAATAAAACAACTCCAGGTATATTTTTGATGAGGATATGACAATGCAAAATGGTTAAAATCTCTTAAAAATCTATGCTGCTGAATGATAAAGACCCTTTATTAATAATTTACTCGGGGAAAAAATGGAAAAAACTAAAATATATAAGTACATAAACCGATTAATCGATTAATCGTAAAAATAATCGACAGATTAATCGATTATCAAAATAATCGTTAGTTGCAGCCCTATCCGATACCGATACCGATATTGTGCCGATATTATCGTGCATCCCTAATATTTATATATTATAAAAAACATTTAAATAAAAGAAAAACATTAAAATGTATTTGTTTTATCTTCTTTTACACACACACACACACACACAAATAACTAAATTGTTTTTAATTAGGATTGTTTACACCGTAAGCCATTCATAGAAATGAATAATAATAATAATAGTTTTAAATGTAATGTTTTTAAATAAATGTGTGTATTTTGTGTATACAGAACAGTATTTTAATAAATACTAACAAATCTTTTTTTTAAGTGTTTTTAAATGTTTTATTTATTTTGTCCAAATATAATATGCTATTAATATTAGTAATAATAATAACTACTATTAATTTTATTATTACAAACTATTTAAACTATGAGCTACAATACTTTTTAAATAAAAAATGTAAAGTTTACTTGTATAATTTATTTTGTATAATTTATTTTAAGTATATATGTATACTCATATAATTTATATCATATATAAATATATTTAATATGTAAATGTAACATGTTTTTCTTAAATATATGTGTATTGATATATAGTCCCCAAAGAATTATTAGAGCCACAAGGAATTATTAGAGTTATTCTAATGATTCAATTATGCTTTTTTTCATATGAAAACATGCTAATTCAATGAAAGGACCAGAAACTTAGTGACAGGACAATTACAATACAATTAAGAAAACACAACTTTTCCTTGTCATTTACTGCAGATATCACACCGGACTGGAAAGTCTGACAGTATGTGTTGCCTCACATAGTAAAGGTTTGCAGTATGTCATGTTTTCCTGAGGATCGAAGGGCTCCAGTCCATATTTTCGAAAGTGTCAGACTCACGGTAAGTTTGGTGACTTTGGCCTTGGAGCCGTGGAAGCTCAGCATGATGATCTCCAGGCCGTGACTGCCGTACGTCCCTTTGAAGAGGCCCGGCTTCAGCAGGTCTGACGGGAGGCACGGGGGCAGATAAATCCGCCGGTACGTCAGGCAATTACTGAAACCAGGAAACACACGGTAAGAACACACCTGGCACCAGACGAATCAAACATTGATTAAACATTGATACCGCAATTCTGGGTGAGAAGGGGCGATGTAGGACACTTACTCGTATTGGCTGGTGTAAATGAACTTCATGAGGATCAACTCCTGCATGTGCTCGTGGAAAATGTCCTCCAGTGTTCTTCCCCATTCATCCTCCAACCACGTTCTGAACTCCTGCACAAACACACGGGGCTCAGTGTACATCCAGGAACTACAGGAGAGCCACGGTTTACCTCAAAATCTCTTAAAGGGATAGTGCACCCAGGAATAACAATTCAGTCATGAATAACTCATCCTCAAGTCGTTCCAAACCTGTGAGACCTTCGTTCATCTTCAGAACACAGTTTAAGATATTTTTGATGAAATCCGAGAGCTCTCTGACCCTCCATAGACAGCAATGATAACACCATGATCAAGGTCCAGAAATGTAGTAAGGACATCTTTTAAATAGTAGAGGGGTTCAACCATAATTTTGGGAAGCTAAGAGAATAATTTGTGTGCAGAGAAAAGGATAATAATGGTTTTATTCAACAATTCGTCTCCACCACATCATCCTATAGCACCATTTTGGAGAGTATCACATACGTAAACAACGTATGCAACATATGTACGCAGATACGTTTGTTTATGTTTATGCTTTGATCTGAACGTAAACAACGTTTCTGCATACATGCATTGTTCACATATGTGATACGTCATGAGGGTGAATAATTTATGACAGAATTGTAATTTTTGGGTGAACTATCCCTTTAAGGAGTCTGCTTTCCTACCTCTTGCCTTCCTCCAGGCATTCGATGGTGATCGGTCTGGTTGCATTTGGTGGAAAATTCATCTTTCTTCACAGTCTGGAAAGAAGAAGAAAATGGTAAATATCTTGTAGAATATAATGACACATGGAGCCATTGTGGTAGAAATCTGTCAGATTTACCTGGATGTCTCCTTTATGAGGGCCCTTGTGTCCATACATGCATTCTACCATGGCTTTGTTTTTCTCCCACATATGAATGCGGAAGAGCGGCCGTCTACGCATGGGGTCCTCCACACGGGGATCATGGGGCGGTAAATACATCCAGCCTATGATGAACAGCCCGTCAACCTAAAATAACCACCAAAGCAAAAAAGAGTTGCACATTTGAAATACAGTATAATTGTTCATTTATTGCGTGTCTTAAATATGCTGAATCTGATTTCGATTTCTTTTTAAGTTGTATGTTTAACAAGCCACCGGGTGAATTCCAGTTCGCACACAATTTCCCAAAACAATGAAGCAGGTATAAACTCGATAATAAATTCAGCTAGATACTAACACTAGCTAGATGCTAACGTGCAAACAAGCACACTTTAGCATACTTTTACTTATTACAGAAAAATATACTTAAAAATAGGTATAATAGGCAAGCAACGGAGACGGGAGCTCAGAGGAGAGAGCAAAACAAAACACTGGTATAATATAAGTGTAAAGTGAGAATTTGAAAAGAAAACTGTCAGAGGATTTCGATATAGGCCAAGAGGAGACCGTTTTTTACCTCTGATGTAAACTAAACTCGGTTAGCATATTCTCGCCGGAGCTTAGCCTACGCCAATGTCTTCCACTGGAACGCCACTCTCTCATGAACGAGCGTACGAAAGTTAGCAGAAGCTAGAGATTACAGTTTATAAAGTTTTAAATATGGATATTTTTCTAACACAAACACATTTGTTTTCACTTCAAAAGTTCCGTATTAACCCCTCGGAGCCGTGTGGAGCACTTACTATGATAGATTCATGCACTTTATTGGACTTCAATTTCCATTCACTGCCATTTTTAACGTTCAATATAACTCTGTTTGTATTTGCCTGAAAGAAGAAAGTCATATACACCTCCGATGGCTTGAGTGTGAGCACATCGTGGGGTGATTTAAATTTTTGGGAGACCATTTGGGTGATATTTCTGTCCTACCTAAGTAGATCTTTAAATGCAATTTCATGGTAAATATAGATTGTTTACTGCTGACTATACCGAAAATCAATTATAATAAACTTTAATACACTTCATACTGAAATATACTGTCATGTAATTACACATTTGTCATGATTAAACTGAAATTTTAAACTATTAAAATGAATTGAAAGTGATATAGAATAAAAAGTGAAAGTTGTGACATTTGTCAAGTATGGTAACCCATACTCAGAATCGGTGCTCTGCATTTAACCCATCTAAGTAAACACACACACCCTGAACACACACACCCGGAGCAGTGGGCAGCTATATATTTCAGGGAAGTCGTGGCCTAGTGGTTAGAGAGTTTGACTCCTGACCCTAGGGTTAGGGTTAGGGTTATTAACCTTTTAAAATCTGAAGAACAATTAGAAAATAAAAATAATAAACGGAGCAATTCCAAGAGGGTATTCACACCATTGGTGCTCGGCCCTAATAATTAAGAGCAAAACAAGTTTAATTGCAGTTAGCTACTGTATGCTAGAAGATATTATATAACGCTATTAGCTAGCAGCGTTAAAGCTTTTTAGCTAATATATGGTATGTACTAAAATAAACAGCATATGTTTATTTTATTTTTTTACTGGTTCACAATATTACATTAGAGTTGGGTTCATTCTGAAATGTCTGTTAAAAAAGATATATATGTTGTCATGTAATTTTGTCATCCATTGTCAAAATATCTATAAATAAATAAAACATTATTTTAACATTTTTATTGCATAGTATTACGTCCCATTACATCTGTACTGTGCTAATTTAATGATATTCATCGCCATAATCATCTTCTCAATACATAAGTGTTTTGTGACAATTCACACGTGTCATTTTCCACCAGTATCAGCTATCATTTTGCATTTGTTATCATTCTTTGTTGCTTTTTCTGTGTGATCTTACCACCACATTCAGCAGTCCTCCATAGGGCCCGATATCAGGCTGCCAGAGGCCCAGGATGTTTCTATAAGGATATAACACTGCAAAACAAGCACATGACCTTAAAACACCACACAACACACATAACAAACCCAGAACCAAGAACATTAGATGGGATTATATCACTTTCGGCATTGGGCATGAACTCATGAATGCACATGGAGTGTGTGAGTATATGCAACTTATCTGCCATGCAACAACTTGGAGCTAATATTCCCCCACGTCTGGTCACCTTTACTCATCTGCATCTCACACAGTCAGCTGATGTTAGTGTATCTACAGACGTCTGCACCCTTGTCAGCCTGTGTCAGTCACACACAATCATGCTGGACACACAGGCATGCTCACGCCTGGCAGAAGCTGCCCTTACGCCGCTGTCACATCAGTCTGTCCCAAACCAAGGCTGTGTCCCAATTTGCATACTTAGCCAACTAAATAATTAGCATCCATGCGTTCCAAATTGCAGTATTTTGCAAACCTTCCTGAATTACTTCCAGTAGAATAACATCTGCTTGTGCCTTATATTACCCACAAATCCTTGTGCTACAGAAGGAATGTGATGCCAAGACAAAATGTAAATAATGTAATAATATAATGAATTCAGCTAGATGAATGATGTACGAATGGATCAAAAATGGATGAAGGTAATAACAACACACTTTCCTACATGTGGTTTCTTGCTAGATAATGCATAGAAAAGTACATCAAAAGTATGCACCAGTTAACACTTTTATAGTGTAGAAGAACTATGCAGCTTGGGATTCAGCCTTAGAGGAATGTTCCACGTTCATAATAAGTTAAGAATCTGTGACACAACGTAGTGATTTAGAAACGAGTTATTTTGGAACTAAAACTATTTTACTACTTTTTGGTTATTAAAAATAAAGCTGAAACAATACGATTCTAGATAATAAATAAAAAATCAACCAATAAACTGAAAGGTAGCTTTAAAATAAATGAACTGAAGTCAAAGTACTAAAATGGCTAAAACTAATCAAATCGACAAACCACCTAAACTTAATTTTTTAATACATTCTAAGATTTTTACACACACACATAATATAATATAATATAAATATTTGTAAATAATATTCTTCAAATCAATTAAATAATAAAAACATTTTAAATGTCACAAGTAAATTTAGGCATCACAACAAAGATGTACAGTCTGAAAAACAGATATTGAGATTTTCTAAATAATCAAAGTGTTATTAAATTATTAATATAAAGATTATCTAGATGATATCAAAGATATTCTAAATTTAAAAATCTGTACAATTAAATAACCAAAGTACCAACACTCATAAATCCCTAAAAGAAAATCATTTGAACTCATTCCTTATTTACAGCAGAAGTTTTTGTCGTTTCCATACAAAAATCTGTTATTTGAAATCTAGAGTCGTCTAAATTGGCTTTCTGGATCCATATTGTGCAAAATATATATTTGCATATTCTGTTACTAGGCTTGCAGCTTTACAGAGACTTAATTGTTATTTTATTGTACTGTAATATATTACACTATCACAATTTTAAAACAATATTTACTTTTATCTTTCCGCACATTGTTTACCATTTACAATTTGCTTGTTTTTTTTGTAAATTAAGGAACGAGTCAGTAACATCTGCGATAATATAAATCTAACTATATGGTCTTAATTTATACCATGTTCGACAGCTCTACTTGAACTCAATGAACCTGGAACAGTGCGTCAGTAGCAAAGAGCATCTTCAGCCAGCAGCTTGACAAGCAGTGACTGGGCTCCAGCACGAAGCCTTCACACACACGGCCAGTACATACAGTGTGTGTACACGTCCCGATAGTCCATGTGCTCATAATCAGGGAGGAGCTTCATAAAGCGTCCCGACTTCACCTGCGGGTTCACACCTGGACATGTACGCAGGTGAGCGCGCCACAGGAAGAGGAGAGAGCCACAAGGCAGAGTGAGAAGCACACTCACAATGAACGTGTACAGGGCTGGGAGGGTGATAAGTGTTCGTCTGTCACTTCGGAGGATAATATTTACTTTATGTTGCATATCCACATTTTTAAATCAACTGGATTATACACAAATGTTGCACTGACTTCTGAGGAATCTTTCTCTATAAACACTATGTTTTCACCTGCTGAAATATTTTTGGTTGAAACAAACATTGATACTCTACGGACAAACTGTTAAATGCACATAAAATGTCTATTGAGAGCTGAAGTAAATGTAAAATGCACTGAGAAAATGACATGTAATGGGGTGAAGCGACAGCATTACATTAACAAACACATCTGATTTTACAGTTGAAAAGTATAAAGGACATTTAAAGAGATGGGACACACTAGATGTGATATACATGGGCTGATCAGGATTTTTACAGCTCACTAAAACTATTAAAAAGCATTTTTGGTAATTACAATAAAGCCAAAACTTTATTGAATAGCTTTAAAGAATAGCTCACCCAAAAATGATTTGGAGAAATTTAGCGGTTCATCACTTGCTCAGTAATGGATGCCCTGCAGTGAATGGGTGCCGTCAGAATGGGAGTCCAAACAACTGATAAAACATCACAATAATCCACACCACTCCAGTCGAGCAATTAATGTTTTGTGAAGAAAAAAAGATGTGTGTTTGGAAGAAACAAATCCATAAAGACTTCAAATCATTTCATCTGAATAAGGAGAGAAATCTGCACAGATCAAGCACCATCCACAAACTAAAAAAATAGTCCAAAACAGTTCAAAATGATTATGTTGGTGGATTTTAACATGAGAGGACAACAAGAGATGGACTTTTTAACTGGAGGAAGCGTTATTATGGATTACAAGATGATTTATTTATTCATTTATTCACTTATTTTTATTGCCACAAAAACATCAAAAGGCTATTCTCATAGCAATCTCAGAATAAATTACTCAAGGTATACAATTAACAAAACGTTATAAAATACATTTCAGATGTACAGTTTGGGCACCCCTTGCAGAATCTGTGAAAATATGAGTACTTTTCAAAAAATAAGAGAGATCATACTAAATGCATGTTATTTTTTATTTAGTACTGTCCTGAGTAAGATATTGTGCATAAAAGATATTAACATTTAGTCCACAAGACAAAAAAAAATGCTGAAATTATTAAAATAACCCCATTCAAAAGTTTGGGAACCCTTGGTTCTTAGTACTGTGTTCTGTTACCTGATGATCCTCGACTGTCCTTCTGTTTTGTGATGGTTGTGCATGAGTCCCTTGTTTGTTCTGAACAGTTAAACTGAGCAGCGTTCTTCAGAAAAATCTTTAAGGTCCTGCAGATTCTTCAGTTTTCCAGCATCTTTGCATATTTGAACCATTTCCAGCAGTGACTTTATGATTTTGAGATACATCTTATCACACTGAGGACATTTGAGGGACTCAAACACAACAATTAAAAAACATTGAAACATTCACTGATGCTCCAGAAGGAAACAAGATGCAATAAGAGCTGGGGGTGAAAACTTTTGAACACAATGAAGATGGCCAAATTTGTCTTATTTGGTTGAAATATAATTTTTTATAAGGGACTCATGCACAACCATCACAAAACAAGCTCTTAATGAAAGTTTTGTTTCTCAAACATCATTGGACTGGAGGGGTGTTTATTTGCTTTGATGTTTTTATCAGCTGTTTGGACTCTCATTCTGACGGCACCCATTCACTGCAGAGGATCTATTGGTGAACAAGTGATATATCGCTAAATATTACCAAATCTGTTCAGATGAAGAAACAAACTCATCTACATCTCAGATGGCCTGAGGGTGAGCAGATGTTCATTGGTGGGTGAACTATTACTTTAAAAAATCCCAACTGGGTATCATATTTCATTATTTAAAATCACTTGAACTGCCACAATTGGTGACTTCTGAGGTTACAGTAGATTTACTTACGTTTCACATACAGATCTCGGCTCGACATGCCCACGATCTCCATCTTCCGCAGGTCATCTCTCATACCGAATTCTGCAAGAAGAGAAAAACTCATGCCAAACTGCGCGAGCACAGTACAGTGTACTCAGTACTAAATGATGTGTCTTTAGTATCTTTCAATTCAGTATAAAACCGTATGCTAACAGTTTCTGTGCCGACCTTTAAGCTGATCACAACAGGCAAGTTTTCTGTGTTTTCCACTTGATTCTATTGCTGCAGTGGTGCTGAAGCCTGTTAAACAGATCTTAATCCTGAGATAAGGCAAACGACCCCCTCATGGCCCACATAAATGACATGCTATCAGCTTTTTGGCCAATCCCTGGATTTATGCACCAGAAAGTTCAAGTAACGTATTTCACTCCGCAGCAACACACTGACAGGCAAACATTAGCTCAAATGCATGTTCATTTTTTGCTACTATTGCATCTGAAAATCTTTTGATCTGTCCATCTACACAGCCTTTTAAGGATTTTAAATGCATGCCTATGATGCCTAAAAATATTGTTGTTTTATGTCCATTTAAGTTACAGGTCAATAGGTTTTAAGACACAGTTCATTTCTGGTTTAAAGTGCATGAATCAATCACCAGAGCACTAAACCTCAGGCAACTTTAACAGCTAAACATCAGAGATCAAGAACAAGGAGGAGGTTATGAAAAGAAGAAATCAAATGTATTCGGTGTTCATCATACATCAAACATCATATGATTCTATGAATGATCACATGTGAGTGTACACACCTCAATCATTATATAAAAGGGAGAAGAGAATATTATATTATTATATATTATATATATAATAGGGGTGGAATGGTTCAGCTTTTTCACAGTTCGGTTTGTTTCACGGTTTTAGAGTCACGGTTTCGATACAGTTCGGTATGTGCTAAGTTTATGGAAAAAGTACATTTTCTAATAAATAAAAAAGAATATTCTATCCAACTACAAGCAACAGCACAAATAAATACAATAGGGTAAAGATAAAAAAAATAAACAGTGATTTTCAGTTTTTTGTTTAGGGGGGTCCAGTATTAGTTTTTAGGTACAGAAATTGAATAAAGTAATCAAATGTAAAACAGCATTGCATATTGCACTGTATAAATTAAAGATTATTCTTTATTAAAGTTACGAAAGCTTTTTAATCAAGAGCAGTGACTGATTTCTTTGTTGTTGTTGTTTCTATTAATATAAAGACTGTCACTTTAAGAGAATGCACTGATACAGCAGGCCTACATTCAGCTGACTATGTCTGCTATACTGTAGGATACTTACAAAAACGGGCATTTTGACATAATTTTTATCTGAATTTGTCCTTTTAAACACAATACTTCAGAGAGAACTTAATATTTACGCTTCGGATGAGTGCACGCACAAATCTTCTCACTGCGCGCGCGAGCTCCTGTCAACTGACAAAGCTTAAATGAGTTTAGTTTAAACACATATTAACGTGTGCTATTCAGGTCTCACCCGGGTGATGTCGGTATAGATTATTCATATTGGAATATAGTTGTAATGTCTGGGAAGCCAGATTAGCTGAACCCTAATTTACAGCAAACCATATTACAGATGCTTTGTCAGATTTAAGTTGAACCGCGTTCCCAGCGCGTGCCGAACCATGTGGGGTGAGGTTTTTTTCAGCGAACCGTCACACCCCTAATATATATATATATATATATATATATATATATAAACATTAAATAAGACATGTACATATTATTATTTTTAAAAACACTTGTCAAAATGAGTTTATCAGCAAACACAAAATAAAGCTATTTGTGACTCTGTAGCACAAAAGCAGTGATAAGTAGCAGAGGTTTATTTGTAGCAATAAATAATAGATTGCATTGGTCAAAATTATCGCTTTTTCTTTTATGTCAAAATCATTAGGATATTAAGTAAAGATCATGTTCCATTAAATATTGAGTACATTTCCTACTGTAAATATATAATATAATTTTTTTTTATAAGTTACATGCATTGCTAAGAACTTAATTTGGACAACTTTAAAGGCGATTTTCGCAATATTTAGAGGTTTTTTTAACCCTCCGATTCCTGATTTGTGGTCCATCGTCACATATTTACACATAAATTCTACATGCAAATCATATATATTAACATGTACATACACACACACACACACACACACACACACACACACACATACATATATATATATATAATTATATAATAATATATTATATTTAGTGATTTCAAATGATTAATCACATCCAAATTAAGTTTTTGTCTACATTATATATGTATGTGTACTGTGTATAGTATGTACACACACATACATGCATGTATATACTTAAGAAAAATGTCTTACGTTTATATATATATATATATATATATATATATATTAGGCCCGGGACTTTAACGCGTTAATTGAGATTAATTAATTACACAAAAAATAACGCGTTAACTAAGATTAATTAATTACAGAAAAAAAAAATTCCCGCGTTTTTAATAACTTATTTTTGCACCGCGGAACGTTTCTCACTGGATGAGTTTTGGCAGACTGATTATACTGAAGCACCAACTAGCGTTCGCATATCACCGCAGCACATCGAGCCTCAAGTATCACCTCAACGCAAAACATATAGCAGCTAGCGAGGACTTTACACTTTATGTTGAACTATGTATTATTTTGTTGGTGCAACAGTTTATGTTGAACTCTTTATTGTTTTGGCCAAGGTCATTGAGAGTTGGACTTAGTATGTTATGGCCTCTGAAGCAACAGAGAGATGTTTTCTAATAGTCAGTGTTTCCAATGTTCTGAATGTAATTGACAGTATTGTGTTTTACTTAAACTCTTTACAGAAGGTTCCAGCACCTACAAGCTTCCTGAATTTCTGAAATGTAATATTTCTAAATTGTTTCTAAATATGCTATTGCTACTCTTCATGGCAAAAATTGCACTGGTCTGCTAGACTTGGTTGAACAAAAATAAACAATATTTTGTTGCTTAAGCTTATGTATTCAGTCATTATTCAATGGTATACTATAAATCCATGTGAAAAAAATTACTTCTCACTGTTCTCAGGTCAAATATTTATATGCAATTAAAATGCGACTAATTTCGATTAATTAATTACAAAGCCTCTAATTAATTAGATTAATTTTTTTAATCGAGTCCCAGCCCAAATATATAAATATATATATATATATATATATATATATATATATATATATATAAATATATATATATATATATATATATATATATATATACATACATACATACATACATATATATATATATATATATACTTATTTGTAGTAATTTATATGAATATAAATATATTTACTATATGATTGTATGTTCCTGTGGCTCAGTGGTAGAGCATTGTTTGAGCAGCGTAAGGTTGTGGGTTCGATTCCCAGGAAACATGTTAGGTAAAAAATGTTAGCCTGAATGCACTGTTAGTCTCTTGTCTCTTAAAAATGTACATAATAAAAATACACAGAACATATATTTCCAATAGCAATTTATTTTGGATGCGGTTAATCGCGATTAATCTTTTGACAGCACTAATTAATATATATATATTAATATATATATATATATCGGCCTATATGATAACGTTATGATAGTGTTTGAGTCGGTGTCATATCATATCAGTATCGAGTGTAAACAGAAGGCCGCTGTGTGTTGTTTGCTGTGTAGCAGCCATTATTACATTACCCTCGGTACATCTCCTCCTCCAGATCGTTTCCGTGTTCAGGATCTGCCTGAATTTCTTGCACACCAGCGCCAGGTTGGGCAGCGCAGCGCCGGGCAGAGAGGAGAAGATCTCCACCAGGAGCTCCGGCGGAAGATCCAGCAGTGACTGCGGGCGCGGCGGCCCGAGGACACCGGCTCCGCTGCTGTGACAGCTGCTGCCGCAATCGGACTCGTCTTTCGGTTTGCCCACGACCCTCTCCTCTTCCTCCTCCTCGTCCATGTCCATGTCAGAGTCGCTGTCCCGATGCGGCTGGCTGTGCCTCTGCCGCCGCCTGCAGCGCCGCGACTGTCCCGCTCCGCAGAGCCTGGCGCACACCGCCATCCGGAGCAACATTACATCATCCCCGAGCAACAGCCGCTGTCCCCCGCAGTGCTCCGCTGCCGCGCGCGCGACGTGCCTGGGCGTCTTCTCGTGACGACAACGCGTCGCTCAGCAGTACGTTTGGACGTCACAGCTTACAGTAGGTTATGAAGGTTGAATTTTGTGGTCACGAAAAAGAAATTACTTTGCTTCCTTTTTTTTTTCTCATTGTATTTAATCAAGATTATTTTGAAAGGATTTGGAATTCTATATTAACAGAAAAATGGAATGTATGATTTTGTATTCAATTTGAAATAAAATTCTTTTAATTGTAAAGAACAACATTTTTACATTAATTTTATTAGTAAAATATCATATGCATAAGAAGAAGTGGTCTCAAGGTAGACTTTAAATTGTACGTCAATCTCTTGGAACAAACAAAAAAAGCACTGAAAACATGTAATGCTCTGAAAACATTGACATTTATGTACATTTATTTTTGTCTCTTTTCTTTTTACTCTGTCAGCTAATGTTAATTTGATCATGTAAATATGAAAGACCTCTTGATGTGTCATTCACTGAATTAAAAAAAAAACATTAAAATAGAAGGTTTGCAAGGTTAGTTTTTAATTTGCTTACACATTTAAATTATTTTTTCGTTTTTAGTTTAACATTATTTGAGGCTTGGCTTTAAAAGCAACAACAGAAAAGTGTCATTATATTTTTATGTCATTGTTTTTCTAAATGCCGCACTAGGACTATATAAGACTATAGGGAAATGATGGTTATTGTACATCAAATATATGTTAACTAAATATATTTTACTAATTTGAAATATTTGATTTAATAAAATACCTTATTCTGACTGAGACAACATACAATTTCGTTTACTCTCTAAAGATACGTCAGTATGGTTTAGTAACACCAAAATATGCTGTCTTTCAGGTTTTGTGTCCACATTTGCAGTTGCAGGTGGTATCGTCTCATGGGATCATCGTCTGTTAATTGGTTTTGATCGGATGAAGCTTGCAGGACCCTTGACTGTTTTAATCTTGTACGTCAAATTCATACATTTACAGTGCCAAAAGGTTTTTTTCCCCTTCCTGTTTTGTTTTTATTATATATATATATATATATATATATATATATATATATATATATATATATATATATATATATATATATATATATATATATATATATTTGCATATTTGTCACACTTAAAAGATCAAACAAATCAAACAATTTTTTATATTACACAAAGATAACCCAATTAAATACAAAATGCAGTTTTGGCAAAAAAATAAAAAAAAAAATAAATAAAAAAAAAATACACTTTTTTTTTAAATCAAATTAAATTAGTAAAAAATTAAAATAAAAATAAAAATCTAATTAAATTACATTACATGATCTTGGCCCTCAGTTTCACTGGTGTGATGCAATAGGACTTCAGTAGTTCAGATTTTTTGTTGACTATAATCAATGGTCAAAGTTTTCTCCTTTAGCTGGAGGAAGTCGGTGTTGATTGTGCAAGACATGAAGAGTTACACAGAGCAGCTGAAGACATTTTAAGAGCAAAAGTAAGCGAAATCTTGCATCTGTGACAGCCCTAGACTCTGTAAACTGAATACAAAAGCTGTGGCCACAGTCAGATGCTTAGTTTAGCCAATCAGAAGACTCTGTCAGTCATTTTGTAAAGAGGGTCATTACTATTGACCACTATACCAATACAAAGTAAAACAAAATGTTTTGTGTTCAGTTTTATTTGATATTGTTTAAACTGTGCTGCTATTGCCAAGCTCCAACTCTGATTGCAGTGGTCTCCAAAATTCTCTGTATGCATAAGCGATTTTAGGAGGTGCATTTGCACTCCCTACTGTTGGCCTATGAAAATGACAAAAATGTAAAATGTTAAAGTTCACATTAGTTTATAATAAAATAATTTTTAGTCAACATTTCATTCAAACTTGTGTTTGTATTTAATGATGTTTAAACTTACTTTAGAATCATTGTCTCCGAAACATCCAGAACTATATACACTAAGTAGACATCGAAAACGCCTCTTTTACCCGCGGCGGCGTCTGTAAAGTGCATTTGCAGCTTTTGACCGCTGAGTGGCGCTTTAACCACAAGTTATCAAACAAGCGCATCAAATCACATTTTCGCAAATAGACGTCAGTTTTGCCTCGTTGATGTGTTACATTTGACTGCTTCAGTCACGGAAAATGAAAGAAAAACACTATAGTTTAAATATTTAATATATTTAATATTAAACATTCACAGATGAAAGTTTGGTATTTATGAAGTTATGTGCATTTCTTAGAACGAACTCAAGCAGGATAAATGTCAAGCCTGTGCCTCAGTCTGTGCTTATATTTTCTAAGCTACATGGTATTAAACCATATTTTAGATTTTACACATTTAAAAGGTGTGCAGTATTATTTATATTATATTAATTATGCGTTATATTATTCAAAAGAAATTGTGGTTTACTTAGTATCGGAGCTTTAAAAGTGGTAGCCTATTTAAGGGGGTTGGCTACATGGATTAATATTCAAAATGTCAATATTTTAATATATCATGCCTATATTTTAATTTACATTTTAAATATAAATATATTTTTTTTCTTTAATAAAACAACATGCATTTTTGTTATTCGTTACCTGTCCTTTATTTTGACATAACTTATTGGGGAAAAGACATTTGTCTGTAAACTGATTAAGAAATTGTTGCATGTTTAAATGTGAACCACTGTATAATTTCATTCCCATTATTTAGGCCTAATTTGCCTAAAACAATAAACGAATACAAATTAAACTGGCACGATTAAATCTTTGAAACTCTAAAGAATTAATAAAACGTCCTCACCATTAAACTCAAGTTCTCACATTATAATCAACAACATTCACAAGATGTAAAAAAAAGCTTTAGTAATTGACAACTTAAATGATTTTAAAGGGAACCTTCTATACTTGCTTTTAGTGAGTGAAGTGAGTGAAGTGAGTGAGTGAAGTGACATTCAGCCAAGAATGGTGACGCATACTCAGAATTTGTGCTCTACATTTAACCCATCCGAAGTGCACACACACAGAGCAGTGAACACACACACACACACACACACACACTGTGAACACACACCCGGAGCAGTGGGCAGCCATTTATGCTGCAGCGCCCGGGGAGCAGTTGGGGGTTCGGTGCCTTGCTCAAGGACACCTAAGTCGTGGTATTGAAGGTGGAGAGGGAACTGTACATGCACTCCCCCCCTACCTACAATTCCTGCCGGCCCAAGACTCGAACTCACAACCGTTCAATTGTGAGTCTGATTCTCTAACCACTAGGCCACGACATTACCCTACTTTTAAAGTAAGGTTATGTCATATGGCCTAAAAAAAAAAAAAAGGAAAAAAAAATCTGATTTATGATTGAAGTAATTTTACAAAACAAGTTCTAATATAGTTCTTTATCATTCATTTAGCAGTTAAAATTATAACTGCAACAAGATGATTAAAAAAAAACAGTACTGTTTGACAGTACTTAATGCTGGAAAGACCTTTATTTATACATATTTTTAATTTATTTATTTAATACTAGCCCATCATGCATCTAACCATCCACTCAGCTTTAAGAGCTGTTCAGATTAAAACTGCCAGCTCTGCAGTGAACCAGTGTCATGGACGGAGGACCTGTTAATATATTTTCTAGTTTATATTTCCATCTCGTTATGCCACTGGTTTAGAATTAATTATAACTTATTTGTAAATAGAGCAGAAACTTTAAAGTTGTCATCTGTGCCCCACAGCGAAAAGTGTGTCTAAACTTTATGACATCACACTATAGTGTCAAATCATCTGAACGCAGTGTTAGAACATTTCATCATAAACAGAACGAGCATCAGTTCACTGATGGGGATTGTGTCCAGTGTATCCATCACTGTGTTCTGTTGTCTTTTGTTCGATCGTTCCACTTGTGTCCGGTGTAGACCTGGTGTGCGTTTTTTATTGTTTTATTTTACAGCCCTGCTTGTTTTAATGTTTTTTATTAAATATCTGTATTGACTGCATGGTCACATTATTGAATTATTTACTGCCATGCGACCTACAAAAGTAAAGCTTGGCGAGTCGATCAACGAGCATTGCTGCAGGTTGATTTTTAGCGGATGTACAGTGCTTGTGTTCCTTCTGTTTAAATCATGCTTTAACCTGAAAATAATCAGTAAAAGAAACAGAAAAACCAACGTTATCTCACGACCAATTCGTACGTATTTTACGAGGTGGCTTATTCGTACAAATTTGTACAACCTCACTCGTACGATTTTATACAACCCCATTGACGGTTAGGTTTAGGGGCGGGGTTAGTTGTAGGTCATTCGTACAAATTCATACGAATTTTGCAACTCCTAAAATACGTCCAATTTGGCAACAATCGTACGAATTTGTACGAGTGTGGTCGTACGAATTCGTACGAATAAGCCACTTTGTGAAAAATGTACGCATTGCCGTGAGATCGGGTTGGACAAACTCTTATCATCCAGCTTGACTATTGCAGTCATTGTAACCTTCTGATCAAGCTAAATATGTTTAACATGAATTCTTGCTGAATATGCAGTTATATGGCTTTTGGCATGAATTGTATTCGTGATTGAGCGCTCTTGGAGTGGGGGAAAACCACAAAGCTCATATTCAAGTGTTTGTGCAAAAATTATTAATGTGCATTAATGACAGGGAGGCGCCGTCTCGTCACTTTTTTTTTTAAAATGTTACAATGTTATATTATAATGTTATTGTTGTTTTACTTCCTTCTTTTATCACATTTTACAATTACATTAATTTTGCAATCCGTCCCTTTGCGCCACCTGGCAGTAGTTTCGCGAATGATTTTAACACGCGACTGAATTACAGTTACACCGCGCGGCGGTAAGGCCCAGATAAGTTGGCCACCTACTGTATACATAGACCTATATTTACATAGACCAGTGGTCTCAAACTCAATTCCTGGAGGGCCACAGCTCTGCAGAGTTTAGCTCCAACCAGCTCCAAATCACACCAGCTTGGAAGTTTCTAGTAATCCTGAAGACCTTGATTAGCTGGATCAGGTGTGTTTGATTAGGGTTGGAGCAAAACTGTGCGAGTTGACCAATGACATAGACAAAGGCCTCTAAGTCACACAAGCATAGGGTGACCATATGAGCCATTTTCCCAGGATGCGTCCTTGCCAGGATAACTATATTGCCTAAAACATCCAAAGTAGTTTGACCAATAACATGCAGGTATGGTACATAATCAACCAATCGTGGCATGTGAGAAAGTGAGATCTACAGAGAATGATCAAAGCAATGCAAATACATGTACATGTTAGGTGTTTGTTCGTTCATTCAACTTGAAGCGTCGCTGTGTACCGATAATTGTATTACGCCAAAGTACCAAGAGAGTGATTTGAATGCATAAGGAGCCATCTGCTCTCTATAGCTCTTATGAATGTCATACAATGATCGAACTGCACAGCACAACCAGCCAAAATCTGGATATTTTAGGCAACATAAAAATCCTGGCAAGGATGCGTCCTGGGAAAATGGCTCTGTTTTAGGGATGATTGTATATTGATCGATGAACTAATTTAAGTATATCGCCTGTGTTTACTTGTTTTATGTGTGATATTCTAGTAGAATTGGCTGTTTACGTGGACTGATATCCTACAATTATTGATATTATTCCCAATAAGATAAAAAAAAAGGAAATTTCTCTGGTAATTCCTCAATCAGAATATTGTCAATAGTTGAATTATTGTCATTCATGTAAATTTGCCAGTTAGAAAATGTCAAAGCGCAAATTCATGACTAGTTTGCACACGTTGCATTCAAATTCAGGGAGGTTTGCAGCTTTAGCCTTCTTTTGTTCTCAATAAAATGGAGGAAAAACTTGAACGACTTTTATTTTTAAGTGCAAAACAGATCAGTACAAGTTAGTTCAATGTATGTCACATCATTCATTTGTACATTTTTCTATCAAATTTGAGCTTCAGCTCCAAAATGCACGAAGGTTAGGTATTTTAATGCTTATGTTGAATCACAGTTCTCAATTTTTTATATTTGTCATCCTCACATTCAAGTTCATTTCTAATGAACACCATTTTTTTTTTTTTACAGTTCTAAGTGCTCTGTTGTCTCTCGGCCTTGGCGTATGAGATCTGGAAGTGTCTTGGTCATGAATGTGTAGTGTTTCTCCTTCAGGTTCTTCCCAGTTTTCTGTTCCAGTCCAATGCCGAGATACTCAGCCTCATCCTTATATTTAGGCCAGTGTGTCAGACCCGGACCATTCGGAGACCTGCCGATCCAAAAACAGCCGTATTAAAGTGCAGAAAATATATACTTTGTTCTTCTACCAAAAACCAGGAGACTGATATTTTACCCGGTGTGTGCAAAGTTCCCCCAGTATCCCATCACAGTCCTGCACAGCTCTTCCTCTTCCTTTGTGAAAGGAGCTGAAAGATTGAACCATTAAATGATGATTCAGTGGTTATTTGAAACCCTTTCAGAGTAGTTCGGTGTCAGTGGAGGATGTGTTTGTGATGAAGTGTTTTACCGGTTGCTCTGAGGTGGGCTTGAGCGAAGCAGGTGCCCTGGATGAAGAGGAGTTCATCTGCGTGGTCAACACCAACAAAGCTGGGCCTGTTCTTCTGGATCATACTGGGAGGATGCTGGAACTCGTACAGGTAAACCGGCGCCCCTGAAGCTACAGCCACAACAATCATACATAGGATTTAAAGGGATAGTTCACCCAAAAAAAAAAAAAAAAAAGTCATTATCTGCTCATACTCGATCCTGTATGAGTTTCTGTTGCACACAATGAAGATATTTTGAAGAATGTTATTAATCAAGCAGCTTCTGGTAGCCACTGACTGAAAAATAAATACTATGGAAGTCAATGGCTACCGTCAACTGTTGTCACACGAGAGTGAGTAAATGAGGACCATTTTTATTTTCTTGGATGAACAATGCCTTTAACTCAAGAGTATTTCACTGTGGTTTTGAAGAGCAAAGCGATCATGTAAAAAAAGCACAATATACCTGTTTTTTATTCTTTCTAATATCAAAATATCATATTTTTTTCATAATTCAACATTTTGAATATTTTCTGTATTGGCATATTTTAAGGTGTAATTTATTCCCGTGTTCTAAAGCTTTATTTCCAGCATCATTCCTCAAGTCTACAGTGTCATATGATCCTTCAGAAATCAGTCTAATATGCTCATGCAGTTTATTTATTATTGGTTATTATTTGTATTATCAAGATTTAAAACCGTTTTTGCTGCTTAATAATTTGGTGGAAATCATGATACATTTTCAGGATCTTTGATGAAAGTTGAAAAAAAAAAAGCATTTATCTGAAGTTGAAATATTTTGTCACATTATATAACGTCTTTACTGTCACTCTTTGTCATTTTAAAGGGTTACTTCACCCCCAAATTTACGTTTTGTCATTAATCACTTACCCCCATGTTGTTCCAAACTTGTAAAAGCTCAGTTCATCTTCGGAACACAATTTAAGATATTTTGGATAAAAACCAGGAGGCTTGTGACTGTCCCATAGACTGACATGTAAATAACAGTGTCAAGGTCCAGAAAAGGTATAAAAGGTTGTCGTCAGAATATTCCATCTGCCATCAGAGATGCAATCTGGGTTATATGAAGTGATGGGAACCCTTTTTAAGCAAAAAACAAATAGAAAAATAACAACTTTATTCAATAATTCCTTTTTCAACGGTCTCTTCTGTGTCTCTTCATATCACCGTATGCTCTTTTGTGTCTTCCGCGCCACAAGGATGCGCTGTTTTTATGTGTATTTAGCTTTGATTTGAAATAAAACATTGCATCGTTGTGAAGTGGAGGACACAGAAGAGCACACAGTGATATAGAGAGACACTGAGGAGACCGATGACAAAGGAATTATTGAATTAAGTCATTATTTTTATTTTCTTTGCTTACAAAGTGTTCCCATCGCTTCATTTAACCCAGATTGCACATTTGATGACACAAGGAATATTTTGACGACTACCTTTTATACCTTTTCTGGACCTTGACACTTGGATCATTTGATACTGAATGATGCTTAAAAACAAAATCAGCTTTGCATCGCAGAAAAATTTGAATTTTAAATTATATGAAAAAAGAAAACAGTTCCTTTCGAACTGTAATAGTTTTAACAATTTTAATGTTATAACTGTATTTTGCCTTGGTGAGCATTTAAGAGAATTTTAGTAATTATTCCAAACGTTTGACCTGAAGTGTATATATCATTTTAGACTAAAATAAAAATTTAATAGAAGTTAATATAATCAGAATTAAAAGTAATTTTTAAACCCTTCTTCCCAAACAGTTGCAATGGACCAATATGAATAACTGGCTGCGTCTCACCGCTGTGGTATTTTGCCAGTTGGAGGGCAGGGATGTTGAACATCACATCTCCCATCATCTCTCTGTAAACGTCTCGGACTCGAATGGGATCTCTTGTGTCGCCCAGGTACTCGTTGGCCACCAGATCAACGATCCATCGATCCCTGGGCTGATGGGAATATCAGTCAAAGCACACAGGATTCAAAGAAAAACACATGTAAGCTAATGTAAATGTGCATTGTGTTGAGTTGTGACTTACATCAGGATACGTGAGGGTCAGGCCCTTTATGACTTGCTCTTTATTCATCCCATCAATCCATCCTTTACCCCCAAAATACTATGGAGGAAAAACATTAGCATCAAAATATTAAACCAAATATGTGAATATGCTGTAAATGTGTCAATGACAGTAAAACAACATCTTCGATTCTAAGTGAGTTTAGAGCGTGATATTAAATATAATAATAAATATAATTTGTACTCACTGCGGGCAGTAAAAAGCCAAACTCATCATCAGTGATTCCAGTGATGAGAGGAACTTTACTGAACTCTTGTTTCTGAACGATATCTTCTACAGGTTTGGGAAGGAAATAGGAATCCAGAGCGAGACTGAAGTGCATTATCGCAAACTAGAAACATAATGGAAACAATCCTCAATCCATTAATATCAATCACAGCAAATATAGGCTATATTGTAGATATAAGTGCTTTTAGTGTATATGTCTACATAATACATGATTTATATTGAAGCATCATACCTTGTGAAAAATAAGTGTGCTTAATTGCATTGAATGTGCACATAAAAGTGTTTAAAAAAAATAAATATTGGCAGATAATATACTATTAATTATTAAAAGGGCACTTAAATATGCCAGTTACATTTTCATACAACATTTTCATTTAATTGTACTAAACAATCAGTTCATACTTTAAAATATATCACATTTACATTTAATTTAGCACACGCTTTTATCTAAAGGAGGAATACAACAAACAGTTTACCATAAGAGGTCAAATAAACACCTGTATTGCAAAGCATCACACATTGTTTATTATCTTTGTAATAAGTACTTATTGCTGAAATATGAATGGCTTACTTTTATGAAAATTTCACACCTGATTAGAGCATTGCAGAACTTCCTCCTCAGACCAGCGCATGATGCAGTCGACGATCTTCGATGAGCTGCTGCTATCACAGTTGCACATTTTGGCTGTGTTCTGATATTAGCATCAACATGAGAACGTGGTTAAAAACAGTTGTAGTGCTGGGCAGTAAACCGTTTCATACCGAAAACCGGTGTATATTTTCGTTACGATGTTAATTTTGAATATACCGCCATACCGGTGTATTTAATTACTCAGCGTTCGGAACGAACGTTATGCTGCGCCGCGGCCGCGCGACACTGTTTCAGACAGACCCTTTACAATGTTGCACTTCTACGCAGCGAATGCGAGACGTGGTGAGGTTAAACACAGCAGTGCTTTCACACAGACTGTTTCACACAGAACGTCTCTTGTGCGTGTTAACGGATTCCAGCTCCAGAGGTTGCATTCAGGGTGTTCAAGGAGCGGTGGGTCTACAGCAGTGCAGCGATCGTTTACGTACCGAGTCTAATTTTGCTGTGCTGCAGGCGCGGAATTAAAGTGAAAGCGCATTGTTCTCTGGAAAAATTAACATGGATTGACATGGAAACGCAGTCACATGGGTTTTTGGCTAGGTTAAAAACACGTAAAAGAGCACGTTTAGATAAATAAGGAAAGCAATATATAAAAGTTCACTTTTATGGAAGCAGAAAAACAAAGTTCTTTAAGACCCGTGGGATTGCTTGTGATAAAGATTTATACAAAATGCACAAGACAGTTTCTGTCTGTGGTGTTTTAATTTTAAATATTTTAATAAGAAAAGTAAGCTAATTATTGTGTTTATATGTTTTGCCGCTTGCTTGAGCAGCTTATTATACAAACCTAGAAGTAAAATGCATGAATAATGCGTTGTTTACATTTATTGAGTTTAAACTAATGTCTATATAAAAGATTGTTCTGTGATAAAAGACTTACGATGCTGAAAGAAAAAAAAAAAAAAAAAATTTTTAAAATTAACATGAGCAATTTGATGCAGCACCTTAGCCGCAAACACGTCTTGGAAAAACCCGTCATAAACCGGAAAACCGGTATAATTTTGAAAAAAAAAACGGTAAACAAATTTTTGGTCAAACCGCCCAACACTAAACAGTTGCACTTAATACAAATAAAAAAGATGAAAATATAAGAAGAATATGAAATGGTACCTGAGCTCTCAGTAAAGGATTGCCCATCACTAAACCGTCCCACAAGGCCGTCCCACTTTCTGCAATGGCACGATGAAACAGACCAGAAGCCAATGGTGAAAGAATCTTGAAGACACAAATGACACAGAAATGAATTGATCACTCGAAACTAATATTTAACAGTAATGAAGTTGAGTTACTATGCTATTAATAAAGACCCATACCAGCGTGGACACACTTATTCCTCCAGCAGACTCTCCAAAGATGGTCACTGATCCAGGATCTCCACCGAAGCTGTGGATGTTCTCCTGAACCCACTGAAGAGCTGCGACCTGATCCAGAAAACCATAGTTTCCTGGCGCATGTTCATCTCCCGTGCTACGAAAAAGAGAAAAGGAATCTTTAATCTTAATCTGTAATAAAAATAAATAAAAAAAACTGACTCACAACATACAAGTAATGCACAAAAATATATTTTTTAATGAAACACCAAAAACAAAAGTGATCAATTTAATTTATTCAAAATCTGAAAATAACGTTTTGCTAAATTACTCGTAACTGTTTCATCTACGATTTCGGCCCTCCAAAACTATTTCAGCCAAATATTTTCAGTGCATCCCTTATACTTTCGCACAAAAACAAATTAAATTAAATCACATTTAATTTGCATTAACATAACAACACTGAACATTTAATTAATATTTAAAGTTAACACATTCGCTTTGGCATGTGTATTGCTGTATTAATGTGATGATGAATATTCAATATATTGATAACATAATTTTAATTTGAATTACTAATACGCGATGCTACGTGTGTCCCGAGTTCGAATCCTGACTCAAAGACCTTTCCCGATCACACTTTCTCTCTCTCTCCCACTTCGCTTCTTGTCATCTCCGATCTATCCTGTTGTATGTAGCCGCACTGGGTTGTACGTAATAATTAACTCAAATGATATATAGGGAATTTTAATAATTAATCAGGAATATGATTAATATATACATCTCATATGACGGTTCCATTAAAATTATTGAAGATGAAAAATAGGTCAGTTGTATAAATCAATAACTCATTACAAGACACTGTAATTTACTCATTAATATGCCAATATTCCATTTTTCATATCAATTATAGTGATATCTCTTACTGTGAATTACCGCAAATCAAACAGTGGTTTGTCCAGCAAACGGCCGTAAGATTAACTTATCAACTTTCAATAAAGTTATCACTTCTTATAATTCAAGGAAAAATAGTTTCTGGCCATGAAACATTCTCCTATCCTTATGAAATTTCGGTTACTGAAAAGTAACGAGCTTGTAGCTAAAGATCAGACATTTCATTGACTCGTGATGTGAGCATTTTATACAGAAGCAATCATGAATATATATTGGTTTTTAATAATTGAACTAATAATACATAAAACTACGATTCACACTTAGTAAATATGCGGACGACAATACAGACAGTAAACTTTGTACAAGACATAACGGAATCCAAATGAGGGAGAGAGAGAGAGAGAGAGAATGAGTGGAAGAGGATGAGAGAGAGAGGTGAGAGAATAGGCGCGATCACAGAATTACGCTCAGTTATGCAAACTCACAGACAGTAACCTTTTTAAAGACAACAACGAATCAAATCATCTTGAAAAGGTAATAGACAAACTTTAAGCAGCATTTAAATCTCTCTAGAAAATAATACTTGCATGTGGACTCTTTGTGATTGGGCGTGTTCTCTTGTGTCTTCCAACTAACATAATGAGCGTTCGTTTTCCTCGTGTAGAGAGGAACTTAGTACAGAAAACAAAAGAAAACGGAGATGGAAGCTCCCGAAGGAGCCATGAGAATGGGCGTTCTCTCAGCCGCCGTGCTGAGATCAGAGAAGATAGAAGAGGACCAAGAGCAGGGACAAGAGCAAGCAAGAGGAACTTCCTGGTTTCAGTCTTTATAGCTTGACTGGTTCACGCCTCTGTTTGCGTGAACAACCAATGAACATCTGCGATCTGAAGTGGGAAAAACGTTCCTTTGTCTCTGGGGAAATACCCACTCGCTTGAGTTATAGCTGTCAGAATTGAACATTTTTATTCTAGCAAGTTGGTAATTCCAGATTAATATAACTTATATATTATAATATATATATATATATAATATATAATATATAATATATATTAATAACTTTATATAAGTGAGTCCATTAAAGCATGGCGATTAAACAGATACCAAAAATAACATGTAAAGCTAGAGGAAACATAAAGTTTCATTCATATGTAGAAATACACACATTTAAAGTTTGATTAACACACGATAAACATTATACTCCAATTTGATTATAGAAAACATCTAATGCACCAAAAAAAAGCAATACTCAATACATTTAGAATACATTGAGAAAAGGTGCCAGTGAGCTGGCTTTGCTGTTCTGTGAAAAGTTTTATGACCTGGTCAGGGGGGTAGGGTTACAACTCATGATTCTATTTGAGAACATTCATTCCAAAAACATTTCACATTTACAAGTCAGAAATTTATAATCCTCGCATAACAGGATTAACCATTTTATGCAACACACAAACCTATCAAAATACATCGTAGTAATAAAATGACGAAGGTAAAGAACGTTAAGAAAGGTTTGTGTGTATGTGTGCTTATGTGCTGTGGAATGTGTGGTCGTGCCGTGTGGAAAAAGGTGGGTGTTTTGTCTTTCCTTTGAGGCTCGGCGCGTATTTCTGGACTGTCTCGAAGGTGCAATAAATGTCACCCCGTCATAGGATATTGCAGACATCGTGGTGCCGAAATGGTGAATTTATGTTGGAAGATTTTGTAAAACGAAGGTCCTTGTTTACTCACGTTCTGGTCTTTGAGTGCAGAATGTGTTAGAGAGTCGGGATTCATTAATATGGAACAGATGGCTGAAATACCATCCGCTCATTAGTGTTACATGTATTAAAGGAGAAATGCCAAAAAATAGATCTTTAAAAAATTAATTTCAACTGAAAATTCAATACAGATATCACTAACCAATTTAGGTTCTAATAAACATTTTAATTTTTAATCAAAAATTTTAATTCTTACACAGGATACAAATTTTACCTACTTGTAGCTGTTAAAAATCCCAAAATAGAGGTAAGAATCTGCTATTATCTGAATTCAGCTACATTCGCATCTTATATATTTATTATAATTTAGTCATTTTTATTATTTTCTAATTATTTATTTGAATAATTCTCAATAATCTGGTGTAATAATAATAATAATATGTAAATTGAAGAGACTCCATGGCTTTTATGTTTGAACTGCCATAACAAAAATATTATGTATCGTGCTAAAATGATTTGAATTGAATTATGACCAATTTTCAGATTTTAAGATGCACAGCAGAAGTCATTTAAGAAACAAACTTGAATCTAATTATTATTATCAACATTTATCTGGTTTGGTAAATGGTATGATCAAGGGTAAGCACAGATTGCCTACCTAAAGAATCCCAGCAGACCCAATCTGTACTGAATCAGCACCACAACCACATCCTGATACGCTGACAGAACGGAGCCGTCATACAATGAAGCTGAACCAAGAGCAAGTCCTCCACCATGAATCCAAACCATCACCTAGAAAACACAAGGAAACATTCTCCAACACATTTTTCTATGAGGACATTCATCCAAGTTGTTGATCAACTTACTGGTAGCTTGGTGTCTTGGCCAGGTTTGACTGGAGTGTAGATGTTGAGATACAAGCAGTCCTCCGAGACCTCGGGAATCTCCACATCCATACCGAGAATCTTATGTTCAGTGATACTAACTTGCCTGTCCTGGATGCACCTAAAGAGACCATTAGATCATTAGATCATAGAAATGTCTAATTAAAGATGTTTGAATTGAAATGTGTTTGTGCGACATCTCACATGAGTGGCTGTTTGGTCGCATCTCTTACTCCGTCCCATTTCTCTGCAGGCTGGGGCCGAGCCAGTCTCAGGGGTCCCACGGGGGGCTTGGCAAATGGTACACCTAGATAACTATTAACAACTGTGTCCTTGCCCTTCACAGTCAAGAAGGCACCTCTCAGAGATCCTAATTTTGTTTGCACTAGAGGTCCTATCAAAAAGACCAATAATATACATAAAAAAAAAATCCAATTTAACTTACATTTCGCAATAAAAACATTTCTTAATTTTACACCTATTCTGAAATGGGTAACTTGCCTTCCTTCCACTCTTTTATTATCTGCGGAAGTTTTTGGATCATGAAATTGAAGTGTTTTCCCTTGAAGTTTTTGCCAGGTTTCTGTTCCAATCCAATCCCGAGATATTCAGCCTCATCCTTATATTCAGGCCACTTTGTGAGGCCTGGACCATTCGGAGACCTGCCGTCAATGACAAATGGACATTAAAACTGAAAAAATAATAAAGTAGTATATATCGTCTATCTGCATTCCAAGTAGTTTTGAGATATTGAGCTTCAAAGTTTTTGCATTCCATTCGACTGTTTAGATAGAACCTTAGTGTTTTTAAAATAAAAACCCCATGAATTATACTACATAAAAAAATCTATCACATAATGTAAATATGTAGTCACAGAATAACAATATGGGAATAACTCAATTTTGACTTAAATGTCAGATAGAACCTTATAATTCCAAGGGGACAATATGTTATAATTAGTATTAATCCCTCTTACTGTAGATCATGTAAAATATGCACTGCAAAATATCCAGACCAATGCCATATATAAAGTATACAGATTAATATATAATATAACGTTATTCATTAGGCTAAAGGTCATTTTAAGGATTTTTTATGTTGTTGTTTTTATCGATGAAAAACATTTTAAAGGGATATTTTGAATTATCAGTGGCATCATTCCTAATTTATTACAAAATGCTGATAATTAAGTGACATTAAGGGCCAGATTTAATAAACAGGGCAACTTTGCAAGGTGATTTACTAACAATGTACGCATTAAAGAACACAGATGCAGCCAGATCATATGCATAATGACCAAGAGCAGTGCAGTTTCTGCCTTCTTTAAGACATGCTTTTTTCGGGTGTTAATTAATGGTGCAAATTAGAGGTCTTCACAGTGCACCCGAGACCCGTCGACCCCGGACCCGACCCGGGACCCGTACGGGTTCGGGTCTATATTTTAAATCATCAGCCGGGTCCGGGTCGGGTCCGAATCTATTACCTCGGGTCCCGGTTCTGTTTAACATTGTGTGTAATACCCGTGCGATCGCCGATCGGAGTCATCAGACTCGAAGAACATCCAGCCGTGATCAAAGACTGCATGTGTTTTTTGTAACTTGCAACTTGTAAAATTAGGAAAAGAAAAGAGTGAGCCAAAAACAGTGATCTCTCTCTCTCTCTCTTGCTCGCACACTCAGAGTTAATATACAAGTGCACGCACGGTATTAATGCTTGCAGACTTGACACACTCATATTTAATATATTTCAAATCAGCAACACAATCTGAGGTGAACTGTCACATGAATGTTTTCTATTACGCTCAAATTGCGTTGAAGCATTTAAGGTTGATACAGCCATTTCATGTTTCTATGGCAACCAGTGAGGGACACTTGGACTGCCAAACCGCGTTTTACATTTTCTCCCATTTTTATAATATTATAAATGAACCGTTTAATCTTAAAGTTTTAGTGGTTCAGATTCAAACTCGATGCAGAGCAAAGAGCACAGACAGAGGTCAGATGATAATAAATAAATAACGTCAGCGGCCATGGCATTGCACGAGCGATCGTTATTATAGTTCAAAAGGGCAAACAGTCTAAGTTATTAAGCGAATTAACTCGAGTCAGAATGTACATGTGCACAGTAGCATTTGTCATCCGTCACCGTGACATCAAGTGGACTTTTGAAGCTGAAATGAGTGGATTCAGCTTGGACTTGGAATAACGAGATGAAAAACATGGATAACTTTCTTGTCGGAGGATTGTAATGCATCACAAGCAGTCGGGTACAAGGAAGAGAGACTACGGCTCTTTAAATTAGGTAAGACAAAAAGCTGTATTCTTCGCAACAGGTTTATTGACTTGTAATAGCAATTTAAGGTGGAATATGTCAACGTCGGGTCTAGGCGGGTCTGTGTCTTCCCGGCGGGTTCGGGTCCAGATTTCAAGTAATATACGGGTCCGGGTCGGGTCCGGGTAGACATTTCTCGGATCTACACAGGTCCGGGTCCAGCTTTTGAAATATTAGACGGGTCTGGGTCGGTTCGGTGTAGTACATTATGGGTCTCTGTCGGGTTCGGGCACGAATTTTTGGACCCGTGAAGACCTCTAGTGCAAATACCAGTAATTCTACAAGCGCTAACATTATTAAATCTCTTTGCATAAATCATTTTAATACTCTCCTCCTATAATTTTTGTGTCTAAAAGGGAAACTCCTACAAATGCATATTCAAAAAGGTCAGGCACAAAAATAACTGTGTCCACTCCTTTTCAGCCTTAGTTCTTCAATGTATGCTTTTAGTAAATCATGACAGTAGCTTACTATTTAAACACAAACAAAAAAACAGTTTGTGCTGGTGCAAGTTGTTATCAAAAATTGGCCTAAGATGAATGGTAAATTTTTTTCTCTAATGTTTTATCACTGATGTAATCACTTACCCAGTGCGAGCAAAATTTCCCCAATAAGCCATGGCAGTTTTACAAAGTTCATTCTCTTCCTCTGAGACTTCATCTGAGTAACAAAGCAGAAAGAGGTTGACTGATTGCTATTACCCATTATTTCATTGCTTCGATGGTAGTTCCTGTAAAATCCTTGCAATATAAACTGAGACTAAAGTTTAATTTGTTAAACCTTCATATCCTTAGTAGATGAATAGTCAAACCTTGCAGTTTTACATGTCTTCCAAAGCAGAAACCCAGAACAAAAAAAACCTCATCTCCATGGTCACATCCAACAAAACTTGGTCGGTTCTTTTTAAGTTGACTGGGAGGATGCTGGAATTCATACACGTATACTGGTGCACCAGCATCTATTAAGAGACAAAATAAATATTTAATAGTAAAATTATAATAATAATTAAACTTTCATAATTGCACAATGATGCATAAATAGAATAAACTCTCACCTCTGTGGTAATTCGATACTATGCGAGCTGGGATGTTGAAAAAAAAGTCTCCCATTATCTCTCGAAAACCTTCTCTGATTTTGATCCTGTCACTGGATGTGCCCAGATACTCATTTAAAACAAACTCTGCAATCGCCTGATTCTGAAACTAAAAGAATGAAATTTTAATTATTAAAAATATATTTTTTTATTTCACATTAACATTCGAAGCAACATAATACAATTTACCCTAAACTATTTATCAGAATATCCTGAAACTTCTGAGATTTTCATTGTGCCACAAGTAACTGGTAAGTTTTGTTTACTGATCATCAGAAGTAATAGAGATACAGATACAGTGGGTCATTTTGCATTACTGCAAATGAAAAATTTACTCAGTGTTTCCTGATTACAAAAAAAAAGAAAAAAAGAAAGAAAACAGCAGAGGTCCAAGAACAAAACCATGGGGGACACCGCAGTTTCTTAAATAAAGTAGGGTAAAAATTAAACTAAATAAAATGAAACAAAATGATATTCAGTTGGTTAAAATTCCAAGCTCTGTGCAATATACAATAAGACTGACAATTGATTTTTAAGCTTGTTTGAAATTATTAGGGGTTTGAACTGTTCTACATGCACTTTATATATACACCTACTAATGTTTTGTTTTAAATCAAATTATTTGGTCTTGATAAATAATGCATAAACTATAAATTGTGTTCTGTCTTACATCAGGGTTAAATAAAGGCAAAAATGGGATGATCTGCTCTCTATCCATTCCATCTATCCATCCTGATGGTCCAAGAATCTACAGAAAAATAGTTTTGGTATGCATTATGGTCACTTTAGTCTCATTCAAAGATTTCATTTTTCAGAAGTAATCAATGACTTTAAACTTATGTTTACATTTTACAGCAAAAGCATGTAAAAATAAGCTTTTCCATTACATTAGGTAGTGTATAGCCACCATCGTCATTAGTAACTCCATTGATCAGAGGCACTTTGTTAAACTCGTGGAATTTAAGAAGCTCTTCAACAGGTTTTGGAAGGAACTGGCCATCGATGGTCACTCCGAAACGAAGCATTAGTTGTTCCTGTATTATATGCACACAAATTTAGCACATAAATTATCTGTGTTATTTATATTAATGCAATACTTCACAGCATGAACTTACAAGTGCTTCTACAAGACATAAAAGATACAATTAATAAAACTCTATTAAATATAGAATTTCATGTGTAAGGATGAATGGATGAACGGATGGTTGTGATGCAAACCCTAGCAATCTTCAAGATGTCCTCTTCTGTCAGCTGCATCACACAGTCAACAATCTTCTTTGTGCTGGAAATATCACAGCCAGATGCATTTCCTACATACTAGAGAAATATGTTAATACATTTTAATTAAAAAACTATAAGTCAAAGTGTAATAAAATGGTAAATTGTAAATTTTTATGCATTTGGGAAATGTACTTGGGCTGTTGGCAGAGGGTTGGGACTCATGATAGCATCCATTGCTGCCGTACCACTCTCTGCGATGGCATGATGAAACAGGTTTGAGGATAACGGAGAAAGAACCTAAAGATGTGGAGGAGAAACATTTAAAGCCATCTTTAAACCAGATCAATATAATTTCCCAGTCATTACATGATAAAACCTTTTTGTTTGAATCCTTACATGTAAAGAGACACTGACTCCTCCAGCAGACTCTCCAAAGATGGTCACTGATCCAGGATCTCCACCGAAGCTGTGGATGTTCTCCTGAACCCACTGAAGAGCTGCGACCTGATCCAGAAGACCATAGTTTCCTGGAGCATGTTCATCTCCCGTGCTAAATGAAGATTAACCATATAAGAGGCTACAATTATTCTATATGCCTAATAATGGTGTGGTCACATTTAGGGCAGTTCAGTACATTTTCGGGTCCAAAATCTAGTCATTTTAAAAGAAAGCTGCTGGGTTTGTAAGTGACAGATTGTCATTAAGCACAAATCATAATTTGAGATGTGATGGAAAAAACTATTTCAGACAAAAAAAACACTTATATAGTGTTTGAATTGTGACTTTATTTCCTAAAAGTCCATGGGACCAAAGATTACCCATAGTTTAAACAACAGAACAAGTTTTAATCAGTATTTTTGGTGAATAACTTCGATTTTGCTGTGTTCCTTACACAAAGCTTTAAATGTTGAGAAACTGTAGATGGTTTTACCTGAAGAACCCGAGCAGACCAAGCCTATACTGGATCAAAACCACGACTACATCTTGATAAGCAGCTAAAACAAGTCCGTCAAAAATGGAAGCAGATGCTGCAGAAAAACCTCCACCATGAATCCAAACCATAACCTATTGCACATCATGTGTTAAAAAACGTTAACCAGCATATATATTTATGCATAATAATAGAGCAAAACTCAATGAAATTCAGAACAAACACTTACAGGTAACTTGCTGCTGTCTCCAGGTTTAGAAGGAGTGTAAATGTTGAGATAAAGACAGTCCTCAGATACTTCAGGAACCTCCACATTCATAGACATATTAGCTAACAGTTCCAAAAGAATCTCCCTTGCCTGTAGACACCTGGGATAAAGGAACAAAGTGTCATTTTTTCCCATATGAACAGGCCTGATGATTTTTATTATTATTATTAGTTTAGCTTTATTCTCACATGGGTGGCTGTTTTGTAGCATCTCTCACTCCTTGCCAAGCCTCTGCAGGTTGTGTTGGAGCTAGTCTCAACGGACCCACGGGAGGCTTTGCAAACGGTACGCCAAAATAACTACTGATGACGGTTTCCTTGCCCTTCGCAGTCATGAATGCACCTCTTAAACTTCCTAGTTTGGTGTGAACTAGAGGTCCTGTTGGAAACAAATGTGTAACAATTCTTAGTTTCATGCAGGGAATCTTAGTAAAACAATGCTGATTCTGAACTTGCCTTCCTTTCGCTCTTTTATTATCCGCGGAAGAGTTTGAGTCATGAAAGTGAAGTGTTTTCCCTTCAGGTCTTTCCCAGGTTTTTGTTCCAGTCCAATGCTGAGATACTCAGCCTCAGCTCCAAACTTAGGCCACTTGGTGAGGCCTGGACCATTCGGAGACCTGCCACCAGGAAAACGTTTTTTAAAATCTGGTTTTAAATGCATATGCCAAATGTTTGGAAATGTATTATTTTGTATTCATGTTGGTTTCATATGGTTTGGAAAAGCTTTATACCATTTTCAAGAAAAATTTCAATTGAATGACTGAAAGACCACATGAAAAAGTCAAGTAAGAAGTAATCTACCTTAACCTGTTTGCGTGTGTCATTTTAACAAGTTATAAACAGATAAATATATTTATATATGATGAAATATATTTTTAAAAGAATAATTCATAAATGTCAGGACGATTTCGTAGAGTAAAACCACATAACATTTTACACCATGAAATTACTTGGTTTGGAAAACTGAAAGGCCATATGGTTTTTACTATCAAGTAAAAAATATTTTCCTTTAACGTGATTACAAATAAATATATGTTATATATTTATGTAGAGAGTATATCAGTAATATCAGTATTTTCAATTTGAGCTAATTTGGTTTGGAAAACAAAAAGGTTTTCAATTAAATGTCTCTTAAAATGTCATGTGGTGTAACTATCAAGTAATATATAATTCAATGTTTTTAATAAAATTAGATTAAATATTTTGTAAAAATCATATAAAGTATGAATTGATAAATGTCAGGATGTTTGGAGAGTCACACCACAAAAAAAAAAAAAAAAAAAAAAAAACTATTTCAATATGATTTTCAATTAAATGACACTAAAAATGTCATGTGGTGTAACTGTCAGATAAACCTGAGTGCATGTGAGTGATCCCAAGTTTGAAATATATATTTTTAGTAAAATGTTATTAAATATCATGAAAAATTATTACTTCATAAATGTCAAGACCACATGACATTTTACACCTGAATTAGCCTATCCTAATATTTTAAGGGATTTTATCTGATTTTGACATACAGTCACGAGGATCTGTAGAGGTTCTCTCTATGATATCACTTCCTGTTTTGCTTTTTTCCTGCATGTTGGTCACACCACATGATTTGATTTAACAGACAACAGTTTATCATATTTATTACCATATTCATATTATATCAAAGCTGCTTCACTGCTTTTTCAATTTTTTAAGATATAGTATATATAATATAGATATTAATCATAGTTAATGTTTTCATTTGAAGAATTCCATCCTTTGATTGAAGTTTTTTCTTCTTAGTGATATCAGGACAGTTGTATCACCCTTAAAATATCTGACTTTACTTCCCACTCAAAAATATCAACCAGACGACTTTATGTTAAAGGGGGGGTGAAATGCTATTTCATGCATACTGAGTTTTTTACACTGTTAAAGAGTTGGATTCCCATGCTAAACATGGACAAAGTTTCAAAAATTAAGTTGTACGTTTGAAGGAGTATTTCTGTTCCAAAAATACTCCTTCTGGTTTGTCACAAGTTTCGGAAAGTTTTTTTCGAGTATGGCTCTGTGTGACGTTAGATGGAGCGGAATTTCCTTATATGGGTCCTGAGGACACTTCTGCCGGAAGAGCGCGCGCTCCCGTATAGCAGAGCACTGAGAGCACAACAGGCATTCGCTGATCAGAGCGAGAGCGTCGCGAAAAGTCACAAAAGGAGTGTGTTTTTGGTTGCCAGGGCAAGACAACCCTGCACAGATTACCAAAGAAAAAACAGCATTAAGGGACCAGTGGATGGAGTTTATTTTTACAGAGCATCAACGGAGTTGTGCAAGTGTTGTTTGTTTGTTCCCTGCATTTCGAAGATGCTTGTTTTACAAACGAGGCCCAGTTTGACGACGGATTTGCGTATCGTTTATTTCTTAAGGATGATGCAATCCCAATGAAAAAGGGTCACGATCGTGTGTTGGAACCACATGCGGTGAGTAAAACTGCTTCAAATATCTCTTGTTAGTGCGTCCGCCTCCCATCGGAGACTCGGGTTCGAGCCCCTCTCGGAGCGAGTCGTTGCTGCTGCTGCTCTCGTTCAGTTTCAGCCTCGGGATCTCATTCTGGATCATAAATATACGCTGAATCTGACTATTAGCCATGGTTTGTTTTGGATGATGGTTTTTTCCTCAGGGCAATGTCAGAGCCGTTAAATATGTTTTTCAACGGCTCTGGGTAATGTCACAGCTTCCAAACGCTCTCGACGCAAAAGCCTGCTCACGCTCGTGATTCTTTAGCTCCGACCACACGTCACGCCTCTAGGCGCTCGTGTTTTTCCGGGAAAAATCGGTACAAACTATCTTTCTCTTATGAATATAATAAAACTAAAGACTTTTTGGAGTTATGAAGGATGCAGTACTACTCTATAGGTACTCAAGATTTACAGGATATTGAGTGAAAACGAGCATTTCACCCCCCCTTTAAGTGTCACTTACCCAGTGCGAGCAAAGTTTCCCCAGTAAGCCATGACAGTTCTACAGAGTTCATTCTCTTCTTCTGACAGTTCCTCTGAATTGAAAAAGGAGGAAAGACATCAAACAGAAAAACCTAAGAGAGACACTGTATTTATTGTCACTATCTATAGAATCCAGTTGTGATTTAATATTTAAATGAAAACAAAGTTTGAGATCTTAAGATGAGCAAATTTACATGACCAACTTGAACCCATTGCAAAATCTGCAAGGGGAAATCTTTCTTCCTTTTTCTTAAATCTTACTGTTTGTTAAAATTAAGTAATTATCTCAGAAATCTGTATTAGAAATTCCCTATGCAGATTTTGCAACAGATTCAGGTTAGTCATACAAATTTCCAGCACTGATCAACAGAAACGCATTTGATTTGAAAGTTGAGTTGAACTGTTTGCACTGAGCTTCATACATCAATACACTAATGATAAAAGAAAATTGACCTTTTTGTCCACAAAACTTTGCTGAAATGTACTAATGGGATGGCACTTTTAGATTGTTTACTTCTAGACCACTAAAATAATTTGTTATGTTTCTTAATATTATTCAGGGCTGTACCTTCCAGCTTCATATGTCCATCTGCAAAGCAAAAACCAAGCACAAATATAACTTCATCTCCATGGTCACTTCCAACAAAACTAGGTCGTTTCTTTTGAAGTACACTTGGAGGGTGCTGGAATTCGTACATGTATACTGGTGCACCGGCATCTAGAAATAGACAAAATCCCCAATTACTTTCAAGTATCACTGAAATAGCCATCTGCGAAATAAACAGTTATACTTCTACAAACTCTCACCTCTGTGGTAATTCGCTACCTTCCGAGCTGGGATGTTGAACAAAAAGTCTCCTAACATCTCTCGAAAACCGTCTCGGATTTCAGTCCTGTCAGGGGATGTGCCTAAATACTCATTTAATACAAGCTCAGCAACGGACTGATCTTGAAGCTAAAGGGGAGGAAAACAGACCAGAAATATTATATCAAAAAATTATATTAAATTAAAATTAAATTACATGAAATTTGTAATATATTATCCAAAAGAAATCTATGTTTAAATACAATTAAAATTAAATTAAACATAATTTATTATGTTTATATATAAATACGCACACATGCATGAATATATTTAAGAAAAATATGTTTTGTTTATATATTAAATATATTTATATATGATATATGAATATAAATATATACATGTAAATATTTTCAAAATATTTGCTGTATGTGTGCATATTTATATATACACAACACACACACACATACATTATGTAAACAAAAACTTTTATTTTAGATATTTATTATTTTAGACAGCACAATATGAATATATATATATATATATATATATATATATATATATATATATATATAGAAAAATAAACGTTTTTTTATCTTACAGTGGGGTTAAATATGGTCAAAAATGGCAAGATCTGCTCCACGTCCATCCCATCTGTCCATCCTTCTGGTGAAAAGAACTATGGAAAACATTTGCTAAATATGAATATACTGTACAATTCTGACTGAAGTTTTGGACGAAAACAAATCTTATGCTTGTATTTTTACATATTTCAACAGTGAAACAGTGTTTACATTGGGCAGCATGTATCCACTCTCATCATTCGTGATTCCATTGATCAGAGGCACTTTATTAAACTGCTGGGATTGAAGAAGCTCCTCTACAGGTTTGGGAAGGAACTGGCCATCCGTCGTCACTCCAAAACGAACCATTGGATGCTCCTGTTTCAAAAGACACATCAATTCAAACACAACATTTAGTGCATATGATTTTTAAAAAAACCCAGATTGTGAACAGACAGACCTTAACCAGTGTGAGTACGTCGTCTTCTGTCAGCTGTATCACACAGTCTACAATCTTCTTTGTGCTGGAAATATCACAGCCAGATGCATTTCCTACATACTACAGAAAAATGTTGATGAGTTTTGATTAAAAATCTGTAAGTCAAGGTATAATAAGATGATAATTGTAAATCTGAAATTGTAATGCATTGGGTAAATGTACTTGGGCTGTTGGCAGAGGGTTGGGACTCATGATAGCATCCATTGCTGCCGTACCACTCTCTGCGATGGCATGATGGAAGAGGTTTGAGGATAATGGAGAAAGAACCTAAAGATGTGGAGGAGAAAATCGTTAAAACACACAAGTGTATCTTTATTTAAGCCATCTTTAAACCAGATCAATATAATTTCCCAGTCATTACATGATCAAATCTTTGTGTTTGAGTCCTTACATGTAAAGAGACACTGACTCCTCCAGCAGACTCTCCAAAGATGGTCACTGATCCAGGATCTCCACCGAAGCTGTGGATGTTCTCCTGAACCCATTGAAGAGCTGCGACCTGATCCAGAAGACCATAGTTTCCTGGCGCATGTTCATCTCCCGTGCTAAAGGGCAGAAGATCATCATACAAGCTCATCAGAGACCTTAGACCTCAGCGCCACAGTATCAGTCACTAATCAGAGAATCCCAAACATCAAAAACATGAACTAATAGGACTTTATGGCAGTTCACAACTAACATGTAAGTCTGAAGTCCAAAGACACATGGGCTGACCTAGATTTTTTATGGTCACTCCAATGCATGGACAGGTTTACATCAATAATTTAGAATTGATTTAATTTAATAAATGAATCATTTTAGGTTTTGTTGGATCTTTATGTTGGTAACAATTCGTTTTTACCTGAAAAATCCAAGTAGGCCAAGTCTGTACTGAATCAGAACCACAACTACATCCTGATAGGCAGCCAACACATGTCCGTCAAACAGTGACGCAGCAGCCATCGACAGACCTCCACCATGGATCCAAACCATGACCTTTTGCACCATTAAAAACAACATTACAATAAATTCATAAAAGTGCAACAAAGTTTATCCAAATCAGTCACTCTTACAGGCAGCTTGTCATTTGCTCCAGGTTTAGAGGGTGTGTAGACGTTGAGGTAAAGACAGTCCTCTGATGAGTCAGGAACCTCTAACTTCAATGATAGATTGGCTACCAAGTCTACAATTAACTGCTTTTCCTGCAGACACCTGGGACAGACACAGAGGAACAATGTCAAATCTGGGTGTTGAACGAAACGGCTGATCTACAGTTGCATTAGTTTGGTTTTATTCTCACATGAAGGGCTGTTTTGTAGCGTCTCTCACTCCGGCCCATTTCTCTGCAGGCTGTGGAGGAGAAAATCTCAAAGGACCCACGGGCGGCTTGGCGAATGGAACACCCAGGTAGGAATGGACAACTGTGTCCTTTCCCTTTGCTTTCATATATACACCTTTCAGGGCCCCAAACTTGGTTTGCAAGACAGGTCCTGTGTATTTAATAAAAATGTCATAAAAAGCTTTACACAAAGCAGCACTGCGCTCACAAACGCTGCTTTATCAGTCATACAGCCATGATGAAATTAAAATGAAATTGACCAATTGGACCCATCACCGCAGATTAGCATCACACAAAGGAAGGTAAAAATATGTAACGGAAACAGGTCAATTTAGCTCAAAGGGAATCATTTAAGATTTTAAAGGGAATTTGAACAGAATCACTGTTTCACGGCTGTTCACGGAGACGCGCCTGCGGTTCAGTGAACGAGCCGTTTAACATCAAATCTGCACTGGATACTAATATCCAAACTATAGTGAAACACTATCAATTAGCACAATAACAAGATCGGCAGTTTAAGACATTAACTTGTAAGCACAAAACACAAGATACTTCTCTTTTCAATATGAATAAGGCTTTATTAGATAAATCTAAGACATATAAACTAATCTAACACATAAACGCACGGACTCACACATTCACACAAGTTGCAGGAAGATCGAAAGTTAGGAAAAGATGAGTTTAAGAGAATGGAAATATGGAATTCCAAGTTTACAGCAATACGTTAAATTGCATAGACATGAACAACCATCAATCACGTAATTAGCCCTTGCATTGAGTTCCTCAATGTGACTAAAATTATATTAGATACACCAGCACAACAAATATCTGGGGATACGTTGCCTTTGTTTCCTGTGAAAGGGACTCCCGTTGAAAGGGGTATCCCGGTGTCGCTGATTGGCTGGAAGTTCAGTAGTGAAGTGACGTCTTGGGAAGCCCGTGGTTGTTGGGCGTTGGCTGAAAGTGCAGAGTCGTGTGCACTGGTCGAAGTTGAACGGCACCCGAGGTCAGGCGTCGGAGACTCGACGTTACAAAACTTAACTCAGAACACGAAACTCTCAAACGGAAAAGAAAAGAAATAAAGTTTGACGAGACTAGGTTGTGTTCCTTCTCATCGTGGCATAGTAGCAGCAGGCAGGCCGAAGCACGCAGGAACCGCGCTCAAACAGTGATGACTAAACCGCATGGCTAGAAGCTACAAGCTAGCAGAAGCATAGCTAGAGACTAGAAACAGACATGGCTAATAGCAGCAGCAAGGGACTAAAAGCAGACTAAAAGCAAGGCATGACTGATAGCACAAGCAATGCTAGAACTAAAAGCAAAATTTCATGGGGTCCAAAGTATTTACACTTCCTTGTTGGCCACCCCTCAAATGTTGCCTTGACCAATCAGATATGGTCTTGGGTCTGGGGTATCATAAATCATTTGTTTATCTTACCAAGCATGTGGTTCTTGCCTCACAGGGTCTAATTTTGGACATGATTCCTATAACATGATTATGATATATTTTACAAATAAATGACTGTCAGGACAACATCAAGCAAGAAAATTCGTTTATATCAATACTAGACATGACTATGTATCCTATAGTTATCAAAAGACATACACAATAAGTGATTATACATGATAGTCAAATGTGTGGGTTACACATAAATGAATATGGAGTTAAGCAATGGAACGATTCATTTACAAGTCTTTTTGAGTTCATTCTGGTCCATATATAATGTATAAAAAGCAGTGTCTTTGCCATTCTCTGGCAAAGGGACTTTTCTGTGAAGACAAAGGTTTAAAGCCCTTCCCCCTTAGGAATTTCAGTCTGGTTCTGCCTCATGGGGAAAGTCAGTGCAAGTATTTAACTTGATCTCCTGGGTTTACATGTGATGTCCAGCGTTGCATTTCAATCACGAACAATAAATTTGACAATCTCTTCTTCGAATTAAAATTGTCAATAATTGTTCTATTGGTGTTAATGTTGAAAGCTGTTGTGTGAACAAGTTGGTTGGTTGGTTATCTTGCTTGGTTCTTGTGGCACTAGAACTGATTTATGACTTCCTGAGGAGTTCGGCTCTCGTTTCAATGCACACAGCTCTGATAGACTCTTTAATTTGTCTGGTTTGACTCATTTCTGCTACAAATAAATAAGGTGAAAATAAATGCATATTCTAAATTATAATAAATTATTGCATATCATACAATAAAAGTGTTTTTTTGACCTTGAATGTATGTCCACCTGTTGTTAGGGACTCTTAAAACTAAAATTTTAAAACTAAAACTTTTCATAACCCTTAATAGAGGCGCCATAATAATAGTATTTATTATTGGAAAACCCTGTGTGTGTTCATGATGGTGAATTTAGTGACATCATTAGATGGCGACAAGAGAGTTTTTTTACGTGTCAGCAGTAAAGACTTTTATATTGTAAGAAACACTGTTGTAAAAAAAAAAACCCTTACGAAAAATAAGATTATTCAATTGTGCTATTAGTATACTTCTTTTATACTAAAATTAGGAAAGTATGCTTCTAGTTTACTTTTTATTTACTTCTCAGAAATGGGCTTTATGTACTCCTCAGAAATATGCTTAAAATAACATTTATGTATACTTGACTTATACTTACAAAAATTCTAAATATATTTGAGCTATACTTGTGCTCCTAGAATCTGTGTTTTCATTGTTATACGGTAGAGGGCGCTAGTACACTTCTTCTGCACAGAATTTCCAAAAAAACACAAATGAAGAAAAAAAAGAAACAGCAGATACTAACACATGTAACACGATCATCTGACATGAAACAACAAAAACTATAATGTTATGGAATAAAATTTTGGGGGGGTCAACTCCTACTTCATTTTCATTATCATTCTGAATCAAATTCATAGTCTTTTTCCAGCTTTTTGTTCAAAATGTTATTTCTTTATTTTTTAATGAAACTTACCCACATTAAAGTGTTTTTTTTATGCATGAAGCTAGAATAAAATGTTTTTGGCACCCTGTTCTTTCTTTGGATGTTTTGTATGTTCAGATATTCATACAACAAAATCTATACAAATTCAAACCTAAATAGGGATATAGTAGTATACTTAAAGTATGATGTAAAGTTCACTTAAGGAAAACTTATGAGTATACTTGCAGTAAAAAAAACTACTAAACTAGTAGTTTACTAAGACTATAATTCAAAGTGTACAAAGTATTTAATTAGTAAACTATCAGTAAACCTATAAGTTCACTTTTAGTATAACTGCAGTACAAATTACAGACATAGAGATAAACTAGTTGTGTTCTCAAAGTTTACTACTGTTATACTTAAAGTATACTTAAAAATATACTTGTATATACTAGTGGGCTAATTTAGTCCCAAGGAGTATTAAAACAGTATACTTACAAGTATATTACTAGAACACTGATATTTGTATACTTGCTACATGGATTATACTTAAAATATGCTTGAACTTTACTTAAGTATACTTAATAAAACAAACTTGAAGTAAGGGAAGGAAATTATTTTTACTTTCAACAGCTTGTAAGATGCAGCCAACAAATGCACTGAGCAGCGTTGTCATTGGAAATCACTCTTAATAGATGAAAGGATAGGACCACAAAGATATCACTTTCATCAGCAGACATTCAAACTAATGTTTTATTGTGAATATGAGATTGATCTGAAGAACGGATGCTGTATCAGATGCAATCACACTCACTCTGTCCATCTCTCTCATAATACTTTACACTACATAATACAGTGAGCTTAAAAAACAGTAAAACAATACGTTTTTAAGAAGTAACTCAACATTCATTCATTACTAGCTCTAAAGTGAGTTTTCAAATTAGTAAAAGAGGCTTCGGCTCAGCTGTTAACTCTCAAACTGAAAGTACATCCCAAATCACGTATGCACTATTCTATGATGTTTTGTAGTGTGAGTAGTGTGTTCACACTGAAAATTTCCCCCCCAAAAAGTGCAATTCAAATACTTAGATGATGCACTTAAATAAGTTAAGTAAATTAAATTACATTGCAAAAGGGGAGGGGCTATCAGGCTCTATTAATGATAAAAAACTTATAAAATTCACACACTACATGGTGGAGTACATAGCACAAAAGTACACAGTATATAAGTGCATAGTTCAGTTCAAGCATATAACAATGTTTAAACATTAAACCTAGATAAATGTTTGCTGTAGGCTATCCAGTTTGTGCAGAGAGTGTAAGCTAAAGTGTGCTTTGCACTACATGGAGGCGCCAGCACGATCACTTGTGGGTTTTTTTTTTCAGAGGATATGCTGTCATTTTTGCTCATAAAGGTTATACAACATTCATAAGAAAAGGTTCTGGTTGTATTTGTGTGCACTCACAATATCATCCAAACATTGTGCTTTTATAAAATAAAGAAAACAAATATGATTCACTTTCTGCCGTCTCTTCTCGAACAGGAGCGCTTCACAAAAATGAACCGAAGCTCAGCAAATACATGCCTCACAGACATGATAAATATATTTATAAATATAAATATAAAGGTTTAAATTACTCCTTAACGAAATAAAATAAAACAAAAACTCTTTCATTATGATCATAATCCGTAAATATGCACTACTCTCTAAAGGCGCGTCTAATGAAGATATGACAAGTCATGATAAAACAACTTCATTCTTGCGACACCAACTCAGAAAACACTGTTTATTAGTAAATAATTTAAATATCTCCTTACTGCTTCCCCTTGTCACATTTATGATAACTACTTTTGCTGATGATTTGCAGCAAGCGTAAGCCTATTGCTACATTTGAATGCAGAACTTGTCAGCCTCGTCTGAGGGCACACACCACATTCAACTACTGCTGCTGAACACTAAACACTGTTGAGATGCTCTTGACAGTCACGGTGGCCCGGGTTGGAATTCAGGACTCTAGCACATTACCATAGAGACAAGCACACAGAATAGCGCTCATTCTAGGCTTCTTTACTAGCACATTGTGCATTCTGCTCCCAACTGTAGGCCCCTGGGCTTCATCCCCTTAAAGCCATCAATATGCCCCTGAACATACAGTATATATTTTAAAAATATTTATGTTTATACATTTATATATTCATATTCTTATATTTTATATTATATATAAATATATTTAATATATAAACATAACATATTTTTCTTAAATATATGCATGCATGTGTTTGTATTTATATATGCATAATAAATATACACAGTAAACACATATGTAATGTAAAAAAAAAAATCTTTTTTTTTGGATGCGATTAATCACAATTAATCATTTGACATCATTAATATACATATATATTCAAATCAGGGGCATTTCATCCAAGGATGCAGTATCTCCTTTCCTCAAAATTGGATCAGAAAATAATCTTTATTACAAAAATAAAACAGCCCAAATATAACTAAATATGTTATTAAAAGTCTAAAAGTCACTCGTTTTTATAAAGTAACACTGTCCTACAGCGATACCCGCAGGTAAAGTTACAGCGGAGGCTTGCCTCCCTTCGGTCCATTGACTTTGACAATGATCAACCAATGACTGGATGTGATTGGTTCCTGCGATAAATTCCGCCTCTTGTTTTCGTGCAAGCTTTCGGTCTCAATTAAGAAAATTATGGAGTCATATTAACTAATTATAATGTAAGTATATACAACTCTCCCCCTTAGATACCACCTTAGATAAAGATTGAAATGATCTGAAAATGTGACGACTGCGTCATGTTTTTAGTGAGCATTCAGCGTGATGAAATGAAAGATCTTCATGTCTGTGGCAGTGTTTACAGAGCTTTTATGACGATGACCCAAAATTAAGTTGACTATTAAAACAAACAGCTGAACATCAGTTCACAAATAAAAGCATATTTTACAGTATTATTAAGCTTTGTTTACATTAGGTAATAAAAATACAGTTGTTCATTGTTAGTTCATGTTAGTTCACAATGCTTAAACTAATGTTAGAGAATAACTTTTGATTTTAACAATGCATTAACAAAGATTCATAAATGCTATAGAAGTAGGCTATTGTTTTACTGTTCTATTGTTATTACATGCTATAGGCCTGCTCCATCTGAAACTATTTTATAATGTTCTATATTTTATTTTCACAAATCATGATCAACTCTGAGAACTAATAAGGCAAGAATGGATTGCCATCCGTCAGGGTTTGGCCCAGTAATATCCAGCATGCAAGAGTGAATTGCAGGGGTTATGAAGAACAAGGGTCAACACTGTTAATATTGACTTGATTGATTATACATTATATATATATATATATATATATATTACATGCTATAGGCCTACTCCATCTGACATTTCTTTTTATAATGTTCTATATTTTATTTTTATGTATGCATTATTGCCCATTTGACATATGTACATATGTACATGTTACAATACATAATACTTACATATTTACATACAATACAATACCTACATATGTACTTGTTACAATACATAAAGACATTGATCAAACTTAACCGATGTATCACATACACGCCTGTAACGGTGTGTTTAAGCAAAACAGAGTCGACACACCCACGGATCGCTGAACGTACCTCAAGAAAGGGGCGGGGTTGGGGTGATGGAGTTCGCACACTGGATGAGAAGGGCATAATGCATTATAAATATACCAAATCCGTGTTTTTGTACGACATATAGTCTGTAAGACTGTACATTTTACACCCTAGTCTACATTTTAATAGGGTATTAGAAACAGTAGGCTATTAGTTATGTGCTATATTTGTACCAGTCCTCAAAAGTTACCCCCGCTTCTGCGATCCCTGGGTCACGTCCACTTTCGCCCCATTACCATTTTGTAGATTAATTTACGTGCGTTGCGCTCTGACAACTCCGCCGATGTGCACTCGTCTGTTCATGTAAAAACGCGTGAAAAGAACAACTGCTTTAAAGCTTGGGTAAATGCAGTTTTCTTGTGTTCATAAGAAAGCTGTTTTTGCCCGTTGGCGTAGCCTACTGTTGTGCAAGTAAACGCGCTCCTTACCATCCTCTGCTTTGACTGTGTTTTGTAGACTCAGCTGGATCAGGACGCAGAGTGAAAGCACGACAGATCCTCTCATCGTCAGTCCGTGTTCAATCCCACAGCAGTATGAGTGTTCACAAGCGTTCTGCACACTCTCATCAACTCAACTGCGCAATCTGGACACACTTTGAACTTTGCTATGGGACTGTGGTTGCCAGATTCAGTAAATCCCGGTTAAAAGTTATTCAGTTAACTTTGCTCAAGGTTATAGCCAAATGAGCAACTGCATATTGTCAGTTGAAACGTTCTCAAATGCGATGGAACGTTTAATTGAGACGTGGAACGCGATTTCATGTTTGTAATTATTTTATCCTTTTTTGATTGTTTCAGATATAAAGTCATGGCCAAATGTTTTGACAGTGGTCCTTAACAAAAACTGAGTTTTTGCAAAGTTTGCTGCTTCAGTAATTGTACATTATTTTTTCACGTATGGTATACTGAAAAACAACAATCCGCATAAGTTTAAAGGGTTTTATTGGCAAAAATAAATAAATAATAATAATAATATATATAGTCAATATTAACAGTGTAAGACCCTTGTTCTTCATAACCCATTGTCATGATTCTGCCTTTGTGTCCTGATTTTTCCTCTAGTCTTGAGGCAGGATCATGACAGACCCGTGTTTTGTGTACAAGCACATGGCCTTGTCTTTGGGCCATGTGCTTGTGTTGTCTCGTTTCCCTTGCCCCGCCCCCTTGTTATCCTAGTCTTGGTCATTATTGCTTTACCTGTGTCACCTGTTGTGTTATGATTAGTCTCCCTACTTATATCCCCTTGTGTTCACTGTCCTGTGCGGTTCATTGTAGTGCTGCCACGACTCGTCGACGTCATCGATTACGTTGACTACAAAAATACTTCGTCGTGCGTGAAATGCGTCTACGCGTCACACTGTTTGTTTACATCTCGCGTAATGGCATACAGGGAATGGAGAAAGTTGCATTCTATCACAAAAACAGAGACCACTGTCATCAAAAGTATGGGAATACTTTAAACAGAAGCCAAATAAAATGGCCTTTTGCTCCCTTTGCAAAACCGACATGGTGTACCACAGCAGCACAACTGCGATGCGCGAGCACCTCAGAGGAAAACATCTTGGCGCTCTCCGGTGTCACGGTTTAACTGGTTACCCCGTGATATGGTGACCAACTTCCTGCTTCAGGTCTGATATTCTTGCGCTTGCGGTATTCTGAAAAGTTGAGATGTTTTTAACTCGATGCGGTGCGGACGCGCCTGGAAAAAACGAGCGCGTCGCGACCGCGTCGCTTCCATTATAAGCGCGCTTATCGCGCGCCTACATTGGAAATAACGAACTTGAGCGCGCATACGTAATATGTGAACGGCCCCTTAAAAGACAGCGCGCCGCGAGACAACAGTCACAAACCACCGAGCTACCCCGAATCAGCTCCAGATCTCTGGAGACCATGCTAAACCATAGCAGAACCCTGACTACACTTTATGGTTTGTGATGCTAAAGAACATTTCATGACGTCTCAGACATGTAAATTTATGGCTACTGTGGTTTAACTATAAACGCTATCATAAGCTCATATTTACCATAGTAAAATAATTTTCTTTGCCTCTTTATTATTTTATACTGTAAAAACTTCAACCACATAGGTTGAAAATGAATAAAGGTTGAAATATTATATTAGAAGTTGTACTTATATATTTGTTTTAAAGTTATCTAAAGGATTTATTAGCTAATAAAAAAAGAACATTAGATTAATTATTTATTAGAATAAAAATAATCGTTAGATTAGTCGACTAATCGAAAAAATAATTGTTAGATTAGTCGACAGAAAAAATAATCGTTAGTTGCAGCTCTAGTTCATTGTTATTGTTACACTTTGCTACTTATTGTGACACTTTGAAGATACGCCGTGAGTCTTGTGATTGTTTACTTGTAGTTAGAGTTCTTGTGTTAAGAGTCTTTTGTTTATCGTGTCTACCTAGTTTTATTAGATTATCTGTCCTTGCCCTAGTCATTGTGTTCCCCCTCATGGGTTTTGTTTTCCCCTTTTTGTTGATAATAAATCCTGTGTTTTGTGCATCCTGTCTGCATTTGAGTTCATCCCTACCCTCCACGTGACACCCCTGCAATCCACTCTAGCGTGCTGGATATTACTGGGCCAAACCCTGACTGATGGCAATCCATTGTTGCCTTATTAGTTCTCAGAGTTGATCACAATTTGTGGGCTTCTGCTTGTCCACTCGCCTTTTGAGTAAAGACCACAGGTTCTCTATGGGATTGAGATCTGGGAAGTTGCTTGGCCACGGATCCAAAGTTTCAATGTAATGATCTTTCGAGCCACTTCTTTATCACTCTTGCTTTGTGACATAGTGCTTCATTATGCTGGAAAATGCAGAGACCACATATTAGATAATTTAAAAAAGTCACTCTTGCAGGACGTTTAGATACTATTCTTTATTCATAGCAGTGTTTTTGGGCAGAATTATGAGAGAGCCCACTCCTTGGTTAAAAAACAACCCCACACATGGATGGTCTCAGGATGCTTCACTGTTCGAAAAACACAGGACACAAGGTAGTGTTCACGTTTTCTCTCTGAACATTTGATTTTCCAGATGTCCCAAACAGTCAGAAGGGAGCTTCATCAGAGGAAATAACTTTGCGCCAGTCTTCTGCTGTCCAATCCTTGTACTTCCTGCTGAATTTCAGTCTACCCTTGATAATTTTCATGGAGAGAAGTGGCACCTTTCAAGGAGACTTCTTGACACCAGACCGTCCAAAAGTCTTGGTCTCACTGTGTGCAGATGCTCCACACCAACCTGCTGCAATTCCTGAGCAAGCTCTGCACTGCTGGGGACTCGATTCTGTAGCTGACTCCTCTGGAGGAGACAATCCTGTTCTGTCGCTGATTCTTCGGGAGGAGACGGTCCTGTTCCTTCGTTGACTCTTTGGGAGGAGACTGTCCTGTTCCTTAGCTGACTCCTTGGGATGAGACGGTCCTGTTCCTTAGCTGACTCTTCAGGAGGAGACGGTCCTGTACCATTGCTGATTCTTCAGGAGGAGATTGTCCTGTTCTGTCGCTGACTCTTCAGGAGGAGACGGTCCTGTTCCTTAGCTGACTCCTCAGGAGGAGACGGTCCTGTTCCATCGCTGACTCTCTGGGAGGAGACTGTCCTGTTCGGTCGCTGACTCCTCGGGAGGAGACAGTCCTGTTCTGTAGCTGACTCCTCAGGAGGAGACGATCCTGTTCCATCCCTGACTCTTTGGGAGGAGATGGTCCTGTTCCATCGCTGAATCTTCGGGAGGAGACGGCCCTGTTCCTTCGTTGACTCTTTGGGAGGAGACGGTCCTGTTCCTTAGCTGACTCCTCGGGAGGAGACGGTCTGATTCCTTAGCTGACTCCTCGGGATGAGACGGTCCTGTTCTGTCGCTGACTCCTGAGGAGGAGACGGTCCTGTTCCATCGCTGACTCTTCGGGAGGAGACGGTCTTGTTCCTTCGTTGACTCTTTGGGAGGAGATGGTCCGGTTCCTTAGCTGACTTCTCGGGATGAGACGGTCCTGTTCTGTCGCTGACTCCTCAGGAGGAGACGGTCCTGTTCCTTCGTTGACTCTTTGGGAGGAGACTGTCCTGTTCCTTAGCTGACTCCTCGGGAGGAGACGGTCCGGTTCCTTAGCTGACTTCTCGGGATGAGACGGTCCTGTTCTGTCGCTGACTCCTCAGGAGGAGACGGTCCTGTTCCGTCGCTGACTCTTTGGGAGGAGACGGTCCTGTTCTGTAGCTGACTCCTCAGGAGGAGACGGTCCTGTTCCGTCGCTGACTCTTTTGGAGGAGACGGTCCTGTTCCGTCGCTGACTCCTCAGGAGGAGACGGTCCTGTTCCTTAGCTGACTCCTTGGGATGAGACGGTCCTGTTCCTTAGCTGACTCTTCAGGAGGAGACAGTCCTGTTCCATTCCTGATTCTTCAGGAGGAGATGGTCCTGTTCTGTCGCTGACTCTTCAGGAGGAGACGGTCCTGTTCCGTCGCTGACTCCTCGGGAGGAGACAGTCCTGTTCTGTAGCTGACTCCTCAGGAGGAGACGGTCCTGTTCCATCGCTGACTCTTTGGGAGGAGATGGTCCTGTTCCTTAGCTGACTCCTCGGGAGGAGACGGTCTGATTCCTTAGCTGACTCCTTGGGATGAGACGGTCCTGTTCTGTCGCTGACACCTCAGGAGGAGACGGTCCTGTTCTGTAGCTGACTCCTGAGGAGGAGACGGTCCTGTTCTGTAGCTGACTCCTCAGGAGGAGACGGTCCTGTTCCATCGCTGACTCTTCGGGAGGAGACGGTCCTGTTCCATCGCTGACTCTTTGGGAGGAGACGGTCCTGTTCCTTAGCTGAATCCTCGGGAGGAGACGGTCCGGTTCCTTAGCTGACTTCTCGGGATGAGACGGTCCTGTTCTGTCGCTGACCGCTCGGGAGGAGACGGTCCTGTTCCTTCGTTGACTCTTTGGGAGGAGACGGTCCTGTTCCTTAGCTGACTTCTCGGGATGAGATGGTCCTGTTCTGTCGCTGACTCCTCAGGAGGAGACGGTCCTCTTCCGTTGCTGACTCTTTGGGAGGAGACGGTCCTGTTCCGTCGCTGAATCCTCAGCAGGAGACGGTCCTGTTCCTTAGCTGACTCTTCAGGAGGAGACGGTCCTGTTCCATTGCTGATTCTTCAGGAGGAGATGGTCCTGTTCCATTGCTGATTCTTCAGGAGGAGATGGTCCTGTTCTGTCGCTGACTCTTCAGGAGGAGACGGTCCTGTTCCGTCGCTGACTCCTCGGGAGGAGACAGTCCTGTTCTGTAGCTGACTCCTCAGGAGGAGACGGTCCTGTTCCATCGCTGACTCTTCGGGAGGAGATGGTCCTGTTCCATCGCTGAATCTTCGGGAGGAGACGGTCCTGTTCCTTCATTGACTCTTTGGGAGGAGACGGTCCTGTTCCTTAGCTGACTCCTCGGGAGGAGACGGTCCGGTTCCTTAGCTGACTTCTCGGGATGAGACGGTCCTGTTCTGTCGCTGACTCCTCAGGAGGAGACGGTCCTGTTCCGTCGCTGACTCTTTGGGAGGAGACGGTCCTGTTCTGTAGCTGACTCCTCAGGAGGAGACGGTCCTGTTCCGTCGCTGACTCCTCAGGAGGAGACGGTCCTGTTCTATTGCTGACTCTTCGGGAGGAGACGGTCCTGTTCCTTCGTTGACTCTTTGGGAGGAGACGGTCCTGTTCCGTCGCTGACTCCTCAGGAGGAGACGGTCCTGTTCCGTCGCTGACTCTTTGGGAGGAGACGGTCCTGTTCTTTAGCTAACTCTTCGGGAGGAGACGATCCTGTTCCTTAGCTGACTCTTCAGGAGGAGATGGTCCGGTTCCTTAGCTGACTTCTCGGGATGAGACGGTCCTGTTCTGTCGCTGACTCCTCAGGAGGAGACGGTCCTGTTCCGTCGCTGACTCTTCGGGAGGAGACGATCCTGTTCAGTAGCTGTTTTTTTAGTTTTTTTGGCCAATGAAGCTGTTAGCAATGATTTAAAATGCATTTGATCACTCTACACAATAATCTAGAAACAATGTGAATGAACACCACAACAGATTAAGCAGCAAACTTTGCAAAACACAAACTTTATGCCACTTCCAAATCTTTTGACCATGAATGTATGTATCTATTAATCTATGCGATGCAATACTTTATATGTGTTTAATTAATTAGAATGTACATTTTCTACTCCATCCAAAACTATTTAATACATTTTGTAAAGTTTTATTACATTTATTTATTACATTTATTTTTTTTTGTTTTAATGTATATGTGCTGTATACATGCTATATGCGTCTGAAACTATTTTATTTAAAAAATTAATGGTTTAATAAAATCACAGACATGGGCATGAATTTCTGTTATTCATAAATGTGTAACATTTAGTCTGTTTTTAGATATTTTAAATATGCAAACTTATATCGCTAGTTATTATTACTTTATTAGTAATTACTGTTTTTGTATAATTTGTATAATCTGCAATGATACATATGCAGGAGGTCAACCAAACTATAGGGGGCCTGAGCAAACTTCCAATGTGCCCTCAACATAATTACAAAGTCTGACCTGGGAAAGTCAAGTAAACTAAAAACATTTTAAATGTAAATTTTTATATATTTTAAAGTAGCTTTGCGTTTATTTTGTGCAAGAAATTTGCCCTTGGAATTAACAAGGCTGAAAAGCAATGATATACCAAAAACTGCCCGAAAATAAAGGGGATCCATATTAGGCAAGTTATAATGTTGTCGAAAAAGTATGTGTTGGTGTGGTTTCTTTCAATCTGGCAACACAAAGAACGTTATCAAATAGTGGCTGTCTGTCATAAAAGTAATTCAACCCTTTACCCTAGTGCCTATTCATAATGACGACGCGAGGGGGATTTTAATATTACCTTACATGGACAGTTCACACAATACACGTTGACCTACAAACAGAACAGTATAGTTCAAAAGGGCTTGTTATCTTAGCGATGCTTGGATTCACTCGCTGCGTTTCAGGTTCATGAATGAACGTGTTCCTTGCAAACTGTGAAAATCTAGCAGGTTTATATTAAAACAGTTTGTTGTTGTAGGAATTATGTGTGTAAAATCGACAAACATATCGGGCCAGTGGCGCAATGGATAACGCGTCTGACTACGGATCAGAAGATTCTAGGTTCGACTCCTGGCTGGCTCGGTTCTTTTGAACTTTGATTCTCGAGTTCATTTGGGTCATTTTACTCATTAGAAACACGATACTCCGAGAAACACTTGAGTGCATGAACGCAGAATACAGCTAAAGAGTGTATGTGTGAAAGCTCAAAATAAAAAAAAATCGTTAGAACTCAATGATTCCCTTTTGTTTAAATACATTTCTCCACTGTTTTGTTTATCTTCAACACTATGAAAAGCGTCAAATATTTTTGATAAAGACAAAAATATGATTTTAAGCCAATAGGTAGAAAAAAAACCCAGCTAAAATGATCCGAATCACCGATGTATGGTAGAAGATTTATATGACTTATAGTGACCCAACCCAACTGAAATATTTTCGGAAGCAGTTTCTGACAATTATTCGCAAATAAACAGTGTTTTTACACTGCGAACATATCAAATAAAACGCGTATTTTGCTGTAAAGGCTCTTTTATTTTGCACAGGAGGACAGTGAAGCACTGCCCCCTCGCGGCACGACCATCAAACTACTTATTTACCTCAGCCAATACAAAGGTGATATTTTATGTTTTAGATTAAGTTTATTATATTAATACGTTTTGATACCTTTATGCAGGCACCGATAGTGGAGCTTATAACAGCAAAGGTGGGTTTCTATATAATATTGTAGCATTTGACATAACTTTCGGATTTGAATCAATTGCGAGGAGACACCGCGAGAGGGCAGTAGACTCGCACCCGAAATTAAAGTTAAAACTGTTTTGAGTCACCTTTTAGCTTCTTCAGTGTCTTTTATTCAACTGTCAGTTTAGCAAAGGATTCTCTTACTTTTGATTCTCTGAACACGAATCGACAACAAACCAGTCCATATTAGTTCAAAAGTCTAATTTTACATTATATGAAATGAATGTGAATGTAAACATGCATATTTATACTAGATTTCGTGCCTGAATCTCTATCAGCAGGCCGCAAAACGTAGGCTAACGAATCAGAGTTCAAAAGAACCGAGCCAGCCAGGAGTCGAACCTAGAATCTTCTGATCCGTAGTCAGACGCGTTATCCATTGCGCCACTGGCCCGATGCGTCACTAACGTCAAGCAATATGAACAAAATTAAATAAACATTTCACAACAGTCCTCATAGGAATATGTGATGGAGTTATTGACCAGAAGAAAACCACATCTTTCTGCACGAACAAAACTGGAGATCGACCGGTAAAGCGAACACAATCTGAACATATAACGTTAACGTTACACAGGGGCTGTGTCATGCTAACTGAACCAAGCTAGCTTGACAGATTACTTAACGTTACTTGATTATACTGTAATGTTTTTTTTTTAAACGTACGCAAAATTAAATCAGATTTGTGTGCTTGCGTAAGTGAACAGCAAAATTTTAGATTTCTAAAAATGTTTAAAAGTAAGTTAGGCTATATCGCCAGCCAGTTGGCTAACTTGTGGGCTAAACATACTAACTCGCACGTGTAAGATTAATCAGCTATTACAAACTACTTTAACGTTTTTATGATGTATGATCACTTTTGTAACCAAAAAAAAAAACTGTAGCTATGGTTACAGCATTTTATTGGGCCAGTGGCGCAATGGATAACGCGTCTGACTACGGATCAGAAGATTCTAGGTTCGACTCCTGGCTGGCTCGGTTCTTTTGAACTCTTGAGTTAGTTTGATTTATTCCATTATTCAGTATAATAATTGGCTGACGAGTCAAAAAGGGCAAGGCAAGTTTTTCTTCTCAAACTTGCATGAGCACAAGAAGGAAATACATAATATAAATATATCGATATATAAACAATTATCAGTTAATTAAAAAGTTTGTAGTTTATGCTTTTCTTAATACATTTTATTGTAGAATATAACATTGAATGCAACAATACAAAGCGTTCTGTGATATTTCAATTTTTTGAATATAATACATGTCTAAAAGTAATCAATAGTTTTTAGAAAATGTTTGATTTATTTAATTTGATTTACAGAATGTGCATTTAATAAAATATATGTGCACAGCATCTAAAATAAATCATATAAAATAATTTGTCAAGGGAAGATGTTTAAATCTGGAAGGCTTTACATATTATACTAAACTATATCCTATTAGCTAAACAGACCATAATTAACATTCATATTCAATTTATACATGACATAAAATCATATTTACATTTAATTAAAACAATACATGTATTTAATTTACCTGATTATATTGCACAATATGACAATATTACAGATTAAATAATATATGTATATACATATGTGTTATTACACACTATGTATTTTTGTATTTTGCATTATGAACATTTTAATTATGAAAAATGCATTACAAATACAAGTGTATTATTATTATTTATTTGAATGTATTTTATTAGAATGGACAGGTTTTTCTTCGTTACAGGACCTGCTCCCCGTGATCTCCCTCCAGCACCCCACGTGTGCTCTGTGTCGGAGAGGCCTGTCCCAGGTGGTGCAGATCTACTGCCCTCTCGCAGCGTCTCAGTACCACAGAACCATCCACGTGTTCGCCTGCACCAGTCCACAGTGCAGCAGCAAATCAGAGAGGTACAGCCTGTCATTTTAGATGAATGCATTATTCATATATCAGTTGTGTGCCTCTTCCATAACTAACATAACCCTTAAAGCCTTTAATTTTTGGACCATGTCGCCTGTGTATACACCTAGCTGGACTGTCCTGCGCTCTCAGTGCTTGGAGGATGACATCAAATCAAGACAAAACAACAAAACCACAGCATGTGCAGACTCTGCGATGTCCAGAACAGACTGGTGTGATGAAGCTGATGACTGGGGAATGGACGATGCACAGCAAGTGGAAGAAAGCGCCATACAAATGCCAGATGACAGTACAGGCGAAGGAAATGATGTCAGCAGCAGGCTTCAAGACCTCTGCATCGATGGAGATCATCAGAGTGGCCTCCAGCCCACCGATGTGCCCGTTTTCCAGGCCTTCTACATAAGTGTTATGGAGGAAACAGACCTGGATGGGTTTCGTGACACGGATCATGAGGACGAACTGCTTAGAGAGTATGAGGAGAGGGAGGGAGTGAAGGTCAGGGAGATTCAGAGGTGAGGGTGGTGTCCACAGTGTATCTCTGAAGAATGCATGGATGGGTGGATGTGTAGATGTCTATTAGACATCTCAGTTTCTATACTTTTTTCAGTTGTGAAAGAGGGGAAGCTCGGGAGGAATACGAGAAGGCCACGGCCAAACACGGAGATGAAGTGTTCAGCAGTTTCATGAAGAAAATCTCTCTTTGTCCCGAACAAGTCTTACGGTGATTGCATTCGCAACAACTATTGAAAAATCCAATCGGGAGAGCCTTGTGTTTATTTGCATGTGTTTGCATGCATGCTAGTGCAGTGTTATTGTTGTTAACTAAAACTAAAACCATAAACAATTCTCAATATTTGAAATAAAATATTAATATATATATATTTTTTATTATTATATTCCAGCTAGTTGCCAGATCAACATTAAAAAAAAAAAAAAAAAAGGAAAATGTGATAATGACAAAACCACGCAGTAAACAAAATGTGCAAAAATGTAACTCAAAATGTAAAATCAAAACAATATATAAAAATGTCATTTAAAATAATAACAAAAACACAATAGTATATCAGGGATATTAAAATACTACTAATAGGATACTACTACAGCAATGAACATAACACATGCCGAGTTGTCTGATTCGCCAACAAAAGACTGATCCTTTAAAGGAGTCGGTTAAAAAGATTCACAAAAAATCATTTCTGACTGAGTCAGCTTTATGAATCAAACTACCTCTGTTAAGTAATCACTGACACAGTCCACAGACACCTTTAATGAACCGTCAGTAGTTTATCATGTATGTTTCATTCTTAATGAATCAGAAACCATTACTGTACGTTCAGTTCATGAGATTAAAAATCATGGATGAGCAAAAAAAAAAAAAAAAACTTTGGGAGCATCATTTTTTCTGGATTATTACAAGGGGGCACTTACACAGAAAATGACGCATGGTCTAGAGATGCCGTTTTTTTAATTGTTCGGTGTCAGGCGCAAGTGCAGCTGTCAAACACGAGGTGCGAGGTGGTGATTTCATATGAATTTGTATGATATAACGTGTGATTTTTTCCAACAAAAGTAAACTGGAAAGTCCATCCCGAAGCATGGCCATCATAAACCGTTTGTTGTATTATTCACCCAATCATTTGATTATTTGCTGATGTTTTAATCGAATGCGTTCCCTCTCCAGGTACAGTTGGGCTGGATCCCCTCTGTTAATAGCAGAGCCTCGTCCCAGTGTTAGTCAGACGGTGCCGGTCTGTGCTCACTGCGGCAGCCCGAGAGTCTTCGAGTTTCAGCTCATGCCAGCTTTGGTCAGTTTGCTCGGGAGTGCAGACACAGATTCAGGTAAACACAGATGTTCTCAAATTTACATCATACCAGTCATTTATTTATTACAAATTAATGTTATGCATAAAAATGTGGGAAGAATTGGAACTCAATGCAATACTTCATCTCCATTTACTGATTTCTTATGGCAAGCATGTGTGCAATGCACAGTTATTAATAATGATCTCAAAATACCTTCTGATCGTGCATCGCACCAGGATGTATTCTGTGATGATGAAAGGCTGACTGTACATTATATCTTACTCACTATATTTGTTTTAATGTTTTGTTTTGTCAGATGTTTGCCTGGAGTTCGGGACAGTTCTTGTGTTCACTTGCAGAAACAGCTGTTGGAAATCTGGATCAACGGCTCCAGTGGAAGAGTTTCTGGTTGTCCAGCCCGACCCTGACCAAAAGCTCTTCAAATCATAAAATTTGTCAATAAAGATCATAAAGATTTAATCTAAAGGAGTATGAAGATTCAAATTGGCTGAAAATGTACTCGCCCTAATCCAGGATTTAGATGAGTTTGTTTCTTCATCTGAGAAATATAGCATTGCATCACTTGTTCACCAGTGGATCCTCTGCAGTGAATGGGTGCCGTCAGAATGAGAGTCCAAACAGCTGATAAAAACATCACAATAATCCACACCACGCCAGTCCATCAGTTAATGTTTTTGTGAAGCAAAAAACTGCATGTTTGTAAGAAACATCTGTCTGTCTGTCTGTAATAACATGAAGAACCAGAACAAACGGAGACAGACTCAATCCTGAAGAACTGTGGAAATGTCTCCAAGACACTTTAAGAAACCTGGAAAGCTACAGCACTGTGCTAAGTTTTAAGCACTTGTGTAAAAATGCCGTAGAAAGAGGAGGCTGTTGAAAATAATGCCATAAATAGATTCGATTAACTAAATTGGTGACCATCCTTTGCGTTTTAAGCAGTTTTTGCCCTCGGTGCACTTAGGTAGATAATGTAATAATAAGGTTTTGACCCTTTCTCTCAGTAAATGTACATAATTTTCGCACAAATACTTATACACAAAACTTGGCTCTCGTTGGTTCCTCGTCGAGCATCTGCGCGGGACTGAGCGCTGTTATGAGGCGCTCTGTGTGTGCGCATGCGCAGTGAGAGCAGCGAGCGCCGCTCAATGCTCAGGCTTTCTCTCGCGAGGAAGGACGCCATTATCGGATCCTCACAAACAACACGAGAACTCATCATTCACACGGTAATATAAACCCTTCTGACACGCGACGCCTCCCGCTCTCCGCGCGCGGCGGAAACATGGCGCTCCGCAGCGAAGAAATGCACGTTATCCTGCCGTTTTCGTTTCAACGGTGTCTTGCGTGTCATGAAGGGCACAAACGAGGCCTGTTGCAGGTCCCTGCTGCTCTTTTGAGCCGTTGGTTTGAGCTAACAGGCTACACGAGCAGGCTAGCTGCAGTTTGCTATCGACTGAAGCATTGGGTTTATTATTATTATTAAACTCTTAACAAGATTAATAGCGATTAAAGAGTGTTTAGTGTTTACTGAAACCGGAGAGCGTCGGTATTATTGGTTTGTCCAAACATTTAGTGTTTATTAAAAGTTGAACGGGATTAGATCTTGTAATTTATCGTTGGTTTTAATCTCCCTCCGCAGCAGCACATTCACATCCACTGTTAGAAACATGAGACTTGCTTCTTATAAAAGTTTACACGCTGTGGATGGATGTTAGGGCATGTGCTATGATAATAATACCGAGATTGGTTTCATACCTTGCTGCACTGTGTAAATATCACTTAAGATTGTAATTTATTTAAGGTTACAGGGGTGCTTTTTATATTCAGTTATGAAAAGTTAGATATGTGTAGTTTATATACATGTACAGAGTCTTTACTAAACTATCTAAAATACCTCAATTACAATTAAGCATGTAAAACAAATACCTTTTAAAATAAATTCTACCTGTTCCCAGCCATTACCTGTTAACATCTGCTTAGAGGACTTTATTCATTTTCAAAAACATAAAAAAGAGAAAAATTCCAATAATTATAAAAGAAAAGGAAAATCCATTCCATTATGAAGCTGAATGCACACCAGGCACTAATTATAATAATAATTGTTAACATTTTTGAGTTATTTATATATATATATATATATATATATATATATATATATATATATATATATATAAATATATATATATTAGTTTCTATTAAAAAACTGCAATTAATTTTATTAGTGAAAGGGATGGTAATGTGTTAATGGACAGATCGAGTGTAGGGTCACCTTCAGTACCTCATCCTCTTTTCAGGAGCTCTCAGCTGATGGTTTTGTTTGTTTGTTTTGGTTTAATTTTTTGACAAGGACAATGATTCCTGCATATAAAAAAATCACACATGTACCTTGTGGTGTCTTATAATATAAAATTACAATATTAAAAACACTTTCCATGCAAATGAAAGGAAATTGTTAATCCTTTCCAAAATAATGTGGAAAAAAAGCAAATCATTCATATAACATTGATATCAGATTAATTTAATAATTGAGATATTAATTTAATAAGATATATATATATATATATATATATATATAAACATTTTTTTATTTATTTTCTGATTTCATTTAAATTTTAGGTAAAGTTTTAGTAAAAAAAAATTCTGTTCTTGTCCTGTTATTTAGACAGATAAATGTTGATATGGTTTTTATTCATTTTTATTTCAGCTTTAGTTTTAATGATTTAAAAAGAAAAATAATGAGACGTCGCTTTGTCAGTTTCAGTCAATTAGTTTGGAGTTATGGGAATGTTATCTTTTAACGATTTTAGTTTTAGCTGTAATAACCCTGATTGAAGTGACACAAGCATTTATTCATCATCCGTGACATCTTTCAGAGACGCAGGCTTGAAGGATGTCCGAGCAGGATTTGGTGGAGATAGTCCAGATCGCCGTGGCAGATTTGAATCATGAAGGACACCAAACAGGTGAGTCCTCCTCTGAGTCAATCAGAAGCTGCACGGAGTGTTTGTGGTTCTCTACAGTGTTGTTTTAATTGAACTAGATGTCCTGGAGAACAATGAAGAGGCTGATCAACCGGGCAGGAAACGAGCAAGGCTGGACATTAGCCAAGAAACCTCTATTAAGGTTATCAGAGACGATCAGAGTATAGCTGTCTCGTGTCAGCGTGGACGTTGGCTGTAAGCGTGTTTTATTGGTGTTTCTCTCTTAGGCGATGCTGGTGTCCATCAGTCAGGTCATCTGCCAGCGGCTGGACAGCATGGAGGCCAAGCTGCAGGTGCTCGAGGACACCTGTCGAGGGTTAGTGGAGAAGCTGGACACAGTGATGGGGAAGAACCAGTCCACGATTCAGGTCCCCATGGTGTCAGGATCCCCATTCGGAGCCACTCAGACCTGCGACAAAGTACGCTGGTAAGGGGAATGTTTTCTTTTTTTTTTCTTTTTCTTTTGTTGAAGATGCTTCATCATTAAATCAAACCTGATCACACAGAGATTAATTTTAAATCCTGATGAATTCACTTGATGGTAAATTGTCTTTGAAAAAGTCCAGTTGAAAAAGTCGGTCTTTATTTGGGAATATTTTAAGATATGCGTGACTGCTAACCTTCATATTGACTTGTCAACAAACATCACCTTCCCATGAGCCACCAACACTGTTTTAAACAAGAGCAATGTGCTTCTCATCTGATGCAGGACCTAGACTGTAAAGAATAGTTATTTTGTAGAAATAAAATGAGATATATATGTGTGTGGCACATTTATTAATTTTAAGGCCGGAAATATTTTTGAAAAACAAATTTAGTAAATATTCTTTATTATTCATTATTTATGTATGAAAAAAAAAAAAGATATAATAAATATATATGTATATATATATATATATATATATATATATATATATATATATATATATATATATATATATATATATTAGGGGTGTAACGATACGCGTATTCGTATTGAACCGTTCGGTACGAGGCTTTCGGTTCGGTACGCGGTACGCATTATGTACCGAACGGTTCGTTGGACTAATTAATTATATTTGGAAAATAAAGAAAAAATTGTGAAATATAATGATATGCGTTCAACAAGGTAGCCCAATAACCCAAACGACGTAACAGGCAACGCCCCTGACACCCCCGAAGAAGAAAAAAAAACACCATCTTATATGTTTATGTTAGGCTACTCAGGTCAGGCGTTCGCTCACTCAGTACGCGCTGAAGGCTCGTTGCAAAATGGCCAATGCGTTTAACAGACCACAAATAGAAGATCCTCCAATAACCAACAGGTCTGGTGTTTGGGTGCACTTTACCAATCGATCGGGGCATCCAAACAAGCACGGTAATCAAAATGGACTAGTACTGTACTGTGTCGGAATTTCCTGAGCAGTACGATTCAATTAACAGGCCTGCACGTTATAGAAGAACTGTTATAAATAGAACGTATGCACGGGCAGTTTTGAAAACTCCACCTACTTTGCTCTTGGCATAGTGCAGCGCAAATCGCGTTGTATCTGAAGGGCAACGCTGAGCCCAGGATCCAGCGCCGCGCGTATCGCGTCCTGTGTGAAAGACCCTTTAGTCATTTTGCAACGAGCCTTCAGCGTGTGCTGAGTGAGCGAGCGCCTATAGTGGAAAACGCATGTTTTAAGAACATTCTTAATGTAATTTAGCCCCGTTACTATATTCCTTCACGAGCCCATTTCAGCCAGACCGTAATTCCTGCTTTGTTCCAAAAAACATAAGCCCTATAGAGAACCAATTGAGTAAAAACACACTCAATATAAAGAGTTATAGAGTTCCATATGAAAAGTTACATCTTTGTATTTGTTCATAACTACTACAACAATATAACATTTTCAATTTTTTTTAATAAGGAGCTGTTTTTGTTTTATACAGTATGCTGAAAAACACCATAGAAGATGGGTAAAGAATAGATCATTGTTCAATGTAAAAAAAAACAAAAAACATACTTTGTTGCCAATTTGTTCTTTTTGCTGTATCTAAAACGTACCGAACCGTACCGAACCGAACCGTGACATCAGTGAATCGTACCGAACCGAACCGTGAATTTTGTGAACCGTTACACCCCTAATATATATATATATATATATATATATATATATATATATATATATATATATATTTGTTATCTTGTGGTGGTTTCAAATATATAATATTACACTTCTTGGAAATGAAAATATTCTTTTTAAATGTTTACAAAATAATCATGGCAAATTACGAAAAGCTTTCTCTAATGGTGAATTGTACTATGAATTTATGCCACAATTATGTAATATGTGCCTTTAACAACAACAACAAAAGTTATGGAAAGTTTTTTTCTACTCCTTATCAAAGTTAATAATTAATTGTATTTTTCTGTCCTAACTTTACATTGTTATACGGTGCACTTTATTATGTAATTGTATTACTAATTATTAGATGTTTAGTCTGATACTGATGATTTCTTTCTTGTTATGCTGGACACTCAAACCCTGGCTGGTATTAAAATGTAACACTAATTTGTCTGAATAAAGTAAAAATAAAACCATCTTAAATTCTGTAAATGAATCCAGGAACTTTAATGCTGTGTTCACACCAAACTCGAATAGATTGTCTGGCTCGAATGATTTCAATGTTAAGTCAATGCAAAGGCGCGTTTACGCGCGTCTGAAGGTCTCGCGGCGCAAATGAGGCGTTTAGCGCTGCGTGGAAGATGTGAATTCGCCTCATTCGCACGTCTAGTTCGCGCGAATGGCACGAATTGAGCGTCTGGTGCGATGGCCGCGTTACGCGCAAATTGTGCTTTTGCGCATTTATGTGTTTGACGCGAATTCGCGTCTGCACCCCGAGTTGAAAAATTTGAACTTTGGTGTCAATTCGCGCCGCGTTAACCAATCAGGAGCCTGCTCAGGAGTCACTCATTCAACATGGAGGAACGACTGATGTTGTCAGTGAGCAGTCAACCGGAGCTTTATGACACAAGTATCACACACAAGTTCATATTTCAGGAATAAAAAGGACCTCACTTGGAAGAGTGTGTTGTAAATACACATTTAACTTTTGAGTCACGTACACATTTATCGACCCGCGGCATTCCCACTGTTTTTTAACAACTATTTTCCCCCTAATATAGGCTACAGCTACTTTTAGCTAACAAGATAATGCATTTATTCAGAGGACGTGTGCAGGAAAAAGTTGAAAAGACCGGAATGCTTGATCAACATCAGCCATCTTGCAAACAGACAACCGCTGGCACTTGCACCTCCCACAAGAAGCGGATTTCGCCTCAGACGCGCGTCAATTTCGACTTCAAACTTTTGCTTTCTATGCGCGTCTACTTCACTCAAGACGCGCGAATGCATTCAAAATGTTCAAGCTGCAAACTAGACGCGGTAGACGCGAATTTGACACTCTATTCGCGTTTGGTGTGAACACAGCATAACAATCATTATTTTGAGATGTGCATTTAACAGTGTTACTATATTATTATTAGTAGTATTTTTATTATGTTTTTGTAAGCTTGACTTTAAGAGTTGAATGATGATAAAAGTAATCTAAATATAAAAACAGAGGAAATTACGTATCTGCACAATTAAATGTTTAAGGAATATTAAAGCTATCGGTTTATATCGAGCATCCCTGTTTATTATTAGGACAGGCTTTTTTGTGTTGTGATCCACCGTTTGAGAGCCAGCAGTGATATTGACAGTGTGAGACAGTAACAGTGAGTGTTTGCTGGCAGTGTTGTTCCTCATACTAACGTGATCGTGAGTGGAGACCGGCCGAAGACGAGGGAGGAAACTTCTCCGCGCGCCTCAGACTCTTTAGAGAACCTGCTCAGCAAGTGAGTGCCACAGACTGTGCTTTTGAGCATACAAGAAATAAAATATATTCCCCTGTGTTTGCAAGGTGTATTTAAAATGTACAGAAGACACAGCTCTCCATAACATCTCTCTGTGTGTTATGTTTTCATTGCAGTACTGTTGGACGAGGAAGACAGAAGACGATCGTGCTGAAGGTTCCCGTCCATGAAGAGGTTCAGGAGGATCAGGAAAGCGGGTCTGAAACCAGTGATTCGGTGTCTAACAGCGGCCAGCCTTTATCTCAGAATACCAACAACGTCACGCTCATCACTCTCAACTCAGAGGGTAAGATTCACAAGAGGATTATGCTTTGTCTGAAAAATTCACAACACATGCATTTATTTGTGCACAAAAATCCCGTAAATCATTAATACAGCAAGCTTTGATCGGACATAAAGGAAATTTTTTGAATGTATTTTATTATTTTAAGATATTTCTGTATGATCATTTGGCATTTACAAATGTATGACTTTCCAGAAAAAAAAAAAGTTGATAGATTGATTACATTGGTCAGAAGAAAGAAAATGTCAAATTTGCTGGCACTCCCACGGCCTTGTTTTACAAACGGCATTAAAAAAATTATGTGTAATTCAAAGTCATTAAAAACAAAGTATAATGTTGTAAATGTATGTAAAACAAAAAGGCATTATAAAAATATATATTTTTTATAACAAAATAATGAAACGCAAAGTATAATGTTGTGTATATTTATATGATAATGTATATGATTTTTTTACCAAAAAAAAAAGTTGATAAAATAATACAAAGCACAACATTATTGATGTACAATATATTTTTTTAAACAATTAAAATAATATTAGTACAAAATAAAAAGTAATAAAACACAAATAATGTTATAAATGTACGTTATTTAAAAATATATATAAAAAATGTAAACAATAAAAATGTAATGCTAAGGTAATAAAGTAAAAAGTATAATATAATGCATGTAATTAAATATAAATAATATATATATGTAATACTAAGGTAGTGACAAGTTATAAATGCAGTTTTTAGAAATTAAAATACAAAAATAATAACATTTACAAAATTCACATTTCATAATTAAACAATAATATTATAAATGTACATGATGCTTTTTAAACTAAATTACAAAAGCTGCTAGTTTTATTATTTTAATAACGGTTGAAACCTGTCATCACAATCTGTAAAACTAAGCTTAATCCTTGAGGTCCGCAGCAAAGTCCCTTTCAAGGAAGGTCTGTTTATTCGGCCGCCATATTTGCAATACAGCTCAAACAAGACCAAGTCCTGTCTGCATGAACGGGAGAATCCTGAAATCTCAAAAACTACTAGCTGATCTCTCAATTAAATCACATATTTCAAATCAGTAACAAAATCTGAAATTATCTGCCCCATGGATGTGATATCTTATGCTCAAATAGTATTTTAAAAGCTTATTTCTCAGACTAGACCAGCCAGTATGCATTCACAGTCATAACGCACTTATGTCCACACAAGTGCATCGGCTGGTCCAGCCTCGGCAGCAGTGACACAGTGACTTTACAAATCAGTGATCGGCTCTTTCATTTTATAAGACGGGACTATCCTGCCATATTGTGCTTTGTAGCTTCTCCCAGTCATTAGTATCGGAGTGAACCATCTTTGTATTTCTATAATCTCTGTCCATACATTCTTGAAGGTGTCATCGGGGACAGGACAGGGTCAATATAGAGAGAATCTGATTGGATGAAAATCATTGTGCTGCAGAAGAACCCATCAAAATCATCAGTCTGTTTTCCAGAAGAGAAAGACCGTAAATTTTAACATCTACTAAAAGCTTATTTTGTCAAAGTTTAGAAGTAGACTAGCATATAAATTTCCCCAAAGCTAAGAAGAACTAAAAGCCACAAAAAATTCCAATTTTGCCATTTTATGGCATCTTTAAAGGATATGATTTTTATAAGCCGATGGGAAACCATTTGTTTTGAGTTTAGCGCAAACATGGCCCCACAAGAAGAGCAAATAATTTGAAAAAAATATTGAAAAGGTTTGAAGACATGGAAATCTTTGAAATGCATCTGCCCAAATAAGATAATAGCATTTTTATGTCTCGCATGTGTTTTGTCTCTGTGGTTGGGTAACATTTAAGGATAGAAATATAGCGGGAAAACATTGAACTCTTATAAGTGTGAACAGAAAACAATAGGCTCCGGTTAGTGAAATCAAAGTGTGCTCCACTATTATTGGTTAATAATATAATCAGGCTTTGACTATCCACTGTCACTTCAAACAGAGCTTGTTACACCAGCGGCCCATGTGTGTCATGTAAACGTCTGTCCGTCCGTGATTCAGGGACGTATCTTTGGTCTGGAGGAGGTCTGGGATTAAAGGGTTGGTTTTGATTGCTTTACTTCTGCTTTTGATTTTCGTATTATTTGACTGGGTTGTTTTAGAGCGGCGTCTGGGTAGTTCAAAGACGTTCCTCCACAAATATTCACCCGTTCACAGCTGTTCGTGATGATATTTAGTCAACGAATGGTACACTTGGTTCTTTAAAGGCTTTGCTTTTGTTTGTTTGTGTTATTTTCACCTTGCGTTAACTTTCGTCATATTGTTTTGATGCAGAGGAGTGGGGTAAGATGTGACAATCCCTTTAATCTACCAAACTGTGCAGCATTTTTGTCATGTAAACGTCTATTTAAAGAGTGACCGTTTTACACATCTGCTAATTGAGAGATTCACTCTTTTTGTATGACAATTATAAATTTTTTACAAAATCTTATTGTTTCGCTACATACAAATATTCTACATTTTTATATATATATATATATATATATATATATATATATATATTCTGGTTTAAAAGTGTACAAATATTACATAAAGCCCTGCCCCCCTATTTTATATTTATGAAATTGATGCATTTAGCAGACGCTTTTATCCAAGGCTATCAAATTTTTTTACCTATCATTTGTTCCCAGGGAATCGAACCCACAACCTTGCTTTGATAACGCAATGCTCTACCAATTGAGCTACAGGAACACAAAAATATATGAATGGAGAACTTTTTCTCAAAATTATTACGTATAAGTTTCCATGCATTTTTATTTTAAATACATTTTTGCTAGAAATGTGTGTTTTATAAAATATTATATTATGAAAAAAAATCTTGCTATATTGAATTATTCAGAATTTTACATATTTTAATTACATATAAATGTATTAATTATCCATCAATTTATCAGTTTTAAAATCATGATTATTTTTGTATTATTATATTATATCCTATTATATTGGCAATATTTCTTACATTAAAATGTTCTCAATGTGAATTTAATTTCATTTTGCTAGAAATGTGCAATTCCTAGAATATTATATAATATAAATTAAAAAAAAAAAAAAAATATATATATATATATATATATATATATATATATATATATATATATATATATATATATATATATATATATATATATATATATATACAGCTGCCTGTTACTGAAAGACTAACATGAAAAAAAAAATGAATTTGTTTTGCTAGAAATGATGTGCTATAAAATGCATTATTATTATATCGCAAAATACTCAAATGTAAATGGTCCACATATTTCTCAGCTTACCTTTTGACCTGACACATTTTACTCCCCAACATCATTTTAACACGCCCGCTTTGACGAGACACAGAAACCCACGTCCATGATGAACCATAATAAACCCCATCAAGCCATAGCCCCAGCGATGCCTGGCATGTACCACACAGACAAATATTTAACAGAAATGCCTATCTAAATCATTTCTGAGACAAATTATGCCAAAGTCACAATATTTTTCTTGAGAGCCCTGTGATGAGAACACATTCCTGGATATGTAATATTTCCAGTCTTTGTTATGTGAAGAAGAAATGTGGTGGTCTAACTGTTGAACTTCAATCATCATTTTCAGTCATGCCAGCATTTTTGGCTAAATCAAGAAAGCGTCTCTGGTCTAAACTAGTAATGCTCTTGTGAAGTGTTTGTTCGGTGTCCAGCAGGGGACACTCTTGCCTTTGCTCTGAGATGAGAGTTTAGGTCTGTAACATCAGCAGACATTGAGGGACTTGCTCTCACCCCTCCACAGATATTTGGGGTTACTAGTCTCATATTGAAGACAATAGCTGATGCTTTATGACAATATGTTTAAAAGGTAAAAATAATTGGCATTTATCTTCTCATTGCAAAAAGCAAATGTAAATTATTAAGAAATAATCCTGAAAATATTTGAATATTTAAATTATGTTTTTATCCATTATTTGTGATGTTATTTTAGTATATGTTCTATTAAAGTGGGTTGTGAACCTACACTGATCTCACAGTTTGGATACAATTATAATGCCATAGTTTCGGTTCAATTCTATGTCACGATGCATCACAATTTTACTTCAAAATATAAAATGATCTTAAGTTATCCAAAGGGCCCTGGGCTTTTATTAACCCCCAGATGTCGCTGTTTTCGAGGCACTCTAAGCTTTTCCTGAAACAATCAGAGGAAAGCCTCAATGCTTCATGAGGCTTGGTTTGCCCATAGCTACCCCTGAATACTTCAGTGTGTGTGACATTATTTACACACAGCGTGTGTCTTCTCCAGGTCGTGCTTGGGTTGTTCAAGCTGAACGTGCCTAATGTATTCTACCGCGACAAAGCACATATGCGACAAATGACATCAGAAAAGCGTCAGTAAGTTATAATCTTTTATAGTCTGTTACTGAACCAATACCGGATCGTCCTCGTCTGCATCACGATGCATCGACACCCCTATATTACAGGTCCTTCTCAAAAAATTAGCATATTGTGTTAAAAGTTCATTATTTTCCATAATGTAATGATAAAAATTAAACTTTCACATATTTTAGATTCATTGCACACCAACTGAAATATTTCAGGTCTTTTATTGTTTTAATACTGATGATTTTGGCATACAGCTCATGAAAACCCAAAATTCCTATCTCAAAAAATTAGCATATCATGAAAAGGTTCTCTAAACGAGCTATTAACCTAATCATCTGAATCTACTAATTAACTCTAAACACCTGCAAACGATTCCTGAGGCTTTTAAAAACTCCCAGCCTGGTTCATTACTCAAAACCTGACTGCTGTACAGAAGGCTATCATTGACACCCTCAAGCGAGAGGGTAAGACACAGAAATAAATTTCTGAAAAAATAGGCTGTTGCCAGAGTGCTGTATCAAGGCAACTCAGTGGGAAGTCTGTGGGAAGGAAAAAGTGTGGCAAAAAACGCTGCACAACGAGAAGAGGTGACCGGACCCTGAGGAAGATTGTGGAGAAGGACCGATTCCAGACCTTGGGGAACCTGCTGAAGCAGTGGACTGAGTCTGGAGTAGAAACATCCAGAGCCAGCGTGCACAGGCGTGTGCAGGAAATGGGCTACAGAGAAGCAGCACTGGACTGTTGCTCAGTGGTCCAAAGTACTTTTTTCGGATGAAAGCAAATTTTGCATGTCATTCGGAAATCAAGGTGCCAGAGTCTGGAGGAAGACTGGGGAGAAGGAAATGCCAAAATGCCTGAAGTCCAGTGTCAAGTACACACAGTCAGTGATGGTCTGGGGTGCCATGTCAGCTGCTGGTTTTGGTCCACTTTGTTTTATCAAGGGCAGGGTCAATGCAGCTAGCTATCAGGTAGGGCTGGGACAACGCATCTGCGTCATCGATGACATTGACGCAAAAAATACGTTGACGCAAAATATCCACGTCGATTCGTCAGAACCAAAACAAAAATGCCGGCGTCGGAGAGTAGAAGCAACTCGACTCGCTCCTCAGACTTTCAGACGTGCAAGATGACACGCACTCGTTCCTCTAAAGCACAGATACTCAACAGGCAGCCCAATTGCATTAATTTTATGACCTGTGTCATGCAAAAGATGAACGCTCAAAAGTTGCGCGCATATTAGACAGTGTGATTTATATCTATGTATATTGCGGACGGTCTATAATCCGTTGGTTGATTAATAAAAAAATAACATTCATCATCGTCATTGTGATGTGTGTGCAATTTTTAGTGAGACTATATATAGCTACTTGATATCTCCGAAATGTACCATTAACTTGCTACGCGCAACAATAGCAAAACAAGCGGTAAAACTGTCAGGCAACTTTTGTGTGCGGCACGCTATGCATAGCTTGTGCATTCAGAGCTGCGCACTTTCACAGCTGATTCGGGTGACGTTAGAGCTGATCCGCGCATCTCTACTGCAGTGTGTAAATGGGCGGATGATATGTCTCTTAACAGCATGAAAAACAAAACTTATTTTCAAATTGTCAATGGGTCAATTGTCGAGAAAGGTTTGTGCTTTCAGTTTGAGGTCTCTGTGAAAGTTTGAAAGTCTTTTAGTGCCGCTTTCAGAGCGCTCACGTCCGTATAATGGAGAACTTTCACATAACATTGTTTTTTCCTCATAAATGCAAACACGAAAAATAAGACAAAAGACTTTTCCAAAGAATTATCCAGATTCATTCAGATATGTAAATCAACATGTATAAATTGCTGTTAGTCAATTAATGGGGAGATAATGGATAATCGAATCGGACTGGGGAAAAAGAATCGTTAGATTAATCGATGCATCGAAAAAATAATCGCTTGATTAATCGTTTAAAAAATAATCGTTTATCTCAGCCCTACTATCAGGAGATTTTGGAGCACTTCATGCTTCCATCTGCTGAAAAGCTTTATGGAGATGAAGATTTAGTTTTTCAGCACGACCTGGCACCTGCTCACAGTGCCAAAACCACTGGTAAATGGTTTACTGACCATGGTATTACTGTGCTCAATTGGCCTGCCAACTCTCCTGACCTGAACCCCATAGAGAATCTGTGGGATATTGTGAAGAGAAAGTTGAGAGACGCAAGACCCCACACTCTGGATGAGCTTAAGGCCGCTATCGAAGCATCCTGGGCCTCCATAACACCTCAGCAGTGCCACAGGCTCATTGCCTCCATGCCACGCCGCATTGAAGCAGTCATTTCTGCAAAAGCATTCCCGACCAAGTATTGAGTGCATAACTGAACATAATTATTTGAAGGTTGACTTTTTTGTATTAAAAACACTTTTCTTTTATTGGTCGGATGGAATATGCTAATTTTTGAGATAGGAATTTTGGGTTTTCATGAGCTGTATACCAAAATCATCAGTATTAAAACAATAAAAGACCTGAAATATGCAATGAATCTAAAATATATGAAAGTTAAATTTTTATCATTACATTATGGAAAATAATGAACTTTTATCACAATATGCAATTTTTTTGAGAAGGACCTGTATAGTATTCATTATATTATTTTTAACTGGCTTTTTATGTTTTGTATCTAATGTTTTTTTTGTTTTTTTTATTTAAGTTTTAGAGATTTAGTCATTTTAGTACTTCAACATAAAAATATTAGATGAAAAACTCAAAAATGTTACATTGAAATTTTGTATTTATATCTATTTATTTTGTAATAAAATATAAATGTAAAAATAATGTTTTTTGTAAATTAATAAAAATGGTTCCAACTAGGGATGTCAACGATTAATCGATGATCGATTAATTGTCGATAAGAGATGCAATCGATTAAGGCTATCGATGGTCGGTTAACCGATGCAATGTTGGGCTGCGTGCGGCTCATGCGGACTCAACACGTGCGAGCGGCTGTGAGTGACGGTGACGATATATAAAAGCATCATCATTCATTCACAATGTACAAATTAAGCTTTTAATGTGATTTAAACTTTAAAGTACATTAAAATAGAAACAACATAAAAGTTCTTCAACATTAAATGCAATAGAAATGTAGTTACTAACCATTTCATCAGATAACTGTTTTATATCGTGCGCTTTGCAGGGCTGCGGGACACAGTGACAGGACAGGTAGTCTATTCATTCCTACAACTTGTTAATTCATTCCTACGAATTATTAATCTGGCAATTGTCCATGTTTCATTAATTTTGTTCCCTAAATAACCCATGATTTAAGTGAAATAAGGGAACAAATTAATAAATCGAATGAATTCTTAATTCATTAAATCTTTCATGTTTACCACAGTAAGAGATGCGAAAACAGTTATTAAAAGCGAAAGATAATAAAATAAACCTGGGAAATTAGAGGGTTAGACTATGAAGATTTAGGAAAAGAAACAATGCCTAAATATACTGAATTTGTGGAAATTCGTGACCAACCGGCAAACCAGAACAAAGACTAAATGAAGACTATGGGGTCCAAAAGCATGGTCGCGATCTAACATTTTCCAGTTAACCTGTTATTCCTCTAATAAACAAAGCTTTTATACCACACTTGTCATAATCAGATCTTATCATTTATAAATAAATAATTGCTGGATTCAAAACAGCGATTAATAGGCGCTGTGACCGACACATTCCTGGAGCATTCAGTTTAAATAGACCGTAGTATACCGGTCCACTCAGCTGTTATGCCAAGGACGTTTTTGCTCATATGAAGAGGATCATCTTTTCCGTCTATATGCGAATGCGTGTTAAGTACAAGCCTAGTTTACATTATAAATAATAGTTTAACATTCAAATACATTGCGAATATGGAAACATTTCGATTTGTGCCGAATGAGACATGAGCAATAACCTCCAAATAAATCTAGCCAAAGCCGCGCTCGCTCATCCTCGTCTGCACGCATGCACTGTCACGATCTAATGCGCTGTATGCCGGATTTTTAAAAATCTGACATTTTTTAGGACAGAATCCAGCAGGATCAAATTAATGTGAGCAACTGTGTTTTGGTGCAGCAGCGCCGATGTAGTTCACTTAATGTGCAGCGCAGTCACACGCGCTCCACATTTCGGATAATTTTATACAGTAATGTCATCTGAAAACATTGCAATTGTGCTTTAAAATACAACAACGAGCACCACAAAACCATTTAAAGATGCGCGTTCAGCGTTCTCCTTCCGGGATTGGAAACTGTTAACAAAGTAAAATGACCTCAAAAGTATGGCGCGCTCTCTTCATTTTATCAAATGATCATAATCGCATCTATTCATTTTATAATCCTGCTACTAGCATTTTATTCAGACTAAAACCTCTTTAATTCAAGTGAGAAAGCGTTTTGTGTGTGTGTGTGTGGCTTTTGCACATCCTGTCATACCGCTGACTGCGTGCCTGCAATAGACGCATTTTGCAGTATTATGGTTAACGATTAATTGATCGTTAATTTAAACGACGATCGATCATGGAAATAATCGAAATTTGACATCCCTAGTTCCAACCCAAATATTTCTCTTATAATAGAAAGGGAAAAATAAAAAATAAATTCAGAATATTTGAATATAGCAAAAATATTGTCAGTATTGTGTAATGTACTGCAATAGAATATAATTTATTCTGGAAAATATATATATTTTTTTGCAATAGTCTCTCTCTTGAGATATATATGTTAGGGATGGTAATTTCACGCGTTAATTAGATTTATTAATTATGGAGAAAAATAATGCATTATTAACGCATTTAACGCACTTGCCCCGCCTCAGACCTATGTGGATCATCTGCTATTTCATACAGTCAACTGATGACTAATATGAGGCAGAGCCCGATTTAAATTGTCTCATATTTACATCACATAGTTAAGAAATATCACACGAGAAATAGGTTCTAGGAGTGCAAATGTGATACTCATCTTGTGCAACAGTTGACTGGGTTTCTTTAGAGCGGTGTCTGGGTTAGCTTGGTTAGTTCAAAGACTTTCCTCCGCAAATATTCACTCAGCTGTTAATATTTTAAATATAATTTAATATTGTGTTATTTTAGACACAATGTTGACTGTTTTGCTCAGTTTTGCCAACCAAAATATAAAGACAATTCAGAACTGTTCATCTCCGAGCAGCCCACACACGAATTTGGTGAACCATTTGGCGCATTGAACCATTGGCCATAGTCTCGTTGGCTTTGAAGTGGTGCTGCACAAACCAATCGGTGTACGACATCAAAGTACCACGAGAGAGATTCAAAAGCACAAGGAGTCGTCTGCTCTCTAAGTTCTTGCGGTTCTTTGATTTCACACACCGATCAATCTGATGGTGCTGATCCACTTCAAGTCGAACAAGCCTAATGATTCAATGAACCATTTATAAAGAACCCTTTACTTCACTCTTGAATGAATCAGCCATTTGAACGAATCATACGAATGACTCGATGACTCAATCATTAAGACATTTACCACCACCTACTGGCAGTTTTAGTTTGTTATTTAAAGTATCATTTCATTAAAGAAATAATTAAATATTTTCATAGTACTAATAAAAAAAAATTAAGAAAATTGAGTTATAGTTCACCCAACCAAAAATGACAATTCTGTCATCATTTACTCACATGGTCCAAAAGAGTATGCCTGTTTGATGCTTTGCACAACAATGACTTTTAAATTATTTTTCCAGAGTAATTTCTCCAAATTTGATGTGTGATTAATTCGATTTATCACTACATCATGTAATTAATTAGATAAAAAAATGTAATCGCTTACCAGCCCTAAAATAAATAAATAAATAAATATATATATATATATATATATATATATATATATATATATATATATATATATAACACTTAAGTTGTAGTGTTATTTATATAAAATATCCTCCCATTCTGTCAGAGAGCTTCATAGTTATATAATTCTTATAAATAACAGTAGTAAGTCACTTGTCAACTTAGGAAAACTACATTTGAAAAAATATTTCCGCAATTGCAGTGTATTTTTCTCTTTCTTCTATAGAGGACTATCCGACAGGAACATGGCTGGGTGATGAGAACAACCCTGAGATGCGCGTGCGCTGTCCGGTGTCTCCAGCAGACATGCTGCACGTCAGCACTAACTGTCGCACGGCAGAGAAGATGGCCCTGACACTCCTGGACTACCTGTTCCACCGCGAGGTGCAGGCCGTCTCCAACCTCTCCGGGCAGGGGAAGCACGGCAAGAAACAGCTGGACCCACTCATGATCTACGGCATCCGATGTAAGTCTGAACAATACCTCCATAGCAATACCAGCAGAATTAGGATTCACAGTATGTGAATCTCAGTTCTGATTCCTCAAAATGATTCTGATTCCTGGATGATTCAGTTAATGATTCTTTGTTTTTATATGAGCAGCCAGTTAGTAACTACATTAATTTAAGTGCCTTACTGTGTGTAAGTTGTTTTATATATGTGCTTGATTCCGTTTACTGAAGATTTGAACTTTATGATTTTGATTCACTACTAGTTTTTAAGAGTAATTTGTTTGTGAATCAAACTATACTGATTGCTGTTGTCAGTGCTGTAAGGTTTTGATTCCTGGCTAATATGATTTGTGTAGGAATCAGACTACACTGTTTGTGAGTCAATTTGAGAATCCGATTAAACTGATTGCATGCTATGGATTTGATTCAATAAAGAGAAGTTTCTAAAAGCCAATTGTTTGGGAATCTGATTACACATGGTTTTGATTCCCTAAAAGAATCAGCTTATGAGGATTATTTTTGCAGGAACTGAACCACACTTGTCAATGCTAAAAAATGTAAATTCAATAATAGAACTGACTCAAAAGAGTCATTCATTCAGGAATCAGACTGAATTGATTGTGCTGTGTGGTTTCTGTTCAATAAAAAGAGCTGTCTATAGGAGTCATTAATTTAAGACTTGGATTACATTGATTGTGCGTTAAGTTTTTGTTTCACTACTGGCTTGACTACTTGACATTTGTTCCAGAATCAGACTCCACTGGTTTTGCGGTATGTTTTAAATACGATGAAAAGTATCAAACATAAATCAGTTCTGTTTTTTTAAATTTTTTATTATTACCAATTCTGTAGCCTATTTCGTCCTGTGGCAAATCTTTGATTGTTCAGTTTAGTTGAGTTATATGAGTCTAATTAATCTCAATTCTGTCCTGTCTAATTCAAATCATTCAAGTAGCTCAGCTGCGGTTCAGCTTCATCCAGCATCAGACTTATTTTCCCCACATGAGCTAATTAGAAGCGCTTCTAACCGCTCCTCTCATTCACAACAACTCGCGTCATGCCAATATGTAGGTCAGTTTGTGCAACCAGCCAGAAGTAACAGCGAGGAATGAGCTAGTGAGGGTAATTACGAATACAAGGAATGTTACATGCAGTTTTGCACGGACAGAATCCACTTGACAGTGGCTAACGTGATTGAACTCGACTCCATGATGTGTACCAGAGCCGTGTTTATTTCTGCTACAAAGTGCAACAAGTTTATTTGCTTGCAGCATAAATGTATTACTAAATATTACATCAGTGTATCCTCCCTTGTTTCCTGACTGATTTTATTATGCTTGCAATGTCTCTGTTCATGTGTAACCAGGTCACCTGTTCCACAAGTTCGCGATTACCGAATCCGACTGGTATCGCATCAAGCAGAGCATCGACTCCAAGTGTCGCACAGCTTGGCGGCGGAAGCAGCGAGGACAGAGTTTGGCGGTTAAGAGTTTCTCACGACGAACCCCCGCCTCGCAAAGCAGCTCAGGTACGAACCCTTGCATCCTTTCCCGCCAGTTGTGTGTCTTGCGAAAACCTGTTTCTCTTAGATTTTGAAGCTAAGTGTCTTGGCCGCAGCTGGTTTGTGTTCAGTTGAACATAAACATATGCTGCGAGAGAGAACATGCAGTTGTCGTTTCATATGTTAGTTCGCTAACGAATTAGCAATGTATATAACCTCACATCCATTCGCGCGAAAGTCATGTGTGTGTGCACACACGTGTTTATGTTTGTGTGCGAGCGAGAGACTCTGTGACTGATGTTTCCTCATCTAGCAGCTGGTTCTAATCTCAGGACAACGCCTCACGTCCTGTCCCTTCCTCTCAGAGATCCTCAGGCCTTCACCTTTGACCTGTTTCTGACTAACCCAAATATCCTGCATTGGTCTGTCACAATGGTCCATACACACTTACGATTTCTTCACCTCCTTCAGTCCAGCTGGAATAGGCCGCCCTGCGTGGTAGATTAAACTATTAGCTTATGAACAAGCCACCTGGTGCTCGGCCTTCTTTCAAAGCAGTGCGAGAGGAACATGTGGTCTGTTGCTAATGCAAGGAACAAAGTGTTTCAATCCGAGGACTAAAATATCTTATTTTTGATGCGTAGGCATGGAGACAATAAGCCGTACATCCTGTCATAGCTTGCAAAATTCTGTGTTTATTTTACAAAATAGTTTAAAGCTGACATAATTTTTAAATACGTTACTTTGTTCCATCAGTCTCAGTTTTAATTTTAGGTACAACTCCAGGAGTTGTATTGCTTTAAATGTGTTAATTAAAATGTAAACAGCTGTGATTTAAATTAATTAGACGCAACCACGTTATGTCTGAAAATTAAAAAAAAGTTGGCAATCACCAAATAACCCGCATTTATGGCAACTAGGAGAGTGATAGTTTTGATCTAGTGATGATCAGTGATTCATATTTTGTGTAATTTATGGTGTTTGAAGATGTTTTCTCAAATGTCATGTTTGGTTAGATTAAAACGAACTCTGGTGCGATTGCTGTGTTAGTGCGTTTCGTTTGAGTAAGTGAATGCTGCCATCTGAACTTGGTATGCACCAAACAAGTGAACAGAGACTGCTGAAAAGATGAGTCTTGATCTGCTTGCAAACACATTCTGGTGCGGTTCGAATTAAATATGAATGCAACATGGACCAAATACTTCTAAACAAACCAAAAACAGGAAGTTAGGACATGATCCATGTTCCACAAGTGCCACCTTCTGGCAGAGAGTGAATTTGCATATTCACTTATAGTCACATTTTATGCAGAACAGTGAAGTAAATGTTAACTGGCATACCAACAAGAAAAATGTTTAAATTGGAAAATTATCATCAGGAAGATAAAAAAAATAACACTTTAATTGATTTGGAGTAGTAAGGCCTAAAGTAATGCTGTAGCCCAGGGTCCTCTGGTTAACTTAAGGTCCCTTTGTACAGATCTTTTGTTATTTTGTATATCAAATGAGCAGCTTTTTTTTCTCACACAACAGTTTTTGTTTGCGCATATTGGCACACAATATTTATAAATGTGCAACAGGTACTAGGCCATGGACCTGATCAAATTCTGTGTTCAGTTCATAAATGGTGTTGTCGCCGATAGCCTTGTGGTCAGCGTGCCAACATACAGCACAGGGGCGTCATGAGTTTGAATCCCGATTTGATGACTTTTCCCAATCTTCCCTATTTCTTCCCTATTTGTCCCCTATTTCTCTCCGATTTTGCTCCCTCTCAGATCAGATCTGTCCTATAATATCCATAGTTAAAATGGCAAAAAAAAGTCTTTAATTTAATAAATGGTGTTGTTTTGGTCAAACAACCATTTTTGTTGCATGTATTAAATCAAGAACTTAAAATTCTGTATTCTGTATTTTATGTTTCATGTTTTTAATCAAACAACCTTTGTTCGAAACACATTACCTTGCCAAGTTTGCAAACAAGGTTGCTGACAATTAGATAATGATTCTGAATGTAAACTGGTTAAACATGAAATCAAAAAACTTTATATTTAACTTTATATTTAACAGTGCCTAGCAACATCTTGGTCAAATGTTCTTTTGCCTGTGTTACCATACCATGTCTTTAAACTAACCACTAAACTGTGGATCCTTTTATGGACATTTAATTGAGCAGAGACTGTTGTTTGCTTTCACACTTTAGCATGACATGCTAACCACATGTGCTAGAAAAAGTATTGAAAACCTTCTCTCTTCAACTTCTCTATTGAAATGGTCTGTTAAAAAAAAGGCTACTTATTAAATATGTTTGCTTTTTTGGTGAAATGGCCATATTTGTTTGCATATGTTACTGTGTTTTCAGCATGTGCTCTAACCACAAGTCCATGGATCTGACTAAGCAGCAATCTTTTGCTCAAATGACCATTTTTGTTGCAAACATTACCATATTTTAAAACATGGTTGCTAACAGCTACAACATGAATTTGAGAAACGTCTCTGTATTTAAATTAGAAAATGTGATTTGGCATTTCTAAGCATATATGCTAACCTTTAAATCTTGGATCTGACAAAAGTTAAACTCTGACATATCTGTCAAACGACTAGCTTAATACACTTTACCATGTTTTTGATTTTCACTGTAGAATTAGCAAAGCTCTTTTATTCAATTTCACAAAATTCTAAATGTTTTAAGTTGAAGCATTTTCATCAAACAACCATCTTCAGTAGGGATGGGTACCGAAACCCAGTATTAAACTGGCCCCGGGGCTAAACTATGAAAGACCGTAGTATCAGTAAGATCTGACTGTATCGGTTCTGCTTTCGGTACTGGAGGGAAAAAAAAATTATGTACTTTGTATTAATGCTTAATAATGTTGTCGTGCACATTTAATCTCACCAAAAATTTGTAATGTGCGATCATATTAAGACATTTGTCCGTGAGATCTGCGTGAACTCTCATGCGCGCCGCGTAGTCTGAATGTCAGTCACACACTCCAGTCGAGCGCACGCACATGCAATTAACTGTACGTAAACTCCTGCTTAATAATAAATAGTGGCGATGGCGAAAAGATTTGCTTAATGTTATAGTGCACATTTTATCTTACCAAACATTTCTAATTTGCGATATTATTAAGACGTTTGTCTGTGAGATCTGCAAGAACTCGCATGTGCGCCGCGGAGGCGGTCTGTCAGTCACACACACACACACAACGAGAACGAGCGCGGTACACGCATAACAGTACGAAAACTCCCGCTTAATACAAAGAGTGACGATGGTGGAGAGAGCAAAACGTTCCAAAGTGTGGTTATACTTCACTAGAGTTAATGCTGACAACCCTCGTTGTCATAAGTGCAAAACAATTTTTGCATGTAAGGGCAGAAACACAAGTAATCTGTCAAAGCATCTTTCAAAAGTGCATTATGTGTATCGACTGCCTAGCTAGCTCGTCTCTGGTTGTTGCCCCATCTACGTCAGGTATGTATGTTAAAATCATGTTTGAATCAACGTTGTTCACGCCATTTAAAATAAATGTAAAATCTCCCTGGTTTGCTAACCTTACGTAGAAATTCTGTTGATTTCTTTTGGGAAAAAAGAGAATGAAATCAACATATTTTCTACTTGTTTTTAAAATTCCAAATAAGGAAAAATCAGTATGTAAATGTAAATGTATTTGGCTAACTTAAATGCACAGCACCTCAAGTTAGTTTAAAAAATAGCCAATTGCCACACTTTGCAACCTTTATATATATAAATATATATATATATATATAATAATAATATTTTTTTTTTTTAAGCTGCAGCTACTATGAACTAACCAACTCTTCCTAACACCTCTGGTCCAAGACAAGCCCATTAATAATTTTACATAAAAAAAATAAATAAAGAAATGTAAATATTGTTCTCAACTTGTTCTTGTTAAAAAAACACAAACACAACGTACCGATAAGAATACCGTTAAAGTATCGGACCGTTAAGCAGTATCGGTAAGAGTAGTAATACCGTTAAAACCTTAACGATACCCATCCCTGATATACTTTATCATTCTGTGTTTTAGATTATGATTGTAGAATTATCGTAAAAAAAAAAAAAAATGTGCTAACTTTACCATACCTTTGTTTGTTAGCATGTGCGTTAACTGCCAGGTCAAAAATCCAACACAATTTTGTATGTTTAGTAAGCTGCAGCATTTTCATCAAACAGCTATCCTCAGACACATTTTCATGCTCTGATAGAATCATAATATACAGTTGTTTTAGTTTTATACGGGTATTGTTAAACCAATAGCAGCCAAGAAGTGAAAACTAGCAAACCGAAGGACAAATTGGTCTGGAGATCTTTCAGATGCATAAAACTGAATCCAGTTTACTTTTCACCCACAACCTTGGGAAGACCCAATGTAGTCTCAGGTCACATTACTCTAACAGTGCGGCAATGTCACATTCGGTGCCTTTCCCTCTAAGAAACGTTAGCCTGCTAATATGCCCTTCGCTATTATTTAAAATCACTCCAACTTTGTATATGAACACCCGCACAGTTTTTTCCATAGACAACTTGACGACTTTTAATCAGAAATGTGGTGAGTGTGTGTTTTAAGCATCTGGGCTGTTGTAGCATGTCATAATTCTCGTTGTTTAGACTGAGGGAATGGGTTTATGTACAGTTTTAGGGCACGAGAGCGTTTGGGCTGCTAGGTCGAGAGCCCTTGTTGAGTATTTTGAGATCGTTTACACTGTATAAACACGCTCTAATCTGGCAGATGCACTGGATCCCGTCCAGCAGCAGTCGGAAGGGATTTTCCTCAAGTTCAGGGTGTGTGTATGTTCTCTCCGTCTGTGAGAACCTTGTTTATCGAATGTTCTCTTCTGCATTTGTTCGCGCATCTTCACATTCGTACAAATATCGCAGGGTATGTGACTTGTGGCCGTGTGAGTGAATGGGCATTTGTCTGATTGCAGTTGTCTCGCTCTTTATCTCTGTCCTACTGAAGTGTGTGTGGTGTGTGTGTGTGGGGGGTGTTTGGCAGTTACAATGCAGCATCTTCTGTTATTGAAAGAAGTTGTTTGACACGGTTTGACCCAGTCTCTCTAGTTTCTGGTTTGACCCACATAGTTGGACTGTGTTATGAACTTGTTTATGTGTGTCCTCTAACAGATGGAGTGTCGGCCGCAGAGACGTCGGCTATCGAGACCTCTACCCAGCAGGCCTTGCACTACGCTCTGGCTGGAGCCGCACAGCAAGTCCAGATCCACCGTATAGGAGAAGACGGACAGGTGCAAGTTGTGAGTATCATCATATCATCATCCAAAGGCCAACCCACACAAATGTATATAAATATACTAGTGCTTAGGGCTGCACAATTAATCAAATTTCTAATCGCAATTACAATTATGGATGCCACAATTACATAATCGTTCAAAGCGGCAAATAAATCGTTCAAAGTCCACTAATGTTATTCTTCATACTTGAGATGCCTTTTTTTATTTCTTCGTGTTATTTTAAGGATTTTTGCCATTAAGTGTTAGTATTGGTATAACATTATAATACCATTCATATTTTTACTTAATGATTTAGAGAAGAAACCAATCCGATGAGTATTTGACATTTGAGGTTTAATACTATAGAAAAGCACTAAAAGTTTCTCAGCTAGTGTTTTCAGCTTGTTTATTTTCATATAAAAATACGGCATGCAGTTGCATCAAACTATAATATAAACATCATTCAATGTAAAATTACAATTTCAAGGGAGTTATTGACAATTATGATTTTTGTCATAATCGTGCAGCCCTACTAGAGATGTCAAATGATTAATTGCGATTAATCGCATCCAAAATAGCTTTTGTTTACATAATATATGTGTGTGTACTGTGTATAGTTATTATGTGTATATATAAAAACACACACATACAGTATATATTTTGAAAATATTTACATGTATGTACATTTATAATGTATATTTTATATAAATATATTTAATGTATAAACTAAATATTTTTTATGCATGTGTGTGTTTTTATATATACATAATAAATATACACAGTGCACATACATAAATTATGTAAACAGAAACTTTTATTTTGGATGCCATTAATCGTGATTAATAATTTAACATCACCAAAATATACATTAAACTGCATCACCATGAATCATGACTCAACTCTATCCATACATCCATCCATCCATCTATCATTCTGTTGTTTTTTGTTCATTTATTTGTTATAGATAGATAGAGAGATAGGCACTATATATTAAGGATTATTTGGAAAGAAAATCACAAGGAGTATGGTACTAAATCACAATGGAATTATTATTTGCAAGTTTTTAAATTAACCCTAAGCTAAATAAAGTTCATCAAAAATGTATTATTAACAGGGCTCCAAACTGCCCCAAAAACTGCATTTGTGATAAAAAATAAAAAATTGCGAGTTTTTTCTAACATGCAGTGGAAAAGTGCCATTACTTAGTTCACTCAAGACTGAAAATTTGATGTTTATCTGCTGACCCCCAGGGCATATCCAAGATGTAGGTGACTTTACTTCTTCAGCATAACATAACTGAAAACGTTGCAGTCTATCAGTCTTATAGTGCAAGTGGATGGGAATCGCGGCTAAAATAAACAAAAAAATAATCAGGCAGTAGCGTGAGGAGGCTGCTGCTGCTTCTTCTTCTTCTTCTTCTTCTTGCTTTATGGGGGATCGCAGACTTAAAATTGCATTACCGCCACCTATCTATCAAAAGGACCATTGACACTATCTACAATCTCAATTTGGAGTATCAATGGTCCATTTGAGAGATAAGTGGCGGTAATGCACTTTTAAGTCTGCGATCCCCCATAAAGCAAGAAGAAGAAGCCTCCTCACGCATGTTTTAGCCGTGATTCCCATCCACTTACATTATAAGACTGAAAGACTGCAACAGTTTCAGTTAAAAATCTCAGTTTGTGTTCTGCTGAAGAAGTAAAGTCACCTACATCTTGTATGCCCTGGGGGTAAGCAAGTAAACATCAAACTTTCATTTTTGTGCACTATCCCTTTAATTCAGGCATTTGCAAGACCACACATCTTGTAACAACACATACATACCCATTCATCTCACATCTGTCTCAGCTGCACAGGCAAACACATAAACACACTCAAACATCTCCTGATCTCTCTGTACGATGGTCTGGGTCTCCCTGAACTCTGGTACTCAGAGGACAAGTCAATCCCCTGCAATCGTTGAAAGGAGCTTTAACAGCAGAGTTGCCGCTGTGCCCAATCTTGAGGACCTAAACATGATCTCTGACTCTCACAGCTGCGTTGAGGTCATCTCCACCCCAACACACCATCCAAAACATGATCTGCATACATTGTGACAGCACAATCAAAACCCTGAATACACAATGTACAACCAGGAGAGTTAAATCTGCGGAGGAGTTCTTGGCATCACTGGACTCAGAAACAAATCCGTCATCTGTTGTTTGTGTAACATCTCCCTGAACCGAACCCTTATAGTTGTACTCTCGGAGGCAACAACGCAGTGGTCAGCTTTTGTCAAGACCTTCAGCTCCTTGAATGTTCAGTTTATGTCACTTGCACCTAATAGATCATTTTAGCCTGTCAGATACGGCAAACAATGACACACTCTTTTTAGGTTTTGAATGATCGTTTGTGTATAAACTTTCCTAAATTAGTATTTTTTTTCATGAGAATTTTGGGAAGGCATTGGCGGAAAAAACTGATTAACAAAACCAGTAATATCAAATGTTTAGGAACACATCACATTATTTGTGGAAAAATATGTTGTTTTTATATCGCAGTATTGAACTATCAAGCAGCACGAGACTAAAAAGTCATCCAAGCTTAAGCATGATACATTTGGTGTGTTATAATTTAAATACAGTAAATACTTTACTGAAAGACACCAGTCATTTTGTTATGATTATCATTAGAAAACATAATTGCATTGTCATTATTAGCAAATTTGTAGGGCCCTATGATTTCTGCAATGTGGAGAACACAGACAGAATTGCGGAATCCAGTCCTAAAAACTGAATTTACTGTATAATGCGGAATGTCATGGAATTTGCCAAATTCTGGATGAATAAATCAAAAGTAGGTCAGTAAATTTCAATCAAATCGCAATATGGACTAGTGGCTGTGAATATTAGCTAATCAAAAAAAGACTATTAAAATCCTGCATGTTCTGCGTGTGTCTGTGCTAATGAATAGCGCAGATGTGCGGTTTTGTTTACTACACATACATGAACAAATGAACATAATCTCTAGAACTGATCTGAGAGTCATTTCATGAGTTTCTGTTGAGAAAAACTTGAGAAAAAATCTTCATATCATATACACACAAACCTAAAGATCTTCACAGCAACCCAGAAAAATAAGTTTGGTTTAACTTCAAGAAACTGTGACAGAAATAGTACTCAATGTAATGATAGTACTACTTCTAATAATAAAATTATTTTTAAAACTTTATTTTTAAAGGAATATATACTAGAAATTTTTTGTCCCAGAATATTATACCAGAAAAACTTAAATACACAAAACAGTATTAGAAAATAATAAATAAAATCAATTAGAGATGCTTTTGTGTGTGTGTGTGTATATATATATATATATATATATATATATATATATATATATATATATATATATATATATATATATATATATATATATAAATTGTTTTTTTATTCATTGTTATATATAATTAATATTTTTCTGGACGTTATGATACATTGTCATTCAAAGGTTTGGTTAAGTAATTATGTATATATATATATATGTATGTAGTACTATATGTTTTAATATATATAATATTTATATCAATTTTATTCAGCAAATATACATTCAATAGATTGAAAGTGACAGCAAAGACATTTATAATGTTTCAAAAAAATGTCCTATTTAAAAATTAAGATTTTTTTTATTAAAAAATTATGTAATATAATAGAAAAAAAATATTTTAAATTGTAATGATATTTTACAATATTACTATTTTTTATGTATTTTTGAGAAAATGTGTCTGGTGAACATAACATTAAAAATCTTCCAAAATATTTCAATCTTTTGACTGCTAATGTATGTTTTGTCTATATTTTAGTCCATTTATAACTTTTTGTGTTTGTCAAATAGCTTAATTGGAAATGACATTCGTCTGGGTGTCTCTTTCGTTCACAGATACCACAGGGACACCTCCACATTGCTCAGGTGCCACAGGGCGAACAGGTGCAGATCACACAGGACAGCGAGGTGAGCTTCGTTTCCTTTAGCTTTCTTGTTTTTCTTCATTCTCTCATTGTTCTTCTTCTTCTGAGGCTCTTCATCCCTCAGTTGTGTTTCCCATATGAAGACCTCACCCCTATCCATAATTAATCCTGACCTGCCAGTTTTACTCTGATCTTTGGCAGAGAGATTTCTCTCAAGCACTCGTTTCTAAGACTCTTGAGTACTCCGTGTCCTAGATTTGAAAAGGATTATGTAAAGGTATCTGCAAATATGTAAACATGATTTTGATCAGATCCATTCTTCATCCTGAGAGGGAGGAGAAGAGAATAATGTTCAAAAGCTCTTCCTGTGCTAGTCTTTAAAAAAAGAATTGATGATTGCCATAGACTTTCAGTGCTCATTTTTTGGGGTAAATTCTCAGGAATATTGTTTGTTTTTAAGTCCAGAGCTTAGCAACAGTGTGCCACTTCATCCAACCTCCACTCCACAAAGACTGTCTTTGTAACATATTTGGCCCGCCTCATCAAAACCATTTATTTGAGAGAGTTTGTAAAGGAAATGAGCCATCATAAGATCATTTCCCTTTATCCAGATATTTGTCAGGTGTGTGTGTGTGTGTGTGTGTGTTATATTCAGATGGAGAACATGATTGAAAGTTTGTTGTGGTGCAGCAGTTTCATCCCAGATGATAAACTGTGTGTTGTGTAACTGACACTTTCATCTTACATCAGCAAGATACAAAACAGGGTCTGAAATTCTCTTTTAAATTGGAGAGAACATGTTTCTTTCTCAATAAATGGTCAATGAAAAACTTCAGATGCTGATCATCTTACCTCAGTTGGTCAAACTATATATTTATGAACTGTTTCACTTTTTATTCATGTTCTACGAGGATCACAATATTTCAGCCCTGTTACTCAACTTTTTGGATCCTTGTTCTCTAGAAGTAAAGATTAAATTTTTTTAAATAAGATGTAATGATTGAAAACACATGAAAAAAAAAAATAATAATAATAATACAAAGTTAAAGAAACTATGCTGCAATGAGTAACAGGATTTCAAGTAACAGAGTTGCAAATTTAGAAAGCATTTTTCCTCACTCAGTAGAGACTTTGGTAGTTTTGGGTTAATTGTTGGTTTATCATTATTGATAAACTTTGGATTAAATGTTGGTTTGTTTCTCTTCATACAGTGTCTAGGGTAACAGGGTTGAATATATTTGTACTTTGCGGTTGCAAAACTAAAAAAATAAAAAGGACTTAAATTTTTGTGGTAAAATCCCGTGGTAACAAGGTTGCGCTCATGTTGAACAGAGCTGAATATTACAATTTTGGTACTTAAAATTAGTTTATAATTACAAATTGTTTACTTATGAATTGAATATAAATTCCACAGATTTTCTCAAAAATATGACCGGGTATATGATTATGAATTATTGAGTTGGTGGGAGAGGCCAAAATGATGATTTTAAGAATGAGGTTACAAACATTTAATGCTAATAAATTATAGGTTAGATCATCTGTTTTCAATCTAAGGCGCTGTTCACACAGAACACATTTTTGCATTCCAGTGCTTTGATTTCTATTGTTTTTCTTTTTAAATGTACATTTTTAATATTGTGCTTGACACGTTGTTATAAAAACATGAAGTTCAAACTGAGACTTTCCCCCCCTATTCCACCACTCATGTCTTGCATTTTTAAACACAAACATCAATTTCTGCATGAAAGTCCTCCAATGCTTTTGCCAAAAATGTGAGAGATTAATCTGTACCTCATCCATGGAAACTGGCAGCTGCTGAAATTTGAATGTGTACGTCTTTCCTGTCTTGCAGGGCAACCTACAGATCCACCAAGTACATGTTGGGCAAGACGGCCAGGTAAATGTAGGTAACCTTTTACATGTTTTGGTCTGTGTTTGTGTGGCACTGTCTTTGTTTGTCCTCTCTCGTTTTTTTATTTGTTTTGAGAAAGTGATGTTTGGGACAGCGTGCACTTCCTGTTTCTCAGCTCACATCAAAGACGGACTCCAGATCAAACCGGGCTGAGAAGCAATAGAAGCCTGTGTGGAAATTCAGCTCATTTAACATGCACAAACACACATTCTCAATGTCCAAATTTGGGATCGTTACAGTAAACTAGATAAAAGTTTGAAATATTGCTCTGGCAACTGGCTGAAATAAAATAAATTGAAGGATTTTCTTACCTTAAAAAAAAAAAAAATAAATAAATTATTTCAGTAAACTTTCTTATTTCAAGAACATTTTTTATGGTATTAGTTAAATAAAATAAACTGAACTTAGCATTCAGCATTGTAGTGAAATAGGGCTGTCAAATAAAAATTCGAATTTCAATTATTTGTCGAATTTTAAATAAAAATCCACATTCAAATTTTATGTGTGCGTCAGGCAGCCATATCAGTTAATGAATAATGTTTTGTTTCTAATTAAGAAACTTAATTATATTTCGTTTCTAAACATTATTTTAAACATTATGCACGTTTTTTTCGAAGCTATCAGTGTTATTTTATTGCTTTCGATAAACGTGCCTCAAGAGAGAAGCCAAAAGCTTTTTCCCCCCTGACTGAATTGACGCTTTTTAAATGTGAATATAATTTGAATATTGATAATAGATAAGTACAAAATTCGAATGTAGTTTTTCAGTCATTTTGCCAGCCCTGTAGTGAAACATACACTTCTAATACGGCTCACTTTTTCCCTCAGAAACTGAAAATCTAGGTTGCATTTTGCCATTAAGTTGGCATTATTGCTGTTTTATCAGCACTGTTTTTTTCTAGCCTGTTTCCCAGTTCCAGCTTTTTAACACACTCATGCACCCATAACGTCCTCCATTATGGTGATCGTTTTCATCTGTACAGTAGCAATGAGTAAATGTTTGCATTTAAAAAAAATAAAATATTCCTGGCAAATCTCCCCGATGATTGTTGATATGAGGGTGAATTTAGTCTCATAGTGCCAAAGTTTGCACGTACACAAAATACATGTTTCCTGAAATCTCTAACTGGCTAACATGCATTAGACGACATCTATCTGTGCTTTCACGTGAATCGAACTAGGAAGAGGAAAGAGAGCGAAAAAAAATGTCATTAGCCCTAAAACAGCGCTCAGATGATTTGCCTGGACCTCTTCCACATCTCACTCTGCATCAGGTCTTTTTATCCCTTCCAAGGATTTCTTCACTCTGGTCCCTCCTCCTCTTCCTCCATCTCCTTTCTTTTCATCTCCACGTGGTATGGTTCATCTGTCTTCTACTCATCTCCATCCTGTTAACAGCTGGAAGCCTGTCCTCCACTCAGCTGCAGGTCAGCAGAACCTCTGGCCAGCAGCACTGCAGCCCCCTTAAAGCTTTCAGTAGGGGGTATAAATGCTCTAAAAACACTTTATATAGAAGTGTTTACACAGTAATGGAAATTCTGTCGTCATTTACCCCGGTTCCAAACCCATTTGATTTTCTTTCTTCCAGAAAACACAGGATAAATTTTTAATAATGTCCTGGTCACCCTTTTCCATACAAATACAATGGATGTGAAACTAACTTTCACGTCTCAAAAAAGATGCAAGAAAAAGCTGAGATAAATCATTAAATTGATCCATACGACTCATGCATCGTTTTCTCAAATCACATGATGGCTTGAATGAATCCTTCAGACTGGATTTTGTGAACTGGATCAACTGATTCAATAAAAAGTTCAGATACTCATAAAATTCGGAGGACTTGGGATATAGTGCAGGAGTCATATAAACCACTTTTATGATGCTTTGTGTTGTTTTTAATGCTTGAGATGCTGTTTTATTATAATTGCATGAAAAAGAGTGACCGTCTTGTCTCAGTTTATTTTGCACAGAATAATTAATTTTGAGATTGAGATAAAATTATATTTATAATTATTACTCTAGCAATTATAAAATATTCTGCATAATCAAGATGGTTTTATGGTCTACCATGGCTTTCATCTGAATTCAGGTCACAGAAAATTTAGATTCAGGTTAAAGAGTTTACAGTGAAGCACAGAGGACATTGTCTGTTATGCATATGGACCACTTTTTGCCAAGATAATTAATATTTATTGGCATTATTATAAAATGTCTTGGACTTGAAATAGTTCATACTAAAAGTAAAATTATGTCATTGTTCATTCACCCTGGTGTCAGTCCAAACGCGTACGGCTTACTTTCTATCAAGTAATTATCAAAAAAGACCAAAAAAACAAAACATGAACGTAGTCCATATAATCTGTGCACTATTTTTCAAGTCTTCTGAAGCCATTAAATGATTGAAATTTAGACATTAGTCACTGAAAATCTTAACTGTAAAATTTAGTCAAGGTTGGATGTCAGTCAAATGTCTCTGTGACCAAACATCTTTACAGAATAATTTGATTTTAGAGATGCGGCAACATAGGAACAATTTAGACATTATTTTATGTTTATTTATGTTTTAGGTGGTTTTCGTTCTCATTGGGGCTTGAAAGATGCAGCCTGTACAAACCTTGTTTTTCAAATAGTGTAAAGTTCCTTCTTTGTCTGGTTAAGCAGGCTATCTGAATTGCATTTGAGTTTTTACGTCCCCATCTGCCCACCATGTTCTCTCTGCTGTCAAGGGGAAGAGCCCATGATTTACAGGCTGTCTGTCTATATCAGCGTGCCATATCATTTAGCCTTTTTTCACTGTCTAAACAAACTCGCTCACAGCTGGCACATGAAAGCCTACCAAGAGAGAAAGCGAAGTTGTGTTAACAGTGCATTAAATCAGTCAGTGACCTCTTATTTGATGCCCCCTCTCTTGCCCTCTGATCTGACTCCCACATCTACAGAGGTCCAGAGTGAAAGATAAGGGAAGAACGTGGAAAGCAGAAGTCTGAGGAGATTTTGTCTTGGTTGGTACAGTTGGTTAGTTCCACATTGTGCTAGCAAATTCTTCAGACCAGACATTGCTGTTGTTTATTACGGAAACCTCTCAGGTCTTGTGTTTTCTATGAACAAGAGTTCTTTATTTACTTCTCCTTTCACAAGGGGATGGTGTACAGCTGTGCATCCAGTTGGGGATCTGAACGGTGTTGCAGTAACTTCCTTGACCTATTTGACATAGGAAGGGGTAGGAAGAATGGAAGTAGGAAGGGGGAGTTTTGGCTCCTTTTGGCAAGTCCAGGTGCATTAGTTGATGTTTGGCAAGTACAATTGGTATGTGAACAGCTCTGCAGAAGTGCGGTTGTATCTCAACCAATGTTGTTTGCAGCCAAGTACTACCTATTTTGACAAGAAAGGTAAAGTGAGCAACCTAAATGGTTATGTTTAGGGCTTTTGAGAATGAAAACATAGGAATAAAGGAATGAATTTCGCTACCAGTGTAGTCTGATTCAAGAACAAATTACTCTTAAGCTGGTCATTGTAGTGAATCAATCAAAAAGACTGAAGAGGTGTTTAAACAACAAAAGGCGTTCATTTACTGAAAACACAATACTGCTGTAATTTCTGTGTAAACTGTGCAGGTTTGTGAAAAACGATGATGTCATGCGCTTGAGTATTACATATTCACATAGTGTTTCATTACCAAATTGACTACTGGCCTGGCATGCATAATATGATCATGGATCCGTGTGAAAGGGGACCGTTTTGCAACATAATGCAAAAAACATGAAGGAAAAACATTTCCAATTTTTAGCATATTGTTTTGTAAACGCACCATTTGAGTCAGTCTGACGAATCCTTCACTGAATGAACTCACTAAAGCTGTTCATTGAGTTCTTTGAGAGTTGTAATATGCATGGCAATGATAATGTGTTTGATCTTGGCGGAAGAGATCTGGTTCTGCTGTGGCAGAGAAAGTACCGAGACTTGCGTCTGCCAATACGTCCACTTTGAACATGCAAGAAATACTGCTGCTACTTTGTATAACATTTATGAAATAACCCCCATATATTACATGCATGAAATCACCCCATAACAGATATATACAGGTGGAGCTGGGGAAGGTGGAGGGTTTCTGAAACACTCAGCTGAGTGCACTAGCCAAGTATTTGAATGTTAAGCGGCATCTCATTAGCTGCTGATATAAAAAGAAACCAGTCAGCTGCACCATGTAAATGATGATGATAATGTTATATCAGATTGAGGTCCAACCTATCGACCTGCACCATCTAGAGTTTCATTACAGATCTTTGTATTTACTGAATCAATGTATACTCTATGTATACTCTTATAAAGAGGAAGTGGTCACAAGTTATAATTTTAACAGTTTTAGACATGAAATTCACATAAATAGCACTTGAACTGTCTAGTTTAGGCCCTGAATTTTTAAATGGACATTGCAATTGAATCTGAATCTAATCTAATCTGGAAATGTGTATTGATACTCAACCGTATCAGCTTGGTACATTGAGTGCCATTTTATTTCCCAGCAAACTGATTAAAATTGACCATAAACAGTATCAAATAAAAATCATGCCAATAGACCATTGACTGAGTCTGCAGTTGGCATGCTGGGTCGCTCAAACAAACAGCACAGTGTTTTGAAAGTAACCTGCTACATTTACATAGTAAGATTTTTGGCACTATCTACACATCTAAACTGCACAAGAAAAATACCCAATAAAGGCTTATTCTTAGCCTGATTATTCAAACAAATGTAAGAAGAGTTAGGAAAGACTACTGTGATCTGTTTCTAATCTGCTTTTTTTAGATTTGTTGTTTTATTGAATTTGGACAAGACAAAAATGAACTCAGGGGTTTAAATATCATTCACAATGCGCATCTGTGTGTTCAATTGATTGTAACTTTTTCCCTCTGTAAATGTGTGTATATTTATATTGGTATGTATGCAATTATGCCCATTTGCAATCCAGAACTTCAAGTTTCCTCTGTCTCAGTATTGAAACCAGATGTGCGCAGAGCTCGCATCCATTAAGTACCTGCTTTAGGATCTAAATTCTCCAGGATTTAACTTCCAGCCCAGTTGTTGTCACAACCTTGAGGCTTTAGTTCCAATTTGAGCTTCTAAATGAATTTACCCTTTTTACCTCCATTGGAACAAGGATTTTCCTCTGGTTTTAAAACAAAATATTCTAAATAAAATGGTCCAAGGCTTTTGTGATCCCAGTGTTCATTGTGTCCTAATAGAGGGGATTGTATTTCACAGAATGGTTGATGCTCTTGCCTGTCTTGGGTCGTGATATTGGAGTTCTGGAAGCTAATGTGGAAATGGCAGGGATTCAGAGGTCTCACAAGTAAATCCCTTGGTAGTCTAACCTGCTGCAAGTGTTGTCATCGGTGGACACTTGAGTGCACCAATCACATTGCTTGACTGTCCTCATTTACGCAACGAATCGTCTTTGTGAGAATTTCACCTCTTGTTTTACTGCCATTTGGATGCAGTGAAAACATCTGATGAACAAGATGCAATAAAATCATCAAGTCATCAAAATTTATGCTGCTCTTAGATGCTTTCCATTGGAAACATTGAAAACGTGGAGGAAAAACACAAGGTTTGGAGGCGGGACTGGACTCTGCGTCTCCTCACAGAGGTTGTTTCAAGGTCATGCAGATATTTTACAAGTTTACAACACATGGAGTGATACGCCATAGCCTGTCAAATCAGCAGTATAATTAGAAACATAATGAAGACAACATGAAGAAAAGACTTGACATTTTGACACTAACACTGAGGCTTTTTTCTTTGTTCCCAAGAACAAGCGTTGCAGCTCGGGTTATCTGCGTGTTGAAAAAATTGTTGTAAAATGGAGTTATTTATGTCATTCTGTCTGCTCTTTGAATCAAGAATATTATAGATGCGTGTCTGTTGTATGAATTGTTCATGGTCTGTTTAATCCTTTTCCTTGGATATGCTGTAAAAGATGGGTTTGGCTACAAGAGGAGTATCTCAATCTTTCACAGGGGTCATATTTAAGGTTGTTGTTAACGATTTGAGTATTAGGATGTCAAGCTAATTTATCTAGAAGATATTTTGTTCTCGTTTCTCTTCAATCCAGCTCGAAGTCAAACCATAAGGCTGAGAAACTGCAAAGCTTCACTTTCACAGAATATTGTGTAATTGCCGTTTCATTTAGTTGTTCTCCAATTCGGTGTTATGTGTTATGATGAGTCTCAGTTTGAACCACCAGTTTAAACCATTAGTAAAAGGAGAGACTGTAAAACTGTACATTCTTTCCTTGCCTTTCTAGACACCTTCATTTGAACATCCTTCTTAGCTTGTCTCCTGTTTTCAAGCTTCCTGTGATCTTCCAAGCGTTCTTTCTTTCTATCTTCATGTTGTCCATTCCAAATATCCTTACCTTCCTTTTAAGCTTCCTTCCAAACTTGTTTAGAGCTTCCTCAACTTCCTACTGAGCTTCCCTCCAGGCTTCTTTTCTGTGTCATGTTTCCTCAAAAATAATCTTTCCTTCTAAACCTTTTTACATTCCTTCAGAGATCCTTCCGAACTTCGTTCCTACCCTCCAGTCTTCCTTCATGCCATTGATCTTCTTTGCTGCCTCCTAAAGGTTCCTTCTTTTATTTCAAACCTCCATTATAAGCTTCCTTACCTTCCTACTGAGCTTCCTTCCTTCCATCCAAGCTTCATTTCCAATTCCTAAACTTCCTTTCATGCTACTTTCCTATATTTTCTATTTTCCCTTTAAGCATTTTTTCTTCAATTCTCACATATAAGTTAGTCAGATCGTGGTCCAGAATCAAAGGCCAATGTCAAATGTTACAAATTAAAAATGTAACCAACATTTGTGATGACTAAGCTAAACCCTGCATTGCTTCAACAAGAGCATAACACGTGTGGAGGTCTAGATTGGCCACAATGAATGGCCATGTGATTTTCAAACAAAGCACATGGAATAGCATCATGAGCATTTCATGATGACTGAGCTAAACCTCGTATTGCTTCAACATTAGTGATGTCATGCAATGCCTAATTATTTGGAACTGGATATCCACTAGAAATTATATCTGCTTCCAGGCTCAAGGCAATGTTAAATTGGTGTGGATACAGTACTGTTGATGATGGCAGCCCTCCAAATTTGACTTTTAAAGAATGGAATAAAAAGATAGTCTGGGGTTTATGAAGATATTAGTGGTGGCACCACCCATACAAGTCTAATACTGTATCTTATGAGACTAGCTTGTTTGTGTGGAGACTTTTGTAATGTTTCAAGCATATACACATCAAACGTTGTTCTCAAATGTCCGCAGATGTCCTCATTAGATAGTGTTCAATGTTGGGGGGAAACAAACAGATTTTGGATACAAATTTAGACCTGTCTTTACCGAACAACCATTTTTTATTCTGAAGTTCCTCTGTTTGTGGGAGGTTTTGCAGCAGAAGTGATGTAGGACTCTCTGGAGATTTTAGGAGTTCACTCAGTTTGCCCAATGTCCTGTTGGCCCTCTTTATTTCTTTCTTTCTGTCTCTTTCTCTCTCTTTCTCTCAGAACAGTTAGGCCATCACATCTGTCCTGGCTTAGGTCTGGCCCGCTCCAGATGCACAAGTTGTTGGACTTGTGTAGAATTGGGCGGAAGCGTTTACCTTGCCAGAGAGACTTTTTTGACATACTGACAGTTCTTGAGGGTATGAGGGAACTGTAAATGTTGCTGGGAGACTGACCTCTTTCACAACAGTTAGTGAACTGTAAAAAAAAAAAAATTCTGATTCTTCTTCCAAAATTGTTTGGGACCTGCCAAACGAATCGTGAAGAAGCATGCCGATTTCATCAAGCTTATTAGTAGATCTTAACCAGTTTTCATAAAGTTTTCAGGGGAATTCATGATTTCGAATGACTTTGTTTATAGCTAGTCAAGAATCGTATGCACTGAGGATGACACTAGAACGGCAATAATGAAAAATTGAGTTTGGGAGGAGCGGCGTGTTTGCACAGTTGGTTGTTATGTTTCAGCAAGGTCCCAAACTAAATGTTTTTTGCATTAAGCTGCTGTTGTTTTGTTCCTCGTTGTCTTTGCTCCAGTTCCTCAATGTGTTTGCTGTCCTACTCTGCTGCTGAAAGCATTACTACATAAGAGAAAGATTTATTCGGGGTCCTTTTCTTCTTGTTTGCTTTTAGTCTCATCAAGCCAAGCTGACAGCGGATCCCGACTTGCTCTGCCAATTTTTAAACCCTTTGTTTGGCAGCTCGCCTCTGTAGAGATAACAGATTTGAAGTTTGGCTGTTTTCAAAGGAAATGCGGCTGGGCACATGGGTTGGTTAGCTCATGGAGACCCTTGAGAAAAGGGCACAATCCATTTCAGTTTCAAATGCCTTTCAATGTGAATTCAATCCAGCCATGAGCGAGAAGGCAGACAACTGGCTTGGTTATTTACTCTGAGAGTTTGATTTACTCGCTAATGACAAACAGAGCACAGATAACTAATGTCTCAAATGAGGCCTTTCATTTCTGTCAAAGTCAGCAGACCTCATGCGAACACACCGGTTAAACTCCGAATGCACGTTGTGACATCATGACTGCTGTAGCTCTGGATTTCACCTTTTTCTGGCCAAGCTTGGTTACACATAAGCCTTGTAACAACTCAGCAAGACCTGTAGCAACTTTTGGATGACTTCAAGAGCGTCTCCGATGTGATGCGTGTTTTGAATTAGCTCCACTTTATTTGATTGTTTTGGAACCACGTTCCCATGCTCAGTGGAGTGGAGATTTGTCTTGAGAACAGTTGCGAGGCCCGGAAGTCAAGCGATGAGAACGGGTTTACATTGCTATGCGATACCAGACGTTCTCCCAGCATCATAAAACTCTCATTGTGTTAAGTTGCACAGCTGAGCATACAAACAAACCTCACTTGCAGTTTTAAAATTCCTGTTGTTGTAGCCGTGTTTGCTTTGACAAGTATTATTCAACGGGTAAATCCCCAAAACGCATTTTTTAATGCGGAAAAAGTGCATTTCCTTGTTTTATGAGCCCTGACGGATGGTTTCATAATGTCATATGGATGCTTAGTGACCGGCACGCTTTATTTGATTGTTTTCATGATTGTCTGCATGAGAAAGTATCTGAGTTTTAAGTTGGTGCCTCCTGTGTATGTCTTTGCAGTTTTCTGGTGCACATAAATGATGTTATGAGAAACGGAAATGTAAAAAGACGTCCCTCAGCTGTGAATTGCTCTTGTTCCCAATAACTTCAGATGTTTGTGTGTGCACATCTCTGTTCTTGTGCATGTGTTTGTATTTAAGACCTGCTGGGCCATCCTTCGATGTTCCCATGCTATTCTTTGTTTACCAGAGTAAATGGGTCAGTGACACATGAGTGTCCATGATAAAGAAAATGGTTTAATGTGATTTTCAAAAAAAAAAAAACTTTCATACAATATTTGACCGAAATATTAATGCAGTGACTGTGGTGTAGCCATCAAGGAAAAATAATAAAATATTTTCTTTACACCTGCCACATGAGTGAGTGGACACAATCATTATTTTCCAAAATGTGTTCAAATTCACTTTATTCAACGAAGTCAGTACGCAGCCGGTGTACGCTCTTCTGTATCAGCGGCACCACAAGGATATGTTTTTTACGTGTATTTATTCTTTGGTTTGAAAAACAACAGTGCAGAGTCGCAGCGCGGCTGAAACAGAAAATCGTAGACTGCCTGCGTACTGCTCAGATTTGCCAAATTAGTTTATTATTTTTGTTTTCTTCGTGTACAAAGTATTCTCGTCATTTAATAATGTTACAGTTGAGTCACTAAAGGCATATGGACTATTCTGATGATGCTTTTCATACTTTTCTGGACCTTGACACTGTTATTTACTCGGCAGTCAATGTGACAGTCACAAGCCTCCCGGTTTTCATCCAAAATATCTTAAATTGTGTTCTGAAGACGAACAAGGCTTTTACGGGTTTGGAACGGCATGGGGGAAAGTGATTAATGACAACATTTTTAATTTTGCGGTGGAGTAACCCTTTAATGAGGCTTTTTTCATCATTATAATAGCAGGACCCCCATTTCAAAATGTACAAAAATGCCCGTCATAGAAGAGCTGTATTCAAGTCACTGTATGTATAAAATGCATTTTTCAGTAATGTGTCATCCCATTTAAACCAACCCAGAATCATACACTCTAATTATTACCCCATGATTTGACTGGCAGCATCATCTTCTGCTCGAAAAAACGAGTCGTTGTGGCAAAATTGGCATCTTTTCTTCATGCCGTTGGAGACATGGTGGGCATCTAAGCATGCCACTGACTCACGACTTCAAAGTCATCGTCTGTGCTAGAATCCGGGGTGGAGGCAGAGGCGAACTAGATCTGAAATTGGGGTTATTGTGGGATTTTTGTGCAGCGCAGCAGATTTTCTTTCTCCTAATTGGGAGTGCATGGCAGTTCTGTTCCCACTCGGGAGACTCAGATTTGATTGTTTATGCCCACACTGGTGCTCCGAGGCGCTGATGTCGTCAAAAAACGAACCAGAGAGGTGTCACCACATGGAGTCTCAGCAGAGTTGTAACGATTAACGATTAGTGTTTAGTCTGAAGTTGACGTTTCATTTAAATTCTATCCCACATGGCCGTTTTTGAATGAATGCCGTGCATGTGGAAACGGTCTGCTCCTGCAATCGTGAAATTACTGACTCACAGTTCAGGTTGAAGACTAGCGCCAGTAATTGAATGGAAGCCGGAGGATCCAAAACCACTGCGACCACATCAGAGTGCCTTTAGTGGTCAGATGATGTGTAATCAATGATGTGTTTGGGCATTCGAACACGACGTGCGAGAGTTTGCGATCATACATTAACATGCAAGTGTTTTTGCTTTTATATGCCTGTTTTGCGATGAGTTGGCAGGGGATGTAGATGTGTTTGTGAGAGCTCAGCTGGAAACTAGGCCTTCCATCGGGCTGTTATGATGAGCACTTGGATGTGTCACACATGCATAATCAGTTTCACGTGCTTAAGGAAATGCAGTAAATCCCTGGCTTGATTTAAATTAGGTTTGCAACACCACTTAAATGCAAGATCGAAATTTCAGACCTGGCAATCAAGCAAGAGCATTCTAGCTGTCAGTTTTGTATTATATCACATAGTTTTGCACCTTTAAATCCTGAAACAGTTTCTTAATGGCTCACAGGAAACAAAATGCATTCTGACAATCCTGATTGGCCTGTTACTATGAGAATGGAAAACATTTCTTCCCTTTGGGCTATGTCCGAATCGATGAACTATCATAGTGTGTTTGACATTGACTTCTTGATTAAAACATTTGTTTTTTCTCTTGGCTTTTCAAATCGAATGGCATCAGCTCCAGTTGCTTTATGGGATAGAAAAGTGTCCCAAAGTTGCATACTACAGAATCCAGCAGATGTTCACGTACTGTATTGTCAATAATTAGTACTGGGCTTCCTACTCATTTGACAGTGGATGCATTCTGTATGCAATGTTGGACTTTTGAATTTTCTGACAATGTGAAAAGAGGAGCTAAAAAACAGGTGCCACATAAGTGAGGTTTATGACAGGCAGTTGCATAAGCTATAAAATGAGTGGAAACATTAGTAGATTAAAATGTAAACCGTGAGAAATATAATTTTGTTTAAACAATGGGATGATGGATATACTGATGAAAGTTAGAAAGGAACAATCAGTATGGATTGAAGGAAGGAAGAAAGCGGTAATAGTTTTAGAAAGGAAAGCACAATGATTCATTTACACAAGGTATTGGAACATACTTAGATAATCATGGATGTGAATTATTTCCATATTAAAATCAAATTATCATCAGTATCTCACCTTCCACTCATAAATAACATTTTGAGAAAAATGTGATCCTAGAAACATTGTTTGAGAATAACTACCATTCAGTGGGAAAACACAAAAAGATGATTGCATTTGTTTAATACGATCAAAAAGCTCTGCCAAATATTTCAATGTATATTGTAGATATTACTATAACTAAATATATATATATATATATATATATATATATAGATAGATAGATAGATAGATATAGATATATATATATATATATATATATATATATATATATATATATATATATACACATATATATACATACATATATATCTATGTATATATATGTGTGTATATATATATATATGTGTGTGTGTGTGTGTGTATGTGTGTGTGTGTGTATAAAGATGATTGTAATTTCCAGACCTAGAAAAATATTTTAAATAAATAAAGAAAATAGCTTAGCGACACGGATAATAATTTGAAGCTCTTCTGGTTGTTTTGAATCTTAATGTGAAAGAATATTTGTGCTGGTAGTTTAGAGAACAGCTTGCGCTGCATTTTACTGCCTGACTCCAATTTGACAGTCACACCCCTCACATGTAAGACAGCATTAGTCACCGAAAATAGTCACATCGTCACTTAGGAATGATTCGTACTTAGGAAATGTTGCCATTAGTGTTGTCAAAAGACCTGGTACTTCAGTACCAAGTCGGTACAAAAAAAAAAAAAAATGTCACAGTACCAGGTTTCTTTAAGTACCGGTGGTACCGAGGACCCGGTCAACCCAGTTCTCGATGCATACAGCGCTATGATTTCCACAAAGCTGAAAACACGGATGGAATTAAGCCCCAAAAGTTGGTTGAAATATGAATCCTGCATGTTGTGCGCGTCTCTGTGTGAATGAATGAATGAATGAATGGCAGAGGCGTGCGGGTTTGTTTATTACATAGACTGAAGCGCGTGACGCTTGCAGTTATGAGGACATAAATACATAAACAACATCACCAGAACTCTTATGCACTTCACAAGCATTTTACCGTTTCATTGGAGTAAAACCAGTGTCAAAATAACAATTCATTTTTACATAAAGGCATTGTGCTAGAAATAATACTATTGTTTAGTAGAATGTATGTGATACTGCTAATACTGTTGAAGAAAATTAATAAAACTTTTTTTTTAAGAAATCGCACAATATTTCTTCCATCTTTTAATTTTAATAGCAAATCCCCCTTATTTATCAAAAAAATAAAATGTTTAAATTTCATTCATTAAAAGACAAATTAAATTTGGGTGAAACTTGTTTACGGGTTTTCATAATTATATTACTTGTAGAAAAATTTTAAACATAATTGTAAATAAGTATAAAGAATGGCATTGGTTTTATTTTAGTGATTAAAAACTGTTTTTTCTTTTTTTAATTAGAATATTTTTGTGTTTCGCGTTGGTACCGAAATTGGAACAGAGATCCGTGGATTTTCACTTGTATCGGTACCGAATACTGAAATTTTTGTACCAAGACACTAGTTGCCATTGTGTTGTCTCTAGAGTTCTTTCCCATAGATAAATAAGCATTGGGCATAGTTTGACCTAGTTGATTCCTGAAATGTTAACATAGTGCTAATGTTTATCATTTTCCCATCTATTTCTTAGGTTCTAAGAGGACCGCAGCTCATCGCAGTGGCGTCGACCGATGGGACTGGTGGGGTTGACGCGTCTCCTCTCCAGGGTAACGATATTCAGGTGCAATACGTCCAGCTGGGAACAGTGACCGACCACACCGGCGCAGTACAAGTGAGAAAAGCCAAAAACACAGTCACACACAAACAAACACAACTGACTTTAATAGTTTTTTCAATGTTGTCAACGTTATCTGTGGCGTACAGCTGTTTTATTTCATGAAGGAGTGCTTTCTGTCTCAAAATTACTATCGATGTTGCACAAGTGTGCGATGAATGCACCAATTTGTGGTGGTCGGCAACTCTGCGCCAATGCCGCTGGGTGGTGTAGTGACCAATATCTATAATCAAACTCGCTCTCTCACCATGTGTTGTTTTTAGAAATCGTAGGCAGTGGTTTTAACCTACTCTCCGCTCTCACTTTCGGCTAATCAGCAACCCAGATCAGTTTGTTTTTCCTCTGAATAATAAATAGCCCTTAGTTGTCCTTTTCCTCCCTGTCTATTTTCCCATTTTTATCCCTCTTTTCCATCTCATGCGCTACATCAGTTCTCAACATGCTCAAGCACTCCTTGATGTGTTTTTACTCTAATCACTTCCCCATGATGCTGTTACCACGTTGCAGAGCCGCTATATGGCGTGCACGCATATTCAAACACATTTAGAGGTTCGACAGTCATTACAGGTCACCACATTTCCCCAGCTGCACTCACGTGTTTGATTCATGTGAGGCTTCAAGCTAGGGTTGAGGAGCGCAATTAGACTTGCATATTTGACATCTGCTTTTACGTTTCTGTCGTAGGAGAAGTACATTTTATTTTAATGCGAAACAAAGAACAATCAGTGTTAAACCTCGTGATGGGAAATTAGTGGGTCAAATTTTGGTTGGCAAAGATTTTGTGGCTAGAAAAAAAAAACTGTGACAATAAAATGATTTGAATTAAAGCAATAGTTCCCCCAAAAATGAAATTAAGCTGAAAATGTATTCAGGCTGTCCAAGATTACTTTGTTTCTCCATCAGAACAGATTTGGAGAAATGTAGCATTACATCATTGCTCACCAATGGATCCTCTGCAGTGAATGGGTGCCGTCAGATTGAGAGTCCAAACAGCTGATAAGTACATCACAACAATCCACACCACTCCAGTCCATCAATTAACGTCTTGTGAAGGGAAAAGCTGTGTGTTTGCAAGAAACAAATTCATCATCAAGGCATTTTTAGCTTATAACTGTTGCTTCTGTCCATAATTCTTAACGCATCTCATCTGAATCAAGAGAGAAATATGCACAGATCAAGCACTGTGTACAAGCAAACAAACATGTCAGACACCCATTCACTGCAGAGGATCCATTGGTGAATAAGTGATGTACCTCTAAATTACTCCAAATCTGTTCAGATGAAGAAACAAACTCATCTCATTTTTATTTATGGGTGAACTATTCCTTTAGTGTTTACAGTTGGCATTGTAATGTGTATCATTAACACCGCAAGATATTGAAAACACGCTATTTATACATTTTTAGGACAGAAATAATCAATCATACATTTTATAAGTGTTTCAAAATGTTAGAAACAAGGTTGCCAAGGTCATGGAAAACCTGGAAATTAAAAAAAAAAGTGAGATTTGTATAATAAATAAAAATCACAGGCCTACCAATGGTATGAGTGGAGCACAGCTTTCGCTCTCAACCAAACTAACATTACTAGCCAATCAGAATGTTTTGCTCTTATAAACATGAGACATCTGCTGAATGACTAAATATAAATGTAGCTGGATAGAAAAATGAATCAATTAATCAATTTAATTCATCAATTTTTTATTGAAAAATCATGAAGTCATTAAACCAAAATAATAGGAACCCTGTGAAAAAGTTCAGTTTGGACGGTTTCTGTTTGACACGTTTTTTTGTTGTTGTTGTTGTTTTGCACATTATCATCACATAAAATTGAGTGAAATGCACTATAACGAATGAATATAATGACATATTGACACAATTAAAATATTTTCTCCGAAAATCTAAATACTGGAGCAAAAACAACTGTGTAAAATCAACGAGAACATCAAACATTTAAGTGCCCTTTGTTGTGAACATCCCTCTTACATTTTATTAAAATCTATTCTCAAACACTCCACAGACACTTGCACGCACCCCCAATATGGCTTTTGTGAGCGCGGGAATGTGAGCTATTTGGTAACAGGGAGGAAGACGAGGCCTTTACCACAGTTGCACTTTAAAGTGGTTAAGCTGGTACAGCTAAAACCTCTTTAGACCTTTGGGCGCTTATGGTTTAAATAGACTTAAAGGGCAATTCCTAATTAAAATCAGTACTTTTTTCAATTTGCTTTGTTAATATGCTTTGTTCACGATTCAGCATTGCATGCTGTTTCAAAAGAAAAAAGTAATCTTTCAGTAAAATTAGATAACTTGCTCCACCTTTGAAACGACTTTTCTTTATATATGACATCACCAAGACCTCTTATCTTTTAGCCCCTCCCCCTTCTCTATACTCTGCTGTAAACAAAGGCCATAAAAAAACAAACAGATGTTCCCCTTCCTCTCTTTGAAGTGCATTCTATCATTGGATGTGCTGTATTTCTGGCCCAGATTTGTTGTACAGCTTGTTATCGGCGTGACCTGCATTTTTCTTTTCCTCTTTCTCTCTTTCACCGATGCACGCACTTGCGTTTTGGCCAACTTTCAAATATGTGGTGTCTCATCTTGGTCTAGGCAAGCTGTAGCAAACCCCAGAAAGCAGTTTGTGGGAACGGCCTGATGATTGCCTTGCGCACCCAGACCCCATCAGAGGGTCTTCGATTTACCTCTAGCCTCACTTGTTGTTTTCCTTGGTGGTCTGGACTCCTTCCAAATTGGCTCTGCAATTACACTGTACACATCAAAGCTGTCGGAAAGTTGTTAATGGGCTTTGATGCTTGAATAGAGGGCAGCATCCGCAACATTTGACGCAATCAAGTGAGTAGATCTCTGCGAATCGATTGTAGATTACTGCCGCTTTGTGACAAACCACCTGTCAGTGTGACACAGGGATAAAATAAACAGCTGTCAGAGGAAATGAATATGGATTATGGCATGAACTCACTCAGTGGAGCTGTGCTGAAGCTAGAGAACTGAGAAACGACCTGCTGTTTTTGGCGAAATTATTTGGTGGGAAAATTGTTTACATGATAATCAATTCTATTTTTTTATTTAAATCTTAAGTGCATATTAAGTGGACATCGGGGATGAAGATAAAATACCATGATCACTAAAAAATAAATACAAATAAAAAACTTGATAATGGACCTCGAGTAAGAAATCATGTTAATTCAAAATGTAAATAATACAAATGTTACTTTATTGACCCTTTGCAACCTACTTTAGGAGCTAAGAAGCCAGGAAATGACATCCAGTGCTTGAACTATATTAAAGCTTAATAATTAGTCAACTTATTCACTTGAATCATTTCAACCTGAATGATTTCAGACAGTCTTGCATCGCTCATGCGGTGCTCAGATCTCCCGTTGGCATCAGCCTCCATCCTGAGGTCACGGCGCTTCTTCCTATTGTGAATTTCAGGATTATTTCAATTGCTCTCATCTGCTGCACGAAACATGTGGTAGTGTTTACAGCCATTTTTCACGAGCACACCCCTTCATTTTTTCATGTAATAGCTTCCATATCGCCCATTCGATCGCCACAGATAAAAATGGTGGAAAATGAAGGGGTGTTTCCGGCCAGGAAGCTCTGTTCTCTGTACCGTCCGACAGAAGTGTCAGCTCACTTACTCCGAGCTGTTTGAAAGCGATACTTTTGAGCGATTCGATCACTGGCTCTAATGAGTGCCCTCTTGTGGAGCTGCAGGAAACCGGCCCCTGAGGAGTTTACACTTAGCACCAAAGATGAAAAGCACAGGCCGCGAGTGTCTCGCATCAGGCGGGCTGTGTTTTAAGAGTCCTGACACTCGGGGGCCGTACCCTTGAGCACAGTTTGAGCTTTGCACCGTGCAGGTGTGCGGTCCGTTCCTCTGGCGTGTGTTGAGGAAGAAGTGACTCACTGCTCATACTCTGAAGTGACTCATCCTGCGTCGTCTCCCTCTGCCCTTCTTTTTTTTTTTTTTTTTATTGAGGGAGTGTTTTCATTTGGACGACTGAGATAAAGTGTAGCCTTCATCTGACCCTTTACTTTCCTCCTGGTTTTCCATCTCTTGTTGTTGTCTTGATCTTTGTTGTGGTTGTATCAATCTGTACACCTGTCAGCGTTGTATTTGTCTGCTTTCACTGCCTCCATCAATATGATAAAACGGGCGCCCCGTATTAAGCCCGGGCGAATGACGGGATATACTGTGCGGCGATAGATGTGTATCAGCCGACTGACAGTGATTCGATTATATATGGTATCTTAATCAAACAGACATTTCAGAACGTGCTGCAGACAGACATTTCCATTCGGTGTTGTTTCTGTAATGCCAAGAATTCATCTGGGTGTTTCCATCCAAGATACACTGTCACTGTGAACTTCATTGTTTATGTAGTGTTCAGCTGTTTGGTCAACTTGCTATAAATCTGGTCTTTTACACTGGCTGCAAATATCAACCGTATACTGGGAGGGAAAGTTGTCAAATAAAATAAAAACTCAACTAGAAATAAATAAAACTTAAGAGCATTACTGGACATCAGGGAAAATTTAAATAAATGTATTTCGATAAAAATAAACATGGATGTTTTAACACACACACACATATATATATGTATATTTATGTATGTGTGTGTGTATATATATATAAACATAGAAACCACATTTATTAATGTTTTTGAAAGAAGTTTGTTTTGTTTACCAAGGCTACATTTATTTGATTTAAAAAAAATACTGTCAAAAACATTACAAAAACTTTAGTCTTTTCTATTGTAATATATTTAAAAATGTCATTCATTCTTTTGGCTTGAAGCTGAATTTCCAGTATTTATTATTCTAGTATGATTTTTTTGCTAAAAAAAAACCTTTTTTTAAATATATATATATATATATATATATATATATATATATATACACACACACACACACACACACACACTTTTTTAAAATTCAAAATAAAATAAAAATTCTAAAACATACTGTGGTAGAATCGACTCAGCAAAGGAGAAAAACAAACACACAAACAATTAAATAATTGTGTTAAATTTGTATTAATTAGAATAAATTAATATGTTAGGGTAGGCATATTTAATGTCTTTTTTCTTTTTTATCTCACAATTAATAAAATACCAAATGCACTGCACGAAATAGATTGCAGTTAGCAGAAACCTTGTTTATTCTGCATGTGAACTTTTGTCCTTGCATAGTTTGTTCATGGTTTTTCAAGGATCAGGTTGACATGGTAAAATTAGCTCTGATATTTCATCCAGTGGTTTAAATTTGAGGTGGAACACATGAAAATGCAGTCATTTTTGCAGCTGCATTTGGTTTTCTAATGACACAAAAATGACACATTCACTGTTTTGGTTCTCAGGCTGAAGCTCTGACTCCAGCGCTACAGGCCGAGATGGACGTGAAGGAGGCCATTCAGCTCCAGCAAGCCGAGAACGGAGAGGTGGTCCAGATCCAGATGCCAGGCACTTGAGTCGCTCGTGCAAACTTCTCACGTGTGTGTAAACAAAGATATTTGGCTAAAGCGTCAAGGAGAGGGCGAACCCCAAGAGTGTGGCCACTCAAACTCAAATTATCTACCAAAACCACTGCCGTCAGTCAACAATTTTCAACTAATTCCAAGTAAAACAAATGCAATTTGTTGTAACATGTCAACTCATATGGAAACTCCTGGCCGTCCCACCAAAAACGGTCACGGCGTCCAGCCTGCTTAGTAATGTATAAGCAATGCAGGCTTCATCGCTGGCTCATCCAATCTCTGAAAAGAAACTGAAAAGAACAGAAGGTTTTTTCTTCTCCGGTATATTTGAAGTACTTTGTACACAAGGAACAAGCATGTTTAACTGAAGATTCGAGCAGACGGTTGAGTTACTGGGGTTAAACCGGTCACAAGTGTCATTTTTAGTACATGAGCATCACACTTTGTAGACTTTTGCATATATGATATTTAAAAAAAACAGCAGTGTAAAATATGCTATAGTCCATAGTCCGAGATTTTTCCGTTTTGCAATCCTTTGTGAATTTTGTGTGGGTGTGTGTTTGTATTTGTGAAGATCTGGGGGTTTATTTGAGGGCCCACATGTCTTCATTCATCAATTATAAATTTGTTTTCATAATGGTTATAGTCTAAATATTTTTTGTTTCATTTAATATTATTGTACAGAATAAAATAAACTACTGAAAGTTTTGTGGAGCAGGGCAGCTTACGAATACACAGGAAAATGGCGACAGTGAACTGTTAGTGTATGAAATATGTACTTTTTCATATATATATATACCTATTTTTGTGTATGAAGAATTTGTTCAAACTGAATAAATAACCTTTGTTTTGAAATACAGTGTCTCGAGTAACAAATGACAATCTGCCAGACGACATAAGCTAAATTTCTGCAAAAAAGTCATGGTCAATAATGTATCGATGTATTGAAGCACAGCTCACATAGACATCAAACTGAAATGAAACTGTAAGCAAACACAGTATAACACTGCAATCTTCTTGATTCATTTAATTTAAAAATTTCAAATTCGATTTTAACATTTATTTTTGACATTTTTAATTTAATAAATTTAAAGTGGTCAACAAATAGAGTTTTCAGTAGCTGATTCTTAAATTATTACTCCTAATAATGTGATGATAGCTTTACAAAGTACACATAGTTATTTATTGTTACGTACTTTAACCTCAAAGCTATCAATCGTTCAACCCTGTCACAGGAACTTTGAAATGAATAGACATGGGCCTATAACTTTTTTATTATTATTATTTAATTTTTATTAAAACAAAATGCTAGTTCTCTTTCAAAACATATTTGTCAACCCTGTTACATAAAAAATATTGTGGGGTTGAACATTTGTGCAAAATATTGAACAAATCTTTATTTTTGTGCTTTGTACAAGAAGAACAATATTTCCCAGCAAGAAGTTGATTGCTGTTTTTTTTGTTGTTTTTTTTTTTGAGCTTGATAGGTCCAATAAAAGCCAATAAAAACTAAAATTAAACACAGATGTGTGAGACTTACCTCTGTTTAAATTATGAGGTCAAAACATTATACAAATCTCTCAAATGGTGTTAAGAACATTTCTAAAATACATGATCACAACAGAACAGGGTTGAACAGTGTTTTTAGAATAAATTTATGTAAAAATAATAATAATAAAAAAAATCAGATTAGTGGTCAACAAATAAGTGGCTTTAAATAGCCAATTCTTAAATTATTATTCCAAATGAAACAATATGTGAAAATAGCTTTACAAAATATCAATAGTTACAGTATCTATTATTGTCGAATCAAAATATTGATTTTGATGTGCAAAATGTTCAGTGAAGTCTTTCATGCTTTGTTACATAAGAACAATATATTCCCAGCAAAAATTTGATCACTGTGAATTTTTTTTCCACAACAGAGTTCAAAGTTTGAGCTCAACGGTTCCAATATAAGCCTAACCAAAAGAAACCACAGATGTAAAAGAATACAGAAGAATAAAAGAAACCTAACTCGGTTTAGACCATGAGGTCAAAAATTCTGCCAAACTCTCAAATACAGTGTCAAGGACACTTATCAAACTAAAATATCACAACATAACAGGGTTGAACAGTTTTTTAATGTGGAATTTGGAGAGGTTTTTATGTAACAGTGATTAATGTGGTTATTCAAACTAGCTGATATTTAAGAAAAAATAACATTTTAAATAAAAATAAACTTTTATCTTAACACTTGTTTTGCTCTACAGTCCAATAAAAAACTGATTACATTCTGTCCTAGTAAGTTATGGCGATACTTGGCACACAAGTTTAGTTTCCTGACAATGGCCTCTATACTGCACAGTATTCAAAGCAGATCTGTTCCAAACAAAGCCATTATGCTCACACATTATTGCAAATGAAGTGTCAGTGTTGATTTAGCGTTCAGCCACTGAACAGTCATCACATGCATTGTAGTTTAATGATCACAAGCTAATGAGTGGGAGTGATTAGAAGCAAGCGGCAATGCATTCGGTTGCTATGTTTGTTTTATATTTATGTGATTTATTCAGTTGACCAGAACACCGTAGTGAGAGTTATGAGACTCATGTTTTGGTTTGTTAGATCACCACATATTCTCTCTAGAGCCCCCCCAAAACTCCTACTCTCACTCCCTCGTGTCTAATGGGATCGAGTCAATCTCTCCCCCGTTCCGAACAAACACGGATGGAATATCCCGGATTCGAACAGTCTGGACTTTAAGGCCTCCGGCCAGGCACCGCCGGGCCTTTTGTTGTGGCAATGGTACGAGTTGCTAACTCATCCTCTCCTGCTGCTGTGGGTTTTCGTCAGATTATTTTTATCTTTAGGGCAGGGACGAGGACATTAATAAATAAAAAGTGTTTTGTTGAGTTTTCCCACGCATGCTGTAACATAATGGTGTATTTTGGATCACGTGCAGAAAGCATCCCGTATAATCGCTGATAAAAACATCTCTCTATTTCCTTTTGTTTTCTTTTAGTCTCAAAGTTTCCTATTACCCGTCTTCTGAACACCATCCATCCATCTCTCTTAATGAATATATCGCTTTCTTCATCTCATTCCTCTGATTTCTGGTTCTCTCACTTGTTCTCATCCTCCCACGCTTTTCTCTGGTGATGTCTGGTGGGGTTTTTTTTTTCTTTTTGGCTTTCCTTCTCCTTTGCTACTAGTCTATATTGGTTTTGTCAGAATTTGGGCTGTGGTGTCCCTGTAGCCTCTCTAAAAATCAAACTCTGACTCCCTTTTCTCTAATAGAACTTAGTTGGCCTCTCCCCCGTTTCAGAAGATAGATGATATGGCCTAGAACATAATGTTCTGGCGGCTTTAGATTTTAAAACCCAGACTGAGGGCCACTGAGGTCTTTTTTGGTGATAAGACCAATTTGGTTGTCACTTTGTTTTCATGTAACCATCATATCTTTATGTATTAGATAACGTCTTTATGTATTCAAGAAAATGTTTTGGATTTAAGGTTACAGGTACTTGCGGTTTTAAATGAAATCACATCAGTTTGTTTTTTATAATTCAGGAAAATCATCAATGGAGCATGTGGGCTGTGGGGGTGAATTTTTTATAATTTATCTTTGATTTCAGCTGATGTTGCCATTTTACCGCAGCTCGTGACAAAAAATAGATAAATAAAAATCCTAATTCCTCTGATCAAAATTTCTTTAAATACTATTTTAATTAGTAATAACTAATTAACAGCGTCCTCAATATCACTTTCCACCCTGTTATTCCAATTATTCTTTATTACAAAAGCCAGGTCCTTAGTGACATCATCCCCTAGACCAGGATGTGACAACATTGTTAAAGGGAAAACAACAGCACTAACTTTAGGGAGTAATACTATTTGATTTATGCTATATATTATTATGAGACGAAAAACCTTGTTTCACTCCTAAACCTTGCACACTGTTTGATAAAATTGCAGTAATCTGTCAATTCAAGTCACTTTTATTCATAGCATACAGATAGTTTCAAAGTAACTTTAAAGTGGTAAACATGAAAATAATGTTTCTGCTACATGTCTGTGGTTTTCTGTTTCTGTGTTTCCCCTGTGACCTGGGGCCCGTTCTTCAAACGTCGCTTATTACGTCTGAGATTATTTGAAAGATTCCAGATCTTCTAATCGTGATAACTGATCTCTCGCTTATTTGGTTCTTCAAAAGAATTTACGGATTTGATCAAAATATCTGTTTTAAATTGTAAAATATTACAGCACGATCATTTAAATTTTTTATTTCATTTTTTAATTATTAGAAATTAAAATTATTGTCCCTTGTAATAAAGTAGGAGGTAGATACAGATTTTAAGTAGACTATTAAATTTGCCTAAAAAGATGCAATCTAATCGTGTTTACATGAAACAAGAGCAGGTTTAAACTTATGGACCTGTTGCTATGGCAGCAACTCCGGGATGAGATTCGGAAAACCAAACAATCCAAGATCAATGCCGAATCATCAACAATCAAATCCAGCTAACTGAGTTAATGATGTATGAGGAACAGGCCCCTAGTTTTCCCTAGTCTGTTTAATTAGTCATTCTGTTCACCTGGTGTCATGTTAATTATCTCATTAGTTTCTTTCGTTTGGTTCATGTTTATTAGCCCTCAGTTCTATCTTAGTCTTTGTCTGTTCAAGTCAATGTTAATTTGGTTTCCATGCTTGGATTATCTTATTAAAAGAATTTTCATTGATCTACTTTGTCCTCGTGCAGTTTGTATCACCAACGCGTGACAGAAGAATGGACCCATGCAGTTTTTTGCTTCATTTTTCTTTCCTTTTTTCCCCCCACTCCTCTGTCACCATGGACAATTCTAATTTTACCCTGCTATGTCTGGAGCAGAGGGACCACTCCCTGACATCTAAAAAACTAGGAATTTTTTGGAGTCAGACAGATTTGCAAATAAACCTGCCTGATCTATCTCAAATGCTATTTGTGCCCAAAAATATACATGAATTAGACGAAATGACTGACAACATGGGCACTATTTTCTCTAATACATTAGAAGCTGTTGCCCCCATCAAATTGAAAAAGGTTAGAGAAAAACGTATTGTGCCATGGTATAACAGTAATACTCACTCTCTCAAGAAAGAAACTCGTAGCCTTGAATGCAAATAGAGAAAAACTATCTTGGAAGTTTTTAGAATTGCGTGGAAAAACAGTATGTCCAGCTATAGACAGGCTCTAAAAACTGTGTGAGTGCCACAAGGATCCGTCCTAGGTCCCCTTCTATTTTCAATACACTGTACATGTTGCCTCTTGGTAATATTATAATAAAATACGGGATTAGTTTCCACTGTTATGCTGATGATACTCCACTATATATCTCAACGAGACCAGATGAAACTACTAAATTATCTAAGCTAACAGAGTGTTAAAAATGTAAAAGTTTGGATGACCAATAATTTTCTCCTATTAAATTCGGATAAGACAGAGATATTAATTATTGGACCAAAGAATAGTACACAGAATCTTGCAGATTACAATCTGCAACTAGACGGATGTACTGTTACTTCCTCTACTGTCAATAATCTGGGTGTTATATTAGACCGCAACTTGGCTTTTGAAAAACCATTACCCATGTTACAAAAACTGCATTCTTCCATCTTAGAAACATTGCCAAGCTACGAAACGTTACCTGTTTCTGATCCAGAAAAGCTAGTTCATGCTTTCATGACCTCTAGACTGGACTATTGTAATGCACTTCTAGGTGGTTGTCCTGCCTCTTCAATAAACAAGCTACAGGTAGTCCAAAATGCAGCAGCTAGAGTCCTTACCAGGATCATATTACCCCAATTTTACAGTCTCTGCACTGGCTACCTATTAAGTTCCGTATCAGTTACAAATTATCATTGCTTACATATAAGGCCCTAAATGGTTTTGCTCCTGCGTTCCTAACTTAGTACTGTAAAGCCTTATACCACGTTACAACCCATCACGCTCCCGAAGGTCTCAAAACGCTGGACTTTTGGTAGTTCCTAGGATAGCAAAGTCCACTAAAGGAGGTAGAGCTTTTTCACATTTGGCTCCCAAACTCTGGAATAGCCTTCCTGATAATGTTCAGGGTTCAGACACACTCTCTCTGTTTAAATCTAGATTAAAAATGCATCTCTTTCACCAAGCATTCGAATAATGTATCTCTTAAATTGTGACTGCAGTTTCATCTGATCAAATGTGCATTCTTATTCTTTAGCTTGGGTTCAACTAATTAATTTTACTTTGTTGGAACAGCAGCTATGCTAATTATGTCTCTAATTGTCTCTCTGTGGTATATGGACTCTGTGGACATCCCGTGGTAACTAGGATATACAAAAGCTCCAGTGTGGATCCAGAACACCTGAGAAGAGATGATGCCAAGCCCTCAGAGGACCCTAGATGATGCTAACCCTGAATCGACAAACAGAACTAACAAATATTGCTGTGTGATTGCATCATATAATAATTGCTGTTAATAATCGTCTGGTTGACCACGGTTGTTTTTTTCATGCTGTTTTTTTCACCCTGTTACATTACATCCTGTTAGGAATCCTGTTGATTTTTTTTTTCATGCTGTTCTTTTTTTCAAGAATTCTGTTATTTATTTTATTTCTTATCATGTTAATGATTGGTAATTTCAGTTAATAATTTCATTCTTTCCATTCTGTTATGAATCCTGTTAGAGTTTGTACACTGTGCCAATAGCTTAGTGGCAACATATAGCATCTTGCGTTTTAGGTGTCCTGAGTTCGAACCCCCGGCTTAAGGACCTTTCTTGATCAATTTCAGGCCCCTCTCTCCCCCCCACTTTACTTCCTGTCTGCTCTACACTATCCCATTGTAATTGCATTGTAAAACATTTACATGATTATAAATTAACACTTTTTTTTTTACACGTTACAGCGGTGAACCATGAATAGAAGACGTACTGCAGCATTATCTTTGTTGGTTTGACCTACATGTCCTCTCTGAAATTTTCTTTTGAGGTTTTATCTAATGCAGAGAAACTATGTTTCCTAAGCCAAAACATAAAAGTGGTCTGTCTCCAAGATATTAAATCAACACTTGTTGACCTGAAAACTAAGTGCAAGATGACCAAGCAGCCTGGCCCACATACAGCAAACAGGAGACAAGGTCCAATTTTATGACCCTAATGTGACCAGTGGTGTATTTTATGTTTTTGACTCCACGGGCTCAAGTTCTGTGTATGATCATTTGAGTGAGGTCATGCTTTTATAAGTGGACTCATGCCTAATGTGAATTTTATAGGTTTCTTTTATTTGCAGGACCTTCTGAGTGGAACGCAGATTTACATGGTTGCAACCATGACCTACATGAGCGATTTCTCAACCCATTTATCACATTATCTTTTAATAGGATTAGAGCTTATGTTAAAAACTGATTAATGGTCAAAATGATTATGTTGGCCCATTACATAATTTAGGACACTGGGCAACACTCCCAAATGTCCCAAAAGATGCCGTTGATTTTTATCAAATTCCTTTTTTTTTTCTTTTTTTTTTTTTACTAAATGGCATAAAATGCAAGTACTAAAAAATTTAAAGTGTACTATGGATACATTTCATGGAAAAACCTTTCCAACGTGTAAAAATCTTACCTACTATGACAAACTACAAACTATTAGTAATTTTATCACTAATTTTCAATTTTAAATAATGACACACTATCTAAAGTGACTTATAATAATATAATAGTATAATAGGTACAGTTTGCTGTGTATGTGTCTTTTATAGTGGCACAAAGTTAATTAATTATAGATCAGCTTCCTTGGGGTTTGAGCGAGTTAAGTAAAAATATTTTTATTTTTATTTTTTTCTTCATTTTTTCAAAACTTGAAACGGTTGTGTTTTTATTTAGTGGTAATTCTCTCTTTCTCTCTGTGTATGAGAGACATATTTTAAACTACCTGATTTCACTTTTCAAGCCAAAAGGTTCATAATCGGATATTAATTCACTGTTAAACCATGGCTACTGCTGGCCTTAGTGTAATTATAATTTATCGTATCTAAATAAAATAAGCTATCAATTTATTTTGTGTATTTGGTGTAATGAAATATGTTTGTGTTTTAAGGTTCAAAAAACATTATTTTCCACATACTGTACATTTTTATTTCTACTCTATGCCCTGCCTTTCTGAAACGCATCATTTTTTACAAAGCTCATCAGTCAAAAAAGTGAGGTGTGCTCTGATTGGCCAGCTATCCAGTGCGCTGTGATTGGCCGAATACCTCAAGCGTGTGACGGAAATGTTATGCCCCTTGCCATACTGTGATGCGTGTCCCAGTGAGAACACCAGCGCCACAAGACAAAAACAATAAAACCCATTACATATGAGCCATTTGTTGCATCACACTGGGTATAATGAAGTTATAATGACATCTGTGTTTTTACGCGTTGTGTTGTGCTGCGTAAACAAAACCACGTGTGGATTAGTGTCCGGAGAAATGACAGACAGCAAGCGCTACTCTACACCAGTGGTTCTAAGTTCCAGTCCTCGCACCCCAGCTCTGCATATTTTGCATAACTCTCCTCAGATAATCAGCTTGTTAGAAGTGAGCTCAGTGCATGAACTGTGTTCCCATTGATATGGTCCCTACACAGTGTTCATTGCTCCCTACTCCCTGAGCAGCGGAAATCGGCTGAAGTTTACTTCACTTCAGAACATTCATTCACAGATTTCCTTTACACACGGACAAGTGTGACATCATATACCTCTGTAAATCAGTACAATTTAAATTCACGTCTCACACTCTTCAATGCACTTTGAATGGAACATACACGTTCGCTTCAAACTGGAATCATGGCGGAATATCCTGCGATGTCCTTTTAGCCGGGCACTTCCGTACGAATACAACAAACGTCTGAAGCGATAGAGAAACATACAAAATGTGCAGAGCAGGGGGTTCGTGAGGACTGGAATTGAGAAAACCTCTGCTCTACGCTGCTCAAAACTCACGTTTGAACCATCAGTGGGAAATCCTTTAAATATGTAAACGTACTTACAGACTGTGAATCAGAACAACCGGCATTGTAAACTTCTCTCCCAAGTTCAGGAAACAGTCCTGCATAAAATGTGCTGCACATTATATATTTCGGTTGTACTGTTTTGGAATTTCTTTGCGTGGACATTTGGGTGGCATTATGCAAATCTTCCCAAATCTTGACTTCGGTTTGGAACTTTAGTCTTTGCAACTTTACAGATCTTCTTTATGCATCAAGAGCTTGTAACACTCCAAAGAGAACGGAAACCTGAAATCGCATCATATGACCCCTTTAGGCATTCAGGTAGCTATACTGTATATTTTGCTTAAATATTTTGCGTCTTAGTTTGGATTACCGAGTTTATTAGTTTGCACTGCCATATAATTTGCTTTTTTTCCTCATTTTTTTTTTTTTTTTTTTTTTACATATCATCTACAGATTAAAACTAACAAATGTGTGTATTTCTGTTATTTCTCTAAAAAAATAAAATTGTAAAAAAAAGAATGCAGCTTTTATGGTTTTCTATTAGAAAGTGATATTCATATACGATTTTAATAGTTTTTTGAGGCCAGTGTTTCATATAGATTATTTGTTTATAGCAGTGGTTTGGACTGAGTCTTGATTTAGTCGTGACGCGTGCAGCTGTGGTCAGGTAGAGGTTAATGGTTCTGCGCTCCGGCGGCTGGGCAGGCGCTCTGAGGCGGGGATGGAGAGCTCAGAGATGCGCTGCTGCTCCGACAGGATCCCGCGGCCCGCTGCTTTCTCCGCTCTTCTGCGCCGAAGCTTCAAATCACGGGTGAGTTCGCCGCTTCTTCAGACATACTCCGCGCGCATGACGGCTCCGGTGAGACGTCACTCAAACGTAAAGCGCGTGCGAACGTCACGCGTAGTCTATACGATCATCTGACAGGTTCATTGAACAGCATCCAGCTCCTGACAGTTTGATTAATAGTCCTCTAGGAGTTAAATAAGTTATGCAAGAGTGGAGTTGAGTAAGTTAAACTTCTTTTAAACACTCAGTGATTGATTAGCTTGTCAACATAATGATTTTGCTGCATATGAAGAGGAACTTTTACAAAACGAACATGGTAAACCGTCATTTACTGCTGTTGTTTTTTCATATCACTTGGTTTTAGCCATCAGTTGTCATTTAATAATTAATTTAAATAGGCATAAGTATACTGAAAGCTTTATCCCATATTCATTTACAGTTGTAACAGTACCTGATAACTGTTTTTGGACGGTTACGGTGGAGGCAAAAGAAAGTCCAGCTTGTTTGATATCAGTTTGTCAGCAGACTAAAGACTCCATGAAATCGATTTGAAATCACTTCATTTCCGTTCATATCGACAAACAGAGTGCAACAGTGCACACCCACATTTTAAACCCCCATTTTCCATGCAATGAATGATGCTATATAGACATAATAATTACTTTATTACCTTATAATAATTAATACAAATTATAATATGAAACAATAGTAAACAATCTATATTATAAGAACAATGATATCAATAATAATACTATTTGTTTGTATAATTGTTAATAACAAATAATTAATGAGGACATTTAGTAATAATAGGCCTATAAATAATAATAACAATTATTATTGTTGTTGTTTTAGACAATAATAACAAATAATGACAATATTTTATTATTATTATTATTATTATTATTATTATATTGATTATATAAAAACAAAATAATTATTATTTTTGTTATTATTGTAAATAACAATAAAGATATCATTGTTATATTATTATTATTATTATTATATAGACATAATAAATATAATTCATAACGACGAGAGCATGTTATATAGATTATACAACAACAATAATAATTAGTGTTGCTATTATTATTATTAATAATTAATTATTACATAATATTATATTATTATTATATATACAATATTCATAATAACAATTATGAGGCATTATATAAATATATAAGAGCTAATTAATTATTTAATGTGTCGATTAATATATCTAATTAATCGCAAATTACATTTGGCTGGGAAAATACCACCAAAAGATTATTTAAAGCTATTTTGTGTTAAATGAGAAAGTACTTAGTAGCTTTAGAAATTTCTTCATAAAATGTATTACACATAAACCTTTAGGATACCATGGCCTAACATAAACTATGGAACATAAAAGAAGATAATTTTAGAAACATCTCAGGTTTTTTTATTTTTCCAGCAATGAAAGTCATGGGTAACCAAAACAGGTTTTATTTTTTTTTTATTTTTTAAATTTTAACCAAATTAACAACAGTCTTCAAAATACCTTCTTTTATGTTCTACAAAAGAAAGTTAGTCATTCAGGCTTGAGTAAATGATGACATAATTTTGGGGTAAATTATCCCTTTAACCCCCCACCAAATGTAATAGTACTTTAAATAAGCAACTAAAACCAAAGACTATAGAATACCCAAGACATGTCACTAGTATAGTTTTGAATGGGGAAAAATGCAACGCTTAATATGGCCGCTCAATCACAGGAAGCCCCGCCTTCTGAATGAAGAGCCAATCGCTAATCGGTAAAGTCAGCGTGTCACAGCATCTGCCATTAAATGTCCCTGTTGCTTATAGAGACAGTCGGCGCTCTGAGACGTGCTCTTAGGATGCGCATGCACACTGGCTAGCCTGAGAAATAAGCTTTTTATAACGCTGTTTGAGCAAAAGTAACAACATTTAAGACACAGTTGTTGTCCGATTTCTTTGGTGATGTCAGATCAGAAATGTAATCGTAAGCGTAGTGAACAGTTTTGGAGAATTTGATGTTTCCCCATTCAAACAGATAGGAGCTGCACTTCGATGCCCAAGAGGCATTTCAAAGATGGCCGCCGAGTGACATGACTTGACTTGAGACTTTACTAAAACTGCCTGTAGCTGTCTTTTAAGAGTTGTTCATTCGTTCAATTAGTTAAAACGGCTGATTAATTGAGAAACTAAATAAAAAAGGCTTCTATACATATCTATGGCCTTGCATTATATTTGTTAACAGTGAACTGTATGTAAAGAGAGATGACATACAGGTCTGGGGGCGGGGCCAGTGCGTTAAATGCATTTAAATATTTTAATTGTGTCATTTTTCATAACTAATTAACGCGTTAAACTATATATTTATAAAATTGTTGTTGTTATTGTTAATAATATAATACATAATTATTAATCATGTAATTATTCATGTATTATTAATATTATTATTATTATAATATTAAAGGGTTCGTTCACCCAAATATGAAAATTAGGCTGTGTTTTACTAACCCCTGAGGCATCCTAGGTGTATATGACTTTCATCTTTCAGACGAATACTGTCGGGATCAAATTGTCTTTGATCTTTCAAGCTCTATCATTGCAGTCAGCGGGTGTTGCCCTTCCATAAAAAGTGTCTCCCACTTTGGTTTTCTTTACTTAAGTAAGGTAACTTTTCTTCCTTTGCTCCTGTAAACAAACGGTGGTTTTCTCGGGACTCACCGGCGCATGCGCAACGCTGACTTCCATAGACAGGACAAAAACAATAAAACCCATTACAAACAACCCATTTGTTGAATCCAGTAGGGAAGCAAATACGGATTATAATGACTTAACTGTCTTTTTATGCATTGTGTTGCATTGCGCTGCGTAAACAAGACCATGTCTGCATTTGTGTTCGGAGAAATGACAAACAACAAGCATACTCTAAACCTATGGTAGGGCTTTTGACTGCCGCGCCATTGACGAGCAAATTTTAGAGGAATTCAAGAACCACAGCAACAGCAATATTTGCGCGTTTTTTTTCCGTAAGATTATGCCCTTCTCGTTTTACACTTCATGCATGTGGACTGAATATTAAAGGGGGGGTGAAATGCTATTTCATGCATACTGAGTTTTTTACACTGTTAAAGAGTTGGATTCCCATGCTAAACATGGACAAAGTTTCAAAAATTAAGTGGTACGTTTGAAGGAGTATTTTTGTTCCAAAAAAACCTCTTCCGGTTTGTCACAAGTTTCGGAAAGTTTTTTTCGAGTATGGCTCTGTGTGACGTTAGATGGAGCGGAATTTCCTTATATGGGTCCTAAGTGCGGCAGAAGAGCGCGCAGAAGAGCGCGCGCTCCCGTATAGCAGAGGAGAGAGAGGCTGAGCACAGCCTGATCAGAGCGAGAGCGTCGCGAAAAGTCACAAAAGAAGTGTGTTTTTGGTTGCCAGGGCAAGACAACCCTGCACAGATTACCAAAAGAGAAACAGCATTAAGGGACCAGTGGATGGAGTTTATTTTTACAGAGCATCAACGTAGTTGTGCAAGTGTTTTTGTTTGTTCCCTGCATTTTGGATTGCACATCGTTTATTTCTTAAGGATAATGCAGTCCCAACGGAAAAGGGTCACGATCGTGTGTTGGAACCACATGCGGTGAGTAAAACTGCTTCAAATATCTCTGTGTTGTTAACTTAGCTATCGGCGCGTAAGCACATCAAGTAAACAACATGGGATGTTGTCATCAAACTGCACTTTCCACATGTACAGCTTAAAAAAAAAAAAAAAAAAAAAAAAAGACGACAAAGTGGAACTTACTCATTTTCCAAAACCGCTAAGCAAATATATACAGTTTCAGTACATACCACATAGCACACCGCCTTTGCTGATGCTGCTCTTGTTAAATTTCAGCCTCTGGATCTGTGTCACAGCCAGTGTTCGAACTATACCGTGTCTTCTGGGGGAGCCCACTTTTTTTTCTTTTTTTTTTTTTGGGGGGGGGGGGGGGGTGTATGCACTTGCGTGTGCCTCAAATAAGGTCAGCTACAAGTGAATGCACTATTATTAGATTTTATCGACACTAGTGCCTCAAAAAAACTTACAATGACTTACAAAGATACATAACAGCTACAACTGTATATGCATTACTTTATATATATATATACTTTATCAACACAAGTTGATAGGTCAAACAGCAAACAAACAGCCACCCACAAAAAACCTGTGTTTATATACATTTTTTCGCAACTTGTTCTGAGCAGCGCTGCTTATTTCCCCATTAATCCACTCCTCAAACAAGTGCGTGCCAGGTAACTTTTCAGACAGAAGAAGGTTTTTTGCATCCCTACAAGAGATGCTCCTCAAGCTTCCATCCTTAAAAAACAGCCATGTATATCGGTTCTTACAGTCTCTCCACTGCTGGCTGTTCCAGTTTAACGGGAATGAGGACTCGGAGCAAGAGGGGTTAGGATAGTGACCGGTGTATAAGTCGATTCTGTTCCCCTTTACGCAAACATAATACAATTCTTGCGTAGTTGCCGAGTTACTATACGTACGATCAGAACTATCGTGCACAAGAAGCATGACTGGATGTACGGCAAGTCAAATAGTTAAAAATACTGTCCTAAATCCTAAACTTGAAAATACATTTAAGACGAGAGGTTTTTCAACTTGAAATGTAAAAACATAAGACAAAAATAACGGAACAACTGCAAGATGAATAAGAAAATAGAGTGTGAGAATCATTTTACTATGTTGCAGTGTAGCAAGAAATGTGTCGCTGTTTGCTTTCCTGATCAGAATCAGAATCAGAATCAGAATGAGCTTTATTGCCAGGTATGTACACATACGAGGATATTTTTTTTTCGTGACAGAAGCTCCGCAGTACAACAGAATGACAGCGACAGAACATAAAACACATAATAAAAGAATAAAAAATACAAATAAGAAGATAGTGAATAACAATATACAAATGACAATTGTAGGCAAGTATATTACAAAATGAAGTTATGTATGTACATATATATTGTGTGCAAAATTTAAGTGTATACTAAGTATGTGTGTTAGATAAATAAAGTGTGTGTGTATATAAATATAAAGTGTAGTGTGTTTGCCGTTATTATCAGCTGTTCATAAGATGGATTGCCTGGGGGAAGAAACTGGTCCTGTGTCTGGTCGTTCTAGTGCTCAGTGCTCTGTAGCGTCGACCAGATGGCAACAGTTCAAAGAGGGAGTGTGCTGGATGTGAGGGGTCCAGAGTGATTTTGACAGCTCTTTTTCTCACTCTGGATAAGTACAGTTCTTGAATAGATGGGAGGGTTGAACCGATGATTCGCTCAGCAGTCCGAACTACCCTCTGTAGTCTTCTGAGGTCAGATTTAGAAGCTGAGCTGAACCAGACAGTTACTGAAGTGCAGAGGATGGATTCAATGATGGTGGAGTAGAACTGTTTCAGCAGCTCCTGTGGCAGGTTAAACTTCCTCAGCTGGCGGAGAAAGTACAACCTCTGCTGGGCCTTTTTCACGATGGAGTCAATGTGAATGTCCCACTTCAGGTCCTGAGAGATGGTGGTTCCCAGGAACCTGAATGACTCCACTGCAGTCACAGTGCTGTTCATGATGGTGAGTGGGGGGAGTGCAGGGGGGTTTCTCCTGAAGTCCACGATCATCTCCACTGTTTTGAGGGTGTTAAGCTCCAGGTTGTTGAGAGTGCACCAGACAGCCAGCTCTTTTACCTCCTGTCTGTAAGCAGACTCGTCACCGTCCTGAATGAGGCCGATGAGTGTGGTGTCATCTGCAAACTTCAGGAGCTTGACAGAGGGGTCCTTAGACGTGCAATCGTTGGTGTACAGGGAGAAGAGCAGTGGGGAGAGAACGCAGCCCTGGGGAGCTCCGGTGCTGATTGTACGGGTGCTGGATGTGTATTTTCCCAACCTCACTAGCTGCTGCCTGTCTGTCAGGAAGCTGTTGATCCACTGACAGACTGAGGTGGGCACGGAGAGCTGATTTAGTTTGGGCAGGAGGAGGTTTGGGATGATCGTGTTGAAGGCCGAGCTGAAGTCCACAAACAGGATCCTCACATAAGTCCCCGGTCTGTCTAGGTGTTGCAGAACATAATGCAGTCCAATGTTTACTGCATCGTCCACAGACCTGTTTGCTCTGTAGGCAAACTGAAGAGGATCCAGCAAGAGTCCAGTGATGTCCTTCAGGTGGCCCAGCACCAGTTTTTCAAATGACTTCATGACTACAGACGTTAGAGCCACAGGCCTGTAGTCATTTAGTCCTGTAATTTTGGGTTTCTTAGGGATGGGGATGATGGTGGAACGTTTGAGGCATGAAGGGACTTCGCACAGCTCCAGCGATCTGTTGAAGATCTGTGTGAAGATGGGGGCCAGCTGGTCAGCACAGGATTTCAGACAGGATGGTGTTACACAATCTGGGCCTGGTGCTTTTTTCCTTTTCTGCTTCCGGAAGACCTGGCGCACCGCATCCTCGCTGATCTGAATTGCAGGTGTGGGGGAGAGGGGGGATGCAGGAGGTGAGAATGGTGAGAGTGCTTGATTGGAGAGGTGTTCAGGATGGGTTGCAGGAGCTGTTAATGGTGTGAACGGTAGTTTGGAGAGGCATTCTGGGCTGGTTGCAGGAGTTGTGAAGGGTGTGAATGGTTGTGTGGGGAGGCGTTCAGGGCAGGTGATGGGTGTTCTTTCAAACCTGCAGTAAAACTCGTTCAGATCGTCTGCCAGTCGTTGATTCTCTACAGTGCTGGGGGGTGGTGTCTTGTAATTGGTGATCTTCTTTAGACTTTTCCACACTGATGCGGAGTCGTTGGAAGTGAACTGAGTCCTTATTTTTTCAGAATAATTCCTCTTTGCCAGGTGTGTTCGGTGTGTTTGCATGCGGGAGTGTTGCGAAATCCGCGGAATTTAGGCTACTTTGGGAAAATGTTTGATTAACTATATGGTTGGGTTTATTACACGGACCTGGCAACCCGAGGGGAAACAGACATTTAGAGGGGAACAGAATCGACTGCTACACCGGCCTCTGACGAGCTATTACGACTACAGCCAGAGATAACTTTTCTTCAGCTTCTTGGTTGTCACAGTGGGCGCGCGGCGGGAGGTCTAATAAGTGTTTGCAGCAAATGAATCAGTCGTGCTATAAATGTCATCACTACACAATTTCTTAATAAAACCAAAATTAATTAAACTGCCTTGTTTTCTTTTTACAATTGCTATCATTGCTATAATTGCAGAATGAATTAAGGACTTTGCGCGTGATAAATGGCCTCCAACGTTTATTTTTGTCTACGAATATATGACATACTAACGGGGAATTTGCAGCGCAGCGCCCCCACACATTGATGCTCATTACAAGAATAGCATGTATAGTAATCTTTATTTACGTAAATTAGGTTTTAATCGCCGTCATGCATGAATGAATAATATTTTTGCTATTTTACACTTAATAATCCATCATAATCACATTGCACAACTGAAATTGTACTTCAAAATATTCATATTGTCAATATTTTTTGAGACCCCCCAAAATTTCACATTTCTCGTTTTCAGGGGAGCCCATGTCTTATTAAAGGGAGCCGAGCTCCCCCTAGCTCCCCCGTAGTTCGCACTATGGTCACAGCTTCCACATGCTCTCAACACAAAAGCCTACTGGCGCTCGTGATTCTTTAGCTCCGCCCACACGTCACGCCTCTAGGCGCTCGTGTTTTTCCGGGAAAAATCGGTACAGACTATCTTTCTCTTATAAATATAATAAAAATAAAGACTTTTTGGAGTTATGAAGGATGCAGTACTACTCTATAGGTACTCAAGATTAACAGGATATTGAGTGAAAACGAGCATTTCACCCCCCCTTTAAACAAGTTAGTAATGATAACATTATGTGTACAATACTGATTTGTACAAAGGCGTCGTAGATTTACTTAACAAGCCTAAACAGACAGTGAATGAGAGAGAGATCGACTGAGCGCGTGCAATTTCTTGCGTCTGTCCTCCGCACGAAGTCATATATTTGTTATATTATAGGTCGTCATGTCCAACGAAAGCAAAATCTCTGTCTTATTATCGACACATTGCTGGTCAGCTGACCTTCTATTAAAGTGGCGCTTATTACGTCTCTCTTTGAATGAATGAATCAGCGTTTTTGAACATGTAGTTGAATGACAGTCCCTATCGACCACCATGTGGTGCAACAATCGAACTATTGCTGTTGCTAGTTCTCCAGCCGAAACGTCACTGTTTTTAGAAATGAAGTTGAACTAATGCTGATGGCTTCAACATAAGCTTACATCATAAGCTGATATCCTCTGAGCTTATGGCAGATTTGTCTTTAAAGCTTTATAAGACATTACAAACAATCCCTCTATAAAGAAATGAATGGGATTTTTTACTTCCAGTTCTTGTTGTCCTCTATTGGCCCTGTGGGAAGTGGCTGGTATTTATTAATTTTGAAAGTGTTTTATTGCTATTTCTCCATGGAACAAACTGTCAAGTGTGTTGTACACATGCGGCCTGCGGGAAATAGTTTCCCCCAACAAAGTACACAGAACCAACAGTTAATTAACATCCCTTAATAAGCATCATTTAATGTTTTAAAAGTGCAGCCAAACCATCAGGTCTGGATGCAGGGGTGGATGAAAGCTGGAGTGATGGAGAGCCACGGGATGCTGAGAAACCAGACCTAAATAAACGGCGAGCAACTGGGACTTTCCCAAACCTGCACCAAACACAATGTCCTGTAGTAACCCACGTTTACCAGACCACATCTCCGTACGCAAGATTTGAGATATATCAGATCAAGATGCATCTGCAAAAAAGCTTTTCTCAGACCTTTTTTGTAATTAGCTTTAAAGCAGCTGCTCTCGAGATACTCCCAGACGGGCCCTGAACCTCAGAAGTCTCAGCATGTCCCGTAGTTAACACTTGAATCCTAACCAAAAGCATGTGTGATGTGTTGTGACTCACTCCACTCATTAACTAAATTGTTTGGGTAGAAACTGTACAGATCAGCTGAATTAAGAAAACATATTTATCTCCATTGAAATGTAATAAATCTGAAGATGTGAGGTGTGTTGAGCAATGATCATACAGTTACACCGACTGATGAAAGATGAGCACAATAATGGGCTTCTATGGAGGTCTTATTCATAAGGAATAACAGACAAGAGACAATGCCTTCCGTATGATTTGTATTATTTTTTTGTATTCATCAAAAGCAAGAATTCTGATGTAACATATTATTTCTTTCACATAAATGCTTAACTTTTTATTTATAATCTGTGCGAAAAAAAGTGTAAATGTATCACGGTTTCCAAAAATATAATCAGCACAACCGTTTTCACCATTGATAATAATAATGTTTCCTGAGCTGCAAATCAGCATAATTAGATTGATTTCTAAAGGATCGTGTGATACTGGAGACTGGAGCTTTGCATCCAAGGAATAATAAATTACATTTTATTATATATTCACTTAGAAAAGAGTATTATATTATATATTATATATTATATCTTATATCATAATAATATTTCACAACACTACTGTTTTTACTATATATTTTTTAAATCAAATAAATTCAACCTTTGTGAGCATAAGAAACTTATTTCAAAAACATAAAAAAATGTAGACTCCAAACTTTTTGCGGTAGTGTACGTGGTTGTCATGGAATTATCTAAGTACATAAATAAAAAAATGTCAAAGTGATAAACTGTCAAAAAAAAAGGAGTGAAACTGCAAAATAAAATAAAATGAAGTAAAATAAAATAAAACATTTAAAATAATTGTATTAACTTTTTAAATAAACTATTTTTTAAATTAATAAATATGAAAATTTAGAAAAAGAAAAGAAAACAAGAAGCATAATGATATTTTTAAATATCATTAATCAGTTATAATTATTAATTAAATGTAAATAATAATTATGTTGTGTACACATGACTTTTTTCCTGATAGTTAGAGTTATTACATTTTAACTATATATATATATATATATATATTTGTTTATTTATTTTTATTTTTTTATTTTTTTCAAAACCATATTAAATGAACATGAATACAAAGATTACATTTGAGTAAACTTGATTTTGAATCGCAGACACTCTTATTTGTCCCACTAATGTTTTGACTCATAAATTCATAAAATAACACAGAGCAGACACACGATGCTTTCCAAGTGTCAAAAATAGCCCCATTCCCTGAACTTGTACTGGCCTTTCCGCAACAACACAGAAAGAGATAAAACTCAAGCCAACATTAATACAATTCATTTCAAAGCAAATAATCACCAAATCCACGCAAGGTGAGCGTGAACGCGGCGGTGTCTGTTTTGTCTCAGCAAGGCGTCAAGACGTTCAGAGCTAGTTCATGCAAATCAAAGAGATTTAAAGTCTGAACTGTACCGTATGGTGCATGCAACGCCAAGGTCACAAGTTTGATTCCCAGGGAACTCATTTCTTGTTGCTTTGGAGAAAAGTGAAGGCCAAATGCATAAATGTAAATGAGGAACGCTACCAGGTTTGATAGAGGTTCAGCAGCGGTGCCTTCAAATCACTGTATAAAACTGCACTTAAATGCCTCATTTACAGAAAACACTGAAGCGCTTTGGCTCTCTGTGACTTACAGAACTTAAGGAAAGCTGGGATGTGATCATTCGCCAGCCTGCTGCGGTTTATTGATGTAGCACTGGTCAGGTTAACACATCAGGGTTACTTAGGGAAGAATTCTGCTGAATTATTCTTGATCGTTTCTGAAGGTTACGCTCCAGTTGTGCTCTTAACAGCTCCATTGTTTTTTGATTGTCAATGTGTCAATATCGATAAAATGCATACTGGCAATGAATAACAGCAAAGCAGTGGAAAGGAGACGATGAAATCTGTCAGCCTCCGCGAAACCAGAAAGAACAGAAAAACAGAGGAGGACGAGAGATATGAAATATTACACAATAAGTTAACAGATTACTGTCAGATTGTATTGAACCCGTCTGTTCTGACTGGAGCTGGAGAACACAGTTTTTAGTAGGTCTAAAGCAACCATCACTTAAGCAACGAATAAAGAATAATTTATTAATATGTATTTGCTATTTTTTATTACATTGTAAAAATTGCTAAATCTTATTTTTTAAAGACTGTATATATACATTTTAAAAAAGCATGTCAGTTATGCCAATTTTTGACAAGGTATTTTTACTTTCCCCCCACATTTTTACATCTGAAATATCATATGTTTTTAGGTTGTCTACATTGTTCAAATAATTAATACTTAATATTTCAATAAAAAAAGGTCAAATATTAAACAGCAGTTTTTATAATAATAATAATATTAATAATAAGTCATTATTTTCTTTTTAACAATTTGAGATTGTTCTTTATTAAGACATCTGATTTTTGTTTTTGTTGTGCTTATAAAAGCTTTATTTAAAGGGATAGTTCACCTTCATTTGGTCCCCATAACTTGCTTAGTGTTTTTTTTTTCGTACTATGGATGTCAATGGAGACCAGAAATTGTGGTGAACTATCCCTTTAAGTCATCTGCCAGTCGATTTCGATCAGCATGAGAACGGCCAAATAAACACCTGCAAAATGGTCATTTTGGAAACTGTAACTCAACTGTCATCCATACTTTTATTTAGTCAAGATCTATGCAATGGAAATGTCGCAATATTAGGCAAAGCCTTGGCCTATTTTATAGCCTCTGAGAATACTAGAATGCCAAAACAGGATAATCTGATTATATATCAGTTGCTAAATACTCTTTTTTTTCTGAGTGGGTCTTGGAGTATCATGTCTGTTTGGAATAATGTTCCTATTCCATGGGAAAAGTTCCCTTGTTTGTTAAATGCAAGACTTTCTTTGAACTAAAAATTCATCTGAGTTTGGCAAAGCTGTGTTTAATTTTCCTTCCCCGTATATGTGTTATAGTCACAAATATGATTGTGCCAGATGTGGCAGAAGAGTCATGCTTCACTTAAAACATTTCATAATTTGGACTCTGTAATAACAAAATGCGCAATTGCCAAAAGTTCACGTCGGGGGAACAGCGCCTTCGACAGTGTGTTTTGTTTGCAGCCGGTGTGCTGTGATTAAATTATTATTAATGGGATGTCTTGTAGGCCAAATATTTGTGATTTCTCTGACTGGCTTTTGGGCGCTTCTTACACGCTCTGATTTGTTACACACAGACAGGCACGCAGGGTTATCCCCCGAGGGCGTTGATCTGGGTCAGATCACTTATTGCTGATCTCTCTACGCCGCCTTTCCCAGCTTCATCTCACTTCTGTGACTGCGACTGGGAGGGAGTTAATTAGCAGGTGGCTGCTTTGGTAAATGGCAGGCGTTCGTCTGTGTCTGGGAGACTTTAAACTGCCATTATGTATAGATAGAATAGTTTAGCATTTTCTGAAAAAAATCGGGAGTTGTGTGGTTGGATGTCATTACACTGCTGGTTGTTGTTTTTTCCCCGTGTGATTCATGTGGTTGCTAGGGTGATCTAAGTGGTTTCTAAGTGGCCCCAAGTCAAAAGAGCCCAATCCTCGATGTGTTTTCTGGGCTCGCTTAAGCCTAAACAGTTGATGGTAGCCATTGACTTTCAAAGTATTTTTTATCATATTATAGAAGTCAATGGCTACCGTCAACAGTTTGGTTACTAAAACATTGCGTTTTTTGTTGCTTAAGTGTTTATTATAGAGTTATGTGATTGCTAGGGTGATCTAAATGGTTGCTAAGTGGCCTCAAGTCAAAAGAGCCCATGTCCAAGCCTTGATGTGTGAATGGGGTCGTTTAAGCCCAAACAGTTTAAGGTAGCCATTGACTTCCAAAGTATTTTTTTGATATTATAGAAGTCAGTGGCTACCATCAACAGTTTGGTTACTAATACATTGCTACTTGGTTGTTTAAGTTTTTTTGTTATGTTTTTTGAGTTATGTGGTTGCTAGGGTGATCTAAATGGTTGCTAAATGGCCCCAAGTCAAAAGAGCTTATCTCCAGATCTGAATGTGTTTCTAAGGTCGCTTAAGGCCAAACAGTTGACGATAGCCATTGACTTCCATAGTAATTTAGTTTTCCATAATGTGGAAGTCAGTGGCTTTCGCCAATAGTTTGGTTACTAATATGTTGCTTCTTGGTTGCTTAAGTGTTTTTTTTTTTTTTTTTTTGTGAATTATGTGGGTGCTAGGATTATCTAAATGGTTGCTAAGTGGCCCCAAGCCTCTATGTGTTTGCTGGGGTTGCGTAATCCCAAACCATTGATGGTAGCCATTGACTTCCATAGTATTTTTTCCATACTATGGAATTCAGTGGTTACAATCACTGTTTGGTTACCAATAACTTGCTAAAAAGTAAATTATGTGGTTGCTAGGGTGATCTTTTAAGTTGCTAGGGTGATCTTGTTACTTACTGGCCCCATCCCCATGTGAGTGCTTTCTGGGGTGAAATACATCCAAAGTATATGCGATTTTTTGACATGAACGTTATAGTATGCATAAGTGCATGTGTGAAAATTTTTGTCAACAGCAATGTGTGTAAAGCACAATTTTTCTAACCAGCTGAACTCAGTATTCTCTGTTCACACACACACACACGTTGATTTTTGGGCGCAAATTAGTTTATTCCACAAGGTGGCGACACTGTCCAAGGGTTTCGCGTTTCTTGAACAACGTCTTATCTTGCTGCTTCACAGTACAATACATTGTTGGAGAAAGTAACTAGCCAGTCACAACTGTTTCCCAAGAACATGAAGCTTTGTCGCACATTCAAACCACATTGGATGGAATTCTGTCATCATTTATTCACTCTCTTGGAAAATCAAAACCTTTATGACTCTCTTTCTTCTGTCGAACACAAAAGATGATATATTTTAAAAAACAAATGCTTTTGTCCATACAATGAAAGTCATTGTGGTCCAAAACAACACTAGTCCCTTTCATTATATTCCCAAAACACTGAGAAAAGTTTGGTGTCTTGCAGAAGTCACACAGTTCACTGAATTTTCATGTTTTTATGAACTATTCCTTTAAAAAGCAGTGATAATATAGGTAAACATTTTCAGGACATACTCTCTATTAGGAAATCTCTATTAAAGAAACATTTTCCACCAATATCTAGCAAAACAAGCAGATGTACAGATATAGGCTGCTTATTTGGGGGGGGGGGGGGTTGTGGTGGTTCCTTGTCCCAAAATGATAAAGTTGATGATGAAAAATTGAATGTGTTTTCTGCTCTTGACAGTATCGTGTGGTCTGCTCTTGACAATATTGATAAGGGCTGGTGAAAGGATAAAAGGCAGAGAATGGGTGAACTTTATGTACTCGCCAAGCCAAAACGATGTCCCATTTGGGAATCCTGACCTCATTTTCCTTGGTCTGGCTATATTTTGTTAAATTGAGCACGTAAGCCACTGCCAGACCTGTCTCATGTTTCTCATCATGTGTGAGGGCTTCTCCTCTTTCAATGAACTCTATCTCTAGTTACAACAAACTGTTTGGAATCTCACAACGCTGTAAATTACTGCAGACTGCTTCATTGGCAGCAAAGATGGCGCTTCGCATTGTTTCTCAAGAAAATTTACGAGATTTCCACCAAAAGGGGAGAATTTTTATGCTGTTTTGTTTTACGCTTGTGCACATTTTCCTAGAATCTACCGTAGGAGCCGAAACCTTTGTCTCATGACCTAAAAAAAAAAAACCCTGTTGATAATAGGTCTGATTTATGATTTATATTTGTTCTGGAAGTATATTAATGTAATAAAAAGTATCAGTTTTGAAGGAAGTCTTTGCTTCCACTTTTATGGAATAGGAGGAAACACAGCTTAGCCCTTTGAACCCTGACTAATATGTCTTTAATATGCTCCATACTACTTGCTAACTTGCAAATGCACTCCCCAGTGCCCTTGGGCCGAGTCCAAATATGAAATCTGATCTAATCCATCTTCATGGAACCACCACGGCCTGTCAATTCATTCATGCTGGGCGTAATGCACCTCAAGGCATGTCGTGAAGAGGATTAAATCTTACGCAAGGATATAAATCATACGTAACACTGTCAATGGACTAAGCGCTGTATTTTTGTTCTTTTTGTATGACTGATTATGGAGTTTCTTGGCTCAAACCTTTAGAAGTCCAATCAGGTCTAATTAGTTTGTACGCTTATGTAAGAGAGCAAAGGAACATGAGCCAGAAGTCTAATCTGGGAAGACAGTCGGCTCGCTCTGTCCTGAGGCGTCAATAATCCCGCAAGCAATCAAGCCCAAACAAAAAGATTACTTGAAGTTTGTTATATGGAGGTGCAGCCCACTATCTGTCATCATTTACTCGGCCTCAAGTCATTCTGAATCCCTTTGATTTCCTTTCATCTATGAATCATGAAAAGAAAAATCTTAATTTGTGTTTTATTTGGCAAATCTTGTTTGCGATATCTAGCGTTAAATAAAATTTGACATATCATGGTCATAAAAAGTGTTGGATTTACTTTGAAACAATTTTTATTAAGAAATTGCTAGTCAATTGCATAAAAAAAGTGACTGAAGTAGTATTCCCTTGTAAAACGTGCCAATAGCTTAACTTCGAAAAAATCATTTTTGCAGTGTGTTGTGCACTTTCTTGATACTTTTTTTGTTGTTGTTGTCATTTTTGGAGTCTGGTAACCATGGTAACATTCACTTTCACTGTTCGGAAAAGAGCGACATGAACATTCTGCGAAATTTCTCTTTTTGTGTTCTACGAAGGAAACGTGGACACGATGACAGAATTATTTCAGGTTGGTGAGCTATTCCTTCAACACTGATACTGCGTTCTATTCAAGTTGCGACAAAATGAAAATAGCATCATATATTTTCTTCTGTATTTTAACGTGTGTCCAAGTTAAATGGATTATCAAAAAGGAGAACATGTAGGGTGGGGAACAATGATATTTTGATTAAGAACTATAAGCCCAGTTTATTGTTAACTGATTAATATAATTATGCGATGGATTTGATCAAATGTTTGGGTTTCAATCATGGTGCTAAACTTGTTGAGTTTCTTCTCAACACGGAAGGTAAATTCAAGTTTTTTTTTGCCACACGTTAGCTCATTACTGTTATATAAAATAGTGAAATATTGCAAGGTTAAGAATAATCAGTGAAATATGTATGTTAGGGTTGGGTTTTGTTGGTTAGCGTGACCCAGTTTGTCCATGCTTGTAAATGCCTTAACTACACCATCAGATGGCACATTCACAGACCGCACACAGTTCAACGGCATTCTGATGCATCTTGGAAAGTATTTTCTCAATCTGGCAGACTCTAATCTGATTGGCTGACATATCATCTGGGAGTAAGGGCACAGAGTTTTTTATCAGTCTGCCTGGAAACAGCCGAGTTTATGATTTTGAAACAACTAAAGCCTTTGAGGGTGAAATAATCCCTGGATTTGCTGTAATTAGCGATATTCAGAGTTTATTTTGAGACACTCAGTAACAAATGAACTATATAAACTCGGGCCCATTAACATCAAAAAGAGCTGTGGCTGGTTGCTTTTTATTTTTGGGGTTCCTCTTCCTTTAAGCAATGTTGTAAGTATCTCATGCTGGGTATTTTTTGCAACGAGCACAGTTTTGGCGTTCTTATAATGCCGTGTGCTTCTGTCTTCAATTGCGCAGGAAAGTACGCAGAAAAGCTGATCGTTTTACATGCTTCTACGCTTCACAAAAAATATTGATGCCAGGCTGGACAATCAGTCCTGGTTGCTCGCCAGGTATTTTAATGCACTGTTTGGCCAAAGGATTTTATATTCGTACTGGTATGTCGACACTTTAGAATTATGGTGCTGATCAACGGAAAAACACGATGGTTGATAGAAAACACCGGCCAAGTTGAGGATCTCGGTGGTTTTAACAATCTCATCTTCATTTTTATTTCCCCATTAATATCAACATTTTTTCTGCTTCTACCGGTGAAATTTCACTATTCTCTACACAGAGTAAAAACTACAATTGATCACATGCTATTATGGGAAATATTAATACTAATGTTTACAAATCTGTCACGCTGCCAGTCTTTGTTTTCCTGGGTGTTCCCTAGTGAGCTCACTTCCCCTTAGGCACTTCACCATAGGCACTTTAATTCCGCTAGTCTGGTTGTGTCTTCACAGTAATTGCACTCCAATTAGAATCGCACAGGTGTTGACAATACTCTGTCATTAGTTTCCCTATATAGAGCTGTCTTTCTCTGTTGTCATCATGGAGTCCTTACCCTATGTGTCTCATGCTCTCGTTCCCCCGAGACTTCCTCTACCTTCTCATTCTTCCGAGTTCCCCGTTTCATCCGGTTCCCTCTTTTGGTTACGTTTGTCTCTCATGACTGTTTATTTTTGTAGTTACCCCTCTGTTTAAATAAAAACCCTTACCTGCATTTGGATCTACCCTCTCTTTGTGTTTTCCCAAACCCAACCGTGACAAAATCTAATTAAAACAATGGCCTGCAGACTTCAAGCACTTTTTAACAAAAGTAAATGTTGCTTCAAGCTTCATAACTGTTCCCATAAACAGACTCTCAGAGACGAAGACATAAATAAAGAGGAGTGAGCGTTTTTCTGTTTCTTGTCAATGTTGTTTGATTCATATAAAGGAGCTGCTATTTATATTAGGGATGAGAAGTTGTTTAAACCATTTAATTGCTCATGTGTTCAAGCCCTGTTTCAGTTCAGCAGGAGTGATTTTTAACTGGTCAATATTTACTTTTTTTTTTAGGATTTCGCCCAAATTGTATTGCTATGAAATCAAATGTGCATCCCAGTGTCATTTATTCTAATCCAAGCAGGTCCTTTAAGAACATTGCCTGTCAGCGCATGGAATTTGCCAACAATTGTTTTTTTTTAAACAGTGGTGAGTAATTTGCTTCATCACTGAATGCCGTGTCACATGAAAGGCTTAACCATAAAAATAATGTGTTGATGAATAGCTTATAATGCATTTTTTTCCTTCTGATAGCAACAACCGCCAAACTTTACATCCGCACCTCGCTAGTAAGCATTAGCTGCGAACGCTGAATGATTCTTTGATTGTTCTAGTTCACTTCCATGCAGTGAATTGACTTCGATATTTCATCCTACCACAAATATAGTCTATAGAATGAGAAAGTATCAGTAGTGTGCAGACTGCGGAGGCAAACAATAATTTTAAGCAATTTTAAAGCCTTGATTCAGAATAACAATGTATTTTGTTTAAAAAGATTACTATTTTGAATAAATGTTATTCGTTTTTTATCCTTTTATTCAACAAAGAATAAAAAAAAAAGAAGTATCAAATTCCAAAAAAATATTATAATATAAACATTTTCAATACTGTTAATGAATCAATTGGCAGAGCGTTGCGCTATCAAGCACAAGGTTGTGGGTTCGATTCCCCGGGGACACATGTTAGGTAAAAATTGTTAGCCTGAATGCACTGTAAGTCACTTTGGATAAAAGCGTCTGCTAAATGCGTAAATTTAATTTAATTTTTACATTTAATTTAATTTTAATTTGATAATGCACCACTGCATCACATATCTTCATACATATGCATACAAATATATTCACATAGGGAACCAATATTTAACATTTCACAATATGAATTATTTTTTTCTGTATTTTTGATCAAATAAACAACAGTCTTGATGAGCATGAGACTCTCCAGTAAACTGGTTGTGAATGGCAATGTAAATTGCCTAAAAAGCTATATTAATGCGCCACTTGACACACACACACACACACACACACACACACACACACTTGTCTACGGCCCTCTGCCCTACCACTTTTATTAATAAAATGGCTTTGATACTGGATCACTGCATTAAATTACTCAACAACTTCCATCTCTCTCTCTCAAAATGGCAAAATTTCTAACGTAAAAAGCATGAAAGTGCAGCAGGTCAGTGCAAGAATTTCAAATATTGGTGGAAGGGGGACTGTTTGGCTACTTTTAATTAATAATGTCTATGTTGGTTACAGCCCTGTTTGCTAGTACTGGATTTACATAACAATCTGGGCTGTAATCCACGTTTTAGATCTGCGGTAATAGTTGCCGTGGTTGTGGAAAGCTGTTTCTAACTACGTCTAAGTGGAAGGGTATTAAGCTGTTTGGAGGCCACATGCTAAAATGCGAGGTAGCGTCAACACCTGAGGATATTTGTGGGGAACGTCTGCTGTTCTGTAAGCAGTTACGTAGATGCTCGGTGAAGTCGGACCAGGAACAAATAGTTTTCTCCTCTCATGTCACTCCACACCCCACAGAAGGTCACTTTTAGTCTGTCCTGATGAAAACTTCCCATGATGTAGTCGGCATGATTGAGATAAGTGTTTTCTGTCTTTTGAGATGGTTTAGTTTGGTTCTTGAGAGTTTTAATTATTTTGCACTATATAAAAAAAAATATGATAAAAAGCAAGACTGTCCGAAAACCTCCAAGGGCTTATTTAAAGCCTCCCCCTTAAAGGAGAAGTTCGCACAAAAATGAACATTTGCTGAAATCACTCACCCTTAGGCCATCCAAGTTTGCTTCTTCATCTGAACAGATTTGGAGAAATTTGTCTCTTTCTTACAAATGGATGCTCTGCAGTGAATGGGTGCCGTCAGAATGAGAGTCCAAACAGCTAAAAAAAAAAAAAAAACAGTCCAGTCCTTCAGTTAACATCTTGTATTGAGAAAAGATGCGTTTTCATAAACCAATTTATCATTGACTCATCTTTAAACCATGCTCCTGGCTAAAATATAAGTCAATAAATAATAATAACGCTTCCTCCGTCAGCTTTTTGCTTCTCGCCACTATTTCTGCTTGTAAACGATGCGTGATCTGTGCAGATCTTTCTCCTGATTCAGACGCGACAACTTTGTCATTGCAGAAATCAGTGTTGTCTCATTTCAGTCGGAAGTTACGTTTAAAGTAAAAAATGTCGTGATAAAATTGTTTTTTTACAAACATACAGCTTTTCACTTCAGATGTTTATTGATGGACTGGAGTGCTGTGGATTACTTGTGGATTATTGTGATGTTTTTATCTGCTGTTTGGACTCTCATTCTGACTGCTCTGACGGCACCCATTCACCACAGAGCAAATCCACTGCTGAGCAAATTATGTAATGCTACATTTTCCAAATCTGTTCTGATGAAAAAACCAACTCTTCTTCATCTTGAATGGCCTGCAGGAGTTCAGCAAACGCTTCTTTTCAGGTGAACTATTTCTTTAATCCTCTATGAAAATAACATTTTCGCAAAACTATAGAAAAAACTAAATACGTGCAGAAATGCAGAAATTAAAGGAAAAAAAACCCCAGTGTATTCAAAAATAAGGTTAAATGCAAGTAATTTAATCGTAAATGTTATGTTTATTTTAAATATAATAATATAATTATAACAAATATAAAAAAAAAAAATTACATTTATAATAGTAATAATAATATCTGAAGAGTTCATTTTCAAAAACAGATAACTAAGTTTTTAACTATTTTCAAAAATCATGTTTTTTTTTCACTGTGCCTTTCATTTAATCTCAATCAAACTGCACTAGGGTTATTTTGATTAGAAAAAAAAACAACTTAAAAATACAGCTAACTAACATAATAAAACACAATAATTTTTTTTGTTAAAACAAAATATTTACAAGATTGAATTTCTCGGGCAAGCAGTTTGTTTCATTACATCCCAGCACATTCATTTCCAAATAAGAATAGAAACTTCCAAACTATGTGACCTCTCTGTGGATCTCGACAAGGAGCGAATTTGTCTTCATACTGCATTCTGTCATGAACAAATGCACAAAATATGCGAGCACGCTTCATGCATGGTTTGTGTTGTGCTCTATGCGAATGCGATCAGTGATTTAAAAGTCCAGGGTTCTTGAGTTCCTCACAGCACGTCTCATGACCCAGTTTGATGTCATTATGTTGTTGAGCTCTGGACGTAGTGTTCTCTCGGTGCGTCCTGTCTCTGAGACTGAAGCTCTGTCAGCTCCACTTCAGGGAGAGAATATTGAAAGCAGCTCCAGCGTTCTGCCTGGCTCTTGGCATATCCACTAATGTGTGCTGATGCGAGACAGATGCATTTAAAGGATGCTTTCAGCTGAGGGGCCATTATGTGATAAATACTCAGACACACATGCTATATGTGAAATAAGGGCTGTCAGTTTTAACGTTTTCATTTAGTGCAATTAATTTAAAATAAAAGTAATGCATTGTAAAATAGGCAGTTAATCATGCATATTTTATTGATTTTTTTAATTTAATTTTATCACCGAAAAACTTGCAGAAGCATATATAGTTTAATGGAAATTTACTACTTAAAGTTTCACTGAAAGTAGTAAAATCTTGTCGTTTATGAAGCATGTCAGAGGTTGATTTGGTAACACTCCGACTGGTTCAGTGAGTTCATTCTGTGAAATCTGTCAGAGTGATTCATGCCGCTAGTTTGTGAGTCATTTCAATTGATTCACTGAAAGTAAAAGTAATTTATTCGCGAGTTGGACTACACTGGTTGCGCTTTTTGTTGTTGAGTCACTGAACAGAACTAATTCATATGAGTCATTTGCACAAAATCTCATTTTTTATTAATTAATCAACATATTTCGATTAAACACTCCTGACAGAAAAATAAATAAATAAATAAATAAATAAATAAATAAATAAATATATATATATATATATATATATATATATATATTTTTTTTTTTTATTATTTTTTTTTACGTTAATTATTTTTGCCTGTCAGGAGTATTTAATAGAAATATGTTGATTCTGTAACACTATATCATTTAGTGCATTGATTTTTAAACAATTTGTCAGAATGATTCAGACCATGAATTTTTTCGTTGTTTTAAGTGGTTCATTAAAGGAACCGGCTCATAAGGGTTGTCTGGGTGTTGAATCTCTACCCTGGTCACACTGTATTTCATGAATTACAAAAATATTATATTATATGTCAAATGTTTTAGAAAAAAAGATTCCCTATGACAATATTATATGAAATGTATTGTATATTAAAATATATAAACATTTATTATTATTTTGATGACCACATCAGAATCTTTTTAACATAAGAATGTGACCAAATGTACCCAAAAATCATATAATTCATAAACAAAACCTCATAACTTCATAAAGTGAAAACATGCAACATGATTTTAATTACGCATGCAAACGTTTATAAAAATGAGGCAATAGAGGGGAAGTTGTGGCCGAGGGGTTAGAGCGTTTGACTCCTAACCCTAATGTTGTGGGTTCAAGTCTCGGGCCGGCAATACCATGACTTAAGTGCCCCTTGAGTAAGGCATTGGACCCCCAGCTGCTCCCTGGGCGCTGCAGCATAAATGGCTACTCACTGCTCTGGGTGTGTATTCAAAGTGTGTGTGTTCACTGCTCTGTGTGTGTGCACTTTGGATGGGTTAAATGCAGAGCACAAATTCTGAATATGGGTCACCATACTTGGCTGAATGTGATGTTACATCACTAGATGATATTAATATATATACAAAAACAATACAATTTTGAAATATTTGTACAACTTTTGAAATATATTTTAAAATGTAATTTATTCCTGTGATTTCAAAGCTGAATTTTTAACATCATCCAGTCACATGATCCTTCAGAAATCATTCTAATATTCTGATTTTCTGCTCAAAAACAGTTCTTATTATTATAATGTTGAAAACATAATGTTGAGTATTTTTTTTCAGGTACTTTGATGAATAGAATTTCAGAAGAGCAGCATTTATCTGAAATAAAAATCTGTTGTAACATTATAAATGTCTTTGTCATCACTTTTGATCAATTTAAAGTATCTGTGCTAAATAAAAGTATTGATTCCTATACCCCCCCCCAAAAAAAAAAAAAAATAAAATAAAAATAAAATAAAAATAAAATAAAAATAAATAAATAATAGAAAAAATTTAAATAGGATACAATTATACTGACTCCAAGGTTTTTAAATGGTATATTGCATAATGTTACCAAAGCTTTTTTTTTTTTCAAATGAATAATAATGGTAATACTGCTACTAAGAAAATAATATTTTTGAAAAATATTCTTGAGCAGCAAATCATCATATTAGAATGATTTCTGAAGGATCATGTGAGACTGAAGACTGGAGGAATGATGCCGAAAACTACATTTTAAAATATATTCAAACAGAAATAAGTTATTTTTAAATAGTAAAAATATTTCAAAATATTACTACTTTTGCTGTTTTTTGGATCAAATAAATGCAGGCTCGTTTAAACTTTTGAATTTCTATTTTACTTTTAAAACGTTTGACTGTACATAATTTGTTTGGAGTAAATAAACTGAATATATATAATTGCTTGTTAAAAATATATGTTGTTAATAACATTTTATTGAGTTAACATTTTGGTCTTTCCCTATTCAAATAAGCTGTAAGCTGATATCTATATTTGCACGGCTGGAATAAGCAGTGCTGCTGCTGTGTGAATTGGCTTGTTTAAAGGGTTAGTTCACCCAGATAGCAAATTTATGTAATTAATAACTTAACCTCATGTCATTCCAAACACGTAAAAACCTTTCAGTTTATCTTTGGAACACAGTTTAAGATATTTTAGATTTAGTCCGAGAGCTCTCAGTCCCTCCATTGAAGCTGTGTGTACGGTCTACTGTCCATGTCCAGAAAGATAAGAAAAACATCTTCAAAGTAGTCCATGTGACATCAGAGGGTCCGTAGGAATTTTTTGAAGCATTAAAATACATTTTGGTCCAAAAATGGCAGAAACAACGACTTTATTCAGCATTGTCTTCTCTTCCGTGTCTATTGTGAGAGAGAGTTCAAATCAAAGCAGTCTGGATATCCGGTTCGTGAATGAATCATTCAGTTAGAGATGCGAACCGTTTAAAACGATTCAGTTCGATTTGGTGAACTGAATGATTCATTCACGAACCGGATATCCAGACTGCTTTGATTTGAACTCTCTCTCATAATAGACACGGAAGAGAAGACAATGCTGAATAAAGTCGTCGTTTTTGCTATTTTTGGACCAAAATGTATTTTCGATGCTTCAAAAAATTCCTACGGACCCTCTGATGTCACATGGACTACTTTGATGATGTTTTTCTTACCTTTCTGGACATGGACAGTATACCGTACACACAGCTTCAATGGAGGGACTGAGAGCTCTTGGACTAAATCTAAAATATCTTAAACTGTGTTCCGAAGATAAACTGAGGTTTTACGGGTTTGAAACAACATGAGGTTAAGTTATTAATTACATAAATTTGCTATCTGGGTGAACTAACCCTTTAAAATATCAGTAAATACATCATGAATGTGGAAATTAACTGTCTAAATTGTAAACAGTGCTAAAGTTAGGCCTCAAGAAACCTCAAACACAACACGCTACAGCAGTTACAGTGCTGACACTGAGAAAGCACAAGATCAGGTCAGCAAATATGAGATGAACCACCAAAACAACAAGTGCATTGTGCTTTTGAGTTGCTACAACAGATCTAGTTGTGCCAGCAAGAGCAACAATTTGGATCTAGTTAAATCTGTACAGCTGCCTCTAGGAAAGTGAGCCATTACATCAGGCTTTGTTAAGAGGCGTTGCTAGACTAGACAAAAGCGGTATCATTGAGCTAGAGAATAAAATTGAAGCATCATTGTCAGCTTTTTAAGTAATCAATCCACCATGTTCACATGACTCAGAGCTAGACTTCAAAATCAGGAACAGCTTCAAGTGCAAATGAGCATGTCAACATTTCATCAAACTCACTAAAGCAAACCGCAAAATCCCCTTTCACAGTAAATGGCCGACAGAATGGACTGTTTCCTATTGTTTTAAAGAGTTCATGTTGTCCAAAATGCAGTCATAAGACCCTCTTTCCGGTGATGTCAGTGGCTCGTCTGAACATGTAAACAGCACTTCAAATGCAAACAGCCTTTTGCTGCTATTGCATGTTGATTTCAAACAAACAGGAATGGGAAAAGGGCGGAAAAGGACAAATCAAAGCGAATGGGGGGGGGGTTGTTTATGTGCTTGCTAAAATTTTCTAAACTTCTAAACAGTTAACAGAAAAAATGTGACTTAAAGGGCTGTGGAATATAAAAGCTGGGTTGGTGAATATTGTGTTGGTCATGGTTTTTAATATAACTTTATTTAAAGCCTAAATAATGAAGCTACCATATGTCATTAACATGAATGATTGCTGCAGATTTTTTTTTGTCTTTATAGAAGAAATTTTTCTTTGTATTCAGTCAATTGAATGGAAAGACATAAGAAATAGGGCTGTTCGATTCCAATTCCAATTCCAATTCCAATTCCAATTCCAATTCCAATTCCAATTCCAATTCCAATTCCTGGTCCTGGAATCAATGGGAATCGATTCCAAGAATTTGCTTTCATTTGTAATATTTATTTAGTTTTCTAGTTTTGATTCTTGGTTTTGTTTGATCATTCTCTTAAGTTGGTTAAATTGGTAATTTCTTATTTTGTTACTTTACTTTTATTAGTTCATTGGTTTTTATTTGTCTTGGAATTAACTTGTGTTTTTGTGGAGCTTTGTCCTGTCTAGTATTGTGTTGGAGTTCCTGTCCTGTCCCCATGTGTCCTGCCCTGGTTCTACCAGCCTGGCATCTGGTCTGTCTTCAGAGTCAGTGGTCAACAAGTTTCTGAGCTCTGCTCTATGGTGCCTTATGTCTTGGGTTTTGCTGCCCCCTCTGTTGCCCAAGTATTCAGCCAGTTGTTTCCTGAAGCCTTCCCAGTGGTCTTCCCTAGCTGTTCTGTTTGTGTTCCTCAGAATTTTGACATCTCGCACCCAAGCATCCGTTTACAGCTCGGCTTTTCTTCTAAGAATTGTGAATTTATATTTCATGCCTTTATTACAAGGTGTAAATAAGCTTTCATCCATATGACTCATACAATTTATAAAATATCTTGAGGTGAATATTAATTTTGTGTGACGAACTCCTTGTTGAGTTCATGAGTAATGACGTCTGATTCATTAGTGATTCATTCTTTTGAGTCAGAACACTTCAGTGAATCACTTGATTCAGTTCACAAAAGCTGTCTGAATTAATTGTTCACAAATCAGACTGATTCAGCTCTTTACTCAATGACTTGAATCATACTGACCATTTTTATGTTTTTGCGTCCACTTTCATTATATTGAAACTTCAAAAAATTCACGTTTAATGATCCACAGAAACTACATGAGGGTGATTAAATAATTACAGTATATTCATTTTTGGATAGACGTCTCCTTAAAAATCCTCCATGCATGACTTTCTCGCAGCACAAAGATTTCTGGCTGTATGAACGCCACCTGTGTGTACATACAGGACTGTCATATATATATAAAACCAAACTACCGTACTGTAATTGTTCCCAGAGTCTCCCGCTTGCCGCTTTGATATTATGCTGTTGTCGATCTGGCCTCTGGTTTGTTTTACAGCTTTAAATACATCCCCATACAGCCACCTCAAAGTATGAAACATGCCTGTGTTATGACGGATTACCCCGCAAAACTCTCTCATACAAACCCACAGCTCAACCTCTGCTCCTGTGCTCGTTTATTTTCATGCTTGGATATGGGAATGCTTTTTATCCCTTTTCATAACAGCAGTATATCGATGTGTATAGGAGTGTGCAATATTGACACGAAATGATATCAGTATTTCTAAGGTTTTGTCAGTCGTGGTAATTAAACAGTATTTCGCTGAGTGTGTTTTTGTGTTGTAGTCAGCTCACAGCAGTGACAAAAGTGAACCTTTTAAGAAGCAATATTCCCACCGTAAACTGGTTTTCAAAAGATCTTTACCTTTATAAGAGCAAATGCATCATCTAGTCTGTTTGTACATAAATTCAGTTAGACTAAGATACAAGTCAGTATCATCAAAATCTGTTTTTGCACTGCTGGTACTGAAGCAATTTATATCGGGGAACCACCTGGAAACGCGCTTGGGCTATTTTTGGACTAGTTTTGAGAAACAACTGGACAGGATTTGTTGTGAAAACCTGGCAACCCTGATCTGAACGCATGTGCTGGAGATATTCTTCTAATTACAGGAGCGTCTTTACTGTTGAGATGCACATGAAAATCCCATTCGATTTTTTGCACAGCCCTAATTATCATAGACAATACATATTGCACCTCTTATAGATAAGACTCGATTTTTGCAATTTCTGTGCAGTTTGCTCGTACATAATTGAGCACAGTGGTGCTGGAAGGATGTTGATATGCAGTTTAGTTGTTGTGTGGTTGCCAGAGTGTTTTGGATGGTTGCTCACTGTCAAGATATTCAGGTCTCTAGATATGACTCTGGTCCCTCCATTGTAAGTCTATAGAATTTTTTACTCCGTATGTCTTTAGTTTGTCCTCGTTTGCCCCATTTCTTGTCGTCTTTTTGTCTTTTTCTCTCTTTGTTTTTCTTTGATAACACTGTTCCATGCTCTCGAGCCAGTCCGAATCGAAGTGCACCACAAAACTTCCTCTTCAGCAGACTAGACGATTGATAAATGATGGAAACTGGCCGTCCAGCTGGTTTCGGTCCAGATGGAATCAAGCAGCTGAGGAACATAGGATTTGCAGCCTGGCTGTAATGACTTTTAACAGTAATGTTTGCCCTGACTGATGATACACTGGTGCCCAGATTGAAGCTTCTGACAAAACCCTGCTGGCCAGAACTGACTTTAGAAATATGCTCTGGACGTCTGCTGCTGCCTAGTTTTCATGTTGTCTCCTTTTTCCTTTCAACACTCTTTTTATCTCTTGCTCTTCCACCAAGGCAGAGGACAACGGATTTGTTCAGAGTTGTATCTTTTATAAATCAGAATACTTCGTTGAAGTGTGGTGGCACCAAGTGGAATTGCAAAAATAATGATTTTTCTTTAATGTAGTTTGTGTCTATAAAATTAATATCTAGCTATTTCTTTCTAATATATTTCTCAAAATATATATTTTTGGAAAAAACGAATAAAAAAGTTTTCAAAATAAATAAATAAATAAATAAAATCATTGTTTTTGGTATAATTTGTATTTTTTTTAGTACACATGTAAAAAAAAAAGATGTTTGTATATGCACACAACCTTTAATGTACTACTATATAATGTACAATATAAAAACATAATGAAATATATGCTATATAGGATTTTTAAAAGAAAAATATGTAATTTGTTATTCTTTTATGTAATAATTTTGTATATTTTATCATTTTTTAAAGTTTTTCTTTTCTCCTGTTCATTCTGATTCAGACATTTCTATATTTTCTATTCTTGACAGATTTTTTTATCCAAAACTTTGGCAATAGATGAAAAATTATTCGGACAATTTCTTCAAATAACATTTATTTTATCAATTTATACAAATTAGCAAAAAAGTATTTTGTACAATATATTTATAGAATATTTATACAAAATAACTTCTATTGTTATCATATTTTTTGTTTTTTACCTTTCTTTAGGCAAGTTTTTTTTTTTTTTTTGCTATGGAAAATATTAATACATCCAATAATACTGTAAAACAGAAAAAATAATAGCGACCACCAAACAAGCTAAATATTTTCTAAATATTATTTTACACATATAACATTTTATTTCATATAGGTCTTTACACATGAAAATATACATTAATCTACATGCAAACACTTTTTACAACAAATTTTTTTATTAAACAAATTTTAATATTGGGTCTATGACTTCACAAAATTAAAGAAAAAATAGTTTAGAAGACATTCCTTCAGCATCACAACACAAATTAAGATATTTTTGATGAAATCCGAGAGCTTTCTGACCCTTCACAGACAACAAAACTGACACGTTCAAGACTCAGAAAGGTAGTAGGACATCTTTAAAAATAGTCCATGTGACCTCAGTGGCTCAAGCTACGAAAATACATTTGTGCGCAAAGAAAAACAAAATAAAACATGTTCAGAAGATGAACGAAGGTCTTACGGGTTTAGAATGAAATGAGGGTGAGTAATTAATGACAGAATCGTAATTTTTGGGTGAACTGTTTAAAAGCCCCTTCGAATAGCTATACGATTGATTTCAGCAATCTCCTGTATGTGATTGTTGTTTCCTGTGGCTCGAGAGCTCCCTTACGTGACCTGATCCCCTCCAAGAGTCGTACCGTATTCCTGGCTGTGTGCTGCAAATGTGTTGCTGTTTATCGAGTGCAGTAAAACTTTGGCATCTGATATCGCATCCCTCTGGGTATGTGGTGTATGCAAATGAGTGAATAAATAAAAACACGCTTCCATCCATTCCAACTCAAGCAAACGCTCTGTTCTGGGTCCTAGAATGGGACAGAGGTGTCTATTTTGGGGGTTGCGCTCTTTATTCATTAACGGCAGCCTCGTAGACTCCTTACTCGTAGGTATTCTTCAATTGTTTCCCCGTGGCTCCATTTTTACACAGTGCCGTAGCTTTTTCAAGGATAGTTTTAAAACGAAGGGCTATAATGTCTGTTGCTCTTGCCGTTTCCCACATTCTTCTGAGCTGTGTCTGTCATAATGTTGTGAAGGCTATAGACGGGGTTATCATTACGATTGGGGTCAGGGTTAAGTGGGACAGACAGCTCATTTCTGTGTAATGTTTGTGCAGCGATGCATTCGCCACTACAACACATCTGGAGGCAGCTGTACAGTGTCATCGGTCCAATCCAGACAGTCATAAAAACATCTTTCCACAGACCACTGAGCTGTTGCTTGAATTCACGGGGCCCTGGTGAATTTAATAATCTTTGGATGTGTCTAACTCCGTACATGAGGATGTGGTTTTATTCTCAATGTGGTGAAGTCAATGAGTTATGATTCATTCTGGTTCATTACATGACCACTGACGGCGACAGTTTGCACAAATTCATTAGGAGTAGATTTGCATAGCCTACTGTGTAGGTGTGGGATGTGAACTGACAGATGATTTCAGAGTTTAAATAAATAGCATTTAAATAGGTTTTTGTAATCCCGAATGGCCAAATGACTCTTATGAACTTAGTTCTTTTAAAGTGAATTAAAAACATACAGGCCGACCAGTGTTCTGACTGAATTCTGAACAAATGATTCTTAGGGACTGGTTCTTTTTAAACGAATCAAAATCATAAATCGTGACCAGCGTAGTCCGAATTATGAACAAATGAATCAAAATCAAACAGTGTTACTAGTTTAGTCCAAAGTATTTGAAATCATACATTGTGACCAGAGAATTTTGAATCCTGAATAGTTGAATCGAATCATCCTGCATGACACATCTTTTCTGAATCTTGAACAAAGGATTCTTACCACCAGTTTAAAAACTTAGCAGTGTGACGAGCTTGATCTGAATCATGAACAATATGATAATCGATGTAGAATGAATCCTGAACAAATGATTCTTAAATGCGAGCTTGCACTTTTTTTTTAGTGAATTATATCATACAGTGTAGTCCAAATCCTGAAAAAAATCCTGGTTCTATTAAAAAAATAATAGAAAACATACAGTGTGTCAAGTGCAGTACTCTGAACATTTGACTCTCATGAGCGGTTTCTTTTTAAGTGAATCAAAATCTTACAGTGCATACCACTGTAGTATGAATCTTGAACAAATGACTCTTATCCTCAGGTTCTTTTTAAAAGAATCAAGAACATATACAGTTACCAATGTAGTATGAATCTTGAACAAATGACTCTTATTGTAAGGTGGATTTAGGCCGTGTAGATTCCATAAGCGGGTCTTTATTAAATGGTCTGCTGAAAAAATCCAAATGGTAATCACAACTCGTAGTCAGGTCACAGGCTTTGGTCAAAATACAGGCAAAACAGTCCAATGGTAAACAAATCCAAAACAGTAATCCAAAAACGTGAGTCAAAAAGGCAAAAGCAATGGTCATAACAATAATCAGCAAAGGAGACATGAAAAACGCTTAGAAAGGCAGTGAACTGGAAATACTTCGCAATGTGGCATAGCAAACACATGGCTTAAATACAGGGTGACAGGAAATGACAAGACAGGAACTGATGTGGCAGGAACAGGAAGTGGCAGAGTTCAGAATTCAGGTGAAGGCTCCCTCTGGTGGACGGGAGCCTGATCAAACGTTACACTTATGACCCAGTTCTTTATAGAGAATCAAAAACCTAAAGCATGACCAGTCAAGTCTGATTCTTTTACTAATGATTCTTATAGGCTTATATCCACATATTAATTGGTTTAGCAGTTTTATTTAATATGAAATTTTTAGATTGCATTCATAGTGAAGGATGTGAAAAGTCATTAAGGCTTGAAGACAACAGAAATCTCAAGAATTAGTTTTTTCTCAATATTTATATCTCAAAAGTACTAAAATCATTAGTTAATGGAAACAAGGAATTGATACCTAGATTCTTATTGCTGTTTACAGAAAGTTTTTGTTGTTGTAAATCCCAATGCGTGCATCTGGGAAGTCTTGTACGCAACGTTCATAAATCAGGCATGTGTATCAAATTTATTTTGAATCCTAGTCACCATTTTGTCTCCTTACATTGTTTCTCCAGGAGACCCGACTGAGACGATAAAGAGTTCTAATTTGTGTCTTTTCCTTTCCTCTGGCTTGTTGTGTTCCTGATAGTTCATCAGGCATTTCCTGGACTTCCTGGTTTCTTGGCCCAGTCCAGCTGTGAGTCCACCTGCTCCGCTCGGAGATTCAGCTCGCTTTCCCATGACGGCTGGAGTCAATTAACGGCTCAGAAAAACCACTGTGCTGAGGTGAATTTAGATGCAACTGTCTGCCGAGAGGAGGAAAAGAGCCCAGTGCTGCAGAGACAGGTACGTATGAACCCTGCCAGAATCCAACAGTCACACACTCACGTCCTTGTTGATTCGTCACAAGCCGAGGCAGAGCTGAGTACGCTGGCGTTCGGCCATGTTGAATCAGTGCTTCGTCGTACAGGCGTGATGCAGCGGAGATGGAATGTGGCATTTTCTGTTCTTTGTGTACCTGTCTTCACCGTGTGGCCTAGAAACAAGGGGAACGTGCTGTGAGTAACTCATGGGATTTGGACCAGTGTTCCCGTAACATTGGAAGATAGGCCTAGAAATGCTGTTTTTGGCATGGAGCAGCAGGTACGTGACTGCGCTGTCAACGACTCAACTTCACTCATGTTCTTCTGTCTTATATCAAGCACGCTGAGTGTCATCTGTAATCTGCGATGATATACAGTAGGATCTGTAGTCTGTAGTGGAGCATGTAACATTTCTGTCATTTCATTTCATTTCAGGTCATCCATTACTGTGGTACCATAAAATGTATAATAAATGCTCATTTTTTACTCTACAGTTTCATTAAGCTGCCTGCTGCATGTTTGAAGCATGATTTTTCTTTACATATACTCTTGTAGTTTTTATTAATATTTAGTATTTACTTTTATATATTTTTAAATTATATATATATATATATATATATATATATATATATATATATATATATATATATATATATATATATATATATATATATATATAATATACTTTTTTCTGTTTTATCTTTTTATTTAGCTACATATTTATTCATTTTAGTACTTTACCTTAAACTTTACATTTTTCAACGTTTACAAATTCAGTTTCTTGCCAAGGCAATTAAGTTTTCTTGCCAAGGTTATTAAGTTTATTTTTTTCTTATATTTCTTATCACATGAATGTTTTCATCTTTATTTCAGTTCATGAAAATATTTTTTAATAATTACTGGCTATTTTATTTTAAATAGTCAAACTGGTTTGCACTGGGATTAAAATCTAAAATGCAAAAAATAAAATAGAATAAAAAATAAATAAATAAATAAATAAATAAATAAATAATATTAATAGTGAGTACATTTGTCTTGTTTTGCATGGAAAATTGAGTAAATATCCCTAAAACAATATTTTCTGTGTAAGTCAGGTTGTGTAAATTATTAACACATTATTAATATTTTTTCCCCAGAAAATATCTATTGAATTAAGTTAATATATTTGTCACGTTTTTTCTCTCTCATTTTTATTTTATTTTTTTACTCAAAATAAGAATAGTGAATGCTCTCAGTCAATCAAAAGGTCTTTTTCAGTAACGCAGAAATTGGCATAATCACTATAAAAATGTTTATAAAAAAATATTAAATATTTGTTTATGATATTTTTTGAATCATTAGAAGTTATCTCTTTTTCAGCCTATAACATCACAAATAAGGTTGTTTTTATTATCCAATTTCTTATACAACAAAGAAAATTGACACATTTTTGTTTTTCTGCTTTTTGTATTTTTCACCTGAGATAAACACTCCAGTGATGCCACATTTGTCTCCTCTAGAGTTTCAGGAGATATTCCAACAATGTCTCAATCTCTGCTAAAGTCAGATTTCCATATAAACTCAATTCTCCTCACATTGTCTCATCAGTGTCTTTTTAGACAATGTTGATGTCATAATTGAGAACACCAAGTCTTGAGCAATAAAATGAGTTTCAACTGAATGACGTTTTATTGACAGATATACTGACTACTCTGAAAACTTTACAGAAACCGCAATGTCTGAAAAATGACTTCTTCCTTAAAGTAGACGATAATCTCACGCCAAACAGTCAATCTCTCCATCTTCTAGCGTCATCGGCTGCCTCTCTGGTTACTCATGTTTGTTTGCATCTGTTTATTGATGTCTGGCTGTAGTTTTGTCTTCTTTCATAGGGACGGGGCTCTTGAGAACTAGAGGTGAAAGCAGGCTGCTATCAGATCCAGTCTGAAGTGTGTGGTTTCATTTGTGTTTTGAGATTAGAAATAGTCCAGACTTCCAGCCCATTTCCAAAATAATAGCTGAGCAATAAATTTGGCAATTTTCTGATGACTCGATGGGAAAATGTAGTGCTACATATCACCATTTTCCATTCAGCATTAAAGATAAAACCAAATATATTAAATATGCATAGCTTTTTCAGTTACGGTAATAAAAATAACCTCTTGTGTGAATACATGTACTTTTTAACTGAATCATTGAATCATTCAGACTGAATCGTTCAGTTATTCATATTGAGAAAATGATTTATTGAAAAGATCCATCTTCACAGAATGATTCATTCACAAATCTGGCATTAGAATCATTCGGAGCCAATCATTGAATCATCCAGGTTTCATGAACAGGTGCAATTGATTTACGGAAAAGAGCCATTTCTAAAGAACGATTCATTCACAAATCTGACACTGGGAATATTCTAAAAGAATTATTCAGGTTTTATGAAGAGGAGAAAGATCCATGTCTAAAGAATGATTTATTTACAAATCTGACTTTGGAATCATTCAGACTGAACTGTTGAATCATTCAGAAACGTTCAGGGCAATTAGATTTATGAAAAAATGTCTATTTCTATTAAACATTTGACATTGGAATCATTTAAACCAAATCACTGAATCAGTCAGGTTTTATGTACAGGTGCAACTGATTTATTGAAAAGATCCATTTAAAAAAAAAAAAAAAAAAAAAAAATTCATTCACAAATCAGACATTGGAATCATTCAGACAGAATCATCCAGGGTTTACGAACAGGAGAAATTCACCCATCTCTAAACGATGATTTATTCACAAATCTGACATTGGAATCATTCCTACTGAATCACTGAATAATTCAGAAACTTGCAGATTTTATGAACTAAATGATTTTATTAATTGAAAAGATCCATCTCTAAAGAATGATGAATGAAGAATGTCAATAAGGGAGAATTACTGGATCATTCAGACTTTGTGAACAGGAGTAATTGATTTTTTTAAAAGGTCCGTCTCCAAATAATGATTCCTCTGATTTTTGAATCATTCAAACCAAATCATTCAGACTTTATGAACAGGAGCGACTGATTGATTGGAAAGATCCATTTCTAAAGAAATATTTTTTTGACAAATATATCAAATATATGTTATTACAATATGTTATTACAAATTGCATTGTAATAGTTCAGACCGAATCATTGAATCATTTGTTTTTTATGAACTTGAGCAATTGATTCATTAAAAAGATCTATCTTGAAGACATTGATCTTTGTCATTTTTACTCCCATGAAGAACTAAAGCGGAAGCCCTAAGGCTCATTTTGTTCTATTTGTCACAGACATATGACTTCAGATATAACTCAAGAGTCATATAGATCACTTTGGTGCTTATCTTATCATCCTGAAGCTTGATGCTTTTTTGCAGTCCCCATTCATTGTATTTTTCATGGAAAAGGGCGACCAGCAAATTTCTCAAAATCTCTACTTTTGTATTCAATGAAAAACATTTGAAAACACACAAGAGTAATGACAGAGTTTTTAGCTTTGGGTCAGCGATCCCGCTAAATTCTTTGGGATCAACAACTTAAAACAAATCTCATGTGACTCATGACCGAAACAAATTGCTGGCCGAATAATTTCAGAAATGCAGAGAAGAATCAACAAGTGGGTCTGGGCAGAGACAGGGTGTCGTCGATGGTCTGGACTCCAGACTCCAAAACAACCCTACAGACTATAAACGCTGACTGAGTTGACAAGGAACTTGGCTCATCTTTTCTGGCTAGCATTCTGCTTTCAGGTCATTTTAAGCCGTACCTGCTTATCTTGGGTGGAGCGACGCATTCCTGCAGATTGGACAGGTCTGCTCTGGCCTCATGCCATCAAGCCTGAAGCGTGTACATACATCAGTGCACATGTTATCCTTCCATTGGATGCGTCTGAAGTGTGTTAGCAAATCATGAAAATCTACAATAGCAGCTGTCTTATAGGCTTATTTGCATTTGCACTAGTGGCAAATTTGAGCAGGCATGTATTGTTTGTTTTGGCCTCTTTTACGTAAAAAAAAAAAAAAAAAAACAGGCAGGGGAGCTCTGAATGTCGTCTTTATGATATAAACCCTTGGTAGCTTTGTTAGTGTTCGTTTGCAGTGTACTGGATCTCTGCAAATCTCTTTTGTTTGAATGCGTGATGTACTCATGTGTCGGCCGACCACCCAGACGCGGGTTTATAACAATAACACTTCCACTTCCTTCTGCTGATAACAGTACGGCTACATCAGAGGAGCAGACCCCTGTTTTAGGGAAACCGCTAGCCAAGCCTACATGTCTAAAACCTCCTCCCCACTCGTGTAATCTAAACACGCTAATCTGACTCTAAACTGTCATTATAGCAACATTGCTACAGTGTTAATGGTCTGAATGTATATATCTTTAGACCTTATTATGGATATCGCTTGCAGTGACTTTGCCAAGTAGAGTAAGATTGTGTTTCTGGACAGTGTTCAGAGACACAGATATTGTCTTGTTGAAAATGTTTGTTTGTTTATGAATTTAGGCAATATTGAGTTATGCTATTAACTTTCTATTTCAATGGCTTGCGGTCAGGGGTGAGCCTATGTGCTGGCACCAGCCCCCCAGGAATTTGGCAGGCCACCCCAGGTGTGCCCCTAGCAGATGTTTTGTAATGGGCTTGTTTTTAGTATATTTCTAGAACTAGTAGCGGATCCTGGCATGTGTAGGCAGCTGCCTAGGGCCACTTTCTTTTCTTTTTCTCATTATACTTAATTTGACATAGTTTCTATAGTGTGATCTTAATGGCAATGTTGAGAGCTCATAATGTTATGTAATCCATGTAATGCATGAGCACAGATCTCTCCGCTTGCAAGCGGATTTCCTTCACTCACACAAAACTGGACGTGTGCTTTTAAATATACATTGTTCTTTTATGAATTGATATTATGTGATATTATGTGAATGCTCAAACGTTGTCCTTGCAAAGCTGAAGTCCAAAATAGCAGGTGAAGAATAGGCTTCCCTCACTAAAGCATGCTGATTATAGTCAGCCTTCTCTTGTTATTTATTTTATTAATACTTATTTTAGTTAAAGGGACCATATAATGCATTGATACAGTATTTAAAATTTTTCTCTTATGTCCCCAGTGTGTATGTGAAGTTTTATCTCAATACCCCTCAGATAATTTTTATAGCTTGAAATTTAAGACTATTATTTAGCAAGGATCCTTAACATTTCTCAAAAGGGACGATAAAGAAATTTATAATGTTACAAAAGATTTCCGTTTCAGATAAATATTGCTTTAAAAATCACAGGAATAAATTACATTTTAAAATATATAAAAATAGAAAGTTATTTTAAATAGTAAATATATTTCTAAATTGTACTATTTTTGCTGTACTTTTGGATCAAATAAATGCAGGCTTGGTGAGCAGAAGAGAATTCTTAAAAAAACAAAAAAACAAACAAAATTAAAATTCAAAAACTTTTGACCGGCAGTGTGTATGTATTTAAAATAATATATTTAATACACCAAGTTAATATTACAATTTAGAAAAATTGGTTGAATCAATGATTCATCGACTCACTTTATAAACCCACTGGATGAATTAGTGTCTTTAAACTATTCTCATGAATAAATGATTAATTTAAGTAAACATTCTGTGGCAGTTACTTTCAAATGCGTATTTGCTCTATTTTGGTCGTACTACCATAGACATCAATATTTATATCCGAATGATAAACTTTCATCCCAGTATTTCTGTGATAATATGAATGCCTGTACGACAGAAATAATACCGTGTGGTTGAAAAGACTGTTTGTGAAGATGTTTCCTAACCAAACATGGTAAATGCTCTCTGTGTGTCGGCGGCAGCGCGGACGCAGATCTGAATGATCCGCTAAGACTTTGTCAGAACTTTAACAGACACGAGAGAATCGTTGTCATTTAGAAATGAGATTGTGTGGTTGTCGGAATCGAGATCGCGAACTTTTAACGATTAATCATGCAGCTCTAGATCGTGCAGCCTATTAACACAATCAAGCCTAGAAAAAAAAAAAGTCAACCACCTTTTTAATTGAGGCAAGTGAGGCATGCAGTTTTTTAGATTGTTTAGGTGTTTTTGTTGTTCTTGGTTCTTTCATGACCTCCAGAATGAGTCGTCGTTGCGCTCTTTGAGTAATTTTGGTCGGCAGGCCAATCCTAAGAAGGTTCACCACTGTTTTAAGTTTCCCCCGTATGTGGATTCTGGCTCTGACCTTGGTGTGCTGGATTCCCAAAACCTTAGAAATGGCTTTATAACCTCTTCCAGACTGATACACGTCAACTATTTTGTTTCTCATCTGCTCTTGAATTTCTTAAGATCGCGGCATGATGTGTTGCTCCTTTACGCATGCTTCACTTTGTCAGACAGTATTTATTAGATTTTATGTCTATATAGTATTTTTATACATTTTTATTTATTAGTTAAGTTATTTAATATTTCAACTTGAACTAAATGAAAATCAAAGTCTAGGGAAAAAAGTAACTTTAAAAGTTGCATTTATATATTTAAAGGTTATCTAGAGACATCATAATTGTTTTTTTTTTGACTGTCTAGTCTAATTTATAGTTGTGTACTGGCTCCAGGCAGTGGTGCAGTTTGACATGTATGGAAGATTACACAACAATCATCACGGCTGGTGAGAGGAAAGACTCATTAGGATGATGGAAAGTCCCCACGGTTGTACCTACACATGTGAATATAGCTCAAGGTATATGTGCACTCTGCTAACAATTTTGTTAGCGTGCTACTTATGAAAGATTTATTGCGCTAAGTAATAGTTGTGTTTTTCCCTCGCGGTTTGCTTGCGAGTGATAACACATTGTTTTACACGATGGAAGCCTCTGCCAGCTCGTTTACCCCATTCTGTCTAGACTTAATGTTTGATGATTAATGTTAATTGGGAGCAGTGCAGAGATGAACTCCGAGCCGTCTGATTGACAGTCTGCTATTGCAGTCATTTTCTGGATGAGTCGAGCGTCAGCTACACAGGTTAAAAGGTGATCATCGTCTGCAGACGTCAGTAAAGTTCACTTTCGGGTCTGCTCGACGGCCCGCGGACAGAGTGATAGACGATCGGGACAGTTGATGGAATCGTCACTGTCTCAATCAGCCCAGTGCTGTGCATCATTACGAAAGTTTATCCTTGCCACATTTTTAAGTATTCCCCACAAGGAGAGCACAAGGAGATGTGAAAGTGAACTCGATTCTTTTACTTTTTTGGAAAATTTGTATAATGATAAACATTTTAAAACCAAACATATTACTTTATTAAAAGTAAATATTATCTCTGCGACAAAGAATGATGTTGTGAGTTTTTTGGACGTATACTTTAATTTCAGTATTGGGGGTAAAGCGGTAGGTCTACAAGAAATGCGAGCTGTAATGTAACGCCAGGTGGCGCAAATTGGGCGATGCTATTGTGACAAACGTGTGATAAAAAAAAGTAAATAAAATTCAGCTTGAGCAGACAATTCTCATTATGCATTGTCATGCAAGTCAATCAGCGAAGCGCTTATTGACACGTCAAGTTTGACATGTCCAGTTGTATCAGAAAATAGAGGAGAGCATTATGTAATGATTTTATTTGTACGAGTGGCACAAAAACATCCCACGAGCAATCTAGAGCAATACACATTTGGTGTGCACACAGCATAAATCCTAATTTCACTTTTGGTGTGAATAGGCCTTTACAGTTGTCAAAAATGTAACTTTGGGGTTTTTTGTCATTTAAAAATAAGCATTATAACCCACATTATAAAGTTATCATATTGAAGAGGAATGCCTTTAGACAGAAATATGCATTTGATAACGTTTTGGCGGACAGATGAAAGAAGATCCGTCAGTGTGCATTTGATCGCTGTTTAGCTTCAGATGTTCAGTAAGCGGTCAAATGTGAAGAGTTTTTTTATTTTCATTTCCATGTCAGTGGTAATCTTTAAATGCCTATGAACTCTGCAAGTTCACTTTATTCTGATATTGTCAAATAACCCAAAAATGTAACTATTTATTACTATACAAAGCAAGGGACATGCAATAATAAAGCTTGGCTTCTGTTAAAATAGACCTGATCATTCAAATAAGTAAAAATATTACCTGTCTAAATAATAGCATGTTATTGTATAGTACCAATGCCACATATGGTTTGAAGCAGAGCCATAGGGTTGAAGTAACTAGCTACTTAAGTAAAAGTATCTTAATAGTTACCTTAAACAAAGTTCTTAATTAAAGATCGAACATGTTGGTGTCATAAACGTGTGTACAGGATGTTAATTCAGTAAGGAACATGGACTTTTCTTGAATGATTCAGTCAAAGAATCTCTTCAAAAGAATCTTTTGAACTGAACTGCAGTTGAATGTTTTTGATTATCTAAAAACAACCAGAAAGAGGCATTTGCTTGTGATTCAGACGTTGCTTAATGTGCTGTATATTTGTTTAGTTTTGCGTGCAGTGCTTGAGGACTCAATTGAAAACTCTTCAGATGAAGCACCGCCGTCCTCCATCCAACCCCGGTCTTAAATACATGGCATCGCGGTAGACAGAATGATCCTTATTATTATGCTGATGATGGTCAAAACATCTATTATTGGTGTATTTTCAGGTCTATCTCGCATTGGCTTGCCGGCTCGTCTAATCCCAGATTTTACCCCTGTGAGCGCCATCAAAAACCCAAGACACAGAAAAGCACACAAACACTGCCACCATGACGCCTAAATGAGTGTTTTCCTGGATGATATGCCAGTGAAGGGTTTCCATCATTACACTTCACCTTTGTAATAATGAACACCAGTAGATGATCGTCATGCAAAGAGTGGCAGCTGGCGGAGGATTTGTTTGTGCGCGATTTATGGACGATTCATAAGCCAGTATCCATATTTCTGCATCTTCAGACGGTTTCTGAAGGAAACTGTTTTAACACCTGCTTCAAAGCATTGCTAGCTGCTCAATGACAAAGTCTTGCCATCGCCGACAGGCAAATTACAGTTTAGCGTCAGTCTGGTTTCCACTACGACTGCCTTTCCGTCATCTTTCTCTGCTCATCCAGTGCAAAAACATGTTCCAAGATGAGCCGTCTGATAATAATGTATCTTCTGAACCTTGAACATACTCCAGTATCTGCGCTGATTTATCTCCTGAAGGAAAGTATTTCACCCTGACAGGAGATTGTAAGGTGGCCCGATGCGAGAGTTTCAGATGGTTGACATTTAGTGGGTCGTGTGTTTTTGCCTTTACTGCCGATGAGTTTGAACTTTATGCAGGTTGTGTGCGTATTTATAGAATCGCCAGTCATGGGAACTGTGTTTATCCCTTTTCCTCCGAATTTCACATTAGCACACACTACTTCCTGCCACTAGGGGGGAGGCCATAAGCACGGTTGGAGCACTCGAAAGGGCATTCTGCTGGATGGATGCAGTGAACTAGGTTACACATTGGAAAAGGGCAGACAGTGTTTAATGTTTGTGCAGGTTGGTCTTGGTCACTTTTAATTCTTATTTCTTGTAAAAAAAAAAAAAAAAAGGTTTGTATTAGGAGTGCATATGATGATCAAGGGGTCTCATTAAGTAGCATCAAGCAATATCAAGTGTGACAGAAATATAACCTGGACGCTGGAAAGAATAAATAGGCTACAGATCAGTTTTTGGCATCACAGAAGGGGCTTGAAGAATAACAGTTCCTGCTTTGATTGAAGATGACATCAGAGATATTACAGAGATGAAATGCTGATGAACTTTGCTGTCAGATCCATGAGATATATAACATAGATGTTTATATTAGTTTTTTATCTCTGTGATTTAAATACACAGCCTTGTTCTTGTCGTAAATCATCTAGGCTAGTGATTCCCAACCAGTGGTATGTGTACAGCAGGGGTTACTTAACAAAACACACACACATATATATATATTTTACTTTTTCTTTACAAAAATATTTATAACCATTATCATGTAAATTGCTAGTTGTATATAAATTATTATTGTCATATACATTTTTTATATAATTAATAATAACGGTTATTTTCTTTTTTTTTAAACTTGATTAAATTTATTTAAACTATAAGAAATGTAAAAACAAAACAAGATTTTTTAAATAGTTTATTTGCTCCAAACTAAATTATGCTCTAAACTAAATGATAATTTAGATAATTAACAAGTATTATATATATATATATATATATATATATATATATATATATATATATATATATATATATATATATATATATATATATATAATTTTGATTAATTGATTGTTTATATTTAATTTTTTTTTATAAATTGTTTAAATTATAATTGATTTCATTCACTTATTTATATCTATCTATATATATATATATATATACTTATTTATTTGATAACATCTGCATAGCCCAGGATGAAACATCAAATCTTTTTGAATAATTATTTTATTGTTCTATTCTATTCTATTCTATTCTATTCTATTCTATTAACCAGTAGACAAATGGTATAATGCTACAAACAGTTGCTAGGTACTGAAAGACTTTCCCTCACTTTATTTATTTGATACATCTTGGCATAATTCTTTAATTATTATTATTTTTTTTAATATACTTTGTATTCTTAATCTGCATAGTCCAGGATGTCTTCAAATGTATATTTTATTTTATTTCATTTTATTAATTATTTCATTTTATTTTCTTCCAATTCTAAACGATAGCAGACAAAAGGTCTAATTTCACTGAAGTCTTAAATAAAACCCTTTTTCTAATTTGATGAAATTTGGGAAACACCAGTGCCAACTGCAAACACCTGATGGTTCTCCTAATGCATCACTGTGATGTCTTCAATCTACTCTTGTCAGTGATCCATATTTTTCATTCTTTGTCATAAATGTGGCTCTAAGCAGTTTTTTTCTTCTCTTTTTCCAGTGTCTATAAGTCACTGCCAAACTCTGTGCCAGACGTAACATTTCATGAAGCTATCACAAGCCCAAGCCAAAGTAATTATTTCGCTTAATTTTCAGAACATTTTTCAGGGCAAGGAAAAACAAAGTCTTGGATATTGTTGTTAGACATTTGAATCAGTAGTTCAAATGTGTAGATTATTATATTAGCATTCTTAGATGTTGCTGCCTGACTAGGGAGCGATAAAATTCAAGTTGAGTTATTGAATTGAAAATGCCAAAACCATGTGTGGAGTAACTCTTCATACTCCTCTGATAAACATTCATACAATATATAACACACACAATTGTACTTGCACAGATCTTTTTATCTATTTATTTTTTGCTGTATATTTTAAATGACATTTGCTTAATGATTTTTTTATTGGAGTCCAAGATGTGGATACATCCATTATGTGCCATAGCGGTCTTTTTATTTGTAATTTTTTTTTGCAGTCTTGGAATTTCACATTCTGCGTTTTGGAGGCCCCCTTGCAGTCAAAGGGCCCACAGCGTTGGCCCCACTGTCCCAGACCATAATTTAACCCTGGCAATATTACATCAAAGTTTCCAAGCGTTCTGAAACTGTCATGTGCTGCATAAACTTGAGATGAAAAAGTGGAAAATAATGCAGATGTCTGTAAATTTTCATTATTTTCTCTCCCCTGCCGTTTTTGCCGTATAAAGCTCTGCGAACGTGATTTCCAATATCCTGTGTGTTTTGGAAAAGTGCGGAGTGCGAGGGCCTGTCTGATGTTTTCAGGCAGAAGATTTACGAGACCCTGCAGTTAGTCCTCATGCTCCGGCCATCTTTCAAATAATCTTCCACCATGTGCGTTTTCCCCCTTTGGAGACATTTGGCGTAATGACACAATGGAATCACCTCCTTATCGACCTGTGAGCAAATGCTGCTCACTCCTGCAGACTTTCCATTGCCTTCTGAAGTTTCTTTGCCAGGTTTCTAGGATTGTGACTCAAAAGCAGCTGTTAATGGTCTTGAACATGAACCAAGAGAGGCGTAAGAGTGTCCCATTTATTTAGCAGATGTGGTGCTCATGTGAGGAATAGGAGTTTGAATCTGGCTTGCAACGTTTTCTGATTCCAATTTACTTTCTTCTCTGTTATTTTTTTCTTTATTTGCATTTATGATTCTGTGAAAAACCCTTAAAATATTTATTTAACAACCCTTAATGTAGCTTTGTAAAATTACAGTTGAACCACTTGGATTATTTTTTACGTTGTCCATACTACACTGTTAAAAATCGCTGTAAAAAAACGGCCAAATTTTGACAGTAACATGCTGTTTTTTATTAAAACAGTGCATTCTGGGTAATATTCATCATTTTCATGAAGGTAGCCTGCTGCTATACACTCACCTAAAGGATTATTAGGAACACCTGTTCAATTTCTCATTAATGCAATTATCTCATCAACCAATCACATGGCAGTTGCTTCAATGTATTTAGGGGTGTGGTCCTGGTCAAGACAATCTCCTGAACTCCAAACTGAATGTCAGAATGGGAAAGAAAGGTGATTTAAGCAATTTTCAGCGTGACATGGTTGTTGGTGCCAGACGGGCCGGTCTGAGTATTTCACAATCTGCTCAGATACTGGGATTTTCACACACAACCATTTATAGGGTTTACAAAGAATGGTGTGAAAAGGGAAAAACATCCAGTATGCGGCAGTCCTGTGGGTGAAAATGCCTTGTTGATGCTAGAGGTCAGAGGAGAATGGGCCGACTGATTCAAGCTGATAGAAGAGCAACTTTGACTGAAATAACCACTCGTTACAACCGAGGTATGCAGCAAAGCATTTGTGAAGCCACAACACGCACAACCTTGAGGAGGATGTGCTACAACAGCAGAAGACCCCACCACCCATCTCCACTACAAATAGGAAAAAGAGGCTACAATTTAATGCACCATGTCCCAAAGCTCGAATCATTTCAAATTGGTTTCTTGAACATGACAATGAGTTCACTGTACTATAATGGCCCCCACAGTCACCAGATCTCAACCCAATAGAGCATCTTTGGGATGTGGTGGAACGGGAGCTTCGTGCCCTGGATGTGCATCCCACAAATCTCCATCAACTGCAAGATGCTATCATATCAATATGGGCCAACATTTCCAAAGAATGCTTTCAGCACCTTGTTGAATCAATGCCACGTAGAATTAAGGCAGTTCTGAAGGCGAAAGGGGGTCAAACACAGTATTAGTATGGTGTTCCTAATAATCCTTTAGGTGAGTGCATATTGTAAATTAACAACTTTCAAAGTAGACACTCAGATGCTGTGTTTCAAATCACACCCTACACCCTCATTCACTATTCCTACATGATTTTACTAATATAGTCCACCTTACAGAGAGAATGAAAACTAATGAGTGAATTCAGACACTGATGAACAGCTGCTATTAATGAGCAGAATCACTGAAGAAAAGAGAAACAAGACAAACACAAGAACCACAGCTGACTTCAGCCACAGCATTGAAATCAATTAAAGATTTAAACAACTCACAAACAGCTTTACTGGCTTCTCTCATTACTAACAAGACTGACTTTATTTCTGTCAGATCAGCGATCAGAGATCAAAATATCTTATTGAGGATTACAGAGATTTAGATGATGTTTTACTGTTTCGTTTGATGTCACCATTGTGGAGATCAGTGTTTGCTTTAGTTGGGCTCCTGACCCTTGACTTTTGAACTTCAAGTTTTGTTTGATTGCTGTATTTGTGTCTTTATGATACATCTGTTATAGCAATATTTATTTGGATGGTCAAGTGATTATGGCTGTTTCTGTCAGCCATGATCTACTAGATTGACTTAAACTGTTCCTAGAATAATTTGGTGTTGAATTTGGTGTTTTCTTTAATTTTATAAGATAGAACGGTAATGTGAGAACCAGAACATATGGATATAAGAACAGTTTAGGTTTGACATTTTTTGAGCTTCAGTGTCAACAACACTCAAAGAGAGAGATCAACAATCAGCATATGAATCTCAACAATGGTGACAATCATAAGGTTAATGATGCAATGCATGCGATGCACCAGAAAAAAAGTCACGGCTCAAGAGCCAAATTAAAGTAAACACTGATCTCCATCATGGTAGTGAAAAAAAAACAAAAACAAAAAAAAACACCTAAACCTCTTTAACTCTCAATAAGATCTTTTGTAGACATCTGACAGAAATAAAGTCAGTCTGGTTAGTAATGTGAATCTGGTGAAGCTGTTTTAGGAGTTTAGGAGGAGAGATTTGATGTATTCTTTTATTTCAGTTGATTTCATGTAAGGCTGTGGCTGAAGTTAGTTGTAATTCTTGTTTCTCTTTCCTTCAGTGATTCTGTTTGTTAATAGTAGGTGTTCATCACTAATGCTCAATCATCAATTAATCACATAATTATCTCATTAACTTCACTGATTCAGTTTTCCTCTAACACTCTGTAGTGTGCACACATTATATAAGTGTTCATTTAAAACTGGGAATTTTGGTGTGGGGTTTAAAGGGTTAAAGATTTAAGATGAAGAAAAAACTGCATGAAACGTAATTTAACAGTAATAAACTAATTAATTTACAGGAAACAAACTGTAGAAAAACAGTTATTTACTGGCACCCCTGCTGCCAGTAAATAACTTTTTCTACAGTTTGTTGTCGCTAAGTCAAGGAAAAAACAGCAATATACTGTAAAACTTAAAAGTCAGATTTACAAAATGAAAAAAAGTTGAACATCCTTAGAAAAAAAGTTATGCAAAGTCATACACTGATAATGAGAGTAAATACTGAACTCAACTGTATTAATGTGTGTGTTTGCACAAGAGAGATCTGTTAGTTTAATGTTGTTTTTGGTCCGCCATTGTGCTGGAGAGTAGAGCCGGTGCTTCAGTCAATGATGAGCCACAAACACTGATGTTTTACTGCTTTATATAAAGACAGTAAATATGGAGTTGCTGATACAGTGATGATTGCTGTGTTGAGTACTTCAGCACATACATGTGTGCTATAGCTGACAATGAACGGCAGCGATTTGAGTAAAAGTCATGCTTTTAGTTACTTTACTATTACACAAAATGTTTGCAGTTTTATATTAAGAAATATTCCTTCTCAATGGACTCAAATATAATAAGCTCACAGTACTAACATTTTATGAACGCTTTTAAATTAAACTAATATTTTAAACTTGAGTTGTTTGAAGCAGTGGGAGTGGAGTTAATTTCCATGGTAGAATCATGGTAAAACACTGTAAAAAAAAAAAAAGAATTATAAATTAATGGTTGAGAGCTGTAAATCAACAGTACTTTACTGTTATTTAACGGCACAGTTTTTTACAGTGTACTTTTCTGGACCTTGATTGTGTTAGACATCATCCTTGTTGTCTGGAGAATCAAAAAGCTCTCAGATTTAATCAAAAACATCTTAATTTGTGTTCAGAAGATGAACGAAGGTCTTTGGAATGACATGAGGGCGAGTAATTAATGACAGAATTTCATTTTTTGTTTTGGTGGACTATCCCTTTAAAGTGACACACCTTTACTCTTTAAACTATGCCAGTTTATGGAAGTTGACTCTAAACATTATTTAATTTAATAATCTTTTCTGATAAGAATAAGAGTATGAAGAACATATGAAAAACATAGAAAATATGAAGAACAATTTAATGCTGGCCTACTTACGATAGATATCACTGTAGCGTTTGCAGATGTAGCAGAATGCTTTCGACTATGGATCTCACATAATACGGTCATGTATGCGGTCATAAAAGCACATGACGGTTATTGAGTTAGGAAGTTAATCCGTTTTCATGTTCATACAGTTTTGTTGAGTTCCTGCTGAGGTGACTTGACAGTTCACGTCAAAAGCTGCTGGACCATTGCCACCTCCACATCACTCAACATTTCCACTCGCAGCCCTCATCTAAAGTTGCTATTTTAATGTGATCTGAGTTAGATAAGAAAACACTCCATGTTTTCATATCCCACCGAGCGCCCATTTCATCTATCCAGCCTTGACAGGTTGACATAGAGTGTGTGTATGTACTTTGAGGGGTTTGAGGGAAGTTCATTCGTCTTATTCTTGCCTCCTTCATATAGGCTCATCTCTGCTGTCGTCGGGATGTGTTTGCGTGTGTGGTTGTGGGTCTCGGGTGGAGCGGTCAGTGGAGGTGTGACCCTGGCTGTGTGTTAAACTGCTCACATATGCGACAGTAGCGGGGGTCAGGGACACTTGGTGGATGTTGTTTGCCCTTGACTGGGGTGCGTTAAACCACTCACAGCTGTTGTGCTTGGGGGAACGGGAGATTGAGAAACAAACTGTCGAATGAGGCGAGAAATCAGAAGAGAAGAGGCCTGTATTTGTATACAGTGCATTTCTTGCCTTTTTATTCAGTACAAGTTCGATTTGGAGTGAGTTTGGTATCTTGGGAAAATCCAGTTCCACACTTGTTTTGTAGAATGAATGGGATGTGGTTGTCATGGAGATACTGGGTCAATGCCCACCTGGAAAGAGTCTGTGTGCAACAATACTGAAGTACATTTCAGTATTAAACTGTTTTAATGGGTTCAGTAGGTAATGCGTATGATGCACAAGATCTAAAGTTTACTGTTGTTAAAATATGCTATTTATAGCCTTTTATATCGCTGCGCAAATTAGCATTTCATATGTACATATTTTTTTATGGTTTTCAAAATGCAAAAAATCTTAAGCAAATCACATACAAAGCATTTCCTTTTTGTATTTGTGTGTTTATAATCTTTTTTCTTTGTGTGTAAAGGTGTTTATCTTTGGGGAAGTCGTGGCCTAGTGGTTAGGGAGTTTGACTCCTAACCCTAGGGTTGTGGGTTCAAATCTCGGGCCGGCAATACCACAGCTGAGGTGCCTTGAGCAAGACATTAGACCCCAAACTGCTCCCCGGGCACCGCAACATAAATGGCTGCCCACTGCTCCGGGTGTGTGTTCACTGTGTGTGTTAACTGCTGTGTGTGCGCACTTTGGATGGGTTAAATGCAGAGCACGAATTCTGAGTATGGGTCACCATACTTGGCTGAATGTCATGTCACTTTCACAAATAAACCGCTGCTGACGTGACTGAATTTGAATGCTTGGTGTATTTCTACATTTTTTTTTGGCATAATACAGATTTTTTATTTTGCACTCCTGACTTAAATGACTAAATTACTGTTACTGCAACAAAACAGTGGTCAAATATCGAAGCTAGAGTCTTTAATCTTTCTACTGATTTGTGATGTGTGATGTTTAACGTGATGTGAAAGTGAAACATCAATAATCTGGGATTTTTGATGGGGGTTTTAAACACAATTTTTCACAATGTTTTCAGCTACAAATAATAGTTTAGAATTCTCAATCCATGTTTTTTTTTCAAACCCATTCCATAAAATGTCTTGATAAATCTATGGAAAAAATCTGCATATTCATGTTACATATCAATAACTAGCGACTGTTGAATGACAGTATGGTTTACTAATCATAAATTCAAGACATCTGAAATGAGACACTGGGCTTTTAACATCTTTTTCCCCCTTGTATTTTGCCATTTTTTTCACCATTGTATAAATTAGATAGCCAAAATGTGCTTTTTACTGTTTTGTCTTGCCTTTCAAAGAAATAGTCTATTACAAAGCAATAATAAAAAATATTTAAGGCTGAACATTTTCAATGTTCTAGCAGACATTATACCAACAAAACTGTTTAACTTAAAATTAAGTTAGTAAAATAAAAATATTTTGGCTATTTTTGAGACTACCTTTTTAAATCAGGCATGTGATTGTCTGAAGACAAAACAAGAAGGAAAGCTGGACACTTTGAGCTGCAAATCCGCATATTAGACTGATTTCTGAAGTATCACATCACACTGAAGAGTGGAGTAATTATGATGAAAACTCAGCTTTGATCACAGTAATCAATTACATTTAACTATATATATATTCACATACAAAACAGCCATTTAAAATTGTAATAATATTTCACATTTATTTCACATTTCATATGTATTTTTTATTGTACAAATAAATGCAGCCTTGCGGAGCAGGAGAGACTTCTTTTAAAACATAAGAAAATACAACCGATCCCAATTTGCACACCGTGTTAATGTTATAATAAAGATATTAATAAAGCTGTTGTAATTATGTAAATATCTTTTTAATTTTATTTTACAGCACAACAGTAAAATTACAATACTATCATTTATTAATGCTGATGGAGCTCTTGTTTTTTCTCAACTTTTATTTTGGCCAAAATCCACAGTAGGACCTCAGTACTTCTTTTTGTTTCTTTTATCAAGCAGATAGCCCCGCGAGCTCATGCAGTGCTGTCAGAATGTCGTGTGTGTATTAGAAAACATAATGTCCTGCAGTTCATTAAGTAATTTTTTAAGACCATCACCCTTTTCTCTTTTCACGGAAGACATGCAATGCAGTGCTAAACAGTCTCATGCTGTCGAAGTTTGAAATGATTTTTGCATCTCTCTCAGCTTTAAATGCTTCCACAATGCCGACATGTTTTCTGCATTAATGTATGCCTCTATTTGATTGCGTCACATCATTGTTCGGTACAATTTATTCTGTATTTTTGCCTATTCAGCCGAACACCGACATAACTTTTTTGCTATCTTCGGTGAATAATTTCGGTTGCTAAATATTTTGTGCATCCCTAGTTTTTAATTATTTTCACCCCTAAGCAAAGACCAAAAAACCTTCGCAAGTACATATCTGGGCCTTTCATTAGAGATGGGTCACCACAGGGAGCGCTGACGGTGTCTAGCGGGATTTGGTAACACGTGCAGAGGCACAGGCGTTGAGTAACTTTCTCCTCTCATGAAAGTGTCACTTTAGCACGGCGCCTCTGAGTTCCAGAATCCAGCTGGCTGGGAAAGCTGTCTCCCATAAATGTTCGTTTGCCTCATTAAAGTATGCCATGCTTTTTGATTCTCAGTGTTGTAAGTTGTGTTCCCTCCTCCAGTCCTGGACGGCGCTCAGACTTCACATCCCAGCATGCATGTGCGTATATTGCTCGTCTGTTTTCGCGCAGACAGAAGGTTTGAGGTTGCTTTTTCGTTGTGACTGCAGATTGTGGCGAATCCAAGGCATCGGTCAAAACAAAACCCATGTGCTGGAACATATGCCATTTTCACTCAGCGTGGATTATTTCTGTACTATATTTGTCTTTAATAGGCAATTGAAATTGAGGTACCTTGAAAACGTCCGACTGACTGACCTCGCAAGAGATGCATGAACTCATTAGTACGCTTCAAGAACCATAAAAAGGCCCCTTTGTTCATAAATATAGCTCAACATAATGTATTTGGTGGGTTTTTCCCCTCTTTTTCACTCTTCTTTTGGAACATGCGTCTTGTTCGTTTGCACCTCGCCTATTGGTTTGCGTCATTAACCACATTAAATAATCCACTGTTTGTTGTGTATTCCTGCATCATTTGCTTAGAATGGAGTGTGGCATTGTGTTTTTATAGTGAACAGATGCTAAAGAGCATGTTTGGAGGATATTACATTGTCCAGAAAGAGTCCTCAACACGCTTGAGAGACTTTCCGATTATGTGTCCCAAAGACAGCCTTTTAATGAAGCTCTTGAAGTTCGGTCCGCTGTTACCAAATCATTGGTTTGATTAACATCACTACTGGTCCACTGCTACTCAATAGACAGATCCTTCTCACGAAGGATCAGCGTAATGTTTAGACCTTATGAATATGATTTTTGTTTTGTTTATCCCAAAAACAGTTACTTGCACAGCTGCAGGGTGGAGTTATTTGGGAAACAAATGGGAGGAATCACAAAATTCCTTTTGATCTTTTACTCTACAATTTGGCTTTGCATTAATTGGACTTAAAATATATATATTGATTGACTGGACAGCAATTTGTTTTCATCATCTCCTAGATACAGAATATCTGTATAATTTCCACCAGTTATTGCAAATTTCTTTTGTAAATAAAATATACCTTTTTTTCTTGATGAACATTGAAAGTAATAATAAATATAATAACTGTCAATATATTAATTGACAATAACAATTAACAAAAGTACTCCTGCTAACTGTTAATAGTTATTATTTTAAAATACTAATAAATGTAGTCATGTTTGTAATTATACAATTATAAATCTCTGTATGATTTCCTGGAAAATGTATCATTTTAAGTTAACTTAATTTACACACGTAGTATTAATAATTAATGATTTGAAAATATAAGAATTGTTGATGTATTAATCTTCAAAAATGTAAAATTTTTTGTAATTTCTGTATGATTAAGTCTTAGAATGTTTAGAAATTTAAAAGTATAAGTTCTGTGTAATTTGCATCTGTTACTGCAAATTTTCTGTGCAATAAAACATAACGTTCCATGACAGTTAACATTGTATAATAGAATTTCTACTACTACTACTACTACTATGAATTAATGTTTTTAAAATGTATAAAGTTTTAACATTATACAGGTTTAGATTTAGTGGGGATAGAGAGACCATTGGCAGGGCCAAGCCAGCAGAAAAAGTCCTTATTGTTGAGATTTTTCATTTCTTTTTTTTTTAAATCTTTTAATTATATCTTTATTGATTTATTTATTGTATGAGTGACACAGTGACCTGTGATGTTGCAAGAAAAACAGCTGAATGATTCCATGATTCCATGATTTGATATTAATAATAAATAACTATTTTAAATATTTTTTCTCTATTTACAATTGCACTCAGTTGTTCATTTTGGACCCAGTTTAGGCTGCTTTGAACAGGTTTTTGTCCAGATTGATTAGTCAAATGGCATTAAAGGCTTAGGTGATTGAAATAATACTTTTATGTTTTTAAATTTTATACATCTGGGTGGTCCTTTGCCAGCTGAACAGCAACCATTGAGATGACCGAAACGTCCTCCTTGGATGTTTGTACTATGGGGCCTCATAGAAACAGATCTGCTCTGAAAACTGCCAGTTTGAAAGTTTGCACGATATTTTCCTTCTATTACTTCACTGAACTGCAGTACAATTTGAGTCCTGTGCAGTTGACTAGTTGATGTCATGCTGCCCTAATCTAAAGAGAGGCTTTTAGAGTTGTGGTGGTGTTAAAGCAATCTGTTTCCCATCTTAATATTCCCTGCTAGCATGAAATGAATCCATTGCAGTTTTTATGTGAAATCAAGTGGTTAAACTCAGTTCACTAATGACACTTTTACTGTTTGACACCAATTTGCAATTGACTCACAATGAGTCGACTGCTCGTTTATCATCATTTTAATTTGACATTAGCACGCAGGTCTCTTTCGAAACATCCTCACCTTCTTATCTTAAAGCAATCAGCACACCAAAGAAAATATACAAGTATGTTTTGAAATTAGCTTATGATATCTGATTGGCCAGGACTGTGGAGTTATTGTTGTATGATTGGTCAGTGAAAATAGATTCAGGCTATCTGAAGTGTAATAGCAGTGAGTTTTGGGGGTTTCCGTGAGTTCACAACCCACTTTTTTCTAGACCTCCAAACCATACATGTACATTCAGCATCCATTCCCAAAGTCTGTCTCAATGAATGCTCAGAATTTACCATGAACATCTTTTAATCTTAACTACCTGCTGATAATTCAGAGAAATTGCCCAGCATACTCAAAATTATGAAAAGTTTCAATGATTTTCTCACACTATAAGTTTCTCACACAATTATGTTCATGTCCCTTGTGATTTTTGTGATTTAAATGGTATTTAACTTTTCCCTGAGTGTGAAAGTGAGCTTTTTGTTACACAAAAGACAAGAATTGAAATAAGCTAAGTCTCTGTCTGCATGATACAGATGTCACAAAGAGGTACTGCTGAACTCCCCTGTGTACAGGTCTCCAGAGCTGTTTCAATCCATAATTTATGCCAAAAGTCAAAATATCACAAAACAACTTCTGAGTAATGCAGCGTTTCCATCTCATGTGGGAAAGTGGTGCATAATATAAATGGAATTAGATATTATAGGAACTGGTTTTGATACTGTTGATCACAGACTATTGCTTCCTTGTCTTGACAGAGTGTTTGGTGCATCTATGACTGCATTGAGGTGGTTGAGGTCTTATTTTATTGACTGCTTCCAGTTTGTTTCAATGGGTTGTTATAGGTCCGAGATTAGCTCTGTCTCCACTGGTGTTCCTCAGGGGTCAGTTTTAGGCCCTTTACTTTTTAACATTTATGTCACCTTTATGCCATCTTTTGATACCTATCTGGCTTCATTATCATTTTTATGCAGACGATATGCAGATTTACAGTACATACATTTAAAACCTCATGAGTTCCATGCTTATTTGTCTGACTGAATAACTGAGATTGAATATGGATGACTAATAATTTAATGTGTTTCAACGGTGGTAAAGCTGAATATATACTCATTGGTTCCCGTCATCAAAATATTGAAACATTGCATGCCCTGGCTCCACATTACCTTACAGAATTGTTACACCTGTATACTCCTAATCGCATACTGTGCTCCACTCAGTCAAACTTGCTGGTTCTTCCTCAAACATGTCTAAGATATACGGGTGATAGGACTTTCTCTTTCTATGCACCTGTCCTTTGGAATTCTCTGCCTCTTGAACTTTTCAGATTTACGATATTTTTAAAGTTCAACTTAATTATTGCAGTTTACACTCACTGGCCACTTTATTAGGTAAACCTGTTCAATTGCTTGGTAACAAACATTGCTAATCAGCCAATCACATCACACCAACTCAATGCATTTAGGCATCTAGATGTGGTGAAGACGACTTGCTGGAATTCAAACCGAGCATCAGAACGGGGAAGAAAGGGGATTTAAGTGATTTTGAATGTCGATTGATTTATTGTTGGTGACAGATGGGCTGGTCTGAGTATTTTAGTGATGAAACTGATGATCTACTGGGAGTTTTACACACAACCATCTCTAGGGTTTTCGGAGAATGGTCAGAAAAAGAGAAAATGTCCAGTCAGCAGCAGTTGTATGGATGAAAATGCCTTGTTGATGTCAGAGGTCAGAGGAGAATGAGCAGACTGGTTAGAAAAAATAGAAAGGGAACATTAACTCAAATAACCACTTGTTACAACCAACACATCAAACCCTTAAGCCCTTAAAACCCTTAAAAGGAATTGTCACTAGATGACCGCTATATTTGGAAAGAATTCAAAGAGCATGTCTGTAGTAAATAGAAAATAATAGAAATTATTTAAAATATAAAATATATAAATATTAAACAAAACAAGAAATATATTGTATTAATAATATTTCAACTATTAAAAATGAGTAGTTAACGTGAATAAATCTTAACTGGCATTCTTCAAATATCAAACCATTAGCATTTTATTTTAGTCGGTTTCTGGCAGATAAATAAATGCTTAGCAGCTTTAAGAGTTAAGCTTAACATATTAAATTAGCTACAGCCTTTGACTTTTGACAATTGCACTATGTCATATCACAATGTCCATTTTGTTTATGATATATCATGCAGCTGTATTTGTAATCATCTAATGCTCATTTTCGTCAATCTATAAAAATCACTTTTGGCATCTAAATCGCTAAGTATTGGTGTAAGGTTTTATTTTATTTTTATTAAAACACAGCAGTATTTTATTATCAGTTATTATTTTATTTCCTGGCCATGACATGAAAATATTGGTTAGCCAGTAGCAGCCGGAGTTGTAACATTGTGAATTCCTAAAAATATTTTTTTTGTAAACCTGGCTTACAGCTATTATTCAGGTTTCTCCTTTAGTGTAACCTCACCCCCACACTTTCATCATCCTCCAGGTGAACTCTGTCCAATTCTGAACCGAAACAGCACACCACTGCCCATCAAGCTGCAGTATCTGAAGCTGGTGTTGTTTTGAGAGAGTCCTGGTCTCGCACAGGATTGAGAGCATCTCAGTGATCACTCCAGTCACATTACTTGTTCACATGCACATAAGTAACTGTTTTGCTGCTTGAACGAAAGTCAGAATGCTTTTGAAATTATGATACATAACATAATGACATGTATCATTTTTCCCGGACTATTGTTTTTTCTGTCTGGCCTCTACAGATGGAAGTGATTAGGCGCAGAGGGAGGTTTTCACAAAAAAAGATTGAATCTGACTTCCTTACCCAAGTACTTTCCCGTACACCCCGTGCTTCCTTTGAGGCCAGGGATACGTGGTTGTATTACTGAAGCGTGATGTCGCCCCATCCCCCTCCTCCGGCAGGATCTGAGGGGGGCCAGGTCACAGGTCTATAACACCCAGCTGACTGGAAGCATCTGGAGCTACTGCTTTGGGGCGACGCGCTGTTGATTGCGAAGTACGCCGTGTGGCCGAATCCCTAATGCTCGCTGGCAGCTGATTGTGGTGATTATGCACGCTGTCCTTATGTTTTTCTTTAAGATCGTCCATTTCAAACTGGCCTTGAGGAACAATTATTACACTACTGAGTCCTTCTGTGGTTCCACTGCTTCCAGCGCTCTTGTTGTGCTCCTTTTCCTTTTCAATCATCAGCCAATCAAATCAATGGGTTTTTCTACTACCGTTCAGTCCTGACTTGGTATATTTTCCTTCTACACAAACACCACCAGTTGAAAATTGGATCCACTTGACTAAAACATGAGTAGCAGTGAGGGCAAAATGTTGTTTTTCAAGTTTTGATTTGTTTGTCATATTTTTGGTCATGCATAATTTCTAGACTTCCAGTCTGGTTAGTTTTGTTATTTTACAATGTGGACAACAAAATGCTGATTATATTCTGCAGTTGTGTTTCCATCATTGTTTATGCACATTTTTTATGTTTTAAAAAAAATACAAATTAAAACTTTTCATCAGCCACATTCCTATTTTTGACTCTATCTTGCATTAATAGTATTAATACTATAAAAAACTGTGTATAGATTTAATATAATCACAGGTTTTTTGATAATTGCATCAGGCAATTACTGTAATCTCTATAATGTTTTTTTTTGTTTGTTTTTTTTAGATACGCAGCTTTATTTGCAGTCATCTTACTTTAATAACGCTATTGTTTATTAAAATGTTTTTTAGCTTTACTTCAATCTAATCTCTACATTCATATGCATGTTTATTAATACTTTACACTAAAATTATCCCACATTTTGCATTAAAATATGTAGGTAGACCCAATATTATAATATTTCATTGATCAAATATTATTATTATTTTTTATATAATAGTATAGGATGATATTGAATGTTTAACTGTTCTTGCTTATTTCTCTTAATTTAGGCAAGGCAAGGCAAGGCAAGGCAAGTGTATATATTTAATATAATCATAGGTTTTGTGTTTTGATAATTGCATCAGGCAATTCATTTGCCTTGCCTTAATTTAAAATGTATCTTGCTATATTTTGCAGGAATAATTGTGAATAGTGAGGGAATTTTTTCTTTTTTTTCTGTTTTTGATCCTTCATTATTTACATCCAGCTGGCTTTTTATTATTTGTTTATTTTATTATAAAAAAAATTAACAATGTACATAACAAAATCATGAAAAAAAAAACACAAGGTGTATTGAAATTTGTCTGTTATATAAATATAAATACAGCCACATATTTTGATTTCAAGGATTTGGAACCATTTCCACAAGGGTAGCATTTCATTTTACACAGAGTGAAAATAAAGACTGCATGTTATAATTATCTGTATCTGTGTGATTGACAGAGATTTCGAAAGGTCTCACCCATCTGGAGTTTCAATGGTAAAAGACTTTGGGTGTCACATTTAAGCTTTTATACTAGTTTCCTGTCAAGTGGGATCATATTAGCACATAGGAGATTGGCATTAATGTATCAATCATTAGTTCTGTTAAACATACAGAAAGCCATAAGTCCATTCAAACAGAAATGAAACCTCATAAGGAAGTGATTTTGAAACTCTACAATGCTGTACAACACACAAATAGATTCACAATGAATTCCTTTGATAGGCTAATGATCAGTCTGGCAGAAAGCAGGAACTTTTCATGGAATCTAGCACGCCAAGCCTAAAAATGCAAAAATAGTGACTGAAATTGTGTTTTTTTTTTTTTTTACTTTTAGGAAAAATCATTTTTCACAGTGTTTGGTGCAGTATATTCTGCAATTCGTCAATATTTTTTTTTTTTTTATCCTTTCCAGAATTTGACAAAAATGTGACAAAAAATAGCATTCCGAGCACAATCTGTTCACTGATTTGCGAACAATTAATGGCTCCTTTTTAAGAGGTACACAAAGCAGTCTTGATCTAGTCTGTGTTTTTTTAGTTTTTAGTTCCTTTTTATGTTAAATTATCAAAATCATTTGCTCTCCAAAACATTATAACTTGGTTTTGCAGTTGTGTTAGTGTTTTACTTGCAAAATGTCTCATAATTTTTGACATTTAAAACGTTTTAGTACAGTCTTAAGAATGTAAGAAGCAATATAAAACTGTATTTTTCAGAAAATTGACACATATATCGATTTTCAAGCAGAAAAAAGATTGCACACCAGGTGTGCATTTCAATGTACTAGTAAAAATGTTTGATTTCTGACTGAAATTGTAGTATACTTTACTAATGTGCTTTGTGTTGCTTGTTATCTATGTGTGAGAGCTTGGACACTCATCTGAAGGTCTTCGGTCCTGCTCAAGATGCTGCTTTGGGCTGTTATCAGATGAGAGTTTGATTCTTATCTCCCCAAAACAAGTTCCTACCCGCTTCCACATCCATCATCTCCACTCAGCGCTGGAGTCTCAAAACAACATGTTTGCTCCTTCGGCACTGCAGCTTTAGACCTGTCCTTGCCTGCTTCAATAAATCGGCTCAACTCAATCCAACATCCTATTCCAGCTCTTTAAGATCTCGTCCAGTTCAAAAGCACGACCCCAAACAACACCTCTGCATCAGTCTGGTGGTTTCTTTTGGCCCTTGCTTTCCATTATTTCACATTCGATCAATCGAAAGGTATTTCTGGCCTTCAGAGCAGAAATGGCGATATTAAGTACCCTAAATTTGAGTATTTCATCATAAGCAATGTTTGCATTTCACTTCAGGCTTTTGGAAAGGAAAAAAAGGCCATAAAGTAGTAAACTGCTTTCAGTCCCATTCTTGTCAAAGATTTATGGGACCAATCGTCAGCTAAATGGTCACGGCCCGGCCAGTTGCATATGGAAATGTGAGAGTAATAATGATTGTGTTTTTCTTTTATACACGTGGACGTTTGGACAACAGCCGCCTTCAAATGGATACATTTTAAAGTACTCCCATCCGCAAAGCAGCTCTGTGTTCGGTTAAGAGCCATTGGAGATTTGGACGGGACAGAACAATCTTTTAGCTGTCACACACACTGTTTGAACACTTTCAATTCATTATTATGAGGAGAACGGTTCTGGAGAGCTTTTATGGAGAAAGTACCCCCCACCACCTCAGCTGGGACCAGAGCAGACTAGATCCGATCCAATACTAGATCAGAACTGACTCGCAGTATGCATGTTTGCTAAATCAGAGGTTTGTGGCTGCGCTTTGCAGGAAGACTTTTTAAATCAAGGAGCTGTTCCTGACCTGAAGCTTCTCTTTTAAATGGAACAAGCCACATGGTTTCAGGTGGTATTCATGTTCGTAGGATGATTATTCAGGATATAGCTTTAATACTTGTGATTTAAAGTTTGTTCAGATCAATCAAAAGTATTAACAATAGTAGTATTAATATTAGTAAGAACTCTAGCTACTGCATTTTGCATTTTCAAAGTTTTCTAGTCTATGCAAAAGAATGTTGCGGTCAATAGTGTCAAACTCAGTACTAAGATCCAATAGCACTAATAGAGAGATACAACCATGATCAGATGATAAGAGCAGATCATTTGTAACTCTAAGGAAAGCAGTCTCAGTATGAATCTAAATCCTGCCATCTCCTCCTGAAGAGTCAGCTACAGGACAGGACCGTCTCCTCCTGAAGAGTCAGCTACAGGACAGGACTGTCTCCTCCCGAGAAGTCAGCTACAGAACAGGACCGTCTCCTCCTGAAGAGTCAGCTACAGGACAGGACCGTCTCCTCCTGAAGAGTCAGCTACAGAACAGGCCCGTCTCCTCCTGAAGAGTCAGCTACAGGACAAGACCGTCTCCTCCCGAGAAGTCAGCTACAGGACAGGCCCGTCTCCTCCTGAAGAGTCAGCTAAGGAACAGGACCATCTCCTCCCCAGAAGTCAGCTACAGGACAGGCCCGTCTCCTCCTGAAGAGTCAGCTACAGAACAGGCCCGTCTCCTCCTGAAGAGTCAGCTACAGGACAGGACCGTCTCCTCCTGAAGAGTCAGCTACAGGACAGGACCGTCTCCTCCTGAAGAGTCAGCTACAGGGCAGGACCGTCTCCTCCTGAAGAGTCAACTACAGAACAGGACCGTCTCATCCCAAGAAGTCAGCTACAGAACAGGCCCGTCTCCTCCTGAAGAGTCAGCTACAGAACAGGTCCGTCTCCTCCTGAAGAGTCAGCTACAGGACAGGACCGTCTCCTCCTGAAGAGTCAGCTACAGAACAGGACCGTCTCCTCCCGAGAAGTCAGCTACAGAACAGGACCGTCTCCTCCTGAAGAGTTAGCTACAGAACAGGCCCGTCTCCTCCTGAAGAGTCAGCTACAGGACAGGACCGTCTCCTCCTGAAGAGTCAACTACAGAACGGGCCCGTCTCCTCCCAAGAAGTCAGCTACAGAACAGGACCGTCTCCTCCTGAAGAGTCAGCAGTAGAACAGGCCCGTCTCCTCCTGAAGAGTTAGCTACAGGACAGGACCGTCTCCTCCCGAGAAGTCAGCTACAGAACAGGACCGTCTCCTCCTGAAGAGTCAGCTACAGGACAGGACCGTCTCCTCCTGAAGAGTCAGCTACAGGACAGGACCGTCTCCTCCTGAAGAGTCAGCTATGGAATCGTTTTTTTTCCAGCAATGCAGACTTGCAGAGCTTGCTCAGGAATGGCAGCAGGTTGGTGTGAGAGCATCTGCACACAGCGAGGCCAAGACTTTTGGACAATGGCCTGGTGTCAAGAAAGAAAGAAGTCGCTTCTCTCCAATAAAATCATCAAGGACAGACTGAAATTCAGGAGGAAGTACAAGGATTGGACAGCAGAAGACTGGCGCAAAGTTATTTTCCCTGACGAAGCTCACTCCGACTGTTTGGGACATCTGGAAAATCAATTGTTCAGAGAGAAAATGTGAACGCTACTTTGAGTCCTGTTTTTTTTTTTTGCAACAGTGAAGCTTCCTGAGGCTATCCATGTGTGGGGTTGTTTTTCAACCAAGGAGTGGGCTCTCTCATAATTCTGCCCAAAAACATTGCCATGAATAAAGAATGGTATCAAAACATCCTGCAAGAGCAACTTTTTCCAATGATCCAAGAGCAAATTGGTGATGATCCTTGCATTTTCAACACTGACGGAGCACCATGTCACAAAGCAAGAGTGAATTGCAGGGGTTATGAAGAACAAGGGTCAACACTGTTAATATTGACTCATTATATTATTATTTTTTCTTTTAAACTTATTATATTTTTATCATTGTTTTTCTGTATACCATAGAAACATGTGGAAAAATTATCTACAAATAATGAAGCAGCAAATTTAGCAAAACACATTTTATGTTACTGCTAAAACTTTTGGCCATGACTGTATATTTTTAAGAATCTATGAGCCATAGTGTAGTCTGCTCATGGAAATCAATCTACTTGACTGACTTGTGGTTGTATGTGCGGTTTGCAGTAACACTGAAAAATTACTTCACCTATGTAAAAACCGATTGTTCATTAAAGTGAGTTCTTGCCCTCTGGTCACTTTATTCCGTCATCGTGAAATCTTCCAAGCCGATGGGGATTTAGATTGCAGTTGATCTTTAGTGTTTTGTTCCACATGTGCTCCGGTCTGGTGTATATCACTGCTTATTGACATTTTTGATCATTAGCAAATGTTCTGGCTGTCTGTTACTCCTGCGTCATATTTCCATTGGTAAATGAGAGTTAATGAGATGATCAGTTATTTGAGGCTGGTTAGGTTTATAGGGTAAAGGTTAGCATTAGGGTTGCCTCAGGGCTCAAATTAAAGCCCATAATTGGTAATGTTCACCAGAAAAAAAATCATTTAAAACTGTACCTAACCTCGTTTCCTGTCCACAGACCAGAGAAGAGTTTCTCAAAGCTTTTATCAAAACCTCATGATGCTGCCGTCAATCATTCTGATATCACTTGAAATCATAATTATACAAACCTACAATTTTGTCCTGCGTAATATCTATCTACCATCATATAATTCATGACATATTTACTTATGTTTGACGCTGTGGTATTCATTTCTTTGCTTTGCATCGCAGATAGATTCCTATGAAAGAGAAATTTGTTTCTGAAAGCTGGAAGACGGAAAAGGGAGACTTTATGCGCTCTGCTTTTTGAGTTCCCTTACCTATTTGTCAAATGCTTCCGAAACAATGAGCAGTTTATCATCACTTCATCTTTCCGCTCTTTTAAGGTTTGGGCTGTAGTGTGAAATAAACCAAAACAAACTCTTTGTTAGTTCAAGGGCCAGTGACATGATGCATTGCATTTTATTTATTGAGATAATTTTTTTTGTTAAGATTCAATTCATACACGATGACCTTGAAATCCCTCATATCGTAATGAAAGAAGATAAAATGCATTATTAAAATAAAAGAAGAAAATCTATAAAGCTGTAAAGCCTGTTACAATATCAAACATATTTGGAATGTCATGTAGTGCAACCAGCATGCTGAAAAAAAGCCATAAATCCAGAAATTATCATAGAGGTTGGGGATGGGCAATAAGTCTCTTTAAATAGCAGATAATTTGACCAAGGCAAGTTTAGTTCTGCTTCTAAAAATGTCATGTGGTGCAACTCCCTAAAAAAATATATACCGAAAAATTATTTAAGATGTAACTTAACATGTTTTTAACTTGGTTGCACTGCATGACATTTTGAGCTGTTAAACAGAAACTTTTCTTATATAAGTATCTTTTGTTCCTGTGGCTCAGTGGTAGAGCACTGCATTAGCTGCACAAAAAGTTGCGGGTTCCTCAGATTCCCAGGGAACACAGATACTGATAAAAAATAAATAAATTAATTAATAATAATATAGCCTGAATGCACTGCAAGTCACTTTGGATAAACGTATCTGCTAAATGTATATACATTCTTAAGTTGAAACTGTTCATATACTCTTATTAAATATGAAAATTTTAAATTTAATGACTCTAAATAATGTCATGTTGTGTAACCAAGAGAGAAGTAAAAAATTATATAGGTTTTGCCTCTTTTTTTTGTACAAGGAAGTAAAGAATTGACTGTGTCTGCAATCGCTCACTTGTTCACTCATTTTCTTAACCCTATATAGTGCATGCCAGTTGAGTTCACTATATTAGCATGGAGTGAACAAAATTTATCAAACAAATTCACCGTAATTATACATACTTCTGTGCCAGCTTTGTAGTTTCATTACTTTAAATTTATGCATTTAGCAGACGCTTTTATCCAAAGCGACTTACAGTGCATTCAGTATGTGTGGGAATTGAACCCACAACCTTTTGCACTTCTAACGCAATGTTCTACCACTGAGCTCAATAAATATTAATAGATAAGTATGGATGCTTAGCACCACTGTCCTAGCATTGTACTCTTAAATAAGAAGATTTTTTATTTTTTTTTATGACTTTTCCCTCTTTAAAATTGGCTGTTGGCCAGAGCTATGAAATGACAGTGATGCTAAACAAACAAAAATTGTTTTCTTATTCCTAAGCTTGTTTTGATGTACCTGGATTCAAGAGGTCAATTCCTTCGATTCCTATGGTGGAAGTAGGAGTTGACTCAGGAAAAACCAGAAAGCAAATACCCCTAGCACCAACCAAATTGAAACTTTTCTTGAAAAACCATATGAAACTGGCCACTTGGCACATGCATTTTAAACAATATTTTTAAAAAAGATGTTTCATTATCTTTATCTTGGACACCCTTATTCATCACTGGCTCTTAAATTGTACAATTAGGCATTTAAAGAGTTGCTTTTAAGTCTATCAAATATGGTTTGGCTGGGATTCAGCCATTATTGGAGCTGAATGATGTTTTTTCGTTTTTGCCGAGTAGACGGTTCCAGAGACCCACCTCTGTCACACACTGGAAAATAATCACATTTGATCCGTCCAGTTCCTCAAATGTGAATACAGCTATTTTTCTTCTCATCCAAATATAACAGATGTCTTACAGCCCGGACACATGGGCAATTGTTGAACATTTTTTTGAGGGGGCTGGATTATCCCAGTCCGTCATATAAAGGCCATGGTCCAGCCAGTTTAGGGAGCCCTACTGTCCACGCCAGGGCTTAGAGGTGTTGATGGGGGCCGCGGTCCCCAAACAAGCCCCTGTTACTGGTCAGGCTTTGAAAGACTGACTGTTTGATTGCTATCACCATCCTTCAACACCACCCCATCAATCCTAGTTGTGCCAGGCCATCCCTGCTGAGACAGTGGCCCTCTTTGTCTGCCAGCTGATGGGCTGAGGCCCCCAGCCCCGCTCTTACACCCTCTCTTAGTGACAACCACCTGACAGAACCGGCTCCTAGCAGACGGAGACCTCAAAGGCTTCATCTGCCTCAGCTTGTAACCTTCACGCCACTTTTAGGACCCTATGATTTCTGTGAAGAGGAAAACGTGGAGCCTAATGGAAGGTCACCTCACAAGCAGTTCATTTGAATAATAATAATAAAAAAAATAGCAAAATAGCATAAGAAACTCAAAGGTCTTCACGCCAATAATAATAATAATAATAATAATAATAATAAAATTAATAAAATTAGTTAAGCCTTTTAAGTAAAGTCGTGATATTTCTTCCATATTTTAAATTTAATAGTAAACTTATACAGCTCTTTGTTTACCAAGAACTAAAAGAAATGGTTATATTTCATTTGATTACATTTTAAAAGATTAAGTTAATGTTTTTATGCCTTTATTTAATTGGAATAAATGTTGATAATAAATGTTGATAATAAATTTGTAATTATCATAAATTCTAAATAATTGTAAATAGGCAGCACAGAATTTCTAGGGAAAAAATACATACATTTTTTACAACAAATAACAATTTTACAATAAAAGGCACCTTTATAGGGCCTATTTCATATTGTATACATATCAACCATATTGTATATGGTTTCATTTAATTAGGAAACAAAGAAAGAAAGAAATAAAGAATTCATATAGGGATAATGGATAAATAAAATGGAATTTAGAAAAAAATAAACTGATTTCATAGGGCCTTAAAAGTTAATTTCTGTTTTCTGTTTTAATCAAATTGTTTTTAAATTGTGCAAGTTTCATGATTTTTATAAGACATGCTTCCTGGTTACTAAAATGCTATTTGACAATTAAAACAGAATCCAAAAAGAAATTTAAATCTAATTTAGAAACAACTTATTTTATAGGGCCCTACACCTTACAAACTCAGTGTCTGTCTATTAATTGCAGAGCAAAAGACATACATACAGCAGTACACATACACATCAGAGAACATGAATCATGAAGAGCTTTTGTAGGAGACTCTGAAAACAGCAGATCTGGATGTAGGAGATCAGTGTTAATCTCCAAAGGATGTGCTGGCCTATCACATTTCTTTTATTATTTATGGCTCCAACAAGGATCCATAACTTTGATCCACACTTCACACAATAATAGAGCTTAGGATTTTTGTGGTTTCCAGTATTCCAAGGCAAACACTTGGTTGAAGTGGAAATCACACACTTGCTGTATTCAACTCTCTTGCTGTATTTCACCCATGGACATTGGAGTAGAAGATCGCAGCATCTTCCTGCTGCGGACCCAGATGTTCTCACAGGCTTTTAGGATGCGGTTTATGGCTGAGAGGTCCACAAGCAGGGTTTGGCCGTTCGACTCCTGGTGTGTGATGTTGTGTTCAACACTTTATAGTACTGTTGTTACTTCTCTGAACACTTGCCTCAGTCCTAGACAGATTTATTGTGTGCTTTCAACAAAAAAAATTAACTTGGATGAAGAAAGTTTTTGTCTCCAAACAATCTACTTGTCTATTTTTCTTAGAGAAACTTCAAAAATGTTAATCACAGGGAATACTTCTAGAGGATGCGTAGAGAAAGGATTCGATGAACCATTCATTATTAGGATTAATTATTTATATTTGAATAGGAAAATAAGTTGAGAAACATTTATTTATTTACTTAGAGTTTTTAATGTTTGTTTTAGTTTATTTTTATTCATTTGTTTGAATGTTTCTGTTTTAGTTTATTTTTATTCGTTTGTTTGAATGTTTCTGTTTTAGTTTCTTTTTGTTTGAATGTTTTAGTTCGTTTTTTTTTTAGCTTGAATGTGTTTTTTGTTTTTGTTTGAGTGTATGTTTTTAGAATGTTTGTGTTTCATAAGAGTTAGCTTTTTGTTTGTTTTTGTGGTTTGGTTTTCTTTCCCTTCTTTTTTTCCCTTTGTTGTTTTTCCTTCTTGTTACTGACTTTGACTACATCTACAAAAATGTTTGGCGAGCATTAAAGGGTTAGTTCACCCAAAAATTAAAATTATGTCATTACATACATACAATACATTTCGAACGAATCATTCGATGTAACCGGTTCTTCTTGAACCAGTTCACCAAATCGAACTGAATCGTTTGAAAAGGTTCGCGTCTCCAATAAGCATTAATCCACAAATGACTTAAGCTGTTAACTGTTTTAACGTGGCTGACGTGGTTAAATCGAATCATTCTTTCGCGAACCGGATATCACTACACGGCAGTGTTGTGAACGCGCTTCAACAGACCTGGAAGAGAAGGCAATGCTGAATAAAGTCATAGTTTTTGCTATTTTTGGACCAAAATGTATTTTCGCTGCTTCAAAAAATTCTAACTGACCCTCTGATGTCACGTGGACTAATTTGATGATGTTTTTCTTACCTTTCTGGACATGGACAGTATACCGTACACACAGTTTCAATGGAGGGACTGAGAGCTCTCGGACTAAATCTAAAATATCTTAAACTGTGTCCCGAAGATAAACGGAGGTCATACGGGTTTGGAACGACATGAGGGTAGGTTATTAATGACATAATTTTCATTTTTCATTGAACTAACCCTTTAAACTCTTATGTATTAAACAATTGATAATAATAATAATTAATAATAATTCCTTACATTTATATAGTGCTTTTCTATTTACTCAAAGCGCTTTACATTGTCAGGGGTATTGCCTCATTCACCACCCGTGTGCACCATCATATACATTATCAGGCACATTATGTGGTTTATATCCTCTAAACTCCCTTTTATGAATCTGTAATTGTGCCATTCACATGGTCTGCTCTTATTTCATTGAATGTAACTAGACTTCTAATACTAGCGAATGAAAGATTAGCTACAATTACTGATTTAATTGTAGGAGTTGATTAATTTACTGTTGGTGTTTTTCTGTTTTAATTAAAGTCTATCTTTTTAAATCTAACAGTCTTTTTACATCACAGACCACTTAAAATCTGTCGTGGACCTCCAGAATTCTGCGGCCCATGAGTTTAAGAACCCGTGAACTAGGTTCATGCTCCTTGTTTCTACAGAAGAATCCATCCAGACTTACAAGCTCCGTCTGGACCAGGCTTTGAGCTCAGTGCTGGAGGCAGTCGACTTACAGCATCGTCCAAACCAGAACCGCTGAACCCTTTCTTGTGACTTTGTGAAGGGTTCATTGGAGGGCAGTCCTGTTTTTATGTGTTATTGTAGGTCTTTCGAAGGTCTCGCTGCTTTTGGCTTCAGTCGATTGAGTTTCAGAAAGGGACACCCTCCGTGGCGGTTCTTTCATTAGTTTCCTTTTCCTCTTTCTGTTTTTAGGCCCGACTGTTTGGCCCTCTACTATTCAGCTATTCGCATACAAAGTATGTTTGGATGGTAAAAGCCAGCAGGAAACAAAACACTTTCACCTTTTCTCAGATATCCTTTCAATGGGCATTTGTCCATACGCTGCAGTGCAAAATCATTTGGCTCGTTGGTTTTTCTTTACGAGTCAGTATTAAAAGCAGCAAGAAAGGGGAGTTTATTGTTTCAGTCTGTTTACTTTGATTATTTATGATTAATTTTGCATGTGTCTTAGTCCGGCCCTCAGGTTTGGAAAGTGTGGTGTCATTCGTGTCTGGATTTTAGCTTGGTCTGTTGGCTTCTTGGAGATATGTCGGGTTTACCGCAGAAAGCTCCACAGTTTTTTTGGGGTGGGGGTAGCTTTTGTCAGTGAGATTAATATGTCATTGGCCAGAGCTGAGTCATGCTGCATGTTTACATTGGAGAAGCTGTTTGGAAGCTGTCAAATTGTCTTAATCGGTATTAGTCTAAGAAATGTTGTTTGACGCAAAAGTGTTTTCTCACAGATGAAGCTCTTTCAGATGTCTACAGTGGTATGAAATAGCAGATGTAGTGTAGTGATTCAGAAAGATGCATATTTGGACGTTATGTGGTTTGATGTGGAGATGTTAGACAAATTGGAAACTAATGGCAGATTAAGGTTTTATTTCCTGTTGGAAATTAGTCATTATTTGGGGTTTTGCATTTGGTGACAGCATTAAATGTCATTCTCTTACAAAATTAGGCATGTCTACCATTTTTTGTTTGGTTTTCTTATTTTTATTTATTTATCCTTGTTTTATGTTGTGGTGTTATGTTAGTGGATTTTAAACAAAGTATATATTATATTTGAGTAACTATATTTACCCTGTAAAAGTATACATTTATATATATATATATATAAACTAATATAAAATTCACTTTTTTTTCACAGTGATATCTGCAAATAAATAGCTGCATGTGTTTCTTTTCCATTTGCAGTTTTTGTAAAAACAAAACAAAAAAAATCCCTAGACCAAAATTTTTTTGTATGAGAAAGTACAGACAGACAGATAGACAGATAGATAGATGGATCAATATAGTGAAATTTATTAAAAATATGCAAATAATTAAGAAAAGACATACACGTTTAAGAGAAAACAAATATATCAAAAAACTAGTATGTGACCCTGGATCACAAAACCTTAAGTGTCAATTTTACGACATCATCTGAAAGCTGAATAAATACGATTTCCATTAATGTATGGTTTATTAGGATCTGACAATATTTGGCCGAGATACAACTATTTGAAAATCAGGAATCTGAGGTAGTAAAAAAAATCTAAATGCTGAGAAAAATCGCCTTTAAAGTTTTCCAAATGTATTCGTAGAAATGCATATCACTAATCAAAAATTAAGTACTGTAGGAAATGTACAAAATATCTTCATGGAACACAATCTTTACTTAATATCCTAAAGATTTTTGGCATAAAATAAAAATCCATAATTTTGACCTATACTATGTTTTTTTTTAAGACTTAAAACTGGTTTTGTGGTCCAGGGTCACATAGTTTTTTCATATATTTATTTTTTTCTCTTAAACATGCCTTTTTAATTATTTGCGTATTTGTAATAAATTTCACTGTCTGTCTGTACTTTCTTATTCTAATAATTTTTGGTCTAGGGATTTTTTTTTAAACTGTAAATGGAAAAGAAACTAGTCAAGTCAAAGTATTTAACATTTTAGGAAATACCAAAGGGCTACCGTTATAATAACAGACTTCAGCTGACCGATAAATTTATAGGTATTAATTTTCGAGCGACTCTGAGAAGAGATTGATTTTTATTCAAACTCTGCACTTAAGATTAAACATGTGACCGTGATTTACAAGGGACATGACTGAAACACAAACCTTTGAGTAACTATAGAGCACAGAGAGGAAAAAGCGGAGGTTGTGTAAACACGGTTCTCACATAGAAAAGGCCATGCTCATTTTGAGCCAGATCCGTCTTAAGCTGCACCACTGCTTTTCTTACTGATGGTCGTCTCCTTTCCAGACGCACAAAATCAAGGGATAAAAGACATAAATGATATGGTTAGTATTTCCAGTTTAAGAGAGTTTGTGCGTATAGAAACAACACAGAGCATTTTATATGTTTGCCTTGTGTGGGTAAAAGTTTTGGTTTAAGGGAAAGTGTCTCCAACATCCAGTATGATGGATTGGTTATCCACTGAATATAAAAAAATAAACGTAGATTTCAGAGTTCTTGTTTTCTTGTTTGTTTTGTCTTGGTTTGGTTTATGCTTTTTTTGTTTGTTTGTGATTTTGATGTGCTTTTTGTTTGCTTTGTCTAGGTTTCGTCTTTTGCTTTTGCTTCGTTTTCGTTCATGACTCACGTGATCTTATCAAACTGCACTGGTTGAACTGGATTACAATGTTATTTGATAAAGTGCCAATAAATTACATTCTGTCTGTGTTTTATTCCGCTTAGCCAACGTTGTAGTTTTCTTAAGTGGGTTATCTGCAGTTTGCACATTGATTAATCTTACTTCTCTACTTTAATACGCTGTCCTAGTTTGATTGATGTACTGCAAACAAAACACCGTACGTTGGCATCTGTAAGCAAACCTGATCTTCAGAATACTGGGCATGTGTATGTTTGGTTCATTATTTCTGCAAGCATTCATATCTTAAAAGGTTCTAGAAATCTGACATGTTCACATGGGCTTGTGAGTGATACCAGACAAGTCAACGGCTCTTCAGATCTTGGCAGAAGTTGAGAGTGGAACCGAGAGTCCTGCCGTAGCCAGCAGGGGCTTAGTGGAGCAAATCTTTCCATTTCTATTATATCTGGAAGTTGTTTTTCCTCTGTTGAGCGCTGAATAATGAAAGTTCGTGACATTACACGTGCCGTGGCATTGGGGGAATACTAAAAGAACGCTGAGGGTCTCTGTGAATGAGAGCGCGACAGGAAAAACAGCCGCAGCAAATGCCGAACCCACGTCCAGTTGGAGTCTCTGTTTTCCCGCCAAAAAAGTGTCTCGGTCTGAAGAGAAGCTGATGCACATACAATCAGCCTTCATGTTCCACTTGTGCTTTCCAAGGGTCATGGCGGCCTGGCTTCCAAGTCCAGCTGAGTGTGTATCAGACGTTTACATAATGAAGAGAGGTCTGGTAAGGTATGCGTGCGTACGTTGTAACAACACAGATTGTGCTATTTGCGGTGTCCTCATGCGTAACTCTTTTACGTGGCAGGTTCATAACTGAAACTGATCGCTGTGCTTTATTCACCCAAACCTGTGGACGACGCCAAGTACGCACAATGGAGTAACCTTCTAATGCACTGCCATACACTAATTAGTAATAACAGTGAGACATTGATGGATGTGTGTAGACTGTGTCAGCAGGTGTTTCTGTGGGAGTCCAGCACATATAGTTGATAAAAGACAATGAAGTGGTTTTGAAGTGCTATACTGAAGAGTTCAAGTTTTCAAATGTAAAATTTTAAATCCGAGAAACCGTTTTGGGGTCATGAATGAATCACTGTTTTTGAGCTAAGTGAACAGATCTTTTTAAGTGAAAATATTTTTTGGTTTAAATTGATCTTTTTGGGGAAGATATCTCGTAAGTCAACAGAGATTGTAATGTATCTTGTAAGTGAGCAGATATTGTAATTATATTTTGTAATTGACTGGATCTTGGAGGTGAACTTATCTTGTAACTGAATGGATTCCTTAACAAGTCTGTGTTTTGAATCTGAATGAAGCATCTTGCCTAAGAATGATCAAGACATAGTAGGGCAATAATGAACTGAATGAACAAGGCCTATTTTTTTGTGAATTGACCATTGACATGTTGTTCAGTCATTTCAACATGACAGTTTCATTCAGTAGGCTCAGTAAGTTGGAGGGCAAGAGTTATTTCAATTTGATATTATTGAAACTCTTAATTAACTTAAAGTATTAGATCACTCCCAGAATAAAAATAACCTGATAATTTACACACCCCCAAGTCATCCAAAGTCCAGTAGTAGCAGATAAAATAAAATAAAAAACATGCTTTTTGTCATTTGTGGTGAAAATGATGCAAATGCTGATGGCTGATGTCTGTTCAAACCAAGTACAATGCAAATAAACATCAACAAATAATGAAATATCACACTATGATATTTTTGTACTTGGTATAGAGATGTTGTGATTCATTTGACAGTGTTTGCATGTTGCAGTTTAAGTTATTAATGCATCACTGACCTTGTTTTGTTCTATCTCCAGATTTTTGGGGTTTCCTGGTGTTGTGTCCACAAAGAAAAAATACATCATTAGGTAGGCTGTTCTTTCTTTGTTTCTTTTTTTTGTTGTTGACCTTTTTAAAAGCACTTTTTTAGGTCAATGATGCATCATTGACCTTCAAAATCACTACATGGTCACTTTATTAGGTACACCTGTTCAATAGCTTGGTAACACAAATTGCTAATCTGCCAATCAAATGGCACCCAATCAATGCATTTAGGCGTCTAGATGTGGTGAAGACGACTTGCTGAAGTTCAAGCCGAGCATCAGAACGGGGAAGAAAGGGGATTTGAGTGACTTTGAACGTGGAATGGTTGTTGGTTGTTAAAGACTGGTCTTTAGTCTTTAAAAAACTGCTGATCTACTGGAATTTTCACACACAGCCATCTCTAGGGTTTACAGAGAATGGTCCGAAAAAGATAAAATATCCTGTGAGCAGCAGTTGTGTGGAGGAAAATGCCTTGTTGATGTCAGAAGTCAGAGGAGAATGGGCAGACTGGTTAGAGATGATAGAAAGGCAACAGTAACTTAAATAATCATTCGTTACAACCAAGTTATGCAGAATACCATCTCTTAACACACAACACGTCGAGCCCTGAAGCTGATGAGCTACAGCAGCAGAAGAACACACCGGGTGCCGCTCATGTCAGCTAAGAACAGGAAACAGAGGATATAAATCACACAGGCTCACCACAATTGGACAATAGAAGACTGGAAAAATGTTTCCTGGTCTGATGAGTCTTGATTTCTGCTGTGACAGTCAGATGGTAGGGTCAGAATTTGGCGTGAAGAACATGAAAGCATGGATCCATCCTGCCTTGTCTCAACGGTTCAGGCTGCTGCTGGTGGTGTAATGGTGTGGGGGATATTTTCTTGGAACGCTTTGGGCCCCTTAGTACCAATTGAGCATTGTTTAAATGCCACAGCCTACCTGAGTATTGTTGCTGACCATGTCCATCCCTTTATGACTACAGTGTACCCATCTGTTTGCTACTTCCAGCAGGATAATGCACCATATCACAAAGCTCAAATCATCACAGACTGGTTTCTTAAACATGACAATGAGTTCCCTGTACTTAAATGGCCTCCACAGTCACCAGATCTCAATCCAGTAGAGCAGCTTTGGGATGTGGTGGAACGGGAGATTCGCATCATAGATGTGCAGCCGACAAATCTTAAAAAAATAAATACAAATATATATCTTTTTGAATCAATGCTCTTTGATTCCAGAAATAAACCTTTTGGTTTTATTAAATTTAAAATCTCTGCAGTATATATCTTTGTGTACTTGTGTGGTGCCTACATTTTCAATATAAATATTTTCTTATTTTGTCTTATTTCTGTATTTTTTTTTTTTTTTTTTTTTAGCAGTATGATATGGAGTAATAAAAAAAAAGCTACACAATTAAGAAGAATAAATTGGTTAAAAGGAAACAAAAGTTGCATTCTGATCATTCCTGCTCGTTCTTTAAGACCACTGACTTTCAGACTCTCACATGCTTTTTCACTTTGCCCATATAAGTTTGAGCTAATTTCCTGAGCCCCTCAGCTGCTTGTAATGCTGATTGGCAAATGTGTTCCAGAGCGGTTGGCGTCATCTTCAGTAAAGCCTCAGTGCTGATGATGTAAAGATTTGGCTGTAAGCTGCTATAAGCTTATGAGCCAGTCAGTCCCAATCAATTTACTCTCCTCTTAGTCCAGTTATAGCTCCACACACATGGAGGTCACAATGACGTAATGCTGGCGGTTATGGTCTGGGGCGCACAAAGAGAACTTCTCCATTTGGATGCTTGCACATTGTTTTGGCGGTAGTGTGACACTGGGGTCACTGAGAGCTCATGGTTTAGGAAGGAGTTGCCTAAGTTAATGGGACGTGTAGTTTAAGGACATAGTAGTTAGACTGATTACAGAAGAAAAGAGAAAGAGAAGTAAATAATGTGTCTTAGGAGCATTACACCACTCTCTCTCTCTCTCTCTCTCTCTCTCTCTCTCTCTCTCTCTATATATATATATATATATATATATATATATACACATACTAGAGCTGGGCAAGTTAACGCATTATTATTGCGTTAACACATTAATTGATTAACACCGACAATTATTTTATTGTGCATTAACACAGTTTTTCATTACTATGAAAGTCCATTGCTCACTGGCTCAAAATACACGGGTCACAGGAGGGGATGCTCCCGTTCAAATTATTTAGGCCAGTGGTTTTCAACCTGTGGGCCGCGGCCCACTAGTGGGTCGCAGTGGTATTGCAAGTGGGCCGCCAATTACTATTAAAGAAATTATAATATTGTTAATATTTGTAAAAATGTCTAAGTCATAACATAATAACATCATTTAATATATATAATTAAATAACAAAAAAAAAAAATATTAAACTGTTACTATGCTTCCACTATTCGAGCTCGCTGATTGGTTTGAGAATAAACCACCAATTTATCTTAAATAGTTTTGCTGCATATGCCACAGGACAACAAATTCAAACAACTAACAGGTTCAACATAAATGGCTCTCAACGTGATCCCTCCTGACTACTTGCTCCGCTGACTGTCTACCCGCTGCTGAGCTCTGCCTGGATCTGGTTTTCCCCTTTTGCTGAGTTATTTTCTATTCATTGCTAGTTCTTTCTAGGTCTGTGCAATTAATCGAAATCATCATAAAAACACGATTTGAGCGTGCACGCTTTATAGCACGATTTTCCGCGACCCTGACCCCCTGCAGTATGCTATCCGAATGCAATGCTCCTAGCGCGAGAACAGAACAGACTGGGCTTACGCCTAACTCCAGGTTCACACAGTCTGTGATGCGTTTTTTTCCGAGCCCATGTTAACAAATCAGAGCGTTCACACTGCACGCGGTAAAAGGCTAGAAATAAAAATGTGCGAAAATAATTAATATATAGCACATTAGCATAGAGAGTGAGTGCACAGGACGCAGTTTAAGTGAGAGGAGACATGTTTTAAGTGTGCACACTCGCGCGAGAGCAGCGTGTATGTGAAGCAGGCACACCTGGTTATGTGACAGAGCAAAGGAAATGCGCGTGCGAACAGAGAGATTTGTGCATTATGTTAATGTGCTTTTGCGTTACAATAATGCGCTCTCTCTGCAGCTTCTGCACCGCTTACACATCCTGTATACACACTGCAAACAGAGTATGTGTGCATGTGTGAGCCTGTATAATGTATAACAAATCTATTTCAAGACCTGAGGCACCGCTACAATTAATGAGCTCTATGAACAATGCATGGCAAAAAAGAAAAAAAAAAGTCCCTGGATTTATTTATATTTTTTTTTGTCGTAAGTCTATAAGTTGTTACACCTTTACTATAGTGATTATTTTGACTTGTGTCTGTTCCAGAGAAGTAACAACTTTCAATAAAGCTCTAATTGGTTTTCTTTTGGAAATATGTTTGTATATGACTGTAAAGCATATCTGTGTGTCAAAATCTTGATTAAAATCAATCACATTTTTTATTATTTTTGTGTCCATATCGCAAAGCCCTAGTTCATTCGATAAATACAGTTAACAGTCTAGCTTCTGAGTACTGAGTACGGCGTCTGCACTCGCTCCCCTCTTTGGTTTGGGGCGTGTGGGGCTGTGGCTTCTTCCAGTGGCAGCATCCATCTTGCTTGCACGGGGAAGAGACCTGTCTCCCAAAGAGAGGCATGCTTGGTATTTAAACAGCAACGCTGATGAGGCTCCAATTGCTGCCAGCCTTGGCTCTTCCAGCGTCCCTCTTCTCTCCCACCCCTGTTGGGAGCCTGGTGAAGGGCGGTGATTAAAGGACAGGGTGATGATGATAATTAGGGGGGAGGCAGCCGACTCACAACCCCGCCCCCCTCAAGCAACATCCCTTTTTGAGGGAAATGTGCTGAAAGAAAAAAAAAGTGATCTGTTCAGGCCAGGGAAATTCAAGAGAGACAGACTGATGTACAAAAATAAACCACCTGATAGCAGATGAGACATCTAAAAAATAAAAACATACTGGATGAGCCTCAGGTTAAACACTAAAAGGTGTAGGGAAGATACTATGAGTGAAACTCACAAATAAACATCTGTTTGGGATTTCCTAGTAAAGTCAAGGAAAATATGTGATGTTTATGTGATTTAAAGGGATACTCCACCCCAAAATGAAAATTTTGTCATTAATTAATCCCTTACCTCCATGTTGTTCCAAATCCGTAAAATCTTAATTCGTTTTTGGAACACAATTTCAGATTTTTTGGATGAATACCGGGAGGCTTGTCACTGTCCCATAGACTGCCAATTAAGTTACACTGTCAAGGTCCAGAAAAGTATGAAAAACATCAACAGAATAGTCCATCTGCCATCAGTAGTTCAACCGTAACGTTCTGATGCGACAAGAATACTTTTTGTATGCGAATAAAACAAAAATAACAACTTTATTTCATAAATTCCTTTGTCAACAGTTTCCTCTGTGTCTCTCTACATCACTCAAACTGCCTAAATAAGTAAACAAAAAACACTGCATGTTTTTCATTCACTAAAAGATCCAGCCAATTTATCACAAATTCATTTCTTTTGACAATTGGACTTGTTGTGCTGTGACTGATTCAGTAAAAAGAACCAGGATCAAAAGATTCACTTGTTTGACAAGTGAACTTCACTGGTCACACCATATGTTTTTGATTCACTAAAAACAGAACCAGCTCATACGATTCATTCATTCAGCACAATCAGACAATAGTGGTTACACTATCTTTTTGATAGACTAAAAAGATCTGGCTCATAAATTAATTTTGAAAAAGAACCAGAGCTCACTTCCCATTCCTGACTCGAAGTCAAGAACGTTTAGTGACCTTGGCAGAAGGCTACTGAGAATTGGTGCGGCTTGAGATTCACCCTGATTGTCTCAGTATCTGCAGTTTTTATGTTCTAATCCCGGACCAACTACACAGTCAAGTGGAGAAATGCGTGAAAGAGCAACAAATTTAAAGTGTAAGTAGTGAAGGATGTGTCCTAAGCTCGGGACTGAAGAGCATGTCTGTCTGATTGCTCTTTCCAGGCTGGAAGCTCAGGATTTGTGTGGAAACTGGGAGAGCATCCATTATGCAGATCCGCATGATCCTGCCAGAGCAATCAGGTATCGGAGCTCGCACCAAAGTGCTACATTCCCCCCACATGCTCAACAGGAGGGGGTTTGCATGGATTCGGCCTGCTCTTTGAGCCAGAATTCTGAAAAATCAAGGGAAATAAGTCCCCTTGTTTTCAGGAGCATTTGCCAGATATTGCATTTCGGTAAGAGCTTGCGGGGAAAGTAAAGCCATATGAAGCAAATCCCATTAGCTTCTACCAATATCCACTCCAGGGATGGACATAATACGGATGCATACCGATACAAATAAATGTTTCTGATATTTTTGAAACCTCAAATTTCTCACACAGGCAAATGCAGCTCCTCCTTTCCAGCACTGAAATCCCAGCTCATTTTCTTCAATATCGAGTGATGTGGTCTTTTCAGAAACAATGATTGTGTTGAAAGAATGCAAATTGTGCAAGACTTGCTTTTGTCATTTCATGGCTGAAGACAAGGAAATAACTTGGATATCTAGATAAAGTTTTTTTTCTTCTAAATTTCTAGTGTTTATTCCCAAATTGCTAGTTTATATTCCCAGTAATTTTTTCCCTTTCTCATTTATATGTATTATTTTTCTTTATTTGCTTTATTTCCCCACTGCGTCGTGTCAGACGTAATTTTGATCACTTTAAAAATGCTTAACACGTGTTCACATTACAGTGCATTTTAAGATTTTTCAGACTGAAGACCGTTTAACTTTTGCATTACAAATGTTATTTGTCCACCTCTACATCATCATCCACCTAGATGATGCGACAGCAGCCATATTAGGCCAGAACACCCACAACACACCAGCCTATTGGTGGAGAGGATACAGAGTGATGAAGTAAAGTGACTTACAGCCAAGTATGGTGACCCATACTCAGAATTTGTGCTCTGCATTTAACCCTTCCAAAGTGCACACACACACTGTGAACACACACACACACCTGGAGCAGTGGGCAGCCATATATGCTTGTGTAGTTACACCCCAATATATATGTGTGTACATACATTTATGCATTTATTTATAATATATTTTGATTAGAATTATTGTAACATATTACTTACATTTGACCTATGATTATAATATAAATAATGGTAATAATAAATAAAAAATGTAAACATAATAACATAAAGCTGTATTTTAAAATAAGTAGGGAATAATTGAGGGCTATTGTATAATGAGATATATATATATATATTTTAAAACAGCACAATATTTTTTTCTTTCTAAATTTAACTTTATTTACATTTTATTTCTACTTGCATTAACTTTGGGTAACTCCTGAATGACATTCTGCTGTAGGTAGACTGCTATTGTCTAACCATTTTTTGACTTTTGCATTCCTCTTACAGTTCTCCTCCCTGAATATCATTACATTATAGTTTGAATCTCAGATGAGAGTTAAATCAACAAGCCACATTAAGTCCATTTAGCCAAGCTCTTTGAGTTATATGTTCAACATTGGCCTTTTCTGGAAGACTGTTTTGTGTCGACTGCGCAGACAGGAAAACACCCCCAGCTTTGGCATAACCGGTAGCAGAGCTGGTAAAAGCATTTAGGCTTTATGGCTTCATTGTTTGTGTTTCCAGAAGAAAGAAGAGCCTCCTTAGTGGTCAGCCACAGCGCTGGACATTGAGGGTTTTAGCTAGACTATTGTGAACTGCTGTACTCGTTTTAACCCGTTCTCCCAAATGGCCCTCGCCCAGCTTCTGTGGAGGCTTATTTCATCTGATTCCTGTGTAGAAACAGCTCTTGGACATCCCTGTGGTGACTTGATATATCTGTTAAACTTCGGTTCCTGCTGGGTAATGTGTATGTACATCTGTTTATAGTGCATTTGCCCTACTTGACGGGTGTTTTGAACTCGTTTATTAGCTTGCTAGTTGCCACATTGATGTATCGAATCTGATATTTTAATCATTTCTTGACTCATGGTTCCTCGATTACTGGCCAGTAGTCTAGACATTTACATAAGAGATATTAGCTGTGTCCCAAAACCTATACTGAACAAAATTATAAACGCAACACTTTTGATTTTGCCCAGATTTTTCATGAGCTGAACTCAAAGATCCAAGACTTTTTCTATGTACACAAAAGGCATATTTCTCTCAAATATTGTTCACAAATCTGTCTAAATCTGTGTTAGTGAGCACTTCTCCTTTGCCGAGATAATCCATCCACCTTACAGGTTAGACATATCAAGATGCTGATTAGACAGCATGATTATCGCACAAGTGTGCCTTAGGCTGGCCACAATAAAAAGCCACTCACTCATGCTGCAGAAATGTAAATTTAAATCTGACAATTCAGACTTTTTTTCTTGCATTTCTAAGAAAGATTTAGAATTGTGAGATTAAAAAGTCGCAGTTACCTTGTTAACAGTATTGTTGTTGTTAGCTTAGCACCATGCTAATGTTAAACTCTGTTCGAATGAACTGTGTGTTAGTCTCCATGTCAGTGAGCTCTATATGTGTGGCACATGGAGTTGCGGCCTATTGAGCATTCAAATCAGTCAGAGATTTCATTTCATGTTAATCAATTACAGTTTGTCCTTTTATATGCTTTCTACATTCTACATACTCCAAGTAGCAAACAGAGACGTAGCTTGTTCCACACATGCTTTTTGAAAACTTTCTTCATAGTAGCCTCTTTCCAGACTACACTGTGTCTTTTAAGAGCAGATACAGTGGTTTTTACTTCAATTTACGTTCTTCTACTGTGAAAGGCACCAGACGTGGAAAAAGTCCAGTTATGCTTTTATGAGCACTTTAAAAACTACACTGGTAAAATATCTACTGTAATATGATGAAATATTTAATCGAAATAGTTTTTCTTTAAAATACCCATTTCTGAATGGCCATCAATTAGAAAAGATCCTTTTTTGTCACCAGATGGTGTGGCTGCAACATCTACCGGATAGCACAGGCTATTGGGACCATGATAACTATGAAAAGATTTACCTCTTGCCCCATTTCAGCCCCTTCTCCTCCAAACAATGGTTTCATTCTGGTATGCGCTCCCCAGTAAGTTCCCAAAGGATAACATCAAATCCCATTTCACTCAGAAATATGTCCAATTACGGATGTCAAACGGGTTGCTGATATTTTTTAATCTGAGTTGAGTTTTATGGTCTTGCATTGTAGATGTTTTTACCGCCTATGCTTATTCTAGAAGTGCTTAAAAGGGTCACTAAGTGCGCACCGCATCAACGGTGGCTCATGTTGACACAAAGCTGGGCCTGTTTCAACAAGTCATACGATATTCTAAGTAGATTTACAATGGGTAAACAAACACATTTGCAGAAACTGTGCTGTATAGACATGAACATTAATTTTTTAGCAATACTCAATTCCCTTAGCCCAAAACTGAAAATACAAGCTGTGCGGTGGGAACTCTCTGGTGTGTTTGTCTGCAGACTGACATATGGGGCACATGTACATCTATTAGCAACTTGGGGGCAATTGCGGCCCGCTCGAGTTTGAGTAACAGATGCAGGCTGCTTGGATTGTGTGTGACGGTTGTTGAGGGCTGTAAGCTGTGTGTGCATTGTGTAAAGTTGCCTGGGATTATCACAGTGCTGGAAGGTGCGATGTTGTTGAATATGCCCTAATGGCCCATGACTTCGGTTTGGGTCAAAACCTGATACGTCCAAACGAAAAATCTAGAAACACCACAGGCCAGTAAGTGGAAAAGACAAAAAATGCAAAGGGAACTCTGGCAAATGTCATAGGCACTGGAAAAAAGAACGTCCTCATTGCTATAGTCCAAGTCTTGATTCATCAGCAGAGAACTAGTTTTTCGTCTTGTATATTATGCGGTTGCGTTAAATGACATCAGCGCTCAATGTGCAGAGCAGTCAGCTTCATTGAGCTGCTCTGTAATGTAATGTATTGTCTGTTTGTTCAGCTGCTTCGCATGTGTCTTTTTGGATGGTCGCTACTGGAGCAAATTGGGTTTAATGTATGCTCAAAGCTTCTGGAAAACTGCATCTCGGATTAAACTTCTTCAAATGAGGATTACACAGTTTTAATAGATGACAGTCAGGGGTTTTATGTATCAACTGATTTATTAAAGTTGAAAGGTAAAAAAAATTCACCACTAGTGGCACTAAATGCAATTGCAGAAATGATGAATACTTATAGTTGTCAACCAGCCTATGATGGTTGGCTGGTTTTTGCTGGTTTTAAGATGGACACAAGGGATGTACATTTTTTATAATTTCCAGGATTGATCATCGTTTAAATTAACAATCAATTAATCGATTAATCGTTAACCTTAATGAAATAAATGCATGTATTTCAGCGGCAAGCAGTCACTGGCATGACAAGATGTGCAAAAGCTACTCTCAAAAGCTTTCTCACCTGAAATAAAGGGGTTTTAGTCTGGATAAAATCCTAGTAGCAGTATTACAAAATGACTAGATGTGATTATTATGATCATTTGATAAAATTAAGAGAGCGCGTTGTACGTTTGAGACCATTTTACCTTGACGGTTTCCTATCCTGTCACGGAGACCACTGAACGTGTCTCTTAAAATGGTTTTGTGGTGCTAGTTGTTGTATTTTAAAACACATTGCAAAGTTTTCAACTGACATTATGGCATTTAAAATAAAATTATCCCAAACGTAACCGGACATTTCCGGAAATGTCAGATTTTTGCATTCCGGTAGGCCTATTTGTGTTTAAAAAATACGGCATTTACAGTGCATTAGATCGTAAAAGTGCATGCGTGCGTGCACACAAAGACGAAGCGAATGCGGGTTTGGCTAGATGTATTTGGAGGTTATTGTTTATTGTCTTATTTGGCACAAATCCAAATGTTTCCATATTTGCAATGTATTTGAATGTTAAACTACTAAAAACCAGATTCCAAAATTGTTGGGACAAACTCTTTAGGTCAAAAAAGAAGCCATATCTAAACATGATCCAGAAGCGCATGCGTTTTCTATGGGCCAAGGCTCATTTAAAATGGACTGTGGCAAAGTGGAAAACTGTTCTGTGGTCAGACGAATCAAAATTTGAAGTTCTTTTTGGAAAACTGGGATGCCATGTCATCCGGACTAAAGAGGACAAGGACAACCCAAGTTGTTATCAGTGGTTAGTTCAGAAGACTGCGTTTCTGATAGTATGGGGTTGCATCTGGAAAGGCACCGTCAATGCTGAAAGGTATATCCAAGTTCTAGAACAACATATGCTCCCATCCAGACGTCGTCTCTTTCAGGGAACACCTTGCATTTTCCAACATGACAATGCCAGACCACATACTGCATCAATTACAACATCATGGCTGTGTAGAAAAAGGAAAATGGTGTGCTCCACGGTTGAGATTTCGGGGCTTTAAGTAAATATGAAAAGACGATCGGTTCATGTGTTTGAACTGAGCGCTCCAGTGACAAGTTTTATTTATATGGACTGTGTTTAATTGTATCGTGGTTTAAGAGTGAATGGGTGAACTGTTTTTGGACATCTTATAGTTCACAGTTTGGTTGGACCCATGCATTGTATTAGCATGTTCAGTTCAGGGGTCTCTAGCTGTGACATGGGTGGTTTCAGAAGAAATACTGTGTGTGTAAAATGTAAAGAGAGTTAAGCAGAACACGAGCCAAGAGCAGTAAAGCTGTTGTATATCTGGCAGGCACTGCCTTTACTCTCTCTCTTCCTCTCCTCAAGAAGTCTTTCTAACAGCATAATGGTCACATAGCATCCATAACAGACACACCATAGATTAATCACCAGATATGCAGTGTTCAAAATTTAGAGATTGGTTTTTACCAGATGGCTAAATTTTATTATCAGTTGTGCTATTAGGAGTTTTCCTAGTCAGCAATATCTGGGAGGGCATATTGCAATTCATTAAGTATATGGAAATGTATTACTTGCTAATTCTCTCATAGGGGATGGGTACTAGTAATTAATAAACAGGCAACATCAACCTTGAGGTAATATCGTTGAATGTTCAAACTGCTTTTACAGGTTTATTGAGCAAACGTGCTGCAGGGGCATTATGGAAATCCGTGCCTCAGTTGATATTGCTGTTATTGTTAACTCACACAAATGGATGACTGGAATTTTGTGATTGGGATTTGGCAAGCTGCGTACTTATGTCCACAGTTCAAGCCATTAGCTAACATAGTTGGCCTGTTTGATTGGAAGTGTGTAATATAGCCTAATCTGTCTTACTTTTCTGAAGTTTGGATCTGTTAAGATTGTATATATTTTTTTAAAGAATTATATTATGCTCAAGAAAGGCTGCATTTATTTAAATTCAATATAAAGTAAAAAGTGCTGTTTTAAAATTTTATCACAGTTTAAATGTAGTGTAACATGATGTAGGCTATTCCTGGAATGGCAAAGCTTTATATAAAAATTGCATTCTAGGGGTTAAAATATGTGTTTTTTTGGCAAGGATCTCCTGGTAAAATTTGCATTGCAGGGGCTAAATGTCAAGTTATTGGCATTGTTTGAGAAAACAACTCATGGCATATTTCCATCTTTTCCATATTTCTATGCTTTTGTATTTGTAACATGAGTAAATATTTATTTTATAAATTTATTTGTTTGGTGTTTTTGTATTTAGGTTGATTTTTTTTATGCATTTACTGTATTATGCTGATTTTCGGGCTTATTTAAATGTATTTATTTATTTTATTCTCTTGTTTATTCATATAAAATTAAATGGAGTGCCCATGAAATCTTCAGGCAATTCTAATATGTGTAATCTGCAATATTCTCAATAAAGAATCCCTGTGGTACATGAGAAAGCAGAAGTCTCTTGGGACATAAAAGGATGCGGAGATGCTTCACAAACTACCCACATCGTAAACTTAAAGATATTTGTCAACAGGAAAGTGTGGGATGGAGTTTCCCACAAAATTTCTGAAGATTGTGTCCCACTAAATTTATGAAAATTGTGTTAAAAATAAGATTTTTTCCTGATCTGTGACATTGTAAACATTGTGTTTTACTCTGGTTCTTGTTCTCTTCCATTTGGTTTCCCCCACCCTGATCCACCAGTTGCTCCAGCTGAAGTTGCAGCTGGTGTCCATATCTGCTCAGCTCTTCCCAAGAGCCGACAGCCACACCTTGCCATGATTCACATCTTCAGGGAAGCAATTCCCTCAGCAGCTCGCGCATCTCTGGACGTTGTGCTTTGATGAGGTTTTAACTCGCAGGAGTCTCCAACGTCCCATTAATGATGAATCACAACAAACTCCAGCGTTAAAACAAACACATCCAGATGCTTCACTTCACCTGCCGTACTGCGATAAAGATGATCAAGAACCTTCACAGAAGTCCTGCTCCTCGTGTTTTCAAACCTCCCAGAGGTGTGAATGGAGCTATGAATGCGTCATCTGAAATAATCCATCACTTCTTAGCCTGCAGCCATTACTGGTTAATATCCTACAAGGGGATGTCAGATGAAAAACAACACTTTGGAGACGAGCACTTACTTACGTCGGGAGATGGTGCTCGTTTAGCACATATCTCTGGAATGGGGTTTTATGTAGAACATATGGAGCTATTGAAGTGAGGAATATTTCTGATATGACCGCTGTTATTTGTAGAGGAGAATGTCGTTTTTTTTCCATTACCCTTCTGGTGCATAACGGTGCCCTTTTGTGGTTTCGATACAGCTCTAAACCTACAACTGCATTTATTAATAGAGCTCTGGGGATATGGAAAACTTGTCATAATTTATGCAGAATTTGCTACTATACAAGAACCGCTGACATGTAGTGACATCAGATCTGTTGGGCCAGTGTTTTGGTATACGATATGACTGACTCACCTTAGGACATCAATTTGAGGTAGAAGAAGCAAACCGAAATCTCCGCAGTGGAGTCATGTTAATACTATGGAGTATTTGGAAGCGTCTCTGGAATTAAGTGTGTTGTGGGATATTCGGGGAGTACTGTGGGAAGAGAACATATTATTGAGGCATATTACGCAAGGGGAAAATTGGGAGATTGTTTGCATAAAAAAAAAAAAAAAAAAGTGGAATAGTTTTTGATAGTTGGACTGGGGATTCTGTAAATAAGAAGGAGCTTGTGGAAAGATTTCGGAGCGTTTTGGCTTCTGGATCCGTGGGTTCTATACTGAATGAATGGAAGTGATATTGGACATGCTTGAGATGCATCCATATGTGGGTACGTTTTCATTGTATGCAGACCAAGATAAATATGAGTCCGAGAGCTAGAAGAAAAGAAAGACTTCCATTTGAAGTCTTGCTTCCCGTTGTGTCTTTTGCTCTGCTAATCGTACGTAAGGTATCCTTGGCTTTTGATGAATCCTGAATGTCATTGAAATGGCAAACAAATGTCAAGGCTGGGAAACAGGTCACATATCCTATTCCCATCTCAAAGGAACACGAAGAGGTGCCAGCAGCTATGGAAAGAGAAAAGAAACCAGTGTTTGTCTGGAGACGCTTAGGGCAAGCAGTGCATGCACTCATCCCTCGGCTCTGACTTCTGTGGACAGGAAGGCCTGCTGAGCAAAGATGTGCCGTGGATAGATGGAAATGGAGCGTTTCTTCCCTCCTTTGGCCCAGTGGAAAACATACATGAAGGGAAAACAAATGCTGTATTGATTATCCCAAATGGTGGGTTTTCATGACATTCATGATGCTTATGGGACTGGCATCCTTTTTATGTTTTTTTCATGTGGAGCTTGCGGGATTTGATGTGTATAATAACACATAGATGTTACATTTTTGTCCAATAGAGTTTAATAGCTGGGTTTCGGAAAACAAAAAATATAGGCTGGTTGTTTTCACACACTGCGGCCAGACAACTGTGTTCAAGCACCCTATAAAAGTGATTTTTGCATTCTATGGCACCTTTAAAGAGCCACGAAACAGTATTTATTGTTTGACTCTCTTAAAAAATGCCAAAATATGAAAGCTGACCCTTTGTTTAATACCAGAAGTAACCTGCTCTCTTTAGACTGTTGGCGCATTGTCAGTGTCCTCTTTGCAACAGTAACAAAGGGAGGGGGTCTTTGCAAAGGGTCAATTAAACATCCAATAAAAAACCAATACCAATAAGTGAAAAAAATCTAAAATATTGGTTAGTAACATCTGATATATTTAGCAGTTTCCACAGTCAGTCTTATCCATCCATATTTGTTGAATTATATACATGATGAACTGTACTTTGGTCCAATGAAATCACACTGTGGGTGGGACTACCCACCACATCTATCATGGTCTCAGCTATTTAAGACATAAATGTAGTGGAATACCACAAAAAGATCTGGGTTTCTATCAGTCTGCAGGTCCTCGCACCTCATCACTTCAGAAGAAACCCAACCTGAGCTTTGGTTATGCCCTTGTGTCTTGGACAAGTTATGAAATCTTAATTATGTAATGATATTTTCGCTACAATTACGCGCAGTCCCAGTCTCAAGACACACCCTGGAATGGAAACACGATGTTCAGATGCTGAGATGATTGAGAGACTCATCAGAGAAAGACATTCGAGACCGAAGAGGCCTAAAGTCCATATTATGATCACTTCAACAGACTGACCCCTGGCGGCAGTGCACCAAACACTTGACAACATTACGAATGCGCCTGCATATCTCTTTAGGGCCGCCCGCATGTGTTCGCAGACGAATTTGGGCACCCAAGACACCGTTCGGTGGAGACAGCCGCGGTGCATCAAGATTGTTGTGGAAAGTTTGTTCTGGACAGCCGAGCCAAAGACCGACGTCTTCTCCCACTTTGTACATAACGCCTTGTTTATCATTCAGTCTCGATGGTTCCCGTCGAAAGAAAAATAGCGGTTGAAATATGTGACGGCTGATTTGAGGCAAGTGGATGGGGCTTAAGTGTGAGTGGAAAGAAGAACAGAACTGTTTCCATCAGACCGCTTCTCCTAATCCTGACGCGCAGCCACTGGAAGAAGCGGCTCTACTCTGGACATGTGTTCGTTATTAATACAGGAACTCCTCACACTTCAGGAATCCTTACAGGTTTTTGCTTCACTGCGGTATTATCCAGACTCCAGTTGAAGCATATCCCTTGTCAGAAACTTCATGTTGTATCTGAGTCAAAGCTGGAGCCAGTTTCAGTCTCTTTGGGTCGTTATGATCCATGGCTCCGAATATGAGAATTTTTATATTTATGGCCATCATTAAAAGCACTGTAATGCATCTGCGATGAAAATACTGCTGATAAAAGATGCAACTGGCAAATAGTGTTGATTATGTAATTTCGCACAGACATCACTTTCCAAATTAAAACAAAGCTTTTAGATGTTGGCGACTCTGATCGGCCTTGGATCGCGTTTAGGGGATGTTCGCTTGAGCAGAATGTGTTTTTGTGTTCAGAAAGGTTTTCCAAAGAATAATAAAAGGGGAAGAAAATTGTCATTGAAACTTGAATTTCTTTTATTTTGTTTTATTTTGCGTTATTTTATTACAAAATCTCGTACATTTGGATCGGTTCCATTTTTTGGAACAAATAATAATAATAATAATAATAATAATAATAATAAAGTCTCTGGATATTGTTTTTGGATATTTAATTGTACAGCTAATTTATTCTTTTCACATTTGTAATTTTTCCATTATCTAATGCTCACTTAAAGTTAAACTAATAACAATAATTTAATGACATTGTTAAATGTAATGGGGAAACCAGTGGCAAAAATCCATGCAGCTTTTATTGTCCTTTTCAGAGCTTTATGTACGGGACAATTTTCAGTGGATAATTACTTAAATTTTGGTCTGTTTATCACATAAAAATACTCTGAATATGGAACATTAATTGTATGTAAAATTTCGTTTAAAGCGTTACATAAATCACCATCCTCAGACATTTTTGTTTTCCACATAAGAAATGGTTTAAAAGCAACTTAGTATAAATGATGACAGAACTGTCATTTTTCACTTCAAGTAAGTGTAAACAGTCAGATACAGTGTAAATGCTGTATAAATTTTCTTCAAGGTTGAAACATTGATTTATTTAGCTTTATATCAAAGGTAACTACTACAAGCAACTCTGGCTTCAGTGTTATGTGACCGTCAGCTTCTCTGGACTTCATAAATACGCTCCCATTTTCGGTCTCGCAGTCCAAGAACACACCAGTCTAATTCAAAACATGTCCCTGGACTTTGTCGTTGGATTGGGATTTTTTTTCCCTCTTTGTCGTGCTTTGGCCCAGACAGAAAAAAACCAACAACAGTAGAAGGGAACCTGGCATGGGAAGTTCATAGATTATTATTACCACTCATAAAGCACCAACACTTAATGCTGGACTGTATTCCTGCTTTTCGATTGGCTGCCGCACAGGCCCAAAGCAAGCTGAGCTGATCGCTTTAATGCGTCTTTAATGTTCCAAAGAAATCTTAAGACAATTACTTCTGGAGCTCGGTTTATGTACGTCACTTCGAAAAGGCTAGTCTAACGCATGGCGATACATAAATCAATAGCGCTGCTGATTTGATTCACCTTGTCAAAGAGCGTGATTCATTCCTGCCTGTGAGACTGAGGCCTGCATCCATGAATGGAGAGTATAGAGTTCTCCTCAAATAACCAGCCAGCTTCAAGTGGCAGTATAAATATACAGGGATATTCTCAAACAATCCCGTATGCCAAGGGCAACAGCTTTTAATTATTTATGTATTTTTTGGGATTTCCTGTATATTTATAGATATGTTAAAACCTGTAGGTTGGATAAGAAGCTTGTGTGTGTGTGTGTGTGTGTGTGTGTGTGTGTGTGTGTGTGTGTGTGTGTGTGTGTGTGTGTGTGTGTGTGTGTGTGTGTGTGTGTGTGGATACCAGTGGAGCGTTTGAGTGGACGTATTATTATTATTATTATTATAAATGGTGATGATGATAAATCACAATTCTAATATATTAGAATGTTACTTTTAAATCCTTATAAGAATGTAGCTGTAGTAGACGTATAAATAATTATTAAATAAAATATTTATAATAATTTATATATATATATATATATATATATATATGTAGTACTTGTGAATCTGAAATTGTGGGAACGTTTTCTGCTGATACGGCATAATAACATGTGTATGCAGTTATTAATACATGTGACTGTTTCATTGTGGTAGATTTTAAAAGTGTACATTTGGTTTACATTTAGTCTCTGTCTAATGCTATCAATACAAATACCAAAAATAAGACTAGATGTCTTTAAGAAAGACCCTGAGATTTTTTAGTATAGCACTGGTTTTTGTGCTCGTTCCACACAAATTTTGTGATAACATTGTGATTTTTTTTTATTGTTGTTGTTGTTCTTATTGCATAATGTCTGTTATGTCATTGAAGCAAAGAAATAGTTTCCACTCTGACGAATGAAATCAACTCCAGAGATGGTACATTCCGTGGCATTGGCATATATCCGACTGAGCGGTCTGAACCATCATTTCAAAAATGAACTTTGAAAAGGCTTATTGAGCTGAAAATATATCACTTCCACATTTAATAGTGTTCTATGATATTAAAAACTGGGGGGGGGGGGGGGAATATTTACTTCAACATGCTAATTTTATAATGTAAATTATTTATAAATACGGTTTTAAATCGCTACCATTTAATCTTTTGTTGACAGTTCAAACCCCATGTTGGCATGCTTTTCCCTTGCCTTTCCCATCTTTCTGAGCCCGAGGAAAAACTTCTGACTGAATCAAGTCTCCACACCATTATCATCACTGTGAGTTTGGAAAAAGACAGAGAACAACTGTAAACAAACAACTCTTCATGATTTAATTTATGTATACCTGTCTGTCTATCATACTTTTTGTCATTCTATGTATCAATTGTATCTATCATTCTGTTCTATCCCTGTCATCTGTCTATTGTTGTGTCATTCTAGAGTGTGTACTTGTGTAACAAAATAAAATTGTTAAATTGATGGTTGTATAAAACAGCCTCTCGTTCACCAGCTAATTAGACTTAGATTATCGTCTCTAGACTCTGACGGCAAACAGACATCTTTTATTACTCAAAGAAGTCAGGGCCTCAGTCAGCTGTAATTGTCAAAGCATCCATCATCAACCAGAACCAGAAAGACGTGCACACCTGACTCCAACTAATATATAGGTAGCCTCGCGGACAGTAATGGTCCTTGACAGAGGGACACTGTCTGTCAGCATAAGGAATGCTGTGTTCAATATGGAGAAAGGCCTCTGACAGCGTCTCCTGTCAATCAAAATAGTCACAGAGCGATCAAAGAAGTGCGGTCAAGTACTTGCGTAATGGCCTTTCCCCTCTTCTTTCAGAAAAGACGTGCTGTCTTGCTCCCGTCATGGATCTATCGAGTGCATACGCTCGTAGTAGAGCACGATGACTGACATGCCTGAGAAAGGCCTCCCTGCCTGTCACATCAGGAGGTCGTGTCTGTTTGTATGATAGACGTGACTTCTGGAAATATCATTTTGTATAAAGTTGGGAGAGGTTATGAAATAGCTAAATAAGGGAAAATAAAATGTGCTATTTTACGAATATGAAGATAAATATCTAACTGTGGGTCAGTTTTTAAGTCGAAACAAAATTTAAACTCGACCAATCAAAATTGACACAATTGGCACAGTTAGGGGCCGTCCACATATCGCGCCTAGAAAATGCGTGGAAAATGCTAGGCCCGTCGCTTTCTCCTTCTTTCCAAAGCGCTCGGGCAGTCGCGCCCCTGAGGCGTCTGCCTATGCTAGGAAACCATGACGTGCTCTCTCCATGAAGACACAGAAATTTCAGCAAAGGATAAATGGATTTGCAGCTCTACAAATAGCTTGCAGTAGCTCTTCTACTAAATTTATTTCAAAATGGCAATCCATATACAACTATGATCAGCTGTTCCTTCTTCTTGGCTGAGCTTTCAACTGTGTTACGGGAAAGGATGAAGCTGATTGGTTAGTTCTTGTCACATGACCCGCGGTGCGGCATTCTGAAAAGTTTAAATGTTTTTAACTCGATGCGGTGCGGACGGGCCTGGAAAAACGCATACTGCGCACCTACATTGGAAATATTGAACTTGAGCGCGCAAAAGACGCGACATGTGAACAACCCCTTAATCAAACTTGTTTGCCTTTGCAACTTGCACAACCCTGGGCAGCACGATTTTGAAAAAAAAAAGGAGAATTTCTTTTTTTTATCTTGCTATTTTAACAATATTGTTAAACCATCAAGCTTTTATTTTGGTGGAAACTCCAAGTGGCCCTTAAAGTGCTTCTTATTACAAGTTTGGGAAGACATTTGGTGAAGAAGTTTGGTGACAATGCTGCGTTCCCAAATGCATGTTGTAAGTGACACAAACTCAAATGTGGAAATAAGCATTTTGTGGAGCAGTATTTACTGTGAATCAAGCCACTCTGAGCAACTGAAAACACTGGATCGAAAGTTGCTTGCTTGGAAAAAGAACACAGTGCCTCGCTTTATTCTGAAACACACAGTGCATATACGTAGTTAATTAAATTTCAGCGTCTCGCGAATTGTTTTGCGAAGAAAACCATTTGACTAGACTTTCATGGAGCTTTTCTTGTTCGCATTCTCTTAGCTACACTGTTTTGCGTTGTTAAAATTCACCACCAAACATTCAGAAATCCTGTTTTCTGAATGATCATTTCAAACTTTTAGTTTTAGCACTGTTAAGTTTTAATGAGGCTTGTGGATGTTTTATGGCTCTGCAATTTATGGTTGTTTTGTGTCAGTGCAGGGCAACAGCAGAACGTCCCTGCTGAGACAGTATCTTATGCCAGTTGTTTTGGTTGATCAACTCATTTAAAAAGAACTAAACAGACATTCAGCAGTTTGTTTTGGTTCTCAAAGTCAGTGGAGTAGGCCAAATTTCAACCGCTAAAAGATAAATTATGAACCTTTTTGTTAGTTTGATGGACATATTTTGTAATTTTATTTATTACTTATTCCTTTCCCCTCTATCTGCTTGTTATATTCCTCTTTTGTCTCAATTAGCTTATGTTTCTGTTTATACAGAATGAAACCGTGTGTGATAACATCGTAACTCTGTGCACGAGAGTCCAAGTGACCACAGAGTCTAACTTCAGACAGGATCAGAGCAAAGGAAAAGTTTAGAAATCAACCCCAAGCTGCCTGGTTGAGCTGGTTCAGCCAAACCGGGTAAGATTGTGCTGTGCTTGAAAACATTTTAAGTCTTTTTCCATCCCGTAAATATGGATAAAATTGTGAAATGATGACAAATTTTTCTCCATGTGTGACAGAGAGTGAGCTTGTTTGTGTATGTGTGTGTTCGCATATTTTACAGGGGCCTCCAATCCATTCGAATTTCAGTCTGCGCTGAATTATTACCATAATAACACTGGTCTTTCACACACCACATTTCACTGGTTTGGCAGTCCATCGTTAAATGCTCCTCAGCCCATGGACTTTTAATCATCAACCTCACACCTTGTCGAATCATGTAGATGGGTTAGTAAATTATTGTAACCACAGAATAGGAGTTTAAATTGTCTATCAGCACAGGGTTTTGTTTAACAATTCCTTCAGCTTTACAAGTAGTTTTCAAAGGTTAAAATAAGAAATGGCTTCCAATTATTCATTAAGTTTCAATGTTTTGGAAAACATTGTTAAAATAATGTTGTCAATTGCTTTAAATACCCCATTAGGCAAGGTGTCAGGCCAAGGGATACTATATGAAGTAGATGAAGAAGAAACCTTCTACAAATATAATGATTTGAGGTCAAAGAGACAGAAATATATTAACATCTGGTCTGGAGAATAAATAAAGCTGAGAACAATGAGCATAACAATGATTTAAATATATATATATATATATATTAATATTGCCTTAAGCAGGATTGTCAAACTCGTTTATGGTTGAGATCTGGTTAGAACACAGTGTCACAATGAATGACCAGATTTTTTATTTATTTTTTGTTAAGACTTGGTGTATCCATGGAGCATGAATGCACAACACATGTACTTCTGGAGTTCATAAAGTTCAGAATGAACCTTGTGAAAACAAGAAATTATTACAATGGTTAATTGTTGATTTGGAATGAGCAGGCTAGTAATTAATAATAACTTCTAAATTAATATTAATCTGTCTTTTTTATTGAAAAAAAAAAAAAAAAAACGAAAACTCTCGTTGCTCTTCGTTCGATAACTTTAATAGCTTAAATAAAACCGAGCATAAGCACAAACGCTAGGGTTATTCAAATCTTGTCCTGGAGGGCCAATGCGCTGCAGAGTTTAGGTTAGAGCTAAACTCTGCAGCGCATTGGCCCTCCAGGACAAGATTTGAATAACCCTCTGCTAAAGCTTATGTTAATTTAGAGACCTGTTTGTTAGTCAAGCTAAAAGAAAATGTAATCAGTCTTAATGAATTTTACAATCACTCAGTGGAAACATATGCAAAATTCTGTTTACTTTTAATATTTTTCCCTGTACCAGTCCACGTTGTCATTATTGCTGTGAAACTCACAAAACCTCACAGTGGGGAAAATGAACAGGGTTGCCCTGGAACAGTTGTATCACCAATAGATCCAATTTCACATGAAAAGAAATAATTTGCAAGTAAGATTGGTTTTACTGCTTTGAGTAAGCATGGTTTGCGAGTAAGCACAATTTAAGAAAGGTTTTACTGCTTAAACACAAAAAATTAAGGAGTTCATGTCTCCTACTGTTGCTAAAAATGGATTATTATAGCTATCGCACACTTTTTTCATAAAGCAAGCATTAACGAGAACAACAGCAGAGGACCCAACACAGAGCCTTGGGGCACTTCATGTTATGTTTATCAGTTCTTTATTTCATCAACTGATAGTTATTTCCATGTTTGGGACCAACATGTACACTGACATGCATATGTAAAGATTGTCTGCCACATTGTCAGTTTATACATTTATATGCAAAGCAAACTGAACAAAATGTATTGTTCGCTCAAGCATAATCCGTTTCAGATTTTGCATGTAAACACATTCAGTGTCTAGTAATTGTAGCTACTAAGAATGTTCGCCTCATAGCTACACTTTGAAATTGTTTGACAAAGTAGATATGGCTTAAGGTGCTGCTTTCTCCACTGGAGTCTGGTTGCATCTTGTTTGAGTTAATCCATTGTTTTCAGTTTGTTTCTGCTTGAAGTGATGCATAATTGCATATAAAATTATCCAGAGTCAGCTCTACAAACTCGTAACAAAGAAGGTGTTGAGATATCAGTCGAACTGTCACATCGACGGCTCTGCTGTTACTGTTTTCGTTGTGGTTACCTTATTTCTCTCAATCCATCTTTCTGTCTGTCTCTTTGCCCAGGGCACAGCACCCGTCTGCAATTTTATGAACCTCACATCTGTACCAGTGGGAGAAACTGAATAAAAAAAATACATATATATATTTTTTTCCATAATTTCGCTGATTATTTCCATATTGGTCAATGCCCTAGTTACGCCAAATACGTCAGCCAAATGACGTATTGTAGATGTGTTGTAGATGTTTGCATACTTATCTTGTGACATACTGTATGTACACTGTAGTCTCTGTATTATTCACAAACATAATTATTGACCTCATTAATGAATCAATGGGGTCTAAGATTTGTATTTTCTTTATCTGACTTTGCTGTCAGCTGTTTGTGGCTTGCAGTTATAACCTACGGCTCGCTCTTCTGGCCTGGTGTTCTTTTTGCTCCTTGTTTCAATTAATTTCTATTTTATTTTGGACTTTCCATTTTTCTCAGTGGGCCACAATATTATGTTGTATTATATAATATCCCACTGTTCCATGCTGCAATTGAAAGCCGTAAAATCTATCTTATGAGGGCAGTTTTATAACGAGGCTAATCTTTAAAGTGAGCCATAAACAAAACCAGATTCAAAAACAAACCCCCTGAGACAGACTGCCCCTGTCAACAACACATAAACATAAAAACAGATACGCAAATACAGTACATACATGTCCATACGGAAATGCTTTACGCTCATTAGCTCACAGTTTGTGTGTGTGTGTTTGCATTTTTTATAGACTTTCAATTAGTTTGCGAATTTTATGAACTCTTGTTATTCCAGTCTGTTCACTATGTCTGCCATTTCTACAGTACATAAGATTTGTTCTTCATGGTGGTCCAGGCTATTTTCTCACTTTATTGTAATAAAGGCTTTCTCAGATTTGACAGAAAGGAGCATTAACCCTGTCTTTCCTTATCTCTGGTGTGAATTTCGGGTACATATTCAGTCAAAACATATTTGGCCTGCTTTGCTTTTCTCTCAGTTGCTTTCTTCAAGATTATGTACTCCGTGTGTACTTGAAATCTTATTGTATTTGTTGTGGAAGACACTTGATTTTGTTCAGAATACCACGTAATAAAGCCTCTGTTTAACATAAAAATTTTGACCATCCATCCTGCGGCACTCTGTTGATGGAAACTTTCGTAATCTGGTGGTTTCGCTGTGTCAGTTAGCTTGCTTTTATTTTCTTCTTTTCCTTCATATTAGCTGGCCTAAAAAGTATAACATTTCTGGTTGAAATGGTTGCGCGTGTTGAGTGTAAATGTGCCAGCCATATTTGACACTGACATTTATTAGAAGGGTTAATGTGCTGGAAATTAACTGCCTGCGAAGAGACGTTGTTAGCACCCATTTACCGCAGTAAAATCGACTTTGACTTTTCCATCTCAGACTTTATAAACTAATCAGGCTGTGCAAGAAGAAAAAATGTTGCTTTCTATCTGCAGTGGTGGCTGTTTCTGTACTGACTACATAACTTTGAGGAGGGGTTTTTTGTCTTAAAGACACCTGGAATTTCAAAAGTTGTCCATCGTTTAATCACGCACATTACTATTAAAACCAACAATAGTTTGTGTTTCTTCAGTGGAACACAGAATGAGATGGAAGTGACCAATGGCTGCCAGGGATGATTTTCTGCGACGAATGAAAATTCCTCTAAATATCTTCTGTGTTCTATAGAAGAAAGAGAAATGGAATGAGGATGATTTATATATATGATTTTTTTGGTGAATTTTTCATTTAAAATTGAGTCTGTTCCCAACACTTATGAGATATGGATCATTTTTATTATACTTTTATATGCTTTTTGTCATTATTAGAGATTGGCAGCCCTTGGTCCCATATCCACTTTCTTTGTGTTGAGGAGAACATCATGAACATTCTTCAGAACTTCGTTTATTTTTCACTGAACAAAAATGCATACATGTTTGGAAGGACATAAGGGTGAGTAAATAAGGACAGAAATTGTATTTTAGTTTATTGATCATTAACTTTAATATTGAGCATTTTAACGAAGGTAGCAACCAGCAATGATAAACTTTTTTTTTTCTTACTGGTGAATAAACCATTAATACACCGCAGATGTCATGATATCCGCAGGCACAGAGGTGCAGCTTTAAGTTACGAGCTGAGTTATGACTTAAAATATCCTAGTCTGCATTGATTTCACAGTAAAATTCACAGTATTCACAGTACACAGCATTTTATTGAAAAAAATTACTGTTAAACCTTGTAAAATCTCAGTAATTTTTATAGCGCATAAAGCATTCACTTAGCTTTAAGCTCTTTCACAGCCTTCTCTGACACCTTTACAAGAGATAAACTTTCACACGAGCTGGAAAACGGTTCAGTTTTCAGTAGCGTGAACATCACGTTTGAAAACCACTTTCAATGCCCCAAACAAACAGGAATGTCCTGCTGTCTGACAGCGTGCTTAGCGTGAGTAATGATAAAAGCTTTAGAGACCCAGTCTTGCTCCGTCTCCGCTGCTCTTTAAAGCCCTTAGCCACCAGAGTTCTCTCCATGTACTTAACAGATCAGTCTGGTTCCTGCCAATTATTCAGCCACAGAACTGCATCCAAGCCAAACTAAAACACAACAATCAACACTGCGCTGCTGCTTCCCTTCAGAATTAAAAGATTTCTGTTATTATGAACTCACCCTCGTCTCGTCCCCAAACACAAATGCTGTTATTTTTCTGTGGAACACAAAGCAAAACTTTGTCAAAAGAAACCTCACCAGGGCCTTTCCATACAATGACAATTCATTGCGGCTGCAGCTGTTATGTGCAAAAATATACACAAAGCACCATATTTTCAGAAGGCATAAAATAGCTTTGTTTGAGAAACAGATCAAACTGATTCATTCACAGATTGAATTGATGCATTCATGAATCTGAATGAATTTTGGTCTGTTTTTCACACGGTCGATATCGTATGATCATTTGATGCACTTTTGCGTTTTCTTAGTGTTTTTAGTAAGTTTTGAAGCTTGTCATTTGCAGTCACTATTTAATATCATTGCATGTTTAGAATTCTTTCAAAATCTTGAATTTGTTTTTGTTGCACAACAAAGTCATACGGGTTTGGAACCGCTAGAGGGTTGAGTAAATGATGGCAGGATTGTCATGTTTTTTTGGGTGAAATATCACTTTAAATATGCAGAACTGTAAAAGCATACAGCATTCATGCCTCTAGCCATTTTGGAGGCTCATTTTCCTGAGCTTGGACAAAAGCTTATTAAAGACATCAACTGAGCAGTAGGAGCCAAATCTGAAGATCTTAACACCACCAAGCGGTAAGACGCCACAGGGTTGACAGAGCTTATAATGTCAATTTCGCTAAAAAGCCAGATTATGTATGATTGTAATTGAGACGTTGTTTAAGGTGAATGAATGTGTGACTTTTGCCCTCTTCAACTCTGTTTGGCTGGCCGGCGCAGGCGATGAGTTGATTGATGACTTGCAGTAAATCTCTGATGTTTCCCCAACTTACAGGCTCACACATCTATGAGCTCATCAGCACTGCAAGCTTTCACACTTAATGTGGCAAATGCAGGCCATGCGTTTAATCTCAGGACATCGGCTCCCCTGCAGCTTTTTCACTCCTGGAGCTCTGCCATACACTTCATATATCCTGCGCACACTTAAAAACTCAGTCTCTTGTTGTCGTTGTTTTGTTTTTGTTTTTTTAAAGAAGGGAATCTGGCTGAAGGGTGCCACACACAAATTATGTGTAAAAATGCAATAAAAATTATGTCCATTATATCCATTTATCAGCATTTATTAGTAATCATGGAATGTGCATAGGCTTGGTCCTGGCGGACTAGTTGTGCTACACTGCTGCTGTAGTTGAAGGAGGAGTAAGGATACAGCCGAAATGCTCATGAAACTGACTTTTCAGACTGCTGCAAGGTAAATAGGGACAAACCCCAAGCATATCCAGGTGGTGCTGGGGAAGGTGAAGGGTTAGTGAATTCCCATGGTGCACTGCAATTAACTTATTCAATACAGTCAAGAATAAATAGGTTACATAGAAAGAAACAAACAAAAATTATTGGATGAAGCAATCTATCTATCTGTCTATCTATTTATCTATCTATCTATACACAATGCATTCATTCCCACATCAGTCTACACTCCATACATATGAAGCAAAAATTGTCACAACTTCGTAAGTTTATTAAAAATAAAAAACTGAAATAAGTACATTGTGGAAAAAAGTAATATAAAGCAGTTTAAAGGGTTAGTTCACCCAAAAATGTGTTGTTTTATTCACCCTTTGAAGCATCCACTGGAACAGCTTCTGTGTATGACAGATAACAGAGGTGAGAGAAAAGAGTTTATTACGTTTGAAATATTCATATTTTTCTTACAAAAGTTGCATGGATTCACTGCAGGAGGCCTTTATTCACCCCCCGGGGCAGTGTGAGGCACATTTTATTATGAATGTGCACACATTATTTGAGGACTAGTATGTAGAATATATACTAATAATACTAATAATATACTAGAATATATCCCTAGTATTTTAGCTTGAAGTACTGTAGGTCAACTGGTTTTTCTCAACTAATTACCCCCTTGACATCTATAGAAAGCAACAGCAGTGCATGTTTACCTTCAGTCCATCATTCCTTCACTCATTTACCCATCATTACAGCCCAGAATCTGTTATTTCAGATGTACCGTATGAATCTTCTGTGGGGCTATTGAACGGACCCTCTGGGCTGTGTATTCCACTGTAAATGTTTGTATGGAGTTGTGTTAGGGTTGTCTAAAACATTTTGTTTAACATGTCCAATTTCACCTGGTGTACAGGCAGGAACAAGAATTTTGAACATATTTCAAATTTGCATGAAATAACTCAAGACAGAACTGGGTTAAATGCCAAAGTCCTCATTATCAACAGACCCCGATTTCCACTGAAGATGTGAAATCCAAAAGCACCAAAAAGTATGATTTGTATTGCAAGAAAAAAAAAAAACTCATAAACAATAGTATAATTTTTAAATGAAGCTATTATTATATATCCGCCGCAGGGCCCCCCAAAGTGTGTGCCACCCAAAGGATGTCCCTACTACTACTAGTAGTAATAATCAGCCTGTAATGATTCATCACTATGACCGGGATCCATTTGCAGTTTTATTAGAAACATAGTCGTACAGGCAGTAGTCGAAGCACAGGCAAGGTAGCAGAGTAGGGCAAACAGAATCATAAATATTAAACAGGCATATGGTCAGGGCTGGCGGCAATCCAACAACAAAGGTAATCCAATACGAAATCAATAGTCCAAGAGGCAGGCAGCAAGAGATCGGTGATGATGGACAGGCAGGGTAATAACAAGAGACAGTCCAAAAATACAAGACATAAATACTCAGAATTGTTCACCAGGGCAAAACAAGACTTTGCAAAGAGCCTGAGCGTGGGCATGCTATAAATAACTGGGTTAAGGAGGTTCAGGTGTCAGAGGTAATCTGTACCGGGTAAGGGGCTTATGGGAAATGTAGTGTTGGAGAAGAATCAAAACTCCAGTAATGGAGCCCTCTGATGGCCCGAAGAGATAGTTACAGAGACGCTCTCTGTGACAGAGCAATTTATATGCATTTATTATTATATCTTTTCATTTAAATGTAAAATTTTTACTATTATTATTATTATACTATTAATTAGTAGTAGCAGTAGTAATAATAATAATAATAATACTTTATTAAAAATAATATTAATTTTTTTTGTTTATTATTATTATTATTAACATCAACAACTGGCGATAATAATAATAATAATAATAATAATGAAATGTATAAGAATTTATTTACATTTTAATCTAAAACTATTACTAATATTACACTTATTTAGTAGTTGTTTAATAATAATAATAATAATAATAATTATTATTATTATTATTATTTTATATTATTATTTTAAACATTTAATGATTAAACATTCTAACATTAATGCATTTATGCATATTTTATGTCCACAGTTATGCAAATATATGTAAATACATGTAATATACTACCATTTGTCAATGTTTATGAATAAGATTTTATGTTTCTGGGTATATCTGGGTAGGGCTGTGTTATTTCAATGCCTTTAATAGCTCATTTGTGTGTTTATGTGTGGATATTTGTATATTGTATGACAGTTACAAATCACTTTGGGTTCATGTGATGTCTATGTTACAATGTCAGTGTTTGATGAAGTGTCTAGGGCTTACACACATACACACAGTTTTGCCTTATGTGTTGTGTGCCTAAGGGCAAAGTTCATAAAGTGTAGTATGTTTTAAAATTTGAAAGCTTAACCCGTACCCTTTAAAGCTCACAGTATGGGAACTATGTTCATATTAAGGTGGAATAGGGTGTGGTGGGCAAACACCGAATCCAGCAGTAGGTGTGGAAAACTGTCCCATCTGTGTGGAGTTACCAACAATCCCCATGTTTATTATGCTGAAACTCGAGCCTGTTTGGAGTGTGGCTTTCTCTGAATTAGAGCCTACAGGATCTATGTTATAATTGGCCGATCCACTTTCCTTTTCCACTGTTTAGATCTCCGCACTGAAGAATGAGCTCAGAATCTGTGGTGCGAGTCTGCCATGACGCTACAAAAGTTATAAAAATAGGCCATACAGGAATCCGTCTCCATATAACTGTTATTTGATACTAAAAGTCAGAGGGTTATGAGAATAGATGATCACTTATAAACAATTTCTCTCAGACACATTGAAACAGCTTTTCAGCTCCCATCTCCTAGATAATTCTGGGCTAGTCCTGCCTACAATTTTTCATTGAATATTAACTTCAGTATTTCTTGTTGACAGAAATCTGTGGTCTCTCCGTAGCTTAGATGTATGTTTGTCCTGTTACTTTAAAAAAAAAGTTATTTTTCTGGAGACTTCAGTAGGAGAAACAATCCCATCTGGCTTTGTTCAGCTAAAAAAATGAAAAATTAAGCAATTTGACCATTTTAAACCATTAGAGCCTCTTGTGACAATCTGTGGACTATTTTATTTAGATTTATCAAATTCACATGTTCTTGACTGATTATTCAACCACATTGCAAAAAAACAAACAAACAAAAAAAAAGTCCCAAAGGGCATATCGTGGAGTATCCCAGCATTTAGCTTTTTTAATATTCTTGTGCTCTCAGGGCTGTTGGCGAGCTGCTTCATGCTCCTATGGCTAACTAATAACAAGCTCTTTGAAGAATAGAACCGCAGTAGCAATTTTAGTCGGGCCAGGGGTGACAGACGTCATGAAAGGGCCATTGTCATCTACAAAGAGCGCTAGATTGAAGTACGGTTGAGATGCACAAGGTCTAGTCTCTTCTCACCTGTGTCCCCGGCTACATTCTTTCAGCTTGATGCAATTTCCTTCACTTTGACTGATCCAGCAGTCAGCTACACCTGATATAGCCACTGGCCACAACATTTTGAAGATAAATGTTTCACCTGACATAGCTAAAATGCTGTTCCCAAGGTATATAAATCCAAAAATCCCATTGCAACCTAACACACATCTGCACATCTTCCCCCCTTGGGCTCATGTCTTGGATGGGACCGTGTAGCTTTGTAGCATAAGAGATCCTTGTTTTTTCAGAAATGACAGGTATGGACTAGTATGACCTCAGGGATGAGCAGCGCTTTGTTGGATCCATATTCAAATTGGACCGGAGATCGCAAACAGCCGCTTCCCCAAGACAGCATCAACTGATGTGCACAAATATTCATGTTCACAGCTGAAAATGGACAGAATGGCCGTCTAGTTGCAAAAGACCTGGCTTTTTTTGGTGCTGGTAATAATGCAACGTCTCAGTGTCTAAGCCTCGCAGGAGTAGCATCATTAAGTTTGTCCGTGCCACTTCCCTGGAAATTATACTTTTGTGGCACATTTACTTTTACTCTTTTACTCTTACTAAAATTTACAATTTTGATGGAAGGAGTGAACGATAAGCAGGGCTCCAGACTGTGACTAAATGGTTGCATTTTGGAACCACTTTTTCTGCCTGCTTGACTAGGGTTGGGCATTTAAAAAAAATATTGCATTTTGATGTTTGGGCTTATAAAAAAATGTTATTTGGATAATTGTTTATTTAAATGGCATTTGGAGTTCATGTGATTTACTCGCTTTGGTGGTGATAATATGGTAATTCAGTTTCACTGATTCATTTGATCAGATGTACTTCCATTTTGTAAGATCATTCTGATAAAATTTATTCCAAACTTCGCGAGGTAGACAACATTCTGTGATCAAATAGAATAAACTTGTTAACACACTCCACAGCACCAGAATTGCTTAGGATTGATCATGAATCCCCTGGAGTTACGGCCAGAAAAGCAATGCGTAAAATTTGAATTGTGCTGTAATTTTTCAAATATTAATTACACAGCGAATATTTGAATATTTGACCATTTGTGCACACCCATAGGAGCATATTAATTGTCTGAATTGTATAGTAATTTTATACTGTATATTACATGATTTAATGGAAACAGTGTGTTATCGCTTTCCACCTCTTTCTAGCTTTTAAAATTCCAATGAAATATCAATTTGAATTGAATCACCTACACTATCAAATTTTTTTATTTCAAAGTTGAAAATAAATACTATTGGGGTAGGTTTTATAAGAAAATACTGGTGCAGTCTTTATAGTTATTTCATTTTTTTTAATTCAGTGTGTTTTTATTGTTCTTGAAAACATATTTATAAAATTTACTAGAAATATCTGTGACTTTTATTTAAATTATCATTATTATTATACAGTACATAATCCAAAGGTCTCTATTTACGCGAGGACTGATAGATTTGTTTGATTGTGTCTCATACTTCAAGAAAGCATATTTTAAACGCCATTCATTAATTTAAAAAACATCGTTTTTGCACATCAATGTTCACATCCAACCAGATTTTTTCTCCCATCAGCATTAATGTGCACACCTGTAAAAAAGGTATGTGGGGAAAAAACATGCCGTCAGATTATGAAAGCAAAGATCCTGGGGTGCACTTACAGCAGGGGTTACGCGCACACACGCTCGGACATGTGCATCCGCTTTGGAAGTCTTCATAGCGTCTGTCCTGGAGACATTGGCTACAACTACAGGAGATGCTTCGGAAAGGAAAGTTGTCACTTTCATCCTTGAGCATCCCATGAACAGCAGTGCCAGTGATCCGATGGATATCTTCATGGTGTCAGTGCTCATGCCATCTATTATCAATGGGTTTTTAATAGGCCTCAATGTATATCTAATGAATGTGCTCCATGCTGTCTGGATTTATTTTCACACCCTTCAAGAGCACTTAGATCAAGTCATCGAGGCCTTCAGATGGAGACAGCCTGCCATCATCTTTGTTTTCAGATCTTTCATATCACAAACAAAACACATGGCTTCAAAAAACTCCGCTTGGCGTGTATCTGATGACTCTGGTCGTGAGAACTCACTCCATGTGTTCATGAGCTGGAAACACTGAAGACTGAAGTACACTCACGCTTTCTGGGGCTACGGTTTCAGGCACGTAGAAAATGGCCAGAAATCATTTGATGAATAGAAATGATGTGAGAACTTTGGCCAAATTATTTTTCATAAAAGGTTTCTTGAGGAATAAGTGTTTGGAGCTCTCCTTCAGGTCTTTTGGACCTTGCCTTGAATGGTTTTGAATTTTGACATTAAGGACAACATGTAAATATGAAAAGAAAGACTTCAGAAGGCTCCTGATTGGTTAACGTGGGGCGAATTGACACCAAAGTTAACATTTTTCAACTCGGGCGGCAGACGCGAATTCAGGTCAAACACATAAATTCACAAAAGCACCATTCGCGCCAGATGCTCAATTCGTGTCATTCGCGCGAACTAGACACGCTAATGAGGCGAATTCGCGTCTTCCATGACGCGAGACTTCCAGACTCGCGTAAACATGCCTTTGCATTGACTTAACATTGAAATCATTTGCTCCAGATGCTCTATTCGCGTTTGGTGTCAACACATCATTACAGGTAATCGGAATTTTTTTTACAAATAAATTATTTTAAAATACTTAAATATTACATTATTATTTGTAAAAGATTTAAAAATGTTTTTTCAAAATGAATTATAATATTGATTATATTATATATAAAGTTCTGAATTACATGTTTTGAGCTGAATCATAGTTGAAGTTAACTGAACAAAACGAGTTGCTATAAACAACCGTATTAATATAAATTTTAAATAATATTACATTTTAATTTATGTTAATTAAAAATATATATTCCTACATGTGTCATTTTTGGGAAGTTGAGCATCCCATACCATGGTATCAGTAACCATATGATAACATAAAAGAGCCACTGAATCAGTTCATTTAAAACTATCTGTTCAAAAGAACCAATTAGCAGAAATGAATCAGACTTCCCATAACCATTTTTGAATCTAAATCACGGAGCACATCAGCCAGTACAGAACCATTTTAAACACTCATCTGTTGTCCAGAACTATATCTCGTTCCTTCTTTCCCTTTGTTTTCTGTATGAATTGGCAGTCAATTTTACGTTATGTGATTTTTGACCATGGCCAAATTCTTTTTAACACAACAGATTTTAACCAAGGCCAAGTTCTTTTCAGAACAATGGATTTATTTATTGCCCAAGCTCTGTTTAAGCGAAAAGGCCAGTGAAGGCATGCAATGCAGCTGTGTACCAAAGACATGCAAATGGACTTTCTGGTTTTTAGTACCTCTGTTTATTTCAGCTTTTCCACAGCGAGCTTCAAGAGTGAATGTTTTGTGGAGTATTGTGCTTGGATATGTGATGAGAATTGAGCTCCATTGAATTTATGTCCTATGTCCTGACTCACTGTCTGCTTAAAATGAGTCCAGTCCCCAGGGCGTAAATGACTGGCAGAGAGGTTGATGGCCTGGCATGCCATGTTAGTTCCTCAAGGCGTTAATAGCATTCACGGCAGGCCAGCGGATCACTGTGTGACTGCTTCTGGGCTGCATGTTCAGCAGGATCACCTGGACTTACTCAACACTCCTGTATGTGACACAGATTGTTCCCTCGTTAAGTTTCCGTTTCAGTTTACCTTATAACACTAGTCTTAATCACTAGTCATAATCTGGCCTTTGGGAGCGGACCACTGTGTACCTTTGACAAAATGTTATATTTGACAAATCTATATGTAATGTTGACTATAATAACATTATATTATAATTGAGAGCTATCGATTTTTACATTTGTTAGACTATTATTCGAAATAACAAATTCTAATTTAAATATATTTAAAACAATCTTTACATAAACCCATTTTAATAAATGACATATTTATCTGTGCCCTTCAGGAAATATACAGAAATTGAATAAACTTATCAAACACTAAATTATAAATAGATTAATCCTTAAAGCTACAAATGTTATTGATTTACTCTTTTTTTTTCTGGGTTATTAGGTTATTTGGCTGCTATTACTTTAAGAGCCGCCGCTGCTGAACGTGACATGGATCTGACACGCATACTTCTAGTTTTATTTGTTATATTTTTTATTTTATTTAATATGAACTGATACAGATTACAGCACATGCTGCCTTATTTGTGCGTGCAATTGAAGTGTTTTTACCGACATATGGCAACTGACAACATCTCATAAATGCCACTCGTTTATTTGAGTAAAGTGTTCAATGTTCCCCCCTCCGAAATTCCAAAAAACCTTTTGATGTAATTCATGTTGGCGCCAAGTTTTCAGTCCATACCTGCTAAAAGAGCACTGCTGTCAGACCAGGAGCTTAAACCCTTATGTTTCAATATACATGGGAAAGTCATCATGAAAGTGTACAGAAGTGCCTTCCTGAAATAGTTTGCTGTCGAGTTATGATTGATAGCCCGCCGTCTGCAACAGTTGTTAGTGTCTTTGGTGACATAAGAGTCTGTGGGACTGTGTGTGTGAAAGGGTTTGGGGTGAATGTTCATATAAGCATTAAATCCATAAAGCTTTTAAAGGTTTATTGGCAGAGAACAGATATGCATCTTAAGTTAGGTCTGACAAAGTCCTGCGTTGCTGCTGCCAAAGTCTTTAAAAAGACAGCAAAGAAAAATGACGCAAAAAAAAGAAATATAGAAATGTACGCATAGGCATACTGCCATACTACACACACCGTTATCATGTCTGAAACCAAACACAAGTAATGGAGTTCATCACTTAAACAGCCACTGATATTCTATACAGAACACAAAAAAATACAAACCATCGTAAAAATTGTTTTTAGACAAAGTTTTTTCTGCAGAAACATAATACTTTTTACACCTCAACAAAACATAAAATAAAAAAGAATGGCATACATTTAGGCCAAAGCGGGCAAAGATAAAAAAAAATTGGAAAATAAAACCAAGAAAACATTACAAATACACATAAAATACAGAACAAACATTGCTTTATCTTGGGAATTCCATTCATTCTGATCTACAAGAAAAAAAAAGGATTTATCAGACCACGCAACCATCTTCCTTTGCTCGATGGTCCAGTTCTGAAGCTCCCAGCACATTGTAGCTAATTTTGGCAGTGGACAGGGGTCCTCACGGGCGCTCTGACGGGTCTGTGGTCTTTCAGCCTCATAAGCAGCTAACTGTTAGGGACTGCCTGTTCTGACAGATTTCTATCATCAGCTTTAAGTTTTTCAGCGAGTTGAACTGTAGTAGCTCTTCTGTGTGATCCAACCAGATGGATTAGCCTTCACGCCCAATAGCCGCTTTTCCACTGTCGGGCCAGTGCTTTAAACAGGCGGGGTGGGGCTAATAGCCTCAGACCTGTAGCACCGAAGCCAAATTCAAGCTGTGTTTCCACCGTCGGGCCAGTAGCTCTGTAGCGCTTCACTAAAACCCACGCTTTACACGCCTCTCAAGAACAACGTCACACAACCCCATCATTTCACCAACAAAGAGAAGTTAGCAGAAAACTAATAAGAAATATGTCACTGCAACTAGTGCGATCACAAAACGAACACGATAAAAGCGGCCATTTGTTTACATGCTTTGTTAAAGATTTCAATCCAAAAGCATCGATGTCTTACAATAATAAGTGATACATTGATCATAATGAATGAATTCATCAGGATTGAAAATGAGCCACACAGAAATAAAGCCTTACGAACGTAGTCTACCTACTTATTCAGTGAAGTCTGTTTCTTTTTATTTGTAGTCACAGTATATACCATTATTATAAAACCATTATTATATTTTTATGACCTACTTGAATTTTAACTCTTGAGACAAGATTTATGATGGATAAAATATGTTACTAAATAAATTTGATACCATTGTGATGGAGAATAAGAAGCTGATGTCTGATTTTATTAAGTGGTCGTATTTAGCATGTTTAGCTACTACGGTAACGTTAATGGCTAGTATGCATGGTCTTTTGCATCGCTTATAAATATTTCTGCCTTGTATCGTTATCAAAATCCACTTTGGATTAGGTTATTCAAACACTCGCTGCTGTCTGAAAGTGAGTTTTGAGCCAAAAGTATTTGAAAAGTCTGATGAAAATGCTGATGTAAGCTGTTAACTTTAAGAAATGATCCACAGCGCTGATGCTCTCCAGAAGTTCATAACCACTCCTCTAGCCTCAGTTGGCACACTTTGGCCCAGGATTGGATTGGCATGCCTTCTCTGTGCCTGACAGTGGAAACACAGCTAATCTGAATCAATAAGTCCTGGTTCACCCGTTGTCCTTTCTTTCAATACTTTTGGTAGGTATTAACCACTATATACAGCACAACCCCACAAATCCTGCCATTCTGAGATGCTTTGACCCAGTCTTCTAGCCACTATTTGTCTTGTCAGAGTTACTCACATCTTTTCCCTTGCCCATTTTTCCTTATACATTTACGCAGCTGCCTAATATATCCCACCCTAGGACAGGTGCCATTGTAAAAATATAATCAATATTCATTTTGAATTTTAGCAGATATTAGGAGTAGGCACTTCAAGTGCTGCCAACTTGCGAGGGGAGGGTCCAGCACATCCCATAGATCAGGCGTGTCCAGCTCAGTTCCTGAAGGGTCAATGTCCTGCAGAATTTAGCTCGAACCCGAATTAAACACACCTGACCAGCTACCAAAGGTCTTCAGGATTGTTAGTCTTTCAGGCAGGTGTTTTGGCACATGTACCATGGATGCCCAATTAGTTTGAGATCTGGGGAATTTGGAGACCAAGGTAAACATCGAATCCCTTTTGTCATGTTCCTCAAACCACAGTGTGACAAGGTGCATTAGCCGGCTGAAAGAGGTCACTGTCATCAGGGATTGCCATGAAGGTGTGTAAGTGGTGTGCAACAGTCTTTAGGTAGGCGGTAATTGTCAAAGTAACATCCATGTAAATGTCAGTGCCGAAGCTGGTTTTAAAAATGTGCTGTTCAATGTTTGTTGTGCAGTATCCAGTATGTCGTAGTATCTTACTGTGATCACATCAGTGAGAATGGGTGGCAGACTGGTGCTCAGTAGAGAGTGACACAGCGTAGGCTGTACTGCTTGTAAATCCAAATTGAAATTATAAAGTTTTACTTCTTTTTTCAGACGTGTCAGATGAGCCATTGTATCTTTAGCCAGACTACTGCCACAAATGAATTGGCACCAGAGAGAAGTTGCATATGGGTGGTAACTTCCCGTAAGTGTGGCAAGCTTTCACCACATCAGTGAGATATGACTGCTTCTCATTAATCACGTATTTATTTGAGACGCATATGCTATATTTTTTATATCCAAAAACATGGCAGACACACAGAGCACTAAAATAACACACTTTGTTCTTTTCATTCCCAAGTCTTCGAATAGAGCCAGAGTTTGTATCACCCTCCCGTGGGAAGGAATTGTTTTCTCTGTCTTTCCGTCTGGCTCCACCAGAATTCATCTTTTCCAGCCTCATATACTTTTTCCCCATATATATGATACGTTATTGTAGGTCTGTATAATTTGAAGGTGGTACATTGGTTTAATATTAAACAAGGACAGTGGGACCCCTTTAAAAACGTTGTAAAATGACACCAGCTAGATGGAGGTCAGGGGCACAGCTGGTCTTAAGTCTGTTTTTAACTCTACAGCTGGAAAATCATTACGATCTTTTCTGACAAATTTCTATAGGTCATAAGTGTCTTATTTTTTGTTTTCTTGTCAAAATGTGCAAAAGCACATGCTACTGAACAAACTTTATGCAGGATTGTGGTTGAGTCTGAGCCATAAGAGAGTCTATAGGGTGTATAAATGTGTAAGAAGCTATCATCAAAAATATATGCATGTTATTCTGCAACCGTGGCTGGCAATATCACTTAATTATCTCAGAACTGACTTTCTTGCAATGTGACTTAATATTTTACAATTGCAACTATTTCTTGTGACTTTTATTTTACTATTGCATATTTCTGGCAATATGACTCAATATGTCATAAATTTACTTATCTCACAACTGCAACTTTATTTCCCTAAATTGTGACTTTTTCTCGCAATTGTGACTAAATCATTCAGTGCAGTCTCATGGTTAGACTGCTGTATTATTCACAATTGTAACTCTATTAACACATTTGCAGCTAATTTTATTTGACATTTGAAACTACGTACCACAGTAGTTACGACTAGTCATTGACCGATATATATTTTTTTTGGCGGCTGATACCGATATCTTAAAATTATATGTTAATTAGTCATTAAAATATTTGTTTAAATTATACAAATGCATATTTGCTGAATGCTGATGACAAACGAGAAAATATTATAATGTTTGCCTTTCTATTACTAAAAATATAAAAGCAATCGTAATAATACTTTTTTGTATACATTTTAATTCCTTTGTTTAACTGGTGGACGGAACTATTAACGACGAACACATTCTCAGCGCCATCAAAATAAAAGTAAAATTTGAAAAATGCCAAATATCGGCCTTGGCAATATATCGGTCGATCACCTAGTTACGGCATTCCCATTGTTGACCCTTTGTCTCAATTTTTTCTCACAGTTGTTACCCTTTTCTTTTTTGCAACTTTATATTTCAGTTGCAGCTGTATTTTTTTTTTTTTTACTTTCTCATAATATTGTATATTTTACTTTGAGGTAGAAACTAGCTACCATTTTTCACAACATAGTTGAATGAAGGCAGCTTCAGAGTTCAACAGTATCAAAATAAAGATAACGGTTTGCTGTGTATCAACTTATTTTTCTTTAAATCATTCCGTGCCTTTGAGTGTTTTTCTTACTCCACGATATCTCCACAAACAGAAATATCTACAGAAATATTAAGTTTGCCTGTCAGCTGAAATATTAATGGTAAAGCACAGGCATTATTCCAAGCCTACTCCACTACACTGGATCTTCACTATCCAGGGTCCTGATAAGGCTTTTCTCCCGTCAGTAGTGGGATGGGCTCTGGACTCGGCTGAGGAACAGTGGATAAAAGGAGGGTGTTTTTGTTAACTTTGGCTGATGTACAGAATGGAGCCGGAATCCTGTCCTATTCTCCATCCCTCCCCCTTTCCTTTCCTGTATCTTCAGGTCCCCAGTAGTTCATGGTAAAAATAAAACAGCACTAAGCCTGGCACTGTGCTCAAGCAGTAGTTAAAGCTGATGGATCGCTGCTGGCTCAATGCCTGGATCACGGCTTTATGGGTCTGAGGGGATCTTGGGAACCCCGAGATGTGGAGCTTGGCGCTGGGTACGGATGCAGGAGGGAGTGAGGAGGGTGTTGTGGTTGGGTGGACATGAGGTGTGCACTTGTATGAACACACAGATCCTGGCATGAACATATTTTCACATGTCTGTCAAGATATGCAGTAGTGTGTACTAAGAAAAAAAGGGTCCTTCTAGCTATACTGTATATGTACATTAGTTGTGATTTGCTTACATATGATTAGTTTATTTATTTATTTTGATAAACACTTGAGCATGAAGCATCTACCATCTGGAAAGCATTGTTTTCTGTTTTAAACATCTGATAATCATCGCAAAACGATCACATTTGCGTATGTTATGATGTTAAACATTGAGAAAATGTCCATTGAAAGTCATTCTAAGTTACATTCTGAATGTTGTTCTAAATTTACAACGTGATCTCATGGATGTCTTTCATATTTTCTATGGGTAAATCTTAAAAAACCTCTCAAGATCATGTTTGGGCACAAGATCAAAAGAAAGAAAACTGAAAATATATTTTGCTTTAAGAAAATAAAACCTATTTGTAGATCATTTTTAGATGTTTTTAATTTAAGCACATTTCTGTGGAAGCTTGTTTAAACCACAGGATAGATAACTAAATTAACGAAATTGTTATTTTCTGTTTTTAATCTCATTAATCGATTCTTGCAGTTCTAAGTTTATATATCAAAATATTTACTTTTGTTTTTGTCTGAATTGAGATAAAAATTGCAGTTACCTTTTTATAGTGCTGTCAAATGATTAATCACATTTTGCTATTAATCGCATTCCAAAATAAAACACAGTGTACTGTGTATATTTATTATGTATATATAAATACACACAAATGCATGTACATATTTTTAGGAACAATTTTTGTTTATATATTAAATATAGTTATAATTATATCAAACAAGACGTGTGTGCTCAAAAAGAACAATCAGCTCTAAGGTTATTTTTTGAAACCAAAATATTATGTTTTATTTCTTTCTTCTGATTTTGTGGCAAAATATGAGACCTCCACTCACACAAAAAACAAACAAAATAAAAATTGTGAGATGTAAACTTTTTTATTTTTAAATGAAATGTTAACTGTTTTCATGTCATTTTCTGTAAGATTAACCCATAAATACCATACATTAGATATAATACTGTATGACCCATTCTATAACATCAAATCAAAATAGTACAAATCAAAATAGTAAACTGTTTAGTAGTAATGAGACACCGTTTATTAGGGGAGGATGATGGACAGTGCTTAGGGTGCAGTGGAGAACAAGAGCATTAGCAGTGAGAGCTTGTTATGGTGGGATTATGGGAGAGGTTACGGGACGGGAGAGAGAGGGTCATCTGAGGCAGGGTGCTGGAATCCAGGGTAAATCAGGTCTGTCGCTTGGCCTCTTTACCCATGGACAGGTGAGCGACACGGAACAATGAGGACTTTGTGAGAGAGCAGGACAGGTGCACTGGTTACCCAGCAGCACTCCTGCCTCCATGTCTCTCGTTTGCTTTATCTCGTCTCGTCTCAGGCCTCATTTAACATAACTGTCAGAGTTTCTCAATGCATGCAAATAAAGACCCTTGAAAATGTACTGTAGTTCTAGTGTGATAACCAGAGTGCACTATCTGCACTAAAGCCATATCCAACAGCAAATCCAGAGTTAGGTCAGTGTGAATACATCGCTTATATATAAAATGTGGAAAAATATTAAATGTGGTACCAATGTGTCACAAAACAGCATACACACATTATGGAGCAGGCATTTGACTTCATAATTGTTGCTGTATTTTTCATGTTTTTAACGAAAGTTTGTTGAACACAGATATATTGCCACTATTTTATATTAACCCTATCAGGCAGTAACAATATGTAACGCTTAATAGATCAGTAGTTTATGAATATTCAGATCTGAATATGTACTGCATGCATGCATATTGTTCAGAGTTTGATGACATTCATGTCTTTTGTAACTGGTGATCTAATGTTTCTTAAAGTTAATGAAAGTCATTCTAAAATATTAACAATAATACATATGAAAGTGAAAGTGAAAGTGACATTCAGCCAAGTATGGTGACCCATACTCAGAATTTGTGCTCTGCATTTAACCCATCCGAAATGCACACACACAGAGCAGTGAACACACACACACACACTGTGAACACACACACACACATATATATATATATATATATATATATATATATATATATATATATACACATAATATATATATATATATATATTAGGGGTGTAATGATTCACTTTTTATCGTTTTATCAATGTATCTAATACAAACCCTGAGATGCGATGCACTGAGTTTAAAACATGAATTTTGAATCGTGAATCGCAGATCTCGGATAGTAATCGATTTAAAATGCTAAGAATAGAATGAATCACGATTTCTATAGCGATTCAGAGCTTTCAAATTATATAGGCTACACATTAATGTTTTAACAATGTTGTTGAACCAAATGTACGAAGTAAACTGATAAAACAACCACAGCATTAACAACAACCTTGAAATAAAAGCACAAGGTTTATCTGATAAACAGATGCATGAAAGTAGCGTTCGTTGCTATAGCAAATAGACATCAGGTGCATTTTCTCTCAGAATCATCGTTCGTTCATGGAGAGGAAAAGTTAAATACTATAGCATTTTATTTTATGAAAATGAGATGAAGACTTTTTCGCACTGAAAGAGAAGTGATCTTGCACTCATAGATGTGCCGGCTATATCTGCAGCTAATCTGAATAAAAAGCAGAATGAACTGAAACAATGAACACAATAAATAAATAAAATAAATCCAATCCAATATTGGGTATTAATATAGCATGTCAAGAAAATTTTTTTTTTTAAGCAATAAGAAATTTATAAGCAATCATTACCATTTTTTTATATAATATATATATATATATATATATATATATATATATATATATATATATATATATATATATATATATATATATATATATATATGCGATTAGAGAGGTAGGACTTAAAAAGGAAAGTAAGTTATAGCATGCAAAAAAATCTTTTCTGTGTCAAAACAACCAGAACACAACATGAGGCATAACAGAGAAGTTTTATAATCTTTTTTACATTGCACTGTGAAGAAAACTGGCCAACCAATAAGATTTATGCTTTTTGTCACATGCCCAGAGCTGCTGCTGTTACATTAATTTACAAACTTGGTGGCACTCTTGATTAGACATTTACATTTATTCATTTAGCTGACGCTTTTATCCAAAGCGACTTACAGTTGCTATATATGTCAGAGGTCGCACGCCTCTGGAGCAACTAGGGGTTAAGTGTCTTGCTCAGGGACACATCAGGGTCTCACAGTGGATTCGAACCCGGGTCTCTCACACCAAAGGTGTGTGTCTTATGCATTGTGCCAACCCCACCCCACATTTTGTCAAACAACAGTAGATAGCAAAAGATCCTGATTGTCTTGTCCTTGTACTCTTGTATTTGACTTTATCTTTTGATTATCTTTGGAGTTTCTGATTCTGCATTGAAGTGGTTTAAGTCCTACCTCTCTAATCGCAAGAAGTTTGTTGTGATGGGTGGTTGCAGGTCTGAGGTCAGTGTGTTGCACTCTGATGTTCCCCAGGGATTAGTGCTGGCCCCTTTAATTTTTTGTATTTACATTTTTTAATTTGGCCACCTTTTAAGAACACTTGGTCTTAACTATCATTTCTGTGATGCCGATGACACTCAGATCTACATACATTCAAAACCTGATGTCAATATGCCTGTCTTTTCTTTATCAATGTTTTACAGAGATTAAAAAAATGGATTTCTGAAAATGTTCTCTGCCTAAATTAGTGACAATACTGAAGTGATGCTTATTGGTTTATCTCACCATCTGTAACCTTAAGTATGGATGGCTCTGCTTTACAGTTTCAAACTAAGCCAAAAAAATCTGGGGGTAATATTTGATGCCAATTTAACATTTGATTTGCGTGTTCATAACACAGTCAAAACATCTTTATTTTAATCTCAGAATCATTGGCAAATAACGTACCATGTTAACTTTCTTTGGGTGAAGTTAATATAAACTTTATTATTATTATTATTTATTCATTTTTTGCGTATTGGTTATTGTAATGCTTTGCTGGCTGGAGCTTCAAAAGCCACCTTAAGTAAATTACAGTTGGTACAAAATTCAGCTGCTAGAATTCGGACTAGGACCAGTTCAAGTGAGCACATCACACCTACAGTATCTTGGAAAAATTGCACTGGTTTCCTGTTAGTTTTCGTTTAAAACAATTCTCATGCTCACTTATAAGGCCTTGAATAATTTGGCTCCCCGATATTTGTGTGAGCTTTTAACCCCCTACACCCCTACACATCCTCTACGCTTTTCTGAAGCTGGTCTTTTAACTGTTCAAACAACTCAGCTAAAAACCATTGGTGATCATGCTTTCTCTTCTTTGGCTCCTAAAATGTGGAATTCCCTGCCCTCTTAAGGAATGCAGAATCCCTTAGTGTTTTTAAATCATCCCTTTTTAGGGTAGCATTTATGTGATTAATTTTGTCTTTTATAATATTGGCTTTGTTTTGTTTGGTTAGTTCTTTATTGCCTGTACTGTTGTGTGTATCTTTTAACGTTATATTTTTATATGCTTGTAAAGCGATTTGAGATGCTATATTTAAAGGAGCAATATGAAATAAAGTTTATTACCATCATATGATTATTATTATCTGATAAACACTATTGCGAGGAAAAAGATAAAGTAAATGCTGTTTGACTGCCTTTCTTCTCTGTGAAAGCAGGTGTCAGAAAGTTGCGTGCACCGCTGCCTTTGTGGATCACTGTGTTTTTGCTTTTTCATAAGCGCCCCCTACTGTCAGAGAGTGAATTTTCATTTTCATTTAGCCTGTTCACGTATTTACCTTAGACAGATCACATGTGAAAAGATCAAATGTTAAGGCCATACATGTGTGTTTACACAAACAAATTCTCACTTGACTGAAAGTTTTCAGAAGATTACCAAACAATGTCTGCATAACTATTTCCATTTGCATTAATTTAAGATCAGCTCAGCTCCAATAATATTATATAAATCCTTGTGCTTTGTTCAGAAGCTGGTGCATTGAAAAAGTTTCCACATTTGCAGTTGTCGATTGAGTGATGTGCTTTCAAACTGAAGCCCTGGCCACCCTTTATGATTTATGGTGACAAATTGGCTTGATTATGCTGGTGGATTTGTTACCGTAAATGTCCAGTAGCATACTAGCTCCCGTGTGGTACTATGTTTCTGTTCTTTCCTTTCCAGTACGTTGGTTGACGTCTGTGTCATTGAGTCGTGTGTATATTTCCTGTACAGTAATCACGGTGCTTTAGATGATCAGGCTATATGAGATGTTGTGTAATTAGCTGGTTACGTCTTGGGGTGGCTGCCTAGCATGTGCTTCGTTGTTTTTGAGTTATTGCTTTTGAAAGGTATGCAGAGCACACTCAAAACGAGGGGAAACATCTTAAATTATTGGAGAAGTGCTCTGGCTTGAAGAGCAAAACCAGTATGGTTTCTTTTTCCACAAGTGGCACAAGGCCGCTTGCGTGTTTCCAGTGGCAAATATTATTGTGGGTAGAATGGTGTAGGTATAACAAAATATTTGCTATATATTATCTATGTGTCTATCCATTCACCCATCCATCTACTTAAAATTCACATATAATTCATAAAAGCTGTTAAGATTATAATGATGAATCAAATATGTAGTAATAATAAACTTTAGTTGGTCACAGAGCTTATTTTCTGCAATTATCTAAAGCGAATGGAAGAATCCTATTGGCTTCTTGTCCAGGGAACTTCTAGGTTGGCCTACAAAAATGTATCATCACTGCAGTACTCCATATTGTGTATAGAAGAAATGCTAATTTGAGTGTAGTGGAATGAGAAATTATGTGTATCAAACAGGAAGCTGTGGTGCCCGGGAACGTGTTGATAATCTTTCAGCAGGTTGCGGTGGCCTCTGCTGACCTGGGTTACAGTACCATTTTACTCATTTTCCTTCCCAGCTGTATTGGACCACAGCCAGCTGTTCATGTAATAGGCTGGAGATACGCCAACTTCTTCCTGCTGCCAGTCACTTCACACACTGGCATATATCCATGTAGATAGAGACACGGTTAAACCTTCACACTTACCCTGGTTTACCTTCTCATAGGTCTTCATGTAGAGCTGAATTGGCTGTTGAATTTGACACCTTTTGAGCTTTGATGAAATTAAGATGTAAATATTTATAGTCCCCGTTCTACACAATTAGATTCATTTGAACGACTTTACAGGCCCTGGAAATGTTTCAGGAGTCAAACAACCCCATTATTGTCTTCACAGACTATGAACTAGGAACTGTTTACATAGATTATACAATAATGAACTCACCCCAAAAAGTGAATGGACAATAGTAAAAACATTGTGAAATTTCATCCCCCTCCTTCCATGGAAATCTGTAGATGCTGGAGTGATTCCCAAACCACAGCAATTTGTGATTTCTATTCCCTGAGTCCCTATAGGAGTTATATTTTTCCAGAAGATAAGTCGTAACATTGACCACTACCGAACGGGCGGCACTCCAGAAAGAGTCCTTCCCTTGTTTATTGTGCACACCTGCTCTTCTCTTCATTCTGTCCTACTTTCAGAATATTACTGTATTATGTCTTCTGGCATTTGTGATTATTTTTTTTTTTTTTTACTTTTTGTTCTATCTTGTCTCTCTTGTGAGTTTCTGGATTCAGTAAGTGTTTACTATATTTGTTGAGCAGTGGGACCCTTTTAGAATCAGAGGCTTGTTTTGCCATAATTCTGTATTATGCAATCAGTTACATAATGCAACTGGAATTAAAGTTCTGGACACAATCTGGTGAAAACTTAAATTTGTCATTTTTAAATGATAAAATACCAATCACAAAATAAGCTGTTTTATAGCTGTAAATAACAGAATAACAAATCTGTCTGAAAATATATAGCTTTTCCATATTAGATGTATTTTATGTATATATTACAACTAAAATTTACTTTAAAATAGTTTTTGTATGGAATAGGAAAAATATACTGTAATTATAATACTAAAATATTAATTATGTCGGTAACACTTTAGTATAGGGTCCAATTCACACTAATAACTAGTTGCTTATTAGCATGTCTATTATAAACATATTGGCTGTTTATGCTTATAAAGTACATATAAGGCATGACATCCATAATCCTACCCAATACCCTAAACTTAACAACTACCTTATAAACTATTAATAAGCAGCAAATAAGGAGTTAATTGAGGCAAAAGTCATAGTTAATGGTTAGTTAATAGTGAGAATTGGACCCTAAAATAAAGTGTGACCATCATGTCAAATTAAATTCTGTTATGATTTATTCATTTTTTTGGTTGCAAAGGTTCTTGAAGGTTACCACTTACTGGATACAGATAAGCACCCCCCCCCCTGTATTATTCAAATTCTACCCTATTTAGGGTAGGCTTGACATAATAATAATAATAATAATAATAATAATAATAATAATAAAAATAATAATAATAATAATACAAATTTATAACAATTATTATAAAATAAGAAACAACAACAAAAAGAAATTCCTCTGGTCCACTGGTCTAGATGCAAAAACTGTGCTAAAATGTCCCTAAAATGAATATTAACTTGAAACAAACTCTTGTCCCAGAAGAAGATAGATGTCTGTGATGTGAAGATGTTTGGTTTTGAATGTATCATCCTTAGTCATTTACATTTAAACCAATTAGTCCTAGATTGTTTCATGGGCGCACTTCTTATTCTCCTTGTCAAAGATTTTGTTATTAGATGTTAAACAGTTTCTTAGCACATTTTTTTGCCAAGATTTTCAGCCACTTTAAGCAAAAAAAAGTTTTAAAGTTTTCAGACATTTTTGGCTGCTAATAGTCCAATGCATCTATAGCAGTTAGATCAGTTTGGACATTAATTCAAAGAAATAACTATGGTAACATCTAAAGCTAAGAACACTGTCAGTAACCTAAGAACTTTATAGATACACTAATTTAACATCTAGTTGACCATCATGACTCATCTCTTAATATAATATCATGTTCTGGCATCGAAAGCTCCAAATGTTCAATAGTGAATCCAGTAGGTTTGTATCATAGTGGCAGGTTTCTGGAACTTGAATGACAAGAAGTGGGCTTCCCATAATCAACTAGTGACTCACTTCTGCTGAGCTCAAAGGATTGGCCCGCATTGCTCTTTTTGCCGGGAAGTGAGTGTTACGTTAACCCCAGACAAAGTGGCCTCCAAACCTACCATCACGGGGAGTATCAGATCAACCGCTTTGCGGTAAGATATGCTTGAAAGAGTCCATGCGTAAACTCATCACATTGCACCAACTGGAGCTTCCCCATCACACAATGGCATAGGAGAAGAAAGGCAAACCAGAGCATGCAAGTCTCAGGCCCAACACAAACACATCTGCGGCTGAGGATCGCGCCACACACCATGTGCGTTAAGTGCTGGACGTCCTGTCGGTGAACGTGCCTGCTCGATTGCTGTGCGGTCGGAGCAGAAATGGCACAGCTTGTCCCTCTTGGACTTTTAAAGATGGTTCCACACGCTCCCCTTGATTGCTGTTCAGCTGGAGTTTGTTTGCCGCAGACAAATGTGAAGCGCTTTCTCCAGTGCAATTTCCCTGGAACATTGACACTGGATTTGGAAAGCCGCCATTAGTAAGATTGAAAACACAGTAATACTGTCAAAATTTGCATTGCTTTCATCACTGGCACACAGAGATCTGGTTCATCTGTTTCATAAAAACCACATATTATCGTGAGCTACATGTTTCTAACAACACACCAGCACTTTTCCTGTGTTGGGTGCAAGTAGCGGCATCGGGTTACCCTTTGCTCTGTATTGGTCATTTGCAATAGTGTTTACATTTACTTCGGCGTAAATCTCTCACAGGTTCTCATATGAACATTCCATCTGGAGAAACCATCAGCTCTCCGCGTGCAGTTAAATTTCAGTGTGGGGTGCTGTGTGTTCCCTACTTTCTACTTCAAATCACGTAGAGGGGCAATGGAAATCTTTATAACCCATGACACAAACTGCAAAGACTTTACTCTTCTCCTGTTGAAAAAAAAAAGCGGTTCCAGAAGAAAGGTTTAAGGTGGATTCTCAAGAAGCTCTTCCAAAGGATATCAGCAGACCCTGACAAATCACGAATGACATGGGAAGTCATAGTCCTTTATGTTGCAGAACTACTGCTGCTGGAAAGAGAACATGTAAACCTCCATATAATTTATGTCTCCATGCTCTTCAAACCTTTAGAATAAGTGCTTGTGTCCTTTTCCTGGCTTTTGTCTTAAAAAGATAGTTAAAGGCAGGGTAGGTGATTTTGTTCAAAAACATTGTCTCAATCAATTGATATCAATCAACAAGTTAAGTGGTTCAAATGTATTTATACCATCTGTGGAAGGCATAGGACCATAAAATGTTCATCCAATAATAGGCTGTCCAACCTCTATATCAATGTATATATTTGCGCACCTCTGTTCATGCAGACATTATACATCATCAGTGTGCTCCATTATGCTATTGCAGACAGAGCGAGAATGGAAGACATTATTATTGTAATATTATGCACTTTGTACTATAAAGTTTTCTCACCCGTGAATGAGACATGAGGTAATCTGACAGCGTTGACGCCATCTCTCATTGCATCGCTGGTTAGCCTCTGGTCTGTCAGTGCGCATTCATTTGTTTTGGAGGAGGCGGGCTTTTGAGATTGATTATGCAGGGAGGGTGGGATCTTATACTTTCAAGCTAGCTTACTATTGCTAGCCTCTCCTACATCACCCTACCAAAGCTTTAAACCAATTAATGACCTTTAATGTCATTCTCAATTTTTCCCAAAACCTTGGAAACAAACTAGGAATAACTTTTGGAAATGATGACTTTTGCCATTTCCAAAAGTTTCTAGCTCCAAAAGGACATAAGACTAGTGTAAAAGTAATCCATACTACACTACTGGTTTAATCCAAGACTTTAAAATTGATATGATGAACAGTGTGGAATGTGTTTATTCCCCTCAAATCCAAGATCAAATATAGGGGATCTACAACAACATCAGACCTCCTTGGTTCTTGCGTAATAATGTTTGGTTGTATGACACTAATGAGGCTTGATGTTATTGATATGCGGTCATTTTGGTTTTAGGCTTTGTATTGATTACTGATTTAGATTTGGGAATGAATACTGGAGTTTGGATTGCTGTTACACTGTCCTATTTGGAGCTTAACATTTTCAGATCTCATAGATTTTTGGTGTATGAAAACAAACTGCTTTGTCTTCTGCAGACAAAAAAGAAACAATTTTGGAATGAAATGAGGCAGAGTAAATATTTACAAAATTAACATTTTCTATTCCTTTAAATGAACAAAAGAGGGATGCTGTTCCTATCGTGATGAATTATGTGCACCCTTTCCACCACCATGGTACCAGAGGCAGTGCCCACTCTGGCCACATTCAAAATGTTTCAACTGAAGACAAGGCTGGAAAAATTATCTCCACATTGGACACTTAAACCAGCTCGAGTTGAACCAGAAACCGATAATGTCAATTGTCGGCGAGGCGGTATAATGTCCTCGACATGAAACTTTAAGCAGGTCATGGGGGGAGATATGGCAGTTACAGGTCTGGACATGTGACCGAAAGGTTGTAGGTTCAAACTTTGAATAAAATTCCAAATTGACTTAAAATCCAGATGTAATGTGGATGGTGGACCAGATGCAAAATAATTCATCCAAATATAAAATAATGGGGGAATCCCAAAGGGGCAAGCACTGAATTTTCCATCTAATTAATAGCAGTATAAAGTAAGTGTTGAGATGTGTATTATGGGACACTACGTCATTGGCTCCTTTGAATAGTTGCATGTCTTAGGTCATACTGGCCATTTCCTAATTTCCAGACTCTTAAGTCTACTTTGTGTCATTGACCAGGAGTTATTCAAGTCCTCCATTAGCACATTTCCACACATTAGCACACAAATATTAACAAACCCTGCTTTTGTGCTTAAAGGAATAGTTTACCCAATAATGAAATTGAATCCATAATTTACTCACCCTCAAGCCTATTCAGACGAATACAGTCGGAGTTATATTAAAAAATATCCAGGCTTTTTTAAGCATTTACGGAGGTTAATAAAGGCCTTCTGAAGTGAAGCGATATGTTTGTGTTAGAAAAATATCCATATTAGCTTAAGCTCCGGTAAAAATATGCTAGTCTTGCAAGAACCCAGTTCCCCATCTTTCGGTCACTATGAGTCATGTCGAACGACATATGGGGTCTCACTTGGGAGGCCAATCATCTCTGTTCTGGTTGGTAGTATGGCGCAAACAGCGGTGTTCCTTTCAGCGATTCCCCTGGGTGCTTCAACTAAAAGAGCAGATTTCCTAAAAAGAAAATCAAGTCCTTCTGGATGCTGTCGTTTCCTGTTCTCTGAAAACGGCCACGAGCGTTGTCTTCGGTGTCTGGGCATTCAGCACGCTGAAGACGTGTTCATGGATGGTTCATGCACACACTGTGTGTGTGACCATGGCAATGCTGCGATCGCAACTCTCCTTTCTTAAAGAGAAAGGAGCAGACCCATCTGTCACTACCCGTTCCGGTTTCTCTGCCACAATCAGATGACCGCCGGCTAGTGCTCTGGGAGATTTGAAGGTGACAGTGAGAGCTTCTCCGCCGGGCCAACCCCCAACGGACCTCGTACCCCTTCTACAGTGTTTGTCCTGTGCTGCTGCTGGGTGATTCCGCTGGGTTGTCTCATGGCAGTCCCAACGTGTCATTCAGTTTGCCGCCGGGGATCATATATCGATTGCAGGATCGGGCATGGGCCCTCGGGTGTTGTCGCCACTGCCGAATTGGACTCAGAGTTGACAGCCGTGCTTGCCCGGGCAGCTGTGAGCATCAGGATGGAGGTGAATGCACCGCCCAGCCCTGATTGCTCATGGCTGTTCGATTGGTTCTCGCCTCTCACCCAAGGCCTGTAAGCTTTTGGCTGCTCTCGCTGCCAAGGCTTACACGACGCAGTCCCTCGGGTAGGCAATGTACACTCTGGTGGTCCAGTAGTGCCGTTTCTAGTTCAGCCTGGTCAGTATGAGAGACGTTGACAAAGTGCACTTTCTCTACACTCCCATCTCCCAGGCTGTCCTGTGTGGTGACGCTGTACTGGGGCTTTGCCCAGCAGTTCCCAGAACAACAGCAGACTGAGGCCATACAGTACATCTTGCTCCGACATGATCCTCCGGTTGCCACCATTCCGTCGCGGGCAGCCTGCTCGTCGCCATGGTCACCCCCCTGCATCCTCCACACCAGCTCCGCCCCGTGCTGAGAGTTCTTCGAGGCCAGTGCGTCGAGCCCCACGCAGGAGAGCGGCGCCCCCCGTGTCACTCCCGGCTGCGAAGTCCTCTAGGAAGATGACTCAGTTTTTGTTTCTTCTGTTCCGCCGCGGGTCGATGCCTTCTGGGCCATCTGACACAACTCCCCATCGCTACACCACTGCGGGTATGTCGACTGTCCCTTTGGTGCCACTTGCAAAGAGTTTGGGAGCCTGGCTTGCGCTGCCCAACCCATCACGCTGGCTCATTTGGACTGTCCGACTCGGTTACGCAATTCAGTTCGCCCGGCATCCTCCAAGTTCAATGATATTCTCAACACTGCGGTGGCAGTCCAGGTTGCCTCTGTCTTGCACGAGGAGATTGCTGTCCTGCTGGCAAAGGATGCAATCGAGCCGGTCCCTCCAGTAGAGATGAGGACAGGCTTTTATAGCCCTTACTTCATCGTAACCAAGAAAATCGGTGGCCTTCAACCTATCCTGGATCTGCGAGTCTTGAATCGGGCCCTACACAAGCTCCCGTTCAAGATGTTGACACAGAAACGCATTATCAAATGCATTCAGCCCCAGGACTGGTTTGCAGCTATCGACCTGAAAGACGCGTACCTCATGTCTCGATCTTCCCTCGCCACAGACCATTCTGTGGTTTTCATTCGAGGGTCAGGCATGGCAGTATGAGGTCCTCCCCTTTGGGCTTTCACTGTCCACATGTGTCTTCACGAAGGTCGCGGAGGGCGCCCTTGCCCCACTCTGGGATGTGGGCATCAGGATCCTCAACTATCATTGTCTTGCCAAGCTGAAAGAACAAATAGGGAAGATTTGAAGCAATCTTTCACCGAAGGTTGAAATCCCTTCCACTAACTTTGTGTGGGCGCAACAGCAGTGTGACCTTCTCCAGCAGCGATGTACTCACCCTTTGGCCCCTTGGGACCAAGGTCAGTGAATTTGCGCTGGAGCTTTGGGAAGGTTATGACCTTAAGCGCAGCTTTTGGGGCACATCACGGCTTGTCGTCAATTGCAGCGCCACAGGGTTGTGACGGTGTTTGGGTTGTGGCGTTTTACATAGAACCCCATATGTCATTCGACATAACTCTTAGTGACTGACAGATAGGGAACGTCTCGGTTACGTCCGTAACCCTAGTTCCCTGATGGAGGGAACAGAGATGTTTTGTCCCCATGCCACAACCTTGAACCGTTTGCTGTTGCCGGGACACGTTCTCGGCTCCTCAGCGTAAAACCTAATAAGTGGATGCACCTGTCACCCTTTATACCCGTTCTACGGGGAGTGGCTCAGGTATATTAAATTCGCTAGCCAATTTTCATTGGCGTTTTCTCTTAAACTCAGAGATGATTGTCCTCACAAGTGTGAGCCCATAAGTCATTCGACATAACTTCTCCGTACCCTCCATCAGGGAACGCAGGTTACAGAGACGTTTTGTTTACAGTTTTGTCTCCACTTGGCTTATAACTTGGATTATAAATACTCCAACTTTTGTCTTTACAAATTCTGTTTTTTTTTTTTTTTACTTCTGATTCATGACTGGTGTTTTGCTTTGCTCTCTCCACTGCGCCTCTACATTTGTCACTTAATGCTACACCTGTATCATCCGCTGGAATGCCACTCTCTCATGAATATGCGTTCAATAGCTATAGGAAGATAGAGATTACAGTTTATAAAGTTTTTAAAAATTATATTTTTCTTACACAAAAACGTCATTTCACTTCAGAAGGCCTTTATAAACCCACAGAGCCATGTGGACCACTTTTTATGATGGATGGGTACACTTTTTTGGGATTCAAAATCTTAACCCCCATTCACTGCAATTATAAAGCTTGGAAGAGCCAGGACATTTTTCAATATAACTTTGCTTGTGTTTGTCTGAAACAGGAAATTCATATTCACCTAGGATGGCTTGAGAGTGATGGAATCATGGGGGAATTTACTTTTTTGGGGAACTATCCCTATGACACTTTTAATTATGAGCAGCATAATGTCAACTGTCAAGGTATCTTGAAACATTTCTACCTTAAAAGTAGTTTTTAGGAAACTCGTGATAAAAATCATGATTTGTTAGATTTGTCAGTCTGTTTTGTTTTGAGGCAATTTGGCCAAACAGTGGTTGTAAAAAAAGATTCACAGAAAGCTAAGAAGATGAAATGTATATATGTTTACATCAGCAACGTCTTCTGACACTCTCTGACATTTCATCCCACTGGGATAGTCCAACAGCTCACTGACCTCCTGTGAAGTCACTGAAATGTACATTCAGAGGCCTGGAGCAAAGCAGCTTTGACCATTCTAAAGACTCTTCCCAGCAAACTAAAGGGTTGAAAATTCTTTTCAGCACGGCCCTCTGACACACTCTAGAGTTTTATTAGGTAATGTTGAAAATCATTTGGAATAGTACCTATATCTGTGATTTTTACTGAATGGACTCCATTGTGTGGCTAATATAGGAAAATGTTGACCAGTGAGTAAGTCTTTAGTCATTCGCATTCAGAGAAAAAGAAACCATGATTTTATGTTAGAGACATTTACAGTAAATGTGATCAGTATGTCCAGCATGAAAGGGCCTCCGTGCAACTTTTTCCACCTTGAAAGTGTTAAGACTGCAGACTGTTGCATTCTGAATTTTTTTATGAGGTCAGCCATGTAATATTTCAGTATAGGAAACAATTCACTTTTAACTAGTTGCTTATAAACATGCCTATTATTAACGTATTGGCTGTTAATTAGTACTTATAAAAGACATATTCCGCATGAGCATATTCTTCATCTCTAATCTTTTACCCAATACCTAACCTTAACAACTACCTTACTAACTATTAATAAGCAGCAACTTAGAATTTTTTTTTAGGCAAAAGTAATAGTTAATGGCTTTATTAATAGCATGAAATGGACCTTAAAATAAACCATGACCATACTTTTTTAATGATTAAACACATTGGGATTTAGTAAAATGACAATAACTTTGATCTGGGAATTTAGAAAAGTTTTAAATTTTATGACATTTAATACAAATAATTGATAGAAAGTGCAAAAGTGACAGCACATACATGTATAATGTTATTAAAGACATTTATTTAAAAATATAAGCTGCATTTTGAACCCTCAACAAATCTTAAAACAACTGTATACTCTAGTTTCCACATTTTTTCTTGATCATAGAATCAGCATATTAGAATGATTTCTAAGTAATAAATGATGAAAATTTTGCTTTAAAACAACAATAAACAGAAAACAGTTACTTTTTTAAACAGTAATGATATTCATATTATTATTGATCTTGAGACTATAAAAGTTTACAACAGCTTTTAACAAATAAATAGACCTTTTGTCATAAGAGATTTATTCAAAAATCATTAAAATCTTACCGAGCCCAAACTTTCAAAAAGTACAGTACTTCAAATTGAATGTTTATGGAGCTTTTTTTTATCAGATTTGTTTTATGAAAGATAATTGGATTTTCTGTAAAACTTGTTTTGTGTTTCATGGAAGAAAGGAAATAATATGGCTTGCAATGACATGGGTTGATTAAATGAGTTTGAAATGAAATGAAGCTGCTTCAGAGTCAGAGGAAATTATTATATTTAGACTATAAATAAAAATTTTTTTTAGCATAACTGATGAATCGTGCACTGTAACACCAGAGACATTTATTAAGAATGTACACAGGATAAGCTTTAACTTTAAAAATGTTTTGGATGCCATAAGCAGTAACTCAGCCAACAAGATACTTTCTTCTCCTCTATATCCCAGTCCATCTCTCTGAGAATGAAGTTATGCCTGCTGCCATTTCCCACACAGAAATACCTGACCCATTCAACATATCTGCGGCTTTTAACGCCTCATCTCTCATCTGCACCTCTAGCAGTTCCCAAAAATCATATATCATCTCATTGGAGCAGCCACAAATACTTCCTCTGCATCTTGCCGGGTTGTTTATCCCAGAAAGAAACTCTGAGAGAGAGAGAGAGGAAAAAAAAAAATTGAGACAAAGAACGGGAAAAAATTGTTTATAGAAGCAGCTAATACTATTTTCCCTCAGATGTTTTTATGTTGTTACATTAACAGTCTTCCATACGCCCGGGATCACAGACCTGGGGTAATGGCCAGGAACAAAGAGTGTTGCCTTAGCAATGGGGGAGCCGAAAAGGTCATCGAGGGTCAGACGGTCTGTGGAACACTTGAGGGACAATAAAATAAATCATATTGCCTCCAGAGAAGTGTCTGATTTAAAACACTTTAACCAAGCATTGAGAATGTCTGGAAAATAAAACGAAATGGTGAGAGGAGGGCAGCTGCTGCGTGTTAGTCTGTAATGAGATCGTCTCTGTGGCCCTTCTACCCGAATGGAAAAAGGCCTTTTAATCTTCCTGAAGAGGCCCTGCTTTCGCCTGCTTATTCATGTGGCTGCGCGCGTGCGGGCCGGTCGTATTTTCACAGTTTCACATTTCCTGTCTTCGCTACTTCATTTAGAATGCATTGGGATTTGATTCTTTTAATTAGTTCGTCTTTTGATTGGCAAATTAACTTTTTCATGTTGAAAATAGGGTTTCTTATGTTGTATTTGAAAGTGTTATTAGTGTTGCATAGTTTGCGCAATAATAAAGGTAGTTATCATTTACCTTATATACCTGTCAACAATAATAATCAACCTGTTTTCCAACCAATACGCTCGTATAGGTCGTTTGTCCAAATCCCTGAAATACGACCATCTACATACTACAATTGTGCCCCTATCGGCAAAAGGTTGTTTTCATATTAATGTTTTATACTCTTTTATTTGAACTCTGATTTGTGTTTCGTGTAGCTCAGTTGACAGATTTTTGCGTTATACCTTGATATGTAATCATGCTATCATGGGTTTGATCCCAGGGAACGGACGTGCACGAAAATCATAATTTAGCATGATTTCTGTGAGGGTTAGGTATAGGGGTGGGGTTAAGTGTGGTCATTCGAATGAATAAGCCGCCTAGTAAAATATGTTGGAAAAACTGTGAGATCGGTGTAAAAAGCACATACATTGCATTTAAAGAAATGTGCGTTTTGATCGGTAATGACGTTATACGTCATTTCATGATGACAGACGCAACGTGATACTGTCATTGTTTTTACGCCCGCTAGAGGGCTCTTAACTTTAAAACGTAAATATAGATCGTAATAAGGTGCTTGCACAAACTACCTATATGGTCATTTTTTGTTGGAGGACAGGCTCATAATAATATAACATCAATGGCTTGGAAATACACAAGGGTGAGTAACTGACAAAATCGAATCCCTTTATCACCATAAAGGGTGGTTTCCCAAGGAAATTGCACACAGTTAATGTGAAACTACATCATGACGTAACATGATTACAGCCAATTCAAAGATATTAGATTTTTAGTTTAATTTGATGAGCAGCATTTTAGCCCAGTGAGTTACAGCAAAAATGTATTTCAAAGAGACAGCTTTTATTGATCATCATCATGGAGGGTAGTATAAAGATAAAATATTAACGACATAGAGCCAGATTTACTTAACAGGGCAAAACTGGAAATTTCTGCTGGTGATTTACTGACAGTGCGCAAATTAAAGAACACAGATGCAACATCTCATTTACATATTGACCAACACAATATACCAAGCATAGCACAAATTAATGTAGTCGCAAATAAGCAGAGGTGATGATCATCAAGTGTGGGTGATCTACTTATGAGACGGGTACAAAATAGTTTAGGAAATGCTTTTTTTGTGAGTTAAATAATTGCACAAATACCAGTAATTTGATGAGTGCAAATATTCGTAAATTGCCTTGCATGATTCATTTTAATACTCTCCTACCTTCAATTTGGGGTCTGAATGGGAAATTTCTACAAATGCATATTCAGTAAGGTCAGGCGCAAAAATAACATCTTTAGTAAATCCTGAAAGCAGTGTTAATGTTGACACCAAATTTTGATTTAGTTTTAGTCAGTCTTTTAACTAAAATGGTATTTAGTTTTCATCATATTCTAGTCATCTGAATTGTTTTTAGTTTTAGTCTAGCTTATTCGACTAAATGTCATAAGACTTTAGTCGACTAAATCTAGGCCTACAGTAAATTGAATCAACTAAAATCTAAGGGGTCATGATTCAGTGCAATGCATTTATTTCACTTATTGACTGAATTTACATGAATACTCACCAAAACAATTCGATATCATTGTGTATATTTCTCAGTTCACGAGAAACAAAAGAGTACTTGTGTGCTGTGAGAGACGTGCTTTCTGTGTGTGTATGCTTTGGTGTCTGCGCTCAGAAAACCGGACCAAACTGAGTTCTATCTTGTGTCGTTAAATTTATCCATAAATTTATCTGCTCATATGTAAGCAGATTCTCTCTGAATGAATCTCTCTTCTCAAATCGAACACTTCCTAACATTTTCATCTCGTTTTTATTCGTCAACAAAAAATTTCATTAGTTTTTATCATTCAAAATTATTTTTTATTTACAATTTTCTCGTTTTCGCGAAAAATGACGTTAACAAAAATTATCTGTCAAAGAAATGAAGACTGCCTGAAAGTACTTTTTAACGCCAAAAGACGGTTTGCGCTGGCGCAAACTCTTAGTAAATTTTTTTTGTGGTTTTGTTGTTAAAAAAAAACAGTATAACCAACCTCAAGTCTCTGTGATGTTCTGGTCTGTATAAATGGCTAGGTGTATGTTTTAATTTTGCTTGTTTTTTTTCATTCACTGGGAAAAACTGTAAGCCACATTGTTTTTAAAATTCATTCAACACTAATCCAGAACATCCATGAATCAAACAAGTCACTAAGTTTAATACTTAATATTAACATTTTAGACAAAATGAACTGTGATTTGTTTTAGCGTTTCAGGTTATAAAAAAAGGAAATTACTTTTTATTCATCATCATAATTCGCTCACAGTAGCTGGCATTTAACATTCAGTCTTTGGGGGTCAGAGTTTATGCCTGGTATTTCCTATCACAATGAAAGAATGGAGAGAGCAGACAGTGAATGTTCCACAATCTTACCTGGTAAACAAAACACAGCAAGGAACCACATCGGTCGCTGCGAACGCCGTGCTAATAGTGACATGAAGACAAAGCAGCAAAGTCTCCAATGATGTTTTATTAGTAAGAATTATAAACTTTTTGGCACGTTGCTCTGAGGCCACATTATTGAGTTCAAAACTTGAGCTTCCCGAGTTTCTCTTTTCCTCTGCAGGGATATTAAACGATCCCGTTGGAGTAATCCGATAAATGAAAGCTTAACCCTTTCGTTTTTGAGGGTGTGATGTTGGTTTTGTGAGCTACTGTGCAAGTCAAAAGGTATTAGTCTTGTTTATCCTATGGTTTTGAATTGTTTCTGTTCAAATCAGCTTTAAATAGTGGGTAAAAGTAGTTATTTAGTCAATCTTCTCATCCAAGACCAAATGTGACTAAGTTCATCTGGTTATATAGATTTAATTCCTGGAACTGAAGACTCTATGTGAACCATAACTGACCTTGAAATGCAATTCATGGTGACTGAATTGGTATGGGTGGTATTCATTGAAGTTCATTTTTGAAGATTTTGGGGAAAATGAAGGTAGATTGAAAGCACGTTGGGACAACAGCCTGAAATGGGAAAATGTTGAGTTTGTCAGTGAAAACATGTGCGAGATGGTGAGAAAATTTCTGCAGGACACGGCAGGGGACAGCAGCCGAGCCAGGGACTTTGGGAGGAATTATATCAAGCATGCCGTTCCACGTGTCACAGATTATTGTTGTTGAAGTAATCCTTGATTTTTAAGGGTGTAGAAGGCATTGGTGTTTTTGATACTGGTGAAAAGGTTAGTGTAGGCTGCACTAATGGATAGCAAAGCAGCAGTTAGATGTTAGCGGTGTGTGGAGGAGCTTAGCTTTCAGCCTTCAGGGCCTCAGATTGGCAAAGTTCATACTGTGTTTATGTATGTGTATCAAATGATACGGATCTGTGTAGGCACATGGAGGTGAACTGAGATAACAAAACCACATTTTGCGTTCACATAGGACCTGGACGTTAAAGTGAGCTTGAGTTTATTATTAGTCTGCTTCAGTTGGGCTTACTGTAGTGTCTCAAAGCACTTTACATTCACAAACGTATAATAAAAAAATTGTATGTAATATTATTATAATAATTATTATTATTATAAAATAAAGGCAGAGTACTATTATTGTAAAAAGAAATCTCATTGATAAATAATTAGAGTAATAATAGTACTTACAATAAAAACAATTGCTGTTATTTTAACTCAAAATCTGAGAGAAATAATATACTATAGTAAATGCCATTTTACTGTAAAGCACAAATTTGTTATTATTATTAACTATTAACTAAAAATAACTGGAAATGTAAAGAGACAGAAATATATTACTATTATGACATTATTGCAATAATAAAAAAATACTTATTTAAACTAAATATCAAAGTAACAGAATTATATTATTATAGTAAATACCATTTTACTGTAAAATAAAAAATATTATTAACAATAAAAATAATTAACTCTAATTATGAAAAGACATTTCCAATTTGTGACATTACTATTGTAGAATAAAAATCGAATTAAACTAAGTAAATAAAAATAATAGCAATAACAAAAATACTTGTTATTTAAAATAATAAAAAGATACAAAAATATCCTACTATTATAATTGCCATTTATTGTAAAATGAATATGTAATATTTATTATTATTTTTATTATTATTAAAGTAAGAAATATATTACAGTTAGTTACAGAAATATTACTTTTGTAGTGTAAAAAAGAAATCATATTTATATAATTTATATTTTATATAATTTAATATATTTTATTTTTATTTAGATACATTTAAAAATAATTATTAATAATAATAATAATAATAATAATAATAATAATAATAATAATAATAGTAGTAATAATAATAATAAGTTATTTATGTATTTATTGATTGATTGATCGATCAATGGGGGTTAGCAATATTGTGATTTGAATTATTTCAGTGAATTGTGCTTTCCTAGATGGAAATGTGAATCTTTATTATAATAATAATAATAATTATTATTATTATTATTATTATTATTTCTTTATTAATATCCTGTAGTTGTCAATCAGATCTGACAAAGTGACTTTTGACTAGTGGACTAAAAATAATCATAAACAGTGAAGTCGTACCCTATAGAATGGCATATTTTCATAGCTCCTTAGCATGTTGCTGTCCATTGCATTCTTTACTATCATCCCGCAGTGTGTCAGGAATCTGTGCAAAGTTACAGTAGTCCCAAAAAGAAATGAAAAACACTGTTGTTATGGGTCCTGAGAGCCCCCCCCCCCCGCACCTGCACACACCATCATCATGAATCAATCTCACTGTAACATTCAAACAGAACTTTTGGATTTTGCTGTATAACAACTATAGTCAATATGAAATCAGAATAGATCTTATTTGACGTTCTTGGTCTTATTGTGCATGATTCATATGAGCACAGTGTCCTTTTTTCCATCCAGACAGAGTTCAAATCCCCATCACTGTCTTACTGAGGGATTTGTATTGTATTCAATGCAATGACTCAATAGTGTTATAAAATCTGTGACTTCTCACTTCAGCAGTTCTGGACAGCGTTGCTGTTCTCCTCTCGATTGTGAGCTATCGATGTCATTAGTTTAATATAATCTAATTTAAAGCCATTTGTTTGAGTTAGACCTGGGCATGTGGAAGGAAAATATTTGAAATGATAACAAGTAGCCTGCTGTCTATGCTCAGTTTTCGGCAAAGTTATGTTGTGGACTCAGGATATTCATACGCACTCATGTTAACCCCAATATTTCTTACACATGCTAATTTGCATTCAAAGGTCACAATGGTGAGACAGTGAAGACTGGATTAATGATGCTGAAAATTCAGCCTTGCATCTCGGAATAAATGACATTTTAAAATACATTTAAATGGTAAATAGTTATTTGAAGTTGTAAATATATTTTAAAATATACCAGTTTTTACTGTAATTTCAATTAAATAAACACAGCCTTGGTGAGCATAGGAGACTTCTGTTTAAAAATACTTGAAAAAATCTTGCAGACCCCAAACTTCTGAACAGCAGAAAACAGATGCAAGACAGATCGAAGTCGGTTCTGATATCTGTTTTAGGGCTCAGCCGAGCACAAATATGTTGTTACAGTAGAGTACATTGACAGCATGAGATGACTGTAACATAATTCAAGAATGTTTTAGTCAGAGCCAGGACCCCCATGGCCTGCTAACTTTGTTATAGGTACATACTGCACGATTATTGCATTGCCTTTAGCAATGCATTGCATTAAATACAGCATGACATTTATAAGTTCAGGAGCGGAACTGCTGTTGTCATTCATATACTGGTAAACAGCTGTGCATATCCTCAGTAAAACCTATTACTCTGCTTTGAAAATGTAGCTTTGCATTTACAAGCTACACATCATTTAATGTAGTTAAACTCTGAAGCTTTTCTTTTTGTTCCCATGAAAAACTGCAACAGACTCTTCCATCATGTTATATGCTGAACTTTACATTGTATGCCGTTTTCCCTGTGTGACTCATTTATAGTGGTTATAAAACCTATTAAAATAATAATAGCAGCTTTTTTCATTAAAGCAGTACATTTTTAGTATTTTCTATATATAAAATTCTATATTTGAGTTGAAAACATTGTGAAATGCAGGATTTGGACTGCATAAAATACGTTGCCAGGACTCTTAAGCCTCGTTTTCACAGCCAGTTAAATGTGACCCAATTCCGATTTTTTTTGCTCATATGTGACACAGATTGGATCTGTTCTATAACAGCGTAAACGGGAAAAAAGCGCATGCATTCAGATATTTCAAGATCAGTTTCAGGCCACATTCATATGTGGAAATAAACGGGAAATAAATCAGATACGTGCCAATGCGACTTTCATGTAAACAGGCAAATTGAACTTTCTGAGGCATTCTCTACATAATTAAAACTGTGACAAATTGGTCTCCGCAGTTTAATGACGTCATATGTGACCCATGCTGGCAAAATGAGTGTGAATTCGCACAGGCTATTTTGAGCTACAGGCAAATAAATACAAATAAAATTATTCTCTTTATTTGTACACTTTCTGAGAGAATTACCTTTTCTTTAGCTTTGCTTTATCTTAGATATAAAATGATATTCAAGATTCAAGATTTTTATTCGTCACAAACACAATTATATGGAGCATATATAACCAGCAGTTTAATGAGAATCAGGTCCACAAGGACAGTGCAATAATTAAAGAATACAACACAGATGAAAATATACATAAATATAGTTATGAAAGAATGAAATAAAAGTAAACAATACAAATATAAGAATAAAATATAAAAATTATATATACTGTAGAATTAAATGTAAAATGGAAAATAATGTGCATGAAAGTACACTGTAATCTTAAATATTAAGATACACAGGAATGTATAAGAGGCAAATGTGCAAACAGGTTGGCACTTCCAGTATGTCAATGTGAGGTAGGGAATGATGAATATCTTACTGATAAAGTGAATTTTAAGTGGAGACATGAAGATGTTAAGAGGCTGGCTTTGAGTATAGGAGCCTGATGACCTGGGGCAAAAGCAGCAAAGTGAAAAGATGGTTACTGGGGTGGACGGAGTCCTTTTTAATGCATTATTTGTTCCTCTCTAGGCTATTTGTTCTACTTTTTTTTTTTGCATCTGTTCGCATTTATAATAACTAATATAAAATATAAAAGCTGTATTGTGATTATTAATATAGTAATTAATAATAAGAAAAAATTGAGTACTTCACAGTCAACTTCAAATAAGTGTGACTCAGTTTTTTTTTATCTGATTCCATCAAATCGTAAATCATTTTGAAGGTCTTTTAAAGGGATAGTTCACCCAGAAATGAAAATTAGATGTTTATCTGCTTAGCCCCTGTAGAACACAAATTATTTTTAGCTTCAGTCGTTGCACTCTCCTAGTCGTACAATGCATGGCAAATGGTAACAGAATCTATGAAAGAGAGAGAAAAAAAAAACATGCACAGACAAATTCATGTGCATTAGATATAATGAAGGGAGACGTGAAAGACTGGACATCGCGTTGTTTTCATTTGGATTACTTTATCAAAGAATATTTGTTTTCGGTAGCACTTGTTTAGTTTAAAAGTAGACATGTCAAGATATATCTAGACATTTCTATAGATATATCTCTCATGTCTCTTCGTTGAGTATTCTCTGAGTTAGTTCATTTTAATGACGCGTTTCTAAATGAAGAACACCGCAGACCAAGGCTGCAGACAACACACTTTTGTTGTTATTATGTCTGTATACAAATAAAAGTAGACCCTTTACAGATTCGATTGATGTATTGCTCTGTATGCATGTATGCATTGATCTGTACGATCACAACTGAAAGTGTAATTTAAGTTCTTTTTGGGGTTACCAGGAGAAAATGCCTCATAACGCGTATACGCGTGAATCAACTCCAAAGGGTTAAACCCTGTGGCTTGTGATGATACACTGATGTGTGAAGACACAAAACGATTGGTCTGTGCAAGAAACTGAACAGTATTTATGTATTTTATTTTATTATTTTTATGATTCACGCAATGTCCAATCTGTTCGAACTCTCCTGAGCGTATCCTCAAGCAGCAGGCGCATGAGGTGTCTTCTTCTGCTTTATGGCAGATCACAGACTTATGACTAAAGTGCATTACCACCACTTATCTCTCAAATGGACCATTGACACTCTATCTACAAACTCAATTAGCAGTGTCAATGGTCCACTTGAAAGATAGGTGGCGGTAATGCACTTATAAGTCTGTGATCAGCCATTATGCAAGAAAAAGATGTATGGCCCATTCACTTTCTGCTGTGAAGCATGTTCACAAGAGTTCTAACAGTTCAGACATTGTGTGAATCAGAGGGAAAAAAACTATATAAATACTGTTCAGCATCTTGCACAGACTGATGGTTTTGTGTCTTTACACATCAATTTATCGTCACGAGCCGCAGGGTTTAATTAATATGGATTTGTCTGTGCATGTCTTTTTACATTTGCCATTAATTGTATGACTAAGAGACTGCAACAACTGAAGCTAAAAATCTCAGTTTGTGTACTGAAGAAACAAAATGTCACCTACATCTTGGATGCCCTGGGGGTAAGCAGATAAACATCAAATTTTCATTTTGGATGAACTATCCCTTTAACGGAGAATTACAAAATGTTTTTGTTTGTTTTGTCAGCACAGGTCACATTATTCTCAGGAAGAAGCACATGTTGAGGCGGCAAATCACAACAATGCATGCACAATGTTTCAGATGTTATGGCAAGTATAAACATATGAATCGGAGATGGGTCACAATTGAAAGAACGTATAAACGGACAGCCAAAAAAAAATTGGATATAGACAACAAATCAGAATTGGGCATCAAGACCTGCAGTGTAAACAAGGCCTTATTATTGGAAGTGCATTTTTTGGCCTGTCAGTAGGAACAAACTGATTTATCAAAACACAGTCTTCATTTACAAGGGTTGCAAGTTTTGAAAACATCCAAACATCTAAAGTAATTTTACCCTTTTTGATTTCACAGTCTGCTTTTGATGTTAAAACAAAAGAATCTTACTAATCAATTCACGTACATTATATTTGTAAATCATATTATTTTATTTTAGTTTAGACAGACGGAAAAATAAAGTAGCTGAAAATGATATCTTGAACTGCTTAGAGTTGAAAACAGTGACTATTGTGAAGATTTATTTGTATTTCATTGTCATGGTGTTTGTTTTCGTCTTGTTCTGGTTCTGGTTCTGAAAACTTTTATATCAATTGGTAGAGAATTGTGTTATCAAAGCGCCAAGGTCATGGGTTCGATTCCCAGGAAGTAAATGTATCGCTAAGGTAAATACACTCAGTGCGCTTTACCACTTTTGATAAAAGCACCTTTCAAAATGATGCAACAGCTCTCATTTCATATTTGTTTGTCCGTAATATAAATTTAAATTTTTTTCAGTGCCAGTGTTTTCTCTTCTGTCTTATATTTTTGTTCACCTTGTCTGGCCTCACATTCTTGTGTAACAGAAATATACTTCTTTCTGTTGATCCAGTATTTATGAGAGAGCTGTGTGTGTGTCTGGAGTGAAATTGGTAATATGAGGACGCCGTCCTGCAGCAGAACACTGTTTAGTTTGAGAGGCGTGAGCTTCCATGTCAGCTCAATTATTCCAGGGCAGTCAGAAGTCACAGAGATATCCATCTGAAAATCCCTGATTAATTTCAATTGTGCTCACAAAATGACTCTTTCCTTTTTATGACCTTTTCTGTTCCCATGCGAAAGTGCAACTGATCTTGACTCTTCCATCATGTTATATGCTGAACTTTGCATTGTATGTTGTTTTTCCTGCGTGACTCGTTTCTTGTGGTTACATAACCTATTCAAATAATAAATAAGCTCTTAATATAAGCTGCATTCGCTGATTTATAGTAGGACTGCTCGACTTTGGAAAGCTCAGGGACCAAACTCTAAGTAAATTGCCAGTTGTTGTTTGGAACCAATTTCTTTTGGTCTATAATCAGCTCTATTTTTCCAGTGGAATGAGCTATTCACAATTAAAAAATAGAAGACATGGCTTCATTTTATCATTTGGACATTAATTATCTTAAGAAAAGTGGGTTTTACATTCTGAAAAGAAAAAAAAAAGTTTGCTAAAACAAGCTATTTGGTTATTGGTGAGTATTATCCAATTGCCTATGTGGCCTTATCAGAAAAAGAAAGTCATTAAAAGTTAATTTAATTAAGGATTGCACTGACACAACATTTTGTGCATTGATGGATCATTAATAAATAACATCAGAAATGTTGATAGTTCATACGCAAATAATGAAAAAAGTGACCTGAGAAGAATTGCTAATTATGATTAAAAATTACAGGGAAAATAATTGTGCAAAAGCCAAGTTTGAAGTAGTTGTAAATGGGTTGATAAACACACATTGTGACTGTATGTTGTGAAGATTTTACAAATATGAATCAACCTGATAGCTAAAAATTTGATTCATTTTGGTGATTTGTTTGGACAGTTCATTCTGTATAAAGGCTTCTGTTCACCTATGATCATAACTGTTTAACATGTATATATATTTTCTAAGCTAGACAATTTGTTAAATTCTGTTGTTTATGGTGTTTCAAGTATTTAGTTGAAATTTGGGTAACACTTTAGAATAGGTAACACTTGTTTACTATTAACTACGACAATCAAATTTGTGCTCTCATAGTTTTATATTTCAAGTAGCAAACTACTTTTCTGAAGTAGAGCTTGACTAGTTTAACTGCTTTAAAGGGATGCTCCACCCCCCAATTTTTTTAGACATTACTCACTCACCGCCATTGTGTTCCAAACCCGTAAAAACTCTGTTGATCTTTGGAACACATTTTAAGATATTTTGGATGAAAATTGGGAGGCTTGTGACTGTCCCATAGACTGCCAAGTAAATTACAGTGTCAAGGTCAAGAAAAATGTATGAAGGACATCATCAGAATATCCATCTGCCATCAGTGGTTCAACCGTGATGTTATGGAGCAAAGAGAATACTTTATGTGGCTCATATTTTCCGAATTGTGGAAAAAAGTCCTTACTATTGTTTTCTGTGCATACCAAAAGTATTCTCGTCGCTTCAGAATGTTACGGTTGAATCACTGATGGCAGATGGACTAATCTGGCGATGTCTTTCATACTTTTCTTGACCTTGACACTGTTATTTACTTGGCAGTTTTTGGGACAGTCACAGGCCTCCCGGTTTTCATCCAAAATATCTTCAGTTGTGTTCTGAAGACGAACTAAGCTTTTACGGGTTTGGAACGACATGGGGGTAAGTGATTAATAACAACATTTTCATTCTGGGATTGAATAACCCTTTAAATTATGAGTAGCATAAAAGTTTTACAATATCTTCTCTAACACTGATACACACTCACTTTTTTAGTGCTCTGTTACAATAACTCAATAGCCTCCTGTGGTCCTACATAAACACGCACAAATCAGCTTAGTCTCTCTGTCTACCCTCTTTCTCTCTATCAACCAATCACAAACACACATGCTTTCTTTCCATTCGAACACTCATGATTCCCAACATCCTTTTCCCCTGCAGGCATATTAACTTCATATAACTTGACCACATTCATTCTTACTCTCAGGCCCAGATAGAAGTCCGCAGGGAAGTGTGCTTTAACTGTGAGACTGTTAACTAATTTTAGCCCATTGCGATCTGCTACTGTCAGACATTACTCAAGAGGTGCAGACAACTGAGGAAAAGCTTTCCTGTGTCTGAGGGCCTGATGGTGTTTGAGGTTGGGGTGACAGCTGAGACTCTTTTTGAAGAGGTCAGAGCTTCTAAGGTGTTGATTGGCAAATAAAAGAATGATGAATGCATGAATGATGAATGATGCATTTATATAGGGCTTTATCGTGTATTGATTTACACCCAAAGCACTGGGTGGTGCTGCATAGTTTTGAGGTCACTGTTAGGGCAGAGCATATTCTGACAGTAAGGTTCGTTTCACATCGCACATTGCAACCGCAACGCTAGAAAATAGTGATTTCTGGGTTAAAGAATTAAGAATTTTCTTAAATAATGATCAGAAATGAGCCTGAGAATTACTACAAACATGATTATCAATAAATCGTGTTTACATCTAGTGGGAAACGTATTACATATCAATTTTATACATGATTATTTAAAAAATAAAAATACATATTTTATATATATATATATATATATATATATATATATATATATAAATATAAACTAAAAATGTAATTTTTATAAAAATGATTATAAATTCAATATAATTTCAACATGACTAGAAAATGCTAAATTAATATAAAAAATGTATGCAATAAATTATATAATCCAGAATGTGGCAGCAAGATTAATTTGTATTGAGCCGAAAGAATGCACGTTACACATCTCTTATCAGTTTGCACTGGCTAGCAATAGCTGCTCGCATAAAATTCAAGGCATTAATGTTTGCCTACAAAACCACCACTGGTTCTGCACCCTTTTATCTAAATTCATTACTTGCTTGCACTGTGCAAGTTAACTTTGCTTTATTGTGGCATCCCAAAGAGGCACAAAATCACTTTCACAGACTTATACATTAAATGTTCCCTCCTGGTGGAATGACCTCCCCAACTCAATCTGAGCAGCTGAGTCCTTAGCCATCTTCAAGAATCGGCTAAAACCCACATCTCTTCCATCTGTATTTGACCCTCTAACTCTAGTTCTCTCTTTAATAATTATATTCTTATAAAAATGCACTCTATCCATTTACTAACTGCTTTAAATAGATAGAAATCATGAATCTGGCAATGTTTTATTACATTGGTTGTACCTATCGGCAGTTTGAAATTCAATGTTTGGTGAGTGACACTCAATGCTCAATTGTGTTAAATAATAGTACCATCTGTAGCATCTGCGCCATTCTGGCTTGCTTCAACGAGTCTTAGAGCTCTTTTTTTGTGACGTGTGTTTCACGGGATTGCACCCGAGTGCTACACATTGCACATGCAGTCATACCAGGTGCACTACCGAGCAAGTTTACTGTTTCCAAAAGTCATACACATGGCGCTGATTATGTGATGTAAACATCAAAATATATTAGTTTACAAATCATGCACTATTGTAAAAGTCTTTTAAGGTCATAACAAAGTGAAAAAAAAGTATTTAATATTCAAAAACCTGCCCCTGTAATCATATTTTGCATGAAAAGGAATAAACGTGTGCCACTAGTGTTAATAGCTGTAAACTGCAGTGAATTGTATGTATAGGTAGAGAGTTTTGCAAAAATTTAGGTAAAGGCACATTTTTAAAATGAGCCTCAGCTGTTTATGTAACTGTTACTGCTAGTATAACGGGCATCAAGACCAACAGTAACCCTAACCCTAACCCTAATGTCTTTTTTCAAACAATTTGTGACTAATTTGCTTTACTTGATATGTGTTGTTTCTTAAAATGTTTCATTTGTCCAGTATTGTAAAAGATTTAGTTGATAAATAGGTTTATAGTGCCTTTTGGACTAAATAAGTAGTAGGCCTCATTTCCCTTGCAACAGCTTCTATCCAGCTGGAGGCCTGTCATTAATGTTTTGAACTTGAAGCAAGTGAATTCTCACACCGTATTTCAAGAGAAAACCCTCTTCATTCTTTGAAACACAAAGGAGGTAGAATTCAATCTGCCAACAGTTGGCAAAAGACATTTTATGTCAAAGGTATCCTTTGCAAATCTCCAAGCACAAACCTGTCTAGGAAAGGAAATAGTGTGAGTGATGACTCATTAGACGGCATTACTTTTTCCATTGCTCAGGGATCTACTTTCTCTGCTCTGTACACCAGGTGATACATCTTTGTGGGTTGGCATTTGGATACAGGCAGTTTCCAGAGGACAACCCCGCCAAAAAATTCCAGGTTTGTGATGTCCACGGCGCTCAGTATTTGTTGAGACTGGGTCAGAGAGGTGCTGATTCAAGCTTGTGGTGAATCTTGAGGCTACAGTTTTGTGCCATTTGCCTACTGTCTTGTGAAGTGTCTGGCTATTCTTGCTTAAACCTACAGAGAGAAAGTTAAAGATCATTCTAAAAGACAATTTGAATGCCATACATTCATGTCCCAGAAAATATATTTACGAAAACCTAAAATTAAGCTTAAAATTGTATTTTATCTTATTTTTTTATCTCATTAAAGTGTCTTGGTAACTTTTCTCTATTCCTTTCTTTCTTTCTTTTTTTTTATTGGCTTTTTATTGTTTACAGACTTAAAATTCTAAACTCTGTTATAAATAGATTTTACTTTTGTGTTTGTGGTGCAGGTATATCCTACATTATGGGAACATTATGGGGTCCCCATAAAGATGGCAAAATCCCCTTACTTGTGGGGAAATTTTTTGGTTCCCATGAGAAAATAAGCCTAATCATGCAGAAAAAAGGGTTTTGTTAAACTAAAAATGCGCAGGGTTTCCTGTAAAGCAAGTAAAAAGAAATTGGCTCAGGGTTTAGTGTGTTTATCAGAAACATTTTATATTAAATACAAGAGCTCAGTACTGGGGAGCTTCTCCCTTCACTGTCACACTGTATGCCTATTACAGTGAGTTATTGAAGTGCGCTATGAATCCTGTCAATGAAGAGATAATGCTTCTCTGCCTTCTGCTTCCAAACTGTGCATGTTTATTGCATGGCGTTACTAAGAGATTTGTAAGAAAAGATTTACATTTGCCAGAAAGTAAAGATTTTTTCACAAGAATTTATTATCGTTTTCCCATAAAGACCTTAAGAGTAACTCATAGGTCAGGTCAAGACCCACACTTATTATATTGTGGGCTATGGCCAAATAGACTGAAAATAGCCAGCATTGTCATGAGCACATCAGGAATTAAATGTATAAAGATGAACTTAGTACTTTATGAGAAAACGAAGTGATATCCATTTAAGAAAAGATCAAAAAGTTTGTTCTTAAAGACTTGAAATAAGTGTTGTTTGTTTTGATTTGCTTCGCTTTTTGTTTCGATGTTTTTGTTTTCAGTCTTTTTTTTTTTTTTTTTTTTGGTTGTTTAGTTTTTGTTTCATGGTTGTGTTTTGCTTTATGTCTTTTAAAACACACCGAAAAAAAAAAGTATTTTAAAGCTGCAGTCTTTAACTTTTTGTGTTTACAAAATGTATGCAATAAGCGAGTACACCTTGAATCCATTTTCCAGACAGTGTTTTGGCTGGTCCTGAATCACTACTGTACACCTATAAGTGTTTATATTCAGACTATTTAGACTGGTTCAGGTAGGTATCGCTGCGGAGTAGCTCAGTACCTGTGTGATTCGCCATAGACATAAACAGTGAAAAGTAGCTCCGGCTACAGTGTTCTTCCACAAGATGCATGCAGTTCTGTTTATTAACCGCTAGAGTGCCAAAGGTTACGGACTGCAGCTTTAAATATTTTTATAAAAAATAAAAACGATTAGTTATGTTCAAACTAAATAAATTCTAAATATTTTATCAAATGCTCTCCGATGGCCTGGATAGCTAAGAGCATTAAAGCTTCACCTTGTAGCACCATCACTGTTGCAGTGTTGTTGTTTTTTAATCCTTGTTTTCTTCAAGCTGGGGGTAAGCTTGACTCACGAGGACAGGAAAGACAATATCACCGCCAGTGGCCCATAGGGTAAAAGCTTCATTCCTTCAACAAAACGTAACTGTTTCCAGTTTATCTGCCAAACCTGCTTAATAAATGGTAGCATAAATAATAATCAGTCAACTTTAAAGAGAGCAAGTCAGTTCACGCCAATTATGCAGATGTCAAAGTGTATGAGCAAGCCTTGAGAGCTTTTGCTGATACACGGATTTGAATAGTGGAGCTGAAGTTCAACCCTGCAACATTTCAGTTAGCAGCTCTAATCCTTAACCACTACATCACCCACAATCAGTGTTGCAGCTTGAGTAGATCAGTAATTAGTGAGCTCAAGACTGCAGCATGTAGTACATTCTGTCACGCCTGTGTGTTTTTATCATTAATTGTGTGAGTCAGCCGGCACAGGGGAGGTCGTGTGTGTTTGGTGACTGTCTTTACCCAGCGGAGTTGCTTCATTCACAAAAAATGCTGCTCTTCTGACCTAGTTCCTGGCAATGATGTTTAATTTTGCCCTTGTGCACATTTTTGGACAGACTGTCTGTTTGGCTCAAGATTAAGAAGCTGTTTTTTAAACACAAAGTGTGTGAGAGTCTCCGGATCTGTGCCGTCCTTCAGAACATGTCCGGTTTTCTCACAGTCTTGCGGAGTTACATGAGAACAAAGTATTTTAAAAACAACAGGGAATCTGGGTCACAAGGCTTGAGTGACTACTAGGCCAGTGCATAGTCAGCGCAATGGGGTCTGTCATTAAAAGAAGTTACGTTTCGCTGTTAATCAGCTGTTTAATAACAGTAGTTGACATTACAGTTAAACTGAATCATCTTAGATTTAAACTGTGTTTCAAAACCATGCAGAGGTCGCTGGCAAAAAAATAAAAAAAGGCTTGGTATTGGTCAGCAACAAACACATTTTACAAAAGAAAATGTCTTTGCCACAGGAAGTCCATCAAATCTTACATTTTTTTAAGAACTATGAAACTTAATCAGTGTATATTTAATAAAAGATGCAAATGAGTGTGGATCAATGGGTTGTATTGTTATTTAACTTGCCGATCATTCAGCCCCCACAACATAGCAAATCATTCCAGTGGGCAAAAAACATCAAAATAAGGCCTTAAGACAGTACAGTCTATTGAATGGACTGTACATCTATCCCTCACAGCAATGTTTTCATTTGCCCATGAAATACGGCCTATGATGCCTTTGTAGGCTGCTTAGTAAATCAAAACCAGGTCCTTTATTATCATGTTGACCAATCTCAGATTCCCCACTGAACCTGTCGTTCTTCATCTAGAGACCTTGGATTGTGAATAAACAAACCGCTTTAGAGAGAAGGTTTGAGTTCTTGGTAGAAGACTTTGGAAAAAAGCCTCTGAAAGCTGAGGGGTTGAGCAACTGACAGCGTGAGGGATAATACAGATCTCCCAAAGCGGCACGGCTGGATGACGGTGTTCAGAGGCTCTGCAGTGAGTTAGGAGAGATTAAAGAAGTCAAAGCAATTCAGAGGGTATTAAGACCCTACTGGAATTCTCCAAAATCCTCCGGCCTTTAAACATTAAGTGGAAACAGTTTATCGCAGAGATTTGTTTTACCTTTTTTTTTATATATTGGCATATCTGCAAGCAGCTTTGATGGATGGACCTTAACCGTGATCTGGAAAAGCATGAGCGTGTGACGTTTTTCGATTTGGTTCATGATTGTCAGCCCATGCGCGCATTACAAGAGGAAAAGTGTCCAAAATACACAGATACTCACGTCCCGTTCCAACTGTTTTCATTGGGATTACATTTTCTATTGGGAATATGTTATGCAACCTGAAAGATTCACCCCGATGGTTCAAACACAATTTCAGCAATTTGTTTTAACAGGAGCATGAAATTGACCCTGATGTCATCAATCCAACTTTTTTCTTCCAATCACCTGGCTTTCTTTCTTGAAACACCTACTTTTCCCAATCCAGTGAATTCCCAATGGATAAAATCAGTAGTCTTGACCTACTTTTCTTGAATGAAAAAGAGTATTCATATATACCCCTTTACGTGTGTAAAAATAGGTTGCATATGTCCATTTATTTATTTATTTTAAAGGCAAGTATCATTTAGAGTAAGTATCACTTCCTGTAACCAGCTGTTTCCAAGCTGTACAACCTAGAGTTATTCAACTGACCTTTCCGTTTCCAGACAGATGTTTATACGAGCATAATCCATAATGGATGTCTATTTGGAAAGCTGGCTAACTATTCGTTTCTGTTCCAGTCATCTCTTACTGGATGTTCTGCTGTTTTTTCCCACTTTTTATCAAACCGCCCATGACATACTGACATACAAAGTATCAAACGCGTGGAAAAAGTCTCTTGTTTGGTGGAAGTCACCAGATAACTCAATGTTCTCAGACAGTGAGTCAGCAGAGATGACTGAAGACTTACTCATATCTGTAAATGCTTGGAACTGGTCTGTGAATTTGCCGTTGCTTCATTTGATCTCTGTGTAGCAGTAATTGTTTGGTGAGTAACGTCTAGCTACAGATTACAATGGACTTCACTACTGAGTTAGCATTGGGAGATAAAGTATGGCTGTCCAGGTCGACTCGGATTTGTTTAACCAAACTGGGGCTCTGAGAGGACAACTACAGGCAACTGTTCTCTGTTTGTTTATGTCTGTGGCCGAAAAATGATTCAGACATCTTTTATTCATCTGTTTCCCAGTCCTCTTGTCCCCTTTCTCTTATTCATCTGTCTCAAAAAATGTAATCCATTCTTTCTGTGATTCAGTATTTTCTGTTTAAAAAATGTTCCTTGGTGAATCAGCATTCCGTTCAATTCGTCAGTGACTCTTTTGCTTTCAGAGAGGTCAGTTTTCTCTCACACACATGCACGATTTTATTCATTTGGCCCTGAATGTTTCACAAAACAATATTTTTGCTTGACATTTATGATTTAATTTACTCCACACAGTAAACTTGCTGTTTATAAAGTATAAAACCTGTAAGGACATGATTTGGTCGATTACATACTGTAACAATCAACTGCATACAGTTTACTGGCACGACGTGTTTAAATCTTTTTGAAAACACTCTTGTGTTCATCAAGGCATATTTAAAGCTTTAATTATTTGATTAAAAACTGTATTGTTACAAAATATTGTTACAATTTAAAGTACCTTTTCTCTTTTTTAAATATATATATATATATATATATATATATATATATATATATATATATATATATATATATATATATATATATATATATATATATATATATGGTGGAGAACTGATCCAACAGTGCAGACTGAACTTTGCATTCAGGATTCACCTCAGGAAATGGCATACATGTTGATTCTTCTCATCACAGTGACTGATGGCCAAACTGAGGTGTTTATTTTTGAATTTGTGTACCATTGGGCCTTCATTGTGTAACAAAGCTCCTGAGGTTGATGTTTACTTTCACACATCTCCTGCCTGTGTCTTTTCATCCAGACTGAATAGAACTAGGTTGTTTGATGCAGAGTCAACACACAAGCAGAAGCATAACAATGCATACAAATGTTCACGAATAGAAAGGGTGCAAGTTGGTGTGTTGATTGAGCATATTTTCTCTTTCTTTGTAACCCCATACAGTATGTGTAAATCTGTTTTAGAATAGAGCTGGGCTCATGAATATTTTTTAGGTAAAGTAGAAATATTCACATTTTTACACCTCATCATCCATACCCTAAATGAAGCCTATGAGCTACGTTTCCACTGGTAGTATGTTAAATGAGATAAAAAATTATGATTACAAAACAATTCTAGGAAATCCTCATGCTTCCACTCACAGTACTGTGCACAATCTGCGATTTTGGGAATTACTCTGGGAACAAGTCATCAGTGAGTCACGGCAGCAAGGGGGGTGATTCCAGACAGCATGACACATATGTTCCTTCAGTCAGTGGAGTACCTCAAGGTTATATATCAGGACCAATCGAATTCGGTTGTATGTTTTTTATTAAACTGAGTTTATCTAACCGCATCTGTGTGGCTTGAATTGCCTGCAGAAAGCATTTAGAGATGCATGGTGTTAATTTTTGGCAGGAAGGCACTGAATGAATGATTCAGATCATTCACATCTGAAAACCTGTAACCTTTTTACACTCCTTTGTTTGAAGTGGTTATTTCCATCCAAGTAATAGTCTAGTCATCTTAGTCAGTTAATTTAATTCAAACAGTTTCCAAAAGATTGAAAACATGCCCCCTTCATCGTCTCTTCTTCTTTCTGTCAAGGAATCACTTACCACATTTGTCTGACTGGACTAATGGATGATTCAGTGTGCTGGTTTTATGGCCATTTTTAGGGCAGGAATTCCCAGTTCTATCTTTGGCTGTCTGTCTGTCTGTTCTTATGAAACTATCTATCTATCTATCTATCTATCTATCTATCTATCTATCTATCTATCTATCTATCTATCTATCTATCTATCTATCTATCTATCTATCTATCTATCTATCTATCTATCTATCTGTCTCTCTGTCTGTCTGTCTGTCTGTCTGTCTGTCAGTCCGTCCGTCCGTCCGTCCGTCCGTCAGTCCGTCCGTCAGTCTCTCTGTCTGTCTGTCTGGTTTTGCAAATCTGTTTTTGTTTGTGTGCCTCTGCACTGTCTGTATATCTAACTGTGTCTATTTTTCTGAGTTTTGGTATATCTGTCTCTTTTATCCTAAATTGTATCTGTCTATTTTATCCTAATTTGTCTTTCTGTCCGTTTTCCTTGCTGTCTGATGCTCTTCTGTCCATCCATCCTGTCTTTTGTTCTTCCATTTGCTCTCCATCTCTCTCCATCATTCTTACATCAGATCTGTGCAGGTTTGCACCACATGTGGTTTACGTCATGAACCTGCATGGGATTAAGCATGTCTTGCTGCATACTATGTGGATTACAGCACGACACTTAGAAGTATTGTGTTTCATTTTTTTGATCTTAGAGCTCTTTGATTTCACTTTTTCACTTTTGACATCTTGGTTAAGTGCAATTAATCTCTAGGGCAACTGCCGCCCTGTTCTCATGTCTGCAGGAATGACAGTGCTGCACACGAACCTCTAGTCTCATAAATTCCTTCCGGAAGGCGTAAGAGAGATTGTGGGAGGTTCAGAGCCTCAATACCGATGCAGAATAAACAGTAAACATCGTAAAAGAAAGAATAAAGCAATAAAACCACACAACTGAATGGAAACACTCTTTTGTGGTATACTCAAAAAGGGTAAAAGTCTTTTCTATTGTTGCTCAAAACCCTTTTGAGTCTCTGAGTGCTTGGATATGTTTGAGATCACGTATCTGAATCATATTATTTCCAGTTGTTTGTTTTCTTGCCACTAACTGATTTATATATATAGGGCTATCACAATATTAGATTTTTCACACCGCGGTTATCGTGGCCAGAAAAAAATAAATAAACACAGTATCTATATATCGTGATATTTATAGGAAACTTTTGGGGGAAAAAAACTTTATCAGTCAAATTATTTTTTACTTTGTTTATTTTTATTTATTTATTTTTTTTACCCATGCATCAAACAAACATAAATTAAAAACAGGGCACATGCATTTTCAATTCTTACATTCTCAATCTATGGCAAATTTTTGTGAAGGAAGACAAGCATGTTAAGTTTCTCTGGTTTCAAACTGGAGCGAAAACACTGTCTGAATGTTTCCTGAAGAACTGAAAATTCTTTCCTATGCAACACTGGTGGCTGTAATGCAAAGGATTTTCTGTGCCAGTTTTGCCAACTTTGGAAAATCCTCCTCATTGTCTTTCCACCACTGCAGTGGGTCTTTATCCACAGAAATAGTGGGCAAGGCTGTGTATGCAGAAACTTCTTGAAATGATGGCATACATTTTACCATGTCTGCTGTTTTTTTGTTCTCCTGTTTTTTCATTGTTATCATTTTGAGAATACCAGCCAAGCCTTTTGGGGCCTCACGTAAGAGACACTGGTCCCCTCATCTTCACATTCTCCTCTGGCAAAAGAATCCTGTGAGAGAGTACAAGTGCTACCTACATTGTCAGAAGACTCCTGCGTGAGATGCTGCTCTAAAAATTAAGTATTAACAGAGCTCATAAAACACAATCAGTCATGATGAGTAATAATGATATAAGACTATGAATAAAGTGAGGTTGGAGAAATTTGTGGTAGTGGCCTACTCACCATTAGCCATATTGGAAATCCTCATACCACTCTTGTAAGTTCTTGTAGATTGCATGTTTCATGCTCCTCACCAGACTGCTGTCATCATCCTTCTCTGCCAGGATGGATTCAGTCAGATGCTGAAGGACAGGCCTCAGGGATGAGATTGTGATACATGTCTCTGCAGCCAGGGAATCAGTAAAGGTTCTGTGTGGTTTCAGCACCTTACATGTGTCCTCAAGTGTAGAGATGTGAGACCCCCTTAGCAAAAAATGCCTGGTTAAATCCTTGTACGACACTCATGCAAGCCCTCACAGCAGCATCCACTTGGTCAATCTAGAGCTCTTTGTAGTGACACACTCCACTGCTGATGTCTCTAACCCTCTGGAGTCGATTAACGTGTATACACGTCATGAGGCATTTTCTCCTGATAACCGCAAAATAACTTAAATTACAGTTTCAGTTTTGATCGTACAGAGAAGAGCAATACATCAATCGAATCTGTAATGGGTCTACTTTTTTTGTATACTGACTTAATAACAACAAAACTTTGTGCATTTATAAAATAAAGATAACAAACAAGGTGTGCTGTCTGCAGCCTTTGTCTGCGCTGATCTTCATTTAGAAACACGTCATTAACATGAACTTTAACTCAGTGTATACTCAACGAAGAGACATGAAAGATATATCTATAGAAAGCCTGACATGTCTACTTTTAAACTGCTGCCGAAAACAAATATTCTGTGGTAAAGTAATCCATATGAAAACAACGCGATGTCCATTTTTCACATCTCCCTTCATTATCTTCTAATGTGACCACGCCCCCGTGATGAACGCTCTATTCAGATTCTAATGTTTCATTGAAGCGCGTGGTTTGAATACGCCCAAACAACAGAAGACAACGAAGCGAGACTGTTGTTCAAAGCTTTTTGTTCAAAACTGTTTGCTTCGCAATGAGAGGAATTTATAAAAATGTGTGCTGTTAGATGCATATCCAATTGTTTGTGTGGAGAGTGGATGCTGCAGGACGTTTCTTGCATCACCATAATTGATGGATGTCTTAAATATAAAAATAAGGAAAAGCCTAAAACGGGTCCGATTATACTTTGCATTTAATTTTATAATTCTGTACAATAAAAAAAAAAGAAAAAAAAATATATATATAAAAGACAAAAAAAAAAAAAAAAAAAAAAAAAAAAAAAAAAAAATATATATATATATATATATATATATATATATATATATATATATATATATATATATATATATATATAATGACACATATGCAAAATTTTGTCCTATAATTGTATAGCTGCATATATTTTCAGATTTTTATGTTGCTCTGTTCTAAATACCTTAAGATTGAAAGGATCTGCTGCAAATGTTTTACAAGCAGCTTTAAAAAAACACTTTATTGCATTTCAAAGTTCTTTTCACTTCAACTTGAATGTAAAACACTGTCATGAAGTTAATCTAATATCAAGAAAGTGCATCTAGCACGATTTTCTGCTTTTATTTGGCATAATACTTACATGCAGAAATTGTCTTTTGCGTGCAAAAGACAGTAAAGAGTAGTATAACAAAATGTCCTCCTGTGCCACTGAAAATTGGACCCAGATTATACTCATATCTGAGAAACAGCGTGAGTGCAAACTGCAGTAGAATGAAAAAGTTTGGAAATTTTTCTTTCGTAGCCTACTTCATCTTTAAATTTTTCAAGAGTAATCGTCGATCACCCCCCCCCCCAACTCCGCCTATGTATGTGTGTGTTTAATTAAAGTATATGTACATCTAAAAACCTAGCCATAGCCAGAAAACATATATTTTGGAAATCTATATGATTTACAGTACCACACAGTGTGACTGTGAGACCACATGTACGCTTCACCTTCACACAACTGTCCTCTACAACCACAGCGATGAAGGCCTCACACTCCCTTTCTTTCCTTTCAGATGTAAATCTTATTTTCTCCTTTTTGAAAATGGGCCGCCATTGGAAAGACAACATTTCTGTGAAATGACACGGTGACTGATTCCCAATAGCATGTCTGTCAGTCAAAACCCAAGACATTTTTAAGTATGGAGAGATACCGGATGCAACCACATCATCTGTATATATGTATTTTTTTAAGTTCTTGAGTGTGTCTGTCTGTGACAGATGACACAAGTATGTTTAACCACTTCTCAGACTCCAAGACCGGTGTAGAAGGAAAGATGATGAGGAATTGGCTGACCCTAAGGCTGCCTGACCCAAAGTGTTATAATTTTAGACTCGAGCCTCTCACATGGTCTGGAACAAGGATGGCGTTTGGAAATAAACTTGGAATATAGCTTAATTGTAGTTTACAGATTTAGGAGGGGCCAAGTGTTCAACTTCATTTTCTTGCATAAGTATAGGCCAGAGACATGGGGTTTGGAAGCCACAAAAGGACTTTGAAAAACTTCAGAGCCAGAAAGGACACTCAGACTTCTACTGTTTCAAAACATTTTGGCGTAAAGGAAAACATTGGCTTCATAATGCATAACACAGTTTAAAATTATACTTAAATTAATGAATGATGTAGAAACATGATTGTTTTCTGAAATTTCACAACTGCTTGTACAAAATGGAAACATCAGATTGGTAAACAAAGTTTTCAAAAGTCAAACAAATCATTTAATACACCTAAATAAAAATTAGGTTACGGCAATGAAAAGAAATTCGTAAGGGTCATATCTACAAATAATTTTAGTAAACAATTGTTTATAGTCTACACATAAAGGCACATTCAAGTCAAGTCACATTTATTTATATATCGCTTTATACAATGCAGATTGTTTCAAAGCGGCTTCGCATTAATAAACAGGAAAATAAAATTGTTTAAAATAGTCAATTATGAACTTATGAACAATCATGAACAATTATCACTTCAAGCTGTAAAGCAGATCTACAAAACATAAACATATACCGGAAAGGAATAGTTCACTCTATCATTATTTTCTCACCACAGTGTCGATCTATGCTAGGTATTTTTAGTCATGGAACAAATAAGAACATTTTAGAATCTTCAGCCATAAAGACAAAACTGATAAAAATATCATTAAAAAGTGTGGCTTTAGCTCTAAATTCCAGGTCTGTGTGTGATAACAGACTGAAATGTTAGTTGTGTGCTTTGCTATAGCTTTCATTTCAAACATGCTGCCTTTCCTTGCATTGCATCAGGATGGGTATTCGTGATCAAACTTATACTATTCTTGCATTTGTCATGACCGAAGGGCATTGGCGCCAAACTTATTTGTTTTAAAATACAGTATTTGATCTGTAAAGTAAAGAGAGCTGTTATCTTTTCCAATTTTGGCCATCTTTACCGTAGTGCTGCTGTTTTGGTTTGTTTGCAAAAAAATCTCCCATTGATTGATGAAGAAAAATATTAATTTAGGTTCTTTTTTTTCTATGTTTTAGGCAGACACTGGATTTGGCCTGCAGATCAGAACAGATTGGACATCTGGAGAGCCGGCAGGATTCCCAGGTGGGCTGATCCATCTGTCTGGCGTGGGTCTGATAAATAAAGATTATGTGTTTTACATTTATTTACATATTTTGTTCCGGCCATGGCAAGTTCAAAGGATTCATTTTATGACACAGACTGCACTGACTGTAGAAATGAACTCTTCTTGTGACTGCCATGAAATGTGTAGCTCATTGTAGAGTTGGTGATTTTTTTTTCTTTCTTTCTGTGGCTTCAATTATTAATCTAAAAATTTATTGATTTCAAACGTGAAAATTTAAATCGGTGTAGCTAAATGTAACTGTACAGCAGTGTTTCTCTCAAACTTTTTCTGCCATTTCCCACTTTGGAGGTTAGGAAGGCTTTCGAGCCTCACCTGTGCCCAATCGTTATTACCCCAACAAGATGGTAATAAACTAGGCTTTAAGTTGAACTAAGGTGCATCAGTCAGGATAAAGAATATGAAAAGTGCTAAGAGTTACTGCAGAAAACAGAAAATAAGAGGGAGCAACAATAAACACATGTTATTGGAGACAGATTTACTGAAAATGCTAATTCATTCTCTGCCAGCAGGAGGCGTTTTTGGAGCAGCAGAAACCGTGGTTTTCCCAGTAATGGCTTTTTACAAGCAGCACTGCGCTCATGTACTTTTTCCGATAAAATGAAAATGCCATCTAAACATTTTCTGAAGACAGTTGGTTCCCTTCAAAGATACGTTCATATAAAACACGCACACAGTGTTTTGATTTTTTGAAATGTGCAGTGCTTGTGTTTATTCAATGAAGTCAACCACCACAACTAAATCAATGCAGAAATAATGTGGGAAACAGTGTTAATGAATATTGAAATATCGGAAATGTGTTTAAAAATCATACTGCCGTTATTGAAAAAAATCTAGATACTGACATATATATTGCTATTTAATTATTTACCAGCCATAGTTTTAAGTAAGGCTTACATTTGAATGTGTCATTGTTTTGTTTTGAGTGTATGAACAATAAATAAAGGAATTAATAGAGACAGTCACAAAAAATACCAAATTGCCTCCCGTTTGTCAGGCCCCACTTGTCATGTCTCTATTCCCCACACTTATAATATATATATAAAAAACTTCACATTAAATGTAACCAAGTAATACGTTTGCAATAATTAAATATTCCAATTTATTTATTTTAATGCATTTTAAGTTATTTTACATATAAAATATAATTAAAACTTAAGACTATTTTATTTTATTTTTAAGTGGTACTATATATATATATATATATATATATATATATATATATATATATATATATATATATATATATATATATATATATATAAATTAATTTATTTCAGATGAGTCGTTGTGTCATTCATATTTATCTTGGGGGAAAAAAAAATATCTCATTAAATTAAGCCTCAAAATGGCACCTTTTTTCTTGAAAAGCCTTGAGGTTTGAAATGTTTTAATGTTCTTAATAAAGACTAGTTGAGAGATACGGTGAACAAACCCTTGTGAGCTCATCAAAGAGCGAGGCCAGAGGTTAAGCTGAAATCCTTGACTAACAGAAACTCTGTTGACAGACAGACGGCGATGTTGTGACAAGACTGTTATTACTGTATTATTACAGTATTATTAACATCACTGTCTGCAAAAGTGACCTGTTTATTGTGTCATTTCACAGAATCACAGAATGTTTACAGACCTCAATCGAACATGCATGCGAAATCATGTGAAATCTACTGTAAGTGTGCAATCCATTATTTTCCTATACTCAAAAGATTACATTCACATATTTGCTCCTACGAAGTACAATCTGTCTCCCACATGTCAGATATGTTAAGTGATCTGCTGCGATCCATCTTGTCTTCAAAGTGAGGCTTTGTGTTTGAGGAATGCACTGGCTGAAGTGAAAAATGTCTATTAATAAGCAGTGCCCTGTTGGGGACCCCATTTCAGCAAAAATATGTCACGTCTAGTTAAGGTGTCGCTGACTTGTCTATGAGAAAACAGGCTTCAAAGCAGGACATCAGCATCAAACTTAAAAAAACAGGCTTTCTGCTGGGAACATTATTCACGCACTCCTGTGGCTTGGGAAGAAAATAAAATATATGCTGTTTTAGGTGGGTGAAGAGGCTGGGCGAGCATGTGTGTTCATGTTGACAGTCTGAGAACTCTTTAAATGAGGGTTAGAGGTTAAATGATTGTAACTTCAAGGGCAGAGATTTGTGTTTGCATGGGATTGCAGAGTAGTCTTCTGGGGAATTGCTCTGTGATTGCGATGCTTATTTGCATGTGCTGTTTTTTAGTTTCAGTCACTATATATTTTGTGCTGAAATACTCAAAAGTTGTGCAACGAATCAATATTGATTATGTGTTCATGTAATATTACATATATGACAAGAAAGCATCATTACTTTCTACACTCAGAGTCTTTCTCGACTCAAGAATATGAGTCTGTACAAGTTTTGTGCTCCCATTTTGGAGACCTATGGGGATTTATATGCTTTGTTTAACATCACAGCTAGATCTCTCAGATTTGGATACATGGTTGATAATGAGGAGACAATAAGTGACAATAAGAATGCTTTTCTTGCATTGTCAGGTAACCGGATTGAATGTAGACTGGTTAACATGTTATTTAAATAATGCATTTTTATTAGTATTATTATTATTAGTGTGCATGTAAACATGTTTAGTTAAAATATCTCGATTTAGGGACCCTTGAGATGTTTTAACATGCCCTAACATTTGTGCTTATATCAGCTACTGCTAAAATACTATTAGTCAACATGTAATTTTTTTTTCTTTGTATTCAGCACAGACTGTGCTACAATAATATGCGAGCAAGATTTATCTACATGTTTCATAATGATTCTAGATGAGAAAGGCCGAGCATTGTGTTGATTTAATACGGATTACTTTATCACAGATAATTTGTTTTCGAACATAACTCACTTCATTTAAAAGTAGACACTTCAAGCTTTCTATAGATATGTCTCTCATGTGTGTATATCCAGTATTTTGACGCATTTTAGACATATATACACAGAGAATGAGACCGCTGAAAGCACACCCTGTTTATTTTCTTTATTTCACAAAAGCACAATGTTTTGTTGATATCGTGAGTGTGCACAAATAAAAGTAGACCCTTTATAGATTTAAATGCTGTATTATGTACAATCAAATATGATGGAGAATTTTAAGTTATTTTCTCTGTTATCATTAAAATCTGCAAGAGGTGGCGCCGGTGCCACTGTTGACCTCAGGAGTTTAATGACATTTTGGTGCCGTTTATTGTGTAGTGACAGATCGTTGCCCTCAACTTCAACAGAAGTGTCAGTGGGAAGTGTTCATTAACTGATCATCTCCTCTGATTTAATACCGATTACAGCATGAAATAAACATGAATAAATAACCGAAGGTATGTTAACAGAAAGAGTACAACTTACCAAAATCTGTATTTCTTATGTAATCGCTCAATCTGTGTATTAACCACAGAAAGACGTCAATATACCAGCTAGTAAACAATGTCACCTATCGTCACATTTACTTCATAAAAAAAAACAAAAAACATATACGATGACCATAAATTCATTACTTAGCTAGAAAAATTTACTCTAGAAAGGAGCATTTTTTCAATATATGCACCATGTAACATATTCATTATAATTTTTACAGGTCTTCAATGTTTCATTAATGTTTGAATAAATCTGTCAAGTTTTTGTAACCTTGATATTTCAAAAAATTAATTGGAGTACAAATATAATTATTTAATGGTGTATTTTGCATTACAAATCCTTAATTTATTTAAGCATTTGTATACAAATCAGTTAATTTTACCCTTCAATATTATGTAGTACCAACTATTTATTTTACAGCATTAGTTGAGAGATTTTTGGCATCTATTGTAGCTGATATATATCCAAAATAATCAATATTGAGGTAAATCAAATTGGATGTCAAATCGAATTCCATGCTTGTGAATCAAAATTGAATCAAATTGTGAAATTTGTGTCTAAACCCAGCCTTAACTGTTGATATTTTGCAGTGTTGAGGGGCGGTCACACTAGACTTTAAACGTGCAAAATTATTTCAGTTGTTCAGTTGTTCCTGTTTCCACTGACGCTGCGAACTATGCAGCTTCTTTTTTATTTTATTTTCATAATCTTTTAAATACATATTATATAAAATAGGACGCCGGCTACAGCTAAAGTTTTATAAGTTATTGCTTCCTTCATTTTTGAATTTCTGTACAGAGAGGTCACGCAGTGACGTATGGTCCCACATCCTCACGTGATGCGAATTCGCAGGTCAGAGTTCACCAAACTTGAACTTTAGAACGCAGCGAAATGGGAAATTTTTCACGTGAGCTTGCGTTTCCAGTCTGATGCATTCGCATGCGTATGAATGGCAGTCAATGGAGAGAAAAGTGCAGTGTGACCGCCCCATTAGTTTATCGTATTTGATTTTTGTTAACAGTATGTTTTAATTGTGTTTAAGAATTGTTATGCTGGGCACTCAAAAAAACAAAAATAAAATAAATAAATAAATTTATGAAGATTTTTGTCAGTAATTTTGTTAACACTATTATAGCAGGACATTTTTTTATTAATCGTTGGATTGTATTGTAAAAAGTTAGATTATATTATTAGTTGTGCATGAACGGTCATGAATAATACTAAGTCATGTGACTTGTTAACAACAGATCTACTATTTTATTTTTATTTTTTACTATTAAACCGGAAAAAATGGTGTTGAAACAATTTCCATTCAGAAGTTACCAGAACATTTCAGAATTAGTGACAGAGAAAGACTCATAGTATTTTTTTTGTAAAAATATTACAATAATCTTTGGTTCATTTAAAGCTTAAATTTGTTTTTATATTTTTCGCCTGACAGATGAGTTCATATTGCCTTCAAAGCACCCCAGACTACAGCAACCCCCCCCCCCCCACATCAATTCTCACTATATCCTTTAAGCCTAAGTGGTTGATAGGCACACTACCATGTTCAGGTTACAGAACTTTAACCTTTATCATTCCAGTCTTGAATAAACAGCCTCAGAGGCGTTTACTTATGTTCCTGTCAACCTGGAGGCCTGTATTCTGAGCTGCTGTAGTTCTTGACTCCTCCATTATATACGCTGTCTTGAGGTTTAATCTGGTCATGCAGTACATGAGGGGAAACCCACCACTCAGTGTCATGCTGAGTGAGATATTTGTCTTTCTCCTCTTAAAATCCCTCCACTCCTCCTCGTCTTAAGTGTTATTGACAGCTCTGGAAGGCTGCAGGGTGAGTGGAGGGGCATGGAGGGGGCGGGACCTCGGTACTGAGTGACAGCCTACTGTTATTACATTTACTGACAGATAGATTGTGTCATTAGTTCTCCATGGAGGTAGAGATCCATCTAAAGCGCTCTGAGTGCTTGAAACATGACTCTGTGTTGTTCGCCAGGAAGACATTAACATCAGCGGAAAAATGCTTCAGACACACTGTTTAATACAGGTATCCATGCAGAACTAAAGGGGCTGATATTAGATCAGTGGAATAAGTGACAGTGACCTGATTATGTCTGTCACTGGTCATCTAGTACGCATTATTCAGATTGATGGGTCCTGTCAACAAGAGAATTATCTGTTTTCAATCAGTTTCCCCTAATGTACATTTACACAGTAAGCTAAGGGTAGAAGTGCTGTATAGTAAGGGCTAAAGGATGTTTTTAAGCACTATGTTGTCTATTGTAACCAGGCTTTGACTGGAGGCATCAAGTCTGGTCCACATTATAGCATATCCTGGCAAAGAACCACCCCTTTAGACAGGAAGTAATCATTTGACTGACATGTAATGCAGCCAGTCAGCGTTTTTTTTTTCTCCTCTAATATTTGATCTGAAGCGTGTGTGTATATATATATATATATATATATATATATATATATATATATATATATATACTTTAACATTGCAAATATTTACTATAGTAATAATAGTAAATTATACATTACACTAGTAAATCAATCCGTAAACCTATAGTAAGTACATTTTAATCAGTATCGCTCAATACTTGGCACATAGATATATATATAGCTTGTTTTATTCAGCAAGGGTGTATTAAATTGATCAAAATTGGCAGTAAAGACATTTATCATGTTACAAAAGATTTCTTATTAAAACAAATGCTGTTCCTTTGAACTTTTACTATTCTTCAAAGAATCCAGAAAACAAAAATGAATCACTGTTTCCACAAAAATATTGAGCAGCACTGTTCTTAGCATTGATATTAATCAGAAAGCAGCAAATCAGCATATTAGAATGATTTCTAAAAGACACTGTGACACTGAAGACTGGAGTAATGAGGCTGAAAATCCTCCCTTTTTTACAGACATAAACTACATTTGGCAAAATATTAAACTAGAAACCAGTTATTTTAAATTGTAATGATATTTCACAATATTTGTACCTTTTTTTTTTTTAAGAAATAAATAATTCAGCCTTGGTGAGGATAAGAAATGTATTTAAAAACAAAAATCTTACAAATTAAAATTTTTGTCTAATTATTAGTGGTGTTTGCTATAAGGTTTTTTTTTCCTAAGGCTCATAATCAGCATTAGATTATTATTATTATTATTATTATTATTATTATTATTAGGGCCCGAGCACCGATGGTGTGAGGACCCTCTTGGAATTGCTCCGTTTATTATTATTATTATTAGGGCTCAAGCCCGAAGGGGCGAAGAGCCCTATTGTTCTTCTAAGGATTATTCTTGTTAGGGCTCAAGCCCGAAGGGGCGAAGAGCCCTATTGTTCTTCTAAGGATTATTCTTGTTATTATTATTTTTATTTTTTATTAAACCTTCCGGGGTGTTTTGGGGGCCTTAACATGCTCAAAAACTCTTGAAAATTGGCACACACATTGGAATCTGCGGCCATCAGGACACCGCAGAGGCTGGGACCCGGGCGTGGCACAGGGGCTCTACAGCGCCCCCTGGAAGACAGTCAGAATTCTTGAACCATAGCTCACACACACTTGCATGTATTTATATCAAACTCGGTACACTTATAGATCTCATTGAGCCGAACAACTTTCACACTTTATGTCATAGGCTCCGCCCAACAGGAAGTCAGCTATTCAGGGCTGTTTAAAAAAAGCATGCTGTGGAATTTGAAATACTCCTCTGAGGTTTTCAACCCGTTCGCCACGAAACTCGGTGAACATGATCTCAAGACATTGAGGATGAAAAATTGCGAGGGGATTTTTGATATCTCGAACGGTTTGCCCGTGGCGAGGCATGGAACTTATGGCGAGAAATGAGAAACAGGAAATGTCTAATAACATCCACATACATTTCCTGAATTTGATCAAACTTCATGGGTTTGTTCGTTGTATGATACCGATTGTATATATGTGGCTATTAAGAGTCAACGTTATAGCGCCACCAACTGGCAGCAGGAAGTGTGTCATTTTCCAAATGCTTTGAATTCAGCATCTTATTTTTACTCGATTTACTTAAAACTTCATCAGAATAATGACAAAACACGGCCGATGTAAATCTGTTGTGGGGATATTGATATCTGATATAGTGTTGCCATGGCAACGTGTCAAACTTGAATGTTCTGTTATGGTGAGTTTGAGGCAGACAACAAGCTCAGATTTACATGAAACTCAAAACACATATCAGTATTAGTGATAGCTAGACAATGGCAAAAGCTTTTAAAAGGGCGTGAAGGAGGCACTCTATAGCGCCACCTTTTGTCAAAAGTGGGGGGGTTAGTTTTAGCTACAGACACCAAACTTGGTACATAAATTGTTCTTTTCAAGACGGACAACTTTCTAATTCACAGTCATCAGCTACGATCAACAGGAAGTCGGCTATTTTGATTTGAATGTGTATTTTTGAGATTTTACAGTTGTGAATTAATGAATACTCCTCACAGGGAAAGTACACTATACACACCAAACGTTGTCTACATGAAGAAAAAACATCGAGGAACTTAAATTGCGAACAGATTTTGGTTAGCTTGAACGGTTTTGTCGTGGTGATTTTTTGAAATGACAGTAAAAAGTGAAACATTAATCGTCTTGTATTTTTAAATTGCAGCTTCCAAACCTTTAAAAAACATTTTTAATTTAGAAAACCAGTGATTCTGAGGAAATATGCATAGTTTCATGACTTTACAGCACTGTATGATTAAAAGAAAATTAAAAAACTGTCAGACATCTGATCTCACTCTGTCACTCTGTGTGCTGACTCTGTGTGTGTGTGTGAGTGTGAGTGGGGGAGGGGTGTGAGCTGAGTGGCAGACAGACAGAGAGAGAGAGAGAGAGAGAGAGAGAGAGAGAGTTAAACATCTCTTTAATCACCAGAAAAAAAACTGTATTTTAAATAGTTATTTTTTTGTTGTTGTTGCTAATTGTGCTGTTATCATTACATCTTAAGAAATATCTTAGGCCTTATCCTTTTCTGACAGTTTCAGGGATTAAAAAAAATCCTAAAAAACCTTATTTGTGCTGCAAATAATAATTTCAAACTCATTTGATACTGACCTCTGTCACCCTGTGACATGACATTTATTTGAATTTACATAATCTCAAGGATGTAACAGTAAAACTGTTCAGCTCACAGATGAAGACTAAGCTTTAATGCAAGCAGAACTATTTCACAAATGCTTATAGGTTAATGAAATCATAACAAAACACTTTTAAATTATTTAAGGATTTGGTAACACTTTAAAATAATGTCTCAATTGTTAACATTAGTAAATGCATTGGTAACACTTCATAATAGCTGCAATTCTTAGCTAAGCATTAGTAAATAGTCAGTTCATGCTTTATATAGCCTTCTCCCAAAATTAATATTTTAGTAAGCATTTTATAAATACAGCTATAATTAAATTGTTCATGGTTTATATGCACATTTATTTTGAGGAGATTAAAGGCTGTAATCTCCCTAAAAAAATTTAAAATAAAAAATAAAATAAATAAAATAAACAAACACAGAACTCATAAATATTTATTTCAAGATGCAATAAAAGAAAACTTTACACTTGAATTTATATATATATATATATATATATATATATATATATATATATATATATATATATATACACACAATTGCATAAGTTTATATTTAAAAATGTTTAGCAAGTGTACAGCTAATAATAATAATAATGCATTTTATTTAGTTTTAGCTACAGACACCAAACTCGGTACTTAAATTGTTCTTATCAATACGGACAACTTTCTAATTCACAGTCATAAGCTACGATCAACAGGAAGTCAGCTATTTTGATTTGAATGTGTATTTTTGAGATTTTACAGTTGTGAATTAATGCATACTCCTCACATGGGAAGTACACTATACACACCAAACTTTGACTACATGAAGAAACAAAATCGAGGAACTTAAATTGCGAACGGATTTTGGTTAGCTTGAACGGTTTTGACGTGGTGATTTTTTGAAATGACAGTAAGAAGGGAAACATTAATTGTATTGTATGTCTAAATTGCAGCTTCCAAACACTTCAAGGCATGTTTTCATACAGAGATCAAATCATTATGAGGAAATATGCATAGTTTCATGACTTTACAACACTGTATGGATAAAAGAAAAGAAAAAACTGTCAGACTTCTCAACTGACATGATCTCACTCTGGCCACTCCGTCTGTGTGAGGAAAGGGAGGGGGAGAGGGAGGGGGAGTGTGAGTGTGAGGGGGTTGGTGACTGTGAATCTTTGGTGACTGACAGTGTGTGTGGATTGTAGGGAGGGGCTGTCTGGCAGAGAGAGAGAGAGAGAGAGAGAGAGAGAGAGACCTAATCATTCCTTTAATAATCAGGAAAAAAAATCTATATTTTAAATTGTTATTGTTTTTGTTGTTGCTAATGGTGGTGTTTTTTTACTTTCATTACAGGTTAAGAAATCTCTTAGGCCTTATCCTTTTCTGACAGTTTTTGGGATTTAAAAACATCCTAAGAAGCCTTATTTGTGCTGCAAATTATAATTTCAAACTCATTTGATACTGACCTATGACAACCTGTGACATGACATGACATTTATTAATCTCATGGATGTAACAGTAAAACTCTTCAACTGACAGATTAAGCTGCAATGCAAGCAAAACTATTTCACAAATGCTTATAGGTCATTAAAATCATTACAAAACACTAATAAATTATTAAAGGGTTTGGTAACACTGTATAATAATGTCTAATTTGTTAACATTAGTAAAAGCATTGGTAACACTTTATAATAACTGCACTCATTAGCTAAGCATTAGTAAATAGTTCATGATTATAAAGCCTTTTCCCTTAATAATAGTCATTATTAAGCAGGAATACATCTCTAATTACATTGTTCTTGGTTTAAAAGCACATATATTACAAAGGAGATTAAAGTTTCAGTTGTCTTATAAAATAAATCAATAAACACACAAAAAACTTTGTGTGAGGAAAGGGAGGGGGAGAGGGAGGGGGAGTGTGAGTGTGAGGGGGTTGGTGACTGTGAATCTTTGGTGACTGACAGTGTGTGTGGATTGTAGGGAGGGGCTGTCTGGCAGAGAGAGAGAGAGAGAGAGAGAGAGAGAGAGACCTAATCATTCCTTTAATAATCAGGAAAAAAAATCTATATTTTAAATTGTTATTGTTTTTGTTGTTGCTAATGGTGGTGTTTTTTTACTTTCATTACAGGTTAAGAAATCTCTTAGGCCTTATCCTTTTCTGACAGTTTTTGGGATTTAAAAACATCCTAAGAAGCCTTATTTGTGCTGCAAATTATAATTTCAAACTCATTTGATACTGACCTATGACAACCTGTGACATGACATGACATTTATTAATCTCATGGATGTAACAGTAAAACTCTTCAACTGACAGATTAAGCTGCAATGCAAGCAAAACTATTTCACAAATGCTTATAGGTCATTAAAATCATTACAAAACACTAATAAATTATTAAAGGGTTTGGTAACACTGTATAATAATGTCTAATTTGTTAACATTAGTAAAAGCATTGGTAACACTTTATAATAACTGCACTCATTAGCTAAGCATTAGTAAATAGTTCATGATTATAAAGCCTTTTCCCTTAATAATAGTCATTATTAAGCAGGAATACATCTCTAATTACATTGTTCTTGGTTTAAAAGCACATATATTACAAAGGAGATTAAAGTTTCAGTTGTCTTATAAAATAAATCAATAAACACAACCCAGTTTGATTCAGAATTCAGAAATATTTATTTCAAGATGAAATAAAAGGAAACTGTACACTTGAAAAGGTTTTGAGCGATTCTTGAAGGACTAGCATCACCTTCACTTGTACGATGGTTTGAGGAATATATCTTCCAGATAGTACCGCCGCTCCCTATATGCAGAGTATGCAGTCTTCGTAGAGCACCAACTCCCAGAGGGGGCACCAGTTGCTCAAAAAAAACAAAACAAATATGCGCCATTCTGCCATCCGCGTTCGCGACCACTCAATAGCATTTGAGAAGAAAGACTTGTAGTCACAAAACAATTGTAATGTGTTCATATAGGTGTCAGCTACAATGCACACCTTATACATTTTTTATACATTTTAAAATAAAGTGTTACTAAAGTTATATATATTGTTCTGTGTATGTGATTTCAAAGTCTAGATTGGTCGGATTAACCCTTTAACTGCCACATCCCTTAAAACTTGATTGTCAGAGGGTTACTGTAAATGCTTATGCCCGCTGGGCACAGTTTTCCCGATGCCACCAGGGTGGCGTTGCACTGATGGCTTGAGCCCGACATCGCTGCTTGCAGCTATATTTATTATTATTTTTATTTTTTATTAAACCTTCCGGGGTGTTTTGGGGGCCTTAACATGCTCAAAAACTCTTGAAAATTGGCACACACATTGGAATCTGCGGCCATCAGGACGCCGCAGAGGCTGGGACCCGGGCGTGGCACAGGGGCTCTACAGCGCCCCCTGGAAGACAGTCAGAATTCTTGAACCATAGCTCACACACACTTGCATGTATTTATATCAAACTCGGTACACTTATAGATCTCATTGAGCCGAACAACTTTCACACTTTATGTCATAGGCTCCGCCCAACAGGAAGTCAGCTATTCAGGGCTGTTTAAAAAAAGCATGCTCTGGAATTTGAAATACTCCTCTGAGGTTTTCAACCCGTTCGCCACGAAACTCGGTGAACATGATCTCAAGACATTGAGGATGAAAAATTGCGAGGGGATTTTTGATATCTCGAACGGTTTGCCCGTGGCGAGGCATGGAACTTATGGCGAGAAATGAGAAACAGGAAATGTCTAATAACATCCACATACATTTCCTGAATTTGATCAAACTTCATGGGTTTGTTCGTTGTATGATACCGATTGTATATATGTGGCTATTAAGAGTCAACGTTATAGCGCCACCAACTGGCAGCAGGAAGTGTGTCATTTTCCAAATGCTTTGAATTCAGCATCTTATTTTTACTCGATTTACTTAAAACTTCATCAGAATAATGACAAAACACGGCCGATGTAAATCTGTTGTGGGGATATTGATATCTGATATAGTGTTGCCATGGCAACGTGTCAAACTTGAATGTTCTGTTATGGTGAGTTTGAGGCAGACAACAAGCTCAGATTTACATGAAACTCAAAACACATATCAGTATTAGTGATAGCTAGACAATGGCAAAAGCTTTTAAAAGGGCGTGAAGGAGGCACTCTATAGCGCCACCTTTTGTCAAAAGTGGGGGGGTTAGTTTTAGCTACAGACACCAAACTTGGTACATAAATTGTTCTTTTCAAGACGGACAACTTTCTAATTCACAGTCATCAGCTACGATCAACAGGAAGTCGGCTATTTTGATTTGAATGTGTATTTTTGAGATTTTACAGTTGTGAATTAATGAATACTCCTCACAGGGGAAGTACACTATACACACCAAACGTTGTCTACATGAAGAAAAAACATCGAGGAACTTAAATTGCGAACAGATTTTAGTTAGCTTGAACGGTTTTGTCGTGGTGATTTTTTGAAATGACAGTAAAAAGTGAAACATTAATCGTCTTGTATTTTTAAATTGCAGCTTCCAAACCTTTAAAAAACATTTTTAATTTAGAAAACCAGTGATTCTGAGGAAATATGCATAGTTTCATGACTTTACAGCACTGTATGATTAAAAGAAAATTAAAAAACTGTCAGACATTTGATCTCACTCTGTCACTCTGTGTGCTGACTCTGTGTGTGTGTGTGAGTGTGAGTGGGGGAGGGGTGTGAGCTGAGTGGCAGAAAGACAGAGAGAGAGAGAGAGAGAGAGAGAGACTTAAACATCTCTTTAATCACCAGAAAAAAAACTGTATTTTAAATAGTTATTTTTTTGTTGTTGTTGCTAATTGTGCTGTTATCATTACATCTTAAGAAATATCTTAGGCCTTATCCTTTTCTGACAGTTTCAGGGATTAAAAAAAATCCTAAAAAACCTTATTTGTGCTGCAAATAATAATTTCAAACTCATTTGATACTGACCTCTGTCACCCTGTGACATGACATTTATTTGAATTTACATAATCTCAAGGATGTAACAGTAAAACTGTTCAGCTCACAGATGAAGACTAAGCTTTAATGCAAGCAGAACTATTTCACAAATGCTTATAGGTTAATGAAATCATAACAAAACACTTTTAAATTATTTAAGGATTTTGTAACACTTTAAAATAATGTCTCAATTGTTAACATTAGTAAATGCATTGGTAACACTTCATAATAGCTGCAATTCTTAGCTAAGCATTAGTAAATAGTCAGTTCATGCTTTATATAGCCTTCTCCCAAAATTAATATTTTAGTAAGCATTTTATAAATACAGCTATAATTAAATTGTTCATGGTTTATATGCACATTTATTTTGAGGAGATTAAAGGCTGTAATCTCCCTAAAAAAAATGTAAAATAAAAAATAAAATAAATAAAATAAACAAACACAGAACTCATAAATATTTATTTCAAGATGCAATAAAAGAAAACTGTACACTTGAATTTATATATATATATATATATATATATATATATATATATATATATATATATATATATATATATATATATATATATATATACACACACAATTGCATAAGTTTATATTTAAAAATGTTTAGCAAGTGTACAGCTAATAATAATAATAATGCATTTTATTTAGTTTTAGCTACAGACACCAAACTCGGTACTTAAATTGTTCTTATCAAGACGGACAATTTCTAATTCACAGTCATAAGCTAAGATCAACAGGAAGTCAGCTATTTTGATTTGAATGTGTATTTTTGAGATTTTACAGTTGTGAATTAATGCATACTCCTCACATGGGAAGTACACTATACACACCAAACTTTGACTACATGAAGAAACAACATCGAGGAACTTAAATTGCGAACGGATTTTGGTTAGCTTGAACGGTTTTGACGTGGTGATTTTTTGAAATAACAGTAAAAAAGTAACCAGTAAATGTCTTTTATTTTTTTAAAGTGCAGCTTCTAAACACTTCAACAAAATGTACACATAGAAGTCATGCTGAGGAAATATGCATAGTTTCATGACTATACAACACTATATGGATGATAGAAAATTAAAAAACTACCATACATCTGATGTCACTCTGTCCCTCTGTCACTGTGGGTAATGTGTGTGTGTGTGTGTGTGTTTGTGTGTTAAGTGTGTGTGCTGAGTTTGTGTGAATGTGTGGGAGAGGGGATGGGCTTGGTGTCAGAGAGAGAGAGAGAGAGAGAGAGAGAGAGAGAGAGAGAGAGAGGGAGGGAGACTTAATCATCTCTTTAATCACCAGCAGAAAAAAAAGCAATTTTGTCTTGTTGTTGTTTTTTCATCATTACAGCTTAAGAAATATCTTAGGCCTCAACATCAACTGTTGCTGCTTTATATAGCCATCTCCCAAAATTAATAGTCATTAGTAAGCATTTTATAAATACAGCTATAATTAAATTGTTCATGGTTTATATGCACATTTATTTTGAGGAGATTAAAGGCTGTAATCTTCCTAAAAAAAATAAAAAAATAAAATAAACAAACACAGAACTCAGAAACATTTATTTCAAGATGCAATAAAAGAAAACTGTACACTATATATACATATATATACAATTGCATAAGTTTATATTTAATTTTTTTTATCAAGTGTACAGCTAATAATAATAATAATAATAATAATAATAATAATGCATTTTATTTAAGGCGCCTTTCAAACCACTCAAGGTCACCGTACAACAAGTAACAACAGTAACAATATTAAAACAAAAAATAACAGCAAATAACAATGTCAATAAAAAACCACAATAATATTAGAATAGCACAACATATTGTGGAATACTATATTAAGACTTTATATATAGGCTTTATGAACAGATAGGTTTTGAGAGATGCTTGAAGTACTAGCATCACCTCCTCTTGTACGACGGTTTGAGGAATATATCTTCCAGATAGTACTGCCGCTCCCTATATGCAGAATACGCAGTCTTCGTAGGGCACCAACTCCCAGAGGAGGCACCATCCCAGTAAAATAAAACATGCGCCATTCTCCCATCCGCGCTCGCGACCGCTCGGACATTTGCGGATGAATGTTCGTAATTGATGGATGGACATCTATGCCCGGGTAAAAGTCATCAGCAATCCGGCACAGAGAAAAGAAAAATAAAGTAAAAAACAAAACAAAAACAGGCATAAAGTTGGCTTGACATTGGACATTCGAGAGTCTCAAATTTAGGGACCGTCTCTTAAGTTACATGTGATATTGTTATACAATTTTCTAACGTCAGTAGCATTTGAAGAGAATGACTTACAGTCATAAAAACAACTGTAATTGTTCATCTAGGTGACAGCTATAATGCACCATTAAATTGAATGTTTGATATTTATTAAAACAAACTGTAAGTCATATGTAAATTATGCTACTTTTTCACATGGACTCAAAAGCAAATTTGAAGCTCAATAGCATTTGAGGAGAAAGACTTGCAGTCATAAAACAATTTTAATGTGTTAATTTAGGTGTCAGCTACAATGTACACCTTATACATTTATATATATATTAAAATAAAGTGTTACTAAAGTTATATATATTGTTCTGTGTATGTGATTTCAAAGTCTAGACGGGTCGGATTAACCCTTTAACTGCCATATCCCTTAAAATTTGATTGCCAGAGGGTTACTGTAAATGCTTATGCCCGCTGGGCACAGTTTTCCCGATGCCACCGGGGTGGCGTTGCACTGACGGCTTGAGCCCGCCATCGCTGCTTGCAGCTATATTTATTATTATTATTCTTCTTCTCTAAGATGAATCGCATTTTTGAGGGCCTAAACATGCTCGAAAAGTCATGAAACTTTGCACACACCTCAGAACTGGCGAAAATTTACGTCTGATATGGGTTTCAGAAGTGGGTGTGCCAAAATGGCTCAACAGCGCCACCTATACACGTTCAACGGTGTGCGCCTCGAGCTACGTTTCATGTACATGTATGAAAATCGGTATACACATGTAACTCTCCAATACCTACAAAAAAGTCTCTTGGAGCAAAATCCGAAACCCAACAGGAAGTCGGTTATTTCTAATATTATGAGCAAATTTTGTGTCATTTTTGTCATTTCCATGCGTTGTATTTTAACGAACTCCTCCTAGAGATTAATTCAGATCAACACCAAATTTGGTATGCCTAATCTGAAGGCCATTGCGATGTTAAATTGCGAAGCTTTTGAGTTTTCGTTGAAGGGCCTGTGTGTGGCGGCCTGGCGAATTTCGATGATTCGCCATGAAACAGGAAGTTGCTATAACTCAGACATACAATGACCAATCTGCCCCAAACTTCACATGTTTGATGAGACTCCTGTCCTGAACGGTTTGACATGACCTTATTCAGTTATAGTCATAGCGCCACCTATTGGCAACGGGAAGTGACATATTTTACACTGCGACGAACTACTCCTAGAAATTTTATGACATCAATGTCTTTTTTGTGGTCAGTCTAATCTAAAGGCCTGTGCGATGTTCAGTTGTGAAGATCTTGAGTTTTCGTTAAAAGGCCTGTTCATGGCGCCGCGACGAAGTTCGATGTCTCGCCATGGGAATAAAAGATGTTATAACTCAGGCATAAAATGTCCGATCTTCCCCAAACTTCACATGTGTGATAAGAGTCCTGACCTGAACAGATCTGCAGGCCAACATTCCACCGGGTGTGGCAGAATGGCTCTATAGCGCCACCTATACACTTTCAACGGAGTGCGCCTCGAGCTATGTTTCACGTACATGTACAAAAATTGGTACACACATGTAACACTCTAATACCTACAAAAAAGTCTCTTGGTACGAAATCCGGATCCCAACAGGAAGTCGGTTATTTTGAATTTTCCCATCAAAATTGGTGTTGTTTTTGCCATTTTCAGGGGTTGTACTTTAACGAACTCCTCCTAGAGATTTATTCAGATCAACACCAAACTTGGTCAGTGTAATCTAAAGCCCTTTGCGATAATAAATTGCGAAGGACTTGAGGTTTCGTTAAAGGGCGGGTCCATGGCGGCCTGACAAATTTCGATGTTTCGCCTTGAAAAAGGAAGTTGCTGTAACTCAGACATACAATGTCCAATCTGCCCCAAACTTCACATGTTGGATAAGACTCTTGACCTGAACAGATCTACATGGCAATATTCAGTTATAGTCATAGCGCCACCTATTGGCAACAGGAAGTTACATATTTTACACTGCGACAAACTACTCCTAGAAATTTTATGACATCAATGTCTTTTTTGTGGTCAGTCTAATCTAAAGACATGTGTGATGTTTAGTTGTGAAGATCTTGAGTTTTTGTTAAAAGGTGTGTCCATGGCGCCGTGATGAAGTTCGATGTCTCGCCATGGGAATAAAAGATGTTATAACTCAGGCATAAAATGTCTGATCTTGCCCAAACTTCACTTGTATGGTAAGGGTCCTGGCCTGAACAGATCTGAAGGCCAATATTCCATGGAGTGTGGCAAAATGGCTCGATAGCGCCACCTATACTCTTTTAACGGAGTGCGTATACACTTTAAACGGAGTGCGCCTCGAGCTATGTTTCACGTACATGTACATAAATCGGTACACACATGTAACACAACAATATCTACGAAAAAGTCTCTTGGTACGAAATCCAAATCCCAACAGGAAGTCAGTTATTTCGAATTTTCTCTGCAAAATTAGTGTTGTTTTGGCCATTTTCAGGGGTTGTACTTTAACGAACTCCTCCTAGATATTTATTCAGATCAACACCAAACTTGGTCAGTGTAATCTAAAGCCTTTTGCGATCTTAAATTGCGAAGATCTTGAGGTTTCGTTAAAGGGCGTGTCCATGGCGGCCTGACAAATTTAGTTGTTTCGCCATGAAATAGGATGTTGTTGTAACTCAGGCATAAAATGTCCAATCCTCCCCAAACCTCACATGTTCGATAAAAGTCCTGCCCTGAACACAACTGAAGGCCAATATTCCATTATAATGATAGCGCCACCTGCTGGCAACAGGAAGATTGGCACATATATGGAATAACTTTGATATATTCCACTTACATTTATGAGTTTAAATGCATATTTCTCACCGCTCACCTATTTACTAAAGCCACTCTCTGCCGGTGAGCCCGGGTGCGAGGGCCCGTTCATCGCTGCTTGCAGCTTTAATTAGTATTATTATTACTATTATTATTATTTTTACAATTTATTTACTTATGTAAAAAAAAGAAGAAGAAAAAAAGAAAAAAACACTCCACATGCCCATATTAACAATTATATTATATTATATTATATTATACATATATATTATATATTTATAATATTCATTTGTAATTAATTTCTAAAGATAATTTAGTGTCAGAGATACTGTTAATTTTGTATTAAGTTTCTATTGTAATGTTTTCAATTTAATGTTTCACGTTATTAATTTAATTGTTTTTTATAGTTTGTTTTAGTTTTTATTCATTTTGATTTCAGATTAAGTTATTTCAGTACATCAAGGTAGCTAATAACTGAATATTTGCTATTTATTCAGTCATGTGAATAATCACATCCAAAATAAAGGTTTTTGTTTAAATAATATATGTGTGTCAGAAATATATATTGGTTTTGTTGTGTTTTCTCTCATGTGCTCCCCACGACCCTGTTTCTCCCTCATTTGATTGCGTTCATTTGGACAAGAGGTGTGTCTTGTCTATTCCCCTCGTTTAGCCTTGTATATTGTCTGTCCCGTGTTCCCTGTCCAGTATTGTTGGTGTCCTGATGGTGCAACATACATACTATACATACATAACAAATATCCATCAGTACACCCATCCATGACTCAGTAACACAGCACTGTTATTTGGCCTGTTCAGTTAATGAGCTAGTGTCCAGATTGCAGGCAGAAGCTCTTATTTAAAACATGTGGGCCTCGATAAAAACCCACAAGCCTCTCTGCTCTTTGATCACGTAATTCCCCTTCTCTCTGGGCGAGCCCATGTGAAAAAAGCATCTGTTGCAGATATTACTGGACGTCATCCAGGGCTGATGAAACATACCGCAGTAATCCTCAGCATCTAAGAGCACAGTATGTCACGCCGCAGAGCAGAAGCGCACCTCAAAGGTGAGAGGCTGCAGGTATGTGAGGAATGACTACATATGCTCACAGGCTGACCACCAAAAAACTGTCTGCAAGCAAGGGTTTCTGGACGGCTGCTGCAGGATGTGTTGCCAGAGAGAAACGTTTGCTACGTGGTTGGACAGATATTATGTGTGTCTGTTTTTTTTTTTTCTGATTTGGCCACAGAATGCACAAATAAATCAAAACAAAATGATAAATGCAAGTAAAAAATCCAAATAGTTATAAAAAAGCAACATAAATAGACTCATCAGACCTTATTAAGATAAATGCTGATAAGCTATTAATTTAGGGTTTTTTTACGACGATGATGATAATTAAATATATTTATTATTATGCATTATTGTTGTTATTATTAGTTTTTAATTGTAATTTTTTTATTAGATTTTATATATTCTGTGTATGGTGTGTGTGTATATATATATATATAATCAGGGGTGGCATGGTTCAACTTTTTCATGGTTCAGTTTGTTTCACGGTTTTAGAGTCACGGTTTCGATACAGTTCAGTATGTTTATGGAAAAACTGTACTTTCAAAAATAAAAAATAAAAAAAGAATATTCTATCCAACTACAAGCAACAGCACAAATAAATACAATAGAGTAAAGATACAAAACATAAACAGTGATTTTCATTTTTTTTTTGTTTAGGGGGGTCTAGTATTAGTTTTTAGGTACAGAAATTCAATAAAGTAATCAAATGTGAAACAGCATTGCATATTGGACTATATAAATTAAAGATTATTCTTTATTAAAGTTACGAAAGCTTTTTAATCAAGAGCAGTGACTGATTTCTTTGTTGTTGCTGTTTCTATTAATATAAAGACTGTCACTTTAAGAGAATGCACTGATACAGCAGGCCTACATTCAGCTGACTATGTCTGCTGTACTGTAGGATACTTACAACAATGGGCATTTTGACTTAATTTTTATCTGAATTTGTCCTTTTAAACACAATACTTCAGAGAGAGATTAATATTTGCGCTTCGGATGAGTGCACGCACAAATCATCTCACTGCTCGCGCGAGCTCCTGTCTTTTGGCTCCTAAATGTTTAAACTGGCAAAGCTTAAATGATTTTATTTTAAACACGTATTAACGTGTGCTATTCAGGTCTCACCTGTGAGCGCGCTATCAGCACCCCGGTGATGACGGTATAGATTACTGCTCATATTCCAGCATACGCCATTCACATTGAACAAGAGGGAATGTAGTTGTAATGTCTGGGAAGCCAGATTGCGCATCCATCAACAGAAACATATATTAGCTGAACCCTGTTTGTTTTACATTCTACATTACAGATGCTTTGTCAGATTTAAGTTGAACCGCGGTCCCAGCACGTGCCGAACCATGTGTAGAGAACAAACAGATTTTTTTTCCATGAACTGTCCCACCCCTAATATATTATATATATATATATATATATATATATATATATATATATATATATATATATATATATATATATATATATATATATATATATATATATATATATATATATATAGTTAGATAGCAGTCAATACTTAGTTGGGGCTCCTTTTGTCTGAATTACTGCAGCAATGCGTCGTGGCATGGAGTCGTTGAGTCTATGGCACTGCTCTGGTGTTATGAGAGCCCAGGTTGCTCTGATAGTGACCTTCAGCTCTTCTGCATTCTTGGGTCTTGCATATCGCATCTTCCTCTTCCCAATACCCCATATATTTTCAATGGGGTTAAGGTCAGGCGAGTTTGCTGGAAAATTAAGAACAGGGATACCATGGTCCTTAATAGGGATGCACGGTCATGATTTTTCATGGCCAATTCCGATACCGATTTTCGATTTTCTTTTTCATCTTTAAACAACAAAGAAAGAAGGAAAGTGTGCATAAAAAAGATGTTTATTAGGTATTTAATAGGCCAAATTGCCTTTTGGCTATTGAAAACAATAACCGTAACTCTCTGAAATTAACTTCAGTAACTGCACAGTAAGTAGCCTACATTCAATACAAACAGTACAGGCATCAGCATTTAGATTTTGTTTTTGAATTGGGTTGAAACTACATAGAACTGGCCTTAAATTAAAAGATTAACTGTAACCATGTGAAATTAAAGGCAATAATTGCATAGTTCTACAGTCCAAACAACACAATCAACACACATTCTATAAGATGTTTCTTAATCAGCATTCAGTATTTTAGTTTTTAAATTTGGTTTAAAAAAATATGTCTATACCATTATTCCAAAATGTTAAAATCAATTCATCCAGTTAAAAAAAAAGAAAAAATGAAAGAAAACTTAAGGTAATGATTCACTTTTTAGTTGAATTGAATTGGGTTGAACTCAAACCAAAATCTCCCTCCTCCAAATCCACCCGTAAAGGGATATTCCCTCAAAGAAGAGTCTCTATAAAGTCAGCCTCTGTGGACAATGAGCCACACAGCAACAAGTCCAGCCTGAGTGTATTACCTCTAACAGACTTTCTGTACATCCAGCCAATCTAATACAACACACCGGCCAAGATGACTGCTTCTCGCTTCGTCATTTTCACTGCAGTGGTGGTGCTTTTTTTTACTTTTTTACTTTACCACTGAAAAATAAATAAGTATTGTCTCAAGTAAAAAAATATAGATGTCCATCATTACCCTAAATGTTTTTGACTGGATGAATTAAACACTTTTTTCAGTGCAGTACAGCAGGTGATTACATTGATGACAATGTAATTTTAAGGTAAAATAAAAATAATCATTCTAATGCAGAACTGACGTTTACTTCTTGCTTTTCAAACGTGTATGCAAGTTCTACTTTACAAAAAAAAAAAAAAGTTTTGTCACAGTTTAGTCCGTTTCGTTTCTCATCCAACACACGAGAAGTTGAGCTGAACATCCCTTCACTATCTCCGCTTGTGTGGGGCGCGAACAGGTACAGATACACTCACGCAGCTTCAGCGAGCATAAGAAAGGGACACTTATTTTGTGCAGTCGACTGTGCGCTTCCTGCTATCTGTGCCTCAGACATGTAGCTCTGCACTTCCAGTGTTGATCGGCTGCCCGTGTCCTGGGCACAGATTTCGAAGTACTTCCACACAAATGACATGATAGCGAATTATTACAATGCAGTCTGTGCACACGGGCGCACTTCCGGGAAAATGGGCCGAAAAAAGACCAAAAACCGACCGTTTGCCGATTGTGTATTTTAAGCAAAAACTGGCCTGTTCCGATTTATGGCTGTTCAACCGGTGCATTCCTAGGTACTGGTAGCTTTGCAGGTGCCAAGTCTTGTTGGAAAATGAAATCTGCATCTCCATAAAGTTTGTCAGCAGCTGGAAACATTAAGCGCTCTAAAACTTCCTGGTTTACGGCTGTGTTGACCTCGTACCTCAGAAAACACAGTGGACCAACATCAGCAGATGACATGGCACTGCAAACCATCACTCACTGTGGAAACTTTACACTGGACCTCAAGCAACGTGGATTGTGTGCCTCTCCTCTCTTCCTCCAGACTCTGGGACCCTGATTTCCAAAGGAACTGCAAAATTTACTTTCATCAGAGAACATAACTGTTGACCACTCAGCAGCAGTCCAGTCCTTTTTGAAGCGAGGCGCTTCTGATGCTGTCTGTTGTTCAAGAGTGGCTTGACACAAGGCATGCGACAGCTGAAACCCATGTCTTGTATTCGTCTGTGCATAGTGGTTCTTGAAGCACTGACTCCAGCTGCAGTCCACTCTCTGTGAATCTCTCCCACATTTCTGAATGGGTTTTGTTTCACAATCCTCTCCAGGGTGCGGTTATCCCTATTGGTTGTACAATTTTTTTTTTTACCACATCTTTTCCTTCCCTTCGCCTCTCTATTAATGTGCTTGGACACAGAGCTCTGTGAACAGCCAGCCTCTTTTGCGATGACCTTGTGTGTCTTGCCCTCGTTGTGCAAGGTGTCAATGGTCGTCTTTTGGACAACTGTCAAGTCAGTAATCTTCCCCATGATTGTGTAGCCTACAGAACTAGACTGAGAGACCATTTAAAGGCTTTGCAGGTGTTTTGAGTTAATTAGCTGATTAGAGTGTGGCACCAGGGGTCTTCAATATTGAACCTTTTCACAATATACCAATTTGGGATTTTCCTTAGTTGTCAGTTATAAACATCAAAATTAAAAGAAATAAACATTTGAAATATATCAGTCTGTGTGTAATAAATGAATATAATATACAAGTTTCACTTTTTGAATGGAATTAGTGAAATATATGTTTGTTTGTTTTTTTTGTAAAAAACATACAATTAATCATATATTTATAGGAAGACACATTACAGGTAATTTGTTGTTAATTTTAGTTATTGTTCTTAATAATAGTCATAGTAATTTATATATTATATTATAAAATATTATGAATGTTAAGTTAGATAAATTCTCTAATACTAGCTATATCTTATTGATGATAATCTAGTGATATGACCAGCACCTGTAAGTCCACTCTATCGGGTCTGAAGGCGGTCGCACACCAGACGAGAAGCGCCGTGCCGTGCCACATCTAGAACAACTCGAGGCATCACACACCAGACGTGCACATTCTATACGCTGAACAATGTAATATAAAATATATAAATGTAAATGTAATATATATATATATATATATATATATATATATATATGTGTGTGTGTGTGTGTGTGTGTGTGTGTGTGTGTGTGTGTGTGTGTGTGTGTGTGCATGCGTGTCAAGTATGTACTATGTAAGTCTGCCAAAAATTTTATCAAATATGCAAATAACTATAAAACCTGCAGTTAATCATATATTAATAGGAAGATGCATTACATGTAATTTGTTGTTAATTTTAGTTATTGTTCTTAATAATAGTCATAGTAATTTATGTATTACATTATATTATGAATGTTAGGTAAGATAAGTTCTCTAATGATAGCTATATTATTAATTAATATAATGTCAGAGTTGTTAAAATAAGTAAATAGAGTGGCAATAAGTGAAAATGTTCATAAATAAAAATATACTTCTAATATTATTTTGATTCGATTAAAATTGGCTATTTACTATTACTACATAACATTGTTTACAATTTGTTTACTTTTGTACCATAATCTTGGTACTGTGTTGCGTCACTATCCAAAATCTAGGTCGTGAAGCCCTGTTTTAGCACTTGCGTTTGTTTGTTTGTTTATAATTATGAAAGGAATTTATAGAGCTGATGATTTAGAGCTCAAGTCAAGTGGCTACACTTGTATGTTCAGTGTGTGTTCGCACTCATGCTAGTGTATGGGTGCTGTTGTTGTCCATTGCAGTGGGAAGAGCTTGGCCAGTCCTCCTTGTTTGGGATAATTGCATGTTTCTGTGGTCTGTGGGTCCATTCTCTGTCTCTATGTGGCCAGGGTATCTATGTGGCAGGATCCACATTTAGGAGCACTGTCTCCACTGTCCAAATCGCTCCCACTCCTTCCCTATTCCTATAGAATAACTTGCACTTTACCAATATAATGGCCACTGTATTCAGCTAAATTATATTCTAGTTGCATGTGCAGTTGCTTTCCTGTGGCCTTCGATGCCTATTAGAGCTGGAAAATATATTCCAAAGTAAGTTGGTTAATTCATGAAATATTAAATGCACTGAAGGAGGTTTAACGGTCATAAATCAGCGTGTGTGTTTGCAGGAGTTGAGCGGTGTGATAAATGGATCATCTGATCATTGAAAGAAGGCTGAATCGAATGATTTATGCAAGAGAGTGTGAATAAGTGAAGTCAAGGCGTCATGGTGTCTTTTGAAAAGAATTGCATTGAACAAGCGTTATGAATTATTTATTATGCGCTGTCATTTTTTAATGATCTATATCACTTACCTGGCATTTCAAAACTGTACAGTTAAGCAGTCATCATTTGTCATTCTTCTTGTATTTTGTCAAGGTTAGTATATTACATTCTAATTCAAATTCTGAATGTATTTTTATATCAAAGGGGCCCTATTATGCTCTTTTACAGAGGCTTGATTTTGTTTTGGGGGTGTACTAGAACCGGCTCACATACCAAACACATTATTTTTCACATATTTGACATTATTATAACAACGGTCTGGCATGAATGGCTTAAATAGTTCCTGTATTAATGAAGGACTGCCTTCTGAAATATGAAATGTGCTGTGATTGGTTAGCTGGGCCAGTGTGTGTTGTGATTTGCAGCACTCGCGTCGGGATGTCATGCCCCTTACCATAGCCGGCTGCGAGCTTCAGTGTAAATATTGTGTAAAATCAAATCAATTTGATCGAGATTTAAACCCAGATGATTGTAACCACTCTAAGTTTGTGTAGTGAAAGTAAAATGATTCAGCAAAATGACACAAAAGTATAATATAATTCAAAATGTTTATAAAAAATAAATAATAATAATTGGCATTCTCTTAAAATAGTTTTAGGCTACTTGTTTGGCGAAATTCCTAATCTGGTCAGTTTTTGACTATATAGTTAACCAATTAATATTCATTATTTCTCATGTTTAATTTTTTGGTACCCCCCAAGCATATCCCACCCACCCCTGTAACTGTATTCACACCGAATTTCTTACACATGAACATACTGTATACACAGTATGTTAAAGAGTAATACACATATATTGCATTTGAATATCTATTAAAACTTCAGACATTACTTAAAGGGATAGTTCACCCAAAAATGAAAATTATGTCATTAATGACACCCTCATGTCATTCCAAACCTGTAAGACCTCAGTTTATCTTCAGAACACAGTTTAAGATATTTTAGATTTAGTCCGAGAGCTCTCAGTCCCTCCATTGAAGCTGTGTGTACGGTATACTGTCAATGTCCAGAAAGGTAAGAAAAACATCATCAAAGTAGTCCATGTGACATCAGAGGTTCAGTTAGAATTTGATGAAGCATTGAAAATACATTTTGGTCCAAAAATAGCAAAAACTACAACTTTATTCAGCATTGTCTTCTCTTCCGTATCTGTTGTGAGAGAGAGTTCAAAACAAAGCAGTTTGTCATATCCGGTTCGCGAACAAATCATTCGATGTAACCGGATCTTCTTGAATTAGTTCACCAAATCGAACTGAATTGTTTAAAATGGTTCACGTCTCCAATACGCATTAATCCAAAATAAACCTAAAATATCTTAAACTGTGTTCTGAAGATAAACGGAGGTCTTACGGGTTTGGAACGACATGAGGGTGAGTCATTAATGAAATAATTTCCATTTTTCGGTGAACTATCCCTTTAAGTGCAGTTAATGATTTTTCTTTCGTTTTTTTGATTAACATTATTAAAATAAGAAATCCATGGATCTCACGGATCTGAGACAGCTTTGTTTTTGTGCTTCAGTTGTGTGCACCGTGTGCACTGAAACAATCTAGTACAGCGCGTAAGTACTGCATCGAGATGTCTTGCGCATAAATGGCTTAAAAATACTTTGATGTTTAATGTTAAATTGACAAGATGTGAGAATGATAAAACTTTCTTGAGGTAGAACCACTGGCCCGATCGTTCAGACAGTTTTGCGGCGCTAAGATGACACATAGTGGGGCTGAAGTCTAAAAAGGGTTTAGAACTGCCATTGATAAAGTGTGCATAATTATAATAAAACAAATATATAATTAGATAATAAATATATTACCTGATTCAGTGTGATGGCTGACCGTTAATCATCTTACACTGTCAATAAGCGTGACTGACATTCAAGCCAACTCTGCTCTATCTGTCGACTGATTAGCAGTTAAACTAATAAGATTGCCTCTTAATGGATGGCTGATTCATAAATATGCCATTCCAGAGGGTATGCCTCTGAATTAACAGATGCTCGCGTCCCCCTTTTTTTTTGCCTGTAGCCCAAATTAGCCTGTGCGCATTCCGACTCATTATGCCAGAAGGGGTCATATTTGTGATTTTTCTTATTTTCCTCTTGTTTTCTTGTAAACAAAAACTGCTCACAATAAGCTAGATTCAAAATCTGTACCATTCAGATACTCAATCTATCATTTCCATGTGCTAAACCAGTTAACCAATCCACAAATAGTTTTCTTGTTCTTTTGTTGTAATGTTCTTCATGTACTCCCATTCATATCTACCTTCTTCAAAGCCTGTTCATGCAGAAGCCTTTGATTGGTGAGTGAGTGGTACCATCGTTTTCCAGAACATTTACTTCCACTGTTTCTCACTGTTGGATCTTCCTAACCATTTTTGGACACCAGAGTCTTTTAGGATATTCAAGAAACAACTATAAAACTAAATCCTATTTATATACTAACTTTTTTTTTTAAATAATAATAATAACTTTGTTTTAATGCCTAAATTTAAAGCCATTTTTTAAGTATGGAATATTCTAGAAATTAGCTGTCAGTAGGCCTTAGCGAAGCTGTTCTCTCTTCCTCCCCTCACTTGCTCTTACATCAGCAACCAACAGTGCTTGGAACATCACAATCAACTGACTTGCTTCCAATTAATAACATTAAGGCAGAAGAGAACAAGTCATATGGGAGTGCTTCATCTCCAGGCCAAACGCTCTCTTCTAACTGGAAGCAGATTGGTCACATGTCTCTGTTCCATTGTTCTCGTCGCGTCTGATGCCGAGGCATAGTGAGATGCAGATGATGTTTATTTTTTCTCTGGTTTCCCAAACGGGCTGTGGAAAGCATAATTGAGTAAGTGGATATGACTCAAAGTGCCACCTCAGCATCCTGGCAGTGCCAGCACACCTAGCTTTCCAATGGCATCTGAAGTTCATTATTGTAAGTTTCATTTTACTCGACAAACAAACCAAATTAGCCAACGACAGCCTGCTTCCTTTTTGCCCTTGCCAAAAGGTCAGACAGATGATACCCATAATCTGCATGAAACCCAATCCCTAAAGCTGCAAAAAATTAGATGTTTCGAATTGTTTTCTGGAACGTTTGCTTAAAATACTGCCAATATATGACCGATAAAGGTCAAGGCCTGTCTAGAACTGGTTTAAACATGAAATGCAAATACCTTTGGATTTGTAATACCTCTCAAGTATGTTGTTCTGCATTATACAAGCATGCTATAGCCTCATAACCGGCACCTGCATTGAACTGATGCATTTACAAATTACATGCGTGGCATTCCACCCTCAACCCATCCTGATGCTCCGTCTTCAAGTTCCCGACTTGCAGAACCGCCAAATGAAAGTTCAGAACGTGATATGCATCGGGGACAAAGCTATTAGTCAACATATTATTCACGTCAGCTCTTGTTTGACTTGAAAAACACCAGCCCCGTGTGTTGAGCATTGCTGCATTTCTTCAAAAAACATCGATTTAGTCTCTGGCAAAACTTAGTCTTGCAATTATTTGGACTAAATAAAAGATCTTGCCTTTTGATTCTGTTTTTCTTTTCTATTTTAATATTTAAAGAAGTTGGGCAAAATATAAATATCAAGTACCTAAAATTCATCCTTATGAATGTGCAGAGAGCTGTAAATAAAAATTCAGGTTCTTTTATTGCTTGTCTGGACTGGCTTGTTTTTGCCGAGGGCAACAATTTAAGGGGAGCAGGTGTGATTTGAAACTTTGACCTTTTGGAGAAGCCTCTATGGAGCTCCTCTCAACCAATCGCTGATCTAATCTTCAACCTGCCAATCAAATGTACAGTACGGGACGCTTTCTGCACATATGAAGCTGAATATTGTGCATGACGTGACAATTCTGACAAGCCAGTTCTGTTATTTTTATTTGCCCAGATGTCGTATTGCTCAAGCGTATCTTGAAGTCATTGTCCTACTTATTTGGCAAGGATCTTGCCTTATTTATTGTATTTAAAAGGGTATTATCTAGGATTATGTTATCTAATTTTATTTTATTGAAGTGCACATATACTGTTAGCAATGTTATAAAAACAAATGTGATTTTTTACAATTGTTTTTGACTAGCTGCTACAGCAAGTAGCCGTATTAAAAATTGCTTGTCAAAACACATTCAACTAAAAACATATGTAAAATCTATTATATATCTAAACATACATTAATATTTTTTAATGAATTATAAAAAAACATATATTCATACATAGAGTTTTAGTGTAGTTATTAGGTGTATACATTTTAAATATTATTTAGATTATATTACATAAAGAGAATAAAACATTTCTACACATTTATAAGCTTCCTTTTTATAAACAACAACAACAACTACAATGCATTAAGCATAACATATATAAGATTTATATATTTATATATTTTATTTTATTTTTTTATTTATATTTTTTACAATTACAATTCTGACTTATACAATTTCAGAATTAATGTTTTTCAAAATTAATGTTTTGAGTTTGGAAATTTCCAGCACATTTTCTTCACCCATTATAACTTTTATTTTTAAGGGGATTTTTCTTTAAACATTATGCTTTATTTTAAGTTTGGCCGGAACCCTAAATGTCTGTCAAAATATTCTTTGTGCTGATGGATCCTTTTTCTATATCAGTCTAAGTGCAGATAAATGCTATCTACATCTAATGTGCACTGCTGGAATGTACAGGGCTTTGATGCACTATGACATCCCAACAAACACCTTTAATACCCACCTGGCTGACTAACCGTCCCATCTGCCTGTCTAATGCACATCAGACTGTATACTGTATGTGAGTCTGCACATGTGCAGCACATGTTTCTTCAGGAAAGAGAGAGAGAACCAATGTGTGTGTGCGAATAAATCCAGATATTTAACTCTATAAAGGGCAATAAAAAGTATAAAGTTCCAACTGCGCTACTTATTTCTTGAACTTGAGTCACTGTTTTCTACAGCAGACAATGCAGCCCTCTGTCTGCTTTTAATTAGGATCTGTGGTGATGTTGAGTACCAGGGGCACAAGACTGATTGTGAGAGCTGAACTGTGCAGGAACCCACCATACAAAGCCACAGTCCATAAGTCAAAGGCCCTAATAAACAATAACCACCATCTCGGCTTTGATTACCAACCACAGCAATCGCACCATGAATTGGTTATAATGAACGACACCGCTGCTGACATGAGCAACTGCTTCCATAGTAGGGAAGGGTGGGGTAAACTGAGCCACTAGCTCTCTGTCTACCTTGTTTTGTATCATTAAAGTAGATGCAAGTGCATTTAACGGCAGACGCGAGCTTCAGGACAAACAAACACATAAAAGCCTTTCAGTACGTGAGTTTCGTGCATCTAATACGTACTGCATTCCAAAAGGCAGAAATTAAAGCATATCTATAGTAAAAGACTAAAATAACAGTAAATGGAAGCACTGTCAAGCAATGTGCAAGTGTCTCACAGCGCATATTTTGTGCAATGAAGCCATGTTTGTCTCTAGCGCACACACGTCCGGGAAAAAGCCAAGCTCTAATTTTAAATTAGACAGTGCATTTTTAATACTCGCGTATTGACAAGTGCGTTACTTCCACTAATAAGACTGGTCAGTGGGTGTGGATGGAAGGCTCGTTAACGGAATTGTGTACACCTGTTCCTTCCCTATAAAGTTTCAACTGTTTGGTGCGGTGTGAACTCCTGGTTGTTTGGTTTTGCTTTGTTTAGTCTGATTTTATGATTAGTTTAACTGGTTCTTTCAGACTCTTGGACCATTTGTTTGTTTGACGGAATCGTGTTTTGGTTTGTTGATTTCTTACTTTAGGTTTTCCATTTATATTAATAAATATCTTTGTTGCAAACTACCAACCTGACTATGTCCTCCTCATTTGTCATGGCTTTGAGCTGGTCGTGACAAATGTGGGGGCTTGTTTGGTAAAACTACTGTTTTATTGATTTGATGACTTATTCGTTAAAACAATATTTCTGTTTGCTTTTTCAGTAATTCTTAATATTTGGTTCTACAAATTCTGGAGAATATAGTGGTTTTTAGTTTTTTGTTTTTTTGCTTACCAGATTTGGTAAATATTGGCTACTCTTTGTATATATTTAGAGGGGAAGTTTATTATTGAATTATCTTTTCCCTGGTCAGGTTTCGTGGGTTACCCTTAATGGGATACTCCAATCTTTTTTTTATTTTAAGTCAGAGCAGTTGTCTCGGGAACACGTCTGTGTTTTGTGGTTGTAACTTGTTAATGGGTTGCTATTGCGAACACTGGTTTGTGGTGTATAAGAACCCGCTGCAGGTAACCGTATGAAGATAAGGGATGAGTTTATGTAGTTTTGAAATTTAGTTAGAGGGTATTTGGAATTGCTCAAATATGTTTGGGAAAATTTAAGTAGCCAATTTGTTTGTCTTTCCATGGCCTCAAAAATTGGGGTAGTTTATTAGTGCTCCATCTGAAAGTTTGTTGAATAATTTAACTAAGGATCAATTGGTAGAACTTGCAGGTCAATGTGAAATTGACTTGGTAAGCCAAGATAAACGGTTCAAAGATGACATAAAATTATTGATACAAACGGAATTCATTGAACGTGGAATTTTAGACCCTAAAATGATTATTATAAATTATAATTAATATGATTATTAATTTTAGACCCTGTTAATGATTATTTGACCGTTAAGAATGCAGTGTTGAGGGCATATGAATTGGTTCCAGAGGCCTATAGATCAAAAAATTGATAGTCAATCACATGTTGAGTTTGTACATGATATTTCAGTTTTTCGATCGTTGGTGTACAGCTTCTGACGTGAAACATTAGACTACAGAAGAGGTAGGTAGTAGGGTTGTTTTGAAATGAATTGTTGCATCGATGCATGGCAATGCGGATGATTCTGCATTGATGCAGCAATTCATTTCGACACCCCTACTACCTACCTCTTCGGTCTGCTGTTTTTAATCCTGATATCTATCTGTCTGTCCCTCTCTTTTGTAATTTTGCTTGTCCATATCTCTTTTTATTCGTCTGTCTTTTTATCTGTTCTATTTTTATTCCTGCTATTTTATTTATCTATATATATATATTTTTTCTGTTGTGATTTGTCTCTTTTTCTCTTCTGTAGTTTATATTTTTATTTTTATTTTTATTTATTGAACCTAGCATAGATGTTTACGTGGCTGTTTGATTAAATGATGTTTTATTAACAAAGTTTGGGAGAAGCACGAGCAGATACTTAACACAGGTGGAGAGCACTCAATCAATGGTAAGAGATGTGTATATATACAGCAGTCTCACCTCAACTCATCTGACAGTCTCACAGCATCCCTCCACCACCCCTTCTCCACATTTCTAGTCCTAAACCACTTACATAGGGTAGGGGGGGAGTACTCTGAGCTCGGAGCCCTCCCTCCGGACAGCATGCCAAATACACATTAAACTTTACCCTCCCAATTGTATGTAAGTGTGAACTCGTGAAATATATGAATATGTCTGTCCATCTCTCTTTGGCTTTTACATTTTCTCTGTCATTCATCTGTGGTAGCTTGCTCATCTGAGTAGGACCCTTAAACTTTTGTATGCTGACATAATTTCACTTGGGAGAAGTAACTTTTATGTTTTTGGCCTGAACTACTAGATGCATTAACATTTGGCCGAGTTGGGTCTTGTTAAATCACCTCCTGGGGCAGTTTGAGGTATTCAAGGATTGAGCCTGTATTTGAGGACCAAAGAAAACCTTATTTCCACATTCTGTCACATCACATCCATTCCTATAAGTGACAGCCTTGACTGATGGTGAACACAATTAGAGGAGGGATTCACACAATAAATAATGCTGCATTTATGGCAAGTGTCCTCAGGGAACAGCAGAGCACTGCACAGTCACAGCTGAAAACCAGATTTCATCTGTCGCTTGTTCCTCATGCATCTGAGAAGAGAATCTTTCAGAAACACTACTGCTTGAATTAAGACTGTTGAACAGTATTTACATCTATATCTGGTAAATGGTTTATCATTCTACATCCAACCACATCCAGTCAGTCTGTAGTGTCAAAATGTGCATGAATGCCTTAGTTTTGCAGGAAGGAAGCAATGGAGGCACCGAGTTGCAGACACACACACACCACCTCCTCTCATTATAATAATCATGGTGCTGGTAATCTCAAACTGGCAACACTATTACCAGAATGTTGATTAGAACAAAAATACTTTCGAAGTTAGAGTGAGGCACTCAAAATGAGAGTGAATAGGGTTAGGGTTAGGGTTAGGGTTAATGTCTGTAAACATTAAAATGCAGTTTCAGTAGTATAATTATGGAAGCAATAGGCTTATACTAAGAAAAATAAAATATGAACAATTTCTGTTTAAATTATATTCAGTTTTACAGCTTTTGTACCAGGGCAAACTAAATGCAAATGCAAATAATTGACTGTTAAAAATATAATTTAGGCAACTTTTCTTTTCAAATAATACTGTGCATGTCTAATAAAATATGATACTTTGCATTTTTGCATTTAAATTCTACAAACATTGGCCCCTTTGGCTTTAACTTTGTGTCAGCTTAATTTTCCATTACTCAATAATTCCAATAAAAATTAGTTTTAAACCTTTAATTGTATATTTCATGAACTTTGAGAATTTTGTTGTGGGTAGTTCAAACCAAAATATCATACTCTCTTGTGTAACATACATCTTAACTATGAGTGAGAGCTTTTTACTATTTCATTGTATAATGTTTTTAAAAAGTATTCTAGGTTCCTGTTATTAACATTTTATGGCTGTGTAATCTTGAAGCCCGTCTCACAGCCAAAATTATTGCAAGCCCTGCTTTAGTTTATGTCATGGCATTGTTTCTTAAACAATCATTGCTACTTTGATTCCAGCAAAAATAGGCAAGATAGCGAGTGGAAATGAGAGAGCGGACAGTGAGAGAACTGACTGATAACAGCTGGTTTCATAATAGATGTTAAAACTGGATTATACAGATTTGAATGAGAAATCTCTTAAGGGCTGCCAAGTAGAATTGCTTATGATTGAGTATTACCAACCTGGCTTCGGATTTGTAAAACATTAGTTAATTTGTTTTGCAGAACTACGCCATGTGCCTGCCATTTGACAGTATCTCATCCATTTAAGTTTTAGCACTCCACAAAGTTCAAAACATTGGAAAGAATGAAATAAGAAAAACACTTTCTGGATAAAAATCGAGCATTTAGTTTGGGGAAAGCAAGAGAGAGAGAGAGAGAGAGAGATCAAAATTGAGATCAAAAACAGACCCCCTGTTCCCGAAAACAAGTTCAACTTGAGTTACATGTAAGAAGCTTTTTTATCTTCGTTAACATTTCCCAAAAGTGTATTTACCTATGTGGCAATGACGTGTTAAAAACTTTTTTTTATTAAACCGTCCCTCAGGTTACTAATAAAATGAACACTTATTTAAATGCTTTGTGCATTGCTAAACAAACATATGTGATAATCAAATCAAAATATTTTATTAACATTTTAAACAAAATGCTGCGAGATGCAGGAACTGCTGACTCTTCAATTAACGTAATTCCATTCTCTTATCATCAGTCGCTTCCAAGAGCCCAACGGGAGCATGTGACCAAGAGAAAACAGCTTTTCTGGCAGCATGTGCTTAGGCGCATATGGATTTTATTGCACACCAGTCACTGCTGCCACAAGCTCACCATTGCATCTCTCACTTGCTTGACCTCGATCACACATGCATGTTCCAGGAAGCTGAGTGTACCTCTGGATGATGACCGGCTGGCATTGCTCCTCTGGACTTGCTCTCCATTTTATTAGCCGTCCAGCTGTAGTTTAGCTGACACTTTTATCCAAAGCAACTTACAATACACTTATTGTTCCCACATGAACCTAAAGTAAGTGTTTCGGTACACAATGGTGGTACCTAAAGAAGTGACCTTTGCTGGTCTTGAACGTTCACCCACCTTGATTTTTATGAAAGTCTACAAGAACAAAATTGCCTATATTTAAAGAAATGTGCATTTATGTGGATTAACAAGAAGTGATGATGTTTCTTCCCTGCAGTGTCCTGAAGTGGCAGCTGCTGCTTCCAACTGGTGCTGTTGGTTTGCATACTGTTTTGTTTTCAATTTCGTCTGTGTACCTGCCGCTTGGTTGGCCGGGCTAATTACATTTTCTGGAACTAATCATTAAACAGTCATGGATTTTACATATTGCCAAATGATCCTGCTCATCTTATCTGCTTGCCATCTACCCAGCCACAGTTGCTCAGTAAGTCTACATTTGCTACATCCAGACCCCTTTTTACTTTGTCTTTGGATCTGAATAGTTTAAACACTTCTTTCCACAGTATTTTACAATATATAAAAGGTCTTCCATATTAGATCCCTTCCCAAATGCTCTGAATAGTTTTTGTCAAGTAGGTATCAGTTATTACTTTTTACTTGATGAATCGTATTTCCAGTTCTAGTAAAATTGATTTAGCAATAAACCATTTTTTTTTTTTTTTTTTTTGCTTCATATATACACTTCCTCCTTCATTTCAGCAGTTACTCTTTCCTGTCAAATGTGCAGTACTGAGAGGGCTGTCCTCTGGGGTTTCAATGATTTGTGTATTCTGGCATCCCTAGTAGTATAATGCTGCTAGATTTTGCTATTGGCAACACTGGGTGTTAGCTAATGGGTAGAAATGTTGAATTTCTATTCAGAGTTGCAAATCTACCACTCCCCAACTCAAGGTATCCCCCATAGTTCAGGTCTGGGCCTTCTTTTGTTGTTTTCATCTTGCAATTTTTGATAATATGCATGATTTTATGCCTTGTTGACAAAAAGATTTGACATGTTGACTTGAAAGTTCTTCCCGTTGCCACCAAATATGAAATATGTTCTAGCTGACTGAAATAGATGAGGATTTGTTGAAAGTACAGAAGTTATAATCTTAGACACATCAGTTAAAATGGGTTCATAATTTTTCATATCTACTGTCAGGTAATATAATGCTTATTAGTTTACCCATAGTTCTCCAATCTGGTATGCTTTGTGTACCATTTCCAAATTAAATGTGATAAAAAAAAAAAACAATCTAAAGAAAAGAAAGGAAGATAAACAACAGTGATACGGAGAGAACGATTTTTCCCCAGGACAGGCTAATGAGAGTCTGTCATCAGTTTTCGTGAAAAGAAAAGGAAAAAAGGAAGAGGATTTCAGCAAGTTCTCCTCATAGAGAGTCATCACCTCCTTTAATAAGAGTCCGGCAGGTGTGTTTCCCTTTTCCAGCTGCTGAGAGAGAGAGAAAGTGTGTACAGGAGTGGAGAGTGAAGGCTAGACACAGAAGAACGCTGCGGAGGAAAGCTGCTCCAGAGAGCTGATAGATTGAGAGGTGGAAGCACTAGGTGTTCTGAGGCTTTGGAGGAAAAAATGGTTAATGGAATTTATAGCAGAGAGTGAAATGAAGGTAGAAATGAGTAACCCTAAAAAAAGTTTCTCGAGCTTGGGACAGTCCTGCCAGCTTCACTTATCTTTCTGGGCTGGGCTAAGTTCTCTCTCTCTTCACTAGTTCTCTTCTCTCTTTCGCCCTCTCCTTGCATTTGAGTGTAATGAGAGTCATGCGGTGAGTTGTAGATGAGAGGCGTCAGTTTGTAAGAGTGAGAGGAACGGGACAGGAACACACACACACACACACTGAGGTGCTGGGAGTTTCAGCGCTGCCTGCAAGGTGAGGGTCCGATCTATCCACTTGATTCTTCTGTGCATGAATTATTGTGGACAAGGCTGCTGTACTTAATCACACTGTACACACACAGCTGACAGTTGTGCCTGAAGATGTTTTTTCTGGATTTTTCTGTGATGTTAGCACCGTTCACTGTCATTAAAGGGCTGACATTTGCTAACAGAGGCAAGTGTGATAAATAATGTGCATGGTGCGTGTACTGTTATATGTGCAAGTTTCCTTAAGTTTGCATAGTGTACAAGTGTGGTAATGAGATAATGCCACAAGTTAAGAATATATTGTATAGTTGTGGTTATGCATTTTTTTAATAAAAAAAAAAAACAGAAAAAAAAACTTTTAAATGACATGACTATATATATATATATATATATATATATATATATATATATATATATATATATATATATTCAATTAAAATGTTTCCGGTTACTTTAGTGTTGTTTCCTCTGTGAGTGTGTGTGTGTATCTATAGTATATCTATATCTATCTATCTATATATATAGATCTCTCTCTCTCTCTCTCTCTCTCTCTATATATATATATATATATATATATATATATGTAGTCACTCCTGTAAATTGCATACAAATGTAAACAGACAGAAACAGTTTATATAAGCTCTGAGGAGTTATTATTCAGGATATATTCTGGATCTATATCATGCTGGCTCTGCAGCTGTAAAGTACTCGGGGGCCAGAATTCCTGTACATGACACTGAGCCAGCATTTATTCATAGATTCACTGTGCCCCGGTTGCTCATAAAAGAAGCATCCCAGGTAAGTCACACTGGGAGGTCACTGGCAGAGGTCAGACCAGGTACTGGAATCTCAGATATTAGTCACTGGCAACCTGCGTCCACCCCTCCCGTCTTTTCCTCTCCTCTCCCCTGTGGCACTTTCCATGGATGCATGCTCAGTCCTGTCACTGAACGCTAGTATGGATATTGCAGAAAAGTAAACCGTTGACAGTGCCAGGTTTAAGCCATACCCACAGTTATTTATTTATATTTGTTTGTTTGTTTGCTTGTGTCACACTTCTGAGTAGAAGGCTACTGTTTACCAGCCTTGAGTGGATTTTTACCAGGAGACTAGTGTGTGTCTAGGCATCTCTGTTAGTTCTCTGCATGAGTTATGTGAAATATTCTTCATTTAATATTTAATAAGTTTTATAACTTCCTCTGTGTGATGCCCAGCCTAAAAAAAAAAAAAAAAAAGTAGTGGATGAATATTTCTATTAGATTTATCATAGTAACTGTTATTGCAGTATATTTTCTCAGGCAGCGTTTATGTTTTTTTTTTTTTTTTTTTTCACCAGATGGTGCATATTTAAACCCCCTGCAAAACATACATGCATTTTGTGGCTGCAGAAGTAGTGCAGTAGTGTATAATTACACCTCTTGCTGTAATCCATAATTGCATAAATAGAGGGCAGTTAATTGTCGAAATTTATACGAGTAATAAATTTTCAGCATCAAGGCCACCGATTCTCCAACCTAAAAGAGCACTTGTAGTTTGTCTGTATGTTTTCCCATGTTTAAAGCCATCCGACGTCTGGACTATTTACAGTAGATCACTTTATTTATGCATGTATTTATTCATTTATTTCCCTTTCCTTTTGAAATGTGGTTGCGCATTAAACTAGTGCGAATCTCTCAAAAACTTGTATTTGGGACAGCATGTGTGCCTTGTCAATAATAGTTATGCATATGTAAACAGATTTATATAAACAAATTATCTGAGCCATGTAAAGTGACCAAATAGGCTTCAAATAAAGGGAAAAAAAATAGGCATTACTAAACAAATCCACATGGATCAGAATCTTGGAGCACGTCCTATAATAATATCTGGAATATGGGATAAAAATTTGGAAGTGTCAAATAAGAGGCAGAAGTTAATAACTAACCACGTGCAGTAGACGAGGATGCAGTGAGGATGGACGTAGCTGGATATTGCAAGATTGGATTGCTACTACATGGAAAGAGTGTTTAGATATAATATTCTGTAGGAACAAGTGAGAATGGAAAGGATGAAAGAATGAGGGTAGGGAACGAAGTGCAGATAAGAAGAGGAGGTTGAGATTGTAGCCACCAAATAGCCCTTTAAATAGTGTATGGAATCAAACCTGTGTCCGGACAATCCTGTTTCTTATGTAATCTCTCACCTCGGCACTCTCTCTCTCTCTCTCTCTCTCTCTCTCTCTCTCTCTCTCTCTCTCTCAGCTGTCTGGGCCCATGCCAATATTTCCCCTGTGTAGTTCTCATTACTCTAATAACGGCCCTGGACTGAACTCATCACAGCATGTCACCTGCCCTCTCAAACTTGGCTGGTTTCCTTTCTGTCTCCACTGCTGTCCCTTGAAACTCTCTCTCTCTCCTTCAGGCCCAACTGTATTAAACTTTGCATAATTGATCCTGGCTTCAAATACACATTAATCCCTGACAGCAAGCAGTTTCGGTCCAGATTCGGCCCACATCTGGCCCGCATGGATTTCATGCGGGCCAGATGTAGGCCGGATCTGGGCCGACACTATGTTGCTGTCTGGGATGGGATTCATTGCACATTTATCGTCCACTGGGAAAGTATCACAATGTTCTGGTGTAGTATTCATGCTGTATTTACCGTATTTTACTAGCGGACAATAAAATGGCAAACAAATCACATTGACACACCTTTAAACCAATAGTTCACCCAAAAATTACCCCAGCTTAGGTATACATAACAATTTTTATTTCAGATGAATTCAGTTGGAGATAAAAATATCCTGGCTCTTCCAAGATTTTGAAGCCCATAAAAGTGCATCCATCCACCATAAAAACTGCTTCACATGGCTGCGGGGGTTAAATAAAAGCATTCTGAACTGAATGGAACCATTTGTGTAAGAAAAATATCCATGTTTAAGCTTTCATGAGAGAGTGGCATTTCAGCGGATGATGCTGAGTGAAGAAAGCAGATGCGCAGAGGAGAGAGCAAAACGAAACACTGGTCATAAATTAGAAATACAAAATGAGGATTTGTACAAAAGAAAAGTGGGAGGAATTTGATATAAGCAGAGAAGACTGGTTTTCTTTTTCTGTAAACAAAACTTGGTTCTCACGTGACTAGCGTATTCTCACCAGAGCTTATGTTCCACTGGAACGCCACTGTCTCTTGGCATGTCTTCCCTCCAGCTGGCATGATGCGTTTTAGGGGGGCAAGATTTCCATCAGCGTGCCTCCGACTGAAGCTAGGCTCAAGGCAAAACCAAGCTTCCATGCAAATTTTTTTGTGTCAAACTATCGGCTTATAGCCCATCCACATGATGTCAGAACATGTAGTTAAGATAATCCACTAGACGTTTAGGTACCACCAAAATAAATGAGGTGTCTGACAAGCAGAAATGGTGCTCTTCAAACTTCTTTTATAATCAGTCATAGCCTGTCCCCTCCAAAGGTTAGCACATGCTGCTACCACCTCATTTGGCTCGAGCGTACAGATTGTATTTTTATTTTTATTTTACAAGGAATATGTATTTATTTTTTTCCTTTCCAGTCTTTTTTGAACATTACTGAACTCTGGCTTTCAGAAAGTGCCGTCTACTCTGTCACGTGTTATTTATGGAAAATTGGGGCCGTATGTAATAATAAATTAGTATTGGCCAATAAACTGTAATTCTGCCCTCAGGACTTCGTAATTCCCATGCACCCTGTCATGAAAAGAAAGTGTTTTGGAGAGTTTTCATCACTAGTTTGGGGTTATCTAAAGCTGATTGCTTGGCTCAACATTAGTGTGATGCTTCATGAGCTTCTAGACCAGAGCCACTGATTATTTGAGTCTCTTTTTTTCCTCAATGACAAGCACAGCAATTAGACTAATGTATTGCTCCAAACTCAACTCTGAGTAATTTCAAGGGAATCTGAATGAGTTATCAACAACCAAACATCGTAAACCCCTTAAAGGAGTCATGTGATGCATTTTTAAAGTTCATTATTTCAACAGAATATGTTGACATGCTTTAATGTTCAGAAAACACATTATTATACAAATACTGTAACCATTATCGTAAGTCGTCTATGCCCTGCCTTTCTCAAACTCGTCATTTTCTACAAAGTCCCTCGTTCCGACAAGTGCAGTCTCACTTACACATGCATGCGTGTGTTAGCGACGAGCAAAACTCAGAATTTGAACATTCAATAGCAAATACTTAAACTAAAAACAAAACATACAGTAGCTTGAGCGCCAGATTGTCGTAGCAAAGTGAGAATGACCTCACGGTGATCCATAAAATGTGTTGCTGTTCTGTTGTAAGTAATCTCAAACATTCCGAAATGCATCTACTTTCAAAAGGCCAAATAAAGTGCTTTTGCTTTCTCCTAGAAACAGTAGCGTAGCCAGAAAAGAGACTCTGGGTGTGCATATGAAAATCTGGGTGTGCCACATTTATTGTCAGATTACTGTGCAAAATTATGGGATAGTATTTTTGTCGTACTGCTTCCATCAAACCATACTCCTAGTGGTAATTTGCAGGTCGTGTCAAAATATAGTTAATTGTTAAATGTAATAATTTTCTTCCAAATACAATAATTTTGAACTTCTGGTACAATACTTGGACATTTCCAATCTGGCAACACTGTCTGTTGATTTTGGGCCCGGTGAGGGAGAAACATCCTCATCAGGTGTAACGTTAAGACCTTGTGTCTGGCTGTCCATCAAGCCAAAGTTTTGTGCTAAAACGAAATTCAGAAAGGAGCTCTGCGACATATTGCTAGCTAGCAATGTGCAATCAAAATTATCTGTTTATATTATAGACTGCTGGGGTCACAGTCAGCTGCTGTTTGCTGATTGGTTGGCAGTCCAAATGTCGGCAGATATATTTTACCAAAATAATTTAAAATGTAAATTTCATTTTAAAATTTTTAGCATCATTGCACCATATGTTGGATTCTTATTTCTGTCCCCCTGAGAGTATGATTTAGAATGTTCAGTGGCGTCACAGAACTGCCAGATTCAAACTGCTTTCGCGCGTCGGCTGGCACTGAGCCGGAGACGGACGCGCTCAGCGCTTGTCATATCACAACTAATATGCAGTGTTTTCAACCACATAATGTTTATTTTAAGTTTCATACATTTAAATATACATAATCACTAGTAAAAAAAATACATTGGTAGGTTGTAAAATACACACCGATGTCTATGGAAGCAGTAAAAATCTAATCAAATGTAATTTGCAGACGTGTTTCATTCATAAATCAGTCACACATCGCAGAACAATAAAGTTTACTCTATTCTTCGTCCAGTTCAACAGCCACTTACTTTCATGTATTTCCGGAGAAACTGGGGAATTTAAGTGCTCTAATGTTACGTTAAATCCGGCTGACAGAACTGCAGCGCTCATCTCGTTATAGATCAAGATAATTTATAAAGGTTTTTAAACAAAGAATTGGAATATCAGATAGTTGACATGGTAAGCAAGTTTGTGCCACTGCCTAGAAACACACAGCATCTCCCTGACATAAGAAACTTTTGTGTGAATAGTCTGTAAAACCATTTTATATAAATTGTTGCATGAGTACATTGATTTACATAAGAATGTGATGATTTACACAAAATAGTTTTGTTAATATGGTAATTTAGTTTTGTTTGTTTTATTAATATGTTAATTATTCATAACATACTTTAACAACTTTACTGCCAACATTGCAATGTCCTTTTGCACATGTAAAGTATTCAAACCTAGCAGTCTTCGTTCTTCATTTCGAGCAAAGCAAATTTCTTCATAAATTGTTCGCGAAACTATTCTTATGTAAATTGACCCACAAATATGCAGATTTATGTAAAATGTTTTATAGTACGAACAATTTGCTGTGAAACTTGCTTGTGGTAGTATGTCCCAATAAAAATTGTCATTAAATTGTTAAAGTATTAATAGCTTAACCAACAGTGCAATGCGTCCTTTTCGTACAGGTCAAATATACAAACTAGCATGTAGCCACACAGACTTTGGTCCTTATTACGAGCAGAACAAATTTCTGCGTGAATCGCTAGCAAAGCATTTCTTAGTTGAACCATCACACAAATATGTTGATTTATGTAAAAAGGGTTTTACAAACTATTTACACCTACATTTGTTCTGCCCATGGAAGCATGCCTCAATGCTATTTTAAAGATAAATTATTTAAACTATTTTTAAATAGCAATTATCAAAGAGCCATTTTAAATACCAACAACGTGTGTACATTTTAAATTTGGTATGCAAACTAAAATGTTTTTGGGTCTCATTCATGCAACACAATCAATATGTAAGTTTAAGCAAGAATGCTTTATGAACAATTTTGCACATTTGTTCTGCTCACGTTCTGTAAATGGCACTCTTCAAGTGTATTTGGTTCCATGTTGTCTAGACATAAATGTTTACAGACATGTTTGCATGTAGGATTGTTGGCCATGCCTGGCTGATAAAGGAAATGGTTAATCACCTTTTTGCACCGTTCGCTCTAGGGAAAGGGTGATAAACGTAAAGCTCATGTCTGGCTTGTCTATACACTCAGACTACAGTCTGTATAAGGAAAGAAGAGGATGCTGGGGTTTTTGTGATTGCAATGGTTGCTTGCTGTAGGCTTTTGACTTTACAGCATCAAGCCTCATCCGGTCCACCTTCTGTATCAATTGTATGTTTATTATGATAGCAGTAAAACTATACAAGCCCCGCCCTGCTCCAAGGGGAGCGCGAGGAAGGAAAACGAAGGGAGGAGAGAGAGCTGCTAGATTGGCTCCAGACTGCATCCTTACCCAAATTAGATGCCCTCCTGCCAAGATCATAAGGCGCAGCGAAGGGAATGTAAAACAGCACAAATTCGGTCACCATAACACACAAATTCATCCACTCGCCAGGCCCAAATGCAGCTGTGTACAAGTGTGTATTTGAAAGGTTATAAATGAGAAATCACAGACCTTTCAGAATATTAATGTGAATCTAGTGCTTTTATGATTTCAAAATCCTTTTTTTGTTCCAAAATCGTGAACTCGCTAAAGAAATACCCCAGGGTTTTATCAACCCAGTGTGTATGTTGTGTATCTGTGGCATGCTGTTGATTGCTCTCAGTAGGAGCGACATGCTTACAGTAAATAAACTCGTAATGGAAGCTTAGGAAGCAAATGGGCCGAATGGATTGAAAGCAGAAATCCGAAGCTTGTATTTATGTTAAGCTCTTTCATGAATCCCCGAAAATGAGTAGTAGAGTTGACTTAATCATCCTTTTGAGGTGGGTTACTATTTTAGGTGGTTATGCATTACCAATGCATTTCTTGTGGGTGGAGATTGCAGAACGTCATTGATGTGGACACACAGTAAGGGTGACCTGCACGACCAAAGCCATTGTGAGCGTGTTTTTCGGCCAAGTTGACAGGACAGTCATTGGCTAGTTCTGTGCTGCCATGAAAAATGTTACAATCACTGACCTTGTACATTATTAGCAAGCTTAGACGTTTGGTTTTCTGGTAAGGTCTTCTACATTGCTGTTGCAAATTCTGTTGTAAATTTGTTACCAAGATAATGGTATTTAATTTAGGAAAAATGACTTGGGATAGCCTTGATAGCAACAATAAGAACGTTAAACTACAAACCAGTCAGTGGTGTTTTGGATCGTATGCCTTACACAAGGCATGTATAGAGATGTATACAGTCCAGCTTGTTGCATATACAGTATATATATATATATATATATATGTATAAAAAGATAATTCAAGAATGAAAAATGTGGAACTGTTAGCCAGACGAAAAATAAATAAAACCTAATTTTTGAGCCCTGTAAGCCAAAGTATTTTCAACTAATTCAGATCATTAAGAATGAAACCTCTAACCCTGAGTACGAGCAATAATAATAATGATGCTTGACTTAGCAAGTACTGCTAATAATACTGCCAGAATAATGATTAATGACTCACTTTTAGAGGCTTTAATCTGAACGGTTAATCTGGGTTTTATCCAGAGCTTTGAAACAGTCGGCCAAACAGTTTGATTCACGCGCTCTCGCTATCAGACGTAATAAGCATATGCTTGCCCTTATGAGGTGATCAAGGTCCAGTTTTCCCATTTTTAAACCCATTTGAATAGAAAATGCAAAACACATTTCAGGTCTGTTAAATGAAGGCATTACAGTATGGAAAAGGAGATGTCATGCTGCAGAAGCTTGGCGGCGATGGTCCTGCGAACGGCCGTAAACGTCTGCTGTGCTTGTGTGATGTATCTAGACGGATCAGGTCTGTTCCTCCATCATCTCCAGGTGATTCCCCATGGCTGAACACCGTGTGTCACACACAAATACATCCCGTATTTCAGACGCTGATGGGGGGGATTCACCAAGAATGATAGTGCTGTTTATTTTCATGCACCCAATTCGAAATTGTGCAAATCAGAAATGGTGTAAAATCACACGAGCTATCAGTAGCTTAGTAAAACTTTTATTTTACATGGAGCAGGTCTCTTCATAAAGGCTGCCATGTTGAGACCACATGATCAACCGCAGATATGTGCCACTCAATGGGAAAACACCCAATTTGACAACTTTGACAAGTCCAGTCAAGTGTTATTTTAGTATCATGGAGATACCATTTATTTAGTTAGTTATTTGTTTTGTATTTATAAGTCCCATCTAGTGTTATGTTAGTTCCAGATACTCTTATATTTATTTTTAAGTTTTAATTTTGGTATTTAAGTCCCATCCAATGTTATGAGATTTTTTATTTTATTTTTCAGTTTTAGTTTATTTTATGACATCAAGATAAATTGAATATAAAAAAAAGAGAAATGTTGCTCTGGCAATTAGCTGAATGTATTGTTGATTTCAAAGATGTATTTGAAATGTTCGATTGGCAAGCTTTTGAGCTTTCTGTGTTTTCAATACTGTAGGATTTGTACTGATCAAAGCAGCCACCGAGTGAACTGATTTGTCTAAAGTCATTTTGATGTTACGCACTAACCTCCCTGACACATTTTTCTACAAGTAGAAAAAAAATGGAAATGGCTCATGGTTCAATCTGGGATGTGCTTAGCATGTGCGCTCATGAGGAACCTTGTGTTTTTATCTGAATTCAGTCCAGATCTGCATGCATCTAAACATGTCAAGCATCTGTCAGGTTTAGACGTACAGAATACTGTACCATGATCCTATGGCTTACCCTCTCTGATGGACAGACAGCTACACTCGGCTGAGTGCGGTCATCATAGTGTAATGTTTTCCAGCCTGTACCTCTCTTGTTTCCATTTGGGTCTGGCCCGAGTGACCCTCTGTAATCCTGTGATGCTTGGTGCGCAGATGGAGAGATTGTGCTCTGTTTTGTCTGTCTTCAGTCTTAGGGGTTTTTTTTTTTTTTCGAAACCATTGTGTATATGTGTCCGAGAGTTCCTGGTTGTGAGTTTTAATGTGTTTGTTTGAATTTTTAGTAACAGCAAACCAGATATTTATCTTTTTTTTTTAAAAAGCAAATCTGATAACTGAGGTGTTCTGCGTGGTTTCTTTGCACTTGAAATTTATAAGCAAACAATCATTATTTTAGCACTTCTGTTTGGTGGCGGCAATAAAATGCTCTTGCCCTTTCAATACATAATTTAAGGTACTGAGTGAGTGATTTTAGGGCTTTAAGGAAAAAAAAGCTTATGTCCTACTTTATGTCATCCCCCCCAGTGCTGCTTCCGTGTGCAACAGTGAGCGCAAGCTAGATTAAATTATTACATTTTAAATATGGTAATTTTTCTTACAAAAATGCATCGATTCGCTAGAGGAGGCCTTTCTTCACTCCACGCTTCCATGTTAGGCACTTTTTATTTTGGGTGGATGCGCTTTATTTCACTTCTTTTGGATTGATAAACTGCAACACCTGCTGACTGTCATCAAACAGCTTGGAAGGTCAAAGACATTTTTTTTTTTTTCATGTAACTTTGACTGTATTCGTCTGAAAAAAAGAAAGTCCCATACAACTAGGATGACTTGAGGGTGCGTAATTCATGGGCTGTGTTCATGAAAAGTTTGTAACATAGTTTGGTTAAAATGTATCAATGGTAGTGTGAAACATCATCTTTTTCTACCATGTCAAAAACAGCTTTTTTCAGCGCAAGCTGTTTTCTTGCAGACTGCTTTTAATGCAAATGAACTATGCTCGCTCCGTCCCTCTCTTCCGAGCCGCTCTTTAAGAGATGATAAATTTGAGCCAATTCATTGTGAAACTTGCTAGCTTGCACCTTATTAAGAAAGAGGATTTGCAAAGATTCATAAAAAAAAAAAACACTTCTCACTTCTTCTGTAAGGTGATTCGAACAAATATAGATGTATTTAGATAGATCAGGGGTGCATTCCCTTCAAAAACAATAGTAATCCACTACGTCTTTCTTGAGCGGCTCAGATGTCAGGAGTAAATGACGACTGCTTTGTTCATTATAACATCCAACAACAGAACACATCAAGGAGCCATTCTTGTCTGCATCCGCTCCATCTGTTCAAATAACATGTAAAAGTGAAATTTTCATCCAATGACCCCTTTAAATATATACATGCATGTGTGTGTTTTTGTATATGCATAACAAATATATACAGTACGCACACATATATTTACACAAAAACTTATTTTGGTTAATCATGATTATTCATTGCCTAGCACTAATAAAAAAAAATATATATCGTGACTATTATTATTAATAAAATATTACACATTATTAAAATATTAAACCAAAATATATATAAAAAAATTGAAATTGCTATTTGAATTGAAATTTTATCTAATAGAAATGCAAGGGCTGAACAACGTGGGAAAAAAAAACTGAATTGCAATTTTTCTGGGGTATTGTTTTTTTTTTTTTTTATGTTACTGTATGTTATTAAAAATCACCCGGATTACCTGTGCTTGTTTATAGAACTGCACAATTTTGCCAAAAAAGTTTATTATTAGTAGTAAACTAAATACTAAATATTATTATTTTAAAATGATGAGTATTTTAAAAAAAACAAATGAACACAGTGATGAACTTCACCCCGAACAATTCATTATTTAGTTTAATTAAATCGTGGCCCTTGCAGTTTGATGGTTGCACAAAGCCATATTGTGTCATCAGTTTTATTTCAAATAATAATGCAGCTCTGATTGAGGTACAGAAAAAAACACTTTTGAGAAACGGCTAAACTAATAAAAGCAATGTAAATGTTTTGGTTGGTTTCATACAGTGTGTGTGCGTGCACATACGTTCCTGAGTGCAAGCCGGACGTCTTAGCCTTTAGGTCGCCATGTCTAATGGGAAAAGTGTGGCGCTAAATTGGAATCAGAAGGCATTCTGGATGCGTCTGGGTGGGTCTGTCTGTCTTCAGTGCTTAGACTCACTGTAAAGATAACAGATATTTAAGGAACCGTAAGCACCGAAGCCTGAACCGTCTGATTCGCACGACCGCAAACGGCTCGTCTCGTTTCGTGTCGTTAAACAGATGTCAAACCTGCTCACGACCAATTACAGAATACACGCGCAGGAAGGAAGCTTTTCAGACAGTTGCCGTCAAATTTACGCAGTTTTCTCTAGATCAGAGATGGGTTCTGGCGTTTGTTTGAAATGGGCGAGAGAACTGGAAACCGACGCGGGATCTGTGAGAAATGACTTCTGGGAGGTGCTGAGAGGTTGACTGAAAGGTTACACAGTGTGTGGCGTGGCTGGACGAGCCACAGGAGAGCTAGAAGGTGACAGGGATTGTTTAAAGAGTTCACCGAGGGCAGTGGCGTTTATTAGACAAAAGGAAGGTTGAGTTTGCTGGAACAAGTGTGTGTTGATGCTGTAGATGAGTGACATGTTTGGTTGGGGGAGGTGGTGAGCTGGTGGCTCAGAATCAGTCGGTTGGCAAAGGAGAGAGCGTGTGAGAAAGAGAGGAGAAGAGAAGATGATCACGATGCCCCCATCTGTTTGCCACATGCAAAACCCCTGCAGCAGCTCCATAAATCTCAGATGCGCTCAACAATGCAAGGTCACATTCCGCTGGTGTAAACGTGCGAGGATACCTCAGCACGAATCTGCTTTACACGTTTACACTCACAGCGTTGGAAAGTCGCTAATTAGATTAGGACTGAAGTTGTCTGTTTAGATTTTTCTGCCGAGAAAAAAAACACTCAAGGAAATCACACATATGACTCCAGTGTTTAGCTCATGTTTACCAATATATATAAAGAAGAATCCTGGGGGAAAAAAGTATATAAACTTTTTAGAAAAAATTAGACTGCACGATTGTTCAACTCTCTGCATATTTTTTGAGCAGCAAATCGTCAAAGTAGAATGATTTCTGAAGGCTCACGTGACACTGAAGACTGGAATAATGATGTAATTGTAAAAAAAAAATGATGACACATTTATTTAAGGCATGGAATTGTTAAAATGTATTTCTTTGCTATTATTTTGACATCTGTAACTTTTGAGTTTAGTCATTCCAAGGCCTCTTCACAACACATTGCTAAATATTCCCTAAAGATTATAATAAGAGTAATCATAAAAGTAATATATATTTTTAGTGTTATTTGTACATTTAAATTTATTTAGAAATATGTGACCTTTTATTCCAAGGCCTTTTCACAAGACATTGGTAAATATTTAGGAATAATCAACTGTAACCCCCTGCTGCTCTGCCACACTGTACACATCAGACTCCTCCCCCGCACCCGGCCCGAGGGTCACAGAGGTCGTCACCCTTTCCTTCAGTGAGAGTGTGCGGATGATTTGGGTTTTCCTGTAGCGCACTGATGGCTGCTGGCAGTCCTCCCGCCAGCACTTCTGTTTTGACAATGCTGTAATAATGCCAGCTGTTTTGTTTCTCTCTCTATCTCGCTCTCAGTGATCGGGAGCCTCTGTTGACAGCTCTGATGTTCCTGCCGGTACTGACACTCTCCCCACTGCCACATGTTTACTCACATATCCAGCCATAATGACAGCGTGCCAGCAGATTCCTGCGAGCATGTGCGCACATATGCAGTCGTGCATAAACGTCTGCTACAGTGCAGGCCACAAATCACGCCTGAGCTTTGTTCTGCTCTGGTTTCCCATTTCTTTTGTATTGTAGATGGCTATCAGTTAAACTCCTCCATGAATAGTGGGTATCTGTATCTTGGGACAGATCTGTGTTGGTGATTGTAATCGGTTCATTTGAAATAGACACACTGGCTGTGTTCCACATACTGCTACCAAACCCACACCTTTTCATTTACAAGGTAGTAACATTTTTTCCTGAGGGAAATACCGGCACTTATGAGGCAGAAAAATTGTTTTCAAATATCTTTTCTTATAGTTTATAATCCAGACGATTAAAAGAGTTCGGGATTGGAACGTTTGTCCTACCAATCGAAGACTAGTGGAATGTTTAAGGAAATATTTTGAAAAAATTACTTTTCTAATATTTCAGTTTAGATGCACCTGGTTAGTTACAACTCTTCTAGAACCACAGGGAGACAGAGCTTACCCCAATCCAATCTTTTTTTTTCCTCGTCTCAAGAAATATCCGCGTCCACACGAAACCGCAAAATGATGTAGTATACATGCCAGACCAGTATGTGGCGCTGTAATTCTGCCACAGAGATACACTAAAAACAGAGAAGAAGACTTGGACTATGCTCATAAACCTTGCGCGTGGTACACACACGAACATGGAACAATACATTTATTAATCAGTGTTAATGTTAGTTAATAAAAAGACAATCGTTCAGTGTTTGTTCATGTTTTTGTTGCTGTTACGTGACGTAGAGCTGTCTGACTAGGGGGGAGACGTGGGCTGATGACGTCATCGTTTCAGAAAATATACGGATTAGCCGTCCAGACGAAAACGCAAAGACGGCGTTTTCAAATATATCCACTCTGGAACCCGGTTTCAAAAAATAGCGGTTTCACCTTGTGAAAACGCCGGATCCATGTGGACGAAACGCCTATCCGATAAAAATTTTTTGCGTATTCACAGAAATGCGTCCCCGTGTGGACGGGGCCTTAGAATCGACTACAATTCCATTTTTCTGAGATGGTTCCAAGAATCAATTCCGAGCTAATTTTCTTGATTAGTGCTGTGGTAGTGAACAACTCTTTTGAATGAATCTGTTGAGTCAGTGATCGATAGGTAATGATGTATTCTACTAAATCAATGAATCAGTCAGTGAATCTGGGTGAATCTTTGTGCTGAACTGAATCAAAAGATTTGAGCCAGGGTTGTTATTATTAGCTAAAAGTAATAATGATATTTTTAAGTAAAATAACGACCAGTTTTCAATAATTTTCTGTGATCTGTAGTAGTTTAGAAATTAAGGTAATAGATACCTGGGCATGTTAGACCCTTCAGTGGAGTCCTGAATGAAATCAGCTCTCACCTTTTGAAGTCAATCTTTGAAATCAGAGATTTGATTCTTTTCGAAATGGACTCCCTGCTCTACTGGCTAGTACATGGTGCAATGCTAAAACTGTATTACAAAACCAAGTTTAAATATACTTAAAGCGGTTATTAATGGCTGAATTAATTGCAGACATTCGTAGCTCAGGCAGATTTGGGTTTGATTCCCAGTGAGATTAAGCAATGGTTATGCAGTTTAAACAAGGATTATGTAAAAGCATTATGTTAGTGCTCTGAGTCAACAGCACAAATGTTAACCTGGATCTTCTTTCCTGCCAATAGCGCTGCCTTTTATCTCCTAACAGATCTGATTGATTACAGCTCTTTTCTTGCTCTTAGAAGAACCTTCATGTACTTTCATTGTCTCCATGTAAAAGCAGGTGTTCATTCATAGTACGGATCATTTACCATAATAAGATAAATATGGTAGTACATTTGCCACAGTAAGAATTTTCAACATGATGTTGACCAAGTTGATTAATATTTGTTTACACCATTTGTCAGAAAAATGATTTAGAGCAATTAGTCATTGGAGTGATTAGTCACATGACATTTACAGTTCATGCAATTGGCTCAAAAGCTTCTAATAAAAGATGGAAGATTTCAACCTGCATCAACCAAGAAACTGCCATTGTGGTTTCAAACCATTAACACCCAAAGTCTCCAAGTGAAATGATAATTTCTCTCTGGAGTCTGTAATAAATCAGTGTCCGTTGAGGATTCAACTGAAATGAACTATATAACAATGTTTTGTTCGCAGTAACGGAGAGCTGAAATGAAAGTCAGTGACGCAACAAATCACATTCTCTAACTCTAAATATTTTCTAACGATTTCGATCGCTAATGAATGTTTAAGTCAGGAACCAAATTGATGTTTTGGCAGAGGGTGAGATACAGATGAATAGATAACTGAACAAGTCTGCGAGCCATCTGTAAAATATTATCTAAAGAATGACAAATTCAGCATGAACAAATGCTTTATTGTTTGATATAAGCCTGAGTGGACAAATGCACCATCATCTAAGTCACATCTAATGTACGAGTCAACACGAATATCTTCAGGAGATGTTTTTAGAAGTCTAATGCTTTATATGTCTCTCCAACGGACCAAAAAAATGGGAACATCTCTCCATGCAATTTTGTGGGATGTGCATCTGAAAAATTACAGCTTCACCACCGAAGAGAGACAGACTGGGGGGAAAAAAACCTGAGGCCTCAAATTTTGTGAGATGGCAAGTTAGATATCCTGTCTTTAAGATGTGGGGCCATATATTCCAGACTTTGGTTTGATTTCATGGAAATGTAGATCAATTAAAATCATTTTGGTGAAAAGGGGGAAGAAAAGTATATAATAACATGGTTGCCAGTGCTGATTCACCTCTAATTTCATGTTCCCGTTTAAAAGACAAAGTTCTGTTGGTTGCAGTAAGAGTTGCGGGTGAGAGACCAAATCCAACGAGAGACCCAAATCTGACATCACAGCCGTGCTATGGGGTCCGCGAGCGGAGGACGGGTCCAGAAAAAATATGCTACAAGTTGATGGAGCACCAGTGAAAATATGAAGGGCAATTGGAAAGTTCTTGTTACATTCGTTTATCACGGGCAGATGGATGGACGGCCTGAAACTGTGCTGACGGGGCAGAAGAAAAGACGCTCTCCCAGTTCGCTCAACATGGTGCGGACATTTCAAAATGCATTTTGGGGGGGATTTATCAGAACATTTGCAAACTTTTGTTCTCACAGGTACATAATGAACATAAAATACAGTTTAAGGGGGTAAATCACCCCTAAAAATGACACAATTCTGTTATTATTTCCTCACCCTCAAATCATTCCAAACCGACTTCTGTTATTTTTTTGTCGTTGGAAACAAAAGTGTTTTTTGAAGGAACGAGTGGGATCAGGGGACTCTCCAAAATCATTATGCTAAGGCTCAGTAGAGCTGATATTCTCAAATTGATTGATGTAGTATATTCTGTCTCTTTTGTCCTTTCAATATCTAATCAGATTTATTCGGCACGCAGTCTGAGAAAACGTCACATGCGGTATCAGTCAGGACGGATCGTGTCAAGCCGTGGATTCAATTATTACTTCACTTTAGCCAATTGATTCTCAACTCTGCTCCCATTCTTGCTTTCATTACGGGCCAATGTAAGAGAAACAACAACAAATAGTTCTTTCTGAACTACAGCAATGGCATCTGCCTCTAAATTCAATTGTAAACACGTTACAATGTGAGGAAAAGTGACCCTCATGTTCTGATGAAATTATGTTTGAGGAACCAGTTACACCATGGTGGTGTGTGTGTAAAAATAATCAGTAATAATGAAATGATGAAATGTTTTGATTAATCTAATACTCTAACACTGGATGTGATGTCCGATTTGTTAGCAACTAAACGAACTAAACGATTCAGTGCTTTTATGAAGCTTGAGAGTCTCTATCTTCTATTGTGTTCCACTGTAGAAAGAATGGGTTTGGGATAACTTTAGGGTTATTACTTTAAATAATGATAGAACTGAACTATTTTTAGTGAAATATCATGTGTTTTTAAGCTAAAGAAAGGACATACGAGTCTCCTTACCGAGCATGTTAGTGCAGTTAATGGGTTCCTTGTGTGAGAACCGCACAAGCATGCATTGCAAAGTGATAAGGTGTAAAACATGATTGCGTTTAAAAGCCGCTTAACGTTGAAGCACGATGACATGATGCGAGCTGTCAGATGAGATTTTAGCATAATCATGGTTCGAGTTTTTTCAAGAGAGCCGTAATGGTGGTGAACAGGATGTGTTGTGTAACCTTCAAAAAGACCAGTGTTCATCTCTCTTTTGGTCACAGTCGTTCTCCTCTCTTTCATCCTATGCCAAAGAAAGTCTTTGGACATGTAAGATGAAGGGGTTGAAGAAGAAAAAAACCAGGGAAGAGAAGAGAAAAAAGGGGAATAGTTTCTACAGGAATATGGCTTGTATTAATCTAGAAATATTGCTTTACCTCATCTGAACCAAATTATAGAGTTGAACCCTGTGTCCTTTAAGGATGGGCAGACAGCTGTATTCGGCCCATCTGGGCAAGGATGTGCCGGTCCGCTGAAACTGTCGTCGGAGAGTGTGGAAAACCTGCAGCACTGCTCTGGGATGGAAAGGATGAAAGTCAAAGAAGATCAGGTTTTTGTTGTTGTTGTCTCACGTGGCCTTAAGTGTAGTGTTACTTGGGCTTTTTCCAGATGATTTCAGAACGTTCTTTACAAGTAAATCATATCTGCCATCACTCTTCCTGTTTTCCCGCTAGAGGCGTAATTATAACCCAAATGAGGGCATCCTTGTTTTGAGCGAACTAAGCAATTACACAAGACGTCAGTTATTTATTATGACATCCGAAAGTGCGGTCGGGTGAATCACAAAAAAAAAAAAAAAAATCATATTTCATTCCAAAATCATTCATTCATTCTTTCCTTCAATCATTCATTCATTCACATTACTGTAATAAAAAAAGCAAAATAAATGCAGTTATTTATTAAATTACCATAAATTAAAGGAAGTACTACAAGGACTATAATGGCATTTATTCACATATGTATTACATTATCAAACTTGGCTGCCTATCTTGGCCAGGATACTCCTGGAAAAGAGATTTTAATCTCCGTGAGTCTTTTTCTGCAATCGCATTATGTAATGAGATGACATTATCTATGGCATTATCTAATAAAATATGCAGAAATTTGCATGCATTACAAAAAAAAAAAAAAAATCTGAACATTGGGTAAAGCCATGTTAAAACTCTTTTCATTTTGTTGGCATATTAGAACTTATGTTTTTTTTTTTACAGACAGGATATTAAATACTGTATATCACTTTATCACAAAAAAAATTAACATATTTTTAGAAATAAAATGTCATATAAATCATGTAAAAAAAAAATATATATATATATATATATATACAGTATATATATAAGTAAACACAGTCTGAAAGACTCCGTAAAGCTATAACAGGAAAATGACCCAAAATCTCCATATTGACTAGTGCCTGAAACAAACAAACAATAGTTTTGTCTGTAGGGCTGTAAAATAATGTGCATATATTTGTATGATTTCTTCATTATTATTCATTTGGGGGTCAGATTTGACCCAGGCCTGCTTTGTTGGCAAGTTTCGTGAGATTCACCCGGTTATTAGATCCTACTTTTACACAGCGCTTCCAATTTTACATTTATAAGCTGTTCCACAAATTATGTAATGGAGAATAATATAACAGCTTGACAGAGAAGCTGTGGAATTTAAGGTGTGGTTTAAAGGCCTTTCTTGCTCGATGGAAAGTTAAAAGACCTTTTTGTCTTTCGCAAATATGAGGTGTCGCGTTCACACATGCCACGAAAGAGATGTGAGACTCCAACTGACCTTTCCTTTGCCTCCAGTGCCTGTGAGAAATGAACAGTCATCTATTGAAATGAAGGCTTGACTTATGATAACTCAAGGCCACGTTTGACGGATTTCATTCTACAGACGTAGTGCCCCCTGGGAGAAACTAGAGCGTGTCTCCAAACGGGACAATTCAGAGAGAACGCGAGCGGTTTTATGCACAAACTGGCATTATTTGTACGTCTCTTGTTCCCATTCAAAAGACAGGGCACTAAATATACTCTCCGATGCCTTCCCAGGCTCCTCCGGGCTTTGGCAGGGCAGCCACCGCATGGGCCTTTGGCCAATGACATTGCCTCCGACCTCTTCAGAAAGTATTTTTAAGGTCAATTACAGGGTGCAGTGACTTCAGATGCCGGATTGCAGCTTAAAGGTCTCATATTAAAGGTTTATGTGGATGACGAGGTAAGTAACCCACAGACCATTGTTACCACTAACCCACACACAGACCTACTGGAGGCGGTGTGTGTGAGTTCATACACATCCTGTATGAGTTTGGGAGTTCACATCTATATGGTTTGTGTAGATTTTGAGAGGCATGATGCCTGTTTGATGATGTCATCATAGGTGTGATGTCACAGTGTACATACAGAAAACAACATCGACCACACTAAAACTAAATCGTGAACATATGTATTCTAAATGCATATCAGTTGTCTTGTCCATAAACTCAATCCCATTTCTTTTCTCCTGCTGACTTGTGATGCTAGCTGCCTCAATAATGTTTTGCGCGCCTATATATTTGGGTGTGTGTGTATCTGTCTGTCATACAGCTTTTTTCCCCTCTTGTGAAGGCACTCTTGATTTGACTGCCGTGGGTGTGGTGGTACTTAAAGACCTACTGCGTGTCTATTATTTCAGTGGGCTCTTAAAAATCCAAAAAGTCTTGAAACGGATCCAACGGTTAACACGCTTCTGGCTTGTTTGCTCCCAAATCCCTTTCTTTCTCTTTGCATGTTTAGGCCACACGCACACATCTGTAGTTTACAGAGCTAAGATTAGCAGCTGTTGCGAGCCCCAAATAAGGACCCAACTATTTCAAATTATCCTGAAATCTCAAGTAGTAATAGTTTCATACTGATGACGCAGCCTAGACTCCATTACCACGGCTGGGTTTAAGAATGCATCACTAATCTTATTTATTGTCACGGATAGTTAGTAAAGAGAAAAAAAAATGTATGGATGTGTTTTGTACTGCGCCTATACACGTCCAAACAGATTCCCATCTAGCAATGCAAAAACGTTACAAACAGACAATGCAGTGCATTTAGTTCGCCCCCAAAATTAAAAGGGTCACGATTTACTGCTTAAATGTCAAAGCACAGCAGAAAATTGGTTGAAATGTTGAAATTTGTTTTATTAAATGTTAATAAATTAGATCCAGTTTTCAATATATATCATTTTTAATTTGCATATGAAGGGGGGAAGGAGGACTTTGGCCTAATGCATGAGAGATGTTTTCTTAAATCAAATTAGGCCTTTGTAACTTCATGTGGATTAGACTTTTTTTTACAGATATCCATTAAAAATGAAGACTCGTTACGCACTCAAGGCCGTGTCCAAATTGTCAACCAATCAAACACTCTCTGGAATGAGCAGGTCTCTGATAGGCCAGGACCGCTGATTTGCAATAGCCATTAGCAAATCATGGTTCCAAGCTGTGACCAACTCGCCTAACTATTCGTATGAAAAAGTGTATTACAATCTGCAATGTCGTAGTCATCAATAAATGAGTATTATAACAGACCACAATGTATTTTTACTATGGACACCTTTATAATGCATTAAATATACAAGCTTCATAGAAAGCGTTCAGAATCTGCTCTTATTCGAGTCACGCACGAGTGAAATTTTTCCAATAATGTGATGGAATTATGGGTAATGAAGAGAGTGTGTCTGTCTCCTCTCAGCATTATTAACATTATGGTTTGGTTAAGTCTAATATCCACACAGCTGAGACTAAACTGATCCTGTATGGAAATAGTGCCATGTGTGTGTATGTGTGTGTGTGTGTGTGTGTGTGTGTGTGTGTGTGTGTGTGTCGAGTGCTCTGGAGCGAGTTTGCTGTGGGGTGAGGTTACTGTGAAAAACGCCAGTGAAGACAGGAGTTAAAAGAAACCCCGGACTGTTGTAAATAGCAGCAGAATGCAAGATGGTCTGTCATGAATGGGCTCTTTTAGAGGGGGTAATGTTGACTCAACACCCTTCCCTAACTCTCTTTCTCTCTCTCAATCTCACTAACGCTGTACAATATGCTAACATGTAAATGACCCCAGAAAACACTGTACTGTTGTTAATGGAAATGCCCTGGTGAAATTTAAATGATGCATATCAAGAAGTCCAGTGGTTTATATCCTCCCATACTGTAATAAATGAAAATCCAGAGTAATCTCTCTAATAAAGCAAAATGCATGGCTTATTAACTTTAATACTGATTTTACTTGGACTGTACCAATAATGTTCAAATGCATTTGGTTTGCATCAGCTCTTGCCAAAACAAGCTGGGCATTTTTGGCAACGGCCAAACCAAATCATTACTGTGTATTAGAGGTCCTGGTTTTCCACTTGAATGTGCTACCTTTGAGCAAAAGTGACATTAAACTGAAGTGTCAGAGTTCTATTAATGTGAGAAAATAAAATGTGGTCAACTGCTTTCAATAAATTGTGCAAAACTATTGCAAAAAACTTAAATGTTTCAAAATAAAGTACAGGTATTGTATAATTTATGGTGCATGAGGACTGTTTGTTTTATCTTTTTAAACTTTAGCTGGAAGTGAAAGTGGAATTTGAGGGTTAGTATCTACAGTACATGCACAGGATCATTCTCTTTTCCAACTTCCTTGCTAATTTTCTCACACCAACACACCCACACATGGGCCTCTAGAATCTCAATAATGAATTGGCTTCACCTTACCACCTTTATTCATTCGGATTAAATGGGGCATGTGTGTATAATTTATTGTGAAGGTACTGTATTCTTAAAAATCTTAGGAAAGAAAAATAAGACTTGTAGCTTTTTCTTGTAGATATCAGAGATTGTCGTTCTGTTTTACAAAAGAAAATAAGTGTGCACTTTAATGGTTGGTCAAGCAAGCTAGTTTATATGATAAAGTTATAACTCAAACTCAAAAAAAAAAAAAAAAATCTTAAGTGGAGTGGAATATTTAGCATTTTTAGTATAACTAGATTAAGAAGAAAAGTAATTGGTGATAAAATGATTGAATTTGGGGTTTATTTAGAGTTCATTGTATGAATAACTTCGTCGGGCCATTTGCTATTCACTCTATTTGTATGGAGTTTGGTAGCTGGAGATGGAGGGAGTATCGAGTGATCCAGCTAGAAAGTCCATGTGTGGGGTGCTGGCATCAAAAAGTAAACTCAAACACACTTGATTTTACTGGCGCAGGCAGCTGTGTGAGGTTGGATGGACCTCAAGGGTAAGTTCCCCTAGAGGGATGGGAGGAGATGTGGTGAGATGTTTAGGTAATTACACTGCAAGACAATTAATTAGTTTGGGTCTCCAGCCGTGCACCAGGACAAATCCAACAGACCTAAGTATTTGAGGCAGGGGGCAACTCCCTGAGACCATGGCAACCCACCATAACAAAGCTGAGTAAGGGTCGGGCAGACAGTTTGTTCCTTTGGATACCAAAACAGCTGTTCGTCTCTGAGTGCAGAGAGTAATCACAATTACATAAGAGTCACATTAACCAAATGCATGAAAAGTTACTCATTTTGGCTGAAATTTTAAAAGTGTGTCTGAGTTCTGCACACTGGAATTTTTAAGTTTGTTTCAAATTGTTTGTCATCCAAACTTTTTACTTGGAACGTAGCGTAGTCCTGTTGGCGTTGGTCATGTTATTGAGAGTTCTTGGATGTTGTGACACTAGGTCTTTAGAGTGTCATTTATATAAGCTTTTAAGGCAGCCAGTGTAATACTGTCAAGATGGGCTCACCAGTTCTTATACTTGCGAAACCCCATTTTGAACTGTAGATTATATAGGAATTTCAAAGTATATCTCCCAGCTTACTGTGTATCTAAGACTCCAGACTGGTGTCTGCGGAAGATCTTGACTGGTTGTACTTGTAATCTTTCTCTCACATCAGGGTGTCTCTGATGATGTCATGGCTGTCCGTTACGAGTTATCCGTGCAGTGAGTAATGGCCTGCTGAGAGAGATTCTTTTCTCCTGACGTTTTACTGGTTACAACTTGCATCAGTTTGAGGCTACTGACAATCTAGATCAGATTTGTTTAGAGGGCAAATATCAGAGCTACTTTTTCCTTTATTGCAAGCCAGAAGTACCTACTACTGACAATGGTTGTGGATTTGCTTGTGGAATCTCCAACATTTTTTGTTTACTTTCCAAAGCCTGGAAGACAATGGCCATTATAATGAAAAATCAGCTAATGTGCTTTAGTCTTTTAAGAATCCTTGCAACCCCTTTAACAGTGGGTTTGGTATGTGAGTGCCACACTTAAGATACCTTGCTAAAACTAGGGATCAAATTGTTTGTTTTTGGCCACAGCATTGCTGACCAAATCAAATGTGTTGGGATCATAATTCTTGGGGCAAAATCAATCAAGTCTTAAGACCAAAGTATATTTTTTACGTGTATGCTAGCATTTGCGTACAGTGCGCATGACATTTTCTCATAAAAGTACACACGCAACCTGATTTTTGTAACCAGACATACTTTATAAACACGCTGGTTGCACATGTGCATGGAATTTGTTTTGCACTAATCAGTTGTTCCACAAGGTGGCAGCACTGGCCTGGCCACTGTTTCACGGGAGAGAAAACAACAACAACTAAAGAGTCGTAACAACAACAAAATGGTGGAGACTGCAACAACAACAGACAGCCTCATTAGCAAATGCTTGTGTGAGAGCGATATGAGATTACAGCAATTTTAGTTTAAACGAACAAAAACATTTTTATCGGTCATATCTTCTGGAGAAAAAAAAAGAGCAGACACTGGACAAAATATGACGTTTTCTAGAGCACGTTTTGACCTCCTGCATTTTCGCACAGTGTCAAATAAGAGTATACTTTGAAAGGTTGCGTGTTCGACTGTGCCTTACACTAGCATACTAATAAATAACTTAAGTATATTGTGGCCATTAGACTGCCTATGTGCTTAGTAGGTACTTCTTTCAAACAAGTTAACAAGTTACTTATAGACAGTTGGAATAATTGAAAATTTGGCATTGCAGTTTTGCAGTGTGACTGCTCCAACAAGTTTCAACCGGACAGCTGGGACCAAAGTCTTGTCATGTGTATCCAGGGCCTAAAACTAACTTTTTGCCACACCTGCCAATGGCATACATGCAGTTAATACTACTACAGTGAATAAGCAATGTTTTCAATTTGTCTTTTACTTTAATTTCAAGAAGAAGAAACAAAAAACACATTTATTGTCCCTAAGACAATGAATTGTTGAGATTCTTGTCCTTTGCATGTTTGATGGATGCAAACGGAGAAGGCCGTAGTGTTAGTCACAGTTTCAAATACAGTACAAGCCAGTTTCTCTTTGAAAACACAGAGAACTCTCATTTCATTCTGATGTTTGCTCATCATGTTTCCATTCAGGCATAACCCAAAGTATGTGTCGCCAGATTCTTACACCGTGCCTACACCAGATGGGACAAAGAGACCGTAAAAAAAATAATCGTAACTTTGTGTCAGTATGTCGTAAATAGAATGCAGCAAGCAGTTTACCGGCGGAATTTGTGTCGTGTCGCACCACGCCATATCCAGTGTGGACAGCATCACTGATTATAATGTGCTCTATAACATTGTTTTTAACATTTTATAACATTTAGATGTCGTCGTATCGCAGTCAGTGTAGACATGGTGCCAGGTTATGAAGAATGAATGAAAATGTTAATCTTCCGAAATAAAGAAACAATATCACAATATCGGCCAATCACACTTCTCTGACCTTATCAGCCCACTTGTATGCTATTATTGGAACAGCTAACCACGATGATCTCATCTTCGGAAAATATGATTTGTTCGCTTACGTCAAAAACAGCAAATCTCTTTAAAAAGTGGCTGTTGTTCTCAATACATTGCATTGTTATAATTCAGAAAAGTTTTACATGCCAACTGGCGACTGACACGGTTACATACACTGCCAACGCCGATTTTACTCGCATTTGGTGCCTGGCAAGTGTTAATTTTAGGCCCTGCGTGTATCGTACAGTCTGATATAAAAGACCCTTGATGTGCCATGGCTTTTACCAGAGATCTCACTAGAATTATATCGAACAGTTTTACCAGCAACAATGGTTGAGAACTGAAAAAATTGTACATTGTGTGCTTGGCTTGAGTATTTGAAATATTTCCAAATCTTCTCAAATAATGCCCTCAGTATTCAGCGTTGGTGACGCAGTTTTGCTAGTTCTCTGTGATGTGATGCACAGCAATTTTCTCTATATTTAGTTGCAAGTCAAGTTGCGGTTAGAGTTCACTACAGTCAAGACCATGTCAAATAAGTTCAGCCCTTTTTCCCTTACTTATTTTAAGCTAATAACTGTTCTTGGTGAAGGCTAGCGGTTAATGCTCATGGCTGGTAAATGTATGTTTATAAAGTCCAACCTAACTCCAGTTTGTTCTAGAGTGACTGTACTTGGTTCTATGTACTATGTAAAAGTGTCGGTAACACTTTAGTATAGGGTCCAATTCACACCAATAACTAGTTGCTTATTAGCATGTCTATTATTAACATATTGGCTGTTTATTAGTGCTTATAAGGTACATATAACGCATGACATCCATAATCCTACCCAATACCCTAAACTTAACAACTACCTTATAAACTATTAATAAGGAGTTAATTAAGGAGTTAATAAGGAGTTAATTGAGGCAAAAGTCATAGTTAATGGTTAGTTAATAGTGAGAATTAAAATAAAGTGTGACCAAAGTGTCAACTAAACAACAATTTTAAATATTTTTGTTTTGATGAAACTTCTTACATTTTTCACACTTAACATGCCTTATCGCACTTGTTGAGCATCCTTGCGGGAGTACACATCCCCCCCAGAGTTCAGAAATGGGATTACTCTGTGAAACTGGCCGTTCCTTCTTTACTTGGCCAGTGGCCTTCTTGACTGTGAAACCCCTCAAATCGGCCACTTGGTTACGACTTTCCTCAGAGCATAGCTCATCCAAACAGATTATCGTAACAGTCTAACCTCTGAATGCCTCCAGCACCATCCATAACTCACTATTATCTGTTTATATCCACTTTAACAGACACACCTTCCAGAATAACACACAGGAAATCAGTCACATGACTCACACGCTTAGAAGAGCTGGCCTAGATGCAGATTGTATATTTCTCACACATGGGCCTTGTTGGACTTTCAAACTTTGTGTTTTTTTTTTTGTTGTTTTTTTTCTATTACACACTGTACACACATGCACACTGCTAGTGACCTGGCATGAGTCATGCAGCACACATGGTCAAATCATCATTCTCTTAAAAGTCAGTGGCGTTAGAGGGAATATGACACAACTCCCCTCAATCACAGTTTATAACTACATAAATCAACCACTAGAGTTACTGTCTGCATTTGTATGTTTGAGAAAAACTTACCATCACTCCAGCTCTCATCAGTTAACATAATATTATACTCAAGTAGGCAGATCCCCCCAAAATCAATGCTATTAATTTGAAGACCAGATAAACAAACCCTGGAGGAATTATTTAGCATAGACAAAAGCTGCTCAAGGGGTCCTCTTGTGGTGAGAAGAGGAGTTTCATGCAGTATTCTTGCTTTAGTCATGAGATGGTATTGCACTTTAAACCTTTTCTTTGGTTAACGGTCTAAAGCTTGGTGAATTTGTCTTCCCTATTCCCTTCATCCTCCCACGTTTCTTATTTTTAAAGCTAGTGGAGTTCAATTAAGTTGTTGTATTCTCTTGACAAATTTCGACTGCCTGCCACTCTGGCTCTTGTGCTTCTCATTTCGATTTCACTGTATGCGTTTCACAGCCACAACTATAAACAGAACACTGATAAATCTTTCAGATAATAAAACACAACATAAATCATAATTATATCTCTCCCTTCATATTGGCCCTGAATTAACGTCTCGCTTTTGTTCGTAAAAGTTATACGATTTGATTTGATTTTCATTTCCATGACAGCAATGCAAACAAGCAGTTGCGTGCATTTAGGGTAAAAAGAGAATTTAGCAGGCGCAGCCGCAGCACGGTAGCAGAACATTTGCTTTCATTTCAACCCCAGACTTCATTTACATAACGGTAACTTAATTAGGATAATCCTAGAAGTTGAAATACCCACTTTTAAAATAGCTCTGTAATACGTGCGCACAGAAATAAGTGGGAAAAGGAGCGTCTGGTGTTTTTGAGAAAACAGTGTTAAACTTATTTTCTTTTTCTTCTTCCAGTTTGCTATGAATGCTGTCATTGATTGTGTGTGTTTTTTTTTTAAGGCAAACATAATTTCTCCCATGAAAATGTAAGTTTGAATAAAAAAAAGGTTTTGGATATGCTAAAAATATAGTGTGTCATGCTGTGCCTCAGAGTGGAGGAGTGTGAGCACACTGGCCTGGTTTGGCTCGTTCTCCCATTAGGGCGTGTGTGTGTGTTGTGGCATTGGAGCTGGGATTGTAGGCAGACTTCATGCCCAACCCCGTTTATAATTACAGACGGCATGCAGCTCTCCTAAAAAGAGTGATTTTCTTGACTGCCATGGATAACATTCTCTTTGGCAGAGATGCAAAGCTAGAGACAGATGACAAGAAGGAGAAGGGAAACTCAAAGTTGACTCATAAGTAATGCAAAATATCCTCTTTTTTGCTGCATGGAAGGGGACGTTGGCACACACACACATGCGCTCCGAGCCGTGCCTTCCCATAAACCAACAATCCGTTTGATGTGCCGTTTCCTACAGCAAGCCTTAATTAAAATGAGTTCAACAACACTGATCAAAAAGTGCTCCGGGCCCCTTTATTGTGCTCCGTTCGACTAGATCTGTCATAGCCGTCTCTCTCACTGTACTGGCAGTCACTTGTGGTTGAAGATTTGCCTTGGCAGATCGCTGGCCTTCTCTTGGCTGGGACAGTTTGCGTCCTGCTACTGGCTGGGAGGGAGGGAGAGGGAAGCGGCGGGGAGGGAAGAGGGGAGAGGTGGAGGCGTGGTCTCCAGCTGGTAATGAAGACTTCTCTTTTCATCCTCAGAACGTAGAATTGGAGTGCCGGGACAGGGGGCTGCGCTGCTCCGTTGCACTCTCTCTCTTTCTCTCTCTCTTTCTCTCTCTCTCTCTCTTTCTATCTCTCTCTTCTGGGTCTAAACGTGCAGCACAGGAACTGCAGCGGCAGATATGAACCTCTCACTTCCCCAGACTTCACAGGCATGTAGGTAAGAGGCACTGCTGTCATTGTAATGCCAATGTTAATGTTATTGAAAGTAGACATCTGTCTGTCTGGCCGTCTGGCCGTCTGTCTGTCAGCATGGGGGGGTCTGTGTCCTGACACACTGACACATAACACACAGACATGTGCACTCAAAATATGCAGTTTTAAACAGACTCTTAAACTCTTTTCCTTACGACTGTCAGTTGGTCTGTTATATGTCAAGATCTATAAAAATAGCCACACTGTATTGACTTTGCTGATTATTATGAGTATGACAGCCTTGAGGAGACATGTCAATGATGAGGTTTACTTTAATTGTTGTTTATATTAGGAGAAGTTTTCACTTATTTAAAGTTTAGCTTATGCAAATGTATATATGATGTATGTATTTGAGGTATGTGTGTACTTGGTACTTAGGGTAAGCTATAATATTATATTAGTCTCAGTCTGTGAGTATACACACGTGCATACATAATCATTTGTGTGTATAGATATGCCATCAGGTGTGTGTGAATGAATTTGCTTTAGCATGTTTGTGTGAGTGTGTTTGTGTGTGTGTGTGTGTGTGTGTGTGTTTATTTGCTGTGCTGATGGCCAGAATCTTGCTGTAGGCTTTTCAAACTCATCTGTGTAAATAGAGACTCAGGGATGGAGGGGAGGGGACAGTCCGTCATCTGTCTCTCAGCCGCCTCTCTCCTTTGATCCGAGTCCTCTGGACATGTCCCTTCTCCCTGCGGCCCGCTCCAGATCCGGACCGGCCAGCTTTCATCCGCATTCTGAGGAAAGTCTCTCCATCCGTGCACTCGTTCACCCCCTCCGCTCACCTCCGTCCTGAGTAGCTCTTCGTCCATCCTCTTCTTTTTACCTCAAAAAGGCAAGTTTGACTTCTCGTTCATCTCCATCGGTCCATCACTCCACCCATCCGTCCGTCTGTCTAATCTTCTGGCCAAGTCATTCCTTCAGCCCTGGGATGAATACAACAAATCCCTCGCTCCCCCTTTGGGGTAATGGCTCTTTTTGAAACCTCCCCCGGAAAAAATCTTAAGTGAGTTTCCATTAGTTTTTGTGCAGGGCCATGAGAATTATGGTTTCCCAAATGTTCTTCTGAATAGTGTACAGGAGCCTCGGCTAATTGAAAAAACACGTGCGGAGTGAAGGAGACAGACCTACTGTCACAAATGAACTTTCCAGAGCTGGCAGTGGAGGTGGAGAGAGAGGGGGAAAGTTTCATGGTAATGTTTGGCTTGGTATGTTTTGGTAGTCTGACTTGAAGGATACAAGGACATATGGACAGGGACATATAGAAGTAGTGACAGAAGGACTCAAGGAAACAGTGATGCAGGGTCAAGCATGGGACGTACAGTAAGAACCAAGAGATACAGAATGAAAGCATCCACCATAGCTGGTTCTTCCTGTCTCAGTGTCGCCTGTCTAACTCTCCTACTAACAGCAGCTGAGAGCATCCCACTGTAGTCTGGATAATGTGTCTTCGTCAAGAAGTTCCTGTTCTGGTCGGCGCAGATCAGGAAGTGGTATTTGGTTACCAAGCTCCCCTAGATACCAGTAAAAACCATAGTTAAATCTTTCTGGAGTCAATCCACCCATCCACACCATCAAGTACTTATGACTTCCCAATGGCCCCAAAGGCCAGGCCAATGAAGTGCCGAATATCCCGAAATCAATCCAGCCTGTCCAGACACGGTCCAACGTCTTGCATAGGCTTATATGGGATTTGTGGTATCTTAACTGCAAAATGCCAAGCAGTCTCTTGGGCTTCATCCAACAGAGGTTCTTCGTCTCCCATTCCCGTTTTACCACCCGAAGCTCTGTTTTGTAGAAATCTGCTTTCCCAAACAAAACAAGAAGGGGTCCCATGTGCAACAGTGTTGTTCCCCCTGTGTTCCTGGTGCATGTGATTGTTTGTTGCACACATTCCTTGTTAACACTGTTACCGGGGCTCTATGGTTGGGGGGCGGGGGGGAGTGCGTAACAATCCAGTCTGACCTTTTGACCAATGCCTGACGGTATGTAACTCTAACCCTCTCCAGCAGGGATTCCTGAAGCCATCGCATGTGCACATGTGCAAACACATACAAACACATTCACACACATACAAACTTGGAGCTGTAATGGAACCAGCAGCAGATCTCTTAACTTTAACTGCTCAGGAGATCAGCAGTTACCAATGCATCATTCCCTTAAATCACATAAAAATAGCATGCTCCCTATTAGAATTTGGAAAACATTAGGCTCTAATAGTATTTTATCCTCAATTAACTCAAGTGGTGAGCCCTATAAAACCTAGAGTCTTGATTGAATGTGAGTCGCAAACCTTTCCTAAAAAACAATTTGCAGATTTGTTTTGTGTCTTGAAGGCAAGCATTATTATCATTATGATTGCTCATACTTAGGGTTAGGGATTCGAATAAACTCTGAACTCTTTAAGTACTAAGTTAATAATCTTCCCAATGTAACCCCTGCACGTTTTGTGCTGCAAACTTGAATTATACTTAAAATCGGTGTGTTGATGTTTATAGTTGGTAAAGCGGGCAAAATAATTCAGTTTTCTTAAGGGTGTCAGAGATACAGTGCACTTTTAATGCCATGATGTATTACTTGCAAGTTAACTGAGTCCTGATATAGGCCTATTAAGTGTATTTTGTTTTGTAGAAGATTTTGGCAAACCTATTTGTTGTGACAGGGAATATATGGCAGAGCATGGCTACATTTCAGAAAGCACTGGGGTAAATCTGCTTTCCAAATGTTTAACAGGTCATTGTAATCAGGGCCGTGTGTTTAGAGTACTGTGCGCATGATGAAATGACAGTTTTGGGATTCGGCCTCTTGCTAACTGTTTTTGTGTATGGAAGTGTGAAAGTTGAGGTACTACGTTGTTTCACTCAATTATGCCAAAGATTCCTGGTACGTTTGCAGATCATTTATGTTTAGTACAACACTAACCGGCCATTATACACACACATAAAGGAAAGCACACATAAAAGAACAAAGATCTATCTTTCTCACACATACATACGTAGACATGCCTATACTTACTGTACTTGCAGTTTCAAATGCTAGCACATATAAACTCTAGCAGAAATAAAAACAAAAAAACGTAAAAAAATGACAGTTTAAAGACATAATAATGAATTAGTAGTCTTTGTTAAGGAATTATACTTACTAATCTTTATATTCAGAGTTAAGGATTTGAATAATCCTCAAACTTGACATATCTTTTGCTAATAATTCATGCAATAATTCATTGAAATTGTGAAAAAGAGCATTTCATTTATTTATTTATTTTTTTCTAAGGATTCAGACTTACCTGGCACACAATGAAATAGTTAGAAGAATCACATAAATGTAGACTGAAAATGGACTTGTGCCATATCTAAGCTTGAAGGTGAACTCTTTTGGGCCAGTGAGTAACCACTCACATCCATCTAGCAATGCATCCGTGTAAAACCTGCTAGCAACTCATGATGTCAGGTTATGCTTCAAAAAGTCTGTTTTGTTTTGTTTAGCTTGAAAACAGATTTAAATGTCTTGAAGATTAGGTTCAGATTAAATTATTTAGTTAGATGGATAAATGAAGTGTAAGTAGACTGGTGCAGTTTTGAAGTGAAGTACCAGGACAGTGGGATGTCAAAATCAAGAACCATTTGAGGTCATTTAGTGTGTATGTGTGTGTGTGTGTGTTAGTGTTTGCAGTGTTTTAATGGTGACTAAGAGAGTGAAATAGACAAGATGCTATTTCTTTCTCTCAGGCACATGGCTGAGGGTTTAAACGTTCATAAAGGCCCGTTTGAGGGAATCTCCCGTAAATTAGAGCGTCGCACATCCCCAGACACTCTGGCACTTGTCCAAAACAGCTGGCTGCTTCCCCGTTTTTCATTTCCACTGTCTTCCGCCACATTCCTCCTCTACTTTCTCTCCCTCCCCCTGTTTCCATACTATTTCTTCACTCACTCACTCTCCCTCTCTCGCTCGCTCAATCACCCTTCTCCATCTCCAGATGTGGCATTGTTTAGACACATTTGTTTTGCTCTGGCAGACAGCTGACCTGCCCAAAGCTGATGTCATGCTCTATTTAAAGGAGAAAACCACCACAAGCTCTTTAGACGACTCGCAGTCCTGTCTTTCCTCTTGGGGTGGGGGGTGGGGATTTTCTTTTGAAGACCAGCAGACCTGCGGAAGTGGTTGATGAGCAGATCTGATTGGCTGAAAAGAATATGTGGCATTTGGGACATGAACCGGTATCTAGAAGGGCTAAATCCCTCGTGCCCTTGAGAAAGACATCTGGTTATTCTAGGGGGATTGTAACTTTAGTAATTGTGTTTTGAATAAATAACTGATCAGTAATGCATTTGTACTGCATGTCCTCGCAGTGTGTCGTATTGTTTTGCTGCCCAACTATCTTATACTGCTGTACTGTAATGACCCCGACACCTCACACTGCAAAGGAATTTGGTTTAGTTTGAATGGATGTGTGTGTGTGTGTGTGTGTGTGTGTGTTTGTACAGACTGTGCAAACACTTAATTTAGTATTCAATGATTTGTTTGCACATTCCTTCATATTTCCTGGAGAACACTTGTTTGTTAGATTGCATAAGCATATATTTGTATTTAGTCTAAAAAATTCTTTGGCAAACTTTGTGATACTTTTTTTGGCATTCTTAGTGCTACTTTTCTCTCTCTCTCTCTCATGATAGTTATGTAATGCTTCCTTAGATTTTGGCCAAAATAACATGCATTCTTCATGTTTAAAGCATCCGAGAATGCATTGTGACTAACACACCTGGGCAAATTCCATATGACGTTAGCATCACAAAGCCACAAAGTGATAGTCCTTGAATATATAATTAAGGGTTTACGATTTCAAAATGACCATCATATGTACATTTCGCTAGTAGCTGTTTGGATTGACTTCCTATTCTTTCTTTCTTTTGGAATAACTAAACACCACAAACGACTGACAGTTGATTTTAATAGCTACTGAATAGGGTTAGAACTGAATAGCCCTCTCAACTAATAGCTTATCAGTCTCATGGCAGATTTTACATGAGAGTAAACAATTCTCTGTTATTACTGAATAGGTTTATTCAGGAATAACCCTATTCAGTGGCTGTTAAACTCAACTGTCAGTCTTTTGTGGTTTTTAGCTATGCCAGAAGAATGTGAGAAAATCACGGTCTTGCATGTATCAACAGTTGCATCCATTGTAGTGCATCTGTCTAGTTCAGTGACCTGGATCTGGCCTTGTCTTTGCCACCAGGGCAACTCTTCAATGTCTGGGGAAACCACTGTGGCACAGTTTTAACCGGTCAATGCTGCCTGGAGCCCAGCTGCTATAGTCAGGCCCCGATGTCACATTCCCCATGGGTACGTCCAGACACTGTAGTGTTTGTGCCTCAAACATGCATGTTTGCTGGGTCCCAAAGTAAGAATCAACCAAAAGGCTGGTTCAGGATTGATCCGTTCAAAATGGCACATTATTTTTTTTCTATGAACAGAATAATAAAGTTTATTTAAGGCGTTTTAGATAGTTATCTAGCGGGAAACATCTAAAAAAAAATTGCTAAACTGGATTGTAGTTTGATAGCTAGTCTATGATCCAGAAGCCCACATCACATTCCTGACCTTGAGCATCAGAAAGTCTTATATCACAGTATTATAATAGCACAGTGTGCTTAAGGACTGTGATACGTTTGTGTATATTGTTTGTCAAAAACAAATGGAGTGTGTCTAGTTTAGATAAACACGGTTAGTTTATCTGATGCGTACTACGTATGTGGTCTTCTTGATGTAGCCGGTGCTGATATGTATCAGACAGCTGGCTGTGTCAGAGATTCTGCACTTTTTTTGGGACTTGCCACCATATCCTCAGCATCAATACCACACATATTGCCATCAATAAGGCTAAAGATAACACGTGGCTCAGTTAGCTGGTGAAATAGGTCAGACGCATCTATGCTGAGCACTTCCGGCTGGCCGTCTTTGTTTATGAGGCTGTGTAAACACTGGTGCACACCAAATAAGACAAATGTGCACCACATAGCCATTTCGGCAAATCCTGTACACACCCTACAGCAGATCTCATTCATAAACATTCACACAGTTCATGAAGGAGCAGAGAGAGTGTGTGTGTGTGCGTGTGTGTGTGTGTGTGTGTGTGTGTGTGTGTGTGTGTGTGTGGACAAAATCTTTGAAAATGTGCATTGATGCATAACAAACCACCACTATGATTCTGTTCCCACAAGGAATCAAAGGCTGGTAAAAAAAAGAGATTATACAATGTCTCATGTCTCTATGAATATCAGTAGCTGTACAGTTAGTAACTAAAGAGTAATTAAAATCAGATTTTTAATATTTTTGAAAGAAAAAAAGATATATAGCTGGTATACTACTAGGGTATTCCGTGATGGTACTTACTGGGACGTAAAAAAAAAACAAACCCAGGCCTAAGACTTCTCCTCTAGGTTTTTCTCAAATTGTTCCTTGATTGCAAATTTATAGGGTTTATATATTTTTATTTTCCATTGCATTGTCTGCCAGGGTGAAAATGGTAAGTCTGATTGCTTGGGAAAGTAATTGCACACTCCTCAACGAGCCACATGGTTTGATGTGCAGGGAAAGTTATGCAACGAATTTTGACACTGGGTTGTCCTAATATGTAATATGAGATGTTCAGTAGCAAATAAATGAGACTGAATATTCAGCTCTTTGTTTGCTTGTTTGAGGAACTGCCAATTCCCAGTGTAAATAATGCAGAAATAAACCATTATTATCACTTTACACATCAATCAGTCTCTTCTTATGTAAGCAGGTGCTTCTTGTCCAGAATAAACAGTGGTGTGGACCCTACTTAATGCTAATTGTCCAAAGTCTGAATATGCATGACTCACTCGCTTGAGATTGGACTATCAGAGTGTTTTGAGATGCTTGCATGCACAGAGGTACATTCCAGCAGTCACACACAATTCAATCATTCATAAATGCTGATTCTTGGCTGCAGTGAATTATATGTCTACGACGTTTAGGTGATAGATTTTGAGTGTTAGTGTAGCATGCTTCATATACCAGCGCAAGTGATTTTGTGGGAAAGACTCAATCCTGGACTTCCCTTTCCTTTAAACTCGGTTTTTGCACCTCCATCTCAGTGTCGTTTCATCTGTCCATCGCTACTGTTATTTATGCTTCCACCTGTCTGCCCTGTGTGTGTGTGTTCAGTGTGAGATGCTTGAAACCAGGAGCATAGGAAACAATGTCAGGTTTTTAGAAAGCTGATTAGGCAGCAAGCCAGAGCAGAGAATAAAAGAAGAGCATGGTTAAATGTTTGCAGAAGAGGTGTGTCTTCAGCTCCTTCTTGAATGTAATGAAAGTCTCAACAGGTCAAACAATGGAGGCTGTTGTTTGATTAGAGTTGGATGATCAGTTTGGCCCTCTAGTGGTGCAGAAATGGCTTGCTCTGGCTTCATGGCATATTTCCAGTTCAATGGCTAGAAGTTTCTTTCTTGCCATTTGTATGTGAAGTACTTGACATATTGACACATTTAAACTATTAAACTTCTAGAAAACAAATGTCTCCAATTAGCACAAAACATCCTGAAATCTGAATGGGGGATCAATGGGGGATTTGGATTTGTAAGCCACCAAGGACCCACTTGAGGAACTTAGAGAACAGTGACTGGCCGACAACATTTGCCGCCCAATGGGTGGAACAGATACTGGATCTGGAACTTGTTAAGGACATTAATGGCATGAAGATGCAACTGGAGACTCTCCAGCTGTGTGCATGCTAACAAAAAAAAAAAAAAGGGATGGAAAGAACACGAGTTTACATAGCTGTTTTATGACATTGCAGGTGTAGAAAAGGAGGAACAGGTGGTGGGACAAAAAGGAGGAGAGGGACAGAGTGGACAGGTTTGATGGGGAGAATACCAAGGGAGGGAGGGGTGAAATTGTAAAAGGGAAGGTTAACAGTAGAGGGAAGGAGTGTCGGCCACATGGGTCACTTTCTCCTTTACCCTCAGGCTGATGTGCATTATGCACCCTTACCTTCCCTGTCCACCCTCTGCCATATAGGGAATGAAAGCATTTGGAGAACACAGACACTTTTATGACAAGTGCTAACAGGTTCTTTCTTGGAAAGACCTGCATAAAGTATCCTGTATGTGGAGTGCCCTTAGGTGGGCTAGTCAGGTCATGAGGTCAAGGATTGTGATTCTTCACTCCTCTTTGACTTGATCAGTCTATTTTTTTTTTAAAGATTTATTTTTGGCATTTTCGGCTTATATTATGATAGGACATAGCTGATAGGGAGCGAAAGGGGAGAGAGATGGGGTAAGATCTGGAAAGGTCCCTGAGGCAGGACTTAAACCTGGGTCGCACGCGGTGCCACTGTCTGAAATACTAAATGTGAAAAAAATAAATGCGACCCCATGTTGTGTCAGACACGTTTACACACTGCCTACAAAACTTTAGTACATGATAAAAAATTCAGATCAGGTTCAGTTTTCTGCATAGCAAGAATTTTGAGAGGTGTTTTGACAATTCAAAGCCACCGTACAAGCAAACACCAGAATCCAGAATGGCCATCTGACAAGTTGATCCACTTTGCCTCGCAGCAAAAAGCACTGAATGACAAACAAATAATACAAAGAGATTAAATATAGAGACAGCTTATGGCAGATTATTGTTCAGGATCAAATGGTTCATGGAAATTGGTGGTCTTCTTTTTAATAAGTGGCTCCAATATCGCTAGCAATCTTTGAATCCCTAAAGTAAACTTTGAATTGCTCGGTATAATTCTGCAGCTCTTTGATAAGGGGTTGGAACTCTCCTTCCTCTCTAAGTAATCTCAGGACTGGATGGACCAACTATTTCCTCTTTCCTTTTCTCTTTTTATGAAGAGAGGACAACATTTTCCTCACTGCATGAAGACTTTTTTGTATTGTTGTATTGTTTATTATTTCCTCTACACTTTGTAATGGCATCTCTGACTCTGAGAATACGTGCGCCACGTGAAGGTGGGACTATAATCCCTTCCCTCCAGCAACCTGTCACTCACATAAGATCACAATTATTAGCAAACAACAAAGATCCAACATTCCAATCGATTCCCACTGGACAAAATCAAGTCCCACCCTACATTATTTTTTCTCGCTCGAAAAGTTTTTTCACTGGGATCTACTTCACAATAAGGAAGAAAAACAAACAAAACTTACCAACTTTAAAAACTACCAATCCCAGTTTTGCGGTAAGGAGTGCAATATTGTGGAAAGGAACATAAACTCTTCCTCTATGGTCAGTTGGTTTTCAGGTCTAGTATTGTGCATAACATTTTAAGTCTGTCTTTTGATCTGTAATGAAAATCTTTCACATTTATCATCTTCAATGCTAATAGCAAAAAAACTGTATCTGATTCCAAATTGGCTCATGCCTAAGCTGAATAGACAGAAGACCTTTTAATGTCCAATCTCCATACAATCCCTGTAGATCTGATTTCCTTTCAAATGTGTGGCTCTGAATAACCAAGGATATGAGGGGAAAAGCCTTCGTTATACAAACCATCTGCGATTTCTCAACACAGATGGCTCAGGATAAAAGACCGGGATGCTTACGGACACACATGGGCATCAAAACGTCCCTGTCACGTGATGTTGGTATGAAAACTTAATAGCTGTCGAGAGGCTTCTGCCACAAAATAACCACTTTAATTTCTGAACCCTCTACATCGGATATGACATCAATCTATGCTTTGGTCTTTTGACAGTACAAAGTGACGAGTTGACGATTGTGGTTGTCCCACAATGTTGTGTATGTGGGTGTCCATGTGTGTGCAGTGTGTTTGCCTGTGGTTGTTCCAGGAGATGGGAGATTAAGACACATTGTTAAGATGACCACTTATGATCACCGATCGCAGAATTTGTGTTTCTTTGGGGCCTTAGGAATGGAATCTGTTTATTTAGTAAAATAGTTTAGTTCGAACATCATTAGCATATATTTTTTTACTCTTTTCTGAAGTCTCCCAAGAGTGAAATACAGTATCTACTATGCAAGAAATTAATGCTATTTTACAGTTACAGCCAATAATTTTTTTCTGTACACCATTGTATTGAGATCTGTGCTGTAAAATTTAAATCAAAGAAAAACAACTGCTTGGAAAACGTCTTCGTTTCTTGAGGGTTGCATATGTTGTGTGTGAAACAGAGTTCCAACTACTTAAGAGCTTTCAAACAGCTAGAAACATGAAACTCCTTCGACATCCTATTTCCCTTAACAATGGATTTTTTTCCATATGTGGAGCCCCTAATAGAAATGCTTAAGCATACTTAAAAGGTTTAGTGTTGTGACAGCTCCCATGCACTGAGAAAGAAGGGCTTTCTCGGTTTTATCTAACACTCACACATATACCCTTACAGACACCAAGAGACAAGTATGTTTGATGTCATGCATAGATCAATCTCTTTTGCCCTCCATTACTCTGAATCCCCAAATCCACTTCAATTCTCAGTGTCTGTGACAGACTAAAAGATAGTAGAGTCACATAAAAAGGTCCTATTAGGTTTCTCCAGTGCTGCGTGCTAGGACAAATCTAGTTTCTTCTTAACATGCTTCAGAAAGCCATATTAAAGCTTCTTAGTATGACACATGAATATTATTTAGATGGCATTGCCCCCAGTAGTAAGTAGGCATTAGAATTATCGCTTATTGATTTTGTTCAACTGTTGGTGCAACCTGTGGTAGGGGCTTCTGTCCATTTCTAAAAATGGTTATTACACCCCTGACTCTATCCTCCCTCTGATTATTAAATGACATGCTAGCAGTCATCTACTTTATCCTGCCCCTATCATTATAAGAGATATTCAACGGTACTGCTGAGGCGGAGTTTTCCACTCTCTCCCGGGGAGCAGGCGCTCTGTGTGTTGCACTCAGCAAAATATTGCGGCTCATTCCCAAATAATTGCAGCGGTTAAAAAAAAGACAACATGTGCTTTCAATTATTTGCATTGAGTTCCGAACCCTACTTTTCCTGCAGAGGTTGATTGTGATTGGCAGGTTATCGTTGGCGGTTGTGAATCATAGGGTCGGCTCGCTCAGGCTCTGGTCTGAACCAGTAAGCACTGCTACAGTAGCTGCAGTCTGTATCCCAATAAAGCGGCACGGGTCAAGGCGAAAGAGCCCTGTAAAAGGCAAGGGAGCGTGTTTCCTCCATTGCAGCACCTGGGACAGGAGTTTTGTAAGATGATGGCAACAGTGATGCATGTGTGTGTGAATGCTGAAGTCAGCTTTGTCATCACTTCCTGTTTTAAGTGTGGTGTATGCCAAAACGAGCTGGCCTAATTACACTCTCAGCTTGCACAAATAGAAAGTAGAATGTTTTATAGCAGTGCTTCTCAAAGTCTGGACCAGCTTACATTTTGCATTTCAAGAGCACAAATTATTTCCTACTTTGATAAACGCATGTAAAAACGTATAAATCATTGGTTTCGTTTTTTTTGTGTCTTTTTGGAGATGGTCTTAAATTAAAGCGAGGGCGAGAGACTGAAACTTTTCCCTCATGACATTTGTTGTAATATGAGGTTTATTTTTATTTTTATTTTTTTATCCCTTAGATTATGGCCATTTGATTTATAGCAGTGTCCAGTGTTTGTCATACATTGAGTTATTTGTGGCGACCCATCACAATATCAAAACTCAAAAATATGAATGTATCTTTGAAAACTTGTTTTTATGAGATAAAGAAAAAATTAAAAATTAAAAAAATAAATCAGCCAAAAAAATCAGCATCATATATCGGCCATCAGATTTCTAAATATCGGTATCGGTATCGGCCAGAGAAAAACCCTTATCGGTCGACCTCTATTGCTGACACGTAAATTCATTGTTTTGCCACTTTTGCACTTGTTATTAATGTATTTTTTATGAAAAGGGCACTGTATTTTTTCTTTAAAAAATTATGTTTATTGTTATGCATGTTATGTATGTTTATTAAAAATTTTGGATCTAAACTTTAAGAACCCCTGTTTTATAGCATTCAATGTACAATTTTATTTGTATTTTTCAAATACCCAGGACCACAACAGAACAGAAACTCATGGTTCAGGCCAAGCAGCACTCGCAATTTCCTCAGAAAATGTAAATATCTAGTTATGCATATTTCGACCAGCTGACAGATTATTTTCTCTGTCATCCATGATATGAGTGACGAAGAAGGGATACCGCTCACTCAACAGATGCAAGCAGGGGTCTTGGCAGCTGGTTTACCTCCAAGCAAACTATGAGAATATCTGGGGGTAAGCATTACATCAGATTTAAAGGGGCTGAGTAAGGAGAGAGAGGGAGGAAAACAGGAATGTGTGGAAAATATGGAAAAACAAAGTGGATGAGAGACGGAGCGAGAGAGAGGGGGATAAAGGAAACGTGAGAACCACCTCAGAGGCCCTGATTGCAAAGTCAGAAACAGACAGAGAGTGAATGAGGAAAAGAAAGAGAGGACTCATTTTACAAGGATGAAGAAGTAAATTCCACTTTTAATCTGTATTCAGTCTAAAAATAGCCATCCTGCGATGTGCCAGCTGCCCGCTCGGTATGCTTATTAAAGTCTGGTCTCTCTGATTGAGTGTGTGTATAGTGTCTGTGTGCCAGTGTTGGGGAGAAACGAACTACAAGTAGTTACGCTATTAACGTAGCTACCATTTCCTTCTTTAGCATGACAGTCGCACAGCTGTTTTCAAAACAGTGATTCTTTAGTAGTGCCAAGCTACTTTCTGCAACATATTGTATTATTTTACTATGTTAACAACAAAACAAACTTTAATTATTATCAGTTATGTTCACTTACAAGTTCAATCTGTCCCTTATTAATTTTGGAATATGTAAATGCATCGATGCAATACGTTTCACCAGTTGAGTCCCAATGCACGCTTCATGGTTTCATTTCTTAGGCTTTTACAAAATAATATTGAGAAGAATTTTACAAAACAATCTACTTTTTGGTCACTGATTTCTGTTTTTATTGGTGATATTGTGATACTGTTTTCAGATCGCAATAGACAAATAGATAATCCTTTAATACTGAGTAACCAACATATGTTGTTCCCAGTGTCATCTGCTGTCATTTAATGAATTTTGAAGCTTGATGGATGGTAACCAATTTTAGTATCAGTCACCATTATACTTATTTTGACCAGATTTTTGTGAGTCTTTATTCTCTTGTAAAAGCACCTAATGCTTAGAAACCTGTAATAACAGACACAGTTTTATTAGACCCAGTGGCATAGCTGTTTTTCTCTCTATCTCCCTCAACCTCCCAATTCTTACCTCCCTAAGTAGCTGTGAATCTTAGGCCTCTTGGTCTCCCCTCTGTCTGCTTTATTTACTACGATTCATGTGTCTCTTTTCTTTCTCCTCCCGTTTACACCCTTTCACTTCCCACCAATATTTTACATTTTTACTGAAGGAACACCTTTGGAGTCCATGCCACGTTGTTTCTGCCCTATAGTTAAGCACTTTAAGAGTTAAATGGACTCAGAAACTTTTGTGACAATCTGAGGTCACACTTCCAAAAGCTCAAGACCCGGTACAGACATAAACATGGCCCTAAGAGCTAGTCTCTGGAGGAAGATAAAGACAGATAGAAAGAGAAAAAGAGACAGGAGAAGACAGATACAGGAGAGAATAAAATACCAGACAGCAAGATCCGCATGACATTTTTACTTTAAAGTGAGATGAAGTGCCACCTTGATTGTAGCTTATTAAAGGACTATAATAGGCTTCAAACTTAAAATTAACTCATCAGTGGATTGCCTGGATGACTAGTTGACTAATTAGTCATAAGGTCAATGTGAATTTCCGTTTGCGTACTTTTGCGTACTTGCGTAATTTTAATTCCGGCAATGTGACGTGTTGAAATCGGATATTTAACAAGAAAAGATGTAGGATGGGAAACTATTTGATCAGTCCCACAATGGAGCCAGATTGTATGCAGAAGAGTAACATTTTACATTTTGATTTAAGATCACAAAGATTTTAATTGGGTTGTGTGGCTAACCAGCTAGAAACTGAGTAGAAACCATCGGCATCTACAGTGTTTAAGGGTCTTAAACATTAAGTTACGGATTAGGTTAGTTATTATTAGCTAGTTTTATTTAGCATTTGCATTGAAATTCTCTCATGGAGTTAGCAATTTGCCGCTGAGACCAGGGCCTTAGCATAATTCCAGGAAGTTGAGTTTCCAGTAAAAGTAGGCATAAAGAATATGTAATAGCAAATCAAGATATTCTGTTTCCACGCTATATAAATAAAACGAATAAAACGTAATCTGATCTCCTTCCCCATGACTAAACTTCTCACCAACTCCACTCCTGTAGGGCTGGATGCCAACATTTTGGTGCTGGTACTTGGTGTTAGTATACCATGCAACCTTATTATAGAGGGAGACCAACTCTGTCAACAAACTGCTCAGATAAGTCCTAAAAAAAACGTTCTAGAAGAAAACCAGAACTTCTGAGAACAGATGGTCACACTGAAATGAAGTGGAGAGTGAAAGGTAGAAGACCTTCACCCATCAGCTGTGAATTAAAAAGAGATGCGTATTCCTGTGATGGTTTAAGCTAGTTGGTGCTTACCAGCATACCATGATTAGCCACTGTCTTTATTATAACGCTGGTTGACTAGAAGTCCTGCTGGTAAGTCTAGTTAGAGAGGTTAGGTTGGGATATAAAGGCACCACAAGACTTTTGATACAAAACGATGATATCTTAAAAAGGCAATTTGAAAACCATTTTAAACAGATCTCATGAAAGATCTCAATTCAAACCATGACCACATCAAACAGAAGCTTCAGCTGCTTAGAATACTCTGGAAGAGCTGCCAGAACCCAGTCGATTTCCCATTACCCATCAAGAGCTGTCACAAAACACTAACATCTTTAAATTCTTAAAAGGCCAATAGTCCCAATGACATCAAAAATTATATGCTTAAAAATAGCACAGCTTGGATGCTGATTAATTTGGGTTTTGAAATCATTTCCATTTCCCTGACCTCTAAAGGAGTCATCTACTCATTTTGCCAGTATATACTGTACAAAATGTAATAAAAATTAGCAGTAACCAGAGGACGATATTAAATAGCATCCTAAATAAATGATCATTGACAAAGTGGCAAATTAGGTCAATTTAAAAAAAACAACAATTCAAAATAGCTTAAGAAATAGTGCCTTAAAAACCCCCAGAAACAAGACTTGCAGCATAAGAAAGAATATGCGTAAATTTGCAATATATTTTAATTCAAATATAACTTAAACAGATTTATATAAATATTTTTTTTACATTTCAAAACATTCAAATAGCTTAAGATGCCCACCAATAAATCAACAGTTAAAATCATAAGGGAGAACGACTCCAACCAGAACTACAGATAAATCAGGGACAAATATCAACCAGATAATTAAACTAACTAGAAGCACATGGAGCACTGGGGAGTGAAACCAAAGCAGTTTAAACCAAAGCCATTTTAAGTTCTGGAGTCTAAAATGAGAAGATTAATTGGCAAAGTATCTCATTACAACTGGAAATACCAAGACAAGACAAATCGTGACCAAGTACAGACTAAGCAATTAAAAACTATTTGTGGTCAAGCACAAAACAGAGGGGTTTTTTCTTGCAAAACTCTACAGAAATGAAAGGATATATTGTTTAAGATGCAGATCGCTACTATATCCAAACTTGATTTGTGCAAAATCCCCATCATTTAATGGTTTCACTTAATTATGTCATAGATTTGTACTTGGTACTTTTTCTTGAGTGGTTTGGCCTTTATTGCTATGCCTTTATTAGCTTAATATAAGCTGTGTTGACTCTACTTTGAAAGGGACACAGAGAAAGGCAGAGAGTGGAAAGAAATTCTGATGGAAGGAGCACTAGATCTACCCAGGTTTCTCCCTCCCTCTCGTTCCCGCTGACCTGCATAGCAGTGCTGGCAGCCCCTCTTGCACCAAGCCCAACATTCCAGCCTCAACAGGAGCTGCTGAGGTGAGGACTCCTCATTTCCTCACTCGCTCTCTCTCTCTCTCTCGTCCCCCTCATCACCGTCTTCTGTGTGGTGTTACAATTGCCAGCAATTACACTGGACTCAGACGTCTGCTTAGACTTAAAGAGCAGTGCATCGCCTGCCAAGGACTCGATTACAGAGGATGCAATTACCATGCGTAGCCTGACTTAGCCTAACATAGCATTGCTTAGCTGATAAATGCGTTTAATGGCATTAGCGTAAAGTACGTGTGCTATGCAAACAATCCTCATTTTCCAGACATTCAGGTCATAGATGGCATTTTCATAAAGGTAGAGCGTAATTCTTCCCACCCAGTTAAGAATCTGGGCTTTTCAGAGTGGAATACTAACCGAATGGAGCAACCGCATCACAGGTGGGGAGGAATTACCGAGCTGACTGGCAATGAATGACTTAATCAGACGCGGTTTCCCAAATTCCTTGTCGAATACACAGAGAACAGATGCAGGCCCAGCTTTCCAAAGACGATCTGTAGTAACATTTACCAATCCAAAGTGAAGTAGTTTTTTACACATATATAAACAACCCCCTGCAAACCACCCTATCCCCACAGCAGAGATAAAAGCTGCGTCTTATGAAGCAGTTTTTCTGTCCCTTTCTAAGAGTCTTTGGTAAGATACTCCTTTTACTAACACTTTTAACATTTCTGAAACTTTTACGAGTTGGTATATCATTTTAATCACCTTTCCCTTTGGAGTCAGACTGCCTGATAGAGAAGAGTCTTCGGTCGCATCACTCCCCTAGAAATGAGATTCTTTAAAAGCCTTCTTTCTCATATTACTTCCTTTCTAAAATAAGTACAGAAATGGACAACAAACTGTTTTGCACATTTTCGTGTCTCCGGACAAGAGCTTAAAATAAGTAGTGTACTTCTTACTGTACCCAGACTTTTGTGTGAAGTTTAAAGCTGTTTGTCCAACTGAGGTAAGGAAAAATGTAGAACATTTGTGGGGCAGAGACATGAAAGGATCTATTTTGGATTTGGGCCTGACTGCTGGCCTTTAGCTGGCCCAGCACTGGCCCAACCCTCAACCAATTAACTGTAGTTGGTATACAACTTTATTGCCGTGGGATTCTGATGCTGCCAAAGCTATGGACAGACGTGCTGTGACTTAGGGAACGGGAGAATTTTGGTAGGAAAGAAAGAGAGGCACTTATGAGAAACTTCCTGACCTGGATGGAGAGGTAGGGGTACACATGATGAGAGGAAGAGAACAGTAAAATCACAGACCCTAGTTTGTCCTTGCTGGCGAACCCTGTAATGGCCTGTGACAGCGTTTCCTCAGCGGCCCCAAAGGCAAATGGTTTATTCATCAGCGGCACTCCAGGGTTTGACCACTGCGTGCTTTGCTCACACGGAGAGGTGATACATAAATTACACCCTGCATTCCTCACTTCTCACTTTTGATTGGACTGATAGCTGATCTGCTTGTCTTTCTGAAGGTTTGTGCATGTAAACCCTAACATAACACCTATGAAAACTGCAAGAGCATTGCAGAATTCTAATATCAAAGTTAATCCTGACTGTAATGATACGTAGTTACAATGAGCTAGTAAAAAGAATCATAAAATTGTCAACCAATCAGCTGAGATCCATATGTCTTTGTGATGTTTACAACGTTTTTGCTGGGTTGTATGTTTATGGTTTTAAGGCAGCCCTTTAACCTTGCAACCCTATCCTGACCTCCTCCTTTGCACTGGATAACATCTACAACATGCTTACTCTTCTTTATATCTTTATTTTGCTTTGTTTCTGTGCTATAGATATAGAGCTCGAAAAGAGGTACAAGGACGTGTCTGCCTGATTATAGATATCAGCTCTTAGTATGTCACACATAAAAAAACCTTGAGTGTAGGATTTCTAAGATTGTTAGAAATTTTCTGGTTCCGGTTCCAGCTCGAACTAATGGCTCCAGTTCCATTAAGATCATTAAACAAGTATTTAAAAAATTGTGGTAAAGAAAAATGCGGAATACTCAATACTGTTTATTACTTACTGTCAACTTAATTTAAATGTTGGCAATATCAAAATTTAACATATATTACAGTATGCAAATTTTCAGGTTCCGATTCTAGTTCCATTTAAATGAACTATTAATGGGGTTTTTTTTATTTTATTTTTTTTTTTTTTACTATTTTACCTTCATTGAATGTAGTGTTGCTGGAAGGTAGTAAGTAATGTTGATTAATGCTAGTCCATCAATCAACATGTGCTTCAAAGTTAATATTTTTTACACTATCAATAACATTTTGCTTTTTTCAAGCAGGAAAAAGCTGGTTGGCGAAATAGTCCCTTGAGGGCACTTGTTCATTTCCCTAAATTAATGAACTACACACTCTCCATAAAGCCCCTATTTGACAAATAATACTGCAGTCAAGAGATGGTGTGATGCAATCAGTGGTTCCCACATTTTTAAACATTTAAAATGCATGAAAATAAATATTTTCTATCACTGTTTATCACTCTTGAAAGGACCTGGGGTCTCATTTGTAAAACTCTCCATAGATAACATCTTAAAAGTGTACATATGCACAAAAGTTTTCAGATTTATAAAACCATGCGTACACCAGAACCAAAAATCCCTTTATAAATTCCAGTAAGGGGAAGACTAATTCATCATATATGGTGCTTACAATGCCTATTTTTACTATGCATATCCTCATCTACATATCAGTTATATTCATATTACCACGTGACGCCATATTTAAGATTGTGTAAGGTACAAGACATTAAGGAAATATGGATATGGACTATAAATGCTATTTGTGCTATACACCATTTTTATTGCTAAAAATCATCCAGTATCCTCATTATGTTTTAGCATAAATATATAAAAATAAAATTCCCTAAAAACAAATCAGTTCTCAGATAAATATTTTAAAATATAGTTGGTCTAATTCTTTTCCACTGGCCAAATATTATTTCAATTGTTTTAAACAATTCAAATCAAATTTAATTTATGCAGTTTATTTGGATAAGGTGAATTTTTAGCCTATAGTTATTGAAGTGTAAATATAATTGTCTGACTTGGCACGTCACTGACAAAGTAGCCTATTTTAAAAAGAAAACATGCAAATTACCATTTTCTTCAAGTTGTAGCCTTCAAATACAGTGGCATTTTTCATAATTTTGTAGAGATGACTTCACACGTCATCATAATCTTAAACTATTATCATTGGACCTAGATTTTGGGTCGCTAGATTTTGCCCCTTTTCACACAGCCAGTGATTAACCAGAATATGTGCATTCGTTCACACACAACCCAGGATGTGACGTGTAATTTACAAGTCGAAAATGCGAGGCACGTTAACTTGCACTTAAACTGGTGAGCAAGCTCAGTTTCAGCGCGGATAGTGAGGAACTACCTCATCTCTGCTTAGTTACAGTTTGCACATATTTTTCTGTCGCGAACGTTGATCTGCCTTTAAAACACCCTGTAAAAGAGTCGCACTATATCATGCGTCGTCACTACGACACATCCTTTACAGCATTGGTTCTGGCTTTTCTTCACACAGAGCTCGTTCTGGGACTGTACCCGGCAATGTTACTATGTCCCCAACCTGGGATCAATCCCAGAATTAATCTCGGGACGTGTTTGCGTTGACATAGAAGGCGATCTGTCACTTTTCCGGGTCCAATGTGCTGTGTGAAAGGGGCTTATGTGGCGTAGCGTGTCTGTGAAGTGTGCGCCATTGGAAACAATGTGTTCAGTAATTTAAGAGGCAGGGCGGCGTGTCTGTTATTCGGTTTGTGACATCCTTTTTTATGGGAAACGGCGAATCATCAGAACACCTGCGCAAGGCTGCTCAGAGCGCTTGGTTTCATGGCGCACCAGAACCGTTTTCAGAACCTAAACTTAGAAATTGCTCACAGTTCCGGTTCTTTTAAAAAAATAGAACCGGTTTTGAATAAGAACCACTTCTTGGTTCCCAAACCTACTTGAGTAGTTATCAACAGGATACTTTCTAATCTAAATAAATGTGTCTTTCATTAGAAATGAAAGATATATTAGCTGGTATACTTACTAGTTTATTCTAGTAGTAGACAATGGTTTTTCCCAAATTGTTTTTTTCACACTGCCTTAATATAAATACATTTCACTATCTGCAGGTAGAAGTAGCTTTGATTGTGTCATTATGGGCAGATGGTCTGAAATAGGAGGGAAAAAAGTGAGAAGTTATGAAACCTTCCCTTGATATCCACTCAAGTCAAGGGCTTGAACAGATTAGTGTAGCATCCAGCTATAAAAACAGGCATAAAAGAAAGGGAAAGTATGAATAATGTGCTGTTGAACAGGATTACAACCTGCTGTGCAGATATTTTTGTTGTAAGAAGGGTCTCTTGACCCTCACCTGAGGCCCTAGAGTCCTTATCAGCAAACAACTGGCTGTGCTACTGCTCGGACTGGCATGGAAAGTAAATGTTACTTCCAGCCTTTAAAATAAGTAGGTTTTGTCATAGTGGCTGTAATAATCAATTGGTCAAAGTGTTTATTCTTCTGTGATTATTCTTCTGTGCTTTGTTCATTATTTTCTGCAATGCAATGCAGAAAAAAGTTTTGTCTTTATTTGAGAAGCAACCATACTTGGTACAACAATTCTATTAGTAAACAGATGTATACAAAGTAATTTTGTAATAAAGTAACAATGTAAGTAATTTACAGTACACATATTACAGGGACAATTCTCCTGTAGTAACCTGGGATAAAATACCTTGTTCCTGTACATGGTTCATGGGTGGCACCTTGTGAGGTTTGAACTTGCTACCTTTCTGTTACCAGCCCAGACCACTAGACCAAACCACAAAATGAAAGAGCTGCGTGATGCATTTAAATTTATGCATTTAGCAGATGCTTTTATCCAAAGCGATTTACAGTGCATTCTGGCTATACATTTTACCAGTATGTGTGTTGCCTGGGAATCGAACCCATGACCTTTTACACTGCTAACACAATGCTCTACCACTGAGCAACAGGAACACAGTGATTCTTGAGATTATATGCTATTTGTGGCATGCAAAGCATGAAAACTATGAATTAGTTACTCACACTCCATCTATGCTCAATCTAGCTTTAGGTCTTGCTTTGGTTTGGCTCTTTCCCTTGAACCACAAAAAGTCTACAGTGGTCTTATAGACAGAGGACACTTGTTGCAGCCGGGCATCAGGTTCATACTCCTTGTACCCAAAATGAGCCAAAGCTACACACGCAGGAGGGGGGCATAGACAAAGGCTCACCTCTGGGCCACCTACACTTGGAAGTATAATGCTGCCTGAAGGTTGTTTTAATATAAGGAGGAAGAGTAACAAACGTGAATTAGTGAAACATTCCTTTAAAGTGGGACATGTTTAGCAAGTAGCCCAAAGCTTTTTTCACATCAGTTCTGGCATTGCTAACTTGACAGCGCAGTTGGTACTTTATCAAAATAAAATACAGTGAACAGTGAACTATGAATAATATAATAAATAATAAATAATAGTTTAGAATTAAGATATGTTACATCGCAAATATGGACGTAATATGGAATATTTGGATTTGTGACGAATGGCAGAGGTAGGATACATGAGCACAAACAGGTGAGTGCACAAGCCTTTTTAAGTGAACTTCTTTGTCAGTCTGTGAGAAGACGCATTCAGATTCAGCGCATGGTCACTGTCTAGTGGGCTTTGTTTTCAAGTGCACAACTCATGGCATTCGCTGTTCTTCTGCTGGCAGCTGGTTATCAAACAGTGTCGCATTGCTGCGGGCGCCCCCTTCTGGGTTGTGGGTAAATATCCTGTATTCGTTGTGATGCTGCGTTCACAACAAACGCGAATAGAGCATCTGGCGCAAGTGATTTCAATGTTAAGTCAATGCCAAGATGCAAATAGACAACCTGCAGCATGAGTTGAAAAATCTGAACTTTGGTTTATCTGACGTGATTACGACGTAGTGAGTGGAGGGAAAATCCGAAACAACAATGGAGGACAAACTTATCGCTGTATGTGCATACCCGGAGCTGTATGATACTTCTTCATACTTTTGCAGAAACAGGAATAAAAAGGATATTGCTTCTATATATAACATATTAATAGATTAACTGAATAAAGACTAGATTTACCCCAAACAAATTCTATTTTATCTTGAACCACTAAAGAGACATCAGAGCCAGCAGCACATGTCAGAAGGTCTAGCCGAGGTGAGAGTGCTCTATGTGGATACATGATCAATGAGCTCCCGCTGACCGCATGGAGCTTGTCTCCGAAAATCGGCTAAACACATTTTTAAATAGGCACTGTTTTTATAAATATACCACATAATTGAATTTAAAACAACTGCGTTCTTGCCTGAAATACTTTTATACTGAAATACTTTTTTTCTAAAAAAAATTTTTTCACAATTATCCGAATAAAAATGGTTCGGAATGAATACATGCATCTTTCCCCCCCTAGAATTTAGACATTATAGAAAATGCCGATCCATGTATGAGATGTTAATATAAAATGTGATAAATAAATATATGTTTGGCAGTTACATTAATAAATTAAACATTACCTTGTAGTGTTTTAGAATTTATGTAGATAACTTATATATGCCGATAAAATAAATAATAACTATATTAGAATAATATATATTACATTATTTATTACTCATATTAGCGCTTCATCATTAACATATAAAATATATATATATAATATATATATAATAGGCTACATTACATATTGCAATATTATATAATGATGTGTGCTATCTGTAACGCCCACTGAAGGCTCGTCAGTAGATCACATGTGCGCTGAAGTGAACTAACCCTGGAACATGACCTGCTCTGAAGCAGGTTATCTACAGAGAGCAAGTTACTATGGTCACTTACATACCCTGAAAGTAATCTCCGATTTTGGAACGGAAAGCTGAGGTTATCTGCACACTTATTCTCAAACATGCTCGGGTATGTCACATAACCTACTTTTTGGAATACCCCCAGTTTTAACCTCTATGCTACTGTGTCTATCCCAGGGATGTGCTTACTCTGGTCCTTAATGGCCACTATTCGGCAGAATTTAGCTTTATGCCTAATCAAAAAAAAAAAACGGATTACCTGAAAATTACAGACTGGTGAGTTTGATTAGGGAGGGAACTAAACTCTGCAGGAAAGAGGAACAAAGTTGCTCATCCCTGATCTACTCCCTGAATTGTGGTTGAGGAGATTAGCATTTATGTGTTCTGGTTCTGGCATTTTCGAACCAGTTTAAATGGAAAAGCATTTCTACCTTGGACTTGTCCACAAGAGAGTATTTTCATATTCTTAGTACTTTGTGCTATTAGCATAATGGGGGAAAATATTTGGTTAAGCCAAACAAGGAACTGAGAAAGATGAGAGATTTAATGCGATCTGATCAATCCAGTCACTCTGTCAATAAACAGGCCCATTTATGACTGAACCCCGCACAGCAAACCTGAATGAGGTCTCTGCAAGCAAACCTAGATCCTGCTGACCCTAGACCAGCCTGTGAGAATGACTGCTGGGTCTGTCTGTTTTGAGTGGAGCGTCAATACCAGTTCTGTGCTACGGTGAGTGGATCAGTACAAGTTCTGTTCCAGAAGATCTCAGTTGGTCGTGCATGCTGTCTGTGGCCAGACTCTGAGCTATGAATGGTCCCATGCAGCCACTGTACAGAGCGTCATTCTTCTCTCTGTGATGTGGGGCTGACATCCAAGGGGTAACCCAGGGAGGAAGCCAGAAGTGCTGGGTGAATATTTTCCTACCCCCCATCAGGAGTAGACGTATCGGGTGCTGTTTTGTGTAAATGTGTCCAAAGCTTAAAGAAATCTAAGCTGTGTTCATTGACAAGGGAGTGCGGCAACTGTAGTGAGGAAGAACAAAAAAACGGTTCTTTCTCAACGCCCCCACTTTCTCTCATTAGATGAGCATAGTAGAGAAGGAAAAACATCCAGGCCCTTGTGGCCTCTCCATTAATGCCCCTGGGTTTGTTTGTGTTCCCAGTTATTCACCCACTTTGCCATTTCCCTAGGAATCTTAAATACCCCTGACTCCCTGTTCCACCTGGACAAGGGCCTCTGCACAAATATGGTGTGCCCCACTATCACAGTCTTGTCTCTAAAGCTGTGGTCAGGCCCAGATGGTGCTCTGTAATTCCAGGAATAGCACCTTAATACCCTTCTACTCAATTTCATTTCCATACCTATCCTACCAACCCCCTTTTTTGTGAACGACCCACTCAAAAGAGACCACCAGGTCTGGAGTGACTTGATTCAAGAGTCACCTTCATTTTTGGGGAAAGGTAATCTCCCCACCCAAGACTTGCACAAGACGTATTGATGGACATTTGTAGCCCCTTTAAGCCCCCTTGCAGTGATTGACATCGCATCGATTGTGATCACCCGCATGACAGGATTTTAAACCGCACCAAATGGTGCCTCAGATCTGAGACATGGAGGAACGTCAAGCACAGGCTCTCCCCTGAATCTCAGGGGCTTTCGCAGGGAAATATTGGTGAATTTGAAAAATAAAGTCATCCTGGAACAGCGAAGGAAGATGAATGGGGTCCTGTGCTGCACTGCCAGGCGTACTGAACCCCTCTGTTTTGACTTTTTTTTTTCTCACTGGCCAAGTGGGTACACTGGGCTTCTTGTAAGGAAAGGGGGCGGAAGCAGGAAGTGGCTGTGTAAGGTGATCTTGCAGCGCTGCACAGAGACTCTTTTCAACAGCGGTCTCTCGCTCCATTGCAGCGACACATCAGGCAGTCCTCAGGCCACATAAACAGCAGCTCACACCAGGGACATCCCAGCATGCACTAGCACCCCACCGCCAGCCTCAAAGACTCAACATATGAGAGAGAGCGAGCCATTCAGCAGTGGAGCTGGCAATCCCAGTCACCAAAGTATACAGCTTAACTAATGCTTTTTTGAAAAAGAAATGACATATTCTGTCACAAGCTGAATGTCTGTCTTTCACCCCGACCGGACGTATAGGTTTGAAAGTGACATAACTGCGTGTTTCTCTGTTTCCTGTTTGTATTTACATAGCATCTGGGCAGCTGTAAACACCTAAAAAAGCATCACGCAATGGTCACCAGATCAAATCTGACAAATTTTCAGTAGTTTCCCCTGCAACTGATGACTACTTTGTCTTTTAAAGCACAGAATACTATATTGTATTAAAAATGTTATTTTTAAAGACTTGTGTACAAAATGCAAGTAGACATGACTTTGGTAGGTGCAGTATGACTGAGTTTTTTTTTTTTTTCATGGCACTTTCTCAATATATATATTTTTTTCATCTCCTTCCAATAAAGCATCACACTGACTGGTAAACTTTAAAAAGGCTGAGTTGTAATTAGGTCACTTGGACATTTCCTTGGACTATTTAAAGGAGGCATGCTTTAGGAAAATTAGGGTACGAACTGACTCACCCGTTCATTGCCTGGAATTCCCTTCTACTGTTGGCTAGCCGACTAGTGTTTTTTGGCCCGCAGGGACAATTTAAATAGAATGTGACAAATAAATGGAATAATGACAAGTGGCTGAATGAAGCTCTCGTCACACTGACGCCCATCCTTTATTTTAAGGAGTCAGAGGCTGCTTCAGTGGCAGGCCTGGAATTTTATCCATGGCTGGAAATGGACTTCCTTGCTTTCTCATTCGCCTTTCAATTCCTTTTCATACTTTATCCTTGTTCTCCTCATTCTTCCTTTCTAAATCCCTCTTCTGGACTGTCATTATTTCCAAGCATTCACCTTTTACTTTTTCACTTGCCCCTTCCAGTGCCATTTAACCTTTAACAGCAAGAGAAATTACTTGGCACGCCATTGTTTTGACCCTGATTTTGTACATTCCTGTGTGGGGAAAAAAAAGGACCTTGAGTTGCCTCAAGCCACAAACACCCCTCGCAAGACCCGTCAATTCATGACCAACCTTCCAGTGATAACTCCCACAGACTGGAAAGAATCCCTTTTGTAACATCTAGCAAGTCTGGGAAAAATTAAAATTAAATCAAAAGGCCCTGAAAGGTGCAATCCTTAATTTGAAGGTAAACACACAAGTAGCCAATCCACACAGAACAGACATGTGGTTTTAAACATTTTACCCCCTTAGATCAGTATTTTCCAACCTTTTGGTATCCCCACAGCCTGATCGGTTGTGCTCAAAACCCTACAATGACATAATAAAGAAATGCGTTTCTATGATTTCAATTTAGCTGAATAATTATTAAGATTTTCAAAGTCACCTAAAAATTGGACTTTGGATAAAAACATACCATGTATATATATATATTACAAAAACTGTTCTCCAAGCAATTGTATAGAACATGTATTTTGTTTTCTTGCCAATAAAAGGAGCTTAAATTGGAAAGATCAATCATGATCAATTCTCTTTATTGTTATTAACAAGACAAAATCATGTAACCCCCTGGGGTATGAATTACTGCTTTTAGATTAATAATGTATGACACTTTAATAGAAACCCACTGCTGAGCTAATTAAAATGTATTTGCATTATCGTTGCTTGTAAATAGTGCTTTAAAAAATCATCCAATATGGAGAGTCACTGTTCAGTAATTAGGTATTACTCTTTCAAGTCATTCAGTCAAGTTCAGTCAAGTCATCAGCTGACCTGAAGTATTGTAGCTTTTAGCTGAAGAAATAATGTGGAAATATGATTATTGAGAGACTTTTTTTTACTAACTGTTCCCTCCTCCTGCTTCATTAATCAGAGTCAATGGTGTTGACTTTATAGGAAATATCTGACTTCCTGTTCATCAATCCTTTCAATCCTGCAGGAAAGGCATAGAATCATTACTCATTAAATGTTTGCATGCATGCGCACTGTGTGTGTTGCTTCAAGTTTTATCTGCATTGTGATGTGTTGTTTAATTTTAGACAACATATTAAAATAAGTATGTAACTGTCAAAATAATTTAGACTGTAATATAAACACATCCATGAATTGAGACTCTGCGAACAAAGACCTCATGCTTGCAATCTTTCCAACTAAAAGGTTTGTGCACTGAGGCTCTTGGGATTGAGAAGATAGTAGGAATCAATGAAACATACATTCTAGAGAAATTCATCCATTAGACATTTCATCTTGTCCATTGTTAAAAACAGAAGTCCAGTTTTTCACTGGAGTCCCTTATCTCATATCTCTACACAAGTTAATTAACATAAACACCAGTTAATGAAGACAACCATGAATGTGTACATCTGTGATTGCATAAATTCACAAATTTGCATGTAACGTTACAATATTTCTGCACACACACATATTTTTTTCGACACATTCTGTCATTAATTACTCAACCTCAATGTCGTCCCAAACCTGTAAGACTTTCACTCATCTTTGGAACACAAATTTAAATATTTTATCCTCCAAATATAGCATGGGTCCTACCACGTCCAAGACCCAGAAAGGTAATACGGATGTCGATAAAATAGTCAATGTGACAGCCATGGTTCAGATGTAATTTTATGAAGTTACAATTAATACTTTTTAATGTGCAAAGAAAACAAAAATAATGACTTTATTCAAATTCTTCTCTTCCTTGTCCGTCTTTTGCACCTTCAGGAGAGTACCACGATGCATCAAACTCCCGTGAACGCACCTGAATAATGAAGTAGTTGTTTTGGTTTTATTTGCGCACAAAAAGTATTTTTGTAGTTTTCATAAAATTACAGTTGAACCACTGATGTCACATGGAATAGACAGACGAAGCTCTTACAGGGTTTGGAATGCCATGAGGGTGAGTAACAATGGCAGACTTCTTGTTTTTGAGATATTTTGAACATCTTTAATACATAACAAATGTAAAACCCATTAAGCAAACTGAAACCCAACTGACCTTGGCAACCACAAAGCAACAATGTTTCCATAATTTTATTTATGGTCGTAATAAGACAAAACTCTACAAAATCTATTTCAGCCATAGTGTTGATGTTCTCTTGTTGTGGAAGATATAGGTTAATAAAGTCTTTCCTGTGACCCCTTCCTCTACTCTTGCCTAATGGCACCTATCCAATAAAGAGGGAAAAGCCCATTTAAAAACTAAAAAAAGAAAAGAAAAACACATCCTTTAAAGTGATGTAATGTGAGTGATTACAATCGGGAAATTGTTTGGGCAAAGGTAATTCCCTTTTTATGTGCCGAGTGATCTGCCCTGCCACTCTCCCTCGGTTTGGCCCTAACTGAACCTCAACGTCAGTTGAACATACAGCGTTTTAGTTGATACAGGCATTGAGCCGAAGAATAAGGGAGTTTAGCTCATGTGGTGCTGGGCTGTCCTCTGTCTTTGAGAGCTGCTGAGAGGATATGAAAGAAAAGTGGAAGTAAACCACACTCGTTGCCAAATTTCTAGAACTCACTTATCTTTGGCTTGAGCCGGGCTTCTAGAATCATGTCCACTGGCCAGTGTTTTACCTCAGTCTCTCTCTGTCTCTCTCTTTAAGCAAGATCTTAGGCTGAAAGCCAATGATCACAAAAGATAAGTCTGATTTTAGCTTTATTTGAAAAGGGTTTCAGCGTAATAAATGATCAACTATTAAGAGAATTTCCTCTGAAAACAGAGGTCTATTGAGAAGTGGAGTTGAAGAGGTGGAGAATGTACACATTATATGAATGAAATAGCTGTAGCAGATTAATGAATAAATATGATCTCATGACGGGTGCAGATGGACGTCTTTGCACAGTACCTTCGCAAAGTGACTGAAGTTATTGGGTTTGGGTACATTTTGGTCATCAGCAACGATCATGTATCACTTTCTCCTTTCGTCCTTGATGAAGATCATTTTACGGTTAATAAAATAAAGCTGATTCAGAAGTGTGACAAAATCCTCTGGCCTGGAAGAGGAAAGAGCGGTGAAGGCGGTTATTTTAAAGGTCTTAATTAGTGCTAATAATGCTCAAGGTCAACAGGTTCATAACGGGACTAAGAGCCTGACCCTCTTCTCAACTTATTAATGTCCCATTAGTTTAACCATCTATTGTTAACGCAAGGCATTTTCTCACTTGCTCACTGTGCACCTCATGAGTAATGTTCCATATCCTTGTAGGCCTTCAGGAAATTGCGTCAAAAATAGGGAAAATCTCTTTTTAAACTGCCTTAAACTAAGATTCCATCATGTTTATGGAATGCTGTGGTTAGCAATATGGAAACAGACTGGGTCAGAAATTACATAGTAAAAATGGTCTGGTCTGGGGTTAAAAAAAGGAAAGTTTAAAGGGGGAGCTTCCAGTATTGCGCTCTGGCATACCCCCACAAGACAGAAACGCATGAATGCTTCTTACCTCTATCTAAAGTTCTTCTCCACACTGCTCAGCACATTTCTGGAAAGGACAGCTATGAGTTAACTGTCTAGTGCCACCATCAGTAATCTCATAGCATCCTGAAGTGTAACCTTTAAAAAATAAATAAAAGAGGGACAAAATCTGATATACTTCATTCTGGTACCCGTCAGCTATCGTGCATGGCAAAAGCTAAAAATAAATGGGTTTGCGAGCTACTGCAGGTGTGTTTACTTTTTCCAAGCTACTGTTAAAGTTCTTTATTATCTGCATATCAAACACATCAATTTGACTAAATGAGAGTTATTTTTAAGTGTCATGAAGAATTATACTTTTTAATTCGCACTAGAAGGCTGGCAGGATACCGAAAAAGTGCCGCCGCCCATTGTTGACTTTCGTCTGCGTCTCAAGACTCAGGCAAATTGCTTAAATAATGGATGTTTTCAAAACACAATATAAAGAGAGCTGATTTTTTTGAAGGGCTGTCTGGCTAATAGTCCCCTTCTTTGGCAGAGCACCAGGTGTGTGGGCGTAAACGCTGGCAATCTTTTAGCCAGTAGTTGTGTTTTGGGTGCGAGCAGTGCAGACTTAAAGTGATTTAGCTGCTACCTGTGAGACGAGAGGCAGGTCCCATCATCCCATGAAGGTCTGCCATAATCCTCCCAGCCTTTCAGATTCCCTTTCTGTTGTCTTTGTCTCTCCCCTTCCCTTCTCTTTGAGATCTCTTGCCACAGCGAGCATCTGGAGAAAGCCGACAGTGTCAGAGAGGCCACCCAACACTCCTTATTGGCTTACAGGAAGATACAAGGATCCTTTGTGTTTAAAGGTGCAGGATTCTAGATGATGTGCCGTCTTGAGCGGTGCTATCCCAGATGGACCTTACTTTGTCTTTGGAGCTTTGTATAGCACTATTTCTGTGGAGTATGATGCACGGCTTTGGTACCTTTGTAGAGCATTTCAAATCAGTCACCAGTTGGCAGCACACTGGTTTTTGGAACAGAGCGTATGTGTGGAAGTACTTGTATGTAGAAATAAATCTGCATTGTGCAAGTGTGACAGTATAAAAGATGGACGCTGTCACTATGGGTTTATTGTTCAACATTTCAGGTTCTCTGTATTTTGTGCAAGACTTTGTCTAATGCCAGTGTTTTCCTTCTTAGTGGAAAAGAAATTATAATTTTGGATTCCTGTAAAATATTGTTCTTAAGTGCTGGCTGGGAAACCAGGGCGCACTATGTCAGGCATGAATCATGTGTACATTTATCAGAATTTAGTCTAAGTTACACACACAGGAGTAAAACCAATACCATTAGTAACAAACAAATCATTTCAGACCCCAAGAGTTCACACCTCAAGGTTATGAAGATGATTTATAATTCATTTACGCCCAAGTAATGGACAGGTAATTGCTTGGGCTCCATATGCCGTGATAAATAGAAGGATTGCGAAGGGCAAGAGACAGAAGAGGACTAATGGAGGTTTAATGGGAGATTCTCGGAGGTGTTTAATGGTGTAGTTTCATTGTGATTCACACCACATACAGTACATTCTGTGTGAAATATATCTCAGGAAATTAAGGTTTTCTCAAAGACATTTAACAGCTTAGCTTTCCTCTGAGGAAAACAGCAGGGTGAATGTCTGCGACACACTAGTTGATTAGCATTTAAGATTGTGTTCATGTGCCGAAAGATGTTTCTGTATACGATCTGATGAACAAACAAACTCAACTTTCTCTCCGCCTTCGAGTGGGTGCATGTGTGGTACAACCATATGGAGCTTTTGGTAGTGTGTGGGCAAGCTGATTTGACACCCGGGCTGTGGAACACACAAGTTTGCCTTAATTGACTTATAAAACTGCCTAAAATGCTGTTTTATGGAGCCATTTTCAGACTACTCTCACGGGATTTGATATCAAGTCATACTTTGCAATGCAATGTGTGATGGGAACGCTTTATTTCCTGGCCAAGTTCTCATAAACTTGAATCTTTCACGAGTAAAAAAAAAAAGAGAACTAGCGTTTCACCAAATATACACTTTAAATAGCGTATGGATGGATAAGAGCATTGATTCATGGTTAGTGTGTGGCGAGGACTGGCTACAGGAAAAGTAGAGATATGCTGGAGAAGTCAAACTGACAGTTGTGAGGATATAAATGACCCCGCGTTCTTTGTATGCTGACAGCTCTGGCTTTGGTGATACTTCTAGTAGCCCAATGCGAGTCCTGCAACTGCGGTCTTTGTTGTCACAGTCAGCTTGTGTTCCCCTCTTTGGCCATTCCAGGGGGTTGGCCGGACTGGGCAAACACAGAGGGAGACGTGATGTATGGCTCCCGGCCAGATCAAGCTTCTCCTCTGCAGGGTGATCCCAGCATTCGAGTGGAGTTAAGTCATCCTTCAGACTGCAGGGAAACGAAGAGACACTCCAGCTTTGACTATGACAGGAGCTGGAAGGGGGATGTGACATTTCACAGTCAGACCCAAACCCAGGCAGGGCTCGGACTCCAGACCAACCTGCTAAATACCAGAGCCAGGTGGAAGACGGGATAGATAAGATAGCATTAGAGAAGAAAATATAAAGGAATAGTTCATAAGAATAGTTAAAAGCTGAGTTTTTATTTTTATTTTATTTTTTATTGCAGGACATTACCTTGATCAGGGTTCATACAGAAACTGCAAAATAAGCACTTCATGTTTGGTTTTCAAGGACTAAAATCTCACAATAGTTATTATCTTTCAAATTCTAAATAAACTAATGAAACAAAATGGCACACATAAAGTGCAGCACAAAAGCATTCAATGACTGTGGCAACTTAAGGATATTATGGAAGTTCTCTCTTTATTGAAACAGATTTTTTTTTTCATGAATATGATTGATCTGAAGAATGAAAGTTGTATCATACACTTGGGAATTGATGAGCTATTTCACTACTTATCAACACCAGGGTGTGTGACAATGCACTTAGCTCACGAGATATACAGTTCACTAGAATGAGACAATATTTTAATACTATTTTTAAGATTATTATTTTAAATGACAAAATATTTGTCTTTTAAAACACAAAAATCAAAACAATGCAGTTGAATTTTTAAATATTTTAACTAATCTAGGGCTGTAACTTATGATTTTTTTGGCAATCAAGTAACCTACAGATTATTTTGACATTTGAGTAATCTGATATTTTTTAGTAATACAAATAGACCTAAGCGATAAAACAGGCTTTAGAATGACTATTATATATAAACTAATGATAAAGCAATAATAATTGGTTCAAATAAAATATCAAAACCAATTACATGGTTTTATTATACAGACCTGATAAAATAGGCTTATGTAATTGTAATATGCCTACACAAAATAGCCAACTTAAATATATTATGTATTATAACATATACCTGCAGAGGGTGCCAATGGCCTGGCGATGGTTCACTTTACAGCATGATCCACGGACGTTTAAATACATATTTTATGGATATATCATATTAGGCCACCTGCAAACTCAGAGCGACGGATTTGAACTTTTATTTTTAAATTGAAAAAAACAAAACAAAACCAACAACACAAATTTCATATCTACTGCACTTTAAAAATTCTAGTGCTTTTCAATACCTTCTCAAAAATATGGCTGTTTTCAAGGGTTTTCCAAGACTTAGATTTCAAAAAGTCAAATTGAAGTACTTCAAGCACCTTGTACGAACCCTGCTTGATGCACCAGTCACTGTCACACGACACGTGTCACAAGATTTTCCATTCCTAGAGTTTAGATATGATCAGATAGGATTTGTAAAGGAAGAATTTAGTAGAGTCGTAAAGTGCATTCCTTCCTAAATCAACCTTGGGTTCAGTTATGTTACTGCTTGAAATATTAATCCTTTCTTCAGCAACAAAAATGAATAGGTATGTTAATTCTGAGCTATCAAGCCTAAGGTTTTCTGTAGCCGGAGGTAAGAACAGTCCTAAAGCAGAAAAAAATAGTCATAGCTATAGTTTTTATTTGCAGCTGTCTCTAATTTAGAAGTTTTGATCTTTTACTCTCCTCAATATTCTTAAATGGGCTTATTGGCAGAGAGTGATATGCTTGGGCAAGAGCAACCATCTCTAAAGGTCCTTTCTCAAGGGGTGAAACAGTGGCAATAGACTGATTTAGGTGGTCTTTTATCTTTAGGCTTCTCTGCCAATAGGATACTAAGATCAGTGACTCTTAGGATTCAGTGTGTGTATTTTTTTCCCCCTTTTTAACAGTGCTTCAGGGATTTGTTCGTAGGCCAGGTATGTTGAGCCACACCCTTATCAGTCATTCTGTCAGACTTTACCAGTGAAACTCACTGTACACTCACTGTACACGTTATGAATGTCAAAATGCCCCATTTGCTTCAAAATAAATCTAATGCATAGTTCACATGTTTTAAAACGAGTCATAGCAGAGCTTTCATACCTTACTATTTCATCAAAAGATGAGCCCAGCGTTGTAGCCCGTGGCCTTGTCAAGGAAACAAGTTGATTGCACTGCATATACAAATCATATTAAATCTGACAGGAAAAACAGTGATTGTGGCAGAAATCTGTGAGAGGGCAAAGGTAATGTATTGGCATCTGAGATGGAAGTAAATAGATGTCGAGATGGATTATACAGTCTTTTGTCTTGCGCAAGTTGCAGTACAGCCCATTTCTGAATTATATACAGCATTATATACAGCAGTGCACTTATTGGTGGGAGGTATGAGTGAGATGAAAGGTTAGGGTGATAAGTGAAAGTGAGGAAGGGAAGAGTAGCTCGACCAACATTTCCCACTTTCTTGCCATATGACGCCGGTGTATTGTTAGTGCTCTTTAATTTGACTCCTGTACCATGCTATTATGGATGCTGGGTAATGTGTGCCACAGGGAAGAATAAATCAGTGATCAGGTTGTGGGTTTTGGACCAGAAATTGTTGCCTCTAGGAAAAAACAGAAGGGAAAAAAATATCCAATAAAAAGTAATCTGCAAAAAGTTAAAGTTAAAAGCTATATTTCTTTAGGTCACATCTGTACATTTCCCCCCCACTGCTTTTACTCTTTGGATGTGCAACTGAGAGAATGAGAGGCAAGTATTAACCTGTGATTGTCTACCCCTCTATCCCCAACTGGCCAACAAAAAACACTAATAGTCTCTTTGGACATATAACTTCTTTTTCTAGAGTCAGCTGTTCAAAGCATGCACTTGAAAGGCACTGTATACATACATTTTCCAAGCAGAGAAATATCATTTTACTGCCAAACTCTTGGCTGCTTATAATCAAAAAAGCTCTTAGCCAAAGTAAACCTGAACATAAGCATGTCTGAAGCACTCAAAGGAGGTCATACACATATCGGTGTCTTTTCACTGAGATTTTTTGTCATATTATCTAATGTGGTATATTTTGTGTACAGTTTCATGCTTTAATTTGTGTGAATGAGGAGTAGGCATACTGTGTGCCAAAAGTGATGCAATTCTGTCCTCTTCAGGTGAGAAGTGGAATTGCTTGGTCTCCGTCTATTTACCAGTACTGCAAAATAAACCTTTTACCACCTAAAATAGTGATTGCTTTTGTGTAATCACACTTTATTCATAATGAAGGAGTAGAACAGCATATTTTGATACATTTATGTAAATAAATGCAATATTGTCTAAAGTGCAAACTGACATTTTCTTTTCCTCTCTCTTCTGTTTTCAGAACATCAAGATGACAGAGGAACATTCCATCATCAGGGAAACGAAGAGATAAGGAAGAGAGAAAATAATCCTGTGCTTTGAGCTTCCGTTACCGCAGGCCTATTGATTCTGACTGGAACACAATGTGTCCATGTCGCAGCCTGCGCAGATAAGGACCAGCGTGCTAAACTAGCCACACCGGCATCATGACTGAAGAGACTAAACACCTCCTGGCAGCCAAAGAGTTGAATAATGAGTCCAAAAACCAGGATAAGGGGGCTGTGGAGCATAAAAGCTTAAAAAAGTCCCCCGAGCGGTTTCACAATGCGTGTCTGGAGCCACATGCTGTGAACAATCTTGCTAAGTTTGCAGAAAAAGAGAGAGACAACACGCAGCAACGTGAGGCTGTGATTCGGCCACAGCAGGCTGGAAAGATTGATTTTAAGTCACTGCAGAATCATTCATTCAACAGCAACAGGACGTGGCCCAGCGGCAAGGACAGCCCTCAGTCACCCAGCGGAAAGAGTCGCAATAGAGACAAGAGTAAAAAGTCAGGAAAAGGAGAGCGTGGCAACCCACAGCAGTTGTACAGACTGAGTATTACAAACTCACGCTCCAATCCCACAATTGGGATAGCCTATCCCCAGCAGAAAGTCTCACCTCCAAAGAAGATTGAGTCCAGCAGGGGTCCTGTCTCAGGCAGCTACCGCTTCCATGTGCCAAGTATTCCAGAGCGAGAGGCTGAACTCCAGCAGGAAGAACTACAGTTCAGATGCTTCCAGGAGAGTTCGCCTAACCTTACTTCCCAAAGCTATACCTCACAGGCTGTTGCCGCCCCCTCTGGAGGACCAGCTCACCAGAATCCACCACAACAGCAGCAAAAGAAACCCAGCCCAATCGAGAGCAACAGCACACCACCTGTCAATGAAAATGTATTCCCCGACTTTCAACTGAGCGAAATGGACACATGGCAGTCTCCAGACAGGACTTTCAGAAGCACTAGTTTTGGACTTACTTCGCAAAAGCCAAACAACCTTGTGGACTTGAACAAGACCAATGGTAGTTTTATGCCTATGCCATTTCAGTACGGATACCCTTTGTTAGAGGAATCAGGCTCTGATTCCTTTCCCTGTGATCAAAATACACAGTCTCAAGATTACATTGACATTTCTCCTGCCCCTAACCAGGTTTCTCATAATTCATTTTCCTTTCCATCCTCTGCAGAGGGACATGAGGCCGTGCAAAATAATGTACAGTTTGGTAATGACCATGTAGAGGACAGGCAGTCATACCAGTTACATCCTAAACCACCCCAGTACATGCAGACACAACATGGTGTGCAGTCATCTGTTCCCAATGATGAGAGCTCAGTGTCGAGCATTCACCAATCAGAGCAGAGTAAAAGTGTTTCAGATAAATCTGATTCTTTCAGTCCAGTAGACAATAAAGACACAGGCTTTGCAGTAGTGGGCAAGAGAGGCTGCCATCTTAAAAATGGCACCACCAGCCAGAGAGTTCTTATTCAAGGCAGTGTTCATCAGATTAGGAATATTGCACAAGGTTCCAGTTCTCAAATAAATGTCATTAGCCCTCCACATAATGGCATTCACATCAGCCCAGGGCCTCTTGACAAAAGTGTAAGTAAACACCATGTCAGGGTATCACACCCATGGAATGGACCAAACAAAGCCTTCCCACCACCACTCATAGACCCGACTTCTACACCTTACCCCTTTCAGTACCAACCAGCACCAGAACAGAGACAAAACGCCATTAATGGTCGCATGCCTTGGCAGCAGATACGCTTCACAACTGCCATGCCGAGTCAAAACAGGATTGATCTCTCCAGGCAACTGAGCAATCAGCAGCTTACTTTTTTGATAGGCCCATCAGACTGGCAAGATGACAGTAAGCCACACAAAAACAGCAACCAGAAAGATTCCAATATCTTTCTCAACAAAAAGACAAATGAGGGCTTCTCAAACCAAAGGCATGACAGTGTCAAGCAAGGCTGCAACACAATTCCACCATGTCATTTTACCAACAAGGTAGATACAAACCAAGGCCAGGTGGGTGATGCCAAAAATAAGTCATTATACTTTGGTATTAACCCCTCAGTGCCAGTGACATCATCAAGAAACTGTAGCTACCCTCCGTTACATGTAGCACCCTTAGGGCTGAAGATGGTGTCCCCATATGACTCTCCTTCACATTCGCCTACTCAAAATCCAGCATCTAACAGTACATGTTCATCACTCTCCCCAGCCTCCACAAACTCTGTCACCAGTAACTCTGATGACAGCCAAATTTCAAAGGGTCTGTCCCCTCAGTTTTATCAGCAGCAACAGGAGAAGGCATTGATATCATCTAGTAGCATGAACACCAACCAGCATCACTACCATTCGGAAGCATCCAGAGGCTTGCACTATAAACAAGAAAAAGCCAAAGAGAACATTGCAAGCTTCATGTCACACAACAGGCATTCAAAGTCCAACACAGACAATGGGAAAGGTTGTCTGGAGACCTACAGAGCAGAAAACCATCCCCCACCTACGTATTCTGCCCACCAACTCGCCACATCACTAGCCTCAGCAAACCTTGACCAACTGGATGTGCTTTTGACATGCAAGCAATGTGATCAGAATTTTAATAACCTTGTCTCTTTTCTTGACCATAAGCAATACTGTGGACAGCATACATTTGCACAAAATGACTTTAAAGATGTGCCAAAAGTGGAAGACATAAGGAAGTTTCAGACAGACCACACAAAAGCCATGTCATCTGGATCCAGTTACACCATTTTGCGGAGTTCTTCAGATTTGCATCTGTCTCTGCTTGGACTAAACAAAAATGGTGAAATAGTGCCAGATAATGAAACCAAAGGAGATCTAAAAGATGATCCAATGAAACTGATGCTACCATCTGCACCCCTTCCAGATTTAGAGATGGAAGATCCCAAATTGGATAGCCTTATCACAGAGGCTTTGAATGGACTAGGCTATCAGTCAGATAATGCAGAGATTGATAGCAGCTTTATTGATGCATTTGTTGATGATGATCTCACCACTACTAAATGCACATCAACAAGACAGACTTTGACTAAAGACTCCACAACATTTGAAGGTAGAACAAACAGTGAATCAACATCCAGATCTCAAGCTCACAGCAAATATCCTTTTGACTCAGATTTAGACAGCCTTAGTTCAGACCGCAAACTCATAGACAGCCCTTTCAAAGAAAGCCAACATGAGTCGATACAGAAGGAAGTCCTCAAGACAGAAACCTCTCCAACAGAGTCCCAGTCACAGGAGTCAAACTGCACACAAATCGAGTGGGAAACAAGAAAGTCAGAGCAAAGAGAAGAGGAAAATGATTCCAGTTCTAAGCTTCTTCTATCAAGCAAGTTTTCTGCAAGATGTGGTCCGAAAAGCTTGCAGAGTAGCACAGCATTAGTGAAAACAACATCCACCTGTGCTAGTAAAAGCCCAACCACTCAGAAACCAATACCAACCGAAGGCAAAAGGAAGAGGACAGGTGGCGGAAGCTGGAGTAAGGAGCTTATCCACAAAATTGTTCAACAAAAGAACAAGTTGCATAAACTCCATGTGAAGGGCACCAAAAACATGCAGTTTTCACTTGTGATGGAGAGAGTTACTCCTGCAGTGCAGAATCCTACTTTCAGGGAGTATGATTACGTTTCTGACTCAGACGATGACTGTGAGCCTGTCAAGATTGCCAGTCAAGGACGTCTCAGCCAGAGCATTCGTTGCAAGTACACATACACTAAGGAGTGCAAGGGGAGGATTCGTGCTGACAAGAGCCGGGAAAGTTCATGGAAACAAAACAAAAATGAGTGCACTGATCCCAAGAAAGTTTTGGATGCCTCTTCATCCTTGATAAAAGACAACCCTGGTCACCAACGGCTCAGGAGACGGAGCAGTAGGTCCTCCACAAGTAGTGAACTCAGCACATCAATAAGTATTTGCAGCGATAGCATTGGCAGCCCGAAAAGTACTGATCATACAGATTCCGACTCTGAGAAACAAATAGAAGTAGAGAGGAAAGATCAAGACTCTCCTGAACAGAATGCGTACGAAGAATCACCAGCAAGGATCCGAAAAGAGTCTAGCACATCACTGGCACTGACCTTTACGAAAAATACAAAAAGGTACAGCACTGATAAGATACTACTCACTGAGCACAAGGATCGGTTCACTACTTCAAAATGTTCAAGTATTATCTGTAAGACTGAAGAGACTGCATCAGAGCACACAATGACTAAAAGTACTGTCAGCCTTGCCAGATTCAAAACCACCAGAGTAGAAATAGAGGAAAAAGGGGACCACTTCGGGTTTGAGGCAGGAATTCTTGCAACCACAGAAGAGCCATTCAAAAAAGATTACCCAAAAAATATCACATCACCAAGAGGGTCTGGTATAACACCAAATTCAATGGAAACCACCAACAATAGAGATTCTAGCCATGTTTTTAAACTAAAAAAAGATGCTGTCTCATCAAAGGGTAAATCCCACAAGAAAAGAACAAATAGTTCTGAATTGTCAGCACCCATTTTTGAGAAAGCCAGCAATGACAGCATATCGAGTGAAGAAGCCAGCAGAAGCTCAAATGACCTATTCCTTGACTCCACACCTCTCTGCAGTTCACTTGTGGACAAAGTCTGTTTATCACCTTCAAAAGTCCATGATGCTACTGCACTAAAGAATGGGCAATGTCTCAATCCCTATTCTTCAGAGCACGATCAGAGTCTCATAAAGTCACCCCTTTCTTTTGACACAGCGTCAATGTTTGGTGACCTTTCAGTGGGAGGTTTTGAGAGCAATCTTTATCCAGATATTCAGATTCCCAAAGAGAGCTTTAGTCCTCTGGAAACCACAACAGATAAGAAAGAACTTTTTGAGACATCATTCTCACCATTCTTGGAGCAGAGAGACTGGAATCTGATGGTGGATGTTACTCCTGTGCTGCCAGATGAGATTTCTCAGTACAAAGAGGACTCTGACTCGAATGATAAGACCAATTTTAACCATGTCCCATTTGCTTTGCCAGAGAAATTAATGGACTACAATCCAAATCTCAACAGTAGCGTGTCAGTTGATGATCTGGAAATAAAAAGGATAGTTACAGAGCTTGAGAGTCAGTTGCAAACAGCCAAACTCAGCAGCCCTCCACCATTAGACAGTGAGCTTCCAAAACCGTTAACCATAAGCAAATTCTCTCCACTGAGACTTGACCCTGACAGTGAAGATGAGGACAGTAGCTTGGAGATTAACTGTTCCTCAGAGAACTTGCAAACTGTCAGACCAGACTCACAATCAGCGCTGTTCTCAGAACCTGACTTACCATGGTCTAGTCCGCTTCCATTTGGACTGATGTGTGGACAACAAGGTCTTCACACGCCAACACATTCCTCTACTATCAACACACCAACTGATTCAGAACATGACCATTTGGATATAAAGGACAGCATGGGGCTCACTGTTTTGAACGAAGAAAATGGTTCACCTATGCATCCAGATGACAAAACAGAGAAGAACGACTGCATAGATAAGTCAGAGGAGATGCTTGAGCATGAAATTTACAGAGAAAATCTGATGAAAAGCTTGGAAGTGATCTCAGATTCTTTGTCTTCAGGTTTTACATCACCCCAGTCGTCTCCTAATCAAGAGAATGTGGTTCCTGAAGAACATGAAAAACAAGACAATGGACACTCTGAACAAAATGTGTCTGAGCATATAGAATCTACAAACACAAAGTTCTCAGTGGAGACATATAACACAAACACCGCTAGACTAGAAGAGACAACCAGTGACATTTCTGGGTCAGATAACAGAACAAAGGTCTGCATAAATGAGACTAGTAATGACACTCTTCATGATGAATTAGTAGCTAATGAACAACAGCTTGCGGAGAGTTCCTTTGAGAGTCCACCAACTACATGCGTGAACTCAAATGAAATCGATTCGCAGAAGTCTTCGGCCTCCATATATGAACACAAGGGTGAGTCCCATGTCAACCAAACTGAAATTGCTGAGTGTGATACACAGTTTGATATTAAGGACTCAAATTATACTATGCAAAATTCAGACTTCTCCAAAATATTCCACTTCTCAGCATCCCCTACCATACCTAAAGATGAAAATGCCCTGTGTGTAGAAAAAATACAGAAATGTGATGAAGATTCAGCTCTAATTGCAATGCCAGAATCAACTTCTGAAGACAATAAGGATGCAACAGGCTGTCCATCTGATACAGATATATATCAACCCATTTTAAGTATCACATCTCCTCATTGTGAAGATCAATTGTCAAACCATTCACAATTAATTCATACACAACAGTTGGTTTCTCCTAAACATCTTCCTGTAGTTCAAGATGAACATGAATGTATAGACCGTGTGGAGAGAGCCATGCCTGATATGACATTGTTTTCTGTACAATCAGAATGTCAAGATAATCAACAAAAGAACACTGAGCAGAGTCCTCAACTTCTTATTTTGACTCGGGCACCAGAGTTTTCTTACATGTCTATCCAAAGCCCTACTGAGCTGAGAGATAATGGTCCACAACCAAGCACAGTTACCTCTTCACTAAGTAAAAGCAGACCAGCCCTGGAAGACAATAACTTAGATCACATAGATATTGGCAAGTCAGATACTTTTGGTACAGCAACAACAAAATTAGATAATTCATTTAATCCCCATCTGGATTTTGTAGAAATTACAGGGAGTAATATTTCTAGCCCTGGAACACTGTTGGCTGTGGACAAAATCTCAAAACAACCTTTTTCTGAGCATTCTGGGGCAATGGATAACTCTGAAGATGATTTGAAACTCAGCCCCCTGAATTACAGTGAAACGTGTTTCAGTGAATACAGCTTAACCTCTAAAGGTTCAAACAAAGGAAATGACCAGCATAATATAAAATCAAACTCTGCAGACAGTTACATTATCAATGCCTGTGCTTTCTCTCCTGATAAACCATTGTCATCCAGCCCAACATATAATTCAAATGAACAAGAGCCAAATATTCAGGGCCATCTGACTGGACTTGATATACCCGAAACCTCTATAAATAATAAACAAATTGATATCAAATATTCAAGTGTCTCACATTCCTGCAGTAGTTATGTTGAGGAAAGCAGTACAATTATCTCTGAACAAGTCTCAAAGCTTGGCCAAACTGACATGGATGGTAGTCACCTTCCACCTGAAACTGTTGATTACATGGATTTGCACATCAAATTTAACAAGAAAGCAGATTCTGAAAAGCTAGATCAACAGATGATCATCAATGAGCATGATGCAATGCAGAGGTCAACAATGTCAGATGTTAAGGAGATACCTAAACCTCCGATACAATATGCAAAAGCAGCATCCATGGGACTCACATTCACATCTGTCCAAAACGAAGGACCAAGTTTGAAGTCAAATGAGACAAAAACATCACAGAAAAAGGGTGGTACACAGAATGCAGTTCAAGGAAAATTTCAGTGTGAAATATGTGCAATGTTCTTTCGAACACAACCTGGACTTAAAAGACATAAAGCCATGAAGCATGTAGTAAAGGCTGAAGGAATTTCTCCAACCGAAAATATAAATATGAGCAGTCAAATGTTCATGCCCATTTTAATGCCAAACCCAACGGAAAAAGCACTGAAAGTTAGCATGAATGTTTTAAGTCCAACAGTTCTTCCACATCCAAACAGAAGTGAAATCTCAGATGGACAAGAACAACAAGCAGATCCACATTTGATCCTTCAAGGGACTGCTAGTGATTCTGATGTTTCAGAGATCACAGGAAGTTGTGATATTGATCAGAGAACTTCTCTAAATGAAAAAGCAGATAACAGTAACAGCATTGTGGACATGAGCAGTGAAATGTTTGCTCCAAAACCGGTAAAGCAAGACACTTTTTCAGATGAAATACTCAGAACTCTTCAAACAGATATATTGCAGACTATTTCTCCAGCTTTTCACTCAATGGTACAATCAAACTGTTCTAAGTCACTTGAAAAACAGGTCCCAAATGGCAGTCACAGCTATCATGAAGTAAGTGTGATGGAGGAACAGAAGAACATGCTAGTAACCAACAGCAGTGAAGAGCAAATGGAAGAAACGTCTTCTTCCATAGGGCATTCTATATTGCATAAGGAAGGAGACACATATGACATTAACAAAGTTGTGACAAAGCCAAATTATGTTCAGGCAGAAGATATCCACTATGCACTTAGGGATTCTTCTGTTGATATCAAGCGTGAGAACACCTGTTCTCCCGCAGAAGATAGTCATGCACTTACTGAAACTTCGGGAATAGAACCTGATCTCAAGGCTTTTTTTGATGATGAAAGCACTTTTTCTCAATTATTCCCAAGAAATGATGACAGGAAAAGAAAGAAATGTGCAAGGGTCTATGGTAAAAGCAACAAAAAGCAAAAACAACTCTCCTGTTTTATTTTAGACTGCCCTCCAACTGGTGCCTTTATTGATAAGTATGAGGACTCTGAAGAAAACAAGATGGGGTGTAAGTTTATCAGTGACATGAATGACCCTTGTGAATATGAAACCATATTGACCCCCAAAAGCTTAGTCAAGAGTTATATGGAGAATGCATGTCATTCAAAAGATGACCTAATGGATAGCCAGGCTGGTTATGAGGAAAATGTAGAAACTGGCATTAAAGAATTCTTATGTGAAAAAGAGGGCATTATCAGACAACCCTTAGAGCATCAGGATGACTTGCATAATTGCATGGTGTCAGAGAACACAGTTCCTCAAGAAGATTGTGAACCAGAGGATCCTGCTATAGCCTGCCCTCTCCAAATGGTCTGTGTTCAAGATAATGCCTCTTGTTCGCTAAGCACTGAGATACCTAACCTTAACACTACAATCCAGATTCCTGTACCATTTTTTGAGCCTGAGAGAGATATGCCTTTGATTGAGACCATTGCAAGCACAGAACTGAAAGACCCTGAAAGACCTTGCAAAAAGCCTGTGGAGCGGAAGTGTAGGAAACGCATTGAAACTGGACTTAAACCTAAAGACAAGCAATACAAATGCAAAGTGTGCTTTACATGGTTTCTCACCTTAGGTGAGCTCGACTTCCACAAGCTCTCACACAATCCATCACCTCCCCCAACTTGCTATATGTGTGTACAGCGCAAGTTTAGCTCACGAGAACAACTAAGGGACCATCTCAGAGAGAAACATGCCAAAAACAAAGCAGGTGTTTGGACTTGTGGCATGTGCTTGAAAGAAATTTCAGATGTCTGGATGTACAATGAACACTTGCGTGAGCATGCCACACAGTTTGCACGAAGAGGCCAGTCTCAGAACTCCCTCTTGGACATGCCTGGGTGTTTCATGCAGGAAAACGCTGTGAAGAACTTCATATCTTCAATAATGCAGCATCGACCCAGCAGAGTGACAAAAGGAGACAATCTCAAATCCTCATCTAAGGAAGAGAGAAGAACATCTTTAGATGTTAATGGACAAGAGTTGAAGGGTCCAGAGGAGTTTGATTCCATAAGTCTGAAGACTAAAACGAGTATCGGGGGAGGAAGTAAACACTGTGCACTGACAACGCTTGAGGTTTTACCAAAAGCAGAGACTCCTTCCAAAAATGCTGAGATGCATCCTAATTGCAAAGACCCTTCAAGGGACTGTCACCACTGTGGCAAGCAGTTTCCAAAGCCCTTTAAACTCCAGCGTCACTTAGTTGTTCACAGCTTGCAAAAGATTTTTCTTTGTCACAAATGTCCATTGTCCTACCAAGAGGCAAAGGAGCTTAAAGACCACCTTAAAAATGAACATGAGGACACAGATGAGCCAGACTCAAAGCATACCACACTCTATACTTGTGAACTCTGTGCCGATGTCATGCATGTCATTAAAAAGTCCTTCATCTGCAGTACCTGCAACTACACGTTTTCAAAAAAGGAACAGTTTGATCGTCACATGGAGAAGCACCTTGCAGGAGGAAACAAGATCTTCAAATTCAGGGGAGTTATGAGACCTTGCAAGCCTTTTAATTCAAAAAATGATATGTCTGACGTGCCACCAAGCAAGAAAAGGAAGGCAAAAGAGAGCAGCTTGGACATCACAGTATCACACATGCAAGGCATCAAATCAGTGTTACCAATCATAGATGACACTGCACAGAATAGTAAGGAGGACCATTCTACTGAAACAAACAATACCAGTGTGAAAATTGAGGATGTAGCTGAGGACTTCCCTGTAGTTGACAAGGACATTATAAAGTGTACAGTGCAAACTGATACAGCAGAACAGAGTCTTTCAACAGAGTTGAAGAAAGAGGATGAAAGCTCTTCTCCTTGTCATGGAATCCAAGCAGATGAGCTCAGGGAGGTCAGTGCAACTGACAAACAAGCTCTGACAGAGATTTGTGATGTTAAAATAGAAGACGACTGTTGCACAATTCCAACAACATTGTTAGATTCAGAGGTTAGCATTGCAAGCATTTCCAGACAAAATGAAGATGGGGTGGAGACGAACCCTACAGAAAGCCTTGAAAATGCAAGTGAACAAGGGGAAACAACAGACTTCAGTGTCTGCACCATTCAAGTATGCAGACAAACAGATATAAGTTTACCAAAGCAAGACATGCAAGGATTCTCATCTTGTAATGACTTTGAAATCTCATCTGTGAAGCCATCTTCATACGAGACAAGCTACTTGAATCAGGAACAAACAATTGAGACTTTATTCTCCATCAACAGAATTGAGAATAAACAAGATGTTCACACACATGACAGTGAGCAGCCGGCTACTGGCCAGGCTAAGCACGTAACTATGGTCAAATCTGAGGAAACTTTGAAACAAAGTCTGGAAAATAACCCAAGGTGCCTTAGTACCACTGATTCTGCATGTCACACCAGCAGCTCCAATACATGTGAAGATAAGGACTCAACCAAACAACAAAAGAAGAGGAAAGAACTTAAGACATCGCACAGCTCTCAGAGAGCACCATCTCCTACTGCAAGGGAAAATCTGGGCATTGACCTAAGAGTTAAAAAGAAGTTCAGACCTAGCAGGTGTGAAAATATCGATGGGCAAAGGAAAACCGATCTTCCCAATGACTATCCAGTGCTGACATCGGTAAAGGAGGACACAGTCAGCAACAAACTAATCTCCAAGCATAAAATAGGATCTTCCAATCTGGGCCTTCACCTAAAGAAAGGTCCTGTAGAGTTCTCACCCAAAAAGGTTGAGATTGTTCGCCACTTCAACGGAGATTGCAAAGGGAAAAAGAGCATTCCTAGGAGACCCATTCATTCCCCTTCTTCAAGGGTCTCCACCCTGAACAACTCATTTAATAAATCACGGTCCAAGCCAGGGGTCAGATCCATGGAGACTCACTCATATCGTACTGCAGAGTCACAAAACAACCTCCTGAGCCAGCTGTTTGGCCAAAGACTAACTAGTTTTAAAATTCCTTTAAGGAAGGACACGTCTGAATCTATTAATTAAGGATTAAATGGATGCTATTAACGAGGAGGTATTTAAGTGATCCACTAGGCATGTTATTCTTGAGACTAGGATTGTATGGCCCTCCTCTGTGAAATCATTGAACTCCTTGTTTAGTCACTTTATCGCATTCCTCTTGTAAATGTGTATTTACATATATGTGAAGACCAATAACAAAATGTATGAATATAGGATGAATTTGTTGGTTACAAATGAGTTTCTCTATTTTATAGCAGAGCATTATCTCTAAGAGAGTGTATTTCATCAGCAGCAAAGAAAGGTTTTCGGAAAAGAGTTTACTTGAAAATGAACCGAGAATATTTGAGTTCCAAAAAAATGCATGACACTTTTTACATTAAATGTTCTTCGATGTTTTCCAAGCAACCGGACCAAAAGACATCCTAAGTCTGTATCATGTCAATGTGCGTATTGTATATGCTTCAGAGAATTACTCCTTCATACTCTTTTACTTTACTGTATTGCAAAGACACTCATTAGTATTAGCTTTTGTATCATCACTAATTGGTGCTATTTTGTTATTATTATTATTATTATTTGTGTAATGTGAACACAATGTCTTATAACTGAAGGGAGCATGTAGCAATTACACTCATCATTGCTGGTACTCAACAGTTTTAGAGTAAATGACACAAAAATACTGTGTAAGGTCAATCAAAAAGAAAGGGTTCATTTGTGTCTTCATTTGATGTGTTCAGAGGAGGGCAAGGAAAAAGCCTTTTCCAAAACTGAATTTAGTTTCATTTCATCAATAATATGAACTCAGGTGCTATTATTGCGCATGAAACCCTTAGGAATTCTTCCCATGCACTGATGTTACAATACACAAACCCCACACATGATCAACTCTAATTTCCCCCCGTTCTTTAATTATTACTAATTACTAGAACAAAAGGTGCTTTGTCATGTTTATATGTATCTTATATTGTATAATATTGTAGGTTTATCTTTTCCAGTGCAATGCATAATGTCAAAGTTCTATTTTAATAATGTGCAAAAGATGAAGAGAAAAAGGAAAGGAAAATACAAAGCCTACTGAAGGCTTATGAGTGGATCACAAAGTGCATCATATAAACTTGGTTATTAAAGAAAAATATTTGCATTAAGCCTTTTGTGTCTTTGTCCTCTCTGATGGTTTCCTTTGTTTCAATTTAATAGCTCCACAGTATGAAATATGTGCTTATAATTGCTTACAGTGTTTAATCCTGAGAGAAATTTCTCTAAATACAATGTGGATGAATGAACTGTGTGCAGCGTGTGATAAGAAATGGAGAATACGGCTTTGTTTTAATCAGGAAAGACCTGCACTGTGACTTTTGAATTCACATTTAATGTTCAATTTTAACTGACATGAAAATGAATAGGTGAAGATCATAGAGCCTTCAACCTGTTTTAGCACAGAGAATGACAGCTTTGATCAGAAATAAGACATGACATCCTGAAACAATCGTGCAACAAATATAAACATATACAGTGGAGTCCAAAACGAAGACCATAACCAAAAAATGCGTCTATTTTGAATTTTCAATTCCATAAGTATAACAATTTGAGCTGATTTAATGTTGAATTTCTAAGTATTTGGTTTGTCTCCTTTTTCTTTAATGACAGCAGAACTCTGATATCAAACTGATATGAACTGCCCTTAACAAAAATATATTGCAGTATATTGGAAAATATCATGTAATATATTAGGCATATATTCTTATATATGGGATTTAATATTTATTTTTTCCAATATATTGCAATATATTGAAAGCGGCAATCATTTGTATATTTTGTATATTATATATTATATAATATATGTATAATCAATATATTATTCAATGTATTCAAATATATAATATATTAGAAAATAAAAAAGGGAAAATAATAAATTACAATATATCACAATATATTTTAAGATATATATTGGTAAATATATTTTCCTTTCGTAAGGGTGCTGTGTATGTTTGTTGTGTAAAACCTTGTGATCATATTATTCAAGTAACCTATGATTTGAGAATGTTCTAATAACATAGTTTGAGTTCACTGTTCAAATGTCACTGATTTGCTCGACTGATTAGCAATCTAGAGATTCCACTTAATTTATCACTTCATTTTAGAAAGTTTCTTAAAATCCTAAACATATATATATATATTTTTTTTTTCAGTTTTAAAAAAAGTTTACGTTTAAATTCAAATTCAGAATCCACATTTTTCAGTATGGTCTTTGACTTTCGAACACCGCTGTATTTATACATTCATTTTAGAACTTTCAAATCCTGAAGCTATTCATTTATTTTGATAGGTTTTCTCCGGTAATTCCAAACAATGTTATGAGAATATTGTCAGAAATATTTTTTTTTATTTTTTTTAGTAAACAGTAACGCCGTTGCTGAAAAACAATGTCACATCATTTCATAATCATTCATACACAATAGCATAATAATTACCCAAACAAGTTTCTACTGGTTATGCAAATGCACATTGCAAACAACAGGAAATAAAGTTTCGCTGTTTGATTACGTTACTTATTTGCTCCTCAGAAAAGGAATAAAACAGGCAATCATTTCAAGCCGATTCATCACTGTGTGTTTAGTGGCTTATATCCCTACATGAGCTTTGTTCAACTTCACATAGGAATAAAAAGCCATAAGACACAACAGCAGTAAAGGAGCACGGCAGCGAGGGAAGTCCCTGGCGTTCAACAAAGATGTAGGGGCCCATATCTGAGGCACCTGGTAGAAGAAAGAAACAGGAAGGAAAAAGATTGATAACTTGGAAAAGGAGATGACAAAGCTAAGCAGGCAGAAAGACAGATATTATAGTGTGAAATTGATATTATGATCTCAGCTATCATAATGTGTGACAGCAGGCGTCAAGAGCGAGGCATTTCCAAGACATTTACATCTCTGTGAGGTCTAATGTGTTAATCAATCACTACAAATATCATATGCGATGCACAAAAAAAAAAAAAAAAAAAAAAAAAAAGAAGCTTCTGTAGCTGTGAATCATGTAATTGCCACTGATTACTCTTTTGGCTTTAACCAAATATTAAATGTTAATTTAACTATGCAAACAGTTATTAGCTAAATTATTCTGAGCAAATTTTACCACAATGCAAGGTGCTTATTAAACTACAATAACTGAATGCTAATGAATGAATTTACATGCAGAAAAAAAAAAAGTGGCAAATGGTCAGGGTGGCTGATTTGCATTATTGACTGTCAATCACTCCTGAAAAAGATAAATTTTCATTGCGTTTTCTCTCAGTGCTGTTTGTTGGTGCCAAGCAATAATTGTGCAGCTCCTTGTCAGGGCTGTTCTGATCATTTCATCTCAGAGCAAATCTCCTGGGAGACAGGACAGCTTTGCTCTTTGAAGTGGAGTGACATTATCATTGTGGCTGGTCCTGAAAATAGCATCAGTTTCGCCATACTGCCACTCACAGAGGGCTGAAGATCAGGACCAGATAGAAATGGCCGACTGGTCAGCGGTAATGACATGGACTCTAAAAGGAACAGAGGCCATCTTCAATCTCACCTTTCAATCCCAGCAACCCCCAGTCCCTATTCAGCAGCGTATAGTGCCACTCACAGCTTTTGTCACTGTGATGGAAAATTACTGGGAATCCCATCACATTGCCCCGATGTCAGAGATGGAGAGCGACAGCAGGAGAAAGTGGTAAATGGGACTCTATTTGGTTCGGGGAGAGCTTTCGGCTCCCTGTTCCACAACACAATGTTTAACAGAAAAAAGTCATTTCGCTGTTAATTTATGACTCATTTGGGGGATAATACCAGGCTGTCATCCATTTACAAGTGTAACAGGTAAAGATGATTCGATGAGAAGGTTCCCCAGGCTTCCCAGTGCCGAAAAACAGGAAAGGCGACACAGGTAATGCCTCTGATGGAGGATGCCCATGTGTAAACCAGCATGAGTTATGATTAGGTTTTGTCAGTATCAAGGAATGAATGAAAAGCCAGCACCACAAGCCACCAGCACTTCATCATAACAGCAAATAAATGACAAATCTAAATAAGTCCCACTGCCGAACTTAAGTGTGCTTAATTTATATTAAAAAAAAAATTATGAATATGAACAGACTTATGATGTTTAAATATATTTTATATATTTACATACAAATGAACTATAGAACAGTAGGAAAATGTTCTCATTGCTTTAGAATGCCTAATTTAATGTACGTAATCACTTGCATGTTCCAGTAAATAAATGTAACCCAGTTTTTATTTCTTTAAAACACTTTAGGGCTCTCACGATTTCTTGATTCACGTCAAAGTTCTCGATTTTCCTGAGAAAATCCTCAACTGCACTTTGCCAGTGTCGTGTAACTGGCAGAATACCAGAATTGGGGCATTTCACAGACAAGAATCCACAAAAATGCATTATTAGACTATTTTCCAATGCTGCATGACATATTAAACCTATTTAGAAATCAAATTTACAAATGCTATGATTCAATTAAATATCCGATGCAGGTCTGATATATGTGCTTTAATTATTTACATGTGTGTAGGTTACGTACTTTGCCTTAAGTACACAGTAAATGTTGCTCCACATTAATTTATAATTTGAGTGAAGCATCTCATTTCGGCATATTGCTGCGAGTTTGCATTATAACATTTATCTGGGAATGCAATGTGCACCAACTGATCAGATTTGTAACCATTTCTAAAACCTACGTAAACACGGGATAATACATCAATATTCAAATAAAAGCTTAAACTTTCGATTTGAGTTTCCATGTTTTGATGCCCACATATTTATCAAGAAAATACAGTGGCTGTAGCACTTCTGTTGTAAAGAAATGGACAAATATTAAAGATTAAGAAGAAAAATTTTGTTTAGTCAATATTAATCAAGGATTAGATTGTGCAGTAAAGTTTAAAAACAATCGTCAGGCAGTTGGCGCCCTCTGCAGCCATTTATTTGAACAAATAATGTAACAGCTCTATTGTTTATAATACATCATGTATTGTTGTATATTACTTGATTTTGAAATTACACTGAAACTGATTATAATTTCATCTTTGCTATTAAATATGTATTTTAAGTAATTTGAAAGGCTATGGTTTTGCAATTTTTATTACCACACACACAAATTTTTTTATCAAATTACTAGATTAATCGTCAGAATGAGATTACTCAATTACCTAAATAATCATTAGTGACAGCCGTATATCACTATATCCTAAATGCATTTTTTCTTCAGTGGATGATGCTATAATATAAATTTGGATGTCACCCAGCCCAAAGCTCTTCAGATGTCTGTGAGAGGTACCAGTTTCCAACACATAGGAGGAGCCCTCACCCCTAGGAGGCATTCCTTATGCCCAAAGGAAGCACCCTGTATTGCCATGCTCGACCCTCAAATGCAAATCGACGGAATAGCCTGTGTCGTGGAAGGATCGAAAAATGAAAGTAAACATCTTTCAGGTCAACCGCTGCAAATTAGTTTGTGAAGGGCAGGATTAAAAACTCAAAACCAGAATTGGTTGAAGGCCACAACCTTTCTTGGGCACGATGAAGGAAGCGCTGTAAAACCCTGACTCCATCTAAGCTGGAGGGACCAGCTCGATTGCATCCTTTGCTAGCAGGACAGCAACTTGGGACATTGCCTTGCAAACTGAATCACATAGCCAAGTCGGACTGTCCGAATGAGCAAATGGGATGGGTTTGGCAGCGCAAGCCACGCCCCCAAGGTCTGTGACATTTGCACTTAAGGAACAATTGACATGTCCGCAGTGGTGCAGCAGGAACAACTGACATGCCCACAGTGGTGGGAAGTCATGCTAGGTGGCCCAGAAGGCATTGTGCTCTGGCTCCTCACAGCAGGACTCCCCATGTCCCCGGAGGGACTGGCCAGAGATGCGTGGGGAGGCGTTGCATCCCCGAACCTCGATCTCTTCTGGGCGGCTGGGCGATGGGGGGCTTTGTGGATGAGACTGAGGAGGTAACACTTCACCCGGAGGAAAAGGAAACTGCTCTTTCTTTGAAAATGTGGATACCAAAGGCCATTGGGCCAGCAGCAGAATGGAAACCAAAAAAAAAAAAAATCAAGGTTTCTCCACCCGGCCCTCCTCCGGGGGAAGGAATGGTGCTGTCCTCCTGTTGAAGAGCAGTTCCTGGTCTCTCCAGGACATCCTTGTCAAACCCGCTTCATCGTCTGCTTGGAGGACTTAGGGGTCAGCTGCGACACTCCTCGCGGGGGCTCGATGCCCTGTTCTCTACGGGGTTTCAGCACAGTGCGGAGCAGCTCTGGAGGCTGTAGGAGGGTGCCCTTGAGGCGTGGCCCGTGGTGGAGCAGTGGAAGCTGGAGGATCACGCAGGATGTGCTGGATTGCCTCGGTTTACTGTTACATGTTTTAACACCACCAAGAACAGCCTCTTCTTCAAATTTATGAAAGAAATCGCCTAGTGAATGCTGAGATGTCTTCATCCACTCAGCTCAGAAGCAAAAATCTAACGAGTGGATACACCTTTCGCCTATTTATACCCGTATGCACGGGGAGTGGTTCAGGTATGCAAAATCCACTAGCCAAATTTAATTGGCATTTTCTCTTAATCAGAGAGGATTCGGGCTCCCAAGTAAGACCCTGTATGCCATCACAACGTAACTCATAGTGATCGACAGTGACATAGTGATAGGGAACTACTATTATCACAACCAAGGTTATATTTTTTTCAGCACAGGTAACTGAGAATATCTTTAAAATGTATAGTCTTTATAGAAAGACTATTTTCAAAGCTCCACACCACATCCCTGCCAATCTGATCCTCATTGCTTTGTGAGTTTTAGACTCGCCTGTCAGCAATAGGAGCAAAACCATTAAAAGAGACAAAAAGTATGAGTGTGGTAAAGATGGAACAAGTGATAGTCCCTCAACAGCCTGCGCAGTCAAACTGTTCCTCACTGTTTATTCACAGCTTTGAGAAGTTGTTTCTTCATCACAGGGCTTTGAAAGGCACATCTGAAGTACAATGACGTTCTTTTGAAATCTCGAGCAATCTTGCAGGTCGCATTAGATGCCACCTGCTGTCAGCACTCGCTGCAGCAAACCAAAGGAGTCCTTGATCTCCTTGAAACAGAGCTTGAGTGCATGTCAGTCATTTCAAAACATGCAGTTGAAGAGACCATGTAAGTGGCAGACGGTTCACTCAAGGTCTCGGTTTAATGTTCTACACAGATATTAAAATGATTGCGGCTGCACCCCAAACAAACCAGGTGGATATCAGGCCAGGTGACCTCTGAGATTGGGGTGAGTGCAAAGTAGATCTGTGTAATGAGTTGCCGACCCTGACACCATCATCTAGCATCGGTTGTGCATTTAGATTGGCCAAGGTACGCACTGATGAGCTCTCAAATAGTTCCTGCAGAAAGTTCAGTGGAAAACAAGCCTTAAGCCCGAGGGTACAACTCAATTAATTATTAATGCAGTGTGTCATAAAGTGCAGGATAAGACTCGAAGGGAAATGCTAAACACCTCAAAGCTAGAATAATACCTCTGCTTGGGTTCTCTGTGATTTGGAATACAATTAAAAACTCAATTTTAAAAGGTTTGCGACAGTAATAATGGCATAAGATTAATTCGGAATTGGAGAAATGGCCGTTTATGGCCATCAGACATTTCTGGCTTGTTAGCAGTGCGGTTTATTCTCCTCCCAGAGGTAATATGTCATACTTCATTAATTCTTAATAGACATAGCCTGAAACAGTGCAACTATTCATATTTCACCACTGCTACATCCTCTCCTTATCTGTCATTCCCCCAAGGCGTTTTTTTGCCCCAGTGTGAATCGCGGTTTGCCCTAGCATTGCATGTGTCTGAGAATAACAGAATGTGCGTATGTGAGAGAGAGAGAGATCATAATTGACAAGGGTACAGCCCGCTAACAGACAACTTAAAATGTCAGGGAATCCAACTGCCAGGCTCAGAAGTGACACGGACTGTAGCGGTGCCATATTTGATGGTAAATCCCAGTGCTGGTTGTGACTCACTCAGATTAGCGATGTGATTCAGGGTAGACGTCAAACTACTGAGGACGGGCTGACATTTAATTACATCAATTACAAAACTGAGAGCGTTAGAGTGAATGAGCAGCTATTGATGAACAAACACCGCTGGCTCGGATTAGAAGCCAATTCGACATGCTAGATAAACAGTCAAGAACTGAAAAAAAAAAAAAAAACATCTGTTTGTTGTTCGCATCAATCTTTTTAACTTTTTCTTGACTTAAAATATATATATATTTATCAAAATATATTAAAAAAATACAAAATACATGAAAATAGGATAAATGTTTTTACTATATTCAAATATGTATTTAGATATTTCCCAATTTATTTAATTTAGATATAAATTATATTGATAATATATAGATTTAATATATATTTCAAATGTATATAATAACAAAATGTTACATATTTATCTAAAATGTAAAAAAAAAGCATTAACAAAAAATAAATATTTACATTTAATATTATTACTGTCATTCATTTATTTATTCATTTTATTCCCTTAATTTTTCTTTTCTATGTTAAATAAAGAGGTACCTGTTAGCATGCTGGATCTAGTCAATGAGTATAGGCTAAATATAAAATACTGAAACATGACACCCAGCTGAAAGTTACAAATGATTTACATTCATTGTTTGTGTCTCTATACACCAGTGAGAAAACTGGAGTGCACAGAATTCACAAACACATTGCCGGACAACCATGTATATATATATATATATAGTCATAGAATAAAACCTCTTGCTTTTTTAAACCTTAAAAGGCCTTTTTGTTTAACCACATGCATCAAATGTAGAGTCACTATATTACTATTAACAAGAACAAAAACAGCCAGAAACTTAACAAATCCAATAACACATTACTGATAGTTTCACACATACACAAATACACTACTCACTCAACAGGACAACATAAACATTTAGAGCATATTTAACAGCATCTGTGATATCTGATTAAACCATCTGTTGCTGTTTTGACATAAATATTAACGACTTCCACCAACTGCTGACCTAAAACGATTCCGAATAGACAACACTCAAACTAGTCACTGACACAGATAACAGCATGATCTCATTGAGAAGAAAAAAGGGACCTTTGATACACACCTGTGCCATCCACCATCACCACTCGCCTTCCCTCTGTGTCTTCCCTGTCTTTCATCCCTCCCCCCTCCCACCCTGTCTCTCTCTCTCCATCGGAAATGAGGAATGAGTTGGTGAGTCTTCGGCTCAGTGAGGTACAGATTGGGGCTCAGCTGCAGAAACTGACATCATCCTTACAAGAGCGCAGGTTTACCCCTCCCGTACTCTCTCTCTCCCTCGCTCAGTCTCTCTCTCTCTCTCTGTTTCCCCCCGACCCCCACTTGTGTCATCACCAAGCCCTTCCTCGTAAAAGACATACATTGATTACAGAAAATAAGAAGCAAATTCGCCCGTCTCGGCTGTTGCATCTCAAACCTGCTTTAAATTCAAAGTCTCCTAACACGGGATCAAGTCACATTAGCATGTTCCCCGCATCCACAGGTTTGGGAACTCAAAGTGCGAGGGGTTTACACGTGCTGCCCGAGAGGTTATTAGAGACTGGTGACCAGGATCTCGCTCGAGAGCTACGTTTGCCAATGCGCAAGCACACGCACACATATCTCTATCACCTCTCCCTCCCGCTGGAATTTTCCTGTCCCAAGTCATTTAGTTTTTCATTTATCATTGTAAGGTAAGACTGTGGCAGCTGTTATTAAAATAGATTGCCTCTGCTAAAGCGCCGTAATGCGGGTTGAGTTAAGAGCCACATATACGGCCGCCTAAGTTTGCATACTGTAAATATGGACATATGCGCTATACACATATGAATGCATCAGTATTCCCTGAGAGGAATTAAATGGAGGGAAAGGTGACAGCAAGTTAGGTGTGTTTTCTTGGTTGTTTATGCCACCAATAGAGGCAGAAATGAAGATGACATTGTAAATTACCCTGCCAGTGTGGTAGACACAACTAAGCTTGGGCTGTTTTTTTTTTTTGTTTTTTTATCTCCACTTCAGTTTCTCAGGAGACTTGCATTCAGAATTCCTCCTCTTGTTTCCATAGTGACACTTTTCCCTCCTTTGTATAAGCATGTGCATTATGTGTTTCCGTGAATAGACGTTTCACAACGAGGAGCATTCGCTGGTGTTAATTACCGTAAACTGTTTTCATTAACAACTGTTACTATTTTTTTTCCATCTTTAGCCTTAATTAAATCACCCTGTAAAATCTGCATAATTATGATCTGACTGATAAAAGCTGGACATTCATGCTTTTTTTTTTTAAAACCGCCATCAAGCAGTCAATTTAAATTTGATTTGTAGAGCATTTATATAGTGTGGTATAACGTAACGCACAACACAGCTTCAGTTTCCTCTCTCAGTGGAAACTGCAACCCTATTATCTGCTACTCAGACCAGTGGGTGGTAGATGGAAATGCTCGATCACCTCAGTCAAACAAGAAGTTCTAATGATGAGCTCTTAAATTGTTCTCACAAAAAGATCAGCTGAAAAGTGTGAAGTTTGGGGTTAAAATTCAGTTCATTATTAATGTGCCAAAGAGCCGAGGTGAATTGCCCTTCAGAGCGAAATGCTTAGTAATTTAAAGTTACAAAAATGGTTATGAGAAATACAGCTAAATATGAATTAATAAATGTTGAAATTTCCACCTTAACTGGTTGATGTCAGTCACAATGTAATGGCCAAAGTAATAGTAACAGAGATTACTTATTGTTTTCTGTTACTGATTCCAAATTATGTGAGAAAATTTGTAGTAACATATTCCATTACATTACATATTTCAGGTAATATAATCACTTTTAGATTACTTCTGACCTCTCGTTTTTCACATTGATTTAAATAGGATATTCTTGTACCATATTGATATAAAAACTACAAAGAGTAAAAAAATATTGTGTGTGTTTTGTTCCTCATTTGCCTTCCTTGCCCTCATTTGGTCCTTCCTGTTCCCATTGTGTTAACTGAATTCCAGATGTTTCCTAGGTTGGTTCATTGATCCCAGGTGTGTCTCATCTTCTCAATGTCATGTCCAGTGTATAAATAGTTTTTCCTTGTTTTCAGTTCTTGCTCCGCTGTTAAACGTCAACTGTTCTGGCTCGGGGCCAACTACCATCGCCCCGTGGACCTCCCAGACACCACAGAACTAAATTGGAGGGAAGTCGTCTATCAGTGTCTGGTCCCGAGCCAGAACCAGTCCGCCACATCCGTGGCTCACCCAAGCCTGTCATCTGCTGATGTGGCAAGCCTGCCAGTCCCAAAGTTACTCCAGTTTCAGTCCTTGAAAGCGCCTTACAGCGCAAAAGCCCTAGAAGGGCTCTCAATTCCTAGTCAAGCACAGGAGGGGTGTTCCTGTTCCCAAGCACTTGTTCCCAAGTTAAGTCCAGGATGGGCTACTGATCCCCTGTTAAGCCCAGGGAGGGCTCCTGATCCCCCGTTAAGCCCAGGGTGGGCTCCTGATCCCCCGTTAAGACCCATACATTCCCCCAAGTATTTTGTTTTTGTTGGGGAGTAGGGCTCCAGCCATAGCGGCCGAGAGAGGGGCTGGGGCTGGTGCTCTGCCATGGCCTCTTGAACTGCCTGCTCTGCCATGTCGCCCTGGGTCTCCAGTTCTGCAATGGCCTTCCGGGTCTCCAGCTTCACCATTGTGCCCTGAACAGGTACTGCCCCAGAAGCCCACTGTCCCCTGCCTGTCCTGAAGGACTTCTAGAGTGCCCCAGCCCCTCCCCATTGGATGTTACACAGCAAGAGGACACGCCTTCCAGAGGGGGGCGTAATGTCAGACTCTATCCCATGTTTTGTGTGTTTTGCTCCTCATGTGCCTTCCTTTCCCTTATTTATTTACCCCACTCCCCATGGACCTCTTACCCCTTCAGCAGCGCTTGTCCTGTGTGGATGCTGGTTGATTCTACTCGGCTGTCTTACGGTGGTCCCAGCATGTCTTTCAGGATGCCGCCGAGGGATCAGCTGTTGATTGCAGAATTAGGGGATGGGCTATTGACCTCTTTGGATGAAGATTAGGTGGGGCTGCCTCCCTCGGGTGTTGTTGCCACTGACGAATTGGTCCCAGAGTTGTCGGCCATGCTTGTCCGGGCAGCTTTGAGAACCAGGTTGGAGGAGAAAACACTTCCCAGACATGAGTGCTCACAGCTGGATGATTGGTATCTCTATGTATGGAGTGGCTCACCACTGCGTTTTGCTCTGGTTCCTTTATTCCCAGAGGTGCATGAGGAAGTGATGTAGTCGTGGACAGCCCCATTTATGGCCAGAACCAGTTTGTCTCCTTCCTCACTACCCTTGATGGTGGGGTGGCTAAGGGATGCATTGACATTCCCCAGGAGAAGAGAGTGATTGCGGTGCACATGTACCGAAATAGTACTGACCCGAGGTCGATGCAAGAGCCGAGCAAGGTGACTGACTTCATGGGCAATGGAAGTCACAACGCAGTCCCTCTGGAAAGTGATGTCCACTCTGGTAGTCCAGGAGTGCAATCTCTGTTTCAGCATGGTTGAGATGAGAGATGTTGATAAAGTGTGCTTTCTTGACGCTCCCATGTTTGACACTGGCCTGTGTGGCAACGCTGTTGAGGGGTAAACCTCCACTCCGGCTCCGCCCCACGCTGAGACTACGTCGAGGCCCAGGCAGGAGAGCGGCGCCTCCGTGTCACATCCAACTGCTAAATCATCCAAGATGACGACAAAACAGTCATGACACGGGCAGCCTGGAGATGTGGGAGACTGCTCTTCAGGAGGTGGCATATACAGCACCACTTCTTTCCTCAAGACGAGGGCTAGGCAGCTAATCTTTTTATTCTGTTCAGCCACTGGCTCAATGGACAACGTTAACCACATTGTCAAAGAACAATTCCTTTTCCTCTGGGTTGCTAGTAGGGCTGGGGGATATGCAAAAAATAATTTCATATCACGATCACAATTCTTTGTAATGTTTATTTTACTATTTTGCAAGTTGTCTGAGAATTACAGCCAAACTAATTTCCCTATTATAATATGGAATTACATTTGCTTCAATAATAATGAACGTAACTTTATAAAACTGAACGAAACTTTTTCAGAAACTATCAAAAATATGCCATTGCAAAAGAAGAAAAACACAATGAAAATGAAAAAAAATTAACTCATTCGCACAAATTTAACAGGCTCTTCAAATATGCTTCATTCTTTGTTAATGTTTTTCAAAGATAATTTTTCGCTAATCGCTAATTGACACAAACCTCTCGTGGGGGCGGACTTAACAGTGATCTACTCTGATTGGAGAGTGAGCTTTTGATGGACAGGTGCTCTCTGACTGGGAAGTACAGACGTCACTCAGTGGCGCGCATATTGGAAATCTCTCGCGGTGATTAAATTTGGTCTCTACGCAAAAATTATTTTTCACAGACAAAGTGAAAGAAATTTATTTTAATATCATAAGGTTCTACCTGTAAAGAAGTGTATACAAAGATTTAAATCTGAAATTGATCTTAAATGCTCCTTTTGGTCGAGTTCTGAAGAAACTGTACACTTATTTTGGTCATGTCACTACACTTTGGGATGATATTGGTGTGTTTGTCAAGTGTAAGATTTTGCCAGGCTTCTCAGTACATATGAAAAACATTATATTTTGGTATTAAGACTCTGACCCCACAAACAAAAATATCATTTTTATTATTAATTTAAATTTTTTCATAAACAAATTTCACATTCACAAATGCAAATTCTCCAACTGTAAACTTGTCTTCTATGTTTTCCTTAAAAAAATTGAAAACTATTTAAATGTAATCTCAGTATCTACTATTAAGAAAGCTATGAGGACTGTTAGAATTTGCTCTGCCTTTGATCTCCTTGTGTAATTTTGTTTAGATTTTGGCCCGCTTTTCTTTAGTTCTATTTTCTTCTTTTTTTTTTTTTTTGTGGTTGATATTATGTGATGCATGTTTATACTTTTGTATGTTTTTGTTCTCTACATTAAAAAGCAAAAAAAGCTCTCGCAGTGATTTGCATGCATTACGTCGTGCCTTGTATTACTAAATATGTAAATAATATTTGACCTTCGATCGTCTCAGTGTGTAAAGATGAGCTCTCAGGAGACACGGAGTGGCATCATCTTCCTCCTCCGCTTGTCCTTCAAGGCAGCTTGAAGTAAGCTTGTGTTACTGAAGTAACCAATAACATCGATAAAAGTTTTTCATTGTACAGCGTGCTACAGTTTGTTGCGGGTTATTATTGTCATTCAATAACACAAGCTTACTTCAAGCTTCCTTGAAGGACAAGAGCTCATCTTTAAAGATTGAGATGATCGAAGGTCAAATATTATTTACATATTTAGTAATACAAATCAGCGCAAGAGTTTTCCAATATACGCGCCACTGAGTGGTGTCTGTACTTCCCGGTCAGAGAGCACCTGTCCATCAAAAGCTCACTATCCAATCAGAGTTGATCACTGTTAAGCCCGCCCCCACGAGAAGTTTGTGTCAAAACACCAAACGAAAAACTGCTATAAGCGAAATCTGTGGCAATGCATTCAGAATCCACGATTAGCAAAAACAAATTTTTGAAAAACATCAAAGAATGAAGCATATTTGAAGAGCTTTCATTTTCACTGTGTTTTTTTTCTTTTGTAATGGCATATTTTTGATAGTTTCTGAAAAAGTTACATTCAGTTTTACAAAGTTTAGTTTGTTTTTATTAAAGCAAATGTAATTCCATATTATAAAACAAAGCATTTCAAGATAACAAAAAAAAGTATGGCAGATATTTAGTCCAAAGAGTGCGAAGATAAAAATCTTTGTTCTTATTTTTTATAACAAAGTTAAAACAATGACAAAGATGCATTACAACTACACATAATATACAAATAAAACAAACAATGCTTTATTTTTAGGTACATAGGTGTATTTAGCAGGAGCATTCAAGAAAATAATAATAATAATAAAAAAAAATCTGTCAGCTGTCTGTCAATTCTGTAATAGTGTTTTATTTTTATACCACCATTAACTCAAAATGGGTTTTAAACCCGAATGACCAAAATGCTATTTTGAGGAACATGGAAAACCAAGCAGTTGTTGGTCCACGGTGACTTCCATAGTATTTTTTTGCTACTATAAAATTCAATGTGGACCAGCAACTGTTCGGTTACCCTATTCTTCTAAATATCTTCTTTGTGTTCAGCACAAGAAAGAAATTAACACAGGTTTGGGACAACGTGACTGAGTAAATAATGACAGAAATGAAATTTTAGGGTGATCTATCCCTTGACAGTAATGACAGTAGTCTGCATGTTTAATAGGCCTACTGTCCCTTAAAGACCTGCACGCATCTAACATACAGGAACATATACGTCTTTCTCTCAACTGTTTACTTTCATTTTAGACATAACCAACTCAGTCTACATGCAAACCTTGTGTGTTTGACAGTATTAGCTTAAAAGATAACTTAGTTCAATAATCAGGCGCTTTTTGACAGGCTTTAGCGAGCATGCTTCAGGTGTATGTGGCGCTCAGAAAAAGCACAGGTCAGACCAGCACGTGAATGAAACATTTAAAAGCACATGCAAATAAAGTGAGTAACTCTAGCGCTGAGTTGACACCGTTAATGTATGTGGCATTGCACAGTATATGACGGAGGTGCCAGAACTGCTGCTGATAGAACGTGCGCTGTTGCACAATACAACTATATTTCTTCAAAAGCAGATCGTGGAGACATTTTTATCGTCCACGATCAAAAATCTCCATATCGCACACCTACTGTAGGCTCGTGGGTGGACCAGTTCATTTCAGTATTTCCATGTCACCTCCCTACAGGTAGGATGTGGTCTCCGTAGCTTTGTTGGTTTATCAATAATATTATGAATTGAGAAATCACACCCCCCCCCCCCCCCCAAAAAAAAGAAAAAAAAGACAAATAAGACAATAAACAAAGCATGTTTTACCCTTCCACACATCTACAAATCAATGTAGATCTCAGCCAAAACTGCACACTTATCACCTACTCAAAAGTGTCTGCTGTCCACACTAGTGGGTGGTAGATGGAAGTACTCAATCACTGCAAGATGAACAAGATGGTCTAACGATGTCACGGATAAAAACGCTGGGGTATCGATCGAGACTTTATGAATGGATTCGTTCTTTCATGCCACACCAGTAAATCAGCTCAAATGGGTTTGTTTCATGCCAATTACACACTAAATCCAGCAAGTGGCATGCCTACAATGATTATAAATAGCACAGTATTGTCCATCCCCTGGTGCCATCAGAGGATGAACAACATCTTAAAAAACTTTGTTCTTATGTAATAACAAAGATAAAAGAATGACAAAGATACACATTACAACTACACATAATATACAAATAGAACACAGTTTTTTTTTTTTTTTTTTTTTCATGTACAATAGCAGGAGCATTCGAGAAATTGAACAGGGTTTCTGCAGGATTTTTAAAGGGTTAGTTCACTGAAAAATGAAAATTATGTCATTAATAACTCACTCTCATGTCGTTCCAAACCCGTCAGACATCCGTATCTTCGGAACACAGATATTTTAGATTTAGTCCGAGAGCTTTCAGTCCCTCCATTGAAGCTGTGTGTACGGTCTACTGTCCATGTCCAGAAAGGTAAGAAAAACATCATCAAAGTAGTCCATGTGACATCAGAGGGTCAGTTAGAATTTTTTGAAGCATCAAAAATACATTTTGGTCCAAAAATAGCAAAAACTACGACTTTATTCATAATTGCCTTCTCTTCTGTATTTGTTGTGAGAGAGTTCAAAACACAACAGTGTAGTGATATCCGGTTTGCGAACGAATCATTCGATGTAACCGGATCTTTTTGAAACAGTTCACCAAATCAAACTGAATCGTTTAAAATTATTCACGTCTCCAATAAGCATTAATCCACAAATGACTTAAGCTGTTAACTTTTTTAATGTGGCTGACACTCCCTCTGAGTTAAAACAATCCAATATCCCATAGTAATTAATGTACTCAAACAGTACACTGACTGAACTGCTGTTAAGAGAGAACTGAAGATGAACACCGCATTAACTCTAAATGCATTTTAATAGACTGATTCATGCAGTGAAAGAACACACTATAAATGCGCACGCACGCACACTAGTCTAACCTGCCAGACTTCACATAATGTACTGTATGTGCGCACTCTATAGGCATTTATTTTGCTTTTCGCAATATACTGGATAATTTCAAATCGCACATAATTAAAACAACAATTGCGATATTATTGCAGGATTCTTAAACCACATCGCACAACCCTATACTTTTTAGATTTTCGAAATGCATTGTCTTTTTATCCATGCACCTGTTTACATTTAAAGCTCTGCGTGTCCACAGAATGGATATGGGTCAATTTTCGCATTGGTCTGAATTCTGAACAAAACAACTGTTTTATTGAAAGTGCTTTATTCATTCTGCCAGCAGGTGGAGCCTTTGGCAGAAATATAATGGTTTCCCTAGCAACAGCAGAAGACAAAGCAGCACAGCACCAGGCTTCAAATGTGCAGCGCTCATGTTTACTTAATGAAATCATAACGTTAGCCTTTCGAAGTTTAATCATCACATTCAGCTATATCGCAATTCTGGTCTTTTCCATCCCCAAATTTAAGACCTCTTGAAATCAAAATTAAAACTTTCCTGTACAGTTTAAGACATTTTAAGACTTTTTAAAGCCTTAAATTTGATACAGTTAAGTATAAGACATTTTAAGACTTTTTTAAAGACCCACAGAAACCCTGTTGAATGAACAAATCTAAAAATAAAATAAAAAAATAAAATTAAAAATAAAACACTATAAAAACTGAGTCCTAAAGCAACTGTATTCTATTTCTTCAGTCAAGAGCAGTGAGTGATTTTTCTCTGTTTTGTTGTTTTATTAACATTAAAGGGATAGTTCACCCAAAAATAAAAAGTAATAGTGTTTTAATTTTATACCACCATTTACTCACTCAAAAGTGGTTTTAAACCTGAATGAGTTTCTTTCTTCTTCTGCTTATATAAATGCTATATGGGGAATGTGGAAAACCACATTCAATAAAATTGTGGGAAAAAATAATCAAAGAAAGAGGTTGCCAAAAAATTGTTCCAAACCTGTATGAGTTTCTTCGGTAACACTTTATAATAACTGCATACTATTAATCATTAGTTAAGCATTAGGAAACAGTTAATTCATCATTTATAAAGCATTAATAGACATTTATAAGCAGTTTATAAATACAGATATAAATGCTTTATACCTGATTTAAAAGCATATCTATAATGTATTTAATAATTGTTTTTTCATACTTTATTAATGATCAATTTATCATTTCTAAATTAAGTATAGCATTATTTACACACCAGTTATTAAGGAGTTGTCAGTGGTTGATGAGATCACTTAGAAATTGTAAGTAAATGCTTAATAAACTATTTAAATGTGCATTCATACATCTTTTTATTCAGACATATATTAATAGTTACTTATAGTGTTAATAAATGGTTTATTAACATGTTTTTCTACTGTAATTCAGGGTTAATTCATGTAGTTGTAAGTTAACTATTTTTGTGAGCTCATCTAAAGTGAGGACTATTTATGCCTTGTAAAGCTTTTACAAATGAGATTTAAAGGCTGTTAATATTTTTATGTTCTGTATCACTGTGTTGTGTTTGATTCTGTTTTTTGTTTAGAAGATAACTGAGCTTTTAAATATCCTTTATAAATGCTTTACAAGTCATAACTAGTCCTCACTTTAGATGAGATGAATAGTTAACTGACCACTACTAAATGCTTTATAACTACCTGAATTTACTACATTTCTTGTGATCTTATGAATCACTGGCAACTCCTAAATAACTGGTTTGTAAATAATGCTATACTTCATTGAGAAATGATAAATTGATCATGAATAAAGTATGAAATTACACATTATAGATATGCTTTTAAATCAAGAATAAAGCATTTATATCTGTATTTATAAACTGATTATTACTGTCTATTAATGCTTTACAAATTATGAATTATCTGTTTACTAATGCTTAATTAATGATTAATAGTGTGCAGTTATTATAAAGTGTTACCGTTTCTTCTTATGTTAAACACAAAAGATGATAATTTGAAGAATGTTGGTAACTAAAGAGTGTACACTGTACAGTAGTCATTTACCATGGAAATCAATGGATACGAATGGTTCAATGGTTTTGAACATTCTTTAAAAAGCATTCAACAGAAGCAAGAAACTACCCTTTAACATTCAAATCATATCAGATAGCATATGAAATGTAGATATGCCCTAAATTCCCAAACAAATTAGGACTTTGGTAGAGCACTTGATTTTTTTCCACAACTGTGTACTTGAATCAATGTCTGCATTTTCTTTCTTTCCTTCTGTTCTGTCTTTAATCAATTCTTTAGGTGTAACGGTACCTATTTCTCTGTGTATAATTGGACTGGATGACAGCTATATTTGAAGCCAATAGATGAAAGCATCTTTTGACAATGGAGTGTCTAGTCTGTGACATGACTTGAATGAGGACACAAAGACTATGCACACATGAAATAAAATAAATTGGCCATAGTACCTCTGCACACTTGTTGAGGGAAGTCTGTGGGAATACACTCGAGAAATGAAATCCATTACCATTTTCTTGCATTAGAAATGAGGCTGCACTGCATACCAAAAAAATGTGCTGGAATTTCTGAGCTATATCTCAAAATTTGATGGGCATGGCTAAAAAATAAATAAATTCTACATTCATTTATATGGCAAGCAAGATGATAATATAATACCAAACTTAATTACATATGCTAATTAATAGGCCTTGGTTTCGACACAAATTTCTTTTTCGGTCCGATTCTCAGTTTGTGATTCGATTCTATCCAGTATTAATTATTTTGAATATATCTCAGGTACACATGCCAAATTTTCTCAAGAAAAAAAAAATCTCTTAACTAATGCTGATAATAATTTGACACAGGAATCTCACATGACTAATCAATTCTTGGGATTTAAGAATCAATATTGTTTCATAAAAATTTTAATCTTTTAAAATAGAGATATCTATATTTTTTTCCAAGCCCAACTGCTTAAAGTATCAGTAAGTCACAAATAAAACGCAAAAATAAAAAGTCCCCAAATTAAAATGAAATTTGACATTACATTGTAGCAGATGAGAGAATTTAGTGTTTATCAGCAACAGAGAAAGAATACAAGAAGCAAACAAAAGAACACCAAATAAAGCTATAATTAGCTACTTAAAAGAAAAATAATGATGGCGCTTCAGCGGCGGTCGTTCCTGTGTCGAGTGGATTGCACACTTCAGGCTGCACTACCCCTGTTGTGTTGCAAATGGCCAATTCCCCTGTGCGCCTCAGCACTAAAAGAGCATTTCCTAAAGAGCAAATTTCTCTCAAAGAGCTTTACGGGTGCGTCTTTGTAAAGACGACGGATCGTCCTTATAAGGATGCCGTTTCACCCGAGCGTTTCTGGGTGCGGTCGTTACCTGGCAATGGGTGATGGTCACGATCGCTGCCTCACATGTCTGGGCGTCGAGCACGCTGAGGTGGCTTTCGTGGATGAGTCATGTTCTCACTGCAGGAATATGACCATCTCGGAGCTGCAAACAAGGCTCCGCTACCTTCAGGGGGGCGGAGTCCCATTGCCGCGGCCGCAATCTGGGGCTCGTTCTGCTCCATCCCACGACTCCATCCCCTGACAGTCCAGCTGATTTGGAGGCGGTTCAGAGCCGCTCAGGTAGACCTGTTTGCTGCTCCAGAAACCTCTCACTGCCAGTTGTTCTGCCAGGGAATTCTTGGCACGGACGTACTGGCACACAGCTGGCCGCAGGACCTACGCAAGTATACATTTCCCCCAGTGAGCCTTCTCGCACAGACACTGTGCAAAGTCCAGGAGGACAAGGAGCAAGTCTTGCTAGTAGCGCCATATTGGCCCACAGGGACCTGGTTCCCCGAACTAGTGCTCCTTGCGACAGCCCCTCCTTGGCCAATTCCTCTGACGAAGGATCTACTGACTCAGAGATGGGGCACCATTTGGCACCCATGTCTAGACCTTTGGAAACTCCATGTCTGGTCCCTGGTCGGGACGCAGATTTTCTAGGTGACCTACCCCAAGAGGTAGCGGACACCATCACTTCGGCCTTGTAGTGGAACCTGTTCGTCGAGTGGTGTTCTTCCCGCCGAGAAGACCCTCGAAGATGCCCGATTGCGGTCGTGCTGTCCTTTCTGCAGCAAGGGCTGGAGCGAAGGCTGTCTCCCTCCACCCTCAAAGTCCAGGTTGCTGCTATTGCTGTGTACCATGACCCCATGAATGGGAAGTCTTTGGGTAAGCATGACCTCATCATCAGGTTACTTAGAGGGGCCAGGAGGTTAAATCCATCCTGGCCCCCCGTATACCCTCTTGGGACCTGTCTCTAGTGCTTAAATCACTACAGCAGGGCCCATTCGAGCCTTTGCATTCAGTTGAGCTAAAGTTTCTGCTCCTGCTTGCACTGACCTCCATCAAGAGGAAAGGGGACCTGCATGCATTTTCGGTCGACGATTCATGCCTAGAGTTCGGGCCGGCTGACTCCCAGGTAATCCTGAGGCCCTGGCCCGGCTACGTGCCCATGGTTCCTTAAAAGACCAAGTGGTGATCCTGCAAATGCTGCCCATGGAGGAGGCAGACCAAGCCCTGGCTTTGCTTTGTCCCGTCTGAGCATTAAGGTGCTACGTAGACCGGACGCAAAGCTTCAGGACCTCAGACCAGCTCTTTGTCTGTTACGGAGGCTGGCAGAAAGGGAGTGCCGCTCTAAGCAGAGGATGGCCCATTGGATTGTGGATGCCATAACCCTGGCTTATCAGGCTCAGGATGTGCCCTGCCCGTTCAGGTTGCGGGCTCACTCAATTAGAAGTGTTGCATCCTCCTAGGCGCTGGCTCGTGGCGCCTTGCTGCCAGATATTTGTAGAGCTGCGGGCTGAGCGACCCCTAACACGTTTGCTAGATTCTATAGCCTTCGTGTAGAGCCGGTATCCTCCTGTGTTCTCACCTCAAACGGGTAGTGGCACTGAGAGGCCCCGGTTAGTGTCAGCTTGCTTAAACTACTCCAGAGTGTCTGTACTGTAGACGCTGTTGAGATCCTCTATCACCCTAAGCAGCTGGACGTGGCGGAACGTCTGGCGCCAGGCCTTCATGATGTATCCCTGAGAACCATGAAAGGGTGGGTTCCATATTGAGACCTAAGTGGTACTCGTATGTGTATAGTCCACAGTATAGCCTTTGAGCCCGTGTTTCCCCAGCAGACTTCTGCCTTCCCAAGAGGGTTTTAATCACCTCAAATTTCTCCTTATACTCCTAAACGGATGCTATATGTGTATTTGCCTCCGAGACCTCCTTCGGGAAGGATGGGGTTTTCCGCAGCGTCCCGGCTCCAAGCGGACCAGGTACGTTTTCCCAGTGTCATCCAGTCTCACCCAGTGAGGTAGTGCTTTGACAACGGTAAGTGGAGCTACTTGTTCTGAGCCCCGGCCTACACCTAATAGGGGCGCAGGCGGCTCGCACAGGGCACTGGAAATGGCAGCACCCATGGCGCTTTGATAGGTATCCCATATTCGTCGGTCACCGACGTGGCGTCGTGAGTGACCGACTAAAAGGGAACGTCTCGGTTACGTATGGTAACCCTCGTAAGCCATGGTAAGCCATGGTTGCTGTACCGCTGGTATGCTGGTATGCTGGTATATAAAAACTGGTATGCATTGCTCCTGCTGCCCTCTTATACTCACACAGTGATGCCAATGTGCATTGGCTCGTTTAGTTTACACTCGAAGTAGATTGGTCTATCGAAGCAATATCCCATATTCGTCAGTCATCGACGTGGCATCTCCGTTCCCTCCTTCAGGGAACGAGGGTTACCACACGTAACAGAGACGTTCCCTATTAAATGTATTTGGTTTTCTGAAATTCTGTTTTATTTTTCAGAATTTTCATTTCCATTTTTTTTCTATAATAAACTGAATCAATTAAATCAATTAAACCTTTAAACAAACTAAACATTTATTAACTGTTTCACAACATTAGCGCCCTAAAATTCTGTTTTAATCTTTTTCTGAATTATTTCGTGATTTAATATAAATTTATCATAAGACATTCAATTGATCTTTTAACATAATCAACCTTTTATTTGTATTGTAAGCAAACCTCTACCTACATTGCGTTTCATTTTTGTGAGGTTATATTCAGTTGTTTTTTGAATGTAAAAAAAACTCTCATTAAAATTATCGATTTTTGAAAATTACCTTTCATGCAGTGTGTAACACAGCTCTATGTGAATTAAACCATCCTGCAAAGTTTTAAATATGAAAGTGCACCGAGTCGACTACAAATCATCTAAACGAGTAATTTTTTTAACGAATCCCAAGCCGTTTCATATTGACATCAATGTGGAAAATTAGCATATCGTCCACCAGCACTGAATAAACTTTAAATCGATAGCTCTTCCCCACACAACATTTCAGACCACACTTGAGCAATAGTCTATACGTGTTTGCAGTCTGTGTTGTCACTAAGGTAACCACGCGTACCCACAAATTCACTCTCCACTCACTGCCACTTGCATTAAAAGCATAATTTTTCCTCATGAGGAACATTGGCGGATAAACACTCTGGCTCTGCCCGCACTAGCCTTTCAGTTGAGTAAACATGATGCAGCTACTAATTTATACATTCAGTCTAGTGCACTGCTACACAGTGGTCTCCATGGATAGAGCCCCTTATGAGCCATTAGTGGAAAAACCATGGCAGAAAAGTGAGATCCATCCATTTATACGAGCTTATGAATTACAAATTCAGAAGCCGCTGATTGAAACTTTAGGTCTCGTGATTTAGGGCCAGTTTAACTTGTGTTTACTTCATTTGAGATCAATAGCAATGAATTAATGATATATGTGAATTTAAAGTAGATTGTTGGCATTTAACGGACAGTAAATGAGAAAAGGTTTTGAAATGAACCAAAAACAAAATCAGCTTAATTGCACATTGTTTCCGTGATTTCCTTTTCTGAAATGAATGTCTGCAATGAGCTTTATCCGGTGCAATTGGCTCAATGCTCAAACTCAGACTTGTTTGCCAAGTCCCTGATACATTGTAGGGGACTATTTCATGTGGATTTATGCAGTTGTCAGCAGCAGCATCCCCAATTTACACATTAAGATAAATGTTTATATTTCCAATAACCTTTTTTGAGGTTGAAACTGTAGTGGGAATCCATTACCATATCCATGGATTGAGAACATTTTTGCATTGCAAAAACGTAACATTGTGGATATGCAATTTATAATGATATGCACAGTTGAGAAAACCAGTACATCCAAACTTCCTCTAAAAACTGACCTGGATGAATAAAAAAAACTAAAACAGCCAGAGCAGCATGTAGGATTCTCTAACGCAGAACAGATTTTTTTGAAAACAATATTTGCATTATTATTCCAGTCACTTCGCTCAGGTCACAAGAAAGTCACAAGATGATGGAAATGTTTGTAAAGAACTAATTTATCCTCAAGGATTTGGTGTCCTTCAGGTATTAACCTGTGTCTGCAGCTGATTCATCTTATTAGCTCGTCTTACCAAATGCATAATTAGTTGCATCAGTGATTTCAGAATCTGGCTGATGAAAATATATCTGAAGTACAGTATTTGTATTGCTTATTGACACTAGATCAGTATTGACAGGCATTCTCGTGAGGTTGCAGAATTCTCTCATTTACAGAAATTGATAACTTGAACTGTCTGAAATGAAGGAAACAGGGATGCAGTGATGTTAAAATTTTGACTGGTACAATAAGCCAATAATATTTTTTCATGTTAGAGCCAATGACAGATAACTGGCTGATATTAAAATCTTATACTATTTAGTCTAACAGATTCTAAATAAAGAAAAAATAAAACCATTTATATTAATTACTAGGGGTATTCCGATTGATCGGCTACTGATCACAATCGGTCGATAATCGCTTTGGGATGACTGATCGGCGGCCTCTAAAAAGGCAGAGCTCAAAAAACCAATCTCAAGCTGATGACGCGCCTGCAGTGAGTGGTTTGGCATTAAATAAATTAAGTCATTTGAAAATCTTGTGTGAGAAGTAACTTCACAAACAGTGAGAGTGAATCATCACGTGTGCGCTCTCTCTTTCTATCTCAAAATACACAAATGGCTACAAATCACCACACATCGCATCTGTCTATAAGCAAGCTGCATAGGTGACAAGAATTGTCACTTGCACAATTGAGGCACTGACACATCGTCACAAAAATTTATAAATTGCATTTCTTTTTAATTCTTGCCCGTGTTAACCATTCAGCGAGGTTCATATTACTCCGTTTGCAGTACGTATTTTTTCCTACACTCATGTTAACGGATTTGTAATGGAAAGCGTTCACGCAGCGCTTCTGCAGCAGTGTAGAGATCGTTTCCACACCGAGTCTATTGCTGCGCTGCAAGCGCTGAATTAAAGTAACAGCATTTTGTTTTTATTAAATATAAACATGGATTGACATGTAAAAGTAGTAATTACACCATACATGCATATTATTAAAGTCTACTATGTTTCACAGTCAACACTTATTTCTTTTTGGTTAGGTTTAAAGTGAAAGAGCACTTTTAGATCAACAAAGCAATAATGCCGCGTTTCCACCTTAATTACTCGGAACATTTGTACCAGGAACTTCCCCCCCCCCCCCCGACCTGTTGCTTTCTGCATTTTCACCGCGGTGAAAAGTACCGGGAAGATTAGGCAAATAGACTGGTGATGTAGGTTTGCGCGCGTTTCTCAATACAAAGTACCGCTGATTTTGGACGTGCATCCTTGGTAGTTAGTTCAGACTTTGTGCATTAGTCTGGGGAGTGTGATGTCCGCAACAACGCAAGTCCGGTAAATCTATAAACAGCAGCGTACTTGATAACTTCAGTCAGCTCGTCTTGGCTACTGCAATTTTCCTTACTGTATATTTAAAATACAACGAAATAGGATATCAAATACCGCTGCCTCCTTTCGTTTTCATTTAAACATAATAACAGCTGCAAAAATGTACTTAGTTCAGGGATATGTCACGTGGAGGTTAGGGATGAACTCAGGCGCAGACAGGATGCACGAAACACAGGGTTTATTCTTGAAAAAAGGGGAAAACCACGACTAGGACAAAGACAAATACCTTAACAAGACAAGGACCAAACAATTAACAAAAAACTCTTTACACAAGAACTCTCACTACAGTTAAACAAACACAGGTTATACAACGTCTCTTCAAAGTGTAGCAATGAACCGCACAAGACAGTGAACACAAGGGGATAGAAATAGGGAGACTAATGAAGACATAACAGGTGACACAGGTAAAGCAATAATGACAAAACTAGGATAACAAGGGGGCGGGGCAAGGAAACGAGACAACACAAGCACATGGCCCAACGACCGGGCCATGTGCTTGCACACAAAACATGGGCCTGTCATGATCCTGCCTCAAGAGTAGAGAAAAATCAAGGACACGAGGGCAGAATCATGACAGGATATATGTAACGTTATATACAGCCATTACAATGAAACAAAATATTATATAGACTTGCCTTTTTTATTTTCATTTTAACATATAGATAAATTGAATACAGACTAAAGGAAACCTGTTAGATTTACCCCGCAGCTGAATTATATTTTATGTTTAACCACTAAAGACACATCAGAGCCAGCGGCACATATCAGAAGGTCTATCCAAGGTGAGTCTGCTTCTCGTCGGATAGATGATCACTGAGCTCCCGCTGATCGAGATCGGCGAAACACTTTTTTAAATAGGCGCTGTCTTTATAAATAAACAACAGATTTGAGTTTTAAACAACTACATTCTCGCCTGGAATACTTTTAAAATTACATTTCATGACACAATAACAGTAATATTTTGGTTGAACTCAACCAATGCTGCGTGAACTCAACCAATCAGCATGTTTAGCGCCAAAGTCCCGCCCCCGAAAGTTCTGGAACTTTGAAAAAGTACCACCTCACCAGCAGGGTCTTTCTGAGGGGCATTTTTTTTACCCGGAACTTTTAGTTTCTGGTTCCTGCGGTGGGAACAAACGAGTACCAGCCCAAAGTCCCTAGTTCCTGGGTAAAGTTCCTGCGGTGGAAACGCGGCTTAAGATGGCACTCGTTGAGGAAGAAAAATAAAGTTCTTTATGAACGGCAGGATTGCTTGTAATAAATATTACAAAAAAGAAAAGGCAGCAGAGCTGACTATTTCTGTCAATGGTAAGTTTTTGACAACGTAAGAAAAGAATTTTAAATGTTTTGCCACTTGCTTAAGCAAATTAATATATAAATCTAGAAGTAAATGCTAAATAAAAGTATTGAATAATGTGTTCATTGAAAAATTTAATTCAGGCCCTGAATACATTTCTAAAAATCCTGATTGAAGTATCAGTATATATATATATATATATATATATATATATATATATATATATATATATATATATATATAGTTCTAAATGATTAAAAGAAGCCTTTAAAAAGATCGGTATAGGTGATCGGTAGCGGCAGATACTGCTTTCTGTGATGGGCCTCAAAAATCCTGATTGGAGCACCCCTATTAATTACTAGCAGTGAATGAAGACATCCTAATATTATAAATCACAGAATTGCTTAAAATTAAACATTGTTATTATTTTTTTGTATTTTTAAGGATCGACTTTAAAAACAAGAGTTAGATGACTGCAGAGGAAATAATGTAAAAGAAAAATTGGGCAAATAGGCATTTAGAAATGCAAAGTCTAATATCAACCTATAAATAAATAATCCGTAATATCAGCACGTATGATTCCAGTATACTGTGCATCCCCACTGTTAGCTCTACAGACATGAACAACACCTCAAATCACGCAGCTTGCTAGGAGAGATATGACTTTTTTCACCTATCAAATGATTATACATATGAAAACACCCCATAGACTTACATTAAAGGAGGGACCAGAGTCATACAGACCTTCATAGAGACTTTTAGTGCACTCTTTTAACTTGGGAATGTAATCAACTATCTAGCACCAACCGAGAACACCCTGCAACCTCCTAGCAACATGCTTAAAGCTACCCAGAGCTTATTAACAACTGAAAAACAACATTAAGGCAACCATCCAGCACAACACAGCATTAGCAAACATACACCAACCTGCATTCTTGTATGTAACAAGCACGTTTTCAAAAACAGTCAAAACTAATGGCTAAAATTAAACTCTTGTTTTTCTTGTTAAATATTGTTTCAATTAGAAATGCATCGAAATGTGGAAGCAAATGGGTGTTTTCTGTTAATAAACCCAACGCAACTGATGTCAGAGGAAGCAGGGAAAATGAAAACGAGACGGCAAGAAACAAGCAGCGTCTTCACACATCCCTGACACTGTCTCGAGGCTGATGGGCCGCTGCCTCCGTGTTCGTGTGCATCTGAGACAGGCTACATTTCTCATTCATCGCAGAAAGAGGTGGCGAGGGACTCAGGAAGCGCAGCCACTGGTCAGAGCTGCTGGTCTTTGGATTGATGAACTGATGGTGACGGATGAGGGTAATAAAGAGCTGGATGTCCCTCCTGTTACCAATGAGGAACCAGTATGAATCACCCATCTGAGGCCGTACAGAGCAAGAGAAAGATGCCGAGGCTATCCCTGCCCCCTCGGGCACACGTATATACGACGAAACGCACACACAAACCCGGCCCTAGCAGTCATGACTTCCACAAAGCAGCAGAGCAGAATGTGTTGTCTTACAAAACAACACGCTTCTCAACAAAGAGACCATCGTCATTCTGCTTTGAGTGAAATGATGGTGATGGGACTTACAGAGTTGTGTTTGCACTCTTTACACACAAATTTCTTTCTTCTCCGGAGAAACAAACATTACGATAACCCAACAAAATACGGTTGAACATGTAAAGAAATAGTTGAGCCAACATGAAAATTCTCTCATCATTTATTCACCCTCGAATGTGTGATTCTCTTTCTTCTGTGCAACATTAAAGGAAATGTTAGCTAGTATGTTAACAGTGCATTTTTCCATACAATGAAAGGGAACGGCGACGAGGGTTAACTCCAAAAAAGTTACACAACACCCACACAATAGCTTTGTGTGAATAACTAGATTTCCTTTCTCTGGAACTCTCAAATCGGATTTAAATATGCTTATAGTTCCATTTCAACTGGTTAGGACTCTCATTTGGTTCAATCATTTGGTTTGGAGTCAAGCCTGGTTTGACACAATCTTGATGGGTTCGATCTGAATATACGTGAATGAGATATGAGAACTGTGGCAGATACGATTATCAAGGAATAATTGTACATTTCAATCAGTTTGTCATACATACAGTAAAATATATTATCTGTAACCGGAGTGGTTTTTGTTAAAGTTATTAAAAACAAAACAAAAAATGTGCATAAAAAAATTAAAATAAAATAAATGTAATGAAAATGAGAAATGTTGCCTTGGTAAATAAGGGATAAAAAAAATAATAATAATAAATAAAAATATTGAAATATTAAAAATGATTCGAGTAAAACCTAAAAATACGAAATATGTTTAATTCATGTAAATGCTGAAGTAAATATGTGCTAATGTGAATGTCAAAAACACTTATTACCGGTTTCCGCTAACAAACCCTGCCATATTTTAAATCTCACATTATCTTAATATTTGTAGCCGAATGGGGTTCATTTTTGTTTTGACATAGCAAATCTGACAAACTGTCTTCAGCTTGACAGGTTTTAATTTTCTAATGTACTGATAGAATCTCCGAGTGTGGATCAAGAGGGTAAAAAGTCACATTTTTGTGACAGCACCCAATTAAAACCCTGAAAATAACCCTGTGCCAAACCAACACCATTCTCCCTGACTGTTCTTGCAGTCAGTCCACATCTGCACTGAGAAAGGTTATTAAATATGTACGGTACTTATTATAAATGTACATACAGTTTTTGGCAGAAGCCCTTTTCAGCTTTTGGCCAATTTGTCAATTTTATCAGATTTGCTTGACCACTGTCTGGTTGCTTTGTTATAGGTCACACTGCATGTCTATATGAAGTTCATTTTACTTTTGAAACAAGGCTCAAATCCATCAGCTTCAAAAATGACTGGTCATCTCTCGCTCCCTCTCTCAAGGCTGTAAAGCCTTGCAGAAATAAGTAATAATAATAAAAATAAAAAATAAACCTCAAGGCTTTGCAATCTTTTTCTCAAGAGTTTTACATCTTTCAAGACAAACAGGAGAGTCCAGGTCCACTTCAGCTGTAAATGTTGCGTTGTGCGAGGATGACACAGTCTTACCTCAGCACAGATCTTGAGATCCTTGTCTGTTATTCTTCTTTTGCCTAGGTGAAGTTCCTTCAGGCTTAGTTGGGTGGCTCGGCATCAATAAAACATCCCTGAATTGAATAACTCTTCCTCTCAAAATGGATGGGTTTGCCATAAACCTGACCTGCATTTATAAGAGAGGTCCTGCTCACTTCAAGATCTTACCAGGCAATATTAACAGAAATGCTCGTTTATTGCTATTATATGCACAAATATTCATCCTTTTTTTGGATAAAAAAAAACAAAAAAAAACAAGATAATAGTTACAGTACAATTGTCACAATCAGCATATTGTATTAGATTCTATAAGGAATGAGCATAGATAGATAGATAGATAGTTTTAAATTGTATTATTTTAACACCTGCAATTGTGGTCTTATAGCATATTTTGCATTTGTGCTGATCAGCTTACCAAAACAAGACTTTTTGTAATTTTGTAATTTGCAACTGTTTGCGGAATTATCTTCCTTGCATGGGTTGTGCGCTGCACAGCTCCAGTGTGGATGAATCTAGCGTTTTGAGGAGTATGTGTAGCAGTCAGTCACTGCACAAGTGTTACTGTACTTCGCAATCACAGATTCTAGCCTACGTCTTGGAATACGTGACCCAAATAAGAATTTTCACCGTATATTGTCATCTGAACAAGTAAGTAACAAGTCTGCCAAGTTTGTTCTGACCAACTGAGGAAAAAAGCATTGCAATAAATATCGCTACCAATGGTGATTTAATCTAAATTAGCTCATATCAGATAAAAACCGTACAAATTATTATTACTGTTATACTTTATTCTCAAATTGTTAATGTGAACAACATCAGCATTAAATGATATATAAATGTGTTTATAAGCGAGTAGAATTCAATTTCTCTACAGTTTAATCTGTACCAGGCGTACCACTTGAATTTCATATTAAGAAATTATTTTAATCTTGTGACGAGTGGGGCGGGGACGAGAGATGTGGGAACAGGAGCGAGGCAATGAGCGACACCTGCTCGACCCACCGGTCTCGAGTCCCACGGAGGAGATGGAGGGATATAAAACCGGAGCGACGACAGTGACGGACGAGAGAGGACCAGGCCTGGACTTTATTTTGTATTTGGTTTTTATTTGTGCGCGTCAGTCGTCCGTGTCTGCCGGTTCCCGCCTCCTTCTTCCCAATGATTATGAAGGTTTAATTTGTTACAAACCTACAAAGTAAATTATGCTCCCTTCGAACTGGTTATCTTTATAAAACAAACTTTTGTTATCTTAGGCTATCTGTAATAAGAAGCACATTTAAAATTGGAATGTCATTTAATTTCATTAACATGTTTTATAAACACATAATCCTTGCTGGATTACAATCCGCCATCAAAACGCTAAATGTGTTTATTCCAGCTGCTGTGAAAAAAAGGCTATAAACAATCCTCCAGCTGCAGGATCCTCACATGAGAAAGACTAGTAGACGGGATAAATTTTTTATGTTTACAGACGTGACATAATGACGCAACAGCATGCTTGAATTTCCTGCGAAAACCTACCCATACCACTCAAATTAGAAAACATTATTATAAACTAACCATTGTGAAACAGGCTAAAGAAAGGAGATTGTTTTGAACACTGGCTGGTTATGTACTGTACTTGCTCAAATATTGATTTAGGATCATTTAAACCAAAAAAAGTTATGGACTGCAGCATTAAACAACAGAAAAAAATATTGATCATAATTGTTTTGAATATATTTAGCGTTTCTTGCCCGATATTTTGGAATTTCTTTGATAAAATATTATATAGCATACACACACAAAACAATTGGTTCTTCAGTGGTTCTTTGTGGTAGATGAGCTGTTAAATATTACCTTTAAGTGGTTCTTTCGCTCATAATAATAAGGAAATGAATTTAAGTGCTATATAGCACCATCTTTAAAGATATACAGTAGGTGATATGTAGCACTTAAAGTGGTTCCCCTATGATTACGAGCCAAATAACCACTTTTAGTGCTATTTAGCAACATTTTTGTAGTGTAATATATGCACTTCTAATTTTGTTGCAGTGGCACTTAAAAAAAAAAAAAAAACCTGAGCAACAATTCATATTGTTCTTGCCAAAATCCCTTTAATGCAGGTCCATATTAATTATTTGATAGGAATGAAAACAAGGCTGTGAGGGATATAAGTACAGTGTGCTCAATGGATTGTAATGTAGTTTGACAACATACCAACTGTTCAGTTGATGTAATAAGTAATAACCTTAAAAAAAAAAAAGATAAAAAATTTAATCAGACAAAAACTTCATGAAACACTTTTGAAAGTTCTGAGTTTTGAAAAATGCATTAAATCTAGGACATTTGTTTGGCTCATTCTATTGTAAAATTTGTAAGTCTATAACTCACAGCCTAGTTTTCGTCCATGTAAATTTCAGTATGGTCTAAGGTGTGTGTTTTCCCAAGAAGAAGGCACTTCCCAAGAGAACCACACCAAGTTAGCTAGAAATCCCTACTGTGGGAGTCCCACAGGGTTCACTGCTGGCACCGTTACTCCTTCCTTTCTACACTCAGACATTTATATACATGTCCCCTTCTGTCTCTATGTCCGCAATCTCTGTATCGCTGACTGACATATCAAACATATTCAGTCTTAGTCTTGACAAGACTGAGATCTTCTTTCTCTCAGCTGTGACCCTCAGCAAATCTCTCTTTATCGCTGTCACACAGTCGTTGCCTCTAGGTGTTTAAAAATTCATAGTGTTTTTGTTGGGATCCTATTATGATGACTGCCCTGTCCTGCTGCTTTATGCAGTACAATAAAAGGAAAACAAGTTCCTCCGTTATCCACAATCTACTCCTTTACAGAGCACTAGTTATTTAATAGCTGAGATGCTACTATGTATATTTTTGTCCTACCTGCCAAACACTCTCTTTTTTTATTTAGCCGCTGGAAAAATTGTCACAATAAATACTAGGCAAGTTCTCAATACAGGCTATATATATATATATATATATATATATATATATATATATATATATATATATATATATATATATATATATATATATATATATATATATATATAATGTCTTACATATGTAGTAACTAAACTAGTATTATGTTTGGGGTCAGTAAGATTTTCTTAAAGAAATTAAAAATTTGATTCACTATTAAATATATTAAAACTGACAGTAAAAACATGTGCATGCTCTTCCTTTGAGCTTTGTTTATCTACTTATCATAAAATGATGAAGAAAGATCTTGGATTCCACAAAATATTAAGCAACACAATTTTTTTCATCACTGACAAAAATTAGAAGTCTTCCATGAGCACCAAATCAGCATCAGTTCATCATGAAACAGTTCTTGACACTGAAAACAGAATTTTTTACATGAAGAAAATTCAGCTGTCATCACAAAAACAAATTTAATTTTAAAATATATGAAAACAGAAAACTTTTAATTTGAGGGGGAAAAATAGCACAATAATTAATGTAGTTGTGTGTGCTTTATTTTGCAGTCATACTGTCTCCTTACTGGCCTCATTACTGTCTTCTCAAACAATGCAAGAAAGTATGACTTTTGAAGAGACTGTTCAAAATTCACTTTGCATCCAGGAACATTTTGCAATGTTGACAAAATGTCTTTGTCCCAGTTTGCGAGTGATTTCACAGACATGTTTGAGAGAGCTGTGAGTCTGTCAACTTCTGAACACCCACCATTTCACTGTCCTCTCGGCCGACCCGAGGTGCTGCGGATGAGGATTGCTCAGTTTCAGCAGTTTTATCAGACATGCAGGCCCCTCGGTGTTGTCCAGAGATTACAGCTGTGGAGGAGGTTTGACTGACAGGGGCTGGCCTGAGGTGCACCCAGGAGAATCAAGAGGAGGATTTACAGTGACTGCTCCAGCTTGTTTTTTCCTCTCCATTCTCTCCTGTCAGGACTCAGGTCTATCATACAGTCAAGAAATAGTCTGCATAATTTAATAGAGGCTCTCATTTTCTCTCACTATTTGTGCTCTTGGAGTTGGGGAAGCCACAGTTATTTCTATATTTAAGGTTAACAAGAGGATTTGAGAGTCTATCACATTATTTATGTGGCATTTCAAGTGCAACACGTATTGATGTGTTTTTTATTTTTATTTTAACGTAAATTGGGTTTTGGACAGAGCTTCGGAAAAAAAATGAATGAAAGTGAACTGGTCCTAAACCTGGTCCTAATCTAGACCAACTGAGAACCAGAAGACAGTGATTGAGTATCAAGGTCACCCGCTTGTCCACTACGAGACAAGGATGAACAACGAACAACTGTGGTCACAGACAAATTTTTCAAGAGTTAGGACACAATTAGTTCAGAGCTGAAGGGAAGGGACGATCGAAATTTTGCTGTGGACTGAAACATATACTTGGGCCCTGCCTTTGGTCCCCAAAGCATTTTGAATACATTGAGACGAGAAATAATACACTGTCTCTAAAAGTTTTGCTTCTGTGAATGAAAGTGATATCATTTTTAATCATTTCAAATATAAAATGGTTCATCAGCTCTGTGTGTTATTTCTGCCATATATGAAAAAAAAAAGAAAGAACATTTTGGTAAATCATTTGGTAAATCAGAATTATGTCAGCTATAAACAACTATAATTGTAAGATAAAAAGTCAAAATTTAAATAAAAGTCATGGAATATGGCATTCAAAAGTAAGATACACTCAAAATTACAAGACAAAATTAAGTCGGAACTAAGAAAAAGTCACAATTAGGAAAAATGTCAACAGTTTCATAATCTTGACTAGTTATCTTAGAATTATAATAAGTATCATAATTTTAACTGTCAATATATATATATATATATATATATATATATATATATATATATATATATATATATATATATATATATAAACAAATCACAATTATGACACACCATAAACACTTTTTTAAATTATTATTTCAATATCTTATAATGCATTGTCATAATGACTTATCATATCTACTTTCTTTCATCATTTTTATATTTTTATCATAAATGTCTTAATCTCTTGTGACTGTTTATTTCAGAATTATGACTTAACGTATCTCAATTTTGCCACAATTACTACTTTTTATGATTAGAATGATTTTCTGATGTGGCAGAAATGGGATTACATACTAAATATATTAATTCAAAAGATTAGTACCTGAAATACAAATGATATCTGCCTAGAAGGATTAAAAATCATTATCTAGTAATCACGAATCTCGAATGAATGACAAAAAGGTCATGAAAAAATAATGAAAACTGCTCCGAATGTTTATCTTGGCTTTAAGAGGATTAATAGGGTGAAAATACATTTTACAAACAAGATCACTGTTGGGCCCAACAGTTTTATTAAGGTTTCTGTATAGGTTTTCTACACAGCAAAATTAAACCAAGCATTTCTATTTTTGTATTCCTTGTAAAATTGTATTCAAGACACCAGAGAGGACACCATAGCACCGCAATCACATTTAAAAACTGCATTATTAATGGCAAATGGCTTATCCTATGAAACGTGTCCTTTTCTCCTGCAGCTAAACTAATATGGAACAACCTATTCATCTCGGCACCAGACACAAAGGTAGGTTTCAAATCCACAGCAAGCTCGATATTTAATTTCACGTGGTGAATGTAATTACGTGAAGAAATGATACCGTGCCCCGGATTAAATCAGGGAGTTATTGAGAGTGCCTGTAATTTTAATTCCGTTAGGATGATATTACAGAAGACCAGCTGAGAAAGTATTATATCATGACATGAGAGAACACTGCCACTTTGTGGCACATAAGGGACTTGCATGAGGAGGTATAAAACTCGATCTCTTAAAAAATGACGGTTTAAATTATATATAATCTATGCATGCATGTATACCACTTCATTAGTTAGCATGGTATACATGCCATTCAGAAGTTAGATTAAATTGATTTAAAGTGACAGTCAATACTTTTATAATGCTACAAGCGATTTCTATTACAAATAAACGGTCTATTAATTTCTATTAAATTAGAGAGTCCTGAAAAACAAATGTATGACAGTTTCCAAAAAAAAAAAAAAAAAAACACTGATAATGAGAAAGCATCCAATCAAAATGATTTCTGAAGGATCATGTGACACTGAAGCCTGTAGTGATGCTGAAAACCACCGATCTATAATATAGATCAGTGCTGAAAACTCATCTTTGCGTCACAGGAGTAAATTAATTTTTAAAGCATATTCCAGTAGAAAACACTTATTTTATAGTGTAATAATTTCTCATTTTTAAAAAAAAAAAAAAAAATATTGGTGGGGGGCAAAAACGGATGCTTTCTAAAACATTGATGTAAAATACTTAACCGTTTAAAATGACTAGTCATACAAAATTAGATTTTTAGGATAAATGTTCTTCTGAGGTTTCATGAGATACACTTCTGAAAATAATTAAATTTAGCGATTAAATTCAAACTAATTTCACATCATACCAATTTTTGGTATACTTTTACAAAGCAATCTTTCTTAACAATCAAACAGACGGAGTCTTTCCTGTGGGGTTTATGTATTTCTTTTAATTACACATTAAATAAGACTGATGAGATTAATGCATTTATAAAACCGTGCAGATCTGAGAACAGCTTGCCTCATCTTAATAATCAAATTCACCAAAACATGACAGATGTGAAAGACGACCTCAGATCGGCACTTTCTCATATACGTGAACACGTGACCCTTCATTACAATTAAGCGTCATTCAATTCATTAAACCAAAAAAAATAAGCACAATTTACAAAATAGTCATCTTTCTTATCACAACCGTACAAAGGCTGTTAAAACAAGGTCCATGTTCAGGTGAACCATTTTATCAACATTTGCAATTGGCACACAAACAGACAGAAAACATTTCAGAAACGATTCAAAAAATATCTAATGACTTCGCTACTCGCGTTACAGACGGCTAGTAGGCTAAATGGTTTTAAAGGGAACAGAAATCACCCAAAACACTTTAAACTTTGCATAAGAGCGGACGTCCTGATTTATTTCCGGTTTAGATTTCTCTGTATTAGTCAAACTGTGATATAGAAACAATTATTAGAAAAAACAAACTAGTAATAGTTAAGGATGCATGGTAAAACAGCTCACCGACGGTTTTAAAGCAACATTTTGCTCTTATATCGAAAATATCCCACAAATGACATCATCTCATGACATCAAGTATTGCCACACAAAATAAATCTTTCGATCACTCTCTTTGGTTTGAGTGATGGCTGAAAATGTGCCCTCCAGAGTTAAGCTAGCCACGTTTTACCATAGTACACAACTGACTCTTGGAAATGTATGCGTTCAGTTTCGATTCGACTAGAATTGGGCTTCTAGAACTATAAGGTCTTGATAGTTGATGGCAGCATAAACAAACAAGGCATTTGTTGTCTTTTTTTAAATATATAAACATATATTTGCATCACAACAACTAGTTGTACAGTAGGTTATATTCACTAATCAAAATTTAGCAAAAACAATTCAATGTAATTAATTACTCGGACTTCTAAGGCGCTGTTTGGCTGGGCACAAGAGGGTTAATATTCATACGTCATAAAAATCCTCCTCTGAGTGCAGAAGTGAGGCGTTCGCGAGCGTAGAACGTTACAGAAAAGAGATTCGAATTATTACGCACTCCCTGGAATACTGGATTCTGATTGGCCGGCTGCAGCTTTATATTTTAGTCAAAATCTGCTAAGGGGGAGTAATGCAAAAACGGTTTAAAAAAGAGATGTATCAATATTACTTACAACAGGATCTGCATTTTTTTCTCATGGGATTAAATAAAAGATTTGTGTTATAAGAGACAATTTGGTTTTCAAAAGTCGATTCATTTACGACAGCTGAATTTAACGATTTGTCCGTCAAAAATAACGTGCAGAACATTCGGTGGAAGAATGTAGGAGAAGCTAGCAGAGGTTCAGGGAGTGCACACATTTCCTAAAAAAAAATGTACCTACACACAAACGTTTTGACGGTTATCGCCTTCCAGAAAGAAAATGTGGACCGCGCGGCTAAAACACGCCGTCTGTCAGAAACCTAACATATACCTAAAACAGAACAGATGCGAGTATACATTTGTTCTTCACTCCCTGAAGCTGACAGTTGGCTTTTATTAAAATGCAGATCACCATCTTCTCAGTCCTTTAAAAAATTAAATTATATATTTAAAAAAAAAAATTTGGTTTCGTTGCTTAAGATGATCATTTTCTTCTTACCAGATTTTGACTTGTATATAAACCTTCATGAATTTAACTGAAAAGATCACAATGGCCTTGTTGAAACCGTAGCGCCTGTTTGGACCAACTGAGAACATCCTTTCTACACAGCAGTGGCTATTATACAGTATTCAACGCATTACCGTTCCCTGGGAGTTTACAGAACAGAACACAGCATGCAAACAGGGAAATAAGGTTAAGATTTCACCATATACACACACACACACACATATAACCATGGCTTTCGAGAGAGGGCGCGTTAATCCGACTACAATGGAAGTTCACATGCAGGTTGTTTTTGGAAGTCTGGGACATACAAAGGCAGGGTCATACACAGTGATAATGCATCAAAACTCCCTCTGAAAGTGTTGGTCCTAAAAAAAAAAAACTAATTCCTCAATGTTTCGGTTCCTGTAAAATCAAGTGACACACATGCAAAATTCAGCTACACGTCTAGATCTCTCTCATACAGCACACCAAAGTCTCGTCTTCAATTCCACACCTTTCTTTAGAAACCTGCTAAACTACTCTAAACCAACTGCAAAATAACACCAGTTTTAAAGCCCACCCGATAAAATAAGCCATAAAGGTGACCAACACTTTGGGGCAACTGGCACCGAACGAGAAGTAAAGCTTATTTCTTTTAAGAAAACAAGTAAAATTAAGGATCCATTCTGTATTTGGAGCAGGCTAATAATTTAGTGTAATGTACAAAATGCAGTTGTGAACCTTTTTTTCTTTTCTTTTTCCGAGTCTATAATGACAGGAAAGGCTTGTTCACATTAAAACACATTTTGTTTTGGATTTCTTCTTTTTCTTCTTGCCCTCCTTGCTCATCTTCTCCTTGTGCTTCCGAATTTCTCGGACTAGAGTATAAAACGCGTCGTCCACGCCCTTCAAAATAAAGGGGAAACAAGAGGTGATTATCTTAAGCATCGAACACTAGAACACAAAATAAGAATGACTTTTCACAGATCTATGGCCAAACGTTTGCCGCCATATTCCCAAACATTAGCCACTTAACATCAATTCTGCACTATAAATAAAAACACTGTGCTTAAATACAAAAAACAATAGCATCGTTTCAATTCAGTACAACTAATTGTAATAAGATAATCATTACAGTTAGCATTGTACATTACCAGTCCTAAAAATGGGCTTCTTTATGAAATGTATGGGCTGAAATATGACCCGGATGTTTAATTGAGATCCACCCAAGAACAGGTGTAAACTGCAGTACAGATGTCGTACCCCACAGCTGGGCTGCAAACTTACCCCGCTCACATCAAAACACATTTTTTAAGCTTGATGCATTGAGTCGTCTCTTCTTCTTTACTGAGTTTCCTCAGCCGGTATTGCCTGATCTCCCGTACCAGAGTATAAAAGGCATCTTCCACTCTCTGCAGTGCAAAACACAACTCCCTTCAGTGTTGGGGAAACCATCCAAATTGGTTTATGGCGGCACCATTAATATTAGCGTCGGACAACATTTTAAGGGTTTCTAAATTAGTAAGTAATGTGCCAGAACATACATTTACATAAATACATATAATAAACAAAGACAAGAGAATTAGAAAGTGAATCTGCTATTTGAGGAATACACACAAAACCATTTCAGCCTGCGGCCAGAGAGGGAATTGTGGGTATTGGAGACTGTGGTGTCGGTGGGGAGCATGTGAGGCTCGAAACAGAGAACAGAAATGAATTCAGGAGCTTTTATTACACCCCGGCACCACAAGGAGTTGTGATTGGAGCACTGCAGAGGGAGGTAGAGCATTTGCTCTGATCTTTAACATGACAGAGAGAGCGGTTCAATGTCCCCAGCTGATTTATAGTGATTAAACCCCCCATCAATCAATCCAAATAGCATTCTTTGCCATTAAGAGAGTCATTAATGAAATCAAACGCAGACAAATTATAATGAACGCACAAGAGAGGCCAGGCACAAACCCAGAGGAAGAGCAGTTGTGTCGTGTGATATGACCTGATTGATTATTCATAAAGCTCGTCAGAACGAACTCATGCATAAACCCAGTGTGAAGCACAAGGACGCAGCGACCAGCTTTCCTACAACACTACAGATTTCAACCGCCTTCAGCTGGTGTGTGAATGACACAAAATCCACGTCTGAGTCACATTTACCCCCCAGAAAAACAATCTAGTAAAATACACATTTATGCAATAAGATGATTTTTTTGGTAAATGTAATAAATAGAAACAGCAATAAGGGAGTGTAACAATACACTGTTCAATATACGACATTGATCTCATGATGCAATAACAAAACAAAAAAAACCTTACTGAAGTAGTTCAATTATTATTTCCAAAGACATTGTAAACAGTTCACAAATATATAATATGCACAGAAATATTAAGGATTCTGCTTAACTGAAAACAATTATTTAAGACATATTCTTGGGCTCTGTCCTCTTTTACATCCATTTAAATCGTTTAAAATATTGCATTATTTAAAAATTCAATTTTGTTTTAATTTATGAAAAACAAACAACATGGGAAGTGTGCGAGTTTCTGTATTTACCATATTTAATGAGCCATATTTAATAAAATTAGCTAAACTTTCCATTTGGGTGAACTACACAGATTTGTCATTATCCAGGATACATAGTTGCATTTTTGTACAATTTGTTACCACCCCAAAAAGCGTTACTTTTTAAGCAAAAGAAAATATTTTATAATAAAATAAAAACATTACAATACACTAAATTATTAACAATTTCTACTTTATTTTGATTTTGGGGTTAAATGTGACCCAGACATGTTCTTGAAAAGCTTTACAGCTGACCCTTAAAGCTGCGGTAGGTAACTTTTGACGCTCTAGCGGTTAATAAACAGAACTGCTTGCGTCCTGCGGAAGAACATCGTAGCCGGAGCTATATTTTTATGTTTATATTATATTTTACAAAAGTTACCTACTGCAGCTTTAATGGCTGTATATCAAATCGGGCTATAGTCAGCTTTTATTACAGATTTTAAATCATATTTAACCCCATAATGCACTAAATACACCATGAAATGGTATTCACAACTCATTTAACTTGCATAATGATGCATTTCTGAGCAAATTTATACAGTGGGGCAGAAAAAATTGGGGTGATTATGAATCAGAATTTGACTGAACCCTAAGATACACTGCGAAATTATAGACTTGTTTTAATTGTGTCCTCAGCGTTAACGTAGTTTCAGAAGTGGACAAATGTTTTTTGTAATGATGAACAAGACCAATGATGTTCAGATTTCATGCTGTCTTTAAGTCAGTCAAAATAATAGTCTTTCAATGTGAAAACTTATTTTCATTAATACGTCAAACAGGCTTGTATTCAGCACACGAGCGCCCATGTTTTCCATACCTGTCTCGTCTTTGCCGAGGTCTCTATAAATGGGATGCCGTAGCTCCGTGCTAAATCCTGAGCCTGCTTGGTGTCCACACTGCGGGAAGGAAGATCACACTTATTCCCCACCAGGACCATGGGGACATCCTCCGAGTCCTTTACTCGCTTTATCTGCTCTCTGTCAAAGCACACAAAACATTGCACGTCTAGAATTAGTTTCTCTTTTTGAGGTGTTTTAACCGTTTACAGACCTGATTCTGCAGGTTCTGTGACTGCACAGCATGTGGTGTATACCTGTAGTGGTGAATGTCCTCAAAGGACTTGGTGTTATTGATGGCGAAGACACAGAGGAAGCCCTCTCCTGTCCTCATGTACTGGTCCCTCATGGCGCTGTACTCCTCCTGACCTGCAGTGTCCAAGATGTCCAGGAGACACGTCTCTCCGTCAATCACCACCTGCTTCCTGTACGAGTCCTGCACAAGTGAAAAGATATTTTGAGCATATTGAGCAGTATATAAATCCCAAACTTTACTGATTCTGTAATATAGATTTTTCACAATACCCAAGCCTAAAATATACCAAAAACCTGACATTTGTAAAATGACAAATTGTCCATGTAGGCAAAAACTGCATTTGAATATTAGCAAAATTGTGTAGAAGTCAACATTACATTCAAATTAGAAAGATTATTTTCATGCATGCTTTTGGTCTTAATCAGCGCATATTAGTTCATATACAATTTGTCTTTGTAATCTTGTGACGAAACTACAAAACATCTACAAACATCTCATAAATAATCTGTTAATACCTTCAAAACCTCTACAGACATTTAAAAAACATCTCATAACTACACCTAAAAAAAATCTAATTAAACACGCATCTAAAACTAAAAAAAAAAAACAAGCATCTAAAACTACAAAAAAACAAGCATCTAAAACGACAAAAACAAGAATCTAAAACTACAAAAAACAAGCATCTAAAACTACAAAAATAAACAAGCATCTAAAACTACAAAAGAAAACTAAAGTGACCTAAAAACTTTAAACAAAACTACAAAAACACCTAAAATAACTTCAAATAACTTCAAATAATTCAAAACATTCAATAAACAACCAAGAACAACTTAAATTGTAGCCCCCCAAAACACACACTTTAAGCACCAAAGAAAAAGCAAACAAACAAACTTATTTGCTATTATGCAAATTTAAAAATCTAAACTTAGAAGAGTGCCAAGCCAGAAAAGTGAAAGGCAAGAGACACAATGGCCGTCGATGTGGAATCCACCTCTTAAACCAGAATAACCAGATCGCACTGTTGAATCTATAACAGTGGATGTTTTGCATATTCACATGTGGATGAGTTTCACAGCTTGCTGTGGCAGTACAAAGTGAGTGTCCTGACAGCGCTAGACACAGAGGTACACATGCCTCACCTCTATGGTTGGGTCGTATTCGTCCACAAAGTGGTTCTGGATGAGTTGGATGGTGAGAGCGCTCTTGCCCACGCCTCCAGCCCCCACAACCACAAGTTTATATTCAGTCATTCTTCACCTGTAATAGAAAAAAAACAAGCACTGAAAATCAATGAGCAGTTAAAGACTTTTTCTGCTCCAGCTTTAATTTACTTACCAGCCTTCAGATAAGTGCTAATTGACTTACACCATTATCCAAAGTGACTTACAGTTCACTAATTACAGGTTCAGTCCACTGAAGTAACGTTGCTCAATGGCGAATCAGTGATAGCTCAATAATAAAGCCTTTTGCAGTTTGAACTTACAACTTTTCAGCTACCAGTTCAGATGTTTAACCATTACACCACAACACCCTAAATTAAGGCAAGACTGCCAAGGTTTGTCAATCTGACATTACTTAAAATGCCAAGTCTACTGGACTGACCCAAAATAACTTTATATAAAACATTAAACACTCTTCTCAACTTCTATCTTACTATTACAACTATAATCCATTTTAAATAAATTTACAGATATATTTACAGAAATGGTCATTATGGAACTGAATCAGCTGATCCTCAAAAGAATACTACAACTGAAATAAGAGTTACAAATATGACTATATAGAACATTGTTGACATCTTAAAATTACAATGTTTTAACTGAGATTTTATTTTATTTGTTTTACGTATTTTAACATCTGTTTGCATGTTTCTCAGAAGATATTAATTCTAAAAATAATATATATTTTTTTAATTGTATAATAATTCTCCTGCTAGACTGGCATTGAAAATAAGAACTTGTTATTAATTAATTTGTCTGGTTAAATAAAGGTTAATTCAAATATGTTTAACCTTATGGTTATGCTATAATAGATTTTCTACACTATAACTAAAAAGTCCAGTTAAATAAACTGATTCCATGCATAACAGATGACAGAACATGATGATTTGACATGATATGAGTTTATGTATTATCTTACATGATGCTACTATATAACTTCACCTCGTGTATAATCGTTATCACTTTGTTACAATAGCTCAGCAAAACCAATTAATCAACATAAAACAATCAATTCAAAACGTGATACACTAGCAGAATAAAATTATTTAGCAATTTTAAGTTATGAATCTAAAGCCTAGTCTTCTGTAAGGCATTTTTACTACTTTTCTTTATAATCATTTAAAATAGATTAACTAAAATACTCGACTACAACATAATACTACCATTCGACATTATGGGACATGTTTCACTGTGTTTGTACGGGCTACCATTCTTAAAGTTTTGTTATGTACCATTTTGAGGTTAAATGATTTACCTATGTTTAATAATTCTGTGTGATTTCGATTTTAAATCGAGTTTTAATAAGTTAATCGTTGAGAAGTGCAGTTAAGCGCATTGTACCGTAGGGCCCGAGCTCACTTGGGCGTGCGATGGCAATAACACATAGGAACAAAATATACACTTACAAAAGCTCACATATAACCAATTCTTAGCTTTATCTTTATTTGACTGTTAGTGACTGTAAATACACACGTTAAAACAGCTCTTCTATGATTATTATTATTATTATTATGTTTTACCTCTGGGTTAGTAGTAAGTTCCGCATCTGAAAAGCCTCTAATGACTCAAGCGTTTATCATGACCTTGCTATGATGTTATTATCCTTTTATACAGCGTGTATAAAGCCGCATATATCCGTTTCCAATCCAAGTGTTTAAAGGGTTTTTCTAACCGAAAACTGACACTTTCTAACGAAATAGAGATTAATTTCGTCTTTCTAGGCTAACGTTGCATGGCCTTGCGCTCGGAGGCTGTGCTTTCACAGATATGGGCGGACACAGTTCGGAATGATCACTTACCCCAAAATATCAACGATTTTCAGCTGTTTACGGCTATTTTCAGTAGGTGGAGGAGGTTAAAAGGACGAGTAACACGCAGTCGAGCAGCCACTTCCGAGCATCAGCATGCATCTTGCATTATAATGGACGAAACATCTGTAGGTGCAAACAATCCCGATGAGATGTGCTTAATCAATAACTGACCGATAATCAACACTGGTAATCCAGGCTAAATGTGGTTAGACGACGGATAATAAATGCACTTTAATTTACTGTGTAGTAGCACAAGAGAATGTGCTGTGACATTTTCGATACTGGGCACAGACCGGCTTTTGACAAGCGCTGAGGGCAGTATTGGTGTAGACTGGCTTGCTGCTTAAATAGGCCCTAAATATAACCGGAACGTGTACGTGCGCACGTCATCGCGTATGCGGAATCCTATTGGCTGTTTCACCTGTCAATAAGAATTAAGGGTTTTGCATACGGTGTGCGAGGAGCCAATCGTCTACGGTTATCGACAGAATAATACAAATAAATTACTCGACCTAGACGTTTATTGTTTGGCTTGGTATTGACTCTTTACGTTTTTTTTTGAGCCATTTCATGTAAATATAGTTAACAGATACACATAATTTTGAAAGAGCATACAAAGTAAAAAAGAAGAAGGGTTTAGTACTTTTTTTTCATTAAAAATGTAAAAGAGCGAAAATATTTGTATTGCATTAGTGAATTTACATTTTGTGAAGAGATGTTTTAGTTTTTATCATAATTAAAATTATATATATATATATGTGTGTGTGTGTGTGTGTGTGTGTGTGTGTGTGTGTGTGTGTGTGTGTGTGTGTGTGTGTGTGTGTGTGTGTGCAATAACATTCAAAGAAAATGCACTAAATTACATAATAAAATACATTATTAACGTGGGTGGATTACTTTTGTAATACGTAGCTTGAATTAAAATTATAAATTATTGCATAAATTATACTTGATATTTACTCTGCACAAACCTTGCGGTAAGATTTATTTTTGAGTTCACATTTAATTATTATTTATATATTTTTATTATCCTGGAAGTAATTACAAAATATTTTGCAACACAGCTGATGGTTGAAGATTTACGATTTTAGTACAGTCTATTATTTGATCTATACATCTGTTACAAATATATAATAAATAATAATTAATATTTTGGTTTTACAAGATGCATTAAAATCAAAAAACGCAAAAGACACAAGAGGTCAGTATTTCCATGGTTTTGCAAGTCAGTCTTTATTTAAATAATGACGTCAAACCGGTTTGCTGTATTCAAATTTGTATTCAAATTTATATATTTTTTATTTATGCTTATTTAAAATGTTAAGCATCATTACTCTGTTGTAATATTTTGTTCAAACAGCTCTATGAAACGCGCTTTTGATATGGTTGATTGTCACGTGGTTTGAATTACTTTTCTCTGCGCTAGTATGATGATCATACTTTGTTAAATAAATAAATAAAATAGAGATTGGTGGGGCTATTTATATTTCAGTTTTACATCCTTTAAAATTATTTATTAATCATCGAAATGTTCTAAATTACACCTTTTCGTATTAAAAAACGTGCTTAGATTAAGGCATCTCAATGGAGATTTTTGTTTTCTGAGCCGTCTATCGCCCTCTTGAGGACGAATCCTGAATTCACACAAGTCCCACCTTCTGTGAAGAGATGGGCCAATAGGAGCCTCTCAAAAGCGAGCTCTGATTGGACAGTTTAAAGGCCCTTCACAAGGTGTTCCAATAATAGTACACAATCATGAGATTGAGGGCGGGACTTGACAGAATGCAGCGACTAAGATCAGATGGTCGTGTTTTCCACACAGTTTTATGTGGGATGGACCGACTGCAGCACAGCGTGAAAACTTTTTCCTCTGGGGCGGTGATCCAAACGGATGAAATCCGCTAATTTTCTCAGACTTTTGCGCTGTAAAAAACACCAAATATAAGAACAGTTCGTTTATATTTAGCAGTCGGAGCTGTATAGTGAGACTTAACACAGAAAAAAAACCCTGAATGTTGTTTCAGCGTCTTTTTAATTTATTGCACACACTTTGGTCGTTGTATCATCGGCTCGGACAAAAAGTGGATAACTGTTTCCTACATTTACGTTAGTCATAAAGGTAAGAATGTACAGATTTTGCATGCGGAAAAATGTAATACCTCATAGCATTGCTGTTCATACGCATTCAGCATCACAATCTAAAATATTATAATTTTGCATCGAACGTTTTAACAGAACATCAAAATCAAGATGAATATTTCGTGTAAATATAAAAACAGTATTTAAACAGCATGTTTTTAGTATTATACAGACAATCACATCCGTGGACATCAACACAAAATCAGAGTTTATTAATCAAATCCAAAGAGATTTGCTTTTAACACTGGGAAAACGCATGCAATAACACCCAACAGTTAAAAGTCGTTTTTCACTGCTACTTTTTTTTTATCCTCCTCTATATGTGTATGAAATTATTTGTTAACATTACCTAAATAAAGATGGTAGATCAGTGTTATTTAATTAGTAAATTCTCTCAAATATTTTGCCTTTTCATTTTTATTCAATTATTGATATTTGAAGGATAGGTCTTCTTAACAAAATTGGTGTTTGACAATTGAAACACGTCTATTTGATGCAATATGAGGTTACTACTAAATAATTACTATGTCATGTAGAATCCATGGTGTCATGCATTGCCATAGAAATTTGTTTTTGGTTGTTCTAACAAAGATTGGTTATTATTTTATCATATCATGTAAGCAAAATGCTCATTTAATCCAACAAAGTGTCTTTAGTGCATTTTTGTATTGCCATCAAAGTATGCAAATGCTTCACAGTGGGAATGCCTAACTACTTTATTGAAAGTGGTAAGATGAGAGATTAATAATAAACCACTTAGTCACGTTGACACTTCATCCAGTACCCTCGTAACTCAGTTTTTGGCTGGTCCTTCAAAGCCAGCCTGCTGATCACAACCATGGCAAAAGAACAAAGGCAGTATTATATCCAGCTCAACGTGCCATCCAGATGTTAGCGATTCTGCCAGTCTACGTCCTAGCCGTTGGTCGTGGAGGTGGGTTTTGGGGCGCCGACGTTTATTCTCAAGTTTATTAAAGCACCTCAACTGAGACTTGAGACTCAACAAACTCCGAGATTTACAAGAACGAAGGCAGCTCTCGCTAGTCTGTAGTTAAAGACCACATCAGGTAGACTTTTCTTAGGTTGAAGGACTTTGTTTAAAAACCTGGCATGGTTTTATTCCCTTCATAGTTGTGAGGAAAGCTTTGTTTTCCTGTTACCTTCCATGAAAGCTCCTCATTGTTTGGCTAAATGTGCCAAACTTCGTGAAAGAATCAAGCGTAGCAAAGTACATTTTAGGACACCCAGGGGATTTAGGAGCAAGATTTGGAGATTTCGCTGTGAATTCACTCGCTTTCTTCCAAAACCTCAGGTTATTGTTTTACTGGGGTGGAGAAAGAAGGTTTGTTTTCCTTCCTCCGGCATCCCAGATGGGAGATTTGGTGAGGACACAGTTCTCCTCTGTGTTTGGCTGACGGGAGGTCTTTCGTGGTTCAGTTTGATTGTGTAGTGGTGTTGTTTGTTTACTTAGTGTTTGATTTGCACCTTCATTTTCCCTTGGGAAGGAACGAGATTCAAAACACGAGGTTTAAATATATATTCCAATACAGCCGTAGGTCACATAAAAGAATAACCAAGAACAAACAGTTCTTCTAAATAAAAAAAAAAAGTATTTGAACTTTAGTATCAAAACCTGCCATGTTATAAATAACATTTCTTAGCCATATAACTCATGGATGATGGCTACAACTGAAAGCCTTTGATAAGAGAAAGCGCGAAGGGGGCTAGAAACGTCTTATCTCCTGAAGCGCTCAGTGCCCAGCTGTGTGGAATGTGTAACCTCAATGTTATCAGTTTCCATGGTGTAAAATCAAGGCCTAAGTCTTTGGATAACTACCTGCGTGCCATCAAGCCTCAACAATGCCTTAGTCACTAGCTAATCTTTTCAGTAAATTCACAGCGGACCCAAAAACCTCTGTCATCTTTTACTCAACCTGACACCGTTCCAAACCTGTGTGACTTTCATTTGTCTGTGGAGCATAAAGAAGATGATATGAAGAAGGTTTCAGCTGTTTTTGTCCATATTATGAAAGTCAAAAGGAGCCAAATCTTCCAAGCTCCAATAAGGATCAAATGGTGGGATGAAACTAATCCAGATGACTGTTTTTGAAGCAACACAGTCACATTCAGTGAAGAACTGATCAAAATCTAGGGCTTCATTCACTCTCGAATTAAAACATTGATCAACCATCAGTCTACCATTTGGTCACGTGACGTGAGGTTTGACCTCGAAAGCTTTGGGTCACATTTACTTTCATAAACTGACAAAATAAGATTGTTCAAAAGATCTATCTATCTATCTATCTATCTATCTATCTATCTATCTATCTATCTATCTATCTATCTTCTATCTATCTATCTATCTATCTATCTATCTATGTGTGTTTCTTGGGGTGTTTTTACTCTTGGAACGGTTTCAGCCGAGGCCTGCAACTAATTATGGGAGAGTGCATAGATCGCTAGTAATTACATGTAGCATGGCAGCTAGTGCAAGCACAACAGAATAAAAGGTTAATCCAAAATAGCTCAGCAATAGTAACAGCACACCATCTTTCCATGAGAAATTAGCTCATTCTCTTTGGTTTTGGATAGACCTTCAAACTTGTATCATTGGTTTTTAATTTGATCCTTTCCTTACAGACTTTAGAGTTTAGCCGCTGCCAAAAGCTCACTTGATTCTTAATAACCCAATGTTAGGTTTTTTAGACATATGCTATGTTAACTTCCCATTTGGAGGAATATTCGGGGGATATTTCTTTTCTATATTTGCTTTTATGCAGTTTTTGAATCAGCCAAATCTTGAGTTTTTCCTGAAGAACATGTGAGTGTCCATACAAAAACCCTTCATCTAGAAATGCCATCCAAAGTTTAACTCTGGGTTAGTGGTTTGTTTAACATTAAGTTTGAGCAATAATATGTTTTGTTTGTCTTAGCAATCACCACAATTTATTCTCTTGGTCCCGGACAAAGCATAAGGAAGACGAGTTTGCCAAATGTTTTTAATAAGCAGGACGAAATGAAATATGTTGTTTATATTTACGCATGAAGTTGGACAAGGAGTACAGTGAAATTGGCGGGAAAACGTTGGGTACCTTACTTCGTTGATTCCTGAGGGACAATTCAGATGCCTGAATCAGAAGTATGAGCAATGGTTAGAGGATATTACTCAGTTGAGTTCATTGAGTTAGGCTTATAAAGACAGTCTCAAAATCAACGCTGGTGGAATTTATACCTCCTTCCTGCTTTCTGTCTGCAAACAACAGCCAAAGTCACATTTTACAGTGCAAGAGTTTCATTTACACCATGCTGATGGTCTGAATGCTAATAGAGTATAGATAAATGATATAGAAATAGGTGGTTTATAGACATCAGGACCTGAGAAGAGACATTCGCTGTTTATGAAAGAACTCGGATGCAGCCAATGTGTTTCTATAATGAATAATGCAATCTACCAAAAGCATCGCAAATTAGTGTAGGGTCGCAAACAAACAGAGCCATTGATAATCAGGTGCGTGTAATCTACTAACAACACAAGCACAAAATTGATTAAGACATGCTTTTTGGGGACGTTAAATAATGCCGTAAATATAAAACCAGTAAGTCGACTACCATAAACTATACTAAATCACCTTGCACGATTTATTTACCCATACATTTTGTGACACAAATATAAACTCCTACAAATGCATATGCAGTAAGTAAATCCTAACAGTAGGTTTTAATGCCAAAGGATTTGTGTTAGTGCAAATTGTAGGTAAATCTGGCCCATAGTTTTCATGTGGAATGATGTCATCATGAAGTCATTGATGGATTTAGCAAATGGACAGTCAGTTCCCAGATACTTCATTGTGACTTCCACAAATGGTTCTTGATTCACTTCTGCAGTGCTCGTTTTAGACTTAAGTGATCACTTGTGCTCAGCATTAAGCGCAGATGATTGAATGGAGCACTCATGGTGAGGCAGCAATCAAATTCAACACAGTCTCTTCCTGATTAAGTCTGGTGGCCTGAACAAAACCATTCAAATGGCCAATATAGCTTCAATACTTCTCAGTTTCTACACGACTTGGACGTGCCTAATGACATTTGCTTGTGCTTCCATGAAGCCTCTACGCCTGAGGTTGTCTTACAAAATACAAATAATCATAATGTGTCACTTTGCCACTATTTTTGCCACTAACTTTTTGTTTTTATTCTGCTCTTGCCTTGTGAAAAAGACAACATATACTATGGACTTGTGATCTAATTCTTAGAAGGTCAAACTTTAAATAACACACGTTTTGATATTACATTTTGTACTCTGTCTGATCAGACAACCTTGGTTCTTCTCTTGTGTTTTTGGTTAATTCAGTCAAACATATATGCAGCCGACGTGAAGTCATCCGTTAACTGGGCTTCCTTGTTTCAGTGATCGCTCCTGGAAAAATGTCAGCATAGAGTCGGCTGCAGGCCACTTTTGCTTAAGTCAGAAAAGGACACATAAAATGGCCCCACTATGCATCTGACTATTGGCTACAAGACTCCATCTGTTGTCATAGACGCTAAAGGGCAGTAAAAATGAAGGACAAAACTCATCTTCTTACAGTAGGGCAAAATGGAGTGAAAATGGTATGCAGCTTGCAACAAACCTTTGACATTTGCTGAGGATCACACACCTAAATACAGATTAGAAAGAAAGAGTGCATGTTGCGTGACAATTCCAAGTGGAATTTTTTTAAATAAATTTATGGGCCAATTTAAAATGTTATTTGAATGTCCTTGCATTGGCAGCCTGGTTTCTGAATGATTCCAAACCATGTATAAATCAAAAATTAGAAATTTGGCAAGAACTCCACATTGACTGCGGTAGCTATTTGTTTTGTTTTTTCTAATAAGCTCTCTACTTTCCATTTTGGCTCAGACAGAAGAGCTCTTATAGGGGTTCCTCCACACCATATGTCTCAGCACTAAACCAGAGATATTCAGTGTGCTTCTTTTTACAGGGGCGAAAAAAGCAGTTGAAAAGACACCTATTATTACACCATGTATGCAAACAATTGGGTTACTGTTGAAGAAATGGTAGAATATGGCAATAGAAAAGCCAAGGTCATGCTTTGATTCCTAGGAAACATGTCCTGATAAAATGTATGATGATAAAAACTGCCAATTGAGATTTATGCCGTTTAAATTTTTAGATCAAAAAACAAACTATTATTAAGCAAAATTAATGATTTAATTATACTGTGAAAGATATCCAGAACTGCCTGTTTAAGAATTGTTTTTGTTATTTTTACTATATCATCAATTTTTATTTTTCAATTATGAAGGATTTTTAACTAAAGACTTCTGCTTAAAAAAAAAAACACACATATATGCTAAGCTATATGTTTTAACAATCTGGTTTTTAGTCCCAAAAAGAGTTGTCCTTTGACTGCACATCGTTTTTTGTGAGTAATGCATCATTTTGTGTGGCTGCAGATTTTATTAGCCTAGGACGGGTGTAGTATTTCATTCAGAGAAGAGCTCTGACTTGATGCTGTGGACTTTGGCTGCTGCAGTGCTTTACTTTTCCAGCGCAGTGCCCCATACAGTCAGTAAATCGTCCCTGTCCCTCTGCTGGAGCCAAACTCAAAGCTCAGAGAACAAATTTGTTTTTATATTAGAACTTCAAAGAAACTAAGAGTGGACAAAATAAAATTGTCTGGCATGTCATAAACAATAAAGGACGTCATGGATTATCTTGTGATTGTACGTTCTGACAACATTATCAAAAGAATTGTGGATAAAAATGTATCTTAGCTGTTGAATGTCTTTGGATAGGCCTGTAACGATAACAAATTTTGCTGGACGATAAATTGTCCAAGAAATTATCGCAATAAACGATAATATTGTTGTTCTGAAGACCAGTTTAAACTAATATAATGATAATAGCATAATAATGCAGGTACACCTTTTCAAAGATCAATAAAGTTTTTTATTTTATGGCAGATTCTGAGCAAGAAATATTAACATGTTGACTTTGTGTGGCTTAAAATTAATTAAATTTGTATGTTTGTATGTTACATCTATATATGTTTATATGCTAGTTAGGGATGGTCATATTGACCGATTCATATTTAACCGTTAACCGAATATAAACATTTTGACCGATGAAGGTGCCGTTCACATATCGTGTTTTTGGGGCGCTCAAGTTCGTTATTTCAAATGCGGTATGCGCGCTCATAATGGCAACAGCGGTCACAACACGCTCGTTTTTTTCCAAGCGCGTCCGCACCACATCTATTTAAAAAACATCTCAGCTTTTCAGAATGACGCAAGCGCACCAGGTCATGTGAAAAGAACCAACTCAATCAGCTTCCTTCGTGGTGAAATACCCCATTGTTTTTGAAAAATGGGGTGCACCCAAACAGAAATTTCCTTGTTGTAACGGATATCGCAGCTGATGGATGCTTAGCAACGACAGATGCCTCAGGAGCGCAACTGCCCGATCGCTTTGGAAAGAATGAGAAAATGACACGCCTAGCGACATGTGCCCCTAATATTTTTACTCCGTTAAAGTTTTCTGCATGGTAATAATAATAATAATAATAATATATATGTGTGTGTGTGTGTTAACTCACTGGGCGCGTTGACACCGAGCGTCAACCTCCTGCTCTCTCTCGTGAAGCCCATACGGAAGTGACTAAAACTGTAATTCATCAACTGGCCACTTGAGGCTGGCTGCAAAAGGGAGTCAATCCCATAGACTCCCCATGTTAAAATGCCCAACTTTACAGCAGAAAAAAAATGTTTACAGCCTGGTGCAAAAAATTATTTTGGTCTATATATCAATTTTTGTATCTGCATTTTTTTATAACTCATCCGTTTAAATTATGTTAAGCATTAAAGTTCTGCATTATTAAGGACGTGGCCACTAGAGTGACAGGTGGATTGCCGCTGCTGTCACCGCCGTCGCGCTAGGTGGGCGTGGCTTCAGCAACTAGCTCCCGCATTTTTGCCTATTTTTGATTACCCGAGAGTGACAGGCGGTGAAGCACTGCCAAGATAGTGACGGCCCGCTCTGTCCACTTTTGGTTTCAAAAACTCTCTTCGGAAACCTATGTTTTTATACAGTCTATGGTTCACACTAAAAGCGAAGCAAATATTTGCTTCGCATTACTTGTTTTAGAGCAGGGTTCCTCAAATCTTGCCCCGGAGGGCCAATGCGCTGCAGTGTTTAGCTCCAACCCTGATCAAACTCACCTACCTGTGATTTTTTGAATGATCCTGAAAACATTGATTAGCGTGCTCAGGTGTGTTTGGTTAGGGTTTAAGCTAAACACTGGAAGAAAGTATTTTCGCGGCACATTCAAATACTTAAATTCACTTTTGGTGTGCAGACTGTGCACACACCATTAAGACTCTTTTATGTCACAGTTTGTGTAATATTTTCTTTGCTCAGAGAATAAACTGAGATCTTGTGAATTTTCTCTGCAAAGCTGAAGATTTGCTCAGGCGTGCGTGGTTGCAACCCCTTCGTCCTAAAATTGTACCTGTTCATAGAAGTGGGAGGAACATAATGTCAGGTCCAGCTGGTCTCACTGATTCCAGCAGGACGTCCACACTGCAGCCAACTGTTTTTCGTGTCATCCTCCTCCTCTTCACACACTCGGCACACCTCCACAAAAAGCACAGAATCATGGCCAACTCGTTTCTTGGAAAATATGCTATTTTGGGACCATGTGTGAGCTGTTGTTTCAAAGAGACTGACTCATTTTTTAGACAGCAGTATCGTGTTTCTTTGTTAAATACAGAAGAAGCGCTGATTGTTCAACTAGTCAGAGATCTGAGGAAGGAAATGTGTCCATCTGGAAGCACAGGGGTCTCCTGCTAATAGCACAGTCATTTCCTTTTACAAAGCTTTCCTGACCATTATAACACTCGTCTTTGTTTCTAGAAAGATGCATTTCAGATTATTGTAAAGTTAATGGTTATTTGTTTAAGCTAAAAAAAGTTAGAAATTATTTTAATGGCTTTCTAACCACAAATGCCACTTTGTAACCTCATTAAAAGGAAACATTCAGCTAGGATCAAAGAGACGGAACAAATCCTGTGGGAATAAATCATTTGCATTTACAGAAAAAAAAGCAGCAAAACAATAGTTCACCCAAAAAGGCAATTTTGTCATCATTTACTTACCCTCTTGAAATTACATTTCATACCGAATTAGCCGTCTTCTGCTGTTAAACAAAAGATAAAACCATATGTGACCCACATGTGTGCTATATTTCAAGTCTTCTGGTCCCTTAAAATAGCACCAGAACATACTTGCTAAACAAAAAAAAACATTCAGCAATGTGTCTTTGACTTAAAAATACAAATTTAACAAAAGACATTCAAAAACACAAGATCAAATTCATTTCACACTTATCAGTATGAGAATATGAGAATCTGCAGGAGGCAGAGAGAAGTATATATCATTCCCAGGTGTTTCCTAACCCGTGTTGGGGTTGTTGCAGAGTTGCTGTGAGGGGGGTGACGGCTGTACCACTGGACCCCTGGAGCAGGACAGTATGACGTCACAGACCAGCAGCCCCAGATCCTCCAGAGACTGACTCAGGATGGAGCTGAAGGTGTGGGTCGATGGAGTTCAGCGCGTGGTCTGTGGGGTCACAGAGGCCACCACCTGCCAGGAAGTGGTCATCGCTCTGGCTCAAGCTATTGGTAGGTAGTGTCAATTTTGAGTTGTCTCTTTTAATGTTGTTTTCCATGTCAAAAAATGAATTGAATGGAAAAGTGCTGACGAAGCTACTTTGAAAGTATTCACAAGGATTAGTTCAACTAAGAATGAAAACTCATAAATCACTAATCCTCATGTCGTTCAAAACTTGTATGACTTTAAAGGACAGTTAACCCAGTTAACATTTAACAATTTAGTGTTCCTGTAGCTCAACTGGCAGAGCACTGCACTAGCAAGCAAGCAAGCGCAAGGTTGGGGGTTCGATTCCCCGGGAACACATGATGTGTAAAAATTGATAATCTGAATGCACTGTAAGTCGCTTTGGATAAAAGTGTCTGCTAAATGCATAAATTTAATTTTTAATTTAGTTAAATTTTTTTTACCCAAAAATGGAAATTACCCTATTATATACTCACCCTCAAGTGATCATAGGTGTATAGGACGTTCTTTCAGACGAATACAGTCGGAGTTAATATTAAAAAAAATATCCTGGGTTTTTCAAGCTTTACAAAGGCAGTGAATGGGGGTTAAGATTTTGAAATCCAAAACCGCTACAATCCATCATAAAAAGTATTTAGCATGGCTTAGCAACATCTATATTTACAACTTTATAGTCCACAATCTCTAGCTTTTGCTAACTTTCATACATGCGTTCACAAGAGAGTGGTGTTCCAGAGGACGATGTAGGACGTAGGCGTAGAATAAGTGCCTGTACACTGCTGCCTCTTTAGCCCCGCCCCCCGATTGGTGCGCGTAGACAGAAACCAAATGATAAAGATGGCTCTGAAGACAAATTTTGTTGACCTTGAAGCAATCTTTATCATTTGGTTTTTGTGCAGTGCCAAGCAGTGCACTGGCTTCCTTCTGATGTGAACATTAGGAAAAAGTCGATTAAATTTATTTTTAATGAAGATCCAGACCACGTCAGGAATAACTTGGTCATTAGTTCACTTCGTTTTACTGCAAATTCGTTTACAAACTAGGCACAATCCGATGCAGGATTTTCAGAAAGATTGAAAATAAAAGAACACTTTGCCGACTATAAAGTGTGAGTAACTGTTTTCATTACGTGATTTCTCTTGATTTGTCTGTTATTACAGATTGTTTGATATGTACTGAGTATTTATGCATTTTTAACCTAAATCGCTGCATACACAATCAAATCAGTGGGTGTTTGAGTCTTCTGAATGATGTTTTCTGATGTAAAAATCTTGATGACATTATGAGAGAACAGTACGAAATAAATGAATTAATTAAATTAATTACCTGATCAAACATGTTCACTAAAATGATTTAGACATCCCAACACACAAGGAGTAACACAGCATGACACAAAAACACTGATAAACAATTCTGTCATGCTACTGCTATCTATTGAAAAAAAGTTCTTTAATGGAGAAGACTACCAAACTAGCAAAAAGCTGTACTTCTTTTTTTTTGTTTGGTTACTCCCCAGCAGTGGCATGGAAGACTTAAATCATGGAAGCTATAGTTGCTTACACAGATGCCATAAATTTTGAGTAATGCGGAAACCATCTGGCATTGAGGTTGAGTAATCATCATCCATTTCATAATTAAAAGAAGATTAAGTATCGGAGAGTTTGTTTTGGCTTTCCAACAGCTTGAGACTAGTTTAACAACTTGTTTAAAGACATCAGCCATATTTTAAGGAGTTTCAAGGAGAGGGCGCGAATAGTTTAGAAGGCTGATTTCAGTTAATTACATCACCAGTGGGACCCAAAGCAATTTGGTTTTGATTCAGACCTGTCTTGGTTGACGTCATCGTTTGAATCTATTTTCAGCTGCACTCAGACTGGTACAATCTAAGGGCCCCCTCTTGTATTAGTGAGAAACGTGCTGGCGCAACCAAAGTGCCCGCTGACATGGAAAATCTGACTCATTTTACTGAAAGAAACAACTCTGAAGAACACCTCAATCTTCTTTGGCAGCTTTGAAAGTAATTTGTATGTTTTTATTGGGGGAAGAGGGTGTAAAAAATTATAATAATTGCTCGCTTATTTCGAATGTGTATCTTTAGATGAAGAATCATTCTGTCATTTTGCCCTCCAGCTAATTATATGGTAGTGGAGAAGAACAGGAAATGATGGGTGGAAGAGGGTGGAATGGGATTGGGAAACACATCCCTTATATATTTGTGTATTCACATAACAATGATATAAGTCATGACAGATTTAAACAAGAATTACCCTTTGGTTTTTCCCCCTTTAAAAGGTTTTAGAGAAGTAAAGTAATATTACTTTGGGAAAGTGTTTATAATGATATACACTAATGTGAGATTGTAAATCATACTGTTTTAATTTACACATTTTTGCTTTAGGCATGATGCTAAGCATTAGGTAAATTAGTCAACAAAAAAATTTTGAGAGCACCAAACAATTAATTCAACCAAAAATCTAAAATTCTGTCATTAATTATACATCCTCATGTCGTTCCAAACCCACGAAACCTTTCTTCATCTTTGGAACACAAATTAAGATGTTTTTAATGAAATCCGAGAGCTTTCTGACAGAAACTCAACTACCACATTCAAGACCCAGAAAGGTCGTAAGGACATTGTTAAAATAGTCCGTGTGACATCAGTGGTTTAACTGTTATTTTATGGAATTGCAAGAATACTTTTTGTGTGAAAATAAAATAAAAATAACAACTTTATTCAACGATTTCTTCCGTGCCAGTCTTCGACGTATGTTCACAAGAGTATCACGGTGGATGTGAGTGGTACTGCTGACGCAAAAGCCTGCTTTCTGATGTAGACCGTCCATCTCTCTTTATTCATCTGTATATTCTGGTTCAAATAAGTAAGGCTGGGCAAAAAAAATGCAAGTCATCCTCTCGAAATCTTAAGACATCTTAATGTTTAATGTACACTGTGCATCTTCTGATTGTAAACAATGCACAGCAAATCCCGGTTCTACATCAGAACGCCTGACATGGAAGAGAAGAAATTGTTGAATAAAGCTATTATTTTTGTTTTCTTTGTAAATTTCTTGGTAAACTATCCCTTTAATACCTACTGTATGGCTTGTTGGTAATCTTGTTCAGCACTGTAATCCTTGTTCTTTTTATAGGTCGCACAGGACGGTATACATTGGTTGAAAAATGGAGGGACACCGAGCGACATCTCGTTCCTCACGAGAGTCCAGTGGCCTCTCTGAACACTTGGGGGCAGTATGCCGGTGACGTGCAGTTTATCCTGCACCGCACTGGTCCATCTCTCAATGAGTACCCCTCAACCGAAGGTCTGAATCGTCGGGGCCCAGAGCGTGGCTTGCATCGGCAGAGCCTTCCATTGATGGCCAAGCTGCGAGCTCCAGGTGACCGTTCCCTCTGTCGGCGCGAGCCACGGCGAAAGTCTCTGACCTTCACCGGTGTGCCCCGCAGTCTGAGGGACATCCTCAGTGGAGGCAGGCTCAGTGACAGTAGTGCCAAACAACGAGAGGTTTTAGTGAGAAGTGCTCACAATTCACCGTCAATGTCCCCTCGGTTATCAGGCCACCGCGTGAAGGATCTTTCCCAACTGGTGAGACTGCAGAGGGAGACTCTTTCGGTTCTAGACAGCAGGACAGAGGCGTACGAGGCAGAGCTCCGAATGTTGACTGAGAAAAGAGCTGGACTGGAGGACGACGAACTGTATGTGAAGATGACAGAGGAGGTTTCAAGTTTGGAAAAGCAGGTGCGAAGGAACAAGGTGGAGATTGAGGAAGAGGAGTTTTGGGCGACTGAGCTGGAGATTGAGCGGGAGAGCGAGAGGCAGCTGCAGGAGCACCTTCAGGAGTTGAGCAGTCGGCTGCGTGGCTGTGAGGCGGATCTGGAACAGCGGCTGATGTCTCTGCAGGGCGTAGAGGCAGGAATAGAGGCTCAAAAGCAACATAAGGAGATCAGAGAGAGCCAGCAGGCCAGTGAGGGGGAAGTGAAGGCTAGACTCCAGAGAGTGAAATCAGAACTCAAGGCTCAAGCTCAACACACGGCCCAGCTTGAAAACAGCTCAAGAGCAGTGGAGCGCTCACTGGCTGAGTCATGCAAGAGACTGCAGGTACGTCAAGTTTAACAAACAAAAGTTTGAGTAATCCATATGAAATTTTGAAATTGAAGACTACAGTGGTAATCACTGGTCTTGTGCCAGAGATTGTTATTAAAAAGATAAGCATTGCTTTTCACAAGAGATGGTCATTTTGGTAAATTTTTTCGACCGACAGTCGTTACTTGTTATCAGAACATTAACTGTCAACTGATAAGATTAGAATAATAAATTATTATTTAATAAATATAATGGAGTGTCTGTGACCCATTAAACATACAAAATACATTTTCACAGGGTTAATTTTAATGTGCAAACAGCAGCATACAGAACAACAGAGCAAAAACAGAACCTGGATTCACACATCGTCAAATTATCACATACCGGCAGTGCTTCTGAGAACAAAGAAAAACAGAATAAAATTACAAATAAAAATAATAAGATAAATAGGCCTACACTAAATATTTTTAAATTCAATTTCAATAATAATGCCGCTCCTGCTGAATTTCTGACCATTACCGCCAGGTCCCGCAACGTGTGTGTTCTACTCCCGTGATTTTTGTGGCCGCTCCCGCAAACATTCTTATATTGCTTATCATTTTTACGCTATCAGTATGCGGGTATTGATATCTCTTTTGAATGCGCACTCACTGTTCACTTTCGATTCACCTGCTGAGCAGCAAATACTCCAGCATGGTCTGCAGTCATCTATCCTACCCTCGACCCGTGATCAGTCAAGCTCGTGTTGGATGCAGGGTTGCAAAGTTCGCGTTTTTTCCACGGAATCAGGCTACTTTTCCCCGCGTGTAAACTAATAAGTATAGCATACTTTTCTTTCACCATGCAGCAAACTTAATTGAGATACTTGGGGGGAAATATTTTTAAAAAAAAAATTACGGATGGTATTAATCATTCATTTATTTTACTTCCGGTTAAAATGAACATTCCTACTTTTTACCAGTATGTGTTGTGTTGGCTGCAAAGAAGTCTACAATACCTGGATAAAACTGTTAACTATGGCTGCGTTCCACTCCACTTTTAGACACGCACTCGCAAACTTCCCTAAGCACTTCCCCTTTGGGGGAATACCTGCTGCCATTTTGAAGTGCATTCCACTTCGGGAAGTTTATATGGCCTGACCCTCGACCCCTTGATTTTGACAGCGGGAGCAAGTCTGCTTCATATGCATACTTCAGGCTGCTCCATAGACCACGATGCAACACAATTGTTACGTCATTGCAGATCACGTTTAATTTATCCCCACCCCAAACTCTAATATATAGATTTGTATCTTCTTATATATATATTTATAAATGCCAAAGCATACCACATTCCAGTTCAGCCCATTGCAAGGGTTCCACGGCTCCACCTATAGTGGGCACCAATGCAGCGTAATCAATAATGTACCTCCAAGTAAATGAGACGGAGGGAGGTTTGCAAGTGAAGGGCTTGAATGCAGTCTATTTCTGTTTATTTCAGAAATTGGATGGTGCAGGGTGCCCTAGAAGTGCCTAAAATTAAAGGCTAAAATACACTACTAAACAGTTTGCTCTAATTTGCAGTCTGGATGAGTTGACACTAGTTGTCGAAAGTTGACAGATGTCAGAGCCATTCTTCAGATTGTATTACTGCGCTGAGATCGAAGTGCTGCGAAGTGCTCTCCATACATCTTAGTCATCATTTTTATCCGCTTAGGAAATCACCACATTTAATTTTGTCACCATACTTGTGTAACTACTCATGTAACCTTCTTTGAATAGGGAAAACATGGAAGTGTTTGGTAGCTTCTAAATTCATCCCTGTTTGGATCCTAAGGAATGAAAGGTGCTAAGCTAAATGCTAACATAGTGGTGTCGCACGCTACAACTATTGAGTGCACGCACTGAGACGAGAGGTACATATCGACTCGTCTAAGTTAAGGGAAGAACATAGTGGAATATGGAAAAACGTTTTTGACATCATGACATGGTGACAATGATGATTAGCTGAAGGCACCACACGAATCAAGGTGCCAACATTAGACCTTCATTAACGACTAGCCTTAGCTATGATTTTAAAGGCAGCAGGGAGGATTTCCATTTCACGCTTTTAAGAGCCATCCAAAAATATCTGCATCTACCAGCAGGGACTCGACCAAGCTAAACAGCCAAAACTTGACCCTGTGGTTTTCTCCACAAGGCTTCTTAAGTTAAACCAGCAAAATGCTGGAGAAGGTTGACTAGCCTCAACAAACGACAAATGGTAAACAACGTAGCTGGTTGAAGTACACTTTAACTAGACGAGTTCCAAACCAGCACTCACTAACAAAAGTCATTCATGCTGGCATTAGCTGCTCTTTTCATAAGAATTCTATCTAAAATATTTCTCACTTCTTGCGATTGTTGTGAATGCAAAAATGACACATCTGTTTAGAATCGTGAGCTGATTTGGTGGAAGTACATTGGAACATTTTTACTCTTTATAAGCCAGTCGTTACTGCATTGCTGCAGGCTGAGTGCCAGTTGCAATACTACACAAACATTTCATTAGCACCTTCTCCACCCACCCTCTTTTCACCAGGAGAGTCATTATGAACTGGAGCAGCTCACCAAAGAGTTGAGGCAGGTAAACCTCCAGCAGTTCATACAACAAACCGGCACCAAAGTCACTGTTCTGCCCGTGGAGCCTGGCGATGATGACTCCAGCAGCACAACAGATGATAAAGGTATTGCTTTTAGTGCTGACAATATATCTAAAGCCCCAGGGATATGCTCCATGCAGTGTGGATTCTGTTAATATGAGACCTCAACCATAATGAGTAACAAGTCTATTTTACAAGTGTCAGTAATGGCCAGACCGCATCTGTTTTTAATTTAGTGCAGTGCCTTTTCACTTACATATCTAGCAAAAAACTGCTGGCCCATGTAGGGCCGAGTTAAAAAGTATTTTCCTGCCGAGCTTTTGCGTGCTCCTGCTTCATTAGTGCTGTGACAGATTATAGTTGCAATGAGGGACTCAGTGGTCTTGTCTGTCATTCGCCTTGTCAAGTACAAAAATCTGTTGTTTCTTTTTTACTGCTGACGTCAAGCCTGGATGAAAAATATCATTGCCGTTGCAAGCCTTCAAAGTGCTTTTTCTGTTTTTGTTTATATTAATAATCCAAAGTGCCACCTTGTGGTTAGAGTTGTTTTTGTACAGTTTGAATATTAGCCTACTGCATGCAGCCTGAATCTGATCGAATAATGAGTCAAAATCACAGATGATATTATTTCCAGCTTATTTCGTCACACTAGAAATAAGTAAACTGCATTGCATTGTGGATAGTGCATTGTGCTCCGTTGTATTTGCATATTCTATGCATTCACATTACATGCATTGTATCCATACTATATACCACAGGAATAGTATTATGGTGATATGATATTCCAAACAAGCAACTCTTATTGGAATTAAGCAAAGATATCTGGTCATGACTACACTAATTTTGTTCTTCCTTGCATATAGAGCCTTTCAATCCCTGTAAACACAATGAGACATTACACAAAGTTCTTAAATTAAGTTGTTTTCTTTGATTTCCCAGACTTTGCTGCATTAACTGGCTCACTGAAACGACCGGGTTTATCTCATCCAGAGGTTGGCGGGATCCGTGGACTCCATAGTCCGATCTTCTCAGGGTTAAATCCTGAGGGCATCTACGTCTAAGGACCACTTTTTTTCTTCTTTTTTTTCCCCCCTCTTCATATATGTTTGAGACTGAATACATTTTATTTGATGCTAATTCAAGCAAAACCGACAGCCGATGTGCTCAGCATGAAGGAGAACTCCAGTGGCCTCATGAACACCTCTTAAGCAGTTTTCAGTTTCCTGTCAGACTCAGAATACTTGATCTTGATCACAAAGAGCTGCATACCATTTCAAATACAAACAGTACGTGTGCTGATTTTCATAGTATCATTGTAGTGTCTAATGTTAGAAAGTGATATCTGTAACCTTGTCACATAAAAACAAGCAGATGAAGGATGAATAACTTTGGAAGCATAAATATATTTTTTTATTCTTATTTTAGCCTCTGAAAACATTTGTATGAATGTGCAACTTTCACATTTGTGTTTACTGTTAGTGGAGCTCAATCTGACCTGTGAGATTTAGTCTTTGTTTTTTGTTTTTTTCCATTTCATACTTTGATTTATCAATTTGTGTAAGTGTATTAATGTTGAGCCAAAGACAATCACTTATTTTAGTTGCAATGTGTTACTGCATGACTGCAAAATATTGTACTCCTTGCTTTAATTTTGCCAGTGTCATTATTTTCGAAATATGCATAAAATGTAACAGATTGAAAATGTACTTTTACTCTTAAAGGAATAGTTCACCCCGAAATGAAAATGTTCACGCTTCTATTCGAATCATTATGACTTGGGAGATATTAAAAAAAAATGTTTTAAAGGAATATTCATTTTGGGTGAACTATATCTTTAATATTATATATTTGCTATATACAATGTGGTTCAATATATGAAATCACAGCTGTTTAGCTGAAAGTAGTGCCTTTCTGAAATTCAAGCCATGTTAGGATCAACTTTTACGATGGTGCAAGCATGCTGAGTCTGTGAATTTAGATGATATAAAATATATTAAGACGTTTTATGCTCAGACTTTGCTCATATTGTGTCTTTTAAATATGGCTGCATTTAATTTCAGAAGATTTTTAGGGGCATTTAACCTTTTTTTTTTTTTTCGTTTTTTTTTTTTCTACTGTCAAGCATGTACCATATTTTTTATAAACATAGAAAAGCTTCATACAAACCCTTAAAAAATCTATATAGTACTGTGAACTACTATTAAACACTAATCCCCCCGTATGGATGCTTCTTATTTTACAACATAACTCTTTTGAATATAATATACAAAGTCAAGTGTAACAGCAAGAGAACAGAATTGGCACCTGATTAAAAAAATGATCGTTGTGTAAATACAATTATTTCATAATTTACCTTTGCTGATTTGAAGGTCTCTATTTGGGTTTCACTGAATCCAAAATCTGAAAGACTGTCAAGTGAATCCTCAGAGAAGCCAATAACATCACCTGAGAAATTTACCGCAGCATCTTACTGGGACGAGGAAGAGTCTATTTTAAGGACTTGCTGACAGCTTAATATCAAGAATATGATATTTATTAACAGACTGAACAAGAAAATTTTTTGTCTTAACATCAACTCACACACCCAATCGACATTCCTTCAGGGGGCGCTGTAGCTCTCTTATTTAACGCTTAAAAAAAAAAAACACTATAAATATAGATTAGCAGAAATCATACCATGTGTCATACTCACGGGGAAAGTATGCTTGGAAATAATATTTCATATCTTCCATTGCATTCGTTATTTAAAGTGCGCCAGCCACCCGATAGCAATAAGATTCGTGCTTTTGATCAACGTACTTTTAATGTCTCAGCTTTCAAAATCAGTTTTATAGTGAAACACAAATTATGTGTCTTACAATAATGTGTTTCTCAAGCTCTTTAATGATCAGATCGCTGTATATAAAATATAAATTCCTTTAATATCTCGAGTCGACTTTATTCTCGAAACATTTTGACTTTTTTTCTTGAAATAGTTCAACTTTATTCTCGTAGTATTACAACTTTATTCTCTTAATATTTCGACTTTATTCTCGTAGTATTACGACTTTATTCTCTTAATATTTCGACTTTATTTTCGTGGGATTACAACTTTATTCTCTTAATATTTCGACTTTATTCTCATAGTATTACGACTTTATTCTCTTAATATTTCAACTTTATTCTCATAGTATTACGACTTTATTCTCTTAATATTTCGACTTTATTCTCATAGTATTACGACTTTATTCTCTTAATATTTCGACTTTATTCTCATAGTATTACGACTTTATTCTCTTAATATTTCAACTTTATTCTCATAGTATTACGACTTTATTCTCTTAATATTTCGACTTTATTCTCATAGTATTACGACTTTATTCTCTTAATATTTCGACTTTATTCTCATAGTATTACGACTTTATTCTCTTAATATTTCGACTTTATTCTCATAGTATTACGACTTTATTCTCTTAATATTTCGACTTTATTCTCATAGTATTACGACTTTATTCTCTTAATATTTCGACTTTATTCTCGTAGTATTACAACTTTATTCTCTTTATATTTCGACTTTATTCTCGTAGTATTACAACTTTATTCTCTTTATATTTCGACTTTATTCTCGTAGTATTACGACTTTATTCTCTTAATATTTCGACTTTATTCTCGTAGTATTACAACTTTATTCTCTTTATATTTCGACTTTATTCTCGTAGTATTACAACTTTATTCTCTTAATATTTCGACTTTATTCTCATAGTATTACGACTTTATTCTCTTAATATTTCGACTTTATTCTCATAGTATTACGACTTTATTCTCTTAATATTTCAACTTTATTCTCATAGTATTACGACTTTATTCTCTTAATATTTCAACTTTATTCTCATAGTATTACGACTTTATTCTCTTAATATTTCGACTTTATTCTCGTAATATTACGACGTTATTCTCGTAATATTTCAACTTTATTAGCATAGTAGGCCTATTACGACTTTATTCTCAAAATATTTCAACTTTATTCTCGAAATATTACGACTTCTATAATCTCGTAATCTTAGATTTTTTTTTTTCAACATGGCACTAAAACGCCGTTGTATAAACTAATGTGTATCAATGCATATAAAATAAAATTTGAATCATGCATTAAAAATAAATATTTTTAAAACAAACTTGTTAAATGTTCATGAAGTGATGTATTGCAGAGCTACATAGACATCATCCCTTTCAGTAGAGAGGAACAGCTTGACTTTCTTCGACTCTAGAGTATGTATGAGTTCTTCCTTTTTGCGGAAAAAAAAAAAACATAAAAGAAAAATTTCTAAAATAAAAAAGTTCTAGACCTAATGATGGAAAAAAAGTAAAAAGCACATAGGCATATAAAGCGTAATAAGAATTGCATAAAAACAGAGTATACAGAAAAGCATCTAAGCATTTAAGAAAATATCCCATGTTTGTTTACTATTATTGTGAGACATCTTAAATATTTTTCATAAAAATATGATTTTTAAGCACATTAAATGTATCATCTGCCATAAAATGGTCATTCCATTGTGTCATAACCTAATTTTATAGCTAGTGTTTAATTTCATCAAACATAAAAAAAATTGATAAAAATAAAATAAAAAATACATTTAGCCCCATTCTATAATATGCAAGTGCTGTATTAAAATGGCCTTACTAAAGTGAACTTACCGTAATGCTTACCATAACACTCTCAACTTCATTTTGATTTCTTCTGAGCACTCCTTTGAAATGAGGATCACTTCAAAATGCAAACAGTCAGTCTTATTCTGTTCCACAAGTCTCTCATTCACTCATTAATTCATTTGCACAGTCTACATTCACAGGAAACATTTTAAAATAATAATAAATCAGCATAAACTTCCTCTCAAATTGGCCATGCATACTAATAACCTGATCTACCTTAATAAAAGTGAATGGTCTTCCTTTGTGTAGTGCATCCGTGTCTGTGGACGTTGAGATCGAGTCCAAGTCAAATAGGTCATCATCCTGCAGCACAATCAGAAGAGCACCATTCGCATGAACACATGAGATGCAGTCAAATTTCCCTTAGCAATACCCAGTCAGCAGAAGATTGTGCGTACATGAATCTCCTCCCCGATTTATGGAGCTTGCAATGCCTAGTTTTAATTAGCACAACGGCACCTGCATATCATTTCCCATCCATGTGGGACTCCATGTTTAACCATCCATAGTTCATGACCACATCTTCTTATTGGATAAAAACACCATCTTCCTCAACTGAGCACATGTGTGTGTATGTGTGCACGGTTAGAATTTATGTGCATCTTAACATTTCAATCCATCAATTTTTTTTATGTGATATTCCAAAATTCACATAAAAATTGGTAGATGGCATCACAGCTAGTGACCGAATACAGTACACACTCACACAAACATCCACTGATTTACTGATGCTCAAACAAAAAGTGTTACTTTCATCCCCGGTCTCCCCTAAATATGAAAATATGTTTGATTGACGTGCTGCTTGAGGCGTCATCTGTCACCACACATTAAAGAGCCACAAAACCATATTTTGTGCTTGAATTTCTAAAAAAATTACAAACTTAGTAAAATGAAAGAATCTGGGAAGTGAAGTGTCCCTCAGTTGTAAATCCTTCATTGGTTTGCAACGACCCTTCAATGTGACTGCCATATTGTTATCCCTCCAAAATGCCCTTTGGAGGCAGATTTATTCTGTTTTGAATACAGCAAATTATTTATGTACCCAGCATAAATTAATTTCAACCTAATATCATATTTTGGGTGAACTGTTTATTTAATGTGAAGATAAACAGTGAATTAACAAGCATTATTTAATTATTCACAACCTGTAGATATATCCAGAATACATACAGTATAATGTTCTACATTACTGAACATGGATTTAAACAAATAAATGACGTTAGAATGATAATTAAACACATTCTCCTAAAGATGACTTTCCACAGTATCAGGTTACCATTAATATTTAAACAGCAGCGTGGCAAGACTGGTTTCTGTTGTAATTCCCAGTCATGTTTGAATGTTTTCACTGCTCATCACAGCAGAACATATTTCAGGAGCAAGAAGAAAGCTGTTCATGCATTGAGTTCTTCCAACACTTAATCGGATATTTCGCTCTTGGTTAAGAATGTATTTGTATATTTAATATCTGACTGTTTGTGCTTCTTCCTCCACACCAGTTAACCTAGTCCTGTAAGAGCACATGCAGAGGCAGTTTTGTGTATTATTGAGGTGTGGCAGGTGCCCAACATTTCTTTCTCTACTGAAGGAACACTTTGAGGAGAGCTGTCTAAGTGGCCTGGTCTTTGTTTCCAACTATTTTTGGATTCCAGCACAAGACAATGACTTAATTGTTTGATCCCGCTGGACTGGACAAGACTCCAACTGGAGCGGGGAGTGAAGGGTGAAAAAGGCAAGTTCAGTTATTGTGTATTTCACTGTCCTTTCTAGACAGGTTTCAGCTGGATCCCACAAGATCTAGTTAAGTGTTTGAGAACAAGGCTGTGTTCAGGCCTAACTCTGTAAACAAAAATACCACTTGATATACTGGATGACATTTAGCAAAATATGATGTTAACGGGAACATAAAAATGGTTTTCTTGATGTTAGAGGAACATTTTTAAAGGGTATGAAGTTCCTCAAACGTTCTGCTAACTTGATTTTGATTTAAAATGCAACATTCTAGGAACATTGAATTGTAACATTCCAAGAACATAAAAATATCCAGTTTCCTTAATGTTGGTATAATGTTATTTAAAGGTTAGTATGATGCTCCTGAAACATTCAATCATTTAAACACCTGCTGCGAACAAGCACTAAAAGAAAGAGAAATAAGAACACAAACTACCTCAGCCACAGCCTTAGATGAACTGAAGATAAAATATTTGATTAACCAACTCCACAAACAGCATCACAAGCTTCAGTTATTATACCTAGACTGACGTCATTGATGTTAGACGTCTACATAAGTTCTTATTGAGAATTAACAGAGGTTTAGATGCTGACATTTTTCATTTAAAGTCACCATCATGGAGATCAGTGTTTGCTTTAGTTGGGCTCTTGACCCTTGACTTTTGTTTTTTTTTGGACACTTGCTTTTTTGGCAGTGATTGCAGATGTTTTCAGAAAACATCTCTGCGTTGATAAAACAGATCAATGTGTGTTTCTCTGTCTATAGCCTGTAATGCAGGGTTCCAGCATCCCTATAACTCTAAAGCATTTTGGAAATGCAAGGAACTGAGTCAATATCAAGAGTGAACTAATTTTACTTAAGTTTGTGTCACTATAATAAAAAAAATAAAAAAAAATTAATTATAGCTCCATTGTACCTGAAAATATATATTTTTTAAATATAATATTTTTTAGACATAATGCCGTATTTTGTTTTTCCTCTGCACTATTTTCCCTTACAGTATACATATAATAATCGGTTTGAGAAATGAGTTATATGGATGATATGATACAATATAACAGTATAAACCTGCACTTCATTCCCTTTGTCTTATTTATTTATTTATTTATTATCTCTATCTCTATTTTCTCTCTCTTCATCTTTCTCCACTCGCTCTAAAGTGTCTCTCTCTCTCTCTCTCTCTTGTTCATTTATTCATCACTGTCATAAGATTCAAAATGTCATAAAAAGTAATTAAGAGAGTAAACAAAAGGCCCAATTTAAGCTGAATGTTGAAAATACTGAATTGTATGAATTGTAATAGAAGACTGAACTGAGACAAACAACAGAATCTTGTTTTAGGGAATGATTAAAGCCTCATTAGTTAGTAAATGGACATTCTAATGGCTCTTTCCTGAGCTGATGCAGTTTCTGCTGTGGGCAGTGACTTCCTTCCCCTCTCTGAAGGCCTGCACACAGTGAACAGTTTAGGAATTTGATCTGAGTATTAGAATACTATTCTTTATGTTTTAAACTACCACCGAGAAGCCAATATCCAAAGTGAACTAATTCTGCAACAGTAAGTGTCACCATAATGCTCTGTTTTTATACTGAAGTTCACTTCATGTCGTAAATGTGCATTTATGCTGGGTTTGTATAGTTTGTGCTTTTAATAATAGTTCCATTCTGCTACTCTTGTTTACATCATTTTCAGACATGATATTTTGTCAGTTTTTTGTTTGTTTGTTTTTCTCAAAACTGGGACTAGGACTACTTTGTTGTTGAATTGCGACAGTCTTGTTTATGAAAATGTTGAAATATGACAGCAAATGTTTTAATTGTATTCTCAAGGCAGTTTTATTTTTATTACAACGTTTCACTGAAAAACAATGTTATCTGTACACTTTAAGCACACCCAGTTTAATGGACTCCAGGTGGCTGTCAACACTAGCATGTTTAACTTTGGTGGTAACGACATGCTCCTTTTGTCATGCAACCGAAAGTTTAATGCGTTAGTATACAGTTAAAACCTTACGGAAGACTTTCCGTAACTTCAAATAATGTTCTTGTTTCAGTTACAGTTATATTTACTTAATTTGATTTGATTTGTTTCTAAATTGTACTTTATTTTATAAAAGGGATAAATTATGGAACCACAGACTTTTTGTATAAAATCAGAATTGTGAGATATAAATTTAGAATTCAGTTTTTTTTTCTCACAGTTCCCAATTTGCATCTCTCAACTGTGAGTTTATATCTTATAACTCTGACTTTTTTTCTCAAAATTCTAAGTTTACATCTAGCAATTCTTAAAAATTGGTTTTGTTTGTTTAAATTATTATTTATTTTTTTCCCCACAGAATAAAAAAGGTAATCACAACTTTTTCCTTGCAATTCTGAGTTTACATCTCACAATTCACTTACATCTAGCTATTCTGTGTTCATATTTTATATATATATATATATATATATATGTGTGTGTGTGTGTGTGTGTGTGTGTGTGTGTGTGTGTGTGTGTGTGTGTGTGTGTGTGTGTGTGTGTATAAAAAGTTTAGAATTTATTAAAAATAGAACTCTTTTGGAACAACTTTTTGGGGTCAGTTTTATTTATTTATTTTGAAAGAATTTAACACTTTTATTTAGCTAGAATATGTATATATATATTTATATATATTTGTTATTTGCAATTAACATTTACATTTTTTATTCAGAAATGGCCTTCAATAGGAATAGTTAAATAAAAAATTGTTGTTCATCATTATTTTTCCAGTGGAAAACAATACATGTTTATCAGAATGTTTACCAAACGTATGACTTCACTGTATGGTGCAATTTTATATTCACTAAGGGTTTGAAATGACATTCTGACAGAATTTTCATTTTTTGGGGTGAACTATTCCTTTCATTTTGAGTAAACTGTTCCCATCATTCATTGTAACCAGTAGGGGGCATCACAAAACAAGGTTACTAACTCAGCCAAAACTTGCCAGCCACTCACTTTCTTTTGAATGTCTATTTCCAGTGACCCACTGGTCCCATGCATTTCACCATGACACAAGGACCGACATTAAAACCAACTAAAACCCTTCACACCAGCACCACAACAGCTGCTCCAGGCTTCCTGGCCTCTTTACTGGACAGGATTCCTTGTGAGTATATCATATGAATCCTCTTTTCAGCACCTGCTCAATGGGCCCCGATCTAATTCTGCCACTTTTGCACATTTCTTGTTACTCAATTTTCACTGGTTACAAGTTTAACTTGTCACAAGTCTCCTGGCCAAGGTCTCGCCTCATCCTTCAGATGTGTGTCATGGTGCTATTGCTATACTGGACCTCTTACTTTGATGTGTGATGGAATATTGTTGGTTTTGCCACAACAGTGCCAAGATGGGCCATCTATGCTATATTCACTGCCATCGTCCTGCTCATTCTCATCTGTGTGATATGCTGCTGTGTAAAATGCTGCTGCAAAGGGAAAAAGAAGAGGAAGAAGAAGCTGGACCAGAAGATCAGTATGAAAGGGATCTCAGGAACTACAACCGCAGCACTGGTGAGAGATGGCTCGTCCATGTTTGTGAATGATGATTAAATTGTTCTTCTCACTGGCACTAAGATTGCTTTTCCAAGAAACCAAAGCCTTTCAAAGTAATAGATAGTATCTTCAACATTTCTCATCAAATTTTTCCACACTTTTAACTTTTATTGTTCTATAATCTTGAAATATATCAATGATAAACTCATTTGTGCCTGTGTTTATTTCTTTATAAAAAGATTTTAAAAGTAATGTGTGTAATGTCTTCACTAGTGTGGCAAGATAAAAAAAAAAAATTAAAGTACAATTTTATCCTCATAGACTCCCAACATCCAAGTACCATCCCCCAAACTTACCCCATTGGCTACAATTGTTGACATAGTCCTTTAAAGGAATATTTCACCCAAAAAAGACAATTTGCTGAACGTTTACTCTCTCATAATTTAAATGAGCTTGTCTTCCCACTAGAACATATTTGTATAAATGCAGCATTACCTATTATTATTTGCTCACCAGTGGATGCTTTGCAGTGAATGGGTGCCGTCAGAATGAGTGTCCAAATAGCTGATATCACAATAATCCACAAGTAATCTACACAAATTAACATTTTATGAAGTAAAAATCTGGGTGTTTATAAGAAACAAGATGTTAATTGCTGCACTGTAGTGGTGTGGGTTACTTGTGGATTATTATGATGTTTTATCTGCTATTTGGACGCTTATTCTGACGGCACCCATTCACTGCATACAATCCAATCGTGAGCAAATGATATAATTCTACATTTCTATAAATCTGTTCTGATGAAGAATCAAACTAATTTACATCTTGAATGACTTGAAAGGTAAGTTTTCTTTTTCAGATTTTCATTTTTGTTTGAACAATTCCTTTAAAAGTTTCTCAAGAGTGCAAACCCATGAGCAATAAAATATTCGTCTGGGTGGCGTTCACTAACGGGCCACTGGATGTACTGACAGGTCCAGCCCGAGACAGAGGATGTGGAGTACGGCTCAGATGACCAGCAGAGAGGAAAACTGCAGTACTCACTGGAGTTCAACGCATCCAGATCAGAGGTAATCATATCGGTTTTACTGATTTTAAAGCAGTGCACCCTTCTGGCAAGACGTATAAACAACTTATTTCTAACTTCCATCTACCTGCTTCATACATCTGTTTATTCCAAAATACAAATATCCTTAGTGTTATATTATAAAGCTAGTTTTTACTTTTAGAATGACAACAAAGTCACTGAAACTATGAAATGGAATTCTAAAAAAGAAAAGAAAAAAAAGTCAGAATTACCTTATATTTAATTTCCTTATATTTCATCCAAATTCATTATTTGTCTAGATTCAGTTTTTATGCTAGCGCAAGACATTCGATCAATTTACTGAGGTGCATCTTTCTAATTAAAGCCCACATGAAATGGAAGCTGTGATCGATATTAAAATCTAAATTTGGAATATTGAATAAAAAATGTAAATAAATAGCATGAAGAAGCATTAAAAAAATGACTGAAAAACAGTTTCGTCTGTGGATTAACGTGCATTGATGAATTTTTCAGCACAGGTTTAGTAATGTGTACTAATAAAGCATCGGGTCACATGTAAATTCATGTGGAATATGCTTTGAGATTAAAACTGTCAATAAAACAGTTTTCATAATCTTTCTTAATCTTATATCCCCTGTACTCATCAGCTGACTGTAGGGATAAAAGAAGCTGCCGATCTGAAAGCGATGGACTCAGGAGGAACATCTGACCCTTATGTGAAAGTCTACATTCGTCCCAACAAGTCCAAAACATTTGAGACGAAAGTCTTCAGGAAAACCCTTAACCCAGTGTTCAATGAACATTTCAAATATCAGGTAAACCATGCAGCATGTAAAATAATTAATTATCATATGCGCATAGATTAATGTAGGGAAATGATCAGCTGTCAGATCAAAAATTGACCTGATGAGGTCAATGTCAAGCTCATTAAAGTGCAGTTGTTAAATGTACAGTAACCAAACACTGATGTGTTGTTTTCATTGCTTGAAGATCCCTCAGAAGGAGCTGATTGAGTCGACACTGGTGATGCAAGTCTATGACTTCAACAGATTCTCCAAACACGACATCATCGGTGAGATCAGACTCAGTCTGTCCACTGTGGACTGGAATCATGTGATTGAGGAGTGGAGAGATCTGAGCGAAGCCTCCAAACATGAGGTTCAGTTAAATACTTTCTCAAGTTCAAAGTTAGGACACAAATGATATGCAGTGCAAAGTGTCTTTCTGTATGAACCAGAAAATTGGAGGTCTTGAATAGCAGTTTTGCAGTATGGATGGTGATCACGTCACCATAGACCATCATATAAAATTAGAGTGAGTTCCCTTGGAGCAACTTTATGTGTCCTATACTCAATGGCACACTGGTGACTAATTGAATTCTGCCATCTTTGCTCATCTTCACTCAGTTCTTGACGTAATTTACATTATGACCCCATGCAAGTCAAGACTGAAAATCAAGATTGCCTGAACAAGACACAACAGTCATTTGAGCGTCAGTTGAGTGTAATCGCATCTTAAATGTTACCTATGTTGCAGCAAGAACATCTGGGGGAGATCTGCTTTTCTCTTCGTTATGTCCCAGCTAGTAGTAAACTCACTGTGATCATACTGGAAGCCAAGAACCTGAAGATGATGGACCACGGAGGCTCTTCAGGTGACATACTGAAATATCCTACATCCTCTAGTCTAGTCTGCAATCAGTACTGACAGAAACAAAACTTCTCAAACACTAAAAATCAGGCCTCACAGAAAAAAACAAAACAAAGTTTCGCAAAATGTACCAATACATACAATTCACTGCCATTTCCAGCTGAAATGAACACTGGTGGCAGTAAAACGCCTGAATTGCTTCTCTGACATGTTAAAGTTGCTCAGTGGCTCATCTAGTACTGCTCTGCATTTGCGATGAAAAGCTCAGGTACAAGTCCTGGAAAACATGAGCCATGATAAAAGAGTTCACATGAAAAAGCAAGCTAAAGCAGATAAAGCATTGCCAGTTGTTTTAGATAAAACTGAATGTGATTTTAGCACCACTTACTGTATATTTTACTTTGGAAGTGTCACTAAGCATGAAAGAAGCAATATAATATCATTTTGCTGAAATGTTGCTACAGGCCACAATGTTGCAACTGTTATTTCAATTGCAAAATGTATCAGATGATGCATTATTTCAGCTACGGAGAGTATGTTTAACTTACAAATGGATTATTCACTCCGTTTTTGTTGTTGTTGTTCTGAAGACCCCTATGTGAAAGTTCAATTGATTCTGGATAAGAAGAAGTGGAAGAAGAAGAGAACATCAGTGAAGAAGCAGACACTGAATCCATACTTCAATGAATCGTTCACCTTTGAAGTGTCATTTGAAAAGATTCAGGTGAGTGGAGCCTAACTGGTTGCTTAGATGAATTAAGGGTCCAATGGCAAATAAGTTGACAACATATAGTGTGATCTTCTGAACCCATTGTGATGTTTATCTCTGTTAGATTGTTTGATTCTTGGAGGTTTGATATGTGTCTGTGAAAATAAAATAGCATTGTAATATCATAATATCATTCTTGCATTATGTTTTCAACCACATCAAGTAACCACATCATTCATGCGTATAACTGTTTGTTTCACTTATTATCCCTCATACAGAAAGTCCAGCTGGTCATCTCTGTGTGGGACCATGACAAAATGAGCAGAAATGATGCGATCGGCAAGATATATCTGGGCTGTGATGCTACAGGAAACCAGCTGCGTCATTGGGCGGACATGCTGTCCAACCCACGCAAGCCTGTGACTCAATGGCACACATTACTCTCCTCTGAACAGGTGGACACAACGCTGGCCTTGAAACACACGCTAAAGATCCCCTTCACAAACAAAGCCTTCTGAAAAACCTCCATTCCCATTCCTTTGTTACAATAATCTCAAGAATTTCTATAAGTTATACTGTGCAAAGGACAGACTATGGACCAGGGCCATTGTTTTTTATATATTTGATCCATATTGTTGTAGTGAAACATTTCATTACTCTCTCCTACGTTGTCTTCTCCATAATTTTGAGCTGTTAGCAAGTCCAATATATTTTACTGAATTGTTCATATGAAAGTACCTTGTAAATCTGTTTATAAGAGTTATGGTAGCACTTTATTTTACAGTCCTGTTCCTCATGTACATACTAGGTACTTATTATAGTAATTTCAATAACTATGTAACAACTAGGTACTAACCCTGAACCTACCCCTAAAACTAACCCTACCCCATTGTAGTTACCTTGTTTTACCAGAACTTTCTTAGATAAGTACACTGTGAGTACACTACAAGTACATGTTAGTACACGTACTGTAAAATAAAGTGCAACCAGAATTATCTTCTTTAGAAATAGTATATAAATTAGAAATTATAGTTAAATATAGCTGTTTGTCATTTCAAATAAGCTATAATGATACATATAATTGTATTTGTTGTTTTAGCATAACTTTATCTGCCAGATTCATTTAATGCTGTCACATCACGCTAATTTGTTACATTGGTTGCATTGCATTGGTTTGCCACTATTCTGATGAACCTACGTTTAAAGGAATTTCACAGTTTTATTGTTCATATTGTCTCACACAAAGATGAAAGAAATCAACACTTGTCCAAATCTAGCCCAAAAGGCTTATTTCATTTATTGCTAAGAGGTCACAGAAATGTGCAAAAAAAATGTTTTCCCTTCCTTATTGCCACGTGAATATTTAAACATGAAACATGATTTGAATACTGAACATTGATAATACAGAAAGTAGTTCACAAGTACTATTAGAATGAACAAAATCTACCCCTCTAGAAATGTAATGTTCTCAGAACGTCCACTGGTGTCAGTGACGTTCCCAGAACCTTTCCCAAGATGGTCATGATGTGGAGTTCTTTATAGGGATGGGGGAACATTATTGGGAGAATCTTAAGGGATTAACACTTCTCAGAGTGCATTTGGTCCCACAATACAGAGTGTGAAAGTAACACTGAATCAGAGTTGAGAAACTTAATGAGAATGTTAACAAGCAGAATTAATTAAGGAAATAAAAACAGAAAAAATAGAGAGACAAACGGAAACATAACTACAACTGATTTAGTCACAGCCTTCCACTAACAGCCCAGAAAATCAACTGAAATAAAACACATGAATTCTCTAAAGATCTCATCAGAGGATAATTAAACAACTGCACAAACAGCATCACCAGCTTCACTTATTACTAACCAGTTTGTCTAAAAAAGTTATTATTTAGAACAAAGGTTTAGATTTCGAAGTTTAGTTTGGAGTCACCATTACGGTGATCAGTGTTTGATTTAGTTGGGATCTTGAACCTTGACTTTATAACATTATAGTTTTTATAACATTAGTTTTTCTCTGTAAATCTGTGTTTGCAAAATATTTATTATGACAAAAAACAATTGAAGTAAACATGATCAGTTGGTTTTGGCTGATCAGTGACTTATTACTGTTAATGTTTTAATCAGATAATAATAATAAAACACTTTGTACAAGGCATTTTGAACATCTGTGTGAATTCGATGCAAACATTCATCAAGAATCAGCATATAAATCTCAACGATGTTGACAAACAAAAAGCTTTATGCTGCAGTGCATTATGGGTGCACCAAGCTAAACTAATTGGTTCCCAGAATGCATTGCAACATGAATAAATTATGCACCGGAATTGTCTTACAATTTTATTTTATTCTTACTATTTGCTTTAATTTTTGCTATTTTTGTTGTGACTTTTTTAGTAGCTTGAGTTGTAATGTTCAAAGATGTTTATCAGAATATTTTGTTGATCATCACCACTGTTAAGATTCATATGATGATTCTTCATGTCTATGTGTGCCATAGACAAGAACGTCTTGTGCAGAGTTGTTTTTCAATTAAGTCGTCCGAACACTATTAAAATACAACCTCCAGAAACAAATGGATTCTATATTTCACAGTGTAAAATGTAACAATCAGTGAATCAAGCCACTACAAGATGATTGTTTCCAGCATCATATTTTCTCCAAGTTTTCTTTGCTATATTAATGTGCTTGTAACCACATAATTACAGCATTAACTAAATAATAATGTTGTAAATGTAAGGGTCAAGAGCCCAACTAAAGCAAACACTGACCACAGTGATGGTGAGGTTTTGTGAAATGAAACTAACATCTCTAATGTCAAAGATGGTATTGATGGGTGCATAAGCAGGGATGTTGGTTTTTTATCATAGTCTTAAATGTGCGGCATGTTAAAATGTATGCAAAAGATGCTTTGAGTCTTTGAGTTGTATAACTGATCACACTTATAACTTTTAATTTGACGAAGGAATGTATAGGTGGATTTTTTTTTAATATAATTTAAGGATATATATGGGGGAATATATATGGGGGAACCTTGGGAATGTACTTGGGGATGATATTTACTTTTTGTATAAACTGATGCTGAGAACTTGTGAGATATGTATTGTTATATAATTTGATGTATACTTTTGTATATGGATATTTTGGATGATTTATCAATGTTTATTGATGTTGTATTTGCTTTGTTACATGTTTGAGATTTATGTGGGTATTTTTTTTTTGTATCTTCATGATATTATGTGTATTACGGTAATACATGTTTTAAAGGGATACTCCACCTGAAAATGAAAGTTTTGTCATTAATCACTTACCCCCATGTCGTTTCAAACCAGTAAAAGCTTCTGTCATCATCTTCGGAACACAATTTAAGATATTTTGGATGAAAACTGGGAAGCTATAGTCCATCTACCATCCGTGGTTCAACCATTACGAAGCGATGAGAATACTTTATTTACCCGCAGAAAACAAAAATAATGACTTTATTCAACAATTTGTCTGCTCTGTGTCTCTCCTAGTCATGGTAGCGACATTTTGGAGAATATTATTTGGAGAATATGAGCTGATTTATTATCCATTTAATATCTTAAATTGAGTTCCGAAGATGAACATACAGGTTTGGAATGACATGGGAGTAAATGATTAATGACAACATTTTCAGTTTGGGGTGGAGTATCCCTTTAATGAGCGCAGGTGTTGCACATGGCACTAATGAAGGGTTAATACCCAGAAACATCCTGCACTTTTTTGCACATTTTTATGACCTCCGAGCAATAAATGAAATAAGCCTTTTGGGCTAAACTTGGACAAGTGCGGATCTCTTCCATCTTTGTATCTTTGTATTTTTTTGATCAACGCACCTTATATTATTTGCCGAATTAATTTTGGATGACTGTTTGGTGCTACGACCTTTTTAACATGTCTTTAAAACCAGCAAAACCTTCTTATGTTTTGAAGCTTGGGATAAAAAAAGATGACACGTTCAGTGCTGAGGTTTTAAAAATGCACACGTGAGACAGTTTTATCAGGTTTGGGTCAACACACAGACAGACAGGCGCATGTTGATTTCTCTTGTGACTACAGCAAGCACTACATAAGGGTGTGAATATCAGGCTGTCAGCACACATGTGGGCCAATTACAGCGTTTTAATGAGGTTTCTTCTATTAAGCAAGTTTACAGAATAATAAAGGCTGGATAACTCATTAGTTGCTCTTGCACAGTCATGTTTTAAAGAATTTCATTCTTTTCTGTCATCAACAAGCACACAGGAAAATGGTTCGGCACTTTTTTTACATTCTTTAAGATGTACTTTGATTGATGTATTGTCTGTTTGTATAAAATGAATGAAGCCAAAACATTTCTAAATTGCCATTACACAATTTTTTTTTTTTTTTTTTTTTGCGAGCTCATTTAAAACTTGCTACCATGATACAAGAATGGCTGAACTGGTATTTGTTAACTGGTGTTCTGAGCAGTTGCTAAAATGTTGGTTGTAGGCCCAGTTCAAAAAGTGTCTTTATAATGTTACAGTCCCTGGGCATTATAAATACACTGAACAAAATTATAAACGCAAAGCTTTTGTTTTTGCCTCACTTGTCATGAGCCGAACACAAACATCTAAGACTTTTTTCTATGTACACAAAATGCCTATATCTCTCAAATATTGTACACAAATCTGTCTAAATCTGTGTTACCTTTGCCGTGATAATCCATCCACAACACAGGTGTGGCATATCTAGATGCTGAATGGACAGCATGATTATCGCACAGGTGTGCCTTAGGCTGGCCACAATAAAAAGCCACTCTAAAATGCACACTTTTATCACACAGCACGATGCCACAGATGTCGCAAGTTTTGAGGGAGCATGCAATTGGCATGCTGACTGCAGGAATGTCCACCAGAGCTGTTGCCCATGAATTGAATGTTCATTTCTCTAACATAAGCTGTCTCCAAAGGCATTTCAGAGAATTTGGCAGTACATCCAACCAGCCTCACAACCACAGACCATGTGTAACCACACCAGCCCAGGACCTCCACATCCAGCGTCTTCACCTCCAAGATCATCTGAGACCAGCCACCCGGACAGCAACAATTGATTTGCATTACCAAAGAATTTCTGCACAAACTGTCAGAAACCATCTCAGGGAAGCTCATCTGCATGCTCGTCGTCTTCATCAGGGTCTCGACCTGACTGCAGTTCGTCATTGTCGTAACCAATTTGAGTGGGCAAATGCTCACATGTGATGGCATCTGGTACTTTGGAGAGATGTTCTCTTCACAGATGAATCTCAGTTTTCACTTTATAGGGCAGATGGCAGACAGTGTGTATGGTGTCGTGTGGGTAAGCGTTTTGCTGATGTAAATGTTGTGGCCCATGGTGGCGTAGGGGTTATGGTATAGGCTGGCAAATGTTATGGACAAACGAACACAGGTGCATTTTGTTGATGGCATTTTGAATGCACAGAGACACCATGAGAAGATCCTGAGGCCCATTGTTGTGCAATTCATCCACCTTCCCCTATTTTTGAGATGGAAAAACTCAGTTTTACAAATGCTATAAATTTGGCTTTCAAAGGAAAGATTACTATCAAATAACACACCTAGATGCATAACTGATGACGAAGAATTGACAGAGCAGCCATCAAGTCTTCGACAGAGTTCTAGGTTATTACATGCAGAGTTTTTAGGTCCTATAATGAAACCCTGTTTTTTTTTTTTTTTTTTTTTTTTTTTTTAGAATTTAGCCGTAGGAAATTACTCCTCACCCAGGTGATCGATATGATACTGTACCTCTTCATTCACTGCAACAAATTGATGGTGGTCAGATAAGTGTGATTTGAACCATGCCAATACACTTCCAATAATGCCAGCAAAGTTTTCTAGTCTATTCAAGAGAATGTTGTGGTCAATAGTGTCAAACGTAGTTAACTAGTTCTTTGGGGACTAGTTGTGTTTTTTTTTATCTGAGACTGTGCTATACTCCCCCCCCCCTCCCTCCGCGCTCACTGTGAACAGCGGGAACCTGGGGGTAGGACAGACGAGGCAAGAGAAAAAGGAGATGGAAGGATGTGGAGCGGCAGAAACGAGAGAGGGGAGAGAGGAGAAAAAAAAAATCCCCAGCTTGTTCACTTGTTCACCACCTCTTCCACGGTGCCTGGCGGTGGCACTAAGTGGCCCTCAGTGACACCGACTGCTCCTCCGATCTTGGGCAGCCGGCAGGAGTCCCCTGTTCCCTGCTCCTCCCCATTCTTGGTGGACGGAAGCAGGCTCCGGCCCCCTGGCGAATGGCCCAACTCCTCCGCTCCCTCACGGACGGCAGCCGCCCCTCCACATCAGTGTTAATTTCGTTGACGAAGACTATGACGAAAAATATTCGTCAACTAACCTTTTTCACGGACGAAAACTAAATAAAAACTAAATAAAAAGTCAGATATGATGACGAAAAACGTGACGAAATATAACTGACACTTTAGTCAACGAATAAAAATGAGACGAAAATATATGGGAGGGACGAATGGAGAAGAGATCCAATCAGTGCGAATCTTTGAGGGTAGGTTGATCTATGCAGAAGCAGCCGAGCCATTTTAAAAAGCCGCGCAAATGCAAGCGCAACAGCTAAACAAAGCAGCAGTTACACAGAAAAGAGAACAAAGATGAGTTTGCAGAAATTCGCACAGTTTCGAGGACGTTTTCATAACAGTTAAGTTGTTTACACAGGGAACTACACTGCAACCTTTTGAAATGCCATTGCGAGCCAAATTTTTATGGGGTCGTAAATGTATCACTGATTATTTTTGTACCTACTTATGTGTAATGCTATGTTTTAATATGAGCATTTATTAAAACATAAATGTGTATTTTAAGAATACGTTTTATAACGTGCTCCAAGCATTCAACACATCAAGTTGGCTTCAGCCCCGCGATGCGGGAAAGTTGAACTGAGCAGAGCAGCTGGTTACTCGCGTAACACTGAATCGAGCTCTCCTTCAGGACGTTTGCGTCCTCCTGCACCTGAACGAACAAATACAAATCGCATTTTAAATAAACATAAGAAAAAGAGCGAAAAGTGAAAGAGCTCAATTCAGCAGCGCGGTGTTCTGGTGTTCAGGTGTTCAGGGAGCAAGATGAGACGCGTCTCAAAGTCTTCTTGCTTTTGTACCGACAACAAATACATACTAAATATGTCGAAATAGCCGTCTTGGAAAGTGTGTTCTAAAAAATCTGTAGTTATGTCTTCAGTGAAAGTAAAGAGTTGGAAAGAAATCGGATGTGTATCTTTATAATGGATGCATTTGTCTCTTAAAGTGACCGCGCCTAATTTACTAGCTCTGCTGTCAGTGTCTTTAATGTATGAAAATGAAAGTAAATCACTCACTGCTCTTGATTGAATTACTTTGTAGTTTTAACAAGAATTTATCCAAAGTCAATCCGAAAATCAGATAGAATAGATTATATTGTTTTACTAGTGACTAAAAAAAAATAAAAAATATTAGGGACCTGAGCATGTTTTGCTTAAGTGTTTCTTTCTTTAATTTCTAATGCAACCTTTTCACACCACAGACTGAACCAAATTAAGCATTGCATCAGACATTATCAAGATGAATTTGTTGTTCTGACACAGTTTAACCCTGAGTTATTGTCATATTTTATTACCAATTTTTAAACTACAGCAAATAAACTGTGATATTGTAAGAAACGTTGAAGGTGTCTGAATACATTTTGGTTTGATTGTGTATTTTATTTTACAGTGAAGACTATGCAGTGCTATTTTAAATGAACAAAAACAAACTTAAAAAAAATGTAAACTTTGTGTAAATAGCACAAATAAAGAAATAGAATGAACATACAATACAAATATAATATAGGTGGTTGTCTATTTCAATAATACTGTACTTCATCTTGAAAGAATGCCATATGCATTGCATATCATTCAGGACGAATGCATATCTTTTTCAGAGAGCATGTATATTTTTCATTGAGAGCAGGCCTTATGTTTATTTTATAAATACCATTCCATAACGGACTAATGGAAACATTTAGTCAGGTCAACTAAGTTGACTTTGTTCTACTAAAAAAAAAACTAGACTAAGACTAAAAGACTTAAGACTAGACTAAGACTAAAACTCTTATGATATTTAGTCGACTAAAACTAGACTAAGACTAAAACATTTCAGATGACTAAAATGTGACTAAAGCTAAATGGTGTGTTATTCAAAAGACTAAGACTAAGACTAAATCCGAATTTGCTGTCAAAATTAACACTGCTCCACATCGAGGGCGGCTGGCAGCGAGTTCGGCAGTCACCTGCTTGATGGCACTATGGGTTCACCACAGCAGCAAGGGATCTTCGGCAGAGTGTCCCTCCTTCCTCCCAGGTTTCGGCACCAGTGTAACACTTTAAAAACTTCACAATCATTGGGAAGGAGGCAGAAACCGGTGGACATTCAAAATGAAACTTAAATCATTAGTTCACCCAAAAATGAAAATTATGTCATTAATAACTCACCCTCATGTTGTTCCAAACCCAAACCGTTTATTTTTGGAACACAGTTTAAGATATTTTAGATTTAGTCCGAGAGCTCTCACTGTCCATGTCCAGAAAGGTAAGAAAAACATCTTCAAAGTAGTCCATGTGACATCAGAGGGTCCGTTGGAATTTTTTGAAGCATCGAAAATACATTTTGGTCCAAAAATAGCAAAAACTATGACTTTATTCAGCATTGTCTTCTCTTCCTTGTCAGTTGTGTGAGAGAGTTCAAAACAAAGCAGTTTGTGATATCTGGTTCGCGAACGAATCATTCAGTTCACCAAATCGAACTAAATCGTTTTAAACGGTTCACATCTCTAATACGCATTAATCCACAAATGACTTAAGCTGTTAACTTTTTTTAATGTGGCTAACACTCCCTCTTAGTTCAAACAAACCAATATCCCGGAGTAATTCATTTACTCAAACAGTACACTGACTGAACTGCTGTGAAGAGAGAGATGAACACCGAGCTGAGCCAGATAATGCATGAGACAAATGGTGGTCACACCAGATAATGACTGGTTTTCGGAGCCCCAAATACAGTAAAACTGCACAATTTAAAGTTGCCTTTTATTGTGGCCAGCCTAAGGCAAACCTGTGTAATAATCATGCTGTCTTGTCAGCATCTTGATATGCCACACCTGTGAGGTGGATGGATTATCTCGGCAAAGGAGAAGTGCTCACCAACACAGATTTAGACAGATTTGTGAACAATATTTGAGAGATATAGTCCTTTCGTGTACCGTATTTTTAAGTCACACCTAAGTATAAGTCGCATCAGTCCAAAAATACTAATACTATAAGTCGCAGGACCAGCCAAACTATGAAAAAAAGTGTGAGTTATAGTCCGGAAAATATGGTACATAGAAAAAGTTGTATATCTTTGAGTTCAGCTCATGAAAAATGGGGGCAAAAACAAAAGTGTTGCGTTTATAATTTTGTTCAGTGTATATACATAGTTATTTAACTTAAATATCTTACATTTTACTTAAAATTACCACATATATCTTAAGTTACGTTGTTGTTTTTTTCAGCAAGGATGAATTAAGTGACAATATGTAAATCATGTGACACTGAAGATTGGAGTAATGATGTGGTGAGTAAGTGTTTTTGGCCGAGGTGGTTAAATCGATGGACTGCTAATCCATTGTGTTCAGTACGCGTGGGTTCGAATCCCCATTTTTGTCATTCCTTGCAGTTAACAGTGGTTGTTAATCTGCTCTGCACTTTGTGCGTCAACTGAGTGGCACACTTTGCTAAGCCACTGGCCCCGAACCTCTCAGGTTGTGGGTCCGAATCCAGGGTGGTTAATGTTGCTTCTGTTCCAGACTTTGGTTTTGGGCAGCCGTGGCCTAATGGTTAGAGAGTCACACTTGTAACATGAGCAAGGCACTGAACCCCCAACTGCTCCCCGGGCGCTGGATATAGCTGCCCACTGCTCCGGGTGTGTGTTCACTTCTCACTGCTTTGTGTGGGCACTTGGATGGGTTAAATGCAGAGCACCAGTTCAGAGTATGGGTTACCATACACTTTCAGCTTTTTTTTTCACTGATGCTTTAAATTCAGCTTTGCATCACAGGGATAAATAATTTTAGAGTACATTCAAATGGAAAACAGCTATTTTAAAAGGTAATATTACTTCACAATATTACTTGTTTGTATTGTATTCATAATCAAATAAAAGCAGACTCTGTGAGACTTGCCATTATTTATGAAATATTATTTTATGCATGGATTTTCTCGCACAGCTTGAGCCACTCCGAACAAAATGGCTCGACAGAAAAGAACAATATAGAGCACTTACAGCTGATTTAGAAGCAATTTCCATGATCCATGTCCCTTAACCATCGCAAATGCAAGCACACAGCAGGTTTATGATCTGCAGAGACAGTAAACACTGTTGACACAACCTTTAAAGTCTCTTTACTACTAGAGATCAGCTTTCATCTCCGATCAAAGGAATATTCCTACTAGCTGTGCAGGATACATCCATGCTGCTTTATTCGATCAAAAATACAGTAATATTGTGAAATATTATAACAATTTAAAACAGCTGCTTTATATTTGAATACCTATGTTAAAATGCAACTTATTTCTGTGAGGCATCATTACTCCAGTCTTCAGTGTCATGTGATCCTTCAGAAATCATTCTAATATTTCTTAGAATGATGTGTTCTGAATTGGATTCGGCAACAACGGACATCACATGCACAGTACACTTCAGCTGCAATACAGCCATACAAGGCAATCCAGTTATGAATGATTTAGTCCTGAGTACCTTTATGAAACACATCTTCTCATTTGCATGTCTCGCGTCTCTGACTGAAATCTTGTTCTTTGTGGTCAGGAGACCACACCTCTGAAGCAGGTGGGAATAATAAGAGTGTGTGTTTGAGCAGATGAGAGAGCCAGGTTATAAGTAATTCAGATCTTGTGTGCAATTGAATGACGGAGGAGCACAGACAACCTTTTGTTATGTAAATAAAGCCTTATATCACCCAATGGTGTTGGGCCGCATTTTATCCAGTGTTTATGAGGCTCCGTTACCAAGCGGTTTGTTAAGGATGAACCGCATCGACAGCCATTGGAAATCCATTTCATTGGATCTTTTTTGATTGGCTTTGTTGACATCTAACTCTTACATTTCAACAATGCTGTTAGTTAATTTCTGTTTTGAATGATTATTTTGTAGCTTTCTGATTCTGAATGAAGGAGACTTGCTGTGAAATAGTGAATGGAGTTACCGGTGTAGTTTTGTTACTAGAGAGCAGCGTGTGACGTCAGGATCCGGAGGGGTTTCTTGGATACTTGCAGCAGCCTGAAGCTGTCTGTGATTATCCTGAGCACAGATAACAAGCCGTCACTAACGATTTCAGCTTTCTGACTCTAGTGTCTGCAACAGTTACAAAACAAGGTATGAGTTTTGGTTTATTCAAGAGGTTTTCTTTCTTTTGTACAGTGCTTTGCAAATGGAATTGTGACAAAAGAGAATCTTGGTGCTACTCTGGTTATACTACTGTAAATTATGGTGTGTTAATACGTTAATCATTTAGTATTGTGTTATAAAAGAAGATACATTTTACTGCAGTAAATATGTTTTTAGATTCCTAAGTTTTTAATTTAAAGGCTGCCAAAACTTTTAAACGTTTTCATTATGGGTTAACTCTCAAGATGAGGTTTTAGTGGGGCATGTTGTCACAGCGAAGCCTGTTATTGAATAGGCTATTTCTATAGGCTATGTTTAAACAGTAAAAATTTAAGAAAAACACACCCAAAACATAGAAGAGCAGACTACGGTAAAAATTTTACTTTTTTGAGCTCATCTAGCATGTTTTCATATTTTGCGCGGGATTTTACGAGCTCACATTAACTACTAAAGTATTAGCTACAAATTAATATTTGTACTTTGTATTTGTACAGAATTTGCACTGTGTCACTGCATTACTATTTATTCATAAAAAAACAACATTTAAGAAACATATAATAAAAGTAATAACAGAAAAACAAAAAGAATCAATCTAGCCTACTTTCATTATGTTTAACTTTTTTGCATTTTCTTTGAGCTCATCGAGATACTAAAATGTAATATTTGTCCTTGTACACTATTCACGCTCCTTTACTATTTAAACAAAGGTAAAAATAAAATAAAATAAAAATAGATAAAAACAGATGGCCTAAATAGGCCTATACTGTCATAAATCGTTACTAGGCCTACATTTTTGTTTAAATGAGTTCATATTAATTGAGGGGCTAATGTTTACAATTTATACTTCACAATCACAGTAAATCACAGTCACAGTTATGTATATATATATATATGTAATTATTATTATTTGTTTTTTTTTAAGGTTTCTAAACCGTATTTATTCGTTGTCACTGTGTCCACTCTGAGTCCAGACAGTTAATGTACCTCAATATGAGCTTTTCATTCATCATTCACTAATAGTGGGATATTATCAGCAACTTAATGTACACATACCTATATACATTAATATAATATTAAGCTAAATTCTCTTAAAGATGTTGTTCGTCAACTACCGCCAACACATGTGAACTACATTTCCCATGAAGCGCAGCTCGTCGCTTCCGTGACGTTATTTGTCCACGTGAGCTTCATTCAGCTGAGCGCTGCAAGGATGAATGGCTGGGGTTTGTTTAAACAATTATATGTTTATTATGTTATCTGCTCACACATGTTATAAATGTCTTGTATGCGTAACTTCTGTTTGTTGCTCTCTGGTGTTTTGAGTCGCATGCATGCAGTGATACCGCACATCCATCTGTATGAAGCTGCACAAACACATCTGATGAGACACAAACGCTCATTTAACGCAGTGATCTTTTTTTTCCGAGCCATTCACTCTGGTTTTATGTAACCATGCCTGCGCTCGGCTGCATGAAACCAGGATTTGATCGTGAAATCACGCCATATATTAGTGAAGCAGACTGAAGTCCTGGAATGCTTGAGTGCGGGGGTGTCTGTCTGTCCCCTTCACTGCAGTCACACATCTGAACAGCATATGCATGCCTCACGATGCAAACAACACTCAGGATGAGAAATACATGGCTTTGGAAATGGTATTTGACTTGTTTACAGGGGGTGGAAGATGGAAACGTTGGAAAAATGGAGCAGAGACATCATGGCACCTCATCAGCTGGATAAGAAGGCACAGTCCAAACAAAATGGTGAGATTTGCTTCAAACCTGCCTATTTATTTATTTTTATTCTTTTGGAAATAAGGATTGTGTCTTTCAAATGTCTTTAATGTAATAAATCTGGTCAAATTTATGTTAAAATGCACAAACGCAATTGTAAGATCGCAAAGGCATTGTAAAAAGAAATATTGACAAAGTTTTAGGCAGTAAGTTTTATAAATATACCGACATTCTCGGACGGTGCATCTAAAAAAAACATATTGATGATTACCATTATTATTAACAAAAAAGTCCAATAGAAGGCCAGAATATGAATTACACTTCATCAGAAGTGCTGTTTTAAACCATAAAGCTTTCCACAAGCATCCATCAGGGTAACATGCATAATGCTCATAATGCCAAACATTAACGACATAAAATGTCACGCAGAACACTATAACTTAGGTAACCGTTCACAAAATGAGAACAAATGTAAGTATTTAAATGAAATAATTAAGTGTGATGCATCACACATGGATCTCTGGGGACTTGTGGGAAGTCTTACGAGTGACTCAAATGTTAAAATTTGACACATTTTCAGCTTCTGAATTATGTCCCTAAAAATCGTTAAAAACGTTACACGTCTTAAAGTAACTTTTTTTTTTGTTTTTGATTTGCATTTTGTTTGTGATTTTTATTTTTATTTTTTAAATAATAAAATAAAAAGTGAACCAGTATTTTCTTGAGCTCATTTGATTTGATTGGATAAATGTTTGTAGTGCAGACCTCAATACTCCAATTTTGATTTCTCAAGATCATTTTATTTTTATTTTACTGGTACTTTGGTTCTCTTTCAGGAAACCTTTTTTTGTCTTTTGGTCTGTTTTATTCAGGCATGATTGCAAAAAATCTTCTCAACTCTCTTAAGAAACGCAATCATTTGCAGCTCCAGCCAATTTCTCGCTCAGCATGTGCCACTGGTAAGAACTACAGTATGTGTTTATGTAAATTTTTTGGGATTATTCAGGACATCATCACATTTTTTGTTATGACATTCATATACCGTGTAGGTCACTGTCTAACAAAAGTTTATCTTTTTTAGTATGTTGTCCATATATATTCAAACCTGATTTAGCAAAATGATTCATTGTAAATTGAAAAGTCTTATTACAATTTATTAAAGAAATCTTAAAATAAAATAAAAACTGTAAAATATATAAATCATATTAATGGGAATCTGTTGCAAAAATTGTATAAGCTTGTAAAAATTAATTTCTTTAAAATAACTTGTATGAAACTGTAATTAATGCAAGTGACAATATTGCATGAGTCTGATAGCATTGACAATGGTTCTTTATTTTCACTAATGTGCAAATTTAATTTAGTCAATGCTGAATGAATCCTCAGACAGATTTTGTCAGATTTGCTGTTTAGCGCTGTGTCGTGTTAACAAACATGCACATTGTCAATTGGCGGAACAATAAAACGATGGAATGGCTGTCTGAAGTGAGATATGTGGGTGTTTTAATGCATGAGTCGTGTTTTCCTGGATCAAACAAACTCAGCTCCATTAATGAGCATCCTCATTGAATCAAACACACTCGCTGACAGACAGGTGCCTTATAGGGAGAAACTTAAGGGCAGTTCCTTATTAGCCTGTTGAGCACTTAAGAAGATGGCTGAAGTAACACTCTTGTTTTGCTTTGGGAGATTTCATAATGCCCACAATCATTAACATGTCATTAGAACGTCTTAAACCTTGTGGTCTTTGTCAGTTTTCAGTGAGCAGAAGTAATAGACAAAAATACTTATTTAAATGATTGGGCACTGATAAACATTGATAGAAATTATTTGATTTGTAAAATAATTAGCATTTACTCTGCGATCTGAGAATTGTTTAAATTAGTGACTTGTTGGAATGGTTTTAAGAAAGTCCTACTTCTTTGCGTACTGAATTTTTAATGATCTTGTATCTATCCAATCATCTTGTTTATTCAGAAACTAATTTTACATACATATTTTAATGCATCCCTATGGACCCCTTTACATTAAACATGAAGGTTATTGAAATAAGTAAACTTTGTATTAAAGCACATTCTCTTGCTTTTGTTCTGGTATTTGAACAAAATTTGACGTAAAAGATCTGTTCGCCGACCTCAAACCCTCTGATTTGTATCTAAGGCTCATGTCCAGATCTGATGAGTAGGAACGAGCAGCCAGACTCCCGGCCGCTTGCCGTGGCCCTGACGCCCCAGCTACCCCCAAGAACTCATCGTCCCCTGTGTCTCTCAGTGTCCTCTGACAGCAATGGACGCTTCAAAGCTCTGGAGACCCAGGAATGGAAGAACAACCTCAAAGCTCAGGTAGGTGGAAGTGCTCTTAAGTCAGCTGTTCGTAACTTGTTGGAGGTTCAGTTTGAGTTACCCATCTTATTGTGTGACTTTATCCATTAGATGGAGCAGGCCCATAGTGCTGGAGCAGCCAGCAGCACAGGTTCCCTGGAAAGAGCGTCTCTCTTTTGCGCTTCTGGCTCCACTACCACCTCCAGCTCTGGCCTCTCCAGTCCGGTGGAGCACCTCACCAAGAGCAAGTCCTCTAGTCGCTTTTCACTTTTCTCCCCACCTTGGAACAGCAGCTCAGAGTCTGACTCCAATCCACCTTCCCGCTCCGGATCTAAGAAAATGCGCAACTACAGTCGCAGAGCTGGTCCTGGCAGTGCCAAAACGGGCCCAGAGACTCCAGAACCCAAGCAGAGCGTCCCTGAGCATTTCCAGTACTCAGAACCAGTCATATCGAAGGTTACAGACTACATTTTTGTGGGAAACCTGAACGCGGCTTATAGTGGGCGTACGTTGTGCCGCAATAATATCGACAGTATCATCGACATGAGCAGCCTGCCTGGGGAGACTTGTTTGAGAGTCATTCCTTGCACTTGTTCAAGGGGTGTCAAGCATAGTTGGTCTCGTCTCAAAGTGGACATAAGTGACCTTCCGGACACAGTCCAAGAAGGGCTGGCACTCAAGCATCGATGCTTCGATGACATCAATGAGTGTATCGATGCCTCCACGGAGAAGAGGAAGCGAGTTCTGGTGCATTGTCGTGATGGTTTTTCCCTCGCCCCCACTTGCATTATTCAGTACCTCATGGTCAAACAAAATATGAGGCTTATTGCCGCCTACGAGCTGCTCAGAGCCAAACACCCAGTCAACATTCGGGAGTCCCATCAGAACGTTCTGGTAAGTCTCGAAAGAGCTCTGAGACCGGGTGGGAACACGGACCCAGAGTGCTTTAAACAGGCCATCTCTCGAAAAGTGGCTTGGACCTGATAGCGAACCTTGGGGAACCTCACTTTTATTTTAGCGTTTTGTATTTTGTACATTTTATTTTGAATATTATTTCCATTGTTAACTCTGTGGAAGGCAGTTTTTTATTGTTTTAACTGAGCTGGATGTCATGGTGTGAGTACTAATTGTGAAAATGTACTTTGTTGTTCAGTGGCCATTTTAGCAAAAAAAAAAATCTGGGAATTTGAGTCATTCGTTTTGCTTCTGGCTATACAAAACAAGAACAAACATGCTTTGTGCAGCTGCTAAACAATGCGATTTGTCTGGGAATATATCTCCTGTTTATTCTTCTTCACGTGGGTACATAGCCATGCTGTGCAGGTTTATGTTGAGGAAGAAGTTAGCGGGAGCCCTCAGGATACAAAACGATGTCATATATGGCTGCAAACACCACTACTGAGGCTGAAACGTCAAACTGGAGTACTATATCAACTAAACATCTTAAACACTCTGAGGACAAATTGAGGACTAAACATGATTAATCACTGAATCTGGTAGTACATAGCACAACCTTTGTTGGCCTCCTTATTCATTTGACAGTTAACCAGGGTTGAAAGATGTACAGTAAGAGTAGTCCTCTATGAGGAGACATTTCATTTACTAGGTTAAGTAGGTTAATGTCTTTTATTAAATGTGTACTATTCAACATGTTTAATCGAATAATTCAGTGCTTGGAAACAATGTGAATTTTGTGATCGTGTAAAGCATTGAAACTAACCCACTTTATACCTTGTATGGTTTGTTGGTATTTGGAAAACGAGTTAAACAGAGTTGTGGAGCAATGCTCAATTGCTAAGGCTTGATATTGCACTTACAACAAGGAAATGCACAAGTTTTGCTGAAACATGGTTTGACTTAATGTTGCACAGTGAATATAGATCAAAATATTTTTATTACGATAATGTTTATGCTTATATATATATATATATATATATATATATATAATGATTGTTGTTCCATTGTTTCTATTGTATTTTGATTTAGCCATTTTGACAAATGTAACCCTGATAGCAAATGTACGTCACTGAGACTACTTGAATGCGTGCATTTTCTTTAAGAGCATTATCTAGTTTGCAGTGTGTGTGTGTGTGTATATATATATATATATATATATACACACACACACACACATGCATACATACAAATAATAAAATAAAAGACAAATGCAACAAAGATAGATAGCTGTCATTATAATCGATTGGATATATTGTTGATTATAATGTGATCAATAGTTTTGTTACTTTGCAAGATGTTTGCTTCTAGTGTAGATTGGAATGTTTTCTGCAACATTTAGGTTTTTAAGTTTATAGTAATCTGCTGTTGTTTTGATGCCTGCACGCAAATATAATGTATCTTGGTGACGTACATGTGCTTAAGGGGAAATATATTTGACATGGCTTATGCTTATCAGCAGTGATTCTTTTATTTTGATATTTAGTGTGCAGTTTGGTGAAGAAAGACCCTCCTACGTTTTGGTGCCTTTCGTTTGAAATCATCCAGTGTGATTTATTGTGACATTCACACGCGCACACTATATGCACTCATCGGGTATTGACAAAATGTCATCCTTATGCTTTGACATGTTCAGGAAATGCTCCATGTTGGTGTAATTTTTTGATGTATGGCAGAGATCAGTTTCATCTGAATACGCTGTTGTAAAGGTTTCATAGCAGTGCTCACAGTGAACAGTGCCTGTACTTCAATTAGTGTGGTGGTGATGACGTCAATCAGTGTGATCATTTACTTTCTTCTACGGGCCTGCAATTAGCTTCTGACATTAGCAAAGCTGTATTTAGATTCAAATGGAACATTTACTGTTGTTTTATTCTTATTCATTAGCCTATTTAAATCTATATTTTTGGATGGTTGATCTTGCCCTGTAAAGGTCTAACAACATGAACTCTCAGGTTAACTTTATTGGCCTAGAAAACATTCTCAATGCGTTAGAAACCAGAATAATGTGAGGCAATGTTTTTTCTGTATCACGTTTTTGAAGAAAATGCATTTGTACATGTTGATATTAAAGAGAATCTGATGCACTGACTTTCTTGTCATGTATGATTTTTTCCAAAAGGAAATGTGACGTGAATTTTGGAAAATATGTTTTAGCAAGAGGCTACAGTTTTGCTCTTACATGCTATGGTACTGTAAGCTGATAATGTCAAGTAGTATTAGTAACGGTACCCGGGTTCACAAATATCTGCCCCTAGTGGTTGGGAGCACTGCTGTTGTTTAGGATACTTTTTTAGTGTTTAGTGTTTGTGAAGTACGAATGTCATTAAATCTGTCCTTGAAACATTTTAACATACCTGTAAAATGTATTTTTGATACTTTGCAAATATCTTAAATGATGTACCTTTTGTTCTTTACAAAATTTTGAAATTCATCAATATATTACAAATGTTACAAATATATACTATTAGCTATTATGATTTAAACAGTTAGCTATGACATTTAAAACGGATGGAATAAGGGTCCTATCTAGTGAAACCAGTCGTTTTATAAAAAAATTAAATGAAAATGTATACATTTCTTAACCACAAACGCTCGACTTCACACATTGCGTAAACACGTTGGAAAGTTCACATGTAGTTTGTTATTTGTTTGTGTACTACTGTTCAAAAAGGTAGGGTCGGCCAAAAAATGCAAACTCTCATTTTGTCCTCCAACTTCGAAATCGTATGACTTCGTTGTTTTACCATTTTTTTGGAAAAGGCGTTCAACCTTCTTTAAACATTCACTTTGTAAACACTGGGTTGGTGCTTTCACCTACGTCATGCATGACCTTTCCAACTTGACTACGTAATGCGCGAAACTGAGCTAGTGCAAAATAAGCATTTGTGGTTAAAGTATTTTACACTTTTAAGTAATTTTGCCCTTTGAAGTTGCATTGAAACTGCAGTGTGGACCTTCAACCCATTGGCTACCATTGAAGTCCACTATATGGAGAAAATCCTGGAACTATTCCTCAAAAACGTTGGATGATATAGGGGTGAGGAAATGATCAGGAAAGGATTATTCTGAAAGTGAATTAATTATTATTATTTTTTAAGTAATTGCATTTGTTTAACAAGGCAATGGTATCAGGGCAGATGCTTGAGTTGGAATACAAGAATGTGATGTGCATATCATTTATTTGCACAAGCATGATGAAAATCTTAACTTAAGAATGAGGTTTATAGTAAGTAGTAACATTGGTTAAATTACAATTAAGATATTAAATTATAATTGTATTGGTAGTGGTAGAGGTGTTACTCTCAGTTGACACATTACTAATTTAAAAGATTCTTTAAAGAAGATAAAAACATTTGTTTCCAATATTGGAATTCTAAAAATGGACTCAAAATTATTAAGGTCTTTATTTGCCACATTTTCACTCACACTGCTCTCTGTTTGACAGCTGTACCAATTACACCACTATATTTGAATGCCTGGGGTGGAAGAGTCCCAGGTAGCCATCAGCACCAGACCAGCCGTTTGAAACAAAAATAGAACAGTTGGAAATATGCTGCTCCGTATGTATTCACAAGCTCGTCTACTGAATGAGCAATAGTGTTTCCAGTCTCTTAAAACCTGCCTCGCTTTGCAGAGATCAAATGGCAGTTGATATTCCTTCCAGTTAATTTGTTAAGCTGGAAATAGAATGTAAACTTGCTGCTATACTTTAGGTTTTGTCAAATGTGCGATATAAGCACTTTTTACTTTTTTATTATATATTGACAAGTGGTACTAGAGTTTTCAAACAATAAGTTGAACAAATTTTTATAAATGAATGGCGTCAGTTTGTATGTCTATTGGCTATTTTTCAATGTGTTTCCGCTAGAAACACATCTTATGGGGTCTTAGAATAGCAGTTAATCTGCGGTTAACAATAAGAATGAATTACTTTTTCCCAAGCAGTGAACCAGAATCTACATTTCTGATCATTTCCATCTCTAGTCATGATAACTTTCCAGCATTGGTCAGAAACAATATGTAAGTAATAATTTTTTTTTTTCTTAATTTATAAGCCACAGCTCAATCAAAACCATTTGTGGGGCACTGTTTTCGCTTTAAAAGTGAAGGTTGAATACAATTTTGACTGTAATGTGAAGCTCAAGAAATGCCTTGTGTTTATTAGCTTAGCATAGTAATGCAGTGGTCTTGCTGGGGTCTTGATATTCATGATCTCAGCATCATGTGTGGGCTTCACTTTGATTAAAAATATACACAATCTAAAGAGGGGTTATTTATATGCAGGGGGTTTGGGGTGGAGATGAGGGATTTGATATTGTGTTTCAGGTGTTTGAGAGCCTATTGGTTCTCTGAAAGCATCTACTACCATAAACAGAGAGATGGGATTTCCTTGGTCATAGGGGAATACAATATATACTTATGATGCCAGCTGCCCACAGAGACAATATTCTTCCTCCATTCTTCTGGCTGTGTCTGCCTCAGCTCATAGGTAAAATGCGTTTTTCTCTGTTTTTCCTTTGCTTATCCTTTTGTTTATGACTTTATTACATTGGAATTGCAAGATGCTTCTTAGCCAGCTGTAAAAAAAAAAAAAAACTGGTGGGGTTGACAGACAATTGTTAATTTTTTTTCTTTGTAAGCATAATTTGAGGCAAGTTGCTTTGTGTGACAGAGATGTTGAAAGCTTTTGCAAATTGTGTGTTTAGACTTACATTGATATGTTGGGGGACAAACGATCATATAATACAGAATACAGAAAACTTATATTGAAAACTCACTTTCCTATTTTTAGATGTACACTTGTTAGCAATGTTTGGAAATGCCATCTGTTTTGGCTTTTAGGATGGGAAGGTGATATGCCTGTGTTTATCTTGCTGTCAATAGATAAATATTAGGCTTCAACTAATGGGTCTAAAACGATGCACGGGGATCTCTTCGGATTTCTTAGACAATGATGCTATGGTTAAAATCTATGGTGTTGGCATAGTTCAAATGTAAATGCCTTTACTACATATTTACTCACATTATCACAATGATACCCATTGTCAAACGGTAGACCTGGCATTGCAATTTGCATTCTGAAAGTAATCCTGAGATACAAAGTAGTTAGAGAGCTGGCAATTGTTTAGTTTTGAGGTATTTTAACTTACTGTTTTGATCTCAGTACGAAAATTCATCTTGTACAATTTAATTAAAAATTATAAAGAATATTTAATTATTATATTAAATAGTATTTTAATCTTATCACATATATTTGAATATAATATAATATAATATAATATAATATAATATAATATAATATAATATAATATAATATAATATAATATAATATAATATAATATTATATAATATAATATGAGAGTAAATTATAGAATTTTTCATTGGGTGAATTTTGTCTTTTTCAGTTATGTTAGGCTCAGCCTTTAAACAAATATAAATCAAACTCACAAGAAAGGGGTTTGCCTTAAAAAAAAAAGTTGATGTCATGATCTGATTATTTTGGATCAGTTTCAGATGATTGGAAGGGAAGGAACAGAGGTGGGGTCATGATTTTGATTATCACCCAGAAACAGGCTTAGCACAGTGAATCTCTCGAGATTTTCTGCTCAAAAATAGCACATGATTCACTTTAGAGAAGACTTATGGCAATGATTGGTGGTTTGATTGGTTACTTGTCATTTTGCAGATAATTTCCTTGTTGTTAAAACATTACTGCACAAAATGCATGCTTGAATGAATGGTTTTGTTTAACGTCACAGTACAGTGTTGCATATATATATATATATATATATATATATATATATATATATATATATATATATATATATATATATATATATTCATTTATGAATATATTTTAGAACGTCTTTTAATTAAGTTGTAATATTGCCAGTGCTTTGTGTTAATTGTAAACTGGGTATTTTATTTCACAGGGGCAAAAATTTAAATCAGCCAAGATGTCAGAGTAAGTAACTATTTTGATTTCTTCTTTATTGATTATCAGCATCTTCCTCAACTATCAGAAATTGTTTGTTTTTATACTTGTGTACAATGGACATAAAACAATAAAAAAGTGCAGTCTCTTGTGGTGATTGGTTGTTGCTTTAACACAATATATTTGAATGATTCCAAAACACCTCAGGAAAAAGATGTCGTCGAGTCGCAAGCATCATCTGAAGGTACTACAGTACAGTATAAGATTCAAAATTAATTCTATCTTTCAGTATTCATTAATGAGTAGCAATGACATCTAGCTTCGCTATGTTGCAGAGCTTGATGCTTTCCATCGCTAAAGGTATACTGGAACAGGAAGTAAAGGACAGAGAGGTGGAGAGGGAGAGATACATGGCAGAGACCTGCCAGCCTCTGTCTCTACCTTCAGGCATACAGGCATTACAGGTAAAGAACAATACATTCACTTTCTAAAAAAAGAAAACATCGTGAATGGATAACTAAAATAAAATAAACATATGGTTTATAGGAACTCTGCAGGGAGCTTCACCACAAAATTGATGTCATTGATGAGGAGAGATACGACCTGCAAATGAAAGTCAACAAGAGTGCAAAGGAGGTAAGATGTCATCTCTATTTGAATCCAGTAAAGTTTTTGTTTTATCCTGTAGTTTCTATACTGACGGCCCTCATTCACTTACTCTAGATCGAGGACCTGAATATCAAAGTTATTGACCTGAAGGGCAAGTTCAAGAAGCCAACTCTGAGGAAGGTGCGCATGTCTGCTGACGCTATGCTTCAGGCTCTGCTGGGCTCCAAACACAAGGTGTCTCTGGATCTGAGAGCCAACCTCAAACAAGTCAAGAAGGAGGTCAAAGAGGAGGTGAGCGATAAACTGCATTGTTCTCATGAGGTTCCTTTGTGGTTCTGGTCCTAAAGGACCTTCACAATTCTGAAAGATGCTGATCTTTGAATCTTTTGGCTAATTGACCAAATGTCTTTCATGTACACTTCAAAGGATAAGGAGCTGCGTGATGTTGGTGACTGGCGTAAGAATGTTGAAGACAAGGCTGGCATGGATGGCAGGAAGAAGATGTTTGAAACCGAGGCTTAATTTTTTTAATCGTTTTTTTTTAAGTTCAATATGCTGCTGAATCAGAATTGGCTTAAAATGATGCGATAAACTCTTTATGTACCTAAACCACACTCATTTACTTTTGAAAATCACAAATCTATAAAAGTAAATATGATCATTTAGTTTTCTGTTCAAAACTGGTATTGAAATGTGTATTAACATCCCATGTCTCAAAGTCTTACATCATCATTAAATCGGTTAAGCAAGAATGAAGTCCTGTGTTCATTTTGCTACATAAACCACTTTGTAACCAGCTTTTTATCTTGCATTATTTCCTCACCGATCTGTGGAACAAGTAAGTATTTATTGTCAGTTGTATTATGTATTTGGTTTATGACTTAATAAAAGTGGATAACATTTTTTACTATGATTAAAAACAACAGGTAACAGTGACGCCTTCCTGGCACCTGAAAGAAACTGACTGGAAACTGAAGAATGCTGAACAAACAATCCTGGAGGTACAATCTTCTGTGGATGGATAGATAGATAGATAGATAGATAGATAGATAGATAGATAGATAGATAGATAGATAGATAGATAGATGGATATATGGATAAATAGATTGGTGGAAGTTAGATTCATATAAAGCAAAAGGCCTTTGTTGAAAAGTCATCCTCAGAATAAAAGAATGGCTCTCTTGAAGGACAGGTTATTTATACTGATAGCACAGCGAAGGAGGGATAGTGCCGTATTTCATGACCTTGTCAGCTCATTGGTGTGGCGGATAATCCACTTCCATAAAGAGAAACCATGGATTTACAGAGAATGCAATATATACCTTCTTAACACGACCGTAGCCTGTGTCTCGTCTGTGTCTGTCTCTTGAAGACGTTCCTCAGTTCTTCTAGAAAGGTGAGAGCAGTTCCCTTGTTTCTTTGTCTTAGTCTTGCGAAAACAAATTTTTGTTGGAAGTTGTAAAATGTAGTTTGTGGGATTGATGATGGAGGTGATGGAGAGGGTTGTAATAGGAGTTGCTTCTTCCACCGTATGTCACTGTGGTAAGAAGCCACCTGTTGAGATCATAATTTGTAAAGTATATATTGCTGTACTAGTCTTATAGGCATTTAGAGCAAGTTTGATTGTTAATTTGGATTGTTAACATTTGTAAAAATAGTATGGGTGTCCCTGACTAAGGATTTTCATAGTCGAATCGGAATTTTCGAATCTTGCTGATATTCGACTGATAGTCAAATCATATGTTTGGGGGCGGGGCAAAATACATCGAGTCAAGTCAGACATTCGACAGCCATAATTACTGATGTTAACACGAACAGGGAAAATGTGTAACAAGTGCCTTGCAGATACAAACGGGGTAAATAATGTTTTCATGTCTTGATTAAAAGATAGTTAACACTAAACGTCAGCGAAACCCTAACAATTCATAATTTTTACATTCGTGATCTCATTATAAAGTTAGCCTAACAGTAGTTATTAATGTTCTGCATTTCTGTTTTGAGCTGCGCGCGCTGAAGATGACCAGTAGAGTGAGCATTTGATAGCAAATTTTTAATCAATGGGATTAACCTCATTCTTTCATGTAGAATACGCTTCGTTATTTATACAACATAAAATTAATATTAAGACTTATAGGCTATCTGCAAAAAGAGCCCGAATGCAAATTAACGTGTCTGCACGGCAGTAAATGCGAACTCCTTTTGTGGACGCGTTCTTCACGAAACAATGTGCTGAAACATGGCAGCTAAACTCTAAAGATTCACAGCGTTTTATTATAATGGTCTTCTCATTATAATAGTATGGATGTGACAGTCCAGTCATAGTTATTAATATTCTGAATTGTAGTTTGACCTGCTCGCGCTGTGTGCTGAAGAGATATCACCGTAGTACTACAATGAAGCAGGCGCTTGACTGAACCAAACACATTTTATATCAGGTGATTAATATATCCACGATATATCTACACCGGCTGAAATGTTTTGAAATCACCTGAACCCTACCTGTTCGAAAAAATCCAGTCTCTGCCTGTGTCAGGTTGAGTCTTGGTAAAGTTTTAAATCCCTGCCGCCAAGATGCTCCTCTGTCGGTCACGGATTATGGAAAGTGAAACATAAATCTATAGGGGTGGTTGGATTTATTCACGCACTTTAAAATTTTAATTTGAAGCTTCTTTATTTTCAGATTCTTATTCACGGCTTTATCATAATAGTGAAATCAGACATTTGAGCTCCCCCATATAGTCTGAATGGCATAATCAATAACACCCGCGAATATTCGACTGTGAAAATGGTAGTCGAATCAGGCTCCTCGAATCGAATCGTCGACTATTCGGGGTCATCTCTAGAAATTAGCTTAAATTTGTCTGCAAAATAATGTATTATCATTGCTCGTTATTCTGACTCATGAAAAGTTTGTTTTTGGACTAATCAGAAGTTTTTTATTCTGGAAACACCATGTTGAAATGCAAAGAAACCATTTTTATTGGTCACCCAAAGAGTGAGGTCAGATTTGATATACCGGCTGCTGAAGTGACTACTGGAAAGCGAACACCGACTAAAGCATAAATTAGAAAATGATCCTTAAGTCTTACTACACCTGTCAACACCCTTTTACGGCCTTCCTTATTAACAACTGATTTACAATACGGTCTCATATAAAACTGAGTCGCAGTACTTATTAATCCGAAAGACAATGCTGTACATTAACAAAAACATAGTCGTTCATCTTATACATCTTGTGTAATGATCTGAAATGGCTTAACATTCTGGAACATCTGGAATATGCATCTATTTCCTCAGAAACTTGCTTGGTCTTGACTTGTAAGATTTCTTAAGTTGCTCATTTACCAAACCTTCACACAAGAAGACCATTGTACTGTACTACTTGATCTATTCCGCCATGTGTTTTCTGCTAACATGTCCTCAGTCTTCTTCCATGGCTACTTATAATAGCTTTCTTCATATAGCCTTATGTGACCTGACTGTTGTCTTCACAGCTTTCTAACTATGTCACTGAGGTATTAGGAGTCCATTTAAGTATACTAAATTAGTCAATCAGTTTGTCACCAGTTAGCCAGTTAGTCAGGTCTGTCTCTTGGAGCGGGAGTATATTAAAAAAAGACATTTGAGATGGTTGTTTAGCAGGGAATAAAGGAGAGCTGTGTTGTCATATCTTTGGCATCTCAGAGATGCTCTTGAGGATAGGACTGTGTCTGCAGCTGATGTACTGGCCTTGAGATCATATTGCATCAAGCTCCTTGAGAAAATCCCCTCGGATGAGTCAAAGACACTTGGGAACCCACTTGAGAGACAACTGCTGACATTAAGGGTGATGTGAAAAGGTCACACGATCAGAATGTCTATGGATTTGGTGCCATTGGATTATGTCCACATGCAATGGTTACGCTCTCAGAAAAAAAGATACAAAGGCTGTCACTGGGTGGTACCCTTTCAAAAGGGCTGCACCACAGGAACGTTTTCATAGTACTTGCTTTTTGGCGTTTTTTAGAAATGGGAATGATTTTAACTTTAGTAACATCTTTTTGAGGGACTAAATTAGCTCCTATTTCAGAGTAGGGTGTAACCCAGCACAATAGGTACTACTGATTCCGAAGTCCAGGCACTTTTCCATCCTCTATCCTCAAGGTTGGGAAGGTTAGCTTGGAAATGTAATAGGTTACAGATTACATGTTAACCTATTATGTAACTGATTACATTTGATTATTTTTTCTAAATTTCTAACAAATGCTATAGTACTCTAAACTAATTACTGTCAAACTTTCAAAAACCTTCATCACATGAATTAAGGTTATAATACTATAATAAATCAAAGCACCGCCATCAACAAATCAGACTTTAGCACCTCTTTTTAATTTAAGAACGTTCTGATTATTGCTGAATTTCCAGCACTGGAATGCATTTTTATCACTCGCCATTGTGGCAACTCTCAGACAGGTAGTAGCCTAAAGCTTTTATCTGCAAATTCAAAGAAAACCATCAGAATGGCATTGTTTTACTAAACAGCCTTTAAATGCCAAGAGGCATTCTGCACATAAAAAAAATAACAACGAAGTAAAAAATGTATATTAGTCAACATATCCTAGCTTTTTGCAGAAAATATTCAGATGTAACCCCCTTTGCAACCGCTAACTTTTTAATATGTAACTGTAATTTAATTACACTTTTTTTTCAGTAACTGTAATGGATTACAGCTGCATTTATTTTGTAATTAAATTATGTAACACTGTTAAATGTAACTAGTTACTCCCCAACACTGCCCATCCTTTAACTGTTGACGTTGTTGAATACCGCGCTTGATTGACATCACTGCCGGCTTGCTTACGTCACTTCCTGCTGGTGGTGTAAATCCCATAATTGGCCCTATGGGAAAATTTTGTTCTCAGTGGACCTCCCTGGTGGCAACTTCCTATTACAGAGTTCCTTAAACTCCCTGGTGCAAAATAATTATATAACATTTAGCACACTTTAGGTGTTAATATGCCATTAATGTAATACCTAAAATACTTAAGGGTGTATTTTGGGGAGAAAAAAAAAACTAAGAGACAAGTGTGAATACACTAGAGAGATTGGATTGTCGATCCAACCTCTGTAATAAACAAACCTTGGCCTACCACTACTGAACTCTTCACCAAAGTTGTTGTACAGTGAAAATTGTGGTGTAGAACTTGTTGACAGACCAGAAAACATAACCTAGAAAAACACACACTGAAGTATGCAATTTGCATGCAATTCAGGCCATCAGCTCATTAGTAGAGACTCCAAGATTTGAAGCTGATGTTACAGAGAACAGAGACATGCTAAATGTACAGTGTTGGAGTGCCTCAAGGACCAGGGTTGGGAACCACTGCTCTAGATCATCTATTTGTTATTTTATTTTAGAGTAGAGTTCAGAAAGCAGTGTAGGGAGAGGGCTCTGATGCATAACCCACTGTGCCATAGCTCTGATGCATTTCTCTTTTTTCTTTCTATCAAAAAGGTGCAAATAAACTCTTGAAAATGTCGGAGTAAGTATGCCATTCCATGACTCAGTGTGATTAGACTTGACACTATCTATAATAATCATCACACAGTATAATACCACTGGATGACTATATAGTAAAATGTATGCAAGAAAACGGCATCAAAATTCTGTATTTTAAGCAGTTTGGGCTGAATTTGCTGCAGAAGTTTAAAAGTTTGGGTTCATGGTAGAAAACAAACACTAACCAGAACGCCTTAGGAATATCATTGCTGTGCTGCTTTACAAACACTGTAAATATTGTAGATCAGTCCTGACAAAGTACAATATACAGTATCTATGGTAGCACAAAAGAGAAATCAATATCCTAATGTATCTGAGGTTTTGCTGAGCCATCAAAGAATGCACATTAAAAACACTCATTGCCTGTCAACAGCATGTGAATCCTGCTCGCCGCCTCTTCTATGGGTGGTGAGCACCCCTCGGTTGACTCCCCTCAATCTTACCTCGGATCTGAAGGATTTAACGCACTCTTTCTTTACTGGATCTTACTGCGAACACCTGCTTTCCGGATTAAACCTGTAATTCCACTATTAATCTATTTAACACTGTTGAGAATAGCAACATTTACATGTAATCTAAGCAACTTTATTCATAAACTGTCGAACTGTTTGCATTAGTACAAGTTAGGCCTGTGACGATGTACTAATTTTGCAATAATAAAAAGTCCTTTATTATTGCAATTGTAAATGTCATGGAAATGTGTGTTTTGATTTGAAGTGATCTGATATTGTGAAGCTTAAAGGAATTACCTAACATGTCATCGTGACAGTTACTTTAGGTCTAATATATAGTATGGTTTTCAATAGTTATGAATTCTGAATCTTTACACTTTATAGAATAAACGTGGTCCTCTTCAGTACGGCTCGCATGCTTCTCGATGACTTATGAAGTGATGATTTGACACTTAGAAACTGAATCCCACTGTGAGGAGCTTATTTGGGCTATGATTTCACTTGGTTTGCATTTGCTCCAAATTTATGTATGCAAGCATAAATTTTCTAACAAAATAAAGAGGGATAACATATGTGCTGTGACAACTGATTGTTTGGCTGCACAATTATTTGCAAAGTGAAAAAGATGCATTTGTCCAGGATCCTAAGGCATGTATGACTAAACTGGGCAATTACGTAGCCTACTGTATCTCTGTTAACATCTTAATTATGAAGCTGACACTGATATGACGACTAGACTGCATAATGGCATTTTATTTAAATCATATATACATAATGCATATACAAATGCTCTAGTTTTGTCATTTTTAAGGTTTATGTAGTTTAGTTACCATAGTATTTTACTTAATGTTAATATCAAAAATACATAAGAAACAAAAAGCTGTAGTCAAAGCTGTACTTGCCATGATTATGTCACTATCAGTTTCAAGTGGCAGCAATGCTAACAAGTCATGGGGTCGAAACAAATCCAAGACAAACATATCAAAGAGTCTGAAGTAGATATATGGCCCTGATAGGCTACATCATAGTATGAAAAGTATACATTGTTTAACGTCCCATGCCAAATTTCACCAAAACTGTTCCTAAAAGAAAGAAAGAAATAGTAAATGTGGTAATTTTACCACACCGTAATCAAAGCTGTCATGAAAATTAATTTATTATTCCCTAAAAACATATAAATGAAGAGTTCAGATGCAAAATAAGACTTTAAGTGCCGTCTGACATTTTTTTTCTAAAATGTAAATTTTTCTCAGGCTCCTATTTTTATGTTCATTTCAGTTATTTCACTTTTATTGCAATGAAATGAACCTACTCATTGCCATTTACGTAAAATTACTGAGCATGCACATAGGAGCCTGGTAAAAATACTAATTTTAGGAGAAAATTTCAAACGCCTCTTAGAGGCTTTTGCAAATTAACTTTTCAAATGTATTTAAACAATGGAAAAATGTGTATTCAAAATTATATATAGCCTGGCTATATATATATATATATATATATATATATATATATATATATATATATATATATATATATATATATATATATATATATATATATATATATATATATTTTTTTTTTTTTTTTTTTTTTTTTTTTTTCAGAACTCTTTACGTAATATCAGAATTATTTACTGGTTAAACAAGTTCAATATCATTAGAGAAGTGTATTGAGTCTGACGGCGTGTATTAACCAATCAGATCGCTTGGCAGTCTGCGTCGGTTGAAGGCGGGGCTCGTGTTTGTCGAATAACTGGAGAAGTGTTTTGTAACCTGCCCTGAAAGCATCTGTCGGTTGAAATATGACTTAATCACTCACCTTACTCCTGGAGCATGTGTTTTTAACCTCCGGTTTGATGCCTCTCTTCAGGGACTAAAGATGAAGAAGAGATGGATGGAGAGTTGGTGAAGTCTCTAGCGATATCTGCTGGTCATAGTAAAAGCTGCAGGTAAAACTGCATGCGCTTCCTCCACACTTATAAACCCTTAATAGATTCACATTATCGTGTGTTTAATGCATAATACATTGCTGAAATTGATGGAAACAGAATACTGGCCGCCTTTTCTTTTTCAACTCCATACGGTATGCAGTAGGCAATGATACTGATTGTTTAATTTGAGTGTTTTTGTTGTCACAAACCACAGTTTACCTACAGTTTGTCAATGGAGTCTATTACCTGAGTGAAACGTATGGTTATTTTTTAATCAAAGACAGGAATGCATAGTTGTTAAGTGTGCTGTTCCAATCATAGCCAGTGTGATGAAGTGTGAGTGAAAACATGCATGACAGTAGTTGGTCGTTGTGAAAGGGGTCATATACAGTATGATGCTGCTAAAAATAACATTATTTTGTGTATTTGGTGTAATGAAAATGTGTTTATGCGGTTTAAGGTAAAAAAAAAAAAAAACGTACACCTACTGTACATTGTTGTTTCGCCTCTGTGCCTTGCCTTTCTGAAACACGTTGATTTTTACAAGGCCCTTGTCTGAAAAGTGAGGTGTGCTCTGATTGGCCAGCTTTTCAGTGCTTTGTGATTGGCTGAATACCTCAAGCATGTGACGTAAACATTAGTCCCTTGTCATACTTTGTTGCTGTGTGTCCCGCTGTTCAAACAAATAATGCTACCTATCAGATTATGCTACCAACACTGTATTTATTCTACCGTAAGTGTAGGCTAAGGGTTGGAGTAGGTGTAAAGATTTTGCTTCTGAATTATGCTACCATCGTTTTTAATCAATTTAATGGGCAAAATTAGACAGGTAGCCCAAATCTTTAGAACACTCTTTTGTAAAACCCATTACAAAAGAGGCATTTGTTGCATCCAGTGGGGACATAATTACTGATGATAATGACTTATACTTTGTTTTTACGCATTGCTTTGGGTATGTCTACATTTGTGATTGTGTGAATATTTGGGCGGTGTTATGCAAATCTTCGCAAACATTGACATAAACATGAGGGGCGTGTTTAAACGAGACATTTTTGGGGGGCGTCTAAAAAGCCTAAATATGTTTTACACAGCAAAAATAGAGAAATAGAGTATCCTCAGTCTAATTCATTTTTAAAGCATTATTTAAAAAGTATATATTAATAGTAATTGGGAATGAAATTCTTTGGTATGTTTTTCTTTTTCTTTTCACTTACTGATTCGACAGTGGTATTGCATTTTATATTGCTATGTGCTGATGTGGATGCAGGCCCGAGCATTAGTTTGCAGTCACTGATGCCTGCATTGAGTTAATCCTATAGCCACAGACACGTTTTTTGGTTATTTTTTACTAATTTATACTGCAACCAAAAGTGTCTGTAAATGGGAATGAAGTAGTATTAGTGTGGTCATGTGATCTCAACATGGCAGCCACCATGAGGGGCCGAGCTGCCACTAGTGCAGTAAACATCTACTCGTGTGAGTCTTCATCTCCTGTGAGTAAACAAACAAAGCTACGGTTTCTTCACAACTGGAAATAGAATCTTTTCTTTCTCAGAGAACACAGTTTCTTATATATATAGTGCATCCGGAAAGTATTGCCGGACTTTTTCCATATTTTGTTGTTACAGCCTTATTTCAAAATAGATTGAATTCATTATTTTCCTAAGCAACCCCAATAACGTAATATTTAACCCCAAAAATGTGAATTTGAAGGCTGTAACAAAACAATTGGGAAAAGGCTGTGAATACTTTCCGAATGCACTGTTCCGTTGAAATGGTCGACTGCTGTCTTAAATCCATCATCATTACTTTTACAGAACTGATGACGGACGCCAAATGAGGAGAGGAAGATGATTTCATCAGTGGAAATACAGTAGTCTGAAGAAACCATGTTTCCTCTTCTCTTAAATCCGAGGTTCTGTAAGATGCCTTGAAGCTGATGGTAAGTTTACGGAGTTTACTGACATTTGCCTCTGATTTGAAATGTATTTAGAGCCAATGGTAATTAGTCAAGAAATTCAACCTCAAATTAGTTTCTCTAACATCATTTGGTAATTTCAACAAATTGCTTACAATTCAGCCATTGTTTTAGCAAACTTGGAATTCAGGTTTGCATCAGTCTTGGATTGTAACACTTTTCTTTGTTTGATTTATTCATGTAACACCTACTTTTATGGTATTTTGGTATTAGACATCACTGTCTTCAAATAAACTTAATTCATTCATTCATTAATGAGTTTACTCTCATAATGCAAGATGACTATAATAAATATAACATTCTGCATGCAAGTATAACATACTGACCCTTTGTTTCCTTGTTTGATTTATTCATGTAACACCTACTTTTCTTGATAAATTCAGGTTTGGAAGGAAATAAATAAAGCCCCATTCTGTTTTTTTTTTGTTTTCTCATTAAATATCCAATTTCAAAGGGAAACACGTCACATTATAGAAGTCAAACGGGTTGCCAGTGTTGCGCTAAAACAACCAACCCTTTTTTAAGTGACTCAAATGTAACCGCAGATCCTACTGAAATAATAACAATTGTTTATTGAGCATCCCATATGAATGATTTCTGAAGGATCATGTGACACTGAAGACTGGAGTAATGAGGAAGAAAATCCGGCTTTGATCACAGGAATAAATTACGTTCTACTATAATTTCAAATAGAAATAAAATCACAGTATTACTGTTTTTACTTACTGTATTACAAATATTTAACCAGCAGTGTACGAAGATGCCACTGTCATCCACAATTGCAATTAGACCGAGAACATAACACATTGCATAATGTATGTAATATCCTGTTGGCAGCACAAGGATGCACTCTGAGGAGTGTCTGAAAATAGTTCACTACCAGCTTAACAACTGTGTAAGTATCTGTAAATGATCTTATGCTTATTAGTAAGCACTGCTGACTATGCAGGATCAAATTAATGTGAAGCAGGGGGGGCACCTCTTTGAAACACAATAAATAAGTGGTTTCTATGAATGAAACATATATAAAAAAAACTTGATCATTACAAAGCAGATGTTCAACTCGGCCACAATTTTTGTTCCAAAAAAATCACTAGTTTATCTTAGTTATAATAAAAAAATAAATAAATAAAAATAACAGCAAATGTAAGAAACACAAACGCAAGTGTGCAACTGATGTTAATCGATTCATCTGGCAGAGGAAGGATTCCCGGCGGCCCATATCAGATCACATCCAACATCCCTTCATCTTAGTTTAATCTTACCGACATCTGGAAATTCGGTCTTTCTCATTCGTCTATTTTAAGCTGGCTGATTGGCAGACATAAGAAGTGGATATTTCAAGAGCCTGGCAAACAAACTGCGTTTAGTGCCTTACCATAAAGAGGGAAGCCAGATGATGATGCCAGCCTTATATACGCTTCTTGAGCGCAGCTCTTCTGCTAGTTCTCTGCTTCCTCCTGACGTTCCTGTTCCAGGTCTGCACGGCTGCCTAACTTTCTCATATAGGTGAGGAGAACGTCTGCCTTCTTACAGATGATTACATTTTGTCCCTCGTTTTTTGGGGTGTTATACACTATGGGATGTTAGGCTATACAAGGCTATACAAAACCATACAATAACTACACATTTTATGATTTAAAAAAAAGATTTTAACATTAGTTTTTAAACTAAATGAGTGTTTTTATTCTCTAATTATTAAAACCTTTATTTTATTTCCTTGCTGCTGAATTCTGATATATGGCAGGTGAATAACTTGCAGTGCATGTTGAGCTGCCAAAATGAGCTTGGCACAAAAGGGACATTTTAAAGGCATGCTATCTTTGTTAAAACGCTAATTAGGTGGTGACAGAAGTGTATTTCCAAAGCATTCTGATCCTAGCATTAATGCATCTGTGAAAACACCCAGTATTCATGGAAAAGCTAGATATGTCTTAAACTGATTTTTGAAGAAGCTGTTATATTTATTTAAGAATTCTGGACACAGCAAAATCTGCTCTGTGTGATTCATGCCGCTGTCTGCAGACAGGGTTTCAGATTGGTTGTATTGTTGGGATCTGCATAGATTTCTCCAGAAGCAGGTAGATTGGGACACTGGATACCAGAGGGGCGATATTCACACCCCTCCCGGTGGATCGCAGTGGGCACGCTTACAAGACGTTTCCAAGAGCTGGTTTCAAATTAGGAATGCAGAAAAAATAGCCACCTCTATATGATTCCAGATGATTCTCTCTACATGCATATATTGAGGACCTCTGTATACCATCGACAAGTCAATGTGTCAAAGTGGTTTCTTGACTTGAGATATCTGCTGTGTTTTTCTCTCTACAGGGGTGAAGAAAACAGGTGGACAAGATGTCTGAGTGAGTATATGAACATTTCAGTTAATTGCATTTGATATCAAACAAATGGGATTCGGTTCTTGCCTTGCTAAATTGTAATTCCTTTATTTCCTCATGACAGAAAAAAGATGACATCGAGCCGCCGGCACAATCTCAAGGTAGAGGAAATAATGCACAGATGTTTTTTATATAATATAATATAATATAATATAATATAATATAATATAATATAATATAATATAATATAATATAATATAATATAATATAATTTGTATTAAGGACCAGATGTAATCAGTATTTGATTATAATAATGATTATTAGTAATTAATATAATATAATATAATATAATATAATATAATATAATATAATATAATATAATATAATCATGTATTAAGGACCAGATGTAATCAGTATTTGACTATAATACTGATTATTAGTAATTAATATAATATAATATAATATAATATAATATAATATAATATAATATAATATAATATAATATAATCATGTATTAAGGACCAGATGTAATCAGTATTTGACTATAATACTGATTATTAGTAATTAATATAATATAATATAATATATTAAGGACCAGATGTAATCAGTATTTGACTATAATACTGATTATTAGTAATATAATATAATATAATATAATATAATATAATATAATATAATATAATATAATATAATCATGTATTAAGGACCAGATGTAATCAGTATTTGACTATAATACTGATTATTAGTAATTAATATAATATAATATAATATAATATAATATAATATAATATAATATAATATAATATAATATAATATAATATAATATAATCATGTATTAAGGACCAGATGTAATCAGTATTTGACTATAATACTGATTATTAGTAATATAATATAATATAATATAATATAATATAATATAATATAATATAATATAATATAATATAATATATTAAGGACCCGATGTAATAAGGATTTGACTATAATACTGATTATTAGTAATTAATATAATATAATATAATATAATATAATATAATATAATATAATATAATATAATATAATTTGTATTAAGGACCAGATGTAATCAGTATTTGACTATAATACTGATTATTAGTAATATAATATAATATAATATAATATAATATAATATAATATAATATAATATAATATAATATAATATAATATAATATAATATATTAAGGACCCGATGTAATAAGGATTTGACTATAATACTGATTATTAGTAATTAATATAATATAATATAATATAATATAATATAATATAATATAATATAATATAATATAATATAATTTGTATTAAGGACCAGATGTAATCAGTATTTGACTATAATACTGATTATTAGTAATTAATATAATATAATATAATATAATATAATTTGTATTAAGGACCAGATGTAATCAGTATTTGACTATAATACTGATTATTAGTAATATAATATAATATAATATAATATAATATAATATAATATAATATAATATAATATAATATAATATAATATAATATAATATAATACAATTTGTATTAAGGACCAGATGTAATCAGTATTTGACTATAATACTGATTATTAGTAATTAATATAATATAATATAATATAATATAATTTGTATTAAGGACCAGATGTAATCAGTATTTGACTATAATACTGATTATTAGTAATATAATATAATATAATATAATATAATATAATATAATATAATATAATATAATACAATTTGTATTAAGGACCAGATGTAATCAGTATTTGACCATAATACTGATTATTAGTAATATAATATAATATAATATAATATAATATATTAAGGACCCGATGTAATAAGGATTTGACTATAATACTGATTATTAGTAATTAATATAATATAATATAATATAATATGTATTAAGGACCCAATGTAATCAGTATTTGACTATAATACTGATTATTAGTAATATAATATAATATAGTATAATATAATTAATGTACTGTATTAAGGAACCGATGTAATCAGTATTTGACTTTGTGGCCTTTAGTATAACATAATATGACATGACATGACATGATATAATATATTAAATCAAAATTTTAATTTAATGAAGCAAATGTTTTATTGTAATAAAAAAAAAACACATTAAAAAAACATTATTTTATGACATCGTTTGCATTTCTCTATAAAACTGACAGAATTTGAAAGCCGATCCTTTGTTTTATATTAAAAGTACAAAACGTGTTAATATTATTGCTATTATTGGGGGCTGCCGCACTACAAATAATGAATGCATTCGAAGAAATGGGAAATATTATTTGCCAGCATACTGTCCCTGAGAGTATATGACACATGGTATGATTTCTGCTAATAATCCAGCATATATTGAAATCAGTTAACAGGCCGCTAAGCACCCAGTGCTAAGCACAATATAGACTATACTCTCAAAGTATTATAACTAGGTTTGCACGATATATATCGGCCGATGATTAATGTGCATCTAGTCACTAAAGCCGGTTAAAGTCATCAGATGTGTGATTTCACATTGAACAGCAGGTGCTACACGGAGCCGCTGCACAAATCAACGCTGATAATGAACTGCTCTGTGTGAAATCACGCACCTGATGGTATTTACCGCTGATTCGATATCAGGCTTTACTGACGAGATGCGCATTAATCATCGGCCGATATATATCATGCACCCCGGTTATAACATTAATCTCCTAATTGCTACGGCTTAATTCTTAGAAATGTGACTATTCTCAAAATATTACGACTTTAATCTCTTTAATAACACACTAAAATGCTAAATATAATATAATTAAAGACCACATTAAATTAATAGTCACACTTTATTTTAACTAACCATTAACTATAACTTTTGCCTTAATTAACTCTTTATTTGCGGCTTATTGATAGTTTATAAAGTAGTTGTTAAGTTTAGGGTATTGGGTAGGATTATGGATGTCATGCATTATATGTAGTTTATAAGCACTAATAAACAGCCAATATGTTAATAATAGACATGCTAATAAGCAACTAGTTATCAGTGTGAATTGGACCCTATACTAAAGTGGTACCTCTAAGGAATATTTAACTTTTGTGGCTGAATGTTAATTAATGAATTAAATGTTAATTAAATAAACTTTCACCAAACACATCCTAATTGAATTTTACTTTTGAGGTTTACTCTTCTACAAATACAGAGCAAAAAATATATGACTTTGTCCAAACCAATGCGTTTAATACCATCTAGATCTGGCTAACTCACTGTGACATAAGATTAGTCACTACATGGGGTCTTTATAAGTGCTTTTTTCGCCGACTGCCCCTGTATTTGACAGTATGTGTTTATTGCTGTAAGCAACACTGTAATGGTGTTTTATCAGATTCACAATCCAGATGTATTTGTCCACAGAGTTTGGTGCTCAGCATTGCGAAGGGTCTTCTGGAGAAAGAAACGGCTCAGATTAAAGTGGACAAGGAGAAATACATGTCAGAGAACTGCCCTCCTCTGTCTATGCCCGGATCTGCACAGGAACTGCAGGTCTGGTTCCTCGTCCACCATCAGTTCAGAAGTCCTTAGCACATCTACATCACCTAGATATTTATTTGTATATACAATTTCACCAGGAAGATGGATTTTTTTCCATTACTTTAAATAGGTTACTTACAAAAACAGTAATAACCATATTATATATGCTTAATAACACATATATCATATATATATTATTGGTGCATAACCAGATTGCACTTTCTTGAAACAATATGTTGCAAAAGATGGTTCAAAAACTGAATCTGAATATTTAAACACCTCCATTTAGGAGCTATGCAAGAAACTTCACCAGCAAATCGACAAGGTTGATGAGGAGAGGTATGACCTGGAGTCCAAAGTGGGCAAGGCCAACAAAGAGGTGATGACAAATCTATCTTCTTATGACGGTGACAGTGTTTCTGATGGGTCTGTATACTGGGTTCTCTGAGCTCCAGTTTGACTTGTGTTTAATGTGTGTATAGATAGAGGATCTGAAGATCAAGGTGGTCGACCTGCAGGGCAAGTTCAAGAAACCTGCGCTGAAGAAAGTGCGTCTGTCTGCCGATCAGATGCTCCAGGCTCTGCTGGGCTCCAAACACAAGGTGTCTCTGGATCTGAGATCCAACCTCAAACAAGTCAAGAAGGAGGTCAAAGAGGAGGTGGGTGAAATATGATATTGGGCCTTTATTCCTGTGAAGAGAACAGAACAGATATGAATAGTTATGGCTGTGAAGTCTGAATGGATACAAAATGAAAACCATCTCATGGTTTACTCCATCAATAAACATATTTTAAAGATATGGATAATTAGTGGTTTATAATGTGTTTTTGTGCTTAAAAATGGATGCTTAAAACAAGAACAAGCGTCTGAAATGGGGAATGGGATCTTGTTTTGCCTTTGAATTAAGTTGATTTTTGAGAATTTGCTGGCAGATAAATTGTTCTTGTTTTAATCACGAGTTTCTCACAAAACAAGACTAATATCTACTGTGATTTTGCTTCTCTTAAAGATATCTTGATTTAAGAATCGTTGTACACTTTCATTGGAAAACAAGGCAAAAATACTGCAGAAGAAGCACTTTTTTAGCGTCTAAAGAGAAGACTCGTTAAAGTTATCTCCAAATTGTAGAGTTTAGAAGCAGAGCTATTCAAGACATGAGCTATTTTTATTTTATTTCTCTCTCTCTCTGTGTGTAATTGAAATAAAAGTAATGAAGATCTGTCGAAAGTTGTATTTTTATTTAGAGACCCTATTGATGTACTCCGTTCCATTTAATTTCTTCCTTAAATTTTCTTTGCTTTACAGTCTCTTACCTTCATGAAACCCTGATAGAAAATAATATGCTGTATGTGTATAAATGAACATGTGTATCATCCCTTCACACTCCATCCCTCTCTCATAATCCAGGTTGCAGATGTCGGCGACTGGCGTAAGAACGTTGAAGACAAGGCCGGTATGGACGGCAGGAAGAAGATGTTCGAGGGCGAGGCCTAAATTCCCGGACGTTTCTTTCTTTAATTATCATAGGAACTTGTCAGAGCTGTGCGGTCATTTATCTTTTTGTCATTTCATCTTTTCTGTTCTCTGTGCCTCAAATGAGCATTTGTTTCATGCAGTGTGATCATCCTGAAAGGGAATTAACTCATGTGTATCATCGCAGTGCCACTACTATTAAACGAATGCTTCTGAGTTAAATGCTTTTTCACGTTTGTTTGGTCCTTTCATTCTTTTCCAGTCTATGACTAGTGGCTTGTTTTGACTATAAATACTGTAGTGCTGCTATTACAGCAGTGTCCTGTCTTTCTCAACTTCATTGCATCTTCCTTCCTTTAATTTAATTAGATTTTAAATTAGTACATTTTATTTCATTTGTATTTTGTTTTGTGTTTTTTTTTTTTTTTGGTTTTATGTTTTGTTTTGTACTTTTTGTTTTTATTTGTTTTGGTGTTTTTTTTTTCTTTACAGTTTTGTGTATTGTTTTGTACTTTTTGTTTTTATTTGCTTTGGTGTTTTTTTATTCTTTCAGTTTTGTGTATTGTTTTGTGTTTTTTTTGGGGGGGGGGTTGTATTTTGTATTTTGTTTTGTGTTTTTTTTTTTTTTTTGGTTTTATGTTTTGTTTTGTGTTTTTTTTTTTATTTCTTTTGGTGTTTTGTTTTTGTGGTTTGTTTGTTTGTTTTTCTTTCGTTTTTTTGTTTGTTTTAGTTTTTTTGTCTGTTTTTTTTTTTCTTTTTTTCTTTTTCTTTTTTCTTTTTTGTGCACGACATCCAGAAGAAATATGGATGGCATTTCAGATCATATTTATGGACATATCCTCTTTTGCTGTATGGTAAGTAACTTAACATTGTTTGGCTGAAATATCTCTTATTAATTTGGCTTAAATCCCTCTGTTTAGTTTAATCGGTTAATGATTTTTGTATCTTGGTGTGTTACGCATTGCTTCCATTTACAGCACACACCCACACACATGCGTCTTGAAGGAAGGGATATTTACGAGGCTTTCCGAGGATGGGCTGGGGATATTTCAGGAGCTCGGAGGCCTATTGGTCTGAGGAGGAATCCACTTCCATAAACAGGACTCCCAGGATCTGCTGAGCCATCAGACCACAACATATATATCCTATTGAACTTTTTTCTCTCTGGGGCTCACCAGTCTTTCCTGTTCTTCTTCCAAGTGTGTACTGCCCTCTTCTTCTCTCATAGGTGAGCGTGCATCCAGAACTCTCTCTAGATCTGTACAAACAGTTGTTTCATATCAACTGCGTCTAATATGTATCTAGACACATTGTTTTTTTATATTCATGAGCAATTAGAATATGTTAATAAGTGTGATTTTAAACAGAGTTATGAATTAGCAGATAAAGTATGCAATTTAATTGCTATGTTTTCAATTTCAGCATTACATTTGAACTTAAATATGCAAATACTTGTCTTTTATAGTGTACCTGTTATATATTATAATCTTTAACTGAATTTGAATCGAACACAGCAGCTGGTCTCTGGTGTGGTGTGTCAAATGAACTGTCCGTGAGGTCGTCTCAAGGGCGTTGGACTAAACTTAGACTCATGTGTCCCTGATTGAATGTATTTCTTAAAGTGCTTGTCTTGGATTAGCTGATTAGCTCAGCTGCCATCTAATAACTGATTTCTATCCGATCCAGCGTGAGAACACACTAAACCGCCAAGATGTCAGAGTAAGTATTCTTGATTTGTTCTTTATTGAGTACTCCAGCACATGCACAGTGTGTCTCACGGTGAACTTGTTTCATGAACAGAAAAAAGATGACCTCCAGCCGTAGGCATCATCTGAAGGTAAGACATGTTTTTACCGGAATTTCATGAATCGCAGATTTTAAGTGTAAAATCTGGCTAAAAGGACTATGTTTTAAAAGAAACAGAAGTGAAATGATTCAATTGTTTGTCGGTCTGTGTCTTCAGAGCCTGCTGCTCTCCATTGCCTTCGGTCTGATGGACGCTGAAGCCAAGCAGCTTGTTGTTAGTAAGGAGGCTCATATGAGTGAAAACTGCCCTGCTCTCGATCTGCCTGGATCCACGCAAGAGCTGCAGGTGCCAATGCAGTATTAGGATTATTATTAACAATAATTATGCTATTGTTTATCATATCAAGACTATTGTTTTAATTTGAACTTTTTTGTATTCATTTTGCATGTATTGTGGTATGTATTATATGAGTATGTTTAAGCACACACACACACACACACACACACAAGCATACATATAGTCATATATAGTTAAATTACCACATATCGATATACATTTAATAAATATAATTGCATTATATATATATATATATACATATATATGTATGTATATATAAATGTTTTATATAGCTTTACTCTTTGAGCTACATAAGTAATATAAATATTTCAGTGACGACATATTTAATATACTTTATTTTAGAAGGATTGAGATACTATTATAGATTTTAATTAATATTTCAAATCCCTTATTTTTATATTGTCAACTCTTGTGTTGTGCTTTTGTCATTTGTAGTTTTTCTCAATATTAATTTCAGTTTTAGTTTACTTAATGTATTAAATGAAGTTTAACTATAAATATTGAATGTTAAAATAGCTGAAAAAGTAATAAGTTAACGTTGGATTCAATTTTAGATTTAGTTTTAGTTAAATATAATAACCCTGAATATAATTACACAGTTTTATATTAATGTAATAGATGTATGGATGGATATCTGAGATGTATAATGTTGTGTGGGCCTTCCAGGAGCTGTGCAAGAAGCTTCACCAACAGATCGACAAGATTGATGAGGAGAGATATGACTTGGAGGCCAAGGTTGCCAAGTCAAACAAGGAGGTAAAAATCGTCCAACTTCAGTTTGTCCAGTGATTCATCCATTTATATGTTTCTCCAAGGAGCTCCAGTTTGACTTGTGTTTGATGTGTGTATAGATCGAGGATCTGAAGATCAAGGTGGTCGACCTGCAGGGCAAGTTCAAGAAACCTGCGCTGAAGAAAGTGCGCATGTCTGCTGACGCTATGCTCCAGGCTCTGCTGGGCTCCAAACACAAGGTCTCCATGGACCTGAGAGCCAACCTCAAACAAGTCAAGAAGGAGGTCAAAGAGGAGGTGGGTTTCTTGTCTTTGATTGGCCGTGTTTAACAGGAAACCCTCTCCCAGTGGGATGTGTTTGGTCTGGATCCTCCTGTGCTCACGTCTGATGTTTGTATGTTTCCACAGTCTGCAGAACAAGTCGGCGACTGGCGTAAGAACATCGAGGATAAGGCTGGTATGGACGGCAGGAAGAAGATGTTTGAGTCCGAGGCTTAAGATGTATTATTTATTCTCCAATATGTCTTAAAAATTCTCCGGTAAACATCTTTCTATCCTGTGAACCTCCCGTTCCAATAAAAATATTTTTCCTGGACTGTTTTGCACATTGTACATTGCTCCAGTGTTGAATGGCATGGCATTAAAGATTAGTGTATACATATGTATATGCCTTTGTGTCTTTGCTCAGAGTTATAGCAGTAGTGAACAGATGATAATTATATTACCACTTGGGATTTTTGAAAGAAATCTCTTTTGCTGATAAATACTGGATTTATTTGATTAAATATACAGTAATCTGTGAAATATTATTTTTCTGTTTTAATATATTTTAAAATATAATTTATTCCTGTGATCAAAGCTGATTTTCAGCATCATTCCTCCAGTCTTCAGTGTCACATGATCTTCAGAAATCATTCTGATACGCTGATTTGCTGCTCAAGAAACATTTCTTATCAATGTTGAAAACAGTTTTTGGAAACTGGTACATTTTTTTCAGGATTCTTTGATAAAAAAATAAAATAACAACAACATTATAAATGGAAACATAAATTACTTTTGATCATAAAAAACATTCTTGCTGGAAAAAAAGTATTAATTTATTTTTGGGTGAATGATACATAAAACATTTAATATAGCATTTTTCTCTGCAATATGTGTTTACTTTTGATGAAAGATCTTAAAAGGCATAAATTGATTTATTTTAAATGACTGTATTAACAAATTATTTATATTAATATAATGATTATTATAATAACTTGTACTGAAGTAGTACCACTATACAGTATCATATGATAAAAAGCATGCCGCTTTTTTTTAATGGAATTCTACGAAATCATTCCAGTACCATATTCACCTTCCATTTTATTGATGTGGTCCCCTGAGAATACCATGGTAATACCACAGTATCATGCACAGTTACCAATAAAGCATGGTAATTCAATTATACATGAGGTATTTTTTCTTAACTTATTACACTTTTGTAAACATTAATGAACTCTAATAATGGGTATAAAGCATTAATGACTGAGACAGCTGGTTATTAATAGGCAAATATGATTCTTTAAAAAAGTACTTTGCTTCCATGGTACTGTAATGGTATCAGATGGTACACCATGAAATTTAATTGAATCTTTTCATTTGTTTGTTTATTTATTTATTTTTAATGTTTGATTCTGTAACTTATAATAAATGAACTTTCATGTCATAACTTAAAACTTTTGCCATAAACATGACGTATCTCATAATTTCCACGTTGAACCCGAAATTCTGAATTTATGTCCAAATTGACTTTAGAATTTTTGTCATAATTTCATAATTATAATTCATCATTTCAAATTTTTGGGAATACTTTGACTTTCACCTTAATATTGCAGCTTTTCAGTCTCATCATTATGACTCAGTTTTATAGAATTTTGCTGTTTGTCAAAATTAGGACTTTTCCGTCTTATAATTTAAATTTTTTTTTTTTTGTCATATTTATGGCTTCCCTCATATTTTAAATTTTGTATCTCAAATTCTGAATGTTAATGTCTAAATTGACTTTGAATTTGATAATAGAGGTTATTATTTCAGAATTTCATCCTTACAGTATGGGACTACTATGACATTTATCTAAAAAAAAGTCTACTTTTTAATCTTATCATTATGATTAGTTTTTATTCAAATTTTGACTCATAGTTATGCCTTTACATCTCATAATTTAAACTTTTTGTCATACTTGGCTTCTCTCATAATTTAAACTTTGCAACTCAAACTTTGAAAGTTTGTCTGAATTGACCTTGAATTTGATAACAGAATTTTTAATTTTTAATTTTATCTTTTAATTGTCTATTACACATTTTTCTCAAAATTTTTACTTTTTAATCAAATGATTATGACTTAAGTATTATATAATTTAGACTTTCATAATTATGGCTTTTCATTTAAGAATAAACTTTTTGCCTCAATTATGACTTATCTCAATTTATGATTAGCTCATGATTTCACTGATTATAAACATTTAAAATATTTGCAATAATATAACAAAGTATTCTGTGTTTTAGTACTATTAGTGAGTAAATTATTAATATTTCTAGTGCCCTTTGTAAAACCTGATACATTTTAATGAGATCTCCCAGTAAATAATCGATTTTAAACTATCCCTTTTAATCACCCCAGCCATTCCTACTAACAAATATATTGGGCCTGGCTGTTTCATTTTTGACTGAGGCAACACAGAAACCCCCAGCACTTTCACTGTGGGACCCTGAACCATTTCAGGCTTGCACTTTCACACCCAGCCCACCCATCAGCTCCTCTTTCTGGATCCAGGTCTCTCATCGCCTCCATGTAAGGTCAGGCCGGCCTGGATTTAATAGCTTGTGTGGTCCGGCCATGTTCAGGGACCCTCTTGGATTTCTCCGAGGAGCTCAAGTGTTGAACTGTGAGGAGCTGTCTTGCTAAGTATATCTCCTGACCCGGCTGCACCAAATGCAAGAAGATGCCAAACTATATTGAGTTCACATAATTTCCACACGCACCTAGAAAGATACCCTGAAACCTAAAACAAGGGTTATAACATTTGGAAAACTGCCACCATGAGATCCGGTGTCCTTTGGGTCCATTTAGGAGATTGAATTTCAGGTTAAAAACAACCATTTACATACATATTATTAGTGTTGTCATCATTTTTTAACCCTTTGGATACTGCTTTAGAATCAAATGCAAATGGCATGAATGGTAAGAGCTTTTAATAGCTAATGAGGTTCCACTCTATGCAGTGCTATGACACATTATGATGTCAGTGATGTCATGACCCATCTGTGGTCTCTGACCTTGCTCTGTCACATGAACTTATGAGAAACAGCTGCTTTTAACTGGCACGTACAGCCAACATGCAAGTACTACTGCTCTGAAGTTTTGCAAGGATTATATAGTGGTATAGCTATAGTTGTAAAGCTTCAATAATCAATAATAAAAGTCCACACTACAACTACAGTATACTGATAACAAAAGGTATGGAAGCCTATTCCTTCCCAAATGGGAAGTCAAATGCAAATGGAAATTTGCACCATTTAAAAAAAATCTAATATTGACTTAATTATTACTCATAATTTCGACTAATATCATAATTGATTTAGAATGTCATGAATTTGACTTTTAAATCTATTCATGACAGGGTATTATGTCATTTTAAATGTTTATCATAATTATGACTTTTCTTCATACCTTAAACTTTATCTGTCATAAACACTCGTCTCATAAATTCAACTTTGTATGGCAAATTTTAAGATTATGTCCAAATTTACTTTTTATCTCATGATTTTAATTTTCTGGGACTATTACTACTTTTACCTTAAACTTCTTTAAAAAAAATATTTCATCATTATGACTCAGAATTTTATAATTTTGAACGTCTGTCAAGTCACCTTTATTTATATAGCGCTTTAAACAAAATACATTGCGTCAAAGCAACTGAACAACATTCATTAAGAAAACAGTGTCTCAATAATGCAAAAATGACAGTTAAAGGCAGTTCATCATTGAATTCAGTTATGTCATCTCTGTTTAGTGTAAATAGTGTCTGTGCATTTATTTGCAATCAAGTCAATGATATCGCTGTAGATGAAGTGACCCCAACTTAGTTGAATTCAATGATGACAAGCCAGAGGCGACAGCGGCAAGGAACCGAAACTCCATCGGTGACAGAATGGAGAAAAAAACCTTGGGAGAAACCAGGCTCAGTTGGGGGGCCAGTTCTCCTCTGACCAGACGAAACCAGCAGTTCAATTCCAGGCTACAGCAAAGTCAGATTGTGCCCTAATATTAGCGTTAATGCCATTCTTCTAAGGATGTAGCAAGTACATCGGGTGTTATGGGAAGTGTTTCCGGTTCCGTTTTACCTAATTAATGCAGCCTAAAAATCCTTTAACGGATTTGGATATTAAAAGCATATTGGTATGTTATGTGTAAGCCAGGTTAAAGAGATGAGTCTTTAATCTAGATTTAAACTGCAAGAGTGTATCTACCTCCCGAACAATTTTAGGTAGGTTATTCCAGAGTTTAGGCGCCAAATAGGAAAAGGATCTGCCTCCCGCAGTTGATTTTGATATTCTAGGTATTATCAAATTACCTGAGTTTTGAGAACGTAGCGGACGTAAAGGAGTATAATGTAAAAGGAGCTCATTCAAATACGGAGGTGCTAAACCATTCAGTGCTTTATAAGTAATAAGCAATATTTTAAAATCTATACAATGTTTGATAGGGAGCCAGTGCAGTGTGGACAGGACCGGGCTAATATGGTCATACTTCCTGGTTCTAGTAAAAACTCTTGCTGCTGCATTTTGGACTAGCTGTAGTTTGTTTACCAAGCGTACAGAACAACCACCCAATAAAGCATTACAATAATTTAACCTTGAGGTCATAGGGATTAACATTTCTGCATTTGACATTGAGAGCACAGGCCATAATTTAGATACATTTTTGAGATGAAAAAAATGCAGTTTTACAAATGCTAGAGACGTTGCTTTCTAGATTGCGATCAAATAGCACACCTAGGTTCCTAACTGATGACGAAGAATTGACAGAGCAACCATCAAGTCTTAGACAGTGTTCTAGGTTATAACAAGCAGAGTTTTTAGGTCCTATAATTAACAGCTCTGTTTTTTCAGAATTTAGCATTCCATTAGTTTTTCAAATTGGTGTGTTTCACCGGGCCACAAAGAAATATAGAGCTGAGTATCATCAGCATAACAGTGAAATCTAACACCATGTTTCCTGATGATATCACCCAAGGGTAACATATAAAGCGTGAAGAGTAGCGGCCCTAGTACTGAGCCTTAAGGTACTCCATACTGCACTTGTTATCGATATGATACTTCTTCATTCACTGCTACGAATTGCTGGCCATATAAGTACGATTTAAACCATGCTAATGCACTTCCATTAATTTGTAACTCTAAGGAGAGCAGTCTCAGTACTATGATACGGTCTAAATCCTGACTGGAAATCCTCACATATACCATTTTTCTCTAAGAAGGAATATAATTGTGTAAATGTAATCTGTCATAATTATGTCTGTTCATCTCATAATTGAAACTTTTTTGTCATTAACATGACATAAAATTTTTACATTTTGAAATGTTATGTCTGAATTGACTTTTGAATTTGATAATCCACTTTTTATCTCAAAATTAGAACTTTACTACAACTTTTATCTCAATATGTAGACCTATTATTCAAATTATTATGACTCAGTATTATATAATTAACTAATTTCAGCTTTTAAAAACTTTATTTTGACCTTGTTACTCATCATTTTAACTATTCATTCCATAATTATGATTTATAAAAAACACTTTAAGATTTTTTTTTCTTTTCTAGCTAAGCAATGATAAAAACATTGACAGAATTTGAATCCGCATGCAATGAGTACCTATAGAGTAGTACTGCATCCTTCATATATCCAAAAAGTATTTAGTTTTATCATATTTATAAAAGAAAAATACAGCTTTCCAATTCTCTGTGGAAAAAGCTGAGCTCCTGGAGGCATGCTGTCACTGAAATGACGAGAACACACAAAGGCACTTGCTACACTCCGTTGCTGCTCCGGAAAAACAATGTGATGTGTGCGGTCTCACTCTCCTCGGTCTTTTCTGAGAGAAATGCTCATATAAGGAGTTCCACCAATCGTCTACGTCATTAGATCCACGGGCGGAAAAAAAAAAAGAGCCAAAACTTCTACCAAACCGGAAGTAAGATTTTCAGCACAGATATTTTCTGTCATTCATCCAAATTATTATTATTTTTTTAATTTGGCCATGTTTAGCATGATAATCCATCTCTTTAACTGTGAACAACCCTGAATACACGAAACACCATTGTAGCCCCCCTTTAACCACTTTAAGCTGCAGATGAAAATGACTGTGCATGCTTATAATAAACAGAATGATATTGTTCTGGCACCAACATTTATTAACGTGGATGCTAATATAGTTATCATTCTTATTTGTTGGTTTATACACTTGAACTCTATGCTATTAATTTACCTTTTAGAACAATAAAAAAGGGTGATCAAAATATTTCATTGAACTTAAATTGAATGAGGGACAATCATATATTTCTTAATATATAACTTAATATAAATTCACAATCAATTCACTAAAATGTACAACAGTAATGTTTTCTCACAAGATCGGAGAATAACTATTTCTGCTTAACTTGGCTATTAATGTGAATGTGCCTTCAGTATTCAGGTTGATTCAGTCATCATATATACAGTCCATTTCATAACTTATTTTTAGGTTACATGATCAGTTCACACTTACAAAACATTAGCAACCACATTATCTCACATTTATATTAGTCCAATTTAAAAATGTTTTGTTTATATTTAATATTTACACTTTATACATTGTAATTTATCAACTTAATTTCATTTCATTTATGCACGTATAAATATTTGAATTTTATGTGTCATTTTTATTTTTGAATTTTTTATGATTTTAAGATTTTGGATGGCAGACAGAATTGATTGGTGTTTGGCTGTGGGTTACAGCTTCTTCTGGACTGCTGGTCAACTCTACCACCATCTGGTCATTCACTGGAAATCCAGTGTCAGAGGCAAATCCATGTTAATACAAACCTGATTACTCCAAATCCAGAATATTTCTGTGCAGTCCTGAGTGTGCTATCGTCCAGGCCATGAGAATGTCACCTTGTGTCTTGCTTATGAATATTGCACTTCTGTTCCCATGGAAAGAGGGACTGTGATTACATCAGCACGACAGGAATGTGCCTGGGTCTCATCTGGTGTTTGTGTATTTGGCCATTAGAGGGCAGATTAAGTCATAGATTTGTGTTTTCTTTACTCCTTTTTGTTTGTTTTTGTTTTTCTTCTGCTGTCTGAAGTTTAATAGCTAATAGGTAACAAAATTGGTAGTGACTTTTAATGAGGTAACACTAGTTATGAAATATTAATTAAACTAAAATGAATTGTATCTAACTATTAATTTCACAATAATTTTTTATTATTATTTAAAAAAAACTCGAAAATGCATATTGAACATGATCTTTTTTGCTACAAAATTTAATTTCTAGATAAGAAAACAAATACATTTGTGTCCTCAGACTAAGTCTTAGACTATTAATACATTTCATTGTTTAAACTGGGGTATCAAAAATGAGAAACACTTGAGGGCATTCAGAGAGGGTCTGAGAAAGAATGATGGGATTGAGATGTCATGGGACATTTTTAAACCTTATTTCATCTAAGCCCTATGATGGGAATCCAAGTCATTATTCAACATTTCTTTGCCTAAATTGGGTGAGTTCAGTTAGCGTATTTCCAACTAGACAAGCAAACGTGAAAAATTTGACTTCACATCTTATAAAAAGTCATTTTTGAGGTATACATGTGTGTAAATTAGAACAAAATATAATTAAAAGCACTTATGCTTTGCTTGCCATCTTGCTACGCCTGGAACTACAATCATGTATGTTTCTCATCAAACCTGCTGGATCTGACAATGAATATACCCAGCCTCATGACCTAACATGCTCTCTTCTTCTCTTAGAACTGACTCCATCACACCAAATATGGCTGTTTTTATTCTTCCTCCAAAATTCTGGCTTTTTAAATTGCCAATCTTCTTACAAAGGTTTCGCCTTGGCCTTGATCCGGAATCAAAAAGTGTTGTAAACATCCACTGACGTCAAACTCCATTCGCACCCAATCGCCCACTTGTAAGAAGTGGGCCACATGGCATGTGATTACCCTATTAGAAAAAAGTATCACCTCTGAGCTGTTATCTCAGTTGGTTGGTATGTGCTGCATGCTGTTTCAATTCCCAAAACACAGCGGGGTTAACAACCTCTGGAAACTTAATTCCTCATAGTGGGGACAGATTAGTGGGGCATTAGTCTGTCAGGACATGATGCTTTGCCTTTGTGCTGTATAGCTTTAGGCTGAGGCAATGCTAGAAACAAAGAAAATGCAATGGACCACCACTGATAAGACAAAAACTAATAAAAACAATTAACATTGTTTTTGCACTACTGAATGGTACCCTGAGATAACAGTGAGTGTTATATCCTGAATGTGGCTAATTATCAATAACTGAACCATAATTAAATTAACCAAAATTAATCACACTCTATAACACTTTTTACGATACAAATCATTGCAAAGCAGAAAACTGAGTTTCTAAAATATTTAGTAGTGGCTTATCAGTGGAGACATTTTCAGAAAAATTAATCAAAGACATAATCAAACAGACGATGAACACTATTAACAGCAATTATTATATCATGCAATCACACTTGTTAGTTCTGTTTGTTGATTCAGGGTTAGCATCATCTGAGGTCATCTGAGTGGTTGGCATCATCTCTTCTCAGGTGTTCTGGATCTAGACTGGAGCTTGTGTGAAATCTCATTATCACAGAATCTCAATTCCATGGAAAACAGAGAAACAAATAGAGACAAAATTAGCATAGTTGCTGTTCCAACCAAGAAAAAATAATTAGTTTAACCCAAGCTACGGAATAATAATGCGCATTTGATGCATTTTTTATGCATTTTGTGACCTTAGCTAAACCATTTAGGGCTTTATAAGTAATAATATTTTGTAACTGATAAAGAACTTAAACTGTACATAACATACACAGTTTCACCTAATCTCCTGTTAATCTTGAGTATCCTATAGAGTAGTACTGCATCCTTCATATATCCAAAAAGTCTTTAGTTTTATCATATTTATAAAAGAAAAAATACAGCTTTCCGATTCTTTCTGGAAAAAGCAGAGCTTCTGGAGGTGTGCCGTGACTTTCTCGCTCTCCTCTGGTCAATGTGTGCGTGGGCGAGCTTTTCCGGGAGAAATGCTCATATAAGGAGTTCCGTTCTCGTCTACGTAATTAGATCTATTATGGAAAAAAACAAGCCGAAACGTGTACCAACCCGTAAGTAATATTTTCGGCACAGAAATTCTCAGTCATTCTTCTAAATTATTTTTTAAAACTTTGGGCATGTTTAGCATGAGAATCCATCTCTTTAACACTGTGAACAACTCTGAATACACAAAACACCATTCAGGAACCAGAAACTAAATAAAGTTACGGATAAAAAAAATGTCCCTCAGAAAGTCCCTGGTGGCGACGTAGTACTTTTTCAAAGTTCTGGAACTTTCGGGGGCAGGACTTGGTCACTAAACATTCGGATTGGTTGAGTTCACGCAGTAATGCGATTTCAACTACCATTTATTCTGATCATTTTCAAAATATTACTGTTATTGTGTCATGAAATGTAATTTTAAAAGTATTTCAGGCAAGATTGTAGTTGTTTAAAACTCAAATCTGTGTTTTATTTATTTATTTATTTACAGCTCCTATTTTAAAATATTTCTCGCTGATTTCGGAGACGGTCAGAAATCATGTATCCGCCGAGAGCAGTCTCAACTCAGTTAGACCTTCTGATATGTGCTGCTCTGATGTCTCTTTAGAGGTTAAACATAAGATATAATTCATTTTGGATAAATCTAACAGGTAATCTTTTGTCTGTATTCAATTTATCTATATGTTAAAATGAAAATAAAAAAATTGATATTATATTCCGTTTCATTGTAATATATATACACATTTCCCTGAACTAAGTACATTACGGCAGCTATTATTATGTTTAAATGAAAACGAAAGGAGGCAGTGGTATTTGACATCCTATTTCATTTAAATGTAAATATACAGTGAGGAAAATTGCAGTAACCAAGGTGAGCAGGGGTGCGTTCCCCAAAAGCAGTTGCTAACCTGTTACCTGTCAGCAACTTAGTTGGTTGGCAATGGGAAATTGTATTGCAACCAACAAAGTTGCTAACTTAGTTACTATGTTTTTGGGAAATGCACCCCTGACTGATGTTATCAAGTACGCTGCTGTTTGCAGAATTTCTGGATTTGCGTCGTCACGTCATAGACATATGTCCAGACTATTTGCCTTATCTACCCGGTACTTTAGACGCAGAAAGCTACAGTTCTGGGGGAAAAAAAGCTCCTGGGTAAAAAAAAGTTCCTGGAACAGATGTTACGGGTAATTTCGGTGGAAACGCGGCATAAGATGGAAGAATGCTGTTATAATGTAATATGGGAAATATGGTTTTCAAAAGAGAAGTTGCTGTCTAATATAACACCCAGATTTTTGACTGTAGAGGAAGTAACTGTAATCAATGAGATACTGTGAACTGTTTTTTTTTTTTTTTTTGGTAAAATAAGTAAGTATATACAAATTTAATAGGAGAAAATAACTGATCATCCAATATTTAACATTTTTAACACACTCTTTTAGCTTAGATAATTTAGAAGTTTTATCTGGTCTCGATTAGATATATATTTGAGTATCATCAGCATAACAGTGGACACTAATCCCATATTTTCTAAGAATATTACCAGGGGGAAACATGTATATTGAAAATAGCCGAGGACCTAGGACAGATCATTGTGGCACTCCATATTTTACTGGTGATAAATGAGATAACTCCCCATTTAAATAAACAAAGTTGTATTATCGGCAACCACGCTGACAATGCTAACAGCACTATAATTATTTTTGTTGTAATAATAATTATATTAATAATTCCTTACATTTATATAGCGCTTTTCAAAGCATTCAAAGCGCTTTACATTGTCAGGGGGTATTTCCTCATCCACCACCAGTGTGCAGCATCCACGTGGATGATGCGACGGCAGCCATATTGCGCCAGAACGCCCACCACACACCAGTTTACTGGTGGAGAGGAGACGGAGTGATGAAGACAATCAGTGTATGGGGATTGTCAGAAGGCCATGATGGTCAGAGGGCAATGGGTGAATTTGGCCAGGATGCCGAGGTAACACCCCTACTCTTTTCTCTACTCTTTTGTAGAACATGATAGAGAATATATTCACATATTAGAGAAACAAAAATTATGGTGTATAAAATAGATTTTTACGATTAAAAATTGTCGATAAAGAATTAACGTGATGGAGCTCAAATTTAAGACACACGGCAGCAACAAACAGGAACTGATGTAAAATCTGGAGTTGGTGCCAAGAGAAAAAAGTTATGCAAAATTAAGCAATGCGTTAATTTTCATAAAAAGTAACTAAGTAATGCAACTGGTTACTTTTTAAGGAAGTAACTGTACTGTATATTGTTATGCATTAATTTTAAAAGTACATTTTCCCAAAACTGGTTAACACTTTGAAATGTTTTTCTTTATTAACCTATTTATTTTGGTAATTTGAACTTTAGCTTTAGAGCTGGAAATGGCCTCTGGTTTTCAATTCATTTAAAAAGGCTATATCCTTGGCTTGCAGCTTTGAGAGAGATGCTCTGTGAAAATTGACATAATTTTGGCCCATAAAATCTGAACATAGATGGTTCAATCCCTGCTTCATCTACAGCAGCAGTTCAGCCTTAAGCAAGACAACTAACCCCAGACTAATGCTTGTTAAAAAGTATTTGAAGTTTTGTGTCATAGTAATGACTGAACATAAAATCAGGGCAGTGCCACAAATCTCTCTGACCTTAGAATTTATGGCAGCACTGGGACCTGGGAGTAATGGAAAGAGTAATATAATCTGAGTCATCTGTTACCCTGAAGACCTCAATTCTTGTCTCATCAGGGCAGAGAATGTTTAACTTTTGCTCTCTGGGTCCAGTAAAAGCCATTTGTCAAACTCCAGGGGGTTTGTCATTAGCCTCTCTAAAAGTAATGTCCATTCAGCCCCTCCGCCATAAAGACCTGATTGATAACGTCCTGCTGAGAAGGTTGTTTTTCCCGAAGGTTCTCCCATCTCATTTCGATCTTTACCTGACTTTTTCTATATTTAAGTGCAAGCATAATGTCTGGATAATCAAAGCCCAGATTAGCGCATCATTAATTGCTGTCCCCCAGGGTTATGTTATGGGCCCTATTGTATTCTTTCCACAACTCCAAATTTAAAATACATGGGTGCAATTACTGTAGTTACTGTAATGAAAAAAAAAAAAAAACTTTTTACTTTTTCCCTTGAAAAAGTAAAGCGAGGGATTACTCCTATTTTTTTTTCAATTATTTAATTACATTTACTTCTTATGTAATTTAACTTTATACTGTGTATAGCCTGTAGACCATTTATAGACAATACAACACAATAGTGGATTTAACTTTAAAATCTAAAGTCTAACCTTAAAATGCATGCTTTTCATGTATCATTTTTACTTTAAATGCTTTGGTGAGTTAATAAGAATATTGGTAACACTTTTGTGTCTAATTCTCACTATTAACCTGTTAACTAGTATTGACTGTTTATTATTACTTAAAGGGGGGGGTGCTATTTCATGCATACTGAGTTTTTTACACTGTTAAAGAGTTGGATTCCCATGCTAAACATGGACAAAGTTTCAAAAATTAAGTTGTACGTTTGAAGGAGTATTTCTGTTCCAAAAATACTCCTTCCGGTTTGTCACAAGTTTCGGAAAGTTTTTTTCGAGTATGGCTCTGTGTGACGTTAGATGGAGCGGAATTTCCTTATATGGGTCCTAAGGCACTTCTGCCGGAAGAGCGCACGCTCCCGTATAGCAGAGCACTGAGAGCACAACAGACATTCACTGATCAGAGCGAGAGCGTTGCGAAATGTCACAAAAGTAGTGTGTTTTTGGTTGCCAGGGCAAGACAACCCTGCACAGATTACCAAAAAAAAAAACAGCATTAAGGGACCAGTGGATGGAGTTTATTTTTACAGAGCATCAAGGAGTTGTGCAAGTGTTTGTGTTTGTTCCCTGCATTTCGAAGATGCTTGTTTTACAAACAAGGCCCAGTTTGACGCCGGATTTGCACATCGTATATTTCTTAAGGATGATGCAATCCCAACGAAAAAGGGTCACGATTGTGTGTTGGAACCGCAGGCGGTGAGTAAAACTGCTTCAAATATCTCTGTGTTGTTAACTTAGCTATCAGCGCGTAAGCACATCAAGTAAACAACATGCGATGTTGTCATCAAACGGCACTTTCCACATGTACAGCTAAAAAAAAAAAAAAGACGACAAAGTGGAACTTAGTCATTTTCCAAAACCGCTAAGCAAATATATATAGTTTCAGTACATACCACATAGAGACGTCGTTGCTGATGCTGCTCTTGTTAAATTTCAGCCTCTGGATCTGAATCTGGATCATAAATAAACGGCTGAATCTTACTGTTACCCATGGTTTATTTGGGATGATGGTTTTTTCCTCATGGTAATGTCACAGCTTCCAAACGCTCTCAATGCAAAAGCCTACTGGCGCTCGTGATTCTTTAGCTCCGCCCACACGTCACGCCTCTAGGCGCTCGTGTTTTTCCGGGAAAAAACTGTACAGACTATCTTTCTCTTATGAATATAATAAAACTAAAGACTTTTTGGAGTTATGAAGGATGCAGTACTACTCTATAGGTACTCAAGATTAACAGGATATTGAGTGAAAACGAGCATTTCACCCCCCCCTTTAAAAACACATATTAATGTCTTATTCTGCAAGACCTTATTCCAAACTTAATTAACAACTACTTTACTAAGTTTTAATAAGCAGTAATTAGGAGTATATTGAGGCAAAAGTCATGGTTAACAGTTAGTTAATATTGAGAATTGGACTCTAATCTTAAGAGTGATCAGAATAATGTAGTTACAGTATATTTCATTTATTTAAAAAAAATTATAATCATGTCCATCCTTGTTTTATTAACTTGTCGATGCTGATATAGGACTTAGAAAGTAATTGGTAATAAGTAATTAAATACTTTTTGGAGAGAGTTATTTGTACAGAAATCTAATTACACTGTGAAAGATGTAGTTAGTAACTAGTAATTAATTACTTTTTAAGAGTAACTTACCCAACACTGATTGGCACATAATTATCTCAAAGATAAATGAAATAATTTTAGAATTTAAAAATTCTATATATGGTTTGTTTTCCCTTTTATTGAAGCCTGTGCACAATCACAAGGATATTCCTGGTGACGGCCAACATGTTGCCTTGGAGCTTCTAAAATGTTTAAGATGGTTGTTAGGGTATTGCTAAGGGTTTTCTAGTTTATGTGTGTTTTGTGTATTTGATGGCAGGACTGTATAAGTGGGAGACAAGGGGAATGTGGGTAGTGGCTTGAAACTCTTGATGTGTGTGTGTGAGTGTGTGTGAGGGAGAGCAGGACTCTGCATTCCCTTGGTGAGTCATAGGTCAGCGCATAGTCCTGTGAAATTACAGGGTCTATTTCCTGTGATCTTTAGCATTTTCTTTTTATCTGTGGGTTGAGACAAGCAAAAAGTGAAAGGTTGAGTGAGAAATACCCAGTCAGCTCTTTCACTAAACCCATAGCACCACTATCTCAAAATTTGTATGATCCTCCATTAAAATTTTTCAAAGGTGGAATAAGTTATATATGAGAGAGAGAGAGAGAGAGAGAGAGAGAGAGAGCGAGAGCGAGAGCATATTTTAGTGTACTACAGTGCATGGTCTCCGAGGGATGGTTTATGGTCTAGAATCTAGACTAAGTTCTCTGAATTTTTCTCTCTGTGGAGTTGTATCTTGGAGAGGGAGGCAGATGGCTGCAGGTGCTTAAGTCTCTAACATACCCTGTGAGGTTTATGACAGGCAAAGGTTTCAGCGCAGCAATTTATTATTGTCAGACTGCTGTTGGTGTACTTCAACTTCACTAAAACCAGACATCATGCTTAGCATGCAGTGGCAAGAAAACATGTATAAGTTCTTCTCTTTATGGAATTAAAGGAATAGTTCACCCCCAAAAAAATTAAATTTGATGAAAGTGTACTCACCCTTAATTTGTTCAGGATGCAATTGAGTTTCAGAATGGATTTGGAGAAATTTAACATTCCATCACTTGCTCACCAATGTATTATCTGCAGTGAATGGGTGCTGTCAGAATGAGAGTCCAAACGACTGATAAAAAATATTACAATAACTCATTCAGACCATTGGTTTCAGCTAAAGAATGTCCTCTATCGTAATAGTGCTTTCTCTCTCAAAAAAAAAAGTCTGAATTAGAGAGAAATTTGCAAAGATCCAGGACCATTTACAAGTGATAACAGTAAATACAGTACTAAATACTGTACATATGTGGGTGGATTTGGATATGAAAGGACAACAGGGGATAGACTTTTTCATGGTTAAAACGCATAATGGATTTGTTTCTTACAAACATGCAGCTTTCCACTTGACAAGATGTTATATAAACTGATGGACTGAAATGGTGTGAATTACTTCAGCATGGATCAGCTCTACATAGGCAAGACAGATATCGTCCTCTTGTGGAAAGCCAAACAAAATAGTTTCACTTTCACAGTGAAACACACAGCATCTGTACGACATAATGGCTGTGGCAACAACAATACTACAACGAGAATAAAAGGTATGTTTTCTTTCTTTGCGTGAACATTTGGGTGGCGCTATGCAAATCTTCCCACATAGTGACGTAGAGATGTGTGTGCGTGTTAGAATGAGATGTTTTAGGTGGTGTGGTTGACTCTTAACTTTTATGGAGAATATCTCTTTGGATTTGAGACTTTAGTTTTTGCAACTTTACAGATCTTCTTTATGTACCAAGAGCTTGTAACACTCCAAAGAGAAAGGAACAATTTTAATTGCATCATATGATCTCTATGATCATTTTTTCCCATAATGAAGATATATCAATCTCACAATACAGAAAGAAAGGCATTCTTTGGAAAGCATATCTTTTTTGAGCACTGATGGAGGTCTGTGAGTTCTTCCTTATATACTTTGACTTACTCACAATCACATTTACTATCAAATGATTCACCCACTGAAACTGTCATGGTCTAGCCTACAGAGTGTCCCAACTAGATTTGTCATATGAAATTAGAACCTGTTTGAAATTCTGTCTCACATTTACATCACATAGTTAAGAATTATCACACGAGCTGTAGGCTAAGTGCAAAATCACATGAGTGCAAATGTGATACTCATCTTATACGACAGTTCATTAAGAAGTTAATATTGTCTGTCAGACAGACAGACAGGTAGACAGAAAGAAAGACAGATACAGACAGACAGACAGACAGACAAATAGATAGTCAGACAGACAGACAGACAGACAGACAGAAAGACAGACAGACAGAAAGATAGACAGACAGACAGACACAGACACAGACAGACAAACAGGTAGACAGACAGACACAGACAGACAGACACAGACAGACAGACAGACAGACAGACACAGACAGACAGACAGACAGACAGACAGATAGATAGATAGATAGATAGATAGATAGATAGATAGATAGATAGATAGTCAGACAGACATACAGACAGACAGACAGACAGACAGATAGATAGTCAGACAGACAGACAGACAGACAGATAGATAGATAGATAGATAGATAGTCAGGCAGACAGACAGACAGACAGACAAATAGATAGTCAGACAGACAGACAGACAAATAGATAGTCAGACAGACAGACAGACACAGACAGACAGACAGACAGACAGACAGATAGACAGACAGACAGATAGATAGACAGACAGACAGACACAGACAGACAGTCTGACACAAACAGACAGACAAACAAACAGGTAGACAGACAGACAGACACAGACAGACAGACAGACAGACAGACAGACACAGACAGTCAGACAGACAGACAGACAGACAGACAGACAGACAGTCAGACAGACAGACAGACAGACACAGACAGACAGACAGACAGACAGACACAGACAGTCAGACAGACAGACAGACAGACAGACACAGACAGACAGTCTGACACAAACAGACAGACAAACAAACAGGTAGACAGACAGACAGACACAGACAGACAGACAGACAGACACAGACAGTCAGACAGACAGACAGACAGACAGACAGACAGTCAGACAGACAGACAGACAGACAAACAGACAGAAAGATAGACAGACAGACAGACAGACAGACAGACAGACAGTCAGACAGACAGACAGACAGACACAGACAGACAGACAAACAAACAGGTAGACAGACAGACAGACACAGACAGACAGACAGACACAGAAAGTCAGACAGACAGACAGACAGACAGACAGACAGTCAGACAGACAGACAGACAGACAGACAGACAGACAGACACAGACAGTCAGACAGACAGACAGACAGACAGTCAGACAGACAGACAGACAGACAGACACAGACAGACAGACAAACAAACAGGTAGACAGACAGACAGTCAGACAGACAGACAGACATACAGACAGATAGACAGACAGACAAATAGACACAGACAGACAGACAGACACAGACAGAAAGACAGATAGACAGACAGACTCATCTTTTTGGGGGAAATGTTTAACTATTCCTTTACAAATATCAACAAGGCGACTATATCTGTTACTGAAACTCAAACAGAAAGCTGTAACTCAGCTGAAGGACTTGAGTTCTTCCTGATGTCTCTCTCTGTGTTCAAGCGAGGGACAGACTTGTTAAACAAGGCTCAGTAAAGAGCCGAGGACTGCAGTGCTGAGTGCCGCTATTGTCTGGAGAGAGACTCAGTCTACAGGCCTGAATGCTGTGTAGTTTACCATAGTAACCGGGTTAACCAGGCGGTTATTTAGTGGACTGAGAAACCCATGTGTTCATGAGTGTGAATGTGCCTGTGTGTGGTGAAAAATGAGAGTACTGAGAGATGGGGTAAACATGGAAATCTGCTTTGAGCAAATGAGAAACAAGCTGATTAGCTTCAGTTGCTGAGGTTGAGAATTAGAAGCAAATTCTGTTATTATTTTTCTGGTTAAAATGTTAGTTTAATATGCAGAGAAAACTATAAATAAGTAATATGTAGGTTGATTTCCTGAAAAGTGTAAACACTGTGCCTCAAACATTGCTCTGTTCATTTGAGAGACCCAACATAACACTGGATGAAGACAGTCTGCTTGAACAATCTGGAAAAATTACACACTTCCCCTTTAATTGTATTTAAGTATCAAGAAATATTTAGTTTAAGGACTGTAAAGTTTAATAAGATGAATGAATTAGGGAAATCAAATTTTTATTGTGTTTTCACCATTTTTAGTTTATTAACAAAAATATATATTTATATACAGTATATATAATCGCTCATAAAAATGGAAAACTTCTCATGCTTTGTCTTGGTAAAAGGTATTATTGCATCTCACATTTTATATGTGATCCTGGACCAATATTTGGCCGAGATATAACTATTTGAAAATCTGGAATCTGAGGAGGTGGGGGGGGGGGGGGGGGGGTCTAAATATTGAGGAGATCACCTTTAAAGATGTCCAAATGAAGTTCTTAGCAATGCATAACACTATTAAAAAATTATGTTTCGATATATTTACAGATTTTTGACAGAGAAAAATATATAATTTTGACCCATACAATATTTTGCTATAAATATACCTGTGTTACTTATGACTGGTTTTGTGCTCCAGGGTCACAAATAAGTATTTATTTTCGTCTGAAAGTCGGGTTTGGAACAAAAGTAAAACAAAGATAGATAAATTAATGTCAGAGTCATTAAAGGCATGATGTGACTCCTTGACAAATTTGAATAGAAAACATATATCATAAATGTAAATGTAATGTAAATGCATAAAGTGGGCAAATTTGAAGAAATACATAAACAACCATTCAAAATTTTGGGGTTTGGTAATACTTTTAAATAACACCAAGGCTGTATTATACAATTATTATACAATAAAACAGTAATATTGTGAAATATTATTATTCAATATATTGTAAAATAGAATTTATTCCTGTGATGCAGATCTGAATATTCTGCATCATTACTCCAGTCTTCAGTGTTTTCATGATTTTGTCAGAAATCATTCTGATATACTGATTTGCTGCTCAAGAAACATTTCTGATTATTATCAATGCTGAAAACAAAACATGTTTCATATTTTTATGGGAACCATGTTTTTGATGCAAGCAAAGTTCAAAAGAACAGCATTTATTTGAAATATACTTTTTTTGTAACATTATAAACTTCTTTTCTGTCACTTTTGATAAATTAAATGCATCCTTGATGAATAAAGATATATAAAATTTTTCTTTAAAAATCAAATCCCACTGACCTCAATCTGGTAGTGTAATTGTGATCGGGTATAACTAATAATGCAGACAGAGGAGACAAACAATGGGAAGTATCAAAATGATTGTTTGTAAGCATGTCTAAGAGCTTTGTTACCAATGTAAACACAGTTAAAGAAAGACTGAGTTCTGGGTTTGGGACGGGGGTCTTGTGGGGGGCTGGATTCATAGCATGGGGTATCAACTTACATTTTCCCCCAGGGACGGCCGCATGACCCAGGAAAAGAGGGTAAAGGAGGGGGAAAAGCTGTAAGGTTATGGTCTGAGCTCTCTCAATGAGAACCACATGCAGGAAGAAAAAAAAAACAGAGGGAGGAGAGGAGGAGGGGACAAAGTGTGACTAAAGCCAGCCTGTGAAACCAGACCGAGTGCCGCGTGGATCTCTCCTCAAAAGCTCGAGTGTCCGAGGAAAGAGAACGTCAGCGTTTGTGAATCAGATTGCACGGAGTACAAAACTTCCAAGAATTCCGAGCTTGGAGAAGAAAGAACAATATCAAGTGCCATCATGAGACGAAGCTCCAGCAAGCAAGGCTTGCAGAACCTCCTGAGGTGAGGACTTTGTGTGCCAGACTTTAACATAAAAAAATAAAATGTAAAGCTTGCAGATGGGATCTCAGGTGTGATGAGGGACGAATGTTTGTTTTGTTTTTTTCACAATTGCTGATGTCTGTTTTATGGGTAAAGATGAAACAATGTTTATTCTTGTTTGAAATGAAAGTGATTCCCTTTGTGTTCTTTAAGAACCTGTCATCCTTTGTTATGGGAAGACCAAAACATTAAACATTTAGACTGTAGTTTCAACTTTGCACATACATGAAAGTAACTAGTAATCATTTCTTTCGTTAATTATGTTGTTGTGAAGTTTTATTATAATTATTTTATATACTTAATCATAAAATTGTTTAAAAGAGTTCAACCACATTTTTCTTTTTATTAGTTTCAAATGGGTTTGTGGAGAATCAATATGAATATATAAACTAAACAGTATAAATATTCCAACAATTCACTAGTAAACTAATAAACTTTAACATAAATGAACAAAAAAGAAATGGCAAGTAATACATTGGGATTTGTGAATATGGAAGCTTATTTCTGCCAAAGGATGAAAAAACTAACTAACAAACAAAAAACAGTAACTAGTCGCAATTACTACAAACTAGAAAAAAATCTGCGAGGAAAAATCTGGATTTTGAAGCAAAAAAAATGTATTTGTTTTTGCAGTGTACCTGTTTACACGTATATTCATGTTTACGTTCTTCATAGACATTTTTTAACAAGAAAACTTGAAATTGTTAGCATTGTGTTTGTTTTAATAGCTTATCAATTACCTAACAAAACGACCTAAAGAAGAAGACTGAAAAACCCCTGATAAAAAGTAGTAAGATCAATTTACATATATTCGAAAAAATACAATAATTAACTAATTAAAGCACATTTTACTACATCTTAACAATTTGTTGCACCTTCATGCGCTGTTGTCTTTATAGAGAAATAGTTCACTGGCACTTTTATAAGCTGGAAAGTTGTCAGGGGTCCAGATGAGAGTTTATTGTCTCTTCCAGAGGTGCTGTGGGATTGTGGATGGATGATGGGACAGGAAAGGGAGGAAGGAAGGGTTGAGGGCACCCTAATTAAACATGTGACCAGTTGACATTCATTGTGACACACAGTAATCTGACCGGTTATGTGTAAAGGTGCCGCAAACCAACTATAATTTAGGTCGAAAACTGCAGTTTGTTTACTGTAAACAATGAAGCAATATACCCATTCAAATACCAGAATCTAGCCGACTGCGTTTTTCCACAAACACAAGCGTGTCTGTTCAGAATTGGACTAAAACGCTTCCGGAAACAGCTTAGTTCAACTAAAAATGAACCTTCAGTCATTGTTTACCCATCACGTCAAACCCCTATAACTGTCTTTCTCCCGTGGAACACAAAGGGAGTGGTTTATTTTTAAAGATTTCAGTTTTAATAGCATATATAGCGAAAGACTAAACAAATAGCATTACCTCTGTGGATGTGTATGTTGTGTTCACATCTGGACAGAGAGGATTTGAGATGGATCAGGTGTGCTTTGTCAAACACAAACAGGTTGCATTAATGGCAGACAGGATTTATTTCCCCAAGGCTTTTCAGAGCTGCCAAAAACAGCCTTTTCTCACACTCAGCAAGCTGCTTTCTCTATTAAAACAGCCCAAATTCATCAGAACTATTGTGTGGTTTGCTTAGACACATACCGGATACATCAATTACGATGCTGCATATGCAATATTTTGTATACTGTACGCTTGTCGCAGTATTTTGAAAACCATCCCAATGCCTGCAGATTGTACAGTTCACATAGCATGTTAAACTGACACTGACCGCAAAACCAGCTGATGAAAATCTTTCTAAAAAAATAAATAAAACAAAAATAGTAAAAAAATAAAAAAATAAAAATAAAAAGCACTATAATGTAAACTCACAATTTTGAGAAGAAAAAAAAAACGTAAAAAATTGTGAGCTGTTCACTCATGATAAAAACTACAAAAATCTGCACAAATACGAGTAATAACAAAAAATGGTAATGCGAGTTTATATCTCACAACTGCAAATATAAAAAACTGCAGTTCTGAGAAGAAAAGTCTGAATTGTGAGATATAAACGTGCGATTTCTAAAAAAAAAAAAAAAAAAAGAGAGAATTGTGATAAAGAAATTCACTGTTTATTCTGAAGCCAAAGAGAGAGAGAGAATTGTGAGATATAAACTTTGAAAAAAATAATTCACACAATTCTGAGAAAAAAGTAAGAATTGTATGATATAAACTTGCAATTGTGAAAAAAAAATATATATACACCTATCCTTAGGTGGAAACGGGCTTTTATAATAGCAATTTCTGTCATTTTTCTCTCATTGTAGATTTGGCAGGCTCTCGGTTTTTAGTTTTGTGATGTTGATTCTGTAAGGTAAGAATCTCACACCATTGTTTTTTAAGTTGCTCGAGAAGTCTCTCTCTCATTGTGGACTAAGCCATGACTTCACGCGAGCCGCTCTTCTATTTACGATACTCTGATAAGAGCTGCTGGAATGCAGGGGTTTAGCCGTTTGACTGAAAGGGTGAATAAACTTTACCATCCCCGTGGCAGTGTGCTTTTCTAAAGCTTTTAGGCAGCAGAGTAGAATTAACACTGTGTTATGTTTAGTTAAGCATTACAAGAGCATTTAGAGAGGTATATCGGGGGGTGGGGGTAAGAGGAGCCACATAGCATAGTCATTATGCAGTGAGATAAAAATTGCAATGAGGTGAAATTAGGGCTAGTACATGTATTCTGTATATCAATCAGTTAACTGAAATGAGAACAAGTGTCTATTCCTGGGCCATAAAAATACAGAGAATCAATCATTTCATATTCAAATTCCTTTTGATAAAGTGATCATTTATTTGAATTTTATGCCATTTATGAACCCATCCTCTCTCTTTGAAGTGTGCCTGGAAATAAACCATTTTTAGAGCTCGACATAATTATTGATTTCGGTTCTCATGATTCATAACGCCACATTCTCCACAGCTTAGCTCAGTGCTTTGACATGTCGTCAGCCGCTCAGGGAACACTGGGAAATCTCTGGGAGGTTTGCAGTGATGCGACCACACACTGACAGCAGGAAGATACTAACATGCCTGGGAAAATAACCCTCCTTTGCTCTTTAAATCTGTCGTTAAGATGACATCATCGGACTCAATAAACCTCACAGCTGCCCTTCAATGCAGAAACAAAATGAGAGAGGAGCAAATAACAGCACCCATCAGTTAGATCTCAAAGCGCAGGATACACAAACACAAAACAAGGACTTGCTTCCCTGCGAACAAGAACACAATGGAACATTTAAACGGTTTCAATTAAGGACAATGAGTTGTTATTTCATACAAAGAAGATCAGAAAAGAGTAGAGTTAAGAAAAAGGTTGTACAGCAGGAACTTATAATAGGACTGAATGACTTCGCTGAGGTAACGTCGCATTTGGCGTAGGCGAGATTTTTAGACATTTAGACACTTTTTGGTGAATTAAAAGCAAGCAGTAATGTAACTGAAATTAAAACAACATTACAGAAGCTTAAATTTATTTGAAAGAAAATCAAGTAAAATTAAAAAACATTTCACAGTGTCAGTGTTGTCAGTTAGGATGTTCTAAAAAGGCTATTTCAAAATACTGCATAAACATCAAGGGCTAATACACAGTCATTAAAATGTTTACCTCTATATTGATATTTTTCTGCTCCTCTTTGCATCACTTACTGCCTTATATATATATATATGACACATTTCTCCCCCTAGTGGCATTCGCACAGAACTTTCATACCGGTCATGCAGCAACCGTTACCTCGGCATATATACCATGGTAAAATTAATGATTTCAATGAATTTAATTAATGTATGAATGCATCGACACATATCAAATAACTCCCAAAATAAAAACATAGTAGGTTTTACGCGGCTAATCAATGTAAATAATGATTTAATAATTATAAAATAATTATTCTAAAGCACCATTTTACAGAAATAGTGTTTAAAGAATAATGTTAAAATGAACGAAATATTGGTAATTGCAAATTGAATTAATTGCTTCGAAAAATTATTCGATGTTTCTTGAAACAGTAAATGCTGAGGACACCTGCTGGTGAAAACAATGTAAAAGCATCAAGAACTCAGACCAAACACAAATATTATTAAATATTAGTGCTTGTGTTACGAGTTTTATTTAAGTTTAATCAAACTCTTGACACACAATGAACTAAATTAATTATTAAATGCCATTCATATGCTCTTTCTCAAATAATATAGTTCTCCTCTTGCTTAATGACCCATAACATCGGGCCCTGAAATCTTTTTTCGTTTATAGTAAATTTTCATGCGATTTCATGTCACATGATTAACTGGGTAACCAGAAGTGGTTCATGGGTTCACTTTGAGATCGACACCCCCTAGTGGTGAACCATCGGGGTTTCGAAACAATCTGAAACAGTGTGACGTAACAAAGCTTTGTTTGCTAATATCACGTGACCTGGCCGGTTTGATACTCGCTCCGAAACGCTGATTCGATACAAAAGATTCACAAAAGTTTCGAAGCATCATGAAGCAGTGTTTCGAATGCGCCCATAACTACTTCTGTGTCTTCGACTGAACGAACGCTTCCAGTTGCTTTGTCAGTGTCAGTGTAAACTAGGGCTTAAAGGAATATTTTACCAAAAACGTATTAATCTCGGACTGCATCCAAATATCATATGTACTATAGTAGGCGAAAAACAAGTATTGTGGATTCTGGAGTGTAAAGGCACTGGACAGTTTACTATGAGGAGAGGTAGAGGTGTTGGTAGCGTGCAACACATCTGAAGTTGGTAGGTCACATTACAATGACAACTTGATGAATGTTGCTGGTGTAAACAGGGCTTAAAAGGAGTTCAATCAACAAACAAACAAACAAAAAATAGATTGTGATCATTTACTCACCTTCATGCCGTTTCAAACCTGTATGCATTTCTTTCTTCTGTGGAACATACAAATATTTACGTATATTACAAATATGTATTCAAAATATCTTGTTTTGTGTTCAGCAAAAGAATTAAAGTCATAGGTTTGGAACAAGGATAAATAAAGACAGTGTAAATAATGCAATTATTTTCATTTTTGGGTGAGCCATCAATTTTGGCCTTCCACCAGCAATAACAACACCCTGTCTGGAGATCATGTAGCAGACAATTGACATTTACTGAGCAGTTTCACTTTAATGATTAGGGTTAAGAGCTGGAAAGGGAAACTCAGTTCGGAGGTCAACTTCTATGTGACCCATTTGAGACTGACCAATCTAGATCAGCCCGTGCTCTTCAAGACCAGACTTGGTTGTGGAAAATTAGGGCAGGCAACAATGGCGAAAAACATTTCCCAATCTGTCAAGCCCTCCAAATCCTTTCAGCCTCAGGGCACCAGGCTGTGGAAGTTTAGTCAACACACTGTCAAGGGAGGTGTTACGTGCTGAATCTAAGCCAGGCTCTTGTTTTCTTTTCCCATTCCCATTCCCTCACTCTCACTTTATTGTTTCCATTTAATTCAGAAATGGGTCTCAGGAAACATTTTGTCAGTCTGCGTTTGACAATAAGCGCACCATGACTGAACTCTTGGAAAACGGTTTTTCCAGACGTGACGGAAAAAGAAAACCAGGCTACATAATCGGGCTGATAGTGGCAAATTAATCAGATATTGCATGACATCACTGGCAGGATTGACATCATTCACGTGGCTTCTGCCAAAAAAATGAAGTAATCCTGTCTGGGTGATTAACAGCCTATAATAATCAGAGGCACGGGAACTGAGTGTGACACATGAGATCTTGCCATAAGCCCTTTATGAAACTGTACGGTTGGTTTCAGATGTGTGTGTGTGTTTATTTTTTGTAGCTGGGTTATGAGTAGAGACTGCTTTATAAAAAAACACTATTGCTGCAGGACGAGAACTATAGGTAACTGCAGCTAGATTACAATGATGATAGCACTTTTCTACAGTGGTTCAATATATCATTGCCTCAGAACAAATTTAGCTAGTTAGATACCCAAGTCAAAGTGAAGTGACATTCAGCCAAGTATGGTGACCCCCTACTCAGAATTTGTGCGTATTTAACCCATCCGAAATGCACACACACAGAGCAGTGAACACACACACACACTGTGAACACACACCCGGAGCAGTGGGCAGCCATTTATGCTGTGGCGCCCGGGGAGCAGTTGGGGGTTCGATGCCTTGCTCAAGGGCACCCAAGTCGTGGTATTGAAGGTGGAGAGAGAACTGTGCATGAACTCCCCCCACCCACAATTCCATCCGGCCTGAGACTAGAACCCACAACCCTTCGATTGGGAGTCCAACACTCTAACCATTAGGCCACGACTTCCCCACAAAGGGATAGTTCACCCAATAAAGAAAATTCTGTCAGTAATTACAATAATATTATGAATATTATGAACAGTGGACTCATCTGCTAAATTTCTCCAAAATCTGTTCTGATGAAGAAACAAACTCATATACAAATTGAATCAAGAATCACCTTTAAAACAGTTCTTTACCCAAGAAGTTAACTGAAGGAGTTTTGTGGGGTTTGTAGGCTCTTCCGTTGCGATCTGCTCATTTATTAACTTAAAATATGTTTTTGGTGTTACATTATTGGTTCTTCATGTCAGTTTCACCACTATCATTAATAAAGAACTAAAAAAAAGTTGTAGAAGCTAAAAAGTGTTACCTATGATGTCATTAGTCTGAAAAACCTTTTAGTTTCTAACTGGAACTTTTTTCATGTTGATGAATGAGTATGCTTTTATGGCTAGCTGTAAAGTCATCATATCAACCTTTGACCTCAGCTTTAACCTGGCCTGAAATTCTTCTGAGGGTCACTGGTGACCTGTGTTCACCTTTAATTGACCACGGATCCCTAAAGTCCTAAAAATCATTCCTCAAACTCCTGTCCTTCCAAACCTGTGTGAAGATCTTGCTTCTACAAAGCACAAACTATCTTGGAAAATTTTGGGATCCAAATAACATTGGAGCCCATTGACTTCCACTCACAAAATATGAACAAAATATCTTATTTTATGCCCCACAGAAGAAAGAAAGTCATACATAACATAAGTTTGCAACAAAAATAAATAATTTTTGGTTGAACATACACTGAAAGTTAATGCTTGCTATCATAATCATTTAGCAAGATAGCATTAATAAGTAGCAACTGAAATTAGTAGTTTGGCCTACTTTTTCCAGCATAGAAGACATGAAGAGCATATCTGTGTTTCTGTAAGCTAGACAAACACAGAGATGCTTCAGTATCTTAAGGGTGAGTTTGCAGGGTCTAGGTCACTCATTGGTGGTGTCGAATGCCAGAGCAGATGTTCCACTGGCTCTGAATCTCAAGCAAGAGACTAAACAAAGAGGTCCATGTGTCATAGACAACAACACTCTTCTGGGCCCGGGGTCATTCATCATTCCACCACAGCTCTCACATATAGGTCAAGAAAGAGAAACGATTGTCTTCTGTTGTAACAAGGGGCTCGTTTTCGTTTCTCTTCCTGCAGAGTGACGGCTCAGCGGAGTATCGAAGATGCCGAGGAGATCGAGAGAGAAAGGAGGCGTCGTGCTCGGGAGGCTTTCCGCAATCAACAAAGCCTCTCTGGATCTGCCGGTTCCCTTCAGGACAGTGTGAACCCACCTGAGACCGGCCTGTAAGTGTGAACGCCGCTCTATTCTTTGCACTTCACCTGGTTTTTGTTAGGCTTGTTTTGTTGCCTGGCTGATTTCCTCGTGAAATATGGAAATACAGTCTTACAACATGTCTGGTTCTCATTGCCGCTTTTTCTGAACAAAGTCTGTCCACATCGAGAGAAGGAGACCGTCTGACTGACATGCAAAGCAACTAACCACACTTTGCTTAGTTTTAAGGTCAAATATACGAGTGTCCATGATAAAGTAAAGGAAAGTTTAAAAAATACATGTGCCAAGTTCTACGAAATGCACTCTTTGTATTCATGTTGGTTTCATTCTCAAGACAAGTACATTTAGTCATTTAGCAGATGCTTCCAAAGCGACTTACGAAGGAGAAAAAGATGGAAATGAAATGGATAAACATAAAAATGTAAAGTAACATTTTAGGAGTTACACCACATCACATTTTACAATCTTAACTAACCTTTGCTTGACATAAAAATGTGAATTATCTGATATTTTAAGAGACTTATAAATCTTGACATTAAATCATTAGTTCTCTTCATTACTCGATTTCAGTTTTTTCTAGTTTTGATTTGTTTTCTTCATGTTGGTCATGCCACTTGACATTGTTCGGCACGCAAATGTTTTGCAAATACTAATATTTCACTGCTTTATTATTATTATTTTTTAGAAAAAAATATTAAGGTGGTGTCCCAGGATACTTAATACGGTTTATTTTCAAGAACTGTTTGACAGTTTTGACTTTTTAACATTAACAACTGAATCAAAAATGAAAATAATGCTAAAATATATAAATACACAAGCAATTGTATGTATATGAATTGCATTTTTTATGTATTTTTGAACACAGATGTGGATGAAAAGAGAATTCATATTATGCGATTATTATCCCTATCACATGTCTTTAGTGTCAGGATTATGGTTTAATGTTAGGCTTAGTCTCTCTCTCTCAACCTTTCCTCTCAACTAAACAATACAATGGCACAGCTTTTCTTTCATCATTACCGAATCCCTGAAGAATTTTCAGCAAGCGTTCCTTTGGAGCAGGGTTTATGTCATACCCCACACCACAGCGCCTTGCTTTTAATCAGAGAAACATTACGGTCCTCACACCCCACATATTTTATACGTGTGAAGTTAAACACAGCTCTCCGAGTCGACCTGTTTAAAGCAGAAATAGGTCATCTAGGGCCACTTTGTAATTATCCTTGATCAGAGAAGATTAAAAAGGCGCGCTCTTGGCTTAGAGACACATGAATCATTTTCAAGACTTTTTAGATCGGTTCAACGCGGAAAGAGGTTTTTTAGTAAGGTTTTCAATAAGATCGGGTGAAGTAAATAAGCACTGAGATTTATAACTGTGCAGCTGAATTGTATTGACTGACTATTGATGTTCAGTCGTTACGCTTTGCTGAAAATCTGCTTAATAATCTTATGGAATGTGCTTTGCGTTCCTTTCTGGCCGCTCCTGGGCAGATGAAACCGTTTTTAATTCAACACTTTGCAATGAACAGGGTGAGAGGTGCAGTTTTTTGTCAGTAAAAACGGCCTCTGTTATCACTATTATGAGCTCTGTTGCATGGTGTGTGTGTTTAAACCTTGTGTGAACTCTTATACAAATGTACGATTGTAACAATAGTTAGTAGCGTATATGGGTCAGAGATGATGAAGTGATGTTCATTTAATCCAAACAAAAATACATTTCAATTGCAATTCATATATACAATGACATTATGTCAAAAAAAATTATTAGGACCGTCAAAATTAACGCGTAACAGCCTTATATTTAGGCGTGATTAATGCAGCGGGCCTTTTCTGTTTGACCCATGGCCTTGCCCATAGTTGGAGAAATGGAGATGCACAGTGTTGCCAACTTAGTGACTTTTTCTGCGCTAGATTTAGCTACTTTTCAGAGAGTCTAGCGTCTAGCGACAAATCTTTAGAGTTTGCCCAAACCTTATTTAGTATCTGAGACTCGCTGGTACTGTTGCATGAGCTTGAGGTCTCTCTTTCGCGCTGCACACACACTTAGGCTAAATGTATATTTTGCATGTTTCTTAGAAGTGAGCTGCCCTGTCCTGCGAAAAATGTAAACAGGCTTGTGTAAGTAAATTGTTCAGTGCAAAGTAATGGGAACCTGGTATTTCTCGGTTTAAGTTATTTGAAAAACATCTATGACATTTGAAAGATGTCTACTTTTCCTGCTCTATGTTGACTATGGTTTCACTAATAATAAAAAGTATATTTGCATAAAACATTTATATTTGTCCACGCCCATGTTGATTAGATCCTATTAAAAACTTGAAAAGTATTCAAAAGTATTTGAGGTACATTTAGAAAGGATAAAAATGTGCAATTAATCACGAGTTAACTTTTGAATCGATTGGCAGCCCTAATTTTATTATTAAAACATTTTTGTTTACCAAATCAGATTAGATCAGCCGACCAATCAGTGAAGTGGAACCTACCAAAATGCATAAAAAAAGGAAATGATGTCATAAAGAGTTTTACGATTTAATGCAAAGGACAATTTGTTTATTAAAATCAGACATCAAAGAATAATGGAACTGTTTTTTTAAATTTCTTTTACATTTCTGCGAATTAGCAACATTTTTTTGCAAATTTTCATAGGCAAAAAAGGTTTACTGTCAATAGTATGAAGCCTTGCACATGATATATGAAGTATGTTGTTCATTCCCAAAATTAATTAATTAATGAATTTTCTAATTTTAGTTAAATTGTGGCCTCAAATTTAGAGTTTGTTCCCTTGTTTTAGTCAATTGTGGCCAGCATACTGCCTATTTGATATATATAGGCTATATGTGTGTGTGTGTGTGTGCGTGTGTGTGTGCGTGTGTGTGTGTGTGTGTGTGTGTGTGTGTGAAATAGTTAGCATTATGCAACAACATTTCATGGCACTTCATCAAAATCCTCTGGTCGCCCCTGGCAAACGAAAGAACACAACAACAAACCAGCACCTGTTAGATCGTCACACACACCTCTGTTCACATCTGTTTTGCGAGGAGTGTTTGAAGTCTGACTCTGGTGTTAACAGGCTGGCACAGTGACTTCAGCTCATAGTTTCTCTCGTCAAAGTAAAACCATCACAGGTGTGTGACTGACTGACTGGCTGTTAGCTTGCACTGATTCTCTGTCAATGTAATTATAGGTCTGCCTCACATTGCTCTAAGAGTCTACATCATATATATATGTGTGTGTGTGTGTGTATTTATATATATATATATATATGGGGCCTAGATTAGATAGATTCCAGTCTATGTTGAAAGTGAGGAACAAATTAGGCAAAATTAATAAAGGCAAAAACAAGTATGTGAATATTATGTATTCGGCAACTAAAGGGCACTTGTGCAAACTTTTTTGTGTGTGTGTGTGCTTGTATATACCAGTAATTAAATATACCAGTAGTTTTTAAAAAATGCAAAGATATATTAATGAACGTGCAAATGAGCAACTGCTTTGTGATATTTATGTCACTAAAATGCATTTATTAATAATATACATGTTTTTCTAACCGTATTGTGGGCATTCTCTAGATGGAGTTGATGTGATTCTTCACATTATGTTAAAAAGATGTAAAGAGTGGAAATCATTCAGGATTTTTTGTGTGTGGGTATATGGACATTTTCGTATTCAATTATATATTTCATATTTCGGGAATTCTTATACTGTCACATTTATTTTTAAAAATATATGCAAGTATTTATGAAGGCGGTTCATTTTGGAAGGGCATGATTAAGTATATTTTACCTATTTTGCAAAATGAGTTCAAGTTAATTATATGTTTAATTACATTTTGAAATGATTGTAATTGTAATGATAAAGACTGTAAAGTTTTTTATAAAACATGTTCGTAAGTTGCCTTACTCTATAAAGGGAAAAAAACTGTAATGGATCTAATGGGATATTTCATGTAAACACTGTAAAATATTACATTTTTAGATGCATAAAAGAAAAAAGTAATCTTATAATTTAATGATAAAACATAAATTGACATTCCTTGAATTCTCTGTGAAAGGCTCAAATTTGATCGGTTTTCATCGAAACAACTGCATCTTTTTAGTCATTACTATTAGTTGTGTACATACATTAGGTTTTATGTTACATATTTTGCTGTAAAATTAATATTTATAGCATTGTTTTTGTGTCATGCATGTTATTACGATGGTCTTTTGCGCGTATGACACTGTTTACATTCTATATATACCCTCAGAATAGAATTTAACTCAATATAAAAAACTGCCTCAATTTTAGTAATGTGGCACATGAACATTATTTCAGTTAATGAAATACATTTTATACTGGAAACTTAAGTTTAGATCTGTAAAACTTGCAATGTTGCTACAGTAAAGGTCTGGCAAGCTTTAGATCATTTTATAGGGATTAAGAATAAACTTCTTCCTTTTTAGTTTAATTGTAAAAGCAAGATTCAAATCTTCATTTCCTACATGAGCACCACAGCTCAATGCACATGCACTAACTGCTAAGCCTTGGCTCACATACGATTGTTTTTACTGTACTTACAGTACTTATAATATGCTGTTGTTGTTTTATTCAGCTATGAAAGTGAATTCAAACCTAGCATCCCGACTGCTGTGGATGAGGATGAAGGTTTCAGCGACTGGACCCAAAAGCTGGAACGGAGAACAAGGTCCAGAATGGCTGAGAACGGCAGTGGAGAACAGTTACAACAGGCGGAGAAAGACGGGAATGAGAGATCTAGACAAAGTGACAGAAGCAGCTTCACCACTTCTATACAGCGTCAGCAAATACAGGACAGAGAGGACGAGGAGAAAAGACCAGAGAGGAGGAGGAGCGCCGAGAGACGAACGGAGATCAGTCCGAGGTCGGAGGAATGGCATGACGACAGCAAGAGAAGACTACAGGAAATAAAACCACTGATGGAGAACAAGGTGCCACGAGAATTAGTACAGTACGGTATTAGAACTACAGAACATCATATCATGTACGTTACTATGTCTAAATCAATACTATAACTCACAGATGAAAGAGGAGAGGAAGGAGGTGAAGGTGTCATACACGTCACAAGTATTCCTACAGAAAGACAGAGTGCCTAATGGCAATGGAGAGGCAGCTGCAGAGGAAATGACATCACATCTGGTCAAAACCAAAAGATCACCCAGGTAACCTGCTTATTCTGGCCGAGAACTATCAACTTCGCAGAGTCTGACTAAAAGGAAACTTACCAATCACAATTTGTTTTATTTTTATGTGCCATTTAACTTCGTCTGAGATAGATTCATAATAGACTATGAGAAAATCTGCTGGTCCAATAGTAATAATTACTGATTGTTTCATAGAAATGACCAACATGCTGTCCGAGACTAACCCCGTTTTCCTGTTCTCCACTTTTCTCCAGCAGGACTGTTGATGTCGATCAGATCTTCGAGACTAAGAAGGACGTGCACGCTGGTCTGGAGACCGAGCTGAAGCTGGAGAAGATCAGACGTAGTCACCAGGAGAAGGAGAGCAAGGAAATGGAGCAGCTACGGCAGCGTCAAGCCGAGGCTGAGCTGGAGCTGGAGGAACTGAAGAAGAAGAGAGAGGAACGACGCAAGGCTCGTGAAGAGGAGGAGCGGAAGAAAGAGGAAGAGGAACAGCAGAAACTAACCAAAAAAGAGGTGGCTGAGCTGATTTCTATCCGTCTAAATCCAAAGTTATGGCGTAGCAGATCTATTCCACCAAGACCAAACACATTAACATTGTCCTTTAAAGAACCATGCCAATCCCTCTGAGAGATGTCATGACAGAACTTTCTATTTTGGTGGGAATATTAAACTAAAGAACTGTATTTATTAAAGCTTGTATAAAACATAGTTTCATTTGTATTGATTACAGGAGGAAAAGAGACAGATGAAGGAAGACATTGAGCGGAGAAGAATAGAAGCAGCGGAGAAGAGAATGAAGAATCCTACAGATGGTGATGATCCATTTAACCCTCTAAACCCAATGAGTCCAACTTTCAAGGTAACTATACAAATCTGCATAAACATTCTCAACCTTTCCTTACAAACAAGAACCGTGGCACTACTGTAGTATAGTGATGGTATCAGTAATTAATGTCACTGAACTTCGCCGTGGTGCTAATTGATAACCATGCATATGGTTTTTCATGATACTCCAAGGTACCAAAAAAAAAAAGGTCATTATAGGTGCTTTCGCATCGCAGGAATCTAGATCTATTGGCGGAAGTTGCCACTTTTTGACGTGTTCGCTCCATAGGAACTAGTAACATATTTAGTTCTAGTAACGTTTGGGGGAGCTAATTTTCGGAATAAGAATAATAATAGGAACTCTGTAGGCCTCAAAGATGTCACTACAAGTTCTCATAGGAGATTTAGTCAGATTGTATGTTGACATTCCATCTCCATTTAAATGAAACCTACGACGCTCCAAACACAGCGTCCTTTATTCACTGGTTGTTAATGTTTGTAAATGCCACAAATAAAGATGTCACGGTCGGCCGCTTCAGAGTTCCTGCTGCCGGTGGTTCTCTAGGAATGACCCTGCTGGCTAGTTCCTAGAACCGAGTTCCTTAATGGTATTCTTTTAAAAATAAAGGTTCTTTACAATGGCATCAATGCTTCCATGAGGAACCTTTAACATGCATGGAAACGTACCATTCACAAAAGGTTCTTTTGATTAATTAAATGTACTTCACACTACACTCTTAAAAAATAAGGTTCCAAAAGTAGGTTTTAACAATGATGTCATAGAAGAATCATTTTTGGTTCTTTCAGCGAACAGTTCTTAAAAGAACATTTTAAAAATCTAAAGAACTCTTTTCACTATAATCAACATTTGTCCAGAGGAAAGGTTGCATAGATGTATGTTTAACCTTCTTTATGGAACCATCCATGCCAACTAGGGACCTTTATGTTTAATTAAAATTATTTGAAGGTTAAATGGTTCTTCTGTTGGATCACTATGAAACATCTAGTAACTTTTTATTTTTATACACAGGACCTTTTTTTGTACAACCTAGAAATCAATCACAACAAATGAACTTTTCTAGGACATTGAAGAATTATGACAAATAATCCTGCTCTGTTTTTGTTTTGTTTTTTGTTTTTTTACAGAATGCAAGCTCCATTTTATTTTGTAAGTTGCTTGTGCTGGCTGTGCTGTGAACAAACCCACATGTTTGCAGTGTATAAATGGTTGACCACATCAAGTAACAAGCATGTATATTCATCTATTGGTCTTCAGATAAGGATTACAGGAATATTCCAGGTTCAGAACAAATCAACATGTTTTGAATATTACATAAAGTTATTATGACCTGTATTTTAGTAAAAACAAACAAAATCAGATAAATAATAATATTAATAATAATAAATTGGTAAATAAATGCAATGCCATAAGAACCTCACTTTGCAACTTGGAATATTCCCTTACATTGATTTTATTTATTTTAGGGCATGTTTTTGTTTATTTATTTTAACGACCAAAACCGAATCACGACTACAATTAGTTTATCTGCTGCACTTGCTTTCCATTGTGTGAAAAGATCTGTGGTTTTATATATGCACTTATAGGACTTTCATTATTGTACATCTTGAAAATATTAGTTCTGACTAATTTTTCCATTTCTTGAAGACGTTCCACCACTCGTTTGAGTGATTACAGACAGCTGGCAAGTAACATGTCTTCATTTAATGGAAAAACACATGTTCAGAGGCCTTTGAATCAATTTTACGTGACATTCTGTGATTTTTAAGAATTCGCATAGACACATTCATTAACGAACTGCCAACATTTCCGAAAAACATAACATACATAAATGGAAACACCATAATGGTCGATTCATAACCAGTGGTGCTTAAGGCACAACAACAAATAAACCCCTAATCATAGAGACCAAAATATTGGAGAGTTGTGTAACCACCTAGTAACGGACCAAAACATCTTAACAACAGCTTAATCGATGCAATAGCAACTAACTACACAGCATTATGGTGTTTGCATGGTTTGCATGGTTCTGCAGACTCTTTAATGTCAAAGGGGATTAGTTTCTAGTCAAACATAACCAACATAAATAAAACAAATTACACAGGCCCTCAGTGACTCAGTCTAAACACAACCTGTAGGTCTCGAGCTAAGAAAATTTTGAATTCATAGCTAATCTGGCTTTTATCCACTGGTACCCAACGTCAATCCACAAAGATGCAAAGCATAGTATGAGGAGCATAAAACCTGGACACCTGTGCAAAAAACAAAAAAAAACAAAAAAAAAAAACAATCATCTTCCTACAAGATCTGAAGTGACCATGTCTGATCATCTTGAACATTTATGGAAAGGTCTTGAGGACAAAGCATATGTTCACATCCTAAAATGGCAAACAACAGGAGCTGTTTCTTTCTTGAATTGTGCAATTCCTCTCAAGAGTGCAAAGACTACAAATGAAGCCCCAGTCCCCCAGCTATTAAGTTTATTACACTATAAGGTTAGGCGTTTCTGTTATTGTCTCTATTCCTTGTGTTTATCCACTGATATATCTAAAAATATCTGAAATAGACCCTGTAATAGCTTAACCCTTGTGCATCAATTAAAAAAAGTTACACATAGGTTCATAGGGGACAAAAATGTCCATGTCCAAAAAATGTCATAAAAATATTATAGATTAATATTTTTTTCCACTTTCACTGACACCATTTTTTTAACCAGAATAAGCTCTAATCATAATAGCCAAACATTCATTAATTTTCAGGATTTTAACCCTTTAAATGCTGGTTTATTTACACAATGCCACTGTTGTTTTTTTATGAAAAAAATACAATTTTTAATTATTTTCAATTTACTGAATTCTAAGCAGATTATTTTTTCTTTGATTATTACAGCCTTGGATATGTCAATGATTAACAACAACATAAATTTTAATGCATTCATATTTTTTATGCAGTATCAGATAAAAAATAAAAGTACCTCTCAGGTCCATAAAGGACAAAAATGTCTGTGTCAAAAAAGTGTCATAAAAATATTATAGATTAATATTTGTCTCCACTTTCACTGACTTAGATTTTTTACTAGTGCCAGTTCTATTCATAATTACCAAACATTCATTAATTTTCAGAATTGTAACCCTTTAAATGCTGGTTTCTCTACATAATGCCACTTTTGTTTTAAATAAAAATAATAATTATTATTATTATTTTCCATAAAGTGAATTCTAAGCAGATTTTTTTTTCTTTGACTATTACAGTCTTTGATGTGTTAATTATTAACAACAATATTAATTTGGATGCATTTATATTATTTTTGCAGTGTCAGCTTAAAAATCAAACTACCACTCAGGCCCATAAAGGACAAAAATGTCCTTTTCAAAAAAGTGTCATAAAAATATTATAGATTAATTTTTTTTTCCATTTTCATTGACTTAGATTTTTTTCCAGCATCAGTTCTAATCATAATAACCAAACGTTCATTAATTTTCAGAAATTTAACACCTTAAACGTCGGTTTCTTTACATAATGCCACTGTTGATTTTTATAAAAAATATAATAATAATAAAACATTTCCATATACTAAATGCGTAGCAGTTTTTTTTTTTCTTTAAATATTACATCCTTGGATATGTAAATGGTTAACTACGACATTCATTTTTATGCTTTCATATTTTTATGCAGTATCAGATTTAAAATAAAAACTACCACTCAGGTCCAAAAGGACAAAAACGTGGGTATGTAAGACACAGCTGTGTACGTCTTAGTAAAAGCAAAGAGGGAGGACAGAAGTGCTCTATGCTTTATTTGCAGCAGCTTTGGGGGAAGCTCTGGCTTGTTCCTGCGAATTGTGCCAACTAGGGCCATCTTCCTCTTTAGAAGCTCCTCCACCAGTCCATAGGAGGTGAAAAAATCGTCACAGGTCACAGTGTTCCCCTGGAGCCCCTCCGTCATTTCCAGAATGACCCTTTTTCCTTGGTTCACCTCCGCAGGACTTCAAGGAGACTTCCCCGTGTAAATTTGCAACTTCCATGCATAGGATGTGGTGACATCACAGGTGACCCAAATTTTTCCGCCATACTTGGCAGGCTTGCTGAGCATGTACTGGCGAAATCTGCATCGGCCTTTGAAATCGAACCTCAGGGTGGAGCTCAGGAGCTTGAATTTATAGTGGGACATGGTGGCTCGCAAAATGGAACGTCCGTTTTCCACATTCCACAGGCTTCTTGTTGATTCATATCGGGACTTGTACATGCCGGCCAGAATCAGCAGCCCGATGTATGCCTGAATGTCAGTGGAATCGAAATCAATCCAATCCATCACAAAACGCATCCCGTGTAAATTAGTGTTCTCCAGAATAAGCTGAATGATTTCTTCGGTGATGAAGAGGTCGAAGCAGGACTGCAAAGTTGTGATGCGGGCAGTTGCATAGTGTGTGGGACCCGGGGTCATACCCTTGGCAGGATTGTAACGCAGCGTCTCAGTGTAAGTGGAAGACCAGAGAATCTGCCCATTTTTTGAATTCTACTGAAGATCTGCAGTCTCTTCTGTGTCCTCACTCTCAGTGCTGTCATCAGAGGAACAAGAGCTATCAGAGTCAGACTCTAATGCAAACTTGACTTCATCTTCTGAAGTCAACTCTTCATCCTCACTTACACATGTAGCTGGGTGCTCACTGTTGGTGGCCACAACTAGATCCAGAGCTTCCCTTGCTGTGAAACGTCTCTTCATCTTGCAAACTATGAAATGACAAGGCCCTCAAGCCACTGATATTTACAGGTTTGGCTGTGAAAGCACCCGTCTCAACTAAAATCTACCAGACAAAACAATCGCCATTTTCTCGAGGTGAAAACAAAAACAAGGTTTTGAGGGGCTTCTGAACTACTACATCAAAATCAAGCTCACATTTTTTCTTTGAACAAAAACAATAACAAATGAAAAAGTGCAAACAAGTAATAAGAAATGTGTTTGACTGAAAAAAATCTTCAAAGCGCAGTAACTTTTTCACCTTCACCTTGCATTCAGTTTCCACATGACAGGGTCTGTAACTCTGTATGACTAATTTACATGGGGTGGGATTTGTGATTTCCAGTACAATATATATATTTTTCATTCAAACTGTTCACACACACACACACATAAGATTTTCAGTACACACAAACCACACTCTGACATCCATAACCAACAGGCCCACACAATTATAGCTTCATAAAATATCTAATTGGCTCTATAATATGCATAATCCGAAAACAGCAGAAAACAACAATAAAGCGATAATTTGCTTTATATGCCAAAACTGAAAAAATGGCACCATCTGGTAAAATATAGTAAAAATGTAAATTTTGAAGCCTTGCCAACAGAATGAAAGCCTGTTGACAAAGATTGCATCATTTTATAGCTGAATGTCACCGGGATTAAAAATTGCAGTTTTAATGGGTTTCAATGGGGACATTTTTGTCCAAAAGGTCCTGAGGGGAAGTATTTTGTGTACCTAGTAGAAAATAGATTTATTAAAGGAAATGAAGGTGAAATATTAAAATTCCAATAAAAATACACACCTGTGGCAAATTTTATGCAGTTAGCATTAACACAGGCAAAGTTATCAAAAAAACAAAACTGAAAAAGCCAAAAATGTCCTCAAGGATGCACAAGGGTTAATCTGAAACGAATGGTACCACACAAAACTAAGGTTAGCAACATTGGGAGTTTTTTTTTTTTTGCCCTCAAACAAACAAACTTTCAATCGCACAGATTATTGTTTAAATTATTGTATGTTGACAACAAAACAACAAAAGCGTGACCTCATCTATAGACCGGCATGGTAGTTTTTCCTTTAAAACCCAATTTGACTTGATAAAGTGGGGATTTGCAGTCTGTGGTTTGGGGACCAATGCTTGGCTGTGTATTTACGTAAGAAACAGAAGTGATTGACAGCTGAAAGTACATTCTCAGTGAGTAGAGGTTAAAAAGCTAGTGGGCCCAACAGCAACACAAGGGATCCTTCTGGGAGCCTGAAACAGGAGCTTGTTAACATGTACAACATGGATTTCTCCCGTTATTACGCAGTTAACGCACTGGCTCCGCCCCCAGACCTGTACCTAATATTAAATTTCATACAGTTGACTGTTGCAGGGTAACAACTCCATAAATTAAGTTAAAATTCAAGATATTGGTGCAAAGAATGCCTCTGTATGAGTTTTTGTCATTCAGCTCATTGACTCGAGGTAACAGCTCACTGGAGGGGAAAACTATTATCTTTTGTTGCTAATAATAACACAACCTTTAATTAAATATGACATGGAATCCTCTCATCCTTTTTCAAACTCTGCTTATATCTTTTTTAAACGTCACTTTCTTTTAATTCCAGATCACAGCGAGAACAGAATCCTTGAATCAATCATTAAAGAAGAGGTGAGTTCATTCATCAACATAAAATTAATAAAATTAGTTATTAGCAATCTACTTGACATTCTTGGCCTCGGTGAGTTTGCAATAAATGGCAGATTCTTGACAAAAAATTACAAGTATGTTGTCAAAATGGCTGTTGTGTAAAAGTAAATATTGACATTGATGGTATTACTTTGTTAGTCCATTGCCTTGTCAGCAATGATTTATGGGTCGGCTAACTTTAACCAGATGTGGAGTTTACTCTTTAACCTGATTTCTGCTAAGATATTGTGTTGGACAAAAACACAAATTAGACTTATCTATACAAGCAAAACATTCAGGAAATACTACTACTACTACTACTACTACTACTAGCACTTTTTATTTGTTACTTTTTTGGTAAATGTCATGTCAGATGGTTGCAATTTTCTAGGCTTTTTTAAACGTAAATATGTGAATTGTTACGATATATGGTAGCCTTACAAATAATTATAAGATTATTTTATTATTTTTAATAATGCATTATTTTAATGCATTTTGCCTGTTCATTTTAGTATTATTACTATTATAGTATATATTTATATTTTGAATTAGCTTTTATTTTTAGATTTTCAATTTTCATGTTAAAGTTTGATTCATTTTTGTAACATGCTTTTGTCGTTTTTCTTATTTTTATATATTTCTGTAAACTATATATTGCCAAATACAATATGCTTTAATTTTATTTCAGTTTTTGTACTGTCAGTGCTTCTCATTTTTACGAATCTTATTATTTTATTAGTTTTTCAGCTAATAAGCTGAACTTTAAAATTTTACATATTTTTTTTCCTTTTTTTTCCTTTTTTTTTATTTTAGTTTTTTATTATCAAAACGACACTGGTTAATATGAATCTTTGTTTTGAAAACAGTAACAGTTTCAAGAAGACCCAGAGACCTGTACTTCTGCCCAAGATTGATGACAAACTGGAACAATACACTAATGCAATTGAGGTTAAGTTTACAGTCTTATATCTTGTTATGTCTTGGTATACTTTTTATGTATTACTGATCTTTATGTTAATCTGTAGTCAAACTGTGGACAGTAAATTCTTATTTTATTATATTATGCCTATTTAAAGAACGGTCTCTTAGTCAAACCATTATTTAAAGAAATCGGGCTTGTCTCTGGCAGCATTCGCAACCAATGGATCACATGGTTTATATTTAGAGTGATTAAATGAGATCATTACATTTGCGATATTTTCAATGAGCCTAACTGTCTTAATGTGTTGCAGATCTCCTCTAAAGATGCAAAATTGACTAAGTCAGCAACAGTAGACATGCCTAGTGTCTCTGCTCCGGTGGCCTCCAAAAAAAACTTATTCGAAGCAGGAGAGGTCAGGAGTCAAAGCAGCCCGAAAGGAACGCCTTTGAAGGTCAGAAATCAGATTTCATTTCATTCATTGACTCACACCAAAAAAAAAAAAACTAGGTCTTCACTCACTTATTTTTAAGGCTGTTTCAGAAAAGCTAACACTTTGAATATCGTACTGGTCGTTCATACAAAGGTGCTAAACCTTTCAAGCATGAAAAAGAAAGAATCATAAAAATGCTCTGTGTTCTGTACTTCAAGTCTTTATGGGAGTAATAGTGGAAGAAGCATTAAGGAACATGTCAAACTAATAAGAAACCAGCTGTTTCATATCACCCCTTAAATCTTATGAGGGAAAACAGTGATGTCAGGGCACTTCTATTAGTGCTTTGAATGAGTCTCAGATTGTGCAAGTTTGGAGGTCAAGAGGTGGCTTCAGCTTTGCAGCGTGAGATAGGTCATGTCGTCATGTAGTGTGGAACAACATCTGCTCTTTACACTTTCACATTCACACCCACACTCTTGGTTTGCCAGAGTCTGACGCACATGAACAGCCATCAATGGGAAGCTCTTGTGTAGGAATTCTTGGGAAATGTTTGCCAGATCAATCATAACCTCATGAATTGCACTTCACCATCAACATATGAAGCCAAAAACATACAAAAAGAAACTCATTTAGATTATTTGGAATGCAGTTTTCTTATACATGCAGTTCTGGAACGGTTTTATATTTTTAGGATACAGAATGTGTGAAAGTGGGTGTAGCAAACCTGATCAACCATTGGGTGAAAGGAAGTCCAGAAGGCGGGAACAGACAATCCCCTTCCACACCATCTGTAAGTCTATTAATGAACCTTGAAAATCTTTAGATGGTAACCAATGTGCTGGGGAGAGATACGTGTATTTGTCCCATGGTACAATAGTATAATATAGTATAATAACAAAGGTACATTTAAGTTCCCCCCTTGTGGTAGAATGAGCTACTGCAACTTCACTTATTTTCCCAAAATCCAGATAATCAATCATCATGTCCAGTAAACCCCAATGTTCTTTGATGTGAGCATGTGGTTTATAATTCTAGCGGTTAAAGTCTGAAGAAAAAATCCTTGGATCATTACATCCAGATGTAATAAACATTGTTTCGAAGAAACGTAAGCTTTTGAAGACGATAAAAAAGGCTGTATGACTGAATTTTATCTTTGAATAATTGAGTGATAGTAGATTATGACATCTGGTTTATGTCAAATCAATAGTCCACCCAAAGTCATTTACTCACCCTCATGTTGTTCCAAATCTTTTTGATTTTCTTTTTTTGGAAAACAAAAGGAGTAATTCTGAAGTCTGTGATGGTTTCTTGCAATGAATGGGGTCTGAAGCTTTCGAGTTTCTAAAAGGACAAAAAAAGCACCACTTCTACACCATATTCCAAGTCTTCTGAAGTGATTCAATAACTTTTTTTTTTTTTTGTGAGAAACTTAGAATTTTCAATGAATTCAAGAAGTCTGTTAATCCGGTTCACAATGAGTTCAACTCAATGGTCTAGTCAGTTAATCAGTGAAAAATTACTTGGATTTCAGGTCAGCATAAAAGGACATTGGGGTACAACAGCTGATTTAGGAAAATACAGTCATTCTTAACAAATGCTTTCTAATGCTCATTTCCAGGACGTTAAACCTGGAGATGTTTTGCAGAAAAAGAACATGTGGGAAATTATTGGAGAAGGTTCTGCAGGAGAGAGGTCAGGACTGGGAGGAAAGGTAAATATTCAGATGAAATCTTGTACTGATAAATTTTACAATTATACAATTATACAATTATTTTTGTTTTTGTTTTTGTTTTTTAAGCTGAATGAATCTCTTGCCTAATGCCACTTTCACTATTTCTTATACTCACCTTTTTATATTTTAGGGCTCCTCCTCGGGTAAACGGTACAAGTTTGTTGTGACAGGCCATGGAAAATACGAGAAGATTTCCACTGATGGTGATCATTACAGTGTCTACCCGAATGGAAAAACAAGTGAGGCACTTTCTTCTAATTGACATAATTTGAAGCTAATAAAACAGTTCACATGTACATTAGTTTGTTTAACGAGTAAAAGAGCTTAAAATATGTTTCTTTAGATAAAAATGGCAAAACAATACAATATGGATGCATGGTCTTGATGCCTTTTTGCAGGCCAACAAAGGCATGCTAGGTAATGTTATGTCATATTAACTAGCTACATAGCAAGCTAGCCAAGATTAGTTTTAAAATACTGACTGTTGTAGCATTAGAGCATAAAATATGCTTTTAGAATACTTTGAAAAGACACAAAAAATCTAATTTCCAGTGCCTTATGGTATGATATCCATTTACCCCAAGTCCATAAAGGATAGCTCTAAAAAGTCATATTAATCATGTCTTTGTTCTAATTCAAAACATTCTTGAAATAAGAATATCACATAAAAAGTGAAGATGCCATCAAAAGTAAACCTTGGAGAGCTAATATAATTCATTTTAAAATAGACTGAAAACACCTGAAAATGTTTAGATTTTGGAATCTCGCTGTCTAAAGATTTTTCATACACCTGTTTGATAAGACATTGATAATATATCCCAAACCAATCACAGCAAGCTTCTAACACAATGCAATTTGTTTCATTCAATGGCTAGTGTCATAAAAGTAGTAATACAAAATACCCTCTCTCAAAACAGGTATTTTATTAAAAAATATATATAAAATAACATTAAATCTAGTACAGTGCACCTCAGAATGCAAAGCATTATACACATCAGCATCAGTAAAGAGAAAGTATTCTCATTCTGATGGTTTCTGCAACAAAAGACCAACATGCAAAAAAGGCCAAGCCTACAAACTTAACATTACCTAAGGCTGAAATAAGAACATGCATGAGTTTGAGTTGACAATCAGCATTCACTGTTATTCACTTAATCATAGTGAAGCAACGGGAGAGTTTATATTAAAGGTTTGGAAAGCCCCTTTTGAGGCTCCATCAGTGAAAGCTCTTTGTCAACATTAAGCACCAAGCAGAGTGCGCCATACCTTGCTTTCTGTACAAATAAGGCTTAGAACAAATTCCCAAAACTTACTGCATACTTACTGTATACATCTCTTACTTATACGATCTCTTAATTCTTTCTTCCGCAGTTAACTGTTTGCACTTGCCCTCCCACCTAAAACTCACTCTCAATTGTCCCTACACCTTAAAAAAACATACAATAGCAATTTGTCCCTTAACACCATGTAATCAAATATATCTCTCTTATCTTATCCTCACAAATACTTTTTATGCCTCATTAAGCACCATATAATATTGCTGAGAGAAAGGTGTGATGTATTTCATTTTAAATGTTAAAAAAGAATATTGTCGGGTAACTAAAGATTTTCAATATCTAAATCCTGGATTATATTTTACATGCTCGTACCCCAAAAAACTTAGATTTTGTCTCTTGTGGCAGGCAGGAGTGATATTTCAGTATTATTAAATAATTTAAATTATTATTACTATTATTATTTTTGATAAAGGTGTTCAGGGATGTTAGTATTACAAAAATGATTACCATATTTAACATGCTCAAAAAAATGATGAGCTTTTAAAGTCTTAAGCAATAAACTCTTTAATTTAAAAGATTCAAAACAATATGATTTTTCTTTATTCAATATTGTAATTAGCTTAAATGGCTAATGCCAGTTCACAAGTGGGCAATTACTTATTGCAAATAAGTTATTGTGTATTTGAGAGATAGTATTTTTTCTTTAGTTTACTTGCCAGTTGACCTGGTTTAAAGTTATAAAAGCATATGTAAATAATTGGACTGGATAATAAACAGAACTCTACTATCGCAATGAAAGCTAACAACATCCTTGCCCACTATTTATATGTTATCCAGTTAGACGTCAGTGGTTTAAGAAGTACTGAAGCCTTTGGCTGTTCTATTAAAGTCTTTTGGTTCTTCCTCTTTATTTTTGCGGCCTATGAGTCCCATTTCAAAAACTGTTGCAATCTTTGTTGCTGGACGCGAAGTTGCCTCTCTTAGTCGTCTGGCATCAAACCGCGGGCTGTATAGGAGAACTGGCAAACGATGCGCAAATGTGGGAATCTCTTTTGGCATTTTCTGTTCTGACTCCATCTTCTTTTGCTCCTCGGTTTTATTGGCTTCAATTTGTTGCATTATATTCTCTTTAGTGGAGAACATTTGGAAGAGGACAGCATCCCACATTTTGGCTGCCCTTGGGGAGTCTCTACTGTCCTGGCTGTCTGTAGGCGTAGCTTCGGCTTCAGACTTATTTTGCATTTCACTTACATTTTGATCAGTGCTGGCAGGGACATCTTTGTTTGATGCAGGCTCTGCCTCTGGAAACTTGGGCTCCTCTGCTTCAACCACCATGTGTTTCTTAAGGCGAGACCAGCCACTGAGTTTTGACTTCATGCCTTTTGGTTTCTGCATCACCTTTAGGAGAGGCTCTGCAGTTAGGGAGGAACCTTCCTCAACCTCCTCCTTTTCCACTGCAGACCTGATCTCCTGTTGTGAGCTAGCTTTTGTCTCAACCTTTTCAGGTTCATTGTCCTTTGTTTCAAGGTTCTTTTGGTCTTCTTTTGGTTTAGCCAGTGGCTTAACCACATCTGTAACCTCTCCTTTTTCAGGAGTTTTTTCAGAAGAAGCAGCTTCAATCTTCTGCTTCTTAATTTTCTCTAACAAAGACATTTTTGCCTCTGTTGGCTTCTCTGTTACTTTGGTTGTTTCAGCATTAACTTTACCTTCTGACACCTTTGGAAGAGCTGGCTTTCCCACATCTTTGTCAGATAACAGCACAGCCTTACTATCAGATTTCGGAGTTACCTTCACAATGGGAGGGGTCGGTGTCATTTGGGAAAGTCTGGGAGATCCATAGGTTGGAGTTCTGACTCTTGGTTTCACTGTACTTATTGGTTCTGCTTTTGCTTCTGATGGTAGTGTGTCAGCTACAGATACCACAATAGTTGGAATTTTAACATCAGAATTTGTTGCTTTTAATTCTGGCACAGTTGACTTGGGAATGTCCCTTATAGAGTTTGCTTCCGGCTCAGATACTAACTTCGAAACCTCTGGAGGTGGAGCCACCACAACAACACCAGCCTGAGGTGGCGGGACTTCAACGTTTTCTTTACGCTCTACCTCAGACTTGTCATTCATCAAGGTCACATTTGCACCAGGTTGAGGTACTACTGGTTCCTGTTTTGGAAGATGAGTTGTCTCTGCACTTGGTAGTGCAGCTGGTGTAGAAATGCTAAAACTGGGCGTGTAACTCTTTATTCCTCCATGGGCAACATATTCAGAAGGAGTCAATCCATAATATGTTGGTTTGGATTTAGGTGCTGTTGGTGTTTTGGGTCTTTGACCTGCAAATGAAGGGACTGTAGATAACGTTTTTTGATACCCAGCTGATAAAGCAGGCTGTGCAGGTTCAATCTTGGGTGTTGTTGGGGTTTTAGGCTTTGGCTCCTCATTTTGGCTTTCCTGAATTTTGTTCTTTGATGACTCAAGTTCTGACAGGTTTTCTGTGGCCTTATCAAGCTTTTCTCGTAATGGTTCAGTTGTTTTGACATCTGTGTCCCCATTTTGTAATATTTCTGAATGACTGGTGTCATTCACCTGATCTGATATTTTATGCATTTCATCATGTGGACCTGTCAAACTTGAGGTTGGGGTTTTGGATCTTCTGCCCTCCATGTGCACAGGAGACACAGCAAATAAAAGAGGATTTGGTCTTGAAATCTCAATCACAGGTACTCTAACACGTAACACATGATTTGAAGGTGTCTTGGGATGCCCTGAAGGTATTTTTGTTGGAATAAAGTCAAATGTTGGCGTCTTTACTCTTGTTGGTGTTGTAGCCCCCTTTGCCGTCAGCGTTGGAGTTGTGCCACATTTTGTCTCAGGAGTCAGTGTTGCATTTTGTTTCATCTCTGAAGCAGCAGTACTGACCCTATTCATTTCAGAAGATGGAATTGTCTCTTTCTTGACTTCAGAAATTGGAGTTTGGCTTTTCTTAATTTCTGAAGTTGGGGTTGTAACCCTCTTGACTTCAAATGTTGGTGTTGTAACCCTTCTGATCTCTCTGGTTGGTGTTCTGTCTCTTCTTATTTCAGATGTTGGTGTCACTATCCTTCTAACCTCAAATGTTGGCGTCGGGCCTCTCAGTAACTCTGCAGTGGGTGTTTTACTCCTTGTTGGCGATGCATGAGGTGTTCTCACACCTACTGACTTTGCTGTGTAATTGGTGATTTGAGGAACTTCAAACAATGGTTTTGCTGTTCTAGAAACATTTAAAGTGGCAGGCTGAGGGCTTGGAGATTTCGAGGTTACATGAGTGGTAAGATTTGAGCTGACTTCCACTCTTTTTGAAGTTTGTAGAATGGTGACTGGAACAGGTTCATGTGTATCAAGTCCTGGTACTGGTGAGGCTGTGTATGTAAATGCTGGAGACAGGCGTTGGGGAGCTGCATATGGTTGTGGTGAAAACCTTGCCGTCTTGCCATAAGTGAATTCTCTGTGATGAGGATAAGGAGACGACACATGCTGATACAGTGGTCGGACGTTGAAGCGTGGGTGTACCGTGCCAATGTAGTAAGGTGTCTCTGGAGTCTTAGGAGGAGTTGAGTGATCACTGTGCTCCAGGTCAGGGCTTGCTTCATTTACTGGAGAGAGGCTTGAGCGGAAGGGGACCGACGGTTGGGAGGCCTGGGCTGCAGCTTTTTTCTTTGCTGTCTTTTTGAGTAGTTTTTGGAGCCGGACATTTTCTTTCCCAGGTTTGGGAAACAAAGGTGGGGGGTACTGCTGGGAAAGCAGGCCTGCCTGGGCAGCAGTGCCAATATTGACAGCCATTAAATCTTCAGCCCCCTGAAACCAATTAATAACAGTTATTTTGTACTCTGAACATAACAATGAATGTTTTTGCTAATAATGGTAAAAAGGTGCAAACCATTCCAAAAATAGGCATCGTAAAATAAATTTGCAAAAAGTATTGCTCTCTAATACTGTTTTTTTTTCTCTCTCTCTCTCTCTTTTTCAGGTGAATTTTCCAGCGATCGCTTGTGAGGAATTTACTTCAGCAATAACATCCTTCCTGATTCACCAAGAACACATTAATTGGCATATATGTAGTACAATCTTTCAATCAACTTTTCAAAATGGAAGAAACAATCACACTACATTATATGTGTTTTTATTTTTTATTTTTATGATTGTTCCATTTATGACTGTTCTAATGGCATGGCTTTGAAATTTTTTCTACAATCAATTTGTCACATAAATATATATAATGTAAAATTATTCTCAGACCTGTTGACTTATTCTGACTGCAACAGAATCTTTTCTTTTTTCCTTAGTATCATCTGCAGTATTTGTGCCGATATTATGGCCACTTCTAACAACGTATAAGTATGAAGTGAATGTTAATGTCAAATAGATCAAAAGTCATGACTCTTGCCAACTGTTTTTACATTGATTATCTATGCTTTTTTTATACTATGGCACATTGTTTCATTTATATATACTTGAATAGTTGAACAGTAGAATAATCTAAAAACATATTCCAAAATTCCTGCTGCTGATTCGTATGCATTTTAAACCACAACCAATCTTTTACAGTTATACTTTATTTCAAATATGACATTGATTTTCATTTTGGTTTTCATGAAAACACTGGAATAACTCCATTTATCATATTTATAATATTAAAATAAACATTTTTGTTTAGGTATGAGCATTTTGCTACCCAATGGTATTGAGAAAATAAGAATTTCATTTATAGGCAATTACAGCTTTTATTTTCAATAAATTTGATATTTTGTATGATTCTTAATTTGGATTTTGTCTGCTTATTCTCAATGTAAGATGAAAATATCAAAATAGTTTTAACTTGATACAATGTCTCGGTTAATGGCATGTTCACATGCATTGAACTTCCACAACACATCTAGGATAGCTCCTTGGCCTAATTTTAGGGTGAAAGCAAATGAGCAAGTCATCTGCTCCATGTCACAGAGTGTGGGGCCACTTTCCACTCTCACTGTAAACCAATGCCAAGCAGTCACTGCTTCAGCCATAGGTGGAGCAGCTACATTAAATTACATAATAAATCACTGAAAATGTACTCCCTAACAGATTCAGTGGTTTCTTTTGACGCACAACCGAAGATCACATATCACAGAGCTGCTTTTAAGTTTTTCATAATGTATTGATATGTTTTCTAAACTACCTTACTATAAAACATTAAGACAATAATTCGCTTTTAGACTGGACTATTCATAAATGATACTCATGAAACACTCATGGACCTTTCCAGGCTCATTTATGCAATAATTTAGATAATACCTAATTATATATAAAGGTTTTGAATCTCTGGGTTCATAATAATTTTTTAGAAAGCATAAAAGTAAGAATCTATTATAAAAAAAAGGAATCCATGGCACTGCTTACGGTACAAAAGAAGAATACGGGTATATATTGATATAATAATAAATTACACTAAATTTTGCTATATTTGAGCTTGGAATAAGTTTAAAAACAAGCCATTAGGGAAGAACAAGTGATTTTATTCTCCCAAAACAGGTTTTAGTATAAGCAATTGCTTAATCTTATTTTAGGGATGTGTAGATATTTGACTCCCAATGAAATCCAGTGGACTTAGGAACATTTTTAAAGATAAAATACTGAGCAAAATCAATTATTTTGTGTATGTATATAACACATAATCTTTTTGCAATAGTGCAAATGTAGGCCACCTGTAAAAGCTAGAGTGACACGAAGAACCATTTGAGAGGAGGTCGTCCTTTTAAGGCCCTGGTAGGCTGGGCAGTTTGGAACATTTCCAAGATCCAAGTTCAAAAGAGGAAAGGGCAAGAATAGCAAAGCAGTAAAATCATGTCCAGCATAATTGCTTCTTAGCAACCACCTGGTGAAAAAAGTAATCGTCGTACATGTAAAAATATATGCTCTGTGATAATATGTGCATTTGTAAGCATGTGCTTAAAAAATATAACTTACCAAGAGATGACTGTAACAGAAGACAGTTGAAGACACTTCAGACGAGGTCCCCTGTAAATATAAACATTATTTATTTTACATGTCCTTTACAATAAGCAACTGATTTTTAATAAAGACGTAATATATGGTGACAAGGAAACCAATATCAGTATTATTAATCTCAGATTTATAGTGCTATATTACAGTGCCTATTGCAAAAACCTATCAAGTTAGCCTGAAACAAAGTGCTGAAGCATTTTCCCAAAGGACAGACATGGCATGCACTTCCACACTAGGCATTCATTTAATAATAGCCAGAAGACAAAAATATCAAATTTCAAGCCGATTTTTTCTGGTTTTATACCTGTTCGTCTGCTGTTCAGGTGTGTCCGGCGGCTGCCTGCTTGTCCCAGCTTGGACTGTCAGAACTGGAGACTCATGTTGAGTTCAACTATCTCCCCTTCCTTCAAATGGAAAGCACAGGCTCCATAGCGGTCCAAAAATAAAACCCTGAGTCCGTTACTCAGAATGCATGGCGAGTGGTGACGGTGTAGAGGGAACCGTCAGCGAAGCAGGGGGGATCCAGGTCACCTTAGATATCATCAAGTGTCCCCCCTCCCCCATGACACCAGATGCACACCCTCATTTACACAATCTATAAGCACAGTGCCCCCTACAGTTAAGAAGGAGTAGTTGGTTCTTTAGGAGCTATATTGTGGGCCAAATCTGTGCAGTAGTCCACTATGAATTGTCTTTGCAAGACTTTTATTCAGAAACGCCAAACACAACGTTAAACAAGAAATTAAAGTGATTTTTCTTTTTTCATCTTGATTGCCAATGTTGCAGCTGAACTTTGAGTAGTTGTTGTGTAAAGGAACAGTAAGTGTGAATAAACTTAGTTTAAAATTTAATTCTGTGAACTAACTTAATATTTATGGAAGCCTCTGACAAGGAGTAACAATTGGAATAAAAAGCCATCTGATTTGATTTCACTAAAGAGCTCAAAGTGTTACATTACAATCATCAATCTTCCAGGCATATATGATGAAGCTGATATTTATACTTTTCACATTATAAAAGAGAAGAGCATGAAACTCAAATTAATGGTACATGAGCACAATGTAACTGGTGAATTCATTAATCTGTTGTGTGTAAATTTATGTAAAAGGTTTCACCACTCCCTGATTTATGTAATGTATTATTTCAAATATACTATTTGATGTAATCAATGATTATATATGCATTGTTGCTGACAGTAGAGTCACTGAAATTTGTACTTGAATGAATGTGCATTAACAATGTAAAATAAAGTTTAGAGTTACTAACTCGCATCTAATTATTTAATGACATTCAAATTTAGTTGTAGAAATGTATTGCTATATTAGTGACCTCTAGACATTTACACTGAAAAAAATGAAAAAGTGTCTGTAGGAAACACTTACACCAGCTGGAGTAAGTTGGAGTAGAACTCATATCATTTCACAGTTTCATATCGCTGAGGACTTCTTAACACAACATATGCAGACTTGGGAGCGAGCCATGGGGAACACCCCAAAACTCTGTTTGAAGAATCTATCCATTATTTTGAAAATAACACCAAAAGGCAAGCTGATCACACTCACATGCATCCCATTCAGAAAATGTGCTAATTGTGCTTATGTAGTACCACAGTAAATATAGCAACAGCGTCTCGGCCCACTCCTCCAAACTTATGCCTCTGTTACATTTCCTCAAACCCTCGTCCATCTCCTTATTCAGTGCCTGGGCCAAGATCTGGACCTTCCCACTACAGAATCTCCACCAATGGGATATTTTCACAGATCAAGTGTCACTATAACAGAAAGACTTTTTCATGCCTGCACGTTTGCTGAACTTTACAACCAGTCTCTGCCAGCAGGGAATTCACTTCTTTCATCTTTTCTGAGGTAAGAGTGCAAGAGGGCACAAGTGCAGCGGGTGAGGAAATAGTGAGAGTGGTAAATATTGTGTGTAGTTTTGTGTGAGTTTAAGACCATGGTGTGACCATGGATGTATGAACGCAGTTTTTACACAAACTTAGGGTTCATATAGTCTAATGCATTTAGTTGCATCAAAAGCTTGGTCAATTATTGACTCCTCAAATGTAACATATATAATACAGTTACATTCACATTTATGTTGTGTGAATGACAATGTATTCAGCCTATATTATCTATATTTACTATGTCCAAATATAGAAAAAAAAAAAAAAACTTGAGCTGGAACTTGGAAACTGGATCCTGAAAAATGTTTGGGCCTATTAAGTGCAGCTGTCTTGTCAAAGTCCAATTCTTTTTGACTTGAGATGTCTAGGGATTGCTTACATATATTTCCTGCCTGTTATTCAGAAGTTAACAATTAATTGTTTTTCTATTTTAATTAACCCTTTAATTATTTATGATTGTGTAGTATTTAGTATCAGAGCCTTGCAATATATACATAAATATTACATATAAAATTGTGAAACAACATTTTATCCACTAAAGATGTTCTAAAGGAAAGTGTCTGTCTTTTGATTAATTCAATGTTCCTGACAAGACCATTTCCCAAATTGGAAAACAGACTTCCATATGAGCAAGGGCACTTCTCATTTTTCATGTGTCAGCCAGTTCATAGGTCAGCTAATAATACTATTCAGTCAATGCTTGGCCAAAATTACTTCAAACATCTTGTGAGAAACTGAAAAAAGTGAAAAAACATAGCAGACTACTATAAACCAAAACTGAATTGTTGCATTAAAATGTAATACCTATTCTGGTATATGTCAACATAAGTATTTGTCATCACTAACAATCTTGATATATTAATTAGGCAAAAAGCCCATTAGTTCAGCATGAAGGGGTCAGCAGGGGAAAGGGAAGAGATAGTTTCATGACAGTTTTATGAATCACTATATATGTGTTCATTAGACTCTTTGCAGTCTTGCCTTTGAAAATCTGATTTGTGCGTCATTCTTTCATTTTCTTTTAGTCTCAAAGTCCACTATCACCATGTCAGACACAGAGGAAGTGTAAGTATCATAAAGTTTGTCATTTCGTAGTCCAACTGAACTTTAATCATGCTTTTCTCTGCATATTGAACTGAATTTGTGTGACGTACACTGACCGAGTATAATCAGATTTCTGTTTATTACTTGTTTTTTACAGCGAGCATTTTGAGGGTGAGTACAGGTTTTCAATGTTTTATTTTTTTATTTTTTATTCTAAACAATATAAATATTTGGGCTGTATACATTCATCATTTCGCCCTACTGTATGTTCATTGTTCTTTGAAGAAAACAATGAAAGTAGGCAATCACAACGAGTTATTGTGTAGACTTTAATGTAATAACCGTGCAATCCGTGATACTGCTGCACTGGTGATAAAATAATTTCTAAAATTATTATTGTATGAATGCATCTGTTAGTAAAAAGTTATATTGCTGTATATGCCTACAAGCAGTACAACATCCTGTTCTCCATTCTCCCTCTGAAATTTTATTTTTACATTCTATTTTATCAATTTTATTACACAATACGGTATATAAAATGTTTTTTTTTTTTTTACTTATACTGAATTTGTAGCGGATACATCAAAAATGTGATGAATATTATTTTACGAGCATAAAGTATAGAAAAATAAATGTGCAAATAGATTTATGTGAAATAAATGTATAAATAAATACAATAAAAAGGCAGGTATTTCTTTTTAAAAATGTTTCTGTTGGCGAAAAATGCCGTTGTTGGCAGACTCTGTCCCTTATTATTACAGTTGCTAATAGCATCTATTCTGTTCTTGCTTTCTGTTCTTGTTTAATGCTTGCTGTCATTGAAGGGGAAGGTATGTTGATTACAGATGTATTCCACTTTATTTTGTTGAAGGGACAGCTGTGTCTCCTCCCAGTGGACAACATATATAACGCTGTCCCTTCTAGTCTAGTCTAGCTAATTGGAGCAAGATTGCCTATAATCCAAAAATATACACAAGCTAACCATATTCTAAATCTGGGCAATAATCAGACTAGGCTAAGTAATGAGTTTCAAATAATAACAACCGTGCAGTGATCTGTTGTTTGAGTTTGCTTTGCATGGCTCGTACTGAAAGCTAAACCATTCATTTCAAAGACAAGCTAATATTTTAAATGTCAGAAGAAAACATACACCATGACAGGGACATGAGAGGGGGAGAAATTAAGTATATGTTAAGCCTTTAATGGTCAACTTTCAATATTTTAATGTTTTAACACAAATTAAATGTTTAAAAATATTATAATAATTTTATATCTTATTTAATTAGTTTTACATTTCTAGAATGCATATTCATTATATTTTATTTAAAATATTATTTATTATTTTTAATAAATGATCTACATTATAATTCAATTTTTTTTTCGTTATATATAAAAATCCAGTACATTTTAACTATTTAATTTAATTTCAAAATGAAAGAAGGATATATTTATTTTTATCTTAGTATATCTACCAAATAATAATAAATTTTCATTCCTTCTAAAAAATACTAATTCTGTGGCAGTGCTATGCCGATGTTTGAATACTGCTGCGTATCGTTACATGTGTGGATCTCCCAATAACACAATTAACATGTACTTGTCTCCTCTTACTCCTAATACAGAAGAGAAGCCAAAGTTCAAGTAAGTAGCCGGAATTTGCGCATTACAGCAAACTATTTGAAAAGATTTCCAGACTCATTTGAATTCTTTAACTACAGGCCTTCGGCACCTAAGATCCCAGATGGTGAGAAAGTGGACTTTGATGTAAGAGTTCATGTATCCTTGGGAGTATATAAATTACAAATATCCATGTATGTATTTGTCACTGTGCTGACAACTTTGTTTCTCGCGTGTCTCAACGCAGGACATTCAGAAGAAACGTCACAACAAGGATACTCTTGAGCTGCAGGGCCTCATCGATACTCACTTCGAGCAGAGGAAGAAGGAGGAGCAGGAACTGATCGCCCTCAAGGAGAGAATGGTAAGGAAATAAGATTTTAGCCTAACCTATTCTTCTTCAAAAGAAGTCGTAAATGAAAACGTGTTTTCTGTCTCCAAACAGGAGAAGCGCAGAGCTGAGAGGGCCGAGCAGCAGAGGATCCGAACTGAAAAGGATAAGGAGCGCCAGGCCAGACGTGAGGTGTGTATCACCGACCCTGCGGATGTAGAAGTTCATTCATTTCCAAAAAATAAAAAACAAATGTTCATTGACGACTCTTTCCCCAATAATGTACTCAAGATGACCCTTTAACACAAACTTTGCCTTTTTTAACATGGGAGACTAAGATGTAGTTTAAAAATAAAAATTAAAAAATTTAAAAAATCTATATTCTCTTAATAAAAAATAAATAAATAAAATAAAATAAAAAGAGAAGAGAAGAAAAGTCATTTTTAAAAGCCCTCCATATGTTTTTATACTTGGGGTTGCCAAATGTCAACAATTAGAGCTTGTTTCTTAAAAGAACACATTTCTTCTGTGTGTTTTACTTTATCTTAGCAACCTGGCAACCATGAGTACACACACACACACACACACACACACACACACACACACACACACACACACACACACACACACATATATATATATATATATATATATATATATATATATATATAAACAACCTGGGAACCATAAGAAGACAGAAAAATATTATTATTATTATTATTATTAATACATAAATGTTGTTGTTTTAATAGACAAAAAAAGACAATTTGGAATTAACTGAATTAATATTAGGAATTTCACCATTTTAGCATCTGGAAGAAGCTTTTGAGCTTTACCATATGTCATAATGTACAGTGTGTTAACTTATCTAGTTTCCTGATTTATTAAAGTATCATATTAGTAAATAAGTTTAATTCTGAAATGATTTGGCAACCAAAATTTGAAGGGGAAAAAAAAATCAGGATAAGTTGAGCACTATGATGAAACTAAACAACAGCTGGCAAAATCTAGAAAGTGTCCATCTTCTGTGAAAACCCTGACTCTGACGACTCCTTCAGGAGGAGAGGCGAAGGAAAGAGGAGGAGGATGCCAAGAAGAAGGCAGAGGAGGACGCAAAGAAGAAGTCAGCTCTGTCTGGTATGGGCTCCAACTACAGCAGCCATCTGCAGAAGGTCAGCTCCACTTCAAAACATTTAAAATCAGTGAAAGAGCACGGCTTGAAACAACTGTGACTGAAACCCCGCATTCTGTTGTCCTTCAGGCCGACGCCAAGAAAGGTGGCAAGAAACAAACAGAGAGAGAGAAGAAGAAAAAGATCCTGGCTGACAGACGCAAACCACTCAACGTCGACCATCTCAACGAGGACAAACTGAGGTGAGTTACACCCCAAACAGTTGAAGTGGCCATGCAAACAGTCCAGTCTTGCTCACTTCTGTCTCGTGGACTTCAGGGACAAAGCACTGGAGCTGTTTGAATGGATTAAGACCCTGGAGGCTGAGAAGTTTGAGCACATGGAGAGGCTGAAGAGACAGAAGTATGAGGTGAGAGAACGAATAGTGGATAGTGACAAGAGGACAAGACACATTTACGCACCTGTGCATGCCGCTGTCCCAACCAGTATCTGATTCTTTGAGGTTCGTTTAGAGATCACTGATAAATCTCTGATGTTCTCCAGGTCACTACACTGCGCAGGAGAGTGGAGGAGCTCAGCAAATTGTAAGTCGCAGGTTTCATGAATGTTATGGCACCCCCTGCTGTGCATGGCCTTCATGTGGCTGCTTGACAACTGTGTTGTGTTGGTGAAAACTTAATAAGCAAGAACACTGCACTCACTTTCTGAGAACAGTAATAGAGACAGATTCCAGGAAGTTCCATGGAGAATCCCAGACAGCAAGCAGTTTCGGCCCAGAACCGGCCCACATCTGGCCCGCTTAAAATCCAAAAGTGGGCCAAATGTGGGCCAGATCTGGGCCGAAACTTCTTGCTGTCTGGGAACCTTCCAAAAATGTTAAGGATTTAATTACATTTGTTATTAACTTATCAACATGCAGTTCAAAACCAGTGAATATGACAGAAAATAACGTGTTTTAGTTGACTTCAATAAAAGTCTAATTTGCTCACCTGTTATCTTCGAATTCCTGTATTGCAGCAGCAAGAAGGGCGCCGCCGCTCGTCGCAGAAAGTAAGTGCGTCGTCCTGCAGGCCAAGACCACCACAATGATGAAGGACAAGATACACCCCTCGATCTGTGCGGACCACACAGGGCTCCGTAGTTGTTGATCAACCAACTCTTTCTCGTCTTGGACTGTTTGGCTATTTAGTTCCCTTTTTATGTCATGTAAATAAAGTGTGACTTAAAGCCTTTGTCAGTAGCTACTTGTCATTGAAACGTCAATAAAATAGTTGTTTTTAGATATTGCAAGACCGTTTTTGTTTAAAAGTTCACTAGTGGATAAACATGTTTCAAGTTCAGGATAAATTAAGCTGTATTGATACTACATCTGAAATAGATGTTTTAGTAGGCCTAGATTACCACTGATAACCGCAAACCGTATTCGCGGTTTTTACTGATTCAGGATAAATACACTGTTCCGCGATATATTAACACCCGTAATCACAAGATTTAATCATGGTAAGTGATGTAACTCGTGAGACAAAATCACATTCTTACCATAGCCTATATTTTGCAAATTGTGTTTCATAATAAAATTCTGTAACGCCGGTAAATTGTAACTTTCGAGTGACAGGCGGAAGGATACAGATTTGCCACTTTAGTGAAATCTCAACCTACCGTGTCACGAGCAATCAGAAGTTCATCCGCCTTCGATGATTCTCCAACAATTTTTTATTTTTTTTGGAAGTAAGAATCAATATAAGCATTTTAACAAATTCGTGAACTCCACATAAATTATTCAAACCATTAATCCGTAGACTGTGTTTTAGCGTTTTGTCAGCCTGGGGAAACTATTAACTATCGAAAATATTTTGTGGTAACCGATAGTAACAGATAGGCTACTGCCTATAAGTTTTTTTTTTTTTTTTTTTTTTTTATAAATGTGGCAGAAAGTTCCTAGATCCGCCACATTAATTTCTTCTTAATGAATTTATGAAATATCTTTACAACCTGCACATTAAACATGCATCTTGCGTGGGTAACCTACAGCAGCATATGATAGATATGATAATGCACAATTTGATGATCAGTTAGATAAAATATAAAACGTTAACATTGTGCAAATATATGTTTGCCGTATGTGACGTTTTATTAAAGATGTGTGAAGGGAAGTACACAAGATGGTGCTGTTGCTAGCCTATATCATGTCTGTCTTCTAATAGAGCTCCTTTTTTTAAAGCAAAAATAAAATAATACAATAAATAAAATACAAATAAAATGATCTTCCCTGGAATATTCGATGCTAAATAATAGCCTATAATAGCATATCTAAAAAAATAAATAAATAAACAAAAATTAAAAAAGATAGTAGGCTATAACTCGTGTTTTCATTAACATCACCGAACATTTTCCTGTAGATTTAATTGAACTAAATCATTCGATATTTGGATGCATTCATATTGTAGCCTACATGAATGAAAGTTTATAGATTATGGATCAAAATGTTATCGAATCGCCATAATGTGTAGCGTTTTACTTCATTTCATAAACGGCTATTTGCTTTTAGCTATTTCGATTGAGATGGTCCACTAGACTAGAACCAAATAATTTGGGGAAGCTTCGAGAAAAACATTGTTTCATCAACTGTAAGCTGCCAGAGTTCGTTGGCAATGGACAAAATGTAAACACCTAAAATATTATTTCATAAACTAATTTGGTAATTTGTTTTGAAAACTTTGTGTTGAACGAGTTTTACCATGATTAAATTTTAAGAACAACGACCTTGACTTTCATCATTGTTTTCAGTCCCGCTAAAACCGTTTCGTCTTCGATTAATATTCCATTGTGTCATTATTTAGGCCAATTCATGGAACAGCTAAATCAAAACATTCGAGTATAAATATTCACATATTTTTTTATTAATCCGACATTCACTCGTTTAAGAAGTATAAATATAAAGTTTAACACAAGACACAACAAGCAAGTGTTTCAAACAGGCATCATTAAATACAATAATATGTTTGTTCGTTTCCATCGCTTTAACAAAACACATCTTATTTACACATGTACAAAAGTGGTCCTACTTTTCCTATCTGGATTACGACTCTCTCGTAAACAATTAGGAAATAAAAGCTGACGGTGACAGAAAATATATTCACAAAGGGGGGAAAGAAAATATGGTCACATTTTCACGTGGATGCGATAATATAAATAAGCGTAGTTAAGAAACTCACTTCTGCGGATCTGCTGAGCCCTTTTCAGAATGGAATTCGTTTTCCACAGCATAGAAAGAAAGAAAGAAAGAAAGAAAGAAAGAAAGAAAGAACATTCGTTCCTATAGTTCCCAGCTGTGGATCGAAATAGTCTTTCTTTTGTCGTTCAGATCGGATTTCCTGCTGAATGTTTCCCAATAGTCTTTTTCAATTCGTTTTGGAGTGCAGTGGATCTTTAAAGCACTTGATAGACGGGGTCCTGAGCCTGCTGTTGAGGGCAGTTGGTCGGGGACGGTGCGGGGGCCCCGGTCTCACTCAGGACAGACCCCTCCTGCGGAGAACACGGGCTCCCCTCGTGCCCCTCCGGTACCGACAGCACGGGGCACGCGGGGGTCTCTGTGGAGATGCGCTCCACGATGCTGGACAGACAATCCAAACTCGACACCACCGAGCTTTTAGTATTCCGTGCGTCAGCTGGAAAATATTTTTAATACAATTTTAGATTTAAGATTTATTTGAAATATTTCATTTGAACTCAATTGCGATTTGAACTTTAACGCCCATATCTGTAGAGCTGTGTAAGATCGTTCGAGCTGTGACTCAGTGTTTGTTTGTTTATTTAGAGCAATGACGCGTGGCCATACCGTTTGGAGCATCGCTGAAGTAAGAGCTGTCATATCTGCTCCGTCTTCTCGACTGACATGTAGGACCCATGAAATCCATCTGGAAAATACAAGAAGAAAATTCGTTAAAGGACGCGCATTTAAAGCACAGCCTAATTTACAAATAACTATTAAAATCATATTAATGCTTAATATTGTTCAGCTTAATTTTTTGATGTGACATTATCATTCTACAAAGATAGAATAGGCCTACTTCAAAGTTATAATCCGGTGGTCTATAATAATAATTCTTATTTACCCAAATAAACCAAGTTTTAACGTATAAAACCTTTTGAAACCAAGTAAAGCGTTATTAAATTTAAATTAAATTTAAATTAAATTAATGCATTTAGCAGACGCTTTTATCCAAAGCGACCTACAGTGCATTCAGGCCATCAATTTTTACATATCATGTGTTCCCGGGGAATCGAACCCACAACCTTGAGTTATTGAATGAACGAACGAATGAATGAACGAGAAAATAAATATAAACTAAATCAAGTAATATAGTTACGATATTAATCTCTAGCTAGAGTAGCTGTAGGTCTATAGAATGAGCCTCTCTCTCACCATGCCGTCCGAGCAGTTGGATCTCGGGCTGGACGCGTCGGAGTCTCCGCTGTAATGTTCCAGGACGGGGTAGTAGTTTTCCTCTTGTCCTCTGAGCAGCGCCTGCAGAGACTCGATGTAACTGATGGCGTTTCTCAGGATCTCCACTTTGGGCAGCCTCTGGTTGGGGTTGGTGGACGTGCATCTCTTGAGGGTCTCGAAGGCGTCGTTGACTTTGCTCAGTCTTCTCCTCTCCCTCATGGTGGCGGCTTTGCGGCGGTCCGCGTTGGTGGTTTTTCTCTTGCAGGCTTTGCATGCCCACAGCAGGCACCTGCCGGCCTGGTGATGCCCGCTGGGCGCCCTCACGTGCTCGTCCTCGAGGTGATGCTCGTCGGGCTTCAGCAGGCTCACGTGGACGAGCCTCGGGTCCAGGTCTTCAAAGAAGTGCATGTCATTAGTGTTGAAGCAAGGGTCGTCGTAGAAATCATCAGCTGACGGGATGGGGAAAGGAATATCCGACAACTCCATCTTTATGTGTTAAGGTAAAACTAATAAATGTATAGGCATATACTTGAATGCTTCCAAAGTGGTTTTTGAGGATTTAGGAATATTAAGACAAATTCCTTCCGATCCTGAAACAACGTGTTGCTCGAGACAACCTTTAAAAATCTCAGATCCTACAAAGGTTACTTTGCTTGTACCCCTCAGGTACTTGTTGCTGGTGAGAGAGCAGGGCCTGTTTATATACAGCCCAGCCGGTCAAGGGCGTGTCCTGCAGAAGACAGATGGACCAATGAACGTGCGCTTAGAAAGAGGGCGTGGTTTTGAAGGCCTGGCACTTCAGCTAATGACGGGGCCATAAAAATGTTAAAATGATGAATTCATTTATAAATAATGCTAAAAGTTGCTTTACTGCGTCGTTTCGCATGTGTATTGAGTTGAAATCACATTGATTTGTTTATTTGTCCTCAAGTCACAGATCTTAGCTTACAATTTTCCTGAATTTTCCCAGGAAACATTCGAGGCAGAACTTCCCTTTTATCTTTTCTAAGGGAATCGTTCAACCATCATTTGTCACTTAGTAAATATATAAGTTTGTAGCCTACTATTGCATTAGATAAGATGACAAACAATCAGTAATAACTGAACAGAATAGAACAAAAAATGAAGCTGTTAACATATTGGGTTTTCAGTGCTCCATGTATAGCCTAAAGATGTATCTCCATAGTATGCTTATTCAAAAAACGAGTGATAAATAACTCAAAATATTGTTAAAATACATCGAAATACATGCACATGTGTATAGCAGTTAAGGCTTAAATATAGGCCTACTGAAAGTTATGGATCCTTACCTGTGTTTAATAATAATAATAATAATAATAATAATAATAATAATAATAATAATAATAATAATAAACTAGGCCTACCCTGAATCGTTTTTGGTTTGGATCAATTGTTTAATGAAACACTGTAGCACATCTACACTCCTGTATTAATACACTTATATAGTAAACATGCTTTAAAAAATAAAATAAAACACACACACACGCACAAACACCAGCACAATAGATTACAGATGCTTTTTTCCAATGTGCACTTTATTTTTATTATTAAATTTTTTTTTATCTACAAGGTAAAGCTAATTCATTTCATGATCTGTTTATGATGTTGCCAAGTTTACTTTGCGTTTCTTACAATAGCTGCCAGACGTACAACAGTACAACAATAGAGGGCGTTAAAGAGCCAGATGAGAGTTAAAAACTACTTTTGCTTGAAAACCCCCAAGTGTGTGTGTGTTATACAGAGAGAGAGAGAGAGAGAGAGCGTTTTTGTGACATATCAGGACACAGATTTGTATAATGACAAGGGTATGACATAGGTATTACAAGGAGAAGGTGACTTTTCAGGACATTGCCCCATATCCCCACTTTCAAAACACATATAAATCACTCAGAATGGAGTGTACTAAAAAATCTGCAATAGCACAAAGTTTCCTGTTAGGGCTAGGGTTATGTGTAGAGCCATAGAATATACAGTTTGTACAGTATAAAACCATTACACCTATGGAATGTCCCCACTTTTCACAAAAACAAACCTGCATGTGTGTGTGTGTGTGTGTGTGTGTGTGTGAGAGAGAGAGAGAGAGAGAGAGAGAGAGAGTTCCTCTGTCTCTCCTATGAGTAAGTTTCACCTGAATACAGTCCGCTGGAGTTAAAATCCTATTGTAAACTGTGTTAACATATATCCTTAGATTTTGTTAAAAATGTTTTATGTTAAACTCATTTGTCACAAAACCAGACTACTGTATGACACAATCATATTTTACTGTAATATATATGCATATATATGTTGTGTTTATTAAAAACAGTGCAGGACAACATTCACAGGGTAAAATATTCTAAAATAAACGAAAATATTTAATTTTTAAAAAAAATACAGATGACATTTTCACTTGAAATAATGCTTACCAAACAAAGACTACTTAAAAAAGAAAAAAAGAAATCCAAATAAACTTCTCACACACAGGATTAACAGAGCAATGCAGTGTTCCATATATATTTGTGAAGCACTACAAAATAATAAAAATGATCAAATAAAATGAGAAAGAGAGAGAGAATACACTGATTTTACTGGAATGACATTAAAATACCTCCAACTGGAGAGACATACAAAACTGGCATTATGGTGAGTGCATTTACGCACTTTAGTTTTTGGACGAATATGTAATCTGTCTCAGACAGGTGTAATATATAATCTTATTAAGAGCCAAAGACACACACAAAAGAAAATCAGGTGTTGGGTTTACTTTGAAACATTATTAGGCTAGTCAGTTTCACAAATAATCACAAAGAAATGGCAAGTAACATTGAATTATACACTAAATTATTAAGTTGAAATGAAATAAGGTGAAATATTAAGATGAAATAGGCTATTCTTGTAGTTTTTTTTTACTTTACTACTTTGAATAATCACTTTTTGCAGTGCGACCATCCTAAATGATTAACAAAGAGGAAGTCTAAGCGGTCTCTTGCAGCCGGTCGATGAGGTACTCCGCTGCAGCCCACTCTGCGAGCGCTGGTCAAGAGGTCACCGACGAGTTTGACCTTTGGGACGAGGGGCTGAATGAACTGACTCTTGACTACGCAGCTCCAGCATGACGCTCATCTCCTCCTTCCACTGGGTAAGCATGACATCCAGAGCTGGGAGGACGGCACACACCTCTCCAGTGCCTGGCCTCTGTAGGTGTTACATATTGTAGGTTAGAGATAAAAGGAATGGGTTCTGGGTGCTGATTGGTGAATGCAGCGTTCCAGCACCCTTCCGAAACCTAATAGTGCTTCAGTCTCTTGGACTTCACAGACGCTTGTGAGGAAGTCTGTGTCAAGTGTGCCATTTGGGCCGGGGCTGATGTAGCTTGGCCTTGAGTGCTATTGTTAGGTATTCATCATGGTAAAATCACTGCAGGTCACAATTGGGCCAGAGAAAAATAAAAGTGGCTATGATAAAAAAAAAAAAATACAAATAATTAATAAATTAAAACTTTTACACAAAGTAATTTGAAATGTACCATTGGTTTTTATGTTGGTTTCATATGGTTTTAAAAAACCATAACGCTTTAAAGAAAAGTTTCACTTGAATCACTATAAGAATGTCATGCGGTGTTACCATCAAGTGAATAGTAACATTTTCCTGACACTTTGGAAACATGTGAGTGGGCTTAATCATTATGTTTAGTACATTTTTAAATATAGATTTTTTTTTAAGGTTAAAAGGTTTTACAAATATCATTGATTACTTATTCAAAATACGTTTTTTGAGAGTTGCACCACATGACATTCCACAAATCGGAAAAAATATGTAATATAAAGATTTTTTTTCAATACTACTACTACTATTACTACTACTACTACTAATAATAATAATAAATATTTAATTAAACAATATTTCCTAATAAAATATTATGCCAAAATACGTAAAAAATATATTTTTATTTTATTTTATTTTTTAAGAATTTAAGTCTTTTAATCGCGTCTTTCTTCATAATATAACAGGACAGCACTATGTAGCACTATGTTGCAAAAGATATCAAACTTTAATTCAGAAATTTAAAAACTGGCTCATAATTAAAAATAGGTTAATGCTTTTATTCTGTAAGGGCGTATTAAACCGATTAAAGGTGACCATAAAAACATTAATAATGTTACAGAAGACTTGTGAGTAAAATAAAAGCGGTTCTTTTGAACTTTCAGTTCATGTCCGAATTTTTCACAAAAACATTAAGCAGTTTTCAAAACTAATCTTAATAAGCAATTTCAGCATAATCGGCATTTCATAATGATTTCTGAAGGATCATGTGACACTGAAGACTGAGTAAAGCTTCAGCTTTGTTCACAGGAACAAATAACAATATATTCAGATAGGAAACAGTTATTGTAAATTGCAATAATATTTCACAAATATTTACTGTATATGCAGTCTTAGTGAACATAAATAACAAATCTGTATCTTTGAATAAATAATCATTGAAATAATGTAAATAACTCTTCTATGCTGTAAAAATGCAGCAAATTAAACCACTCATAAACCATCTCCACGGATCAGTCCATGTATGGGTCAACTTTCACCCAGCACGGATGAGCGGATAACAAGGTGTTCAAAATCGCTGCTGATGGACGCTCACCAGTCCCAGCCCGGATCGATTTTACACGAATCATAAAATCGGGGAAGGCTGGAAAGTAAAAAAAAAAATAGAGAGAAGAGAAAGAAGAAGAGAGGACTCTAAAGTGACAGCAGTGCGAGTGCCACAGAATCCAGCTGGACCTACAATTAATGCACTGTCCTTCCGCCTTCACATTAATCTCAGCACTTTTCCGGAACTCGGGGGAAACGTATACCCTAACAGGCATTAAAGGGGAGATCTCTGCTAAACCCCCCGCTGGTTTACCCCCATTGCTCTCGTTCCCTCCCTTCAGAGCTGCTGCTGCCCCATACAGACAAGAGTATGAAGACAAAATAGGCACTTTGAGTAAACGTGAGTTTAAACGAATGAGATATACCTTCTTTGTTCCATATCTAGGCGCTATTTCTTTTAAGAAGAAATAGAGGGCACTTGGGACAAGTCTTGTGCTGGTTAACTGGTTAGACGGGTGAGTTAGCTGGATGTTCTTCCTGCAGTATTTTCCTCCGCTCTAGCTCCTTCACTGACTCCTGCTGAAAGTACACAGACACTCTGGGAAGAGTCAGATCACTCTGCTCAAAGACTCTGGCCTGAAACAGAACAGAACAAAACCAAGTCCAAAATGACTTCGCTAACCACAGTTTCCTGTAATGTTTCCTGCAAGAGAAGAAACTGGTATTTTTGTTTTGTTTATAAGATTGTTTTTATTATTTATTATTTATATTAAACATAATAATGATAATAATAATAATCATCATCATCATATTAGCCCCTTCTATTTCAGCCTTCACTAAATGCATATCATTTTATTATTATTATTTTAATTTATAAATAAACACTAAATCTGTTACTTTCACACTGAAATTTGGCAAAAGAAGTGGTAAGATACTTTATCATTGATAATAATATATATTTTTAAAAAGTGTCAGGTCATGTGACAAGAAGACATTTTGATGCCATGTGAACAGAAGTAACAGTGAGGACCACTTTAGACCCCCTCGACTGTGTTGAGATCAGGAAGTCTTTGATATTCATGATTTGTTATCTTTGTAACAACAACAACAACAAAAAGTAAATGTTAATACATACAAAAAAAAAAAACATAGCCTAAAGTGTTTAGTAAAGTGTAAAGTGTTTTAGTTGGCCAACTTTGGATATAACTCAATTCAACTTGAATTCAAATTTGACATTTCTAAGTATTTTTTCTAAAAGTACATTTTTTTAAGATTCCTTACAGTATGTTTATCATCTCAGACATATTTTGTTGTTCTTTTACCCTGTGAAGTTTTAATAAAACAGCGATCCAGTGTTTTTATGGGCTAGAGGGCGTCTTTGGATGGCTCAGGTTGGGTGGGGGTTAATACAGAAAGCTGACAAAAATCTGATAAACCTTTGGCATACATCTCTATAAATATAGATCTTTATAAAACAGTGTGGCAAATAAAAGCAGTCAACTGATGATTTGGGGAGCGTGATATTTTACAGTAAAGCTCTTACCAGCGCTTCAGTCTGTAAGAGACCTCCAGAAGCAAAGTGGAAACCCCACACAGACTTTCCTCCACCACAGTCGGGAAGTTTTGCCCTCGCTAGACTCCCAGCAGAAGATATTTGAGTTTTACAGAGGGGAAGGCAAGTTTTTTATTCGTTTTACTCTCGGTTCCGACATGTTTGCTGTAACGGACATCAATAGTCTGTCCTCGGTGATTTCACGTGTTTCGTAGGAGATGTCCTCACATGACTCCGTATGTCGTATTTCCGTATTGTGAAGAAATCAATGAACTAATGATGAAACCAAGGGGCAAGGAACTCGACCGGAAGTTGAAGTCGGGCGGGGGCTGCCATCTTTTAGCAGAACTTCACTTGCGTTAGCATTCCCATTGACTCCCATTCATTTTGGCGTCACTTTGACAGCGAATAACTTTACATCTGAGGCGTTTAAAGACTCTGTTTGTCCATTATTTATTTCTAAAGATACACGACAATGTATAAAGGGCTCCATTACCTTCTATGTTACATTATGGCCCCGTATAAACAGTTTTTGTAAAAAATAGGCTAACGATTGCGTCATAACCACTCGGCTCTCTGTCGCATTACCGTACAGACAGGAGGAGAAGCTCGCAGGCAATTAACTTAATATGGCATACTGGCGTTACATTTTAAAATACTATACAAAATAATTAATCAGATAACTTACTCCTGCTCACTCACGCCAAAGAACTCCCCGCTCAAGCTCGCCGTCTCTGCAAGATTAACGATGGCAGTTTTCACGCACAGCCACTTAGAAGATTTACATCTGGCAGACAGGTTGCTGACGTCGTCAAGCTTCGTTTGAGTCTGCGCGTCAGAAACGGAAGTGCTAAAAAACGCTAAAACTGGGCTTCATTTGTCTCAATTGAGTTCCAATGGGGTCGCTGTGTCCATTTCTTTTACTGTCTATGGATGAAACAGTGATGAAATAAAATTCAAAGTCATGGCTTCAGCAGGAGGACGAGACTTGCAAACGTTTCCCGCTCATTCGGTCAAGTTCATCCGGTATTATGCAAGTGGGGTGTACAATAAAGGTGTACTTAAGTTCAGTTTAAGTGGATCCAAAAAAAACACTCCTCAACATATAGTATACGTTACAATTATAATACATTTTATTTTACGAATTTAATTGTGAATAATATGCAATAAAGTGCCCTAATACACATTCAGTATTTCCATAAGAAGTCCTCTTTTTAAAACTGTATAAAAATCATTTTCTAAGGCTGGTTTAAGATCGTCTCCATTGCCTGGCCAAGCTGATGCTCAGCTGCTCAAAAGTCTCTTAGAAAACCTGCCAAAAGACTAACTATCCATGGTTTTACACTGTGTTTTGGTATTATCTAATTAAAAAAAGAAAAGAAAAGAAAAGAAGTGCTAAATGACTAAATGTATTCTAAAAAGAATATATTCCAGTGACGTTTCATCTGCAGATGTTCACTTCATTAGGTTTGACTGGCTTGTATACTTGATTAATATTAAGTAGACAAGCTGCTTTAAATGCTCAAGCTCTATGATCTGCTCATTATGAAGAATTACAACTTAGTTACTGTTATAGTTATCATCCTTTACTCATTCATCCATTCAAATCATTGGCCATGCATCCAATCATTAAGTTTTTTTTTTTTTTTTTTTTTTTTTGCCACTTTAACTATCTTCTTATTAGTTGGCAATGTCAGATGTATTTTTTCTTCTTCTTCTAAACTGTCTAGAAGCAAGCAAACAGCAGTCTTCTCTGATAACAACAGATGCATTTAAAGAAATTGTCTCTCTTTGGCCATTTAAAAAAAATTAAAATAAAAAATGGACTTGTATGTGAAGTGATTTGCACGAAAGACATATTTGTATAGACAGGCCTGCAGGTCACTATTTAATACTTGTGCAAACACTGGCACATAGAAGTCGGCATTAAGAGTCATGTAGATGTGATAACATGCTCCTTTTCGGTTGTCTTTTGGTCTTCACTGTGCCCCCCGTCCTCTTGCCTGGTGGACCCGTCTCTTGTTTCATCAGTGCGGATGACTGACACGAGGGACTGGGAGATCCCCGGGGGCCTGTTGGGTCTGGATGGAAGAAAGGGGAACACTCAGCGTACGTCCAGCATCGGGTGAGCAGGACCCGCACTCTTGACTTGACCTCTGCACCTCTCAGACACATATACGATGACCTGAGCTGAACTAAAGTGTAACAAATTACACACACTCACTCTGGAGGAACAGGCCCGGATCTGGTTCAATTTCAGTTTGAATTCAGATTTGAGGTTGCGAGCGTGACCCTCATTTCAGGTCACAGCCTGTGGCTCTTGTACATCGTGGTGGGTATGTGCCCTGAGATAACGATGCTGTCATACATTTGGGCGGCTCGCTGTAGACCTCCTTCAAGAATACCACCTGCCTTTTGTCCATGTTTTGTCTTTGTCTGTGAGTTTCTTAGTGCAGCTGTCCAAAAACATTCAAGACTTTCAGTCTTGTTCCTGGTTTTGTTTCTCGTCTCACCTGAAATGTTCTCCAAACATTCTTCAAATGTTGTTTGTGTTGACTACTCTTAATACACTTCTAAATCCAGTCACAACAATGTCTGACTTGATATATATATATATATATATATATATATATATATATATTCTTTGACTTTTTATCATTTGTTGTAGGTTTTATCATGTGTGTGCAGAAATGTAATATATATATATATATATATATATATATATATATATATATATATATATATATATATATATATATATATATAGAGAGAGAGAGAGAGAGATAGAGATAGAGATAGAGAGAGAGAGAGAGAGAGAGAAGGGGGGGGTCTAGTGATATTATATATATATATATATATATATATATATATATATATATATATATATATATATATATATATATATATATATATATATATATATATATATATATATATACACCTCTCTTATTAAAGTTCTTATGGCTTTCTCTTATGGCTTTCTCTTTTCTGCATTAAAAAGAAAAACCGTAATATTGTGAATTATTAATAAAACTGAAATATTTCTATAAAAATATAATATTCTATAAAAAGTAATATTATGAAATGTGATTACCAATTTTGTTTTCTATTTTAAAATGTATTTTATTCCTGTGATAGCAACTTCTGGGAATTTGTACACTTTTTTTTGTTTCATGTATACAAAGTTCAAAATGACACTTTATTTGAAATAGAACAGAAATCAAATAGAACTAGAATGTTAGAATAGAATTGGAACATATATTGAATCTCGTACAAGATGTTAAACGTCTTTAGTACCACCTTTGATCAATTTAAAGTTTTCTTGCTAAATAAAAGTAGCAATTTTGTAAAAAAAAAAAAAATATATATATATATATATATATATATATATATATATATATATATATATATTAAATAAATAAATAAATATTTTTATTATTCTTAATGAGATTATTCGAATCCCATTAGGTATTTCATTATTTATTTATTTCAAGAAGTACCTTTAATAAATACTACCTTCATTTGTAAATACTTATCTTTACAAATGCATGCCAGAAATTGAAGAATTGGTGGTTCACGTTCTTTATGCTATTTTAATATATTTATTTTTAAAGTGATTTACATTTCTTTCTTTTGCTTTTTTAGGTGAAATGTGACCAGTTCTTGATATTTTTTGTGGTTTATGTTTGCTCTTTACTGTGTATTCTCAGTACTTATTTCATATGTTTCCATGTGTAGGCACACAAAATCAGCTCTGATGCATGTTGGTGATGGGACGAGTGCTTCTCACACCTGCTCTGAGCTGTAAAGATGGTGAAGTGCCCTGACGAGACATTTTTACAACAGCCCTCACTCTGTGTTTGGACAGGCCCAGTGCTAGATTACATTTCCAATGGATTACACTATGGACAATGAGTGGACAGAGGCTTCTGCTGGACATGTGGGCTCGACCGTGTTGCAGGATTAAGGGGCCAATAGCCCCAAAAACAGATTTATGAATATGACATTTAGGAGCCAGTCATAGTCGCTGTTTCTCTTCAGCTCTGTATAGGCTTAAAGGGACGAGGTTCTTTATTAAAGACCAGTAGTATTGTCTTTACTTATTAATAGTCTTGGGTGGCTCATGCTGGCTAGACGTCTCCCCCTTCATGTTACCCAAACGCGGCAGAGGCTTAACTGTTTAACCCAAAGAGATCCACACACCCTTAAATGAACGTTTGTGGAGCTAAATTATTTTAAAGCTTCTTTTGTGGGGCTTGGGATGTCAGTTACAGTATCTTCCAGTTGTGATTATTCAGTATTTATTTGTAACCAAGGAAATATGTGTTGTATTTTTATTGTATTATGTGTGTGTGCGTGTGTGTGTGTGTGTGTGTGCATATTTACTATCAATGTAATAATAAATGTTGTTGCTTTGTGAAAACAGTAATACACTATCATTAAAAAAAAATTAAAAAACATTCTTCCATTCAATGAGTATGCATTAAATGTGTCAAAAGTAACAGTAAAGATATTTATATTGTTACAAAAGTTACAATAGTAAATAGTTTATGAACTTTCTATTCATCAAAGAAGCCAAACAAGTCACACTTTCTTAAATATTAGACAGCAAAAACTGTTTTCATCGTTGATGATAATAAGAAGAACCTTTATTAATAACTGAGCAGCTAATCAGCATGTAAGAATGATTTTTGAAAGATCCTGCAACACTGAAGACTGGAGTAATAATGCAAAAAATTCAGCTTTTTATCACAGGTATAAATGACACTTTAACATATATTTATATAGTAAAAAGTTAATTTATTTTATAATAATATTTCACAATTTTCCAGTATTTTTCATCAAATAAAAGGAGCCTTGGTGAGCATAAGAGTCTTCTTTTTAAAACATTAATACTTTTAAAAATCAGATTTTATTCCAAACTTATATATATTTTATGCATAAACATACAGTGTATATTCTTATGCACCAAGCCTTACTTAGCTTGAAAAATACAGCTAGTTTCTACCATCCCACAGTAATTAAGGGATGTCCTCTCCGAAGTATTCCTCTTTAGATGTCTGGAAGGACTGCCCAGTTGGGTCATTACACCAGCTATGTAAATCCGACCCCATTTATCAATTACAGTCTAAACTGTTAAAGGATATTGTCTCATATTTCTAATACATTCTTAAAAAGTCACCCGAGTGTTTTCTTTCAGATTAATGAGGGTGTCTCCTCCTTTATAGTTTACCATCTCATTTGTGGAGCTATTTTTGTGGTTGTTGATCCTGGACATCAGGGAGTGTGTGTGTAAATTCATTCCACATCAGCACTGGAATGTGGCCTTTTGCTTTTAATGCCCGTCTTTCATCGCACGACTCAAAATATAAGAAGTAACTCGCACTCATCTGAGACTTAGGAATTTATTGCAGTGCCTTGGCACTTGTTTTTAACAGAGAAGACGCATTAACACTCTGAAAGCGACGTATATTTATAGGTTTATTTTGTTTAGGGCTGCATTCATAATGTGGAAGTGTGGAAATGCAGATTTGTTGTTACATTATTGGCTTTATTTAAACCTTTCTGGTCCCACTTTATATTAGGTTTCTTGAGAAACTGTATATTTAAAAATAAAATAATGAAAAATTAGGTACAATGTGCCTATTGTGTTCATGTTAAATTGCAAAACACTTCATCTGCATATATATATATATAAAATATATAATCTATATAAACATAGATTAACATTAAGGAAGGCCTCACCTATATCCAGTAACCAAAATATCAATAAAACTATGGCAACTGATTACACGTAATGTGGATTATGTCATCAGATTCCACAAATCAAGCACATTTTAATATACTCATAATCCAACTATAGTTACTTTTTTCTGGATTATATGATAACATATTATTCACACATTAGCAATAAATTAATTCTAATTTACTGAATCTCTATAATGATTTATTTTTACCTTTTAAATTTTTTCCTTTTAAATATGCTTACTGATTATGTATTTTCAGAAAGTATTCAAATTTTGTGGACTATTTATTTATTCATTCATTCATTCATTTATTTAAGTTTTTATTTGTAACTTAAATTTGGTCAATATTTTGTCAATTACGTTAATGAATGATATTAATAATTAATTATTAATATTATTATTAATAATAGTTACTATTAATTGTTTGAACACAAAATATTCATAATTCTTAGACATTTAAGAAGAGGCTGGTATGTATTAATTAAAACGGTTTAATTATCAGGATGCACATTTTTGGTCTTTGATGTTGTTAACTTTCTTTTTTGTAGAAATCTTGTCTACAAAAAGCAAGCAGCTAGCATTCCCTGGAAACCGCCCATAACATTTCAACATCTTGTTTGCTAGCTTTGCATAGTAGCGTACAAATAATACACTCTCTGAAAAAAAGGTACAATAACTGTAACTGGAGCGTTACCCTTTCAAATTGTACTAATATGTATCATTTAGCTACTAATTTATACCTTTAAGCTTCTTATATGCATCCTATTGTGACAAATAAAGTACAAAGGTGTATCATTTGAAAAGGTAGCACGTACCGCCCTGTGACTGTTTTTAATCAGTGTACGCACACCGCGATACATACTGTGTCCATTTTGCACTCAAAACGAACAGACGAACTGTCAGTGCGAGCTATACGAGGGGTCACTCTTCAGGTTGGGCAGCTCTTGACAGAGTATTGGAGGCAGCCTGTAGCTTACAAGCACAGCTGGTAAATACATCAATGGACCTTAGCTTTTATCGGGGCCAGCAGCTGTCTATAAACAATACTCAGTAACGTCACCAGCACAAGTCGACCCAAGCTGGCAGCTCACTAATTGCCATCTAAACAGGGTGGAAAGAAGGGCAAAGAAAAATACAATGGTGGATCATAACACTCGAAAGCTAATCCTTCGGTCGGCATGCGCTTTCATAGCTGGCATTTGACACCGTCCCTAAAGTCATCCCTGTTGGAAAGACTCTGTTATGGGATCCTTTACGGTTGTGTAAGGGGGTTTCGGAGTGTGCGTAACCAACTGGTGGCTGTCGTTTGTAGCACTGGTAAAGGTGTAGTTAAAAGCACTGTGAGTCAGATGCATGCCGTATTGTTGACGATATGGGTTCGAATGAGGGGGTGTCCAGGCGTAGTTGCCCTAGACACAATGATTAGGCTGAAAGCTCTGCGGAATGCTGGGCCCTCATTAAAGAGATAAATATAGAGAAGTGCATTTTGTTGCATGTAATGAAATCCTCCACGTTATGTGCCATGAATGAAGAAATGAGAAATGCTGACGGTAGATCTGCGGGGGAGCTCCGGTCATCAGATGCCTGGTTGTTTTCAGCATTATCTGTTACAACTAGGTAAACACTTTATATAAAACTCCCTGTCACATGAGACACTGCCTTTAATATGTGCAAGAAGTGTACCTTTTGCTTGTTATCTTACCTCTTATCTATTCTTAATTGTTTGATGTGACATGTGGCCCAGGATGGTGACCCATACCTGGAATTAGTGCTCCGCATTTATCCCATACAAAGTGCACACACACAGCAATGAACACACACCTGGAGCAGTGGGCAGCCATTTTATTCGGAGGCGCCCAGGAAGCAGTTACGGGTTCAGTGCCTTGCTCTAGGGCACCTCAATCGTGGTATTGAAGGTGGGAGAAAGCCCTGTACATTCACTCCCCCAAATACAAACCCTGTCGGTACGAGACTCGAACCCGCAAACTTTAAGTTATAAGTCCGACTCTCTAAGCATTAGGCCACAACTTTCCCCAATGTAACAGCATACCACCCTTTAGTGGTAGAGCAAGCAGGTACAAAGATGTACTTCTGATGGTTCTTGCCTAGTGACAAGCTGTTGTACCTCTGAATGTACAATTTTACACTACTTTTTCTGGCAGTTTAGGGTAGTGGTGCTGTTCCAATTTCTGGGCCCCCTGAACAGCGTATTGACTCGGGCCCGCTTGGTGGGTGTCTGCGTCGGGCTCCCTCTCTGATCAGGGCCCTTGAAATCATCCTAACCTTCCAACCTGTTATGATGCACCTCGTTTAGGGTGTTATAGGTGTCTACGTTTTGTACCAAGTTGAAAGATCCCACCTCTTTGAAGATCCAAGTCTCTACAGGGGCTTCCGGACCAGAGGAACCTTTTTATAATTCCCATCATTTCATAAGTACCTTTTTGGCATGTTCGCACTGCAGGAACTAGGAACAGTTTTCATTCTTGGGGAAACTAAATTAGCTTTTAATTCAGAGTAGGGACTAAAACAGTTCTACAGGAACCACCAGTGACGTAAGTGTATGCTGATTATGGAAATTAAGAGTTAAATTTAATAACCAAGAATCACTGGTGTTGGACATCCAAGTTTGCATGTTAGACTTGGATGTTCTCTTGGCTGTAAAGTTGGTTGGAGGCTCCAGCTCTCTGACGTTGAGTAGAAAGTGAGTAATGTCGAAGGTTGTGATGGCATGAGTTGGTCCGGGGAAAATATTTGGGAAGGTAGAGCTCTGGCACTGCTGCTCTGACCACAGGCTCATGTTTCAGGAGATTCTGTGAATAGTGATGATGACGCCTGTACCATATGAAAGTCATCTTGGCCTCATAACTGTTCCATCGACATCGTATTGTTGGGCTGGCTACTTCCTACTCAAAAGTTTAATTATACCTTGCCTATTAGTGACCATATAGGCACTAGCTTAAAATGAGATATGCCTTTTCAAAATTGAGACCCCTGAACAAGAGTACAACATACTTCAACAAATGTTTTCCTTCTGGCAACAATAATTTGTCAGTACCCAAAACTTGTTTCTTATGTCTATTAGCCACTAAAGTAGTTGGGCAATGGGGATGACACATGATAATGAATGGATTAAAGGTGTATAAAGTGTCATGGTGTGGATGTTTGTTTTTCAGATGGCCAAGGACTTGAACGAGGTGGGGGAAGGGGAACTCAGTAGGGCTTTAAATCTAAACGCAACTCTATGAGATACAGGGATGAAACTGAATACTTGGGGATTGAATACTTGAATAGCTAGAAACGTGGATTGGGAACGGGGTCCATAGCTGCCCTACTTAACTCTCTCTCTCTGTGTGTGTGTCCCTGGTGTCAGAATCCCTGGTGTTCTGTGCCCAATTTCTGGCACCCCTGTAAACATGTGCTTTGAAGAGGAGTCCTATAAAAACAACACTAGTGGTCATCAAGGTACACCTTCAGTTTGGCCCACCCAAAGACAAGTTCTGCTGGGAACTTTCTTGGGTTATTTTTGTTGCTGTGTTCCTGTTCATCGAGTTTAGATAAATGAGTCCAAGTTGTTGACACAAACATCATGTGCATCAGATGATTGTCAATGTACATCTATGACATCAGTGGTCTAGTCTTGGGTTCACTTATCTGGCCAGAGAGAATACCTTCATGATGTCCTCTGTAATGAGGTATGTCCGTCATGCCAATCTTGATCAGTGGAGTGGACAAGGCTAGAGGGACTTTGTTCTATATACACCCTCATGATCACTCCAAATAATCCAGAATATTTTAATGAGAGTTATGTTACATTACAGGTTAGGCATGAAGTCATTCCAAAGTGTGGTACGTGTGAAAGAGACAGGGGGCTTTCTGTGAGGTCTTTCACCTCTAAGTGGTTCCAAAGTGCTCTTAGAAATATTTTAAGAACAGTGATGAGGCACATCTTCTTCATTTTACCTTTAATACCAGTACATTATGGCGATACAAATCACAAAGCAGGATGGCATCTTCTTGTTTTCATGTTCATCTTCATATATCCTTGCTAGCATATTGAAAAATGTGGTTTAAGTTTGAGATATCTGCATGAACAAGAATATAAAAGAACTGCTCGACCTTTCCGTCTTTCGATTCTCTCGTAAGATGTTTCTAGCAGTAACGGCCCTCTGCTGGGGCCACTGTGTATCCTTCAACAGTCTGACCAAGATCAGAGAAATTCAATATTTTCATAGTGTCCTCTCTTTGATCTCCCTGTGTTAGCTTGCATCCCATGGTGAGAGTCCTGGGGAACACACACAGTGACTTTGCCCTGCGACAACAGGACATTAAAACGTAAGCTCAGGGTTTGGGACATGGATGGTGACGGGGTGACAGGTGTGAAAACCAGCCTGAAGACACACCGACTTTTGCCAAATTTAGCTACTGGAGGCCAAGAATAAGGAGGTGATGGCCCGGAGTGATGTCTCTGTTGTAGTTAGCTGCTGTCACCTCCATGGCTTTGTTGCTTTTGTCTTGGTGGTCCATTTTGCAACATTTTTGTCACATGCAAATGGTGGAAGGGTTTGAGATGCATGGTGGCCCAAATGTAGGCTTTAGGTGATATGAGGAATGTGTACTGCTACCAGTGGCAATTTCACTCAGCGAGATTCACACCTTTGAGTGTCTTAATTGTTTGTAGATGGAATGGAATGCAACGAATGGTGTTGAATGAGTAATTTACTGTATTTTTAAATGAAAACTTTTGCTTGGTCTTTAAAAAAAAAAATAGAATGCCAAGGAATGCTTGTCAAGTCAATTAGACCAAAACTGAAAATTTACAGTAACCTTTTCAAAAATGGTTCGCACCTTTAGCTTTAAAAGGCTAATTTAAGTATTAACAGTCTGATGCTAAATGGATGCCACATGCATACTGGGAAGAGATTGTGTGAAACAGAAGGTGCTTCTTGCTAATTACTCTAATTTACAGTAATTAGTGAGGTGGGCATATCTCTCTCTGGTTCAACCTGTTAACACTGGGTGTGTCCTTAAAGAGACAAGCACCATAGTGTGTAAATTACATAAATTATTTTGGGGGCTTTTTTTTCTGAAAGGAAATCAAACTTTAATGTTTAACATTGTTCGTTGATTCTAAATAAGTTCTGTTTTTAAAATAATAATTTCTTATTTGGTGGTGTGTCAACAATTCACACAAAATGTCACATTCTAAAAAAATCGTTAATTCTATTTTCATTTTGAAGTGAAGAAATAAATCTCAGACTTTCAGATACCCAAACTTTTTTCAAATAATGAAATAAATTCAGCTATTGTAAAACGTTTTGCATTTGTTGAACATTTTTAGTCGAGTTTTCTGTTCTTTTGTTTAGTTGCATCAGATTTGTTTCCTTTAGTTTAATTTCACAGATACGTCTTCTTGAAATTTTACTGAAAATATGACAATAAAAACATACAATTTAGCAGATTTTGTGTCAGTAAATAATATTATATACAAATATAATTTTTGTTTAAATATTTTAAAATAAAATAAGACTGACAAATTTCTTAATGATAACTGACAATAATAATTATCATTATCAATGATAAATGCATTGCATCTGGCATTTTTAATAGGCAATGCATAAAGATTGCAAACCTAATTTTCTCTCAATTCACAATGACCTAAATAATGAACTTTTTACGTCTTAATTCCCTGAGTTCCTGTTATTACTCTCTCAGCATTCAAGGGACTTAGTTACTGCTAAAATAATTTAATGCTAATCTGAAGCATGGCTGTGACAAAAGCTCTGGAATGTGCTTGGTGTGGACAGTTATGAGTCCACCTTGGTGTTTACAGCCAGAGAGATGCAGTTCCCCTCCTAATGCGAGGTGTTGGGACCCCTATAATACTGCTATCTTAGGTTACACGAGCATGAGGGTGAACTTCACAATAGCCAGTGGGTGCTTTCAGGTTTTGGGGCCTAAAGCCTAAAAATCTACACAAAGTGTTTGACATTGCTCATTATTACTGTTATATTTTGACTGAAGTCTAATTCAAAGTTGGTGTGAAATTTGTAATTGTTTGTATTTAGCAGACATCAAATGCTAACTATGAAACAAGCTATAATCTAAAAACATGTTGTCTCATAAAATACTATTTAACATAATACATGACACTGTTGTGGAAATGAGATTTGTTGATTCAGAAAATGGCATAATCCGTCTGTGACCTATGACTATTGACCACTGGACAATATTGGAAGACAAAGTTTTAAGTCCAGTCTAAATTTTAAGTTTTATACAGGAACAAAAGTGCAGATAGTGGAAGAAAAACTCTTAAATGAGACCTGAATTCAAGATCAACACCAACTCTAGAATGCAGTTCACCGTAAATGGCCAGTTCAACCCAAAATTAAACTTCTTTCATCATTTACTCACCTTCATCTGTACAGATCTGTAAAATTGGTTAATCTTCGAAACCCAAATTAAGTTTCTGTCTCCCCATTTAAAGTCAAAGCGACCAAAATTAAGGGGGCATTTACTTTGCACCCTTTTCAACTAAAAATGTCAAACTTTGTGTGGTTTTTTTTATGTTCATTTACATGACAACTGTGTTTTGGGGTCTTGAAAATGCAATTTTTTTTCTTCTTCCAAGCTTTATAATGGCAGTGGATGGATGTTGAGACTTTGCAGGTCAATGAAGTGCATCCATCCATCGTAAAAAGTGCTCCACACAGCTCCAGAGAGTTAGTAAAGGCCTCCTGATGCAAATCGATGCATTTTTGTAAGATACACATCCATATTAAAAACTTTATAAACTGTAATCTTTACCTTTCGTTAACTACCATATGCGCGTTCATGAGAGACTGGTGTTCCAGCAGATGACATAGGTTGTGCCCACTCAAGTTTAATTAAAAATATCATAATTTGTGTAAAAGAAAATGAACCAAAGCTTTATTGGTTTGGAACAATGTGAATGTGAGTAAACAATGACAGAATTTTCATTTTTGTATGAACTGTCCCTTTAAATGTGTAGGTCATATATTACACTACAGCTTGAATTCAGTACCTTTGGTATGCTGAGATCTAATATCCCCCATGTCCAAAATGCTAGTTCCCCTCTGGCAAACTCTCAGCTACGCCATCCCCTCATAATTCTCTTTTTGTCAGTGCTGCCATTACTGAAAACTTTGGCGTGCGTGTGCAACATTATGGACTTTGTCCTATCAGCACTTGCGCCCTCTGCCAAATCTCCCCAACTGGCCTCGGTCAAACGGAGCAAAAGTGTCTGAAACCAAGTGGCACATTAAAGCCCAGAGCTGAACTCTGGAGGCCCTACTAAGGTTCCAAGAAGTGAAACAGGAGCTTTTCGCTTTTTCAAAACAAAAGCGTACAGACAAAATGGGAATGGAAATGATGTGATTAATGTCCTGAGTAGAACATGCAATGGGTGGACATCACTTTAGGGGATTTTGAGTGCATTGGCAAAACTACTGCATTTCTGACAGCGCCATTTGGATTCTGTAACGCTTCCATTGTTTCTCCTTAAATGCCATGCTGAGTGTCTCATCTAAGGAGCTTCCCGACCCAATCCAGACTTCCAAATCCCCCCTCCTTTTATTTATTATCATTTCATACACAGCCATTGTGGCCAATGGGCCACATTCGGTTAGATGAAGGTTTGGTAGAACCAGGAGCATTTTATAAAGGGAAGATTTTTTTCAGACACATATGATTGGAGTTATATTAAAGCAGGGGTCTCCAACCTTTTTTACACCACGGATGTTACATTTGGAAAATATTCTTGCAGATCAGCTGGACGCGAGGGAATGGGGCGGAAACACGTCTCTATACGCTTGTGCGCACTTTGACTGAGTGTGAGAACAGCGTGTTAGTATCGAATTGAGCTCTCTTTCGTTTCTTATTTTCTTGGTTTAAAATTGCTTGAATGGGTAAATTGGCAAATTAATCTGCGAATCATGTGCGTGTTGAACAGTATAGGGCCTCGTCCGTAAGTTACTTAAGGATCAACTGCAATCTGTTTGACCCCTTATATCGGACACATCAGAGCAATCTTTCATTTACTTATTTAACATGAAATCATCAAACTGCTACTCCATATCAACCGCATACAACGAAAATACTGAACAATAACAGCAATCATTAAAACACAATAAATAACAGAGTGTCATATCTATACACATTTTTCCCAGAATGCTCTCCCGGTAGCAATTCTTCCATGACCCGGTAGTGGGTTGCGACGCGGTGGTTGGGAACCTCCGTATTAAATAATGTTGTGGCTCTTCCAAGCTTTATCATTAATGTGAATGGGTCTTGACATTTTGAGGCCCAAAAAAGAGCATCCATCCATCATAAAAAAGTACTCTGCACAGCTCTGTGGGGTAAATAAAGGCCTTCTGAAGCAAATCAACGCATGTGTGTAAGAAAAATATCCTTATTAAAACTTTCTAAAGTAAGTAAGTAATCTCTAGCTTCCACTAACTGTCATACATGTGTTTACGAGAGATCCAAGTATCCTGCAACACACTTGCTCGGAAGTTCTAGTGAGTCTGAAGACCTTGATTCCTTGATCCTGCAGGACAGTGTCTCTCCAGGAGCAGGACTGAATGCCTCATAAAGGCATCATAAAACCGAACCATATGAAATGAACCGTTTAATCCAAGTCTTGTGAAGAGATACGATTGCCTCATATGATGAACAGATTGAAATGTGTGTTTTGAAGATTAACCAACGATTCTGTAGTGCTCCTGTCATTTCTCATTGAATGCCAAACCAGTTGTCTCAAAGGGGCACTCTGACCAAATCCAGACTCTCAAATCCCCCTTCCTTCCCAAACAAGGTTTTATTACCATTTCTGAAGTGGTTTTGAAAATGTTAACGCAATGGGCCGCATTCGGTTAGATCAAATGTCAGGCGGCACTGGGAAAGGCTTTTATTGGTCATTTCATGCCCATGCCAGGTGCAGGTGTAGCCCTCCAGATCTGGATCCTTTCCCCAACCGTGCCCTTGTGTACCGAGGCAAAAAAGCAGCATGCTGATTGTTTCCCGCACTGCAGGCTTTAAAGTATGCGGAGTGTAATCCTGACTCCTACAGCCTTGTGAAACATTAAATGTTTCTTTAAGCGCCAGTGGCGCCGTCCAGCCTGTTCTGCACTTAATGCTGGCACCATGCCAGCCTCAGGGTGGGGGGTCTGTGCTGCTGGCACTGAGCTCGGAAAATGGGAACGCGTTTTGCCGGGAGAGAGAGGAATGTCAACGAAGTGGCAATCGGGTCCAAACGATGAGAGATGTCGAGGAGCTGTGGTCATGGCCTTCCACCAACCCCTGTCCCAGTAGGGCCGGACACAAAGAAAAGAGCTTTGATGCCACGGAAGAGATACGGCTGTGTTCATACTTGTTTACACAGAGACCAAAAGCTTGATCCACTTTAAAGAAACAGTTCAGCCATAAATGAGAATTATTTTCTCAATGCTGTTTCTGTGGAACACAAGTTAAAAAATTTTTTTTACTAATACCTTTATGGTTGTTTTAGTTAATTGATATGTTTAAATTGAAATTAAATTTGAGGAAATTTTAAATGAAATGATTTTTCTATTAAATTGTGCATATGTAACAAAATGAGTAAATATCAACTGAATTTAAATTCTTTATTCATTTTCTGTTCCGTTAAAAAGCTTTTATTTGAACTTAATTTAAAAGTGTAAAATCCAACATGTGATTTTTTTGTTTTCAGCAAAAGGAGAACAGCTCTGATAGTTGATCTAGTCCGCAGTTCTGGGCACAATGCGTCTCAATGGCTTAACTCTTTAACTGCTCTAGTGGGGTGGCATGGAAAGGCTCTGCGAGGTGTTGACAGTGGACGTTCTGCTAGGGTCCTTGCCATGCCCAATCCCATCGTCCACGCTGCATTCACACGGCCCATTAACATGCGATCACCTCCTGAACGTCTGCTCCTGCACACTTGAAGCAAGAGACACAGAAAGCCCACTGCCATACATTCTGATTTACTTAATCTCTCACAGCAATAAATTTTCATGTATGACTTGGGAAAATTCTCATGTTCGGATCCTTGTGTAAAATGTCTTGTGGTCCAGTTTAGTTTAGTATGATTTTTTTTGGTAACACTATAATATATATATATATATATATATATATATATATATATATATATATATATATATATATATATATATATATATATGATTTTCAAATGTTTAAATAGACTTAAATTATAAATAAAATAAAATATATTAATAAATTTAAATATATAATGTAATATAATATACTATTAATACATACAATTAAAGTGAAAATTCATTATAACAAGCTATATATATATATATATATATATGTGTGTGTTTTTTACTTTTATTCAGGGAATTCTATAAAAGATCTATACATATATATATATACGTGTGTGTGTGTTTGTATGCAACATTAAAAAATACAAATATAATGATTTTTAAAATATAATGCTATGTTTTTAATATACAGTACGATGTAATGAAAAATGTCAATTATTTATAGTAAGTTATACATTTTTTCAAACATTTATTAAAGAACTTGTATTACAATTCATAGGTTCAGTATCCTAAGTGAGTTTCATGTCAGCTTCATTACTTCACAGATTTGTTGTGATCGGTGCCATTACAGAGTTAATTAAGTTGAAACACAACCCGTTCTCAAGCTCAGGACTAAACAGGCTGAACCTCGCCTTTCTCACAGTCTCGTACTGTGTGTAGTTAAAGCCCAATGTGTTTTACCGCTTTGGATTGCCCTGTCTGGCAGGATAAACACCACTGGGTATCAGATTTAATATCAACCTGTATGTCTGTATGCTCTGTGCTCCTAAAGAGCGTGGTAAAGCGCTTGTGCCCCATGTATGCTGGAACGTGAGCGAGTGTGAATAATCGCGCCACATCCAGGTGTATTTAGTCTGGGTGGCAGACAGGGTTGTAAATTGGTTGGTCTGGACTTTTGGATATAGTTGTGTTGCTGTAATCCATTTAAAAATCCAGATGTGACATGTTTTGACACTCAAGGCCTGTGGGAAACATTGCCGTTAGTAGAGAGTTTTCTCTCTTTTGACTGTATACAAACTCTGATTCGCTCATCTCTTCAGTTTGGGTCTCTCTGGCAGGTTTGTCATTTGAGAGGATTCTTTCAAGGCTTTAGAAATGTTCTAGGCTCAATATTACATCTTTGAATACACACAAAATATACTAAACTAGCACTAGTGATGTTTGTAAAAGAACTGTTCACCCCAAAAATACAAATAAAAAATGGTGGAAATTAAACACACTCAGGCCATCTACGATGTAGATGAGTTTGTTTCTTCATCAGAACAGATTTGGTGAAGTTTAGCATTTCATCACTTGCTCACCAGAGTGGATCCTCTGCAGTGAATGGGTGCCGTCAGAAAAAGAGTCCAAACAGCTGATAAAAACATCACAATAATCCTCAAGTAACCCACACCACTTCAGAGCATCAGTTAACATCTTGTAAAGCCAGAAGCTGCATGTTTGTAAGAAACAAACCCATCATTCAAATATTTTTACGTATTTTATAAATTTAAATCATTACTTCTGGACAAAACATCTATAATCCATGATTAAAACCCTTCTTCTAGTGAGAAAGTCCATCTCTTGTCCTCTCACATCAAAACCCACCACACATATTTGTTAAGAGTTGTTTTGGACTGTTTTTGCTCGTAAACAGTGTCTGATCTGTGCATATTTCTCTCCTGATTCAGACAGGATGATTTATTTTTCTTTTCTTTTTCTTTTTCTTTTTTTTTTTTTTTACAGGAGAAAACAAGATTATGGATAGGGAACTTGTATTTTAGTCAAAAGCAATGATTTGAAGTAAAAAAATTAAAATAATAATAATAAATAAATCCTTCACAATGTATTTGTTGGAGTGGTGTGGATTATTGAGGTTGCAGTGCATTGGTTGTTTACATCACTTTGCCGTACTTTCATAGCACTTTTTTTTCCCACCAGATTTAGTAATTTTAAGAACTGCCTGACGATAAAAAAAATCTAAAATCTAACTTAAGAACTATTTACACTCTCTAAAGCTTCTAATCAAACTTTGTTTTAGGCATTTTAAGTTAAAAGTGTCATAGACGTTTTGGCGTTGAAGGATTTGAAAAAAGTTTGAGACCACTAGAAAAATGAATCTACTTTGGACAAATCATGTCAATAGCACAATCATATTATTAACAATTTGAGTAAAAGGTTGAATTTTAAAACTTCACTTTCTTGGCAGCAGCAGGCAAGCTAACACGATCTCCACGCACTAGAGCAAAATCTGATAATCCTTGATATATTTTGGCGTTATCAGCTTTGAAAATCTCCAGATCTGAGGATTTAACTGTCAGATGAGTTGTCCCACTTCTCAACTCTCAGAGCTTCTGATTCAGTGCTTTCTCATGAGTTTGCTCTGAATTAGTCCACCACATTGCGCTCCTCTGCATACAAATCTTTGACCCTAATTAGGGCGCCCTCGGTAGCTTTGACAGGTTGGGTTCTGTGGGACCAACACTTCCAGCTTCTTCCCAATCACTGGAGCACTGACTTGAGAAGCGCTTGTCCCAACGCTCCCTTCCTCTCTGACCTGAGCTCAGCGTCTTCAGTCACACGCTTTACCAAACAGACTAGAAGCTGATCTCAGATCAGCGTTTCCGTCAAAGGGAGGGATCCCTGGAAGGGACATGTTCCAACATGCTGTTCCCGCCTGGGTGTTAATCACGCTGGACTGTCCCCAACCTGCCCTGCCCCTGCAGGGGGTCTTTAGAGGGGCGTCTGAATGAGGGGTCTTTACTGAGGTGACTTCAGATGAACTTTCCATATGAGCGCTGGGATTTTCCCCAAGTACTGCTTTGTTTATGTTAGTTTTTGCTGTGTTTTTGTTTTGTTTATGTCTTCTCTGTTATAATGCACAGATGACTCTATGATTTATGTATTGATGATCTGGAATTGTAGTGATGTTATCGTGCTCTGTGTCTACAGATCCTGTCCTCACCCTTGACCTGAGCACTATTGTGCTTTGTTGTTCACTGGAAAGCACAATGACCTTCCTGGACAGGTTACTCTGAAACAGGAAATCCAAACAGGTGGTCTGAACTCTGACTGGACATCTGCAAAACACATAAACCAGAAATATTCAAAAGAAACACTGCACAGTGAGGCCTGTCAGTTTAACATGTTCATTTAGTACAATTTATCATTTGAAAAGTTTTGAAAAATAGGCATGCTTTATTACAACAAATACTGGTAACACTTTACTCACTACACTTTTATTAAAAGGTGCATAAGCACGTCTACCCCTAAAAGAGACCCCTTGATAGCATTGCATTCTGTATTAGTCTGTCGATCTCGAATTCTTTGAGCATTCATGGAGGGAAATCCTCATTTCATAAAGCAGATCAAATATTATACATAACATTCTCATATATTTTGGTTTTTAGAGTGTGTCTGGCCAACAGTAACTACACATCATCTAAACAGACATCGACTTCGATCAGATTCTTTGTGGATAAAGTGCTCAGAGAGCAGCAATATCGGCACATTAAACGTTTCTTTCATAGTTCATAGCACACATCAGACAAGCCCAACTCATTAATCTCAATAGAAATGACGAGAGACATGCCAGCATAGCGAAAATGAATTGTTATGAATTATTCATTGATTATGTTTAGTCTTTGCCTGACAAGGCTCTAGTTAACAGGTGGACTTCGTGGAGGGGGTTGTGGGTATGAAATTGGCACTGGCTGCCTCTAAATTACACTTCAGCTTCCTGTGCCTCGACCTCCAGGTCCCCGACCTACAACTGCAGTGTATTTCGTGTGACTAACAGCTGTAATTCTCCAATTATCATGCTGTGTTGTCCAACTGTGCTGTAGTTTCAGTTACCAGGAGTCTGTGGCCCCCGACTGGGGATGAGAGGTTTAAGGTGGGCTTCTGCACTGGGCTTTTGTTCATTAAAAATATCTTTGGGGAGCCAACTTTTTTTTTTTTCTATATGGCTTTGGAGCGATTCCTTTTGGAATGTTTATTTTCAAGAATGAGCATTGAGTAAATGAGTTTTGAAAATGAGAACACTACATTTATCTTATTTTATTTTATTTTATTTTGAAGCAATAAGCCCCAAGAAGTTGTGGTTTACACGAAGCAGAGTGCCTAAAACCTCTTTAGCTGTTATAAATTCGCTGTAAACCACGGCTTCATGGGGCTTATTGCTTTTATAAAACGGTTATTTCATATACGTAGTAAGGTTTCAAAAATTAAAACAGAGCAAATAAAGTGTAATGATGTTAATAAAAAGAGTATTTTTCTACCAAACAATGTAGTTCCTCAGAAACAGTTGTGGTTGCAATAAAGTGGTTGCAAAGCGACACAAAAATGTAAACAAAGGGCCCGTTCACATCAAGGACGATAACTATAAAGATAACGATAAAGATATAGTTATAAAAATTATTCTCAATATTAAAGAATAGCAGAGTCTACACAACAACTTTAACCATAAAGGAGAAACAATATCGTCGGAATAACTTTCAGTACTATTTTTTCCCTGCTGATGAACAATAAAAATATTGACAGCCAATCAGAATCTATACCACTATCACAAGCTTGAGAATGTAAAGCGGCAGACGCGCCTGCGCTAAGGTTAAACAGACAATATCGTTCGCTGGTGTGGACGATAATAGCGTCATCTTTATGGTGATCTTTATAGTAATCTTTCTTGGTGTGAACAGGCCTTAATTTACAACAGCTTCGAACATGGCTCAACCAATTCAGAATCAAGGACCAGAACCATCCATTTTATCATTTTTAATTGAACAGTTATTTATTATTATTGTTATTATTTAATCCAGATCTCCGTATGGTTTTTGTTACCTCTGCATCCTTTTATTTATCATTCGTGAAGAATGGAGGCTGTGTTGGAGTGTTTTGATTGTATTTTGGGTGCTGGGTCATATCGCTATTGAGAGTGAGGAGTTGTTATCATGTCGTCATAACACAAAGCCCCTCCCTCGATATCACAGTCTCCGCCATGTTGTCTTCACAGTGCACCTGAGACCCATCGACCCGGGAACCGTGTGGGTTCGGGTCTATATTTTAAATGATCAGCCGGGTCGGGGTCAGGTCCGAATCTAGTACCTCTGGTCCCGGGTCTGTTTAACATTATGTGTAATACCCGTGCGATCGGAGTCATCAGACTCGGAGAACAACCGGCCGTGATCAAACACTGATTGTGTTTTTTATAACTTGCAACTTGTAAAATTAGGAAAATGAGGCAAAAAAAAAAAGCAATCTCTCTCTCTCTTTCTGCCGTTAGAAGCAGAGCACGCAGACTCAGAGTTAATCCAAGTTAAGCAACAGGTTTATCGACTTGTCATAGCAATTTAAGGTGGCATATGTGACAATTGGGTCCAGTTGGGTCTGTGTCTTCCCGGTGGGTTCGGGTCCAGCTTTCAAATAATAGACGGGTCCGGGTCGGGTAAGCATTTCTCGGATCTACACGGGTCCAGGTCCAGCTTTTGAAACATTAGACGGGTCCGGGTCAGTTCGGTGTAGTACATTACGGGTCTCTTTTGGGTTCGGGCACAAATTTTTGGACCCGTGAAGACCTCTATACATTTTGCTGAAAGAGAAACCTGAAAACTATCAGAAGAGCGAAAACAAAAGAATGATTAGATGGAGATGGATGGCATGTATAGAAGCATAGGGTAAGGAACATTCTTCTGTTTATGAGATATAATGTTATGCAAAGCCTTGACATCATATCCGGGAGATAAGTCAGTTAAATTTGAATGATTTCAGATCTACACCACCTTTTTCAATCTGAACTAAAGTGTACTTGGTTGAAGCTCACTTGGATCATTTGAGGTGTTTCCTTAAAGGATGTTCAGTCCAATTGAGCAATGAATCTGACTAACACATGTAAACATAACCAAATTTCAATAGGCACAACACATTCTAAGTGCAAACTTTCATTGAAACTTTTTTGAGCAATTGGTGTCTAAATGGATTTTAAAGCATGAACGCGACAAAGTCATGGTCATATCCTTGTTATTTCTTTTAGCTGCTGTCTCTCCTTCAGCTTTAAATCCCTCGGGATAACGTGAACTGTGACATTACATAGCTTTCTCTCTAATTAACCAGTGACTTTCTCCAAGACATCAATCCGAGTCAGTCTGGCTCCAAACAAAAAAGCTAAAGATCCTCTTAGCTATCAACAGTGAGGACCCGAGAGGTGAAAACGCAGTGGAACCTGATGAAAACAGCATTTAAATGCTCCGTCTGGCTACTCCATTTGAAGCAGGACATTTTCAACACTTGCAAGGAAAGTGTGAAAAAAATGTTACCTTCTGTGGCACAAGACACATTATAAATAGTCCCATGAGTGTGTTATTGTGTGATGTAGCCCAAACCCTTATTGCTTGTGCTTGAGATTCTGGTATGGTGATAATCTGGGCCAATGTGTGAGCAACATGATTCAGCTTTTGCTTAGAGCAAGACAGAAACCCAAGCAACTGTGAATATTTCGACAAACCCTGTACATTTGTCTATGAAATTGAATATGCAAGTGGTGAATCCACAAAAAAGGGGGAACTTTCATGTCCCTGAGGTTATTAAAATGATTTAAATTAAAATACTTTTTAAATATTAATAATTTAGTTGAATTCATTTAATAAAAGCTAGTATTTTATTTTTAAATAATCACATTAAAACTTGGAGTTGGAAACATTTTAAAATGCTTTCACCATTATTCACCACAAATATAATCCATATAAACCATAATATCAATATGCATAGATTCTATAATATAAATGTAAATTATGAAATGTTTAGAACTATGATCATCAAAAACAATCATAAACATTTGTTATATTTATTGTGTAGAAAATGAGTGTGTTTACCAAGGAGATGAGATTGTTAATAAAGATGTTTTAGATAAAAGACATTTGATGTGTGAAGATAGGTACTGTAAATTGATATCTCTATCCATATGCGCAAAATGTTTATTGTGCGTCATTTCCAATCAAACTGAGATTATGCGAAAAGAAAATAGAATAAAACGTTTATTTATGAAAATAGCCTTAACTAGACAAAGTAGTCTGCCATTTTATTCAAAAAGCTTTTAAAATCTTATTTCCATTTTTGTCATTTCCACCACAAAATATAATTTTGGATGTCGTGGAAATGACACTGTAGCGGGAATTTTCATTACTTCCAATGGAAAAATGGTAAGAAGTAACAATACTATAGAATAACCATATTTTGGTTTCACAAAGAAGTCATTAGTGAACAGTTCTTAACATAAAAGATATAGTGTGAAGAACATTTTTAAAATCTCAAGAAAGATTCCATGAATATGAAAGGTTCTTCATGAAACCATCAATTCCAATAAAGAACCTTTATTTTCAGGAGTTTATTTAGTTCCTCTAGTCCACAGGGACAAAAACGCCCAAAGATGTAGAAACACCCCAGTACATGTTTACTGAAATGATCATTTCCAGCAGAACATTTCATAACCAGTCCATTCTGGTTTATTTCAAGACTCTCATTGGTCCAGTTGGCTTTTTTTTAAAAAAGGGGAGTTTCTTGTTCTACTCGCCTCAGGTTTCTCAGGGCGTCAGGGTCAAGTTGGCCATCCCATCCAGAAGTTTGATTGATAGTGATGAACCAAAATAAGAACAGCCAAGTCATACTCACATAACACGCATATCAGCAGCTGAGAAAGCCGGGTCAGACGTCTGGGAAGAACCAGACACGGATGAAGCTTTATAATCAGTCTAATCTTCTAGTAAATACACTGGAATCAACAAGCTCCAAGTCCAAGGACAGAAAACGCCTTCATCAAGAAACATTTTGTATTTGTATTAAAGATTTGAGTTTAGGGAAACTTGATTATACTAATGTCTTATTTTATGTTAATTCGAGTCATGGCAATTATTGTTTATATTGCAATAAAACTAAATAGAACATTTCTTTTAATTTTGTTTTAATGAACACTCCCTTTGTCCATTGGTCAATTAAACAGGTAGTCCCACCCCAAACTATTGCTATTGGTAGAGCTTTTAATTGTCAATGTTACACAACTTTAAAATTGTAATTGTGTATATTAAATTCGGACCACATATATTCTCTTTTCTTTTTGACTTTTCTGTTTATCTTTAGGTAGACCTAGTCGTTCCATGATTTAGGTGTGGAAATGGATACGGCGTGATGATTCCAGCCACTGTTTACTCAACTGCTGTGTCCTAACCCTAATGTCTGATTCTTGACATGATCCATGTTAATGCTGACAAATGACCCTTGGACCAGAAAGCTGGAGAAACGCTGATGTGTGGGATTTCTGCACATATTAAACTTGCAAGAAAATATGAAAAAGCATTTAAAAAAAAAAACAATTCTGCATCTTTACATTTTAATTTTTTCGAACTTCTTCTAAGCTGTTTGTCTGATATTAACCAAAATTGGCATAGATCATATACAGACCATAATGACACAATTTTAAGAAATTAAAAGTTATTAGTCAAACCATTTGTGAATAATGCACAAACAAATTTGTCCAAGAACATACCAAAATACACACTTTTTAGGAGAAATTTTCCACTTTAGCATATTCAGATCAGAATTGGTAGTCACAAGCGTGTTCTGAAAGTACATACACAATTTCAGCCCTGCAGGACCTACTGGGCAGGAAATATGAAATATTTTAAAATGTTGCTTTGACCAAAATTCAAAAGACTGGGATTCCTTGTGTAAATTGTAAATTAACTTTTTTTTTTCTTTTTTTTTTTTTTTCGCAAGAAAAAAAGTGTAGGTTGGTAGTTCTAAATTCTACAAATGTCTCCTAAACACATGAAAATAAGTTCTGATTCGGACATCTAAAAGGCAGAATAATATATATACTAATATATATATATATATATATATATATATATATATATATATATATATATATATATATATATATACTATGGGGGGGATGAAAACTTTTGACCCCAACTGTAATTTTTGGGTGAACTGTCCCTTTAAGGCATCACTTAGGCCACACTTTCCATAACAGTTATTTTGTTTAGAAACAAGCTAAAATTCATTATGGTTTTATCCTGTTTATTAGTAAGGGGAAACTGTTAATGGATCTGAATCCATGGTCACGGTATTATTTCAGCTGTCGTGGATTTCATTAAGACTTTTCTCTGCCTAAAATTAAAACTCAATTAAAGTCTTTAATATCTAGTACATTCATCACAGATTTATACAGTTCACGGGTTCACCCTTACATCTAATCTGAAAGCGAATGGTAAGCATATTTTGGCGCGCTGTCCTGGGGGAGGGGTCCGGGCCCAGAGCATAGCCCAAACCCAAAGAGCTCTCCCTATCCCTAATTTTGGAGAAAATAGATTAGAAGTGAGGAGTTGGAGTGGAGGAAGGATGCCGATATATATATATATATATATATATATATATATATATATATATATATATATATATACACTTGTTGTGCTATTTAAGATGGTTAGCTAAACGAGATGCACCTGTGCCAAATTGGATGATTATCTGATCGTGGTCATTGTTAATAAAACCCCATATGATTTAATGCTCTCTTTGCACCCTCTGATATATTCTTTGATGTTTAGGAATAGCACTGTGCGGTGTGTAACTGTAAAGCCTGTGTGGAAACTGCTGTGAAATACGTTAAAGCTAGAGTTTGTTCTGGTTTAGGGCTTCAGATCTTGTCATGCTGATTAAGGTGAGATCACATCCAGTGTGGTGTAGACGGTCCAAAGCCAACACTACAGTCTGTTTAGCATCTCTGCATGATGCATGCATTACATGCTTAAAAGTGCGGAGCTTCAAACACTTACTTGCTCTGGGAATGGAACCGTTACACTGACCTGAGATCAGTGTGGCTGTGGGTACAGAGGGTAATGGGGGAGAAAACTGGATTAAAAAAAAAGAACTTTACACTTATTACTATGGGAGGCTGTTTGAGACGAAACCAATTGAAACACTTGCAATACTCATGAAAACTTGCAATACACTTGTGCATATATGTGAATCACTTGCGCATACATGTGAAACACTATATATCTGTGCATATATATGAAAGACATGCGGTTACATAGAAACTCTTTGCATAAAACCATGCTTCCGTTTGCAGCAAAACGACTTCCGGACACACTGAAATTGTTTATGCTCTCTCACAGGCGAGAATGTTTGAAAGTGCAGTCTTTGTGCAGGTACAACATTACTTACAGGGTATATGGAAAGAGTTTCTATGTAACCACGTGTCTTTCATACGGAGCCCCGCACATGACACGCAGGAAAAAAAATGAGGCTCAAATTGAGCGAACGCAATAGTAAATCGACGGAACGCAATAGTAATCGTGTGCACGTTTTAGTAAATTGAGGGAACGAATTCGTCTTTCTTTCTTTCTTTCTTTCTTTCTTTTCTTCCTTTCTTTTCTTCCTTCCTTTGTCCTTCTTTCTTTCTTTCTTTCTTTCTTTCTTTCTTTCTCTGTGCTTCTTTCTTTCTTTCTTTCTTTCTTCCTTCCTTTCTTTCTTTCTTTCTTTCTTTCTTTCTTTCTTTCCTTCCTTCCTTCCTTCATCCTTCGTGCCATCCTTCCTTCATTCCTTTAGTACTTCTTTCCTTCCTTCTTTCCTTTCTTCATCTTTCTTTCTTTCTTTCTTTCTTTCTTTCTTTCTTTATATTTATTTATAAATACATGAAAAATGCAATTTAAAGCACTGCTGTTACTGTAGACTAAAATTGAAATTAAACTGAAATGTAATGAAATAAAAAATATCAGATGAAATAAAAAATAAATGTACGTTGGAACAAGTTGGATTTGAATATACAAATTTAGTCAAAAAATTTAAATATATATTTTTTAATAAAAGATCATTCAAAATATTAACAAATACTATTATAGTAGGCCTATATAAATATTCAAAAATTATCATGTTGACATTTTTCACCCTTATTTTTCATCCTCAGATAAAAACAATTATGTTTTATTATAAACAAAACATAACAAGATTTTAATTACTGTAATTATGTAGTTTTTCTTAAGAAAATGCTTCAAGGCTTATTATAATCTGTGTTGTAATATTTCAGATGTCATGTGGTGTGACTTTCTAAAAAATTATAAATTAATAATGCATCTTATTTTGACATTTTGACTTGTTTTTTAGAGTCAGTAAATTGACTGAATGATTTATTTTATTTTTTGATGCATTGCTTAAAATAATTCTGAAGCTAAATACAAATGATACATTTCTAAGAATGATATTTAAATATATATATTAACTTTTTTCTTTATAGAGGAGATCCATTGCCTCAGATCAAATTCAGTGCTCAATATGCCTAATACATCTAGTCAGATCCATGATTTTCTGTTCATTATTTGTAAATATTGCCCGGTGGGCTCCAGCGTTTCATAGTGCCATCATTAGTTTCAAATTTCTCTCTTCTGTTCCCTTAATGGACTAACAATTTAAGCAAACACCCCTTGTGATGTTGGATATGGACCAGATGGGGCGGCTAAAGTGCTCCTGTCCCGCTCTGTTCTTGAAAAGCCCCGTACGGGGCGTATAGTGACAGAGTCTGTCACAGGCCTGTCAACACTGACAGTCAGCTAACTGCACAAATCATCAGAAACACATACAGCAGGACGCCCTGACCTCCTGCAAATGGATCTGGGATTTGCCCTCTGGAATATCAACAAATATGTTTCTGCCAGATGAAAGGATACATTTGTAGCATTTTAGTCCGTGTGGGCTTCTCAAATGCCAAATCGAACTTTATCAGAAACAACATTTTTACCTCAGTGAGAATGTACTATGTTTCATGCTAAGTTAAAGGTTTCGTGTTACAGTGGTTAAAGTGAACTTCAATAGACTTGTTTTCATAAGAGTAAAAACTACAATAGGATAAAAGATGCTAATCTTCAATTGTTACATTTAATCGTCACTATGCAAATTAAGTTGTTAGCAGTCCTGCAGCTTGTCTCATATCTGCACCCTTTTTTTATGTCATATCCACTTTAGCATAGCGGCTAGCAGTCCAGCGGCTAGCTTCAGATTTCCACTTGCCTTCAAACAAAGCTCGTGGAGATCAAAAGCCCACGGCCGTCCTCACAGATCATCATTGCCTCTCCTGCTGTCAAAATAGTGCGTTAAAGACGACCTCCACAAAAAGGAGCTCGTCCTGTGGGTGTGTGAGAGGTGGCAGGTCACTTCCTCAGAGGTGTACGGGGGACAGATGTCGTGCTCTCTCCTTCCTGTCACATGGTCACTTCATTTCTCTGGGCTGACAGGAGCAGGCCAGTCCATGCTCAGCTCATTAAAGCAGCCGCTACACCTGATTCTAACATTAGCATGTGTTCCCACGCTCGAGCCCCCCTCCCCCGTCTGGAAACGACCCCAATCACGCACTTTTAGGGTCTGTGAAAGCAGTCTCTGATAGGCGACTTGTCATTGAGGGGATTTTTCACTTGTTGGCTTAACAAGGACAACTGACTAAAATTGAAGAACGTTTATGCATGTGCTGTGGTATTTACAGTAATTATGCAGTTTGAATATTCACGTTGGTTAGTCCAATAAACCACAGAAAAGAGATTTTAAATTTTATTCAACTTTTCTGTTTCCAATAAATGCTGTTCTATTCATTTTTATCAAAGAATACTAAAAAATGTATGACTGTTTTCACAAAAAAATATATAACAGCCAGGGCAGGACTTTCTATACCTACACTACAAATAGCCTCAAATAGAACATCATTATGGAGTAACACAAAATACACAAACATATGTTTTGAGGTTCATATATAGTACAGTAAATATACAACATGTCTTGGCTAGTCAAAATTTGTAATTTAAAATATGCCTTATAATATAATAAACAAGATGTGTTCTCTCTGTTGAGAGATCAAAACCCTGAAATAACTTTGAGCAAAACAATTAATAAAAAAAAAATGTATTGTCATATCTGTGTCCTCTTATGTCCAGTTCTTATTTAATCAATGAATAAAACTAAAGCACGACTGACAAGTGTGCCCCCTATACATCCCAGGCCCATGGGCTGCAGTCCACTCAAGTCCAATGGTAAGTCCAGCCATGAAAACAGTTTTTAGCATTGATAATAATATTTACAATTTAAGGTAATAATAATAATAATAATAATAATAATAATAATAATAATAATAATAATAATAATAATAAAATAGAATAATATTAAATTATAATTTCTAGAGCAGCAAAATATATATAAAAAATAGTTTTAATTTTCCTGTTTTTTACTGTATGAGAATATTAAAAAAAAAAAAGTTATTGTAAAAAATGTTTATTATTGCTAAAATACCAGTTTAGCAATAATGGTATTTATGTTTATAACATTAACTTTTTTTCAGATATATTGTTAATTATTAGTTATTATAATATTCAGTTTACAATTTCAGTTTAACATTTACAATGATATATATCAATGTAAATTTCAATTTTATTTAATTAAATTAAAATAAATTAAAAATTAAATTTATGCATTTAGCAGACGGTTTTATCCAAAGCGACTTACAGTGCATTCAGGCTATCAGTTTTTACCTATTAATTATTCAATGTTATTATATCCTACTGTTTTTTTTTTTCTGATATAAATTATTATATTAATAATAATAATAATAATAATAATAATATAGAGAAAACTAAATGATACAGAAGGATATGCAGAAGTATATAAACAAAAATATATATTATGGCATGTGTTTTATTAAATTACACATAATTGTGTTTAAGGAAGTTACCTAAAGGACAATATACTGTTCACATACAGAACTATAATGCTTTCTCTCATTAACTGAATAATTTCTTATAGGCTTGAGTTGGAGAGCATCCTTGTTCAACTTTATGTGCTTAATATTTGTGAGATATCACACAAATGCCTTTAATAATGACAGATTAATAATACAGATTTACATGTTAAAATAATCTTAAACTATTAATGTAAAGATGGTTTGACAGTAAACTGTTGAATGCTGGGTTGTTACTGAACACATCAGATGATGGTCATCACTACTCAAAAGCTGTTTTAGTGTGCGGTGAAGGCTGCAGTGATGTTTTGGAGGCAGCTGCTGTTCTAGTCCCAGTGAGAGCAGTGAGCGTCTGTGGACTGCATCAGTCGTGACTCGTGAGTGAGTGCGGGAGAGCGCGGCCCTCGTCGTTTAGGCAGGTGCAGCTCAGGACCTGCTGCTTGGGTGATCACACTTTTCCTCAAAGACTGTATCTTTTATCCCCCCTAAACTTACCCCTCATATAAAACTTCCTGCATTTTTATATTGTTAATAAAACTTTGTTTAGTATGTTTATGAAGCTATTTTAATTATGAGAACTCTATCTTCATAAAACACGGTAATGTTGTTATACCAGTGAAGTAACCATGTCATTATACATATTTGTGTCCAAATAGATCACATATACATGCACTCATATTTTTTTTTTTAATTTTGCACACTGATGCAGGCTTTTTGACACTTTCCAGTCAAAGGGTTGAACACACCCAGCATTATATTTTAAAATAATGCTAAAGTTTTTAAACAATTAGATGTTATGTAGTGAATTAATTTTATGCATTACATGGAGCATATTAAATGTCAATCAAATATACACTACAACTAATTCATTTAAATGTTAAAATGGATCCTGTTTCAAAAAATGTTTACTTTTGTAATTAAATTCAGATGCATGGGCAATTTATATTGCGATTTCATGCATTTTACCACCTTTGGATCAAAATATTGCCATCATGATAAATATAAATGTAAAGCTTCTCCAACCGTCGTAGAGTAAGAGTTTTATCTGTATGCATTTAAAGTGTGCACAAATACAGTAAGTTAATCAGTGCATGCTGGTGTTGGATATTTAATTTGATGTTAATGAAAATCGAATGTTCATACATGCCTGAATTCACTTCATAGAATTTGAAATGTAAGGTTGATAGATTGCAAGTTTTAGTGCTGCATTTATCGGTTATTGAGCATAACATGACAGCATTATACAGTAATAAACCCTAAACTCAAGACGCCGGGAATCATTCAAGACATGCCTGGTCATGTGACCTCAAAATGGCCGCTGCCATGAGTAGGCTACCCACTTTATGTAGAAATAAACTAGCTTTTTTGGGCTGCGAATATGATCTTATGTATGCATCATTTTAAACACATAAAAAATACGGTAACACTTTAGTATAGGGTCCAATTCACACTAGTTGCTTATTAGCATGTCTATTACTAAAATATTGGCTAGTGCTTATAAACTACATATAATGCATGACATCCATAATCCTACCCAATACCCTAAACTTAACAACTACCTTATAAACTATTAATAAGCAGCAAATAAAGAGTTAATTAAGGCAAACGTCATAGTTAATGGTTAGTTAATAGTGAGAATTGGACCCTAAAATAAGTTGTGACCAAAAATACTATTCATTTATGAAGACGTATACATTTTCACATTGAAAATATCTATCTGTATTAATTTCATCCCTCAGTGGTATTATTAGTCAGTCGATGTGAAGTCCCATCCAAGTAACTCACAAATATAGCAAAGTATGCCTTTAGAGTGTAAGGAGTTGACAGGAACTTCCCGGACCACCCATTGACAAGATGAGAACAGATAAAATATAGAGTGTATTCTCATAGGAGGAAGTGTCAAGATGTATATTTGCGTCGGGTGAAGCAGCGCTCCAGTGTGCGGCAGGGTTTGGAATGGTGTTTACTGTCCACGGCCAACTGCCCCCTCCGATTCTGCAGCAGTTGATCGTGTTCAGACCCATAAGCCTCCTCTCCAGCCCACCACCCCCAGATCGGACCCAAACCTCATTGGCCGCTAGTTTCGTCACAGAGACAACAGCTGTCTCCAGGATGAAGAAGCTACATTTGGGGTGCCAGCCAGTCTGCCTGCCTGCAATTGGAGAATCCCAAAGTCCCTCATGGCCTCCACACCACACACTGACTTCAAACCAGCCAACACTAATAAGGAACAGCGCCCTCTAAGGGTGTGTGTATTATATACGCTCACAGAGGCCTCAAAACTTCTGTTTCCGGAGATAAATAAGACAAAAATAAGAAATATAAAGTATTAGTAAAATCTAAAAATTATCTTACAGAAAGTGAATAAAATGTACATAAATATTTAAACACTAAAAAAAAATAGTTCTGCAGTAATCTGATCATTTTTAGTTTAACTTTTAATAATAATAATAATAAATATTATGTTGATAATATGCAGATAATGGTAACTGGCGTGTGTATGTACACAAATATTTTAATGTTTATATATTTTTATTTTTATATATGTTTTTGTCACACCCTGAATTGTCTTTGTTGTTTTTTCCCTCCCCATGTGCTCCATGACCCAGTTTCTCCCGTCTAATTAGTCATTGTGTTCACCTGTGTTCCTCCCAATTCCCTCGTTATCCTGTGTATTTAAGTCTGTTCAGTCTGTGTTTGTTGGGTCTGCCAGTTTTGTACGTGTGTCTTCCTTCCTTACCAAGTGTGGATTTACCCTGCGTGTTGTATTAAATAAATGACAGTTTCGTTCATTCACAGCTCATTTGTTCCATTCAGCAGTGTATTGTGGCAGTTTTAACCTGTAAACGTGCACCTAGACACCAGTGTACTGAACTAGAGCTGTAATCGGGCCTTAAAAGTTAGGCCCGACAGGACCCGAGCCCGATAAGTAATCTTGATTGACAGCTTTTTTAAAGCCTGAACCCGTTTACAGCTCGACATTACTCAAATGTGCGCACGCACACAACTCTTTTGCCTTTTGTTAAGAATGAGTCATTTATACATGATTTAACAGTATTTATTCATAACTAACGTAGACTCGACCACTTGGAAGTTGGAATAAAGAAATAAAATAAGTCCTCTGTGACATCGTAACATCATTCTAGACATAGGTTCATTTAACCTATAAATAGACCAACACACCAGTAAAAACGAGTCATTTTTTACAAATTAAATTAAGATACATTTTAAATTAAGATGGGTATATGGCAATAACGGAATTAAGATAAAGGCTCAGCCAGATTTGCTTCGCACTAGCAGATGATATTTAACAAAATATGGGACAAAATTAATCTTGACAAACTATATATCATTATAAGCCTCAATCATTGATGACAGATCACTGTTTTTCAATGGAAAGATTATAAAGACTGTATTTGCTACATTGTACTGTATTTGTGCAAGCAGTACGCATCAAAACATGAAGAATAAAAATGCAGTAAATACCAGATTCATCGTAATAACGAGTCATAAACACATCCACAGCTGTAAATACCGATTTGGTTAGAAAGGTAAGGGTTCACTGAACAACATCTCATGGAGTGAAAGATAAGCAGAAGTTTGTTTATTTGAATTCTGGTGCTCTCTCGTGATGGCTCGTTTGAGCGAAAATCAACACGCTATTACTGTGTAATCACAGCTATCAATGTGAACGCTGTCTATATGAATAGAGTGTGATTATTGACTTATAACCATCTCTATAACTGGCCATCAGCACGTCAGCACGTGATAATTTAATATATAACCAGAATTCATTGTAAATGCTGAATTTCTAGCAATCTCAGGATATACTGTAAGAGGCATACATAGTTAAATAGGTTTTTTCTTTTTTTTTATTACTCAATTTATTCTTGTAGTATTTTTCGAGAGCTCAAATAAATCACTTATTTGAGGTCTAAGATTATGTCTATTGTTTTGTAACTGAAAAACTATGCAATGGTAAGTTCAATGACTAAAATATTTTATAGAACCCTTTAATACAGATGGTAAATATTTGTTATATTTGGGGGGGTGCTAAACATACTCTCAGAAAAATGGTTGCAGGAGTCTCATTTTTCATGCAATCTTCTTCAGATTTGAAACAGAAACTCACGACACATGTGACATTCAACCCATTACTTTTCTAGATTGCTCCAGGAGTTCATATAAGTGAAGAACTGTTGCAATTTTAAATAAGGGAGGGCACTTTTAGCTGTGAGTCCCATAATGGGGGGTCTGGTTAACAGGTTAAAAATAATTCATATTTTAAAATATGAATTATCTATAATTATAATATCTATCTAGAATTATCTATTTCATATTTTAAAATATGAAAGTCACATGACACGTGACTTTCTATCTAGATATCTATATCTACCTAGAATTATCTATTTCATATTTTAACATTAATAATTAGTTATTCTGTACAATTTAATAATCTACAAATCTTTAGAACAATATCTTTTAAAAAAACAATTATTATTACAATAATATACTGTGTATACATGTTAATATTTCACTTTTAAAACTGCATTTAGATTTAATATTTTTATTAATATTAACATGTAGGTATATGCTCATTATGTTCAGTTATTACAATGATATATACAACTGTATAATTTGTATATACTAATTAAAACATCAATATCAATGTAATATTAATAAAATAGTAAGTATATGTACAGTATATAAATATGAGCTTTTCCACTTGTGACTTTCCACTTGCAAACCAAGATCTGGTATGTATGAATGAATTTATGAATGAATGAATGAATGAATAATTGAACTCTAAGTTTACTGCTGATGCAAATAAAGTCAGTAATCTTAAAATGTGCAACAACAATATATATCAGCCAGTGATTATATGAATACCAACATATAAGTGTTTTCTTGATTCCAGTCTGATTTCCTTCTAAATTGTGTGTCTCAGACAATAGAACTGACCAGTTATTGTAAGATTCTTAGAAATTCTGGTTTGTTTGAGAGTCGGTATGTTGTGTGTACAGTATGTATGTGTGCTGTACAGTGGAGCAGTTGAGCTGTCCTTCATGCTCACACCTGCTGCCCACCCAGCACACACGGGTCCGGCTGGCTACTATAAGAGCTGGTGCCATTTCACAAGGGCCATTAGCTGTCCGAAACCAATGGGAACTGCTACTGTAGTCCGGACTGGATGTCCCACATTGATGGATGATACATGGATGTTTGAGTGATTTACAGGATGCAGAATGAAGGCAGATGAGAGGAAAATCAACTAATGAAGTGATAACCTCTTTGTAGCCCAAAGGAGCCATGAGGGATTTGATCTGAAAGTGTTTTTTAAACATATGCTTGTATGAAAATGGCACTTGAACATCATTTATAGGATTTATTTTTGTTGTTTGTCATTGGTTTCTTGATTCATTTTTTCAGTCTAATGTCTTATTTTGTGATAATTTCTAAATATTCTTTTTAGGACACATTTGCCTACTGGAGCATTTTTGTCAAGTATTTTTAAAATAAAAAAAAAGATATTAGAGTTTATTGTTTTTAGAAGATTTGTTAGTACTTATATCATTGTTGGTCTAAAAACAAGGTTATATTCTCTGACCGCTAGGTTTTTCCTCAAAGGCAATCTCCAAAAATCTTTGTTTTAATATTGCCAAGTTTTGGAAACAAACTGCAGCCTGCAATGTTGGCAGCCTCCAAGTTTTTGAAGCCATTTTTAACACAATATTTCAATGTTACCCAAGTATTACCTACATTTTAGGTCTCTGGATGTTAGCCATTAGATATACCTCTCCTAGACAAGGCTGTGTCGCAATAAAAATATCTAAGAAGGATCCATTTTCTCAGTCTGTCAGACTTACCAGCAGAAAGGTTAAATCCAGAGAAGTTCTTTCTAAACTCTAGAGGAGTTTAGAGTATACTTCAGTGTCTCTTTTCTTTCAGCTGCAATTGATTGACAGTCAGGGCAGGTGTGGACCATCCTGAGTCCGTCCCAGAAGCCTCTGTATGCCCCACCTGTTCACTGCATGCTCCCCTTGGCCCTTGACCTGATGACCAACTTTTTATCCCCCTTTAGCCCAGTGGCAACTGTAGCCCAGGAGCCGGGTGGCTTTCATAAATAATCGCCGGTCTAAACAGACAGTTCTCTGCGGGAGCCCACCAGCACAATTATCTATCCACTTCTGACCGCTTAGCTCACTTCTCACTCGTTTAGCTCATTTCATTGTTTTTCTCAATAGTTTGAATTATGAGATACAGTAATTAATATGTAATAGTATAGTAATAACAGTCTAAATCCATTGGGTGCAGTTTTATCTGTCACTGATTGCATCACTCGTGGGAAGCATTTACTTTTTCACTAATCAGCCCATTTTCTCAAACAACTAATCTTGATAAAAACATTGAGAGATAACCAAATCATCCTAAATTAAGTCAAAAATAAACAAGGCTTATTAAACTCTCCAAAACAAGGCACACATTGTCACAGACTGACGCTTTTTTTTTGCGCAGAGCAATGTTTTCTTTTGAGATTTGGTTACCCATTAGAGATGCATAAAAAATATGGACTAAAAGTCAATCATTTCGTGTTTAAAATTAGTATTAGTAGTTTTGAGACTAGCACCAATTCTAATATGATTGTAGCAGATTTCACACTATTTCTAGCGTGCTATCATTACACCGAGCAAATGTATGTTGTGTCCCTAATAAGGGATAGACAATCATAAATGACATAAGCCAACATGAAGCGAATAAAAGCAGGTTGACGCATAGATGTTCCATTTGATGGTGGGCTCAATATCTTCTGAAGACTAAACTGGAAAGAATGTCTCCGTCAAGCACTACTCTGCTCACCATGCAAAATCAAGTGAGGTAATCCACACTTTCATTAGATATGACTCTATGCCTGAAGTATGAGGATAGTCATGACTACTACATGAGAGGAAAACAGGATTTTGGAGGCTTACACAAAGTAGCCTTTACTAAACTCGGGTAGTGGTTATTCTTTGTACTTTGAATTCATTTAATTCTCACTAAGGAGAGAAAAATGGCCATAATAATTGAGAATGGAACAAAATAGACTATATAGAAATCATTCAACAGTGTGTTGGTCGTCAGCCTGTGTTTGGTCTCTGAGTCAGTCATACTAACATTCTGTTCTTCCAGCGACAAACATTCAAGGATTAACCATCCTTTCACAAAACGTTGTGTGAAGTCATGGCATACATGAAAATAACCTGTGTGTATGTGTGTGTTCTTAATATAGAAGTAGCTTGTAAATGGATACTTGTTCTTGTTACGTGAAGGCCAGTGTCATAGATGTGTTTACAGCAGGATTCTGACGGCTTGTGTTGCTATGATTCAGAAACATTTTGTTCTAAATGGATGAAGCGAGATCCAAAATAAATGAAGAATAAAATGAACATTGTTTGATTGACTCTTCGGTCACACTTTATTTTAAGGTTCAATTCTCACTATTAACAAACCATTAACTATTACTTTTGCCTTAATAAACTACTAATTTACTGCTTATCGAGAGTTAGTAAGGTAGTTGTTAAAGTTTGGGTATTGGGTGCAGGGGCGTCGGACTGGGGGTAAAACCAGTACTGATTACCAGGGCCTCAAAGGGAGAGAGGGCCCTCGAAGAGTCTGGAATATATATTTTCAAAGGGAGGGGGGCCCATTAGGACTGCCTATTCATAGGGCCCGGGATCTTGTGCAGCGCCCCTAATTTGGTGAAATTAGGGATGTAGAATATGGTCATGCAGAATGTGTGTGTTTTATAAGTGCTAATAAACAGCCAATATGTTAATAATAGGCATGCTAATAAACAACTAGCTAATAGTGAGGTTTTGTCCCTATACTAAAGTGTTACCGACTCTTTTATATTTGCAACTCCTTTATTGCCTATTATTATATTTGTGCATATTTGGAATTGTTTAAGTCAATCAGTTCTTGAACATTTTAGTTGCCTAAATTACAAAGATAGTTAAGCATGTCAAGCTTTTGATTTGAAGTGATTACCTAACTTGGTAACACTTTAGAATAAGGTTCCATTAGTTAACGTTAGTTAACTGCATTAGTTAACATGAACTAAGCAAGAAAAATCCTTCTACAGCATTTATAAGTCTTAGTTCATGTTAATTTCAACATTTACTAATGCATTATTTAAATCAAAAGTTGTGCTTGTTAACATTAGTTAATGCACTGTGAATTACCATGAACTAACAATGAATAACTGTATTTTCATTAACTAACATTAACGAAGATGAATAAATACAGTAATAAATGTATTATTCATTGTTTGTTGACGTTAATTAATACATTAACTAACATTAACTAATGGAACCTTATTCTAAAGTGTTACCCCTAACTTTTATAACTGGCCTTTTGACTAGTAATGTGTCTATAAATAGGCTCCTACACACTAGAGTACATACTTTGTTGTTGATGTGAAAGTAGCAAAAGAAAATGGCAGTATTGGGATATTTTTCATGTCATAAAATCCTGAAACGGTTTACTGTGCATTTAAACATAAATGCACAGTAATATTCTGTATGCTTGGAATACCAGCACAATCTATTACTTTTACCAAAATGCGCAGTATACAAAATTGTACATAATGCAGTGCGCTCCATTTCATAATCCATTTCTAATGTGAAGAATGTTGTGAGAAAGTGATATCTATGTAAACTTATTTCCGCTGTAGAAAAAAAAGCAATATATATATATTTATATATATTGTGATGAGTGCCCGACTGACTATCAGCGTTGCCCTGGAAATGGATGAGGAGCACCTGCACATGCTCTTCACAGGCTGATCAGCTCCAGCCATGGCTCATCGGCCGACGGCCACATAAGCCAATCGAGGCATGACATCTGGGGTGTGACACCTCCACACTAGAGACTAATGTGCCCACTCCTCTCCTTTTCCAGAGACAAGTGGATAGCCGATCAGCCCCGCCATGAGCGCAACACGGAACCACAGCACCAGTTTACTCACCTTGGGCACCACTGTTATAAATAAACCAACCCTCCGGGGTATTTATTTTGAACTCTCCTTGTCGTGTGTTCCTACCACCCTAGACAGACTGTTGGAGAATGCGGGGACATTAGTGGAAGTTACACTGGCAAGTGATCTCCGTTCACTCACCTACCCCTGTATTTTTTCCTTTATAGATCGGCGGCTGCTCCTCCCCTTGCAATGGACGAACTCTTGCTGCATCTGGCTGAGGTCAGCATCCACCAACATTAAACTGTGGAGCACCTCGCCACCCACCAGGGCGAGACAGAGCATGATCTCGCCGCCCTCCATACGGCCGCCCGCTTGCGCGTTCCATTACCTAGCCTAAGGTTGCAGGCTACCCAGCTGCTGCCCAAAATGACCCGCCCACATCAACATCGAAATGTATCTCCAAATGTCAGAACATGGCCACGATGGAGGGATGGGGCCATGACAACTGGACGCAAGCACTGGCCCCCTGCTTACAGGGGAAGCCCAGCTGACTTTTCAGCCTACCCACAGCAACCGCCGAGCACTATGATGACATCAAGAGGGAAATCCTGGCTCGGGTGTGGCTGTCACCAGTGCGGACAATCCCGCACGGACATGGCTGGGAGGCTGCATGCTTCACAAAGATCTCCCCCCTAAAGCCCCCAGAGTGAATATAAAAGTCAACGGCCGAACATTCAGGGCACTGCTGGACTCAGGTAGTGACGTCAGCCTTGTCCAAGCGCACATCTTACCTCCCTGTGTAGAAGCCAAGACTCTACTGCCGATAACTTGAATCCATTGGGATACACCACAGGTGCCGGCCCTGTGTGTAACTATCTGAGCGTCCCCTGGAACCTGGCCCACAGAAGTCGGGGTGGTAAAGGAGCTACCAGTGCCGGTTCTGCTAGAAAGAGACTGGCCGGGGTTTGAGAGTCTCTTGGCCGCCGCCATGCATCTTTTATGATGTCTACCAACAGGTCACGAGAGGGGGCTCGTTTGTCCGGGCCCAGCGGGAGGATGACTGACTCAAGCACTGCTGGGCATTGGTTTGTACTGTGGATGGCAAGGATATGCGGCCAAAACCCCATCCAGTGCCCCACTTTATAGTAGAGAATGACCTGCTCTATTGTGTCACCCCGCAGAGGGAGGAGGACAAGAAGTTAATGGTGGTACCCCACTCGGAAACTGTACTGCAGCTGACACATACCCATCCCTTGGCATGACATCTCAGCGCAGCTAACACCACCCAACATATTAGTGCAATTTGTCCGGGAACACCTGACAAAAGCTCAGCAGATCGGTCAGTCTGATCGGTCAGTTCTCAGATGTGTTTCTCCACAGTCCCAAGGAAAACCCAGGTCCTACAGCATGAGATCAAGCCACCAGGGGTCATCATTAAGCAATGGCCTTGCCGGGTCCCAGAGGCTTGTCAGCAGGCTATTGAAGAAGAAAGTCCAACAAGTTACGGGTGATTGAACCATCGCACAACCCGTGGTCCAGTCCAGTCTTCCTGGTAAACAAACCAGATGGCACCCTCCTCTTCTGCAATGACTTCCACTGGCTTTACAAGGTTTCAGAGTTTGACAGGTACCCAATGCCCAGAGTGGACGAGTTATTAGATCAGCTAGGAAGGGCCCGGAACATCTCCACACTTGAATTCACAAAGGGATATTGGCAAGTAACCCTGTCAGAGGATGCCAAACCAAAGACGGCTTTCTCGACCCCAAGTGGCCACTGGCAGTATCGGATCCTCCTCTTCAGGGTACATGGGGCCCTGGCCACTTTCAACGCTTGATGGATGTGCTACTACGGCCGCACCAGTAGTATGCCGTGGCCTATATCGATGATGTGGTCATCCACTCGGAGTATTGGGAAGACCACCTGGATCAACTGCGGAGGGTGCTGATGGAGCTTCGGCGGGCTGGGCTCACCGCCAACCCTCGCAAATGTCATCTGGCACTCTCTGAAGCAAAGTACCTGGGGTTTCGGGTAGGGCGGGGCCTTATCAAGCCCCAGGAAAAAAGGTGGATGTCATACGTGCCGCCCCAAGACCTGGCACGAAAACGCAGGTATGAGCATTCCTAGGGTTGACGGAGTATTATCGCTGCTTCATCCCTAACTTCTCTACTTTAGCCGCCCCCTTGACAGACCTGACCAGGAAGGGGCAGCCTGAGCCCGTGGTTTGGAGCCCTGTGGCAGAATAAGCATTCTGGGGGATCAAGCAGGCACTCACTGCGGAGCTGGTACTATGTGCCCCGGATTTCAGCTGCCCCTTCCTGCTACAAACAGACGCCTCGGATACGGGATTGGGAGCCATCCTGTCCTAAGTTCAGGAGGGTGAGGAACATCCCGTATTGTTCTTCAGCAGGAAGTTGAACAGGGCCGAGAACAATTATGCCGCGTTGGAGAAGGAAGCGCAGGTCGTGAAGTGGGCAGTCGTGGAGCTGCGATACTACCTGCTAGGCCAAAAGTAACGAGCCTCCCGACCGACGGACGAAGAATACCTGCATGTGCTCATCATCGGCCAATGGCCACATAAGCCGCTCAAGGCATGGCATCCAGGGTGAGACCCCTTCATGCTAGAGACTAATGTGCCTTCCCCTCTCCTTTTCCAGAGACAATTGGACAGCCGATCAACCCCGCCGGAGTGCCACTAGTAACCACACAAAGACACTGGACACGACGTTGAAGAACACCTACTCACCTCAGGACCGGTTAACTCACCTTGTCCTCACCCTGTTACAAATAAATCAACCCTCCAGGGGGATTTATTTTGAGCTCTCCTTGTCATGTGTTCCTTCCACCCATGACTATATATATATATATATATATATATATTTAATTAGCATATTGTGATAAAAGTTCATTATTTTCCATAATGTAATGATAAAAATTAAACTTTCATATATTTTAGATTCATTGCACACCAACTGAAATATTTCAGGTCTTTTATTGTTTCAATACTGATGATTTTGGCATACAACTCATGAAAACCCAAAATTCCTATCTCAAAAAAATTAGCATATCATGAAAAGGTTCTTTAAACGAGCTATTAACCTAATAATCTGAATCAACTAATTAACTCTAAACACCTGCAAAAGATTCCTGAGGCTTTTAAAAACTCTCAGCCTGGTTCATTACTCAAAACTGCAATCATGGGTAAGACTGCCGACCTGACTGCTGTCATTGACACCCTCAAGCGAGAGGGTAAGACACAGAAAGAAATTTCTGAACGAATAGGCTGTTCCCTAATCGAGTGTTGTATCAAGGCACCTCAGTAGGAAGTCTGTGGAAAGGAAAAAGTGTCGCAAAAAACGCTGCACAACGAGAAGAGGTGACCGGACCCCGAGGAAGATTGTGGAGAATCTTCCAGACTGAGTCTGGAGTAGAAACATCCAGAGCCACCGTGCACAGGCGTGTGCAGGAAATGGGCTACAGAGAAGCAGCACTGGACTGTTGCTCAGTGGTCCAAAGTACTTTTTTTGGATAAAAGCAAATTTTGCATGTCATTCAAGGTGCCAGAGTCTGGAGGAAGACTAGGGAGAAGGAAATGCCAAAATGCCACTTTGTTTTATTAAGGGCAGGGTCAATGCAGCTAGCTATCAGGAGATTTTGGAGCACTTCATGCTTCCATCTGCTGAAAAGCTTTATGGAGATGAAGATTTCGTTTTTCAGCACGACCTGGCAGATGCTCACAGTGCCAAAACCACTGGTAAATGGTTTACTGACCATGGTATTACTGTGCTCAATTGGCCTGCCAACTCTCCTGACCTGAACCCCATAGATAATCTGTGGGATACTGTGAAGAGAAAGTTGAGAGACGCAAGACCCAACACTCTGGATGAGCTTAAGGCCGCTATCGAAGCATCCTGGGCCCCATAACACCTCAGCAGTGCCACAGGCTGATTGCCTCCATGCCACGCCACATTGAAGCAGTCATTTCTGCAAAAGGATTCCCGACCAAGTATTGAGTGCATAACTGAACATAATTATTTGAAGGTTGACTTTTTTGTATTAAAAACACTTTTCTTTTATTGGTCGGATGAAATATGCAATTTTTTTGAGATAGGAATTTTGGGTTTTCATGAGCTGTATACCAAAAACATCAGTATTAAAACAATAAAAGACCTGAAATATTTCAGTTGGTGTGCATCTAAACTATATGAAAGTTAAATTTTTTATCATTACATTATGGAAAATAATGAACTTTTATCACAATATGCTAATTTTTTGACAAGGACCTGTGTGTATATATATATATATATATATATATATATATATATATATATATATATATATATATATATATAATTGTAATTATGAATTTACATGTTTACAATATTGACTTTTTGTTTTTGCTGGAATAATAAAAAAAAAGTTAAATTCTAACCTTTTTATTGCAGTTCTGAGTTACTATCTCATAATTCTGAGAAGTTGTGAGAAATTGTGAGAAAAGTCAGAATCTCAAGATATAAAGATAAAACTTTAAGGGAGAAAAAGTCCCAATTGTGATATATAAACTTGCAACTGCGAGTAGTTTAACTTGGAACTAGCACCTTTTCGGATGTTTCAATTAGAAAAATGCTATCCTGAATAGTGCCTAAATCACAGAGAATCATAATTGCCAGACTTTGTGTCACAATTAGCCTGAAATTTGTGAAATTGTCACCTCTCAGTTTGTGTGGTGTAAAGCCAGGGCTAATTGAGGTTGTATTTGGCCTTAGTGAAACTATCAACAACACTGTTTTGATCAGGAAATGGGATTAAAGGATTGCAAAGGAATGTTTCCTCTGATTAGCTCTTGACGTGGAATGAAGGTGTTAAAGTGAAGAGAAAAGCGAGGCAACGTCTCAATTCAAGCAAACATCTTTCATTGCGTCACAGCATTTAGAATTGCATGCTGCACGACGAGCCGCAAATCAAAGCATTAGCAGCAAGCAAGTGTTGAGTGCACGCATGTGCATGTGAGTATATATACGAACAAACACACGTGTGCGTACAAGCACTCTACACACACTGAACCCTTCAAGCTGTCTTTCCTCAAAATACTGTCAACAGCCACTAGCGGATTCAATTCGACATCTGCAGTGTCTCAGACATCACTGTTGGTGTTTTTGTTCCCATTTCACTCTCTCTTTCTCTCTCTGTCTCTCTTGCCCAATACCGCTCAAACAGGCCTACCCAGCTTGTGTTTCAAAAAGCTGATGAAATTGTCCCATGGTCTACAGCTGGTCCTCTGGACTTGACTTTGAAATCAGAGCCGGCCGTGGAGATGTTTGCATACCGCTTGTAAGCAGTGAGTGGGTTCAAGAGACCACGTTAATTAACGGACAGGATTGTGCTGGTTTATCAACAGACCTCCCGATTCAGCCCATCTCACGGTTTAGAAAAACCTTAGTTGTTTAACAGGACGGGAACAATGAACTGATCAGCAGTTTAAAGAATGAATAGATAGATTAACAAATTTTTACGTTTTTATCTTAATGTATAAATTTGGAAAGAGAAAAAAAGAGGGTGATGCTAATGCTCATCTGTGCAAAACTCACTGCTAAGATGTTGGAGTTTTCCTTAGAACTGTGGTAATATTTAATAAATCTTATGTTTGAGTATTTTATTTATTTATTAGATTCAAAATATAAAATTTAGATCATGCAACATACTTAAAGAGACTTCCCCCCAAAATGAAAGTTCTGTCATTATTACTCACCTTCATACCGTTCCAAACCTGTAAGACCAAATAAAGATATTTTTGATGCATTCTGACAGCTCTCTGATCCTCCATAGAGAGCAATGTAAGTAACACGATCAAGGTCCAAGAACGCAGCAAGTAGATCGACAAAATAATCCATGTGACATCAAGGGTTCAACCGTAAGTTTACAAAGCCACAAGATTACTTTTTGTGTGCAAAGAAAACAAAAACAATGACTTTATTCAACAATTTGTCTCCTCCGCGTCACCCTTGCGCCATTTTGGAGGGTATCCACTGAACGTAAACATCGTATGCCGTTCTGTGTCAGCTGCGCCATGTAGATATGTTTTCTACATTGTTTATGCTTTGATCTGAATGAAAACAATGTATCCACGTGTTGCGGCTGACTATATTTTTATTTGCGCACAAAAGGTTTTCTTCTAACTTCGTAAACTTATGGTTGAACCCTTGATGTAACATGGACTATTTTATCCATGTCCTTACTATGTTTCTGGACCTTGATTGTGTTAGTATCCTTGCTGTCTATGGATGGTCAGAGAGTTCTCGGAACTCATCAAAAATATCTAGATTTGTGTTCCGAAGATGAATGATGGTCTTAAGGTTTGAAACGACATGAGGGTGATTAATGACAGAATTTTGATTTTTTTGATGAAATAACCCTTTAAGATTGAGTTGTCATCCATAGACATACAGTTTATGATTCAGACCTGGATTCACAATTCTATATACCTGCATTGGTGTCAAAAAAAAGAAAAAAAAAAGAAATGTGAATCCAGTCCATATTTCCAAAAATAGTCATTAAAAAATGTTAATTTATTTTGTCATATCTGATTTTGCTGCAGTTTGAAGTAAAAAAAAAATATTAGTGTGTTCTACCTCTTTATTTTTTACTATAGCTTGCTAACTCAGATTAGCATATTTAAACAAGTTGGCTAAGTAGCAGAGCTAAAAGAGTCTTTTAAGATGTATATTGATCTAACTAGCTTGACAAGTTTGTCAAAAGCCTCAGAGGCCTTCTAATCTTCTAGTATATCACATTATTTAACCCATTGCCATCACATTTCATTTTTAGCTTGTTAGCATGTGGGGAAAAGATTAGGATATAGCTCAGCAAAACAGTTGAAAGATGATTTCTCGTTTGAGTTAGCACAAGTTTTAATAATTAAGTGTGTATTTGACAGACCTTTCTTTAACACGCTGCGGGACAGATAGACTAGACCAGCACATCACACCAATGCAGTTGTTATTCCACCAGTATTAGATGGACGCTAATCTAATCAATATCAAAACGCTATAAAAAATACGATAAGGTGCTAATCCCAGCGCTAGCACTCGCGTTTCTCTAGTTCCAAAAAGTCTAGGGATTTTCTTCGTGTCTGAAGCAGTTCCACTTCAAAGAACGTCAGAGGATCTTCCTCCAAAGTTCTCCGTTCCACCGATTCTCTTGATATTATTGTCCTTAGCATTTAATCGATTAAATCACGCTTTGCTTTTTATCTCACGGTGAGGTCCTTTGTGTCCAGCCTCCGAAACAAAAGCATCAATAAATCCTGTTGGCAAACAGGCCGTCTAACATGGAAAAGTGATCCTGGACTGGAATTACAAAGGGAATTGAGAGATTAGGCGAAGGATGTGAACGTAATGACTTTAAAGCAGATAATCCCGTGCATCTGGGGCCAGCAATCGTTTGATATTTATAGTTGATCAACAATCTTAATTGGTTTGTTATTCTTTATGAATGGAATATGGACGTGAGCGCTGATTTGTTTGGCTTTCATTCATGTGTGGGACGGCTGGGAGGAAATGTCGAGGTGTCTCTGAGACCAGACTCTTTAAGCTGAAAGAAAAGCAACAGCCATGCACTCTCTGTGTCTATGATTTAGGCAGGATTATACAAATTAAATTTGAGTAGCTTTCTCACACCGCACAGCCGTTCCCCTACTTCATTTCCTAATCCTATCAAATCAACATAAAAGTCGGTTCTCACTGAATATTCTAGCCTCTTTGAACGTTATCATTTATGTAATGAGGACTTAAAGAGTGGGCTATATAACATTTGTGTTTGATAGATGTCTTTATGACTTTATTCTTGTCCTTAGCGTCAGTGGGACACTAGCCAATCAGAGCTGAGCACGTGAAGCTGATCAGAAGTTCAGAAATCAAGGCCTGACGTTAATATTCGATTCCCTCTATGGTTTTCACCAGTTTGGATCTTAGGCCCTATTCTATTATTATTATTAACAGGAAAAACTTAAATCTCTCATTCATTTTGTAGAAACACATTTTAAAGCTACAGAGTCACAGTTAAAGAATTGCCCACAAGGGGGCGTTTTGTTATGAATGACTCATTACATATTGTAGGGTCTGAATCATTTTAGCTATCTAAAATTGGTATGATTTGCTTTATTGAAAAAAAAGTAAAAAATAAATAAAATAAAATTAAGATTAATTTCTATATCTTCACTGTATAATGTTTTAGATAGTATTAAAGGCTACAGCCAAGTAATATGCAGTCCCTTTTAAAATAGGGCACTATTGGGATCAGTACATTATTATTATTATTATTATTATTATTATTATTATTATGTTTTTAAAATGAGTCTCAGAAGCCTGCATTTATTTGATCAAAAGTACAGTACATTAAAAAATATCGATATTGTGAAATATTATTACAATTTCAAATTACAGTTTACTATGTCAATATACTGTAAAATGAAATTTATTCCTGTGATCAAAGCTGAATTTTTAGCATCCACACTCCAGTCTTCGGTTTCACATGATCTCATAGAAATCCTTCTAGAACAATATGCTGATTTGATTCTTTAGAAACATTTCTGATTATTACCAATGTTGAAAACACTTGTGCTGCTTAATATTTTGTGGAAATCATAGATATTATATATTCTAATAATATACATGTAAGTGCATGATCAGAAATGTGAAAAGGTCTTGATGCTGCAACCACATTTTATATATGAACTACTACAAGAAAATCTAGCTGTAGTTTTTATATGAGCTTTAATGACATTTAATCCATTGAAAACAATTGGTGTTATGATTCACACACCTACATCCACCCAAATGTTGATATATTTTAAAAGCCTGTGCTAAATCAAGCAGAGGTCAAAGGTCATTAACTCTCAGACACATGCCTGTGGATGGCATGATGTTGTGTCCTGTTGTCGGCTGGCATGTCTGTGTCAGAAGCTGATAATGCTCGCTGAGACTAAAGCCATTCCTGGCATTCATGGGTAAATGCCTCTGGCTGACTCTGCAGTCTTCCTGTCTGATGCATGATGCATGGCTAGTATTGCTATGATAAGCTGCAATATGGAGTATACAGTCAATGTAAGCAGTTTCAAATGCTCAGTTTATGCCCAAATGATCAGTCCCTCTCACATGGGCAGTGCTGTCTGTCAGGGCTCCAGCATTTGGCCCCGTGCTGACACCTACGGCTTCATGCTTTTTGTCTGCCGTACGATTTCAGAGGGTCTGGATGTTCACAGTATGCTAGCTGGTTGCTTTTTAGTGCTCCGTGCACATGCCAGGCAGCTAAATTCAGCATTAGAGCCTCACTGAGGGGGGATGAACCCACGCAGCAGCAGATCTGGGCAATGAGCACACTCCTGCTGCAGCTGCCCGATGCTAAAGAACAAAAGAAACACACAGTGAGGTCCAGAGGTCTGGGACTCTCAAGGAAATTGTCCTGCAGTACCACACTTTTGCAGTTTTTTAAAGAGGTCATATGATGCTGCTTAAAAGAACATTATTTGGTGTAGTGAAATGTGTTTATGCGGTTTACGTTTCAAAAAACACATTATGTTCCACATACTGTACATTATTATTTCTCCTCTATACCCTGCCTTCTGAAACAAAGTAATTTCGCTTTCACAGTGAAACGCACTGCGTCTATACGACATGGCAGTGGCGGCAACAACAATACTACAATGATAAAAAAAGGTACGCCTTCTTGTGTTCTTCTTCATGTTTGAATGAGCCGATTAAGGGGGGCATAGACGAGTCTCAACTTTTATAAGGAATATCTCTTTGGATTTGAGACTTATATAAAGTGGGACATTTTTTTCTCCACAGATTGTAATAAAATTGGACATAGACTAAGAATCATTTTCTTGCTTATAAACAGGCATCAGATTTCCCATGATGCCTGAGTGGGCCGTGTGTGTGCCAGCAGCCATGCATTAGATTAGACGACCTCGACCTCTGGCAGCTCCAGCAATGAGCTGTCTTTGACTAAGGGCGTAATTATGAAAGTACTGTAGTTAATCATATGTCTCACGGGAGATCGACGCAGCTTCTATGCGCGAAATCGCGAACCCGCACAGCCCCTCAATAATCCTTCACAGTAAATGCATCAAGTGGGACGATGCGCCAGCAAAACCCCCAACTATAAGACCATGACACCCACGTGTTCAGATGGACGGGCCGAACAGGCTGCAGGGGATTTTCTGTTCATCTCGCTTTTTTCATGGGGGGGGGCATCTTGTTTTTTCATTCGCTCCGTGACATTTGTTCTTGCAGCTGAACATGTGCAGTACAATTTCTTGTTTCTTCCAGGCCGGACAGCTGTGGTGCAAATTATACTTAATCCATTTGCTTTGGGAGGATTAGGCTGGTACAGTGTGTGTGGAGTGGATGCAGGGGGTTCAAGCTCCCCCATGGGTCATATTAACCCTGCACAACCAAAAGTCCTCACGCACCCCCGGTACTTTCTTTTGAGGTGAACTTAGAAGTCGGCCATGAGTCACGGACTGACCATTAAGCAGAGAAGCTGAGTTTTCGACAGGCTAATTGGCCTGTCGTTTGAAAACACATTCATAATAGCAAAGAATTCAGCTTGTGTATAATGAACGGCTGTGATACAGGAAATTGCATCATTTTGTCTTTTGTCACGTTATGATCTTTTTATCCAAAGGATTTTTATCTTCAAATGTCATAGGAAATGTTACAGTATTCAGTTCATGGGCTGGAATTTAAACTGGCTGCATCCCACAGGAAGTTAAACTTGAATGACAGGAAGTGAATTGCAGGAGAGCATATTATTAGTGCCTGCCTACTTTTTCAGTGAAGTATTGTTTTCATTCAGATTTTGTTTAAGAGTGATAAGACCATGATCAAAATCAACCAGCTACAAGATGTATCACAACATTACAAACTTTGATTTAAAGCAAAAAAGAAAAGTGTTTGAAAGTTAGGCTAAAAAAAGACAAAGGTGAAAGACTGTTCGCTTTATGGGTTACTCCACCCCAAAATGAAAATGTTGTCATCAATCACTTACCCTCATGTTGTTCCAAACCCGTAAAAAGCTTTGTTTGTCTTCGGAATGCAATTAAATATATTTTGGATGAAAACCGGGAGGCTTGTGACTGTCTCGTAAGTAGTGGAGTATACCTTTAATAGTTTAAGGCATGGGGTTTTAGCTTCCCATGGGATGATGTGAATAAAGACGATGGACTTAAAAATATCGACTGCTAGTAACTTTTACTGAGCAAAACCATAGATCTGGGGAAGAGAGCAACACTAGTCTCCGTGCCCGCCACACTCTACTCCACCCTCTTCTCCTCTTTCAGCAACTTTTTGAAGCAGCCAACTCAAAATTCAGCATCTGCCTTCAAAAACGTTTGTTTTTGTTAACAGATTGACGCTTGAGGTCATATAATTTGTTATTATTATTAGTATTATTAGTATTACATATTACATTTTTTAATTATTAGGACTCTCCAATGTTTTTAGTTGAGTTCAAACTGGAAGTGAAAAGACTAAACAAAGTATGCAGATAAAAATATTTCTTGAAATACTTGCATTGATTACAAAAATGGTCATTCGATTTGTTAAATTTGACATTATTTAGCTCTGAATTCCAAGCGGCGGTCCATGATTGACAACCTCAAATGTATGATAAAATGAATTAATTTTAAGAGCAGACATTTATTTACTTATATATCAATGTATTTATTACTGCCATAAAACCAAGTACCTATGAGATTTGTTCAGTATGCTTCTGAGGAATGCAATATTAATATTTCTATTGCAAAAATAGATGGAAATTTAAGTTAATTACTGCTTGGTGGTTTAATTTTTTCTTCACATAAAGCTATCACATTACTTCAGAATACTCAAAATATAATGCATTAGGTCATTTTCTGATGTTTTGGATGTTTGAGTGACAGAAAATAGACACTGTATGATATGCAACAGCATAAAGATTCTTCAGAATAACTTTAACTAATAAGTTTAGGTTTGGAGTGAAATGAGGGTGAGCAACATGAGAGAAGATATAATGAATTTCTTCATAAACTATTCCTTTAAATGGGGAAGATCTGGACAGAAGAGTATGATCCCTGAAGGCAACTCCAGCTCATGTCAGAAGACAGTTTGGATGAGCGCTTTGAAGTACTGCCTTTCAGCAGTGGCATCAAGCATGGCATGGGGCTCAACATTCTCTCTGCTTCTATCATGGACGTGAATCATTTTAACACAGAGAATATATTGATTTCCACAGGAAGACGTTAAACCCCATTGAAAATTGTGTAGGTAACTCGAGCTCTGGCAGCAGAGCGGAGGGATTTCTTCAGCACTGAAAGACTTTTGTGTGCACATGTTGATCCCCTCGCACATGAAATCTGTGTGCTGTGGCTATCGTGTGGTCCTTTACCAGTTACCCTCTCTCCACTGATGTTGAGCCATGAGTTAGCATGAGGAATGCTGCGTGGTTCTTTAGCAAAAGCTGCAGCAGGTGGATGCTAACCTTTCGCTATGATTCCACCTTGCCCCCGATGCTCCATCTCAGATTGAGTCTATGAGACGCCAGTGTTTCTAATCAGGCTGACAATGTCAACATGTTGAAGAAAGAGTTCACTCAGGTATTAAACGGTTCTCATGTTGTAATGATTTACTCATCCTCTTTTTAAGAACTGGTTTCTTCTGTAGAACACAAGTGAAGATATATTTAACAATGTCCACGTGCTTACTAACACAGTCAAATTATACGAGTTCAAAAGTGTGAAAAGCACAATTAAAATAGTCCATATGACTTGATATGCTAGCAGGGTAACACCATTTACAAAAAGAGTGTGGTCAGATTGGCACACTGATTTTATCAACTTGTGCTTATTGGAAAAATGTGAAACAAGTAGAACAAGCTTCATGACTCCTGCTTCACAGGACTTGTACCCAAGTGTTCCAGATCACAAGTGCAATGCTGTACCGGGTGCGCTACTGAGCAAGTTTATTACATCTGAAAAAGCCACACATATAGACATGTGATGCAAACACAAAAAAAACTATTAGTTTAAAAATAATGCACTATGGTAAAAATGTTATAATGACAATTCACTTTGTTTTATATAGCATGTTTAAAAGGAGCTTCTCAGAGCGCTGTACACAATATAAGCAATTAAGGTAGAAAAAATTATAGAAACATGAAACAACATCATTAAGAAAATGCAAGTTTTAAAAAAAATTGTCATGGGTCTGAACTTCCCTGTGTTCAAGAGGCAAAGATTCCGTGGGCCAGGAGCACAGGAAGAGAAAGTCCTGTCAGCCATAGATCTTAAAGGGGTCATGAACTGCCTTTGTTTATTAATTTGTACTGTTCTCCGAGGTCCACTTATAATGTTTGCCTCATTCGTACATGCGCAAATCGGTGAGCGGGGCTAAACAGGCAGTGATGTCAAGGTGTTGATCTTCTTCTGCAGAGGCGGTGTTGATCCACACTATTGCATCATAGAGTAGAACATTACAACAGGGGGAAGTCGTGGCCTAGTGGTTAGAGAGTTTGACTCCTAACCCTAGGGTTGTGGGTTTGAGTCTCGGGCTGGCAATACTATGCCCTTGAGCAAGGCACCAGACCCCCAACTGCTCCCTGGGTGCCGCAGCATAAATGGCTGTCCACTGCTCCGGGTGCGTGTGTGTGTGTGTGTGTTCACTGCTGTTTGTGTGTGCACTTTGGATGGGTTAAATGCAGAGCACGAATTCTGAGTATGGATACTTGGCTGTATGTCACATAACTTTCAAAAGCGGACATTTTGGCATACTGCCTTGATTATAAGTTGCTTTTAGATGACAGTTTTGAGTTTTGTGTTCTGAAAATGTGACACACATATTATACAATGACCTCTCATATGTCAAAAGATCAAAGCATATTTGGTTTCTCAGATCATGACCTATTTAAGCATTATAATTTTAAAATTAACTCGGAACCTGACCAGGAGCCAATGCCAGGATTCTAAAACTGGAATAATATGGTTGCGTACCCTGGTCCCTGTACAGATTCTGGTGGCCGAATTTAGTACATATTACAGCTTGTTTATTCTGGATTTACAAACTCTGGCTAAAAGGGCGTTACAGTAATCTATCTGAGAAATTATGAAGGAATTTATGAACATTTTTGCTACAGTAAAATTTAACATAATATACAATTTTGTTTCTGAGATGGAAAGATGTTTTAACAATACTCTGAACAAAATAATCAAATTACAGATTAGGACTAAAAATAACTCCAAGGTTACTTACTCTACTCTGGATTTACAAAACTGAGCCATCAAAAATCAAAGACAGAGAACCAGCTTTAGAAATTTGATGATGGGGACCAATAAGCAAACTCATCTATGAGTAAATTATTACTCATCTATGTTTTTATCTCAGTAATACAGTTAGAAAGAAAAGCCATGTCAGAGTGCTCATCAAGTTTTGAATGCATATAAATCTGCGCCAGCAAGCAAAAGATAATGGAGGCTCAAGAGATGACCAAGTGGTGACAGATATTAAAATATAAAGGGCCTGAGACTGACCCCTGAGGAACACCACTGAAAACAGAGCCAATCTCAGATCTGTGACCACTCATAGAAATAAACTGGGAAAGGTCAGTAAAATAGGGTATAAACCACTTCAAATCAGTCCCTGAAACACCAAACACTCTTTCAAGTCATTTGAGTAATAGACTGCGATCAACAATATTAAAAGCAGTACAAAAGCAGATCTTTAATCAAGAAGGAATCAAAGAATGCAAGCCAGAAGCCATCAACAAATTACTGGTGAGTTTGACCAAAGTCATCTGTGAAATGTACAAAAACCCAACTGAAGGGGTTCAAATAGGTTATTAATTGTGAGCTGGTTACACAAGTGAGAGGCAACAATACACAAGTATTTTTGAAAAACAGAAAACAAAAGATTTGATATAGGATGCATTGTGCAAGGAACTGCATGACAATAAATCTATTATTCAAAAATCTTTTATCGTGATTTATTCCTTGTTTCAACAGGATTTCAAGTGGTTGATGTTTTACTGCCACTAATGTTCACTAAAATGCAGTAAATTAAATTATTTTCTCACCCAGCACATACTGTACAATGTAGTCAACAGTAATCCCAAGACACCATGCTATTGCTTCAGATGCTTCTGTATGCTCATTTGGCTCACGTTTCTGGATCTTGCTAAGACTGGAAGAATTCGGGTTCTACCTATTGTAAAAACAGTTTGTCAGAGAGCAGGAGTGAACAGATCGACTCAATGTGTTTTGTGGTCTGTTCTTACCTCAAGTTTGACCATGAAATCCCACATGGCCCGATGAGTAAGACGTACTTTTGCTTTGAGTTATAAATTCAAGGCCACAAGGGCTTTGTTGACAACATTTGGTCAATTATTTTGAAAGTGAATGAAGTCTAAAAAAAAAAAAAAAAAAAAAACTTTTATCAGATTTCAAAGATTATTTTTTCAGGATTGTTAAGACTTTGTAGTGATCTTATGAAATGAATTCCCTGTTTTGGGAAGGTTCTCTGCTGGATTCTGCTGCATTAGCATTAGCATTAGCATTAGCATTAGCGTTGCTAGACTACTGTTTTACAAGAGACTTGAGCTTAAACAGTGTGAAACTGTACACCAAAGCCCTTATATTTAAAGGTAAATGAAACTTGTGTATATCTTCAAACTAGGTTGGAAAAGTGTAGACTATATCTGTGTGTGTTAAACCTGAATCACCTCACTGAGTAGAAAACCATCTGGGAGAAGCTGCTGTTGTCTCTTTGTAGGTCCCGGTCGTGGCTAACTGTCGACTTTACTGGATATTTTATTGTCACAGTAAGTGACAGAGTCCTTACTGACACGTGGGAGGCTTTATTAGTGGCCACACATACAGTCTGCTCAATAATGCTTATTTGAAGTACAACATGCTTTCTAGTTTGGAAATGTTCACATTATTTTGTTTTCCTTCATGGCCTGTAATCATGTTTGACATAGCTAACCTTGCTAAATGTGCTAATCTTGTTTCATGAGCATAATGCTGGTCACAGAACTACATGCACTGTATATATAGATGGTATAGACCTGTATATATATAGGTGTATAGACATGAAATGACATTTTATGTTTATTACAAAGCTTGGCAGTGACTTTTGAGAAGAAATAAACCACATATATAACATTTACACATCATGTTTACAACATAGGTCCAATGCACCACATAATCTCACAGTACATTACAAATTAGTCAATTACTGATGTACTCAAGTACTCATGAAATCTAGATTACTCAGTTTAAGTAATGCATTCTGATCACTTTTGGATTACTTTTAGATTACTTTTGACCTAAATCGACGGAAAGCTAATAATGAATGTGAATGTGTTGTGAAATTATTGAAATATTAACTTTTCAGTTCTCGGGGAATTGAAGTAAATATTTTTCAAAGGGGCTAGACTGAAAAAAAGAAAAGAAAAGAAGGATCCCTTATTGCTTTGTTTTTCAAAGATTCAGATCATACAGAAATAAGTATGGCAATAATTGCATAATTTTCATACTATTTCATTCTGATCTCATCAGTATTTGTAAGTAATTTTGGTTATATATGCAGTAATATACAAACAAAACAAAAACTTTTACAAATCGTTCAAATATAGTTTTTAAAAATCATTCGAATTTAGTTAGGATTAGGTTAAATTTAGACATTATAATGATGTTCTGTAAATGTAATTATGGGTTTCGTGGTAAATGTGATGGAATAGAAGATATGTAATTAATCTGTTTAAATACAATAAAACCAATAAATGAATTCCATCTATAAACCTAAAAGGATTCTAAAGTTCCTCAAGGTTGTAAAATGATTACGTTTTAGATTCTATTCATTATATTTTGCAGAGATTTCTCACCAGCTTTGAGATGTGCTCTGTTCAAAGACGTTGCTGACAGGTCGGCAGAGATCAGATGGAGACACAGCAGTGCAGCAAAACCAAACATTTCCTAGCGAAGGATTTCCACCAGGGAATTCAGGCCCAGCGGCAGCTGCAGAAACAAGAGCCCTGTACCTGCGGATGTACTGGAGTCCAGTCCAAGAGAAAGTGAGCCTTTAATCCACAAATGTTCTTCAGAAAGTGCTGCAGCCGTTCATACTGCTTGTGCAAGCCAAAATGTCTATGAATGAGCATAGCTGCAACTTTGTTGTGCAGGAAGTCTGGGTAACATTTTACATTGTTGTAGCCATATTGCAAATATAAATAGAGAATATATAGAGAATATAACAAAATATAAAATTCCAAGTCCAATAAAATCTCATAGAACTATACTTGTAATTTTGAAGTAGAAAGATTGAAATAGTATTTTCTTCGAAAACAATAATCTTTCATATGAAAAATTATGTTTTTTACAGTGTATAAACATGACTGAAAATATTATTACTGAATGATATAATTAGTGTAAAATATAACTTAAAACATAATTACAAAAAACTATTTCATCCCCAGCAGTAGTTACATGTGAGCCAAAACAGTTTAGAGTAATATTTTATATTGTGTATATTACTTATACATGTATTAATTATTATTAATTATAGATTATTATAAATAACATTTATATTTATTATAAATAAACAAAGTCTTTCAAGATTCAAAATCCAGTATAAACAGTAATATTATACAATAGTATTACAATTTTAAATAGCTGCTTTATATTTTTAATATATTGTAAAATGTAATTTATGTCTGTGATGAAAAAGCTGAATGTTTTCAGTGTCACATGACCTTTCAGAAATCATTCTAATAGGCTGACTTGCTGCTCAACAAATATTTCTTATTATTTTTCAATGCTGAAAGTTTTAGATGAGTAGAAAGTTTCAAAGAACAGCAGTTATTTTAAATAGAAATCTTTTTTAACCATTAAAATTGTCACTTTATATATATATATATGTGTGTGTGTGTGTGTGTGTGTATCTATACAGTATATAATGGGTTTCTTCATTTCTTTATGTCCGGAGTGAATGTCATTCATGTAAGTATCTGTGAATGTTTGACCTTCTGTCGCAGCAGGTTCGGGCTCTTCAGATAGGGGCCTACAAAGAGGCCCACCGCTGGAGGAGGGGTGGAGCGTGCCAGCGAGAGGGCCACGGTAGCCGTGGGGACGGCAGAAATGACAGCTGCAGGTGTCGACACGGGCCGGGGGGGAGCAGAGGGCCCAACAGCAACTGTTAGCCTAATGCCAGGAGGATAAATAATAAAACAACTGTTAGATAAGAACTCCCATTCAAGAAAAGAGAGAGGGGGATGTAAATGCATAACTTGTGGCAGAGCTCTAAATCTACAAACTTTGGCACGGGAGATTATGTCCAGGGCTTTAATTAAACAGATGTTGCGATGAATATTTCAACTTTTGAGAAACAGGATAGTGGCGTGTGCTGATGTAATGCATGGAGGGATCAGTAAATAAGGCACACAGCAAATGTGTTTGGCGTAATGGAGCTGTATTGGTGGCACACTCCTCAAATAGGCTAACGTGTGTGTGCGTGTGTGTGTGTGTGTGTGTGTGCAGTCCATTCAGAGTCAATCAAGGTATGCACACACTTCATCTGTTAACACCATACAGCACAATCCTTAACCTGCAGATTTATTAACACTCAACATGTTTATACTAACACATTATAAACTGGTAACTAGTAACTTGCTTATTAAGTACAATAATTAAGTTGCTAATATATATATATTCATTAATTCATTCATTCACTGATCTGTGCATTTTTACATTGTATTTATTGTAATGTGCCAGAGTCTTTTGCTATTGTCTTTAATTTTGCATTATTGATCATTCCCAACAACTCAAATTCATTTTTGTTGAGAGTCACGTTTATCTCACGCAGGTATCTGAACTCTCCGGAGGGTGCAGTGTCTCTGACCCTCGTCCCGTCTCCTTACTGCAGTATGTCAGGCATCCAGCACGGTCAGCAGCGAAACTCTATCTGCTCTGTGCCGCAGGAGTTTGGCCTTGGGTGTAATTTTGCCATTAGCTAAAACAAATGCTGCCATATTTTTAGCTTCAGTAATTGGCCTGTCTCAGCATCCAGCTCTTGGAAGAAGAACAGATACACCCCAAACCCCCAGTGAAACATGAACTCAGGTTAAGACTGTTAAGAGGCGCTGATGGCCCTGGGGCGGAGGTGTGATTTTTCCATTTGGACAAATTGAGAAATTCTACTTTGGATGACAATGTACTTTCTATATAGTACAATTCTGCTTTAGATCTGTGCTGAGCTGTGTGAGTTGAATTTCAGCATGACTTTCATTAAGTCCACTCACAGTATGTGCAGGAAACAAGCCACAGCTATCTATTTTTAAAGGTGACATGTCATGAAAATCTGACTTTTCCAGGTTTTAAGAGTAATCAAGTCTCCAGTGCATCGACCAACCAAGGAAACGTGAAAAAGATTGACCCAGTAACTTTCTTTTGGCATCCAAGAAAACGAGTGTGTTTGATTTCTGATTTGTCTCCTAGTGACGTTGGAAAGGGATCTCATTATAATATTACCACCCATTAATCTGTAAGTTTCCCCCCGTGTGGCTGTCATTTTGATTTGCAAGCAACAAAGGTGTACCAGTTCTAATGCCATGGCAAAAGTTTGAGCAAAGCATGCTAACTGTTCCGTCTTTGGCTGCACAGAACACTATTTAGAGTCCCAGCCTCAGTGGAGGCAAGAGAGCAGTGGATTTATTGATTTATTAACTGTATATTGCTATTAAGGGGTCCACACGAAAACGCAAAATGATGTAGTATACATGCCAGACCAGTATGTGGCGCTGTAATTCTGCCACAGACATACACTAAAAACGGAGAAGAAGACTTGGACTACGCTCATAAACCTTGCGCGTGGTACACAAACGAACATGGAACAATACATTTATTAATCAGTGTTAATGTTAGTTAATAAAAAGACAATCGTTCAGTGTTTGTTCATGTTTTTGTTGCTGTTACGTGACGTAGAGCTGTCTGACTAGGGGGGAGACGTGGGCTGATGACGTCATCGTTTCAGAAAATATACGGATTAGCCGTCCAGACGAAAACGCAAAGACGGCGTTTTCAAATTTATCCACTCTGGGACCCGGTTTCAAAAAATAGCGGTTTCACCTTACGAAAAACGGCAGATCCGTGTGGACGAAACGCCTATCCGAAGAAATTTTTTACATATTCACAGAAATGTGTCTCCGTGTGGACGGGGCCTAAGTTTCAGCTCAAATTACCCCACAGTTCATCTATTGTATATTTCTGAAAATGCCTATTTTGAGTGTAAGCAGAAACAGGCTGTTTTCGTGCATGTCCCTTTAAATGCAAATGACTTGCTCTTCCCCGCCCCCTTTTCCAGAATAGAGCTGTGGTCATTACAGCTCGGATCTCAGATACTCTGATACTAAAGTCATCGGTTTGGTTTTGATTATCATGTCTATAGTACTGAAATCATGCATTTTAAAGCATATTCGTTTAAATTTCTGATATAGGGTTACCTGAGCACACATATATGAAGCACACGCACAGAAAGCAGCTGTCACACAGCATGTGAGTACTTATCGATATTCTCTTTCATGTCTTTTTACTGTCAGATACACAGGATTATGTTAAAAACACACGAGCTGGTTATGTCTGTTAAGATAAACAGCTGGGAAAGAAAGTGCATGATATGTCACCTGGAGTATTAACAATTGAAAATTGATTTCCAGACAGTGCTCATAAAACATCTCATGGCATGCTGGAGTTGGTAAACTCTCCTCCAGATCTTAGTTTGTGTGTGATTAAAGGCCCTCTCATCCCCAGCACTCTCTTAAAAATGCGTTAAATGCGCTGGGTTAAATATGGACAAACCCAGCGATTGGGTTGTTTTTGACCCAACTGTTGGCTGAAAACAACCCAATCGCTGGGTTTGTCCATATTTAACCCAGCATTTTTTAGCGTGCAGGCGTTTGGCTTTGACAAAAGCTGTCATTTCTCTGTGAGGCGGGAGTGTGCCAGCTGACAGCTGCAAGGCTCAAGCCTTTACCAGCAGCCCTGCCGCCCCCCGCCCATTAGTGCAACCCCACGGCTGCTGGCCGGGACGCTGGAGGGACGACCAGAGCTCTGCGGGGCCTGTGTCCCATCAACACAACCATTGTTCCCTCAGACCCAACCATGGCCAATGATCATGGAGATCAATGGAGTAATGCAGGAGGTGTAATATAATATTCATTTAATGCATATATCAAGCATGCGGTAAAGACTTTGGCGTACTATGCATTATGTCAGGTCATGAAAACTCTGCCGGCCCCAAAAGCCCCGATGACATGTGACAGAAACAGGTGACACTGAACTAAAAGAGAAGAAACCAACAGCAAATATGTTCAAAGTTTAAACGAACAACCAAATAAATGAAAAAGTAAATCAATAAACTGTCAAATTAATAAAAAAAATATATAATTTTTTTTTTTAAATTACTAAAATTGTAAATATATAAAGAGAAAAAAATTCCCTTGTCAGTGTTCAAATGATAAATAAATGACAGACTAACTTACTAACTACTACTCTCTAACCCTAACTAAATAAATGCTAAATGATAAAAAGTAAATATAAAATTTAATTAAAAAACAAATAAATTACTGAGTAAATAAATAAATGATTGATTAAATAAGTAAAAATGTAAATAAATAAATAATAAATGGTTGAATGCAACATTAGTTAAATGAGTATTTAGTAAAAAATGGGTAAAAACAACAAACAAATTAAATTAATTCATATGGTTGGTTCCAAAATGTTTACTTTAAAGGGACAATAAGTAACTTTTTAGGTATTTTATTATCTAAAATCAATATTTTTATTCATAAATATGCCCTCAATGGTGTACAAATACCTATGCCAATGTTTAAACTAATCCTCATAAATGAAGAATTTATTATCTTTATATACATGGGACGGGTAGGTCGACGGAGGCTTCCATGTAGTTCCGCCATCTTGCAAAACTATAATAGCAGAGAGGGACAAAAAGTACTAAGCCAACGCGTTTCCACAGCGCGTTTTCGGTCAGAGCCAGAAACGCAGGTGCAGAGCAGTGAGAGGCGCTTGAAACTGCACAGGCAAGTTTAAAAGTCTGGATTGCATTCTTATTATGGACCATACATATGCCGCGCCACAGGAGAAGAAAACATCGTCGCCAAAACAGTAAAAAATAGAACGTAAAAGGAAACGTGACCGTAGATTACAGAATACAAGAGTTAATGTCGGGGAAGCTTTTTCTAGGTGGAAAGAGCTAATGCTTGATAAAGATTTCAAAAGAGACGCTGAAGTGGCCAGTTTTCTTCTCGACAGGTAAGTCAGTGTTACAGTCTATATTATAATATTTTTTTTATATCTAACAATGCATATAATACAGAAAATATAACGAATAAATTAGACATAACTACTAATTACAATATTTCATGTTTTCCACAGTCAGTAATTCATACTGTAACATTCGTTTGTTAGTTGTCATGTTGCAGTTTGTTTGAAATAACACACCTGTTCACCTGAAGGAAAACTCGACGAAGTGCTATTAGAAGACATCCTGTCAAAGCTTTTTGGTACATATCGCCTACCGTAGATGCAATGCGTATTTGAAAAAGCGAGGCGCTGGAGAGCAAAATTAGTTTGAATGCAAAATACAATTTCACCACTAGATAGGAGTAATTCCTACTTAGTGTCCCTTTAAAGTAAATTACAATTTACTGACATTTTTGATTAACTGAATCTGCAATATGAAAAAAAAAAGCTTTTCTTTGTTAAGTTTTATATATATATATATATATATATATATATATATATATATATATATATATATATATATATATATATATATATATATATATATATACCAGCATTGGTGACAATGCTTCAGGGTTTAAACCAGATATGGGATTAAAAAAAAATATAATAATAAAATAAAAGGTGGGCTTATTTAAAGTGTCTTGCGCTATTAACATATACATTTTCAATTCCCATGACATGAGCAAATGAACAAATATAACAACATAAATAAAGTGTAACCTTGAAGTACACTCACACATTCTTAAAGTAGACATATTTAGACACTAAGATGCCCAGTCACTGCAGTTGAGTAAAGTTTGACCAAGGTAAAGGTCAATAGGTCAGATATGTCTGTAAATTGCTTTGACAGAACACATATTGTCCTTTAAGTCCCCTACTTTACCATTATTAAATATTTGCTTAAATATCACAAATTACAAATGACATTGATTTGATTTTGCATTCAAATTGTTTTTGTTGTTGTTGTTGTTGTTTACATGCAACCCTCAGCTTGTTTTGCTGTTCAGCAGCAGTAGTAGGCAGCTCATAATTTGTCACACAGCGAGATGGATGGAGGAATTGGGGTTGGATTGCCATGTATAGGAACCTGATATTCAGGCCACCATGAGTTACTGTGAATACCGTCCCGCACTTCTCTTCAGCAAGTTTCCAGGACACACGTCTCCCAACGTCCCTCACAGACTACCAGCACCTCACACAGCGAAAGTATGAGGAATCCTGTTGAGATGCTTTAACCATGAAAATAAAACTCAGACCTGCTATTTTGACCTGGCATACGATAAAATGTGATTTAAAAAAAAAAAAAAAAAAAAATCCTACAGCTGAATATTGTAGAGATGTAAAGTATGTTTTGATCTTATCGTCAAGTGAAATATTGGTTTTGTTTTGTTCTGCACATAGAGATAACAGGTTTGTTTGTTGGAGGACCCTGAGGATTTTTTTTAAAAATGTAATCATACTGTTTTATTTATTTATTTATTTTTGCTTGTTTTGCACATAAAGATGATATGTTTGTTTGTTGAGGACTCTGAGGAAATTGTTTTTAAAATGTAATCATACTGCTTTATTTTATGTTTATTTTGTTTTATTTTGCACATAAAGATGATTTGTTTGTTTGTTTGTTGAGGACCCTGAGGAAATTGTTTTTAAAATGTAATCATACTGTTTAGTTTTTTGTTTTGATTTGCTTTGTTTTGTTTTTCACATAGAGATGACATGTTTGTTTGTTGAGGCCCCTGAATAAATTGTTTTTAAAATGTAATAATACTCAAGATATATAAATTAGCATAATAAGGAAAATAATCAGTATTAGTGGATGTAACTCAGCTAAATGTACTACATACAAAAAAAAAAAAAAAAAAAATACTACAGTAGATCAAAACATTTTTTTTATTTTTTATTACAGCCTGTAGAGCTCCTTTAGCATGGGAATTAACCTCAGACTTAGTGGATGAAAAAATAAGGAACAAATTTAGACATACAACACCCTAGTAATTTTAAATTAACAGCATAGTAAAACCCACTCACACTGCTCCGTACCTTAACATTGTGACAAAACCACTCACATTTTCAATGATTTTCAAGATTCAAATTTTAGTTGGATAAACTGTGGATGCTTGATTCATATATTATGCTCAGCCACAGGCCGCACATCAGTTGCTGGAGTCACACACTTTGAACCACACACATTTTTGTAGGTGCAAGAGCATTTAGCGTAAGTGCTAGACTAGCACATTTGCCTGTTTCCTTTCAACACCTTCACAATGTGGCTCTTCCTGTGAGCCTGAAACACAAGGGCTGGGCGGAGGATGATTACAAGTGTGTCGCAGAGGAGTGTGACTGGAAATATAAAACATGAGAAGTCAAAAAATTATAAAACTTAGAAATACTACTACTACAATCAGTTACTAAATCATCATTACTGACTCATTCTTTTATATGTTTGAAACGACCTGAGGGTGAGTTAATATAATGACAAAATGTAATGTTGGTGTGAAATACCCATTTAATTGATTGAGTAAAGCTTGATGTAGAATATGAGTATACATATAAAAAAACCGTCTGGTCATCGCTAAGCCAGACCGCGTTATGATGCATGAGTGTCATAACTTACAGGAAGAGTGGGCTGATGCCTGACTGTCGCCAACGGGACACCAAGACTTGCCTTCCCATACTGCCACCTAGAGGACAATTATCATATTACTGCTTTTATGAATTGATCTTATCGTCAAAAGAAGTGTGGTTTTGCTTGATTTGTTGTTTTGTATGACATGTTTATTGGGGGAACTGGGAAAACTCTTTTTAAAAATTAATCTTACGATTTTGTAAAATTACATTGATTTACATTTAAATGCATGCATTTAGGAGACACTTTTGTCAAAAGTGACTTGCAGAAGAGTTTTGAGTTTCATATTTTCTGTGTGTATATATATCATCTTTTTAATATATTGGTTTTATATTAATGGATTGTAATAACATTTAACAAATGCAAGGTTATTCCTACTTTATTACATGAATGCAAATCATTGTTATCAGTGTGAATAATGAAAAATAAAAATGCAAAAGCAAAACATTCAGACATATTACAGTGATATTACATTATATATAAAAATCCAATATAGCTATAATTTTCTGGTTACAGTTTTTCTCATTTGTTTTGGTGCATTTCTCAGATCAGAAATGAAATTCCCAAAACTACTCGTTCAACCTCCACTTGGAGGTTGTGCACACGTCCAGTCAGTTGTGCACACGTCGCTCAAAATGTATTATATAGTTCTCTGTGCAACAGTCTTACTCCCCAAAACATCTAGACATTAGTTAATCGTCATTAAATGCAAAATGGTTGATCTAGTTGTCATAAACTGTTAAGCACATTTTCTACACATTTCTATTAGAGTTTTTGCAAATTTACCATGAATTGTGCAGGTGAATCTTGAATTTCACTGATGAAGATAATGTAGATCAGCTAATGATAAACCAGTTCTCTGAAATTATGCAAATGTGCATCTCATGAACCTTCAACTGGAAGGCATACAGACAGAGGACAACACAAGAGTAACAAATTCTGTTAGCCTGGCAAATCAACAGTAGCTCTTTCTGGTTTTGATCAGACCAATATATTTTTTTTTTAACTGTGAACCCTACACAGTCTCTTTCAATCAATATCTTAAATACAGTAATGTGTGAATTTGCACTTTTGAAATGGACATGTATATTGGCATACATAAGAAGTGCAGGTTTCTGCATTTCAGTACAGTAACTTTGACTGTTGCCAGTTTACATCAGGTAATACCAACAGAGTACACTGTTATATTGACAACATGACAAAGCAGTGTAATTGTCTTGTTTGTGAACAATAACTCAAGGGCATTTCATTTTGATGGCCGTGATATGTTGACTGACATAAATTCTTTTGAGAGATATATTTAAGATTTTGAGTAAGTTACATGCTTTTGCAGGTAATCCACTGTGTGGTGCTTGCTGTGGTTTTTTTTTTTTTTTGTTGGTTTTTTTTTGAGAAATGCACATACTTCTTTGCAAATATTAAGGATGAATCGAGAAATGCACTAAAGCGACTGAAAAATGTAAATGATGTTAAATATGAAAAGTGTCAAACCTCAAAACTTTAGCACCACAATTTTTATCATTTGTTTTAACCCTCGAAAGTAAATGAGAGAAACTGTATATTTTTTGTTTCACATATTTTTGAACTTTAAAGTGCCATGGTCTTTCTTCATCTTATATTAATCTCTAAAGCTATTTTAAATGAAATTGCATGCTTAAAACTGTTTTAAAATGAATTTATGCTTAATTCAGTCCGAAGAGTTATTCGGTCCTGGCCCTCTAAAGTTTTGTCCATCCGTGTGTTTTGATGGTGTGTTGATGAGATAGTATTACAGGCTGTAATCCCTCTCTGTAAGCCTTTGGGTCAGTGGAGGGCCTCGAAACCCCCGAGAGCACCACACTGCCAACAGCTGAACCAGCAGGGGCCAACCTGACTGCTTCCCCTGAAAATGAGCACTTCACACACACACACACTCCCACATACACAGTCTCCCACACACACATACACACAAGAATATGCCAGCCCTAACCTCAGGACACATACGAGCACGCACATTATCCTGTGAACGTGTGTGGTCTTAGGCCTAATATTTTGTCATGGTGATAAATAATGGTAATTACAAAGACCCCCAAAACAGGACTGAAGAACACACACAGGGTAAAATATTGTGAATTACCATACATAAAACATACAGTGTGATAAAAAACACTATTGGTAGAAGTTAATAGGAACTGTGAGCAGTTGCTCTCCTGTTTTGTCAAGTCTACACATAACCGTTTATGCACATTTTAAATAGTACATCATAAACTTTATTATTGACTATATAATCATAAAAACAATAGATAGATAGATAGATAGATAGATAGATAGATAGATAGATAGATAGAACGACAGCCAGAGAGATAGATAGATAGATAGATAGATAGATAGATAGATAGATAGATAGATAGATAGATAGATAGATAGATAGATAGATAGATAGATAGAACGACAGCCAGAGAGATAGATAGATAGATAGATAGATAGATAGATAGATAGATAGATAGATAGATAGATAGATAGATAGATAGATAGATAGATAGATAGATAGATAGATAGATAGATAGATACAACGACAGCCAGAGAGATAGATAGATAGATAGATAGATAGATAGATAGATAGATAGATAGATAGATAGATAGATAGATAGATAGATAGATAGATAGATAGATACAACGACAGCCAGAGAGATAGATAGATAGATAGATAGATAGATAGATAGATAGATAGATAGATAGATAGAAAGAACGACAGCCAGAGAGATAGATAGATAGATAGATAGATAGATAGATAGATAGATAGATAGATAGATAGATAGATAGATAGATAGATAGATAGATAGATAGATAGAACGACAGCCAGATAGATAGATAGATAGATAGATAGATAGATAGATAGATAGAACGACAGCCAGAGAGATAGATAGATAGATAGATAGATAGATAGATAGATAGATAGATAGATAGATAGATAGATAGATAGAATCACAGCCAGATAGATAGATAGATAGATAGATAGATAGATAGATAGATAGATAGATAGATAGATAGATAGATAGATAGATAGATAGATAGATAGATAGACAGAAAAATGAAAAATATAGTTTTAAGGTATGGTGTTAGACATCTCTCTGATTAACCCCCATCCACGTCAGCACGTGTAATAAAGCTGACAGCAATATTACTGCAGCAGGACTCGACCTATGACCGGGCGCGCGCTCACAGCTGACTGACTGTCGCACACAACAGCACACACCCGGAAAACACCCGCCGTTCACCATGGAGAGAAAAGTAGCGAGGGAATTTCGGCATAAGGTGGGCTTTTAAACGGTTACTCTCTAATGAAACTGTGTTAACTTAATTGTTTTGTTCGCATTATTAGTTATTATTAGTCTCGTTCTTTTGATCTCGCTGCTCTCGAATGGCGAAGGAGCACGCATCGCTTCATATTTACCCTATAAAATATTACTGAAGTAAGTCAAATTAATATTCGCCAAGCTTTCGACACGACAAGTGTTTCTGTATCCATAGAAACCGTCGTTATTTGTCCGGTGAAGTTTGTTTTGCTCTGAAAAGGTGTCCACATCTAGCATGCCAGTCTTCAGCTCTGTGGTGTTTTAGACGTTTTTATCATTACAGTTAACATTACTAGTAGTTATAATTTTGACGTAACGATGCCAAATTTGATTACTTTATAAAATTTACCGGTAGAAAGGAAGGATATGTGTGACGTCACATAATGTACGCGTTCTAATTGGCTGAGCAGGTGACAGGTGTAGGCTACTGTGTGTTTTGGAAATTGTTGTACAATAGGTATTGATAATTTTTTTTATCTCCTAAACTTAAGCTACAACTTTATGTTTGATAAATGTTTTTAAATTACACTGAATTATTTAATTACCTGATACCTATTTATATGCTCAAGCTTATTTTTAAGACACCATGTGACCCCTGTGTGTAACTGTAGAATTGTACCATCTGTTGTGTGAGTTACACAATGCACAGTGTTTCACAGCATTAGCTGAAGCGGCAGAGATGTGTGGTCAGGCGGAAACGATTGCGGCATTTATTGTCCAGCTTGTTTTATTGCCTGTAGATGAGGGTGGGAAAGCTGTGCCACACAATAAATTATAAAGCTTTGCATGTCATTTTAGTTTCCCCTCTATGACGAATACATTATGCTGTCGACCTTTCTGTTCATTTGTCTCTTTCAAATCACTTAGCATAACCTGCAGAGGATATGAAGCTGATTTAAGTTACAGATTTCTGCTTTCAGCATCAGTTTATGATGCTAAAGTCCAAAGGTGGGCTGGCATCTCGTCTAAATTAAATGTTTATGACACCTTAAATGACCTTTGAGCACACAGTCACAGTTTTATTATATACTATATGTTGCCTGACACTGGTGTTGATATCAAACTATTTGGATATGCTTTTTATTTTCCTGCAATGTTCACATAGTTTACAGAATGAATCATTAATTATGAATATTTTATATTTTTTAAGAATTCAGATGTTCACCTCATATGTAATTATTGTGAAAGCAAAATTAAAAATCCAAAATAAAAACATTTTTTTCTTTCTTTCTTTCTTGCATAATAGCCATTTTATTTACTTCTTTGTTTGTTTGGTATTTTTCAAGTCATTTTACAGGGTTTATTTGTTTTTTTTTTGTTTTTTAACAATCATTTTTGCACTAATAACAGAACCTTCATGTAATTTTTCACAACTCTAGTCTAGACACAAAACTCAAAACAGTTTGTCCAGTGTGCAAAACTTTGCATATTGCATTCATATATTTAAAGAAGCCTTGCATTTGCAGAAGAATTGGTTAATTATTAATATAAAATATTATAGGGACATTACTTTAGATCAGATAACCATAGTTTCACTGTGTAGTTTTTAGTAGAATCATCAACTGTAGTTGTTCAAAACACGATGCAGCTTTCATTATGGTTCACATACATACATCATTGTAATAGACTAGAGAGAACACTACAGACTGAACAGTGCAGAGAAGTACAGACACTGGAATTTGAAAAGCATTGATTAAATAATAAACTCACAACAGGTTTTTCAGGAAAAAAAAAATAGATAAGAAAAAACTACAGCAGGCGGTTGGGCGGTGAAGTAATAAACCGTGGATGGGCCTGAAAACATAATTGCTCTCAGTGCTGTTCCTAGGAATTCTGGGTCTATAGCACTGATTTTGCTTTAGGGTCTCCTCAAAATCAAGTTCAGTGGGGGGTGGTCAGGACCCCCAAAAAACATTGTTCTGGGCCGCTCTCAACCTCTCCTCTATCACCCTCTAAAAAGACATTTATTGTAGGAAAAACAAATGCTGATAACAATGATATAGAATTTGATGTAATATAGCTTCACTTTCATAATCTTAACATTTCATATTGCTCAACATTTTCCATAAAATATATGCTTCAGAGTATAAACAGTCAGCAATTTGAGCAGTTATATCTGTTAGATCATAGTAATGAAATGAATAAGACACTTAGTTCAGTTTTAGCTCAGTGAACAAAAGATATTTGGTTCATGTGTATTGTATCCAAGCATTTAGGGGAAAAAATGTGCATTTTGATCATCAGGTGTGAATTCTGTGTCTAGAGTTTTGAAAAATGACATGAAGGCTCTGTTATTAGTGCACAAATTATTGTAAAAACTATTTGTTTACTTTGTTCATCCATCCATTCAGACAGTCAATACTATTTATTTATTCATTTATATATTTTGTTAATTTGTTTGTTTATCCAGCCATTTTATTTGTTTGTTTTGTTTATCAATTTGTTTTACTGTTCAATACAGTAACTGTGATCCAAAATATTGCCATAGTTTACATCAGAACATCCTTCCAGAGTACACTGTTATATTGAGACACGACTCTTATCCGTAAACTATGACACAAGGACTTCACTGACACAGATATTTATTTTTGAGAGATGAACTGAGGATTTTGAGCAAGAGACTGGTTTTTGCAGGTAATCCATGGTGTTTTGCTCTTTGTACGAGTTTTTTTTGAGAAATGCATGGATGAAATGCAAGGATGATTCGAGAAATGTAGCAAAGTGACTGAGAAAAACTGTAATAATGTGTAAAAATAATAAAAAATGTGCTTGGCAGTTTATGACAAACTAGATTAACCATTTTGCATTTAATGACTTTTACGATGAACTAAAGTCTAGATGTTTTGAGGGGTAAGACTATTGCACAGAAAACTACATAATACATTTTGAGCAACATAACATTAGCAACTGATAATGTTTGAAACCGCAGATAAATGCGCGCAATCAATTGCATGAATGTACATGACTGGATGGTGTGGAGGTTCGACAAGTAGTTCTGAGAATTTCATTTCTGATTTGAGAAACTACCAAAGTGGCTGCGAAAAACTGTAATTTTTGTTTGTTTATTCAGTCCGTGTTATTTATTTATTTATTTTGTTAATTTGTTTGTTTATCCAGTCATTTCATTTGTTTATTTGTTTTTGGTTTTGTTCATTCATTTGTTTTCAAGTCATTTGATTTGTTTTCTTTGTCTGTTTTTGTGTGTTCATTCGGTCAGTTAAATGTATTTATTTGTTTGTTTTCAAGCCATTTTATGTTTATATTGTTAATTGTTTGTTTTGCTCGTTCAGTCCATTAAATAAATGTACTTTTCGTTTTCATTCATTCCTTTCTTTTTGTTTTTATCCAGCTATTTTATTTATTTAATTGTTTGTTTGTTTCTTGCTTTGTTAGTTCATTTGTCTGTTCATTCAGTCGATTCAATTTGTTAGTTTGAGCAGAGTTTTTTAGTTTAGCATGCTAACCTCACATCACATTAACTTCATTACCATTCTCATGATAATAATGCACCTTCACTCTTATGTAAGGTGAGACTGCTAGCATGATAAACGTCTTTATCTGAGCTCAGGAACATTAGCAGGTCCAGTGGAGCAGATCTGAACTAATGATACTCACAATACAGTAAAAGATCCACCTGACCCATTCAACTAAAAAACAACAGCAGACCCAGCCAATCTGAGAGCCGCTCGACTAACAGACACACAGTAGTTCCTCCACCTCCTCCTCTCTCTCCACCTTCTCCTGACCCTCCGTCTTAGTCTCTCGCTCAGTGAGAGAGAGATGTGTTACATCATTGACTGGCCAAAACGCTTCCTCAAAACATTTCTACAGCAGATTAGCCACCATCAGGTAAAAGATGGGCGTATGGTTGGTTTTCTGGTTGTTATTGATGATCTGATCAGAGGTTTGTGTGTTTGTGTTGTTCAGGTGGAGCTGCTGATTGATAATGAAGCAGAGAAGGACTATCTGTATGATGTTCTCCGCATGTACCACCAGTGAGTACACTCCAAAATAATGATTTATTGGTTTGCTTGTGTTGTGGTTCTCTAAATTATTTAAATAAATGATAGTTATTTTTGTTGTTGTTAATATTATATATATATATAATACAGGAGTTTTTAGAAGCTGATGAATAATGTAGTTTTCCATCAGTGGTTCTGGTAATCTGTTGATCAAATTAAAACTGCATGGCACATTCAAAAAGACTTTAACCCAAAAAGTATAAAGTGTGGGTTAAGTGTAAGAATAGGTAGGAAATGCTGAATGCATCTTATGAGTAATCTTCTGTGTAAATCAACACTTCACTGCTCCGCTGGCCTGCAATAAGAGGCTTAATCCAATGGAAAAGTAACTTGGATCAGGTCATTTCCACTGTCCTCGCTGCATTCAAGGGCAGCCATTCTCTCGCGTCCCTTTGTCTCTGATATCTGAGTCAGGAGTGAAATATCAATGATTCATAGAGCAACTACCTCCAAATTCATAAGCTGACTTTATGTGGGTATAATGTGGCATTTTCCACAGCAAGCAACATGTCAGACTATTTTTGAAATAATTAATTCAAAGAGAAAACTTATACATGTATAATAATTAGAAATGCCATTTATCATTTAATGTATGGGTTTATATATATATATATATATATATACTGTATAATCCCGAATTATTATTATTATTTTTTTTTAGAAACCTGTTTGACGAGAGTCATTATTTTTGCAATTCTGTTTGGTGGTTCAGAATTTAGACACTTCACCATTAAACCCAACCTTATTCTATGAACATATCCTATGTTTTATGTTCATAATCATTTAACTTTAAAGAATATATTATAATGATTAAATAACAGAGATTCGGTATCAAGACAGTATGTTGAATCAGTGTAGTCTAAGAAAAGTCATTTTAATCCACACACTGTTTGTACGGTTTTAATGTTGCCGTCCTGTTTGCATGTGTTCAATCAGGTCCTGTTTAAATCACTCTGCTCCGCCCTTCTAGATCCATGGACATTCCTGTCCTGGTCGGCGACCTGAAGCTGGTGATAAATGAGCCCAAACGCCTTCCGCTGTTTGATGCCATCAGACCCCTGATTCCTCTGAAGCACCAGGTGCAGTACGACCAGCTCACGCCCAAGAGATCCAGGTGAGAGAAGAAACCAGAAACACAGACGGTAATGAGCTGCTAAAAAGGGGTTCATAGGGCGTGATGCTTCTGAGAAGAATGGAAATGTTACCGTGCATGAATAGCAAAGCAATAAAGGCAGGGAGAAAGAGGACATTGGGAATCTCATCTCCAAAGAGAAGCATTGTTTTCTCTCGTGCTCAGTCAGACGTGGCAGAGCGTTATGAGCACAGACACAGGAGCGCTATTCAACCGTGTCTAACACACAACGCTAATAGGCCCACAGTGAACTGGATTCTGTTTCCTCTCATTGTGTCTTTTGTCTTTCTCCGAGAAAAGAGGAAAAAATAACAACAATAAATTTGATTATATACATCTGGGTTATTCAAGTTAACCAAATAATGAAAGTGAAGCCATGCCACTATTTTGTCCTCTTTTGTGGTGAGCAGGAAGTTGAAGGAAGTCCGTCTGGACCGCACACATCCTGAGGGGCTGGGTTTGAGTGTTCGAGGTGGGCTGGAGTTCGGCTGTGGCCTCTTCATATCCCAGATAGTCAAAGACGGACAGGCAGGAAATGTCGGCCTGCAGGTAAGAAACTCAAGGTGTTTATGTTATAATAACTCGTATGTATTTACAAAGCATGGCTTTCACTGTTTCAAATAACGTACCGTGTACCACGTTTGTTGCTAAATACTTAATCTAGCCTTTTATTAAATATCTGAAAACAGGTAATTTACAAGGTCTGCACAAAAAAAAAAAAAAAAACATGACCTTTCTCTAGGGGGCGCAATAAGCCTTCTTAATTTCTTCCCTTCCTCTGATTCCAAACACTCTTTACTTGTCCATTACATGATTAATGTGTGTCCTGCAAATGTCGCCCTTGTGTTTCGATTGCAAATTGTGTCTATTCTGGCTATAATTCGGTTTTATGACTTGTATTTTTTGCGCCACATTTTTATAAACATTTTCAAACGACATCTTTTATATGAATGTGGTCTGCTGTGTTTCCTTCAGGTTGGCGACGAGATTGTGCGTATTAATGGCTACTCTATCTCCTCCTGCATTCACGAGGAGGTCATCAATCTCATTAAGACCAAGAAGATTGTGTCCCTGAAAGTCCGCTGTAAGATCTTAGGGTTTTATATTGTCATTTGCAGAGCTGAATTTATTAATTAGAGCGAAAACCAATTCCTCTGGGGTTAATCAGTCGATTGCTGTTCATTAGGAAACTGTGGTTTCCTTCAGAGAATTAATTATTGGGATTGCCGTCAGCAAACTCTATTAATTATTCATGATTTATTTATGTTTTTTTTAATTATTCCCATTGTGACACTCTCTTCACAGACGTGGGAATGATTCCTGTCAAGAGGTAATTTAGTTAGTAATTATACAGTATTCTCTGATTTTATTAATGTTCTCGCTTTCCATAACCATATTGCAAAATTATACATTTGCCATCATCAGCTCCTCTGAAGAGCCTCTGAAGTGGCAGTTTGTGGATCAGTTTGTGTCTGAATCAGGGGTAAGAGTTTCCTTCTCGCAGCGTTTTTAAAGCAGCTGAAGTTGTTGTTGTTTTTTTTTTTTTTAAATTTAGTCTTGTTTTATTGTTTTGTCTCAGGAGAAAAGGACTAGTGTGGCTGGTTTGGCTTCAGTTGGAGGGAAAGAAATCAAGGAAAAGAAAGTTTTCCTGAGTTTGGTGGGCACCAAAGGCATGGGAATCAGGTAAGAGAGTGACTGGTTTATTATAACTATATACACAACTACAGCACACAGATTAACTACATTGAAAATTATAATAAAACCCTTTATTTACTGGAATTTTGCCGCAAAATATGAAAAAATGTCATGAGGTACACAGCATTTGTCTTTGTACTGAAATGCTGTTGTTTCTTTGGTGCCTACTTTGAAACCTACCTTTATTAGTTTAATCTTGTGACAAGGTATTAATTCCTAAATATGTCTTATGACTTTTCCATTGTAGTATATCTAGTGGACCAACACAGAAACCAGGCATCTATGTGAGCAATGTGAAGCCGGGTTCAGTCTCAGCTGAAGTGGGCTTACAGGTGATTTCATTTAAATCCCAGCTTGAACTGCATTAAAAGATCATTTACTGCTTGATTTTAGCATAGTAACTCTAATATGTGTGTGTGTGTGTGTGTGTGTAGGTTGGCGACCAGATTGTTGAGGTCAATGGGGTGGATTTCACCAACCTGAGTCATCATGAAGTGAGCAGGATCTTGCTGAAAATGTCAAACAGTTAATTAAAAACCTCTCTGCGTATTTAAACTGTGTTAAGCTGTGTCGGCTAATGTGTGTGTTTTTAGGCGGTGCGAGTGTTAAAGAGCAGCAGGAGTCTAACCATCACCGTCCTCACTGGAGCTGTAAGTTTACTGAGAGCCCACTAATACATTCCTGCCACTGCAGTACTTTTATCTCTCCTTGAGGGGCTGTATACAAAAAAAAAAGCCATTTGCTTAGTATAAAGCTGTATATGAGGGCAAAGCGTTATGGAGATGTTGTTTGTATTTAACTGTAAACCCCTTCATTATTTATTGGTGTGTTTATGGTCTTTAAATGGTACTTTTGCCATTTAGACATGGTAATAATAAAGGAGTTTCACAACATAAGCTTTTTTTGCTTTACGTCTGTGATCTGTAGAGGATATACTGGATCGTACGGGTGTATTTGTGTACATATTTCTCTGAAAGTATTGATTTGTCTACTGTATGTTTCAGGGAAGCGAGCTGTTTATGACGGATGAGGAGCGGCTGGCGGCTGAAGCTCGCCGTGAGCTTGAAAGACAAGAGCTAATGCATCAGAAGAGAGTGGCATTAGAGGCCAACAAAATCCTCAAAGAACAGCAGGAGAAAGAGCGCCAGTCAGTGGAAAAGACATACACAAGCAATTACACTTACTTTACATTGATGCATGATTTCTTAAAATTAACCTTTTATCATCAAAATATCGGATACTGTTCTCTTGTGGTAAAAACAAAAATAAATATCCACTTTATGATGGTTTTCATTGTCATTAAAATACACCTTTATGTTACATAATGTATCTATACGTACTTACATGATGTTAGTTAACGTCACCGTAACCATGAATCGTAACTGCTTCGGGTGTGTGTTCACAGTGTGTGTGTTCACTGCTGTGTGTGTGCACCTTGGATGGATTAAATGCATAGCATGAATTCTGAGTAACTTTTTTTTTTTTTTTTACCGCTGATGAAAAGGTGACAGATAATTCAAATTCCTGCATGAAATCTGCTCGAAAATGTCGTCAATTTCATGGTTTCATATGTGCAACATTTTGCAGGAGGAAGATGGAGATATCACAGAAGTCTGCAGAGGAAGAAGAACGCTATCGCAAAGAGATGGAGAGGTAACACGTGTAATGCTGCCAAGCAAAAATATATTTTTAGAGTAATAAAGTAAATAGACCTCAGAAGGCGGAGTAGAGCAATTTGATGTTGATGAAAGCAGAGCTGTGAGGAATGGAAGTACAGCTTGTTCTAAATGTACTATACTGTAGGTCTAGTTCCCTGTCAATACTACACTGCTTCTGTACGAGTTCAAAAAGCACTTTTACTCCTGAACTGAAAAATGCAAAAAGTATTTTTCTCCTGGACTGAAGCCTTTTTTCAATCATGCAGTGAAACTGCATGGCTATTGGTTCTTGCAGTGTATAAAGAAACGAACCAATGAGCCTATGGCGACAAAGCCATAGGCCCTAGACATCACCTTCAGTGAAGACTCTACGCTCCATGCTGATCCCGAAGCCTGCTCGCCGTTGACCTGGAAGTCCCATTATTGCAGGCCAGGGTCCTCTCTGCTGTGCAAACAAGTATGACAGAGAGCCCTTGATCATATCACCGTCAAGCTCTCGGGGCCCCGTGCACACGGAGACGGAGCTTATCCCAATCCAATCTTTTTTTTCCTCGTCTCAAGAAATATCCGCGTCCACACGAAACCGCATAATGATGTACAGTAGTATACATGCCAGACCAGTATGTGGCCCTGTAATTCTGCCACAGAGATACACTAAAAACAGAGAAGAAGACTTGGACTATGCTCATAAACCTTGCGCGTGGTACACAAACGAACATGGAACAATACATTTATTAATCAGTGTTAATGTTAGTTAATAAAAAGACAATCGTTCAGTGTTTGTTCATGTTTTTGTTGCTGTTACGTGACGTAGAGGTGTCTGAATTTATTCACTCTGGGACCTGGTTTCAAAAAATAGCGGTTTCACCTTACGAAAACGGCGGATCCGTGTGGACAAAACGCCGATCCGATAAAAAATTTGTGCGTATTCACAGAAACGCGTCTCCGTGTGGACGGGGCCTGGGATTAGTTTACTTGTCACCTCTCGACCCCCTGGGTGCCAACGTTGCATGAGTATTCTGGAACGATAAACCAGGCCGGGTGTGACCTCAGTCCGTAGTAGCCTTGGGTTATTGTTAATTTCTCTATGGGCATTCCTTGCTTATGGAAGTTAGAATACTTTTATAGTCGTTCCTCTTCCCTAGCACGGCATGATTGTGCTGTGTTCCAGTAGTGTCTTAAGCAGATGCAGTAGTAGTATCGACAGAGAATGTACTCGGTTACAAATGTAACCTTGGTTCCCTGAGATATGGGAACGAGTACTGTACTTTCAGTCTAAGTAACCAGAGAATGCTGTGGCGAACGCCCGCTTATAAAGCCAGATGGCCCCGCCCATTCTAGCGGGCTTTGTCACCAAGGACACTGGTTCATTTCTTTATACACTGCACAAACCAATGGCCATGCAGTTTCACTGCGGGATTGAAAAATTGCTTCTGTTCATGAAAAAAAAATCTCCTCAGAAATGATTTAGATAGACAAGATTAGTCCATTGAATGTATGTTTTGTATGTCTCAGAATTGAAGCCACAGAAAAGAAGCAACACAAAGAGTGGGAAGAAGATTGGGGGGGTTCGAAAGAAATATCCAAATCTCCTTCCCCCTCTCCCTCACCCCCACCTCCTGCACGTAATGCACCTTCACCCAAACCCAAAACCTCCAGTAAGTTGACAATACCTACAAAACCTCTCCAGTGCATGAACTCTGAATGAAGTCTGTAGAACTATATTATTCTCTAAAAAAACAAAAAGTTACCCTTTCCCAATGTTACTCCATTTTCCTCTGCATGAACAGATGTGCATTTATGTTGGGAATGCATCATCTCTTTGCGTGATCTTTGTCTTTCTGTCTGAACTTTTACCTTTTTGTTGTGCCTTGTTCATCAATTCCTGGTTCCATCAGCTGCTGAGTCCGATGAAGAAGAGATTGGAGAAGTAAGTAAAGAATTCAGATGGCTTTAAAGAAGAAGACTCCCTTTGACAAACTTACCCTTTTTCGAGACGCTTCTATTGCATGTAGACTATCTTCCTTTGTCATTTTGTTTGGTTGGATCCTTTGGTAGCTTTCAGATGGATGAATCTGCAGAATACACCATATCATGGTTGAGTTTTTGTTGAACTTTTTGCATGGGATTTAATGTATCATCCTTAATCTCTTAGCATTCGGTTGGTTCTACCGTTACGAAGGAAAGTTGCCTACACTCAAAAAGGTACACTGTGTGTGCAAGCATGTTGTGCTGGTTTGGTGTGCTAGAACTATGGAATATGTTGTTCATCTTGGAGATATGCCCAAAAGTTAGGGTTTGCATGGAAGTTGGATTGACCTTGGTTCAAAGTCCACCAGGTGTTCTCAAATCACTTTGGATATTTAGAAAGGAAAAGAGACCAAAAAGAAGAAGAAGATGTCCAAGACTGACACCCTCCCAGCTGAGAAAAAGAACAAAAAAGAGATGGAATTTGAGCTGAAACTTGCAAAGGAGAAGGAAGAGATACTTGAGCGAGAGAAGCAGATGAAAATCAGCAGACTTCTGCAAGAGGTATCAGACATTTTCCAGTGAGGTTACAGGAGGGTTTTTTGATTCAGATTGTACTACTTGTTTAAAGGGTTAGTTCACCCAAAAATAAAAAATCTGTCATTAATTACTCACCCTCATGTCGCTCCAAACCAGTAAGACCTTCTTTCTTCTTCGGATCACAAATTAAGATATTTTTGAGCATTATTTTTTGCATTGTTTATGTTCAGTAGAGAGTGCGCATGCTGAATGTAAACAACGCTGATTACTTTGATTATGTTCTGGGGTACTCTCTAAAATGGTGGAAGCTATTAACTTGTGGAGAAGAATTGTTGAATAAATTATGTTATTATTGTTTTCTTTGCGCACAAAAATTATGGTTGAACCCCTGATGTCACATGGACTCTTTTACCGATGTCCTTGCTACATTGCTGTGCGTTGATCGTAGTAATATCCTCAGATTCCATCAAAAAATACCTTAAGTTGTGTTCCAAAGATGATCAAAAGTCTTGTGACTTGTGAGTAATCCCTATCCCTTTTTAATCCCTCTTTGGCACTTGACCTTTATTGCTTGAATGTTCCCATGTGAAAAGTTGTACCCTTTCCAGTGGCAGTCTAGCAAGTTCTCATTGGTATATCAAGGTTTCCATGTTTGGATGTGGCTTTACTAATTCAATCAGGTGTCAGAAACTGAGAGGGAAGATCTGGAAGAGTCAGAGAAGGTGCAGCATTGGGTGGAGAGGCTCTGTCAAACCAGATTAGAGCAAATCTCCTCAGTTGAAAATGATTCTTCAGAGGTAAAATCTGTCCAGTTCCAATCCTTATGTGTGCTGCTCTTCTAGTCTATAGTTTGTTAATTCAGAGTTCTAAGCAGTTAAAATCTACCTTCAGATGTCTCCAACCCGTTCCCCTGCGTCAACTGGTCCCACCAATCGGAGGTTCCCTGGAGGCTTGACCTTGGCCACTACTGACCTTGATGACATCAACTTAGATGATGTGGACTCGAGTCTAAGGCAACCTTTGAAAAGACTTGCCCCAACCCCACCTACATCCAACCAAGCTCCCCCTCCCTTACCTCTCCCTCCACCCTCACCCCGTCTTTACCACACATCCAACCATCGCCCTCCATCTCCAAGACCACAGCTCCCAATGCAACCCAGTTCTAGACTAGCCCCTCAACGCCCACCTTCTCCACCAGCCACAAGAATGCCCCCTTCCTCAATAGGTCATAGCCGACAACCTCCTCTCAACTCGCTATTCTCCTCTAGGGGTCTGTCCTCATCTCAGCCACCTCCCCCACCACCACCTCCTCCCCCTCCACCACCACCTCCTCCTCCTCCACCACCTCCTCCACCCCTGCACATGGAGGACAAGTACCATGTAGGGCTGTCCAACTATCCCCGCTCCCCAAGCTTATCCGAACAGGGAAGCAGGTTTGGGGACAATGGTTACAGACAGAGAGGGGGCTTCCACTCTACCTTTCCCAGTGATCTCTCACGCCCACCCAGCCCGAAGGCTGACCACAACATGACGGTTAGCATAGTTAAAGCATTTGGCAGTGTGAGAATTGATTATGTATGTTGTATAGGTGTGGGAATCTCTAGGCACATCATATTTCAATCCAATTTGATTCCAAAATTGATTCCATCTCACATGAATATTGCGGTCTTAACTGAAGTGAATACTGCAATCTACCGTTGTTGTTTTTATTTATTTTTTATATATATACCCACCCCTTATGTTGGACATACATGCATTTTTGCCTTGAGTGTGGTGTTTGCAGATGAGGTTAACCATGATTAGTGTCTTATTATAGTTATTTGTCAGAAAACAGATAATCATTTTTGAAAGAAAAGAAAACATGCTGTCATTTGGTTTGATGATCTTGAAGTTGTAGTGATTCCTATTAGACTGTTGAATACTTTATCCTTGGCACAGGTGAAGAGAAACACATCTCATGCTAGCAGGGTATCCACCTCTAATAATCCACTGGTGAGTCCTCAGTTTGTAAATGGTACATGCTGCTCTGGGTCTTCTGTTTCATTTTTAGCACAAATCAGACTTGCCATGCTTGTGAAACATATGTAATGTCAGCTTAATGAAAACATTACATCTTAGAAGAGGAAATGTCTTCCAACAGATCTCCATGCCTATATTAGGAGATTACTCTGGCACAACCTACAGGAAGTGCATTTCTAGTTTCTAGTTGACACATATCTTACAAACTCTCAAAAAAAAATAGTGTATTGTCACTGGGGCAGTACCATTTCATTAGGTACCAATATGTACACTTCAGGCACTAATATGTACCATTTAGGGGTAAATAAGGTTTAAATATGTACCTTTTTACCTGTTTTCTGAGATATGGGGAGGGGGACTTATAAAACTGTAACTCTTTAAACTGTTTTATAGTTGTGCATACCTCCTCTATGCATAGGATTTACTTGGAAAGTAATGACATTTTAAAAGCCATTTCAAAAGACAGTCATCATTACTAGAAAGATAATAACTTACATTTTGCATGAAAATCATCTTTTGTTGAACATGAAAGCTGCAATTCAGTATTTGTGCTATATGGAAGGTTCCTAAAGTCTTGTGCTGTTTGGTTAAGATTGCGTAACTCTTGAAGATAGATCGTGCCTTGACCTTAAGTTTGTGTCGCTTACTGCTAACCTCTACATAGCAAATTGCTCCCAGTCCTCCGAACCAGCGGAGACAGATCAACCCTGTCATGTCCAAACCCATCATGCTACCAAGTCAGACCTCACATAGACCCACACTTCACTTTGAGACCATGGTAAGATGGCAAGTACCCGTGTGTGTATGTGCGATGATGATGATGCATGCATAAGACACTCATTGGTTGGATTGCTGTTTGACTCAAACTCAAACGGGACAAACAGATGTTGCTTTTACTGATTGCACTGATTAAGAAGGCAGAAACGGAAGGGGAGAGAAAATGGAAAAAAAAAAAACATTTAAATCTGCTTACAAGATGGGACTTTGAGTATTAAATGTCTTTGATTCATCAGCGTGACAGACCCAGACCTGCTGTCTCCTTCGTCCTCCAGATAGTCAGTCCTATATTTAATATTTAAGTCCTTAATTAATAAATGGGTGCTTGACGATTTTTTGGTTGTTTTAGAAGGGTAACAAGAAGGGCAAGAAAGGACAAGACCTTGTTGTACTCAGCATTTATTAATTAGTGTTCAGGGTTCTAGATTAGAACAAGATAACAGTATTATTAATAATATATATATATATATATATATATTTTTTAACATCACTAGGACTCATTTTTCAATACTTATGTCAACACGCCTCACCACACGTCACATAGTGAGCACAACAGACTTCTATATGGGCTAAACTGTGGACCATTTCCTTTACTTTGGCACAAATCTGAGGAAATCTTTTTGTTGCATGTAATGAGTGCAAGCATTTAGTGTGTGTGTGTATGTTATTGTGCTGTGTTTTTAAGAGCCTGTGTGTTTCAGCCCCCAGAGATGCTCAAACGGATGGTCACATACAACACGTCCTTTAAATCCAGCAAACAACAAGTAACTTTCCGTCATTACTTAGAATTACAACCCCTCCTCTCTTTTTATTTTGAGTGAAGTCTCGGCTGTCTGAGTGTGTCTATTACATTTCTAACAGTATTTCCCTGGAGGATATTGGTAAAATGTATCCTTGACGTAATTTTAAAACTAGTTCCCTTTCAATACTGAATGCCATTTCATCAGACTCTTTCTCCTTCAGTGCAAAGATCATCAAAAGACAAATAAGAATATGAAGAAGCCTTCCTGCTCATCATGGAAGAGTCCCAGCATCAGATTATGTCTCTGACTGCGCTCTCAGCTGAGTACAGTGCAAAAGGTTTCCCTGGTACTGTTTTCCCACAAAGACCAGCGCTCCTCATCATGTGGTCTATACAACATGACATGACCTTGTCAGCCTAAAACCTGACTCTTCTGCCCTACTACGGGCTATTAGCAGTTTATTTAGGGCCCTTATTCCTGACTGCCCATAGGCTGGGCTTGCAGGGTGGGTTCTTCATTCTGCACTTTCACCATGGCACTATAGGATTGCAATCCCCAAAGTGTCAGCAACTGATGCAGGGCGTGTGATGTATTGAAAGGGAACCAAGATTATGTTAGTAACCGAGTAGTGTAGATTTTATTCTGTTCTATTCTGGTAAATGTCTATGTTATATGTTCTAAACATCTCTTTAAACTCTTTAAATGCTTAAGGACATCAGGTGTATGATTGCAATATTGTGCATATTTCGGTTAAGACATAATATTTTCACCTTTCCATCATACTGAACTGTTCTCTCAGTCACACTAATATATTCTCATGCAATCATACTAGTTTGCTGCAATCATACATCTTGTTTGTGGTGGAAACAGCCTTTGAGTGGATCTCATATACACTGCACAAATGGGAGACTGCAACTGATGGTTATATAATATCAGATTGCCTCTGCACCAAATGGAATCTCGGTGTACGTTTTCATCTTTTATGAGGGAGATCTTGACCAGAAAGTCTGCGTTTTTCCATTTTGTTGGTTCTGTGGGTGTTAAATATGAATTGATTATTTGTCTTGATGGAATACCAGTGGTTGTGAGTGTGTAGTGGATTGGGAAAAGCCTTTATATTGTATTTAAACATCATTGCGGATCCAGAACCAACTGAAAAGCTACCAGTGAATCCAACAAAGCAAACACATCCTTGCTCTGTATTAATGTTTATAGTTTATAATGTTTATAATATGTAGTACAATACTGTAGATAATGATGCAATGTGTTGTACTGTTTCTAATATTGATACATTATATTCTGTTTACAGTATATTGTTCAGTTTTGCATTTAAAAATAAAGTTACATATTTAGTAGATTGTTAACATGTTCAGATGCTTTTTATAGAATGATTTGATGGTCATACCATCAATTGACTTATGGTCAAACTAATAAGGCATGTTTTTAAACACGGATCTTTCTTTGCCTTAAATAGTTCATTAAGAGGAAGTAGAACCTGCCATTGATTGGATTGGAGGTGACAATTATCCAGACATATAGTGTTCATTTGTCTTTTCTTTGAAAAGAGTGAGCAGTAATTTGTTTCTGTCACTGCTGTTTGCCACTTCACATTTTTACTGACTGTATACACCACTGTCTGTTTCTGCCTTCTGTTTTACAGGGATTTCAAAAATATGTGGATGATTTTGATCCATATTCCATGGTACAGTTACTCTTTACATTAACAATTTCACTCTGTACCCATTTGCTATTTTTATATTGTATAGCACATATACTCCAAACTCACCAAATGCTCTTCTGTGGAGTATTTGTTTCATCAAATTTGCTCAAACGTTTAACAGTTCACGGCTGAGGAGTTAGCTGGCAGAGATGTACGGCTTTTGAGAATCAAGAAGGTAATTTAGGTAGAACAGAAATGTGAGCAACATATGACATTGGACAATAAAAATGAAAGATTTGTTTAATTCTGTACACATTATTTAGGAAGGAAAGCTTGATCTGGCCATAGAAGGAGGAATCGACTCCCCACTGGGAAAGATTGTGGTGTCATCCATCTATGAGGGAGGTGCGGCAGATAAACATGGTGAGTTGTACAAAAATAACGCATAATAGAGATTTGGGGCTTGACTTGAAGGTTTTAGAAAACACCCCCAAAAAAACAACAGCAACTGCTCAGAAACCCTCTAGAAACTGTCATGCAAATATCATGCAAAAATCTAGTTTAGCTCTCTACATTCATTAGTGAGATTGATTATATTGACTTAAAGAGGTCATATGATGCTTTTTTTTAAAGATCATTATTTTGTGTATTTAGTGAAACAGAATATGCTGACATGCATTAATATTCAAAAAGCACATTATTATTCCAATACTGTACATTATTGTTGGTCCTCTATGCCCTGCCTCTCTCAAACGCGTCAAGTGCATTGTGATTGGCCGAACACTGCAAGCTCTTGTTGGAAATGTAATGCCCCTTTCCATAATTTCAAAGCTTCAACTTTCACAATAAATGTAAAGACATAATAATGTCCTTAGTTTTACCATCACTTCAAGCCTGAAGGGGGAACAGAGTGGTGTGACAGACACAGTGATGAAGCTCTTATGTGTTTGAAGTACACAAGCCACAGACGGTTAAGACAACTGACTCCACTGTTGTGATCCTGTCTCTCTCTCTCTCTCTCTCTCTCTCTCTCTCTCTCACAGATGCGTGCACACACACGCACGTAACGCGCAAAAGTATCTTGAGTCAATAGCAAATACTTAAACTAATAAAAAAAAAACATACTTAAAGTAGCTGATTCAGAAGCACCAGATTGTCGTAGCAAAGTCAGAGTTACCTCCTCTCTTAGGTTCAATAAACGGTCGTCCATAAAATGCGTTGCTGTTCTGTTGTAAGTAATCGTAAGGTTCTAAAATGCTTCTACTTTCAGAAGGGGAAGTCGTGGCCTAATGGTTAGAGAGTCGGACTCCCAATCGAAGGGTTGTGAGTTCGAGTCTCGGGCAGGCAGGAATTGTTGGTGGGGGGAGTGCATGTACAGTTCTCTCTCCACCTTCAATACCATGACTTAGGTGCCCTTGAGCAAGGCATTGAACCCCCAACTGCTCCCCGGGCGCCGCACCATAAATGGCTGCTCACTGCTCCGGGTGTGTGTTCACAGTGTGTGTGTGTGTGTGTGTGTTCACTGTGTGCACTTTGGATGGGTTAAAAGCACGATTTCCGAGTATGGGTCACCATACTTGGCTGAACGTCATGTCACTTTCACTTTCAAATAAAGTGCTTTTGCTTTCTCCTAGAAACAGACAGCATCTCCTTGACATGACTGCTTCAACACTAACTGTTGTTAATGAAACCACACCTTCTTTCTTTGTGTGAACATTTGGGTGGCATTACACAAATATTTCCACATAGTGATGTAGACATGTGGGGGCGTGTTTGAATGAGATGTTTTAGGGGGCGTGGCAGAGTCTTAACTTTGATAAAGAATATCTCTTTGGATTTGAGACTTTAGCTTTTGCAACATTACAGATCTTCTTTATGCACCAAGAGCTTATAACACTTGAAGGAAAAATTGAAATCGCATCAAATGACCCCTTTAAGATCATTTAGTTGTGTTTTAATATTCCCTGCTTTGTTTGTTCAATTTGTTACTGCCATTTTTTTACATGTTATCTCAGGTGGTGTCGTGTCAGGTGATGAGATCATGGCTGTGAATGGAAAGATCCTGACGGATGTGACTTTAGCTGAAGGACAGACCTCATTGGCTCAAGCCTGGAAAAGTGGAGGGGTATGACTGTTATTAAAATAAAACAACTTATCACTGTAAATCATATGATCGGTCTACTGTTATATGTCATTTTATCATAGCCCAGGTGCTCTTTCCTTATTCTAAAAGATTTTACGGAAGAATCCAAACACCTGGGTGACAGTTTGTGACTAATTTACTTTTTGATGAATTGTGTGAATTTGTACATTTTCATACAATCTATTACGCCCCTGTGAGTTTTTGGTTTAGGGTTGGAACTTCATGTTTAGTTTTTTAGCAAATATGTATGAACTGACCACAAATTCACTAAAATGTAAATTTCTTCATTTTTCCCACAATATTGGGTTTGAAGAACACGGAAATGTAGTGATTTACTGTATGTATTTTTCCGTCATCAATAACAAAGCTGCACAAGGATCTTATTATTGTTATTAGCATTGAATTCGAAAATGAACTATTTCAGAATACAATGTCATGAATAGCAAAATGTAGAATTTCTAAGGTCTGAATTGCACAGAGTAATTACCGTAATTTTAACACGACAAATGCTATAAAATAAATTCTGCAGATTTATGTTAATTTTCTTACACCTTTGTTACAGAAATTTGCATGGCTGTAGTTATCCATTAATTTTCGATCCTTAAAGAAAGTTAAAAGAGCATAAGCTTATTCTTAAAAAAAAGTATTGAGTCTTAGTATTTCTGTGCTATTTGTGTTAATACATTCTAAATTCTTTCTTTTTTTTTTCCTGTAAAACGTGAATCACAAGAAAGCACACATGGTTACACATGCTATAATGATTTCTCCAGTAAGCATGATCAAATATAGATGAAGGCTTGAAAGAGAAATGCAGCAGAATGTAACAAGAACATTGTGTCATTGTGCCTATCAAACATTAAAACCTTCAAACTGTATGCATGTGCTTGACATTTTCCCATGCATGTTCTCACAGGACTGGATTGACCTGGTCATCGCAGTGTCTCCACCGAAGGAATATGAAGATGAAGTGTACGTATAGTTTCATTGCTTCTTTTAACAAATGATATATAAACGCACACAATGACAGGTCAAGTGTTCCCCCAAATTCACTTAATTTCAATGCATTATGTTGCTTGTCTTCCAACTCCTAATGAAAAAAAGCAATCAGTGGTGTAAACGGCTCTCAGTAGTGAACCTGTCATCTGCTGTATGTCTTCAGCCCTAAAGCAGCATCAGTCAGTCCCACTGCAAAGAAAAATGTTTTCCAAGGCAGTGCCCCTGTGTACAGACAGGGCTACGTCCTTCAGATGAGGACCCCCCAAACTGATCGCCACTAGCCCAGTGGTAAAAGCCCTCCAAACCCATCCATACCATTCTGCAGTGTGCATCATGTACATGTGACAATCTCTTTCTCAATCCAGAAACCGACCCAGATGTTTTCAGTTCGGGATATCCTGTGCTAATGATTCAGTTATGCATTAGGCAATACTCTTGTTGTCAAGGCTATGCAGTCATTCTGATTGATGTTGTTCAAAGGGACTGTTACATGTAATGACTCGTGCATTGATTTGTGCTGCTTTGATTGGTTTTGCTACTGCATGTTACTAGAAATGTCTATAGCATTACTGTGTATGGATTCATGAAAAGATACCGCCATTGGTTCCCCAGAAACAATCTCTGAATCTAAAACAGTTGACGGATGAATACAGATGCTCATGAAAACAACATTTGTGTTTGAAAGCGCTAATTGCTTCGCTACCGGTAATGGTGTGGTGATTGCAGCAGATAGTAATTGTGCCTTTAAAAGAATAGTTCACCCAAAAATACTCACCTTCATGTCATTCCAGAGCCATAAGTTTTCCATTCTTCTTTGAAAAGGTGGATTTCTGTGTCCCCACTGAAAGTCAATTACATTAAAAGTCCATCAATCAAGCTGTTTAATCCAAGTATTCTTAGAAATTATAATGCCATTATAAATCTATTTATTTGTGTTTTATGGATTTGAAATGACATTATGGTGAATAAATGATGACAGAATTTGCATTTTTTGGTGAACTATACTTTCAAGCATTTTTTCAAATCTGTGAACCAATGGACTGACATATTCTTCTGTTTATTTATAGGCTTTATACAGCAACCTGCTGATTTAAGTCTGTTTCCTTACTATGTGTGCAACCTTGTTTTCTTTAACCCTTGTGTGAATGTGCAATACAAAACGTCTCTTAAATATGTCAGATTAATCTGATTTTTATATTTGTCACTCTTTTTACAGGACATTCTTTTAAAAACCCACCATTGCATCATACAACGGACCACGGGGAGAATCAATAGCCATTCCTTAGTAGTAATTTAGCAAAAAGCTAATAATTTACTATTTTTGTTGTGAATGCAGCAAATGCAGTTATTCACATAATTTATAAATGAGGCATCTGTGTTTTAGAAATTCTGTCTTTAGACTATATTGGTGTAATTTACAAAATAATAAACATGCATTAATATTAATAAAAAAAAGGTGTTTTTGATTTGTTTTTGAGCCTTCTAATATGGTTGATCAAATGAGTTCTTAATTTCAAGCCATAAAAATTTGATTTTTTTCTTTGATGACGACATCCTCAGCTGTCCCGATTAGCTCATTTTCTCTTGTAATATCTCCAACAAATGTCAAATAGTGGTCACTTAGTAACTGTTTTGTAGGATTGCTTTCAGTCAAGTGCAGTAATACTCTCCTTTCAATTCAATCTCAACCACTTGTATTTAAGTGCAGGGCAAAACAGAACCACTCTATAGTTTCTCAGTTCTGGTCATTCACACTGACAGCAGAGTGCAGTGACAACCTGCACTCATTAATTTTCAATGAGTGATTTCCAGCAACACAAACACTTGTGATGCTATTTGGCCATGTCCCAATAAACACACAAAATGTGCATTCATGCAGTACCATCTGAACCATTCCATTCAGGTTTCTCTGCTAATCATAGCACTGATTATGTGTTGTGATGTTGATTGTATGTTTAAGTCTCCAATTATATTTTACTTGGAGTTGATTAGTGGAGTACCTCAGGGCTCCATTTTGGGTCCGCTTCTTTTTTTTAAACTTATTTATATTACACTGACTTCTAAGCCTCATTGACAAGATCAACAAAACGAGTAGGGATCACGGCATGGAGATAAGCGATTCGAAAAGGGAATGGATGCTAATGAGTGTGAAGTCCCAAGATGAAAAGCAAGAGTTAATCAAGCAAGGTCTTACACAGCAAAATCCCCAGTGTTAATTTAAAACTGAGTGTGGACTCATATAAACACCGAAGCAGAGTTAAAAGTAACACTGAAGCAGAGTTGAAGTTAATGAGATAATTAAGAAGTTAATTTAGTTATGATTGACCATTATTTAAGACACCTGATGTTAACAAACAGAATCACCAAATGAGAAAATCACAATTTATGTGTCACCATTATAGTGGTCAGTGTTTGCTTTAGTTGGGATCTTGGCTTGTAACTTTTTAATTTTCAAATTTGTGTGTCAAGCCAAGAGCAAAAATCATCTGGTGATGATGATTATGTTTTAATGTAATTGTTGCTTGACCATAATCACTGAACTCATTTACAGCCTCTTCTCTTCTTATTGTTCATTATTGATTATAACAGCTTTGATTCCAAAATGAAAGAGTCTTTATTTTCCATACATTTTGTAGGCATTTCATGTGATTCTGTGATTCTGATTTTTTTCTTTTTATTAAAGAGTCTTTATTTTAGACACACAGAGATAACCAGAATCAGTGTATGAATCTCAACAATGGTGACAAACAGCATATTCAGATAAACAGATCTACTCTGAACATCACAAAACAAGATACTAAAAATTAACATAAAAACAGCAAAAATAAAATATATAGATGGAATAAAAAGTTAAAAAGACAGTTCAGCTCATAATTTATTCATGTCGCAATGCATGATGGGGGCCATGGATGAGTTTTTATTGGCTACAACATGCTTTTTTGATGGTCACCATTGTTGTGATGCTCACACTGATTCTTGTTATCTCTGTGTGTCTAAAATAAAGACTCTTTAATAAAAAGAAAAAAATCAGAATTTTTTGGGGTTTTGCTTTGTGTGTGCACTTGGATGGGATAAATGTAGAGTACAAATTCAGAGTACAGGGCATCACATAACTACAGTATGTACTTAAATACTTCATTATTATTTTTTTTATAAATAAATGCTATTATAATTATGCTTTATTACTTACAAAATGTTATTCATTATCTCTTCATAGTTTAGTTTAGTTTATTTCATTTATTTGTACAGGGACAACTCACAACAAATGTGTTGTGCCAGAATTAGCTATAAAGCTAATTTGCATCTGCAGTTTCTGGGCAGGATCTTGTTACAAAATTACAATATTCAGTCACAAATAATACAATACATACAACGCATGGTGTTAATATTTTGATCATAAGTGGAAATGTGTTTAAATTGTTGTATAATCAATATGGCATTAAGGAAATTTTATTTAACAGGTTATTGTTAACTGAAAAAGGGATCATTTTTGTTGACTGTGTTCATTCCAAACATATATCTCCTCATATATCTCCTCAGTAATTATTTAGCAGGCATGTCAGGGTAGATGACTGTGCATTAAGTGTAAGTATCGTCTGTCTCAGAATTAAGAAAAGTGTGAGAAGAAGATTGGTATTTCCAAAGGAAAATGTAAATCTTAGCATAAATCAGACTTGTCATGCTTGTATAACATATGCAGGTCAGCTTAATGCAAACTGTAGTATAGAGAGGAAGAGTATAAAATAAGAGTGCAAAATATCCTATCCTTCCAACAGCTCTCTATACTAAGGATGGGTGAATCGATACTGATGCTAGTATCGAAAGTACCGATACTCAATAAATAATATCGATACAAAGGTGTTTTTATTTACCAGTGATTTTGTTTATTAAACAAAAAACAATGCCTACAGTATGCCTTAAATTGGACGAATAACCTCTCTTAGCAAATAATTGCGGGGAAGGGAAATTCCTGCTCATCTGAACACACGTAAATGTGTAAATGATAAGGCAGAATCAATCAATTACAGAGAGTGCACTCACTTCTGACAGTGCATTTAAATAGAGCTGCGTTTCCCAAGAGTAGCCTATAATAAAAAAGCATTTATGTTTTTGGAAAAGGCAGCCCAGAACAATGCAGAAAAAAAAAAAAAAAAACATTTCACAATAAACCTATTGAAACGGTACCCTAGTTTGTGCAGTACATTTATTTAAATTTTAATGTTAAAGTTCATATTGCTCATGTTCAATTCTGTATTGTTGATATAAATCATACACTCTCCAAATAAAAAGTTTGCATTTTATGCATGCAACAGCCTATATTACTGGCAGTCCCTTATGACAGTGAACCATGTTCAAGTGAACACAGTTTAACTATAGTATTTGTAGATTTCCTTGGTTAACACTACATTAATCATATTTTAACATTAAAAATAGTTTTAATACATTAAATACATTAATACATTAAAAATATAACCTAATTTAAATTTAAAGTTGTAATTAAGGCATATTGAATGTTAAAATGCATTTCAAATTTAAAGTAGATATTATTACCCATTGTACTCATAATAATTAATTAAATTTCATAATCTAAAAGTTCAGTTTAGAAGTATCGTATCGATATTGATATCGATGATACTGCCATTAAAAGTATTGGTATCGTATCGAAAACAAAATATGTGGTATCGCCCATCCCTACGCTAAACCTATCAAGAGATTGCTATCCAACTCTACATCTAATGACCTTAAGTTTATGACCATTACTGCAAACTTTTACATAGCAAATAGCCTCTTTCAGACCTCACATAAACAGGTTCTTTGATCTGAGACCATGGTAAGACGACATGGACCCATGTTTTTACATGTGATGATTATGATGATACATAAGCTACTGAATCTTTACGACTTCAATTCATTGGTTTGATTGTTGCACCAATCGCTGTTCCACTCACTGATTATAATGAGTTTTTCAAACTCAAGGACCAAATTGATGCTGCTTTTACTGATTGCACTGATCAGGAAGGGAGAAAGAGAAGGGCAGAAGGGGAGAGAGAGGTGTACACAATGGGACTTTCAGTATTTAAATGTCTTTGAATGATCAGCCTCACAGAACTCCCCCCTTCCTCTGTCAGACAGTCAGTTCTGCTCAATCTGATCACAAAGGAAGCTAATCGCTGTGCCCTGTCCTTGTGCTTCCTTGATTAAATGAATGGGAGCTTGCCGAATCTGTGGTTATTTTAGAAGCATAACAAGAAGGGCAAGAGAGGAGACCTTGCTGCCTTGAGTTGCCTCTTCAGTCTTTGTTTATTATTGTCGAAGGTGTTTGCTAAGGGTCAGGGTTAGAGATTTGATCGAACCATGAACCTCAAGTATTACTCTTTTTTTAATTCACAATTTATACATTTATTACAAAGGCAATGAGGCTAAAATTTATATTAAATGCACAATTTCAGCTAGAATCTGGAGGTACTTGCATTGCTTGTTCATAGGGTTCCCTTGTTGTAGAAAGGGATTTTCCAAGGTTGCTGACTGGCTTGAAGTTCAGTAGTCGTTAAAGTGATGTCTTGGGAAGCCAATGGTTGGGAGTTGGCTGAACATGAGGAGTTGTGGGTTGGTTGAAGTTTTGAGGTGGTCACAGATTCGAGGTGGACACAACGAAGACACAACGTTGCGTCAACTCGAAGACACAACGTTGCGGCAAGACTTAACTTAGAAAACAAAAAACTCTCAATGGAAAATGAAATAAACTAAGGTAAAAGAAGTGAAAGAGTAAAGTTTGACAAGACTATGTGGTGTTTCTCCTCATGATTTTAGAGGAACTGCTGGCGTACAAGCCAGAGCACGCTGGAACGGTGCTTGAAGACAAGAAGCGTGATAAAAAGCATGGCTTAAAGCATCATTAGATGGTGTCCTGAGTTTTTAAACCGGGCTGTTGGACACATCTCAAATGGTGTCTTGGCCAGTTAGACATTGTCTTAGCTCGGGGTGTTGCTATGTTCCTCCTCCCAATTCTTAAATCAACTTGTTATCAGTCACATGATCCAAATTTTCCCGCTCTTGCAGAATATAATTTGGACATGATTTTTTTTAATAACAGAAATATAATACATTGTATTGATTGATAGAAATATTTGAAGCATGAATTTTCAAACTCATGCATACCCAACATAAATATAATCCTATAAACTATTCAATAGTTTTTAAAAAATACATACACAATGAGTGATTAGAAACATGGTAGTCAAATGTGTGAGTTACATACATGACATGGAGTTAAGCAATGGATTGATATACTTTTATAAGTCCTTTAGAGATCATTTTGGTGCATCTACATCTGTAAAAGACAATCTCTCTGTTGTTCTGTGAACGTGAGGATGTGCTTTGTGAGGAAGAAAAGGTCAAAAGGTCTAGAAGGAGCCTGGTCTTTGTCCTGGGTGAGGGAAACAAATCCAAGGAAGTATTTAGCTTCACTGATGTGATGGTCAGGCTGAGCATCTCTTTGACCATCAATCTTGGTTACTTGCTCCAAATTTGACAATCTACTTCCTGAGTTGGAATTGTCAATAAAATATTTTTTACCAATATTAATGTTATTTGCTAGTTTGTTAGGCTCATTTCAGACTCGTGGCGCCGGGTATCGTGGACAGATTGATGACGTTGTCTTGTTATCCTGTGCCTCTTTGGGGAATTTGGCTCTTTGAGTTGTTCCAACATCAATCTGATTGAATCTTAAATTGTCTGATTCACTTTGATACCCTAATAAAACCCAATGATCTGTCTTTTTTTTACTCTTATCTAAGGAACCATGGATCCTTTCTCTCAAATGATCCTGTCTCTATCGCCTCACAATCTTTCCCACTCTGTAATAGAACATCAGTGCAGTCAAGCTGTCAGTGTATGGAGAGTAGTTAATAGACCTATTTGTCATGCCGAGGAAAACCTTATATGGTGTGTAATGAGATGGTGCAAGCATTGAGTGTGTGTGTTATTGTGCTGTGTTTTTAAGAGTCAGTCATAATTATGTCTGTTTCAGCCCCCAGAGATGCTCAAACGGATGGTCACGTACGCCACGTACTTTAAATCCAACAAAAAAAAAAAAGTAACCGTCATCATTACTTTGCCTTGCACTCCTCTTCTCTCTCAACACTCTGGTTCTTGAGTACAGGGTCAGCTGTCTGAGTGTATATACCTGCATGTGAAGTGGACATTTCTTACAATATTTCCCTGGAGGATGATGGTAAAATGTATCGTTGTGCTGAACTAGTTTTGTTATTTACTTGACAATAACTAAAGGGGCCGTATCATGAGGAAAACCATATCTTTAGTGCAAAATACCAAAACTTGTGCGTGATTGAACCAAAAGTCTGTTTTTCATTTCATATGCAAAATGGTAATATTTTTCTATATTACTTTATTTCTTGTGTTAAACATTCATGCTATAATCTTTTTTATCTCTTTTAAATCCATTGAGTGAATGGTTGCAGTATTGTGCTTAGTTTGATTAATGCATCATATTTTTGCCTTCCCATAACACTGAACTACTCTAACAGTGTGGATTTACTCAAATAGGCTATATGACAATTCCGTCTCAGTCCTACCTACAGGTGCATCTCACTAAATTAGAATGTCATGCAAAAGTTCATTTATTTCAGTTTCACAATTTGAGTAGAATTACTGAAATATGCTGCGTTTCCACTGAAATTACCCGGAACATTTGTACCAGGAACTTTTTTTCCCAGGAACCCTCCCCCCACCCCCACTCCCCCAAGACCTGTAGCTTTCTGCGTTTCCACTGCGGTCTAAAGTACCGGGAAGATACGGCAAATAGACTGGTGACGTAGGTCTGCGTGCGTTTCTCAATATAAAGTTCGCTGATTTTGGACGTGCATCATCGGTAGTTAGTTCAGACTTTGTGCATTCGACTCGAGAGTGTGATGCCAGCGACGACACAAATCCGGTAATTCTGCAAACAGCAGCTTGCCTTGACTACTGCAGTTTTTCTCACTGTACATTTACAATACAACAAATTATGATATCAAATACCACTGCCTCCTTTCATTTTCATTTTAACATAATAACAGCTGCAGAAATGTACTTAGTTCAGGGATATGTTTATATATACAGCCATTACAATGAAGTGAAATATTATATAAATTAGCATTTTTTTATTTTCATTTTAACAGATAAATTGAATACAGACCAAAGATTACCTGTTAGATTTACCCAAAATGAATTATATCTTATGTTTAACCACTAAAGAGACATCAGAGCCAGCGGCACATATCAGAAGGACTAGCCGAAGTGAGGCTGCTCTTGGTGGATACATGAGGACTGAGCTCCCGCTGATCGCGTGGAGCTCACGTCTCCAATAGTATTTTCCTGCACAACCAGAGGCTGCAGTTTTAAGACCCAGGCTATAGGACCCCAGTTATAGGACCCTAGTTTTTTATGACAGCGCCACCTACCGAACTGGATGATATAGTAAAGGTTGCAGTTTCAGGACCGCAGTTATAAGACCCACGTGGTTTAGTTTGAACATAGTTTGAAAGACATTTAGTGGTGGGAATAGATTTTTTTTAATCTAGATTAATCTCACTGTAATCTTGGAATTAATCTTGGAATTAATCGGTATATAACGCATAAAATATAGGATTTTATTTCTAAAACTTTACGTGTCAGTGTAGGGTATGCCATTAGAGGATTGGAGGCGGTGGTTAGGGATGGGTACCGAAACCCGGTATAGGGCTTGGGCGCCGCGTTGCATTCTGGGACGTGGCGGTCCTGATGGTAGCTTAGCGAATGTAAACATTCAGCAAGTCGAACGAGAAGATGCAGAGTTGGGGGAAAGAGAAAGGATGGTAAAATCGCGAAAAGGTTGTGGGATTTAAAGGGACACACAAAGAGTTGCAGATCATAAAACCGGCAAACAGTATACGTTACAGTAATCTGGACAAAGGAAAGCTGCGCTACACCTTGCTGTTTGGTAAACGTTAGTGCTAACAACCATTCACACATGTACTTTTAACAAAAGTGTAGTTAGAAGCTGTCAACCCTCCCGTTTTTATCCGGGGTTCTCAGGTATTTGAGCTCTTTTCGGACCTGTCAGTCTCTGTACTGTTGTGCTGTTGCTACCCCTTGCCCTTCCAGCGAAACATATGTTTTCAAAGCATTGTTTTGCTCACTTGAAAGCAACCTTTAGCGTGATGTTGGGCTTTTTAAGATAGCTTGGTTGTTGTGAGAGCACAATTTCACGCAAATCTGCAACTAAAGTCACGTTAGACCTATAGCTTCACAAATCGCTTAATGTTAGTTAATGCAGCAGTTTTGTTTTTGCTGTCAGCAGAGGGATAGCAACAAAAAGATGAATGTTGAAACTTCCCGTATTTTGGATAAGTAACCCGAGAAATTTCCCTTATTTTCAATGTTGACTTTTAAAGCTATATAAATTAATATTCAGATGTTATGGTCTCCGTGATCGCGCCTCCAAGCAGGAAAGCGGTGTAAAGTTAATCCCTTCCTATTTTCCCCATGGCGATTATGTGTTGCGCTATTACACCCCACAATACAGGAACAGTTTACCATGGTTGAAATAGATTTTTAATTAATCAAATTAAGACACACGGATGAGAGGGAGTATGTCTAAACACTGCGCAGTAGACCGAGTAGCAGCCAAGTAATGACGTCACGACGCCCAAGCCCTATTAACCTGCCCCAGGGGCTAAATTATGAAAGACCGTAGTATCAGTAAGATCTGACGCTATCGGTTCTGCTTTCGGTAGTGGAGGGGAAAAAAGTAGTTTTTGCTTAATGTTATCGTGCACATTTTATCTCACCAAACATTTCTAATGTGCGATTATATTAAAACGTTTGTCTGTGAGATCTGCGAGATCTCTCATGCGCACCGCGGAGGCTGTCTGTCAGTCACACACACACACACACACACACAATGATCGCGGCGCATGCACAGACATAACAGTATGAAAACTCCCGCTTAATATTAAAGAGTGACGATGGCAAAGAGATTTGCTTAATAATGTCATCGTGCACATTTTATCTTACCAAACATTTCTAATTTGCGATATTATTAAGACGTGTGTCTGTGAGATCTGCGAGATCTCTTATGCGCCTCGCAGAGGCTGTCTGTCAGTCACACACACACACAACAAGAACGAGCGCGGCGCACACACGCATAAGGGGCCGTTCACATATTGCGCGCTCAAGTTCATTTTTTCTAATGTAAGTGCGTGGTAAGCGTTTGGAACCAACAGGACAGAGTCACTCTGACATAGATCCAGAGTTTCTTTGTGGATAGAGGAGAACCTTCCATCCATCTCTGCAGCACTCCACCAATCAGGCCTGTGGTAGAGTGGCCAGCAGAAGCCACTCCTCAGTGAAAGGCACATGACAGCCCACCTGGAGTTTGCCAAAAGGCACCTAAAGGATTCTCAGTTCATAAGAAACAAAGATTGAACTCTTGACCTGAATTGAAAACGTCACGTCTGTAGGGAACCAGGAACCGCTTCTCACCTGGACAAAACCATCCCTACAGTGAAGCATGGTGGTGGCTGGAGAGTGTTGATGATCATCTTCTGGACAACTGCCACTTCAGTAGTCTTCCCCATAATAGTGGTTGCATGTTATAAGCTAGCTCAAGGGGTACCCAGTACACTGTAAAACCGAACAGTGAAATTAATTCAAATGAAATTAGTAAATTGCACTCAAATAATAACGAAAGTTCATTGGACTTAATTTAAATAAGTTCTGTTAACTCAAAAATTTGTTGTAGTGAGGTGAACTTAAAATGATTGTGTTTTCTAGTTCCCAGCATGCTTTGCATCAGAAAACAAGGAAAATAAATTTAGAAATTAAGTGTTATTTTGTGTGTTTTTACACAAGATTAACATAGAGGGACATAAGTTAATACATAAATGTTGTGTTATATTAGATTTTACAAAGGTTTATGTTATGTTGGATTTGTAGTGTTACCGTTGTGGTGAAGAGTAGAGCCTGTGGTTAGACTGAGGATGGACAGCAAAAGCCTAATTTTGAGTGTATTTCCCACATTATAGGAGTTGAAAAATAGATAAAATTATGAGTGAATTACTCCCTAATTATAAGTTCAGAAATATAATTATTTAAGATAACTCTGAGATAATTTAAGGCAACTGGAATTAAATTTTTTAAGTTTATGTAAACTTAAAACTTTTAAAAACATCACTTAAATGTTTTTGTGTAATCTGTTACACAATATTTTTTGAGTTCTGTGAACTTATCAGGGTTTACAGTGTATTTATACTCAAAATTAATCAAACTAATCAAGCTCAAAATGCAATATTCTAATTTGGAGATACTGAATTCTTAGTTTTCCTAAGCTTTAAGTCATATCCATCAGAATTAAAACAAAAATACTCTTAATCTTTCAGTTTGTGCAGTGAATCTAGAATATATATATATATATATATATATATATATATATATATATATATATATATATATATATATATATATATATATATTATTTACCTTTATTTATATTGGATGTTCTTTACAGACAGTTTTTATTATTTTATTAAACAAACAAAAGTTTGAGGAGAACTTGCAGAAGAGGAACGGTCATTTCCAGAAGGTGATGGCAGGTTAATGAATTGTTTTTCAGAACCGTATCGACAGTGCTATTGAACTCAGCATTGAACTAACTCAAGATCAATAACAACACTATCTAAAGTAGAGCTGCTTATTAAACTTATTTCATAAATGAATGTACTTCACAGAGTTCAACAGAACTGACCTGAACCAGCACCAAACTCACTAGAACTTCCACTATTTTACAGCAGAATTTGGATTTTCTTAATTGTAGCAGTTTGCCTCATTGATTCGGTTTAATACTCTGAATCTTTATTGTTTAAATGGGTCATGACTCATGGTGTGATTTAAACTCTTCCTTTCTCTTTGGAGTCTTACAAGCTCTTGGTGCATAAAGAAGATCTGTAAAGTTGCAAAGACTAAAGTCTCAAATCCAAAGAGATATTCTTTATCAAAATTAAGGACCACACACATACACACACACAAAACGGCTCATTCTAACACACCCCCACATGTCTTTGTCACTATGTGGAAATATTTGTGTAATGCCGCCCAAATGTTCACGCAAAGAAAGAAGGCGGGGTTTCAGTAACACAGTTAGTGTTGAAGCAGTCATGTCAGGGAGATGCTGTGTGTATCTAGGAGAAAGCAAAAGCACTTTATTTGGCCTTCTGAAAGTAGATGCATTTCGGAAAATTTAAGATTACTTACAGAAACAGAACAGCAATGCATTTTATGGACGACCATTTCGTGAACCTAAGAGAGGAGGTAACTCTGACTTTGCTACGACAATCTGGTGCTTCTGAATCAGCTACTTTAAGTATGTTTCCTTTATTAGTTTAAGTATTTGCTATTGACTTCAAATGTGGAGTTTTGTGCATCATGTGTGACAGACAGACAGACAGACAGACAGACGAGTCAGCTGTCTTAAACGTCCGTGGACATAGGAGCTTCATCATTGTGACTGTCACATGACTCTGTTCCCCTTTCGGGCTTGAACTGATGCTAAAACTAAGGACATTATTAACTGTCTTTACATTTATTTTGAAAGATGAAGCTCGCGATTATGGAAAGGGACATTACATTTCCGGAGAGTGCTTGCGGTGTTCGGCCAATCACAATGCACTGTGTCAGTTGGCCAATCAGAGCAGACTGCGCTTGTCGGAAGGAAGGACTTTGTAGAAAATGACGCATTTGAGAGAGACAGGGCATAGAGGACCTACAATAATGTACAGTATTTGACATAAGGGAAATAGGAATTTTTATATATATATATATATAAAATATGTATAAGATTGTATAAGATTGTTTGGAATTTGGACATAACAGCACAGAAGAACAACAGCAGAAGAACATGAAGAATATTTAAAACATGCCTGACATGCAAAATGAAGTAGTTATTTTTTAAATAATAAAATTATCTTTATCATTTTATATAAATAATGTACATAAAACTGTTACACTATGTTGACGCTAATGCTTTTTGGGAAATGCATTTTGTGCAATAGGACACAGACCTAATGACTGTTTGTATTGTGTGTGGAATTATATATACAGTACTATATATATATATATTCATATTCTTGTATTTTGTATTATATATATAAATATATTTTAGATATGAAGAGTTCATCAATGAAATTTTCATCTAAAATGAGGATTTTTATCAGGCTCCTATATTTATGTTCAGTTATTTCACTTTAATAGCCTGGAAAAGGACCTGCACATTGCCATTAAAGTAAAATGACTCAGCCTAAGCATAGGAGCTTGATAAAAATCCTAATTGTAGATGAAAATATCAGATGGCATTTAGAGCCTTTTGCTCTAAATCTGAACTCTTCATATATATACAATAATTGTGCTCTAAGGTGCATGTTCTTGCACTACCAGTAATGTCCTCCTGGTGGCAGCAGATAATAATTGAGCTTTTCAGCATGTTTTCACCATGTCTTTATGCCAATTCTGTGAACCAGTTCTCTCTTTCATGTCTATTTTTGGATTTCATATACAGCAACCATTTAGGTCTTTGCTTTGAATTTCCTTTCCCTTATTAAATGTGCGATCATTTTTCTTCTCCCCTCATCATGGCCGCGGGAAGTGGGGGTGCTGGGGGTGCTGCAGCACCCCCTAGTGACGAGAGGGAGATAAAAAAAAAAAAAGTAGGCCTATTAAAATATTTTGCACAATTTATAAATTCCTTATGAATATTTTAGAAAATGATTTTGACACACGTAGGCTATTACGTATATATTTTGGATTTTAATTTCATATTTTGAGGCCTAATCAACACAGGTTCGGAAGTTACGTTGTCAACGTCAGGCAGGCAGGTTTGGTCGCCGAGTAACGAGGTTTCCCGCTCGTTCCATGCAGAATACATCCATCTTTATATAATACAGCGCACCTCGACATTTGGACACCTGTAACCAGGGCACCCCGCCTGCATGTAGCTCAGGTAAGAGTATGGTGCTGCCGCGCTTGTAACATTTATTTTTTGGGCAACAAGTGTGGGATCAGCTTTGACTAGCCAAGCAATTGTAAGTAGTACACTATAGTATTTTTGTAAGGTGGTGGGGATGGAGATGGAGAGTATTATTTCGTTCGTGTGTTCTTTGCGTAATGGTTGTGGAGAACTGTTAAATAACGTTTAAATAGTCGGAGATTATTTCCTTTTTGTTTGTGTAAAAAGGTTGGAGATGGAGACAAAAAGCTTTATACTGTGCGTGTGTTTTTTGCGTAATGGATGTGGAGAACTGTTCAATAAACAAATTGCTTAAATAGTCAGAGATTATTTCCTTGTGGTGTGCGTAAAAAGATTTTGGAGTTAATAGAGTTGCGTGTGACATAAACTTGCAGTGACTCAAGCCAGCTGCCTAAATCGATTGCATTGTTTTAGCGTTATTGTGAAGTTTGATTAATATTATATTTTGTTGTAATATTATTTGTTGTATCTAAATAAGTTGCATGTATGTATAGGCTATCTGAAATTGTAATGGAAGTAATTATTTCGTTTTCTTTCGATTATTAAACTATTATTTCTGATTCTGCTTCAGATTAATAACGCATTGCGCATATCTGAGAACTGATGTCTGTGTGTTTCAGACCCTGGCTGGCTGTGCACTGAAGTGTATATGACAATAAAGTAGTAAATCTCAATGTATTTATTTTTATGTATTTTAGCAACTGTATTTTAAATAGGCCTATAGGCTCATAGGTTTTTTGTCAAAAAAAAAAAAAAAAAATCACAGCACCCCCTGTTCAAAATTACTTCCCGCGGCCCTGCCCCTCATGTGGATGTGAGATAAAATCCCTGTTTTAATATTTTTCAGGCTAATCTTATTTTTAGATTTCTGTCACTTTTATTACATATTTATTTTCAGTGATTTTCAGATAATTGCTGTAGGCCTATGTCTTTCGCTTTTAAAGCAATTATTAATTTTCTCGTTTTCTAAGCAACCCACATTCATTAACAAAAGACAGTTTTTGTTTCTGTTATGGTTTGATATATAACTGCTCTTTGTTTAGAGCCATCAGGAGGCGGTATATTGTGCTGTGATGACGATATATTCTGCTGACGTCCTGATTGGCTAGTTTTCACAAGCAGTATCTTCAGCACCTGTCAAATTTGGCCCATATATGATTAGTGGGTCACTTTCATTGTAGAAAGGCAGTATTTTAGGTCCTTTTCATCCCACCCTCGACATAATATATATTTCAACCAAAGTGATTACTTTTAATGGAGACTGTATTATAATTTCACGCTATTCGTTTCATTTGCACGCTTAAATCAATGGCAGTGTCATCGTTTACGTGTGATTGATTGATTGATTGATCGGTCGTTGTCGCGTCGCTCTGTCGCATCAGTGATTGGTCGCTCGTATTGCGCGCGTGTGTAGTCTACGTGACATCTGGACGAACTGAGCTCGAGCAACTTTCAAATCGATGTTTGGGAATTTGGAACTGTCTGATTCTGTGACGCCTCTTTTCAGCACCTTGGTCAGTTCCTCTGAGGAGAGACTCGGACCCGATGGCAGAGACACGGGGAATGCCAGTTCTGTTTTATTCTTAACCCATTCCCGTGTGAGTCAGGGGCTTATTCTGAACGAGGTCTCTGGACTGGAATGGAAATCATCTTATGAGGTCGCGGTTTTGGGAACAACTGAAATTTCAAGATGATGGCCACGCGCTACAGACGGGTATGCTCATGTCTTTCTTTTCTTTCTTTTTTTTGGATTAATTGTTAAAGCGGCTGCCATTACAAATGTTTATTATAGTTATATAATGTTATTATAGTAGAGTTTTAAATAGGCTGCATGTTGGCCTTTAAATGACGTTTAAAAAGTATGTGTTGAATTTTGTATGTTTATACACAATGTTTATATGTTTTTACCTTGTCGACTATTTTCTCGTGAGGAAGTTGTTGGGAAAACCATATGTGAGGGGGGTTGGGTCTGGGACAAGTGAACGGATGTGCTGCGCATGCGCGGTGGTTTTGGAATGGATCAGTGTTTCAGTGGAGTGAAGCCCCAAAGAGAAAAAAAATCGATATACTATAGCCAGCTTTCCACCGGAGTCATTTCTCTTTTGTTGTGCATGAATAAGCACCTCAAAGCACTTCAAAGAGATTGTTTTTTATTATTATTATTATTATTATTATTATTATTATTATTATTATTATTATTAATTATTTGTACCAGTGTCTATTAATTTGAGTGGCCTTAATCTTTGCTTTTCAGGGAACAGTATTATTTTGGCCTCAAAAAGCTGTTTATTTATTCATTTGTATTATTGAAATCAGAATGTTACACATACCTGTATTATATGGCGCAATGCGTATCCCTCTGATTTAAATAATTAGCCATTTTAATCATAAATTAGAGTGAAGTTAGGGAAGTATGCCTAGTTTTCATGAAAATGAATGAATAAATATATTTTGTATTAATTTATACTTATTTCATATTTTAATTAGATTTGTATATTTTGCCTTTTTATTTCATTTTTCTTTTATTTATTTATATTTTTATCTTGGGGTAGAACAAAATAATGTACAGTGTAATACAGTTACAAGGAGTCTCTCTAAAACTTGACTAAAAGCCGTAATCTAGGTGGTTTTTAAAGGATGTTTAATGGAAACTACAATACATGCTACAATACAGATTTCATTACAAATTGGCTGAAATATTAGCCTATACCTACAGTATAGGCCCTCTTTTGATTTGAAACGCTGTGTAGTGCAGATCATAGGGTCATGCTACTCATTTAATCTTCGGGAAATGGTTTTTGAGGGGAATTAAATTACAGTGTGATAAAGTGGCAGTGTTGTACTGCTGCATCTGCTTCTCCTAGAGCAGTGGTTTTCAACCTGTGGGCCGCGGCCCCCTAGTGGGCCGCGGTGGTATTGCAGGTGGGCCGCCAATTATTTTCTGTTCATTTGCAGTCCATTCTAGGGCTGTGCGATTAAAAGGAAACGTCCTAAAATCACGATTTGAGCGTGCGCGATTTCTAAATCGCTTTATAGCACAGTTTTCCGTGGCCCTGACCTCCCGTAGTATGCTATCTGATCCAATCAGAATGCATTGCGCCTAGCGCGAGAACAGAGAATGGGCATATGCCTAACTCCAGGTTCACACACTGTCTGTGATGCGCCTTTTTTATGAGCCAATGTTGACGGATCAGAGCGTTCTCACTGCGGTAAAAGGCTAGAAATAAAAATGTGCGAAAATAATTCATGTCCAACACATGAGCATAGAGTGAATTTGTTAGTGAACAGGATGCAGTTTAAGTGAGAGGAGACACGTTTTAAGTGTGAACGAGCAAAGGAAATCTGCGTGCGAACAGAGAGATTCGCACTCGTGCATTATTTTAATGTGCTTTCGCGTTATATTTATGCGCTCTCACTGCTGACTGCAAACACATAGCCTACTGTATACACACTGCAAACACCTGAGGCACCGCTACAATTAATGAGCTCTATGAAGAATGCATGGCAAAAAAGAAAAAAAAGTCCCTGTATACAGGATTTTTTTTTTTTTTGCCACAAGTCTATACATTTTTTTACATCTTCACTATAGTGATAATTTTGACTTATGTCTGTTCTAGAGATGTTACAACTTTTTGATAAAGCTCTGATTGGTTTTCTTTTGGAAATATGTTTAAAATTAATCCTGAATGCATTTATGACTGTAAAAGCATATCGGTGTGTGTCACAATTGCAAAATTGATCAAAAAAAATCGCGATAGTTTTTTTTTTTTTTTGTCCATGTTTATTCAATAAATACAGTTTAAAATCTAGCTTCTGAGTACTAAGTTATTAACCCAACAATAGCGGGGTCAGTTAATTTTTTTGAAGTGGGCCGCGCAAACATATGTGTTTGGTTGTGTGGGCCGCGAGTTGAAAAAGGTTGGGAACCACTGTCCTAGAGCATTCAGTCAGGTTGTTATTCATTCTCTTACTTGACTGTCATGTGTTTGTATGCATGTTTCCTTCTGGAAGGCAGGAGAGTAAATTCACACTTTGCCTTTGTGAAATAGCACATCTACAGCACACACCTGTCTGTGCCTTCCTTAACACCTTCGAGTGACAGATCAACCTTATCTTCTCACCACTACGTCAAAAGGTTATCGCAGTATTCCTGAGGGGTTGTTTTAGTTTTGGACAGAAAGAAGGATGGATTGCAGTCCATATACACTCTAGCTCTAATATCAGCATGGGTCAGGTAACCTGACATAGAAAGTTCAAATTTCAATATTTTATTCAGAATACAACATAGGTGACATATCAAATGTTTAAACTGAGAAAATGTATAAGTTTAAGGGAAAAATAAGTTGATTTTAAATTTCATGGCATCAGCACATCTCAAAAAAGTTGGGACAAGGCCATGTTTACCACTGTGTTGCATCCCCTCTTCTTTTTATAACAGTCTGCAAACGTCTGGGGACTGAGGAGACAAGTTGCTCAAGTTTAGGAATAGAAATGTTCCCATTCTTGTCTAATACAGGCTTCTAGTTGCTCAACTGTCTTAGGTCTCCTTTGTCGCATCTTCCTCTTTATGATGCTCCAAATGTTTTCTATGGGTGAAAGATCTGGACTGCAGGCTGGTCTTTTCAGTACCCGGATCCTTCTTCTACGCTGATGTTGTAATTGTTGCAGTATGTGGTCTGGCATTGTCATGTTGGAAAATGCAAGGTCTTCCCTGAAAGAGACGACGTCTGGATGGGAGCATATGTTGTTCTAGAACTTGGATGTACCTTTCAGCATTGATGCTGCCTTTCCAGATGTGTAAGCTGCCCATGCCACACGCACTCATGAAACCCCATACCATCAGAGATGCAGGCTTCTGAACTGAGCGCTGATAACAACTTGGGTTGTCCTTGTCCTCTTTAGTCTGGATGACAATGGCGTCCCAGTTTTCCAAAAAGAGCTTCAGATTATTTGTCTCATCACAGAACAGTTTTCCAATTTGCCAAAGTCCATTTTAAATGAGCCTTGGTCCAGAGAAAACGCCTGCGCTTCTGGATCATGTTTAGATATGGCTTCTTTTTTGTCCTATAGAGTTTTAGCCTGCAACAGCGAATGGCACGGTGGATTGTGTTCATGACAATGTTTTCTGGAAGTATTCCTGAGCCCATGTTGTGATTTCCATTACAGTATCATTCCTGTATGTGATACAATGCCGTCTAAGGACCCGAAGATCACAGGCATCCAGTATGATTTTCAGGTCTTGACCCTTACGCAAAGAGATTGTTCCAGATTCTCTGAATCTTTGGATGATATTATGCACTGTAGATAATTTTTTCTCTGAGAAACTCCTTTCTGATATTGCTCCACTATTTTTCGCCGCTGCATTGGGGGAATTGGTGATCCTCTGGCCATCTTGACTTCTGAGAGACACTGCCACTCTGAGAAGCTCTTTTTATACCAAATCATGTGGCCGATTGACCTAATAAATTGCAAATTGGTCCTTCAGCTGTTCCTTATATGTACATTTAACTTTTCTGGACTCTTATTGATACCTGTCCCAACTTTTTTGGCATGTGTAGCTCTCATGAAATCCAAAACGAGCCAATATTTGGCATGACATTTCTAAATGTCTCACTCTCAACATTTGATATATCTATATCTTATTGTGAATAAAATATAAGTTTATAAGATTTGCAAATTAATCCATTCCTTTTTTACTCACAATTTGTACAGTGTCCCAACTTTTTTGGAATCGGGTTTGTAAATATTTGTGTAATATAAATCTCATTTATTTACCCTAAACAGTGTTATATTTTGACACCTCATCAGCCATGTTTTCTAGATATCAGCATCATCCACTGAACAGCCCATATTAGTCAACCACTATTTCTGTGTGACCTTGTTACATAGCCTTTCGTCCTTCAATCTTCTCGTACTGTAAGTTTACATTGGGTTTTGAATTTCATGATCGTCCAACCAGATCAGTCTCTGTTTACTGTGAGTCAGTTCAGCACTCCTGAACATGTTTGATGTCTGATGCCTGGCGTGTACCTCACTTTGACGTACATGCCGGTTTTTCAGTGCCGCCCCCAATGCAATTCTCTCCTCTCCTGCTAACCCCCCCCCCTCCCTCAAGCTCCTCTCTCTCTGTTTTTCCATCATGCTGTCTCTCTCGCCCTCTTTCTCTCTCTCCTCATGAACACACTCCTCTATACAGCTATCCTCCCACAAGGTCAACTCTGAGCTCTTGATCGCCGCAGCACAGCCAGATCGCGTCGCGCAGGAATGGAGATGCTTTTTGTTTTTTGATGGCATTAAGCTGTGTTGGTTATTAAAAGCATGCCCGTGAGCCGTAGCTTTGCCGGTGGAATCCAATGCAGATGCCCCCCTGTCGGAGTGAAGCTGTTTGGATGTGCTCATCCCATGCAGAAGCGGAGCCGCTATTGCGCTCTACCTGTGCAGTGATTCACTTCAGCTGATATCCTCCACCTACAGCAAGGATGTAACAGCTCCTCTGTGGACAGATTATGCTCTGAGAGGATCCCTTCTAGATTTTTACCCCTCTCCTGTGATCTTTTTCCTCCTGTTTCGGTCTTTCTCCTACTGCATCACCTCAGAGACCCGATACCACCATGTCCTTGGCGTTCTGCGGCAACGACAACAACTCGGCCGCCTACAACGTGGACGCCGGTGTCCTCAACAACGGCTGCTTCCTGGACGCCCTCACGGTGGTGCCGCACGTCTTCCTGCTCTTCATCACCTTTCCTATCCTCTTCATCGGTGAGTGTCAAAGGCAGGTGAGAACCAGTGCACGCTTGTGTCACAATACTAAGTGGATGGAGTGAATGAACTCTCTATGACTTTACTATGTACCATGAGTTTAATTATGATAGATAGAGAGATAGAGAGATACATAGACAGACAGGTGGATAAACAGATAAATAGATATATAGATATATAGATAGACAGACAGACAGACTTTTGAAGGTGTACCGCACCATTTAGATTGGTGTTTTGTTTGTCAAAGGATCAGAGAAACAGACAGGAAGTGATTAATGAGCTCTTTGAAATTCATTTTTGAAGATTTGGCTCATTCATTACAGAGATAAACACTGCATAATTGATCTGCACTCAAGTAGTCATTTGCCACAAATGAGGTTCGGTCAGCCACATAGAGAGACCAGGACAGAGTTTGTCAAGCCTCTTTGGGAAACATTTTTATTTTAGACAAACCAATGTGACCTTAGTCACACTGTCAGAGACAGGAAGAACAGCGCTCAATTCCCCATACCAGAAGAGCCCGAACAACGGTAAACTATCCCACTAATGTCACAGTGAACAATATCTCTGTCACACTTTTTATTATTCATTTTCAAAATGATTTGGAATCATGACCGATTAATTACTTTTTTTTTAATCATTTTTTTCTGTGAACCAATATTTGATATACAAAAGTCGATGAGTATCAAATGATGTTTTTACAAAAATATTAAGCATCACAACTGTTTTAAACATTGATGATAATAATAAGAAATGTTTCTTCAGCAACAGAACACTTAAGCGCAGAATAAGTGAATCAGAATCACTGAATTCCATATAATTACTATCTATTTGTTGTGGGGAATATTATGCATAAAAACCTACATCAGTGTTAATATGCAATACATGTTGCTGTTTGTTTTGAATCAGCATCCTCATATCCCTAATATCCGGTTCTTCAGGATATCAAGGGCAAAATCTCTCCCAGTGTTATTACAGCAACCTGGAAAGGACATTGATTTTGAAACAATTTTTCTACTGACACAGTGTATATATGCTCAAGTTAGAATTGCTAAGCACCTGCCAAATGTGCATGTGTGATGTTTATTTTTTACGGATTATCATATATGGACAAAAAAAAAAGTAATCCTCTAGGATAGTTTACATCACTTCCTGTCAGAGAGAATTCTGTTGCTGGAAGCAATGTACAGATATTTAACCTCTGTACTGTAGGTTGGGGGAGTCAGAGCTCCAAGGTGCACATCCATCATAGCACTTGGCTGCACTTCCCCGGACACAGCCTCCGCTGGATCCTCACCTTCATCCTGCTCTTCATCGTCGTCTGTGAAATAGCTGAGGGCATCGTGTCCGACGGGTGAGATTTATGTGTCGATCCATCTGTCTGTCAGAACCTGCCAAGAACCTGCTTAGGGCATATTTCACCCCAGAATCAGTTTCAATATAAAATATTAGGAAATTTTAGGAATCAATTTTTTTATAAAAATCATTATTTATCAACATTTTTATTGTTATTATTAATTTTAAGGCAATGCATATATAACAAATAAATAAATATATATATATATATATATATATATACTGTACTGGGCAACAGTTAATTTTTCTATCGCGTTTAATCGCATGATTTTCTGTGATTAATTACGATTAATTGCATTGCTACTGTATTGACAAAATTCAATGATGAATTTGAAAGTAGTGTATTTGTAACATGCTGATTGAGACGTGAGACATTTGGATCCATCTGCAGGCTTTTAATAGACAAAAACGTGATCATAAACAGGCATGGGTCAAAACAGGGATAAAAAGGTATAATCCAAGAGCAGGCAAAAAGAGTAATCCAATAAGAAATCCAAGGTCAAAATATGTAGGCAAGGCAAGACAGAAACTAGACAGTGTATCACGCTAACAAGGTTAAGAAATAATCAGCGATGTGTGTGTGTATGTGTGCAACTTTTATAGTGTTCCTGATATGAAACGTGTGGTGCAATAATAATGAGTTCCTAGGCAGGGGTTTATGGGAAATGGAGTCCAGAGTGAGCTAAGACAAAACCTCTTATCGTGACAGTATTGTGCACTTTATAATTTAAAAGTACTGCTATATGAACAAAACTGCTAAAAAAAATTGGTTTGCAAACACTTAAGATTTTTAAGTGCTTTTTAACAAATAAGGTTTTTTTTATTACAGCAGTATTCCTTTTACATAGCAGCAGTTAAAGTATTTCTTCCAGTCCAGAACCTCGATCATAACATTATCACAGGCAGCTTCCTATTAGAGACCTGCACTCTCACGGGACCCAATGCAGCAGAGTGCGGCACGGGACAACACTGGATGGGCGAGTGCGTGTGCTGGCGGATAGAGACTAGTGTGTGCAGGATGACGGAGAATAAGGGTGTACTCACACTAGGCAGTCTTAACTGAGCTCCGTGCCAAAACGTCCTGTTTCCCACTTATGAAGTCGTGATTACGAGCAAGTTCAGAGCCAGTGTGCAACGGGCTTTCACAATAATAATAATAATAATAATAATAATGATAATAATAATGAACTGCGTTAATGGGTGATAATATAATTGTCAACGTTATAATTAATGCATTAATGCTAAAATAACGCGTTAACTTGCCCAGGCTTAATGTATATGTATCCAAAATAAACATTTTTGTTACATAGTATATGTGTTTGTACTGTGTATATTTATTATGTATACATAAATACACACCCATACCAATATAAATTATGTGATTTAAATATATACGTGTGTGTGTGTTTAAAATAATTTCTACATGAATATATTGTAAACTGTAATTTTTTATCTATGATTCAAAGCTGAATTTACATCATCCTTGTAAGAAACATTTCTTATTATTGTCAATGTTTGAGACAGTTGTTCTGCTTCACATTTTTTTGTGCAAACTGTGATACATTCATTTTAAGGATTTCTTTTGTTAAAAAAAAACGGCATTTATGTGAAATAAAAATATTTTTGTAACATTGTAAATGTTCTTAATCTCTTAGAAATAATAATGTAGAATAATTAATATGCATTAAAGTAAAACTTGAGAATGCAATAATGGAAAATGATAAATAACCCCCCCCCCCCCCCCCCAAAAAAAATCTCACTTCACCATTCATTCATTCATTAAATTATTTTCTATTTGAAGTTGTAAATGTTGATCCATGGCTAATACTGGTTCTTTCTCCTTTTCTCAGGTTCAATCAGTCGGTCCACCTGCACCTCTATATGCCATCGTGTCTGGCCTTCATGGCTGCCATCACATCAATCATCTACTACCACCACATAGAGACCTCCAACTTCCCCAAACTACTGATAAGTGCGTGCCAGCCTTCTAGTGTCTTTTGTTTACTGAGTTTTTTGTTACTTGGATGTTAATTCATAATGCAAATCACTTTCTAAAGTGTGATGCAAAGCCTCATTAAATGTACTTTGGGAATTACTGCAATTATAATAACAAGTTGGCATCTTTTGAAAGAATAATTGAACTGCTCCAGCTATTCACATAGATCCCATTCTTCTAAAAAACAAAACAAAACTGCATTGCAGTGCTACAGATTAATGGCCCTTGATGGTGCAATGCTATTTCCCAGCTACCATTTCATTTCCAGGATAAAAAAATGTTTGTTACAATGATTTCAGATCATCTGAACAGTGTCTAGACTAGAGAGTGAAGTCACAGCCCTGTAATAACATTCCTCGGCAGCAATATTTTTGAGGTCGGCAGGATGCTTTTTAGGAGACTCTAACCTTATTTATCATCCTGTCTCTGAACATCTGGAGTGAGAAGCCATTTCAAAGTTTTGCCTGCTGTGCAAAACCAGCAGAGACTGATGCCTTTGGTGCCGAAGTGTGTAGAGGATCTGATATAATTTTTCATTGTATTTATTTTTTCTTTCACAGCTTTGCTCATTTACTGGGTTCTGGCATTTGTCTCTAAAACAATCAAGTTTGCTAAGTACACAGAGCATGGCATCGGCCTGAGACAGCTGCGTTTCGGGATCACGGGCTTACTGACGCTGCTATATGGCCTGCTGTTGGCCGTGGAGATCAATGTCATCCTGAGGAGGGTAAATGATTGTGTGTCTGTGATTTATATTCCTGGACATTCATTCTACATTCTCCATTTTGATGTATTCTATTCTTCAGCCTTTGGCTGTGATTGTCTCGTTATATATTGCAGTTTTGGAAAATACCAAAGTCTGATCACGTCTGCTGACAGATTGCAGGGAATTTGGGATGCTCTGAGTTCAATTCGATCTTTAATCTTTATTCTGATGTTTTATCTGTCTGAATACAGCGTATTTTCTTTCCCAGTTGTTTGTTGGTTTGTTTCAAAAACATTTTAAAACATAAAAGGAGATATTTAGTAGAGTGTCCAAGCTGCTCTTTTCCATGCAGTGAAAGTAAATGGAAATAGGTGCTTCTGAACTCCAAAATGTGGTTATGAATGTAAATATGACTGGTTTAATTATAGCTATGCATCTCATTATAACTGCACTGTTATGGTGCAGGGACCTGTGTTATGATTTTATGAATTGACATAAAATGGATCACATATTCCAATAGAGGATGTTTGAGTGCAATATCTCTTTACTAATGTAATTAATTTTGAGTTATCACATGCCAGTTATTAAAAAGAAAAAGAGAGATTAATTAAAATTCTGCATTTGGATTTTACAGATTTTACTTTAAGATACAGATTTTTGTTACATTTTAGTGTCTTTATGTGAATACAAATCTGTATATATTTTTCATTATCATTTTAATATGTGGTAATAACGCTTATATTATTATTATAAATAATAATACATTATTTTAATGCAGCGGTTCTTAATTCCAGTCCTTGTTTCTCTTTTCTAACACGCTTGATACAGATAATCAGCTCGTTAGAAGTGAGCTCCGTGCATGGACTGTGTTCCCATTGACATGGTCCCTACACAGTGTTCATTGCTCCATACTCCCTGAGCAGCAGAAATCTGCTGAAGTTAACCTCACTTCGTAAAATTCATTCACGGATTTGCGCTGCGCAACATCTTCACACACGGACAAGTGTGACATCATATACCTTTGTACAATTTAAATTCACGTCTCGCACACTTCAGTGCACTTTGAATGGAACATATACGCTTGCTCCAAACTGGAATCATGGCACTTACGTTCAAATAGAGCAATCGTTTGAAGCCATAAGAGAAACATACAAAATGTGCAGAGCAGAAGTTCGCGAGGACTGGAATTGAGAACAGCTTTTTAATGTTAATATTTTCAAGTAGTAAAGTTTGCTTCGTAATGTAATTTATTTGCAATATTTGTAACTGGTAATATAATATAATATAATATAATATTTCTTGAGCAAACAAGTTTGAATTTTCAATCATTTCTAAATAGTTAGACATGAAGCAACTAGGGATTCTCATTTTAACCGATTAATCGTTAACCGACTGTAAGGATTTGCTGCATTATTAAAATATGCTATGTGTATAAAATAAAATTGAGGGTGTTTTTAAGAAGAAAAAAAAACATAATTCTCGTATAAGTCGCAGAAAAGAACAAAAATTACAAATATAAGAAGCTATAGCAAGGCAACATTACGGAGCCCCGCACATGACGTGCAAAAAAAAAAAAGAAATATTTTTGCGCACAATTTTATCAATTTGTTTCCTGGATGTACTGAAATGTGCGCATGATTATTATTTCGTTCCCTTGATTTGCTAATTCATTCCCTTGTTTTGCTAAATCATGCACACAATTTACTAATTTGTTCTCTCGATTTATAAATTGTGTGCACAATTAAGCAACTGGAGGGAATTAATTAGTAAATCGTGTGCACAATTTAGAAATCAGGAGAATCGTAATCGTGCACACGATTTAGCCTACTATGTTTTTATGCATGCCATGTACTATATAAATGACAAGCCGAAGTGAAATCATTTAGGCTAAAACAAAAGTGAAACCAACTTTGGATCTCTTGTTTGACAAAAAAAAAATCTAATGTTTCGTATTTGCGACGTATTTGATTGACAAAATATTTTTTATTATGTAAACCTGTTTTTTTTAGGCTACTTCACTCACGTTCCAATATTCGCATAAAACAAAATGTGTTTGGCATAACATCATGGCAGTACGGTGATAACGCTTAATGGCACAGATTTAACTACATATTTAAACTGAGCAGTGTGGGCTTTTTTTATATGTTTGACTGACTGTATTTTATCATGATAATGAACAGGCTGCATTGTCACGGTAGCAATGCTTAACCGTGTGCATGCATGCGGCACCAGCGCGATCAATTGAATTTTTTCCTTCTAACAGTGAAAGCAACTACTTCTTTTAGTCATAAAGATAATCGTAAAAGGGTTGCTTTTATTTGTGTACATTCACATTAATAACAAATCTTTGTGCCCATGTGAATCCTCATGTTTTGTTGTTTGCTGCTTTATGCACATGTAAAATCAATCCCCGGATTTTTTGTATTTTTATTTTTTTGTATTTTTAACGGGTCACAGACACTTATCCTTTCTATTTTTATTCAGTTCTAATTAAAATTTTTTAAATGATCTTGTCTGTAAACCGCTAATAATCGGTTAATGAGCGCCAGTTGTCAGTTAGGAGAAATAACCAAAATAAACATCCCTAGAAGCAACCTAGAACAATTAGTCTTAACTATTTAATTACTTTCATTAATTAAACTCTTCATTTATTAAGTTACACTTTATAGAATATTTGAAGAATGCCTGAAGAAACAGTTTGCCTTTGTGTTTTGTCATCAAACTATTTGACATTGTGAGATTTATGAAAGGAAATTCACTGTTTTTAAATTATGTTCTTCAACGTTGAGATTAGAAACATTGCTTTTTCCTTTTATGTACAACTGGAAGAATTTTGACAGTATTTCCTCTATTTTTCCACAGCGATATATGTGTTTTGCACACCCCACTGAAGTGAAGCCACCAGAGGATTTACAGGACCTGGGGGTTCGATTCCTGCAACCGTTCGTGAACCTGCTGTCCAAAAGCACATACTGGTGGATGAACACCTTCATCACTGCAGCACACAGACGCCCCATCGATCTGAAGGTCATTGGCAAGCTACCGATTGCCATGAGAGCTCTAACTAACTACCTGAAGCTCCGTGAGGCCTTCGAAGCCCAGAAGGTACATACGGAAATTTGCTTACTTTTTCTACCAGTGCTAGGATGTGACAGCAAACAATGAGCAAAGGAATATTTTTATGGAGTTTGAGGCCTAGATACAATCAACAAAAGTAAAAAGCTAAACGTAGACTCTAAACATACTACTTTATACTGTCTCTGACACTTTAGGTCTTTGTTTAAAAAACAAAAACAACAAAAATTTGAGTTAGAATAGTTTCCGAAAGCACCGTTATGAACACAGCGATGCTGTAAAAGCAGATTAATGAGTGGATGAGAGCGTTTAATAACCCTGACATCTTCTGTAGTCTCATGTAGCCACTTGTTAGCAACTAAAGAAGACTACGAGCTATTGAAAATAATCACAAGTGGATTTACTGAAGTGCTTTATGTTGTAGAATAAAATGTGAAAAAGATATCCTAAGATTGTGTTAAACACAGACCTTATTTCAGGCATTTAACCAAAAGCCCACTTAAAAAAAAAAAAAAAGTGATAGCTTGTTTCCTTGTTTTGGCCTAAAAAATGCAATTGCTAAAACCAGAACCAAATGTGCTAACATGGAAACTTTTTGCCAGGTTTTGGTCTTCAAAAATAAGGAGTTGTTAAAACCAAAATTGAAAGTGCTAACATGCTAACTTGTTTCAGGGTTTTGGCCTGCAAAAATACAAAATAAACTGCTAAAAGCAAAGCCGTAAGTACTAAAATTCTGACATTTTTGGAGTTTTGGCATACAAAAATATGGAAATATCTGGAACCACTTGTTTCTGCGTTTTGGTCTACATAAATAAAGAAGTGCTAAAACTGGAACCGGAAGTGCTAACATGCTAACTTGTTTACGGGTTTTGGCCTACAAAAGTATGGAAGTGCTGAAACTGGAACCAGACATGCTAAAATGTATGTAAATATTTCCAGGAGATATGATATATATATATATATATATATATATATATATATATATATATATATATATATATATATATATAATGTGATACAAAAACGGTATTATTTATAAAATTATCATATCTCACTCCCTATAAATGAATAATTCACTACAATTACTGCATTAATAGTATTGTGGTAATATAGTAATTCTGAAGTCTCAGTAGTGGCTGTTTAAATGATGTATCACACACACACACACACAAAAATAGAAATAAAAAAACATCTGTTATCTGTGGATTTGGGGATGGCAGCTCTCTCTTTGATGATGAAGATGAAGTGAAAAGTCACATATGTCACAAAACCACAGCAAGACAGATGTAGAATAGCACTTAAATTTCATTTTTAGAGCGTACGTGTCGTCAGAACAGACAGAAGACAGAGGATGTTGCTTTTGCTCTGTGAATGCAGTGACCTTTTGACCCTCAGCGGGGTGAAGGACTTCTCCATCTCTGTTCTCATGGGAGTAAAGAGCACATGACGTATGCAGTTACGTGTCTGTGTGCACATTTCCAGGTAAAAGGATATCGTGAGAGTTCATAACGTGACAGTTTTCACGTGCGGCACAAAGCAGGATGTGGCATCGGTCACGTCTCGGGATGAACTCCATTAGTAATGCCCGTAATAAATGCTACATTCGATTGATTCCGTCCTTCAGAGCAATAATTCAGGATTAGTGTCACATCAGGATCCATTCTAGTGCAACACCCATTTTTCACCATCTAATCAATTCCTATATGATAAAATCAAGCCCTGCCTTACATTTTTCTTCACTTAATAACAGAAATGCACCAATGTGCTAACAGGGAATGTTCGAAGAATGTTCTGGCAAGGTTTCCGTTTAGTTTTTTCTCTAAAATATTTTAGTTGGACTTTTGTTAAATTCTTTTTTTTATTTATTTTTTTTACCACTTCTTTCAGAACGTTCAGAGAACATTCAAAAAGTAACATTCCCATGATGACGCATACAAATGGAATGTTCCCTTTACATTCATATAAAAATAAATAAATAATTAAACATTGAAAGAACTGGATATTTTGCATGTTCCGAGAATATGTTATTATGCAGAAGTGTTTTTAGTTCACAGTAACCTCCTCAAGTTTATGGCTACAGCATTTGGTTTAGAGAAATACCGGGGTCATAGTTAATGAGATTCAGAGTTTTGTGTTCAATTACATTTCAAATAAAAATGCATGGCAGAAAATAACAGCAGTGCTTGTCCGTTAGGAAACAAATCCGCTAATACAGCTAAGAGGTGTTTGAAATGCACAGAGCAATCCATAACAGCATTGTAATCATGCATATGCACTGTATTTTAAATGCATATTAGCATAACAAAACACAAGGAAGGAATAGCTCATTTCCTCATTTCTCAGTATGTCGGTGTAAATTCAGTCTTCTAAGACATTTAGGAAGTAAAATGTTAGAACAAAACCATTTTGTTTGTTTGAATAATTTCTTAATCATTAATCATAATAACCATAAGACATAAGAGAGAACATGTGGCACCTGTATCACTAAGCAGCTGTTTAGTAAAGAAAAGATAAAAGCCCTTTTCTGAGAGCTAGAAAGCTGCATACATGAACAACCTGAACAATAAAGTGATCAGATTTAGCTGGTGTTGGAGAATGCTTTCTATTTTTTACACTTAATAATCCCATAGTTCGCCTAGCAACATGCTAACTCAAATGCTGGAATCAAATTTCTTCAGGTCACTAATGAGGTTCCATGATGGTTATTGCTTTAGAAGGTACTGCAGCTGTCTATGTGCTGTATATAGTACCCGGCAAGCTTAGAACAGAGATATTATGAATTCCTCCTTTGTAGTAGAGTGAATCATTTAGATGCATTCATGTTAATCTTGGTTCTATTCGTATCTGTTGTTACTTTTCTGTTACTTATTCAGAGGCCTCAAGGCACTCAGCCACAGGGGCCCAAGTGGATCTGGACGGCTCTACGACAGGCTTTCGGAAAACCCCTCCTTCTCAGCATCACCTACCGTTTCATGGCAGACCTACTTGGCTTTGCTGGGCCGCTCTGCATCTCCGGCATTGTGCACCATCTCAGTAAAGAAAACCACACCATTCAGCCACCGGTAAGAGCAATAACCTCTTTTGCACACATCTGAGCCATGTATAAAACAACCAAGAATAAACGCAGAATTTTGGTCGGTCCAAAAGTAAAAGACACTGAAATTCAATTCTTAGAGTAGTTTTGTTGTTGTCTTGAACAAGTGCCTTTGTTCTCTGAGGTATTTTAAGGGTGAAATTATTGGGGACTTACTTCTGGCCAGGGTTCTTTTCGTTGTAACATTTTCATCTTGTGTTACAAAGTGTTTTATCGTCATGCTGCTGTCATCAATTATTAAAAAGTTTAACAGCATACTGTCTGGCTCTCGGATGTCGGCCTATTTCGATGTTTTTGTATGATGTAATCCACTTTACCACATGGAGTTATATGAGATATATGAACTAATCTTTACATTTTTTACAAATAAAATGTTATTAAAATGCGTTAGTATTTATTTATCTGGTTACCACACTGAAAGCCAGGGCCTTCATGCATGTACTTACATTGATTTATTTAGAGAGAAGCATTAGTAATAGAGAATAGTCGTCCTATGTTTTTTGTATAAATTCATATTTTCCTGATTTATTATAAATGTGTCATTTTGTTTTCCAAATTATTTTTACTTATTTGTTTGCAACATTTTGGATATTTTATAATTGTTGTAAATAGATTGGGTCATTGGGTGATTTCTAAACTTTTTAATTAAACTTTGAGGGGACACACATCTCCTGAAAGTAATAACTGAGTGTCACGATTAATTTATGGTTATGGCATTTCTAATAGAGGAAACAAATAGCTGTGATGTGTTGTTCAGGGTAGAAATTCTTCAGAAATTGTATTCACTTGCCAGTGGCAATTTTTAATGAGTATCTATAGCTTAGACATTTGTATAGTGGTGATTAAATTTACTTTAATTATTCCTATTCTTATTTATTTCATAAGTTGAAAATGCAGTGAAGAGACTTATTGTTCTGTCCGTGGGGATTCATTTTCATTGGTTTAATTGACTCATTTGCTGCTGCTCTAATCTTTAATTACATGATATAGCTTATATATTAGACTTATAATTAGTGTCCTGTGGTTTCTCTTTAGAGGAAAATTGCTGGCTGGTGACAGGATAGTGCCGTAGTAACTGATTTAGTTTATAAAACAAATACTGTAAAAAAAAAAAAAATCTGTAAAATTTACAGTAAAAAACTTGGCATGTGATGTTGATGAAATTTTAACACAAAAATACAGTAGAAACATTTTAGGTTTTACGGTTTTAACTTAAATTTGCAGTTAGATACTGTAATTTCATTATCTGATATAATGTTAATAGGTGTACAGTGTCATTCACACAGACACTAGACACCATCGTGGTAACACACATAAAAAACTGAAATAATGCAAGCATTCATTAAACAACATTAAATGTAACACACACCCCTAATATACAAAACCAATAAGAAAAAACTAAGAAGAAACGTGGTTATTTAAACCAATATCAAATTTGAAATGCAATGAAGGCAATTCTGGGAATGTCAATTTACGGTCATTCACCGTAACTTTTACAGTGTTTTTCACTTTCAAAAATGGTTTACATCAGTAAAATTTTATTTGATATTCAACACAGTTTTTTACCGTTATATTCAGTACACAGTAAACCATTTAACAGATTTTTACTGTAGCATTCTTACAGTTTTTTACCGTTAAATTCACAGTTATTTTTTTAACCTCTCACTGCCTAACTAGTTTTATTGAGGAAGTCATGGCTAACACTAAATGGTTTGCTTTATTTCAGGTGAAGCATCTTGGAATCTACTTCATCTCCTCCCAGGAGTTTCTTGCTAATGCTTATGTCCTCGCTGTGCTACTGTTCTCCGCTCTGCTCCTCCAGAGGACTTTCCTCCAGGCCTCCTACTATGTTGCCATCGAGACTGGAATCAACCTGAGAGGAGCCATTCAGGTCAGCGCAGTAGAGACTTCAGTGACTCCATAACCTTTAAATGACTGAACCCTGAAGCCTCTTGTAATGTTATCAAGAATTTTCATAAAAAACATAATTTAGAAGTAAAAGGGCGGACTGTTGACTCAGAAGTAATCACCCAGTGCATTGATTGGCTAATAGTTTTGTATGTTTGATAGCGAAGTTCCTCATAGATGGATGCTGCTGCCATTTCGGTCAAAGATGCATAAATAACTCAATACATATCTAATGATCTGTAAGAAAAGACAAAGCAATATTTGCGTTACTGATTTGAAAGAGAATTTTGTTGTAAATTTAAAAGTAGTACGCTACTTTTCCAGTTACTTGAAAAAGTAACCTGATTATGTAACTTGTAATGCTAGGTAATGTTAGTTAAAACTGTTAGCCTGAATGCACTGTAAATCGCTTTGGATAAAAGCGTCTGCTAAATGCATACATTTAATTTTTAATTTAATGCATTACCCCCAACGCTGCAAAATAATATGATATCCGGTTTCACTTCCAGACAAAAATCTTCAATAAAATAATGCGTCTCTGCACCTCCAACATGTCCATGGGGGGAATGACAGTGGGCCAGATCTGCAACCTCGTCGCTATAGACACCAAACAGCTGATGTGGTTCTTCTTCCTGTGTCCCAACCTGTTTGCAATGCCAGTTCAGGTAAAGCCTCAAATGAGTTTTCTTTCTCTATAGAGTTGAATGCATTGGGGAATATTGGCGCGAGTCTATGTATGGGCTTTGAGTCAAATGTTTCAGCCATATTGCCTTATTTGCCTCAAAAAAGCAAGTAAAGTTTTAAATAGATATTCCCTCACATGGGTTTTATCTGGGATGTTAATCTGCACTTGACCTACTTAAGAAAAAATGTTGTTTTAAGTCCAACATGTCCAGTCCCAACAGGAGTCAAAGTAATTCTAAATTAAAACCTTAACTTGACTATTTTAGAGACTTAGATTTTAGAGTTGGGTCCGAGTCCACCTTTGTCGAGTACGAGTCAAGACCAAGTCCACAAACATCAAGTCCAAGTCCGAGTCCGAGTCCAAAAGGGGCCGAGTTGGACTCAAGTCCGAGTTCTTAAAGGCCGAGTCCCGAGTCGAGTCCATCCGAGTGCAGAAAGTAATTAAATTAATAAATATTATAAATTGGTATTGTACATTTTTACATTCTATTAATATTTTAAACTTTCAACCCATTTAACCAATGGGAATATAAAAATGTAATAAAAAAATACCAATGTTACATCTAGTCATTGCCATTGAACATTTTTATTTTATGTCAACAGAACTAGTTTCCTATCAAAAAAGGTTTCAAAGGTTTTATTGTATTACAAGTGCATTAAAATACAAATGAACCTGTTTTATTATTGTTTCACACTATATTGTCCTCCAGTTAAAGCTGACATTTCAGTAATTTGATGCCTCTCCCCCACATTTGACAGAGGTAAAGTGCAGCAAATGAGAAGATCCTTAATTATGGCATTATGAATTTCTTGTTGTCTTGGAGAACTTGCATCATAAAGTTGCATTGCTTGTTCGGTCAATTCTGGTCTTGCAAATCCTGCAATGCTGAGCTGTGCAGCATCTGTTGGTTGATGCTGCCAGTACACTGAACCGAAAACCGTTTCTCTCGGATGCGTCTGATTTGAGAACAGATGAACTGATGATACTGCGCATGCGTGTAATTTTCAAGTATTTTGTTAAACATTGGAAAGTGTGATAAAATAACTATATATATATATATATATATATATATATATATATATATATATATATATATATATATATATATATATATATATATATATATATATATATAAGATGCATGTTTTTAATCTGTATATTGTAGATTATGTATGGGCCAAAGGGGTTTTCAGGGAAGTTACGCAATAATTACGATGATTTATGAAATATCTGTACTGTATTTATAGTTAATGATGACACATTCACAAATTGTGTTTGTAGTAAACAGAACTGATTCTCTGAACTGATTCTGTGCTCTTGAGCGCAGGTAAACCGAGGGCTTGAATGAAGGGCAATCTGACGAAACGTAAATTCATTTAATAACAAATACATCGCAATGGATTACGTTTAGTAAGTGGATCATGGTTTCTGCACTGATGACACCTAATTTATTAACTTTATATCTTCAAGACTTAAATCCTCATATGCACATTATTGCTGTTACTGTATTTGGGTGTGTTGTTGCAAAACTTAATTGTAAACTTTTCATGATTATGAGGTTTTTAACTGACTGAAGTTATGATTAGTGACTTTATATATTTGAATGTTTGATAGACTTGACGCCATTACGTCATTGCTAATGACGTCGTCGCCAATGGCGGTCATTACGTTGAGCGTAAAAGAATCGGTGAACTGTTGTTTTAACCGGTTTATTGAATCAAAATTGGTTTTATTGTTACACATGACGTGGACTCGACTGTACTCGGAATATTTTCAGAGTCCAAAATGTTCAAGTCCGTGTCAAGTCCGAGTACAAATTCACCCGAGTGCGTGACAAGTCCGAGTTCATTCAAAATTGGACTCGAGTCCGGACTCGAGTCCAAGTCCATGTTTGAGTACCCCAACTCTATTAGATTTATTAATCTGTTTTCTTACAGTGTGTGTACAGTTTTAATTTAGAATAGAGAATCTGTAGATCTCAAACTTTACACTACGTATCCAGTGACATCCCGACAGTGTGGTAAAACTGCTGAATGAATGTAATGTATTAGGTTATACTATATTAAGTGACGTATAGACAACCCCTCCACCCTTTTCCTTGGTTTTGTGTCTGTTTTGGTTTGCTTTGCTTTGCCTTGCATTGTGTTTTTGCTTTGTTTTGTTTGCTTTGCTTTGGTTTGTTTCATTTTTGTTTCATTTTTTTGTTTTACTTTTTTTTACTTTTTGGCCTTTAGTTTTTTCTTTTTCTTTTTTTGCTTGACTTTGTGTTGTTTTGCAATTTTCTTTTCTTTTTTTTCCTCTGTTGTCTTTTGTTTTGTCTTTGTTTTGTTTTTGTTGTGTTTTGATTTTAGTCTTTTGTATTTGTATTTCTATGGAAGCATATGGGTAGCAATAGTGATTGACAGGGCGCGAGGGGGCGGAGACGGCTCGGAATGCATTTTCAATGTGCAGATTGAATTTTGCTACATTCATTGCGGGACACTGAATGAAAATGCAATCGTAAGTGTCTTGACTGTGAGTGTTAATGCAATTAAGAAAAATAGCATTTGAATGATAATTTTGCCACAGTTTTTGCTTGAACATGTTATGCATATCTAATCATTTCTATAATACATTTTCATTTTCATTTTGCAACATATAAAGCATTAAAATTAGTATTCATTTTACATATTAAAGCTAGTGTGTGAAATGGCAAATGAAAATTATGTAATTTAATTTTAATTTCCATTTTGCACCAAACATTGCACAAATGTATTGGAAAATGTAAATGTAAATACAGAAATGCATTGCCATTTTACATATTACATTTCAAATTGAATATTGCTACCCATATGCTTCCATATATTTCTTTTGGTTTTTTCTTTTGTTGCATTGCAAAATGTTTTTGTTGTTGCTTTTTTGTATAATGCTTTTAGTTCTTTTTTGTTTTGATTTGTTTTGTATTTGTTTTTGCTTTTCTTTAGTTGTTTTGCTTTTTTTGCTTTGCTTTGTGTTGTTTTTATTTGTTTGTTTTGATTTTCTCTTTTATGTTTAGCTTTTGTTTCTTTGTTTGTTTTTCTGTTCTTGTATTTCTTTTTGTTTTGTCTTGTATTGTCTTTCTTTGTGTTTTATTTGTTTCCTTTCCTTGCTTAGTATTTAATTTGCTCTGTTTTATTTTGTTTGCTTTGCTTAATTGTTTTGCTTTGCTTTTTTTTATAATGGTCCTGTCATTTACTTGTAGATTCATTTTAGGGCTGTCTGTCAATGGAAATATTTTATTGTATTTTATTGATTAATCTTGTGATTTTTTTCAAAGATTAAACTTTAACACATACAGTTTCTTTGAGTTTTGAAGAAGAAAAATAGACCTTTTGTGTAATTATTGGGTTTATAAACTTGTAATGACGCTCACAATGCAAAATATTTCTAATAATTTACTAAACCCAATCTTTAATTTAATTCAAATTCACAGGGAATGCAAAACAACTTGTCAATGCAAAATCAATAATAAATATCAATCAAATATACACTAATTCAATAATTTAAAAATAACTTCCCCTATGCTTTGGATACTGGATGTAATCCCACATAAAATAAATTACCAGTATATCAGTGAAAGTTTTAAAGTCATTTCTCCACAGACTGACTCTTATCTTTGAATGGCATGACATGAGTTGGTTACAGCAGACAGATCTTGAGCTGAACAAAAGAAAATGTAAAAACGTTGCAAAGCCGCTCAGTATTCCTCACACTCCTCCTGCTATCGAACGTGTTTCTCCTGAGAGTAGACAGTGTGAAATGTCAGATACATCTGCAAGATCTATTTTTAGCTTTTGTATAACAATATTTTTGTCCTCAAAACCCTCATCTTGTGTAAAATGGAGTGTCACTTGTAGAAATGTTTCATTGTCAGTGTCAGTATAATATATATGTTTTCATAACTAAATGTTAAACTTTATTAATTAAATGTTATCTCAACATTTGAATTATAATATTACATAATATTAAAAGTTTAACCCACTGTAAAAATGCCATGATATTTTGATCCTTTGTGGGAAGGAAAATGCTGTGAGAATAAAAATACATTTTCAGGTATAACTCTTTTAATGGGGTATATATTGTGGATAAATATTGATATCAATATGTCAATGTTAAATAAATGTTAATGTCAATGTTAAATAAAGTAAATCATTTCCAGGTAGCATTTTAATAATACGTTTTAGTGCAATGCTAATATAAAAGCAATTTATCATGCAAAAAAAAAGAAAACGAAAAAAACTGCTGTCTGTGAATATACAGCTTCTTCTATATTTTACAAAGAGGGATCATCACACTGTGAGATCTTTGGCATTAAAATTTAATTTTTTTAAGCTCCCTTGATCATAAAAATACAGGGCAGTTTGCCATAAACCTTGTCTTTAGCGCTTACTGTGACAAAAGTGCTACTGAATATAAAAGGGTGACATTTTCCTCTTGGTTTCAGATCATAGTGGGAATCATCCTTCTTTATTACCTCCTGGGAATAAGTGCCTTGATAGGGGCCACGGTCATCACCCTCCTGGCTCCGGTGCAGTACTTTGTGGCGACGAAGTTATCAGATGCACAGAAAAGCACATTGGTGAGCTTCTTTACTTTGTTTATTAATGTCTTAAGAAACTGTGCACATAAAGATTTTGTTCAAACACATATGACATGTGTACAGGGAAGTACACATTTATTTATTCAAATAATAAACCTGTCAAATATTGAGCTCAAATAAGAGCCAGGAGATTTCAGGAGCCTCTAGCATTGTTGCTAATGAATAATTTATGTGCTGATGCTCAGGAATATTCCAGCGAGCGGCTGAAGAAGACCAATGAACTGCTGCGGGGTATCAAGCTCTTGAAGCTGTATGCCTGGGAGCACATCTTCTGCTCGAGCGTGGAGGAGACCCGGGGCAAAGAGCTCACCAGTCTGCAGACCTTTGCCCTCTACACCTCCATATCCAGTAAGACTCAGCTTTCACAGTTACCTGCGATTATATTAAGACTGAGAGCAAACATGCTTGTTAGGGTAGGGTTAGAGATGTCATGGTTATATATATTATATAAGGTTCTTTGCATTAAAGCAAAAAATAACACTTTTTTGTATAATGGTTAAAACTGTGAGCACTAACAGCTCAGACTCTCAATTGTATCAGCAGCAATTTTGGCAGAAACATAACATGTGAATCTCCCAGCTGGCCAAATTCACACAGCATTATGAGTTATCACTGAGTTATCTACAGGCATCGCTGCAAACGGTGTTGGACCCAGTGTAGCAGACTTATTTTAGATAATAAGAAGTGTAAAATTGCAAAGTCTGGAATAATAATTAAAATGAATATTTAAAATGCAATACATATAAAATGTAAAAGAATCCATAGAATTAGTTCTTAATAGTTTATAATTTTATTTGCTTTGTGTGTGTGTGTTTTCTATACATTAATAATATATACTTATTATTTAGTTCATTTTAATTCATTTTTTGCAAAAATAAAAATATAAAAGTGTGTCTGTGCATGTATGTACAGTATATTTAACAATAATTTAAATGCTTATATAAAACTAAATATTAGTGCTGTCAAAATTAGCAAGTTAACGCGGTTACTATGTTTTTCCAGTTTTTAACAGCATAAAAATGATTTAGTGCAGGGGTGACGCTACTCACAAACACTGCCTCTGTCTTTTTCTTGACAAGAATTGCGTTTATTTAGACGCAGAATGTTTTTATGACCACAACAAACTGGAGAATTTTTAGATGGGCACTGCACTTCACCTCAGCTCCAGTCGCGAGTCAAACGAGCGCGGAAACGATACAGGTGATGAGGATCTTCAGAAGAACATCAGTGGACTGCGTTCAGATGAGATGTTGTCTGGCCATATATCAGTAAAAAACAATCTTCCTGCCCTGTCGGCTGTTATACTATGCTCATTGCGCGTGCTCTTCAATTGCACGCACAAATACGGCATCACGCGCTGTAACCTGTATCGTTTAATATTAAAGTGTGAATGAAACCACAAGTGTGCATGTCAGATCCATGTCACGTTCAGCAGTGGCAGCTCTTAAAGTAATAGCAGCCAAATAACCTAATAACGCAGATGCTGTGATGTGGGTTAATTAAAGAACAAAACAACAAAAAGAGGAAATCAATCATTTTTGTAGCTTAACGGACTCATCTACATTTAATTTAGAATTTAGCATTCGAAAATTTTATAAAATGTCTTTATATTTCCTAACATGCTGAAAGTAAATATGACATTTATTACAATGGGTTTATGTGAAGCATTTTCATATTTCAGCCTGTCTTCAGCCATTCTTGCTGGGAAGTAGAAGCAAAACATGCATAAATATATTTTTATCACTGGTTTCTTGCCAAACACACTTTGACGGGGGAAAATGCAGAGAAAATACATCTATATTAATGGACTGGTCTTGGAAATTCTCAAGGAGATGCTACAAGATGCTAAATATTTTTTAATAAATGGAGGTAAGAAATACAACCTGTAACAAACTCCCAAAGCACTGAAGATTATAATCAAGAGCTGCTGGCTGCATCTGTGGAGTGTGTTTGTGTCTTTGACACCGCTGATCTTTAAAGCCTCTCTGATTTAAGCCAAGGTTACACTACAAAGTTCTCATCTCTCTCTCTCATCTCTTATTTCGGTGTTTTTGCAACATTCGCAGTATTGGAGAAGGACTGTGTTGCTCAGCAGGAGAATATCCTGCATGCGGTGCTGTAAAGAGACTTTGGCTTCATGCCATCATTAAGTCTGAATGGCTGCTTTCTTCCCTGAGTTTACTGGACAGTAAACTGATCAATGTTTTCACATTCAAAAGATCCACGGGTTTCAATTCTTCACTACTTACTCTTTAATGAACAACAACTACAGGTAAAAGAATCACAAATAACCTCAGGAAATATAGCAGGAGGTCAAACGAGAACATCAAAAACCTTCCAGCTTCAGCAGGTAATGGGCAAAGAGCCTGTCACACAGCAAACTCAGCTGGAGAAGAACGTCCAGCAGCAGTGGAAACTGCAGCGATAGCAGAGAAATATCTGATAGCCTGATGTAGACACAGCAGAACTCATCACTTTGATTACACTTCTATCCCTGTAGGTATTAAGATAAAACAAAAACATCTTGTCTCTGGACTGAGCTTGTAAAGCCTTTGTCGGCTCAAAAGAAACAGAGTTAATGTTTCTGACATAAAGCTCACAGCAGGTCCGACTGCAGGTCATTTCTTTTATTCGTTCTGCTTAGTGTGTGAAGGCAATGGAGAAAACTGTTCAGCCGCAATCCTGCTCTGAGGCGAGAGATGGTCATAATACAGTTTCTGGTTAAATGAGATGCTACAGTCAATAGAACAAAAATCCCATAGCTTTTCTTTATAGAAATATAGATTTTTAACAATTCTTTTGAAACCTTTTAAGACAGAAACACCATGAGCTCCAAGGTTATTAATAGCCAGCAGTGACCACCTACTCCCATGAAGCTTTGTGAATGGATCGACTGAAGAAAGACACTCGTCTTGGACTCTAAACTCTTTATATGTTCTATATACTTATGTATATTATGTATGTATAGCTTGTAAACAAAAACTTATTTTGGATGCGATAACTCATGATTAATCATTTCACGGCATTAATATATGTGTGTGTGTGTATATATATATATATATATATATATATATATATATATATATATATATAACACGCTCAAGTTTCTAAAATTTTAACAAAAAATTAAATGAAAGGAAAAGCTATAAAAACAAAATTTTATTCAAGATATTAGTAAAAGCTATAGTAGTGTTAGTAACGCTGACAAAAAAGCTTTTTTGAGCAGCAAATCATCATAGACTGATTTCTGAAGAGTCATGTGACATCATCAATGATGCTGAAAATTCATGTATGATCAGAGAAATAAATTAAATTTTAAAATATATGCAAATGGAAAATAGTTGTAAAATAGTAGTCACAGTTGTAATGTTTTTACTGTATTTTTGATCAAATGCATGCAGCCTTTTGAACATAAGAGACTTATTTCAAAAACATAAAGCATTTTTCCTTTTGAATATCAGTATACAGTATAAATATAAAAGTGCTTTCAGTAGCTGTCAGAGTGCTGAAGTGAAAGCTACCATTCTGTCTGTAATATCTAGGCAGAACTGGGTCATCAACACATTTAAGTGAATCTGAAGCATCTAAAAAAAAAATAGTAAGCAGCTCTTAATAAAATAAGGTCGGTGCAGGAATGTGTTTGCTTGTCAACGTGCGTTATCTGTCTGAAATACCTCTGAGATTTTTAGTTATTAGCTATGAGGTATTGCAGGGATAGTAGGGGTTTGTGCTGCCCCACAGGGTACTAACTAAAATCTGAACAGACATTCATGAGTTATGAATGCAGTCAAGTCTCGTTTGCCCTCATGTAATGGAACGCAAAGATGTACAATTGTGAAAATGATAGCGAGAAACAATCATATCCGTTCCTCAGCATTATACAGGGGTTTAACTGCCAAAATCAATTATTTATCATCAATTACTCAACAGCATAAACAGATATTTGCTGATTTACTATTGACCAACTTTATTCTTTAATTAGCAAGATTAAGGCATCTATTCGTTCAGTAATGTCAGCAGCCAGCTGGCAAACCAGTTCTGCAGATCCAGCATCTTTCAGCTATCAGCAACTTTGTGAATGTGCTGAAGTTTCTTACACTGCTGAATGGATTCACTGTGGATTCACTCTGCTGTGGCACTTACAACACTTACTGTACAACAAGCTGTTCACAAAAGCAAGTGGATTTATGGAATTGCACTTTCCTTTATGTAGTTTGGAAGCTATATTGAGTTTTCAGGGCTCAGAAAGAAGGACTTTTCCCTGCTGGCCCAGAATATACACATAGCCCGATCTCAATGCAATTAATACATATTTTAAGGGGTGGCTAACTTGTACGAATTTGTGCATTTTTTTCTAAATCGTACGTATTTTATGAGAAAATAATTTCTAGCAAATATGAAATATATCGCTATTTGTTGTTTAATTTAGTTTATTTCTCTTTATTTATTTATATAATTTACTTACTGTTCTTTTTATTCTTTTACTTTATAATTTTTTTCAATATGCTTATTTATTTTTACTTTTAAAATGTACATATATTGTACATACATGCTAGAAATACCTGCATTTTTTAATATAAAATTGTGTTTTCTTTACAGTTTATTTTTCGTCAACATTTTATTTATTTTTTTGACAAAAATACATAATTTACCAAAATATAACTTGGAAATGGAGGAAATTATACATATACATATTATATGAATATGTGAAAATGAGCACACATAAATATGTCATAATGAGTGTTCAAAATCATCTATAACATGTTACAAAAAGTTTTGACCAGGTAGTTAAAGATTATCGCAAGTTTTACAATAAAGTATTATTTCAGTTCCCTTTCAAAGGAACTTCAAAGGAATTGAATCCTCTAGGGGTCGCTATGGGGAACACTTCATCATGACCCGTGTCTGAAGCATAGATTTAAAAAACACCAATGAGTTGGCCTGCAACAGCCAAGGATGTCACTAGCGGTGTGACTATGGATAAATAGGCGCCAGGAAAAAACGTCATCCTCTTCTTCGTCTTCACTGACTGTTCTGTTTGAAGCGTGCATCTTAACGAACTGGTAAGAGCAATCTTTCTCTGTCTATCATGGCGACCATTAGCAAAGCATCTAGACAGTGTGTGCATCTGTGTCGGCCGTATTTGACAAACGATGAAACACAGTCTTTGCATCATTGGTTTGGGTGAAGAGCACGCATGCGATGTCCTTGAGAGGGCAATCTGCATGCATTGTGAACGTTAATCAATGAAAAAGCTCGGCTCTTGTTTGTCTCTCTTATCAAGGAAAGAGGGGCAGCCATCTTGTGGGGATCACAGGTGGATCTGACTGAGGAGTTTAGAGAGGGACTTTCTCATTCACGCTCATTGACGAGAGTGAGCCTCAGGAGGAGGATGTTATATCTTTAACACTTTCTGATACTGAAGGTTAGTGCTCTGCAGGGTTCTACCCAGGAAGAGCTGGAGATGTCCGAGGGTGGACGAAGAAGCCGAGGCTGAGCCTTCTCAATCCTGCTGCCCTGCGTATGTAGAGCTGTTGGAGGTTATGGATCGCGCCACAGCAAAGTTGGAAACGTGCCAGTAAGGTGACGCAGCGAGGTCGGCTCAATGAGCGTGATCTTTCTGACCATAGCCCTCCAGCTCAGGTGAGCATTCCATTTTTGCCTGATCTCCATGCAAAGGTCGAAAAGGAATGGAAAAGGCCATTTTCTTCTTGCATCTATCGGTTTCAGCATACCAGTTATGCCAACATCTAGGCGATGTGCGAAAGCGGCTATGAGAGGATGGCCCCTGTAGAAGAGACGCTGGCTAGCTATCTTTCTGTGGGGGAGACGTCTTCTCTTAAATCTCCCTCCTTGCCATCTTAGCCCTGTCAGGATACATCTTGCTTAAATGGCAAGACATATGTAGCAGAAGGTCAGGCTGTGGCTTCATTGCACACAATGGCAGTGCTTCAAGTATATCAGGCTGATCTGAAGGACCTGGATAAAGACAAGGGCCTATCTCCTTATCACTTAGCCGAGCTGCACCACAACACAGATCTCTCTCTCCATGCTACCAAGCAGGCCGCCTCCACCATGGGAAGGTCTATGGCAGCCATGGTGGTAGCGGAGAGACATCTGTGGGTGAACCTGGCAGACATCGGGAAGAAAGAAAGGGGCTTTTTTCTCGATGCTCTGGATTCGCCTTGCAAATTTTTTAATACCTCCGTTGAGGCGGTAGTCAAGAAGTTCAGGGAGGCATAGGCGCGCTCGGTTGCCTTCAAATGCTTCATTCCACGAAGGTCCAGGTCTGAGCCTGAACCGAATGCTAGTGTCATGACTCACACTTCTCCCCCTGTATGGTAAGAGTTTTGTTCTCAGCTTCGTTCCCTTTCTTTGAGATGGTTAGACCTTGGTTTCTTGGGCTCCACTCAGCCAGTGTTTCTTTATTTATACACTTTAAGCACCGCTTCCCTCAACATGAGGGGCTATTTGGGCGGTTCTCCTGGTAGTTTAGCAGCACTCTCCTTTACCAAAAAGGGTCACCTATGAGTACCACTCTCTTTCTGAATTCGGAGTTCTCCTCTCACGTGAGATTGAGTTCTCTGTTTTTCCACAGAGTGCTCAAGCATTATTACCAGACATCGAGTTGATGACTCTCAAATAGTGTTGTCACGATACCTGAATTTCAGTATTCGGGACTGATACCAGTAAAAATCCACAGTTCTCGGTACCAAACTAACACAAAAATATGCAAAAAAACCAATGCCATTTTTTATACTTATTTACAATTGTGTTTAATGTTTATCGACAAGTAATATAATTATGAAAAACAGTAAACAAGTTTCACCTAAATTTAATTTGTCTTTTAATTAATGAAATTTAAACACATTTTATTTTTTGGTAAATAAAGGGAATTTGCTATTAAAATTAAAACATGGAAGAAATATTGTGTGATTTATTTCTTTAAATAATTTTTTTCAACAGTAGTAGCAGTATCACATACATTCTAATAAATAGTACTAATATTTCTAGCACAATGCCTTTATGTAAAAATTTACTTTTATTTTGACGGGTTACCATGAATACCTTTAAATTCACACTGGTTTTACTCAAATGAAACAGTTAAATGCTTGTGAAGTGACTCATAACATGTTTATGTATTTATGTCCTCATTGAGACGGAAGATGCTGAAATTACTGCAAGCGACACATACTTCAGTCTATGTAGTAGACAAACCCGCACGTCTCTGCCATTCATTCATTCACACAGAGATGCACAGAACATGCAAGATTCATATTTCAGCCAACTTTTGCGGCTTAACACTTACAGATACTGGTCCATATGGAGATTTGATTTGATTAATTTATGCTAACTTAATGCTATGCTAATTTATGCTAACTGACAAATTCCGTGACTGTCCATATTAAACTGTAAGTTTCATTTTCATGACTGGATTTTGAGATTCCGTCCCCGTTTTCTGCTTCGTGGAAATCATAGCGATCTATGCGTCAAGAAACGGGCTGACCGGGTACTCGGAAATCTGGTACCGTGACATTTTTTTAGTATCGACTTGGTACCGAAGTACCGGGTCTTTTGACAACACTACTCTCAAATATATTATTTTGGGATGCACCATTCCATCTATGAGCTGCTCTATCAGATTGCCACAAGAGCCCCCTCCTTAGAATATTATTTAAAATCCATGTTATGGTAAGTGTGTACTTTCTGAAATCCACACTGTGGTAAGTTCCCATGCTAGTGCTCTGCGTTCTTTCTAAAATCCTATATGGGGAGAGCTTTGCACAGTTGCTTCTTGTCCTTTCTTGAGTTGGTAAAAGCTCTGTTCATCTTGGGTGCCGCTCCACCTATGTATCCTCGGATACCTGTCTAAACAGGGTGTTGCCACTAGGGATCTGTTGAGCTCTTTCAGAAAGCTTATGCAAGAGCAAGCGGTAACCCCTGTGTGACAGGCAAGGTTATTTGCCGTATCCCTTTAAAGGAATATTTTTTGATTCCAAGCCTTCAGCTCTACTCCCTGAGGCCCTAACAAGTAAGTTGGGTATGTAGCCTAGGCCTTTGGCCATAAGGGGTAATGTCACAGATAGCCATCTTAATGTCCCAAGGGAAATTCCCATGGAAATGGTAGAGTTGGTACTTAGTGATCGCCATGATTCTGGCCTGCACTCCCCTTAGCATGGCAGCGTGGGTATACTGTTCCGACCCCTAGAGGACGCAGTGTCTCGTTCCCTTGAAAGGGAACATCTCAGGTTACAAATGTAACCATGGTTCCCTGAGTAGGGAACGAGACACTGCGTCCTCTAGCTCCCTGCCATGATTCGGACGCAAGCTTCAGATGAAGAACTGAATGACGTGTTCTCCTGGTGCCTGTTTATAGTCGCGCCGTCAGTGTCTGTCGCCGGCCAACTCATTGGTGTTTTTTCAATGTATGCTTCAGACACGGGTCACGACAAGGTGTTCCCCATAGCATGCCCTAGAGGATGCAGTGTCTCATTCCCTACTCAGGGAACCATGGTTACATTTGTAACCTGAGATGTTTTTTTATTTCAAAATGTAACTTTTACAAATTAATCATAACTCTTTGTAAATTCGTAACTTGTGATTTCTCAATATTTTGTATGCAGCATAACAACATAATCTAAAACTTGTTATCCTTTGCCCCTGTTTTGAAATTGGTTGTCTACAGTAACATTTAATTTAGCAGTGAAATCTGCTCTCAGAGCTGTAAGACCTGAACAAGCGCTTTTCTGAATGTAGAAAGACCTCTGAACTGTGGATTTGACATAATGGCAATATATATTACGCTTGTGGGTGACTGCTAAACCATGTGCCCTGGCTTATTACACTGGTACATCATTGTCAGTGTTCATAAACAGGTTGTAATGAAATCGCGTTTGCCTACCCAGACAATGGAGGAATTGTTGAGGAGCTCTACTAACTGTCTTCGCTTTTATTTAAAGTCTTCACTATATAGTGGACTTACACAGTAAGTAATGCAGTATATTCTACTGGGAAATTACTAGGTTTTTTTTTTTTTTAACGAGTGATAGCACATGGACACATGGATAGATGAATGAGAAGAAAGTAATTTGTTCACTGAACATTTTTGCATCTTTTTTTTGTCTTGACAGTATTCATGAACACAGCTATTCCCATCGCAGCAGTTCTCGTTGTAAGTATAAAACAGTATGTCTGTTTTTAATTGAAACTATAAACACATACTGAAGTTTAAAAGCTCTGTGTGTTTGTTTCAGACGTTCGTGGCTCATGTTCATCTGTCAGATGATGGAGATCTGTCCCCTGCTGTGGCCTTCGCCTCTCTCTCGCTCTTCCACATCCTGGTCAATCCTCTCTTCCTGCTTTCCAGTGTCGTCCGCTCCACCGTCAAAGCCCTGGTTAGGTCAGTTACAAACCACTGATGTGGGATAACATTAATAAAAATTAATTAATAGCAACAAACTAGGTTTGGAATCTGATCCTTTAACAATGCAAGGTCTGACATATGAAATAAGAGTTGAAATTAAGAGTTTTTGGTTCAACACACCCACAAAAAAACGTATTGCAACTTTGTTAGCACTTTAGGTGCGTCCCAAATCTCGTACTTATGCACAATTCTATGACGTTTTGTAGTATAAATAGTGTGAGTAATGCGTTTACTCTGAAAATATCCAAAAAAAAAAAAAAAAAACATTGTGCCCTTTAAACATCTAAATGATCCACTTAAATAACTGAAAAAATGAAATGTGGAATGTTGGACACGTCATGCATTCAACTGTCACTGCTTTAATTACGTTACGAAGGGGGAGGGGCTATCAGACTCTGATTATAAATGACAAAATAACCATATATAATTCATACACCACATGGTTGAATACATAGTGCATAAGATCATAGTGTATGAGTGCATAGTGTATAGTGTGTCATTTGGGATGCAGCTTAAGCTTTAAAAAAGGTTAATAAAGGGTATAAAGCAATATAAGAATTTGTAATGTGCATTGTAATACATTATATCTTTTTATAAATAATTATAACCTAATTTAAAATGCATTTTGTAACAATGAATTGATAAGTGTTATAAAGTATTAACTGTGGTTACAATTATTCAATTCAATATACAATTACCAGGGATAATTAATGCATTATAATTACTTTTATAATGCATTATACACAAAGGCTTTAAGTAAAGTGTTACAGCAAATATCAGAATGGTAATAAAAAGTCACAATTACCTATTTAATTTTCCAATCCATGGTATATATAAAAAAGGTATATATATATATATATATAGAGAGAGAGAGAGAGAGAGAGAGAGAGAGAGAGAGAGAGAGAGAGAATTGTGAAATTTAAACAAAGAATTTCAGAGAAAAAAGCTCAGAATAGAGAGTGAGAAAAAAATCTGAATTATGAATTTATATTTTGCAATTCAGACTTTTTTGATATTTTTATTTATATATTAATCATCTTTTTGCAAGAAAGGGACTTCAATAGCAACTACCTACAGAAAATAAAAGTTCCATCAGATAACTTATGGTATAAGATTTATCAAATATGGGGAAGTTGTGGCCTAGTGGTTAGAGAGTTTAACTCCTAGGGTTGTGGGTTTGAAGCTCTGAACCCCCAACTGCTCCCCGGGTGCCGTCGCATAAATGACTACCCACTTGTGTGTGTGTGCGCGTGTGTGCGTGCGCACGCACTATGAATGGGTTAAATGCAGAGCACGAATTCTGAGTATGGGTCACCATTCTTGGCTGAATGTCACTTTCACTTCAAATACATTAAGATGTGATATGATACAGTAGGCTTTATAGGGTTAACATTAAACTTATATTTTCCTTTTTTTTTTTTTTTTTTACAACCCAGACTAATTCTGCTGCACCAATTACATGGTACAATTGAATGTTTAAACTGCGTGTGGTGTTTTGTGATAGCAGTCGCTCTGCATTTGAAAATGATTTACAGCCAACAATGCATGTTCAGGATTTACAGGTTTTTAATTAACCACCCAGCGATATAATGAATCGTCCCCATGTGTTTCTCATGTCACGTCACATCAGCTGTGCGCTTCTTCTCTTCTCATCGCAGATACACTCTCTTGTGAAAAAGAAATGTGTGTCTGTGAGCCTCAGGTTCAGTCTCATCAACCCAACCATGTGGAACACATTTAGAGAGGGAAGGCTGTATTTATAGTGTACAAGCAGGTCATAGATCAGCGTGCCTGGAAAACACGCCACATGTGCCACCGCTTTCAATATATGACATGAAGGAAATTGACTGGCCGCTAGTGATTTTTCATGATAACATCAGCTGTTTCCAGTCACAATATAATCTATTTGCAACAAAACACTCTAGACTAGAGAGTAAAATGCATCTGTCTGATATCTCTAAGTCTTGCTTCTCTCTGGATTTATTTTCTGCATGTTGGGCCGTGGTAGTATTTCAGACTGGAATTGAATGTCAAGCAATAGGCAGTACAGGTTTACTCGCACAGTATGGTTTTCTTTCAGTGAATAAAGCTATACTGTGATTGATAATTGCATAACTCTGTGTGTGATATTATTGGTTACAGAGAGGTATGTACTTAAGTCCTGTTTTAAAATAAATAATTGGCATATAAGTAGAGTCCAGTTGCAGTGATTGAATATGGAATTACTTTGTTTTTATTGTTTGTTTGTTTTTCTGGCCAGTGTTCAGAAGCTCAGTGAGTTTTTCTCCTGTGATGAGATTGGAGGGGAACAGGAGCCCAGAGCAACTGTCCTGCCCAATTCAAGCAATCACAACAAATATCAAGCCCTGGTAAGTGAAGTCAGTTCACCATAAACATTTAGTCACATCAAGAATGAAAGAAATGGCAGATAAAATGTAACACCATGACAAGTAGTTTTTTTATGCCTTTACTGAATAAATTAAAATGTTTTTATTCAATAAAAAAATGCATGAATGAAAATATGACCTTTAAAAATATATATTGATGTGTATAATCAATTTATTGCTCAAAAATTTAAAAGAACACTTTGAAAACACATCAGATCTCAATGGGGAAGAATATCATGCTGGATATTAATATGAACTGAATAATGTGTTAGGAATGAAAGGATGCCACATCGTTTGATGGAATTTAAAATGATCAACCTACAGAGGGCTGAATTTAAAGACACCCCGAAAATCAAAGTGAAAAAATTATGAAGCAGGCTAGTCCAAAAGTTTCAGTCTCGTGGTCCAGCCCCCTCTGAGGCACACCGTGTCCCACCAGCATACCCCATGCCCAGAACCCCCGCATACTGCCCCCATGGCTCAGACCCCCTGCCCCGCCCCAGTCCACCAACCATTCCTGAGTCGAGTCTGCTGGATGCTCAGCAGTCAAGCCGACTGGCCGCGCTGATGTCAAGCCCGCCAATCGCCTCAGTGTCCCAAATTTAGCCCAGAGAGGGCTCTTATCCCAAAGTCTAGCCCAGAGAGGGTTCTTATCCCCAAGTCTAGCCCAGAGAGGGCTCCAGTTCCCATATCCGGCCCAAGGAGCGCTCCAGTCCCCAAGTCAAGCCCAGGATGGCCAGGTCTCCTGAACTGTCTGCTCCGTCATACTTCCCTGAGCTCCTTGCTCCGCCATGGAACCCTGGCCTCCAATATTCTTATATCATCTTATATTCAAACAATTAATTGCAATTAATCACATTCAAAATAAAAGGTTTTGTTTGCATAATATATGTGTGTATAATGTGTATATTTATTATGTATATAAATACAAACAAATTTATGTATATATTTAAGAAAATATGTTATGTTCACAGGTGCATCTAAAAAAAATTTAATATTGTGAAAATGTTTTTAATGTTACAAAAATGTTTTTTTGTAACATTAAAAACATGAAACTTTCAAATACTCTAGATTCATTACATGTAATGTAGTGTAAAATGGTGTAAAACATTTCAAAAGTTGTTTTGTTTTAATTTTGATGATTTCAGCTCATGATAGCCAAAAATCCAGTCTCTCAAAATATTGGAATATTTACATTTGTGTTAGATTAAATGAACATCCTTACAATATCAATTCTGGGTATCTCTTGTTCTTTTAAACCACAATAATGGGTATGACTGCTGACTTGGCAATGGTCTAGAAGACAATAATTGACACCCTCCACAAAGAGGATAAGTCACAGAGGGTCATTACTAAAAGATCTGGCTGTTTACAGAGTGCTGTATCAAAGCATTTTCAATGCAAAGTTGACTGGAAGGAAAAATTGGGTAGGAAAAGGTGCACAAGCAAAAAGGATGACCGCAAGCTTGAGAATACTTTTAAGCAAAGCTAATTCAATTGCTTGGGAGAGCTTCACAAGGAGTGGACCAAAGCTGGAGTCAGTGCATAAAGAGTCACCACATTTCGACATCTTTAGGAAAAGGGCTACCAAGCCCTTCTGAAACCGAAACAATGTCAGAAGCATCTTACCTGGGCTAAGGAGATAAAGAACTGGACATTTGCTTAGTGGTCCTCTTTTCAGATAAAAGTAAATTTGTCATTTCATTTGAAAATCAAGGTCTGAAGTCTGGAGGATAAGTGAAGAGACACAGAATCCAAGCTGCTTGAAGTCCAGTGTGAAGTTTCCAAAGTCAGTTATGATTTGGGGTGCAGTGACGTCTGCCAGTGTTGGTCTATTGTGTTTTATCAAATCTTAAGTCAATGCATCTGTCTACCAGGGGATTTTGGAGAACTTTATGCTTCCTTTCACTGACAAGCTTCATGGAGATGCTGATTTCCTTTTCCAGCAGACCTTCAGCACCTGCCAACAGCCAACATGCCTGACCTGAAACCCATATTGAATCTATGGGATATTTTCAAGAGAAAGATGAGAAACAGTCTGATCAAATCATCAAAATTAAAACAAAAAAACTTTTGAAATGTTTTACTTTACATGTAATGAATCTAAAATATATGAAAGTTTCACTTTTTGAAATGAAAAAAAAAAAAACTTTTCTATGATATTCAAACTTTTTGAGATGCATCAGTAAACATAAAATTTGTATTAATATTTACATGAATGTGTTTGTATTTATATATAAATAATAAATATACACATTATACACACAAAACCTTTTATTTTGAATGTGATTAATTGCAATACATCGTTTGACTACATTAATAAAAATAAATACTTTAATAATATATAAATTGTTTTAAACCATTCAATAAATAGTTTAATTAAAATTTGACTAAAATGTGGCTGTTGTCTGAAATTTAATTTCTTAATGTAAGAAATAATTAAAATAATAAATAATTCATTTATTATTAATATAATGTATTGAATCATTAATTTATTTATTCAGTTAATACATATATACACTAATTAATTTAAATGTGACCTTATATCTGAAATTTGTTTCATTCTTGATGTAATTTATTTATTTATTTATTTTCTATAATGCTCTTTTTTTCATGGAATGGAATTTTTTATTATTATTACTATATGGAAAAAAGCTGTGGATAGGCCCACAGAAATGCATTATTTTGATTAAAAGTCAAATTCTAGTTTTTGAAATGAATAGGCCTTAAGGCTTATGCTGCCACAGTTTCACTAATCCAGTCGCAATATTGTGTTATTTTTATTCATGACTGTGACAATACATTATTCATATTTGTAATATCATAGTACTGGTCAGCAGGTTAGCACTGTTAAAGAGGCTGTTCATGCCGAGCTTCATCAGATATGTTGTTTTTCTCACCTCTGATAAAGCCTCTGAAGGTGGTGAACCGTAAGCGACCCATCAGAGACGACTGGAACAGCTTCACCCTTCAGAGCGAGCAAGAGGACGAGCCGCTGGCGGTGGATGATGAAGATATCTGCATCAAGGTAATACTATGCAGGTTATTTCTGTAATCGGGCAGTAAACAGGAAACTCATTATGAATGAGATTAACAGTCGTCCTCATTTATATCCATTCCAGATCACAAATGGATATTTCAGCTGGACTGATGGACCCCCAACCTTGTCCAATGTGAATATTAAGATTCCTTTTGGTAAGTCCTATCAAAAATATAATAGAAATATCTAAACATACTGGAGGTGGCACTCATGTTGCTTTGAAAATGGCCTGGGGTATTTCCTGATCCCATCTGCTAACTTAAAACATATAGTTTACCAATAAATGAAAAAATCTAGTTACATTCCAAACCCATATGATTTCCTTGTTTACATGGAAAACAATATGAGACTTGTGCAGGCTGCTCTTTTTTTCCTTACAATAAAAATTTTGATGGTTGCTTATGCTGTTAAGCTCTAAAAGGACATGAAGTATCATAAATGTAGCCTGTATAGTATGACTTGTTTCATATATTCTAAAGCCAAATAATAATTTGTGATCAGTCTTTGCACTTGCAAATTCTGCTGTGTAAATAGCTTAAAAGGAATGTGAAATGAGACTCTGACTGGTTCTTTATACATTATGCCCAAAACACACCCATTACTCATTAAAGTAATAGGGATAACCCATTTAGACCATGCGCCAGGCTCACCAAACTGTTTTCCTATCACTAAATTTGCAAAAGTGGATTCAAACACCCCATAAGTGCACCTGCACCTTGCGCTTTAGACCATGCGCAGTAACTGATGCCATAAAATCATGAGTATGTTTTGATTTAAAGGTCAGATCTATTGCTTACAACAATACAACAACAAGAAAAAAATATTCAATGTACTGCCATCATAAAATAACTTTATTATTGTTTATTTCATTCCAACAAATAAGTTCTTGTTAAAAACGAACCAAAATTACAAATAATTTGCTTATTATTTCTGCACAGGAGATATTTGGTGTTGTTTCCAAAGAAAAGGAAATATATCGGCATTAGCTATTGAAAAATATCGGCATATCGGATATATGCAAAATCTAATATCATGTATCCCTAATTATTTTATCATGATTTGTTGCTCCTTAAAACCCATTATCTTGATTCTTGATTGATTCTCTCTGCAGGTCAGTTAACTATGATAGTGGGCCAAGTGGGTTGTGGGAAATCATCTCTGTTGTTGGCTGCGCTGGGCGAGATGCAGAAGATCTTTGGCACTGTTATATGGAACAGGTGAGAATGCAGAATGCTTTTCTTGATGGTCATGAAACACTGAGTTCAGTATAACATCTTGAGTGATTGATTGTGTTGGAGGCTAGAGATCTGTTCACACCAAACACAATAACTAATTGGAAATGATAATAATGAGCCTAATTCTTTGAGAATAGGGAAATCCAAACTAACTGCTAACTCACAAATCCGACTTTTTTCGCACAATTCTGATGTCTCAATGGTGAGTTATTATGTCCAATTCTGGGGAAAAGAAGTGAAAAAAAATCTTTACAATCATGAGTTCATATCTCATATAACACACAGTGCTGCATGTTATGAAGTCTGAATTATGGGATATAAACTAGCAATTCTGATAAAAAAAAAAAAAAAGTCAGAATTGCAAGAAAGAAAGTCAGAATTGCGAGATACAATTGTTTATATCTTGCAGTTCTGATATTCTTTCAATAAAGTCAACAACTTTTTTCCTCAAAGTTCCTATATATAGTCTCTCAATTCTGAGAAAGAAAGAAAGAAATCAATTTCAAATGGAAAATAATCTGAATTGTACGATAAAAAGTCACAGCCTTGTTTTATTTTGTATTCAGTGGAGGAAATGAGCTTTGATAAATACAAATTCACATTTTTCTAGTTTAGCGCATCAAAATGTTTACTAATGTAGCTGATAAAAAATGCAAAACTTTTGCAAGTCAACAAAATTGTATTTTTTTTTTCTTTTTAAACTCAACAAGTGCTTTAACATAAGTAAATGTTGTGTTGCATGACAAAATGATACATGCGTACACGTCCCATTGAAGCGCTGAATGACAGCATGAGTAATAAGATAATTATCACTCTTCAAAGATTTATTTCCTCCTCGCCTGTCTTTCCCCGTTGAACACTGGGTTGTGGTGGAAAAGATGAAAGATTGGAAATTGCTGTTAACTGAAAGGCTGTAAACGATGGCAGAAGTGGTCACCCTAATTTCATACCCAGGTCTGGTAGAAGTGATTGATGTGATGACAGGACTGAATCCCATTTGTCCATGAGAGCTCTCTGAATAAGTGTGCAGAAAATACATTCTAATGAGTAATTCCTTTCATAAGGATCCTGAAATTGCTTTAATGATACTGTGGATGTTTTGGGGATTGGTAATTTTCAGAGTGATTCTATATAAAGAAAAATGTCATAAGGGTCAGTAAAGTGAGGCTGTATTATGCTCGGTCTCTAGGCAATATAAAGATGATTACCATGTTACCAGCTTCTCTTAATATTTCATATATATGAAGTAATGTGGCTGTTAGGTTTCAGGCTTGTGAAAAACACAACATAGGGATACAATACAGTATATAAAGGTTAAATATTTTATATACAGGTATATAATATTTGAAAAGTCTGTCACATGACCCCAAGTCTCAAACGGAATATTTCACCAATGTGGTCGAAATGGTACAGTAACAGATCACCTTTAAAAAGATCACTGCAATGAAAAGGTCATAATGTCTCAGTGCATCCCATAATGGCTCAAATGTCAGAAGATCAAGGGTAACAAGGCCATTTCAGGAATGTCATCTGACCTTCAGGGGTCAAACAGAGGCTGTGATGTTCCCTTCCACCATCATATAAAGTCCTCTTCACAAATAAGTCACCTGTTCATCAGTTCATGCTCTCATACTGGCTATTAGTGATTACAGTGTTGATCTGGGGCTTGTGTTTTGATGTTCACACGCTTTTAAGAGACACGTCCAGGGTCAAGCACAATGCAGAAGGGTGTTTGTTCACGTGCCAGTCCCTCCTGGCAACAACCAACCAAATGAGCCCAAAACAAAAGGGGCCACTTACAAGAACAATGGGTTTAGACAAACAATGAGGATTCACTTAAAGTGTTTTAGATTTAAATATGAAGGAGATGTTTATATCTGTAAGATAGATGCATGATTTGGAAACAGTCATTGAAATGAAAAGGTTACCCTTCTAAATCCTTTGAATCTAATAAGACCCGAAAACAAATCAAGTCAAGTCACCTTTATTTATAAATTAAAATTAAATGTAAATGTAAATTTATGCATTTAGCAGACTCTTTTATCCAAAGCGACTTACAGTGCATTCAGGCTATCAATTATTACGTGTTCCTGGGGAATCGAACCCACAACCTTGCGCTAGCTTGCTTGCTAACGCAACGCTCTACCAGTTGAGCTACAGGAACACTATATAATTTATTTATATAACACTTTATACAATACAGATTGTGTCAAAGCAACGTTACATTTTCAAACACTCAATGATCTTTAAATGAGTTAAACTTGAATAATGATGTATCTAGTTTAATGCACAGACATTTTAAAGAAGTTCTAGTGCCTCTTGAGTATTGAAGTTTGTTACTACAACCACAATGCATAGGCCAGGTAATTGTTTATGTGTCTAAATACATACTTAAAGTATTTGCCCCCAAAGGACACCTGAATCCTACAGAATGACATAAGATGAATTATCTATGAGTTATTTGAGCACTTATCTTCTCACCATGAACACATTCTCTCTATGAGAGCCATAGCTAGTATTCAAATAGCTAGCATGTTATGTGTGCCCAGTAAGCTGAGGGTTAAGCAAAATGTATGTTATGTCTAAAGATAGGCTACAAAGCCTTACAACACAAAACATCTCCTTGAACAGTCATCTGGTTTAAGCAGGCTACTGTATATGTGGGTCTCCAAAAAGCAAATGCTTATACTACCAGTAGCAAAATTCACTGTATTAACTGGGTGTTGTCCAATTGGAAAGGAAATGGTTTTTACGTGATGATCAGAGAGTATTTCAGGCGCCGTGGCAAGAAAACCTCTCTTTTATCTGAATCATTTATCAGAGAAATACCCAAATGAATGACTCTCAAAGGTTTTGATCTCAACATGTCATGTCCAAAACATCGTAAATAAGATATTTGTAGTAAGTAATAGAAAAGCTAAATCGTTTTTGATCTCTGATAGTTGATGCTTGTAAACATTAACTGTTTCTGTTTATTTTCGTCTGATATTTTGTTTTATTTTAAGGAACCATACACAGTTTATGTAACATGCTAGTAATAATATTTTGTAAATTACAGAATTTTCTGTATTCTTTAAGTTTGTTTTTTAAAAACAAGGCGGTGAGAGAATCAACATTTCTTTTCTCAATCATTTATCACGCAACTGTTTATCTGCCCAGATAAAGGACTTTAAAAGCATGAAATTTCTTTAAATATTTACTACTTAACAACATCACAAATGTTTACATTAACATTTAGTCATTTTGCAGATGCTTTTATCCAAAGCGACATACAGATGAAGACAACAGAAGCAATCAATATCAACAAAAGTGTTCTTGGTAATAATAAAATGTAATTGAATAAATATTAAAAGTAATATTAAAACATTATTTAAAGTATTGGTTACATTGTAATATGTTTTTTTTTATTTAATGTAAAATGTAAATATACATTAAATATATTTAGAAGCAATAATATTTACTTTTTGATTGAATTTAAAATTGTATTAAAGTTCTCCAGGGCCCCAAAATACAATATTATTCCGGATCATTACAATTTGTACAATAATTATATTACCAGTATTTTTCAAATTATTTGTCTTTGAGTTTTATCTGTATTATTGGGTGCTCATGACATATGTTCAAGCTTAGCATTTCTCTACAAATCCTATGCCATAGTTTTAATAATGTCAGCCATTTTATAATGGCACATGGTGGTTAATTACACCTCTCAGTATGGTGTCCAAAAAATCACCTTCCTGCAACCACCAAGTTTTTTGCTTTCTACAGTCTCCCTCATGTGGATTGACAGTACACAGTACATTCCCATTAAAACAATCACAAACAATAGGTAATGAAGGTCAAAACTGGTTAATGTTAAACCTGTTACAGTAAGACTTAACATTTCGAAAAAAGGCTTACTTAAATTGACATGTTGAGTACTAGCATAACTACAAAGCCATCATTGAAAAACACTGAATAAAAATGGATCTAATGGCTGTAGATGTGAAGCAGTGTTTTCTGGTTCTTCTTTTTCCAGGTTTGAAAGGACAGAGATTAAGAGCTTCGACTGCAGCTCATGCTTCAGGCAGCAGAAAAGCTCTTATTTATATTCCTGTTGACATTTCAAGGACAATTTTGTTTTGTTTAGCCTCAGAGCTAATTTCTTTTCAAACAGTGGCACTTTATGGATTTAATTTGAATGCCATTGTATCTTGCTTTCAATATACTTGCAATATTAAAGCATCATGCTTATCCTTGAGTGGAATCTCTTAGAAATTGCAATTAAATACAATAAATAATTAAATGTATTTATTACTGATTTTAGCTCTGATTCAGATCATTTTTTCCAAGCACAGTTTATCTGAATCTATGCACGTAAATATCTTTGTCATGTTAATTTCTCCTTATTGAGTTGCATTTTCTGTGTGTTCTTTTGTAGCCTGCCCACTCTGGATGATGAAGGAAATGAAAGGTTGGTTCTTTTGTCTTACAAAGCTGCAAAACACGAGCATAAACATTTAGCACGTCCTGCAGAGAGTCTGTTAATTACTGTGTACGCGCTGAGGGTTTGTGGACGTGTCCTGTCATGCTGTGCAGTGCTGATGCTTTGCTCTGTGTTAGTTGGCAATAATCCCTCAGCTTTGTTCTTCAGGGCTCTTGAGTTCCTCTCATGCACTGTCAGCTGTTTTATGAGGCCATTATAATTACAACAACACATATAAATATAATATTGCATATAATATTGTAGCTTTGCATGCTTTGCTCAAGTTTTTGAAATCGATTGAAAATTGGCAATTTTTGGTTAGGCTGCTCATGTAGACAAAAGGTTAAGTCATAGTTTGGCAAACATGTTCGGATGGTAGGCAGAAAATTATTCAACCATCTAAGAGACCTCATTTGGGCCAAAAGCACTATTTAATGTATTCTTGATGGATGCACCAGAATAAGCACCGGAAGGCTTTTCGTATTGAGCTTAAATGTATTGAGCCCCTAAAGGACATGGTGATCGGACAAAAATATATATTTCAGTCCATTTTGTGAGCAAACGCAATGTTTCTCTGTGGAATGCAGCAGTTTTAGAAGATATCGCTAACATTATTTTTTCAAACAAACATTGGGAAATGTACATTTTACGCAAAAGTTTTAGAGAACGCAAATTTTTGTTAGTAAATGAAGAGTTCTTTGGTGATTGCAAAGCTTTCGCATGAGAACAAATTATAGTGGCCAAATGCATGGTTTTTGGGGTGAATGCAAAACTTTTATGAGAGAGAGAATGTTAGTGGGTGAATGTATAGTTTTTGGGGAAACTTTTGCATATTGGCTTGTTTCCATAACTATTTCCCCTTTGGGACTAAAAGCAGGCAGAAGCACACACATCAATCTAAACTGGGTGCTTGAACAAGTGAAATCAAATTTTATTAGTAAAACAATTGACTCCATTAACTTTCAGTTAAGTCACACTTTACTGTCCAAAAACATAGACCTAACCCTATCTCTACCCCTAAACCTAAACCTACCCATAATTTATCCCCAAAATCCAAGGGAAATTATAGCTGAATAACAAGGGTCTAGAAGCACCTTACCCTTGTTGTTAACCTAAAACAAAAGAGTTCCTGTAAATGTATCCCACAGTTCTGATTGGTTGATTGGGATGTTATTCCATTCGCAGTACGCTCGACCCCCAGGAAGTGCTTGCTTCTAACTGACTTCATTTGTTTCCGTTGAATCCAATTGGGTCGCTGTGTCCATTTCTTTTACTGTCTATGCTTTGTATTTGCACAAAACGTTAGCATTTACACTAGCTGCTAAACCATGGCTCTAACAGAGACAGCTGCTATTTTAATGGCTTTCTTATCTGCTGTAATGGGTGAACTCATTTGGTTTGTCTGTTAAATAGATAAAGTCTGTAGAGAACAGCACAAGTATTAGCTCTTTGGAGGACTATTAAAAAACATTTTACTGTCTAGGCGACAGTTGGTGCTGGTGTTAAAATGTACTACCGTCCCCTCGGTCATCAATAAAACAGCACGCGCTGTCACAATGTGTTAATGTGTGAGTGTGTGAGTGTGTGCAGGTGTCTGTCCTGCTTTTGGCACTTGAGCTGGAATGGCAGCCAAGAATAGACATCTCTTATTACTGTTGGCGGCAATCACTATGTCATACGTTACAAAGCCAAGGTGTGTTATTACTGGACATTTCAAAAAGCCATCTACTATTTCATTCAAAAAGCTATTTGGATGCTTCAGAAATGCTGCCTGTTATCTAGAAATAGTGTAATTTCAATATTTTTATGCAATGGGTTATTTTTCCAATAAACCTCGACAAGCAATCACAATCCATTCGTCTCACAAGTGAAATAAAAAATGGTATTGTTTAGAATATAATACTTCCAGGATGCACACACATTACTGCACAGCATACTCTCAATATATGTTTACTGTTTAAATATATATGTGAAACCGCACGCATTATGCAATAGGAAACATTTTAAACTGTCCCTAATAGCACACGTACATCATGGAGAGATCTAGTTGATATCTGCAAGATGTATTTTTTTAAGTGTTGGCTCATCTGCAGTACATCCAAAATACATTTCATATCAGATATCAAATAGACATTTAGAAAAGATGTTAATGATTTAGAATATATGTAAATTGGACGTCTATCAGATACGTGTGCTAATATATGACCTCAGACATAAGTGAGCAAGTGACACTAGCTGGCATGAGACTGACCTTCATGAATGAAATGAATGTCAGTTTTGTCTCTATGTTGAAAAAAAAAAGTTACATGCTAAATGCTGCAAAAAGAAAACAATAAATAAATTAACACTGACATTTTAACTAGCTGTTGTAAAACAAATTTGATTCAAGATGTTGATTCACCTTTGAGTAAACATTAAAATGCTACATTTTACTTTATTGCTTAAAATTTTTTACAAAAAGATAAACACTACTAACAAATCAATGTCTTTTAATTTTAATACATTTTAACATTGCATTGTACAAGACATCGAAACTATTGCAATATCTGTTATTTTTCTATTCATTTTTTTCTTTTCATCTTGTCTCTGTATGATGCATATTAAAGTTCATAAGTGCAGCACTGCTTTGTTTACAGCGGTGACCAAGGAAACGCTTTAAGCACCACCTGCTGGCAGAGAGTGGATCTGCGTCTCATTCAGATATTTTTTATGTATAGTTTTGCAAAACTTAAGTCAAACCATTTTGTTTTTGCTTCAAATTTCGAAATTATACACTTTGATTTAGATAAAAAATGGCTCATGTTGCATGTATGTAGCATCTTTGTTTGGATCATAATTAAAATGCAGTGGTTGCCTCTAATGTTAAATGCTAAGAGCACACAAAGCCTTATTTTGTTTATATGAATATATTTATTTTATCTTCTGTAATATTTTTGTTCAACTTGTTTTAAAATTTAAATTTATTTTTGTTTTTTACATTTACATTATATTTTATTTTGGAATTTAGCAGATGCTTTTATCCAAAGCGATTTACAAATGAGGATATTAGAAGCAATCAAAACCAACAAAAGATCAATAATATGCAAGTGCTATATTATTACTGTTATATTTCATTTTCACAAAGAAACGTGCAGCATTTTGTCCAATCAATAACAAAAGGACATATTTAATTAACAATTTGTCTTAAAAAGGATACTCCACCCCAAAATGTAAATGTTGTCATTAATCAGTTACCCTCTGTCAAGGTCCAGAAAAGTATGAAAGACATTGTCAGAATAGTCCATCTGCCATCAGTAATTCAAACGTAACATTATTGAGCGATGAGAATACTTTTTGTAAGCGAAGAAAAAAAAAATAACAATACACAAATAACAGTAAAGTCGTTAATTTAGTTTTATTTGCATACAAAAAGTATTCTCTGCTGTGACGCTGTTGACGTACGATGCTGCTGTCGTGTTATCTTTGTTATTGGGCGCACCAGAAAACACGTCAGCAGCGCCATGAATGCACACAACAGACCCGGAGGAGAAGACCATGCTGAATAAAGTTGTCATTTTTGGACCAAAATGTATTTTCGATGCTTCAACAAATTGTAACCGACCCTCTGATGTCACATGGACTACTTTGAAGATGTTTTTCTTACCTTTCTGGACATGGACAGTATACCGTACACACAGCTTCAATGGAGGGACTGAGAGCTCTCGGACTAAATCTAAAATATCTTAAACTGTGTCCCGAAGATGAACGGAGGTCTCACCGGTTTGGAACGACGTGAGGGTGGGTTATTAATGACATAATTTTATTTTTGGGTGAACTAACCCTTTAACAGTGTAATTTACTTGGCAGTCTATGGGACAGTCACAGGCCTCCCGTTTTTCATCCAAAATATCTTAAATTGTGTTCCCAAGATGAACAAAGCTTTTATGGGTTTGGAACGACATGGGGGTAAGTGATTAATGACAAAAGTTTAATCTTTGTGAATACAATTGTAAATAAAATCTAATTGTGAGTTGAGTGAATCATTACATCTTTACTTATAAGTTAAACATTTTATAAGACCATGTAAAAATGTTAAACAGTATCAATGTTGATTCATATTGAAACAAAATTGAACTGTGATTCATGGTGTTGACTCACTCAAAAGTCAAATTCATTAAGCCACATTCTTACTGTACTCATCCCTACATAGAGCTTCACTGGTTCAGCATCACTGCATTGCGATTCAGCCATTCATGATTACACAGCACTTCTCCAGACTCCTGTTACATGGCATCAGCAGCAGCGCTTTAGGTTTAATGTGGAGCTGAGAGAGATGTACTGCAGAGGTCATGCTTGTTTGTGTGTGTGTGTGAGCATGTCTTTTCATGATGCTTTAGGGGAAGTGATATTTATATATTTGTGCTTTCAGCCCCACAGATGCAGCTGCAGACGGGGATATCAGGTGTGTATCACACAGACACACACATGCCACATAAGACTTGATTCACTAGTTCAAATGTAGTTGTTTTTGGAGCAGATTCTGAATACTAATCAGAAAGGTACATTCTTACCATAACACAATAGCTCGCAATAAATTTTTAAAGAAACAGTACACTAAAAATTATAATTTTGTCATTCATTTGTAGCCCTCAAGCTGTTAACTAAAATTACAATTGAAATTAAATTAAAGCAAAATTAAAATAATTATTAAAACAGACCTGTATAAAAGGAAAACATATTAATAATATAGTCTCTGACTACTGATACTCTGACTAGTATTGCACTATATTAACAATAAGATCAAGTTTGACTTATTTATAAATCTCTAACAATAGTTCATAACAACAAACAACATGACAAAATTCATAAAAGCTGCATAAAAGTGATGATTCAGCTTTCTGTAAGAACAACTTAACATGCTATTTAATATATATATATAATATAATTATGATTTTTAGAGTAGGTCAGATCAGGAAAAAAAAAAAAAACCTTGAACAAGCCTTTCTTTTATATTTAAGAGCAACATTGGTGTTGTGAAGGAGGTCACTGATGTTATGGCAACCCCTCTGACAGGAAAAGAGGTGCTGTGGCATACGCTTCCCAGAAGCCCTGGCTGCTAAACACCACTGTAGCGGAGAACATCACTTTTGAGATGCCTTTAATAAAGCAAAGGTAACTGACCTTCATTTACACCATGCTCATTCCTTGGATTTGTTGCCCACACATTTATCTTTAAAAAAAAAAGCCACCATATGCCATCTAGATACAATGTTTCTGTCTAATGGGCCTTATGTATGCATTAACCTGTGTCTAGCATCAAGTTTCCCTAGTGATATACAAAATTCAAGTGTCTATTCATCTTTTTAGTGTCCATTTGTCAATATATAAGCGTCCTTTGTACGCATCTGACATTCAATCATTATCACCTCTTTAAACGTCTGTGACAGATGAGGCCTTCAGAAAGTTCGCCACTTCTCATAATCTGTGCTTTACAACCGCCTCAGTGGCTGATACGTTTCAGCAGTGTCTGTACTCAATGTACATTGATCTATTTATTTGCTTACAGCACACTTGTAATTAAAAAAAAAAAAAACGTAGACAAATTATTTAGCGAGAAAGTCCATGGTCTACTGTCAGTAGTGTAAAAATAAATGAAGCACAGATTACACGGAAGTAACTTTCAAAGCGTTCATCAATGGTACAATTTTGTGTAAAAACTGTGCGTGGGGATATGTGAAAATCCAAATCACACAGATTCCTATTGAAATGATTGGATTTCGCCAAGCAATGGCAAGTGTTACTGCACCTTTGGTCAAAGTTTCTTGTGCTAATTTATTTTTTCATGACTGTCAGAATCTCAGCTGTGAGGTTGTTATTTGCTTCTATTGAAGCTGCCAGCTGCATTATTTCAACCTAACCTTACAATAATTGTGTTTGGAAATAATTTTGCGTAAAGAAAATACCACCAATCAGAATCGCAACAAGTAAAATGCGCTAAAAGTGATTTTTATTTCCATCCACTTGTGTATGTACGTGTATGTATATGTATATATGTATACTTATATATTTAAAATTTCTCTGCAATAATTAATTTGATTAATCTCATTCACAGTGGTTCATGGGATTTGTAGTTCTTTCCCTCGTCAAAGTTATAATGAACACAGTCTTTTACCTTTGTATTTTTGTCTGATTTTCAAATATTTTTTGCTGCAAATCAAAGTTTTTTTTTTTTGTATTTTATGATCCATTTCATACCTTCCCTATCAGACAAAAAATAAATAAAAAATTACTTCCAGAACCAATCCCACTGAAAAAACAGGGTTGGCACTAATGCATTCTAATGCATAGACCCGCCCACCACGGTCACATTTAGCATTGCTGATCATACATTTTGTGTTCCGATTGGCTTTGATTGTATCGTGTATATTTTCGCATTTGTGTGGACAGATACATTTGTTAAAGCACTGATAGTTTTGACAAATTATATTTGGAGGGAATTTAGAATCTTTGGAATATGGCATCATTTTCAAATTGATTACTTTCAGTGGCTTTGTTTGTCAGTAATGTTTTTTTTTTTTTTTACTTGTTTAAAGTTGTAAATCTTTAAAACGCCATTATATCAATGACAGAGCCCATGCAGATAATCAGTCGTTCATTATTAACCACTAATTTTATTTCAACATCAATATTTCAAAAAGTACTAAAGCTAGATTACCACATAGTGTTAAGTGTCTAGCCAGCTGTGCTTCAGTCTCATATCTTTTGTTGGTTCCAGGTACAGAGCGGTAATTGAAGCATGTTCTCTCCAGCCGGACATTGACATCCTGCCCCAGGGGGACCAGACGGAGATCGGAGAGCGGGTCAGTGTGCCGCCCACGTGTCTTTGGTGATGCATTTCATTACCAGCCATCTGGAATGGCTTTAGTACTGCAAATGGTAGAGTTTCAGTTATGATGGGTCATACTGAATTCCACTGATAAACATACATAACATATTCCTCATGTTTTAGTATCCAGGCAGCCATTAAAAAGGTACTGTCTCTTTTGTTTACTCTCAGCTTTTTAGTTCAGGTCACATTTAAGGCAGCCTGATGTCGTAAATGGCTTTCACGGTTGTTCCTAAAAGCAGTCTTCCAGCTCATTTAAAGAGTTCAGTCAACATGATCAATATACATGCCAAGTGTGTTCGGTACGGTTAACAGCTTCTACCCACTGCCCACTTCCTAATAGGCTGTTTTGTCAATATATACTTGCTGGTAACTTTCCTTTTCCTATTCGTTGTTCTTCTTTCCAGGGCATTATTCTTTCTGGAGGCCAGAGGCAGCGAATCGGTGTCGCTCGAGCTCTTTATCAAACCACCAATGTGGTGTTCCTGGTAGGTCCAGATATAGCTATACATGCAAACCGGTGAAGTGAGACGTCAATTAATTTTTTATTTTATTGTAGGATGATCCGTTCTCTGCACTGGACATTCACCTGAGTGATCACCTGATGCAGGAGGGCATTCTTAAACTACTGAGGGAGGAGAAGAGGACGGTGGTGCTCGTGACACACAAACTCCAGTATCTCCCACATGCAGATTGGGTACTTCATATGCAAAAACACTTATTTAAAGTCCTTTCCCCATAGAAAGTGATTTAAACCTGGTCTGAATTTTGATTGCCGACTTAGACTTTTGACTCTTCTCTGTTGTATTGAAAGAGAAAAAGCAAAAGGTGAGCTCTGAGATGTGGAAGTCTAATTTATAAGTCAAATCTCACAAAGGCTGAGCTAAACTTATAAATTATTCAGCTTCATTCATCACCCGTCGTCTACCCACAGAACCTACAGAAATCATTTCTGAGGAGCCCTCAGAAATTATTTCTGTAGGAATGCGTTTTATTTATAGCCCAATACAAGCCTGTTGTAAAGGATGAATTAATTTGGTTTCTGTCACGTTTTCACCTGCAAATCCTACTAACACAATTCATTATAGATCATTCATTATAGTAAAATAGACAATTTGGTCTATAGAAAAATCTAATTAAATTCTCATTTGGGCTATGGCAAGCCGTTTTAACTTTTATTCATTCTCAGTATATGAATTTTTACTACTTAAAATGTTAATTCTTGATACCAGGAATTAGATTTCTACTAGTAACAATTGCTATTTTTGATATCAGCAATTACATTTCCACTAGTACCAGTGTCAATACTTGATATCAACAATTCAGTTTTCACTAGTAAAAATGCTAAGTCCTGATATCATGAATTACATTTCAACTAGCAAAAACATCGTTAATTGAATTTTCACTATTTAAATGTCACCATAGGCTGCCATTCAAAATCAATTGTTGATATCAAGAATTCATTTCTTACTAGTTGAAATTCCAATTTCACATATCAGAAATACAAGTCTTAGTAGTAAAATCCTTTATTTTTGCTATCAGTAATCAAATGGTTACTAGTACAGATGTCTATTCTTAATATCAACAATTTAATTCTTGAAATGAACATTGTCACTAGTGACAATTAAATAGTTGATATCAAAAATTAATATTTCAACTAGTGACAATGAATTCTTGATATCAATAATTCACATTTTTTTTTCGAATAAAAATGTAATTAATGATATCAAAAATAATATTTCTGCTACTAAGAAATACAAAGCTGATGTGTGCATTTAGAATTGTAACTAGTAAGGAATGCATTGTTGATATATGTAGTAGTTTTGTTTCCCTTTTAACATTTAAACATATGTATTGTTGATTTCAACAATTAAATTGTTGATACCAGTAATTTAATTGTTGATATCAATAATTTAAAAGAGAATAGCACATTTGATTGCCCTATCATGAAATAAAATACTCCCGTAGGATATTTTTAAACATTATTTAGTTTTAATTTTGTCAGAGGCTACTTACGCTAAATCCACCTAATATCGTGTGGTAGTGTTACACAACACAGCAAAAAAAAAAATCTTACAATTGTTAGCTTAAATGGCACATGTGGTAAAGCTCAAATCAGCTGTATTTTGAAACGACAGACCTGAGTTCGATTCCGCTTTTTGCCTAACTCATTCCTCTCCCTTTTCACATCCCGTATAACATTGGAGAGCCATATATTTTCAATAAAAATGCAGGAAATTATTGAAAAGTGGAAAATAAAGTGTGGTTATTGGTTAAGATTATGGCTAGTTGTAGGGGCGGCATACCAATAATTCCAATAAAAATTATAATATTAAAATTTTACAAATTTAAATATTTTTACTCAATACATCATTATTGTAGCCTATTACAATAACAAGATGCAGATATTGGCCGCTATTTACACTAAGTACCATAAACAGCATCAAACTACATTTACTGCAGGAAAATACTCCTATGATTAAATCGTTTAAATAGAATCTATTGCCAAGAAAATATGCTATATTCACTTAGTGTAAATAGAATTCAATATATTCAAATAGCCACTGCCAAAATCTAATTCTAAACTATCAGCCATTTCAACTGGAAGATGAAGGCTGTGATATTAATTTTGCCCACTAGAGGGAGCCACAGGATAAGGAATTTTGCAAGCCTTTTTCAGTTTTATTGAAAATAAATGCAATAAATGTGTATAACCGTAGTGTAGCAACAGTAGTTTCATATTAGTAGTGTGCATAGAAATATGGGAAATGCTCATAGATCATTTTCCCCAATAAAACACTTGTCAAGTTTCTAGTTTTAACAGTTAAGAAAATATTAATGTGTGTCAGTCTAACAGATCCATGCATTTCTTATATTACGCTAATATTGTTAATAAAACAACAAAGGAAAAACAGAGAAGCACTCACTGCTCTTAACTAAGTAACCTATGTAACTTTAATAGGTAATTGCATTTATTTCATACAGTAATACTTTACATAAGCAATGTAAAATACTGTTTATTTAGGAAATGTGTATCTTTTTATCGAAGGGTCTCTCTGAGGGCTAAGCCCCCCTGAGGATGAAACCCTAGAACCGCCCCTACATTTAAAATGAAGACACCATTTTATCTATCTCTTTTGAGATAACATATAGTCTCTATTCAGTTTTATTTTGTGTTTTTTCTGTGTGTTTCTGCGCATGAATGTAGTAGTAGAAATCTAATTCCTGATATCAAGAATGAACATTTTAACTAGTGAAAACTGAATTGTTGATATCAATAATTCATATCCTGCAAATAAATAAGTCAATACACTTTGCCTATTGCCATTCCCACGATATAAATTCTTTATATCAAGAATAATATTTTATTTTTTTTACCAGTAGAAATGTGTCAGGTTTTTGGTAAGGGAGGAACTCAGGTGCAGACAGGAATTGGGTACACACAGGATTTATTAGACAAAAAGGGAAAACAAAAACCCACGAGGGGGAAAACAATTCCTAGGGTAAGGACTAAGTAACCAAACAAGACAGGGCTGACCAGATAAAGACACTAAACACTAACTATAAACAAACACTCACGGTATACAGGATACAATCACAGTCACAAGTGTGGAACACATCTGAGAAACACATATCACAATGACAATGAACCGACGCAAGACAGAGCACACTAGGAGATCTAAATAGGGGGAACAATCAAGACACGACAGGTGGCACAGATGGGACAATCAAGACACGACTAGGTTAACAAGGGGGGCGGGGCAAGGGAACGAGACAACACAAGCACATGGCCCAAAGACAAGGCCATGTGCTTGTACACAAAACATGGGTCTGTCATGATCCTGCCTCAAGACTAGGAAAAATCAAGGACACGAGGGCAGAATCATGACAGAACCCCTCCCTTAAGGAGCGGCTTCCAGACGCTCCTCAAGGGAACATCAAACACGGGACACGACTGACATGACAGACTGGGACACAGACACAAACCAACAAGACATGACAAATAATAACAACGGCAAACATGAGTACACAACAGCAGGGTTGGGGTGACAAATCAAAAAAAACAAACAGGGAAGGGGAGGGGGCGGGACCACAAAGTTCATAGGGGACAGACCAGGGCGGGTGGGAGGGGTAGGAATCTTAGGAGGACAGGACAAAGGCTGACGACGGGGGGTACGGGCAGGTCTGGGTGGTGAGGGGCGGGGAGGGGTCTCGGGACAACTGACAGGGGACATGATAGGAGCAGACAAGGGACGCGGGGCAACACTTACGGGACGCGGGGCAAGACTTACGGGACGCGGGGCAAGACTTACGGGACATGGGGGAACAACATCTACTGGACACGGGACGACAACATCTACTGGACACGGGACATCTACGGGACACGGGGCAACATCTACTGGACACGGGGGGACAACAGGACACGGGACATGTTGTCCCCGGGCACGCCAGCTCTCGACGCTGCTGGCACGGGCACGCCAGCTCTCGACGCTGCTGGCACGGGCACGCCAGCTCTCGACGCTGCTGGCACGGGCACGCCAGCTCTCGACGCTGCTGGCTCGGGCACGCCAGCTCTCGACGCTGCTGGCACGGGCACGCCAGCTCTCGACGCTGCTGGCACGGGCACGCCAGCTCTCAACGTTGCTGGCACGGGCATCCAGCATTGCCTCCTGTCTGCTGAGTTCCATTGTGGTCGGTTCATTCTGTCAGGTTTTTGGTAAGGGAGGAACTCAGGTGCAGACAGGAATTGGGTACACACAGGATTTATTAGACAAAAAGGGAAAACAAAAACCCACGAGGGGGAAAACAATTCCTAGGGTAAGGACTAAGTAACCAAACAAGACAGGGCTGACCAGATAAAGACACTAAACACTAACTATAAACAAACACTCACGGTATACAGGATACAATCACAGTCACAAGTGTGGAACACATCTGAGAAACACATATCACAATGACAATGAACCGACGCAAGACAGAGCACACTAGGAGATCTAAATAGGGGGAACAATCAAGACACGACAGGTGGCACAGATGGGACAATCAAGACACGACTAGGTTAACAAGGGGGGCGGGGCAAGGGAACGAGACAACACAAGCACATGGCCCAAAGACAAGGCCATGTGCTTGTACACAAAACATGGGTCTGTCATGATCCTGCCTCAAGACTAGGAAAAATCAAGGACACGAGGGCAGAATCATGACAGAAATGTAATGGCTGATATCAAGAATTCAATTTCTGCTAGTGATGATATCATTATTGATATCAAGAATTAACATTGTTACTGGTGGAAATGTATTGCTGATATTAAAAATAGCCATTTTTATTAATAAAAATTTAATTCCAGATAGCAAAAATTAACATTTTAACTATTAAAAACTCAATTGTTGATATCAAGAATTCATATCCTGAGAATGAATAAAAGTCAAACCAGCTTTCCATATTTGGCCACTGTTTGCAATAAGAGAAATCAAACTGCAAACCAAACCAAAGACATTCAACAAAAATAAGGTCACTGCAGGTGATCATTCTCTTCTTACCTAACATTTACATTTACATTTAGTCATTTAGCAGACACTGTTATCCAAAGCGACTTACAAATGAGGACAATGGAAGCAATCAAAATCAACAAAAGAGCAACCTCACCTGAGTTTGTTTTTCACCAACAAGAAAACATTCCACATTCAGACATCTTATAAGATGTAATAGGCACAAATACTTTACTCAGACATGTCTCTCAGGAAACATTTTTATAATGTACTAAACTCCTACATTTTAAGCTCTGTAGCAGGAAACGCTACTTTTTTAAAAAAAAGTGAGACATAAAATTTTTGCATTGCTTCTAATAAAAGTAAATATGTTACTTTCAATTTCTTTCTTCACGAATGGAAGCACTATTGTACTTTTTACTTGCAGAGATTTTACTTTTAAAAAATAGTGCATGTTCAGTACAAGTTAAGCTGAACTGACAGCATTTGTGGTATGCTGATTACCACACACACACACACACACACACACACACACACACACACACACACACACACACACACACAATCTTAATTTTAGGAATACTTTGTGCTAATCAACATGCCATAGATGTGGTCGATTGTGATTATTTTGTAATTAACCTAGGATATTATTTCATTCAAAATAAAACAAGAAATTAGCTTAGAAGTTACATTGGAAAGTAAATCTGTTTTGTTTTAAGGTGGTTTAGATATGTTTACTGGAAAAGTTTTTATATGTGTTTCTTAGACATGGTTTGATTGCAAACATTTCTTTAGTTAATTTTAAAGTAAATATGCATAGTTCCAAATGACTTGACCCAACATATCTAACCAGACAAAGCATGTTATTAAAATTGTCAGGTCGATTTATTGTTATCATCAGCCTTGTTATAAGAAATAAATACAGCCCCAGTCTCCTTTCAGACTGGCTCTGGGTGATAGATTGCCTTGATAAAGTCTCTCTACTTCTGGTACTAAATAAATCACCAGTGGTCAGATGATCTTTTTTAACTCCCTGTTATTAAGACATAGTCACTTTAAGCTGACAGATAGAAAGGGTCAGGCTTTCTGTTAAATATTGGCTATGCTTCTCATGGAGCATTAAAAATTTCCACCTTCTTGTATGTGGCAAATTAAGTTATAATTTAATGTTGTTTCTTTTGTAGATCATTGCGATGAAGGATGGCAACATACAGACAGAAGGGACGTTAAAGGACATCCAAAATTCTCAGCCCGAGCTCTTTGAGCAGTGGAAGACTCTGATGCACAGACAAGACAAAGAATTTGAGAAGGTAGTCTGCAGAAAGTTATTGAGATATTAGAAGAAGGGCAAGTTCATTAGTTTATCTTTGTAATGCCAAATTTGTACAAACACCTTTTAGTTGACATTTGTTTGCATTGTTTGAGAGATTGAAAAAGTAATCTCTATGTTTATGCTGACAGAAAATAATCTTGGAAAAATAAAAAAGACAGGACACAGTGTATACAATGAGAAGAGAATGCATGCAAAATTGGACCGAAATAGACAATCAAGTACTGTTATAAACTCAGGTCTCCAACAAAGTGTCTAATGTGCCATCTAGTGGCCAACACAGCTTCCAATCAGGTCATTGAACTGTCCTTTTGTGATAAAAAAACATTAAGCATCAGAACTTGAAGTACAGTACCTCAAGGAGCTGTATTTGGCCCCTTCCTGTTCATCTTGTAGATGGAATATCTTACAGTATTTGGAACAAAGCTGCCTGCAGATGTTCTTTATAGACTCCTTCATTATAGGCTCAGATCTTTTAACATGTGCATGAGGATGTGAGGATGTTCTTGCAGAACAGCTAATCTCAGGCCACTATTATTCAGTGGACCTTTTCAGAAACCTAAATACTCAGGCAAAGAATTGGAAACAAATAATATAAAGAATGAAATTGATATCCTTAACTAGACAAATATGTTAAACAGAATACCTTGTTCTCCATTATTTTGTTCCAGGAGACAATAGATGAGAATATGACGGTGCTAGAAAGAAAGAACTTGAGGCGAGCCATGTACTCCAGAGAGGCTTTAAAGACTGAGGAGGAAGAGGAAGGTAAGATTAGATAAACATACAGCAAAACACTAATATAAGCTTTTTTATTTTTATTTATTTATTTATTTTTTTTGTTTTTTTTAGCAGAGTTTGTATTGCATGCTCATCTGATACAATTACAGCATTTTACTGCAAGCTTCTTGCAATTAAAGGACAATGGGATTTGTACTGGTAACTATGCAAGCCCCTGGTAGGAATCCTCATAAATCTTCATTAAAGATCTGGGTGACAGGAGAGTAGTAACACTTCTTGTTCCTTTTTGCAGCAATGACTACAGCATTTAAAAAATCCAACTGGCGGATTGCAACACCCTCTGCAAGTCCTGATGCCAAGATGTTAGTATGCCCACTCTCACCACCTGTCAGAAAGCTCAGGATGCACTGACAGATGGCTGAGGGGCTGGTCTTGGTGGCAAGCCTAGACAAAGCATTGCAATGAATCTGTAATTAAGAAATACAATCCTTCCGAGTCAAACAGGGCAACATATTGGCATCATCCAGAGGTCTCTTCCTGCAATAAGGAAATTGCAATTAGTATAGAGCAAAGCTTGACAACCCTGACTCTGGAGGGCTTCCTTCCTGCAGACCTTAATTAGCTAGTTTAGGTGTTTTGATAGTTAGGACGTTCACCTTCCCGAAGCAACTCCTTACTACTGGGGGATCCGATTCTAATCCTGGAGGGCCACTTTCCTGCAGAGTTTAGCTCCAACACTAATTAAACACACCTGAACTAGTCAAGGTCTTCAGATCCTCTACGAGAAACTTTCAGCCAGGTTGTTTGAGCAGGATGGAGCTAAACTCTACAGGGCATGGGACCTTGTAGGAAACCCAGAAGCAAAGACAAGGAGACTCTTGGTGTATATTTAGGTTTATTACTTTTTGACAAATTCATGTGTGGACCTGCAGACTAAGGCAGGCATACATTGTATTTTATAGGCATTCAGTGGTCAGTCCTTAAAAGTGACCACTTCCCGAAAACATCTAAAGACAATACAGGGAATTACCCCCCACTGCGAGCTCAACCAAACCTAGTCCCTAAGGATAACCGTACCACAACTGGTTGAAGCAGCATCTGGTAATGAAAACTAAAGCCATGTAAACACCCACACTTTCAGTAAGAAAATCAGAGACTTGCAGAAATCAGAAGTAGGACTTCATGGGAGGACTTGAAGACCGTATATAAAGTCTGTAATTCAGAGGTGTCCAGACCTGATCCTGGAGGGCTTTTATCCAGCAGAGTTTGACTACAACCCTAATCGGGCACACTTGAAATGAAGTTCCCAATGCAGCTTCGGGAGGAGCCTAATCATCCAGTCCTATCAATCATCACTACAACTGTATATAAGCAGCAGTCATCGCTTTATTCCAGTGACAATTCTTCTGGAACCTTCCACCTCCCCTTCTCCTCTAATTTCTCTCTATTTTCTCCAAACTACCATCATATTGGGGTTCTTACCCTGAGCTCGAGCTGAGCCTGGGGTTCAATCCTCCTTCGCGAAAGTTTGATTATCATTATCTGGCAGGACTGAATGTGCAGGCAAACTCGTAAACCAACTATTCAAGGTTTTCATGATCAACTAGAAACTTGCAGGCAGGTGAAGTGGGGCTAAACTCTTTGGGAAAGTTGCCCTCCAGGAGCAGGATCAGACCCCCGCTGCTGTAATGCATTAGTCTGCAGGATAATACTAGTGACACTAGATTCAGTGCATCGAAGAGTTCCTGTGTTCATGTGCTGGAGGGAAATAATGATTTACAGTAATTAAGTATTCTCTAGATGGCAGATATAGGCTGAGTGCCAATCATGTGGCAGTTGGCCAAATTTTGATATACTCCAGTCTTGAATGTATACTGAAACGTGGGTCTTCTCACTGCAGTGACTTACAAAACAGTGGACTCCATGCTTTGCTTGAAAAGTGACCGGAAACTGTTCCAGAAGTGTCATTGCACACACTGTGTTCTCTGTTTATATATTCTGGATAGATCCAAGGGTTCAGGGTTGGATTGGTTAGCCTCAACTGCTCAACTACGTCATTTTGATTTCTTCACTAACCATGGTTGATTTTAGCTGTAGCATGGGAGAGAGAGCAAGAGCATTTATCATCTGCTGACGGTCCAGACCATACTGGAATTAATGAATTATAAATGTGAAGATGGTTCTGTCTCCTCAGCATTGAGATTGTGCTGAGTTTTTAAACCATAGTGGGTTGTAGCACATTTCTTTCCTTCATAATGGCTAATGTGCTGTGCTAGTAAGTACTCAAGGGTATTCCTGGCATGGTCCAAGTGTTACATGCCTATGGGCTTTGCAGCCTTTTTTTCATGTCTATTCCTTTCTATAACCCCCTTCTTTGACATCCACCTACACTTGTTTCTTTTTTTTTAAATGCCAGCATGACGCTGCTGTTTAAATATAGAGCTGCAAGTGCAGTGTGCTCTATAGACTTCAAGTTTGCACTTGTTCAAAAGATTATATTGAGCGGACAAGGATATTTTATATGAATGTCAAAAGGGATAAGTTGGTTGTCACATGATCTGTCAGTATGTCTGTTTCTTCATCTCTCTACCTGGGACAAGTTGTCACATTGTATGATACACAATTCAATATCAGTCTGTTCTTTGCTATGTATAGAACAATCTGTGGAGAGCGATGAAGAAGATAAACTGTCTCGAGTGATGAGGCACAGAGCCACCATCCCATGGAGATCCTGTGGGACGTACCTGATCTCAGCAGGCCCCCTGCTGCTTCTCCTGCTCCTGCTGTCCCAGCTCCTCAAACACTCTCTTTTGGTGGCAATCGACTACTGGCTCGCTCACTGGACGTCCAAAGTCATCACAGCCAAAATCAATGCAGCTGCACACAACTGCTCCCTAGTGCAGGTAAAGATAAACTCAATTTTTACACTTTCTGAAGAGGTCATAGGTCTCTATGATATTCTGGTCAAATTTGTTTAAAAGTAAACATCTGACACATGCCTCGATTTCTATTTTGAAATGTCTATGCCCTCTCTAATGATTTAGGTTCAGGGTGTTTAAGATTTACATAATACTGAAGTGGCGGAGTTCCTCAACCTTAGATGGACTGCTTAGATTCACGATTTCATTGGCTGCTTGTGTTATTAAAATTCTCCATGATAAATAAGCCACATTTGTAATGTCTACTAGCATTTTATATATCCATGATGCATATATGCTGAGAATAGCACACAGGAGAAAGACAAGAGAAGGTGTTAAGAATCAGAAACAGACTTCTCACTTTATTAATAGACCACCGCTGTCACTGAGGAAGAGCATGTTGTGGTGGGCTTAGTCTGGAGCTAGCAGGTGCGCTGACAGCTCAGATAACACAGAAAGGCTAGACTCAGGGTTAGAGAAGAAGACTAACTTCAGGGTTAGAGAAGAGGATGTTTGTCTAATAAACCTCGGCTTGACTCAGTCAGATGGTGAAAATTGTGCTGCTTAGAAGCCAGTGGTTCTCCAGATCATTCAGGCCTTTCTCACAGACAGAAAGATCCAGCAAAATGGGTTTGCTTAAGTATCCTCACCATCCCACGGGATTCTCTGCACACAGCTGCTCTGTGCGATAAGTGCAAAAAAATCTAATTTTTTCCACTTCACATGCTTCTCTTGAGCAGAGACACTACAGGGCATCTTATCAACCCTATTTTTTTGTATTTTCAGAAACCTCGTTCTGATCAATACTTCATTTTCCATCAGTGCTTAGGAAATTGCTCAGCACATTTTAAACAGCCAAAGTAGACTTAAACCTGATTTAGATGTTCTACTAATTAGTTCTAATGTTTTTAATAAAGTAAGTAAATTCTCATTATAGGTGTCCTCTGCTGGAGTTCTACGGTAATGAATAGCCTTTTAGTCGTCTTGATTGCTCGATTGATTTTCTTTCAGTTTGTTATTTCTTCAGCGTGTTCGATTAGCATTGGGAGGTCTGCAGTGCATCAGTCAGAAAATCCTCAGTCTTGAAATGTCATTTAATTGATTTGCCTGCCAGCAGGGTTATGGATTTTTGCAGCTTATATGGTAAATAAACGTAAGGCCTTTCACATCCAGGACAATAATAATAATAACAGTAACTATTACTGTAACTTGTTAATGATCATTCTGTGAGTATAATAATAGTGACACCGAGAAACAGTAATGTAGGAATCACTTTCAGAAGATTGTTTTTTCCAGCTGAAGAATGATCAATGGACGTACACACTGCAGCAAAATTCAAGTGTCAGTTCCCGTTTTAATGCTTAATTCTGTGTACACATCAGGCATCAGTGATCAATCACATTCTACAAAGAATCGACTCCAAAAAAAAAAAAAAAAAAAAAAAAAAAAAGGTAGTGGCAACCGTACTTCTGCACAGTGTTTACAGAACATAACTGAACAGCTGGTTGTTAATGGCATATTTAAATGCGTATCAGAGTTGTCTTGTTTTGACTCGGTGTTGCCAGATCTTGTTGCAGAAAGTGAACCGCACCTGCCAACTATATTAGCTTTTTGCTAAATTTAATAATTATCAGCTGAGACCAATTAACAAGCCCAAAGCCACTTAAAAAGCATTACTTATAATCAGTGGACATGGCAACTATTCAAGATGGCACACGACTGCTCTGTTGACAGTGCTTTAAATAAAATCACTGAACATAACACGTCTTTGACTGCTGTATTATTACTTTGGTTAAAATTAGTAGATACTGAACATCGAGGAAGCACAACATTGCTATGGTTACAGGATTCACTCCTGTATTTAAATGCGGTTGGTTAGGGGAAGTGGGAGGCGAGAAAAACTGCAGTGTGCTCTTGTAATAAACAGAATATTATCGTCCATTGGTGTAGGTGCTATTATAGTTATCTTTATTTTTGTAGTTACTGTTCTTGCAGCACTCCAACACTAATAATGGTAAATAAATGCTTAATGTATGCAGCTGTTGTTCTGAAAAAAACATGTGCACAGCAAAATCACTTATCTGTGCACAGATATATACTGCCATTCAACTCATGTGGATACCAAGCGAGCTGGTGTTTTTTAAGTGTCATCATTGTTCTCCCTACAGGACGTTGGTTTCAGTCACTCGTCATACCTGCTGGTGTTCAGTCTGCTGTGCTGTCTGGGTATCGTACTCTGTCTGGCCACATCAGTGGCCGTGGAGTGGACAGGCCTGCGGGTGGCCAAAGAACTGCACCACAGTCTGCTCAGTAATATTATCCTTGCACCAATGAGGTACATCTAAACCTTCGTATTCCTGAGGTGCTTATGTGGAATGTTATTGTATATTGTGTGTAATTTGTCATGACTGAGTCACGGTGTGTGTGGGTATGCATTAGATGAGAGGACATGAGGCAGGTGGCCAGGAGCATAGTAGAGAGAGAGTTTATGTGTGTCTTGTTTTATTGCGCTTTGCCTGTGTACCCTCTCTGTGGCTCATTTAGCCACAAAGCAAACAATGTTAGGGGGGATTTTGTGTCTAAGAAGCACTCGAAGTGCTCATGGAAGGACATCTGGACAGACAGGGTGATATGCTAATCTGTAACTCACTGCTTCCCAAACTGGAGTTGGTGAAAAGCTAGTTAATTAAATAATAATAGTTAATAATAATAATAATTATAAATAGTTAAATATACAAATGATAAGCTAAATGTATTTTATAATTTTTTACTTTATTTTTTATAATTATATTCATTTACCTGCATGCAATGTGACCAAAATCTAAGCTTAATATCTTCTACAGTATTCCATGTAAAAATTTAAGTCAAAGTGGTTTGGATGATTGAATTTTTTTTTAAGTCCCTGCTTTGGGGTATAAAAAATAAAAAAATAGATAAAAAAATAGATTTTGTATTTACATTTTTTTTTTTTTTTAGCTTAGGACAAAAAAAAGTACTGTGTACACATGAAAGCATGAATAATGACCTTAAAATGTTGGACTGTTGCTTGTAAAATGCGGTCATTGGAATATAGTGCAAGAGTCATATGGAATTCTATGAAAAAAGTGGCCTTTGGCTAAATTTGATAAAAGATTGAATTCTTCCCATCTCTCTTTTCCCAGGCTCTTTGAAACGACTCCTTTAGCAAGCATATTAAACCGCTTCTCTTCTGATACCAATACAATAGATCAGGTATGATGCTATTGATCCGTCTGTGTGAGGCAATATGGTGTCCTTGGTTTACTTGGCATTTACAACATTTAGCAATAGCTTTTAAATACCTGCATATTGAATATTTCGGTCTCTCTGTGTTTCAGCACATTCCCGCCACTCTGGAGTGTTTGAGTCGCTCCACGCTGCTGTGTGTATCAGCTCTGGGTGTGATCTCATACGTCACACCGGTTTTTCTCATCATAGTCATCCCGCTGGCCGTCGCCTGCTACTTCATCCAGAAATACTTCCGAGTCGCATCAAAGTAACCGATTCATTTATCAGAGGCTTTTATATGAAACTCTTTACTTCTCCATTGCAGTTGCAATGCTTTGTCCAGATTTGATTTGCTTGATTTTAATTTAACATGTCTTCATTCTAGGAAAAAATATTGATTTAAATATTGATTTGACAGATTTAATCTCAATACTAAGGATACTGTAGTTGAATGAAATTCTATTATTATCCATTGCAATGGGGGCCCAAACGTTGACACACAAAAAGGCACATACTGAACACAGTAATCCATATGACAATAGTGGATGAATCAATGACTTCTGAAGCAAACCGACAGATGAGATGTTTCATTGAATGGACCTGTGTGTGTATTTGCAGAGATCTCCAGCAGCTGGAAGACAGCACACAGCTTCCTCTGCTCTCACACTTCTCTGAGACCGTAGAGGGGCTCACAACCATCAGAGCGTTCAGGTGCGCAGTCTTCTTCAGTCGCTCTGGTTAAAAGCATCTGCTAAATGCCTTCCAATTAAACCTATTCTTCTCGTACTTTCCTTTCCTTTTTTAGGTATGAGCCTAGATTCAGACAGAGACTTCTAGAGTTCACAGATGCCAATAACATGGCCTCTCTCTTCCTCACAGCGGCCAATCGCTGGCTTGAGGTTCGAATGGTGCGTTTCTAAGCCACACAAGTCAATGTTTGTTCCAGTTTCTGTGATTTAAAAAATAAATGTCTTCTTTGTTTGATTAAATGCTGCCTAAAATAGGCTCAGCAGTAACTGTGATACTGTTGTATCACCTGCAGGAGTACATTGGGGCCTGTATTGTCTTAATAGCGGCTGTGGCGTCCATCACAAACTCTCTGTACAATCATCTGTCCACAGGGCTGGTGGGGCTGGGACTCACCTATGCCCTCATGGTAAGAAGACACGTACACATAAACACTTTGATCATCAGCAATGTTGGTTAACTTCTGGTTGTTATATCTCTCAGGTGTCCAACTATCTGAACTGGATGGTGCGTAATCTGGCAGACATGGAGGTGCAGCTGGGAGCAGTGAAGAAGATAAAAGCTCTTCTGAAGACTGAGCCTGAAAACTACGAGGGTCTGTTGTGTGAGTATCACGTCGCATTGGATATACGAGCCACGTTTACTGACTACAGCTGCTTCGCTCTTCACTTCGATTCTAATTTTCACTGGATTTGTCTCCTTAATTTCCTGTTTTCTCAGTTTCTGTCCATCTCCGTATATCTTACAACTCTTGTCTCTTTGGTTGAATGTTTCTCTCTCAGCGGCGTCTCATGTTCCTGAGGGTTGGCCTCAGCGGGGTGAGATTCAGATCCAGAATCTGAGTGTGAGGTATGACAGCACCCTGAAGCCGGTCCTCAAACACGTCAATGCCCACATCAGCCCAGGACAAAAGGTACAACTTACAGTCCTCTGCAAACAAAGTCAAAAACAGTTGAGACAAATATCCCTGCTTTTTTTGGTTGTATAAACTCAATTAAATATTATATTAATAATTATATTAATATATTGTATGTATTATAATAATAATATAATTATTCATTCAAAATTTGTAATGATCTATTTGTCTGTGTAAAAAAACGTAAGAATATATATGAACAGAAAATATATGCTCCAAATATTGCTTTAAATATGTAAAAACTATGTATTATTATATTAAATGTTATTTTTTATTAATTAAGTTACAATGTTACAGTGTATTAAAATATGAAATGCGAACACACACTCTCTCTCTCTTTTAATTATTTAAAAACAATTATAAGGTATATCAAAATATTGAAAAATAAGTAGCATATTAGATATTAAAATTAGTGCTGTCAAACAATTAATCGCATCCAAAAGAAAAGTTTTTATGTAATACATAGGTCTGCCCCCTTATAGACAATTGACCGTTAGTTGACAAGAAGAGGCTTGGTCGACCAAAATGTTATTAGTTGCAGAAAAAAAAAAAATCCACACGAAATCACACAGTCCATGAAGGACAAATCATTAACAGCTGGTCTATGTGGTCTATAGTACATCGTGCAGGACATCCATACACTCACCTAACTTTCATCAACCTCAAATATGGCTTATCATCTGAAATATGTATGTAGTAGCACCTTTACATGGCAGCTCAATCTAATGTAAGCCTAGAAAAAAATGCGATCTTCATGTTGTTTGTGCAGAGTGTGGAAGCTGAACATTAGCGCGTGCTTTGAATACTGCATGACAGATGGAGCCACCGCTCTGATCATTTGCTCTTAAAATACTTCATTATTTATGATCATGCAGATAAGAGTGATGCATCTTTCATTTCTGTAAAGATTTGTGTGCACTCATAATAACAACAAAACACAGTGCTTTTGTAAAATAATTAAAGCAAAAGGATATGCGTTTTCTGTGAACTTGAGCGCATCACATTGATACTCCGTGTATGCTTGCCTTATTACAGACATTAACAATATGTCTATAGAGAGTGAAACTTTTAAATGAACCAATTTAAATGGAAAACAAATATTCTCAGATTATGTAATCTGTATAAGATTATGTAATCCTCCACTACTGCAGAGATGACAAGTCAGTGTTAATGACTTCATCTCTTAAACCAAAAAAAAGGAAGCACTAGTGTAATCTATACATTATTAAAACATTAATTCAGTGTACTTACTGTTTCCCTAACACGATCATAATTATTATATTTGCTGGTGCAGTGTGGTAATCCTTTTTACATGCGCTTGAGTGCTTATTAGGCTATGTAGGTAGTTAAAGGCTCATTATTATGATTTATCTGGTTTATTAATAAAAGCAACAGCTTGGCATAAAGGGGTGCTATTCATTGATTGACAATCACTTTGAAGCAGTCTGAAGTCTGTAGAATGCACTCGTGCTCCTAAATACATTTTACAGTTTACAAGCCCTTTTTTTTGTCTGTGAAATATCCACCGCATCTCTGCAACACATTAGGGAATGTCAACAGGAGGAAACAGTGCTTCTGTCTTCTGTCTTCTGACTGTTTCATTATTTTGGGAAGATATAAAAAGGATAAAAAATAATAAAAGTAAAAAATGTTTAAATGTGAAAAAAAGTCTATATGTGAAAAACACTGTGTGTGTGTGTGTGTGTATGTGTATACAGTATATATATATATATATATATATATATATATATATATATATATATATATATATATATATATATATATATATATATATATATATATATAAAACCCTGGTTCCCAGAAGGGACGTGACGCTGCATCGAAACACGCCACAGCCTTCAGCATGACCACGCTCTAAATCACATGTCTATTCAGTCCAATGGATGGGCAAGACGTCACGGACGGGGTGACATAGCGACCAGGAAGCTTAAAAGCAGCTTCTGGAAAATTAACCAAGCGCTTACAGGGATGCAAAAATAATGGAACTAAGACAGAATCATCTTGTTTCCTCAGAGAACCATGTTTACATGCGTAACCTAGAAAGGTTTCCCTTCAGGAACTTGAGCTGCATCAAAGCGCTTTGGGAACAAGTATTCCCACGCTGCCAGACTTACAAATCCCTGCCTAGTGTGGAAGAGCACAGCTAGGGTGAGAGAACAGAGGAACTCAGAGTGGCTCATATATCTAGGCCATAGAACCTGATGAATGTTAGAGGCATGGACCAACCAGCAGCATTGCAGATGTCCTGCATAGAAACAGTTGCCATAAAGGTCTTGTAGGCCACCACACTTCTGGTAGAGTGAGGGGAGACCAGAGGACTCATAGGAGAGTCAAATGGTATCCACTATCCACTGGCTGAGGGCCTTTTTAGTAGAAGGAAGACCTCTCTTTTCCACTGGGCATATCTGTGAACGAATCCGTCCAGTGCACTCACTGGACACATACAATTAAGCTTCTGCTGGTCAAGGTCCTGAAAGGGAGGAGGACAGAAGGCCTGGAGTATGACAGGCTGTGGTGAAGAGGAGGGAACTTTAGGAACACAACCCGCATGAAGGTAGAGAAATGCTTTGGCCAGACCGGGCACAAATCTAGATAAGAAGGGACCACTGAAAGGGCTTGCAAATCCTCAAGTCTCTAAAGAGGAGAAATCGCCAGAAGGAACTTAGTCTTAATAGTGAGATAGTGATCAGATATCTCCTCTATCGCCTCAAAAGGAGGTTTACAGAGAGCTTGTACCACCACAGCCAGGACCCACATTGGGACACGGGATTGTACTGGAGGCCTCAGCCTTACCACACACAGAGGAAATGTGCAACTAGGGGATGCCTACCCACCGACTGACCACAGAGAGGGGTGGAGTCAGTCAACCCTGCTGAGAATTGGGCATGCGCGGACTTCAGCACTGTACCAACTGGGCAATTAACTGGGTCAAACTGGCAGTCTTCGCATCAATAAGTGAAAAGTTTCCCCTTCAAGGCATACAGCTTCCTCGTAGATTGTGCTCTGGATTGGAGGATGTTCTAGACAACCAGAGAGACTGGAAGCTACAACTTATGCCCCCTCAGGGGCTTCACCCACAGCTTCCACAGCTCTGGTTGGGGGTGCACTGTGGCACCCCCTGTTTGAGAGAGGAGACCTCATAATGGGAATCTCCCAATAGAAGGGACAATAGGTCCGAGAACCATACTTAACCTGGCCAGAACTGGGCCACTAGTACCAGAACTCCCAGGAGCAGAGCAATCAGGGGAAAGGCATACAGACGAAGCCTCAGCCAGGTCTGTACCATAGCGTCCAGTCCAAGAGGAGCTGGATGAGTCCGAGAGAACCAGAGGGGATAGTGCAATGTCTCCGGAGTCGCAAACAGGTCTATCTGAGCCTGGCCAAAAACTCTCCATATCTGCTTCACAACCTTTGTTGAAGCCTCCATTCCCTGGGTATCTGCCTCTGCCTTAACAAGATGTCTGCTCTCATACTGAGATGCCCAGGAATGTGAACTGCTCTCAACAAGAGGAGTTTCCCCTGGGACCACACAAAGATCTGGTGCGCTAACCAGTAAAAGGGGCACAAACTCAGATCTCTCTGGTGGTTGATTTGTAAAAGACAACCGCTGTGTAATCGTTGCGCACCAACAGAAGGTGATCTCTTAGGTCTGGGAAAAATCATTTCAATGCTAGAAACACGTTTAGCATCTCTAGACAGTTGATGTGCCACATGAGATGGCAACCGCTCTACACTCATGACACTCATGACTACTCCCCAACCGGTGAGGGATGTGTCCATCGCTAGCTTTACACTGTGACAAGGAAGTCCCAGCACTAGGCCCTGAGACAAGAACCAAGGTTTCCTCCATGTCTAAGGCACGAAGATGTCGCCGTGTGACCTTGAGCATGTGGAATGTTCCCCCTAGGGGCGAACCCCCTGGTCTTAAGCTACCACTTTAAGGGTCTCATGTACAGCAGGCCAAAATGTATAATGTTGGACAAGGCTGCCGTGTATTTTAAAATCCTTGACAGTGATTGACTGGCCTTCTCTCAATATTGCGACTGCAGTGAAGATCCAAAACCAAGTTAAAAAAAGGATGGAGATATGGAAGTATGTGTATTTTAGATTGATTGTGTCAAACCAGTCCTCAGACCTGATCTGAGACATGACTTGCTTGAATTTAAGCATCCTTCGGATGCGGATGAAGTACCAGCTGTAGAACCCCGATTCTCTGTTGAGAGGTGGGACCACCTCGATGGCCTCCTTAAACCTTTGTGGAAGAAGACAGGAGTAGCTTCAAGCCCTCTCCCCAGGGGGAAGAAACCACAGAGCAGGTCTCCGATCCCAGAGAGTGAGCGCTGGATCTGGTGATCCAGATCCCTCCACCGGATCCATCTGCGATCCCCACGAGTGAAACCACCACTTCTCTTTAGTCGAAGCAGGACTGGCACTGTGAAGAATGCTGGTGAAGGCTCCCTCCTCGAAGAGGAAAACATATGCAGTGGCGGATGCTCGCAATGCGGACAGTCAGATAGATGACTCTGCATGCATCGCTCCCAAGCAGACAATGCACAGACTGTGTATATCCGCAGTAATATGCTAGCAGGGAGGAACACACAGCCTGAAATGCTGTCTGCTCTCGCAAAAGTGTTTAGTCTTTTCACTTGACTTTGGCATGCATTATGGTGAGGAACACTAAATATGACATACAAATGGACAGTCAGACTGACACACACAAAAAGTGTTTGCTGAATGACAGAAATCTGCCGCTGTATCCACCGCACATGCTTTTAACCTTCCTGTTCGCTACATCACCCTGCCCGTGACGTCTCGCCCATCCATTGGACTGATTACACATGTGATTCAGATCGTGGTCATGCTAAAGGTGTTCCTATAGCGTTTTGATGCAGCTCAAATTCCTGAAGGGGAACTGTTGTGTTGATCTGTTTTAGGTTGGAATCTGTGGTAGAACAGGAAGTGGCAAGTCATCTTTCTCATTAGCCTTTTTCCGGATGGTGGACACATTTGAAGGTGACTAATTTTTCAAGTTCAAACTAATGTAATTTAAATTACAAAGCATGTATAATCTATAAAATGGATTTAAAGACTCTATACTTTAACAGGGCGAATAATCATCGATGACATTGATATAGCAAAGCTGCCTCTTCAGACACTGAGGTCACGATTCTCTATTATTCTGCAAGATCCCTTCTTATTCAGCGGAACCATCCGGTACGTCTCATGAAACCAAAATACTGTGTCAATTATATTTTCATAATATCCTAGGCATTACTATATTCATTTACAGTTACAACAAATGTACTTATGAAGAACATAATCAGTTTTTTTTTTACTGGATACATGAGACATGATTTTACAAACTGTACATTATATACATTATGAGTGGAAGACAGACAAGCATAAATAAGCATGTATATATTATTTATCACTGCTGTTCTCTAAATGTACTATAGCAAAGGCAGAGTGAACTCATTTTTTTTTGGTCTTGTTGTCTTGTTTTAAAAGCCCCGTCATACATCACTAAGGGACTGAAGTACTGAAGGATTTCTAGGGCAAGCTGAATTTATAATGACGTTTTATAATGCCTAATTTTCTTCTGTTCAGTTTTAATCTAGATCCAGAAATGAAGGCTACAGACAGCATGTTGTGGGAGGCGTTAGAAATTGCACAACTCAAACCAGTAGTTAAAGCATTGCCTGGAGGACTAGGTAAGACAAGAACCATGCCAGATACTGAAACCACATTAAATAGATTGTTCACCAAAAACGTTTCGTCACTGCTCAACTTCATGTCATTTCAAACTTACTGTATATTACTTTTTTCTTGTTCTGTTGAACTTATAAGCAGATTTCTTTCCCTTTAACCCTGTTAAGCCTGGAATAACACAAAATAACAAAATGGAAGCGTTTATTAAACCTTCAGAGAAAAGCTTCCTTTGTTTTAAGTATCATATTTGATACATCAGGCTTTTTTGGCTCATATAATATGATATAGTCAGAATATGGATGAAAAAAAAAAACATCTCTCATTTTATTCAGATGCCAAAACTGAGAAAAAAAATATGCTGATATTTTTATGGCCAAAGAATACAACGAAGATTCTGATAACTTGTAAATCATTTTGAACTTTATGACATTATAGCAGAATACTTATTAAATCATGTAAATATTAGTTGTCACTCTATATTTCCCATTAATACATCATAAGATGATATTTAAATGTTTAGTTTTATGATCAAAGGTTTGCGGTTTCAAAACAAATAATGCAATGCAACACAACATTCTAGAAAATGAAATATGGATAATCAAGTAAAAAGTTTATCTTCAAATATTACTAACAATATAAAAAATAGTTTAACAAAGATTTCACAGCAAAAAGACACATTAACTACAACCTTGAGATGGATGATTTTACAATTAATGTAATATATTTTTCACTTGATAAAGTATAAATGATCATTCAGATGACATAAAGCCATAAACGTTTGATCATTTCGAGGAATTTAGAGAAATAAGGTTAATATGGTTTTATGAATAGATGCCTTTATGAATGATTGAACTGGTGTACCCCTCTGGACAGTGCCATTAGAAATAATATCTCATATTTCTAAACAAAAGCACATTAAATTGACTGCGTGGTCATCTGATAATCATATCACCTCCAGACATCAAACAAGCTGCAGCAATATTTCACTCTGATCGTATAAAAACTGTTTAGACTTTGAATCAAAAGCTATCTAAAATTATGATTTATGCTCTTTCACCTTGTGTTTCAGACGCCATAATAGCTGAAGGTGGGGAGAACTTCAGCCAGGGGCAGCGTCAGCTCTTCTGTCTGGCGCGCGCATTTGTGCGGAAGAGCAGTATTCTGATAATGGACGAGGCCACTGCTTCCATAGACATGGCCACGGTGTGTGTGTGTGTGTGTAGAAGTATAATAGAGAGTCTGAGAGGTAGAGGGAACAGCCCAAGGGCCAAGACCTCGATTCTCAAGCACTCTTCTCCTCTGCCTTCAGAATAAATGAAGCGTGGCTCTGCTAAATGCACTGTCTGAGTTCAGTAGAGGAATGGACACACAGTGAGGGTCAATTTGACTGATTCATACAGAAAGGAAAGCATTTATGTTAAAGGTGCTCGTGTTTAAATCAACTACAGACTAATATCAAGAATTCAGTATAGAAATGCCATGCCAGGATGAATGTAAGGCATCAATAAAGCATAAACAAATATACAAAGTAACATACTGTATACTTAAATTCATGTTAACTTTCCAGTGAAATCTTCACTTCAATTGTATTAAGAATAAAAATAATTATGCATACATTGGAGAAATGCAATTCAAAATATTATTTTAAATAATTAAAAATATATTTAATATGAATATATATATTAAATATATTTATATATAATATAAATTATATGAATATAAATATATAAATGCAAATGCCTGTAAATATTTTCAAAATATATACTGTATGTGTGTGCTTTTATATATACATAATAAATATACACAGTACAGAAACATTTATATTTATATATATGTGTATATATAAATGTAAACAAAAACTTTATTTTAGTTGTAATTAAATGCTTAAAACACGTAATACATTATATTATAGTGGTGTTTTAATATGCTATGTTAAGAAGTATGAAATTATTTAAATAATATAATTATCAATACTGTTGTTTTTAATATGTTAGGCCAAAGAAATATAAACCAATTAATATATAAAATAGTATATATATATATATATATATATATATATACACACACACACACATATATATATATATATACACATACACACACACACACACACACACATATACATATATATATATATATATATACCCTTTTAATATGTTAAGTTAAAGTTAGATTTAAAAAAATTATAATATAATGATTTTTATATAAAGTAAGATTATACATACACACACACACACACACATATGTTATTTTTAATAGGCTAGGTTAAAAAGTTATAATTTATTTACAAATTTAATATAATATAATGATCTTTTTAATGTTAGGTTAAAGTTTGGAGTTCTAAAAATATATATAATAAAATATCATGCTCATCTTAGTAGGTTATATAGTATATTTTATTTATAATTACTAATGCTCTTTTTAATAGGTTAGATTCAATAGTTATGATATTATTAAAAATGATCAAATATAAAGCTTGGGTTAGTTCAGTATGAAAGTCTTAAAAACGTATTCCATTGTTATATTATGTTGTGTTATATTTATTTAATAGGAGAGTATTCTGCAGAAAGTTGTGATGACTGCCTTCGCCGACAGAACTGTGGTCACCATCGCTGTAAGTTCCCTGTCAGGTTGCGTTCTGACATTAATATTTAAATTCTGCTCATCATTAAAGTCTGACAGCATGACGACGACTGAATGCTTTTAATGATTGAGAGGCATTTATCCTGCTCAAACAAAGTCTGGCCACTTGTGTGTTTTTCCACAGCACCGTGTGCACACCATCCTGAACGCAGACCTGGTGATTGTGATGAAGAGAGGAGTCATCCTGGAGTTTGACCAGCCCGAGGTTCTCCTCAGTCAAGACGACAGTGTGTTTGCCTCGTTCGTCAGAGCCGACAAATAAACCAGAGACCCTCGACTGAAAGTGCAATTGAACCGTCAATAATGAATAATTTATTACTGCGATTATCATCACATTTGTAAATAAAATATTAATCATTTATTAATAAAAAAATATATAAACAACTTTTATGCTTATTTTGATTTTCTCCCTTTTATTTTTTATATTGATATATGTGATATATGATATATGTATATAGATGTGTGTGTGTGTGTGTCTCTCTCTCTCTCTCTATATATATGTATATATAGATGTGTGTGTGTGTGTGTGTGGGGAGGGGGGTGTCTCTCTTTCTATATATATGTAGATGTGTGTGTGTGTGTGTGTGTGTGTGTGTGTGTGTGTCTCTCTCTCTCTCTATATATAGATGTATAGATGTGTGTGTGTGTGTGTACTGAAATACACCTTTTAATAGGTTATATTTACAATCCTCTTTTTCATCAAGTTAAAAAATAATTCTAATATATAATGTAATGTTACTTTTTTGTAAATAGATTAGGTTACGGTGGAAATTAACAAAACAAAACATAATATAATGTAATAAATATATGCTTTTTTTTCAAATGTCTGTTAAAAAGCTAGCTTTTAATTATTTTAAAAATCAATATAATATAAACAATGCTCTTTTTAATAGAGTAAGTAAAAAGTTAGAAATGAACAAAACAATGTTATGTAATATGCTATGATATGATATAATATAACACGCTTTTTAGATATGTCTATTTTCAAAAGCAAAAAAAAAAAACATATATATATATAGGTCCAAATATAACACATTGATATAATTCTCTTTTTAAAAGACTGGTTAAAAGTGAGAAATACAACTTCAAAATACAAACAATATAATTATATAATTCTCTTTTTAATAGGCTAGGTTAAAAAGCTAGAAATAATAATAATAAAAGATATATTATATCACTATGTTATATTAAATAACATGCTATAGTTTAGGATAAAAAGTTTAAAAATTAAGTAAAAAATAAATAGTTATATTCAGGCACGTGCACAGGTAGGGCTCAACCTGTGCAGAGCACATGCCCTTTTTGCCCTTACACTCCGAAGTGCCCTTTTTTTGGTGTTTTTTTTTTTTTTTTTTTAATCAATGCTATTGGTCACCCTTTACGTCTGTCTGTCTGTCTGTTTTACCAAATGAAAGTTCTTAAAACGAGCTTATGTAAATCTTATTCGATCCTCAAGCGGTCAGTAAGCTGATAACTCCGCCCCCTCTCATTGAATCAACTGAAGTTCCACTGCAGCCGCACAGTAGACACCAGCTGAGCTGAACAAAGTTTTGCAAAGGGTAAATAAATATCTTGTTGTTTGAATAAGTACTACTAAACACTGTCTATAAAGGCTCATATTTTATTTATTTGATGACTCACTGACTGAGACATGTGGGACGTCGCCTGAGAGAGAGGGCTAGCATTTGCCATCTAGTCATAGCCAATACATAGCCAACACAGTCTGTGCATACAGTTGCATTTCATCTTTTATAAAATACTAATTTGGCCAAATGCATTTTACCACAGGAAAAACTGAGCGCTCCGTCTATATAGCTAAAAAAAACTAGTTTGTAACCTATATGAAAATGTAATGTGATGCCCGCAGCGGCAGGCGCCGTCGCCGTTTTAATGACGGACAGAAAAAAAAATCACATTTGCACACATTCGCTGGTCAAAAACGATATATTGATAAGTAATACAACAACATATAGTTTGTTTTTACCCTCGGAAAATCATAACAGGTGCGCCCCCGCTGTTTCGTACTGGAACTTACACAGCGACGAGTGATCTTCGTCACCTAGATAACATATTTCTAAGAAATTTCTTCTTTGATTTATGATTGCTGATACACTTAATTTATTAACATTTAGGCTAATCATGTTATGGTATACTCTCTGTATACTCTCTGTATAAAATGTTGTAAAACATGGTTTTACTACAGTAATGTAGTAGTAACTAAAAAAAAAAATTACAGAAGTTCACTGAAATCTTTATATTTTATCATACAGAATGTAATTCATGATTCATTCCAAGGCTTCATTTATTTGATCCATAATACAGCAAAATCAGTAATATTGTGTAATAGTTTTACAATTTTAAATAACTGTTTTCTATTTGAATATTTTAAAATGTAATTTATTTTTGTGATCAAAGCTGAATTTTCAGCATCATTACATCAGTACTCTTCAGTGTCACGTGATCCTTCAGAAATGCTTTTCACTGCAACTGTACTTTTCACACTATTTTTATTCATTTTTTCATTGCTGGCTTATTTTAGGGAAAGTTTAGTGAATAACAGACCTTCAAGAGACCAACATCCCTGGTCCACCACAGTATCAAATTTTTGCCAGATACATGGCTCACAGAAGGTTGCTGTTGTATTAGGTTTAAAGAAGCCCTTAAAACCCTGTTTATCTATATTATCTAATTATCTAATATTATTATTATGGTTGTTATTAATCGTGAATAAATCTAAAGCTTTTGAGACTATTATTTTGTGTTATTGAATTTGTCATGAAGATGTGACCATTTCTTCCTTTTATGCAGGCTTACTAAATAATCTTGATATAAAAAGGGGGGGGGGGGGGTGCCCTTTTTCAGTTTCAGCACATGCCCCTCAAAAGGTCTGTGCACGGCCCTGGTTATATTAGTACTGCTCTTAAGCTCTTAACATGAGATACTTCAACAGTACAGCATTGCAGACTACAGCTTCTGTATCTGGAGTCCTCGCTGTGAAGAGTGTATCGTTCAGCCTAGCGTGCGTTTAATTGTTAATGCAGAGCGGTTTCTAACTGTGCTAAAGATCGCGTTTAGCACGCATGCCCTCTGCAGAACGAGTCACACTGTCCGTCCCAAAGTCACATCTGAGAGGATGTGCGAGAAAATATCCGGTTGCAGTTGACAGACAGCGGCAGCAGGAGCAGGAGCACCAAAAGCGGCGTCTTCCCTCGGGACCGCCTCACCTCCTGTGAGCGAGTGCGCAGAGTTTACGACTTAATAACGCAGCCGTGACATTGTAGCATGGACCAGCTATGTTGTCCAGAAAAGGACTCATTCCCGAGGATTACCTGCTGACCCGCTTGGCGGAGGATGTGTTGCAGCCAAAATTCAAGACTAAACAGCGGAAAGCGCGATTCGTCGCCAAGAACGGAACGTGCAACGTCGCGCACACGAACATTCGCGAACAAGGACGCTTTCTCCAGGACGTCTTCACTACTCTAGTGGACCTAAAATGGCTTCACACGCTCCTGATCTTCACCATGTCGTTCCTGTGCAGTTGGCTCTTGTTCGGGATGATCTGGTGGCTCATCGCGTTCGCGCACGGAGATCTGGACCAGAAAGGGGACGACTTTGTGCCGTGCGTAACGGACATCCACTCGTTCTCCTCCGCCTTTCTGTTCTCCATCGAAGTTCAGGTGACTATCGGCTTTGGCGGGCGCGTGATCACGGAGGAGTGCGTGTCGGCCATCGTGATACTGATCCTCCAAAACATCGTAGGTCTGGTGATCAATGCCATCATGCTGGGATGCATCTTCATGAAAACGGCGCAAGCGAACCGGCGCGCGGAGACGCTCATCTTCAGCAAGCACGCGGTTATCACCGTCAGAAACAACAAACTGTGCTTCATGTTTCGTCTTGGGGACTTGAGGAAGAGCATGATCATCAGTGCCACCGTGCACGTGCAGGTGGTGCGCAAGACCGTCACCAATGAAGGCGAGATCGTGCCTTTGGACCAGATAGACATCCAGATGGACAACCCTGTGGGCACCAACAGCATCTTCCTGGTGTCCCCCCTCATCATCAGTCACGTCATTGATAAAAACAGCCCTCTGTATGATTTATCAGCGGCGGATCTGCAGCAGGAGGACATCGAGGTGATCGTCGTTCTGGAGGGCGTGGTGGAGACCACCGGCATCACCACCCAAGCGCGGACCTCTTACCTGTCCGACGAGATCCTGTGGGGTCACAGGTTCGTGCCTACGGTGTCTGAGGAGGACGGGATGTACGCGGTGGACTATTCGAAGTTTGGAAACACCGTAAAAGTGGCGACGCCGAGCTGCAGCGCGCGCGCTCTGGATGAGGCGGGAGGGATGGAGAGCGTCAGACTGAAGGAGTCCAGCGGCGCGTCAGTGAGGAGGAGAACCAGACACCAAGACACCAAAGAACTGTGAATGTACTGCCTTTAACCTCCGGACACACACACACACACACACACACACACACACACACAATACTGTATATTGGAAGACCCACGTCTACTGAACAGGTTTGACTACTTTAGTAATTTCCATGTGTATAATCTTAATGTTTAAGCATATAATGATATTCAAGGGAATTGTGTTCTTCTCATTTTAAAGCAACAGTTTGGTCCATTTTCTATTCTAACACACCAATGCATCTGTGAATAAGGCAAGGTTCAAAAAGAAATGACTGATTGAGTCAGCGTGGAAGAGCTCTGGTGGGACTTTAAATGCAGACCTCGAGCCCCGAACTCACCACCAAACACCAACGACTTGTACATACACTATATTGCCAAAAGTATTGGCACCCCTTCAAAAGGCACTTCCAAAACTGTGGCAACCAAGGTGAAAACATTTAAAAACTGTATTTTCATCTCTGTTGCAACAGTTTTGGAAGTGTCTAGAATGACTGTACTCATATATACAAGTCGTTGGTGTTTGGTGATGAGGTTTGGGCTCAAGGTCTGCGATTAAAGTCACTCCAGAGGTTTCTACAGACCAGTCAAGTTCTTCTACACTGACTCAATCAGTCATTTCTTTTCGAACCTCACCTTATACCTCATACTCATGCAAATTACTAAAGTAGTCACAACTGTTCAGTAAAAGGTGATATATTGTGTGTGTGTGTGTGTGTGTGTGTTTGTGTGTATACAAAGTGGTGGACAAAATTATTAGAACACCTGACAGATCTGAAATTATTAACCTTCTGTGCCTCCTAAACATGATTTCATTTCATAATGTTCATGAAACATGCAGATGGTTGCTCTGAGCACAACAAATATCAGATGAAGCGAGTCATACTGTTTTTATCCACTTTTAACACTTGTAATATTTGGTGTGTCCACCTTTTGCAGCATTTACAGCAGCACATCTCTGCCTAGTGTCAATATATTTCCTGAGAACTTCCACAGTAATGTTATCTCATGCATTCTGCAACTCAAGCCAAAGGATTTCCTTTGAATGTACAATAATAGACGTCTAGTTTATTTTCAACCCATGGGAACTCGCCCCGAACTTGCTCGATGGGATCGAGGTCCAGACTTTGTGGGGACCGGTCCATCATTTTCAGTGTTCCAGCAGATTCCTTCCATCGCAGATAGTTCTGCCAATAGTTTGTTTTATGGTACTGCAACGGCCAAATCAACAAAAACAACTGAAACCTCTTAAATATTAAAGTGTTCTAATCATTTTGGCCACCATGGTATATAACTGTAACATATTACATTTAATTTATACACACACAGCTAATAGTTAATTTATAATTTACATTTTATTTAATAAAAAAAAAATATTTTTATATTTGATGTTTCTCAATATGCTGCTTATTAATGAATTGTAATAATTGTGTGATATATTGTGATATTTAACATTTCTATTTTTTTTATAGAAATTTAATCTGAGAGTAGGCTAATACTATCTAAATTAATACAAATTAAATAAAAATAAATAAATAAAATTTATAAATAAAATTAAAATATATATTTTTATTTTAATGTTAATTATAGCTATTTTTTCTATAAGTTGCTCTCTATATATTAATTCATAATAATTAATTATTATTCATAATAATACATTTTTGTTTAATATTTTAATTGCATTTGTAATCTAAATATTTAATTTGAGATGTCTTTACATCGCTATAAACAAAACTAGATATCTCCACGTAATTGGTAAGTCTCAGGAGGTTAATGCTGAAAAATACCACGTTTGTATTTACAGTAAAACATTAGACCAATATTAAATATTAATATTATATATTTTATTGAGGGTATTCAGTTCTAAGAAATACGTTGATGCTTTATATGCAGTTTTCTTCATATAAAGCTCTCTTGTTGAGAGATGCACGTCTGAATGAAGCTCTCAGGGTGTTGAAAGACAGCACGTGCTTTGAGGAAGCGCATGACGTTTCATACAACCGCTGTTTATGCCCGTCTTGTTATATTAATAAACCAGCCTGTTTAATTGTGTTGTGTTCCTGTTTAAAACTTGCTGCTATCAAAGGTTTTGTTGTTGCTGTACTCCTACAGTATATTACAGCTAAAGGTTTATCTTATCGTTCTTAATTAGGTGACTCTGATTTACCAGAACATAATTATTCTGATGTTGCTTGGCACAATCACGAGCCTTTTAAAATGAGTCGATTTTACGCCAGGTTTATGCGTTAACTGCGTCTTAATTGAGAAACGCTGCCATCTTGTGGGTTGTGAAGTTGACCTACATATTATTTAGCGTTAGCATGATTGTCTCTGTTGTATTCAGTTTAATTACACGGATATTCTTGACAGCTAGAGAGGGCGGTTTATATGATAATTCATTCTCTTACATGTCTAACACAAAAAGAAGCAACTTGGACATTTTTCCTTCATCACTTCACCTTGTTATTGCCTTACCAGTGTTTGTTCTCGTTTGTGTTTTTATGTCTTCAAAGCTGCTTCTTCGGCTGTACAGGCAGAAACAGTTTTTTTTCTTCTCGTTGTGTCCGCTGGTAAAGCAGTATATCTAGTTGGTTCAGGGTAGTACACTACGCTCATAGTCTGTCTATAAAGGCAGCAGCCAATGAGCGCGAGGATACTCTGTGACGCAGGAGAAATGCGTGGTTTACGGTTTACGTCACTTCAACATGGCGATGCACACGAAAGGGCGACACTTTTATAGAAAACTATTTAGTAATAAGTATTGAGTAATTACAGCCACCTCATTTGAGTGTGTATTATTCTAAGGAAGCTGTTTCTGCCACTGAATAAGAAAAAAAGAGTAATAGCATTTCTCAGAAAAAGTTAAAATTGCTAAATGAATTAAGTATAAAGAAAACAAAAACACTGAGAGATAAAAACTCAGAAATGTTTATTTCTCAAGTGGGAAAAAAGAAGAAAAAAGTGAGAATTGCAAGAAAATAAGTAAAATTTCTAGGTTTGCATCTGGTAACTCTGGCGACTTTTCCCCCTCAGAATTGTAAAAAAATAAAGTCTGTAGTGTGAGCTAGTGAGTCACACATTTCTTTTTTTAATTTTTTTTTTTTTTATTCTGCAGCCGAAACAAGCTTCCACACCATTCAAAAGACTCTCCACAAAAACACAACACAGGCCTATTTCTTAATGTGCAATGCATTTTAAATGATCCCTAAACTACTGAATGCACTTTTAAGTATGTAATTTCCAAGTCTGAACGAACAAACAAGTTTCAAAGGATGTCGATCCAATGATTGAGGACCATCTTTCCCTGTGACAGCAAGAAAATAAACAACACACCGAAGTAGCGTGGCATTTCTTGTTTTTATTTGATTATATTTCGCAGAGTTTAAAATATTAGGTGGCTTTTAACTTAGATTATTAAAACATAAAAAAGAAAGCAAGAAATGAAGAACTCTGCAAATAGATAAAGAGTACAAAATAAATAAAATAAGAAGGAGAGACGCTCTCTCGCTAAAGGCAATTACTGTGATTTTTTTAATTATACATATATATATATATATAGATATAGTTTCAATCTATTTCTCGTGAAACAAAAACTTAATGTGCATCTTCTACACACGTGGGCTGCCACAATATCCATGACCTCTGACAACTTAAAAAGAAAAAAAATGAAATCAAGAATAAAGGTCATGACGCAGGAGGATGTGCTCATCAATGCAACACAGCAAGTCAACTGCCGCGCAGCAATCATCAGTCCGCGTCTGCAGCGTCTCTCAGAGCGAGCAGACAAGCAGATATCGCTAATATCCTTGTCGGAAACCTACAAAGCAACTCCAGACTTTCTCTAAAGCATCATTCAAACCATCAAACCCTTTATACATCATCGTAAAAGGCTAATAAGTACATCGGAAATCATTTAAAAACACAACACACATATAACGATGGCTAGAATATGAAAAAAGAGAGATTTTGCACTCTGTGAAATAAGGCTGCAGCGATCATAAACAATCAGTCGGTACGTGACGTCACTCCCTCCACAAGGGGGAGCCAGAGGTCAACGATACGCTTCTAAACATTGTCGCGTATAAACAGACAATACCTTAGCTGTAAATCTAAGGCACTGGGGAGAGCCGAGCTGAAGCACCATTCCCTAAAAGAAAACCTCCGAGAGCGCATGCGCGAAAACGATAATAAAAATGCAAAGTAAAATATCAATTGTTCGAGTATAAACGAGAATGCAGACAGATTGTTTTCGTCCTGTAGGAAACTTTCATGTCAATCTGTGCTGGTTCGAGAACTGCAGACCGCCGGCCCTCAGCCCCATGTTTTGATCAGTTCTCAGGAGAAACGGTGACGGAGGGGCCCGTCCGAGGAGGGTTTCGTCGTCCTCCAGCTCGAGGCTCATCTCTCGGTCACGTGGTTGTGTGAATGGGGCGGCAGGGGGGTGCACAGCACCTCTGACAGGTCGTCCATGATGCAGGTCTCCTTGGGCTCCACCAGGTTGAACTCTCTGACGAAGACGATGAAATGTGCGTAGAGTGTGTTCAAGTGTCCCTGCAGCTCCAGAGCCACCGTCTCTTTAAAGTGAGCCCAGTAGATGTGAGCCAAGACGTGAAACAGATACCGGCAGACCTTCTTCACCAGAGACTCGAACGAGTTGGGGAAGTCCTTGCCTGAAAGCAAACCGAGATATCATTTAATAATAATAATAAACAAGTTTTTTTTATTTTTTTATTATTTGATTGTTGTATTTAGTAATGCTTTAAAGAGAGTTAATGTTAAAAGGTATGTTTATAATGAGCACAGCTATTTTTGCAGGCCTTTTTCAAACACTAACAAATCTGGAAATGTAGACTTAATTTGGTCATTTATCATTTGTGATATTTGTTTTAAATTTCATTGAATTTATTGCTTGTATAGTAATACATACTAAAAGTGTATGTTATTGAAATAACGTACAAGTAAAATGTGTCTGTCATGTTATTTACAGCTTATAATTAATTTAAATGCTAATTTACTATTTAAATATCAGTAACAGGCTAGTATTACAAAAATGCTGATTTTATTATTATTACTTGCAATGATTTATATAGATTTTTTATTGGAATAAAAAAAGTTTAAATATGTTCAATATTTTATTTACTATTTACTGCCATTGTTTATTTAGTATAATTAATATATTCTTTTTTCTTTTTTTTTCTTTTTTATTATAGTCTTGGTTTAGTCATTGAGTTGAGATCTTTATATGTCTATACAGTATTATTTTTTTAGTTTATTTAATTGTATTTGAATTTTACTGTACATTTCTGCCATACAGACATCAGCTTGAAAGTCAGTCACTTTACACTTACATTTTCTGTAAAGCTGCTTTGTAATGATTGGTATTGTGAAAAGCGCTATACAAATAAATTTGAACTGATTTTTTTTTTTTTTTTTTTTTTACTATTTAAACTTTACACAAGAAAGGAAAAGGTTGCCTTGGCAATTATAACAAAACAAGTTTAATTTTTATTGTATTTTATTGTATTATTTCAGTAAAAAATAAATAAAAAATATATATATATTTTTCTTCCTAGTTAAAATAAAACTAACATTCACAAAACTCATTCTGCTCATTGAACACTAGAGGGAGCGACTGTTATAATGAATTTGACTTCAAACTGCCAAATCTCAACTCTTGTATTTCTCTAGTATGACCTCTAGAGGGCAGTGATCACACACACCGTATTTTGTGGGAAAGATTTCTTCGTCTGTCACTAATTTCTGCACAAAGGTCATGACGAGGTCGACGTACTGAGGCGCAGTGCACTTCGTCTTCTTCCCCCGCTCGTCATACCAGTAGTATATCCTGTAAGAGAGAAGACGAACAGTGAAGATGACTAACTCGACCACTTCAGAACAAACAAGTGATCTTTACGGTTTTAAATGTACTAAACACACAGCATGTTAAGGAGGACTGCTCATGACGGCAGTGAGTTTGGGAGGGTAGCGTGGGTTTGAGGGGCTGTAGACATTACAGATCTCTAGGAATGCAGACTGAACGCATAACTGAGCGCTCAACGGACGAGCAGCTCAAACACCAGATGAACGTTTAACTGAAATAACCGTCACGGTAAACTATGACGCGCAGTCCGCACACGAACACAGACGCTGCACGTCTCTGAGTGGACAGGTGAGGAAAAGCCCACGTTAAGACACTCGTCCTAATGTTCTCAAATATCTGCACACGACACGCTTGAGGAACAGATTTTAGAAATGGATCTAACGTTACCTGCGTAAAACTCTTCAACAAAACATGAAATATTAAGATCAAAAGGCCTAACGTTACTGATCTTAACACTGTTATGAATTGTCAGTGTGTTTTATTAGAATATGTACAAAAGGAACACGTTTGTGTGATTTAATGTGATTCTACAATGATTCATAAACTTTTATTTATTTTTTAATATTGGTATTTCCTGACAATTTGTTTTCAAATTGCTTATATATAATGTATATTATATTCAATCTGGTTTATTTTTTGTTTGTTTCACAAACATGTAATTTATTTTACAAACTTCTGGTTTAACATACACTGCAGAAATGTCAAAATGAAAAACATTTTATAAACAAATAAAAAAAAATGGTATTTTTTAAATGTGAAAATTTTCAATTTTCACAGTATGCTCACAAGTGATTTTTACCGTAAGTTTTCCCCTTTATTTTTCATAACAAATATTTTACTAATTTACCAGCCCCCCCCCCCCCCAATCACACATCATAAGACTCACATTTCACATTGTTTTTATTTATTTATTAAAACTGTTATTTTACTCGTCAATATTTGGCCCATGGTGTCAATGACGATCTAATGATATCATAATCGGTCCAAAAAAAAATACAAATATATATATATATAGTGAAGTGAAGTGGGAGAGAGATGTGCACGGGGCTATCAGCACTGACATAAATACATGTTTAATAAAAATCAATCCATGGGAAAGTCAAGAAACAGCTACTACAAACACACATAAGCATACTAATAACACACCTCAACATATGAGCACATAAATAGCAATAAAATAGACATCAGGTCTGTTTGTGCGTCACCGTCCCTCCCTTTGCTTTTCAACAGTAATTGATTTCTCAATGGACAGCGGTGGTGACGGTAAATACAGCTGGTGTTTTGATGAGCGCGCCCATCCTTGCCCTGCGAGGAATGCCTGAGGTGAGCGTGTAATTGTTAGGGTTTTGCGTGTTTGTTATTAACGTCCTTTAACGTCTGCCATGAATAGTCATGTATCTGGTTCTACAGGGTCAGTCTTTAGAGATTCACACCCAGGCGTCACTCCGGACCAACAGGGCGAACGAGTCGAGCAGCGATTTTTAAAGTCAACACGGTTGGCTTTGGGAATGTAGAGATGGAGGCACATCTTCCGTTTGACTTAGAAGAGAGCTTCTACAATCACAGGCATTTCTGAAAATTCAACTTCTTCACATTGTTTCACTTTACATAGTCAAATCACAATCGAATTTTGAGTGGATTTTTGTATAACGCTTGAGGGTGGACTATTTTATTAATTGTTTTATTAATTACACACCCTGAAGGCATCCTAGGTGTATATGACTTTCTTCTTTCAGATAAATCCAGTCAGAGTTATTTTAAAAATGGTCTTTGATCTTTCCAGCTGTTTGACATCACTCAGCAGGTGTTGCACTGCATCAGTTCATGAGAAGTTTAATAAAAAGCTCATCCATTATAAAAGTGTATCACACGGCTCCGGGGGGTGAACAAAGACCTTCTGTAGCGAAACAATGCATTTTTGCAAGAAACATATCCATATTCAAAACTTAATAATCACTTTAATCAAGCTTGTGATCACTGTTTTAAAGAGAAGCAGCTCTGGGCTGATGATGTTTGAGGTCAGCGTTGCGAATTCGCCTCCTGTGCGTCTCGTGAAAACCAACGTTTCTTTACAGGAGCAAAGGAAGCAAAGTTTTCTTACTTTAGCAGGAAAACCAGTCTCCTCTTGACTTATATCGAAATCCTCCAACATTATTCTTTAAAAATCCTCGGTTTTTTTTACTTCTAATGAGTGACCGTTGTTTTTGTTTTTATCTCTCTGCTGCGTTTCCTCGTGCGTCACTTCTGAGCGGCTTAATTTTTGGATGAACTAACCCTTTAAACAATTTTATAGAAAGACAGTTTCCTTAAAAACTTTGTGATAATGACAGCACAAAATGACTTTATAAATAAAATTATAATCATTAAAACTGTGGTTGAAAATTATAAATTAAATAAGTGCATAAATGTTATTTTTACATGTATATTTCTATATCTAAATGTAAATATTTTGCATTTTATTTGTATTTATATATTAGTTATATTAATAAAAGTGTTTAATAATGTATTTATTTCTTTTACACATTTATTTGTATTTTTTTATATATGTATTTGTTTTTATGTGTATTTATAACAGTAATAATAATAACTCGCATACTAAATGCATTTTTAGAATAATAAGTTGTATTAATATTTATAATAATAATAATAGTAATTATTATTAATTACAATTATATGTATGCATTATAAATTATTGTTAAATTATAAAAATTATTAAATATTCTATTATTTTTAGGTAAAAATACAACATTTTCAGAATATACTATTTTGGAAATTTAAATGTACTCTTAAACAGTGCTCTTAAAATGAGTAAAACATTATTTGTGCTATCACTGAGCTGGTCAACACCAAAGCTGTAAGGTAGATGTTTCCTAAAGTAAATGTATAACTGATCTCTTTCATCCTATGTTTTGGTCCCCTGATCGTCCCAAACAGCCCGTGAGAACATGTTACTATTGGCCTTTAAGGTCATTTAATTACAAACTCCCCGATTCTGAGAATAGTTCCCTTGTATTCTCGCATTCAAAACACATCTGAAAGCTCAACATGCACTGGCTTCAGTAAAATGTGGGTCAGCTTTCATTCCAGTCATGCATTAACCCTAATCAGACCCACAAACCCAGATTCACACAAAGACGGTGTGCTGATCTGGAATCTGGTCTTCAAATGGAAAAAAAACACTGTAAATATGAGTAATATCTGATTCAGAAGCACTTCTCGTAAAAGGAGGGTTCTGGAACTCGCCCCAGGACATGAAGGAAGAAAGAGCTAGAAAGACAGATACAAGAAAGAGAAAGAGAAACTTACGTGTTGCAGGCCGTCATGGCTTGACATGTGTCCCCAGTGCAAAACTCTGAGATCGTGCTATACTGCAGATTTATGAGATTGAAGAAGGTTGTTGCTGCAAATGACAAAAGAAAAGTTTGACAAAAGGGACATTGGAAAAGTTGAGACAAACAAATGTGGTAATTAATATTGCTATTTAATTATAACAGGCTCATAACTATTAAGACATGGAAAATACAGCTGCAAATGGACTTTGGGTTTTCATTTGAAATGTGGCAGTCACTGCGTTCACTGCCCTGAATATTCTTCCATATAAGACTATAGCTCTGTTCGAAAACCAGATAGGTGCTCTATGAAGGCAGCATTTTAAGACCTCATAGTCACTCGTGGTGTAAAGTGTCTGATAAAACCAGCTGCTTGTCTGGTCTCAGCTGGTTTAAGCTGGACATCTGGTCTCCCAGCCTGATCAGCTGAAGAAGTGGTGAAACCCCTCAAAAACCAGTCTGCTTCATTATTAGACCAATTAAAATCAATCAACCATCCTTAGTTAGTCCAGTTATTATCCATCAGGGCTGTTCAAAACATAGCAAATAAATTATAATGGCTTATTAAATACCATTTATTCTGAAGCAGGAGATCCCAGAATGCACTATGACAAGCTTAAAAAATACAAGATGGTGGACGAGGCGTTTGTTCAAATCATTAACCCAAAAGATTAGCATTAGCAATTTCAATTAGCAAGCTGGATGAACACTAGTTAGAAATCACTACATAACCAAATTTATTTTACAGGAAATAAAATTTTCTTCATGATCAAGCTTTGTTTACAATTTTATTTAATTATCCTGTCATTAGCTTAGCAACATGCTAACATAAAACTTGAAAGTATTTGTGAAGTGATTCTGTAAGGGTTTGTTCAAATCACTAACCCTAAAGATGAGCAGCACTTTCCTTGTTAACAGAAAACAACATCTGTTTATAATAAAACAGTTTGCACATTTCACGTTTACGATTTAAAAAGGTAAAGCTCTGCTTTGTGCTCATAACTGTTTTGCACTCACGCACAAAAATTTGTCAGTTTTCTAAACTCCGTAATGACAGAAGGGTATTTTTTTTCTAAGCCTTAAAATACAAGGCAAACACTCATAGGGGCTATAATGTTTGTTTGGGAACTCACTGTTGCTGGCGAGCCATTCGTTGAGGTCGATCTCTTTGGTGGGAAGCGACACCAAATCTTTCAGGTCGAAGTCCACGACTCGCACTTTTGTGTACTCTGGCTCCATGTAGTGCTTCTTCTCTTCAGCTGGTGCTTTCTTTCCATTGGACTTTGTTTTGGATTTCCTGCAAGAGAAGAAGGATGCGTTAAGAAGAGATGAAGTGAAGTGTGTTTTTTCATTGCCATTAGCGCCATCAAATGCACAAATTGTTTTTAAATGTTTCCCAAACACAGTTTAAATGTAATGACTAAAAATGTAATTTACTGTAACTATCAAGTAAAATATATACATGTACAAACAAACAAATAAATGAGTTTTAATTATATTTCAATGTAAAAAAAAATCTTAGTCATAACAAACTCATAATTTTTAATTCAGTGTTGGGGGAGTTGCACCACATGACACTTTGAACTGAACCAACCTATAAAATAATAATAGTAATTTAGTAAAAAATTGTAATAGCTGTTCCTGGTCTAGTTTCATCCAAACGGATACGGCGTTTTGAGAGAGTGAAACCAATATCTTTTTTTTTTTAAACTGGGTCCCAGAGTGGATAAATTTGAAAACGGCACCCTTGTGTTTTCGTGTGGACAGTGAATCTGTATATTTTCTGAAAACTATTGACGTCACCAGCCTACGTTGCGCACCTAGTCAGACACCTCTACGTCACATAACAAAAACATGAAAAAACTTTGAACAATTGTCTTTTTATTAACTAACATTAACACAGATTAATAAATGTATTGTTTAATGTTCGTTTGTATACCGCGCGCAAGGTTTACGCAAGTCGTCTTCTCCGTTTTTGATGTATCTCTGTGGCAGAATCAGATACACATACTGATCTGGCATGTATATTAGTCCGTTTTGTGGTTTCGCGTGAGCGTAGATATTTCTAGAGATGGCAACAACAACAAAAAAAAAGATTGGATAGGGAAAGCTCTGGCTTTGTGTGGACGTAGTCTAAATCGACATCTCTGCTTTGCTTCTTTGGAGTAACCCACATTTCTCGTCTGTTTCAAACTCAGGTGTCAAAACAGACTTGTACTTCCAGTGCTAGTTTTAACATGTAAATGTCAGAATCGCATTGCTGTGGCAGATCCCGCAACTGCCTGGGACAAAGGTTACAGGAGCATTAAACAGCTAATAACAAGAGTACAGGCAAAGACAGGTTATAAAGAATTTACATCATTTCCTTGCACTTACTTCAACTCCTCTAGGGTTTATTATGTTTATGTGAACAAATAAGGCTCTTTTATGAAGAACTTCTGTTTACTGCTCATTCATTTGAACTTTTTTATTTCTCTTAGCTTTAAAACAGTACTGTTTTTCATCACACAAACAACTCCCTAAATTTATAGCCCCTCCACCAACATGATTTCCTGTTAAAGCGTCTCTGCACTTTAAACCGCTCATTCCCAACCTCAAGTTTCTGACCACCTTCACCAGTTCCTCTTTGCACACAAACCAGGAAGGAGGCTTATCTCAGACACCAAAGTCCATAAACATGATCAAATTGAAGCCAAGACAAAGGAGCGGATTGTGGGATTGTTGGAATTCTGGATTGCTTCCGAGCGGGAAAGATCTTATCATCCATATGGAGGTCTTAAATTGACTCGTGTCAAAGGTCTAAAAGGGTTAATCATGGAGCATGGTCCAATCAAACATTGGAGCGTGGGAAGTCTGGTAAACTTCAACTTTATTTGGACGTCATTCTGTTTAAATACTTGGAATTAGTGTTCCGTGTAAAACAGGAAAGAGACGGAGATAAATCACCAAGGGAATTCACACTATGAGGCAAGTTAATGCTTTGCTTATGTGGTCAAAGATGATGAAAAATGTTAAATATGAAGGAAACAAAGACAGAACAAAAATATATATATTTTAAAATCTCTTTCAACAAGGACACTGTCCCTAAACAATAAGCCTCCTCATAATTAAAATGGGAACAATAGGAGGTATGAAACCGTGCTCGTCTTGCACCTGCGCTTTGGACATATAAGATACCAGAATGATTAGAATAGCACATGATAAATGATACAATGACATACAACGAACATACACCAAAGATGGACCCAAACTATATCTATAAACCAGAATAACAAAGGCCTGGGTGCAATTTTTTCGACTTGCCCCAATAAGCAAGCAACCAGAGCCATTTCACCATTTTTCTTTTATGTGTATGTCCCACTGGTTAGGTTAAGAAGCTGACCCTCATGCATGTTTTCTTCTTTGAAAAAACAAAACAAAAAAAAATTCATTACAAATCACATTGCATGCTTGCTTTTCTAAAAATTGCAATTTTTTTTACAAATTGCATTGTATACGTTCGTAAGAAAATAGCATCTTGTAAAATAGTTACGTTTCCTCTAAATCTTTTTTGCCTTATATTATGATATAACGGCATTGTTGACAGGAAGTGAAGTGGGAGAGTGAGAGGGGTATGGGATAGGGAAAGGTCCTTTCAACATTCAGATACTTGGATAGCGCTTGCTGTAGAAGTAGCAGCTCAATTCAGAAACCCTCCTCCTTCCCCAGCTCCACCTGTATACATCTGCTATGGGGTGATTCATGTATGCTATATATGGGAGGTTAATTAATGTATGTTTTTATATGTCCAGCAGCAGTATCTCTTACATGCTCACAGCAGCATGTCTGTAGATGAATTGGCAGTCTTGGTACTGCCAATTCATCTGCCAATACAGCTCTGCCACAGTAGCAGTTTTACAGATCTGTTCTGCCAAGACCAAACACATCAACATTACCAAGTACATTATCACGCTTAACTTTCTGAGAGTTGACATGATAGAAATCCATGAACAAAGAACTTGCACAACTGATGCAGTATCAGTATAAAGGATCGACATTGAAGGATCAACCAGTATCAAGTGAAAAAGATGCCAGCAAGCAGGCAGGCAGCTGTCAGGTCCAGCTGGTAGGAATCTGAACTTGAGGCTTGAGCCAGCTGGAAGATCTGAACATCTCCCAGACCCTTTGATGGATCCACGCAGCTGAGCTCAAACACTCTGCTTCCCGCAAAACCCATCCCTCGGCTGACTAATAAAGGATACATTTTAATGTCCACAATAGTTAGGCGATACAATTTCTTAAAAGCTACATACACTCTCTAAAGGGTGGGGAGTGACATCTAAATAAATGTAGGCGTGTCTTCCCTAAATTCCATTCTACAAAATAAAGGATTCGCTTCTGAACAAACAATGTTGATACAGTCAACATTTCAGAAATATCTCACAGCTTTTTTGTTGTATTTTACGCTTATTTGTGAATAAATCAAACCACATACCTCAAAAAGTGGAGTGACACCAGATTAAGCTCAAATGTGAACACTACAAAGGTAGAGACAAGATCGGTAATCTGTAAAGCTATGTTGAAAAAAGTGATTTTAATGTTTGATACACAAACACAGATGGGTTTCTAGAGCTGAGTGGTTGATACAGGTCTATGGTCAAAACCTTGGCTTGGTTTGAGAGTCTGGAAACTGCAATGCCTTTTATGGGAAAGATATATGCGGGGGAAACTGCTATGAGTGGGCATGATATGTGTGTGTGTGTGTGTGTGTGTGTGTGTCGAGGGCCGCTGGCAGCTAGAAAGTTTTCTTTCACCTAAAATAAACTAGCTAATGGCTTGAGAATTTGCCCTCCACCACATGATTTACAAAAACGGTGCTTCCTGGAAGATTACGAAACCCTGTGAAGGCTCAAATAAAACAATGTGCGTTCAGTTTTTTGGATGCACAAACTGTTTCTTCATGTAAAAATCAACTATATCGGGGTATTGATATAACATTGAGTTCTGGATCCTCAAATGCACTCCCATGTTTTGCTTTCCATTGTTTTCTTGTTTTATCAGAATCAAACAGGAGAATCCTGGACTTGATTTCTTCTTGTGACTAAATTTAAAACATTAATGCCATGTGTGTTTATCTTAAAGCATGTGAAACGTTCAATGGTTTTCTTCAAAGGTTTGGTGTGGATAAAGATCATGAGCTCTTAGGGAACTTAAGTAATTAAACTATTTAATACACTGCCAGGTAAACACCTTGTCGAAAGTGATTATTAAACGTAGTATGCTGTTTATAATCTCAAAGATGAACTATGCATGAGGCCTGACATTATGCAACACACTGTGCACATTGTCATCCAGCATCTGCAAGCAGCTAAAACGTCTAAACATCTCTAAATCACTTTGACTCAAACAGAACAGGGCTGGAAACTTCAAAGCTGCCATATGGATACCAAAACTACAATCTGGAAATCAGTAAACAGCAGTAAAACAATCCAGCACCTAGGGCACACTATTGCTCTTTAGGCAGACATGTTTCTATTGTTCAAGCGGCATCAGTAAAGTTGGTTTATGGGTAGTGAATAGTGATTAACTGAAATATTGATAACAGTGATTAAATGGCCAAAAGTTTGAGTTTATCGACATTGGTTTTTAACTAATAATTAATAAGTGACTCAAAAAAGTGTTCATTACATTTCAGCAATTTTGTGTTCAGCTGTTATTATGTAAACATTGCTATTATTTTGGTCATCAGCCGTCCTCGCGAAAATATTAGCACTACAATTTATTTGTTGTACAGCCAGGATGACGATCAAATAAAAATGGGAACTTTTATAATGGAGCATTTATAACAGTTTCAGACAAACATGGTGACCTTCAGCATTGATGCTAAAGTACTAGCTGGTCTTTGGCTGAGTACGTCTTGCCGAGTTTGGACTTCCTAGTTCTCATGGGTATCAGGAGTGTGTGAAGAGCCATTGAGATGACAGTATTGTGTTAAACACAGCACCAGCGCCATGGGGACGTTACAGCGAGAGGTCATCAGATCACAACAAAGAGGTGGCTGAAGAGAGAGGTCTTGGTAAACCATCCCTCATAAACACTGAAACTTGCCAAATTAATTTTAGAATTTTAGCCCTTTTCACAGTGCTTTAATGCAGTTATAGGCCAAAATATTAAGTGCAACATTTGACACCTTAAGACTAAAAAGAAAAGGCTTAAAACTATGGCACAATACTTGATCACATTTACACTATCACTGCTTCTTCTTTGGAGTCTTTTGAATTAATTAAGAGCCCTCTTGAATTAATTTGATTCTATTTATTTTAAATGCATTGTTATCTCTATTGTATTCCAAAGTAAAAAAAAAAAAAAAAAAAAGGATTTATCTAAATTTGAGTGCAAGTGCTCCAAGTTTTCAAACAATTTAAATGAGCCACGGTGAGTCATCACAAGCGTTTAACGTTTGCTTATGAATATGCATGAGACACGTAATACTCAACCAATCTGCTAACTGAATGTATTGTAATTCATATGAACAGCTCACGCTAATAATTGATTCCAATAATAAATGTTCAGCTTAATGTTTGTTTATTCGAATAATTAACACCATTATATGAACAATTTTAGACGTCATCTACGAAAAATGTTAATTGTAAGTCACAAATATACATATTTGGTTATTATTTTTTTCTAAAATTGTTCATATAATGGTATTAATAATATAGATCAGTCGCTACTACATATATATTTTTTTTTATAATTATAGTTTTAATAAAATATTCTTATATCACCCTCTATATGTATAAAGTATAATTAGTCCTGAAATTATATATAAAAAAAATATTCTCCTGAATGCACTGGATATCTGCCCTCAAAATGTGCATATCAATAGCCTATTTATTAACGTATTTTTTTTTCCTTTGTTTATTATATAGACGCTATTTAGGTTTATGCAGCTGTTATACACATGCAAATCTTCTTTAGCCACGTTACCTTAAAACTTTACCAACAGCCTGAAGAACCATCTTGCAACTTAATCCACTTCTGGGAGTTTTCTGTGAGTGCATATCCGAAGAACAACAACGAAGATGGACTGAGAGTCCACGGTGATGAACTGACCGGTCTTTCCCTTTCCCTTCCCAAGATGTTTTCAAACACTAGCTAGTAAGAGAATATAAAGTTCTTGCTCCAAAGTTCTCGTTCTAGCAAACGGCCAGCCAATCAGAACAGTCGATGGGCGGGACATAATGTGTTAAGACCAGGAGACAGCCAATCATACGCGCGCGTGGGCGGGGCATGTTGTGGTTGACATGCAGTTTGAACAAGTTCGTCTCTCACTCTCTGTCTGCCGACTCTCGGCCAGATTGTGTTTAATATTCCGGCCAATGTGGTGAGACCAGCTTCCGAATGAAGTTACTCTACTTACAGTTATGTTTAAGAGGAAACATTTACCGTAATTACAATACATTTCTGAGGTAACATGACAATGCACAACCTGTTTTCTTCTTCGTTTTGGTGGTTTAGAAAAACCTTGATAAAAGTGGCAATATCTTAATACATCATTAAAAACAGAACTCTGGAGTCAACTCAAAAGTGAACTTGAATTATCCACAGAAATCTTTATTTATGATAAATTCAAATTTAAAGCCAAACATACAAACGGCTCAGTTGAACTGTGTCTGAAGCCAAACTACAAGTAAATTCCTGAGTAAAAAAAAAAAAAAAAAGATCAAACACAGAAAGATCTAGGTGACTATGGAGTGGAATTTTTTTTTTTTTTTACCTCATTAAAAGATATTTATATAACTTGGTATTTGCAAAAGTGTTATGTAACTGGCATCATGTTTGTCTTTCAATGAAAATATTTGACAAAAAAGACAATAAGTAATAATACGACATTTACAAAGTTTCTCAAGGTAAAAATAGCACATTATTTCATCAATCTTTACATATTTTGGAAGTGACTCTTTTGGAAAAATACATGCGGGGCTGGACTTGCGTAGTGAAATGGTTTCTGTCAGCTGAGGCCCAAAAAAACCCCTGTCTGATCCCACACACTTCATGAGATGTTTACTCACCACCTGATTCACGACAACTGAGACAACATACCAGCTGCATCTGCCGTGAATGATAACACAATTAAGTCACTGATTTACAATGCGCTTCCTGTTCAGGCTTTACTTTCAGTCTTAAGCATTAAGTCATGTGTCCAACTACCAATTCCAGAACAAAACACGTACTGTAGCACCAGACATCATGTTTAAGACAGTGACATCAGGCCAGTGGGAGTAACAGCTATTACCAAAGTCATTTATCTCATTCAATAAGACAAGGCCAGGTCTATAAAATAATACAACAAGCTGAAATAGTAAGTTCAGTAAGATAAATACACATTTAGTTTGCATTTACAGTTGTTTACACTTGCTTGATCGTATGATTGGTCACATGTCTCGCTCGACTCGTTCGGTAAGAAAGTCAACGAACATTCCTCTTAAAGCAAACAGAAAAAAAAAAAAAGATCCTCTAGACACAGTACATTATGCCCGGAGCTAATGCATCCAACAGAAGAGTAATCCGGCCATGCTGAACTGCCGAGGGCGACATGAGATGAACAAGATAAGAACCTACTCACAACCCTGTCGCAATGGGAGAAAAGACGTTAAACTCTGCGAGAAACTTCCACTGTGATTACTAATATCATGTCAAGCAGCTGATGTTAGAGAAGCTGATCCTTCATTAATCTGTGTTGATGATCGGGTGCATTACAAAAGAATCATTCCAAGCATTCACGAGAAGCATCATGAGATACACCTACACATCAAATCACTCTCACCAGCAATGCTTTCCAAACATGGACTATTTTTGTTCTGGTAAGAAGAACTACAAAAAAAAAACAAAAAAAAAAACTGAATCTTAAAATAATTTTAAAATAGTTTTTTATTATTATGATTATCTTTTGGTGTGAACTGAACATTGAGCAAAGTGCAAGTAATTTATTGCAACACCATGAGTTGTCTATCTACTCATCCCTCCTGCTGTCCTGAGGAGATTTTGGATGATGGCCATTATTAACATGGTCCTGCATCCTATCGCGCATTCCTGGCACGGAGCGACTGCATGCTCCAACATGTTCTGCTCTCGGCTAAGAAAACACATGGCAGGAGCAGTGAAAGAGAAAGAGATGAATGCTGTAAAAAAAAAAAAAAAAAATCCATCCGTGTTATAAATCTCGCTTGAGAGATTCTGTTTTTTGGAGGGTTTTATGGGTGATATCTAAGCAAATTCCGGGAATGTGTGAAATCAGATTTTGAAACCGATTGTGCAAGTGTGACTTCATTATAACTGTTTACAACCGAAAATTATCTATAGCTAAAGCTTTCCAGGTACTATAAAAACAGAAAATAGTCCTGCAAATGTAAAAAAAAAAGTAAAAAGGCCAAAGAGAGTCAGAACAAGAAAGCGAACAAAAGAGAAAATGAAGTGAAGATGAAGCAAGAAGTTGGAAGCGTGTTGTTGCATGTTCAAAAGGCTTCACCACACACGCGGCATTCCAGCGGTTGGAGGTTCAGTTTGGAAAGCTTGATACGGGGCAAACAAATCTACAAACAAACCCTGAAGTCTCAACAGATTCATCAAAATCTCAAAATAGCTCGTAGTTGCAGTTCTAACTTGCTTCAAAAGCAACCGTGCAGTAATTGTCCAATAAAACCCCTTGAATCAATACAGAGTAATATGGAAGACCGTTTATGCAAATGAAAAAAAAAAAAACAAAGCAATTTGCGACTTTTTATCTGACAGTCCGGACACTTTTGTCAGAATTGAAAGGTGTAAGCTTGCAAATGCGTGGGAAAAAAAGTATGAATTGAGAGATTAAACATACAATTGCATGTAAAAAAAAAAAAAAAAAAAACTGAATTATGTGATATAAACGCACAATACTGAGAAATAAAGTCAGAATTGTGAAATATAAACTAACCTTTGTAAGAAAGTTTTTTTTTTTTCAGAATTGGACGTTGTAACTTGCAGTTGCGAGGAAACATGTCAGAATTGTGAGTTCACATCCTGACATGCAATTCTGAGAAAAAGTCATAAACGCGAGTTGTGAACTCACAATTGCTAGAAGAAAAAGTCATAATTGCTAGTTTTTGTCACAATTCTGACTTCATTTCTTGTAATAACAAGATTATATCACACACATCTGACTTTATAACTCACAGTTGTAAGTTTATATCTCGCAATTCTAATAAAAAAACAAAATTGTGAGATAAAAAGTGAAAGTTACCTTGTTTTATTTTTTATTCTGTCGCGCAAACAAGCTTCTACAGATGAGTGATACTTTAAAAACAATTAACCAATGAACAAAACTCATCGTATCATTTCAGTTAAACATCATTTACATTTATCATTGTTTGTTTATTAGCACCAAATCAGCCTTTGGTTAATGTGCTATTGCTCACTAGATCCATCATCTAATGCTTATTTGATTTAATATTTAGTTAATTACTTAACTAGCAAGTAGCACTGTTAAAATTTTAGCAAATCTCATTTAGCATATCTCAATCAAATTTCATATGTGTTTTAATGTTGTGGTGCCAAAATTATCTTCAGCATGTCACATTAAAAACAACTGGTTTGAGTTCTGAAGTTTTATTTTTTTGTGTTTTGTTATTTTTTGTTTGTTTGTTTTTTTTTGACAAAATAATATAGAATTTTAACATTGGCCATTTATCAGTTATTGGTAGTAAAACAATTATCTCATATCAGCAATAATTTTAAAAACGGTCCATCACTAAAAACAGTCATTTAAAACAGGCTTAATCATGTGCTTTGTCACCTTCACTTACAGAGATTTAAATAAACACAGCCATTATGATTTCAAGTGGATTAGGATTATCGTCTTAAAGATGGGATACATAGCAGATGTTAATCTATAGCAGCATCAATTGAGACTAAGAGATAAAGCAGTAGAAAGAACTGGCTTCATTCAGCTTGTGAAAGAGCCACTGAATGCTGGTAATTATGGAAACAGAGATAGGAAAAGCTAATCAAGGTCTTTGTTCGAAAGACAAAAACGATGAAAGATGATGAGACAAGCTTCATCAGTGTAGGCAACCATTATGTAAAATAATGAGGTATACATGAATAGTCAAACGTGCAGAGACACACACGGATAATTCATCCGAAATGGATGGCATTAATTCCAGTAAGGATTTTAAAAGATCAAGAGCAGAAATAGCTGTGGGCTAGAAAACAAAAAGACAGCAGGAGAGAGAGAAAACGAAAATACAAAAAGACCATGTGATTGCACTGGTTAGACCACAAGCTCCATTTTTTTTTAAAAGCACAAGAAGAAAGAGAAACAGTGATTGTGGGACTTGTTTTCACCACGAGTTCACTGCCTCCTACCGTAGAAATACAGAAGTACATCAACCAAAGTTTATGGTTAGCATGGTCCATTTAGCTCCTGCTGGTAAACACAGTAACTACACCATCTGACTACAAAAAGATGTTTTCTCCACTGGCGACCATCCAAAACTCGCTGTATATAGACCAGCATGAAAGGCTCCTTTACTTTCCTATAGCACTTTGCCACATGTATCAAACAAACCTCTTTATTAATTGTCAAAACTGGGCATTTTTTGCATCATTCTTGCAGGATTTCCCAATCTTTTGTAAACGGAATAACAGAAGGGCCAAGTCAGAGGGTCTTATGTTAGGGTCTAAGACAAAAAGACCTTTGTGTAAGAGAGGGGGTAAGTAAGCTGTGGGATGCCATGTTTGTACAGGAAACGCCCTTGAGAAAAGGAGCCATATGATTGTTTGTGATGCACGACATAAGACCTTAAGGGTCTCTCAGACAGCGATCGTAATGTGTATTGACCTTAAGGGGTCTAATGCCAAACAGTAAGGACTTTCTGATAACAGTGGTGTTCAAGCAATTGGACCACAGATCTGCAAGACGAACTCAGGACAAGTGCTCCAGCTGTTTTTCATGCTATTTTAGCCTTTCATGAATCACTTTGTGTTTAGTTTCATTCTAGTCCCAGTAGATACAGTGTTTATAGTCTTAATCTTTTTTAATCTTAATTTAATAAGTCCCTTATTGCTGTAGTACATGCTCAGCCAAGGAAAACCTCCGAACAACAGATTGAGAGTCTACTAAAACACACACACACACACACACACACACACACACACACACACACACACACACACACACACACACGTTTTTATTGGCTGTAGAAATGTAAACAACAGCCCAGCTCAGGTGCGAGGCTCATGGAAACTGTTATCCTGTAAGCAGCTTAGATGCCACTGGGAAGGAGGCTGTTTCGTAGATACCCATCCAGTCCTCTGGTATCATCCCTGAGGACGCTGAATCAACAACAACAGAATGATGTGGTTCAGAGCTTCACGTCACATTAAAGTAGCTTTCCTGAACCTGATGCTGGTCTGGATAACCATTTTCGAGCACTTCTTGAGACTCTGGCCAGGCATGCTTTTCAGCAGAAGTGCAGGTGACACAACTACAAATTGGTGAGAGATAAAAAGATTAAATTATTATGCCAAAGAGAGAACCACTGCTAACTTTTAGTCAACCTGAGGCTGGAATACACTACATGACTTTTGTCTCGAATAAAAAAAATAAAATAAAAAACACTAATACTTTCCTTAATTTAAAAAAAGAACTCTTACAAGCCATGGAAAACAACAACAACAAAAACACAGTAGAACAAATAAATAAGAAATGCTACATAGATTGTATAAAGTAATTAAATTATTAAAAATTTCAAAAGTCATTTAGTCAAGAACAGTTTTTTTCTCTATTGTTGTTTGATTAACATGAATGACAGACTGCAGGAATATTAGACTGCTGTCACTTTAAGAGCTTCCTGGCTTTCTTTCTCAGTTGTTTGCTTACACTTAAGACCCAAATTACTGTGCTTACAAAGATATTTGCAAATATCATCATCTTGACACATGCAAGTGTGTGTATTAAACCATTCAAGGCCTAAAAAGTGGCAAAAAAACCCAATCAATGGTTCACATGTGCGCACCTCTGAGACGGCAAAATGACTTGTTGACTTGTGCTCAATCGATCTTGCTTTTTTGCCACTTTGTTTCTCAAACAAAACTCTAGAATTTCTTTCAGATATTTGAAGCCATGACTCTTAGAAACTTGTGATTAGTTCTCCGTTTCATGACAAAGTGATAAAAACTACCTTGGCTCATGAAACTATACAAACCAATTAAACTGGAACTGGTGGTTTCATCCAGTTCTTAGCATTTGTGTTTAATGCGCATGAAACGATCTGTAAATGGTCCACAGGCACGCCTTTTGAGATTATAAAATATTCTGATAGAAGTAGGATAGTCCATTTCCGTAAACACAAGGTCTAACAACAGAAGGCTAAACCACTTCCAGTAAAACCTCTTACATTAAAAAGAAATTAAACTACTTCGAAAAAGAAATAATTCAAAAGAGGAATAAAATAGGCTAACTTGACCAACCAACCCTGAATGAAAGGACCATCAATCTCTTCAATGCTAATTTCTCTTCAAAGAGTTTCAGTACTCCAGTTTATACCTCCAAATATGTTGCTCCCGCACTATGTGGAAATTTGGGTTAAATGTCAAGAACCAACCTTTAAAACTAACTGTGATGCGCAAATGCTACTGAATGTGTCTGTTGGAATGCAACTGTACCTGAATGAGGCATTTCCAAGCGGATGACGTCACAGCTGCGACCTCTGGTTGTTACGTAATAGGAGCCTGCTGTGATGAGCAATACTGCGTTACTCCTTGTAACTCTCCTCCAACAAGAAGTTCCTTTCTGCTAAACATAGAACGGCTTAACGCTGCAAAAAACCCATGACTCCCGTTATGAGATGTGAACATTATCAAGCTAAGGGAGTGGCAAGGACTTCTGTGGTGATGGTCTAGTGGTAACCTCCCTCCATTTCAACACAATTAATCAAAGATAATTACAAAAGGGCACATCTGTCAAGAATGAACAACATCTCTAGGGTAATTAAACTGGTACTGGGAGGGGTGGACATGTGGTTTGCAGAGTACTGCCAAAACAGATTATGCCCTGTACAGATTAAGCATTCATTTCTCTTTTGCTGATGTGATTAAATGACAAATGGCTGAATGTGTGCAGAGTCTCCAGCTGAGGTAGGAATGAATGAAGTGACCTTGGGCGATGACGCTGAGCAAGCATTATCAGGTGCTCGTGCTGCAGCCCGGGATGCTGAGGCAGAGCGAGAGAGGGAACACTGCAAGCCGAATCTATCGCAGTGGGAGGAGGAAATTACATCATTTTCACACGAGAGACAGAAAAGTGCAAGACACGGGAGAATTGGAGGTCTGAGGGGGCTAATATGACAACATTACTCAACAGTGACAACAAACTAAGAAATAGATAGCTGGTGGATGTCCAAATGTACTGAATATTAATTGGAAAAAACAAAAACCTTAAGGCAATTCAAATGTAAATACGACATACAGTAGAGTTCAAGTGCAATCTTGTGTTTCCTACCTACTAAGTCTTTATTTTTATGGCTGAAAATACAACTCTTTAGAGTTTAATCATTTTAATAGCATTTAGACTAAATATACCATATAGAATTGTGTTTTTAAGTGAGATCACAAATCAAAATGGGTTTAGTAGAGGTTTTCTAGAAACTTGGTACAAGCTAACTTTCAAGAACTTGGTAGACATACGCTTACTATCAGCATTCAGAAATCAAAAATACTACTACTTAAACTTACTAGACAACAGAAATATGATGACCAATACATTATTTATAATTTGAACATAATCTAAACATCCATGTTGCAAATTAAACTGTTACTTAACATCACGTGAATTATTCCTCACAATGCTACTTTTATTCTTAAGGAAACCCCACAGATCATGAACTCGGACCTTAGCTTTGGAAAGTCTGGCCTTTTTTACCCCAAGACATGATCGTCCCAGGAGATTGGCCCAAAGCTAGAGAAGAATGCAGACAGTAAGGGACCGCTGGCTGACACAGACCAATTAAATTTAAAGCACATCAGATTAAATAGACACCCCAGTCAGATGGCTTAGCAGATAATGGCATACTCCAAAACCAGACACTGGTGGAATATTTTTAAACTACTTACACTCCCATCACAAATCACTTCCATGCCAAATCCTACACCACCTTTGAGGAAGAGCTAAATGGAAAACTACAGTAACTCAAAACTGTTTACACGATCCCAAACAGGATGCGATTATGGATTTTGAGAGTTGGACTGCGCCTAAACAAATTTAGAAACACTGTATTTGATACCGCTTGAACTTTGCAAGGATGCAGTTTCCATTCATCCAAGTCCTGGCATGGTTACATACAGCAGTTTCCGTCAACACACAGCCAAATTATCAGTACGGTTATTGCAACTTGAGTATAGCTTTGGTTGCTATCTAAACATCAGACACTACAGAGGCTAAACAGTTTTTTTTTTTTGTGGAAAGCAGGTGTGTCTAAAACCAACAACCCTGAGGACACTTACGACTGGCAATGTAAACTCGAAAGACTAAACAACAACACCTGACGACGGCGTTATAAAACAAAACGGTGAGTACTGCACTACAAAGATGTGAGCTTCTTCCACACCAGCCAGACAATAACATCTCAGCCACAGAAGACAAAATACACGGCCAGATCAAGCAGAGCTTGATGGTTTTCTAACTTGCCAAACGTAAACACTGACTGTGAATCAACACGAGAGTCTAAAAGCAGATGGCAGCGATAAAGCGGACCGAACAAAGGACAGATAGATCAGCAAAAAAAACAAACTCAACTTTTAATCAAATACATCTGGGGCTTTTTCACATTGGAGAGCAACCTTGAAAAAACCCTGGAACTTTAGTGATTTGTTATATATAGCAGCACCCCAGTAAAATAAAACTACAACCATATGTAAAGGAAAAAAGGAAACAGCATCTCTCAAGCCTTCCATGTAAAGAGCATGCATTGGTCTGCTAACTTTTGAACAGCCCACTTGCTTAACTTTCCAATTCAAGGTAACTAACAGTGGATAGAGGGCAAAGTCTGCCCTTACCAGTAGGGAAAAAGCAAGCTGGGAACACAGTGTCCCAACCAACATTGGACTGCAACCCCCACACACTAAAAATCATGAGCTGTACTGATTTTGAACGTCAGATAATGGCTCTTTCTCTTGCCGAGAAAGTTCTAGGTGTCATCTTCGAACCGATCGCCGAGCATAACCTGACAAAGCTTCAAGAGCATCCTCAACTCCAAGGCACTTCTGCGAACAAATATGCGCAAGAGGAGGATAAAACATCCCAAAACTGGTACCTGTAAAAGAAGCAGTCACAACACACAAGAACCCCCATGCAGCTTGTGAAGTCAGCAATCAGATAGTCCGGTCCTCTGTTGTGCCGGCTTTAAGATGTACTACAGGTAAGCGGCATCCGTTAGAGCGTGAACTCTTGGCATTGCATCTTCGCAGTTCTGCAGTGGCGCCCCAAACTGTTCCTCTTCACACTTTCTGACTCCCTCTCCTGTTTCCAGTTGTTGGACCGCACACAGTCGGGGCTTTGTTAGGTGGCGATTTCCCTTGGCGCGGTGCAGACAGAACAACACTTCAGTCAGCAAACAAACACAAGCATCCGCAGCAGGCGAGCACAACACGTACAGTCGCTCAGCACTTGTGTGTTCCTCTCTGCTGATACCCTCAGCTCCCCCTCCCATCTTCCCTCTCTCTCTCTCTCTCTTCCTTTCCTCCCTGTCTCACTCTCCCGTTGGCTCTGACTTTGAGGCGGGAGCGCTGGGTTGGCAAATAGACTTGCTGCAAACCGATGACGGCCCACTGCAGGAATATCCTGAGCCAGGAAATTTTTAAGGGCCCAAACAGCCCCTGCAAATTGGTGCCTTTAGGGAAATTTTCTTCCCATGAAAGCTTTCCAAGCTCTTGTATAGAAAAATGTCAATAAAAACACACTCGCCCTGGGTCAGTACCTGGAGATAAGGGACCAATTTGAGGGGAAAAATAACAACTCTAGAGACAAAGCTATAAAAAAAAAAAAAATAGATAATTTTCTGGCATAAGGAGTTAAAGGGAAACAACAGAAGCATGAAGTAATCACTTATTGGGTCAATATCATCATAGTGAGTGCCTTTCAACCCTCACATACTCAAAACTTTGATTTCCCGTTTGCGTTGTCATATCATAAATGGTAAACACTCAAGCACTATAGAAAGATATTAGCTGAGCTCCCGCACATTTTTTAGATAATTACGGGCCATTATTCAAAGCATAAACCATAAGACGTGTCCACCCTGACGTATATTAATTTTAAATGCGTTTTCAATGCAAAATTAAGATACAAATAATATTTCAGGATGATGTCCCATTCCTAAACGGACTAATCAAAAAAAATAGTAATATACTAATAATAAATAATATAATTACATCCTCAATCAAATTGATACACCCCCCCCCCCATTCATTTTAGTTTTTAGCAATATTAACTATATGAATGCTATGTCCACCCTGTCATGTGTATGTCCACTCTATCGAGTCTAAGTGGCCGACAGTGCGGACATTTTGAGCTTCAATTGGAATATTAGCTTAGATCAAACTGTGACAAGCTAGATATTTAGTCTGGTTGTTGGAGATAATTTGGTATATTTAAACTTACATATTTTGAAAATACAGTAGTCAAATCACTTCTGGCATATTTTATGCAGATAGAGTGGACATGTTAAGGTTTGTCAAAGAAAGTAAGCAAACTCATTTGAAGAAAAGTCACCAATTTACTCACCTCAGCTGTTGAAATGCATACATACATACATACGTACGTACATATATATATATATATATATATATATATATATATATATATATATATATATATATATATATATATATATATATATATATATATATATATATATATATATTATGATTTGACAATATTCTACTATCATTCAAATTTAATGAACAGGACGTGGGACATGGCAAAATCTTTTGTTGTGAATATAAAAACTCTTAATATAACACAGCCTTTCATAGTCATTTTTATATTAAGTTATCATGGCAAATGCATTATTTATGTACAGGACACCAAAAGGCACCCATATTGATCCTATTCATATAAAACTAATCAAAGAAACTAGTTTCTGCTCCTCTAGCATATAATAATGTTTTACTCTAAGCTTAACCCCAAACATTTCCCGTCTCTCATTCTTCACACCAACAATTAGTCCCAAACTCAGAGCATTGGTTGAGGCTGGCAGAGAGCCACATCCTGATTGGCTAGCATGCACGGTCTTGCTTTGTTTTTCCATTTACAGAGCCTAAACTTTATTTCTCAGGAGAACTAATGATTAGTTCACCCAAAGAAAATCGGTTACATTTTTTCCATTCACATTCAACGCCATATGTGTTGCTTTTTCTTCATGTGAGAAAAATCCTGAAGAATCTTCACGCAGCACTTTTCCAATCACAAGCTAGAGATAGGAATAATGTCCGTCAAGCTCCAAACAGGCCAAACATCACAATTAACGCAAATCTCACTGGTTCTCGCAAAAGTGCAAGCAATCAAACCACATTGGTTCTCATGCATCAACCAAGCACTTTTGATCTTAACTCCACCAGTTCTTGTGTGCATCATTAAATGACATCAAATGACAACATATCTAACTTGAAAATTAGAACAGAGAGTAAAATTGTCAAAATATATCCTGTATGTGTTTATTTATATATGCATAATAAATGTACACAGTACACACACAAATATTACGTATGCAAAAACTTTTATTTTGGATGTGATTATAGCGATTAATCATTTGACAGTACTAATATATGTGTATGTGTGTGTGTGTGTGTGCAAAAAACACCCCTCAGTAAAAGGGTGCCTCTCCTTTGTTTTTGTATACATGTAAATATGCACAAAGATGATCAATTACCTAAGCACAGAAACAGATTACGTCACCCATCCCATTGTGTCAATCTAAAAGCACTGAGAGGAGCTAGACCTCCAGCAGCAGTTGTAAATCTCAGCCCTCTCTGCATTAACAAATCAGCAACCACCGTGATCTTCTCCCAGACCGATGACGTTATCCCCAGCAGCAGAAGACTGTGTGATAAGAACCTTCTCTTTGTGATGGGACAGCTGCAGATGGCAACTGCTCTGTCCAAGAAGTAATGTTTTGTGGGTGCATGATCTGAAAGTGCTGAGCGTTTCTGAATAAAGCAACCAATGAGTCTGCATGAGTAAACAACTAAGTGTGTTTTCATCTTAAATAGAGCGGGAAAGCATGGTAAATAACAAATGGCTGAGAAAGTGCATGTGTCTTGTGTCCTAATGATCTGACTATGAATGGACTGGTCACTCAAAGCCTAAACGCTGGACTCACTGAATCCCATGAATAACAGTTGCGAGGCAGTTAGGAATGGATGATGCTATGCGTTCGCTTCGGTTCCCTCAATGGAAATGGAAGAAAAGTAACACCCCTCCCTCCTAAAAGCATGAATTACAGGTTTACTGGTTTATTCCACTAAACCAAATCCAACGCTGCCTGAGTTTCATGGTTCGTTAAGAGAAAATGTAGACGTTTTAAACCACGGAATAAGTCTGTAAACTACATAAACGCTGCAAAATCAATCCACGTGTGTCTGCTGATGTGCGTTACACATTGAGCCCGAATAAATCACTAGCGTTTGTTGGGCCATAGTCAATTTAAACGCTTTTAAAAGAGTGTCCAGCAGTGGAAACGCGGACTATTCGAACGCCCCGCGCGACCTCACAGAAGCGCGTAATATAAAACATGTGCTTCTAGTGGAATGGAACGTAACAATGACATTCGAACGCGAACGGTTATCATGCTTTTAAAAACCAACAAAATACTCGAACTCAACATTTGGTGAGAAAACCCGGAATACGAGTCATTCGACTCGATGAACGCATGATTATGCCAGCTCGGCATTAAAGTGCTTACCTATTTAAGGTGTACGAGCCGTTCCGTTTGAACCTCATTTTGGATGATAAAAGTCTGACGATTAAATCCAGAACTGTAAAAATATGAGGCTGCTGACGGAGTACGTTACAGTAAGCAGCTGAAACACAAAGAGAGGGGAGTCCTGAGTTCGAGACCGCCTCTAATGTCCGTCTGTCTCGGTAGGACTGGCTTAAAATCAGACAGGGGGATGAGAAGCAGATTAACAACACTTCATTGTGTGCCTGTTAAGTTATTTATGGCAAAACAGCTGGTTTTGTCTCGGTTACGTTGCTTTTGGCGAAACCGCGGCAAGGAGGATGTCTGACTGCGCGAGGAAGCTGGCAAACAAAGAGCAAACGTTTCGCCAAACAGACGAGTTTTTAAAGAAATTATAATCCGTGTTTCAACATTCTGCCAAATGCGTGTGCGTTCACGTATTTGTGTGTGTAACCTATGAGAAAGAAAAATGTTAGGGTCATAGTCATACCACCGACTTCCCATCATTTATCTTCCTTCAAACAGTAAACGCTCAAAGGAACCTCCCTCCAAAGATAAGTTTTTGCTGTTTCCCAAGTCACATATCGGGAAGAACTAAAAATAGCCATAATGATATACTTTAGGCTGATCTCAACCATGAGAGCCCACCCAATACAGCAGCACTGACTGGTTCCACTTAACTCAAAGCGCCAGACTGCAAATAGATCCAGACCAAAAGTGAGAACAGAACAGCTCTGAAAGCAACCGAAAGAATTTTACATTTTTGTGTATTCGGAAAAATTTAAAGATGTAAAGATATGTGTATATATATATATATATATATATATATATAGTCAGAATTATAGTCCAAACAGCTGATAAAAACATCACAATAATCAACAAGTAATTCACACCACTCCATTCCACTGATTAATGTCTTTATGAACCGAAAAGCTGTGTGTTTATCAGAAACAAATCCATCGTTATGGCATTTTAACTTTAAACCATCACTTCTGGTCCAAATTTGAATCCGTAATCCATAATTACTCATTCATTAGTGAAAAAGTGTATACCCTATTGTCCTCTCACGTCAAAATCCACCCACCTATATGTTTTGGACTGTTTTTGCTTGTAAAAAGTGCTTGTTCTGTGCATATTTCTCTCTTGATTCAGATTAGATGACTTTTATATAATTAGAATAGAATAGAATTAAGACTCATATTTTGCCTTTAAGCAATGGATTTGTTTCTTACAAACAAGCTGCTTTTTATTTTCAAAAGATGCAAGTTTTTTTTATCAGCTGTTTGGACTCTCATTCTGACGGCACCCATTCACTACAGATGAGCAAGTGATATAGTGCTACATTTTATTATATATCATCCACATCTTGAATTTCCTGAGAGTGAGTAAAGTTTAAACAAATTTTCATTTTGTTTTTGTTAAACTATTCATTTAATGGCTTACATTTTCTATATCGTTTTATCTTATTTATAAACCCGGCTCCAAAAAAGTTGGGACACTGTACATATTGTGAATAAAAACAGAAGGCAATGATGTGGAAGTTACAAATTTCACTATTTTATTCAGAATACAATATAGATGACATATCAAATGTTTAATCTGAGAAAATGTATAATTTTAAGGGAAAAATAAGTTGTTTTAAATTTCATGGCATCAACACATCTCAAAAAAGTTAGAACAGGGCCATGTTTACCACTGTATTGCATCCCCTCTTCTTTTTATAACTGTCTGCAAACGTCTGGGGACTGAGGAGACAAGTTGCTCAAGTTTAGGAATAGGAATGTTGTCCCAATCTTGTCTAATACAGGCTTCTAGTTGGGTCTTCTTTGTCACATCTTCCTCTTTATGATGCACCAAATGTTTTCTATCGGTGAAAGATCTGGACTGCAGGCTGGTCTTTTCAGTACCAGGATCCTTCTTCTACGCAGCCATGATGTTGTAATTGATGCAGTATGTGGTCTGACATTGTCATGTTGAAAATGCAAGGTCTTCCCTGAAAGAGACTACGTCTGGATGGGAGCATATGTTGTTCTAGAACTTGGATTTACCTTTCAGCATTGATGCTGCCTTTCCAGATGTTTCCCAGTTTTCCAAAAAAAACCCTTCACATTTTGATTCGTCTGACTACAGAACAGTTTTCCACTTTGCCACAGTGCATTTTAAATGAGTCTTGGTCCAGAGAAAATGCCTGCGCTTCTGGATCATGTTTAGATATGGCTTCTTTTTTTCCCCTATAGATTATTAGCCAGCAATGGCGAACAGCACAGTGCATTGTGTTCACTGACAATGTTTTCTGGAAGTATTCCTGAGCCCATGTTGTGATTTCCATTACAGTATCATTCCTGTATGTGACATTCGAGAGACACTGCCACTCTGAGAGGCTCTTTTTACACCCAATCATGTTCCTAATTGACCTAATAAGTTGCAAATTGGTCCTCCAGCTGTTCATTATATGTACATTTAACTTTTCCCAGCCTCTTATTGCTACCTGTCCCAACTTTTTTGGCATGTGTAGCTCTCATGAAATCCAAAATGAGACAATATTTGGCATGACATTTCAAAATGTCTCACTCTCAACATCTGATATATTATCTATGAGATTTGTAAATTATTCCATTCCTTTTTTACTATTTGTATATTTCTGGTTTCAACACTAAACCGAATTAAAATCTAATTTATTTCTAAGGAATAATACTTTTAATCTTTCAGTGTTAATTAGCCAAATACATTTATTTTTTCATGCATACAGAAATTTGGCAGATTTGTATTAAACATATACACACAAAAGTGCTTAAATACAACATTTTATTTATTATCTTAAAACAATAAATCACTGGTGCAATTGTGTTTTTTTGCACATGTTGCTGTGTTTAATTTCAATGAAATACCATTAAATTAAATCCTTTTCCTGTTTTTAGTCCAGTTCAAATTCCTCTTCAGCATCCTGAAACTCTATTCAGATGCACACTCATGAATTGAAAGGGAGCCAGATCATACATTTGTAATGGTACCTCGGCTGCAGTGTGTGTCTTGCGGCGATCACACAGAATATGATGAATGCGTTTGTTTCTCTCTCTCTGTAGGCGAGTCTCTTGAGGAGAGCTTGGCCGGCTGGCAGGACCATCATTATTATTACAGCTAGCTGGCAGTGTCCCGAGTGATCGATCCCTGCGGCTGCAGTCTTCACAGAGTTATGCAACCCTCAGCGAGAACCATCAGTGCACCAGGACAACCCAGCCGTGCAATCCTGGGACAGACTGCTATTTACTGAGCAACACGGACACACACACACACACACACACACACACACACACACACTTACCAGTTTCATAAGTACAAGACATCTGGTTACTGTTAAATCTTTGGAAGCTGTTTTCTCGTCCCTTAATGGCAATATGATGTGTTTTAAAGCTGGTTATTCTTATCACATTTCAAATTACTTAATGAAATACAAGGCTGTTTACTCTGTATCTGGGTAACGGGGCAAGAGCCCACAGTTTTCGGCAGAACTAATGCTCAGCATCATTTCAGAGACAGATTTGGGAAATTTTTGGTTGCCAAACTCTTACAAAACTCAAGTGCAAGACTCCCACATGCACCATCCATCACTAGGGTATGAGGTAAATGTCATGTTCCTGAACAACTGAGGGCTAGGGTTGCCAGGTCTTTGAAACTAAATCAGCCCAATTGCAAATCCAAACTTGCCAAAATTAGTTTTTTTCCTGTCTCTTTGGTTTCCTCTCCGTCGGTAGTCACCTCCATCAAAAATCACTTTAACTCATGGACTAAAAAACAACCAATGGCAAAAGTGTAAATTATTACAGTAATGTGGTATAACTTGGCAACACTGCTAAGGGTTTAATGAGCAAATCTAGTTCTTTATTTATTATAGCTGTTTATGTATAAACATGTCAAACAAATGTTTGAGGATGTGATTCACGCAAACACATATAATTTTTTACTTTATTACAATTTTTATATTTAATTATTCATGTATAATTGATCATTAAAGGGCTAGTACACCCAAAAATGAAAATGTTGTCATCAAATAATCACCCTCACCCACATGTTGTTCCAGACTCGTAAGATCTTAGTTTATCTTCAGAACACAAATTAAGATATTTTTGAGATATTTCAATTCTGACAGCTCTCTGACCCTCAATAGACAGCAAGGATACTGACACAAAGAACAGAGCAAGGACACCAGTAAAATAGTCCATGTGACATCAGGGGATTAACAGGGTGAAAAAAGGGTGAGTAATTAATGACAGAATTTGAATTTTTGGGTGAACTATCCCTTTAAGATTGTTACTATATAAGAACTAGTCAGTCGAAGAGGCTTTTGTGGCATCTTACAATCTGCTGTTTGAAATAGTTTCAATCTCCTGCTGGACGTTCATCATACACAATCAAATCAATCAGCATCTTCCCCAGATGAACCGGAGACTCATAAGAGGCCTAAATACAGCAGGAGAATAATACACCAAACATTAATTATATTTGTTGCCTCACCAACCTAATTAACATAAGATTTTGGTGGCAGTCAATGCAATGTAGAAGCCCATTCCAAACCCCGATTAAGCCAGCAGAGGCAATGAAACTATTATGCACCAAGAGAAAGTTTACAAACATATGTAACTCAATTTATAGCTGAAGAATGTGCTGTTAGTTTCCAGACAAGTTGATTAAACACACAGAAAGGAGACATTACTTCTCACATTTTGCTCTGTTTCAAAACAGTCTGATAAACCGTGAAGATGAACCATCAAAGAGAAATAGTTGGCATAAACAAGTATAAATATTTTACAGTAGCAGTATAAAGATATAGTAAAGGAGAGAGAAAGCAGTTATGATTGGAGGTGATGAAGTGCTGCCATCTAGTGTATAAAAGAGTACATAGCACTTTGGGCAGGAAACACACATATTGGAAACTATGTACTTGTGTTTTCATCATTTCCCACTTTGATTGTATGGAAAAGTGCAGCCTGAACATTCTGCTAAATGATTCGTTTTGTGCTCTATGCAGGAAAGTAAGTCATATGGGGGAACTGAGATGAGGATGAGTAAATCACTTTGATACTCCTCGCATGAATGATTTTGAAACTTCATATCAGGTGGTTTTCTTCATGTTTCTGACTCGTGGCTAGATTCAGTGCGACCGTTGTGTCTCGTGGTAATATCCTGTAATCTACAGCATCACACGTTATACTACGTCTGGTTTCATTTCGGTTTCATACGCTGAAGACCATCTGACGCAAGGAGTTTCACACAGTTCTGCAAACACAGTTCAGACATGAGAAAGATGCGTGAGATTTTGACAGGGTGTCTGAAAGTGTTCTGGGAAGAAATGACATATCATTTTTGCATCTCTTTCCTCTTTTCTGAAAGAGATTTTCATGTCCATCACAATTACAATTGCATTCGAAAGCTTGAGTTTGGTATGATTTTATTTCAAGGTTATGCTTGTACTGTGTCTTATTTATATTATTTTCTTTTTAATCTTAGCTTTTATTGTTATTTTGACTTTGTATGCATCTTTAGTAATTTTTTATGAATACATTTTTGAACCATTTTACCATTAACTTGCTTAAGGCTGTATTTATTTGATCAAAAATACAGTAAAAACGGTAATATTGTGAAATATCATTACAATTGAATGACTTTTGAAAGTTTTCTGTATTTAAAAGAACAACATTTCATAGACCTTTTTGTAACATTACAAACATCCATAAAGAACCATGCAGATTAAATAGAGAACAGAAACCTTGAGGTTCATAAACAAGACGGTAAGGTTGTTGTTTCTGTCTGTCTGAGGTCATTTCGGGGCAGTCTACTTGCTAAAGACACTAACTGTCCAATAAGACAGCTGTTCTGTGCTGCAGTGATTCCCTCCGTTTTGATACAGAGATGGCAGGTACGAAATCCACTGACGTAGATCTGTCCGTCTCATGGCCACTGTATTGTCACATATAACGTCAGTATGTTATTCAATCATTCAGGGTCCATATTGTGAACCGCTCGCTGTGCCTTATGTGGATTATTTCCTGTCTGCGAAGCTCAAGATCCGTTCTCAACAGTGACAGCTCAGAGGCCACATCCACAGAGAGACGCGAAAAACGTTACGCGCCTCTTCAACGCTTCCTATCGCTCTTTTGAATCTGCTGGTTCCTTTCAGACGTTTAGCAATCGATACATTCACTTTCAAGATGAGTGGGAACGGATGTGAAAGGAAAATCACGAAAACCGAATCAAATTCTCGTTCAAACTGAGTGCGTTTCATTTAATTGCCTAGTAGTATCTAAACCAAGGGAAGTTTAGATCCATCCATATATAACTCTTGAAACTATGCTAATCTAAGTCCAGATGCCTGAACGCTTTTGTTGAGACTGTGATTGAAATCTGTTATTTGTGCTGAATGGCATGAGGTTACGGGTAATATCAGCACCTCTGGGATCTTCTGCTCCTGACCTGACCTGGATGTTGCTGTCCTCCTTTTAATAATTACACAGCACACAAGGCAAAGAAGTTAAAGGTGATATTGTGCAATAAACAAACAGTTTTTGTTCCATTATCAATGAATGTTACACCAAATCATGTTTTCTACATTATGGTCACTAACTGATATGACAGTTTATATTATAATTTTCTTTTTAAATCATTTATTCTGAAAATAATTACAAATATCACTATATAGATATAAAAATTTAAACTTTTTTTTTTTATCTTTTCATTAATTGGACAAAAATACACGCAGTTTTGTTTAACCCTTTATGTTAAAAAAAAAAAACAGTACTGGCAATACAATAAAATAATTACAATTAACCTCAAAATGTCTGATCAGTCTTTAGAAAACCGCATTTAGTATTACCATCAAATTTAGTTGCACATGACTTTAAAAATATATTACACTCACACATAACTATTTATTTTATGCATAATTTGAAGTCAAAAAAAGACTTCAAAGACTAAAAAATTTGAAAATCTTGATGTTGATTGAAAAAAAATCAACACAAAAGACAATGAACACATACAATCCTTACATATAATGTAACAATACACTTAAACACAAACACATGACATATAATGAGCTCAGTACCTGGTTAAAAATGACGTATTTAATCTACCAGCTGTTCTGTTGAGACCGTGATGAAATGAAATAACTGGATCGAGTCTGAAGCCCCCGCGCATTCGTTATAAACCTGTGAAACTACCAAACACACTTATTTACTTCTGTACAGTAACTGTCAGACTCTAGTGAAAATCATTAAACCGTTGTCAATGGCAAATCTTTGCTTTTGATTGCACCGGAAAGGCCTTGAAATCCCTTTTTATGTGATACAAAGAGATTTTGAATACAAAGGGTAACTATTTTGACAAAATCAATATCAAAAACATAAAAGGACCTGTCATGGCATGTCAGCCAAACGACACGATGCAGTTTTAATAATGACAACAGCATAATACTTAATATGAGTGAAAAGACAAGACATACTGTACCTCAGTCAGGACCAAATCAAATTTAAGAAGGGCAGGATCACATGACCTTCTGTTTAATCGGAGCTCATTGGCTGACAGCAGACTTTCCTCCTCGACGGCCAATAACAGACACAGAGACTCAGAATGAAGGTCAGGGCACGAGCGTTTGTTTTTGTTTAATAGACTGATGTTCTTCAGAAGCTACCCTTAAAGAAAGCTAGTTTATTGACATGGTGTTTGCTTTACAGCGCTAATGACTATGAGCACTTTATGAGCTAATCGTTAGCCGTTCACTTAAGATAAGAGGTCAACACAATTAGAAAAGATTATCGGTAATAACAAAAGTGTCAGTCTTGCAGCATGACTAGCTAAAATACACACTGGCCACAACACAAATGATTCGTCCACAATATGTTATACTTCAAAATACACATTCAATTTACTGATTCTACACCTTTTTGAGAACGGCAAATAAAGTGATGACGATAAAGAAAACAAAAACTTGTTTAGAAATGTTTAATATAGTTTTGACATTAATTCAAATATTTTTCAGTTGCACCACATGACATTTTTACAAGCTGAACTACCCTTGCCTTGTTTTTAAATGGTTTGATTTCCTGATCTTGAGAATCATTGGGGTTTGCTGTGGTTTTCATGATTATTTACTTGTTTTATTTGTGCAGTGGCTGCACCACATGACTTATTTGGTGAACGAATGTGAAACAGCAGTGAATTTGAGTGATTTAAAAAAAATAAAAAAAAATAAACTAAACTATTTGTTTCTTTCATTATTTCACGACTAAGATATTTTATTACTTAATGCACCTAAAAAAATATATATATATTTTTTAATTCATAAATTAAAAACATGCTCATCATAGAAATGTCACTGTATATATGAGTTGGATTTTTAATATCATTTTGAATAAATTAAGAGATTTTTAAGAAAACGTTACAGCACCCCTGAACCTTAAACAAGCATAAAAAAAAGCTATTGCATTTCTATTTAATTGAAATAGTGCATCATGTACTCAGCTCTGGGCTTGTTTTGAAATGTAAGTTCTGCTGTCAGTTCTGCACTAAGTATAGAATTTGCAAGCAAACAAGCAAGCAAGCAGCAATGCCAAGTAAAACAAACTCAAACCCCAAGGACAGACCAGGACCTTTCAGAAGGAAAACACACTGCCATAATTCACCAAACAACAAAGTCAAAAACACTTCTAAAGTCTGCAAATAATAATGTTTCATTCATCAGACGCTTTCTAATCACAGATTGCCATTCCATGTATCGCTGTCTATTGGTCTACAGGAAACAAATACATTTCAAAAAAACTGTGTGTCAAATATTTAAACAATACAGCAAATTACATGACTAATAACTGAAGTTGACCAGTCCTAAAATCTTGACCTGGACTAATAAACGTCATGGCTATTGTAAATCTGACACAGTTCTTATAAAGCACCGCTCTGAAAACAATGGCTCCCTCCACCCAGCGGACAGCACTTCCTTCCCTCCGGCCCTTTCTGTAATCGCTATTTTTTTCTACATAGTGGAAATCTCCACTCCAATAAAAAGTTCTGCACTCCATCTTATGTGTGTCAAGTGCCCTTCTTGACCCCATTAGCTTAAAGTCTAGAAAACTATTGCTAGCATTCAAATGAGGATGCTAACCCGTCCCCAGACAGAACCAGGACTGTTTCTTTACAGACCTTTTGTCCAAACAGATTAAAGACAACATGAAATAAAACCAGACAGAGAATAATAACCTGGTATTAAAATATTGGCAGATACCAGTAAGCTGACAAGCTATTGCCAATAACTGATAAGCTGATAATTATTGACCTTACTGGCGATAAATGATAAAATGATAATTACTGATATGTTATTGCCAATAAGCTAAGCTGTTCGTTATTTACATTATTGATGATAAATGATAAAATGCTAAACATTGCTGATCAGATGAAATAATTGTAGTTAAAGACAATAACCGTTAACATGATAATTACTGATGTTATTGCGATTAGGGTTGGACAACGTCTACAAATTTGGCATCGGACGATATCTACAGTAAAACCTTGTGATGGATGATGACACTGCGGGGTGGGGTTAGGGGACGTGCCTGAAGCATGAATCCTTATAAGGGAAACAACTAATGATTACTAACACCATGACTACACCAGATGCAAGTGTCGCGACAAAATACTACAGAGCCACTGATCTATAATAGAGGTTCATTATATATAGAGGAGTAGTCTCAGCCACAGACCGTTGGCTAAACGTCTGATGCATATGAGACACAAAAGTGGAAACACTTCAGGAGTGTCAAAGTCGTCATCGGATTGGTTGAATTCTACAGGATTGCTGCTAGCCGTGTGTGTCGCGTTTTTTTAACGTTCCGCCTGGAAACAAAAATACGGTGGCGCCAAACCATCCCATGAAAGAAGAAAGCTGCTATGTTTACAATGGATTTTCAAAAGTATGTGAAATATTTAAAGTTTGTGGCATAGAATCTTTAAAATATGTCAGAGAGTTTTAGAATTTAGGGTTTTAGTCCACACTTCGAAACGTGACGATGGACGAAACAAACTGTGAAACGACAACTATTGCGTCCGGTGTAGACACAGTGTAACGAAGAGATGACTGAGGATGATGATTAATGATTTGTAGATCCTCAGTTCCACTGATAAACGTATAATCTTGTAAAATGTGAGGTAAGTACTGCCACTCCATAGTATAAACAGAGTACGCACGATCACAAATCTCGAAAGTGATAGTGAATCTAAAAAGCAATCGTGCATTCGGGGGGGTGGTATCACGATGCTGGCGCAACATCGTGATGTCTATCAGGACGACAGCATCTTCTATCGGCCCAACCCTATTTCCGATTAATGATAAGATGATAATTATTGACATTATTGCCGATAAATGATAATTACTGACGCTACTGCGATAAATGATAATATGATAATTATTGACATGTTAATGGACTATAGCAGCTGAATGGCCAATTTTGTACTATTCTGTACTATTTTTATAAATAAAAATAAAAATCGGTTGTTTTTTGATTCTTCGTATGAATTTTCAAAACATTACACTGTGCAGTATGAAAAATGTATATTTATTTTGCGATTATCTAAAGATTACATTTAACAGTGCTATTAGAGTTTTTTTAAAGATTAACTTTAAAAAAATATATATCAGATGATGGCAAACTTAAATTATGCTTTTATGCTATAAGTGTAAAAACAAGGCAAATGAGCAATAAATATCCAATATCGACTGATTTATATTGACACTGACAGATCCCAATAAATGTGTAAAAAAAATGCAAATTAAGATTCTTGACACTGTAAGAAAAAGCTAATTTCAAAAAAATATTTTACGAAATGTCAATTTCATGTACATAGTATATACAAAGTGATTTTTTCAATTGCCACTTTGTAAAATAGTCTAAAAATGAGTCCTGACCTGAAATATTTCTTGCATAATATTCTATTCAATGACATTCATGCTGTCTTTCATGCAAGTTTGAATAAACACAGTTCAACCCGTTTTTCTGCCAGAACGCAGGGTGAATCCCAGGGCCGAGGTCAAAGTGCCACCTATGTAAGACATCAAAACAGGAAAGGATTTGGCCTGCAACAGCCAGCATGATGCTTTATGTGGTTAGAACAGACAAAAACAGCAGCAGCAGTTCAACAGAGGATGCTTATGTAATAAGATAGGAATGTGAACGTATGGTCACTGTCTTTGGACCTGTTAAACCAGCTGCATGAAGGCATTAACCCATAGGAATGCCTGACATTGTCTATAAGGCTTAAACCACATGTGACCTCGGCTCTCACTGACAGCAGAGAAATGCTCTTAAAATTACGTTCTGTTGCCTGTTTTATCTTACATGTGCAAAGTCATAAGTAAATTATAGCTTTTACTTCTGCATATGGGAATCTGCAGTCAGTCAGAAAATGTCTGAGCGGTGAGCAAATGAGGCAAATGAGCTGTGACATAATGCAGCGTCAACCAATGAGAGTGGAAATGGAAGCTTGCTCGTTCCAATGTCCGCTGTATGATTACTCGGCAGACACAAATAAGTGCCATTTAATTGCAATATTAACCAAATCAATACTAGTGGGGCTCAGAGCAGACTGAGACGAAAGCAACCAAATCTAATCTTGAACCACAGTCAGTCAACAGTTTAAAAATAACAGCGTCTTCTGCAAATCATAACCGTCAGATTAAACATCTGTCATCAGGGATATTGAGAACAAACAGACTTGCTTGAAGGAAAATATGTCAACTGGACTAAAACATGATAAGGCATGCTATAAAAGAAAGGTATCAAACAATGTATAAAATGAAATACAGTTTGAAACCATGATGCAGTTTATGTATTGATTGATTGATTGATTGATTTACAACACTACCAATCATACAGTACTTCATATGTAACTCAAAGTGAAAAAAATAAGTAGATCTCATGCAGTCAAGTTAATGTAAAACTAACCTCCTGATAGATATCCAGCCAACCATTTGCCAATACCTGAGAAAATCTGAAAAACTAACCAGATGTCAAAAACGACACGTCTTAATGGATTATTCTGAAATAGATCGGTGACAAATATTTAAGTCTTGTGATCGCTTCCTGGCCTTAAATAACCCGACAGGTCAGGGTGTAGCTTCTCAGGATGTCATGGAGGAAACCACACGAGCAGAACAAGGTGCCATGTTCGGTTTAAAGTCATAGACGATGTCAGACGACATCCAGCATTAAATCCTACAGAATGACTGAGCCTTTTCCAGTACAGTTCAACAGTCAGTGAGCCCAGTCATTCACTACTGTACATATCAAAGCTCATTCACTTCTAAGAAAAACACCTTGAATTTCTTTAACGTGGCATAAAACTTAAAAACGTGAACACTTACACAACCAAAAGTGTGTTTTTGAAGCGATGCCAAAAGAACCTTTCGGTGAACAGTTCCTCAAACAACCATTCTGAAGAATTTAAAAATCTAAAGAACCTTTTTTTGAATTAAAATAAGATTTTCTGCAGTTTGAAAGGTTCCATGGATGTTCAAGGTTCTAAACAGAAGCACTGATGCCAATTAAGGACCATTATTTTTAAGAGTGCACGTGATAATTCATAAGTATAGTAATATCTGGACTCACCCCATCAACCAGTCCATGCTGCTCGCACCGGGTCCAGCTCTGCTGTGACTTTCACCGGCTGTTTTAAATGATATCCTGGGCTGGAGTTGGTATTTCTGGACACGGAGCTGCTCCTAATTGACTTTGACTGGTTTCTAAAGAGCCTCGGTTTGAACCGGTGTTATGAGGGCTGGTGGGGTGACCTGTGCGGCTCGTGTGGTGGGATGCCGGTGCTCCAGTGCCCCGGTGCTCGTGTCTTGATGTCTGTAAGGCAGGCATGAAACAGGCTACACTCAGTGTCTAATGCTTCAGGACAGTCCCGCTGCTGCTTGACTTCAGCAATCCGGAAGTCAACACGGACTGTGTTTCAAAGCCCAGCGAGACGACTATCAGCACTGAAGAGCGGAATAAACCACAAAATGCTTTCACACACGGTCTAGTTAGGCAGCATTGTGGGCTTTGAAAAACATCCACTGGTTCCCCCGCGACCGTCGCTTCCGTGCACCAGTTGCTGAGAAATAAACACAAATATCCTGCGAGAGACAACTCCACATTTAATTAACATGTATTCCTATTCTTTTTTATTTTAATGTATTATTTAATGTAGTTTAAAGCAATTTAATTTAATTTAGACAATATATTATTATGATTATTATTATTAAATAATAATAATAATGTGTTTTCTTCTTGCACTCTTTAACCGTTTGTCTTGATTTTATTATTATTATGTCTAGCATAAGTTTCAGGATTCATTCTTGCTATTCAGGTCTGTTCACTTATTTAGGCAAAATGATACATATTCTATAACGTTTTTTTCTTTTTCTTATTTTCATATATTTTATTTTGAACTTCACTTTCAAAGTTTTCTTCATGTCAATGGATAAAGAACAACCCTCTCATCCTACCAAAAGATGGCGCTGTAAATGTAATTATACGGCAACCGTTTACTTCCACTCAAAGTGTAACACATATCGATTTTATTTAATCATGTTAATTTTATTCATTAATTAATTTTAAATACATTCTTATTTAATTTAATTTAACCAGGTTGGACATTTCTGTTTTTAAATCACTAAATTAATCCTAAATTACCTCCACTCAAAATGCCTCACATCAATATTTATTTTATTTTACTTTATTTTATTTTATTGGGTTTCTAACCCTTGCAGAAGTGCCACCTGAAATGTATTTATTTATATTTGGTACTACGCATTTTATTTTAAAATATCTATTTTCGTTCATTAATTATCAATACAAATGAACTAATACGTTAAATGAATTTTGACGTCTTAAAATACGTGCAATACAGCGATCAGCCGCTAGGGGCTCGCGAGCAGCTGCGTGTGATTGAACCCTGTTTCGGAGGAACGCTAACAGATGATCAGTGTTGTGTAACTGTTCATTTGTAGCGACTTTTTCACTCGCGAAGCGGTGATGTAATTATACACCCTGGAACCGTTTATTTTAAAGAAAAGTCTTTAAAGTTCGAGGAAGTTTCAAATGGAATCAAGAAAAAAACAATAGTTACTAAAGACCCTTCTCTTCAAAGCGAGTTTAAGCGGAGTCACACAGGTGAAGACTAAAATGATAACAAATTTATTGAAAATTTTTAAATGTACTTTATTTACCCAGAATAATTTCTGCTAAAATGTAATCATAATTTAGGCTACTTCAGTGAATGACAACACAAAATTAGCACTAGCGGAATTACATGCTGCTGTTTTAATGACTACAAGCACCAAATAGTAACATAATTCATATAAAGTCCTTATGACAGCTTTGTGTGAAAAACAGAGCTAACACATATTGAAAAATGCCATCTCAATATGTCTTGAGCCAGTTTCAATGACCGAAGCATGTCTCCTGACTACAAATATAGATCACAAGTCTTCATAATGCTTAGTTTTGGAGACTGACAGTCCCAGTCTCCATTCACTTTCATTATATGGAAAATGAAAGTCTGGAAATACTGTTAAACATCTCTCTTTTTTGTGAAAGTCATGTTGGTGTGGACTGACTCGAGGAAGACAGATGAGTAGAAGATGACCAAACATCCCTTTAAGGTTATGACCAGGTCTTACATGAAATCTTAGCACACAAGATTGATTCCCTTTAGACGTTCACCTTGTGTGGAAGCTGTAGAGATCAATGCACATGTCTCTGATTGCAGACACGCCGTCTCCTGTCTTCCCCTGAGAGATGTGCTCGGCGCCGGAGGACTCAGACCTACCTGTGATTCAGGAGCACATCTGGCCCACCTGACTATTACACATGGTGTGTCTCACTGGCATCACAGGAGCGCAGCAAGTGTGTGTGTGTGTGTGTGTGTGTGGAAGGAGAAAGACTCGTTGATGACATAAACCAGGACCAGCAGATGGCAGCACCATACAAAGGCCAAGAAAACTGGTCAAAAGTGTGATGCAAGTAAGTACACAGCTTGCATGGCACATTAAAAAAGATCTATTTTTAAACAAATGTTATGTGAAGGGTGGTGTCTAACCTCTAAAAAGCCATCTGCTTTATTAGGTCAAACTAAATTATATATATATATATATATATATTTGGGGTTTCTTTTACTTAACAACCCTGTGACCAACATTTGGAACATATTTAATAGAAGTCTGGTTTGGGTGATTTTGCGGCTTTCTAACGAGAAGCATCAAATAGCAAGCAAAAATAATGCATTATAATTAAAAATGCCATGTAAATAATAATAATAGTAAAACAAATCAATGGCAGAATAGGTGACAGGGCCTAAATTAAGCCGTCACTCATTGGGGGCAGCTAATTTGTGGCAAAATAGAGATTTTTAATTGTTGATAAACATATATTTACCATAAATGAAAGAAAAAAAAAATTTGAAATCTTTTTTTCTTTGGTAACAGAGTTGAATAGTTTGTGTAAAAATTGAGAAAATATAATGAGATAATTTGCTTGTCTTCAAAAGGTGAAAATGATGTTAATTATTTCTAATAATTTAGCTTTATTTGAATACAGTTATTTAATTGCAAAATTTAATTGTTTCATACAGCCAAGAAAGTCAAGACCCCCATTTAATGTCAAAATTTTAATGAATGTTAAATTTTTGTAAATTAGAGAAAAAAAATCCTTTAAATAATAAATCAAGTTTAATTAAAATTAGTTAATGAATACAATATTTGGTGCAAAATAATACACACCAAAAGGTTTTTTTCATCAATATTTCTGGCAAGAGTTTATAATATATATATATATATACACACACACACACACACACACACACACACACACACACATATATATATATATATATATATATATATATATATATATATATATGTGTGTGTGTGTGTATATAATTATTATTATTATTAGTAATTGTAAAATGTGCAAGACATACTTCCAATTGGAATTGCATTAGCAATTATCATTAGCACTTGAAAGCTGCTACACTGCACTCAAGGGAACATCGGCTGCAGGTCAGACAGTTATTAAAATAATTACACTCCAGCTTTGTAAAGAGGTCTGTTATAAATTGTAATGGCTGTTTTCAGGTTATGGCAAAACCTTTGTTTAATTGACTCGACATTGGAAGGCAGGCTCACTAACATGGCATAAAAATGCTATAAAATGCATGAATACATAATTTTGTGGCACCAAAAGTTTATATAATGTATGATGGCAAGTCTCTGTGGTTTTTCTTTTATAGTGTAGAAAAATATTCACAAGCTTTTGATTTACGGTCGTTTAAGGACACAGGCAATGGGGCGAGAAATCCCACGGAAAGTTACCTACCGACTCCAGCAAACGCCATTGAAGAGAATTGTTGCTGTGATGTAACACTTTTATAAGTTGCCATTAATAAACTCTGGGATGGGAGCGCAGTCTGGCACACAACACGGCCGCATCTGGGAACAATCAGCTCCTCGGGAACTTGTCACTCTCATGTCTAATAGCTTATAATAACACACATTTCTTGCACTCAGACAAAAACCTCCACCGTGTTAATTAGGCAGAGTTAAATATAGTTCATTAAATTATAACATAATCCATTATTATTCTCTGAAAAGAAACCAGTACAATTTGAAGCAGGTTTTTATTTAATACTAATCTTCTTGCTGCACATATACTAAAACAAATGAAGGAAATAGATATTTTCCACATCTGATCTGACTGGGTGGAGAGTGATGAGCGAAATTAGCAATAAATATAGCAAGAAGAATAGAAAGATCATTTAATACAAATTACTAATAATAGCAAAAAGAAAAAAAAAACATAATTTTTACTATTATTTTGGGCTAGACTATAAAAACTCGTAAGAAATATACATTTTAATTATTATTATTTCTAATAACATTAGACATTTCGAAAAAATAAAATGTAATAACGTAAAAATTAAATGTGCACATAACTTAGTACACCGTTTACTTCAAAGTTACTAATAATTTTTGAAAACAACAAGGATGTTTCCTATTTTCAAACCGAAACATTTGAATAGTTATTAATATCAGGGGTTATATATTTTAATTTATATAACAAAAAAAAAAAAACTAATAAGTATCAAATGTGAAGTGCCACACAGGGATTGTAAATTACAAGATTTGCAATTACTGTAAATTATAAGATGTTTTTTTACATCCAAAAACTGTACATTCAACAGTATTTTACTGTAAAATTACGTTAGATTTAAGGTTAGATCTGTTAGTGTCTCCCTGTATATAATAAGAAAATGTATTATTACCAGTTAATAGGTTTTACTGTGGAATTTATACAGTCATCAATTACCTATTATTATTATTATTTTTTTTTAAACTAAATAGAAAATTTACAACTTGTATACACACACAAAATATTTTTCGAAGTTGTAATTCTAAGTATATAACGTACTGAACTCCTATCAAACATTAGTTAATAGTTTCTCTCCGAACCCATTTGGCACTGAGAATGAAATCTGGTTTGATGGTGATGTGAGGAGGAAGACAGGAGACTCTTTTGTGTCGACTGCATGTCATCATGCGCTCATCGTCAGCTGGGCTTCTGTAATCATGATCCCTCCAGAACACGCCGTCCAAACACTCAACAAACCTCTGAATCACCCACATCTCATTTCATATGCCTTCATTCGTCTGCACATATTACACAGATGCCCACACAGCTTCTCATTCTCTGCGCTCACGTTCAGGAACAAAAAATCCCCAGGCCGAGTGAGAACTGAATGGAATTCTCCAGTGGGAAGTTGGGAATTTTTCCTCCTATTCCCAATGGATTTAGTCATACGGAGAGCCTTTCTTACCCTGGCTTTCACCTTGACCCCGCAGCTTGTGTGTGTTGTACGTGGGCTGCTGGGTTTGTTAGTGTGCTGTGTTCACTCAGGTTTTGACACCACCTTCTCCTCTTTCACAGGGGCACATGATAAAGACAGGTCTTTATTGAGGGGAACAATGGTGAGGAGTTACAACACAAGAGACCTCCAAAGCATGTGCAGTACATGCAGAACTGAAACAGAGGTCAGGTATGCACATCCCACTGTATGTCTCCGATCAGTTCTTCTCAACCGCTTTCTTTCAATCGGCGTTTTTACTGTTATTTAATGGGTTAGTTCACACAAAAAATGAAATTAGCTGAAAATGTACCCCCCCCCCCCTTGAGCCATCCCAAGATTTAAAACTGATTTGGAGTGATTTAGTATTACTTCACTATTTTGTCCAGAAGCAAATGTTCTTTTTTTGGGTGAACCATTACATTAACGACGCAGTTTTATGGTTTGTTTGGAATTACTGTTCTCCCCTGCATCCCCAACCTTATTGGACCATATTTGTGAGCAATTTTATATGTATATATATATATATATATATATATATATATATATATATATATATATATATATATATAAAATGTATGCATTTAACAGACGCTTTTAGCCACTTACAGTGCATTCAGTATTCTGTGTTCCCGGGGAATCAAACCCCCAACCTTATGCTTACTTGCTTGTTAACGCAATGCTCTACCACTTGAGCTACAGGAACCGTGCGTGCATGTAGTGTATATATCCACATACTTCCATAACATTCTGATGAACTCCATTTTTTCATAATTTTTTTCTCTGATTCAATAAATCTTTATCTTTTTATCACTTGCATATAGCTTCATCAAAAGCTTATAGGTGGCAATGCCCCTCATTTGAAATCGACTGAAGATTGTTCCTGCCACGGGATAAAAAAATAAAAAAATAAAACGGGTAATTACGACTTTTTGTCTCGCATCCTTGAGTTTATATGGCAAATATAATTTTTTTCTTCTTTCAGAATTCAGAAAAAAGGCAAAATTGTGAGATGTAAACTCAGAATATCAAGAAAAAATGTCATCCCGTGGCAGAAACAACTAATTGAATGTTAGAGAATTATTTACAATATGCAAAAAAAAAAAAAAAAAAGTAATTAATTCATAAACACGTTTTTGAAATCTCTTTTGCACAACTATGCTACTACAAAAAAATCTAAAGAAAATAAATCACAAAACTTTAATATTTTGTAATGTTTGTATTTTGTTTCATAGACACAAAATGAGTACATGGGGAGGAACAAGCCTTTCGAAAGAACCTGAGGTATTTTGCATCAAGCAGCCTAAGGTGTCAATATTTCCTCTTTAAAAAAATTCTATATCAATTAGTTTTGTTGATACGATGCCATCCACACAAAATATAATAATAATAGTAATAGTAATAATAATAAGTTGCCAACTATTTGACAATTTCAGCAAAAAAAGGACAGCCTGCATCTTTTTATTACATGTTTTAAATAATGATAACAAATGTCTTTAAAATTATAGTACAGGGAAGGAAGAGGACATATAGGTAATGTCTCACACAAGAAGAAAAAAAAACTTACAGCAGCACAAGTACAAGATTTGCCATACAGAAAAGCTAACTGAAAAATACAGACATAAATAAATTGCTGAACTATTCCCCATTGGAGAGGGCAATCCCATTCACATTTGCACACACACACACACACTTTCTGTGTTATATTTAACCTTTGGAGCGTTCTAGAGATTCTGAGAGAAACAGAGAGGATGAAGGGAAAAAAGGAGTGAAGGAGAGTAAGTGTAGAAGAGAAATTGGCGCTAAAGAGAGATGAAGAAAAGGGATGAATAGAGAAAGCTCAGACTTGTAATTGACTCATTAAAAGCTCCCCTGAGAAGAAAGCAAGCAGAATGTATTGTCACCGTAGTGAAGATTCTGTTCTTATCACTTATTGGTCTTTCATATAAAGTTTATGATCCAATAAAAACGTGTTGATCAGCAGACCATCGGCCAGGTTCAAATGCATGTAGTTGTGTATCCTTTCTTTACTGATGAAAAGGTTAGAGGTTTATCTCCTCTCCAAGACGCTAGTTTATAAGAGCATCTGCAAAGGGTCCTTCTGTCAGTCATTCACAACATCAATCCACACATCCCCCCGCAATCAGACCCAAACAAACAATAAATAATGTCATAAATATGCAGAACAAATGGGGGACACAGACAAACCCCTTTAGAGTCCCTGTCATTTTCCCCTTCATTTCGTCTTGTGTGCTTGTTAATACAAAAATCTAATTCTTGAAAATCGAAATGAGTCACTCCTCATTTTACGATGCTGGGGTATCATACATATTTTTCTAGATTACTCTAGAATATTCATGCTGGATTAAAGTCTTTAATAATTCAAGCCAGCAGGTTGAAGAGACAAACGAAAGCCATACCAAATGCTTTAGTTTGTGACACACTGCAGGACACCAATGGTTACACATGATTTTTTTTTTTTTGTAAAGCGCTGTGGTACCCTTTTAATGAGAACGTTGTAAAACTTCCCTCTTAAAGCAACAGAAAGTGCATTTAGACATCAGATAATTCCTGGTAATAACTGCACTCCCTTATAAAGAAAAACAAAGTAAAAAACGCATATTGCTTGAAGTTGCGTATCAGTTTTGCGAGTGTATTTTTGTAAATGTCACAGAAAAAGAGAGATCAACACTGAAAAAGAGGAAAAAATAAAAACTCCACAATCTTTATATTATTTCTCATTACCAGAATGAACCAGTAGAATAAATTAAAACGGTACGAAAAGGAAACGTCCATTGAAATCACTGTGTATAGTTTATATACTATTTGTTTGTAGGGAAAACAGCAGCCTTGACGCATGCTTAGTGAGAGAAACGTGGGTTGCACAACAGTTCGCGCATCACCACTTGGGCACAGGATGGGAAGGACTAGACCCTGAAATCTGGGTAACAAAAGAATAACAGAGAACATTATGGGAAAACGCCCACAATGCGTTTCCTTCATGACATGCCTGGTTCCTCCTCCAGGATTCCATGAATGCTGGGATACAGGAGCAGGGTGGACATGAGCACTGCACAAAGAGGCCTTCATTCAGCCAGTAAAAGCATGTACCACCAAGGCTTAGTCTGTGCTGACTCCTTGTGCTGTGGCGGTGTATCTTCACTGAGTCCAGGGCAGCATTATGAATGAAACAAGTGTGAGCATAACAGCCATGCTTGATTCTCAATACACCAAAAGGCTGGTAAAGCTTTTATGAGGAATAGGGTGGTTTGTTTCTAGAATGAGGAAACGAGGGATTCTGCCACTGCAGTCTCAGCTCATTATCATCTGGGGATGGCTATGGCTTAAAAACAGTAGAAAGACAAAGCATAGTCTATCTGCGTCCGGTTCCACCGGCTTAAAAAGTCCAAAAAAAAAGTTCAATTTCTGAGAACTAGTCTTTACTGACAAGTCTATGAACTAATATGAATGTTCCTCAGCCTTGCCAGGCTCACTCTTAGTCATCCTTCCTCATAAGTGGTGTCTGTCCGTCTGTGCGTTAAAGCCTCCAGGGGCTGTGAAGGTGATGTCAGGATACTTCAATTATTTCCATGCTTCCAGAGAAGCTGGACTGTTTGCTGATCTTTCCAAGTTCCTCCCTTGAGCGTGTCTCTGATATGCCTTCTTCAAACTCCATCTGACAGCTGCGCCGCTTGAACTGTTTATCGGCAGCACTGGAAGTGGGAGCATCCTCGTGCCAGCTGCCCCTCGAGTCCCGTGGCTCCCCCACCTTCTCCCGCAGACGCACAGCCTCGCATGGGCCGGGAAGGCTGCTGCATCCCAGTGCAGGAAAGTGTACTGCCCCTCCTCCACCTCCGTTACTGTTCATTGACTCTGAGCTGTAGAACCAAGGGGCTTCGCCTGTTGGCGTAACAGGGGTCGTGGCCTGTACGGTGTCTCTATGCTTGGTCCACATGGGCCCGGTGCCCACAGTGGGAAGGCTGAGCAGCAGCGAGGGTTTTAGATTGTCGTCAAGACTGGGACTTTTGAGTGCGGCGAGTGAGTGTCCGAAGTGCGAGTGCACAGGAGAACTTCCAGTGCTGCTACCATTGTGCTTGCTTTTCCTCCGCGAACGAGGTCGGGAGCTGCTCTCAGGAAAGAGGCTTGGAGATTCGGCTAAACTGGGGCTGACAGGGGAGTACTGGCATACACCATTGGCTTCTCCGGCCTCTGGGCTATCCAGCTTGCAGAGTTTGGGAACATCTTCGGTATGCGCAGGCGTGAGGCGAGAACAGTGGTTGGGCTCGTAGACCGATTTGATGTCAAGTGAGAAAGAGCGTTTGAGCCGGTTGGTGTCTAGGATACGCTCTGCCGACAGATTCAAGCCATTAAAGCCCTGCTGGAGGGAGGTTGGGGAAGGAAGCTTGGTGTCAAATTCTGTGCTGTCCTTCTCAGCCTCCTGACGACCCTTTTCAGGATTACTGGAAAATTCTCCTCTAGGATCTGACAATTCCTTCAACTGCTCCATCTTCTCCTGACCTGAGGACAGAGCCTTTAGCAATCTCAGTCCTTTCTCAAACTCCAGCAGCTGTCCCAGGAAGTTGAAGTTGGGTGATATTGAAGGTCTGCGGTCCTTCACAAACCTGGAAACACAAGATGAGCCAGAACGATTAGCCTAAGGACAAATCCGCACATATGGAAAGGAAGACATCGTCAACACAAAGACGCATCATGTGAGCTTGAAAAGGCCTTGAACAAAAATTGTGTTTAGGAAGGATATGATGGGTATTGTTTACAAGTGTTTCTATGTGATCCATTTTACATGTTGCAGGAAATGGATATAAAATTACAGCTAGCAGAAAATGTCTTTCTGAGACTGTGCAATTCAAGCCGCAGGGTGTCTGAGTGAGTTTACCTGTAAGCGTCATCTGATGACAAGCCCATTGTCTTCATAATATAAGCGATGGCGATGGTAGCAGACCTGGAGATGCCAGCTAAACAATGCACAATGACTCGACAGTTGGAAACCTTGGCTTTGTCTGAAAAGGAGAAGGGGAAAACGTGAGCAAACACAAAACATGCAAGACAACTAAATACCTCTTCAGTGACAAGCAAGAAAAAAAAAGCATATAATTTCTGCAAATATGCTTTGAGGATCAAATTTGTTCTTCCTGATACCATCACAGGGGGTGCTACTCACTTTACATGCTAACGTGAAGTTCACTTAAAGAAAATCAACTCAGCCAAGGAAACTAAAACTTTTCCTATTGTCACAAGCTGGTTCTTACCAATAAACTCGTTGGTTTTGTCTAGCCATGGCAGGAGTTTTTCACAGTAGTTGTCATTGACGGGAATGCGCATGAAATGGCTTTCGGAGATGAACTCTGGCTTTGGGCAGGTGTTGCTTGCATTTAACACATATGTGATGCCATTTTGAGCCATCAGGTCCTGACAGTGCAAAGAACCAAGGTATGAATTATGCAATGTGACTACTCTACTTTTGGAAGTTTTAACAAATGAAAAGTTTCCAACATTCCAAGACCTCATTTACAGTCAGCTGTACCTTGTTGAGCACATCTTTTTGGGAGCCCAGGTAGAGATGGGGCAGGATTCGTGTGGGACCAACGTTTGCCACAGGCAGACATGGCTGAGACAAACTCATAGGCAGAGTTGCCACTGGCTTGCCTTCACACAGGCCTGGGAAACAAGATGAGAATGCTGCAAAACCACCTAAAGAAACACAGAGAAAAAGAGAGAACATGTTAGGAAACAAAATGACCCCCTACCTATGTGATAGAAGAAAGACAAGACCAACAAGAATGCTGGATTTGGCGACTGTCAACATTGTCATTGTTGTAACTAAGTCGTTATTGTAAAGGATGCAACTCAAAATCTCTCATGCAGGACAAAGAACTTACAGAGCAGCCTATAACAATAAGAGGCATATTTCAAGTCAAAACCTTTCATACTAACAAAAGACATGCTGATGTCACACATCATTTGTCAAAACCTAAGCAAGAGAGTATTCAGATGTTATGAACAAGATTATGCCAATCTAGGTCAGTGCATGTACAAACACAGCAGTCAAGTAAGCAAAGGCCAGTTGGCCTAAAGAAGGATTCTGTTTCTTTAAGAGGTGGGTGGTTCCAGTTTTGGCATTTGTCTTCAGGAGCTCCTTTTCCTGGATGACCTAATATACTCAATCGAACAATTGCGTCAGACTTAGAGAATGAGGGTGGTCACAGGTGCAAACCAAGCCCTTGATTCATAGCTTTAGGGTGTTGGGTGTCTGGACAGCAATGCACACATGTACAGATGCAAGGTAAAAATCTGCAAATGGACTCACGTGCATCTATAAGCAGCTGAACTAGAATGCATTTGTGTAACAGGGAAAGATGGAAAAGAGAAATGGAATTACAGGGGAAGAAAGTAAAGTCTTCATTGAGCTGTGCAATGCTGCCAGAAAGCGTGAGCCCCGGCAGATGGGTTTAGACCTTAATCGCAGATGAGCTCCATGAGAATCTGGGGCATGGTAACCCTGGGAGCGTGCACACACAGCAGTCAACCAGGGAGCCATGAAATAATTTCATCCCCGCCAAGAAACAGTGCAATAGTCCAAACAAAAGTGACTTGTGTTAAAAAGATCTGGGTGGGAAGCAGGAGTTAAAATGAACAAGTCAATAAAATGAGTCATGGCAAATAAAGAGTGAGGTGATAAGAGGGATTACAACAAAGAGAATCGTCAGCCATGCTTAATGTTATTACAGGACATCATTCAGAGTCTAAACATGGGTGCCAAATCATAAATCAATTAACCGTGAACTTTAAAAGCCAGCTGCTTTTGCCCTAACTGACAACAAGGAACACCTGTCCCTCTAGTCCATGTGCAAATCACCATCTAAACAACTATTGTTTGTTTGGGGGTGCCTGCCTCTTTAAGAGCTTGAATGACAACCTGTCTGTTTCCTGCTATTAATGGCAACGGCTGGTACGATGACATCATCTCTCAGCACTGAAAACCGAGGTGATTTGCATGTCACTCAAGCAGAACCAACGGGCCCCTGGTGCTTCCTCCATACGCTCTCAAAACCAGTGGTAGATGAATGACTGCCGACCAAATGTTCTACAACCCCCATACTGGTTCAATTATACCCTTCCCCCCAAACTACACACACAAATACATTCAAACACATTGCTAAAACATCAATTCCTGGATGCCTGTTCCCCATCCCCCAACTATAACTCCCCTCACCGGCCCAGTGACATAACTGCCTAAAAAAGGGTTGGTCATTATGTCAATACTGTCAGCAATGCCCAAGCAAGACTACAAATGTTGCCTGGTTAAGGCTGGTTAGAACCAGCTTCCTTTCCCACATCTCTCAAATGCATTACTTTTGCGAAAACAGGGAAGCAGTGCTGACCGATCATCCCTCTTCCTTGAACTCAAAGGTCAAGGATTTCAAAGGGCATCTGGGATCTATGAAAGCAAGACCGCAGCTCAAAAGGCAAGTGGACAAGATCTCCTTTGGAAGTGATCTTTCACTCCCTCAAGGATCTGGAATAGTGTCCTGCTTCAAAGATCTACAGGGGTGCTTTATATAGTTTCCTTGGGGAAAACGATTTGTTACTGGACCACAGCAACACAAACAGGAACACGTACAGCACCACATTGTTGAAAAGCCAAGAGAGGAAATACTTGAGTGAGGTCATCAGCTATCATTTCTGACTGGGCGGTGGTGGTGACAGTTAGGATTACAAGGAAACCATAAGCTTCCGTATCTGTCTAAACATCTTGCTAATGTTGAATCAACAAACGCTTACTTTTACTTCTTCCACAGAAATATGAACAATTATTTGCACCTTAAGCAGTCAAGTTAAAGAAGTGTTTCAAATGCACATTTAAAAGAAACATATGTTCTAACTAGGTGTTGCGAGTATGTAAGAATTAATACACATGCACAATGCACAGACACACACGACTGACTTAGGCAACATTAGTCACTTTTATAGACTCCAGTTACGTAAAAGGGCAGTGGTGATGTTTCTCAAAACCACTAGGCATATGAGTGCATGTGTGTTTTCAGCAAGAGAAGTGTGCCAGGGTCAATCTCACGCTGGACGAAAAGGCAATGTGCCACTCGCATACTTCCTCTATGCTTTTCTCTCTCTCTCTCTCTCTCCTTCCAAAACTTACATAACCTCCATTTACCATCCAACTTTGTCTGACATACCTCAGACCTAAGTTCTACTCAAAAGTGCAATAACCAGAGTCTACAATGTTATCCAGATCTACAGTTATACAGAGTCTACAATGCTCAGGTCACCACAGACTTGTGAGATACCTAAATTCGACTGCAGCTGCAATACCATGTTCCCCTACTGTGCAACAAAGCAGACAAGGTAATAAGGTTAAATTTTTTCAGATATGGCCTTGAACTGTCGAGCTGCATTTGTGTTTAATAAGTGCACAGTTCATTAACTCCACCCTTTGATATCAGTTCATTGTCCTGCAGCACCTGACCTCTATCCTTAGGAGCCCCTCAGTTTTCATCTTTTCAGCTGAGCTCTATAGCCCCTCTCACACAGGCTTCCATTCAAGGCTCTACATCCAGCAGCATTGATGGGCCCCTGAATGAAACTAATGCACGTCAACACACACACGCACACACATACGAGTCTCCAGATGCAGAAGACATGACGCCATTGAGGAGCAGCCCCCCATCTGTCCCCATCTCTGTGCGCACACACATACTTATTAGCATCTGAATAAAGGCCCAATGACATCATTGCACACATGCATGCTGCACAATGAGGAACACAAAAAACAGCAGGGGGTTGGTGGCTACCTCATCACTCCCTGCGCTTTGTGTCATGCTTGACAGACTAGAAGTGTTAAACCCCAGGACCTTGTATCATCGAATCATTAACTGTTGGCGCCATCACAATTATTGCATTTCTGCCCTAAAGCCATTACGAAAATAGACGTCACTGCAATAAAAGTCAATTGCTTGGCAAAGTCCAACTGTTTAACTTGTATTTGGTGACATCAGTAGAATGCACACGCAACTCAAATATGCACTTGCATGTGTGCATAACGTTGTGAACCATTAACACACACAAAGCAACTGCATTAAAAAATATACTCCAATCAAATAAATCCAATGCACGTCCATTGAATTTTCTACTATTCTAGGAGACAATTACAGGAGCAATACTAGGTTAACGTTAAACTCTTTAACATAAATTTAGGTTAAAGAAAGACACTAAAAAAAAATTCTAACATCAGACAAAAATTTTAGGGACTACAGAAAAGAAAGATGAAAAATATTGCATAAACTCAAACCAACGTGTGCTTGACAGGTACAGACGCGAAAGCACCAATGGTCCAGGTGACAACAGATGCTACACACCTCTTAGCTTGCGTTCCTTCCTCATCTTGCGGACTCTGATTTTGAGCCTCATGTCGGTTCGTTCGATCCCTGGCCAGAAGCAGTTCTCCGGAGGGGATATGACCACGTTTAGGGGCATCTGCACCAACCAGTCCAAACCACAGTCCAAGAACTATACGTGTGAAAGGTACTGGGTACCAAGAAAAGATAAGATCCTAAAAAAATCACTTAGGAGGGAAACTCCACAGGAAAGCAGCAACAACTGCGTCCCACCTCACAGAAACCAGGGCAGAAGAAATGTGTGGTCTTTCCTCAGGAGCGCCACGGATCCTTCCTCGATCTCATTCTGTGTGGCAACAACTGAAAGTGGAGCTCGCTATTGTTGTACAGCCTCCGTTCAAGTCTTTCCCCGCCTCTCTCTCTCTGTGTGACCTTAGAGTGAATGAGCTCATTTGCCGTGAGCATAGTCTGCCCTGTCTCTCTCCTTTCTCGCTTACTTTCACTCTGTCTCCCCCTGTCTTTCCTCTCTCTCTCTCTTACTGTGTGTTAGCTGAATCTGGCTCATGAGTAAGACATGCAACTACATTCCTTACTCACCGAGCAAATATGCAGCCACCTTAGGGGCCCACTCAATGTTTTTTTTTAAATGAAAATATTTTAAAACCCTCCACTGTTTTAGACTGCAAGTACACAGATAATATATGTACACAGATGCGTTTGTTCTTCTCTTTTAACACTTCTTCTAAATGCTTTAAATTTGCAACAAAGCGCAGTATTTTAAATAGCAAATTAAAAAAAAAATTTTTTTTAAAAGATATTTATATATATATATATATATATATATATATATATATATATATATATATATATACACACACACAGGTATATATATATATACAGGTATATATATATATATATAAATATATATGCGCATCTTTTTTGGAATTTTAATTATTTCTACTGATAAGACATTTTTCATCTGAATTTTGCATTATCAACCATTTTCCTGTAATTTTCGAGGGGACGGCCGAGTTTGTGCATGGGCCTTTTTCTGATCTGTCAATCTAATATTGCGAAAAAAGCTTGCAGCTTTTGTTTCTGCTCTGATAACGGAAAGACTATACAGAAAGTTGTAGGTTTGTGTTAGAATCAGGAATGGTAAGAGAAAATTTAGCTTTTATTTTTTTTACATTCAAACCAAACTTATGTTTTCAGCCAGCAGTTTAATTCCCATCTGGCTAGCGCGGTTCAACAACACATCCTGTTATGTTTAAGAATTAGGTCAGTAGGCAGAAAAGAGGCAGCCTTTCGTGCATGTTTGAACGCATTTGACCAAAAGCGTTTATACTATGAACGCAATCTGGTCGGATTCGCTTTTGACTTCCTCTGGAAGTGACCAAAAGTGGACAAGCTAAAAAAAGCATTTCTGACCCTGTTTAAACCTCTATTTAATGTCAACCTCTATTTAATGTCATTCACTTGCGAATCGGATTGACAAATACGCATCAATACCATGTGCAAATGACCTAAAATGCCTTGTTAGTACCAGCCATATAACGTTGCACTAGCTAAACTAAGATCATGGGTTCGATTGCCAATAAATGGAAATATTAAATGCATGACAAACACGTCTGAGAAATGTGTAAATCTAGTTTAGTTCAATAAACTAAAAGTCTAATACATCTATCCATGTGCTGTAAGATCACACCTAGCCTAAACATGCTAAACTTGCTAGTAATAGAGAAAGCACTGCATGAAGAAGTTACAGTGACTGTTATAAGCGCATAAAGCATTCCTGCTAAAAAAGACCAAGTCCAGGGTGGTCGATGCTGGTTAGTTCTGGTTGTATCATTCATTACTTTGTGAAAGTTTACTGCATGCATCAAGAGTAAACATCTTAATGGCGGAGTATGATGCTTGTAAAGGTGCAGTAGAGAGAAGCTGTACAGATTTGTACGGATTACAACACATTACACTGCAGGATCATCTATCAGGTAAAGTAGAGGAACCACATCATTCATGCAGTTTGGCAACAACTCCAAAACCCTATATGTGCATAATAGGAAAGTGCTGCACCAATATATTGAATGTTTTTATACAGCACTTTTGGGGTCTAACAGAGGATGGTGTATGCATGGAAGAGGAATTTGTGCGCAAATGCATGTGTGGAGTAGGAGGGGGTTAGCGCTGATAGCGGTTGTTGTCAGAGCACCAGTGTCATGCGATACGTGGATACATCAGTCCATGATGTCATGCTTACAGGGCCCCAGCTGTCATGCCTGAGGTGTGAGGTAGCCTCCAGTTGAGCCCAACGCTAGCTCCAATCACTCAACACTCACATGTGTGCATCAGTCTAAGTGTGTCCAAATCCCCCTGTCTGTGATAAAACAGTGTGAAATTTCGCTGGAGTTTGACATACATATCACATAAATGGATCCCAATGGGGCATCTCTCATTTACACTCACGATATGGGGCGAGGGAGCTAGAATTCTCACTGCATGATTAAGCTTCTAGATGTCTTATGTATACAAGCCATAAGTGAAGTCATGATGAAGTCATGGAAAGAAAGAAACACAACACGTGTGTGTAGACATTACATGCTATGCATGTGTAGCTATATTGTTTTACCGCCAACAAAGCAGCAGATACATGCCATACTGCAATAAATGTGTCTTTACCCCTGGGCTGAACAATTAATCGTAATAAAACAAAAACTGCAATATGACTTAGTGTGATTATAAAATCTCTGCATCTGCTCTGAGTTTGGGAATGCAACATGCGCCAATCATCTTCTATTGTTGTAATGAGAAGCTTTAAGGGCTCCCTGCAATTTTCCAATATTAGCTGGTTTAACATTTGTGTGATATTAAAATAATAAGTAAATATAATAAACAGTAAGCACAGCAAAATTAGATTTTTTGTTAATTATATTTTTAAACACCTTAAGGTTTTCTTCCCCAAATCATTCAGCCCCAGGTGTACCGGCATTAAATTATCATCATCCTCTGTTGCACCCACCTGTTGACGAGGTTTAATGAGATGCACATGGGCGCTGCAAACTTGCTATTTTAAGTGTCATCTCGGACATATCCCAGCCGTTAGACAGCAGCCCACAACGTTTTCAGATGTAGGACTTTCCACACACGTGATGGTGACACATTTGAATACCACTGATCTGGCTAATTTACACTCTTAAAAATAAAGGTTCCAAAAGGGGTTTTTCGCAATGATGCCATAGGAAAAAAAAAAAAAAAAACATTTTTATGGTTCCCCAACGAACCTTTTATTAAACAGCTCTTTTGTTCTTTTTTTCTAAAGATCCTTTCACAGTACAGAACCTTTTGTAGAAAGAAAAGGTTCCAGGAATATTAAATGTTCTTCATTTAACCAACGATGCCAATAAAGAACATTTACTATTAAGAATTTAGGAAATGAAAACCATTTGCGGATTTGAACCCAACGAAGATTGCTCCATGAACTGTGTTCTTGAGAAAGACAGTTCCCAGATTGCTTGTTTCTGAATTAAGTGTACTGTAAATCACTTTTTCCTCTTCCAACTTCTTCACACCACTAGTTTTACTGTAAAGCTGCAAATCCTCTTACAAGAGGATATGGCTTTTGGTCGGGGATATTGCAGTGACTCAATGTTTCTCTCAATTCTTCCAAATCTCATATAACATGTCGAGCTATGAGATGATAAAACGGCATTGCTTGACTCTTATATTAGTTTTCATTTAACACTGCCAATCCTATTAAACGGCATTAATGCAAAAAGACCATGATCTAGATCTTGCATAGTTCAGAAAAGACTCGAGGCTTCTAAGTGCAATGGCTCAACAGGATGCCGTCACTCAGTGCTGGGCTGAAACCCAGTGTACAGGTCAAAGGTCAAGTTCATTAATCAAGGTCTGCCATGTTTCAGCTATGTTACCGACAGCCGAAGAAGGACCCAGTTTTAACCGGTTTTAACACTTCTGGAGGCCAGTTACATCAGATTAGAATTTTTAGACGTTTTGCAAGGACTTGTTTATAGCCAAAAGCATAAAACAATCTTATGTGATTCATACAAGTGAATGATGACATTTGTGGGATTAAGCAAGAAACTTGTTCACTTGTCACTGCGAGCTGTGAAAAAGACAAAGACAAGGCATCCTGAGAAGACCTACTGACCAACTGTTGCACTCCTTCCTTTTTCCTAAGCTTAACATTAATGGCGCAATGGCAGAGGTTCAAATGTAGGGGGAAAAGAGAATTAAATGGAGAACTCCGTAATAAAACTGCAGTTGGAGTCAGTTATGAAATATTCAATAAATATTACTACCGTAGCTGCAAATTTCATTTAGAGCAGCCATGTAGTTTCACATTGTGCCGTTGATGATTTGAACATATGTTTTGTTTTGTGAATAAAATTTATTCGTTGAATTTGAACCGACACCTGCAAAAACTATTTGCTTCCAATTTTTAATTTGGACCAATGGACCTGATATATGAGGAAACATGCATTAAACAACACTTCTGTTTTATATTTATATTTGACCACATTTCATGCATCATCTATTCCCATGTTGTCCATTCTTTCCTTACACAAGAAGTAGAATTGATTGAGAAACTGGGGTTGATCTATTAATATGGATGAAGGTCTCTGTTCCCCAACCCTTCCCTCTTAAAAGACAGCAAAAGAAAGCAATCAAACCCCCCTGTGGAGAACTATGATGTCATCGGGCCACATGTAAACCAGGAGAGAGCTCTCCAGAGAGGGTTACACAACTGGGAGGATGTGCTTCATGTGGGAAGGAAAGGGGGGAGATGGAAAGAGAGAGAGAGATAAATGAGAGGGAGTATTAATGCTTGCAATAAGACAGCAGAATTATGACAAAGCCCACATTCTTTACACAGGGGCTTCAAGCTCCACTGGAAATCCAAATTTAGCCGAAAATGGAATGGAAGGATTGTGGGCCCCTATCAGGAAATGAGCGCCGGGTTGCGTCACTTGTTTGTGTATGTGTATGTCCTGTGTTCTGCAAACCTTTCCTGGAATTCATTGCATTCTTGAAGAGCCACCAAAACCTTTGTAACTTTTGGAGGAGAATAGGACAAGGGCTGTCAATTTAACACGTTCATTTAGAACTGGAACATTACCTGAAAGAAATCACCAAATGTAACCGCATACATCTTATGTGAATTCTAGAATAATGAATTTTCCTACCATCAGAGCAACTCAACTCCCAGCTAATTTTCATAAATGGAACAGTTTGCATCAATCTTCTGAGTATATTACTGAATATGAGTGGATAAATATAGAGTATATATAATATACAGTAGTTTGGAAATGTATTCCTCAATTTAAGTGTACTTAATGCTTTTATTTTTTTAAAGGGAATTTGGATGGTAGGTAGATTCAAGGAAAAGAAAGGGTGAAAAAAGAGGGAGAGGAGAGGTAGATCATGTCATGCTAAAAGTATTTGGCACTGGTCGGCCAGCGGGCATTCCTTCGTTTCTTCAGCTTGTTTCTCAGAATTGATATAACGCATATAATTTGAGGTCTATGAAAGCACAGAGAAACTATAGCCAAGTTTACAGCGGGCCATATGTAGGACAAATGCTACTCATTTCTTCATACCGCAAAGTGGTGTATGTGTATGTCGAGGGTACAGGGTGGAGACTGAAAGGTCATCTTTTCGACCTTTGCGAATCTGTGGCGTGTGTATGTGTGCTGTTCAAGTAGGCGACTGGCGCCAGATGTGATGACCACAGGAGCCTGAACTAAAAATAGAGCCATGCTCTAATCAGAAAGCTATACGACCAGAGAAAGAGTTGAGTGTGTGTGTGTTTGTTGAAAATAACAGAGCACCAAGAACGTCCCTCGAGAGCTTACCTCATCCTAATGGCAACAGTGGCTCTTTTTCAATAGAAACATTGATCCCCATGCTGCTCCGGGACGATAATGGAAATGGGTTACGTAGACACGGGAAGTCAAACTGCTGCATGCAGTTTTAGATGTTAACCATCTAAAGTGACTCATACATATTTTAAAGATTGTTGGTAACCAAAGAGTTGACGGTAGCCAATGACTTCCAGGTTTAAGAGAGACTTTATTGTTCAAATCACGTTGCTTTGCTCAGTTTGTTGTACTATTCCTCACTTATAGGACACTTTAGATAAAAGTGTCTTCTAAATAAACTAGAATCTAAAGAAAATGTGGTGCTTGTCCATGCAATACTCAATACCACAATGCAAAGGTGTTTTGGGTCGTATCAAGGGAAATGCAATGTGGTTGCTAGGGTGTTCTCTATGGTTGCTAGGTGTTTTTATATTGGCCCAAATCAAAAACAGGCCACCACCAAGGGTTCTGCTAAAATCTCTCCAAATCGGTTCCCATGAAGAAACAAACTCATGAGGTTTGCAAGAATTAGCCTAAGTTCCAACACTTCTCATCTTATGTGATGCCATTTTTGTTAGTGATTTCACTGACACAATTAACTTCATAGTTGGAACAGTGTACATTTATGATCAAATGCATCTTGGAATGTTGCTGAACGTTGAGGCTAAAAAGATGATTGAGTTTTTTCGTTATAATCAGAGCTTACACCAGTTAAAGTCAAGCAAATAAAATAGGAAACATTTTTCCAGAGAAGTCTGTCAGACTTTTTCCTGTGCTGGTTTAAATCATGAATGCCCTCCTGTCCTTTACCTCAACTGGGCGTAGAAACGGCGGTAAAATTGGAGCTTTGGCTGACCGTGGCGAGTCTGGAGTCTGAGAGGGAACGTAATGTTGAGGGCAGGCTTACAGTGAAAGGATATATTGATATTGTTTTAGAGCGAATGCGTCACCACCTGTTCATTACCTCATTTTGGCGAACACACACAAACACTTCAGCAAGAAACGCCCAGTTGCATAATAGAAGCCGGGAGCGAGACAAAGCTGAATTCAGCTCCAAAAGCAGCTAAATACAAAAGGGAAAGGAACAGCCGCACTCTGGTCCCTGCCAAGCTAAAACTTTCATCTTCTAATTGAGCATAATTTGCTACTTTCTGCCGAATTCCTCCCACTTTGGCTGCATTAACTATTAGTGGTACAGAGGACATTTTCCATTCCATTCATCCTTTTTCAAAACATCTACAAGTTTTTTACGAGTTATAAATGGACTCTTTGCATTTTTGTTAGTTTCATATGGTTTTAAAAAGTTTTTACAGTTTTTAAATAAATTATAAAATTTATTGATCAATATATTTTGTAATGAAAAAAAGAAAAGAAATAAAAAATCGTGGTGTAACCAGCAAGTAAAAACTAATACATTTTTTCTTTCAATAAATTTATTTATTCAATTAGGATTTTTTCTTCATTATCATATCCGGACAGTATATCATCCCTGAAATCTCCTAAAAAGATGATTGTATTTTTGATTAAATTAATAAATAGGACAAAACAGGAATTATATCATTGACCCATATAATACCTAGAGAAATTGACACACGTGAACGCATATAGGTGACCTAGTGGACTTGATGTCCTAACATGCATTAAAAACAAAGGCAGATGGCAACAGTCTAGCGAGATTAAGAGTGATTGCACATCTGCAGGACGCACACATTCGTTCTGAAGCTTGTCCCTGTGGGTGAGGTGTGAATGCTTCAGGCGTTGTGTGTAAATGTGTGTGTGCCATTCCAATAAGAAGAACGGCATGAACGAGATGCCTGTGGAGCGAGATGGACGATCAAATTCAACAACAGCTCGCAAAACATTTCAGATCGTGTGATCGCCTGACATTAGCAGGAAAAAGGCATGCCAGCTCAACAGGCAACAAAGACGAACTTGCTGACAGTCAACGGGGCCAACCCAAAGAGTTGGTTCAGGTGTGGTAGTTTCAGCTAAACCCTGCAGGAAAAGAAGCAGATGAAGAAGTTTGGTGTAAAGTTCATGGATACACTTGTGATTTGTGCCACCACATACTTTTCAATGAGCTGAAAGCAAACAACGTCTTTCACGTTATCATCCAATTTCATCTCTACATAAACATGGCCAAGTATGCTGGCTAACTGACAAATTTGCACACTAAACATAAACCATTTCAAATTATGGTATTGTACCATTTTAGATATTTTTTTTTACCATTTACTGACCAAGATTTCACAACAGTTGCTAAAATGTAAAAGGCGTGTAATGTAACTGATTCGATTCTATCGGATCTGAATTTGGAAGGAAACCGCGACGTCACAATATCCCTGCACCTCCAAAAAAATTTCATAGCCTTTTTAAAGATCCAAACATTAGAAATGCAGTGCCAAGCATCTTATTCTCAGAGGAAACACAGGTAAATACAAAGTTCTGTCATGAAACTCTAGATGGCGCAGACCAATAGGTTCTAAATCAATCTAAAATAATGACATCATCAATTTCTTGATTGGTTTCTTTTCATATCAACAGTCAATGAGCTTGTTGCTCAACATTCAAATTAGGGCTGGGACAATGCATCGAGGTCATCGATGACGTCGACGCAAAATATGCGCATCGATTTGTCTACCGCATGTTTTTATTTCTCTAAAAAAACGTTTGCAAAACGTTTACCTTAAGTGCGCTGAATATACGCGATAGCCGGATCAACATTCTGTCCAAAATTATATAACCAATCCAGGGGTTTTTCTGCATTGATCTTTTTTTTGGGCGGCTGTCAAAGCCTTATTTGATCGGTGAGTGATGTAGAATGACAGGGCGCGTATGAGAGAGAGCCCCGGCTGAGCCCGCACTCACAGTCTTCAAACAACACGAGCGCTTCTTGCTCTCTCTCTCCCTTGTGTGTATTAATCAAAAACATTAAACACGATAGAAAAAGGATGAAACACCAAAATTTCACGCGCGCTCGCACACTCGCAGTCTTCAAACTACACGAGCGCTGTCTTGCTCGCTCTCTCTCTCTCTCTCTTTTTCTCTCTCTCCCTCATGCATATTAACCAAAATCATTAGAGACGATAGAAAAAGGGCGGAACGCCAACATTTTACGTGGAGCATTCAGAGATTTTTTTTTTTCTCCATGACAGGCTTCTGGCTCCCACTGTTAATATTTTTTTTAATATTTACATTTTTTTTGGAAAAGCACTCTCTGTATTAGCCTAAAGCGCTCAAGTTTACATTGGTTACTGCATTCTTTCAATTGCTCTAAACAAGTATTTTGGGTGACCTTTTTTATTGAATGCTAGACATCAAATTGTTGTTATTTTCATCTGAAAGAAGAACTTTTTTTCAGTAAGCTAGGCCCTATGTGTTCAGTAAGCTTGTTTCAGTAAGATATGTGTTTTCAAGGCTTCAAGGTTTTATTGAATGCTATCTCTATACAAGTGCAAAGTAATGCATTCTTAGTCAGTCTTTTATTTTGTAATTTTAAGAGCAATAAACATATATTGCAATGTTAAGGAATTCATGTTTTTTTTCATTCAGATATGTATAAATTGTTAGTATTCAATTAATGGGGAGATAATCGAAATCGAATCGGTCTGGAAAAATTCATTGTTAGATTAATCGATGCATCGAAAAAATAATCGCTAGATTAATCGTTTAAAAAATAATCGTTTATCCCAGCCCTAATTCAAATACTTGGCTAGTGCATGCTGTAGCAGTTGCAGCACGCTTCAGAAATCTCCTCCCTCTTCCCCAGCTCCACCTGTATAGATCTGCTAAGGAGTTATTTCATGTATGCTACATAAGGAATCTATTTCATGTTTTATATATAAAGCAGCAGTATTTCCTACATGCTCACAGCAGCATTTCATTCTTTATAGTGGAAAAAGATTTTTTTGATTTTTTTTTTTTTTTTACACACACACACACACACAAAAAGGTTCTTTTAAGAACTGATCACTAGAGGGTTCTTAAAAAGGCTCAAAGTGATTCTATGGCATCATTGCGAAACAAACCTTTTGGAACATTGGATTTTAAGAGAGTAGACAAACCTATTTGAGAACCACGCATTAAAAAAATGCTCTTTTTACATAAAGTGTTGAAATTTCATGAAATCCTCCTTAAATAATGTTATCAAACAATGAAACCATCACTTGCTGTCCGTTACATCAGTCTGTATCGCTTTGAGGGACTTTCAAAGTTGGTTTGTGCATAAACGGCACTCTTTTATCCAGATAGCATTTATACTGAGGAAACAGTGACGGTTTAAGACAGGAAGTGGTCATAAACGTCCTGTTCATTTAGAGACTAGCACTTCGAATCATCACTATTCCGATCATAACATCATATCTTATCTTATGCTAAACCAAAAACGCTGTTACACAATGATTCAAACCCTTGTGTACTGCTTCTGCTCTCTTGATTACTAGTCACTGTAATGTATGTGTTCAGTGTGTGTGAACAGCATAGTGCGCATATAATGTGTGATTTTTTTTTACTCAACTTATTTTGTCCGCAAGGTGGCGACACTTGCTGCACCGTTGTTTTGCAGTGAAAAAAAAAAAAAAACTTAAGAGACAAAACAACAACTACTACAGACGCTACAACAATAGATGCCTGAGTATAGCATTTGTGTGAGGGGGTTTAGAGAGGTTTGCAACTTAAGTTTAAAGCCAAGACCATTTTTTCACAAATAACTTCTGGATAGAAATAGCACTGGACAAGGGTGAAATGTTCTAGTGTGCATGTGTCGAGTGAATGTGTTTGTGCACAGCTATCAAATGGTGTTTACTTTGAAAACTGTGCATTTGTTTGAACACTTACACTAAGGTTACAGTCAGACTGCAGAAAAAAGTTGCCCAAATCATTTATTTCATGTTTTTGTTCATGAAAATGTGAACAGCACAAATAACATGGAATCTGAAATGTTCAATTTTGACTTGGGCCCACTTCTACATGTGGTCCTAAATCTGATTCAGGTCAGATGTTTTGCAATACAACCTCATTTCTAAACAGCCATATTGGAATTTCTGCAACTTATGTAAGCCTACTAGTTCAACATTCACCCTAATTCTCCACTTATGGGATACACTCCAAAGATTTTTCAAGTTCACAAGAAACTTGACTAATGTTCACAGTTAATTCCAGTAGAACTTGACATTAGCGTGTTGCTAAGCTAACAGCACAAAAAATAAACTAAAAAGTTGCAAAAACACTAAGAAAATTAACCATGGTTTAAAAAAAAAACATAGATACTATAGTGACATCAAGGTAGCCTCAACTTACCCATTTGCTGCACTAACCATAGTTTAACCATGGTACTTGTAGTAAAATTATTGTAGTACTTGTACAAATTTATTCAAATGGTAATCAATGGCAAAAACCTGGTTACTACTACATGGTTACTACACTACAATAAATCCATGGTTATGCCACAAAAATGACACACAAATATGGTGAAAATGCATTTTAAATAAACTCTTCTGTCAGCTTTTGTTGTTGTCTTTTTTATATAGAAGTTGGCAGTCACCGCCAGCATTTTCGGTCATTTTCACAAAATTTTAATTGCCCCCCAGAAATGTTATATTGTTTGAACATCTGAACATGTAATAAAGAACAGATCCTTAAAAAAGGATAATAAATCAAATATATATCCTGAATATATTGAAAGTGGGTAAATTTCATAAAAAAGCAACACTGAACCAAAAGTTGTGAAAATCACGTTTTTGTCGACGTCTATGTCTGGATCTGTAGTAGTGATTTCATCTAAATCCTCAAAACTGTACAGTCATAAATAACTGTACTTTCTTTTAACATGGTAACATTAGTTCTTATTTAATACTGAATTATCTTACACATTCATCTGCTCACATAAGTAATCTCTTGTTTCTGCTTCTTCGCCATGTTTGATCCAGAGATTCAGCACTCTTTCAGAAGAGGCGTGATAGCGCCTCCTACCAAATAAGCTGGAAAGTTCTTGGCAGGGAAAGAGTTAATCTAATATGTTTCTATATAATACATACAATCCACATTTTATAAAAAAAAACATTTGCTCACATGAAATATACAAATCTAAAGTTCACGTAATGAAAATACTCAACTCGAATAACTGAAAGAGATCGTTTGTAGTGATACTACTGTAGTTCTATTTGAGAGCAACAGCAGACACGCAAACGCTTTTATCCCTACATCCAGAAACATTACATCATCTCCTTTACAGCCTTTTGTCATCCATACTGTCTGAATATGGTCTTAATAAAATCATGACGTCTTCTTGTCTGGCCTTATTTACACAAAGAACTATTTTCAGAGTCTGAGAATGATAATGCAAGCATGGATATTGAAAAATAGTTCATATTTCATGGACCCAACAGCAGTATCCATGCAGCAGTTGAGCAACAGAGAAATCTTAGCTAACACCACTAATAATTACATCCCATACTTTAATGAGTCTTATATTAATATATAGTAGTCTATTTTTAGATGACAGATGTGTTTTTTTCTATACCAAAGGTGCTGTCTCAGCTTCAGTGTTAACTTTCCATGTAAAGGGTGACACATTTCTAATTTAAGCTTACTGAAAAACACTAAATGAGCTTTAAGGAAGTCTTAAGCTTTAAGGGTGACAGCCGCTTCAGCGCAAGCAGCCACATAATCAAAGATTCGCAAAAGTGCTGAACTTTCCCCAAATCCTGACTGAAATAAACGTAAGCTTCTTTTCACTGCTGACATATTTGGATCAAGCAGCTTAGTAAGAAGTGAGAGGAAAGAAAAAAAAAAAAGCTTCATTCTGAAAACTACTGTGAGGATTTCTACAAACTCATCACTTTGAGAGCAGTACTCTGCTGTGACGATTACTATTGACAGAAAGTCATTATTATAGGGAGCATAAAAAAGTTGGTATTTTTGGAATGTAAAGTGTGTTTTAAAGGGTTGGGGTTTAAAGGGTTTAAAGTTTGGTCTCTATATGCAGGTTAAATAACATCTCTTTTGTGAAACATGCCATCATTTGATTGACAGCAGGAGATTCCTGTTGGACCAGTGCATAGCAGCTGCACACTTCTTTAATGCTTTTAAGTTGTGTAGGAAGGCTGGGCATTTCAAGTCATTTTTATTTTGACCATTTATAATATTTACAGTATCATTTGCTAAGGTCGATGGATTTTTTTAAATCATTTTGACTATAATATATATTAAATACATATAAAATGTGTAATATATATTAAATACATATAAAATTATATTATCTAGAAACAATGGACAATGAACAGCTGTGGCTCAGTGGTAGAGCATTGCGTTAGAAGTGCAAAAGGTTGTGGGTTCGATTCCCAGGGAACACGTTAGATTAAAAAAAAAAAGTGTAGTGTGAATTCACTGTAAGCCACTTTGGATAAAAGCATCTGCTAAATACATTAATGTAATGTAAATATATTATATTATAATGCTACATTGTTATAGTGTAATGATACTATATTTTATTAACAAACAGAGTGAGCGAGAATATGTGAATATTACTGTTGGTTACAATATATACACAATATAATGTTTAAAATTGGTTTATTATTATAATTATTATTATAATTAGACAACAATATATTAGAAAATTTTTACCATTTAAAATATATATCTCCTTGCTAAGTAATTTTGTTGAAATATTATGAAATATTCTAGTTATATAATTTAATCCATACTCAAACATAATATACAATATATTAAAAAGAAAAATGAAGACATGTGCATGCAATTTTGTTTTAGTTTTCTACATTTTGATTAAAGTCACATAAAAATAGTAAAAAACTATTAATTAAATATTATTAATAATAATTACTACTAAGGTAATGACCAATATGCATTAATAAAAGCATTAGTAAAAGGCAATATTTTTATTAATATTATACTAATGTAATGACCAATATGCGTTAATAAGTGTAAAACAAAAAATAAAAAGTAACATTTATAGAGTTAAAAAAGGGCTCTTCTTTCTTTTATTGTTATTATTTATGTTACATCACAAATAATGTTTTTTTTTTTTTTTTTTTAAGTTAACTTTAACAACCTATTAAAAAAACATTAATTATTTATAATAATTTTATGGCCAGTAAAAAAAAAAAAAAAAAAAAAACATATATATATATATATATATATATATATATATAATTTATAAAAGCACACACACACACACACACACACACACAAAAGTCACTGTAACAAACAAATCTCCATATTCATCGGGAAGAAGGAGGCGGGAACCGGCGCACAATCAAAAACGTTTTAATATTCAAAAGTAAACACAAAACAGCGCGTCAGCCCCTCACGGCGACTGACGCGCATAAATAAAAAGCAAACATAAAATAATGTCCCAGGCCTGGTCCTCTCTCGTCCTTCACGGTCGTCACTCCAGTTTTATATCCTTCCATCTCCTACGTGGGACTCGATACTAGCGGTGGGGCTCAGGTGTAGCTCATCTTCAATCACTACACCTGGCCTCACTCCTTGTTCCCACGCCTCTCGGCCCCGCCCCACTCGCCACATACCCCCATCGCCCCTCGCAGGCCGGGGGGTACTCCCGAGACTGCGCTCTACTCCCCCCCCCCCCCCTTCCCTCCGGGGGAGACCGCTCACGGGGACCTGCGGGAACCTGGGGGTAGGACAGACGAGGCGAGAGAAAAGGAGATGGAAGGAGGAGCGACAGGGACGAGAGAGGGGAGAGAGGAAAAAAAAAAAAAATCCGGTTCCCAGACGCACTGCTGCTCGGCCCTCCACCGGCTGGGTGATCTCCTCCGCGGTGCCCGGCGGTGGCACTGGACGGCCCTCGGCGGACGGCACGACACTCCTCCGCCGCCCGGTGGACGGCGACGGCTCCTCCGATTTTGGGCAGCGGCAGGAGTCCCCCGTTCCCTGCCCCTCCGGATTCCGTCACGGAGGCGGCAGGCTCCGGCCCCCTGGCGAACGGCGCCGACTCCTCCGCTCCCTCACGGACGGCAGCCGCCCCTCCTTGTCGTGGGCGGTCGGCAGCGAGCTCGCCCGTCCCCGGCAACTCGCTCCAGCCCACCGCCTCGAGCGTCCATGGCGGCACATACTTCGCCTCCTCGAGGGCACCGCGGATTCACCACAGCGGCGAGGGATCTTCAGCAGCGCGTCCCTCCTTCTCCCGGGTTTCGGCACCACTGTAACAAACAAATCTCCATATTCATCGGGAAGAAGGAGGCGGGAACCGGCGCACAATCAAAAACGTTTTAATATTCAAAAGTAAACACAAAACAGCGCGTCAGCCCCTCACGGCGACTGACGCGCATAAATAAAAAGCAAACATAAAATAATGTCCCAGGCCTGGTCCTCTCTCGTCCTTCACGGTCGTCACTCCAGTTTTATATCCTTCCATCTCCTACGTGGGACTCGATACTAGCGGTGGGGCTCAGGTGTAGCTCATCTTCAATCACTACACCTGGCCTCACTCCTTGTTCCCACGCCTCTCGGCCCCGCCCCACTCGCCACAGTCACATTTAAGAAGATATAGCCTTTAACAACTTTGATAACAGAGATTTAGCTAAGTTTCAGTGTATTTTGTTGGCATCTACAGCAAAGAGCGACACAAAGAAAAATCGATTCGCAGACCTTGAGGAGCGTTAACTAGACAACTACATGGTGCAAAAACAAGTAGTGAAGCAGTCCAGTAATTGTGCATTCCTCCAATGATGACATAACAAAAATGTCTGTCAGCAAACAACACAAATCATCAAGGCCTCCGATTCATTTACACAGAAAAGAAAACAGTCAGACAAGACAGAGCCATGAGGGACATCAGAGACAAGAGACAGATATGTGTAAAGTGAATGTGAGGGAATGACAGTAGAAAGCAGGAGTGTGTTTGGGAAACGGTGGTGTAAGAATCGCCCTCTGCTGGTGTAAACCAGCATCAACTCTCCATCTGTACCTGTCAGCAGAGACACCCTGTGGAAGGAGCCGTCCAGCTTGCTCAGGAGGATGTGGACAAAGCTGTCTTTGGGAAGCTGCCCGGCATCTTTCGTGCCCTGATCGTACACCACCACCTCCTGTCTGCATCCCAGGTCCACCTTCAGAGCACAAACACACAGGAACCCATCAGCAGGACGTCACAGATACAGGCACAGCAAGCTGAGTGCAAATAATATGGAACAGATACATGTGCATGTGTGTATATAAAATAGTGCTGTCAAATGATTAATCGCGAGTAATCGCATCCAAAATAAACGTTTTTGTTTACATAATATCTATGTGTGTACAGTGTATATTTATTAAATATATATATATATATATATATATATATATATATATATATATTACAAACACATGCATGTATATTTTTAAAAGTAAAATATGTTATGTTTATATATTAAATATATATATATATATATATATATATATATATATATATATATATATATATATATATATATATATAAATACACTTATATAAACATTAGGGGTGCAACTGTTCACAAAATTCACGGTCCGGTTCAATACGACACAGTGGTGTCGTATTTCGGTTCAGTTCGGTATGTTCGGTACGGGGCTAATTGGTTACGTCGCAATGTTGGAAATATTTCGATGATGGCAAGCCAATGGATATCACACACGAGCAACATGCAAACTTTGCACTAGAGTAATGTCGGTGAACGTCTTAATCTGAGTCAATTCAGTAAGCAGAAAGTGAAAGTAAAAACACAATGATGGAGTAATGACGGAGACAACGAGAGACGAATCTACTTCAACATATCCTGATAACGGTATTTAGCTAACGGTTTTAATTTATTCTCTTAATATTTCTAATATTACATAGTTGGGGGAAAAAAAAATCGGTGTTTGAAATAAAAGCTTTTTATTTATTCAATTTTTGTTGATGACTGAAGTGTTAATATTTTAATCATAGACCTATAATTCATGGTATAATAGACCAGTTTTAAAATACCTTTTATTAGTAAATAATAAAAATAGTAAATATATAAGTAAATATATAGTCTAATCTTTGCAGCAAGTCAGTTATTTGGTAATTATTGCAGGCCAAATTAATTGTATTTTCTTTAATAATAAAAGTGACTTCATAATAATAGTAATATTAGGCCTAATAAAATAAGTTTATAATATATGTCGTTTGGGCTGCCTTGTTGCACTGAGAACATTATATTACACACACTTTAAGATGTTTTATTTCCCAAATGTAATAGATTTGGTCCAACGAATCGAATCGTTCGTGTTGTAATGCGTACCGAAACGAAAGCCCTTGTACTGAACAGTTCAATACAAATGTGTATCTTTACACCCCTAATAAATACATAAATGTAATACATGAAATATTTTCAAAATATAAACACAGTACACACACATATATTATATAAACGAAAACTTTTATTTAGGATGTGATTATTTAATCGTTCGACAGCACTACAATATATACACACAAACTATTTTCTAGATACAATACTTCATATCCAATAGGTGTAATACTTGCAGTTGAAAATATATTATTATAATATACTGAATTATATGGGATGAATATTCAAATGTTTACATAATTCATATTTTAATAATACATATTTACATAGTATATTGATAAGGCTGTTGAACTGTTGAATTGACTATACTGTATATTTTAATAATAAAATAAATATTAATTGAACATTAATATGCTTATGTAAATAATAATTTATTTAAATATTACACTCAAAGATAGACAGATTGTGAAACGGAGAGGGAGACAACATTTTGGCCAGGCATGAGTGATTCCTGACCGATTAATCAGTTTGTCCGGTTTTATCAATCACTAACAGTTCTGATAATGATTATTATACTGTATTTTGAGAAATGCATTACCTTTTTAATATGCTTTTTTATTTACGTAATGCTCTCTGACAAACATGCAAGAATCAAGAGCAAAGAGGGATCTTATATTCCTGCTCCAAATGCCAATCTTTTGCAGATAACGCGTCTTTTGCACATAAAGTGGTGTTTGCGAGGCTTTAGCGCGTGCATCAGTGCGTAAGACCTGAATCTGAATATATGTGTGTGTGTGTGCGTTTGCCATGCAGCAGGAGCGTGAAGCTGTGTGTGTGTGTGTGTGTGCCTGCACGCGAGCCCCGCTGTCTCAATGTTGTCAGGCAGTTTTTAATCACATGACCATCAGCCAGAGCCGCTGCAGAATGACTCACTACAATACTGGAGCACTACTGGAGAAAACACAGCGAGAGGAGAGGAGGGGAGGAGAAACCAGGCCAGTAACAGAGGATGAAGAAAGATGGAGGGACAGAAAAAAAGGGATGAGAAGAGGACAGTCATGCAGGGAGAGAAAACGCACAATATTGGTCATTAATAATAGAGAATGGGAGTGTAGCAACATTATCAATGACTACAGTATAAAATAAAAAAAGCTGCAAAATAAGCCAAGTATGACTTATTTTCCTCTGTGGAAAACGAAAGGAGAAATTTTGAAGACTGTCCAATTGAAATGGAAAGGAAATGAAGTTTTCAAGATTCACAAATGGCAATTTAAGTTGCTATTAAATAAAAATCCATTCAAGCTTCCATTAGTGAACTTATGAGAAAAGAAGAGAATAGTGATGCTCCAGAAGTGATTTTTCCCCCAAAACCAAAGTGAAAGTTTTTATTTATCAGAAATTTTAAATCCAAAATATTGTTTTGGTAACTGAATTAGGTAAATGAATGCTTCATGCTACTCAGTGTGTTGTATTCTCAGGTGATACATTAAATGAGTCTTGAAAAATGTAGAAAGGTTCTGTCAACAAGACTCCTAACAGTTTTTCAGGTGAACAAATTTTACATCTTGCATCCACGTGTTCCACATTATGTGCACAAAACTGACACGGACACAGTCTAAATGTAAATGTAAAACCGTGGATTCGAACAGTGACTTGGGCCCTCCTTTTTGTGTTGATTTTTGGTTCAGAGACTTATTTTAAATGTACATTTATTGATGTCCGGTCAAATGAAAAAGCCCTTTTTCCTTTTATTAAACTAAGTAAAAAGAAAAAAGTAAAGAAAAGATTTTAAAGCATTTACTACATTCCAATGCAACTGAAAGGTCAACTCAAGTGCATTGCATTGTGCAATATTCACTGCACTGTGTTAAAAAATAACAGCTACACAAACTTTTTCAGTTTTCAAAAGAATATTTTGCAGAAATTTCTGCGCATCATCAGATTTGTGATTGAATAACTCTTTTCAAATGAGATCTTTAAAATGAATCAGTTACACTTCAATAATACTGATTCAGAGTGGGATAATAATATACAGTATTAAATTATTGGGTGATTATGATGATATTTCTCCTTTTCTGGACTGATGTGTTTTGTTATAATCACAGTTGTGCGGTGTGAACGTCCCTATCTGCACAGAATTAGAATGATTATTAAAACTGCTAACCCTTACACATTAATCTTTAGATAGAAGGTCAGATCTTACTTAACCTGGCCTTTACTCTAAACAGCACTGACCTGGTTTCAATGGACTTCAGTCAATTGTATCTCCAGTATGATGTTATCATATTTCCTTTCATCCAAGTAATGTCTTCACAACATATTATATTGATCATATCTTTCAGAAACAGCACCTCGCAGCCTTGCAAATGCAGGGTGGATCTACAAGTAAGAAAGAAGGCGAGAAGATATACGTGTGAGAAACCGAAAGTCTGTGTGTGTTACACCAGCTTGGCATTGTGCCTAAAAGGTGATGTCACCTGCCGAAAGTGGGCGGCGGTGGAAGATTACCGTGTTTTCCTGCCAGCCCAACTCCACTGACTGTGAAAGTTAGATAATAGCACCCCAGTCCTGGTTTTAAAGGGCCTGGAGAAGGTTTACACCTATCGCTCGTCATGTACTTTGAGCGATTACGCAAGTGAAGCTTAGCTGTTAGGTAAGCTATTAAACTGAGGCTGCTGATTGACAGGGGCCCTGTCTGTCTCTCACAGGCCCCTCCCCTTCTGTACAAGGTGTTCCGCCTTAATGGGATGAAGGCTAAATCTAGACGGTGACATCACCACCTGAGGATTATGGGCTCTCGTGAAGGCCTGCTGAAGCCTGGGTCCCCTGTAGGGCACACACACCTAGGACACAGCTGGTTTTTAACAAAAAGTCCTGGCCAACTGTGGCTTTCTTTGAAATTTTAAAATGCTTTCCCCTTTCTTTCTTTTAAATTTAGTGTTAAAGATTTTACAGCTCATTAATTACACTACAAACGGAAGATCATCTTAAAGGCACTGCATTGTGGGATATCCACTGCAGTGTGGTGAATATATAAAATATATAATGGCTTATGTAATGTATGACTTATTATCTATTATTTTTTTAATTTTTTTTAGACAATAAATATGTAATGTACTGTATGATGTAAAATATTTATTTCAGTTATTTTTAAACAATATACATGTACTGTACAATGTATAATACCGATTATTTTATTTATTAATTTTAGACAATAAATATATAGTATACTGTAAGAAGTATAATATCTATGATATCTAAGTATAATATCTATTTTGTTTAAATATTTTAGACAGATATATATTGTATAACATTTATTTGAGTTATTTTTAAACAATACAAATAACGTAATATATTTAACAATTATTTTAGACCATAATATATATTTTGTAATTTATAATGTATAATATGTATTTTATAGATTTTTTTAAACAATACACAATGTACTGTATATCGGTTTTATGCAATAATTATTTCAGGCAAGAAATATATAACGGCCTGTATACAGTATAATATTTGTTAATTATTTCAGATAATAAATAATGTACTGTACATATGTATTTGTTCCTGTGGCTCAAGTGGTAGAGCATTGTGTTAGCAGCGCAAGGTTGTGGGTTCGATTCCCAGGGAACACATGTTAGGTAAAAAATGTTAGCCTGAATGCATTGTAAGTCGCTTGGATAAAAGCATCTGCTAAATGCATAAATGTAAATGTCCTCTTTCACACAAATAGTATATCTATTGGAACAAACACAGTTGAAATAAAATATAACTATAACATCGTTGTAGATTAATCATGCGTTTCATGCATACAGAAATGAACACAATGTGAATAGCATACAGTACATATTACATACTGAAGAAATATTAAAAATAGTACGGTAATATGCTATTCTGAACACAGCCAAAGACACCTCAAAAATCCTGTCAGCAAATGCTATGGGGTTGTAATTAGGTACCCTCTTATTACTAAACCAAGCCATAGAGAGGTTCAGTAATAGTTAGTTGTCACCCGCAAAGACGAGCGTGTCAAATAGCTACATTTTCCAAGAGCCACACGATGGTCCCAAGGTCACCCGAAACATTCAGATCGTTTACATGCTGTGACATCAGCAGGATTAAAAAATGGCACGTTCGGTTTCTATTTGTGTCACCTGTCGGGCCTGTGTGGCCACTTATATCCTGAGACCATTTGACCAGTGCCATTCACTTCTCGTCTGCCTCGTTTGTTATAGCTAATTTAACTTGTTGACAAGTATGTCCTCTGTCCCTTCACACGTTCAGTAGACACATCAGGACATAGTCAACAACGTAGGAGTCATTTTTCACATCAAAACATGTAGAAAGTTACAGGATGGGAAGCTACTTACAGCTTTTTAGTCTGTTGCTGCTCAAGTTAGGGTTAGTAGATGAAAATTATTTTTTTTTCCAAACAATAATTAATATCTATTATTATCAATATCAATGTTGCAACGTTAGCATCATTATCAAATTCTAATTAATCTTCTTATTCAATAATATCACTAATAACTATCAGATCATGCAATATATAATCATATCGTAATGCAATATATAAATTTTTTTTGGATTTCTATAATTTTGCTTCTTTTTTTCCATGATGCTGCCTGCATTAAGCAATTTGTAAATAAAACAGGAAAGAGTTTGATTATAAAAATCCCAAAGACTTAAATTGAAAAAGGAATCCATGCCAACAAATGGCATCAAAATATCACAGACTTAAGTGTAGGCTCATTTGATTTAGTCACTACCCACAAGCTAGCAACTCCCACAGACAACACTAGCAACCACATTGCATCACCCTTTTATTATGTCAAGGGGTTTTGCACGCACAAGGACCACTGATGTTTTCTTGATAGAATATTCAACCCTATTCATTTCTACATGCAAAATGTAAAATTTTTGAAATAAAAGGTGATGTTCTACAAAGAGGACGAGATAACGGCCTGGAGAATAAGCTTTCTGTCTTTGTTCAGTCCGTACATCCTTAAGATCTGCCTATTCGGCTGTCTTCGCTCTGGGCGATCTCATAGCCATCTGTCAGTACCAGCTCAAAGGAACATTCAGCAGCACAGATTACCATAAGACTGTTCGTGGCTGCAGAGGAAGTCCTGCTCCTGTACCATTGCACTCTATCTACTGCACTTAACACTGACCCATTTACAATGCAGGCCAGGCAATCGGTGCATATGGTGCCTTCCGCTGATGTAATCTGAAATGGGCCGAACACAGAGCCATGGGGGACCTCGGCATTATCTCAGTGTGGATGTGTGCTGCTCATCCATTAATACCCTCTTTCACTTCCTCCCTTTATTCACACTCACAATGGACCACACTGGTGGCCTTTGGTTGTGGTGATGTCGTTACTTTCAGCTAACACATTGATGCTACAACTTCTGGCAATGGCAGCTGTCCAAAGCAGTGGGGGGTGAAAGGGGTAGGGTTTTGTCTGGATCTTGCACTAGTCGTGTAGACGATTTGCACGTGCTCTGCTAGCGTTCTGCCAGTGGCCACACTAAAGATTATGATGTCATGCTCATCCAATAACAAAGAGTTTCCAGAATTCGCCCCATCCCACCTCCCCCCACTTACACCCAGATAGCTCCAGCTTTATCCAGGACTTGCATTAATCACGAGCATTATCCTCTTTACTGAGGGAGATAATAAAAGCCACACAGCCTCTAGGCTCAGCTATGGAAAGAAATAGGGAAGGCAGCGAAAGAGTGACCCAAGAAAACACTGCCACTCTGTTAAATTCAGATGGATCTGGTTTTGGCTAGCAGATCCGAATCAAGTGCCCTTTTTTTGGGAAACAAATAGCACATAAAGGCCAAGGGCTGACATGCTTAGGGCAAGCACCATATTACTGTTTATATATATTATATATTTTTTGTTTTAACAATTTGTTTACACTTTTTTTTAAATACTTTTTACTAAAATATAAAATCCATAAATACCAATCCCAGCTTGTAGGCCTGCTCATATTTAAAATATATAGCTTTTCCAAAGTGTAAAGTTGCAGCATCAACAGTTTCAGTTGTTAGACCTGCTCAGTTTTCGTTATTGCGTTGGACTGATCGGAATTAAGAGCAAAGGTCTGTTTAAATGCCGATGGGAGCTGCGTTTGAATTACAATGCTGTTTTTCCTAGTTGTAGTGATGTTCACACTCGCGTGATGCCTTCTGAAAACCTTAAGCAGGTGACACACTGGAATATTGCACCTGTCAAGCATAGTCTATTTTGCCGTCAATATTGTTGACGGTGTCCATTATCAGTAGGCTTTATATTTATGCTCAACATAAAGTATGGATATTGTTGTCGTGAAGACAAGATCCTGGTCTGTCGGCGGCCTCCCTCTATGTCACCTACAGCAGCAGCAGTGCGCCAGCGCCACGTCAGGCACGATTCTGGTGTGTAAAGACACAGAAAACGCGAGGCAGCCATCACGCAACTGACATGCAGCAGAAATGCCACGCTCACACCGCGCAGCCAGTGTGTCACCGGCCTTAGAATCAGCTGCAGGTCGGGATTTGCGCTGAAAGCGGAGACTTCCACCACTTAATATGTTCGTTTGGAAATACGAAAATTTACCTATGTTCCGTGCACAAAATATTGCATTCATATATAAATGAAATATAAACATCAATTTGAAACCTTGTATTAACCCAAAATTAGGGGTGCTCCGATCACAATCGGCCATAATGCGCATCTCGTCAATAAAGCCGGTTACTACACAGAGCCGTTGTTAACTGAGAAGATGTGCAAATAAACGCTGAAAATGAACGTGGATTTGCGCAGCTTCTCAGTTAACAATGGCACTTCACTCCAAAATATCAAGAGGTGCTAAATAGTTTAATTAGTTTAATAACATGTTCCTGTAGCTCAAGTGGTACAGCAGCATTGCTTAGCAAGAGCAAGGTTGGGGGTTCGAATCCCAGGTAACACGTTAGGAGAAAATTGTTAGCTTGAATGCAATGTAAGTCGCTTTGGATAAAAGCATCTGCTAAATACATACATTTAAATTTAAGTCCATTACTTGCAAACTCAACAACAGGTAACATCTTACAAATTGCTAGCCAATTTATTTTAATTACAAAAAAAAAAAATCACAAGAATGACACCAACTCTTTGCATTGTTGGCTTTCAGTTTTCATTAGTGGTGAATTAAAAAAATCATACTACAATGTGGTGCGATTTGTTTTTTGTCAGAAAGCGAGGTGCGCAATAAAGGCAGATCAGTTTTTGACAATGACCTCATCAGCTGTGGCAGGGACTTTTACATGACATCTGTCGGTGGTTGGATTTCCCCCTAAGAGTTCTGTCAGTTTCACAGAGTGCCTAAAAATATAAAGACTTGGCATGCCAGGCGGGTTGGAAAAATGATGTCATATTCGATGCAGAAGTCATGGAAAACTCAAGTCTCCAATTTCTTAGCCTCTGATAACCAATAAATCTATAGTGGTCCTCCAAATTTAGAAATGCTAGCTGCTAGCAAGAGACCCTTGACTTAATCTGACCTTCTCAAACATTTTCTTCAACATCAGACTGACTACTACACATAATTAAAAACTCATTTTAGATGCGGAAGTGTCAAATACTATATGTGCACATGAATTTGACTGTATGTTGCACATTGGTGCCAAAACAGTGTCTCTTTAATGGGTGTTCACAAGTTCACTATAATACTGTGCACTGACATGGTTGTGAAGTCCACACAAAACTATTAGCATTGTAAACTGAACCCTTTAAAGGCTCACAGCTGTCCGCGTTCAGACATCAACCTCCTTTCTAAGGCCACCGATAGTTCCCCAATTTCTCGCTTACATGAACTAGCCACACACTCTCTCAAACACACAATTGATACCTTGACCTTTCCGTTGGGCTGGAGGAGCTCGGTAACTGACACCTTGTCCTGCTGAAGCCTCCTCTTGACCAGTTTGGAGCAGCAGATGTTGACAGCGCCATGCACATGCGAGGCGTTGTACTCCGAGAAAGTCCGACTGTCGATGACCAGCAATCGTCCGGCTCCACGCTGCAGAAGGCCCGCTAGCCGCTTGATATCCATGGCGCTGCGACGCCCCTTCTCCCCCGCCATGGAGGTACCCAGAACTCCTCTCTGGACAAGGGTTGCGCACAACGACAACCAATGCAGAGGCGGTGGATCAGTGATGATAAAATCACTGACGCGGGTCACAAAGAGACATCAAGGTGCACATGGTGTCTGGAAAAACAAAAAGTCAACAGTTTACATTTTTTATTTTAGACAGCACTTCAACATCAACAGTCATAAACGGACATTATTTTTGTGATGTAGTTCCTTATTTATTGTTTCTTGTAAGGAAAAACTAAGTATCTTCCTACTTATTTAATATTTGTTTTATTTTTGGCATATGTGCAATCAGTAATTGTTAGAGCAAAGACTGATGAGTTTATGTAAAAAACTAAAAACTATCATAAACATCTTTGGATTCGAAATCGAAACACTCTACAGAACTACATGAAACGAAATTCTTCTAGCTATGATAACCCAATATCATTTATTGTTGGGTAAATGACTAATTTGACAATGCAAATATATTTTAATGAAATTACTTTGCTAATTAATATTTAATTATATTTTGTTCGCCCAATCAATCAATGTCATGTGGTACAACCAAAATTTTCTTTTTAAATAAAATAGTAAATTATGTCAGTGTAAAAGTCAATAATTTGCTTAAAATATCAGATAATTTCACCTTTTTTATGTTTAATGAAGGTTAGTTGGTTGTAAAATGTCATGTGGTGTGACTCCCCAAAAACGTAATGATATTGATCCATTAATACATGATTGTAGAAGTAATTTTTATTTTTTTGAAAATAATAGATTGATAATGTTGTAAGAAAAATTTTACTACATTTTACCTTACAGTTACACAACATGACATTTTAGTCGTTAAATTTTAACTTTTCTTGTAAATGGTATTAAAGTTGATAACACTTTACAGTAATGATCTATTAGTTAATGTATTAACTAATATTAACTAGCAATTATTTTGTGTTTATTAATCGTAACATTAGTTCATGTTAGCTCATGTCCATTAAATAATACGAAGATGCAAATATTATTTTTAATTATGTATTAATAAATGTTAAAATTAATATTAACCGATATTAATAAATGTTTAAGTATGTGTCATTCTTAGCTTTTATTAACTAATTTTAACAAATAGGACTGTATTATAAGGTGCTACTGTATAATTTTTTTCTGAACAATATGAAGTAAACATGTTTACAAATACATGTACTGTTCTTTAACCTCTGCTCTTTCAAATGATTTTCTTTGCATTTCTTTAGGACAGTAAAATTTGACACTGACCGTGTGTCCCTATTATATTCTGAAGTCTGTCAGACCTCAATTCATAAAGTTTGCACTACGCTGATAACATTCATTATTGTAAACTAATGTGAACGCCTTCTTTTAATGTAAAGTCAATTTTTATCTTTCAGACCAACTACTGTCATTGCTGATTAACAGTGGGATGAGAAGCTTGCTTAGCAAGTTCATTTAATTAAATGACATGTGTAGAGCTAGCAATCTGAATTCATGGCACAAACATTTGAAGCTAACTTTTTCCAATTCCTTGAGTATTAAGCTTTTTTTAACACCACAGTAATGCAAAAATACACGTTAAGTGTTGTACAGGGCACAAAGAACTTGCAATTCACTGGCCAAGCATTCACATCTGCATTTGCATGTGTTTCTGGCCTAAAAGACACGAATGAAACAGGCGTTAGGGAGTATGCAGCCCGAGCAGCATCTGCTGTCACACCAAAACCTTCAATAAATTAATCGAGTGCCTCCTCTTATATATCGTCAGTGATCATGACAGCTACTCTTACCGGTTCAAACAATTAAACGAACGGTCAATTTCAAATATAGACCCCAAATGCTAATATACAAAGATAGATTTACTTAAAACTGATATGTTTAATGTTTAATAGAGTGTTTGTGTGTGTGTGTGTGTGTGTGTGTGTGTGTGTGTCTGTTTTCATGAAAATAATAAATAATAAATAACAGTTACTTAAAAACCCATGTAATATTTTTGAAGTTTGCATTAGTTAAACACTTGATTTTTCTACCAATAAAAAGAGTCGGCGTTGTTTCTGTTAAAAGTCTTAAAGATTTCAATATATAAATTTTCAGGATATAATTAAAATCTAGAAAAATTTTATAAAATATATTTAAGAATTATCAGACCATGGCACAACTACTGTTTATTTACCCTTTTTAATGTTGTATAAGCACCAAAGGCTTTATTCACGACAAAAAAATTAAATAAAAGCATAATACAATAACAACTACATAAAATCCTTCAGTTTAATGTTTGAGATAAAGTTGACTGTAAAATCATTATAGATTTAAATGCTTTTAATTACTATGTTTTTAAATGCTGTTTATTTTAGATACATTTACATAATCACAATTATTATTGCATAAAATTCTTCTGTAATTATCTTGTGTTTTAGTTTGTGAATATAAAAGTTCTGAATAAAATAGGAAAATAATCACATGAGATACAAACATAAAATGTAGAATTTACTATATGGTTTAAAATAGCTATTACTAAATGGATATTTAAAATGTAACATTTCCATTACATTCTTAGCAAAATAATTAAGTGGTCATTAATAAATTGACGAGTTATCATAGTTTCATGTAGCTAAATATTGTAATGTGTGTAAATCTGATCACCACTGTAAATAACCAACAAACTATTGATGCAATAATAAACCTGTACACGGTAAAACAATGATTTTTAGACTATTTTACAAGAAAATACTGTCAGTTTCAAAATTTCACGTTTAATTCAACGTTTCTTGCCATTTCAATGTTTGTCAAATTTACAAGCAATTTCTGAGTGAATATAGTCTCTACACCAACATTTTTCAGTCTAGGTTCATATTTATTTAATGGTTATCTATTTTATGAATGCAAAGCTCAGCAAATCTGCATCAGAAACATTTCATATACTGTTTTATATTACAGCCAGACAGGATGTGACGTTAGGAAACTGAAGCCATACAGATTATGTAACAAGACTGGAAAGAATGTGCCATTTATAGCCTCGGCTGCAAGGATCACATATAGTCTTTTCAATAATCTCATTACTGCAGAAGCACATTTAGTCTAAATATTCCACTTGGCAGACTGAACGCAGCTTTATATACTCCGTGTACGTGCATCTGTGTTGGAGGAAGGCATGTGTGAAGGAGGGCGAGCGATTGTTTATGACTGGATGAGTGGGGCGATGTCTTGAGTATGCAGTGACCTTCTGAACACTTCAATGAATCTCTACACCGCTCACTCCATTACATTATGAAGAGCAAAAGACTAAACCAGGAGCCAATCGACTCAAGCATGAGGGAAATATTCAATTGCACTGCAGAGAGATCAAATAATCATACAATCTTATAAAGAGAAAGCTTTCAAACATAATTTTCTTGCAGAAAAACTGAGTAAACTACAGGTAAAGAACACTTTACCTATAATGAAACGTTTACTCACAAATTCAGATTCTGTTCTTTATTTTCCATTATTTAACTTTTTGTATGGACTTCTTCTTTGGAACACAAAAGAAGATATTTTCAAGAATGTTTCATTATCAATGTTTCCATCCAAATGTGTGAATTTAATTTATGTGCAAAAATTAAATATCGCATAAAACATTTGCGAATAAAGCACCATTTCCATCCAACGACTCAAAGAGGACAAAAACGTCAATTCCTGACAAACTGGAACTAAATATCTCTAAGAAAACTAGGAGGATCCACTGAATATAATCATTTTCATTTATAATAAATTACTTGCGCTTCAGAGAGAGCAGACGTAACACAATTAATACGGTCATTGCCTTTAGAGGTGGATACCGTAATGTAAGACAGAAATTATACAGAAATACTTTGACGACATGAACAAAACAAAATATAGATGCTGTGAACGAGATCGGTCCGCTGGTTAGTCAGTTTATCTCATCTCATAGCGCAAAGTCACATTACTTTTTCAGAGCGCATCATGGAATTTATTCTGTAAATGTGTTTCCATCATAGTTTAAGCTCATTTTTTCTTATCGGATAAAAAGCTTCTCTTACTCAGTTGTGCGCAAAAGTTTTTTGATGCTTATTTTTTAATTTATGCAATTCCATCCAGCGTTTTTGTATGCGATAATCCAAAATGCACATTAAAATAGGTGGACGGAAACATAGCTAATAAAAATCAATGGTGTCCAAATTTGTCTTTTGTGTTCCACAGAAAAACAGGCATATGATTTTATTCAGACAGAACCATGGTTTTCTAAGTGAAAACTTAAATATATTATAGTAGATGATCAAAGTGCAACGTAATATCAAATATTCTCACACAAAATTGTTTGTGTGAGTTGTAGTCCTCCAAAGTCTGCTCTCCACCATTCTAGTCATTAAAAAACAGTCCCTCCTCCTCTCTCTTACTAAAGGGTAAGGGTAACCACACCAAAAGTGAAAGTGGAAAAAGGGAGCCTTCTCCTCCAAATGGACAAACATGTCACTCTATGACAAAGTCTGTTGGTTTAGAATTGATGCCTTTGGTGGAAGACTTTCATTTAACGTGTTTCCTCTTCTAATACTTCAAAAAAAAAAAAAAAAAAAAAAAAAAAGCTTTCTCGCTAACAGAGCTAGTTAGGTTAAGCGGGTGATCAAGATAAGCTCTTCTCTAACTGCCAAGTGCCAGACTGTAATCAAAGATTTGGACACGTAACTAGCTTTAATTTTGTTTTATTTTGTATTTTTAATTTAAATTATCATGATAGTTTAAAGTAGTTTTAATGGGTCAAAAACGTTCTCTATCTTAATTTTTTTTTTGTATTAGTTTTATAGTTTTTTTTTATTAGAACTTATCACCTTCGTTCTTTTTGACAAAATACACAATACAATAATATTAAAAAGTGGACGATTAATTAAATAAGTCCATTCAATATGGAGTAAAAATAAAAATACATTAATAATAGTAATGAATAAACAAATAAAAAATGATCGAGTTTTTGTTTGTTCTATAGTGCACATTTATTTCTTAATTGTTTATTTCTTTGTGAACATCCTTCATGTGTTCCCGGGGAATCAAACCCCCAACCTTGAGCAATGCTCTACCAATTGAGCTACAGGAACACTAATACTACTACTACTACTACTAATAATACTTAAAAATAATGCCAAGAAACTATGAAGAAAAAAACATGAAAACTTTAATCCACTTTTCCTGTATTTTCAATTGTATTTTAATGCACAAGACACATTTTTATTTTTTCATTTTTATATTTATTTTTTCACTCTTTTGCAAATATTTTTATTTTATAAAAAAAAACGTTGTGTGGTTTTTGCTTTACTCAACAAAAATAAAATCTATGAAGAAAAATATTAAATGAACAATTTTAGCTAAATTTTTGGTTTTGTTAAATTGCAAATGTTTTTGTATTTATTTTACTTAAAAAAAAAAAAAAAACACTATCATAGAAATATGAAGAAAAACAAAAAATGTTTCTTGCAAATATTATTTATTTTACTAAACAATAACAAAATGACAAACAAAAGACAAAATACAAATAAACAAACAAAAAGAAAAATGACAAAATTTTTATACATTAATTTTTTTTTTTTTTGCAAACATTTACAGTTTTAGTCTTTGCTTCTATTTTGCTTAAAAAAAAAGATCTAAACAATAGTTTTTGTTTAGAATAATAACCTTGACTGTTTCAAACTTTCACACTTTCTCTTTGCATCTATCTCTCATTCCCTCTGCTGCTGCATTGAGGGAGGGTGATGCTGCAACGCTGAGATATCTGCAGCGCCATGCAGAAATCTGCACACACCAAACACACATCTACACATACATAAATACTCACACATTCTCCATCAAGCACTTATGCAATATAAAACAAGAAAAACAAGCATTTCAGCAGCACGTTTGAGAACATAAACAAACGCACACCAGCAATCTCCATTACACAGGAGACTCACAGTCACTGCTCTCCAAACCACTGCAAGTCAAATAATCATTCCTCAGTTCAATAATGAATCAGCTCGTTTTTATGTCATGTCCACATAAACAAACCCAGCGCGGTACGAGCGACGCTGCCAGAGCACCAGCCTCAAGCGACCAGCAGCATCCCAACATGGACGCCTTTGTTTTGATCGCATTCCCAGTCACCATAAGAAACCATTACCTGCATCTCACCAGAACGCAAACACATGCAGGATTCCAACAAGCCACCAGAGACCCCGACCTCCTTACCATCCTTCACGCTCTCTATTCGCTCCACGGGAAGGATGTTCAGCCACACCTTGGAGAAAAGAAACCCCTCTCCTGCAATCGGCCAGTCGACTACACGACAAAAGCCCCCCTGCAGGCCGCAGGATGAGATGGTGAAGTGGAGGCACGTCAGAGCATAACAAGGCTGACGCTGCATGAGTCTAATGGCGTTCCTTCTGCTTGACAACTCTAGTTGTGTGTGGGGGGGGGGGGGTGTGCACTGCAGTTTGACATCAAGAGAAGGTGTGCATTCTCTCGCGACCAGCATTATTATGCACTATTATTTAGTATTCACACCTTTCGTGCATATTCTGAGACGACGAGGTGTGGCATGTTTTATTTCGGTTGCATCAGCATTGCATCCATGCATCTATATGGAAACTGTACTTCCTCGAAAGCACCGGCATAAACAGTGGTGAAAAGTGCTGATGTGGAGACGGACGGAGTGTTGCCATGGCAACTGAATGTAAAACGGAAAAGGAGGAAAAGTTGACTGGGCATGAGGAGAGGAGAAGAGAGGTCGCCTCACATCCGCAAAAAAAGTGAGAAACACTAAACAGTAAACGTTGCAATAAACGTTAACTGAAATTGATATAAACTGATATATACTAATATCCTTCTATCTATCTATCTATCTATCTATCTATCTATATGTTAACATTTATTGCAAGAAATGAGAATTAGCTAATAAAAAACATTACAATTGCCTCAATCTGGATCCCTCAGAAGCCCAACTTTAAAGCAGAAAAAAAAAAAAACGTTTACAGCCTGGTTCAAAACATTTTTTATTTTTATAATTCATCCGTTTACATTAGATTAAGCCTTAAATTTCTCCATAATTAAGGGTGTGGCCACTTGAGTGACAGGTGGATTGCCGCTGCTGACACTGTCGTCCCGCCTCTTTCCCTTTTTTCCAATTATCCGGGAGTGACTCGCGGTTACTCGCTGCCAAGATGGTGACGGCCAGCTTCGCCCACTTTGAGCTTCAAAAATGCTCTTCAGGACTCTGCAGGTGACGTCACGGACACTACGTCCATGTTTTTATACAGTCTATGCATATAACAAAACAGGTGTTATTTCCCACTATTTCGTAAATTGTCATTTTTCCACTAAACTTATTAAATGTGTCATCTTTAACATCTAATTCTTACATTGTTTCAGTTAATTCAATTAGAATCATAAGAAACTACTGCATCTGAAGTGACATTAGATGCATTTACTTATTTGGTGAAGCTGAGGTGCCATAAATGCATCTGCATTGCAAAATTTCGAATGCACAACGAATCTAAGCAAAGATGTTTTATATATATTTTTAAACCTACAAATAAGAAATGTTGGGAAAAATGCAAAAATAGTTTTAAATATGAAACCAAACCAGTAGGTAGCGGCAAATGACGGCAAATTTAGTCCTTCATTTGACAGATTCGTTCAGTAGTTGGCAACGTCACTTTGTAAAAAACACTTCACGCCTACACATACGCACCGTTTCCAAAAGTTTGAAATTTTAGGCCCCGAAAATGCTGTGTTCATGCAAATGATCTCCCAAAATACATAAAAAGTTTCCCATTTTTTGTTGAAAACGGTGTCATGTAAACACCCCGCTAGATCTATGACAGTAAGGATGATTGACAACACAACTAAAACATTGACGACATTGACAAGAATAATGTTGGAATTGCTTTCAGAGCGATTTCTTTCCAGATGATAAAAATTAAAAAAACACTGACAACCAATCAGAATCCAACAGACTTCAGAGTTCGAGCATTTAAATTGGTAGACGACAAAACTGCAGCATTTACTTACATTAAACAGAACGTTAACGCCCATTGGTGTGTTGACTTGGACACTAATATAGTTATTGTTATAGTTATCATTCTTGTTGTGTATGGGTCTAAAATCCTTTGTCCATGACAGCCAAAGAAAGCAAAGCATGTCTCGGTTTAAAGTGACAGCGATTGTTTTAAAATGACAGACTGCACCTGAACAGCTGCGGACAAACATTGCTGAATGGAGGAAAAAGGAAAGCAAAATGTCTTAATCCGGGTTATTCATTAACTGTATGGATGACATCACTTATTTGGACTCTGTGCCATACACACGCTGATGCGGAGCATTGTTCTGTCTGAGCCTGCATGCATTTGTTAATCATTGTCACAGTGATATCATCTGTTGTGATGATCTGGATTTGTTAAACATGGGCTGATCTTTGTTTTACATTATGGCGCAAGAAGGTTTAGTTTAGTTTTAAATCACAAAAAATAGATCACATTCCAAATCAGTATATATCAAAATATACCAAGTTTTCTCTCTGAGACAATCTATAATCATGTGCGCTCACATAAATCATAGCCATTATAAGATCTCATAAGGTCAGGCTTGCTCTCTCAAACCCTCTTGTTCTCCATCCAGTGTAATTCTCAGCACTGGCACAGCTCTGCAGGGGTCTGTACAGTAATGCACTACTACTACTGTAAGAGTGATGCACACTACTACTGTTAGAGTGATGCACACTACTACTGTAAGAATGATACACTACTACTGTAAAAGTGATGCACTACTACTGTAAGAGTGATGCACAACTACTGTAAGAGTGATGCACTAATGCACACTACTAGTGTAAGAGTGATCCACTACAAATGTAAGAGTGATGCACACTACTACTGTAAAAATGATGCACACTACTACTATAAGAGTGATGCACTACTACTGTAAGAATGATGCACACTACTACTGTAAGAGTGATGCACTAATGCACACTACTACTGTAAGAGTGATGCACTACTACTGTAAGAATGATGCACACTACTACTGTAAGAGTGATGCACTACTACTGTAAGAATGATGCACACTACTACTGTAAGAGTGATGCACTACTACTGTAAGAATGATGCACACTACTACTGTAAGATTGATGCACTAATGCACACTACTACTGTAAGAGTGATGCACTACTACTGTAAGAATGATGCACACTACTACTGTAAGAGTGATGCACTACTACTGTATGAGTGATGCACATTACTACTGTAAGAGTGATGCACTAATGCACACTACTAGTGTAAGAGTGATCCACTACTACTGTAAGAGTGATGCACACTACTACTGTAAGAGTGATGCACTACTACTGTAAGAGTGATGCACTAATGCACACTACTAGTGTAAGAGTGATCCACTACTACTGTAAGAGTGATGCACACTACTACTGTAAGAGTGATGCACTAATGCACACTACTACTGTAAGAGTGATGCACTACTACTGTAAGAATGATGCACACTACTACTGTAAGAGTGATGCACTAATGCACACTACTACTGTAAGAGTGATGCACTACTACTGTAAGAATGATGCACACTACTACTGTAAGAGTGATGCACTACTACTGTAAGAATGATGCACACTACTACTGTAAGAGTGATGCACTACTACTGTAAGAATGATGCACACTACTACTGTAAGAGTGATGCACTAATGCACACTACTACTGTAAGAGTGATGCACTACTACTGTAAGAATGATGCACACTACTACTGTAAGAGTGATGCACTACTACTGTAAGAATGATGCACACTACTACTGTAAGAGTGATGCACTACTACTGTAAGAATGATGCACACTACTACTGTAAGATTGATGCACTAATGCACACTACTACTGTAAGAGTGATGCACTACTACTGTAAGAATGATGCACACTACTACTGTAAGAGTGATGCACTACTACTGTAAGAATGATGCACACTACTACTGTAAGAGTGATGCACTACTACTGTAAGAGTGATGCACTACTACTGTAAGAGTGATGCACATTACTACTGTAAGAGTGATGCACTAATGCACACTACTAGTGTAAGAGTGATCCACTACTACTGTAAGAGTGATGCACACTACTACTGTAAGAGTGATGCACTAATGCACACTACTACTGTAAGAGTGATGCACTACTACTGTAAGAGTGATGCACTACTACTGTAAGAATGATGCACTAATGCACACTACTAGTGTAATAGTGATCCACTACTACTGTAAGAGTGATGCACTAATGCACACTACTACTGTAAGAGTGATGCACTACTACTGTAAGAATGATGCACACTACTACTGTAAGAGTGATGCACTACAACTGTAAGAGTGATGCACTAATGCACACTACTACTGTAAGAGTGATGCACTAATGCACACTACTACTGTAAGAATGATGCACACTACTACTGTAAGAGTGATGCACTAATTCACACTACTACTGTAAGAGTGATGCACTACTACTGTAAGAGTGATGCACTAATGCACACTACTACTGTAAGAGTGATGCACTAATGCACATTACTACTGTAAGAGTGATACACAACTACTGTAAGAGTGATGCACTTAATGCACACTACTAGTGTAAGAGTGATCCACTACTACTGTAAGAGTGATGATCTATCATCATGAAACTATATATGAAATAACAATGCTAATTTATATACTACAGAACGTATAGATTAAAATGCAGTCCATTTATCTATTATTCATAATTAACATATATACATACATACATACATACATACATATACATATATATATATATATATATATATTAATTACTTATTAGAAGATATATAACAATTACTTTATACACTACAATATATTTTAAACACTTAAATGTTAATATTGATTATAATCATTTGAAGATACATTAGTACTAATAACAATAAGTACAACAACATATTATTTTTACTGTCAATAATTAGTGATCAAAATATATAATAACATATGGTATATAGGTTATTGTATATTTTCTAGATTATAATGTCAATATCGATTTTCTTACTATTAATACAAATGTAAAAGTATGTTTACTATTGTTATTTCTTTATTTATATTAATATCAAAAGGTTATATTATTACTCATACCACTAATAGCAACATATTATTGATCAACATATAACTGATTATCAAAATAAACAATATCACGTGCATAAATAAATAAAGAGAGAGTAATGAATGACAATATATTGTTATCAATATAAGTGTTATTGATGTTATTGCTGTTTCATGTAATAGCGCTTCTAAAAAAACAAAAATGAATAAATACGACATTATTACACGGACATCATGTTCATCACATTCACTATATAAACCTAATGCTGGACTATAATAACAAAGCCCCCATACTCATTATCTGTGTGTGTGCATGCTGCAGTGTACAGAAGACATTCAGCACAAGCCTCACTCACATCAGAAGAGACACACTGAATGGTGTGACAGTAACCCTGTAATTATAACGCACGAGCACACTATAAATCACGAGCGATTGATGATCCACTATTCCCCAGTCAGTCAGTGTAAAGATGTTGCGCTCACTCACACAGACGAGACACTCTTCAGTAACACTGCGTCCATCCCAAAACCACAGGCGCTCTTCGCCTCGCGTCAAATGAAGCCATAAGCACGTTCTCAAATATCAGTCCGCCCCTTTCAGCGCCGCGCTCACCTCCGTTTGCCCCGGTCCCGAGTGTCTCTGTCTCAGCTGCGCTCCGACGGGAAGCCATTGTCACTAGTGTGTGCTAATCCTGGGTCTGCGGTCACGTGCGAACAGAACCACCCAAACCTCCTCAGTCCCGCCAGCAAGCGGCCAGATGCGCGACAGTAGATACTGGGCAGTCGGGAAAACAGAAGGTGCGCTTGGGCACTATAAATGAACTAAGGATGAGGTCATGGTCCTGGAGGGGAAAAAATGCAGCTGACGTCACCGCCAGCCAATAAGAGCGCGTGGGTTTTCTGACGTCAGCGCGCTAATCCGCAGATTAAAGGGACACTCACCCTGCGTCCCAGTGTTCATACTATCCATCCTAAATAGTATGTGAGATTAGAATAATAGTGTCTCGAAGCATAGTATGTTGAAAAGGGTATGCCAGACGTCCCCGGATGGTCTACTATTTCAGGTCGATTTTTGAAGTGTGGATCCGTGCACACTAAATATTGCGCACAACGGTCAGAACTACAAACACGAATTAAAAAAGCGTTAAAAACTACAAACATGGCGGATGCGCGCTAGCGACTGTTGAGTAGAGAGGTATGGATAAATTGGTTTGAGTTACTTATAATCAACATTTAACCTGCTAATAATATAGTTAATCTTATCTTTGTTAGGATATTTCATCGACAACAACAATGTGAAAACATCCGTTTGGCCATAACACACTGAAATGCATAATTATGTACAAATAACAATAAAAATATGAGCAGAGTTCTCTATAAAAAAAAAAAAAAAAAACAAGACTGTAAGATTAACGTGCTACTTAATTTCTCTCCAGGTCGGTAGGTAGTTAAATGAAATGAAGTGTGGAGGATGTTAACTGTGAGAAGATGATTGACACGTTTACAGTGACAGGATGCGTGTAATTATGCGAGCGTTAAAGACGCGATTATGTCCCAACGCTTGCCTACTCTTCTAGTACACACTCAAAAGTGTGTACTTTTTTTCCACCAAAACAGTAGGCACGTTGGGACGCAGCATGAGGTTTTTCTTTTTCTTTTAATACTAGACCTATATATAATGAACAAATTAAGATTTTTTGTTGTTTTTTATATTAGTCGGATTCAATAGTCAAATTGGCAAGCATTTTATAGACATGTTTATTGTATTGTTCAAATAGTATTCGCTGTCATATGAACACGAGCGTTCTCTGCTGGTGGAGACAGAGCAGTGACAGGGAAGCTCTGCCAGTGCCATCCAGCGGGGGATCTCATTCACTTTCTGCTGAATATTTCATTACATAATATTTCATTTCTCCACCACAATGTTGTTTCCATCAAATACCCGTCTTTTAAAGAAAGTGTTGCACTTTCTTTCTTTTCTTTTCTTTTCTTTCGATGGACAGAAAGACAATTTTGAAAAAAACTGTACATGTTTTCTACCCACCATGAATGCAATGATGTATAAACCTAAAGAGAAGTATAAAATGATTGATTTCTGAGCAGTCTTTAGAAAGGAAAATAGATTTTACCTTATTTATTTATTTCCATAAAATGAAATGACTCATAGCTCATTTCACATGTTTTTGTGTTTCCTAAGCACACTTTAAAATGTTACTTTCACATTTTTAATGTGTTTTGATTTACATAATTTGACTAACAGCTTAATTGGAAATGGTCCATATAATATATCAAGCTTACTGTATGTCTGCACAATAAATATTAAAACAGTTTAAAATCTTTACATTTTCTTAATGTATTATTTGCTAAAATGTTAAACTAAAATGTCATTGTTTAACATTTAATAATTAATATTGTGGGCATGGATTTTCATGTAAGATGGGTATGAAACAAGAGCAAAATAATAAAATCTTAAAGACATCTATTAAGGAGCAAAATATATATATTCCCTACCGTACAAAAGTTTTAGATTGGTAAGGTTTTTTAAATATTAAAATAATAATAATAATAATTTCTGCTCACCAAGGCACAGTAAAAACAGTTAATTTTATATATATATATATATATATATATATATATATATATATATATATATATATTTTTTTTTTTTTTTTTTTTTTTTTTGTTTTGTTTTGTTTTGTTTTACAATTTAAAATAAGTGTTCTCTATGTGAATATAATTTAAAAGTTTTTGTGTGTGTGTGTGTGTGTGTGTGTGTGTGTGTGTGTGTGTGTGACTCAAAGCTGGATTTTCAGCATGATAACTCCAGTCTTCAGTGTCACATGATCTTCAGAAATCATTCTAAAATACTGATTTGCTGCTCAAGAAACATTTCTGATTATCATCAGTGTTGGAGACAGTTGTGTCCAGTTTTTCTAATGAAAACTGATATTTTAAATTGAAATAATCTTTTCCTATATTACTCTTTTTGCTGTATTTTGGATCAAATAAATGCAACCTTGGTGAGCAGAAGAGACATAAACGGTAAAAAATTCCACCAATCGAACACTTTTTAACAGCAGTGTACGTGACGTGTAGTGTACATTATAAATAGAACAACTGTAGATAAAAATGGAAGCAAGTATTGTATTGCATTAAGTTGCATATCATGCAAAATACACTGTCCCCTGCAGGTCAAGGTTACTGTGTTTCACTGTTGTAAGAGAGAAGCATTGTATGCTCGGGAAAGTAATACTGTAGGCTATAATGAATTAACCAAGCAATAATGAATAAACCAAGTAGAATATATGACTGACTCTTATTAAAAATGGTGGAAAGTTGTGTGGGAATCAGTCGGGCAGTTGGCATTTGTCAAAAATGTGTAAACGCTCTCAATAACCTGACTTTTCTCACAAGGACACTGACAGTGGTATTCAGGCAGAGAAAACTAAGTAAATATATAGTTAATGATCTAAAGAAAGGCCGATATTCAGCGGCCTTCAGGAACTGATCCTTCTCGCATTCCTACACCGGAGCTGAAGCATTTAAAGAATTCAATCAAAACATATCTACACGTCCCCGTTTCAGAAGATTGTTTGCACATATCTACCAATAAAGATGGCCGTTAAAGATTGAAATAACACCTAAAACAAAGGGAATAAAGCAAGAATGTTCTTCTCTTTACAAAAGCCAGGTTATTCTCTTTCTCTTGAATATGTACCACACTGAATCCATTCTTGTGGTTAATGGATTATTATTAGTGGTGATTGTTTAACTTTGGGGATGCTCACATAGAAAGTGTTGTTGCATTTATAAACGAAATACACTTTCCACACAGTGTATGGTCACAATTATACTACGTCTTTATTTGGTGCTAGTCCTATACTTCTGGGGGCCCCTCTCGGTACGTTCATAAAAAACCCAACTGAGCCAGATCCTGTTGACAAACAACAGTGAGTTGAAACAGTCAGTAATACAATTTAAAAGAAGAAGAAGAAGAAAATTTCAAAATGTTGGATAAACATAACAGAAAAAAGGCTGACATTAACAATTTAGTGCACTACAAAGAATGACTTACTATACAGAAATTGATTAAAGTTTCTTCTTTTGCTTTTTTAACCACACAATTCACAGTAGCCACTGAATTCCATTGTATGGAAGGAAGTAAAATGGCTACCGTCATCTGTTTGGTGACCAACCTTTAAAAAAATGTCTTCTTATTGTGTTGAACAGAATAAATAGCTTCAAACAGGTTGAAGCTGAGTAAATGGTGGCAGTATTTTCATTTTTGGGTGAACTATCATTTTAAATGAACATGAAATGAAATGTTTATTAGGCTGCTGTCACTTTAAGACTGAATGCACAGATCCAGTATTTTTCTGTTTATGTTCATTACTTACTCTTTATGTTCACTTATGACATAGTAAGCTGAATTTATGTAAAAAAAATCACCCATTTTGATGTATTTTTGTATATTCGTCTATTTCGCGCCATCTCAAATCGCACACACAAAAAGCTACCTGGAGAACAGTCTCTATTTCACAACTATTTCAGTCATGCTTTTTTCCTTTTCTTTTTCTTTTTTTAGTATTACACACACCTGGCAGGAGACTGTACAGTACGTAATATTACTATATTTAACTAATTTGGATGTTACGTAGGAAAAGTGACAGTGCACTGCTTTAAGAAAAAAAAAAAAAAAGCATGCGGAATGGTGTTTTCTTTATCGTTTGAAGCCAAGATAACAAATAAACCTAAAATTGTATTAATCACACAGCCATTAATCGCATAGTCATTGAATCATCTTTGAGAGAAAAGGGGCCCCCCTGGTGGTATGGAGGCCTGATGCATCTTGCATACTTTGTGTATAGGGAAGACACTGATTAGTAATAAAGTGTGCTTTAGGAATAAAGCTGACGTTAGTTTACTATCGGGAATTTGTTGCATCAAGCTGTATCCAGCATAGACAGCATCACTTATTATAAAGGGATCTTTAGGTCACAGCACGAAAATACTATAACAATTATATCTTGACATAGTTTATATTAAAAATATTCTATTAATGCAGTACCGGTAATGATGAACATCATTACACACAGTTCAGCATTAATTTACAACAGAAGAAAAGAAAAAGCTAAATTTAATATCAATAATTTTTTTTGTCTTACATAGCATAACAAAACTTGATAAGTACAATGGCAATTTCTATATATATATATATTATTTTATGAACTGTGGGTAATTGAAGGGCACGAAGGATACACATGATGCATGTTTCAAAACAGGACGAATGAAGGCTATGAAATGAAGACTCCCTACGAAGAATCCTTTAAAGTTAGATGTCCTTTGCTAGCATTGATGACGTAGCAGATAGTCCAAGATAGTCCTACAAGGATGCGTCCTTCAGTTTGAGGAGCACCCATTGTCTGTAGATCTTAGTCAGGGTGGTGCCATATTTAGTACAGTGTGTTTGATGGACTGCACTGTTGCACTGTTAACAAGGGTCAGCTGATCAAACATAAACACAAAAACAAAAAAAAAGTTTTGAAAATGAAGTGTTGTAGCACCTTTATACAGTATGTGCCAGTTCATCCTCGATAAAGAGATAGTTCACCCAAAAATTTAAATTTGATGTTTTTTCAATTCAATTCAATTCAAGTTTATTTGTATAGCGCTTTTTACAAAACAAATCGTTACAAAGCAACTTTACAGAAAATTATGTTTCTACAATATTTAGTAGTAGCTAGTTGTTTGTGCACATTTGACAGGATTTTAGAAAAAAAAATAAAAAATACAAGACGTAGTCAGCTAGACGATGACGATTCAGTCACACATTTAGCAATAATTGTTAGTTCTGTTTGTTGATTCAGGGTTAGCATCATCTGGGGTCCTCTGAGGGGTCAGCATCATCTCTTCTCAGGTTTTCTGGATCCAGACTGGAGCTTGTTTAAATCCTAGTCACATCCCGTGGCGAAACATAGAAACAAAATAGAGACATCATTAGCATAGCTGCTGATCCAACAAAGTAACATTAGTTTAACCCAAGCTAATGAATAAAAATGCACCTTTGATCAGATGCAACTACACTCACAATTAAAAAGATACATTATTCGAATGCTTGGCGAAAGAGATGTGTTTTTAATCTAGATTTAAACAGAGAGAGTGTGTCTGAACCCCGAACATTATCAGGAAGGCTATTCCAGAGTTTGGGAGCCAAATGTGAGAAAGCTCTACCTCCTTTAGAGGACTTCGCTATCCTAGGAACTACCAAAAGTCCAGCGTTTTGTGACCTTAGGGAGCATGATGGGTTGTAACGTGGTAGAAGGCTAGTTAGGTACGCAGGAGCTAAACCATTTAGGGCCTTATAGGTAAGTAATGATAATTTGTAACTGATACGGAACTTAATAGGTAGCCAGTGCAGAGACTGTAAAATTGGGGTAATATGATCATATTTTCTTGACCTGGTAAGCACTCTGCTGCTGCATTTTGGACTACCTGTAGCTTGTTTATTGACGAAGCAGGACAACCACCTAGAAGTGCGTTACAATAGTCCAGTCTAGAGGTCATGAATGCATGAACTAGCTTTTCTGCATCAGAAACAGATAACATGTTTCGTAGCTTGGCAATGTTTCTAAGATGGAAGAATGCAGTTTTTGTAACATTGGAAATATGATTTTCAAAAGACAAATTGCTGTCTAATGTAACACCCAGATTTCTGACTGTAGAGGAAGTAACAGTACATCCGTCTAGTTGCAGATTGTAATCTACAAGATTCTGTGTAGTGTTTTTTGGTCCAATAATTAGTATCTCTGTTTTATCTGAATTTAATTGGAGAAAATTATTTGTCATTCAATCTTTTACATTTTTAACACACTCTGTTAGCTTAGATAATTGGGAAGTTTAATCTGGTCTCGTTGAGATATATAGCTGAGTATCATCAGCATAACAGTGGAAGCTAATTCCGTATTTTCTAATAATATTACCAAGGGGCAACATGTATATTGAAAATAGAAGGGGACCTAGGACAGATCCTTGTGGCACTTCATATTTTACTGATGATAAATGAGATGACTCCCCATTTAAGTATACAAAATGGTAGCGATCGGACAGGTAGGATCTAAACCATCTTAGAGCCTGCCCTTGAATACCTGTATAGTTTTGAAATCTATCTATGAGTATGTCATGATCTATGGTGTCGAACGCAGCACTAAGATCAAGTAAGACTAGAAATGAGATGCAGCCTTGATCTGACGCAAGGAGCAGGTCATTTGTAATTTTAACAAGTGCAGTTTCTGTGCTATGGTGGGGCCTAAAATCTCATGATTCTGCCCTCGTGTCCTTGATTTTTCCCTAGTCTTGAGGCAGGATCATGACAGACCCGTGTTTTGTGTACAAGCACATGGCCTTGTCTTTGGGCCATGTGCTTTTGTTGTCTCGTTTCCTTGCCCCGCCCCCTTGTTATCCTAGTCTTGCCGTGATTGCCCCATCTGTGTCACCTGTCGTGTCTTAATTGTTCCCCTATTTAGATCTCCTAGTGTGCTCTGTCTTTCGTCGGTTCATTGTTCATCATTTGTGATTGTTCCACTTATATGTTGCTACCTGTCAGCCTCGTGAGAGAGTTAATCCTTGTCATCCCTGAAGAAGTCTTTGTAATACCGTGAGTGTTTGTTTATAGTTAGTATTTAGAGTCTTTGTTTGTCTCGTCAGCCCAGTCCTGTTTGGTTATTTAGTCTTCACCCTAGCTGTTGTTTTCCCCCTCGTGTGTTTTGTTTTCCCCTTTTTGTACTAAATAAATCCTGTGTGTTGTGATCCCTGTCTGCACTTGAGTTCCTCGCTTGCCAACCCTGACATAAAACCTAACTGAAATTCTTCATACAGATCATTTTTATGCAGGAATGTGCTTAATTGAGCAGACACAACTTTTTCTAAAATTTTAGACATAAATGGGAGATTTTAAATGGGCCTATAATTTGCCAGTACACTAGTATCTAGTTTTGGTTTCTTAATAAGAGGCTTGATAACCGCCAGCTTGAATGGTTTTGGGACGTGACCTAAAGATAACGACGAGTTAATGATATTGAGAAGCGGTTCTTCGGCTACAGGTAACAACTCTTTCAGTAATTTAGTGGGTACAGTATCTAATAAACATGTTGTTGGTTTAGATACAGTGATAAGTTTATTTAGCTCTTCCTCTCCTATGGTTGTAAAGCACTGCAGTTTATCTTTGGATGTGATGGATGAAACTGAAGTGTTATATGATGTAGAATCTACATTCGCTATTGTATTTCTAATGTTATCTATTTTATCAGTGAAGAAATTCATAAAGTCAATACTATTTAACGTTGGTGGAATATTTGAATCAGGTGGCGTTTGGTAATTTGTTAACTTAGCCACTGTGCTAAATAAAAACCTTGGATTGTTTTGGTTATTTTCAATGAGTTTGTGGATATGCTCTGCCCTAGCAGTTTTTAGAGTCTGTCTATAGCTGGACATACTGTTTTTCCATGCAATTCTAAAAACTAAGTTAGTTTTTTTCCATTTGCGTTCAAGACTACGAGTTACTTTCTTGAGAGAGTGAGTATTACTGTTATACCATGGTACAGTATGTTTTTCTCTAACTTTTTTCAATTTGATCGGGGCAACAGCTTCTAATGTATTAGAGGAAATGGTGCCCATGTTGTCAGTAATTTCGTCTAATTCATGTGTATTTTTGGGTACACATAGCAGTTGAGATAGATCAGGCAGGTTATTTGTGAATCTTTCTTTGGTGGCTGGAACAATAGTTCTGCCCAGACGGTATCGCTGCGACATATAGTTAATATCAGTTATACGCAGCATGCACGATACAAGGAAATGGTCTGTAATATCATCACTTTGAGGTACAATATCTATAGCAGTAAGATCGATTCCATGCGATATAATTAAATCTAGTGTATGATTAAAATGATGAGTGGGCCCAGTGACATTTTGCTTGACTCCAAAAGAGTTTATTAGGTCAGTAAACGCAAGTCCTAATGTATCATTTGCATTGTCAACGTGAATATTAAAATCTCCCATGATTGGCGCCTTATCAACTGTAACTAGCAGGTCTGAGAGGAAATCTGCAAATTCTTTTAGGAATTCTGTATACGGCCCTGGTGGTCTATACACAGTAGCCAGAGCAAGAGATACATTAGATTTCTTTTGCATGTCTGACAGAGTAACATTTAGCAGAAGTATTTCAAAAGAGTTAAACCTGTATCCTGTTTTCTTAGTATCACTATATATTGTTGCAACACCCCCGCCACGACCAGTCTGACGGGGCTTATGCTTATAACAGTAGTTTGGTGGAGTAGACTCATTTAGACCAAAATAATCATTTGGTTTTCGCTAGGTTTCAGTCAAGCAGAGTAAATCAAAACTATTATCTGTGATCATTTCATTTACAATAACTGCTTTTGGTGTGAGTGATCTAATATTTATGAGCCCAAACTTTAAAAATAGTTTTTGTTCATTTACTTTACATTTTTCTGGTTTAATTACGATAAGATTCTTTCTAGATCCTATATTATATTTATATTTTGACCTCACTATTCGGGGAACAGACACAGTCTTGATAGTTTTTACAGCGCAAGTACTTTTAGCATTTAAGCGGGTGGAACAAAACTCATCATAATGGTTATTTGAGAATTGTCTTACTAGTCACATGGAGAGTGTCCTGGAGATGTTGTCAGAGAGAAGCTCCGCTCCGATTTTGCTGGGGTGTAATCCATCAGCGCGAAACAGCCTAGGACGCTCCCAGAAAAGATTCCAGTTATTAACAAATAGCAGTTTCTGTTCTTTACACCATGACAACAACCATTCTTTAAAGCAAAAAGTCTACTGAACCTTTCGTGTCCTCGTCGATAGTGTGGTCCTGACACGATGATCTGCTGACCCTCAGGGAATCCAAGATGAAGGTGGTCAGTTTCTTGCACAGACCTATCACTTTGTGTTTTTACACATGTGTGTATCATCACGAGCTGCAGGGTTTAGTTTGGTTTTGTTTGTTTTTTGTTTTTTTTGTATGTTTTAGCGATGATTCCCATCCACTTACATTATAGGACTTACAGACTGCAAAGGTTTCAGTTAAATATCTTGATTGTGTTCTACTGAAGAAACAAAGTCACCTACATCTTGGATGCCCTGGGGGTCAGCAGATAAACATTAAAATTTTCATTTTGGGTGAACTATCCCTTTAAACGCAATACAGTGTCTAGTTTGATCTGCAGTGATGGGTAGATTCCTTGCAAATTGTAATTTGTTACTGATTCCAAATTACATGACAAAAATTGTAGTTAGTAACGTAATCCATTCCATTACACATTTTAGATAATATAATCAGACTACTTTTTGTTAAGTTTTAGATCAATTTTTGACCCAACTCATTAAATTTGAGCACTTCTTAAAATGAAAATGTTTTCTATAAATCCATTGGTCAAATGCTGTCACAATTGTCAGTAAATGCAACTAATTTGATTACAAGTATTTTTTTAATTTAATTTAATCTAATTACAATACTTTGCTATTTTTGTAATGATTATATAATCCAGATTACATGTAATCAGTTACTACACTGCCCAAGTATTTTGATCATTTCACATTGCCATGCAGATTTCATGAAGGTTTCGAGCTGGTTTCTATGCTGCTCAAAAGAAACAGCTTGGTTTGTATTTAAATAAGAATTTCACATTTCTCGTTCTGTCAAGAAAAACTGAACCAAGAGAGGCGAGTTTATGATATGATCTGTATGTTTGTGCTGTAGGTTTCTTTGTTTACGTGAAGCCAACTCAGAAAAGAGAGCAGAGGGACTGGTTTTAATTGAAGCTGATAATGACCTCCTTGAGAGGAACCACCCAGACCCAGGAGACACGGGACAGTGACAGGGTCTGTAGGCATCTCCCTTCAGCCCTCCACAGAGGACTCTGAAAGCCATATCATACAATCATCATAGTAAACACTGAATCTCCAAGAACAGCTTCAGAACTTCTAAATAATTGCGAGCAAACATGGTAATTTCTCTCTTGGGCATTGCGCAAGTATCATTAGTACTATTTTCATCTCAGATTTAAGTAAACGCTCAGAATGGGGCTCTAGGAATCAACAGGAAGAGAAAGATTACAATGGTGAATAACAATGAAATGAGTGTATAGGGTTGGGCAGAGGAGTTTAGTATATGCCTAATAGAGTAAATATTTTACCACCACACAAAAATGTACATATTCTCAATTAATATATTAATAATTAGATGAGGATATAACTTTCATTATAAGGAATTGAAGGGAAAAAACAATATATAGAGTATATTATATTTTTAAGTTTATTTATGACACATAACTTGTTTGCATTTATATTCATTTTAGACTTATTATATGAAATTATATGTAGCCTATTATAATAATCTGTAATATATTATGAAAAACATATGTCAAAGTCTTTGTTTTTAATATGCATTTAGTAATGAATATCATTTTACAAAGTTCGGGATCATTCATATTTTGTACTGTTTGTAAAGAAGTCTCTTTTGGTTACCAAGACTGCATTTATTTGATCAAAAATACAGTAAAAAAAACTGTAATATTGTCAAATGATCTTACAATTGGTTTTCTCCATTAATATACTTTAAAATGTAATTAATTCCCGAGATTTTCTGTCACGATCGGTGTTACAGGAAACGAGGAGAGAGAACCAATTGCAGGTAAGTCGTTTATTTAGGGATAATCCAAAGGGGTAAACAGTCCAGGCAGGGGTCAAAACCAAACATAATCCAAATAACATAAACAAGACACGATCACAAAGCAAGGCAAGGCAAGAGTTAACGGACATGAATAACACTCAGACATTAAACAGGGACTCCGTCACACAGACTAAGACAGACTGGGTATAAATAGACAGAAGAATAATGAGGAAACAGGAGACAGGTGGGGAACAATCAATTACACAACAAGGAGGAAGGTGACCAAATAAGGGAACAGGAAGTGATCTGGTGACTGACACCGTGAGAAAGGAGGACATCTAGTGGAACCCCAGGGAACACAACCCAGACACTGTGACAGTACGGGGGGTACTGTCACAGTGTCTGGGTTGTGTTCCCCCCCCTCCGCCAGAGTCCCCCAGGGCGGAGTGGATGACCACCACGTCCTCGTGGTCGCCGCCAGAGTCCCCCAGGGCGGAGCGGATGACAACCACTTCCTCGTGGTCGACGTCTGAGTCCCCCAGGGGGGAGCAGATGACCACCACGTCCACATGGTCGCCGCCAGAGTCCTCCAGGGCGTAGCAGATGACCACCACGTCCTCGTGGTTGACGTTGGAGTCCCCCAGGGCGGAGCAGATGACCAACACACCCCCGTGGTTGAGACCGGAGTCCCCCAGGACGGGGCAGCAGACCACCCAGTGACTTGACTTGGCTCTGGAGGGTCATCGGTGACTGGCCCTGGCTCTGGAGCGTCCACAAACACCTGACTCGACTCCGGAGAGTCCACTGTAATCTGACTCGACTCCGGAGAGTCCACCGGAACCTGACTCAACTCCGGAGAGTCCACCGGAACTTGACGCGACTCCGAAGAGTCCATCGGTTCCTGACTCGACTCCGGAGAGTCCACGGGAACATGACTCGACTCTGGAGAGTTCACGGGAACATGACTCAACTCTGGAGAGTTCACGGGAACATGACTCGACTCCGGAGAGTTCACGGGAACATGACTCGACTCCGGAGAGTCTACCAGAACCTGACTCGACTCCAAAGAGTCCACCGGAACCTGACTCGACTCCGAAGAATCCACCGGTACCTGACTCGACTCAGGAGAGTCCACGAGAATATGACTCGACTCTGGAGAGTTCAAGGGAACATGTCTCGACTATGGAGAGTTCACCGGAACCTGACTTGACTCCGGAGAGTCCACGGGAATCTGACTCGACTCTGGAGAGTTCACGGGAACCTGACTAGACTCTAGACTGTCTATGGAGACCTGAGGTGCCTCGGCTTCGGGCACTGCCTCTGGAACGGTCTCGGGCAGGCCTCTGTCACGGCATCAGGAGAGGCCTCGGGCACTGCATCGGGAACGGCCTCGGACACCGCCTCGGCATCGGGCACCAGCCTGCTGTGGCGCTGGGCTGACATTTATCTTGTGCGGTGGTGCTGGATTGGCGGCCATCTTGGTTTGGGACGCTGGCTCAGCGTCTTTGACGTGAACAGTCTTGGGAGCTTCTAGGATCTGTGATAGCATGGAAAAATACTCTAAGAATGAGTCAGCGGCCCTCTTGAACGTCGGCGCTGAGCTGGTGGCCATCTGGTGGCCATCTGGTACTGTGGTGTAAGGCTGGTTTCCATCTTGCCTCGTGGTGTGGGGTTGGTGGCCATGCACCGCAGCGGCGCTGGGTTGGCGGCCATCTTGGGTTGTGGCGCTGTGCTGGCGTCCACTCTGCCTCTTGGCTCTAATCTAGCGGCCATCATGGGCAGTGGCGCCACCATGGCGGGCGTGCGCCTCTTCTCACCTCTCCGTCCACCATAGTCAGATGGTGGCTCTGACTCATTCCACAGGAGCCCTGGGTCAAGGGGAGGCCATGGTTGAGAGCGATGCTGAATCTCCTCTCGACCACTCTCTCCTCTGCGACCTCCTCTGGTCCCCCGGAAAATCACCCCCGGACAGACACCATGAGAAAGGAGGACATCTAGTGGAACCCCAGGGAACACAACCCAGACACTGTGACATTTTCAGCATTATTGCTCCAGTCACTTTAGAGCCAATGATACTTTTTTTTTTTTTTAATTCTATATATATAGAATCTGTATAATAATTTTAAAAAGATTAGAATTTATTTAAAATAGAACTCTTTTGGAACAATATTTTGTTGTCAGTTTTATTTATTTATTCATTTTGTAAGAATTTTTATTCAGCTAGAATATGATAAACGTATAAACTATATATATATATATATATATATATATATATATATATATATATATATATATATATATATACATACTTAAAACTGATAAAAAGTAGCTTATCGCAATTTCCAATAAATAAGCTGGACAACCAATTTTTCCAACATTCTGATATTAAATCAGCATATTAATTGATTTCTGAAGGATCTTATATAGCCTTTATTTAATGTCATGTTTGGACGTATGCCTATATATATATAGCTGTTCGTGTTTTGTGTGGGAGTTATGCAAATCTTCACCAGAATTGCCTGCTGTGAGGAAAGCAGAAGTGAAGAACGGGGCAAATAAAAGGAAGTTTCAATCCCCTAAAATATTAAACGACAGTTACAGAAAAGCTTTGTAAGCCCCGTATTTTATAGCATATCGTCCAAACATCAGTGTAAATAATTTCCGTTAGGCTATTACTGAACTAATAGCTAATACAAGCAAGTGAGACTTTGTAAAGTAGGCTACTGACTGTACATCTCGCAGTGTCCCACTGGATACTATCCCAACTGTTTCCCACACTCCCATAAGTTTGGGCTCTGGCCTGTTTAAAATAGTGAACATTATAACTTCCTGGGGGCGGAATGCGGTCATTATTTCTGGCAATGTTTAAAGCGACGAGCTTCCGTTCAGCAGAGGGGGAACATTAACACTGCTAATACTACTCTGCAGTCAGCAGTCCGTCAGCTCCACCTCCCGCGAGAGAGAGTTCACACCTCTCGCATCACTGCTCGGTCAAGTTCAAGAGAAGTCACAGAAGTCACAGAAGTCGAGAAAACTCACCTTGAAGATGGTCTGAAGACCGGCTGCTCTGGAATACACGCTCCGTGAGTCAAGATGGGACGTGTCTCTGTCAAAACCGTTTGGAAAGGCACGGCGCTTCTGATATTTGTCATGCTTCAGGTAAGAGAAGTTTTTTTTTGTTTTGTTTTTTGCATAGCCTTAATATATATTAGTATAATGTATGTTCGTTTAGCTAAAACACAAGTTCACGCGAGCACTTGCGGGTGTTAACTGTTAACATATTAACATATTAGCTAAAGTAACTTATATGTTGTTGGTTAAAAGTCATGGGTTGTTCTTCTCACTGTGTTCAATTAAAAAATCTTGAAACTTTTCCTTTTTCTCCCAAATGTTTTTTGTGTTTCACTAACCAGTTATTTCCATCCATCTTCCGTCAATGGTAACCAAATTAGTTTATCTACACTTACCATGGTTAGTAAAACTGTGGTTAAACATAGTTACTGCGCTTTTAGCCTCCTACAATAAACCAAGAATAATTTTTGTAAAGGTTGAGACAACAAAACACTAGAATGTAGAAATGACACTGCACATCAACAGTTGAAGAAGTTTGTTTTGGTCAGTGGTTATGATAAGGCTACCTTTATACTGAAGTCAGACAGAATAAGTTTGGTTGGTTGCTTATTCCAAGGCAATACAAATAAAGGTTTGATATTTTGGATGTTATTGCAAAATTTGATTCATTAAGCCTATATATTTATCTGATTGATTTGTCTGGTTATGTAGAGTGGTCCGAAACAGGCGATAAAAAGTATAAATAGCATTGCATTTCATAAATTATAAAGTTGAAAAGTCACCAAAAGGTTTCTAAAGGACAAGCAAATTCAGTGTTCGAAATGAATCGTTTTTGGACACTTATCAGCTGTTAGTGGATCGTGTCAGTTTCATAAAGAGCAAGATTGCAAAAGCTGTCAGAGACGCGGTATACTTATTCCCCCTAAAAGAAGCATCTTGTATGTACATATTAATACATAAAGTGTGCATATTAGTAGAAAAAGTACCACTCAAGTGACAGGTTTTGTGTTTATATATATTGGTACAGTATAATGAATCACATATTTATACTTTTTTAACTGTGCTTTAAGTGTCTGAATAGCTAAAGTACTTTTTTATCTCTCTCTTTTTACTTTATAGACAAAAAAACTTTTATTAGTGCCGATGCAAACAAATTATGAACAGAATAAATACAACGCATATTCTTCAAACACATAACCACATATACAGATACAGTTTTGTATATTGCTTTGCATATCACATTTTTGTCATTCCAAGCTATTTCTTTCTGGCGAGGGAGCTTGAAAAAGGACACAAAAGCACATCAGAAGCATATTTTTTTTTAATTCTAGCAATCTAAAGCCATACGATAAGCTTTGTTTGATGAACAGACTCAAATTTGCATCGAGTCGAGTTTAGCGAGTTAAGAAAAAACATTCCAAGTCTTAAACAAAACGACTTAAACAAATGTATTAAAAAGATTTAGCCTTAAAAAAGTGATGCATTTGATAACATAATCCTCTCATGTTTCCCTCGTATTTCTCACATGGACAATAAAATTATAGGATGGCCAAATTATACAAGTAAATGACAGTTTTTTGGTGAAAACTACTACTCTGTGAAAAAGAAGCTTTAATTTTATTAAATGGGCACTTGTAGTGTACTTCACATTTAAAAATAAAAGACTACTTACTAAATTAAACTTAAGTGTACTTAAAGAGAGTTCACTTTCATGTTTCTTAACACACTTAAGTACACTTTTAAAACATGCATTTTTTTTTTATAAATGTCAAATTTGTATTTAAGTACACTTAAACCATTAAGTTTTTCATGATATTTTGTCAATTATACATTTATTTTGGACTACTAGAGCACATGTAAAGATCTTGCTATTCATTTGAACTGCTTCAGGTTTTTTTTTTTCTCTCACAAGTCCGAGAAACTTTCAGTTGTCAGAAACATGTCAGAATTGTGAAACATATATTTGCAGTTGCAAGAAAATTTTCTCCCTTTTTTTATCAGAACTGGTCTTTATAACTCACAGTTGTGAGTTTATATTTCACAATACTGAAAAAGAAATCCATCAAAATTTTTAGATTTATTTTTTTATTCATTGGCAGAAACAGGCTTCCATACATCAGGCAGTAAACTTTAATCATATTTCAAAGACAATAGAATAATTATGGAATTACATAAAGATGTACTTAAGTCCTACTTAAGTTAAAAAACCTTTTCTTATGTTCATCTATTTGCATTGAATATAAATGTAAATAAATACATTACCGAAAGCATTGCATTCAGTTCACACTTAAGTAGATTAATTCAAAGCATTTTATTTCCATATTAAGTGCTCTTTTGCTGAAGTGTGCATCTTTTTCACAAGGGTTCCCAAAGGTTTTCTTAGACTATGATCTGTTGTATGATTTTGCCAGATCTGAATGGAAAGTAGGTGGAATTACTTGGAACAAATGCAAATGTGCTTGTTGCATGTTGTTTATAGAGGCTGAGAGCAGATGATCTGAGCTTTCTGAATCACTGTATCAACTAACTTGACAGTTTTCCAGTTTCTGATAAATTACAATTGTAGGCCATACAATGTTTATTATGACTGCTGCAACATAATTGTCGGCTCGTAGCCAATGATAACAAATTATGTAGCCGGTTACTGAACATATTTTAAGGGTTATGGTCCACCTCTGTCCTGAGAGTTAAACAATAAGGTCTTGAAAAGAACAGAAATTGGCCTTGTGATCGTATCAAAGTGTGAACCTGAGTCTCAGGCCAGACAGTCTGGGGTCGCGGTGCTGGAAAGCCCAGTCTTAAGGAGTTTACTTCATTCTTTTCCTGTTATTCTCAGCACTCGATCGCTTCGGCCGCCCCGTTCTCTCGACACACAGGAAGTTGTACTGCTTTCAGGCCTGCTGTTTTGGCCAATGAGTTCAGCACAACAACAGTGTCCTAGAAGGCCAGGAATATATTTACCAATCACACCAGAAATGCAGCAGCAGCAGCAGCTTTGAGTGGGCCTGATAGTTTAGATAGTTTCTCATCATGAGTTGGCTCTGATTGTGGCTAAATTGTCATTTTAAGTAACGATAATTCAGTATCTCTTAGGCTTGTTTGCTCAGAACAAGGTTTTTTTTTTTTTCATTCACTAAACAGATAATGTGCCAATTTCTTAACTTTTTATTTGTTCCTTGCATAAAGATATTGTTTGACTATTTTTAATATTTTTATTTTATTTTTGGATGTTTTTAAATCTCACATGAAAGCACTTTTGGTATAATGTTGATTACCACAAAATTCTTTTTTCTTTCTTTCTTTCTTTCTTTCTTTCTTTCTTTCTTTCTTTCTTTCTTTCTTTCTTTCTTTCTTTCTTTCTGTAAAAAAACATAAAAAAACTGTTTCAAGAGTGTTGAGACAAGATGTGAACAATTTGTTTAATAATAAAATTATAATAATAATAAAATTAAATAAAAATACAATATATATATGAATATAATAAAATACATGATAAATACATTTAATCTGAAAATAATAATAATAATAATGTATTATAAATAAAAGTTTCAATTTCAAAAGTTTCAATATTTTAAAGACAAGCTGTGAACAATTTTTAATAAATATAAATAAGTATAAAAAAATAATAATAATTATATTAATATACTATATATAATGTTATAATATAAAATTAAATTAAATAAATTTAATGTATGCATTTAGCAGACGCTTTTATCCAAAGTGACTTACAGTGCATTCAGGCTATCAATTTTCCCGGGGAATCGAACCCACAACCTTGCGCTTGACAACACTCTATAATAATTATAATAATAATAATAATAATAATGATAATAATAATAATAATAATAATAATAATAATAATAATAATAATAATAATAATAATAATAATGTAACTAATATATAATAAAAATGTATATAAGAGTTTCAATAGTTTATAGACAGAACAGTAATGTGCAATAATTTAATTAAATATATTGCAATAAAAATGTACAATAATATATTATATGTAATGTAATAGAAATAGTGTGTAAAATATAGAATTAAATAAATAAATAAATAAGTAAATAAATACAACAACAATAACAACAACAAAAAATCTAATGAAAATGATTCCAACTTTGTTGCCATGGCAACATAATGACTAAAATTGTAAAACATCTAATAAAATGAAAAGGAAAAATTGCATAGCTCAAATAATACAGAAGTTTTAGCAGAAAAATTAATGTACTGTAAGTGTTGTCCCCAATTCCCCACACCTCCCCCGCCCATAAAATTATATGCTTTACATTTCTGTTTTTAAATCCTCCAAATATGGGCCCCATTCACTTCCACTGTAAGTGCCTCGCTGTGACCTGCATTTTTGCATTTTTTCAAGGTTGGATGAGTTTTTCTTTGAAAGATTTTTGTGTAATAAACATTATGCCACAAATGATTGAACTTGAACTGCACCCAGAATAGTCTCCATTGAAACGAACTGCATGGAAAAGAGCAAGCAGTCCGTTTCTCCTCATGTGTCCAGCGGTGGAAATGAAACCAAATAGGTTTAGATTAGCAGGACAAGAGTCACTTTGAAATGAACTATTCATGCATGGCTAGGTTAGTGGTTTATTTCTTGCCCATGTTGTCAGGTGTTTTCTCTTTAACAATTTGCATCTATAAAGTCGCCAACTTCCCTTTGCTTCTCACGAAATCATTTTAATATGATGCAGGGTTATTTGCTTTATTGTGCATTTGGTTTGATAATAAACATGTGTACTATTTTGCATGGTTAATTTATGAAAACTTTACAAACCTAGAAAGCTTGTGCTTATAAGTTAACTTTCACAGAACACAATGCGTGTTTCATTCTTATTATGTCAGTATTACACCATAAAGCATATAATTTTTTTACATCTTAGCAAATGTATTAAAGATCAAACCTTCCATTGCATGGGAAAGTTGAAATGTAGCTCAGGAACATTCAGATTGTTTGAAGATGTTACTACACTTCGAGTGAAGTTAACCTGTGGCAAATTCAATTGAATGATATGATGAATGAAATGATTTGAATGGGTATGATTTGGAAAGGCACACGTTTTAATAGAAAATCTAACAGCTGAAAATGCATATTAGAGCAAAATCCAAGCCCTGGGGTAAAAAAACAAAACATAAACAGCCTGTAGATCTCAAAAACAGGTTTGCATCAAGCCACACATCAGGAAGAGTTCGGAAAAAAATTCTGCTTCATTGAAGGCTCACAGAAGCACATAGTCTCTGTTACCCATAATGGAAGAAGTTTGAAACAACCAGGACCCTTGCTTGAGCTTGAAACTGAGCAAATGATGGAGAAGGGCTTTGTCTAGACTGGTGACCAAGAACCTGATGGTCACACTAGTTGAGCTCCATCATCATCTATCCAAATGATAGAAACCTACAGAAGGACAAACATCAATGCAGCAGTCCACCGATCCAGTCTTTAAGGCATTGTGGCCAGACTCGATCCTCTCTTCAGTGAAGACACATGAAAACACACTTGGAATCAGAAAAGCACCTAAAAAAACAGAGTTTATCAGAAGACTACAACATAACAAAACGTGAACAAATGAAGGGGTCTGAATACCTTTGCAAGGCACTGTATAAACTTCTGGTAAACCAGCACTGGACTTATTATGTGTAGCTATTTTATAGCTTTATGACTGTTATTAATTGTATGAATGCAGAGCAAGTATGTGATATGAGTATAGTAAATGGGCAAGTAAGGTAAATCTATACTGAAGTACAAATAATGTAAAAGCAGCATGCAAATAAATGTGACTTGACCAAAAACAGAGGAAGGTTTTGCATCTATGTTGTCCAGACGGGTTCAAATCTTGACTCTTACTTTGGCAATAAAGCAATAAAATGATTAAATACTGTATAAGCATAGTCAAATATTTTCTCTAACAATTTTTTTTCCATCGGCCCTGATAAGGCAAGCGATGCAAATTTCATTTGGAAAAACAAATTCAGTGTTTGCAAGCCTGTTTATGTGTAACAGTTGATGTTCTTAATCCAACTGTTTTTATAGCATATACCCCAGAAACTGATAGCAGCGACGCTGGCATTTGCTAGCCAAATTTTATTCTATTCTATTAATTAATTCATTTATTTTTATTATGTACTTTTTTCTTATTGCTTGCTCATGTTGGGAAATGTTGGGGAAATGGGAACTTTGTTCTTTGGGTGCAGCTCTTCCTGACCCTTTAGTGCCGAAAGCCTAGCTAAGTATATATTATATATTAAGAATATCCTTTAACTTTATTTTAAATGAGTTTCGCTCTACTTGCCATTTTGATTTAAAGGAAAGCTGGTTCATGGTAATAGATCATCACGGTTTTATATTTAACAGTATAGTAAATATTTGATTGCTATAGTGGGTAGTTTTTGGAAAGCTTCCTTCTCAGTAGTAATTTAACAGTCTCTTTGTCAGTGACAAGGAAGTTGGTTCGTTGACGTCATTATTCATTTGATGTTTTACTTGTGATATTTGCAGATTAGTGTGTCAGGGTTTGTGCTCTTAAGCTGAGAAGGAAGAACTAAATTTCCATATGTTTTTTTATGAAATGAGTTTCGCTGTTCATTGTGTATCATACTTCCCTTGAACACCCTTTTGAGCAGTACTTCTCATTATTACTCATCTCAATATTTCTGATGCCGGCAGACTGATTAGAGATAAGCATGAAAGCATTCACAACATTAAATTCACTGTCGTTTCAACTTCTTTAAACAGATATAATTGTGATAAGACAACATGTAATCTGTCTTTTTTCATGTTCTTGTTTACATGAGTGGTTTAAAGAATCAAAGACAGAGAAGTCAATGTCTCCATCTAGTGGTAAAACATTGGATCTCATTCTTGCTATTAAAGACAGAGGATTATGGTTAAGTTAATATAATGAAAACCATGTAAACTCTACAACATAACCAGATAATTTGAATTATAATTATATTTTTTATTTATTTTATTTTTATTTTTCATTTTTTGTATAATTATTATAAGTTGCATATTTTGAAAATATTGTATTCTAATCACCTCTGGCATATTTTCTGCCGACAGGGTGGAAAATAACACGCAAAAATGTGATATTATCCCATTAATGTCTGTTTGTTGTGGTGTAAATTATTTTAGGAATGAAAAGCCGCCGCAAAAAGTGAGCACGTTTACATGCACACCAGTAAGCTGATAACACACAAATATCAGCTTATTAAAATAATAAGTTTTCCCCGTTTACATGCCTATCAGTAAAATGACAACACAAGTAAGCTGCGTTTACATGACTTTATTAATAAATTTCCCTGTGGTGACGTCAAAATATAATCATTTGCATATCTGACTCAGAGTATTCCATACATTTGTCAGTTGTTATGTTAAATTAAGCTTGCAAAATGTCTTCTTACAACATGTCGGAAAACATACAGCTCCCGAGTTCCACCAGAAGCCTCTCAAGGTTCTAGGACACGTTTGATTTTAAGTAAACTAAATCAATAGAAAATGTTTAAAGCACATATTCTAATTACTTACTGTACACACATACATACATACATTCATTACTTTAGTGTTATGTTTTCTGTCTCAAATGGCTCACATAAATGGTAATGCAATTTGCATGCAGTTAATTTACAAACTTTCCTTGTTCTGTGATGTGGCTTGCTTTTGTAACCATACACTAAACGTAAGCTTACACTGAGCTAGGTTCGAAAGGAGCTAAGTGATATAAACTGCACCCATAAAAGGAAATATCAGACCAGGTAAGTAACCAAAACAACAGTCCTATATAATCCGGTTCAGCAACTTTGAAAGCCTCATAAGACACTAAAAAAGCAATTCACACCTTTATCTCGACCCCCACAAGCCACACAACTAACCCCAAAAACCCAACCCTCTCCAGCTGAACAGAATTCTGTCTGTGTTTTGGCTCTGAGGAACGGTGTGTTACTGGACTGAAACATGCCTGCACTCAGCAGCACTACTTTTTGTATTCATTATATTCTCACAGCCCATATTATTATTTTCACAAGACCATAATGATAATAACAAATAATCAATTAATAATGAATCATTATTTTACGAAAATCATTGTGATCTTGGAAGTTTGCGGAAGGCTTTAAGACCAAGCGGAGTCCTCTGTTCCCGCCTCACAGCACGCCGGTTTTCCGAGGCTTCACTGTCTGCGGTTTGACTTTGCTGAATCAGATTGAGGCGAATACTTCTTATTGATCATGAGCCCAACATTTAGCAAGCAGAAAAACATTCATTCTACCTGAAAGAAGATGTATTTTATTGAGCTAATGCTGTTAAATAGAGAGAGAGAGAGAGAGAGAGAGAGAGAGAGAGAGAGAGAGAGAGAACCAGTCTAGGGCTATTCTTAAACTTGGAGCTCATTATATTGAAGTACAAATCCAAACACCAGAAATGTTATTTATTTTATGAATAATTAAATGTTATAAAAAGTATGGATTTTATTTATTCACATGCAGTATGGTTTTTGGTATTTAGCAGTTAAAACCTATTTTTAAACTTGAATTGAAATACTATTAAACTAACTTTAAAATATCAAGGCAACGAGTTTATAAATTAAAAATGGTAAAATGTCACAGTGCATGTTAAATAGTCTAAATAAACTTATTTTAACGGCCCTATTTTAACGATCTGAAACGTGTCAAAATGCGAAGCGCAAGTAACTTTGTGGGCGGGTCTCGGCGCTGTTGCTATTTTCCCGGCGGGATAAATGGCTCTTGCGCCCGGCGCAAATCTAAAATGGGTTGGTCTGAAGTAGCTTCATTATTCATAGGTGTGGTTTGGGCGTAACATGAAATAAACCAATCAGAACTTCATCCAACATTCCCTTTAAAAGCAGGTGCGCAAGTTCCATTATGGATTGCTATTATTATGGCGTATTTACCAGGCGCACGCCAGGAGCGGTTCACAGCCGAGGAGACTGATGTTCTTGTAAGTGCAGTGAAAGACAGAGAAGTTGTGTTGTATGGGGATGGGAGAAATAGCGTCAAATAGCGCAAAATAGCGTCGGTTAAACAGGCGTGGGAGGAAATAGCCACAATTTGTCAGATGTCCTTATATACACATATGTCTTGCCACTATTTGGCCAACAGGTCTGATCCTTAATTACTACAATTAGCCTGAATAATTTGTAAGCTAGATTTATGCCTATTTTTTCACATCTTCGTGGCACACCACAATGATTTCCGTCATCTCACGTGTTAATATTTTTTAGTGTAACAATTTATGATTTGCAAAAATAACTGTTGCATCTGTGTAAATAACATGAGCACAGTGTATGCGCGTTGTGCACGCTATACATTATGGTCAAGCATGCGCCCTTAAAATAGCATAATGAACAACGCGCAACGCGCCACTGACTTTAGACTAGGTTTTTTCTGGTCAGTGGCGCAATTGTTTAATGGAACAGCAAAATAGCACCAGGGATTGTTTGCGCCGGAACACGCCTCCTTTCTTGCGCTGAACCGCCCAGGGAGCGCAAGTTCATTCACTAGTTTAGCGACGTGCTTCTGTGGAGGGAAAAGCGTGCTTTGCGCGGGTGCAAAATAGGAATGACACATGCGTCGGTGTACAAAGTCAATTGCGCTGGGTGCAAGATAGGGCCCTTGATGTTCAACTTAAAGCTATGGTAGGGAACTTTTGATGCTCTAGCGGTTAACAAACAGAACTGCTTGTGTCTTGTGGAAGAACATCGTAGCCGGAACTACTTCTCTCTGTTTATGTCTATGAAGAATCACAAAGGTACTGGGTTACTCCGCCGCAGTACCCCCGAAGCAATCTAAAATAGTCTGAATATAAACACTTATTATAGGTGTACCCTAGTGATTCAGGACAAGCTAAAAACACGGTTTGGAAAATGGATTCATGGTGTACTCTCTTATTATATACATTTTTCTACATTTTTAACACAAACAAAGTTACGGACCGCAGCTCTGATTGGTTGATTTCTTACCGGGAGCGGTCTGTAACTTCAAATGGCAATAGGACCACTGGGTGGAGCCAGAGGAGCTTGATTTTTTCACAGATTATCAGTCAGGACATAATGACAGGTTTAACAAATATGTAAAAAAATATATATTTACAAAAGTTACCTACTGCAGCTTTAATGTGTTAATAATATAATTAGATTTTTTTTTACATCAAAAACTCCTGTATAAAATGGGACAACAACCTTTATATCAAACATTTTTAAATCATCCACAGCTGAGCAATGCGAGAGGGGGATCTGCGCCAGAGAGCATGAAGTGAATGCTTCAGATGCAATGGAAAAAACAAAACAAAAAAATAGCCTAGATTAGGCCCATGCAGGCTCTGCTCTGAAGTATATAATACTTATAATTACTGTTAAACTTGAGTAACACATTTTAACGGATGAATCCTTTTTCAGTTGGCTTGAGAAAGCCAACTTACTGAAATCCTATTTATACTTATTAAGTTGGCTTGAGAAAGCCAACTTGCTGAAATCCTATTTTCTGCTAAAATCCTATTCTTCTTCTTCTTCTTCTTCTTCTTCTTCTTATTTTTCTGTCCAGAAAATTTTTGGACACCTACTCCTCCTAGACCGTTCAAGCTACATACTCCAAACTCGGGTCAGACCTTCATACTTTTCTGACTCGGTGTGCTATATCATAGATGTATAAAGTACTAGAGAACCATACTTGAGTAAAAGTACAAGTGCTCTATCAAAAAAGTGACTTGAGTAAAAGTAGAAGTGCTCTTTAAGCACCACACTTAAGTAGAAGTACTAAAGTATTCAACATTTTTTGTACTTAAGTATTGCAAGTAGTCTATTTTAAAATTTACTACTCAAGTACTGAAAGTAAAAGTAGAAGTATTGTGTAATGTAGCTATTAAAGAAAGTAGTCAAAAGTTTGAACATATTGTTTTTACTATTTCAAATGATTAACCTAAAGGACAATCTCAATTCCTTTGACTATAACTTCTTGTAAACAAAAAACAGTTACTAGGGTTAGTTAGCCCAATTTGCAAAATGATGTCATTAATAACTTACCCTCTTGTTGTTTCAAACCCGTAAGACATCAGAGGGTCAGTTAGAATTTTTTGAAGCATCGAAAATACATTTTGGTCCAAAAATAGCAAAAACTACGACTTTATACAGCATTGTCTTCTCTTCCGTGTCTGTTGTAAGACAGTTAAAAACAAAGGAGTTTGTGATATCTGGTTCGCGAACGAATCATTCGATGTAACCGGATCTTTTTGAAACAGTCCACCAAATCGAACTGAATCGTTTTAAACAGTTCGCGTCTCCAATACGCATTAATCCACAGATGAATTAAGCGGTTAACTTGTTTAATGTGTCTGACACTCCCTCTGAGTTAAAACAAACCAATATCCCGGAGTAATTCATTGACTCAAACAGTACACTGACTGAACTGATGTGAAGAGAGAACTGAAGATGAAAACTGAGCCGAGCCAGATAATGACTCATTCACGAGTCAAGAACCGTGTCTGTCAGACGTGTCCGATTCGTGAACCGAGGAGCTGATGATACTGCGCATGTGTGATTTAGCGTGAAGCAAACCGACACACAGAGCGTCCGAAACGAACTGATTCTTTTGGTGATTGATTCTGAACTAATTCTGTGTTAATGTTATTAGCCCATGTGCAGTCAACACCAATGATGCCATTGCATCGAGCGCAAAATAATCGGTGAGCTGTTTTCTTCAACTGGTTTATTGAATCAAACTGTCAGAAAGAACTAACGTTACTGGTCATCCGAGAACCGATGCAACCGGTTCTTGACTCGTGAACGAGTCATTATCTGGCTCGGCTCGGTGTTCATCTCTCTCTTCACAGCAGTTCAGTCAGCACGCGCAGTCTCGCTTGATTCGCTCAATGATGTGCCAGCTTCATCAAACATGCCATCTACAGTTCTGGCAGTGGTTTGTAATGGAATGATTCGTAACATTATTATAATTGTAACGAGTAACGATGCAGCACATAAAAAAAATATCGGAGTAAAAGTATTAAACTCAGCGAAAATATGTACCGAAGTAAAAGTGGAAGTAGGAGAAAAAAATAATACTCTAGTAAAGTACAGATACCGCCTTTTAGTACTTAAGTACAGTAGTGAAGTAGTTCTACTTCGTTACTATACATCTCTGCTTTTCAGACTGGTTTGAGTTACGGTTTTCTTAAAAATGAATATTAAAAATCATAAAAATGCCCATAGCTTTCACTGAAATGATGTTCAGATGACCCAAGCTCCAAATCCCATTAGACTCAATCAAGCTTTGATGCTAATCAATTTAAACTCATTCAAACTCATCTAATCTATCTATCTATCTATCTATCTATCTATCTATCTATCTATCTATCTATCTGACATTTTCTATCTATCTATCTATCTATCTATCTATCTATCTATCTATCTATCTATCTATCTATCTATCCTAATAATATGTTAATCATGCTTAAATCATGCTAACAACAAGCTAGTTGCATGCTAGTCATGCTAGAAACTTGCTAACAACATGCTAATCATGCTAGAAACATGCTAGCAACATGCTAGTCACATGCTAGTCATGCTAGAAACATAGTAGCAACATGCTAATCATGCTAGAAACATGCTAGCAACATGCTAATCATACTAAAATAATGCTAGCAACATGCTAGTCGCATGCTAGTCATGCTAGAAAAATGCTAACAACATGCTAATCATGCTAGCAAAATGCTAATCATACTAAAATCATGCTAGCAACATGCTAGTCGAATGCTAGCAACATGCTAATCATGCTAGGAACATGGTAGCAAACATGCAAATCATGCTAGAAACATGCTAACAAAATGCTATTCGCATGTTAATAATGCTAGAAACATGCTAGCATCATGCTAATCATGCTAAAATCATGCAAGCAACATACTAGTCGCATGCTAGTCATGCTAGAAACATGCTAATGATGCTAGCAACATGCAAATTGCATGTTAGCAATATGCTAATCATGCTACAAACATGTTAGCGACATGCTAGCAATATGTTAATCATGCTAGGAACATGGTAGCAAACATGCAAATCATGCTAGAAACATGCTAGCAAAATGCTATTCGCATGTTAATAATGCTAAAAACATGCTATCATCATGCTAATCATGATAAAATCATGCTAGAAACATGCTAATCGCATGCTAGTCATGCTAGAAACATGCTAACAACATGTTAATCATGATAAAATCATGCTAGCAACATGCTAGTCGCATGCTAGTCATGGTAGAAACATGCTAAAAACATGTTTATCATAATAGCAACATGTTAATCATGCTAGCAACATGTTAGTCCCATGCTAATCATGCTAGAAACATGTTAGCTACATGTTAGCAACATGCTGATTATGCTAAAATAATGCTAGCAACATGCTAGTCGCATGCTAGTCATGCTAGAAACATGTTAACAACATGTTATTCATGTTAAAATCATGCTAGCAACATGCTAATCAAACTAGCAATTTGCTTGTCGCATGTTAGTCATGCTAGAAACAAGCTAGCAACATGCTAATCATGGTAAAATCATTATAGCAACATGATAATCAAACTAGTAACTTGTTAGTCGCATGCAAGTCATGCTAGAAAAATGTTACCAACATGCTAATCATGCTAGAAACATGCTAGCAACATGTTAATCATGCTAGAAACATGCTAACAACATGCTAGTCATTCTAACAAAATGCTAGTAACTTGCTAATCATGATAGAAACATGCTAGCAACATGATTGATGCTAATCAATTTAAACTAATTCAAACTCATCTATCTATCTATCTATCTATCTATCTATCTATCTATCTATCTATCTATCTATCTATCCATCATAGATCATAAATTATGGTAAACTATGATAAATCATGGTAGAATCAATAAATCATACTTGAACATGGTAAATCGTGGTATACTATAGTAAATCATGGTAAACTATGGTAAATTGTGGTAAACTATGGTAAATCATGGTAAACTATGATAAATCATGCTAGAATCAGTAAATCATACTTGAACATGGTAAATTGTGGTATACTATAGTAAATCATGGTAAACTATAGTAAATCGTGGAAAATAATGGTAAACTATGGTAAATCATGGTAAACTATGTCAAATCATGCTAGAATCAGTAAATCATACTTGAACATGGTAAGGCGTGGTATACAATAGTAAATCATGGTAAACTATGGTAAATCGTGGTAAATAATGGTAAACTATGATAAATCATGGTAAACTATGGTAAATCGTGGTAAACTATGGTAAATCATGCTAGAATCAGTAAATCATACTTGAACATGGTAAATCGTGGTATACTATAGTAAATCATGGTAAACTATGGTAAATCGTGGTAAATAATGGTAAACTATGGTAAATCATGGTAAACTATGGTAAATAATGCTAGAATCATAGTAAATCATACTTGAACATGGTAAATCATGGTATACTATAGTAAATAATGATAAACTATGGTAAATCATGGTAAATCAGGGTAAATCATGCTAGAATCAGTAAATTATACTTGAACATGGCAAATCGTGGTATACTATAGTAAATCGTGGTAAACTATGGCATATCATGGTAAACTATGAAACATCATTCTAGAATCAGTAAATCATGCTTGAACATGGTAAATTATGTTATACTATAGGTAAATCATGGTAAACTATGGTAAATCGTGGTAAATAATGGTAAACTATGGTAAATCATGGTAAACTATGGTAAATCAATAAATTATACTTGAACATGGTAAATTGTGGTATACTATAGTAAATCATGGTAAACTATGGTAAATTGTGGTAAATAATGGTAAACTATGCTAAATCATGCTAGAATCAGTAAATCATACTTGAACATGGTATATCGTGGTATACTATATTAATCATGGTAAACTATGGTAAATCGTGGTAAATAATGGTAAACTATGTTAAATCATGGTAAACTATGGTAAATCATGGTAAACTATGGTAAATAATGCTAGAAACATTCTAGTCGAATGCTAGTCATGTTAGAAAAATGCTAGCAACATGCAAATCATGTTAAAATCATGCTAGGAACATGCTACTCGAATGCTAGTCATGCTAGAAACATGCTAATCATCTTAGAAACATGCTAGCAACATGCTAATCATTCTAGAAACATGTTAGCAACATGCTAGCAATATGTTAATAATGCTAAAAATATGCTAGCAACAATGCTAATCATGGTAAAATGATGTTAGCAACATGCTAGTTGCATGTTAATCATGCTAGAAACGTGCTAGCGACATGCTGGCAACATGGTAATCATGCTAGCAACATGCTAGTCGCATGTTAATCATGCTAGAAACATGTTAACAACATGCTAGCAACAAATGTTAATAATGCTAGAAACATGCTAGCTACATGCTAGTCGCATGATTATCATGCTAGAAACATGCTAGCAACATGCTAGTCATGTTAGAAAAATGCGAACAACATGGTAGCAACATGCTAATCATGTTAGAAACATGTTAGCGACATGCTAGCAACATGCTAATCATGCTAGAAACATGCTAACAACATACTATGCATGCTAGCAACATGCTAGTCGCATGGTAATCATGCTAGAAAGATGCTAACAACATGCTAATCATGCTTGAAATATACTAGCAACATGTTAGTCATGATAACAATATGCTAGCAATATGCTAGCAACATGCTATTAACATGCTAATCATGCTAGAAACATGCTAGTCATGCTAGAAACATGCTAGCAACATGCTAGTCATTCTAACAAAATGCTAGTAACTTGTTAATCATGCTAGAAACAAACTTCTAACTTCTTTAAACTTCTTCAAACTTTCTTTTCAGGCTTTCTCAAGCCAACTTAAAGTTTGTCTCAACAAACTTTTTTTTCTAGTTATTTCTTCTTCTTCTTCTTCTTCTTCTTCTTCTTCTTATTTTTCTGGCCGGAAAATGTTTGGACACCTACTCCTCCTAGACCGTTCAAGCTACATACTCCAAACTCGGGTCAGACCTTCATACTGTTCTGACTCGGTGTGCTATATCTTTTCAGACTGGTTTGAGTTACGGTTTTCTTAAAAATTAATATTAAAAATCATAAAAATGCCCATAGACTTTCATTGACAGGATGTTGAGATGACCCAAGCTCCAAATCCCATTAGACTCAATCAATCTTTGATGTTTATCAATTTAAACTCATTCAAACTCATCTAATCTAATCTATCTATCTATCTATCTATCTATATATATATCTATCTATCATAGATCATAAATCATGGTAAACTACGGTAAATCATGGTAAATCATGGTAAACTATGCTAAATCATGCTAGAATCAGTAAATCATACTTGAACATGGTAAATCATGGTATACTATAGTAAATCATGGTAAACTATGGTAAATCATGGTAAATCATGGTAAACTATGGTAAATCGTGGTTAACTATGGTAAATTATGGTAAACTATGATAAATCATGCTAGAATCAGTAAATCATACTTGAACATTGTATTGGCTTTCCAATGCCGTTGCCGTTGATGATAGGAGAAAGCAAGTTTGGTACGCGTACAAACAGAGTCCATGCAGACGGATATAGATGCATAAAAATGTCTAATTTATTCGTGAACTCATTATACATAATCTCAACTTCATGTGACCTCTCACTTCTTCCAATGTACACACCAAGGCATACCTAATGAACAGCATACAAAATAAGTAGAATCCCCTTTCCAAGCTACTCTGTCGCGCGGTCAAAAACTGTTTGCGTCTCAACCACCAACGCAATACACATGTTGCTCAGGTGCTCTAATTAAACATAGCCACAGCACCACCCAGTAGACAAAAACTTTACCATCCCCAAAATGGCTCCTACACACCGGCCCCCTTAATTGATTATGACATTTACATAACAATTACAAATTCCTACAAAATGGAGCCATGCATACAAATTCAAACTTTGTACCAATGTCTTTAGAGGACAATAAAACACTCAAAATATTGAATACCCTAATTTAGTCTGCTTCTAATAAAAGGCAAAGCTTGCTAATTGGACGTTCTAAGATGTTACTTTTAGTTTGAACTTTTGCTGAACGTACCAAGCCCTTGTTGTCAGGGTAGGTCTCCACAACTCTTCCAAGAAGCCATGAACCCCGTGGTGCTGTAGAATCAGCAATAATCACAATGTCTCCAGGAGAAAAACTTATTCGTTCTTTATTCCACTTTTGTCACTTTTGCAACAAGGGTAAGTATTCTTGTACCCATCGTTTCCAAAAGTGATTGGAAATATATTGCACCTGTCTCCATCTCTTTTTGGCATACAGATCTGATCTTTCAAACAACCCAGGTGGTAACGCAGGATTTCCTCTCATAAGCAGGATGTGGTTTGGCGTAAGGGCTTCCAAATCACTAGGATCATTGGATAGTTTAGAGATCAGACGATCGTTCAAAATAGCTTCCACTTCACACAAGACAGTCTGCAGAGCTTCGTCATCCAATGTTTGTTGCCGAAGAACTGCACAAAGAATTTGTCTCACCATTTGAATTATGCGCTCCCATACTCCACCGAAATGAGAGCCTGTAGGAGGATTCAAGTAGGTATCGCTGCAGCCCGGAGACCTCCAAGTGGGAGGAGCTTTTGCCGCAAGTGGGCTGGACTTCACGGAGAGCTCCAAGTGGGAGGAACTTTTGCGGCTAGTGGGCGGGACTTTACAAATGGGCGGGGTTTAAGTGGAAATTTCACATTGCGTCATTGCCGGGGTGCTCGCGAATGAGGAGGGCATAAAGTAGCGATACTAATGAAAAACAGATTTATTGTTTTTCATTGTAGTTTACATTTTATTAACAAGAGGTTATATAATTTTGTGACAGCTGCAAACATTCAAGTATATTAAATTATATAAATTTTATAATTATATCAGTATCAAGAAAATGAATGAGTAATTTAGAGCAATAAAATGTTTACTGTATGTTAATGTTTTTCTTTAATGCAAGTTTGAAATCTGAGGGAGAAATTATATTGTTTAGATTGTTACAACCCCCTTGGCTCTAGGTGAAACAACATTATAAAAAGCCACGCGTGGAAGTAAATATACAAATAAACATTTAATTTTTTAAAAAAAGAAAAAAATTCTGAATAGTAATACAAGAATTAATAATAATAAAAAAAACATTCCAAGACTTAAGAGGAAAATATTATTGGTACCAAAGTCCAATTTAAGACACTCTTTTCCCCATCTCCTTTTTATCACCAACTCAATCACAGGTAACACTCCACACCATTAAAAATTCAAGTTTTATTTGTTATATGACATGCAAAAAGCAGTGAAATGTAGGTCTGGCATACTCTTTTTAGACTGTGCAAAAAAAATTAAATAATGAAACAACAGGAAAAAATATACTGTATAAAATATACACAATATACTGTATTTAACTACTACACAGATGATTTGTAGAGATGCTACATAGAAACTGCTACACAGATGATGTGCAGAGATGTAGACAATGTGCAGTGAGGATGAGTTGCATAGCTAGGTTGTCAAAAAAGCAGTGTGCAGAGAGTTATTGGGTAGCCCTAAACAACCAGTCTATAAAGTTCAGTGTGTTTAATGTCCATGTTTAGTAGTCTGATAACATGAGGGAAGAAACTCCTCCTGAGCCTATCTGTTTTTGCCATGAGACTGCAGAAGCGTCTGTCTGACTGTAGCAGATGAAACAGTGGATTTCCAGGGTGGGTGGAGTCTTTAAGGATCTTAACAGTCCTAGATTTACATCTTCTGGTGTGGATGTCTTACTGCATTTCTGAACAAATAAAGGCCTGGTGAGCATCAGACTTCAAAACCATTACAAAATCTGTCCAACCCCAAACAGTCCTGTAGAACAGATATTTAAGGAACCTGAGGTTTTAACCAGCTTGATTTTTATCAGCATTGGAACACTTTGCTGCTGCTTTGACTCCAAGACTATGGATTATATTTTTACTGGAATGAAGTGTCATTAATCACTAAACATTCAGTCCAATGACATCTTAAAATAATTCACTGTTGACAAGTTAACATTAACTAAAGTACAACGCACATTTATGTGAGACTTCTACAGAATGTAATGTCATTTACATTCCATCATTTGTCATTTAGGACAGTCTCGGACCATACCCCTGGAGCAATTTTAGGGACAAGCACTGTTGCAAATGTCCACCTTTAAAGTATGAACATAATTTATCCACACAAAGACCCACATACACACACATTAGTCAAAAATCTTCAGAAAAAATAAATGACGCATCTTGATGCATGGAAAGAACAAAAAACAGTTTACAGGAAAGTGATCCTTTGGGTTTGCAGAGAGAGGCGGTAACCAGGTCACTGAAATGTAACTTCTGGCCACCCAGACTTGAACTTTCTGTAACACAAAGTTTACACACAAGGTTTTTGTTTGTTTGTGTTTCCTACAATGACAAAATTAATTCTACACCTGTTGATATGTAATGCATGGTAGTGGACACTGCAGTTAGCCTCATATATCCACTGTTATGATTATTAAATTGAAAAATGAATTTGGTAATTAAGCCAAATGTTTCAATTGCATTACATTATTTGGATTAACGTTACACGTAAAAATAGATAACATTTAAAAAATATAACAGCAGGTTTTGAAACAATGACCAGCTTTGTTAAAGTCAAGCATTATCAGTTAGGAGAAGACTCATGTAAAGACTATTGTAACGAAGACTCATTCTTATGGAACACTGTACTAAATCTATTAATAGTTATTGATCGCTTAAATATCAGTGCAGTTATAATACATAGGCCTGCATATGTTACGTAACGTTAGTAACTGCTTGCTTATGGTCTTCAGTGTCCGTAATCTGCAGCGTAAATCCTATTTGTATTGCAGAAATATTTAGCAGAAAAGGGTAACAGACACAATAAAGATGTAATTTATCTGTGCTGCTAATGCTGTCTTAACGTGCTCTCGGAATAATCGTAAATATGAGCTTTGAAGGTAAAAACTGCACATGAATGTCCTCCAATTTTCAAACTTGAATGCAATGAGCTTGTAATCATGATTTAACTACGTCAAGACTAAAACATCTACCGCCAAGATACTGCACTTTTTCACAACTTGTAATACGTTGTACAACTCTAAACTTACCCCTTCAAATTCCTCTTTCTTGACGCTGAAAAGCCTTGGGAAGTTGACGTCGTCTTTTTTTCTTACTTTTTTTTTTTGGTGGGGGGGGGGGGGGGATTCGCAGCGTGCATTAACCCTGTGACATTAAATAAACCAATCAAAAGGCTCTGGAGGTTTGTACAGCCCACTTGGAGCTGAAGTCCCACCCATTTGGAGCTGACCCGCCCATTTGGAGCTGGCTCCGACCTCCGTTTATACCTATCTCGGAGGATTGAAGCTCCATTTAACTCCCTTCTGCCTTAAGGCCCTTTGAACCTTTTCATTGTTTAATGCAGTGAGAGCCTCCTTTAATTCCCGCTCAGCTCCGATGAAATTTGTCCCATTATCAGACCTCATGTGAATGACCGGTCCACGACGACAGACAAATCTGCATAAGGCATTAATGCACGAGTCTGTATCTAGTGAGTATGCCATTTCCAAATGGACGGCTCTACTTGCCATACAAGTAAAAATCACTCTGTAGCGTTTCACTTTACTTCGTCCCCTTTTCACTTCAATGGGCCCGAAAAAATCCACTCCAACGTTAGTAAAAGGTGGCAGGTCAGGGATGATCCTTTCCACTGGAAGTTCTGCCATCTTCTGTTCACCCAACTTCCCTTTATAACGTCTACAGATGACACACTTGGAAATTATCTTTCTGGCAACGGAGTTGGCATTTGTAATCCAATACTTAAACCGGAGCTTGGAAAGCATCTGATTTCTGCCACTATGACCCAACTCTTCATGAATGTCTCGAAGTATGAGATGTGACACATGCTGATCTTTAGACATTACTGTTTCTTTTAACACCAACATTTCTAGGGTTAGGGCTCAGCAATTTCCTCTTGGAATTGTTCCTGTTGACAGAAACGAATTATGCCATTTTCAGCTATAGAAAGATCCTCCACACTCAAACTTTGTCTGCCCAGAGATGCTTTAAACTCCTGTAACCTTACATCCACAGCAACACTGTCAGTCTGTTCCATAGATAGCTCCTTTCGTTTACGTCTCAGCTCCATCAGAAGTTTCTGCAGTTTCAAATACCAAGCAACTGCAACTTTCAAAAGTTTCCATTCTGAGAAAAAATGAATAAGTTGACTTGTGGCATTCTGTCCATTCTGTAAAACCACAGCATTGACTTTCAACCTTTTAATCTCAGGGTCATCAGTCGATATCAGATCACTTGTTGGAAAGTATGTATCACTTGGCTTCCAGAGAAAACTGGGACCATCAATCCATCGGGTATTGCTCAGAAAATCTTTTGCTTTCAAACCACGAGATGCATCATCTGCTGGATTTTCTTTAGTGGGCACGTATCGCCACTGTTGAGGTTGTGTAGTGTCTCTTATATAGGACACCCTGTTAGCAACGAAAGTATGAAACCGTTTGTCTTCATTCTTGATGTAATTAAGGACAGTCATGCTATCAGTCCAAAAGACAGAATCTTCCAATGAAGTTTGCAGCTCCCTCTTTAGCATGATGTCAACCTTAACAGCAAGTACAGCCGCTGTAAGTTCCAAATGAGGTATGGTCACCGGTTTCAGTGGTGTTACTCTAGCCTTGCCCAGCAAGAAAGCCACGTGTGCCTGGTTTACACTATTCTGGAATTTAATATATGAAACTGTGCCGTATCCATCTGCACAAGCATCAGCGAAGTGATGTAAACAAGCGTGGGAAGGCAATTCAAATTCCAAAGGTTTAAAACATCGGTTCACCTGGAATCCGGCTATTCCGTCCAATTCCAGAATCCAATGATTCCATTTCTTCTGGTGGATCGATGGTATGGCGTCATCCCAGCCCAAGTCCTGTCTACACAACTCCTGCAAAAGTACTGTAGCAGGCAGAAGAAGTGGTGCCAGAAAGCCCAAGGGATCATAGACTGAGCTTATCACCGATAAAATGCCTCTCCTAGTGCATGGTTGATTTTTTAATGAAGTCTTGAATTGAAAGGTATCGGTTTCCACACTCCACTGAAGACCTAAAGCTCTCTCAACAGGCAATTTATCTCGATCCAGATCTAGCTGCTGTATATCCTTAGCTCGGTGTTCCTCAGGAACTGACTGCAAAACTTTGCGACTGTTGCTGATCCATTTTGTTAAACAGAAACCTCCCTTTTGACAGAGAGCAGTTAGATTTGTAACCATAGAGATGGCCACTTCCTCAGAAGAGACACTCTTCAGACAGTCATCTACATAAAAGTTATTGTTGATAGTGTCAGTTACCTCAGCTGGAAAGTCTGCTTGATTGTTCTTTGCAGTCTGTCTCAAGGCATAACAAGCACAGTTTGGAAAAGACACCGCTCCAAAAAGATGAACTGTCATCCTAAATACAATGGGCTCTCTTGTCAAATTTCCATCAGGCCACCACAAGAACCGAAGAAAATCCACCTCTTCTTCAGCCACTTTAACTTGATAAAACATTGCTTCAATGTCAGCCATGAAGGCTACTGGCTCTTGCCTGAATCTCATCAGCACACCTACCAAAGAATTGGTAAGGTTAGGGCCTTGCAACAATTGACTATTAAGTGAGGTTCCTTTGTATGTTGCCCCACAGTCAAACACAACCCTCAATGATCCCTTCTTGGGATGAAACACCCCATGATGAGGAATGTACCAAACTTTGCCATCCTCACGATCTAGTTGGTTAGATGGTACCTTCTCTGCATAACCTTTAAGGACAACATCAGCAAGAAAATGAGAGTACTTTTCATGAAACCCTTTGTCTCTTTCCAGTTTCCTTTTCAGGCCATTTAATCGTTGCCTAGCAAGACAGAAGTTGTTAGGTAACATGACATTACCAGTCTTGAATGGCAACTGTAGGCTATAATGTCCAACCTGGAGCATGACAGTGCGGTTCATTATGTCCACAAACCGAAGATCTTCCCTTGACATTTCTTCTTTATCAGCAGTCCTTTCGCTGAAATCATAATTGAACTGATTATTGAGCAACTCCTCCAATTTAACAACAGAAATTCTGTTAACAGTAACCGCAGAATGCCCAGCTTCATTCTTGTGGTCCCCATTTTCCTCCAAAGTCCCATTAACAACCCATCCCAGTAGGGTTTTAATGGCAAATGGCCCATTACCATGACTGTTTATAATTTCATATGGCTCAATCACATTAGCTGCATTAGTTCCAATCAATAAATCAACACCTGCTTGAATGTGTGGTATCTTAACCTTATCCAAGTATGACCATTTGGATAACTCCTCCTGAGTAATGATATTTCCAGAGTCAACAGGCATGTTCTGCTGCGTATATACAGCAGGAAGAGGGAAGAAATGGTTAGTATTTATTCCACTGATTTCCAGTCCATCAATAACATTAGAGGAGACAGACTTTTCCTGACCCATGGTACGTAGCGGAATGTTAACCCTCTTTCCGTTCAACTTCAACACTTCCATTAGATGTTCTGAACAAAAAGTAGCGGAGCTTCCCGGGTCCAGAAAAGCATAGGTATGTATCACATTGTTACCTTTTATAGCTTTCACCTGAACTGGTAAGATTGGCATTAAACTCCTCTCGTTACCGGCCCCTGTAAGAACACAAGTTTTAGCAGACACTACGTCACACCTTTCCTCCAACTGTTTCCCAGTTACCTCCTTACGATATATATGCAGGATAGTTGGATGCACTTCTCCACAAACCTCACAAATCAAACGATTGTCACATTCCTTACTCATATGTCCCGTCTTTAGACAACCAAAACAAATTCCCTTGGATTTCAAGAACTCAATCTTTTCTCGTTGAGTCGTCCTCTTCAAAGCAAAACATCTTTCCAATGTATGTTGATTTGCACAGAACAAACAGTTTCCATTAGACTTAGATAAAGAGCAGTGTCTTTGCTGTATTGACCCAGTGTTAGTCTTAGTTGGAATTGAAACAGCAACATCAGTGGCAAAACTGTTCCCTCTAAGAGTCTTGCGCACTTGGGATTTGAATTTACCTGTGCCCTGTTTGTCCTGGATATCTCCAAACACAGGATCAGATGCCACCTTGACCTGTTTTTCAATAAACTCAACAATGTGAGAGAATTTTGCTCTGCCTTGACTGGACTCCATAATCTCACAAGCCTGAGCCCTCCACTGCTCTCTCAGCTTGTAAGGTAACTTTGTTACAACAATCTTCATGTTGCTAGGCATGTTAAGTTCTTGCATGTATGTAAGTTCATCCATAGTATTGCAACATGTACGCAAAAACAAAGCATAAGCCTGTAATCCTTGCATATCCTCTGCCCTTACAGTGGGCCAGCCCAAGGCTTTCTCCAGATAGGCAGTAGATACCTTGAATTCATTACCAAAATGTTCTTTTAATAATCTTTTGGCCAATGCATGGCCTCTTTCTGGGGCCATATGCTGGCAACTACGGACCAGATCTTTAGGCTGCCCCCTTGTGAACTGCTCAAGAAAATACAAACGATCCTTTTCATTTTCAGTTTTCTCTTCAATGCCATGTTCAAACGCTCTCATAAATGCAATATACTGCAATGGGTCACCATCAAAAACTGGGATCTCTCTTTTTGGTAGAATACGAGGATTTCCTTGCTGTTGAATGAGATAAGATGTTAACTCTTCTTGTGTTTTTAAGACTTCAAGCAGTGGATCACCATGAGGAGGAAGAACATGTGACATCTGATCAACTCCCATATTGCTTTGTTGCACTTGAGCAGAATATTGGAAATCAGACTGCGCAGTGTGGAATATTTGTTGATTTCTCCATCCTCTCCTTTGATTCTCTGGTATGACTCGAGATGCAGAGACATCAGCTGCTCCAGCTATATTTATTGGCATTGAATTCAATGGTACATGTTTATTTGCATTGGGATTAAGAACCTTTGGCCGAGAAGAATCAAACTTGAGTTTATCAGTTGTATTAATCTCACTTGATTTTGACCTTGAATTACGTGAACATTTGCTTTGATTATCAGACCTTTGCAACACAGCGATCTTTGCAGTTGAAGCTGCTATTTGAGCATCCAACTCCAATTGTTCCTTTTTCTGTCTCAAATCCTCCTCCTGAGCTTCAATTGCATGCTTGGCCTTCAATGCAGCAGCTTGTGCCATAAGTGCAGCCTTTTCTGCCTCTGCTTGAATGCATGTAGATGATATAGATGAACTGCGGTGTGAGCTGCGTTTACTACATTTAGAGGTAGCATGAGACACGTTTGAGACACTATCTCCAGGATTAACATCACTACAAACTTCAGCCACTTCAGAGCTTTTCTGACCTTTTTCTGTATCTGATAACCATTTGTTCACCCGTTCAATTAACTCATTATTTGGTATCATTTTGGCTTTAAACCATATTTCATGTTTTTCAGCTTCATCAACAGGTAAGATAACCAACAGTGACTCATGTGCTTCTGTAGCCTCTGAACATAACCTCATAAACTCTTCAAAAGGCAATCGTACCTCAGGTTCATATTCTTTGTTTTCATGGATTAACCTGTTAATTGACTCATTTAGTTTCTGAGCCTTGTTTAATTTAGCCTTTCTTAATTTTTGCAAAGTGTCAAGTTTTTCCATTAAAGCCTTAGCTGTTAATTTAACAGGCATTTTCTCTTTTTCAGACTCATTTTCAACATTAGGCATGTCTTATTTTGACTCATTAAACCCTTTAACATTCATAGACGTTTCATTTTCCATTTTACAAACAATTGTGAACAAACATACACTTCAAATACACAAACAGTGTTCGTCGGGCTTTGGCAACCAATGCATTGGAATTACGCAAATGTGTGCACACAATTTCACATGGCCATGTTAATGCTGAAACAACGTACCTATGATCCAATCGATCAGCCCTTTAACAGCCAGATGAGCGCGCAGCATAAATCCAACGATGAAATCAGCAAGGGGAAAATATAATCCAAACGAAGTGTTAACGAGACGATCCTCACATGCAGAAACACAAAGACTTTATCCAAACAGCCTCCCTCTGTCCGTCGAAACAAACGTGTTGACTTTTACTCCAGACGATCTCCTGTTTCCAATGAAACTCCAAAAATTTTTGACTTTGTGTATTGGCTTTCCAATGCCGTTGCCGTTGATGATAGGAGAACGCAAGTTTGGTACTCGTACAAACAGAGTCCATGCAGACGGATATAGATGCATAAAAATGTCTAATTTATTCGTGAACTCATTATACATAATCTCAACTTCATGTGACCTCTCACTTCTTCAAATGTACACACCAAGGCATACCTAATGAACAGCATACAAAATAAGTAGAATCCCCTTTCCAAGCTACTCTGTCGCGCGGTCAAAAACTGTTTGCCTCTCAACCACCAACACAATACACATGTTGCTCAGGTGCTCTAATTAAACATAGCCACAGCACCACCCAGTGGACAAAAACTTTACCATCCCCAAAATGGCTCCTACAAACATGGTAAATCGTGGTATACTATAGTAAATCATTGTAAACTATGGTAAATCGTGGTAAACTATTGTAAATCATGCTAGAATCATAGTAAATTATACTTGAACATGGTAATTCATGGTATACTATAGTAAATAATGGTAAACTATGGTAAATCATGGTAAACTATGGTAAATCATGCTAAACTATGGTAGAATCAATAAATCATACTTGAACATTGTAAATCTTGGTATACTATAGTAAATCATGGTAAACTACGGTAAATCGTGGTAAATCATGGTAAACTATGCTAAATCATGCTAGAATCAGTAAATCATACTTGAACATGGTAAATCATGGTATACTATAGTAAATCATGGCAAACTATGGTAAATCATGGTAAATCATGGTAAATATATCTATCTATCTATCTATCTATCTATCTATCTGTCTGTCCTAATAATATGCTAATCATGCTAAAATCATGCTAGCAACATGCTAGTCGCAATGCTAGTCATGCTAGAAACATGCTAGTAACATGCTAATCATGCTAGAAACTTGGTAGTCGCATGCTAGTCATGCTAGAAACATGCTAGCAACATGCTAATCTTGCTAGAAAATGCTAGCAACATGCTAATCATACTAAAATCATGCTAGCAACATGCTAGTTGCAAGCTAGTCATGCTAGAAACATGCTAGTTACATGCTAATCATGCTAGAAACATGCTAGCGACATGTTAGCAACATGCTAATCATGCAGAAATAATGCTAGCAACATGCTATTTGCATGCTAGTCATGCTAGAAACATGCTAGCAACATGCTAGTCGCATGCTAATCATGCTAGAAACATGTTAACAACATGTTAGAAACATGTTAATCATGCTAGAAACATGCTGGCGACATGCTACCAACATGTCAATCATGCTAGAAACATGCTAGCAAAATGCTAATCAATGCTAGAAACATGTTAGCAAAATGGAAGTCGCATGCTAGTCATGTTAGAAACATGCTAGAAACATGCTAATCATGCTAGAAAAATGCTAACAACATGCTAGTCGAATGTTAATCCTGCTAAAAACATGCTAATCATGCTAAAATCATGCTTATCATGTTAAAATCATGCTAGCAACATGCTAATTGCATGCTAATCATGCTAGAAGCATGCTAGCATCATGCTAATAATGCTAGAAACATGCTAGCAAAATGCTAGTCGCATGCTAGTCATGTTAGAAACATGTTAGTGGCATTCTAATCGTGCTAGAAACATGCTAGCAACATGCTAGCAACATGTTAATCATGCTAGAATCATCATAGAAACAATGCTAATCATGTTAACAACATGCTAGTCGAAAGCTAGTCATGTTAGAAACATGTTAATCATGCTAGAAACATCCTAGCAACATGCTAATCATGTTAACAACATGCTAGTCAAAAGCTAGTCATGCTAGAAACATGCTAATCATGCTAGAAACATGCTAGCGACATGCTAGTCGCATGTTAATCATTCTAGCAACATCCTAGCAACATGCTAATCATGTTAACAACATGCTAGTCAAAAGCTAGTCATGCTAGAAACATGCTAATCATGCTAGAAACATGCTAGCGACATGCTAGTCGCATGTTAATCATTCTAGCAACATGCCAGTCACATGATAATCATGCTAGAAACATGCTAGCAACATGCTAACAACATGCTAGCAACATGCTAATAATGCTACAAACATGTTAGCGACATGCTAGCAACATGCTAATCATGCTAGAGACATGCTAGTCACATGCTAATCATGCTAGAAACATGTTAGCAATGTACTAGTCAAATGCTAATCATGCTAGAAATATACTAGCAACATGTTAGTCATGATAACAATATGCTAGCAACATGCTATAAACATGCTAATCATGCTAGAAACATGCTAGCGACATGCTAGTCATGCTAAAAACATGCTATTCGCATGCTAATCATGTTAACAACATGCTAATAACTTGCTAATCATCCTAGAAACATGTTAGTCACATACATGTTAGCGACATGCTAGCAACATGCTAATCATGCTAGAAACATGCTAGGAAACATGCTAATCATGTTAGAGACATGCTAGTCGCATGCTTATCATGCTAGAAACATGTTAGCAAACATGCTAGTCAAATGTTAATCATGCTAGAAATATACTAGCAACATGTTAGTCATGATAACAATATACTAGCAACATGCTATTAACATGCTAATCATGCTAGAAACATGTTAGAAACATGGTAGCGACATGCTAGTCATGCTAAAAACATGCTATTCACATGCTAATCATGCTAACAACATGCTAGTAACTTGCTAATCATCCTAGAAACATGTTAGTCGCATGCATTCTTTCTGTCAAACTAATCTATCTATCATTCTTTCATTTGAGCTAATCTATATTATTCTTTCTAACTAATCTGTCTGTCATTCTTTCTAACTAACATATCTTTCTTTCTTTCAACTAATCTATCAATCTAACTTTAAACTATAAACTTCTAACTTCTTTAAACTTTTTCAAACTTTATGGTCAGGCTTTCTCAAGCCAACTTAAAGTTTGTCTCAACAAACTTTTTTTTCTAGTTTCATGTGCTACATGTTTTCTTTCTTTATTTTTAAACATGCTAAAAAATAAATTACGTTTGTGAGAGAGAAAAAATTAATCGTATATAGGTTTAATTTTAATGTATTAATCACCTATTTTCGTTTGCTGCATGTTTTTTTTTATATCATTCATGTATAAATTGCATTTTATTACATTTAGAAATAATAACGGCTGGCCTAATAATGTTATAATGTACAAACAGGATATATTTAATTCCCTTCACTTTACAACAAATCCTTTAAATTGAACAAATATATCAGAACAAAACAAGAATTAAAAATATAGAATTCTAATGGATAAATATAATTGCAGTATATAAATATATACACTTAGCTATAAACAAACCAAAAATAATAATAATTTAAAGCTAAGCATAAGGTAAGGTTGGGCTTTCTCATTCTCTCACTCGGGAGAAATCCGTTTCCATATTCGTGATATCGCCCATTTGAAGCTTAAGTATTATTTGTGAGGTAAAATAGGCTTTGTTGTACACGCGTGTTTCAGTATCGATGGAAAAAAATCATAATTAACAATATGTGTAGTAAGTGGATCGCTGCTAACGCTGAATGTCTGATGAAAGACTGCTGTTTCCAGTGAATATGTGCACGAGACACCAGCGCGATCAAACAGCTGAAACAGAAAATACTAAATTTTTGGACACACATAAGGCATAATTCAAAAATGCAAAGTGTTAGTAGTTTGAAAATCAGTTAATAATAATTATTGCTAAATGATGGACCAGCTCAGCTAAGATGAAGGAACAGCTGATCATAGCTGTATATGGATTGCCATTTTGAAATGAATTTAGTAGCAGAGCTACTGCGAGCGATTTTTAGTGCTGCAAATCCATTTATCCTTTGCTGAAATTTCCGCGTCTCCATTGAGAGAGAGCGTGTCATGGATGCTTAGCAACGACAGACGCCCCAGGAGCACTTCTGCCCGAGCGCTTTGGAAAGAAGGAGAAAGCGGCACGACTAGGGTTTTTACACGCGTTTTTAGTGCGAACTATTGAAGACAAAAGCGATGACCCTCGGTACCTCTCAGGCTGACATGTTGATGTGATATCTGATTTAAGTGGGCGTGGTGTGTGTAAGGTAGAGAGGGTATGACTGATGATAGTGTCCTGATCCAGTCACAACGCTATTCTCAGCCTGCGCTCCAGCTGAGTAATCAACTTTATTTAAAAAAATAATTTATATATTTTATATTCAAACTGAAAACATGATGTGATTAACACTCAAGTCATTCAAGTCATCGTGTCTCAAGTCAAGTCAAGTCCCGAGTCTTTAACTTCCAAGTCCGAGTCAAGTCTCAAGTCCTAAAAATAGCGACTCGAGTCCAAGTCACCAAGTCACAAGTCCCCATGTCTGCTATTAAACTAACTTTAAATTCTCAGAGTTTATAAGTAAAAAATTATACAATGTCACAGGGCATGTTAAATAGTCTAAATGAACTTGTGTTAATAATATAATTAGAACTAACAATATAATTAGATTTTTTTTTAAATGAACAATTCCTGTATGAAATGGGACAGTAACCTTTATATCAAACATTGTTAAATTGTCCACAGCTGAGCATCGCGGGAGGCTGATCAAATAATTTTCAGATGCAAAAAAAAAGAAAAAACTGGATAGCCTATATTAGGCCCAGGCTCTGCTCTGGAGTATAGAATTTTAAGGGATTAATCGCCTATTTTCATTTGCTGCATGTCTTCACTGTAAACGATTTCTGTTGTTTTCACAGTATTATTGCTGTATTACCAGAGAAAGTTTACTGTAGAAACAGTTTACAGTAAGTTGCTGTCAATTTGATAACTTTTGCAGCAGTATTATTGCTGTATTTTCAGCGGTTGTCTTACTGTAGAAACTATTTACAGGACAGTTGCTGTCAATTTATGCTATTCATTGAAGAAAAAAAAAACAATGGAGTGGGAAAATAATTACAGTGATCCTTATATTACTGTTAAATTGATGACAGTAATGATCCAACAGACAAGGAATTGTATTTATTAATTATATATTTATTTATAAAGAATTTTATAATACATCGTTTCATAAGGTAACCCATATATTAAGGCATTTAGCATATAGTTAAAAAAAAGTTTAATGTTTTATGTGGGTGTTTTTAATTGCATATCTTTATGGTTGCCAGATTTTGACACAAAACCACCTAATCTCATAGGTTATAGACAATTTTGTGGGTGGGAGGTAGTTGTAGAGATGTAGATAATAATAATATAGGCTAAGTAAATAGATAAAATCAATTCCCATTATATTTTTTTATTATTATTATTTTGCTTTCTATTAAACACTCTAATTACATAAAGAGCGGAATCGCACGGGATATACCTGGCAACCAATCATCTAAACTGTCAGCCTGCACTCCTTTCCAATTTATTTTCTGGCCTTTGAGGATGAGCAAGACCAACAAGAACCAGTCAGGTGAGATATACAATTTTATACAAGTTTCACCCCAAAGGGAAGATACTCGTTTTAACGTTACCACTAACGTTAACGTTAAATAATCGGTGATGAGTTTGATAGTAGTAACACAAACATTCTGACATTAACGTTAGACAGTTAATGTTAGCCAAATACTAATTATCACAAGATTTGTTGTTAATGTTAGTTAATAATTTCAAGTTTAGAACAAAGTAATCAAAATGTTCTTGTTTCTGAACATTTGTGTGTAATTTACACCGTGTGCATACCCTGTTGCGAACGAGGCCTTAAGCCTAAAGCTATGTTCGAAATCGACCTATTACACTAATGTTATACACGACTTGAAGGGACAACCAGTGTTTTCAGTCATATTATACATTTATTACGTGAGTACAACCAATGTAAGTTACACTTAAAGTGAATACACAGGCAGTGATAGTCGCGGTATAGTCCTTCTTCAGACCAGACGTTCACAGGATTTTGCTCACTCGTTTTCATTAACTTCTTCAAGTGTACTAGTTTATTAATATCTGAATACAGCCAATGCCAACGCACTGCGGATAATTTCACTTTGGGTTCGAGGTTCTCCCTCGAAATCGGGTCTCTGTTAGGATCCCAAGAGATCTCAAATTAATTGTAATAGGTAATTTTTGTGTTTTGTTCTCTATAGGCAGCAAAAACCTGGTATCGGCATTGACCCTGTCAAGTCTGGAGAGTGTTTTTACCGTTTAATGAATTAAATTGTAATAAAAGTTTTTAAATGGACTTCTGAGTGTTGTCATAATTTACGTGACATCTAATAATCAGTAATATAACTGTGTGCATTTTTTTTTGCATACAAGCCTTTATATTGCATTCTTTTTTTAAGCATGTAACAGATTGTAGTTAGTTATATGTTGTGTATATATGCGTATATGTGAATATAAAAACTACCGCAATCAATTATACTGCATAGTAACTTTACAGTATTTTAAAATAAAGTGAATTGCAATTAATTTTACAGTATAAATATGCTGTAAGTTATTATACAGTATGTTGTGAACTACTGTAGTCAGATTTACAGTAATATTACCGTGGAATTAAATACTGAAGCTTGCTGGCTATTTGTTGCCAGTAAGTTACTGTTGATTTTACGTAAATTTTTTACAGTGTTCATTATTTTTAATTTTTAAACACGCTAAAAAATAAATTAAGTTTGTCAGAGGACATCGTCTATAGTTACATTTTAACGGATTCATCACCTAATCTCTGTTTGCTGCATGTTTTTTTTTTAAACACACAAAAAAATAAATAAGAGTTTGTGAGAGGAAAAAATATAAGTCAGGTATAAGTAGGGATGTGTACCGAAACCTAGTATTAAACTGGCCCCGGGGCTAAATTATGAAAGACCGTATCAGTAAGATCTGACGCTATCGGTTCTGCTTTCGGTACTGGAACAAGGGAAAAAAAATAATGTACTATGTATTTTTGCTTAATAATGTTAGCGTGCACATCTTATCTCACCAAACATTTCTAATATGAGATTATATTAAGACGTTTGTCTGTGAGATTTGCGAGATCTCTAATGCACGCCGCGGAGGCTGTCTGTCAGTCACACACACAGACCACAACGAGCCCGGCGCACACATTAACGTAAACTCCTGCTTAATAATAAAGTGTGACGATGGCGAAGAGATTTGCTTAATGTTATCGTGCACATGTTATCTCACCAAACATTTCTAATGTGCGATTATATTAAGACGTTTGTCTGTGAGATCTGCGAGATCTCTCATGCGAGCTGTGGAGGCTGTCTGTCAGTCACACACACACACACACCACAACGAGCCCGGCGCACGCACACGCATTAACGTAAACTCTTGCTTAATAATAAAGAGTGACAATGGCGAAGAGATTTGCTTAATGTTATCGTCAAAATTTTATCTCATCAAACATTTCTAATGTGCGATCATATTAAGACGTTCGTCTGTGAGATCTGCGATTTATAAAACTAATAAAACCTATATTTCCCTCAAGACTAGTCATGTTTTTGTGGTTGTTTTAATTTAACGTGTCTGCTTCTATTTTAGCCAATTTATTTTCAATAAAGTAAAACAAAAATAATATAAAAAAAGAAAAACCAATACAGCTCGTTATCAGACAGTAAAAAGAATACGATGAAAAAGTCATGACAACACATTTTAAGGTTGGCTACTTTAACTTATAGAAATAATTGAAGCAATTTAATGCGTTTTTTACTAGTTTAAATCTGAATTTTTAATACTATTAACTGAATTTAAAATCTCATGGAATTTTAAGTTTAACGGGTGATAATGCCACAGTGAATATTAAATATAGCCTATATAACAGAAGACCTTGACTGCATGTTACCATGAAACTAACAAAATAATTAGATTTTTTTTTAAATTAACAACACTGTTAAAAATATTCCGTAAAATATACGGTAAAAAAACAGCAGCTGTGGTTGACAGAATTATACCGTAAAAAATATGGTAAAACCGTTTTTGGTTTAACGGTTTTATACCGTAAAAAATACAGCTACACTGTTGTATGTTTAACGGTTTTACTTTATATTTACAGTTTAATACCATAATTTAACTGATATAATATTAATATACGAACTTCTTGAAGCACTAAAATCTTTTTGTACCTTTGTATTACACTGGTAACCACCAAAAGCAGGTGGTGATGAGAGAGTCACGAGGTGAAACAAAGCCCATCACAAGCAGCTTTTAAATAATAAGATACATAGAATGTGCACTGTGTGATTCACACAAGCACTAAAGACCATCATGGTGAGACTCATTAAACTGAAATATGCAATAAACATTAATTTAACAACATTTTATGTAACATACAAACCTAATAAACATAACAGATGAGAAAAAATTAAGAAGAAACAGTTATTTCAAAGAAAAAACATCAAATTCAAACAAAATTTGAAATGCAACGCAGAGAATTCTCGGAACGTTAGTTACGTTCACAGTTTTTTACCGTTAAAATCACAGTCATTTTTTACAGTGAAGTCATGTACAAAATGGGACAGCAACCTTTATATAAAACACTTTTACGTCGTCCACAATTGAGCAGCGCGAGAGGAAGGTATTGTGCAAGAGTGCACAAGTGAATGTGTAGAAATTTTTTAGGGGGTAGGAGGATTTTATTATTCTTAAATTTTCATATGCATTCAAATTGTTACGGATCACTTAGGAAGCTGAGGAGTAACAGATGAAGATGTTTATTATGAGACACAAGCAGAAGAGCAGGTAGTGAGGAGTGAATGGGAGTTTGGATCCGTGCAGGTAAGGCTGTGACTTCTTGAGGGATCGGGTGACCACACACACGCACTTCGGGGAATAGGTTCCTTCAGAGATAATCCTTAGAGAGAGAGTAGAAGAGGAGTTAGTCCTAATAGTAACAGGAATGATCTTGTCGCGAACGTGACCGGACGAAGATTGAGTGCATGTGTGTGGCTTTTATGGAGCAGCGCTGATGAGTGGGTGATGAGGAGCAGGTGGTGATGATTCAGTATTCAGGTGAGGGTGTGCGCTGTGATTGTGTGGAGGTGGAACCTGTTGTGTTTGTAACAGTACCCCCCTCCCCAGGGCCCGCTCCTGAGGGCCGGGGACCCCGATGACGTGGTGGGCGTCCTCTTCCCCTGGGAGCTGGTCGATTGTGATGAATGGAATGGAAGGCGTCCAGTAAGGCGGGGTCCAAGATGTCGTTGCGTGGGACCCAGGAACGTTCCTCTGGACCGTATCCTTCCCAGTCCACTAGGTAATCCAGCTGCCCACCACGCCGCCGGGAGTCCAGGATGTCCTTGACTGTATAGGCTGCACCGTCATCTAGGAGGTCATCTGGTGTGTTTGTCACAGAAATAAATGGGATAAACACGAAATAAATAAGTAAATAAAATAAATGTATATACAGTATATCCACTTAGCTTACCTGTCTCTCATTCTGGACACATCCGTTGCGTATTTGCAGCTAAACTATTATTTATTAGGTAAAATAGGCTTTGTGGTTCACGTGTGTTTCAGTATCGACAGAAAAATATTATAAAGAGCAAAAATATGCCACAGTAGACCGCTGCTCATGCTGAACTGCGCTGTTTACAATGAATATGTGCGCGTGAGGCACCAGCGCATAAAACAGCTGAAATATACCATACTCAATTTTTGCTCACACAGTTAAGGCATAATTGGAGACAGTTTGAAAAATCAAGAACAATAGCAGTTAATAAGAATTATTGCTGTTAGCGCGGTCTTAACACTGGACCATTCTCATTTCGTTCCTCATATAGAACTTGAAGTATATATATTAGGGGTGTAACGGTATGCAAAAATCATGGTTCGGTACGTACCTCGTTTTTAAAGTCACGGTTCGGTTCATTTTCGGTACAGTAAGGGAAAGAAATGTAAACATTAAACTGCAGGTTGTTTATTACTATACACTAAAAAAAAAAAAAAAACTTTTTAATAAAATATATATAAAATAAAAAAAGTATAAGAAATAAAATACTGCTGCAAAGTTCTCCACTAAATAAAATACTCTCAGTCTCAAACCAATATCATATAATAAAATATAATGAAAAATATAAATAAATAACCCAGCTTGTAGGCCTGCTTCACCAGAACTGTGCCATGCCTGTTGCTGTAGGTGACAGGGAGACTGCCGACAGACCAGGCTCTTGTGTTCTTGACATCAATATCTATACTTCATGTTGAGAATAAATATAAAGCCTACTGATAAAGGACACCGTCAACAGTATTGACGGCAAAATAGACTACGTATGTTTGACAGGTGCAATATTTGAAAATCGATAATTATTCATTTATTTTTTAAATTACATTTATATCTGAATTTATGTCAACCTATAGACTTTCAAACATCAAAGTGTCATGAATTAATATGTATTTGTGTACAAAATGACATATAAACATATTTTCCTATTCTATTTTGCCTGGAAATGCTTCCAACACGTTTGCGTGTCGCGTGAAAAATAGGCATGGGTTCTATTTCTAGCATGCACGCGTTTTCCGCGCGTCTCAACGCAGGCAGTCTGCAAGCTCTAACCTTTTAACATGGGAGCCGCACGCAGCTGAGACGCTTGCGTCACGCATCCAGTGTGTCGCCGGCGCCGGCCTTAGAATCAGCTGCAGGGCGGGATTTGCGCTGAACGCGGAGACTTTCCGCCATTTAATATGTTCGTTTGGAAACACGAAAATGTACTTATTTTCTGGGCACAAAATATTGCATTCCGTCATTCGGTACACACGTGCACTGAACTGAAAGCCCTGTACCGAAATGGTCCGGTACGAATACACGTACCTTTACACCCCTAATATATATATAGGAACACACACATGGATTAGAACATTTTATATTTTTATTCTCGTTTGTGTTTATATATATATATATATATATATATATATATATATATATATATATATATATATATATATATATATATATATATATATATATATATATATATATACACACACACAGTGATGACTGTTTAATGACAATAGCATGCTGTAAGACTTTCTTTTACATTTTTAGCCTAAGACTATCCCACTTTTTTAAATTAACTCTTACTTTAAATTTGATAATGGTTTTTAAGGATGTTAAAATGTTATAATATAATGCTATTGATGTTTTACATGTCCTTTCATCTTAGTTTACAAACCGTCATTTTATTATTACAGTCAGTTCAAAATTCGTCCCTTTGCGCCACCTGGCGGTGGTTAAGCAAATTATTTTAACACGCAACTGAATTCAGTTAATGCCGGTGCGGTAAAGCCCATTTAGCTTGTCAACCTACTGTATATGAAAAAAAAATGGGCCCTTTAAAATAAATGAGTCTCTGATTTTGTCCTTTTGTAGTCGTTAAAGTCTGTTTTGTGATCACTTTCTGTATTAATCAATCCTGTCAATAGTTCAGTGTCAAAAGTGTGTGTCACCAGTTCTGTGACCTCCTTTTAAAAGGAAGTTTGCACTTGGATAAAAGTGGGAACCAGTTCAGGCGACTGATACTTTCCTACCACCAGGGGAAACGTTTGATGAGTTGGTCTGCGTCTCTTCACGATCACACTGGGAGGCTCGCCATCGATAGAGAAGGATCTTCCAAGTAGTTTTCACTCTGTTCATAAGACCTGACTGAGACAAATACAGGTGGTGCTCCTCCTTATTCTGTCTTCTGTGTTGGTTCTTTAGCTTGCTAATACACTCACTTTTATCACTCTGTTAACTTTATATCTGTAAATTTCCTCTAGTTTCCCGTCACCATCAATCGGGTTCGTCTTCTCTTTTTCTCTCACATACTCGCGCGCATGGTTGAATCATGCAATTTTCCTTGTGTCCTGTCAATCATGTTCAGTTAAGGGAGGAACTATCACTCCTGATTGGCTGATTTCTTCCTAAGGGATATTACACTATTTTGGCTGTTTTTTCCTTAAAGGGATATTAAGCTATTTTGGCAGATTTTTTTCTAAAGAGATATTACACTATTTTAATACGATTTTAAAGTAATTTTAACCCTGTATTGCCACTGGGTGGCACTTTGCAGATTTTAGTGTTTTACTGGATGGCATAAAGTCATAGCAGTCTGTGTCAATGACTTTATTAATTTTGCATTAAATAAGAGATAACTGTTTGGTCTTCTTACCACAAATGAGTCCAATCATCAGAGGATGCTAATTCTGTTGCAATTCAAAACTTAATATCATGGCCATAACCTTTGTTTGAAAATGAGTGAGGTAAGACAGAGATGGAGATGTTTAAAAAAGATTTTTTCTGTTTCGAAAGGATGAACACTGTGAAATTATACCATAGCCTATTTATTGTATTGCTAATATTAACTATAGATTAGGAGTGGATAATTGTATCAGTTGTTTATTATTCATGCAACAATCCATATTACGGTAGCACTTTAGAATAAGGTTCCATTAGTTAATGTTAGTAAATGTATTAAAGGGTTAGTTCACCCGAGAAATAAAATTCATCCATCTTCTACTCACCCTGGAAGCATCCTAGATGTATGTATTTTTTTTTTCTTTTAGAATAATCCAATTGGAATTATATTAAATATTTTCCTTGCTCTTCCAAGCTTTCAATGGGGGTAAGCGGGGGTTTGCTGTCAGCAGTTCAGAAGATGTGAAATAAAGTGTGCACTTCTGTAATAAAATGTCCCTCACACGGCTCCTGGGGTGAAAATATAGTTATTCATGTTAGTTCATGCTAATCCAGAGTGCATTAACTAATGTTAACAAGCACTACTTTTGACTTGAATTATGCATAAGTAAATGCTGAAATTGTAAAAATGTAACGACTACTGAATAAAATAGCATTTCATTTCATTCTGTAACCTACTTGTTCTACAGATCTGAGTACTAGTGTTAAATGCTACTATTTTTGATAACTATGATAACATTTCTAATAGATAATATCATGATTTATTTGATGATTTAAGCAATAACATGTTTTTTTTTTTTTTTTTGATAAATGTCAGTTTAAGAGCCAATGATGCAGTGTTGCCAAATATTGCTAATAAAACAAATAAAAACAGAAAACTAACTGAAATTATTTAAGATAATTTGCAAATAAGATAAGGATATCGCTGACCTTCCAAAGTGTCAAATTTAATGGAAAAAACAAGTCCAAAAATGGCTATAATGTGAATGTGCAAAAATGTGAAATGCTCTCAGACAGCAAATGCAATGAGTTTGCTTCCTTCTATTCCGAGAAGATCATCAATATCAGGAAGGCGATTGGCACATCCTCAACCAATGCAGAGGTCAGACAGATTTGGCCACAGCATCAAAAATATACTATGTCTACTTTTGAAGCAATTGATAGCAAAAATTTGGAAGAAATAGTGCATCACATAAAATCTTCAACCTGCTATCTTGACACACTTCCTGTTTAGATCTCTTAGAAGTGGTGAACGCCTCACTTCTTTCTGGGACATTTCCAAACTTCCTGAAAACTGCAGTTGTTAAGCCCCTCCTGAAAAAGAGCAATCTTGATAACACCATTTTGAGCAATTATAGACCAATATCTAATCTTACTTTTATAGGCAAAATTATAGAAAACGTTTTTAATCAGCTGAACAAATACTTAAACTCAAATGGATACCTGGACAATTTTCAATCTGGTTTTTGACCGCATCACAGCACAGAGACAGCACTCATTAAGATAATAAATTATATTCGTTTAAATTGTGACTCTAGCTAAATATCGGTGCTGCGTTTGTATGGAAGTAAAATAATGACAAATGTCTTTGAAACAAAAAAGCATGCTGAATAGCACTAACTGAAAAATAATGCATTGCATTAACAGTACTTGCATTTTAATGCCTTGCATTTCCAAGGATTGCATTTTTAGGTCCTGAAATTTAACATAGTTTTTCGTTTCAGCTGTGAATATTTCAATTAAAAATATTTCACACACCTTTTTATAACTAAAAAATCAATAATTCATATTCACGTTCCAGAAATCACTTCTAAAATATTCAATCGGTTTAAAAATACGATGTATAATATTCGACAGGCAAATTTCGGTCCATTTTATTTCACTTTCCAAATTCGCTTCCACATATTCAGTGGTTAAAATTCGGCAGATAATTCGCCCTTTCACATCCGGGAACTGCAGGAATAGCAGTAGAGCACAGAGACATGATCTCCATCTCCTGTCAGTCGCTCACCAGCAGGTGGTGCAAGCGGCTGCTGTTTAAGACCAAAGCAACAGGTGGATTAAGTAATACTGTTACAAAAACTGATCTGCATAAATGGAGCAAGCGCTAAGCAGAAGTTTTGATTATCGGGGCATGTGGAAAAGCTGATTGTGTGAATGTGAATGTTTTTTTCAACATCTTTGCCTTGACTGTATAAAGGCTGTTACCTGTAGCCTAAGCAGCATTCTCTACCATAAAGGAGATTATAATGGGATTTTACCCAACGCTGAAGTACAGAACTAACATTACATCTAAGGAAGACATATATTGCTTTTGCTTGTTTAGTTTCCGTAACTTTGTGTCATGGCTTGTGCGTTGCTGTGCTGTAATACTGGGGATCCCACACTGCAGGATTCTCCAATGCAAGTAACGCTTCTCAATCAATCAATACTATAATATAAGACCTCAGGTCTCAGATTACACTTTATTGATGATTAAGCAAACTATATAGACATTTAAGCAGATATAAAATATGAACGAATGCTCAAGGTTTCACGCGGTTTCCCTGAGAAATCTGTTAAAGAAAATAAAACTGGCTCAGGGCACTAACAGCGATTACATTTACATTTATTCACTTAGCAGACGCTTTTATCCAAGTCACTTAATAAGAAAAACTCTGTACTAAACTTTAACGTTAAATAATTAACGTCTTTTATTGCCTCAAGATATTAAATTCGGCATCTAATTAATACAATATATTACTGTATATTATGTACATTTCATCAGATGAGCACAGAAATGAGCCCCACAAACCAAAAAGTTTCACCAAATATATATTTTTTTTCTCGTAAAAAGAAAACCAAGTGCAGTAGTTTTATGTTTGATATTTGCTGTCTATTCGCCTAAGCTGCTTTAGGGACCATCTGCAAATTTACCTCAAAATGAAACGTAGTACAATATTAAATTCAAATTAATCAGTTTACACTAAATTAATAATTAACTCAAACTGACTAAATATATATGGCCAATAACTTATTTATCTTTGTATGGACACTACACAAATATTGTTTAAGAAAAAAAATAGTAAGTCAGTCTTGTATCTAGCAATGTACTACAACTGAGAAAACCCTTTCCAGGGATCTTTAATATGTAAATAATTGTATACTGTAAATATATGAAGGGAGGTACAGGCAAAATCTCACCTGTAGATAATCATTATGAGAAACACAAGATTTAGAATTTGACAGTACGTTATTTAAAATTTTTATTAAAACACATTGGACCTTTTAACCCAGTCAGTGGAATTGTCAGATGGTCCCTTAGGTCCCTGCTCTCTCCATGAAGACGCCTAGTTTTTTTCATCGAGTTAAAAACATCTAAATTTTTCAGAATACCGCAAGCGCACCACGGCAATGTGGCAATAACTAACCAGTCAGCTTTATCCTTTCCCATAACAAAGTTGAAAGCTCAGCCAAGATGAAGGAACAGCTGATCATAGCTGTATATGGATGACCATTTTGAAATAAATTTAGTAGCAGAGCTACTGCAAGCGATTTTTAGTGCTGCTAATCCATTTATCCTTTGCTGAAATTTCCGCGTCTTCATGGAGAGAGCAGGTCATGGATGCTTAGCAACGGCAGATGCCTCGGGAGCACAACTGCCCGAGCGCTTTGGAAAGAAGGAGAAAGCCGTGTGCCTAGTGTTTTCCATGCGTTTTTAAGCGCTATATGTGAAAAGCCCCTTACTCGTCATTGGGGAATCCTGGAGTGTGACGTGAGGGGATGTAATGTTAGTTCTGTACTTCAGCGTTGGGTAAAATCCCATTATAATCTCCTTTATGGTAGAGAATGCTGCTTAGGCTACAGGTAACAGCCTTTATACAGTCAAGGCAAAGATGTTGAAATAAACATTCACATTCAAACAATCAGCTTTTCCACATGCCCCGATAATCAAAACTTCTACTTAGCGCTTGCTCCATTTATGCAGATCAGTTTTTGTAACAGTATTACTTAATCCACCTGTTGCTTTGGTCTTAAACAGCAGCCGCTTGCACCACCTGCTGGTGAGCGACTGACAGGAGATGGAGATCATGTCTCTGTGCTCTACTGCTATTCCTGCAGTTCCCGGATGTGAAAGGGCGAATTATCTGCCGAATTTTAACCACTGAATTTGTGGAAGCGAATTTGGAAAGTGAAATAAAATGGACCGAAATTTGCCTGTTGAATATTATACATCGTATTTTTAAACCGATTGAATATTTTGGAAGTGAATTCTGGAACGTGAATATGAATTATTGATTTTTTAATTATGAAAAGGTGTGTGAAATATTTTTAATTGAAAAATTCACCGCTTAAACGAACAACTATGTTAAATTTCAGGACCTAAAGATGCAATCCTTGGAAATACAAGGCATTAAAATGCAAGTACTGTTAATGCAATGCATATTATTTTCAGTTAGAGCTATTCAGCATGCTTTTTTGTTTCAAAGACATTTGTCATTATTTTACTTCCATACGTTTGACACTGTCGATCATAACATACTACTAGAGAGACTGGAAAACTGGGTCGGGCTTTCTGTGATGGTACTCAAATGGTTCAGGTCATACTTAGAAGGGAGAGGCTATTATGTGAGTCTAGGAGAGCATAAGTCTAAGTGGACGTCCATGACATGTGGAGTCCCACAAGACTCAAATTTTACAACTCTCTTGTTTAGCCTGTATATGCTTCTACCAAGTCAAATAAGGAGAAAGAACCAAATTGCCTATCACAGCTATGCTGATGATACCCAGATTTACCTAGCTTTATCTCCAAATGACTACTGCCCCATTGACTCCCTCTGCCAATATTTTGGTGAAATTAATAGTTGGATGTGCCAGAACTTTCTTCAGTTAAACAAGTTAAAAACTGATTTTATTGCATTCGGAAACAAAGATGATGTTTTCAAGGTGAATGCATACCTTGACTCTAGGGGTCAAACAACTAAAATTCAAGTCAGGAATCTTGATGTGATTCTGGAGACAGACCTTAGTTTCAGTAGTCATGTCAAAGCAGTAACTAAATCAGCATACTATCATTTAAAAAACATTTGCAAGAATTAGATGTTTTGTTTCAAGTCAAGACTTGGAGAAACTAGTACTTTTACTTGTCTATAAATAACTCAATGACCTAGGACCGAAATATATTTCAGATATGTTTACTGAATATAAACCTAACAGACCACTCAGATCACTAGGATCGAGTCAGTTAGAAATACCAAGGGTTCACACAAAACAAGGGGAGTCCGCCTTTAGTTTCTATGCCACCCGCAGCTGGAATCAGCTTCCAGAAGAGATCCAGCCTGATCTCACAGTCAAAACGTACATATTTAGACGTAAATTAAAACTGTCCAATACCTATGTGCCTTTATGTATTTACAGTGTCATTTACGTATTATCTGGACGTAATTACAGGTTCAATACGTATCGAAATTTACGTAAAAACAACCTCAAATACGTACAGATAGAACGTGTTCTCTGACCAGTCGGTTATCCATAGAAATTTGCTCATGAAGCTGCTTTTCAATGCGTATCTGATTAATTTTTTTTTATATTTATGTATATTTTCCCTTTTTATGTTTTTTTTTTTTTGATAAATGTAAGATCCCTATACCTCACCCGAACCTAAACCTACCCATTTTATACAGAATGTTAAAAGAATAAAACATAAAACACAATTTTAGTAAAAATATAACATTAAAAGTTTTTTTTTAAGCCACTAACGTTAATCTTACACCTACCCCTAAACCTACCCATAACCATTTCTTAAAGCTACATAACGTTACTGTTATAAATAAACAAATAACAGACAAACAAACATAACGTTAATCATTTATTTTTTGCGAAAAAATATCAAAAGTGGTACCAAAAGTAGTTCAATTGACAAATGAGTTCCAGCCGTAGTCCTCTCTGGAGGTAATAGTTTTTATAGGGTAGAGAGCAGAATTTAATTTATGAATCCGTGAAATTATGAAGGCGCACTGGCGCAGTACTGATTTCAACTGTCTATCAACTGAAACACGAGATGTCGCAATCTGTGACGAATTATGTGAGAACCAATGAGAGTTCGATATCAGTGCCGTAAACCATGTCGTAACGTTCATATGACGCACTGGCGCTATTTTCAAATTCGAATCATAACGAGCGCGGGCTTTGACTGTGACGGACGCTGTTGCTGAGAATAAAAATGAAGATCGATTGATATGGATATGTTCCTTGCAAATATCTGGATTCTAAAGATATGGAGTACAGCAAACAAATAAAATGGATGTGATTTGTAATTTTATGCTGTGCTTTTGTGTATCTATGGTTTGCAGCATGCACAGAAATGTTATTTCCTATTAAGTAGATGAGTAAACTGCTTTCAATAAATTCAATAAAAACATTTATTGATATGACAATTAAATACCACAGATTTAAATCATTAAAGCCACGATTTTAATATTAATACATGGGAATTCATATAAATTCACACTTTACGTTAGATTATTTACGTTTTCTTAGCTGCTAACACGTAAGTATTTGTACGTTTTACTGCTATAAATACGTCTAAATTGTACATTTTTATGTACATGAAAACATAAGTAAATGTACGTGTGGTAGAACCACATTTAACGTAAAATGCACACGTATACTCATGAGATCACGTTGAGAGATCAGATGTGCTAAACACTAATCACATTTAAATCTAGACTCAAAACCCATCTGTTTAGCTGTGCATTTATTCAATGAGCACTGAGCGATGTCCGAACCGATTGCAATGGATTTTATGTATTCAATGTATTTTATGTAAAATAAATTTTTATTTTTAACTGTTTTAAATTCATTTTAAATAAGTCAATTTTTAAACCATTTCCAAAGTTTTAAAATTGCTTTTTTTTTCTTTTTTTATTATTATTTTTCTTCATGACTATTTTACTTTCTTTTATGTTAAGCTAATTGAATTACCATTGTGTACGAAATGTGCTATATAAATAAACTTGCCTTGCCTTGCCTTGCCTATAATCGCTGTATCTGGGGCTGTGCCCATGCCCTCAAGATTTGTTCACTCCGCCAGCGTCTCACAGTGATCATTTTCATATGGTGATCTCATGGCTGACTACGATATATGTCACTGCATGTGTCCAGGGCCGCATTAAGACCTCACTGGGCCCTGGGGGTATGACTTACTAATACTGGGCCCCCTTTCACAATAATGATATATATAGCTTAAAATAGAATTTTTATCCAATCAAAATTTTGATGCAATGCAATTTCATAATTCTTGTTACCAATTCCAATTACAATAATTCCAAAAAAATTGACCCACAAAGCACTGAATAAGAAATATTATATTAGAATATAAAATAAATAGACTACAAATAGACTGAATAGTTTTCACGGTATAAATTCAATATCCATTATTTTACAAAAGTGATTCCGTCAAGGACAGTGACTGATTTTCTTTCTAATGTTTAATTTACATTACTGATACAAATGGCAACAGCTATATTAGGCTGCTTTGGAGGAATTGGTCACCCAAGAAATTTAGTTTTGTTGTTGTTTTTTTAAACCCTGATTTTCCTTCTGCTATTGAATGCAAATGTATATATTTGAAACAATACTGGTAACTAAACAGTTTCTGTGCCCCCATGACTCCCATAGTACAAAAACAAAAACAAAACAAAAAACAATAAAAAATAAAAGAACACTATTGGAGTCAACAGGGACCAGAAACTTTAAGGTGGTTACAACTATTATTCAAAATGTATTCATGTTGAGGAGAACATAGAAATTCATACAGGTTCAGAACAACTTGAAACTGAGTAAACGTTTACAGTATTTTAATTTTGGGGTTAAATATATACTTTTAAAAAATAGAGAATCTCATAATAGCCAACTAGTGCATATGCTTTATCTTTAACTATTAACATTCATTAAAGACACAAATAACTGTGTTGACAAGGACACCGGCATTTTCAAACATAACTGTGTATTCGAACATTTATACAAAAGATGCAAAAAATAACTCTTGGTTTAGTCAGGTACTGTACGAGCATGTCTTAAAGTCTTAACGCGCACATTTGCCAAAATGAATTCTGCCCCACTGCTCAATGTCCCTGAACAGTTAAATTAGTTTTTATACTACAATTCTTAAAATGCATTTAAATGAAAAGATTACATCATGATGCGCAAAATGAATTTCTCAAACCACAAGCAAGTTATTACGTTTACATGCCGTGCGAAATCGGAGTAAGTGGCAAAAAACTACCTGTTGTGACTGATTTATGCTTACACTGTTTATAACCTTACTCCTGTTGTTGGTCATTACATCTGGATTTAAGTGTGATTTTAAGTCTGAAGTCAACAGTTAATGTTCACAGTTCACAGTTAATAGTCCAGGTTTAAGTTGTTTTTTAAGACACAGACTATCATGTCTTGAGTTTTCATCTCTATTAATTATGCACCTCGGTTCTTTCTTGCAGGGGTTGAATGTGGAGACTACTACAGGTCAGTACATTTAAAGTGATATCCTCCTGAGTCCCACCAGTTAATATGTTTATATCCTGTTACTGTAATACAGTATGTAATGCTATTTACACTTAATGTCATACGTGATTGCTTTTAATTCAGAAATTTTCTTTTAAAGAGCCAGTAAGATGAAAATTCTAAGCTTCCTATCACCGTTTATAAGTCCTGTACATTAGGTTTAAATCCATCCAAGGTTAAAAAAACATTGTCAATTTGTCAAAATATCATTTTAAAATTACTTCAATTCTCAGAGATCCCCAAACGGTTCGCGCCAAGCTGTTCAAAAGATTCAGTTTCCTTAAACCCCACCTTTCGGTAGCATACTGTGTTCTGATTGGTCTACTAACATAGGTTTGATTGGTTGTTCCGCACACACCTCCACGGTAAACTATGCGTTAGCATCTGTTTGGGGTGAATTATGTCTTATTCCTCTCATCGCGAAGCAAACAGTAAAATAAAAAACTTGAACAGTCTCGCTGCTTTTTCTTCTGTGTGGTTGTATTCAAACCGCACGCTTCAGTTTGAATCTGAATAGCGCGTTCAACGCGGGGGCGTGGTCACATTAGATATAACGAAGGGAGACATGAAAAACAGACATTGCGTTGTTTTCATATGGATTACTTTATCACAGAATATCTGTTTTCGGCAGCACTTGATTAGTTTCAAAGTAGACATGTCAAGCTTTCTATAGATATCTCTCTCATGTTTCTTCGTTGAGTATTCACGGAGTTACACTTCATTTTAATGACGTGTTTGTACATGACGATCAGCACAAACAGGCTGCAGACAGCACACATACTGATAAGATGCTCGGGAGAAAACAGACACATAACTTCATAATCATACTTCGCGTTGTGATTCGAAGATGCTTGTTGTTCTAAATAAAGTTGGTAATGAACCCTCTTTTATGGCCAAACGCTTTGAAAATCCCGCTGTACTCACCGAGATTAGAAAAGCAGTCATCAGTGAAATGTTGTGAACACAACAAAAGGGATTTGTTGTACTGCTCTGGTATTGTGGTAAAAATGAATTTTAGCCATTGGTTCTTCTGATTTTCATTCTTTGGCAGTGAAAATAAAACAAACTTGCCTTTACAATTAAAAACACACTGTCTCCTCGACATGATGCTCTCACACCAAACAGAGCGTCTGTGTGTGGGGGGGTGGGGCAGGTCAGAGTTCCGTTTCTCCCAAGACGGTAGGCGGAGATTATTATGCAAAGTGTTCCTAGTGACGTACATAGAGATGGGCAAAAGATTTGAAATCTATAACGACTCGTTTCAGCGATTCAGAGTCGACTCCTTACTTTAGAAGCCAATAACTTTATAAATCGTGTACTTTTTGGTTTAATTACTTTGCACATTGTTTACACTGATGGACAGCTACATCATACACTGTAATACAGGTAATTTTTGATTTCCCATCTGTGTGGCTCTTTAACTTTTTAAATATGACACATATTTATATATGTGTCAATGAATATATCCTAAATTATAATTTAATTTCTTCATAAATCTAAATGTCCCAGCAGCCACAACAAGCGCTCAAACAAGTGAGGTTTTTTTTTCATGAATGATTAAGAAGAATCAGAATCAGAATGAGCTTTATTGCCAGGTATGTTTACACATACGAGGAATTTGTTTTCGTGACAGAAGCTCCGCAGTACAACAGAATGACAGCGACAGAACATAAAACACATAATAAAAGAATAAAAAATACAAATAAGTAGATAGTGAATGACAATATACAAATGACAATTGTAGGCAGGTATATTACAAAATGCAGTTATGTATGTACATGTGTATTATGTGCAAAATTTAAGTGTATACTAAGTATGTGTGTTAGATAAATAAGTGTATGTGTATATAAATATGAAGTGTAGTGTGTTCGCCGTTATTATCAGCTGTTCATAAGATGGATTGTCTGAGGGAAGAAACTGGTCCTGTGTCTGGTCGTTCTGGTGCTCAGTGCTCTGTAGCGTCGACCAGATGGCAAAAGTTCAAAGAGGGAGTGTGCTGGATGTGAGGGGTCCAAAGTGATTTTGTCAGCCCCTTTTCTCACTCTGGATAAGTACAGTTCTTGAATAGATGGGAGAGTTGAACCGATGATTCGCTCAGCAGTCCGGACTACCCTCTGTAGTCTTCTGAGGTCAGATTTAGAAGCTGAGCTGAACCAGACAGTTACTGAAGTGCAGAGGATGGATTCGATGATGGTGGAGTAGAACTGTTTCAGCAGCTCCTGTGGCAGGTTAAACTTCCTCAGCTGGCGGAGGAAGTACAACCTTTGCTGGGCCTTTTTAACAATGGAGTCAATGTGAATGTCCCACTTCAGGTCCTGAGAGATGGTGGTTCCCAGGAACCTGAATGACTCAACTGCAGTCACAGGGCTGTTCATGATGGTGAGTGGGGGGAGTCCAGGGGGTTTCTCCTGAAGTCCACGATCATCTCCACTGTTTTGAGGGTGTTAAGTTCCAGGTTGTTGAGACTGCACCAGACAGCCAGCTCTTTTACTTCCTGTCTGTAAGCAGACTCGTCACCGTCCTGAATGAGGCAGATGAGTGTGGTGTCGTCTGCAAACTTCAGGAGCTTGACAGAGGGGTCCTTAGATGTGCAATCGTTGGTACAGGGAGAAGAGCAGTGGGGAGAGAACGCAGCCCTGGGGAGCTCCGGTGCTGATTGTACGGGTGCTGGATGTGTATTTTCCCAGCCTCACTAGCTGCTGCCTGTCTGTCAGGAAGCTGTTGATCCACTGACAGACGGAGGTGGGCACGGAGAGCTGATTTAGTTTGGGCAGGAGGAGGTTTGGGATGATCGTGTTGAAAGCCGAGCTGAAGTCCACAAACAGGACCCTCACATAAGTCCCCGGTCTGTCTAGGTGTTTTGCAGAACATAATGCAGTCCAATGTTTACTGCATCGTCCACAGACCTGTTTGCTCTGTAAGCAAACTGAAGAGGATCCAGTAAGGGCCCAGTGATGTCCTTCAGGTGGGCCAGCCCCAGTTTTTCAAATGACTTCATGACTACAGACGTTAGAGCCACAGGCCTGTAGTCATTTAGTCCTGTAATTTTGGGTTTCTTAGGGATGGGGATGATGGTGGAACGTTTGAAGCATGAAGGGACTTCACACAGCTCCAGCAATCTGTTGAAGATCTGTGTGAAGATGGGGGCCAGCTGGTCAGCACAGGATAAATTGGCTTTATTAAAGTCCCCGAGAATGATTTAAACAGAGTCCGGGTGTTGTTGTTCTGTCTCTGTGATCTGATCAGCGAGTTTCTGTAAAGCTGAGCTCACATGCGCTTGCGGAGGGATGTAAACACTGACCAGAATGAACGAGTGAAACTCCCGCGGCGAATAGAACGGCTTGCAGTTAATGAAGAGTGTTTCGAGATTTGAGCAGCACGTCTTCGTTAACACAGTTACATCTGTACACCACCGTTCATTGATGTAAAAGCATGTCCCGCCGCCGCGCGATTTCCCAGTTGATTCTGATTCGCGATCCGCTCTAAACAGCTGAAAGTCCGGCAGATGGAGCGCGCTGTCCGGTATGGTGTCATTCAGCCAGGTTTCCGTGAAACACAGAGCAGCAGAGTGTGTGAAATCCTTATTTGTCCGAGAAAGCAGAAGGAGTTCGTCTGTTTTGTTGGGTAGAGAGCGGAGATTTGCCAGATGGATGCTAGGCAACGGCGTTCGAAATCCGCGCTTCCTGAGTCTGACGAGCGCTCCCGCTCGCTTCCCCCGCCTGCGCGTCCTGAAGCGCTTGATCAGCGCCGCCGCTCCTCCGATAACAACGTTCACTAAAACATCTGAATAATTGAAATCCGGAAAAACATCTTGTGGTGCGTTCTGCCGAATGTTCAGCAGTTCTTCCCTGGTGAAACTGATGGCAGGAATATAACTAAAGACAGGACAAACTAACAAAAACACAAAAACATATGCAGAGCTCGTCACGGAGGCAGCCATCCTGTATCGGCGCCAGTCGTCAAAAGTAAATATGGTAATAGGAAAATGATATTGATTATGTGGTATATTGTAATAATAACTGCTTATTTCATGTCAAATTCCAAGTAGCAAACATCAGCATCTAGCCCGGTGTTAAATTTACATTTGGGGATAGGAAATAACAATATTGTATTCATACAGATTGTAGCAATTTAATGTATTTTAATAGACTGTATGCAAAAAAAAAAAAACTTTTAAACTTTATGAATATCCCAACAGCTTCTCCAAATACAAGCTCTCCTTCAACTGAGTCTCAAACATCAGCTTCTTCAAGTGAGTATTTTTACAGTGTTTCCCATAGACATAGGCTCAATGGGTCTCATTCATGAAACATTGGTAAATATACGAGTTAATATGTGAGTGATTTGCGTGTAAAGAGGCCTTCCCGAAAACTATTCTCCTGATTCACAAATACTTCGTAAACGTCAGATGTTATAGTGAAATGTGTGTGTGTGTGTTAATGAATTCCAATCAGTCATAAATGGGACACGCGTGCATGCTTATTCTCAATAACCATAAATTCCGCCCATTAAATTCGACTGACAGCTATATATGGGCATCATATTATGACACCAAACAAAGGATTTCAACATGTCAAAAGCGAATGAAAAAGTTTCTCAGATTCAGAATTTGAAGTTTTATTATCAGAAGTTCGTTAAAAACAGCACATTTTATTTTCAAGTGTACTTAGTGGCGAATCAGCTGTATTTGGCAGCATATTACAGATGCTGTTAATGGAGTTTCATCTGTTAATCGAACAGTTTCAGAAGTGAAAAGAAAATGGTTCGACATGAAGCTTGACTACAAAAAATGAATTAGTTTACTTTTAGAAAATTGTATTCAGACTGGAGGAGGACTAGGCCTGTCATGATAACAAATTGTTCTGGACGATAAATTGTCCAATAAATTATCGCGATAAATGATAATATTGTCGTTCTAAGACCAGTTTCAACTAATATAATGATAATGGCATTAAAACGCAGGTACAATTTTTCAAAGATCAATAAACTTTCATTTTATTTTATGGCAGGTTCAGAGCAAGAAATACCAACATGTTGACTTTGTGTGGCTTAAAATTAATTAGTTTTGTTTGTTATATTATGTGTATATGCCAGTTAGGGATGCTCATATTGACCGTTTAACCGTTAACTGAAAGTAAACATTTTGACCGATGAAGGGCCCATTCACATTTCATGTCTTTTTTTGTGCTCAAGTTCGTTATTTCAAATGCAGTATGAGCGCTTATCATGGAAGAGATGCGCTCATTTTTTCCAGGCCCGTCCACAACGTATCTAGAGTAAAACAGATTTTCAGAATGACACAAGCGCACCAGATCATGTGACAAGAACCAACTCAATCAGCTTCCTCTGTGAAATTCCCTGTTGTTTTTGAAAAATGGGGTGCACCCAAACATTGCAGAGTTTTTTACTTTTCTTCAAAAATAAATATTTTACAAGAAGAGTTACTAATAAATAAGAGTTACAAGAAGGGGTTTTCGGTGGTGGAAATCCATTACTGAAATTTCCTTGTTGTAATAGAGTTCGTAAATGATGTATGCTTACCAAACGACAGACGTCTCAGGAGCGCAACTGCACAAGCGCTTTGGAAAGGAGGAGAAAACAATGCGCGTATGTATGTGTGTGTGTGTGTGTGTGTGTGTGTGTGTGTGAGGGCGAGGGCGAGTTGACACACGCAACCACATGCCTACAAACATATTTAGTTGAGCAAGCCAAATGAAGCGTGCGAAAAGTAGGCCCATTTCGACAGAAAGGGCAATGACGTTACTTGCAAAATATGCTATGTGGTATTAAAATAAAGCAGTAGTGCAAGTAAAATGCATTATCACTTGTGATGCAAACATCAACAAGCAAATGAAAGGCGCTTCCCAAAGCTGGCCACTCTAGTGAGACGTTGACTCTTTATTCCCAGGACATCTGTGGCATTGGAGAGGATGTTTTCTACCGCAGGCTGTCCAAAGACTGCGCTCCAGACTAACCCCACATCATGACATGTAAAATTTTTTTTATAAAAATTGAAAAAAGAAATTATTGCGGGCAAAAAAATTATCGAGCTCTTTTTTTTATCGTGCGATTAATTGATTTATCGACTATCGCGACAGGCCTAAGGAGCACCATCCGCATCGAGCAGATCTACATGAACGCATCATTTATAGGAAACAATTAAAGGGTTATTAGTTTGCCCAGCCCTATTGAAAGCAATTAATTATTTAATTAAAGTGCTCCGTTTGCAGATGCTATTACTGGCTCTCATAATAAAATAAAAGTAAAAAGAAAAAACGTATGTAATTACTATATATAATATTTTTTCAAAATGCTGTGTAAATATGTAACCGATTAAGGTGAATAAAAATTCTGCCTTATTAATGAGCAAAACTTTCGGATGTTAAACACACTATTTACGCATGGCTGGGAGCAGGTGTAGATTTCTTTCGTATCAACTAACATTTGGAAAATACAAAAATTTTAATGAATAAGAAAATTTACGCCAGATTACACACGATTTACACAAAAATTTGTTCCGCTTGTGTTTCATGAATGAGACCCTATGTGTGGTGGGGCTTCCCCCTGTTCACATTTTCAGCTTTTGTGTTTGCTGAGTAAAACCATCAGTTGATTCTATAAGTAGCTATAACTGCAGACTGGAGATTTCCAAAATGGGGCGTGAACTCTAAATGTGGGCAGAATCTCCAAAATATGGTATTGCAGGTGGGCCGCTAATTACTATTAAAATAAATAATAATATTGTTTATATATTTAAAAATGTCTAAGTCATAACATAATAACATAATTTAATATATAATTAAATAACAAAAAATATTAAAATGTAACTATGCTTCCACTATTCGAGCTCGCAGATTGGTTTAAGAATAAACCGCCAATTTATCTGAGATATTTTTGCTGCATATGCTACAGAACTACAGATTCAAATATGTATAAATGGCTGTCAACAGGGTCGCTGAAAAGAACAAATGCAGATGTTTCTGAGTGACAAAGATTGGAGTTTATGAGGCCAGAAGGTTTTTTATTTTTATTTATTTTTTTACTTACGTTACCCATTTAGCTAAGTCTGTTTCATGGCTGTTGTTTTCAGATTATTCACACAATGCAAATACAAAAATGGTCAGGACTAGGGTTTGATCTTTTTCTCAGTTCTGTGTTTCCCTTGTGTCTTTGTTTTTGTTTTTCCCTTCAGTGCAGCAGCTGCTCATTGGTTTCTCGCGAATTTTTCACTCTATATCTGCTCTCAATTTGCACTTGTCACTCGAGTCTGACCCTTTAGTTTTGCTTTGTCCAGTGCTCCAGTTCTGTGCCGATTTTGACTGCTCATCTCAACACAGCACTCTGCATGTTCCCTCCTGACTGCTTTCTCCGCTGAATGTCTACCTGCTGCCGAGCTCTGCCTGAATCTGGTTTTCCTGTTTAGAGTTATTTTCTGTTCATTGCCAGTTGATTCAATAAAGACAGTTAACAATCTAGCTTCTGAGAACTAAGTTATTAACCCAACAATAGCGGGGTCAGTTATTTTTTTTTAGTAGGAACATATGTTTGGTTGTCAAGTCAAGTCAAGTCACCTTTATATATATAGCACTTTAAACAAAATACATTGCCTCAAAGCAACTGAACAACATTCATTAGGAAAACAAAAAATGCAAAATGATAGTTAAAGGCAGTTCATCATTGAATTCAGTGATGTCATCTCTGTTCAGTTGACTGTGTCAACTGTGTGTCTGTGTATTTATTTGCAATCAAGTCAACGATATCGCTGTAGATGAAGTGACCCCAACTAAGCAAGCCAGAGGCGACAGCGGCAAGGAACCGAAACTCCATCAGTGACAGAATGGAGAAAAAAGCCTTGGGAGAAACCAGGCTCAGTTGGGGGGCCAGTTCTCCTCTGACCATTCCAGGCTGCAGCAAAGTCAGATTGTGCAGAAGAATCATCTGTTTCCTGTGGTCTTGTCCCGGTGCTCCTCTGAGACAAGGTCTTTACAGGGGATCTGTATCTGGGGCTCTAGTTGTCCTGGTCTCCGCTGTCTTTCAGGGCTGTAGAGGTCCTTTCTAGGTGCTGATCCACCATCTGGTCTGGATACGTACTGGATTTGGGTGACTGCAGTGACCCTCTGATCTGGATACAGACTGGATCTGGTGGCTTCGGTGACCTCGGAATAAGAGAGGAACAGACTAATATTAGCGTAGATGCCATTCTTCTAATGATGTAGCAAGTACATAGGCTGTTATGTGAAGTGTTTATGGGAAGTAAAAATCCGGATTTGGATATTAAAAGCATATTAGTCTGTTATGTGTAAACCAGGTTAAAGAGATGAGTCTTTAATCTAGATTTAAGCTGCAAGATTGTGTCTGCCTCCTGAACAATGTTAGGTAGGTTATTCCAGAGTTTAGGCGCCAAATAGGAAAAGGATCTGCCTCCCGCAGTTGATTTTGATTCTAGGTATTATAAAATTGCCTGAGTTTTGAGAACGTAGCGGATGTGGAGGATTATAATGCAAAAGGAGCTCATTCAAATTCTGCGGTGCTAAAACATTTATTGCTTTATAAGTAATAAGCAATATTTTAAAATATATACGATGTTTGATAGGGAGCCAGTGCAGTGTTGACAGAACAGGGCTAATATGATCATACTTCCTGTTTCTAGTAAGAACTCTTGCTGCTGCATTTTGGACTAGCTGTAGTTTGTTTACTAAGCGTGCAGAACAACCACCCAATAAAGCATTATAATAATCTAACCTTGAAGTCATAAATGCATGGATTAACATTTCTGCATTCTGATTAAAGATTGCGATCAAATAGCATACCTAGATTCCTAAAGCGAGCATCGCGTTAGTTCAGTCAGGCCATGTTAGTCACACTTGCATCAGCTGACAGTCAGCTGTTCCTGACGTCTTCCAATCCAGTCTTGACACCTATCACCTGCGGTCTATTTAAATTCCCATTATTCAGTGTCTCTCCATCGCATTGCTGCTTGCAATTAACTCCCTCCTCCAACCCCAACTCCACCAACTGAACCTGTAATCTGATCTAACTTGTTCTTTCTTTGCAGTGTCTTCATTGGAAGCAGTCTCATTGACATTTTGTTTACAACTCATGTAATTGTGAATTGTAATTATATATACTTTTAATGGTTCTGTTCTGTACCCCAGGGGGGTTTGTCTTGCTGCTCTCCCCGCTCTGTCCAAGCATGGCTGCATGGACATAACCATACCACCAACACCTTTTGTATGCAATTATAATTGTCATTAAATATACTTGACGGAAGTGGTCCTGATTGAACTGATGACGAAGAATTGACAGAGCAACCATCAAGTGGTTGTGTGGGCCGCGAGTTGAAAAAGGCTGGGAACCACTGTCATATAGCATAATCTTATTAACTGTTTATCTATTGAACTGCATCTTTCTTTACAATGCTGTTCAGTGCCATTCCCCCACCCCCCGTGCATTCAATTTCACTGGTTAAGGTTAGGGTCAGGTGTGGGGGTAGGTTTAGGGGTTAGCATTTTTTGTGGCATAGTGTAGGAGATCAACACTTTAATTGACACAACCAATAAAAACTTTAGAATCAGCTGTGGTGTGGAGTTTGCACTGGATTGGGGGAAAAATTTGCATGCTTGTCAAGTGCCTGTCTGTCAATGGGAGGAAGCCACGTCCTATTTTGGAGCTCCCACCTCATTTTGGAGTAGCCGTCCCCATTTGAAGATTTCCAGGCTGCAGTTATACCCATCTCTGATTTTGGTGTTTGTCTGAATGAAAATGCAAATTCATAGTTTGCCACTAGGGGCCCTATCTTGCACCCAGCGCAATTGACTTTGTACACCGACGCATGTGTCATTCCTATTTTGCACCCGTGCAAAGCGCGCTTTTCCCTCCACAGAAGCACGTCGCTAAACTAGTGAATGAACTTGCGCTCCCTGGGCGGTTCAGCGCAAAAAAGGAGGCGTGTTCCGGCGCAAACAATCCCTGGTGCTATTTTGCTGTTCCATTAAACAATTGCGCCACTGACCAGAAAAAACCTAGTCTAAAGTCAGTGGCGCGTTGCGCGTTGTTCATTATGCTATTTTAAGGGCGCATGCTTGACCATAATGTATAGCGTGAACAACGCGCATACACTTTGCTCATGTAATCTACACAGATGCAAAAGTTATTTTTGCAAATCATAAATTGTTACACTAAAAAAATATTAACACATGAGATAACGGAAATCATTGTGGTGTGCCACGAAGATGTGAAAAAATAGTCATAAATCTAGATCTGTATAAATCTAGCTTACAAATTATTCAGGCTAATTGTAGTAATTAAGGATCAGACCTGTTTGAGGTCATATATGTATATAAGGACATCTGACAAATTGGTTTGTCCGTCAAGAACCAGGAAAAAAAATCGATGAAACAATTGTGGCTATTTCCTCCCACGCCTGTTTAACCAACGCTATTTTGAGTGGGTTTCTTCCATCCCCATACAACACAACTTCTCTGTCTTTCACTGCTCTTACAAGAACATCAGTCTCCTCGGCTGTGAACCGCTCCTGGCGTGCGCCTGGTAAATACGCCATAATAATAGCAATCCATAATGGAACTTGCGCACCTGCTTTTAAAGGGAATGTTGGATGACGCTCTGATTGGTTTATTTCATGTTACGCCCAAACCACACCTATGAATAATGAAGCTACTTCAGACCAACCCATTTTAGATTTGCGCCGGGCGCAAGAGCCATTTATCCCGCGGGAAAATAGCAACAGCGCCGAGACCCGCCCACAAAGTTACTTGCGCTTCGCGCTTTGACACTTGCGTTTCAGATCGTTTAAATAGGGCCCTAGGTGCTGCTTTTGGAGTGTAAAAATAGCTTTTTCTCTGGTAATGAACACATAGCAAACACTGCTTTATCTGGCATTGCAGGCATGTTGAAATATATGTTTTTTTTTATTTTTATATATATATATAAAAACACTAGTGCTACGTTTTGATTTTGAAACGTGCAGTGCTCATGTTTATACAACAAAGACAATCAAATTTGGAGGTCAGTTTTTCATATTGTGATGGCCCACCACAAATCAATGTATGGGAAGCATGATATCCATATTTTATTCATTTTATTGATAATGTAGTATATTGTAAAAAAAAATAACTTATTTTGTGTCAAATTCCAAGTATCAAACATCGGCATGTTAAAATAATAAGATAATAATAAGATTATTCTCACAGTGCAAAATTTTTACTATATATATACAGTATTGTTCAAAATGATAGCAGTACAATGTGACTAACCAGAATAATCAAGGTTTTTCGTATATTTTTTTATTGCTACGTGGCAAACAAGTTAGCAGTAGGTTCAGTAGATTCTCAGAAAACAAATGAGACCCATCATTCATGATATGCACGCTCTTAAGGCTGTGCAATTGGGCAATTAGTTGAATTAGTTGAAAGGGGTGTGTTCAAAAAAATAGCAGTGTGGCATTCAATCACTGAGGTCATCAATTTTGTGAAGAAACAGGTGTGAATCAGGTGGCCCCTATTTAAGGATGAAGCCAACACTTGTTGAACATGCATTTGAAAGCTGAGGAAAATGGGTCGTTCAAGACATTGTTCAGAAGAACAGCATACTTTGATTAAAAAGTTGATTAGAGAGGGGAAAACCTATAAAGAGGTGCAAAAAATGATAGACTGTTCAGCTAAAATGATCTCCAATGCCTTAAAATGGAGAGCAAAACCAGAGAGACGTGGAAGAAAACGGAAGACAACCATCAAAATGGATAGAAGAATAACCAGAATGGCAAAGGCTCAGCCAATGATCACCTCCAGGATGATCAAAGACAGTCTGGAGTTACCTGTAAGTACTGTGACAGTTAGAAGACGTCTGTGTGAAGCTAATCTATTTTCAAGAATCCCCCGCAAAGTCCCTCTGTTAAAAAAAAGGCATGTGCAGAAGAGGTTACAATTTGCCAAAGAACACATCAACTGGCCTAAAGAGAAATGGAAGAACATTTTGTGGACTGATGAGAGTAAAATTGTTCTTTTTGGGTCCAAGGGCCACAGGCAGTTTGTGAGACGACCCCCAAACTCTGAATTCAAGCCACAGTACACAGTGAAGACAGTGAAGCATGGAGGTGCAAGCATCATGATATGGGCATGTTTCTCCTACTATGGTGTTGGGCCTATTTATCGCATACCAGGGATCATGGATCAGTTTGCATATGTTAAAATACTTGAAGAGGTCATGTTGCCCTATGCTGAAGAGGACATGCCCTTGAAATGGTTGTTTCAACAAGACAATGACCCAAAACACACTAGTAAACTGGCAAAGTCTTGGTTCCAAACCAACAAAATTAATGTTATGGAGTGGCCAGCCCAATCTCCAGACCTTAATCCAATTGAGAACTTGTGGGGTGATATCAAAAATGCTGTTTCTGAAGCAAAACCAAGAAATGTGAATGAATTGTGGAATGTTGTTAAAGAATCATGGAGTGGAATAACAGCTGAGAGGTGCCACAAGTTGGTTGACTCCATGCCACACAGATGTCAAGCAGTTTAAAAAAACTGTGGTCATACAACTAAATATTAGTTTAGTGATTCACAGGATTGCTAAATCCCAGAAAAAAAAAATGTTTGTACAAAATAGTTTTGAGTTTGTACAGTCAAAGGTAGACACTGCTATTTTTTTGAACACACCCCTTTCAACTAATTGCCCAATTGCACAGCCTTAAGAGCGTGTATATCATGAATGCTGGGTCTTGTTTGTTTTCTGACAATCTACTGAACCTACTGGTAACTTGTTTGCCACGTAGCAATAAAAAATATACTAAAAACCTTGATTATTCTGGTTAGTCACATTGTACTGCTATTATTTTGAACAATACTGTATATATATATATATATATATATATATTTTTTTTTTTTTCTTCATACATCTAAATATTCCAACAGCTCCTGCAACTACAAGCTCTCCTTCAATTGAGTCTCAAATATCAACATCAAGTGAGTATTTTTATTCATGGACAAAAGATTAACTGTGTTAATATAAAAAAATATATCTGTATTTTATTTGTTTTTATTGTTAATATAGTATATTGTAATTCATTTCATGTCAAATCCCAAGTATCAAACATCAGCTTTTACATATTAAATATACATTGGGGGATAGGAAATAGTAACAATACAGTATTGCATTCATACAGATTACAGCAAGTTAATATATTTTAATAATTCTCGCAGCAGCTCTTGCGACTACAACAACTCCTTCAAGTTAGTATTTTTATTTATAGACAACTGAGTAAATTTTGTGGACCACAAAATCAGTCATAAGGGTCTTTTTTTTTAAATGAAGGTTTATACCATCTGTAAGCTGAATAAATAAGCTTTTTGTTGATGTATGGTTTTTTTGACCACTGAAAATGGGTAATATTCAACAATCTGGACGAGGTCCCCATATCTCTGGGAATTGATTAAAAATTAATGTAAATGTGTGTAATTGAAATTCTAATATTTCTGGAACCATACCATATAGGGCCTTAAAATGAAGATGCCAAAAGGAAAGTTTGTTAAGACCCAATTTCTAAAAGGTGTCACGACTGGCTCAGAGCTGGAACAAATGAGAGAGGCAACGAGAACGCAAATAAATCAACAAGTATTTAATAACAAAAATCAAGTTCACAACTTGAAATAATGAAATGTAAAAAGCAATACTATGGGAAAGTAGGTTAATGCAAAATAATAGATCCCAACATAACAAACAGTCTTGCAGAATATAAAACCCCAAACTAAACTAATTTATAAAACCAGGTTTGCTGCAGAATACTCAAAATTACCACCCCGCTCCAAAAAAGAAGAAAATCCATCGGAACCCCCCCCCCCCCCATCTAAACTGTGATATACAAAACAAAACAGAAAATAAAAATAAAACATAACTATCCACACAAATCTTCACTATATATACTCCCAAATAACAACGATCAACATCAACCTCAGCGCCTAGGAGAAAAGATAGGATGGAGAGAGAAAACTAGAAGAGGAAATGATAAAACTCAACATCACAGTTAGGGCTGTCACTTTTGTGAAAAAATAATTTTCGATTTTTAAGACATAAGTGTTCATTGAATCGATTGTAAAATCGATTTTCCATGTCTAAATAATAAGACGTTTCCTCTTTCAACGTCAAATAACGGACAAATGTAACGAGAGCGCTGGAAACACACAAGTCAGCAATATTTCTTATTTATTGGCATGAAGTTTCTGGTATGGAATAAAATCACTGCCAAAAATAATCGTACGTAATTCAAAACATTTCTGTGTAATTTTCAATAGAGTCTGGCTGCAGACATGATGCACTCTCAGCCGCGCATGCGCACTTAACACACATGCACTGTCAGCCGCACGCATGCGCTTTGAGGACATGCACGCTCAGGCACACGCATTCAAATGTAAATAAAAAGTTTTTCACGAGGTGAAATCCTATTTTAAAAAGGTGGAGATTAATTTTTTTGAGTACCATTAAGTGTGGTGGCTAGGTCACGGCTCGGATTTATATAAAATTAAGACTTTGTTGAACAACTACACTAAAAATGTCCGATTGCTTTGCATATGTAACGTTACCTACGTAGATGGTCCGCATATTGGCAAGATACATTATTAATGGAAATACATTATTAAAAACTTATTCCGACCTGAAATGAATTGCAATTACATAGTAATTAAACTGAAATCAAAAAGAAAAAAAAATGCCTATTTATATTTCTTAATTGTAGGAATGACAAATTTTATGTCATTGTAAAACTTTATATTGAATTATTAAATTACTGATTAACAAGCACCTGTTTATATTTTTTCATTGTAAAATGAAATTTGTATATAACATTTCATAATGAATTATTAAATCATTAATTAACAAGTCTCCTAGTCACAGCCAATGATAATATTCTTTCCAAAACTGACACACCATAAAATAAGACACACAGCAGTTGGTGATTGTTGACTTTAATAAATAATAAAACATAAAAACATGGTGTTGCATGTGGGTTTTTCACATTTACTGTAGTTGAATAATTTTACTACGTAAAATAAATGAAATGTTACGGACTATAAAAATATAAAACTGTCTTTCAATTTTGTGTTCGACAAAAAATTTGTAGATGCATTTTGTCCACCACATTCTCTAAAAATGCATGCATGTCTTGCATAAATTCAAAAACAAATGTCAGTGGCTCTACAAGATCGTCCTTGCTGAACTCGTCACAGAACAATGTTTCCAAGGCCTCAGCAGCTTCTTCATCCTCCATGCACAGTATACCAGGAAGCTGAACTGATCCGAGAAGATCCCTAGAGTTCTCTATGCACCACTGACTGGCAGTTTTAAGATCCGTCATGACACGCACCTAAGAAACAGCATTGCAAAAGAGGATAAATAAAAATATGCTGAACAATAATGGCTGTAACCCCTCTAACAATACCTACTTTTCGTGGAGACTGAACCACCTGCTTCTTTGATGCAAATTCAGGGGTGAAAAGATCAGTTTCATCTACCTGAAAAACACAAATTCTGAGTTTGAGCCATTACCTTTAGTACTACCTTTTTAAGGTAACTGGTAATTTTCCTGAGGGGCTGCTAAAAGATAACATATGTTACCTGTACGTGGAAAGGCTCTTCCTGTTATTGGTAAAAATACAGCACAGGTTTACCTGGTTTGTCATGATAACATGCCATTTTAACCTTATGATGATTCCCAAGTATTAGCTTTTACCTGAGAGATTTCTTCAAACCTCCTTTTTCGCAACCTAAATACATGCTGCTGCTCACCTCTCAGGAAGGCTTTGGACTCCTCAGCATAGTGGGCAAACAATTTTCCATGTCTGCAAAATAGTGATTGAATATTGAATGTTACATAATTACTTTCTCATGAAAGCTTTAAATATTCAAATCCAAAAAAAGAACTTACTATTCCAGTCTGAAGTTCTCCATTAACATGACGCACCACCATTTCCTCAGCTCTGCCATGTCCAGCTGCTCAAAACATAAAAAATGCAACGCTCTTTGGAAGTTACATTGTCTCAAAGTTACTGAAAATTATTCTAATACTTACAATTGTGTAGTCAAATGGGGCATCCAGCACTATGTACAATGCAGACTTTAAATGAAAAACAAGTCAGTATTTCGACAAAAACAATATAAATTAACCAAATAAAAACATAGTACAGATCTTACCATCAACATAAATATACCACAGTCGTTTCCATATGGTTGTCCTGGAAAACCCTTAATTATATTGAAAGGCGGGAATAAGCACAATTTCATAGATGGATAGATTACAGATAGATAGAAGGAAAGATTAGATAGACAGCCAACCAGTAAATCAAGGCCTGTTTTTTCAGTCCATTTTCCCGGTATAATCCTACATGCAATTTCCCTGTCAAGAATGCAAAAGGACAAATACATGAATAACTGCAGTGACAAAATCTAAAGGTTGTTCAAGCGTATATATGCGCAAGGTTATTGAATATATGAATAGATAATCAGAATAGTCTTAATATTCTCTCTCTCTATCACATACAAGCATACATACAGTACATGCATGAATGCATACATAAGTTTTGGTGTAAAAAATAACCTTTCTGCATACAACATCTACAGCGGTGCGTCTCATATGGGGGGCCTGTTTCAGATAGACAGGGCATCCATAATCTTTGAGAACAGTGTTATTTTGTTTCTGTGCCTTGGTAAGTCACCAACACAAAGTGATAAATCCAGAATTAAACAGAGACCCCCAGTATGAGAAACCTGCTCTAGAAATGCTCGCAAAAGAAACAAACTTTCAAGCTCCAGCAAACAAACAATGGAACTCTCATTTACAATCAACTTGCAGAAGAAAGACTGGTCAAAAGAAACGGACCAGCTCTAAACAGCAGAACCAACATCTAAAGCAGGGGAGAACAAACTCAATTCCTGGATGGCCACTGCCCTGCAGTGTTTTGCTTCAACCATAATTAAACAAATCATGTCCTTCAAGCTTATTTAAAAACTACGTTGTTTGTGTGTTGGAGAAGGGTTGGAACTAAGATCTGCAGGGCTGAAGTCATCCAGGAACTGAGTTGACAGTTCTCAGACCATAAGCAGAAGCTTACAAAATGACACACCAGAGATTACAAATAGAATTCTGTAACACCCAAGTCAGTCATATGAATTTGGAATGAGATGGTGCTGAGTGAATTATGACAATTGTTTTTTTTTTTTTTTTCGGTCATCTGTACCTTTTAAATAAATAAAGAGGGGTGCTGATGCAAAAGGTCTGAGAAACCTGCTTTATTATAGAAATAAAAACAGCCATGCAATACAAAAATATGAATAATAATAATAATAAAAGAACAGAGAAAGGTCATAAGAACGTGACCATCTAAAAACAACAGAACCGGCATTAAATTATTTTATCTAAAGACCTCAACAGCGATTTGTATGTCTGGGCACCGAATCCATGTGGTGTCTCAGCACATTTAGAATCTAGACAGAGAATCACTCTCTGTGCTGGTTTCAAAACCTACAGAAATTGATTTGAAAATTATTTTTTTTTACTGAAATGAACTATTAACATACTGCATTTACATTATAACTATGCTTTCATAAAATAATCAAAATGCTATATTGTTACTTTCTAAATCATAAGATTTTTTATTACGTACACACAGCTGGTAGTGTCCTGGTGTCCATATTGGAATCACCACCGCTTCTTTTAAGTGAGCATCATCCTAGAGCAGTAATGAAAGATTGTAAATCAAAACATATGATTTGTGAGCATAACTAGTAATGGGAAAGTGCATACTTACAGGCAGACTTAACATTGGATCACAGCTCATTGGGGGTAGCCATGTTGGTACGGTATACAGGTCAACAATATGAATGTCCTTTCCCTGCAAAATATTGTGTAGAATCATCAGAAAAAATCTGCCTAATCTTAATTTGAAAGTTAAATCAGAAAGACACCTTTGATAGATTAGAAAGTACCTTTGACTCTGCAATTCTGTCAATCAGTTGAAAACAACCATTTCCAATCTAGAGAAACACATATTATATGTAAGAGATAATGCATAACTACTTGCAATTTAAATGCACAATGCGGAGGCAAAGAGCCACCTGACAAAGCATTGAAATTATTTGATGCACAGCTAGCCATGCAACACCTGCAAGCTTAATCAGAATAAAGCATTCAGACAGACGATGTACAGTATTGTTCAAAATAATAGCAGTACAATGTGACTAACCAGAATAATCAAGGTTTTTCGTATATTTTTTTATTGCTACGTGACAAACAAGTTACCAGTAGGTTCAGTAGATTCTCAGAAAACAAATGAGACCCAGCATTCATGATATGCACGCTCTTAATTTCCTGTTTTGCATCTCTGATCTTAATCTCAATATCAGATCCATGCGAGATCCCTTGGAGTCCACATTACAGGCCTTACACAGCTTTCTGACAACGCCAACCTATTATGTAAATGGTTCATGATCAAACAAATTATATTGGCTTAAATGGAAATTAAAAAAGTTCTTCAATATTTTAACCTTCTGTTTCATCAACTCATCCACAAGACGATCCTCGGACACACTGAGAACCTGTGCTTCAGGCGACGTAACTTTTGAGGAGACTTTCTCATACTCCGTGTTGAGTACTGTGTTACCAATCCTTGTATTTTTTCCAATCCATGCAGCCCACTTTTCATAACTTGGCTCCACAACAAATGGATTTTTTGTTCGGCCTGAGGGGAAACGATTAGGACTGTGCATAAAAAGTAAGCTTTTTTAACGCTATGAACAAAGAAACAACATTGTCAAAAGAAACTGTTGTTTTCCGATTTCAAATAAAGTTGTAAGCTTGGCGAATTTTCTTATTCAATAGAGTTTCCTTATTCAAAGAGACAGGAGTTGCGGTTGCATGCCCGAGAGGCAGTGGCGGTTCTACATTGAAATACACCCTGGGCGAGACCCCTTTCGAGCGCCCCCCCCCCCAAAAAAAAATATTTAAGAAGTGCCCCTGAAATTGCAATTGAACTGCATTTGAAATCAAAAGACCATAGGATAATGTTTTATAAAGCTAAAACAGCCTGGTGTCAAATTGACTCAAAACATAATAGAAGGGTTACATATAAACTTGCTCTTACACACTAACTGGCTGTCATTACACGCTATATCCTCCTAGACCCGGAAAAAAACATTTATTTATTTTATTTTTCCCCCCATGTCATCACACTGTTTAGAGCATAGAAACAAGTAGTAAAAAAAAATATATATATTGAAAAATTCTATTTTATTCATGTTATGCTGTGGTCACTGGGACTAAAAAATAAAATGACTTTAAATTATATGTATAGGCAAAAACAATGGGATTTTATTTTTAAAACATTTTGGGTTTCAGGATATTTTTCAACCAAAATTTGTATGTTAATCTAACTTTCATGGAGGTACCATTAGCCATTAGGTTACTGCCTCAAATTATACGCATGACACACTTTTAGTTATGACTTGTAAAACTATATTAAGGAAACTATACTTAGCATACTGTGTAGCAAATAAATAGCAAATGTTCATCTTTAACCTACAGATTTGAAAATGCCGTTGGTTATTTACAGGGCCTAACGTTAAAAAAATGATGGAAATGATAACTGAACTTGTAACAGTTTTATTGCAAAGCACAATATTATAAATTAGATCTCGTGATTGAGTTGAAACCAAATTATTGTTGTATAAGCATATCAAGCATCATAGCAAAAAGGATAAACAAAGAGTTATACCCACCACCAATTAACATTAGCCCTTCATTCACGAAATGGATAACTTACTGTAATGATACAGAGGCAATAGTTGCATACCTTTATCTTTTGCTCGTTTCTCCTCTTCTTCTTTTCGAAACTGGGCACCTGATGGCTCTGATCTTTTCTTCTCCATCTCTGTTTATTTGGCACTCGACAATCAACAGATTTCCCATGCCCCCAACTGTCACTCAGGACCAGAAGTCAAGACTAAACCAATTCACCTTGATGACCGCATAATCGTTTTGTATTACCTAGTTTCATTTGCAGGAACTATAGGCCTGTATTATAACATTATGAATGAAATGTGCGTTATTTGGAAGAAAGTCGAGGTTTGTGACTGACTTTAGCCTATTATTAATTCTATTACTAGTGTGGATCCCCCGTCCCCGTCCACCCCCGCCCTGTCCGTTCCATTTGAGAGAGACCCAGAGGTGAAAGGTCTCACGCGCCTCTCGCCCCACCCCCTTACACTTCTCTCACAACACAAAGCTTCTGTTTGCATTTTCAGTGTACATTTTCAGCAAGCAGGGGCGCCGGCAGCTGCAGGGAGCGCCAATTTGCCAATTCCACACACAGTGAAATTATATAAATGATGAAAAACCGCTTCGCGACACAGATGATTTTTTGTTTATCTGCTCGTGCTGCCGCCCCCCAATGTGTCACGAAAAAATGACGCCCCGGGCGGCTGCCCGGTTCGCCCGTGCCTAAAACCGCTACTGCCGAGAGGTGTTTCAAAGATGGTCGCAGAGTGGAATCACATGCCTTAAAGGGTAAGTTCACCCAAATATTAAAATTATGTCATTAATGACTCACCCTCGTGTCGTTCCAAACCCGTAAGACCTCCATTCATCTTAGGAACACAGTTTAAGATATTTTAGATTTAGTCCGAGAGCTTTCTGTCCCTCCATTGAAAGTGTGTGTATGGTATACTGTCCATGTCCAGAAAGGTAAGAAAAACATCATCAAAGTAGTCCATGTGACATCAGAGGGTCAGTTAGAATGTTTTGAAACCTTGAAAATAAATTATCCAAAAATAGCAAAAACTAAGACTTTATTCAGCATTGTCTTCTCTTCCAGGTCTGTTGTGAGCGCGTTCACTGCATTTTAATGATAATCTGGTTCACGAACGAGTCACTTGATTTAACTGGATCTTTTTGAATCAGTTCATCAAATCGAACTGAATCGTTTTAAACTGTTCGCGTCTCTAATACGCATTAATCCACAAATGACTTAAGCTGTTAACTTTTTTAATGTGGCTGACACTCTCTCTGAGTTAAAACAAACCAATATCCCGGAGTAATTCATTTACTCAGACAGTACACTGACTGAACTGATGTGAAGAGAGAACTGAAGATGAACACCGAGCCAGAAAATGAATGAAAGATTGATCGTTCTCGAGTCAAAAACTGTTTGCTGGTTATCTGGCTCGGTGTTTATCTTCAGTTCTTTCTTCACAGCAGTTCAGTCAGCGCTCACGTGCTCACAACAGACCTGGAAGAGAAGACAATGCTGAATAAAGTCGTAGTTTTTGCTATTTTTGGATCAAAATGTATTTGAGGTTTCAAAACATTCCAACTGACCCTCTGATGTCATATGGACTACTTTGATGAAGTTTTTATTACCTTTCTAACCATGGACCGTATACCATACACACACTTTCAATGGAGGGACTGAGAGCTCTTGGACTAAACCTAAAATATATTGAACTGTGTTCCGAAGATGAACGGAGGTCTTACGGGTTTGAAACAACATGAGGGTGAGTCATTAATGACAATTTTCATTTTTGGGTGAACTAACCCTTTAAAGGGACTTTGAGTCATAAACCAAGGGAATGTATCTGCATACAGTTACTTACTGGAAACAAAGCCACGTGCAATCATCTCCAGATCCACTGATTGCCAAAAATCCTCAATGTTCACTTCCCCTTTGAACTCTGATGGTGGCTCTTTGAGGTCACTCACTGTATTGAAAAACTTTATTAAAAACTTAAAATAAAGTAATAAAGTTTGTGTAAAGCAATATTTATAGTGTTTTTAGTTTGTCACACCACAGAAACGTTGTTAACCACCCAGCCAAATTTAAATAAAAAAAATAAAAAAATAAATAAAAAATAAATAAAAAAACAGGCATGTAAAAAATTATTACAAAATTAAAAAAAAAAAAATAGCAGTATTCTGCTTTTAAATGCTGGGGGTGTGTCCGCCGTCGGCACTGAAACCATGCCAAATAAACATTCACTCTTACCTGCCATGCTGAAAACACCTTTCTTATGCAAATCCATGATTACCACAGGGGGGTGGTACCCACAGTTTACACAAGAATAAGTGTAATTAACGTCTGTCAAGGCCTCAAAATGACAGTAAGCATGGAGTACAGTGTCTCGATTCGGGTATTTCACTCCCCGAAGGCTCTCCAAAGTATCAATGGCTCTGGAGATGGAAATGTGACTCTGGAACAGATTAAGTGAAATAGAGGGTGCTTAGTTTTTTCGGCTTACTGAAACATTTTCATTTTTGAATGTGTCATTTTGCACAATAATACAAACAAACCTGTAAACTATGTTTAAGATATAGACAGAGTTCAAGACTCAGAAGAACGTAGTCATTAAAATTGTGGAGTCCATCAGACCATTCTTGGTATCTGTAGATCATGTGGCATCCTGGGCATCTTCGAGTATAAATTGAAACCGCTACAAAAGGGCAAATATTAAAAGGACAGCTGTATTCAAGTAAGAAGGCAAGCACATGTCTGTAATTCTCAAATAATTATATTCTAATTTTTGAAATTACCATTAATGACACCAGTCATGGTGACGATTTTGGAATTTCTTGTCGTTAATACTGGTGCTTCAAGTGCTTTGTTGCCATCACACACCATACAGCTGCTCTCCACAGGAAACAAACTTGATGGAAACACAGGTGATGATTTTGGTTGGGCTACTTCTTTTAAAGGAGTAGATGGAATTTTCTTCTTAGAGTAAATATACTTCACAGTGCGGTGCAGGTCAAACTGGGGAGCACAGGTGAGATCTTCCAACAGCTGTGGAACTGAGGAGTCAGTTGCTTCAGATGGTTTCTCTGATGCAAATAACTCTTTATTTGTCTGAAACAAGTGCCATTTGGCAATGTTTTTGTGAGGGCAGGACATCCGGGGCTTTGCACACGGGCAGTGCCAAGTTCTGGCAGTTGAATTATAAGTAACCATAACTCTCCCAAGACGACTGAAGTGATGGATCATGGGCTCATGTACAGACAGAGTAATCTGCTTTTGAGAGTCACCCAATGCAACTAACACTGAAAATGGAACATGTGCTGTCTGTGCTACTTTCTGTCTCTTCAGACAGACTGCCTTCTTGGCTTCTCCAAAGAATTTGAGCTTAATCATCTCATCAAGAACACTTGAATCCAAAAGCTCCTCAAACAGTGTATCACAACAATAGTCCAGTGAACGGAGGTGTTCACATAGACTAAAAGTGTGTCCACTCCTGTAAGCAAGCTGCTGGTATTGCCAGCACTCTTTTAACTCACACCTTACTTGATGATGTTTGCCCAAAGTCTTTTTTGAACATGCACTGGTACAGAAAAACCATGGCCACTCCTCTGAACAGCTGACACTCCATTTGATCGGTCAATACACACACTAGACAGATGTGATTGCATTGTTATATCTTTTGAGTGGTCAGTGTGTTTCCTTTGAATGTGCATGTTCAAGTTCTTCTTCAGCATAACCACTGAACAGTGTGGGCAACTAGTCCTTTTTTGATTATTAGAGGCAGTAAATGAAGACTGAGAAGGTGAGTATTTGCACTGAGTCGGTGCATTGGTGGATTTACACAGAGCCGATTCAGATCCTGGAACAGGTGAGGACGTGCACGGAGTCGGTGCAGGTGTGGATTTACACAGAGCCGATGCAGATCCTGGAACAGGTGAGGACGTGCACTGAGTCAGTGCAGGTGAGGATTTACACAGAGCAGATGCAGATCCTGGAACAGGTGAGGACGTGAACTGAGTCGGTGCAGGTGAGGATTTACACAGAGCCGATTCAGATCCTGGAACAGGTGAGGACGTGCACTGAGTCAGTGCAGGTGAGGATTTACACAGAGCAGATGCAGATCCTGGAACAGGTGAGGACGTGCACTGAGTCGGTGCAGGTGAGGATTTACACAGAGCCGATTCAGATCCTGGAACAGGTGAGGACGTGCACGGAGTCGGTGCCAGTGTCGATTTACACAGAGCCGATTCAGATCCTGGAACAGGTGAGGACGTGCACTGAGTCGGTGCAGGTGAGGATTTACACAGAGCTGATGCAGATCCTGGAACAGGTGAGGACGTGCACTGAGTCGCTGCAGGTGTGGATTTACACAGAGCCGATGCAGATCCTGGAACAGGTGAGGATGTGCACTGAGTCGGTGCAGGTGAGGATTTACACAGAGCCGATTCAGATCCTGGAACAGGTGAGGACGTGCACGGAGTCGGTGCCAGTGTCGATTTACACAGAGCCGATTCAGATCCTGGAACAGGTGAGGACGTGCACTGAGTCGGTGCAGGTGAGGATTTACACAGAGCCGATGCAGATCCTGGAACAGGTGAGGACGTGCACGGAGTCGGTGCCGGTGTCGATTTACACAGAGCCGATGCAGATCCTGGAACAGGTGAGGACGTGCACTGAGTCGGTGCAGGTGTGGATTTACACAGAGCCGATGCAGATCCTGGAACAGGTGAGGACGTGCACGGAGTCGTTGCCGGTGTCGATTTACACAGAGCCGATGCAGATCCTGGAACAGGTGAGGACGTGCACGGAGTCGTTGCCGGTGTCGATTTACACAGAGCCGATGCAGATCCTGGAACAGGTGAGGACGTGAACTGAGTCGGTGCCGGTGTCGATTTACACAGAGCTGATGCAGATCCTGGAACAGGTGAGGACGTGCACGGAGTCGGTGTCGATTTACACAGAGCTGATGCAGATCCTGGAACAGGTGAGGACGTGCACGGAGTCGTTGCCGGTGTCGATTTACACAGAGCCGATGCAGATCCTGGAACAGGTGAGGACGTGCACTGAGTCGGTGCAGGTGTGGATTTACACAGAGCCGATGCAGACCTGGAACAGGTGAGGACGTGCACGGAGTCGGTGTCGATTTACACAGAGCTGATGCAGATCCTGGAACAGGTGAGGACGTGCACGGAGTCGTTGCCGGTGTCGATTTACACAGAGCCGATGCAGATCCTGGAACAGGTGAGGACGTGCACTGAGTCGGTGCAGGTGTGGATTTACACAGAGCCGATGCAGACCTGGAACAGGTGAGGACGTGCACGGAGTCGGTGTCGATTTACACAGAGCTGATGCAGATCCTGGAACAGGTGAGGACGTACACGAAGCCAGAGCGGGTGCAGTTAGGTAGGATTGTGGAGATAGTATATTAACTGAAGACTTTGGAACCACTGGGCATGAAGGAGGTTGAGATTGTACATATGATGGCAAGCACTTCTGCAGGTGAGTCTCCATTGCATTTCTCCTAAGAACAGTTTTACTGCAAGTAGGGCAATGGAAATGGGCCTCTGTTCTGCAGGCCAAATGGTATCTGCATAATCTTTTATCTAGAATTTATAAACAATAAAAAATACAATTTAAACTGAACAGTTAGATCCGACAAAGATTAAATAGCCCTAACATCCAACTTCATAGTACTGTTAGTATATGAGACATATTTCATATTTTACTCTCATACATGCTATCAATCTTTCTCTCATTTGCAAGTATACTAGATCACACATTATCAAAGCTAATTTCACACATGCTCTATCAAACCTCGCACACACTACCAAACTTATTCAGTCCGTGCATTATGTAAAAATTTTACAAATTTTATACTGAACGTCCTTTCATTTTCTCAAAAAAAAAAAAAAAAAAATTCAGTTTCATTTTGTGTTTAGGAGAAGTAAAATGAATACATACATTGAATATAAAAAACATAACGAAAAACACAATGATCAGATGATACATGGAATGAGTTTGGTAGTGTGCATGTGAAAGCTTTGATTCTGTTTGAGAGACATTAATTATAGTGGTGCATGAAAGAGTGTTTGATAGTTTGTACAAGAGTAAGTTTGAAATGTCTTGAATGGTCCTCTCATACATATAGAACCTTTTTTAAGTGCTTCAAAAAGACAAATTGTAATAATTTTAAAATACACTAATCTTACCTTGGAATATGATCACATTTTTTTAAATGGACTTCCCAGTGAGCCTGGACTCTCTTTTTAATCATTGGCTTCAGTGTAGGGCACAAGGGGCAATGATACAATATGCAACAAGAGGTGCACTTTGGTATCAGGTGCTTTACACCTGCCAAGACTATGGATTGATGCATCTGTAAGCATAAATTTAGGAGACATAAGTTAAAATAATTGTGATGTGTATAATTTTCCTTTTGTCAATTCGTCAAAGAGTCGTATTCTATATATCACTCATTTTAAAGAACCATCGTTAACAACATTAAAATGACTTGTTATTTTAAAGATTCCATTTTCATAATAAATAATGTAACGGAACACCTCACCCAAAGTCAGTAAAACACTTTTTCCCCCAACAAATTGAATTTAGATAGTCCCTCACTAATCCACAAACACAAACGCGATAGATCACACAGAAATCAGGACAGTTTTTGATAAGATTATCTTATAGATTAAAACACTACTTTTACATATATTTAATCTTGTATGAAGATACAGCAAAGTCCTTTGTCTCTGGATACAGTAAATATACTTACAATAATTCATTTGCCGTCATTGAATCCCCTAACGTACGTTACTTACATTGAAAGACCTGTGCGTGCAGGATATATCAGATAAATATTAGTTTAGTTTTCGAAACATTTACCTAAAACAACACTTTTACCTCAACTTAATCTTGAACGAATAAAATTAGAGCTGCTCCGATCACGATTGGCCGATCGTTATGTGCATCTCGTCAGTAAAGCTGGTTCTCTAATCAGCGGTAAATTCCCTCAGGTGCTGTGATTTCACATAGAGCAGCTGTTACTACACAGAGCCATTATTAACTGAGAAGATGCGCAAATCCACGTTAATTTTCGAAGTTTCTTTGCGCATCTTCTCGGTTAACAACGGCTCTGTGTAGTAACAGCTGCTCTATGTGAAATCACGCACCTGAGGGAATTTACCGTTGAGGCTTTACTGACGAGAGGCGCATTAACGATCGGCCGATCATGATCGGAGCAGCCCTAAATAAAATAAATATACTTACAATAATTTCTGTACGACCTTTAAATCCTATGTATCACATTGAGTGGCCTGTTCGTGCACTTTAACCCCTTACTAGTAACCCCCCTTTTTTGGCATGGAGACCGAAATTACATACCCAAAATAAAAAGGTTTCTGCTCATGATTCTTTCTGACTAGATACATAATCAACCTTTGTTCACAAAGCTGACACTTTAAAGTTTACTGTTCAGGAATCAGAATCACTCAGACTGTTATGATAATAGAGATATATAAGCTCAAACATAAAAACAAAAATAAAAATATTAAAAACATATGTTTTAAATGTATTTAAAAAAATGTTGATGTAGGAAATGAGTTTGAAAACACAGTGTAGCTAAGGCCACAAGTCTTCCAAGACTTCATAAAAAATTTCATAATCGAATCTGTAAAACTGTGAATTTTATGAAATATTTTCTAAGGCCATGTCATGTGTGTTTTTAGAGAAGGCTAATCAGATTGATTTATGGCCCTTGTCATCTCTGTAAGATCTCACATGTAAACTTTCCTGTGCTCTTTGTGTATGTTTCACTGTTGAAAACTGCCCGAATCATGATTGTATTGTTCTCACCAAACGGTTCTTTCACACCTCCGCCAAGTATGACACATTATCCGCATTATTCTTTTATCATTATTCTTTTGTTTTTATTCCACCTTTATTAGCCTTGATTGTGGTTTTTCAGGCTTTACAAAGCAACAAAGCAGCGATCTCACTTCAGTCTCTCTTTGCATTTAGCCCTTATTTATCAAAAGTCTTACTATAAAAATACAACAAAACATTTTCTTACGACCTTACGTGAATTATTGAGACAAAAATGCATTATGAAGAAGAAAAGCACCTGCTATTAGTAGCATTGGTGCTAACGTTAGCATCAAGCTACATCTGACAATTTATGAAATTATTAGTACACTTTTACTCAAAACTCACTTTAAACCCCGATCGAGTGTTTATAATAACTTCCTTTAGCGATCAGGGGTGGAATTTGGTCGTTTACTGTTGTAAAAATATGTTATTTGTAGCCTTTTTCATCGCTGCACAAGTTAGCATTTCCGATGTACATTTTCGATTTTTTTTTATAAAAACGCCCCAGATCTCAAGAAATTCTCATACCAAGCTTTACTATCGTAATCGCGGGTTTATTATTCGGATATTTTGTGTGTACAGAGGTGTTTCAGTGTTGTTTTGGCCAGATAACTACCAGGAAGTGTGCAGGAAGCATGTGACACGATGGGGCGGTGTCCAGATATGAAACTCTAAGATTGACGTTTGAAAGACCCAATCAGAGTCTGAGTCACACACCGCACGAGCTGTGACTACTGCACGCACACACAGAGATCGCTGGGAGAGGCTGTTTATCATCTGATCGCGTAAATCCGTGGAAAATGAATAGAAATGACGATTCTGTCTGAAGAAATATGAAGTAAACATCAGTAAATATATCCATATATCTCCGCAGATATGCATCTTTGGTCTGTAAATCCTTATTGACGCTGTTCAGTGAGTCTATGTGAACACAAATAAACCGCTCTTGACGTGACTGATTATGAGGGAGTTGTGAATTTCTATTCAAAATGTGGCATAATACGGATTTATTATTTTGCACTCCTGACATAAATCACTAAATATCTGTCACTGCAACAATGTTTTATCAAAATATTGGTCAAATATCGAAGCTTGAGTCTTTAAACTTTCCATTGATGCACAGTTTGTCCAGATGAAGTAAGACAGTGATGTTTAATGTGCTGTGAAAGTGAAACAATAATAAACTGGGGCCGTCAGCGATGTTTGCACGCAAAGGGGTTAAACAGTGCGCATGCGTGTCTGAGAGTGCATGTGTCCAATTGCGCATGCGTGTGTCTGAGAGTGCATCATGTCTGCAGCCAGACCCTCCTCGTAATTTTAATATACTCGTGAGTAATTAAGTTGGCTTGAGAAAGCCAACTTACTGATCTGCTATTTAAGCTTCTTATTATTATTCTTATGAGACTAAAATTTCTGAACGCTACTCCTCCTAGAGCTTATAGCAGATCTATCATCTGACTGTTTCTATCTATCTATCTATCTATCTATCTATCTATCTATCTATCTATCTATCTATCTATCTATCTATCTATCATCTGACCGGTTCTATCTATCTATCTATCTATCTATCTATCTATCTATCTATCTATCTATCTATCTATCTATCTATCTATCTATCTATCTATCTATCTATCTATCTATCTGTCTGTCTATCTATCTATCTATCTATCTATCTATCTATCTATCTATCTATCTATCTATCATCTGACTGTTTTGTATCTATCTATCTATCTATCTATCTATCTATCTATCTATCTATCTATCTATCTATCTATCATCTGACTGTTTTGTATCTATCTATCTATATATCTATCATCTGACTGGTTCTATCTATCTATCTATCTATCTATCTATCTATCTATCTATCTATCTATCTATCTATCTATCTATCTATCTATCTATCTATCTATCTATCTATCCTAGCAGCATGCTAATAATATTAGAAACATGCTAGTCACATGCTAATCATGCTAGAAACATGCTATTGACATGCAAGTAACTGGCTAACCATGTTAGCGACATGCTAGATATTTGCTGATCATGCTACTAACATGTTAATCATGCTAGTGACATGCTTATAATGGTACAAACATGTTAGCGATAATGCTAGCAACTTAATAATCATGCTAGCGACATGCCAGGCACCTGCCAATCATGCTACAAACATGCTAGCAACATGCCAGTAACCTGCTAATCATGCTAGAAACATGCTAGTATCATGCTAGCAACATTCTAGTCACTTGCTAATCATGTTAGGAACATGCTAGTCACTTTGCTAATCATGCTAGTGACATGCTAATCATTTGCTAATCATGCTAAGTAAATGCTAGTAATATGCTAATCATGCTAAAAACATGCTAACGACATGCTAGTCATTTGCTAATCATGCTAGGAAAATGCTAGTAACACTAATCATGCTAGAAACATGCTAGTGACATACTTGTAACTTGCCATCGAACTTAAAACTTTTTAACTTTTCAAACTTTTTCAAACTCTCTAGTCAGGCAACAACTGCTTAAAACTTTCACGCTAGGCTTTCTCAAGCCAACTTAAAGTTTGTCTTGACAAACTTTTTTATTTAGTTATGTTGGCTTGGCAACAAGCCAACATACTGTTATGCTGTTTAAACCGGGGCCTGCCATTCTTTCCCGACCTGCATGAAGAGATCGCCAGGTCGTGGAAACGTCCATTCTCGGCCCGCCTCTACATCCCCTCGTCAGACTACTATGGGAACGTAGTAGGGATGGGAGAGTGCAGCTATAGAGCGATGCCCCGGGTGGAACAGACGCTCGCGAGCTATCTGTCCCCTGGCGCGGCATCATCTCTGAAGGCCCCGGCATTGCCCTCAAAGCCACTCAGAGCAACATCGGCTTTGGTGGGCAAAGGGTATGCGGCTGCAGGTCAGGCTGGTGCGTGTCTGCACACCATGGCGGTGTTACAGGCATACCAAGCCGACCTGCTAGCTAGACGAGGGAGAGGAGATCAAGTCCCACGATATATCAGAGCTAAGAAGGACCGCTGATCTCTCCCTCCGCGCCACCAAGGAGACCGCTCGAGCGATTGGGCGGTCCATGGCAGCTATGGTGGCCGCGGAGAGGCATTTATGGTTGACCCTGTCCGATATGAAAGAGCGGGACAGGGTCTGCCTCATGGACGCCCCAATCCAGCCGACTGGCCTGTTCGGCGACGCAGTCAATTCTGTCGTCGACAGGATTCAGGACGCCCGCAAACAAGCGGCGGCGTTCCATAAGTTCCTCCCTCGTCGCTCCCTTGGGGCATCTGGGCGGGAGATGCACCAGCCGCTCCCTAGCTTCTCGTACCGCGAGGCCCAAAAACAGAGCGCCGCCTCTCGTGCTCCTCTGCGTCGGGAACGAGAGTCTCGACGACGCTCTCGGCCGAGGACTTCCCAGCCCAAACAAGATCTCAGGGCAGTTATTGAAGCTAAGAAGTCCTCAGCCAAGAAACCCTGACGCCGAGAGCCCAGGGTTTCAGAGGGCAGCCTCTGCTGGGGTAGAGCGGTACACACCGCAGTACACGGTTCCCTTAGTAGATTATTTATCAGCGTGAAAACTACTGCCAAATGTATCTCGATAGGTCCTGCACACAGTAGAAAAAGGCTACCGCATTCAGTTCGGCTCAGTGCCGCCAGTATTCAACGGGTTCGTTCAGACAATAGTCGGCCTCAGGCAGGGTCTGGTTATGGAACAGGAAGTGAAAACCCTTTTAGAGAAGGAGGCCATCGAGGTGGTCCCTCCTCAAGACAGGGAGTCCGGATTTTACAGCCGGTATTTCATAGTTCCAAAGAAGGATGGGGGGCTGTGTCCGATTATAGACTTGAGGGTCTTAAATCGTTCAGTTATGAGACTAAAATTCAGAATGCTCACAATCAAGCATGTTGTAGCGCAGATCAGGTCCGAGGACTGGTTTGTCACAATAGATCTCAAAGACGCATATTTTCTCATATCCATCCTTCCACAACACAGGAAGTTTCTGAGGTTCGCTTTCGGGGGCGAAGCTTACCAATATCAAATACTTCCCTTCGGCCTTGCACTCTCACCCCGCACGTTCACAAAATGTGTAGACGCGGCTCTGGTTCCCCTGCGCATGCAGGGCATCCGCATTCTCAACTATATCGACGATTGGTTGATCTTAGCTCAGTCAGAGCAGGCTGCGGTTCGGCATCGAGATGTCGTCCTCGCACATATGGGGGAGCTGGGTTTGAGACTGAACGCCAAGAAGAGTGTGCTTTCTTCGGTTCAGATGACCACCTATCTAGGCGTAGTATGGGATTCGACCGCGATGCAGGCACGATTGTCCCCTGCTCATATCGAGTCAATCCACATCTCAGTCGAGAGACTCAAAGAAGGCCAGTCACTCACTGTCAAACAATTTCAGAGATTGTTGGGTCTGATGGCAGCTGCGTCCAACGTGATACCTCTTGGCCTGCTGTACATGAGGCCCCTACAGTGGTGGCTCAAGACCAAGGGATTTTCCCCGAGGGGCAATCTACTTCGCACTATCAAGATCACGCGGCGCTGCCTACGTGCCTTAGACATGTGGAAGAAACCTTGGTTCTTGAAACAGGGCCCGGTGCTGGTAGCTCTTTGTCACCGTGAAACGCTAGCGACAGATGCATCCCTTACTGGCTGGGGTGCAGTCATGAGTGGCCACCCTGCCCGTGGTCTGTGGAGCGATCGCCATCAAGCATGGCATATCAATTGTCTAGAAATGCTAGCAGTTTATCGTGCACTGAAGCACTTCCTACCAGACCTAAGGGGTCACCATGTGTTGGTGCGCACCGACAACACATCGGTGGTCTCTTATATCAACCACCAGGGAGGTCTGCGTTCGTGCCCTTTGTACAAGCTGGCGCACCAGATCCTGGTGTGGTCCCAGAGCAAACTCCTCTCATTAAGAGCAGTATATATTCCTGGGAAACAAAATGTGGGAGCAGACATACTGTCGAGGCAGGGGCCGAGGCCCGGGGAATGGAGACTTCACCCACAAGTAGTGAAGCAGATATGGAGAGTATTTGGCAGGGCTCAGGTAGACCTATTTGCATCTCTAGAGACGTCTTAATGCCCCCTTTGGTTCTCTCTAGTTCATCCAGCTCCTCTGGGACTGGACGCTATGGTACAGACCTGGCCGAGGCTTCGTCTTTACGCATTTCCCCCTATTGCTCTGCTCCCGGGAGTTCTGGCGAGAGTGCGCCGGGACGGGGTCCATCTGCTGTTAGTAGCCCCGTTCTGGCCGGGCCGAGTATGGTTCTCAGATCTAGTCTCGCTCCTCGACGGCTCTCCCTGGGAGATACCGATCAGGACAGACCTACTCTCGCAGGCGCAGGGAACGATAATTCACCCTCGCCCGGAGTTGTGGAAGCTGTGGGTGTGGCCCCTGAGGGGGCACAACTGTTAGCAGCCGGTCTCTCAATCGAGGTTGTTGAGACCCTTCTCCAATCCAGAGCTCCCTCAACGAGGAAACTGTACGCCCTGAGGTGGAAACTCTTCACCTCATGGTGCAGAGACCGCCAGCTAGACCCAGCAAACTGCCCGATTGGTACAGTTTTGGAGTTTCTACAGGCTAGGCTCTCTGCAGGGTTGACCCACTCCACGTTGAAGGTCTACGTGGCAGCTATTGCGGCCTACCACGCCCTTCTCGATGGCCAGTCTTTGGGAAGACACCCCCTAGTTACACGTTTCCTCCGCGGTGCGCTGAGACTGAAACCTCCAGTACGGTCCCGTATTCCCCCGTGGGACTTGGTTGTGGTGTTAGAGGCAATGTGCAGACCCCCATTTGAACCTATTCAAGATATCTCAGAAAGACATCTCACACTTAAAACCTCCTTTCTGTTGGCTATCACCTCTCTGCAGAGAGTAGGAGACCTTCAGGCCCTCTCTGTGGCCCCTACTTATCTTGAGTTTGCACCAGGCATGACTAAAGCGTTCATATACCCTCGAGCGGGATATGTTCCTGAGGTTCCCTCTGTTACACCACAACCAGTAGTGCTGCAGGCCTCCTGTCCTCCTCCCTTTCGGGAGCCCGACCAGGCGAAGCTAAATTGTATGTGTCCAGTTAGAGCGCTGGACGCATACGACCACAGAGCTGCCCTGTGGAGAAAGACCGATCAATTGCTTGTATGCTACGGTCCCCCCGAAAGGGGTTTTCCTGCTTCTAAGCAGACTATTAGTCATTGGATAGTCGAGGCTATCAACGCTTCCTATGAGTCCTCTGGTCGTCCCCCGCTGTCGGGAGCCAAGGCTCACTCTACTCGGGGTATGGCGGCCTCCAAGGCCTTCTTAGCAGGTGTATCCATGCTGGACATCTGCAACGCTGCGGGATGGTCCACGCCCTCCATGTTTGTCAAATTCTATGGCCTAGACATGCCAGTCACTCCAGGTGCTTCAGTCCTCCTGACCTAAGCTGTGCTCTTCGGATACACACTAGGCAGGGGTTTGGTAGTCTGGCGGCATTGGTACTAGTTCCCCAAAGCGCTTTGACGCAGCTCAAGTTCCTGAAAAGGAACGTCTCTAGGTTACGTATGTAACCCTAGTTCCTCGAGGGAACGAGACGCTGCGTCTCAGAGCCATACCCCCGGCACCCCTGCCGGCGCTTGCTGGTACTCGAAGCTGACGCCAGCTGCGTGGCATGTGCTTTTATAGCTTCCTGGTCGCTTACGTCACTCCGCCGGTGACGTCACGCTCTTCCACTGATTTCACACGATATTCAGAGTTGCGCACGCTGGGCGCGTTCCCCAAAGCGCTTTGACGCAGCGTCTCAATTTCCTTCAAACTGACAAGCTAAACCAACATATCTGATTATTACAGGGTCAGGGCTCATTAATAATTTATTTCTGGGCAGAGAGCAGTCAGAAAGACGAGAGAAGAATCGCTGCTGCTCAGCTCAGGCACTGTCTCCACGGAGCTCACAACGACCTAATTCATTCTTATTTAAGACCTTTTAAAACGGCGATTTCACGCAATCCACACGTTAGAACACACCAAGAGCTAATTTCCGATGTTTCTGAACTGTTTAAAGTAATAACATGATATATTCGTGGCAGCCAAATGTCCGCGAGCTTGCAATGTATTTCTCTGAACACTTGAAGTCCACATGACAGCCGCGTTTCGGAGCGAGATCGGACAAATAAATAGGCTACACATTTCATTCACACTGACAAGCTAAAACAACATATGTTATTATTACCGGGTCAGATCTCATTTATAAACTAGAAAAAAAGTTTGTTGAGACAAACTTTAAGTTGGCTTGAGAAAGCCTGACCAAAAAGTTTGAAGAAGTTTAAAGAAGTTAGAAGTTTAGTTGAAAGTTGAAAGAAAGATATATTAGTTAGACAGAATGACAGATAGATTAGTTAGAAAGAATGATATAGATTAGCTCAAAAGAAAGAATGATAGATTAGTTTGACAGAAAGAATGCATGCGACTAACATATTTCTAGCATGATTAGCAAGTTATTAGCATGTTGTTAACATGACTAGCATGTCGCTACCATGTTTTTAGCATGTCACTACCATGTTTCTAGCATTTTTATAGCATGATTAACATGCTGCTATGTTGCTACCATGTTTATAGTATGATTAGCAAGTTACTAGCATGTTTCTAGCATGATTAGCATTTTGTTAACAAATATCGTTAGCATGTTTCTAGCATTATTAGCATGTTGCTAGCATGTCGATAGCATGTTTCTAGCATGATTAGCATGTTGCTAGCATGTTTCTAGCATGATTAGCATTCGACTAGCATGTTCCTAACATGATTAGGATGATTTTAACATAATACCAGCATGTTTCTAATATGACTAGCATGCAACTAGCATGTTGCTAGCATGTTTTTAGCATTATTAACATGTTGCTAGCATGTTCCTAGCATGATTAGAATGTTTGCTAGCATGTCACTAGCATGTTTCTAGCATGATTACCATGTTGCTAACATGCTGCTAGCATGTTTCTAGCATGACTAGCATGGGACTAGCATTTTTCTAGCATGATTAGCATGTTGCTAACATGTTTCTAGCATGACTAGCATCATATTTCTAGCATGTTGCTAGCATGTTTCTAGCATTCGACTAGCATGTTTCTAGCATGATTAGCATGTTGCTAGCATGTTTCTAGCATGCGACTAACATGTTGCTAACATGATTAGCATGTTGTTAACATGTTTCTAGAATTACTAGCATGCGACTAGCATGTTGCTAGCATGTTTTTAGCATTATTAGCATGTTGCTAGCATGTTTCTAGCATGCGATCAGCATGTTGCTAGCATGATTTTAGCATGACAGACAGATGGCCTGGTTGAAAGATTCAACCAGACCCTTAAGCAAATGTTACACAAATTTGTTAATGATACTGGGGCTGATTGGGACCAGTGGCACCCTTATCTTTTATTTGCATACAGGGAAGTACCTCAGTCTTCCATGGGGTTGTCCCCTTTTGAACTGCTGTATGGCCGGGACGTCCGAGGACCCTTGGCTCTTCTGAAGGAAACCTGGAAGGGTGGTCACAGGATCCCTGGCTCCCAGAGAGTTGTTTCCTATGTCCTTCAAATGAGGGAAAGGCTTGAGAGTATGACAAAACTTGCTCACAAGAATTTGATTTAATCTCAAAGCTGACAGCGAACCTGGTATGACAAAAAGGCCAGGGCCCGAAGTTTTCAGCTAGGAGCTAAGGTATTGGTGATGCTGCCTAGTGACAATAGTAAGCTACTGGCTAAATGGCAAGGCCCCTTTGAGGTGATTCGTAAGTTGGGGTCTACCACCTATGAGATTGCTTTACCAGGGCAGAGCCGAAAACAGGTCCTCCATATCAACTTATTAAAAGCTTGGCATGAGAGGTCAGATTCTGGAGGGGAGGTCCTAATGCTTCGCAGGGTGGAAGATGAAGAGTAGGTTTGTGAACAGTATCTGCCCAGTTCTTCTAAGGTTTCCTTGGACTTTCAACATCTGTCATTACATCAACAGGCTGACATTCGAGGTCTCTGTAGCCCAGAGGTGTTTAAAGAGACTCCTGGGAGAACTAGTTTGGTAAAGCATAACATAGTACTTGGTGATGGAGCATTACCTCGATGAAGGAGTTATCGTGTTCCTGAAAGACTCTTGATCTCTTTAAAAGAGGAAGTGGATCAAATGTTGAGTATGAACATCATTGAACCCTCTCGAAGTGACTGGTGTAGTCCTGTGGTGTTGGTTCCAAAGAAGGATGGAAGTCTTCGTTTTTGTGTGGACTTCCGTTATCTTAATTCTGTCTCTAGATCTGATTCCTATCCAACATCCAGGATTGATGAACTGATTGATCGCCTAGGCCAAGCTAAATGGATAACCACTATTGACCTTTACAAAGGATATTGGCAAGTCCCTTTGACTGCCCAGGCAAAAGAACTGACTGCATTCCGCACTCCTTGGGGTCTCTACCATTTTTCTGTTATGCCTTTTGGGTTACATGGGGCTCCCACTACATTTCAGAGGCTTATGGATCTGGTGTTGTCTGGCCATTCCGATTACACAGCTGCATACTTGGATGACATTATTGTGTATAGTTCATCCTGGGAGCAACATCTCCAACATCTGAAGGAGGTCTTCCATCGCATCCAGGAGGCGGGTCTCACCATCAACTCTTCCAAATGAGCTCTAGCTAAAAAAGAAACTGAGTACTTTGGGTATCTAGTCGGTAATGGGGTAATTAGACCCCAACTCCAAAAGATTGAGGCCATTCAAAACTGCCCTATGAAATTTTTTTAGGGATGGCGGGTTGGTACAGAAGATCTGTACCAAACTTCTCTGCTCGTGTGGCCCCCTAACTGATTTGACTCTGAAGAATTGCCCTAACCGGGTTTGCTGGACAGAGGAAGCAATGGAAGCTTTCCAGGATACAAAAGGCTGCGGTATGTGAAGAACAAGTGCTTTATTGCCCTCATTTTGAAAAACCATGTGTGTTGCAGACGGATGCCTCTTATATTGGCATTGGTGCAGTGCTCCTTCAGGGTGAGTCAGACAGACATCCAGTGGCATATGTCAGTAGAAAGCTTTATCCAAGGGAGGTACGGTATTCTACTGTTGAAAAGAAGTGTCTGGCGTTAAAGTGGGCCATAGATACCTTCAGGTACTACCTTCTTGGTAGAGAGTTTACCATTGAAACTGATCATCGACCATTGCAGTGGATGGACAGAATGTGGGATACCAATGCTAGAATTAGCCGCTGGTACCTTTCTATGCAGCCTTATAAGTTTAACAGCCAGCATGTGCCCGGGAAAAGTAATACAACTGCTGATTTCCTCTCCCGCTTACCAGCGTGAGATCTGGTTGTGAAATATCCGCTATGAGCCTGAGCAGATCACAAAAAAATGGGTCCATAGCCACAAAACAGGGAGCAAAGTAGTCTTCAATTTTGATAGGTTTATTAATTCTTGCTTACGCAAGATAAAACGTGATCAATCCTCATTAGAGAGGAAAAAAGACCCAAAAATGGTATTTCAGGTAGATTACATCACAGGAGATTCACAAAGGACAAAACTTGGCATAATCCTCTCAAACTGACAGAGGACACAATATCCACACCACCTTTACCAGGATACAATAAATAAAAAACCTCATTAGACAAAACATACACTAATTTTATAGGAGGTGGCCAGCACCATGAAACAAAACAAGGGGAAAACAAAACAATACACATTTTCACAACAACAGGAACAACAACAAATTTGGAATGAACAACGCATTTAACTAAATTTAGAGCCATGGATAAATTCTAGTTCAATGACAAAGAATTCTATTAGACAAAAATCACATTGATCACGACATCACATTTTCCTATGCCCCCTCTTATACATCACAGTTGGTATAGTCTAATTTCCTTTAGAATTCACATAAAACAGAACAACTTCCTGTTTGAATCACTTTGTCACTAGGCTGGTCCATTCCCACAACACAACAGGTATTAAACATTTCAAGTCATTACAAGAATGAACTTTAACAAATTGCGATGTTTGTATAAAATTACATTTTAGCCAAAGAAGAATTTTAACTGGTTTTAATGTTTTAACCTTAAGCCAAATAACTAAGCCCGTGCACTGACTCAGTACAATGACAAATAAAGATTGTAAACCAAACCAATATAGTAATGTCCTTTTATTTGATCAACTGCAAAGATGAATGTATGTAAGAATTGTGTGGTTTAAATCCAGGCCATCACATGGTCACACCACATACTGACAGTTTTTCGCACCCCTCAATAGAGTAATAGTGCACATTTTAGAGTGGCTGTGTTTACTGTGACCAGCCTAGGTCAGACCTGTTCAATAATCTTGCTGTCTAATCAGAATGATATGCCACACCTGTGAGGTTGATGCATTATCTCGGAAAAGAAGTACTCACTAACACAGATTTAGACCAATTTGTCAACAGTATTTGAGAGAAATAGGCCTTTTGTGTACATGGAAAAAGTCAGCTCAAAAAGTTCAGTTCATGAAAAATGGGGGCAAAAACAAAATTTTGCATTTCTAAATTTATTCAGTATTTATTTATTTATTTGCAGGAAGGAACATAATTGAGCAGACACAACATTTTCTAAAATTTTAGACATAAATGGGAGATTTGAAATGGGTCTGTAATTTAGTTCACTAGGATCTAGTTCTGGTTTTATAAAAGAGGCTTAATCGCTAGCTTGAAAAGATTTGGGATGAGACCTAGAAATAACGATGAGTTAAAAATATTCCAAAATTATTCTTCTGCTACAGGTAACAACTCTTTCAGTAATTTAGTGGGTTCTCTAACCTTTTTTAATTTGACCAATTATTTAGTCCAATTAATTTATGGATAAACAAAGCAGTTGAGAAAAATCAGGCAGGTTATCTGGGAATGGGTAATGTGTAGTCATATAGATTATATAAATAATATGCAGCATGCACGATACAAGGCAGTGGTCAGTAACATCATCACTTTGAGGTACAATATCTGTATTAGTAAGATCAATTCCATGCAGTATAATAAAATCTAGCATATTATTAGGGGCCAAGCGTCAAGTTGGTGTAATTCTTCTTCTTCCGTTTCTTCCGCCATCGCGTCTATGGCAGCCTCTAGAAACTTTTGCAGGAAAGTTGTGAAATTTGTCACACTGATAGAGGACAGTCTAAAAACTAACCATAGGAAATTTGACACCTCTAACTTAATCTCTGTGGCACCACCACTTGTTAAAATTTTCAAAAATATTATGCTAATAAATTATTTTTTCCTCTGCATCCTTGGCTCATGAATTAAAAGTGTTTCGTCACAGTGCCACCTAGTGGTCAGGTTATATGAAAAAAAAAATCATATTTTTGCTTATAACTTCTGAAAGATTTGACCAAAAGTCAGAAAACTGGTCTCTTTAGATTCGGTGGGTCATGCCAAGTCAAACTATATCACATTTTCTCAGGTCAGCCATTTTGAGGACATTGGCCATTTTGAATTCCGTCATAAAATGCTGTAATTTAAGAACAAACTGACGAATGATAATCCAAATGTAGATGTCGATCAACACCCCAAAGTTATTACCTCTTCATGGGTTGACATTTTATCCCATCATGTTACACAGGTTTGGTGATGTTTTATGTCTGATGATTGTATTAGATTACATGTGGAAGCATCTGTTGTTTCGGTTTCTTCTTTGCATGTGTTTTGGAAATTCTGTACAAAAGATGTGTAATAGCAGCCCCTACCATATAACAATTAAAAACATGGATTCCCGGAGCACAAGTAGCTATAGCTCAAATATATTTAGACTTTTTTCTAAGTATAAGTCAAGTATACTTAAATGTCATTATGTCTAAAATCTCTAGGGTATATTTGTAGCAATAGCCAAAAATACATTATATGGCTCAAAATTATAGATTTTTCTTTCAAGCCAAAAATCATTACAATATTAAAATCATGTTCCATGAAGATATTTTGCAAATTTCCAGCCGTAAATATATCAAAACTTAATTTTTGATTAGTAATATGCATTGCTAAGAACTTCATTTGGATATCTTTAAAGGAGATTTCCTCAATATTTAGATTCATTTGAATCCGCAGATTCCAGATATTCAAATAGTTGAATCATGACTAAATGTTATCCTATCCTAACAAACCATACATTGATGGAAAGCTTATGTATTCAGCTTTCAGTTTACGTATAAACAGTCTGGGCTGGGGAGTAACGAAATACATGTAACGGCGTTACGTATTTAAAATACAAATTATAAGTAATTGTATTTCGTTATAATTAAATTTGAAATAAGATCAGAATGCTCAGAGAATGACATCTCGTTGCTGAACTGCCATCTGCTATGACTGAGCTAGTATCAACCAATCGTCAATGTAATTCAATATCTGGAAGCCTTGGTTTTGCAGAGGAGCCAGAGGATGCTTTGTAAAAGTGTGGTTAATTTATGAATGAATATAGCTAGAGCTGACTGTGCATGATTCGCTCCAAAACAAAACGGACATAAATCGCGTGCATCCCCACCCCTTATTATAGTGAGGGCAGAAAGAAACAAGCGATCTAAAATGCAGTATGCTTTTCATATGCAACAGATTGAGATGATGAGTCCTCAATCTTCTGAAGGGGAGCTACATTTACTCCATTATGTTTATTTTAGTAACTTTTTGGAAGATGTGTACTTTTAAGAGTAGATTTATTTGTCTGTACCTTTACCTCTTGTTGTTTAATTTTATTATATATATAATCACCCACTCTACAGAGGGGTGATTATTGATTCAAGCATAAGGGCAGTGTGACAATGAGGACCCACGGGCCTGACTGTCTGTGAATCATTTAGCTCTTCAACACATCAGCGAGAGGAGTTCTAGGTCAGAGAACGTGCATAAAGGTTAAGGAATTATTAAAATCTCTGGAGACTGCTCAGGGTGAGAAATGAGTAGTTCACACCTGGCCAGAGGATAGAGAGCATGTCTCAAAGCATGTACTCAGAAGAGTAATAGCACTTCCATTATACTGGGGACCTAGTAATAGTGGTTGCATTATACTTGGGACCTGATGCTGGGAGACTTCCTCAAAAGCCCAGGCTGCATGTCCAAGCTGAAGATTAGGGCTATCACCAGCCTGGAACCAGAACCGATGAGTGAACCATTACTGTAATCAGTGGTTCAGCAGGAGGTTCTAACTTAGCAGGTGGGTCAACCTAAAGTCAGAAAAACACAACAGGTTTGAGTAGCACTGCAGAAAAAGGCTAGCATCATATACACAAGAACTAGCAGTAGATTAGATAAAAATGCATCATACTCACCAACCATGGATCCCGCACATGATTCGGCTCATGATATAGGCTGGAGGCTAAGTCTGAAGCCTGGATAACTCATAGAATGAAGAATATGAATGAAGACTGGTTTCATCTGGAGTTTTTGAACGAATACATTTTAACAGTCACTGTTGGCATATTAGGGTAAGATCTTTGTGTGTACTGTAAAATTAGTTTAAAGTGTAATTTAGTCCTTTTGATCATAACTGCTGCAACCTCAGTGTTTATATCCAGACTACTTTTATCCCTATACTTTTTTGTTATTAGCTGATGTTTGAAACAGAGAAATAAAAATATTGTAGTTGAAATCACTGTTAGTAAAGCTGTTTCAAACAAGCTTACATGACCAGTGCTTTCCCTGGTTCAGCGGAAGCCTGAAAATAGGTTTAATATTCTGGTGTGTTCAGAATTTTAAAGGTTTACTAGACATAATGGAATCATTGTCATTCAGGAATAAGACTGTTTGCAATTTTTTTCAACTTCAGTGGACTGATGATAAAACAAACAGAAGTTCAACAACTACTAACACTTCTTATCACATCATTGATCTGACTGCTGGAGTCAATTACACATTCTGCATCAGTGCTGTGGCAGCAGATCAATCAACAAAAGGAGAAACTGTCTGCATTTCACAATTTACCAGTATGCAAACTTATAAAGTACATGTTTAATACTACAGATCTAATAATCAAAATAAAGAACAGAACTGGGGGTATAAATATAAAGGGCAAATGAGGGGGGAAACAAGGAAAAAGCAGGGATTATCAATTAAGAAATGAGTAGCAAACAAATGAGAACATTCTTAGAAACCAAGTAAACAACAAAGCATGTACAAAAATACATAAAGGTGGACACTGGGATCAACGGAATGAGAAAACCTAAAAATTAAGAGTCTCTGAACTCAAATAGGAGTAAACATGATATTGATTTCTGACCCACGAAAATGTTTTTCCAAGTAATTTGTAAAAGCACTAGAGTTATTCCCACTTCAAGCTTGTTTTTATGCTGCTTTTTCTTTTTAGTAGAAATATCATACAAAGCTCATGTTAAACAATACATAGATCAAAATACTGCCTTACCCCTTCCAGTCTATTGTTAGTTAATTTGTCCCACAGTTCACATTTTATCGTTTATGTATTTCTACTTTGCTTGTGTCTTTCGTGATGCTTTTTTTCAAATCATAGATAATTTTTTCTTTCTCCTAAACACAGAGCCAGGTGTGATCAGGAATCTCAGTGTGGCCAATATCACAACATCATCTGTGTTTCTGACATGGGATGAACCATTTGGTAACAGATCTTTCTTTAAACTTCACCTGACTGATGATAAAACAAATAAAACTACTAATAATACTTCCTATAACATCACTGATCTGACTGCTGGAGTCAATTACACATTCTGCATCAGTGCTGTGGCAGCAGATCAATCAACAGAAGGAGAAACTGTCTGCATCTCACAATTCACAAGTATGTAGAATAAAGAAATCTCTTGCTATAAATTAGTAACTATGTTAAACTGTAAAATGTCTGTTTTGTGCTACAAAGTATGTTATAAGAATGATGCAATGAAATTTAAATTGAGTGCGCCTTGAGCTACGTTTTACATAAATGCATAAAACTGGTACACACGTGCAACAGATCATTACCTAAAATAAGTCTCTTGGTCCAAAATCCAACAGGAAGTACATTACTTTGAATTTCATGTAAGATTTTTGTGCAGTTTTTGCCATTTCTATTCCTCATACTTTGATAAACTCGAATCGGATCATCTTCAAATTTGATGAGGGTCATTATTAGGGGTGTAACAATACGCGTATTCGTATTGAACCGTTCGGTACGAGGCTTTCGGTTCGGTACGCGGTACGCATTATGTACCAAACGGTTCGTTGGACTAATTAATTATATTTGAAAAAAAAAGTGAAATATAATGATATGCGTTCAACAAGGTAGCCCAATAACCCAAACGATGTAACAGGCAACGCCCCTGACACCCCCGAAGAAGAAAAAAACACCAAATTATATGTTTATGTTAGGCTACTCAGTCAGGCGCTCGCTCACTCAGTACGCGCTGAGTAAGCGATCAGTTCATGCACGGTACGCGGTGGCCAATGCGTTTAACAGACCAGAAATAGAAGATCCTCCAATAACCAACAGGTCTGGTGTTTGAGTGCACTTTGGATTCCCTGTAAGCTATAATGGTGATGGCAAGAGAGTGGTGGATAAAAAAACAACGGTATGTCACATCTGCAACATGACAATAGTGTACACCAGCGGGAATACAAAAAAAAAAAAAACACCAGCGGGAATACTTGAAACATGTCAACTCATTTACGCCGACATCACCTTAGTGTGTCAGTATCTGGGAAAAGACGAAAAAAAGGAGAAACATAAAGCCCTTTCACACATACAGACGTTTCCGGAAAATTACTGGTAAATTTCCATAAAGAGGTCATGTGTGAACAGGATCTTTTAAAAAATACCGGTAAATTCGTTCAGGAAATTTAACGGTATGAGAAGTTGTAACATTACCAGTAAATTCGGAATTATGCTGTGTGTGAACGCAGAAGGAAAATTACCGGTAGGAGCACGTAAGAGTTCAGAACGCGGTGACGTAAGACGTCTTCCAATCATCAAGCATTCACCCAATGTTTAAGAAAATAAAATAAATGTCATCCATCCAACTGAAGCGACAGTGAAATTAAGGCGCTTCCTATTATCCGGTAGGATGAAGTAGCCTAATTTGTCGTCATCTGAGAGAAACTGTTAGTGATGCAGTAACATATGATAAAATAACTGTTAGCTAACTGTCGCCGACAAAGTCAGGTCATCAATAAACTGAAAACATTGTGTCTTAATATCTAAAAAATAAACGACCATCACAAACGAAGTAGTATTGGGAGTATTTCTTGTTCCCATTATGACTTTTGTCCGTCTATTTGGGGGTTCTGCTACTCCACAAATCTTGTAGGCCTAGCTCTACGTGGATCTCAACCCGCGGCACGGCATGAAATCACACGCTGCCCACCATGCCGAACACAATAAATAATAAAAACAATAACTTTAAGTTTTACAACTTAATTTTACAACTTAATTTTAATTTTAGTTTTTACATAGGGAAAAACAGATAGGGCACAAACGAGAAGTCGGAGCAGTGAAGAAGAGTGCTTGACATTCGGCTTCAACTTTCGGTTTGCCCCGCAACTCACTTGAGGATGTTCAGCACGTCTTTTTTTCCAATTCTCCCAAAACAGCTCATACTACTGTTTGGAGCAGTTTTTGATCGTTAAACAGGCATATAGGCTAAGTTTTTTTTTTAAAGCGGCCAGCACAGAGAGAGAGTTTACATAGCCTATGTTTAGCCTTCTCAAATCATCACGAATTGTCTAAAATAAAATCTACAGATATAAAACAGTTCAAGCATAACGATGTTTTAACGTTGAACCCAGATGCGCGCTATATGTATATTTTGTGCGGAGAACGCAAGATAAAGCACGCTTTTTTGGGACATAGGTGCCAGCGCGATCATGATATAACAAAGAAATATAAAATAAAGAAATATAAAATAAAGAAAACAAACATGCTTTCTGCCGTCTCATCTTGAACAGGAGAGCGTACAAAATACCGAAACACAGCGAATACATGCCTCACAGACATGATAAATATATCTATAGAAAGCTTTTAATTACTAATTAACGAAATAATAAAAACAAACAACAAAAAATCTAAATACAATCATAATCCGTTTAGGAGGCGCATCTAATGAGGCAACTTCATCCTTGGGGCACAGACTCAGAAAACACTAGTCTATTAGTAAATAATTCAAATATATTTTTACTATTTCCCTCTGTCACATTCATGGTAATTTTTCCGGTGCTTTGGGACATATTTTGAACTCAATTTATACGCACAACATGTTTATCTGCGCTGATAGATTATTTGATATGAATTTGGATCAGGCTACATTTGTGAATGCACTGTAACGACAGATAAAAGAGGAGGAAGCAATTGCAGGCAATCAGATGTAGTTTATTGATAAAGAGTGTCCAGAGTGTTGGCAATGGCAAGGAAGGTCTACGGTGGCGTGAGAAGAGCGGGATGGTGAAGTCAGCGGTGCAGGTGAAGGTGGTCAATGGTTGGAACCAGGAACAGACCGGAACACTGACACGCGGACGACAACACGAATCCAAACCAGCACACAAACACGGAAGACGGTAATCCAGCTAGTGCATGGAGACATAAGAGAGGATCTGACAACAGAGAGAGAGCGAGGTGAGTATAAGTAGCAGAGGTATGATGACGATCAGCTGGAGCGAGACAATCAACACCCAGGTGATGACAATCAACTAAACGAGCACATGGAGACAACGTAAGTACAAAAACAATAACAAAACATGACACGGAGGAAACACTGGATTTCCTACCGTGACAGTACCCTCTCCCCTAGGACGTCACCTGACGTTCCCAGCCTGCTTTACCTGTAGATTGTAATCATCTATAAGGTGGTGATCCAATATGTCCCGAGCAGGAACCCAGCTCCTCTCCTCCGGACCGTAACCTTCCCAATCCACCAAGTACTGAAAACCGCGTCCCCTCCGTCTAGAGTCCAGAATACGATTAACCAAATAGGTGGTTTCCCCATTAACGAGACGAGGCGGGGGGGGAACCGGAGCAGGCAGATTAAGACGGGAAGAAATCACCGATTTAATTTTGGAGACGTGGAACACGGGATGAATCCTCCTGTACGCCGGAGGAAGGCTAAGACGCACGGTAACCGGATTAATAATCTTGGTAATAGAAAACGGGCCAATAAATTTGGGAGCAAGTTTGTTAGAAACGGACCGCATAGGAATATTCTGGGTAGAAAGCCACACTCTTTGACCGACGACGTAACGGGGAGGCTTCGACCGGTGGCGATCGGCCTTAGCCTTGGTGCGCGACCTAGCCTGGAGCAGAGCTCTGCGAGCTCTGGTCCAGGTGCGGTGACACCTCTGGACTAATGCGTGTGCGGAGGGGACCGAAACCTCGGATTCCGTACTGACAAAATTAGGTGGTTGGTACCCTAAACTACACTTAAATGGAGACATGCCCGTAGATGACACTGGCAAAGAATTGTGTGCGTACTCCACAACTGAGAGTTGCTGACACCAGGACGAAGGATTATTGGAAACCAAACATCGTAAAACCCTCTCGACATCCTGATTGGCTCGTTCGGTTTGACCATTGCTCTGGGGATGGAACCCGGAAGAAAGACTAACAGTCGCTCCTAACAATTTACAAAACTCTCGCCAAAATTTGGACACAAATTGGGGACCCCTGTCAGAAACCACGTCTGTCGGGAGGCCATGTATGCGGAAGACGTGGTCAATGACAGCTACCGCTGTTTCCTTGGCTGAAGGTAATTTGGGCAAGGGAATAAAATGAGTCGCCTTCGAGAACCGGTCCACTACGGTTAAAATCACCGTATTGCCTTTAGAGGGCGGGAGGGCGGTGATAAAATCTAGCGAAATGTGGGACCAGGGTCTTGAAGGGACAGACAGCGGTAAGAGTAACCCATCTGGAGGTCGATTGGAAGTCTTACCAATAGCGCAAACTGAACAAGCCAAGACGAAATCGTGGACGTCACGAGCCATACCAGGCCACCAAAATCGTTGCTTGACCAGAAATCTAGTTCTACTAACCCCTGGGTGACAAGCAACACTGGAACAATGACCCCACTGGAGAACGTCTGACCGTAACCTCTCCGGCACAAACAATCGGTTCGGTGGGCAACGAGCCGGGGGCGTTACCCCTTCTAAGGCGGTCAACACCTTCGATTCGACCTCCCACCTGAGCGCGGAGATAATGATGGTCCCCGGTAAAATGGGCTCGGGAGTAGCAGTACGATCGGAACGCTCAAAAAGACGGGATAAAGCATCGGGTTTGATGTTTTTGGAACCCGGCCGGTAAGAAAGTGTAAAATCGAAACGACCGAAAAACAATGCCCACCGAGCCTGCCTGGAGTTAAGTCTTTTGGCGGTTCTAATGTATTCGAGATTCTTATGGTCCGTCCATACAATGAAAGGTACACCCGACCCCTCAAGCCAGTGACGCCATTCTTCCAGTGCAAGTTTGACTGCCAACAACTCTCGATTGCCAATGTCATAATTAACTTCTGCAGGAGATAAACGGTGAGAATAATACGCGCACGGATGCACCTTTCCGTCTGAGGATGCGCGTTGGGATAACACTGCTCCTACCCCCACCTCTGACGCGTCGACCTCCACTATGAATTGACGTGAGCGATCAGGGGTGACGAGAATGGGAGCTGAAACAAAGCAGCTTTTCAGTTTGGCAAACGCAGCCTCAGCTGCGTCTGACCACCTGAACGTCAAACTAGGGGAGGTCAAGGCGGTCAGAGGAGCGGCTAGTTGGCTGAAATTGCGAATGAAACGCCGGTAAAAATTGGCGAACCCCAGAAATCTCTGCAGGGCCTTGCGAGACTCTGGGGATGGCCAATTTACCACAGCCTTAACCTTCTCAGGATCCATGCGAACACCCTCAGTCGAAATGATGTGTCCTAGAAAAGAAACAGACTGTGCATGAAAAACGCATTTCTCCGCCTTGACAAACAATCCATTCTCTAGCAACCGCAGAAGCACTCGTCGTACGTGTTGCACGTGTTCCTGGAGAGACGAAGAAAAGATCAATATGTCATCCAGGTAAACATATATGAACAGATCGACCATGTCTCGCAACACGTCATTAACGAGTGCTTGAAAGACTGCCGGCGAGTTGGTTAGCCCGAACGGCATAACGCAGTACTCAAAATGGCCTCTAGGGGTGTTAAAGGCAGTCTTCCACTCATCCCCCTCCCTGATGCGGACCAAATGATAAGCATTACGTAAGTCCAATTTAGTGAAAACGGACGCTCCCTGCAACCTCTCAAAAGCTGAAGACATAAGCGGCAAAGGATAGGTATTCTTTACCGTTATGTTGTTCAGCCCTCGGTAGTCAATGCAAGGTCGCAAGGATCCGTCCTTCTTTCCCACAAAAAAGAACCCCGCCCCCGCTGGAGAAGAGGAAGGGCGGATAAACCCCGTTGCTAGAGAACTGGATATATATTTCTCCATGGCCGCCGTCTCTGGAACAGACAAAGAATATAACTTGCCCTTAGGCGGAGAAGTACCTGGCAATAACTCTATCGCACAGTCATAGGGACGATGAGGAGGAAGAGAATCAGCACGAGACTTACTGAACACCTCCTTCAGGTCGTGGTACTCCGCGGGCACGCTAGCCAAATCCACTGCTTCCCCCTGAAACACAGACTCAGAAACATTAACACCAGCAGACAAAAGACAAGACAAATGACATTCCTCGCTCCAGCTAACCACAGATCCAAGGCGCCAATTGATGCTGGGGTTGTGTTTCTGAAGCCAGGTGTGACCGAGAACGATGGGGGATGAAGGTGAGTCCGTAATGTAAAATGATATCTCCTCAGTATGATTGCCAGATGTGGTGAGGGAAACAGGTAAGGTGGTCTGAGTGATGACTGGTAGTCTGTGTCCATTGAGAGCAAAGGGTGCAATGGGGTGTTTGAGGGAGGTGAGAGGAATGTTAAGCTTACTAGCGAACTGGAAGTCCATGAAATTACCCTCTGCCCCAGAATCCAACAAGGCGTGATGCTCGAGTGCGTGGGTGGACCACCGTAGACTCACCGGAAGGAGTGTCGATGTAGATGAGGTCTTTCTGGCAGAGATCCCACCCGATAGTAGCCTCCGTCTTACTATCGGGCTTGGTCTTTTACCGGACAACGCTGGATGTGATGTTCTTGACTGCCGCAGTATAAACATAGTCCCAGGGATCTCCGCCTGATCCTCTCCTCCCGGGAGAGCCGAGCTCGCCCCACCTGCATGGGTTCAAGATCTCCCGGTGGGCTGACCGCAATATCTGAGCGCTGATACTGAGCCTCCGGTCTGTTCGCGAGAACTGCTCTCCCCCTCCGTCTGGTGGCTTGATCGAGTCGATTCTCCACTCTGATGGTTAGGTCAATCAGACTGTTGAGAGAAGTGGGGAGCTCGACGGCGCGGATCTCCTGTTGGATGCGGTCAGCCAACCCATGCAGGAAGTGATCCCACTGCGCCTCCTCGTTCCACTTACACTCCGCCGCCAGGGTGCGGAACTCAATCGAATAATCGGAAACGGACCTTTCCCCCTGACGTAGGTCCGTGAGAAGCCAAGCCGCTTCCCTCCCGGCGGCGGAGCGGTCGAAGACCCGTCTCATCTCTTCCGAAAGTGCGTGGAACGAGGCACAGCAGCTGTCTTGGTTCTCCCACACCGCCGTCCCCCAGAGGGCAGCCCTTCCCGTAAGTAGAGATAAGACGAATGCCACCTTCATTTCCTCGGTGTAGAACGTGCGGGGCTGCAGGGCGAAGTGCAGAGAACAATGAGACAGAAAAGATCGACAGAACTCTGGCTCACCCGCATATTTCTCCGGGATGGGGAGGCGTGGTTCGGGCTGGGAAATCCCCCCGGAGACGATCGGCGGTGTGGGTGGCGTGGGAGGCGCAGCGGGTGACGATTGTTGTTGTTGTTGCGTCTGGAGAACGAGCTCGGACACCTTCGTCACCATTGCTTGGAAGGCTCGACCCATCTCATCTATCGCCTTGTCTTGGCGATCCATACGACCCACAGCTCGTTGCAGAAATTCTTCGAGATGAGATGGGGAGCGATCGCCTGCTGCTTCCATGATGGTCAGATCCTACTGTAACGACAGATAAAAGAGGAGGAAGCAATTGCAGGCAATCAGATGTAGTTTATTGATAAAGAGTGTCCAGATTGTTGGCAATGGCAAGGAAGGTCTACGGTGGCGTGAGAAGAGCGGGATGGTGAAGTCAGCGGTGCAGGTGAAGGTGGTCAATGGTTGGAACCAGGAACAGACCGGAACACTGACACGCGGACGACAACACGAATCCAAACCAGCACACAAACACGGAAGACGGTAATCCAGCTAGTGCATGGAGACATAAGAGAGGATCTGACAACAGAGAGAGAGCGAGGTGAGTATAAGTAGCAGAGGTATGATGACGATCAGCTGGAGCGAGACAATCAACACCCAGGTGATGACAATCAACTAAACGAGCACATGGAGACAACGTAAGTACAAAAACAATAACAAAACATGACACGGAGGAAACACTGGATTTCCTACCGTGACATGCACCTTTTCTGCAAAGTGCGTCTTACAGACTGCAATTTACAATCGCAACTTCATTGTGCTATTAATCCTTTCAATCCGATTTTCACTAAATTGGTCAGCTCCAGACAGCATCGGGTGTTTTATTAATGGGGAGTATAATTATTCAAAACAGTCATCTATTACGATGTCTCTGTAACAAAAGCAGTTACATGAATAATACATTTAAAAAAAAAAATTAAACCATAAACAGAAATACTGAACACGTGTTACCCTCCGTGTTTAAAAATACAAGCGCAGCTGTTTAGAGATTAATTACGTCACAGAATTTACCGGTATTTTGGAATGGATGTCTGAACTGTGCTTTTCTGGAAAAAAGACGGAATGTCGTTGACAGTGTGAACAGCGCATTTTTGAATTTACCTGTAAAGTCGTTCTGGTAATTTTACGGAACTTTACTGGTATTACTGTGTGAAAGAGGCTATACACGCAACAAACTATCCCTGCAGCATTTAGAAAGACATTTCCAACTGATTCGAACAGGGCAAAAGACATCACCACGGCGATTGGTAGGCAACATTTACGTTACATTTACATTATAGCCGCGAATATGAGACCTTACTATTTACCATTCATTCTATCATCACCATTATAGCTTACAGGGAATCCAAAGTGCACCCAAATACCAGACCAGTTGGTTATTGGAGGATCTTCTATTTCTGGTGTGTTAAATGCATTAGACATTTCGCAACGAGCCTTCAGCGCGTGCTGAGTGAGCGAGCGCCTCAGGGGCCGTTCAAATATCGCGCCTAAAACGCGTGGAAAACGCTAGGCGCGTCTTTCTCCTCCTTTCCAAAGCGCTCGGGCAGAAGCGCCCCTGAGGCGTCTGCCTTTGCTAAGCAACCATGACGTGCTCTCTTCATGAAGACGCGGAAATTTCAGCAAAGGATAAATGGATTTGCAGCTCTAAAAATCGCTTGCAGTAGGCTAGCTCTGCTACTAAATTTATTTCAAAATTGCAATCCATATACAACTATGATCAGCTGTTCCTTCATCTTGGCTGAGCTTTCAACGTTGTTACGGGAAAGGATGAAGCTGATTGGTTAGTTCTTGTCACATGACCCGCGGTGCGTTTGCGGCATTCTGAAAAGTTGAGACGTTTTTACATTTTGCTGTATCTAAAACGTACCGAACCGAACCGTGACATCAGTGTATCGTATCGAACCGAACCGTGAATTTTGTGAACCGTTACACCCCTAGTCATTATAAGACCTTTTGACGTTAAATTGCGAAGATCTTGAGTTTTCGTCAAGGTGCCTCTAATGGCGGTCTGACAAAGTTTGATGTTTCACCATGAAAGTTGCTGTATCTCAGGCAAGCAATGTCCGATCTGCCCCAAACTTCACACGTTTCATAGGTGTTCTGTCCTGAACAAATACCCATACCCAAATTCTGTTATAGTTAAGCATCACATGCTGGCAACAAGAAGTGACATGGTTAACACTGTCATGGACTCCAAAGAACATATCAAAAAGAGTCAACAAGTGTTAAATAGGCCGACACGATTCTAGAAACATACTAAAGCATACTAGAAACACTTAACTAAGTGCTAAAGCATACTACTAATGCTGTGAAACAGGAAGTTACTGTAACTCAGGCTAGCAATTTCTGATCTGTCCCAAACTTCACACGTTTGACAAGAGTCCTGTCCTGAACACATCAACATGCACATATTTAGTTATAGTCATAGCACCACCCGCTGGTAACAGGAAGTGTCATGTTTAATGCTGTTATTGACTCCTAACAACATACTAAAAAGTATCAGCAAGTGCTAAATACACTGACAACATGCTAAAAACATACTAAAACATGTTAGAAGCAGTTAGCTAAGTGCTTAAGTATGCTTTTAATGCAGTGAAACAGAACATTACTGTAACTCGTGCATACAATGTCCAATCTGCCTCATTTGACATGTTTGATTAGAGTCCTGGCTTGAAGACCTCTATATGCTCATATTTGGTTATAGTTACAGCGCCATCTACTGGAAACAGGAAGTGTCATGTTTTACACTGTTATGCACTATTAGCAACACAATAAAATATGCCGTTGTGTGCTAAACATGCTAAAAATATTCTCAAACATGTTAACAACACTTACTAAGTGCTAAAGCATGCTATTAATACTATGAAACAGGAAGTTGTAACTCATCCATACAATTCCCAATCTACTTCAAACGTCTCACATCTTATAAGAGTCCTGAGCTGAAGACATCTACATGCCAATATTCAGTTATAATCATAGCGACACCTGTTGGCAGCAGGAAATTTGGCACAAATATTTACTTATTTTAAAAACATATTTCCTAACGTTTGCTGTTCTCCTATGGCCAACGGGTGGCGGTAAACCCAGCTGCAAGGGCCCTTTCATCGCTGTTTCCAGCTTTAATATTTCACTTGTGTCCTGATTGTTAAAAGCAAGGCAAGGCAAGGCAAGTTTATTTATATAGCACATTTCATACATTTCGTTGCCCCTTGCCAGTCTATTCTACATTATTTGCCCCACCAGCTTATGTTTCATCCTTTAAGTGTTCTTACTTTGCTTGTGTCCTGTGTGAGGTTTTTTTTTAATCATCAATTATGACTTGTTTCTTTCTCTAATACACAGAGCCAGATGTGATCAGGAATCTCAGTGTGGCCAATATCACAACATCATCTGTGTTTCTGACATGGGAGGAAGCATTTGGAAATAGATCTTTCTTTAAACTTCACCGGACTGATGATAAAACAAATACAACTACTAATAATACTTCCTATAACATCACTGATCTGACTGCTGGAGTCAATTACACATTCTGCATCAGTGCTGTGGCAGCAGATCAATCAACAGAAGGAGAAACAGTCTGCATCTCACAATTCACAAGTATGTAGAATTCTAAAATTTAATTTTCTTGTTATATACAGTAGTATTAACCAGGGCCATGTACCCCCCCCCCCCCTTTTATAAATTTGTCACATCTTAATGACAAATTAAATGAAACAAAATAATAGTCTCAGAAACTTCAGATTTATTTCCTATTAATAACAATCATTATGATAAAATGGATATACAGGCTTTCAGTGCTTCTTTAAACCTAATTACAACAACTTCTGTGAGCCATGTGCTTGAAGATGTTTATGACTTCACTCTTATCCACTGGGATGCCTCCTCTAAACATAAAGTTCAATAGAAATATGTTTGAATATTATTTTTTTTTTTAGCTATTCTGTCAAATTCTGCTATTTTGTATTATTTGGTTAAAATGTTTATGCGTTTCATTGAGAAGAGGGGAAGGTAAAGCAATGAGTCAAGTATTTTTGAATATTTTGAATTATAATTTAAATAATTATGTCTAACACAATTCCAGTCAAAATAGGAGATTGTAAGGAAGTAAGGCCATGCCATTACAATAGCATATCCAACATATATCTGCATACCTGTCCAAACTTGATACTGTGGAGGACCTGGGATGTTGGTCCCTTGAAGGTTTCTTATTTACTACACTTTCCCTAAAATAAGCCAGCAGTAAAAAAAAATCTGTCTCAGACTTCACATGTTTGATTAGAGTCCTGGCTTAAAGACATCTATATGCTCATATTTGGTTATAGTTACTGCGCCATCTACTGGAAACAGGAAGTGTCATGTTTTACACTGTTATGCACTATTAGCAATACAGTAAAATATGCCATTGTGTGCTAAACATGCTAGAGATATTCTCAGACATGTTAACAACACTTTCTAAGTGCTAAAGCATGCTATTAATACTATGAAACAGGAAGTTGTTGTAACTCATTCATACAATGCCCAATCTACCTCAAACTTCTTACATTTTATAAGAGTCTTGGCCTGAACCTATCGAAAGGCAAAAATTGAGACACCCCTTGCTGCAGGCTGTAGCACAGTGACATCACGTACGTACATCACGTATGTACATCACGTATGTGTTTACCGTGCATGCGCTTGTAATTTGCATTGCGTGATGACGTTAGTTGTTTTCGCGTCGTGCGTGCATTAAAACGAAGCGCATACTTAACAGAAAACCTTAATACAATGTTAAAGTATTAAAGAACATTAAGGTGTAAAAAAAAAGACGGGAAAAACAACTATGTTGACTATGTTCAGTTGACTACATACAGTATATTTCCAGTGTCTGCATCCCATTTTATGCAAGGTGTCTCCAAAAAAACAAAACTGATGACAGTGATGTTTTTTTTTAATTTATTTCAAAGAACAAAATGGAAAATGTTATTGTATATACAAATATAGATTAAGACTATAGACATGACACAAGAAAAAAAAATCTGAAATTCACCTCTATCACTGATAAAACAAGCCAATCAGTAGCCCTAAAATTATTTGAATGAATAAAACCCACACAGGACTCTCCTCCTGTGATTCCTCACACAGACAGGTGGAAAGTCTTTAAATATCTCACCGCACAGGAAACACTGGCTCAGAGAACATGTTGCCCGGAACTCAGGTTGTATTGTTCAGACAATGCACTCCAGTTCATGACACCTAATTTACGTAAAAGAACAAACAATGCTAGAGCAATATTAAATCATTTTGAAGAAAGGCAGAAGAGCCCTACAAGGAAAATATTTTAAATGTATTTTTAAATATATTATAGAATGATGTTAGAAAAAGTGTTATTTGCTTTGTCTGTAAACTACCTAAGAGATTTAATTTATAACCAGCATTAACATCAACTAAATTAATAAAGTTTGTCAAGTCAAAATTTAGGTTGGCTTGGCTTGAGAAAGCATGGCCTGAAAGTTTGAAGTTTTTTCAATTTGAAAATTTTACAGTTGAGGGCTATACAATCTGTCAGAGAAAGAAAAACAGATAATTACAGTAGTCTCGCCACATGAAGTGGATCTCTTCTCTGAATTTCTTCTCACTGACAATGTACCCAAAAAGTCATATTAAGACATATGAAGGTCAATTTAAGAGGTAACACTTTAAAATAAGGTGTCATTGGTTAACACTAGTTAATGTATTAATTAACACGAACTAACGATGAACAATACATGTGTTACAGTATCTATTAGTCTTTGATAATGTTAATTAAAAAGATTACAAATATGATTTTTTTTTTTGCAATGCATGCAACCATCAATGGTATTTATTATATCAATAAGGTCTTTCTGCTCTATTTTAAGACATATTTAATGGTTCATTTTTGGTGAAATAAGACTTTGAAAGACCAGCATTCGAATATTATATCATAAAACATGTCATAAATGTTTGAAATCGCACACATTTGCAATGACACTCTCTATGATTATGACCAAAGCAATCTTACAATTAAAAGCAATTTAAACGCAAATTTTTAAGAAAACAAAAGTAATATCTCATATCCACCATACTTTCCGAACATCCGGAAGTGAATGAAACTTTTTTTTTTATTTAAGGTAAATACATATACGTTACTGCGCATGCGCGGTAAACACATACGTGCTGCAAAATGTAGCGTGGTGACGTCATGTATGTACGTCACGTATGTACGTCACGTATGTACGTCACGTATGTACATGACGTCACCACGCTACAGTCTGCAGCGAGGAGTACTTGCAAACATTAAATTATAATTATAGCGCCACCTGCTGTCAATAGGAAATATCTTGTTTCACACTAACTTAAACATGCAATGTCTGATCTGCCCCAAACTTTACATGTTTGGTAAGCGTCCTGAGCTGAAGACATCTACATGCCAATATTCAGTTATAATCATAGCGCCACCTTTTGGCAGCAGGAAATTTGGCACAAATATTTACTTACCGTATTTTACGGACTATAAGTCACACTTTTTTTCATAGTTTGGCTGGTTCTGCGACTTTAGGCGGGCGTACACGGTGCGAATTCGGATGGTCGGAAGATTGTATGTCCACGCACACGGCACGAGTGAGTTTATCTGAAAATCGTACGGACGAGATGATATATGACACGATTTTACCACCTGCGAATCCCAGAAGCAATCGCACGAAGTTGATAGACGCGTTCGACTTGAAGCAGCGCTGCACGCACAGAAGGATCACTGTATGACATTACCGCGAGAGCGATATGAGAGCACACATATCCAATGCATTCGAATCGCTCCCGCGGTACTTTGATGTCATACAGGTGATCATTCTGTGCGTGCAGCGGTGCTTCAAGTGGAACGCGCCTAATAACTGCTCTCCCTCTCTCATAACTGCAAATAAAATATTGATATGAGCCATGACTGTTTCCTACACGTACAGGTTATTTTTCAGCAATAGGAAACTGGGACGTTTGGTTACCGTGTGTGTGTGTGTTCTTGTATATGGTTTATAAATATCTGAAATGGTAATTAAAATGTAAACATGGTTTGTGAGGACTGTGCTCTCGTAAACCAAATGGCTTTAAAAATATACTATACGGTGTTTAATAGAAATTTTAAACATGCATTATTCGTGATGATAGAGGTAGTGTATGGGGATATACAGTATAGGATACCGTTACGTTTATGAATAGTCCCATTAAACTACATATGCATGTGTGAGCAAGAGAGGGAGAGAAAGAGAGAGAAAGAACTAAAAAGGCGTTGGAATACGTTGCTAGAAACATCATACAGCGCTCGCTGTTCCTTACAGACTTCAGCGGCGGTCTTCGTCTTTCTTCTTCTGTGGTTTTCCTAGTTCGTGATTGGTCAACTTCTGATAATTCAACAAATCGGCTCGTTCAACCGCACAAATGGCACGAATTCAAACCGATAGCTCACAAACTTTTTAGACATGTTTAAAAATGATCGGGAGGTCGGGAAGTGCTCGTAAGCCACTCTGCTCGGCTCGTAATTCATCGCAAATGATACGAGCCGCGACCATACGAGAATAGGCATTTTCCACACGATTGAAAAAAATCGCATGCAAACTCGTACGACAACAAAAATCGCACTTTGTACGCCCGCCTTTATAGTAAGGTGCGACTTATTTATCAAAATTAATTTAACATGAACCGAGAGAAATGAACCAAGAGAAAACATTACCGTCTACAGCTGCGCGAGGGCGCTCTATGTTGCTCAGTTCTCCTGTAGTCTACCCCTAATAAACAGAGAGCGCCCTCTCTCGGCTGTAGAAGGTAAGATTTCCTCTTGGTTCTTGGTTCTAAATAAATGAGACTTATAGTCCAGTGTGACTTATATATGTTTTTTTCCTCGCCATGACGTATTTTTGGACTGTTGCGACTTATACTCAGGTGGGAATTATATTCCGAAAAATACGGTATTTTATAAGCATATTTCCTAACGTTCGCTGTTCTCCCATGGCCACCGGGTGGTGGTAAACCCAGTTGCAAGGGCCCTTTCATCGCTGCTTCCAGTTTTAATATTTCAATTGTGTCCTGATTGTTAAAGAAAAAAAAGAAAAACTTGACATTTGTGAATCTAAATACAAAGCTCACATTGAAGATCAAAAGTCAAAATACTGCCTTGCCGCTTGCCAGTCTATTGTACATTATTTGTCCCACCAGCTCATGTTTCATCCTTTAAGTGTTCTTACTCTGCTTGTGTCTTGTGTGATGTTTTTTTTTTTAATAATGAATTATGACTTGTTTCTTTCTCTAATACACAGAGCCAGACGTGATCAGGAATCTCAGTGTGGCCAATATCACAACATCATCTGTGTTTCTGACATGGGAGGAAGCATTTGGAAATAGATCTTTCTTTAAACTTCACCGGACTGATGATAAAACAAATACAACTACTAATAATACTTCCTATAACATCACTGATCTGACTGCTGGAGTGAGTTACACATTCTGCATCAGTGCTGTGGCAGCAGATCAATCAACAGAAGGAGAAACTGTCTGCATCTCACAATTCACAAGTATGTAGAATTATAAAATGTAATTTTCTTGTCATATACAGTAGTAGTAACCAGGGCCATGCACCCCCCCCCCCTTTTTTTATAAATGTGTCACATCTTAATGACAAATTTAGTGACACAAAATAATAGTCTCAGAAACTTCAGATTTATTTCCTATTAATAACAATCATTATGATAAAATGGATATACAGGGTTTCAGGGCTTCTTTAAACCTAATTACAACAACTTCTGTGAGCCATCTGCTTGAAGATGTTTATGACTTCACTCTTATCCACTGGGATGCCCCCTCTAAACATAAAGTTCAATAGAAATATGTTTGAATATTATTTTTTTTGAGCTATTCTGTCAAATTCTGCTATTTTGTATTATTTGGTTAAAATGTTTATGCGTTTCATTGAGAAGAGGGGAAGGTAAAGCAATGAGTCAAGTATTTTTGAATATTTTGAAATATAATTTAAATAATTATGTCTAACACAATTCCAGTCAAAATAGGAGATTGTAAGGAAGTAAGGCCATGCCATTACAATAGCATATCCAACATATATCTGCATACCTGTCCAAACTTGATACTGTGGAGGACCTGGGGTGTTGGTCCCTTGAAGGTTTCTTATTTACTTCACTTTCCCTAAAATAAGCCAGCAGTAAAAAAAAAAATCTGTCTCATACTTCACATGTTTGATTAGAGTCCTGGCTTGAAGACATCTATATGCTCATATTTGGTTATAGTTACTGCGCCATCTACTGGAAACAGGAAGTGTCATGTTTTACACTGTTATGCACTATTAGCAATACAGTAAAATATGCCATTGTGTGCTAAACATGCTAGAGATATTCTCAGACATGTTAACAACACTTTCTAAGTGCTAAAGCATGCTATTAATACTATGAAACAGGAAGTTGTTGTTACTCATCCATACAATGCCCAATCTACCTCAAACTTCTTACATTTTATAAGAGTCTTGGCCTGAACCTATCTAAAGGCAAAAATTGAGACACCCCTTGCTGCAGGCTGTAGCACGGTGACATCACGTACGTACATCACGTATGTACATCACGTATGTGTTTACCGTGCATGCGCTTGTAATTTGCATTGCGTGATGACGTTAGTTGTTTTCGCGTCGTGCATGCATTAAAACGAAGCGCATACTTAACAGAAAACCTTAATAAAATGTTAAAGTATTAAAGAACATTAAGGTGTAAAAAAAAAGACGGGAAAAACAACTATGTTTAACCATGTTTCATCTGAGGTAAAATTATACGGAATTATAGTTTATTCTGTAATATCTGTGTAGTAACTTACTGACAATATATTAACATTCTGTTGCACTTTACTTCACTGTGTATATTGTAATATTACACTTTAATGGCACCTTATGTTTCTTATTGAGCTAGTCAAAATTACAACAGATAAAGTACAGTCGTCGGCTCTAATAGTGCAGATCTTAAAACGTGTGTTGTTCACAATTTGATGCAATCGATCCGGGTTCGAATCTGCCTTTTGACAGTTTTTTCTCCCTTTTCAAATTTAAAATCACATCAAAAAAGTATTTATTTTATATAAAAACAAAGGAAATAATCAAAAAGTTGTGAGGGAGGGCTTTATTGTCCTAATATGGTGGCATCCATTTAATAATTTGAATTAAAATTATAATTTAAACTCAGTAATTATTGCATACTGTTTTATAAGGTACTACAATACTGAGGTGCAGATAATTGCCACTATTTGCAATAAGTAATATAAATAGCAGAAAATCCTGCTATTTTAACATAGTATAAATATAATATAGCCATTTGCACTTAGTGTAAATAGCCATGGCCTTTCTTATTTTAATCTATATTTTGCTATGGTTCTTGTTTATCTATTCATTAACTATCAATTTGGACATTTGTCTTTTGCTTTGGCAATTCTGCATGTGAAACATTTAAGCCAATAAAGTAGTTTTAAGTTCAGTTGACTACATACAGTATATTTCCAGTGTCTGCATCCCATTTTATGCAAGGTGTCTCCAAAAAAACAAAACTGATGACAGTGATGTTTTTTTTATTTTTATTTCAAAGAACAAAACGGAAAATGTTATTGTATATGCAAATATAGATTAAGACTATAGACACGACACAAGAAAAAAAAAATCTAAAATTCACCTCTATCACTGATAAAACAAGCCAATCAATAGCCCTAAAATTCTTTTAATGAATAAAACCCACACAGGACTCTCCTCCTGCGATTCCTCACACAGACAGGTGGAAAGTCTGCACCGGGAGCACTGGCTCAGAGAACATGTTGCCCAGAACTCAGGTTGTATTGTTCAGACAATGCACTCCAGTTCATGACACCTAATTTACATAAAAGAACAAACAATACTAGACCAATATTAAATCATTTTGAAGAAAGGCAGAAGAGCCCTACAAGGAAAATATTTTAAATGTATTTTTAAATATATTATAGAATGATGTTAGAAAAAGTGTTATTTGCTTTGTCTGTAAACTACCTAAGAGATTTAATTTATAACCAGCATTAACATCAACTAAATTAATAAAGTTTGTCAAGTCAAAATTTAGGTTGGCTTGGCTTGAGAAAGCATGGCCTGAAAGTTTGAAGTTTTTTCAGTTGAGGGCTATACAATCTGTCAGAGAAAGAAAAACAGATAATTACAGTAGTCTCGCCACATGAAGTGGATCTCTTCTCTGAATTTCTTCTCACTGACAATGTACCCAAAAAGTCATATTAAGACATATGAAGGTCAATTTAAGAGGTAACACTTTACAATAAGGTGTCATTGGTTAACACTAGTTAATGTATTAATTAACACGAACTAACAATGAACAATACATGTGTTACAGTATCTATTAGTCTTTGATAATGTTAATTAAAAAGATTACAAATATTATTTTATTTCTTTGCCATGCATGCAACCATCAATGGTATTTATTATATCAATAAGGTCTTTCTGCTCTATTTTAAGACATATTTAATGGTTCATTTTTGGTGAAATAAGACTTTGAAAGACCAGCATTCGAATATTATATCATAAAACATGTCATAAATGTTTGAAATCGCACACATTTGCAATGACACTCTCTATGATTATGACCAAAGCATTCTTACAATTAAAAGCAATTTAAACGCAAATTTTTAAGAAAACAAAAGTAATATCTGATATTCGCTATACTTTCCGAACATCCGGAAGTGAACTGAACATGCACATTAATGACAGTCAGAACGGCGCACAATCGTATTTACGGTAAATACATATACGTTACTGCGCATGCGCGGTAAACACATACGTGCTGCAAAATGTAGCGTGGTTACGTCATGTATGTACGTCACGTATCAGTCTGCAGCATAGAGTACTTGCAAACATTAAATTATGATTATAGCGCCACCTGCTGTCAATCGGAAATATCTTGTTTCACACTAACTTAAACATGCAATGTCTGATCTGCCCCAAACTTTACATGTTTGGTAAGCGTCCTGAGCTGAAGACATCTACATGCCAATATTCAGTTATAATCATAGAACCACCTTGCAAACATTAAATTATGATTATAGCGCCACCTGCTGTCAATAGGAAATATCTTGTTTCACACTAACTTAAACATGCAATGTCTGATCTGCCCCAAACTTTACATGTTTGGTAAGCGTCCTGAGCTGAAGACATCTACATGCCAATATTCAGTTATAATCATAGAACCACCTGTTGGCAGCAGGAAATTTGGCACAAATATTTACTTACCGTATTTTCCGGACTATAAGTCACACTTTTTTTCATAGTTTGGCTGGTTCTGCGACTTAAGGCGGGCGTACACGGTGCGAATTCGGATGGTCGGAAGATCGTATGTCCACGCACACGGCACGAGTGAGTTTATCTGAAAATCGTACGGACGAGATGATATACGACACGATTTTACCACCTGCGAATTCCAGAAGCAATCGCACGAAGTTGATAGACGCGTTCGACTTGAAGCAGCGCTGCACGCACAGAAGGATCACTGTATGACATTACCGCGAGAGCGATATGAGAGCACACGTATCCAATGCATTCGAATCGCTCCCGCGGTACTTTGATGTCATACAGGTGATCATTCTGTGCGTGCAGCGGTGCTTCAAGTGGAACGCGCCTAATAACTGCTCTCCCTCTCTCATAACTGCAAATAAAATATTGATATGAGCCGTGACTGTTTCCTACACGTACAGGTTATTTTTCAGCAATAGGTAACCGGGACGTCTGGTTACCGTGTGTGTGTGTGTTCTTGTATATGGTTTATAAATATCTGAAATGGGTATTAAAATGTAAACATGGTTTGTGAGGACTTTGCTCTCATAAACCAAATGGCTTTAAAAAAAATACTATACGGTGTTTAATAGAAATTTTAAACATGCATTTTTCGTGATGATAGAGGTAGTGTATGGGGATATACAGTATAGAATACCGTTACGTTTATGGAGAGTCCCTGTAAACTACATATGCGTGTGTGAGCGAGAGAGGGAGAGAAAGAGAGAGAAAGAACTAAAAAGGCGTTGGAATACGTTGCTAGAAACATCATACAGCGCTCGCTGTTCCTTACAGACTTCAGCGGCAGTCTTCGTCTTTCTTCTTCTGTGGTTTTCCTAGTTCGTGACTGGTCAACTTCTGATAATTCAACAAATCGGCTCGTTCAACCGCACAAATGGCACGAATTCAAATCGATAGCTCACAAACTTTTTAGACTTGTTTAGAAATGATCGGGAGGTCGGGAAGTGCTCGTAAGCCACTCTGCTCGGCTCGTAATTCATCGCAAATGATACGAGCCGCGACCATACGAGAATACGCGATTTCCACACGATTGAAAAAAATCGCATGCGAACTCGTACGACAGCAAAAATCTCACTGTGTACGCCCGCCTTTATAGTCAGGTGCGACTTATTTATCAAAATTAATTTATCATGAACCGAGAGAAATGAACCAAGAGAAAACATTACCGTCTACAGCTGCGAGAGGGCGCTCTATGCTGCTCAGTTCTCCTGTAGTCTACCCCTAATAAACAGAGAGCGCCCTCTCTCGGCTGTATAAGGTAAGGTTTTCTCTTGGTTCTTGGTTCTAAATAAATGAGACTTATAGTCCAGTGTGACTTATATATGTTTTTTCCTCGCCATTACGTATTTTTGGACTGTTGCGACTTATACTCAGGTGGGAATTATATTCCGAAAAATACAGTATTTTATAAGCATATTTCCTAACGTTCGCTGTTCTCCCATGGCCACCGGGTGGTGGTAAACCCAGTTGCAAGGGCCCTTTCATCGCTGCTTCCAGTTTTAATATTTCACTTGTGTCCTGATTGTTAAAGAAAAAAAAGAAAAACTTGACATTTGTGAATCTAAATACAAAGCTCACATTGAAGATCAAAAGTCAAAATACTGCCTTGCCCCTTGCCAGTCTATTGTACATTATTTGTCCCACCAGCTCATGTTTCATCCTTTAAGTGTTCTTACTCTGCTTGTGTCTTGTGTGATGTTTTTTTTTTAATCATGAATTATGACTTGTTTCTTTCTCTAATACACAGAGCCAGACGTGATCAGGAATCTCAGTGTGGCCAATATCACAACATCATCTGTGTTTCTGACATGGGAGGAAGCATTTGGAAATAGATCTTTCTTTAAACTTCACCGGACTGATGATAAAACAAATACAACTACTAATAATACTTCCTATAACATCACTGATCTGACTGCTGGAGTCAGTTACACATTCTGCATCAGTGCTGTGGCAGCAGATCAATCAACAGAAGGAGAAACTGTCTGCATCTCACAATTCACAAGTATGTAGAATTCTAAAATTAAATTTTCTTGTTATATACAGTAGTATTAACCAGGGCCATGTACCCCCCCCCCTTTTATAAATTTGTCACATCTTAATGACAAATTAAATGACACAAAATAATAGTCTCAGAAACTTCAGATTTATTTCCTATTAATAACAATCATTATGATAATATGGATATACAGGCTTTCAGTGCTTCTTTAAACCTAATTACAACAACTTCTGTGAGCCATGTGCTTGAAGATGTTTATGACTTCACTCTTATCCACTGGGATGCCTCCTCTAAACATAAAGTTCAATAGAAATATGTTTGAATATAATTTTTTTTTAGCTATTCTGTCAAAATTCTGCTATTTTGTATTATTTGGTTAAAATGTTTATGCGTTTCATTGAGAAGAGGGGAAGGTAAAGCAATGAGTCAAGTATTTTTGAATATTTTGAAATATAATTTAAATAATTATGTCTAACACAATTCCAGTCAAAATAGGAGATTGTAAGGAAGTAAGGCCATGCCATTACAATAGCATATCCAACATATATCTGCATACCTGTCCAAACTTGATACTGTGGAGGACCTGGGATGTTGGTCCCTTGAAGGTTTCTTATTTACTACACTTTCCCTAAAATAAGCCAGCAGTAAAAAAAAATCTGTCTCAGACTTCACATGTTTGATTAGAGTCCTGGCTTGAAGACATCTATATGCTCATATTTGGTTATAGTTACAGCGCCATCTACTGGAAACAGGAAGTGTCATGTTTTACACTGTTATGCACTATTAGCAACACAATAAAATATGCCGTTGTGTGCTAAACATGCTAAAAATATTCTCAAACATGTTAACAACACTTACTAAGTGCTAAAGCATGCTATTAATACTATGAAACAGGAAGTTGTAACTCATCCATACAATGCCCAATCTACTTCAAACGTCTCACATCTTATAAGAGTCCTGAGCTGAAGACATCTACATGCCAATATTCAGTTATAATCATAGCGACACCTGTTGGCAGCAGGAAATTTGGCACAAATATTTACTTATTTTAAAAACATATTTCCTAACGTTTGCTGTTCTCCTATGGCCAACGGGTGGCGGTAAACCCAGCTGCAAGGGCCCTTTCATCGCTGTTTCCAGCTTTAATATTTCACTTGTGTCCTGATTGTTAAAGGCAAGGCAAGGCAAGTTTATTTATATAGCACATTTCATACATTTCGTTGCCCCTTGCCAGTCTATTCTACATTATTTGCCCCACCAGCTTATGTTTCATCCTTTAAGTGTTCTTACTTTGCTTGTGTCCTGTGTGAGGTTTTTTTTTTAATCATCAATTATGACTTGTTTCTTTCTCTAATACACAGAGCCAGATGTGATCAGGAATCTCAGTGTGGCCAATATCACAACATCATCTGTGTTTCTGACATGGGAGGAAGCATTTGGAAATAGATCTTTCTTTAAACTTCACCGGACTGATGATAAAACAAATACAACTACTAATAATACTTCCTATAATATCACTGGTCTGACTGCCGGAGTCAGTTACACATTCTGCATCAGTGCTGTGGCAGCAGATCAATCAACAGAAGGAGAAACAGTCTGCATCTCACAATTCACAAGTATGTAGAATTCTAAAATTTAATTTTCTTGTAATATACAGTAGTATTAACCAGGGCCATGTACCCCCCCCCCCCCCTTTAATAAATTTGTCACATCTTAATGACAAATTAAATGACACAAAATAATAGTCTCAGAAACTTCAGATTTATTTCATATTAATAACAATCATTATGATAAAATGGATATACAGGCTTTCAGTGCTTCTTTAAACCTAATTACAACAACTTCTGTGAGCCATGTGCTTGAAGATGTTTATGACTTCACTCTTATCCACTGGGATGCCCCCTCTAAACATAAAGTTCAATAGAAATATGTTTGAATATTATTTTTTTTTTAGCTATTCTGTCAAATTCTGCTACTTTGTATTATTTGGTTAAAATGTTTATGCGTTTCATTGAGAAGAGGGGAAGGTAAAGCAATGAGTCAAGTATTTTTGAATATTTTGAAATATAATTTAAATAATTATGTCTAACACAATTCCAGTCAAAATAGGAGATTGTAAGGAAGTAAGGCCATGACATTACAATAGCATATCCAACATATATCTGCATACCTGTCCAAACTTGATACTGTGGAGGACCTGGGATGTTGGTCCCTTGAAGGTTTCCTATTTACTACACTTTCTCTAAAATAAGCCAGCAGTAAAAAAAAAAATCTGTCTCAGACTTCACATGTTTGATTAGAGTCCTGGCTTGAAGACATCTATATGCTTATATTTGGTTATAGTTACTGCGCCATCTACTGGAAACAGGAAGTGTCATGTTTTACACTGTTATGCACTATTAGCAATACAGTAAAATATGCCATTGTGTGCTAAACATGCTAGAGATATTCTCAGACATGTTAACAACACTTTCTAAGTGCTAAAGCATGCTATTAATACTATGAAACAGGAAGTTGTTGTAACTCATCCATACAATGCCCAATCTACCTCAAACTTTTTACATTTTATAAGAGTCTTGGCCTGAACCTATCGAAAGGCAAAAATTGAGACACCCCTTGCTGCAGGCTGTAGCACGGTGACATCACGTACGTACATCACGTATGTACATCACGTATGTCTTTACCGTGCATGCGCTTGTAATTTGCATTGCGTGATGACGTTAGTTGTTTTCGCGTCGTGCATGCATTAAAACGAAGCGCATACTTAACAGAAAACCTTAATACAATGTTAAAGTATTAAAGAACATTAAGGTGTAAAAAAAAGACGGGAAAAACAACTATGTTTAACCATGTTTCATCTGAGGTAAAATTATACGGAATTAAAGTTTATTCTGTAATATCTGTGTAGTAACTTACTGACAATATATTAACATTCTGTTGCACTTTACTTCACAGTGTATATTGTAATAATACACTTTAATGGCACCTTATGTTTCTTATTGAGCTAGTCAAAATTACAACAGATAAAGTACAGTCGTCGGCTCTAATAGTGCAGATCTTAAAACGTGTGTTGTTCACAATTTGATGCAATCGATCCGGGTTCGAATCTGCCTTTTGACAGTTTTTTCTCCCTTTTCAAATTTAAAATCACATCAAAAAAGTATTTATTTTATAGAAAACAAAGGAAATAATCAAAAGATGTGAGGGAGGGCTTTATTGTCCTAATATGGTGGCATCCATTTAATAATTTGAATTAAAATTATAATTTAAACTCAGTAATTATTGCATACTGTTTTATAATGTACTACAATACTGAGGTGCAGATAATTGCCACTATTTGCAATAAGTAATATAAATAGCAGAAAATCCTGCTATTTTAACATAGTATAAATAGAATATAGCCATTTGCACTTAGTGTAAATAGCCACAGCCTTTCTTATTTTAATCTTTATTTTGCTATGGTTCTTGTTTATCTATTCATTAACTATAAATTTGGACATTTGTCTTTTGCTTTGGCAATTCTGCATGTGAAACATTTAAGCCAATAAAGTAGTTTTAAGTTCAGTTGACTACACACAGTATATTTCCAGTGTCTGCATCCCATTTTATGCAAGGTGTCTCCAAAAAAACAAAACTGATGACAGTGATGTTTTTTTTTATTTATTTCAAAGAACAAAACGGAAAATGTTATTGTATATACAAATATAGATTAAGACTATAGACATGACACAAGAAAAAAAAAAATCTGAAATTCACCTCTATCACTGATAAAACAAGCCAATCAATAGCCCTAAAATTCTTTGAATGAATAAAACCCACACAGGACTCTCCTCCTGCGATTCCTCACACAGACAGGTGGAAAGTCTTTAAATATCTCACTGCACCGGAGGCACTGGCTCAGAGAACATGTTGCCCGGAACTCAGGTTGTATTGTTCAGACAATGCACTCCAGTTCATGACACCTAATTTACATAAATGAACAAACAATACTAGACCAATATTAAATCATTTTGAAGAAAGGCAGAAGAGCCCTACAAGGAAAATATTTTAAATGTATTTTTAAATATATTATAGAATGATGTTAGAAAAAGTGTTATTTGCTTTGTCTGTAAACTACCTAAGAGATTTAATTTATAACCAGCATTAACATCAACTAAATTAATAAAGTTTGTCAAGTCAAAATTTAGGTTGGCTTGGCTTGAGAAAGCATGGCCTGAAAGTTTGAAGTTTTTTCAATTTGAAAATTTTACAGTTGAGGGCTATACAATCTGTCAGAGAAAGAAAAACAGATAATTACAGTAGTCTCGCCACATGAAGTGGATCTCTTCTCTGAATTTCTTCTCACTGACAATGTACCCAAAAAGTCATATTAAGACATATGAAGGTCAATTTAAGAGGTAACACTTTACAATAAGGTGTCATTAGTTAACACTAGTTAATGTATTAATTAACACGAACTAACAATGAACAATACATGTGTTACAGTATCTATTAGTCTTTGATAATGTTAATTAAAAAGATTACAAATATGATTTTTTTTTTTTTGCAATGCATGCAACCATCAATGGTATTTATTATATCAATAAGGTCTTTCTGCTCTATTTTAAGACATATTTAATGGTTAATTTTTGGTGAAATAAGACTTTGAAAGACCAGCATTCGAATATTATATCATAAAACATGTCATAAATGTTTGAAATTGCACACATTTACAATGACACTCTCTATGATTATGACCAAAGCATTCTTACAATTAAAAGCAATTTAAATGCAAACTTTTAAGAAAACAAAAGTAATATCTCATATCCACCATACTTTCCGAACATCCGAAAGTGAATGAAACTGAACATGCACATTAATGACAGTCAGAACGGCGCACAATCGTATTTACGGTAAATACATATACGTTACTGCGCATGCGCGGTAAACACATATGTGACGTACATACGTGACGTCACTGCGCTACAGTCTGCAGCGAGGAGTACTTGCAAACATTAAATTCTAATTATAGCGCCACCTGCTGTCAATAGGAAATATCTTGTTTCAAACTAACTTAAAGATGCAATGTCTGATCTGCCCCAAACTTTACATGTTTGTTAAGAGTCCTGAGCTGAAGACATCTACATGCCAATATTCAGTTATAATCATAGCGCCACCTGTTGGCAGCAGGAAATTTGGCACAAATATTTACTTACCGTATTTTTCGGACTATAAGTCACACTTTTTTCCATAGTTTGGCTGGTTCTGCGACTTATAGTCAGGTGCGACTTATTTATCAAAATTAATTTAACATGAACCGAGAGAAATGAACCAAGATAAAACATTACCGTCTACAACCGCGAGAGGGCGCTGTATGCTGCTCAGTTCTCCTGTAGTCTACCCCTAATAAACAGAGAGCGCCCTCTCCCTGCTGTAGAAGGTAATGTTTTCTCTTGGTTCTTGGTTCTAAATAAATGCGACTTATAGTCCAGTGTGACTTATATATGTTTTTTTCCTCGTCATGATGTATTTTTGGGCTGTTGCGACTTATACTCAGGTGGGAAATATAGTCCGAAAAATACAGTATTTTATAAGCATATTTCCTAACGTTCGCTGTTCTCCCATGGTCACCAGGTGTTGGTAAACACAGCTGCTAGGGCCCTTTCATCGTTGCTTCCAGCTTTAATATTTCACTTGTGTCCAGATTGTTAAAGAAAAAAAAGAAAAACTTGTCATTTGTGAATCTAAATACAAAGCTCACATTGAAGATCAAAAGTCAAAATACTGCCTTGCCCCTTGCCAGTCTATTGTACATTATTTGTCCCACCAGCTCATGTTTCATCCTTTAAGTGTTCTTACTCTGCTTGTGTCTTGTGTGATGTTTTTTTTAATCATCAATTATGACTTGTTACTCTTTCTAATACACAGAGCCAGATGTGATCAGGAATCTCAGTGTGGCCAATATCACAACATCATCTGTATTTCTGACATGGGAGGAAGCATTTGGAAATAGATCTTTCTTTAAACTTCACCGGACTGATGATAAAACAAATACAACTACTAATAATACTTCCTATAATATCACTGGTCTGACTGCTGGAGTCAATTACACATTCTGCATCAGTGCTGTGGCAGCAGATCAATCAACAGAAGGAGAAACTGTCTGCATCTCACAATTCACAAGTATGTAGAATTATAAAATGTAATTTTCTTGTTATATACAGTAGTAGTAACCAGGGCCATGCAACCCCCCCCCCCCCCCCCTTTATAAATTGGTCACATCTTAATGACAAATTAAATGACACAAAATAATAGTCTTAAAAACTTTAGATTTATTTCCTATTAATAACAATCATTATGATAATATGGATATACAGGGTTTCAGGGCTTCTTTAAACCTAATTACAACAACTTCTGTGAGCCATTTGCTTGAAGATGTTTATGACTTCACTCTTATTCACTGGGATGCCCCCTACATGTAACATTCAATAGAAATATGTTTAAATATTATTATTATTATTGGCTATTCTGTGAAATTCTGCTATTTTGTATTATTTGGTTAAATTGTTTATGTGTGACATTGAGAAGAGGGAAAGGTAAAGCCTAAAAAAAATGAGTCAAGTATTTTTTAATATTTTGAAATATAATTTAATAATTATGTCTAACACAATTCCAGTCAAGATAGGAGATTATAAGAAAGTAAGGCCATGCCATTACTATAGCATATCCAACATATATCTGCATACCTGTCAAAACTTGATACTGTGCAGTAGAGCCCTGCGCGGGACTGTTTTCTTCATCCCGCTCCTGCCCAGGCCCGCCGAATTTCTGACCATTACCGCCCGCTCCCGCAACGTATATGTTACACTCCCGCCGCTCCCGCAATATCTATGTCCACTCCCGCCCGCACCCGCAAAACTCAGAGAATTTATTCCCGCACAATAATAGAGATGCATTGATTTTGTATCTTTTCCCGTCCTGCAGGAAAAAAAAAACACGTATTTGTATTGATATAATTAAAGAGATTCATGGGGTTGTTTGTTTCGTTTCCCTGGCCTGCATGTAAAAAAAAAAAAAAAAAAAAAAAGACAAAACACAATGCATTCAAATATAATTTTGTTTTTATCAAAAACTTTGCACATAAAAATAGACTGCTTTGCAAAAAAAATATACGTAATATGATAGACTAGGCTACATGAAAAACAGCAGTTTTACAATTATTAGCCAAATATCGCAGGTATTCTGTTTGAAAAATACAAATAAGAATAAAAACACTCAAACTTAGGCAGTGCTCAGTAACACTGGCATCATCAAGCCTCTTGACCTAATTAACAAATGGCAACGAGGGGCTGTGCTCAAAAAACAAGACTAATAAATAACAGGTTCTTTTCTACATCATCTATTGACATCTTCTCCATCATGTCGCTAGGCAACCTCCCTATCCCGCTGTGTTTTTTTTAGCTGCCCATTCCCGCCCGCAGCAAAATTCAAACTGCCCGCTCCCGCGAGATTTGCGTTGGGTCCCGTGGGACCCGGCGGGACTCAATCCCAATGCAGCCCTCTACTTTGGAGGACCAGGGATGTTGTTCTCTTGAAGGTTTCTTATTCAATACACTTTCTCTAAAATAAGCCAGCAGTAAAAAAAAAATCTGCCTCAGACTTCACATGTTTGATTAGAGTCCTGGCTTGAAGACATCTATATGCTCATATTTGGTTATAGTTACAGCGCCATCTACTGGAAACAGGAAGTGTCATGTTTTACACTGTTATGCACTATTAGCAAGACAGTAAAATATGCTATTGTGTGCTAAACATACTAGAGATATTCTCAAACATGTTAACAACACTTACTAAGTGCTAAAGCATGCTATTAATACTATGAAACAGGAAGTTGTTGTAACTCATCCATACAATGCCCAATATACCTAAAACTTCTTACATTTTATAAGAGTCTTGGCCTGAACCTATCTACAGGCAAATATTGAGACACCCCTCACTGCAGGCTGTAGCATGGTTACGTCACGTACGTACATCACGTATGTACATGAGGTATGTCTTTACCGTGCATGCGCTTGTAATTTGCATTGCGTGATGACGTTAGTTGTTTTCGCGTCGTGCGTGCATTAAAATGAAGCTCATACTTAACAGAAAACTTTAATAAAATGTAAAAATATGAAAGAACATTAAGGTGTAAAAAAGAGACAGGAAAAACAACTATGTTTAACCATGTTTCATCTGAGGTAAAATTATACGGAATTAAAGTTTATTCTGTAATATCTTAGTAGTAACTTACTTACAATATGTTAACATTCTGTTGCACTTTACTTCACTGTGTATATTGTAATATTACACTTTAATGGCACCTTATGTTTCTTTTGAGCTAGTCAAAATTACAACAGATGAAGTAGAGTCGTCGGCTCTAATAGTGCAGATCTTAAAACGTGTGTTGTTCACAATTTGATGCAATCGATCCGGGTCCGAATCTGCCTTTTGACAGTTTTTTTCTGTCATCCATTTAATAATTTGAATTAAAATTATTGTAGACGCACTGGGTTGTACATAATAATTAACTCAAATTATATATAGGGAATTTGAATAATTAATCAGGAATATGATTAATATATATCTCATATGACAGTTATACTAAATTTTATTGAAGATGAAAAATAGCTCAATTGCATATATCAATAACTCATTACAGGGCACTGTAATTTACTCATTAATATGTCAATATTCCATTCTTCATATCAATTATAGTGACATCTCTTACTGTAAATTGCTGCAAATCAAACAGTGGTTTGTCCAGCAAACGGCCGTAAGATTAACTTATCAATTTTCAATAAAGTTATCACATCTTATAATTCAAGGAAAATATTCTCTGGCCATGAAAACATTATCCTATCATTATGATAAATTTAGTTACTAAAAGTATAGCTTGTAGCTAAAGATCAGACACTTCATTGACTCGTAATGTGAGCGGTTTAGAGATAATCATGAATATATATGGGTTTTTTATAATTGAACTAATAATACATCAAACTACAAATCACACAGAGTAAATACACGTACGACAATACAGACAGTAAACTTTGTACAAGACATAACGGAATCCAAATAAGGGAGATAAAGAGAGAGAGAGAGAGAGAGAGAGAGAGAGAGAGATAGAGAATGAATGAGAGAGAGAGATAGAGCGTGGTCGCAGAATGAGCTCAGTTATGCAAACTCGCAGATAGTAACCCTTGCAAGACAACAACGATTCAAATCATAGACAAACTTTAAGCAGCATTTAAATCTCCATAGAAAAATGATACTTGCAAGTGTCTCTGTGTGACGCTTGGTCTTTTGAAACCAGCGTGCGTGTGCTGGAGCCGCGTGAACGTGGTTCTTTGTTCGTGGTTCGTGTTCGCGTGAGCAACCAATGAACGTCTGCGATCTGAAGCGGGAAAAAGTTCCTTTGTCTCTGTGGAGACACCCACCCTAATACTTTAGGGCTTATCAGATTTCAACAGTAATATTCCAGCAAGTTCGTAATTCCAGATTAATAAATTTACACACCTTTTATACAGGTGGATAGTTGGGTCACAACATGACAATTCCAAAAACACCAAACAGTACATATATAGCTGATAGAAACACGAAGTTACATTCAAATGCAGAATTACACACATTTAACGTTTGATTAACACACGGTAAAACTGCAGATGCTCCAATTTATATGGTGAAACATCTACTGCACAAAACAAAGGTAATACTCTATACATTTAGACTACATTTGAGTACATTTTACCATTCTTTTTCCTAAGAGTTAGCTTCCCTGTCCTGTTTCCCAGTGGGATCATAAAGTTTTATGAGCTGGTCAGGGGTACGGTTACAACTCATGGTTCTATTTGAGAACATTCATTCCAAAAACATTTCCCATTTACAATTCAGCAACTTTAATCATTTACACAGGATTAACCATTTTTATGCAATACACAAACATTCAAAATACATATTATTATTAAAATGACGAAGGTAAAGAACTTTCAGAAAGGTTTGTTTGTGTGTGTGTACTTATGTGTGTGTGTGTGTTGTGGAATGTGTTTCGTTTCTCCTTTGAGGCTGCTCACGGGTATCCCTGGACAGTCTCAATAGGTGAAATAACAGTCACCCACGGCAGGATGTTACCGACTTCACTGTGCCCCAAATGGTGAATTATGTTGTAAAACGAGGTCCTTGTTTACTCACGTTCTGGTCTTTGAGTGCAGAATGTGTTAGAGTCAGGATTCATTAATATGGAACAGATGGCTGAAATACCACCAGCTCATTAGTGTTACATTATAATTTACACTCAGTAATTATTGCATACTGTTTTATAATGTACTACAATACTGAGGTGCAGATAATTGCCACGATTTGCCATAAGTAAATAAATAGCAGAAAATCGTCCCTAGGTTACGTATGTAACCCTAGTTCCTCGAGGGAACGAGATGTTGCGTCGAGCGCTTTTGGAGCTTTTGGGGAACGCCTTTGGCAAGAACAACTCTGAATATTGTGTGCAATCAGTTCAATGGAAGAGCGTGACGTCACGGACGGGGTGACGTAACGACCAGGAAGCTATAAAGGCACGTGCCACGCAGCTGGCCTCAGCTTCGAGTAGGGAAGCAAGCGCAGGCAGGGGTGCCGGGAGTATGGCTTGGCGACGCAGCGTCTCGTTCCCTCGAGGAACTAGGGTTACATATGTAACCTAGGGACGTTCTTCTTCGGGAACTCGAGCTGCATCGAGCGCTTTTGGGGAACGATGTGCCAACGCTGCCAGACTACCAAGCCCCTGCCTAGTGTGTATCCGAAGAGCACAGCTTAGGACGAGAGGACAGAAGAGCCAGGAGCGGCTCGCATATCGAGATTGTAAAATCTGGCGAATGTAGAGGGCGTGGACCACCCCGCAGCATTGCAGATGTCCAAGAGGGACACACCTGCTAAAAAGGCCTTAGAGGCAGCCATACTCCCCGTAGAGTGAGCCTTGGCTCCCAAAGGAAGGGGAAGACCAGATGACTCATAGGAGACGTTGATAGCCTCGACTATCCAACGACTAAGGGTCTGCTTAGAGGCAGGAGAACCCTTTTAAGGAGGACCATAGCATACAAGCAATTGGTCAGACTTTCTCCACAGGGCAGCTCTGTGGATGTATGCGTCCAATGCTTGCACTGGACACATACAATTTAGCTTCACCTGGTCTGGCTCCCGAAAGGGAGGAGGACAGAAGGTCTGCAGTACGACAGGTTGTGGTGTGACAGAGGGAACTTTAGGAATGTAACCCACTCGAGGGTATAGAAATGCTTTGGCCATACCAGGGGCAAAGTCTAGATAGTTAGGGGCCACCGAGAGGGCCTGAATATCTCCAACTCTCTTTAGAGAGGTAATAGCCAGTAATAGGGCAGTCTTAAGTGTCAGATATCTGTCTGAGATTTCTTGAATTGGCTCGAATGGAGCTTTGCAGAGAGCCTCTAACACCACAACCAAATCCCATGGGGGAATACGGGACCGTACTGGAGGTCTGAGGCTCAGTGCACCTCGGAGGAAACGTGTAACTAGGGGGTGTCTACCCAGTGACTGATCACTGAAAGGGACGTGGTAAGCAGATACGGCCGCCACGTACACTTTTAAGGTGGAGTGGGTTAACCCAGCAGAGAGCCTAGCTTGTAAAAACTCCAGAACTGTACCAACTGGGCAGTTAACAGGGTCAAGGTAATAATAATAATAATAATAATAATATATTTATTTTGTATAGCGCCTTTAAAAGTAGTTTTCTCAAAGCACTTTACATACAAGCATAACTCCAAATGAATAAACACAATGTAAGTACAAGAAAATAAACGCATTAAATCAAGTTCATGTAAAAGCAATCCTAAAATAAAATGTTTTAAGAAGAGATTTAAAAGTCACTAATGAATTTGCTTCCCTGATGTCGGCCGGGAGGTGGCGATCTCTGCACCATGAAGTGAACAGTTTCCACTTCAGGGCGTACAGTTTCCTCGTGGAGGGAGCTCTTGATTGGAGTAGGGTCTCAACAACCTCGGTTGAGAGACCAGCTGCTAACAGATGTGCCCCCTCAGGGGCCACACCCACAGCTTCCACAACTCCGGGTGAGGGTGAATTATTTTGCCCTGCGCCTGAGAGAGTAGATCTGTCCTGATCGGAATCTGCCATGGAGAGCCGTCGAGGAGAGAAATCAGATCTGCGAACCATACTCGGCCCAGCCAGAACGGGGCTACTAACAACAGACGGACCCCGTCCCGGCATACTCTCCCCAGAACTCCCGGGAGCAGAGCGATGGGGGGAAAGGCATACAGACGAAGCCTCGGCCAAGTCTGTGCCATGGCATCTAGTCCCAGTGGAGCTGGGTGAACTAGAGAGAACCAGAGGGGACATTACGATGTCTCTCGAGTCGCGAAGAGATCCACCTGAGCTTTGCCAAATATTTGCCATATCTGCTTCACCACCTCGGGATGAAGCATCCATTCCCCGGGCCTCGGCCCCTTTCTCGACAGCATGTCTGCTCCCACATTCAATCGCCCAGGAAAATACACTGCTCTTAGCGAGAGGAGTTTGCCCTGGGACCACAGGAGGATCTGGTACACCAGCTTGTACAAGGGGCGTGAACGCAGACCCCCATGGTGATTGATATAAGAGACTACCACTGTGTTGTCGGTGCGCACTAACACATGACAGCCTCTCAGGTCTGGGAGGAAATATTTTAAAGCTCGATATACTGCTAGCATTTCTAGACAATTTATGTGCCATGTCAGATGGCAACCGCTCCACAGACCGCGGGCAGGATGGCCACTCATGACCGCACCCCAACCGGTGAGGGACGCATCTGTCGCTAGCGTTACACGGCGACCAAGAGCTCCGAACACCGGGCCCTGATTCAAGAACCAAGGTTTCTTCCATATGTCTAGGCACGAAGGCATCGCCGCGTGACCTGAATAGTTCGGAAAGGATTTCCCCTCAGGGAAAACCCCTTGGTCTTGAGCCACCACTGAAGGGGCCTCATGTGCAGGAGACCAAAAGGTATCACGTTGGACGCAGCTGCCATGAGCCCTAACAGTCTCTGAAACTGCTTCACAGTGAGTGACTGACCTTCTCTGACTCTCTTGACTGATGTGAGGATCGACTCGATCCGAGCAGGAGACATACGTGCCTGCATCGTGGTCGAATCCCATACTACGCCTAGATAGGTGGTTCTCTGAACTGGAGAAAGTAAACTCTTCTTGGCATTCAGTCTCAAACCCAGCTCCCCCACATGGGCGAGAACGACACCTCGATGTCGAACCGCCATCTGCTCTGATTGAGATAGAATCAACCAATCGTCGATATAATTTAGAATGCGGATGCCCTGCATACGGAGGGGTACCAGAGCCGCATCTACACATTTCGTGAACGTGCGGGGTGAGAGTGCAAGGCCGAATGGAAGTACTCGATATTGATAAGCTTTGCCCCCGAAAGCGAACCTCAGAAACTTCCGGTGTTGTGGAATGATGGATATGTGGGAGTATGCATCTTTGAGATCTATCGTGACAAACCAGTACTCGGATCTGATTTGAGCTACAACCTGTTTGACAGTAAGCATTTTAAAATTCAGTGACATAACTGAGAGGTTTAACTGACGTAGGTCTAAGATCGGACGCAACCCCCCATCCTTCTTTGGAACTATGAAATACCGGCTGTAGAACCCGGATTCCCTGTCTAGAGGAGGGACCACCTCGATGGCCTCCTTCCTTAATAGGGTATTCACTTCTTGTTCCATAACCAGAGCCTGCTGGGGGCCGACGACTGTCGGTGTAACCCCATTGAATCTCGGTGGTGGACGGACGAATTGAATAGCATAGCCTCTTTCTACTGTGTGCAGGACCCATTCAGATACATTTGGCAGAAGTTTCCAAGCTGCTCAAAAATGTACTAAGGCAATCAGTCTCTCGAGACTGATCTCTGATGTAAGAGGCCCCCGAATGGGAGGCGAGCTTCCCAGCTCCGCTACGCTCATGGGTGGAAATAACTGGGAGGGACGCTCGCTCGCGAATCAGGGCCGAAGAGACGGGTGGAATATGGGTGTTTCCATGACCTCGCTATTTCATCGTGGAGGTTGGGAAAAAAGGGAAGGCTCCGGGCTGGAGGTGGTTGTCTGTGCCTGATATACCGCTCATCGAGTTTACTTCTCTGCGGTTCATGTTTTTTCTCTGGGGGCAAGTCTATCTTAAACTTCTCGACTGCGCGAGTAACCACCTCCAGCAGCTCCTCATACTGGGCCGAAAGGGGTGGTGAATCCCTACCAACTGTCTCCACATCCACCTCATCAGACGAAGAGAGGTGGAGTGTCGACCCCTCGCCCTGGGGGGAAGAAACCAACGAGCGTGCTTCCGATCCCAGGGTTTGGGGGCCGGATCTAGCAGATGAGGAAGGAGATAAGGACTGGCCCGTCTCCATTCCCTCTGCCAGATCCACCTGCAAACCCCACGAGTGCAGCAGCCGCTCTGCCTCAGCAGAAGCGGGGCCAGAGCCGCGGGGAACGCTGGCGAAGGCTCCCTCCTCAAAGAGAGCCCTCCGGGATCGAAACGTCCGCATTGGCAATCATTCACAATCGTTCACTCAGCGTGCTTCGACCCCAGGCAAACCACGCATAAATCATGTGTGTCTCCAGCCGTGATGTAGCGCTGGCATAGAGGAACACACAGTTTATAGCGTGATTTGGTTTCGCCCTTCAAATGTCTGGTCTTCGCTTTAGACTTAGGCATCTTAGTCTAATAATACTGGACAGACAACAGTAAATAAGAGTTACAAGACAGACTTATGAACATGCACACACAGAGCGCTTGCTGAAAGACGCGAAGCTGAGGCCAGCTGGGTGGTACGTGCCTTTATAGCTTCCTGGTCGCTACGTCACCCCGTCTGTGACGTCACGCTCTTCCATTGAACTGATTGCACACGATATTCAGAGTTGTTCTTGCCAAAGGCGTTCCCCAAAAGCTCCAAAAGCGCTCGACACAGCTCGAGTTCCCGAAGAGGAACCTGCTATTTTAACATAGTATAAACAGAATCTATAGCAATTTGCACTTAGTGTAGATAGCCACTGCCTTTCTTATTTTAATCTTTAAAATATAATCTTTTAATTTACATAAAAGAACAAACAATACTAAAGCAATATTAAATCATTTTGAAGAAAGGCAGAAGAGCCCTACATGGAAAATATTTTAAATGTATTTTTAAATATATTATAGAATGGTGTTAGAAAAAGTGTTATTTGCTTTGTCTGTAAACTACCTAAGAGATTTAATTTATAACCAGCATTAACATCAACTAAATTAATAAAGTTTTTCCAAGTCACAATTTAGGTTGGCTTGGCTTGAGAAAGCATGACTTGAAAGTTTGAAGTTTATTCAATTTGAAAATTTTACAGTTGAGGGATATACAGTCTGTCAGAGAAAGAAAAATAGATAATTACAGTACTCTCGCCACATGTAGTGGGTCTCTTCTCTGAATTTATTCTCACTGACAATGTACCCAAAAAGTCATATTAAGACATGAAGGTCAATTTAAGAAGTAACACTTTACAATAAGGTGTCATTGGTAAACACTAGTTAATGTATTAATTAACATGAACTAACAACGAACAATACATGTTTTACAGTATCTATTAGTCTTTGATAATGTTAATGAAAAAGATTACAAATATGATTTTTTTTTTTTTTTGCAATGCATGCAACCATCAATGGTATTACTTATATTAATAAGGTATTTCTGCTCTATTTAAAGACATCTTTAATGGTTCATTTTCGGTGAAATAAGACTTTGAAAGACCAGCATTCGAATATTATATCATAAAACATGTCATGTTTAAAATCGCACACATTTGCAATGACACTCTCTATGATTACACTGTAAAAAAATGTCCTGTAAAATAACAGTAAAGAGCTGGCAGCAGAGACGCCAGCAGTATACCGTTATTTTTACGGTATTCATACTAGGGCCTGGACTCAATTAAAAAAATTAATCTAATTAATTAGAGGCTTTGTAATTAATTAATCGAAATTAATCGCATTTTTATCGCTTATAAATATTTGACCTGAGAACAGTGAGAAGTAATTTTTTTTTCACATGGATTTATAGTATACCATTGAATAATGACTGAATACATAAGCTTAAGCAACAAAATATTGTTTAGCAGACCAGTGCAATTTTTGCCATGAAGTGTAGCAATAGCATATTTAGAAACAATTTAGAAATAGTACATTTCAGAAATTCAGGAAGCTTATAGGTGCTGGAACCTTCTGTAAAGTGTTTTTTAAGTAAAACACAATACAGTCAATTACATTCAGAACATTGGAAACCCTGACTATTAGAAAACATCTCTCTGTTGCTTCAGAGGCCATAACATACTAAGTCCAACTCTCAATAACCTTGGCCAAAACAATAAAGAGTTTAACATAAACTGTTGCACCAACAAAATAATACATAGTTCATCATAAAGTGTAAAGTCCACGCTAGCTGCTATATGTTTTGCGTTAAGGTGATACTCTCGGCTAGATATGCTGCGGTGATATGCGAACGCTAGTTGGTGCTCCAGTATAATCGGTCCGCCGAAATTCATCCAGTGAGAAACGTTCCGCGGTGCAAAAATAAGTTATTAAAAATGTGGGAATTTTTTTTCTGTAATTAATTAATATTAGTTAATGCGTTATTTTTTGTGTAATTAATTAATCTCAATTAACGCGTTAAAGTCCCGTCCCTAATTCATACGTAAAATTACTTTACGGTATTAGTCTGTAAACCAGAAAAACGGTATGTTTCTGTATTTCTATAATTTACAGTAAAGAGCTGGCAGCAAAGACGGCAGCAATATACCGTTATTTTTACGGTATTCATACGTAAAATGACTTTACGGTAGTAAAGAACCAGAAATACAACCAGAAATACAATATATTTCTGTAGTCACACTGTTAAATGATTTCACAGTCTAATACAGTAAAAAAAAAAAAAAAAAAAAAAAACGCAGTATATTTGTGTGATTCATTTGGAAACTAAAATAATATTGACAGGCACATCTACTGGGCCTGTCTACAGTAAACTGTGAGAAGTTAAAGTAACAACCTAAACACTATTATTGTCATTTCCAAATAATCACAAAGATGTGCTGAATTACATTTACTGTATTATTAATAACATACAGTAAATTTAGAAGTTTCCTAAAATATCAGTCTTCATTGATATTTAAAATATCAGTCTACCAATGAACTCCAGGACTAAAGACAATTGCTTAAGAATTATTGTGAATATAATGCAAAATAAGCAATAAAACTTCTAAATCAAATACCTTTATTTAAATGTCAATGTCAACATGAATACAAAAAAAAAAGGTTTGTCAATTTAAAAGATATTTGTAATCTGCAATATATACTTTCATAATAACATCTGAACATATGCAGAATTGACAACATTTTGAAAACATACCTAAGAACATTTTGAAAATGCGCATTAAGGACATTTTGAAACTAGAATATTTTAGCAGGATGAATCAATAACAGCATCAATAAAAACATTTAGGGATGAAACCGTAAGGTAGGCAACTGTGTCACTGCAAGCTAGACTTGCAGGTTACCTCTTAAAATTGTCCTGTGAGGTAGGCTTGTGTTTTTACATCTCAGTTGTTGCTCAAGGAGAGATGAACATCACTTTGGTAGTTGCTGTTCCTCTGTGCAGCATTATTCCAGTACTTCCACTGTCAAAAAACAACAAATATTCATAATAATAAATAAACTATACAATCAGGAATGTACAGCATACACTCCAAGCTAATGCTTATAAATTTAATAATACCAGTTCTCTTGTGGCTTAATGTGACAATGCCAGAGTGTCAAAACAAGGAGAGAAAGATTATAGAGCTCACCGATCTATATGAAAGTTCCATTCAAAGTCAAGGAGATTCTTCAGTAGTGGGGCGACGTGTGTATTGACTGCAGAAGACTTCTTCTGGACGATTACACCTTTCTTCTTAGAGACAACCTTGCCCCTTTTTGCCTTTGTCCCTCTCTCTGGATTTATACCAATGAAGCGCCTGAAATCAAAATAGTCTAAGATCAGAGTGCGGTTGCAACAAAATAATGTTTTTTGTACATGCAATTAAATGCAATGAATTGCATTGCATTGCACTGCACAAATAGAGTGGATTGAATGACATCAAATGGAACTATAATGAAGCCTATACCCTCTGTTTGTGTGTGTGTGTGTGTGAAGATGTGTGTGTGTGTGTGTGTAGGTGTGTACTGAGACTTGAAATGTACAGTACTAATAACCATTTTATGCAAAAAAATACAAACACATTAATTTAATTATATATATCCATATAATGATGACAGGAAATGAAGAGGGTTTACCTCTGAATGAATTCCAGAGTGCAGGCTGCCTCTTCTTGATACTGAAGGTTCCATATGTAGTAGATTGCAAACATAGCAGCAAGTCCAGTTGCAAATGTTGGTGTGATGCCCTCGGAGATTACACGGCCCTCAAAGGTGATCATCCAACCCTTAATTGTGACTTGCCCTGTTGCACCTGAAACTTCAAGTCATAGCAACATGGGAATAATTGTTACCATGTGTAAGCATTTGTAAACTCAAGATGAATGGCCGATATGATATACAAAGTGTCTATCAATTAATATAAATTAAATGTATATTACCAGGCAGTATCAGGCGAGGACTTGCAGGAAGACTGAGAGTTGTCTCAAAGTCAGCTGCAGTGACAGACACCTGAAGGGAACAAATACATTTTCCTTACCATAATAAGATTTTAAAGAAGAATATTTAGCTAAAGAATAATAATTAGTAAACACTAGGGTAGAGTAACCTAGAGGCGAATGAGGTAGGCTTCTGAAGTACCTACAATCAAACTGCTAAATAAATTTGGCATTCAAAATTTAAAGGGTAACAATTTAATTTGTACAGGTCTTGGGGAGTTCTACTGCAGACGTCTAAAATGTAGTATGAACCCTTTTGGGACTCTAGGGGGAACTGCACATTATATGATAAATTGTCTCCAGGGATGTCACTCAGTGGTCAAGTTGCATTGTGGATAATGTAGGCACCAGGTTATGAAAAGGAAGAAGAATGTGGAATAAAAAAGTTAATACTTGTGTTTCTGCTATATTGATTTGACTATTTGCTTTTAAAACATTCAACAGTGTCATAGTAGGGCAAAGAAGACAAGTTAAATACTTTTTAAAACCTGGGCATCTACTTTACCCATAATGCAATTTAGCAACTGTGTGACAACATGGAGGTAATTTATCAGCTTACACGCAGCTTGCTCTAAGCTACAAAATAATTTACACTTCTGTTTTCACATATGTAGTAGTACTCCCCAAAACTAGTACACACATTAGGCGTCTGGACACTGAAGACTGGTGGAGTCACCCTTTAAAACACAGGGTAAGAGAGAAAAAATAAAACTTACATCTGTAAGAAGGATCAGCCCAGTTATGTCCTCTCCATAGTGTGCCATGAGCAGCTGAACAACACGAAGTGCCATCTCATTATCTTCACCATTAGAGAGAATATCCTTGACATTTTTGTTGGTAGGTTTTCCCCTGAAGTATTCTGTGATGGCTCTTCCACATTCCTGCATGCTGAGTTCCAAGCTACGAGGCAGATTGATGTCTGTGAGCAACTCAAAATGGGCGTATATATACCTTGGTGTGAAAAGAAAAGGCCATTTGCTTTTCACATCTTCAATGTCAGGTGGTGGAATTGTATTTAGATGGCGACGTTGTAGAGAGAATGTGAGCTCCATTAGATGTTTAACTTCTGCTCTTTCTGCTCCACCTGCTCCCTCCTGTCTATAAATCTCCTCCAGTTTCTGGCGGTGCTGTTCCACAGTTTCATCAGTTTCTTCTGGGGGCAGCTCTGGCTGAAATCGTGTACATCCATATGTGTCAGTTGGACCCCTCTTGGCTGTAGAGGATCGGTGGAATGAGAAGCTTCCATCACGGTTCAAATTCTCAATGCGGTTTTTTCAATTGAATCAAAAGTGATGTGTAACCTCCACACAGAAGTGACCCATCTGGTGCAATATCAGCAAAACTCTTTGGGTACTGCCTGATGATATTTCGAACCACAGTTAGGCATTGTGCGCGAGTGGGGTTAGCCTCATACCTTCTCATTTCATCCGGGAGTACTCGTACCATCTGACGTCGCTCCATTGGTTTAGGTCTCTTGCCATCTGCAATTGCAGAACAAATTTCCTGTGGCATTTGTTCCCAAGGGACCTGGAAAGTTTCTGGCCATGTTTTCAGTATCTGAGATGTGGAAGGTCTGTTGCTTGGTTCACTGTTTCTTGACTGGCTTGAACATGAAGAAATGGCTGATAGCTGTGATGAGCTAGAATTAGGCGGAGTGCATAATGTTGGTGATGACGACCCCGACACCGACCAATCACTACTCATTGGTGACGAAGTTGGAAGGATTTGTAAATCCAATGTAACTTTCTCGGTTTCTAAAAAAAAAAAACAAACAAAAATATTTAGGGCACATAACTAATAAGCTATATCAAAGTCACTGCAGACATTTGGCCAAAAGTATTCTAAACTCTCGTTATATTAGGCATATTTGAAAAGTTCAAAGGTGCATTATATAGTTTCAGAAAAATAAATTCCACAACTGAATAAACAAGAGAATATAACAAGAAAATATCACACCATGCATCCAGGAGTTTTCTGCACTGGATAACAGGTAACAGATCAGCAATGTCTTCCTGTTGTACATATTTTAAGTCTTCTTTTGACTCCAAGCCCGAGCTCTGAAGTTTCGATATAATTTGCCACTGAGTCTCTTCAGACAGGTTTGGCAAGGTCTTGCAGATGATCTCTTTGATTTCTTCACTCATGTTCGCCATCATTCTGGACTAGAGGGAAATAATGGTGTAGAATTATCAGTGGTGTGCCATGCACAGTGTACTCAGGCAAGGGATAGTAATCAAGCAGATTCTCCTGATTAATACAACAGTAGTTTCTCTGCATCGGTGTGAGGCTGTAAACACCCATGTCAGGAATACGCAGGGCACGATACTTTTCAGCTATAAAATATACTGTTGAATCCTTATGAACGAGAACTACTTTGATTTTTCCAGTAACAAGCCCCTCATCATCATCATCCATCACAATGATCATGTTCTTTCTGTATTTTGTCCCCTTCACAGTCACTTCATTGGCTATCAGAGTGTTTGTGGACTCAAAATTGTGATTTGCAACTGCTTCTATGATTACATCATTGTAGTCATTTGAGAAAAACTGTGTGCCCCTGTCTACTGAAACATCTGGAGGGAAGAAGGCACCTGCACTCAGAAAGGCCTGCAGAAGCTGATGTCTCTCTGCAAGAGTAGAACATGGATTCTTAAAGTTGCGCAATTTTCTCAAACACTGCTTAAAATATTAGTGTTTGCTCTCGAATCTTAAAGTCCATAGGCGAATAAGTGGACCAAACTGGATAATGAGCTCAGGATAATGACTGACATAATGATGTTTGGGCTAAAGTGGTTTGTCAGGAAAGGTTTGAATTCGGCAAAGTAAATATTCATCAATCAGAACTCTTAGGTAGGCTATCTGGCCATTTGAAATTGCAGGTGCACAACTGAGATCCACGACTTCTCTAAGTTGCAAAACCAACTGCCAAACTTGGTTGTCACTTGGATTTTTTACTTTGTCTCCGATCAAAATAGGCAACATTCTTAGCAAACACCAATTCTGCACAGCATGTCCCCCAAGTTTTCCACCGTCTGGATTAACCTCATACGGTTTGTCATTAGCATCCCTACCGAGATACTTGAACTGATTTATTCGTTGATTCAACTCAAGATAGCTAAACATTTTATCCACCTTAACAAGATGGTTAATGTACAATGCCAGATCAGAGGATACAATACCTTCAAAAAGATCATGGCCAAGACATGGAGGCAACCCTGGCTGACATACATGGAAGTATTTGAGCGTATTAAATGCACTGTATGTTTTGTGCTCTGGATAAGAGGATCTGCATGGAATGCGTCTCTGCTGATATCACAATAACTGCAGAATTGTGAACTCTTGCTGAAGTTCTCCACAAAGCCTCCTATGTTATGTGAGCCTAGGTTGTCACCTGCAATGGCACACAAAGTTCCCTTGTAAACATTTTCATCAGACAGGGTAACACCATTGAACTCAAGATCTTTAAGGTCATTAACAAGAGTGCCCATAACCAAGTCTTGACCAAAATACTTAAAATAGTGTTCTTTACAGAGAAGAACAAGTTGCATTTGATCAGTGCTGGATCTGTTGTGTGGCATTAAATCTGCTAGAGTAAGATACACTGCAAGTATCTTATGTTTTTTCTTTCCAGATCCCAGTGGGTTTACCACTTCAAATGCATCCTGATAAAGGATCAAGCTCAGTGATGAATTCTCCGTCTGGAAGAGCACATTCTCAGACATATTTTTGCCATCTCACACATACTTAAGAATATCCTTCAAACCAGTACTGGAGTGTACTTGCTTATATTGTTCCTGCACTGATTGACAATGGAATAGAGAATCAATTGTCTGTTTAATAGGAACATACTAGACAAAACACTCTTTGCCTGCCTCATTCTGACCTAGATAGATCTGAACTGGCTCAACATAGTTGAAGCTGTTCTTGAAAACATTTTTTCTTTTCTGATCAGTTTCCAGTGGCCGAGTGTTGCATGTCCTAAAGAGATCCTCAGTTTTCATGGCTTCTATCACATTGTTTGTGTCTGCTTCAGAAATGCCAAGTGTAATCAACTTCTCTTTGAGTTTAAAAAGCAAATGTGACTGGCTTATGTCATGTATTTCCTGAAAATCATCAATAATTGTTTGGATGACAGAGGATGGAAGCAAACACTTTACTTGCAATTTCAAATAAAAAAGGGCTAAATTTTTAAAGAACTGTGATTCATCAGCAATTTCTGGGTAAATCTCTTGTTCATCAACTGCATCACCGGGAGGATCAATCTGCATATCATACTGATCTTGTTCACATGGGAAACACCAGGATTCACAATGGACTCAGCCAAATTTTCCTCAGTAACATTTTTATTTTTCCGACTCATGTGTGATATGAATGTGGATAAAACTGTAAAGCTCTTGCTACAGTGTCTGTAAGGACACGCAACTTTTTTCCCCTCTCTAATGTGTGTTTTCAAATGAGAGTAAAATGCAGTCAAAGTCTCACACCTTGCACTGCAGATATCAACATGACATGTTAATTCAACACCAGACAAAGTAGGCCTAACTACACGTTTGTTATGTTTGTAAATGTGACACTTAAATGTATACATTTTTTGAAAACTCTGCAATCTGGCAAAACACACTTAAAGGTTAAATTAGGTGTATTTTTATGAATTCTCATGTGCCTTATGTATGTCACTATTGTGGCACAGTTATGACAACAGATCTGACAGGGGAACATTTTGTTATTGCCCAATGGTAAATTCCTTATAGATGGAAAATTTTCATCAACAAACATGCATTAGTATTGATTACGGCTGCTGGCTCATTTTTTGTGAAACCGTATCAGTCTTCATTCAGAAATGTTTAACCTTTACCGAGTTGCAATGTTAATATTGTGAAAGAAAAACCACAGATGATGCAAAACGCTTTGACAAAGCCTATATTCTAAAACAGTCGAGAAGTTGGCTGTGTGAGACGCGCAGCGACAGATAAAAAAAAAATGCATTCACAAAGAGTCCAGAAAGGCAATATTTGCACACCAATTTGGCATTTAAATAGAAAAATTCAAATCCTTGACGATTCAACTGTCTTTAACCGATCTACAGTTAGCTTAATTTTCTTGTTAACTGTTTGAAAAAACGCCTTTAAAACCAAATAAAACCAAAATCACTGGGCAAAATGTACCATTTGGCTAATTATTCCAGTATCCTAACGCTATTTTCCTGCTGCCTTCATCTGTCGATTAGCCGCTCTCTCGCTTGCCGGTTAACAAGTGTTGTTCCTCGGAAGCTTAAGTTCGGCTAACGTTACTGAAATAAAAAAAAACACACCCAAAAGTAATATTGTTTTGGCTTTTAAAATCTAAGCCCCACTGTCAAATGACGTTCAAATCCCTACTAATACAAGCTCCTATCAGTTTTATATCAAGCATTCTTGGCAATAAGAATAAAATTTGAATTACCATTTTATTTGTAGATGCAAGACCCGATGGATGTTGATGAAAAACACTCGACGATGTGTGCAGTGCGTCATCTAAATTGTGCATCCTCTTCTGAAAATCTCCTATCCAAATGATGGTTCCCATCTAGGAGTAAATGGCAATTTATTTCTGTATTTGTAAAGAAAATTTACCAAAAGCAGTAGCCTCAATTTAAAAAGATTAATGTTGAATCAAGCTTTTGACCGCGTGCTCCAAATTCCCCAGTCAACAGGCAGTTTCCCAAAAATACTGTATTGTCCTGTAATTTAAAACATCAGCATACTGTTTTGGGCCTCTGTCTTGTTGCTCCAATTTAAGCAGCCCAGAATGCATTGTGAACTACAGTACTAAACTGTTTAACATGAAAACAGTATTTTATTGTTGAAAATCGGCTGTAAATTTACAGCAATTGCTTTCAGTGTATGACCAAAGCATTCTTACAATTAAAAGCAATTTAAATGCAAATTTTTAAGAAAACAAAAGTAATATCTCATATCCATCATACTTTACGAACATCCAGAAGTGAATGAAACTGGACATGCACATTAATGACAGTCAGAACGGTGCACAATCGTATTTACGGTAAATACATATATGTTACTGCGCATGCGCGGTAAACACATACGTGACGTCCATATGTGACTTACATACGTAACGTACATAAGTGACATCACCGCGCTACAGTCTGCAACGAGGAAGCGAGGAGTAATTGCAAATATTAAATTATAATTATATCGCCACCTGCTGTCAATAGGAAATATCTTGTTTCACACTAACTTAAACATGCAATGTCTGATCTGCCCCAAACTTCACATGTTTGGTAAGAGTCCTGAGCTGAAGACATCTACATGCCAATATTCAGTTATAATCATAGCGCCACCTGTTGGCAGCAGGAAATTTGGCACAAATATTTACTTATCGTATTTTCTAGACTATAAGTCACACTTATAGTCAGGTGCGACTTATTTATCAAAATTAATTTAACATGAACCGAGAGAAATGAACCAAGAGAAAACATTACCGTCTACAGCTGCGAGAGGGCGCTCTATGCTGCTCAGTTCTCCTGTAGTCTACCCCTGATAAACAGAGAGCGCCCTCTCCCAGCTGTAGAAGGTAATGTTTTCTCTTGGTTCTTGGTTCTAAATAAATGCGACTTATAGTCCAGTGTGACTTATATATGTTTTTTTCCTCGTCATGATGTATTTTTGGACTGTTGCGACTTATACTCAGGTGGGAATTATAGTCCGAAAAATACGGTATTTTATAAGCATATTTCCTAACGTTCGCTGTTCTCCCATGGCCACCGGGTGGTGGTAAACCCAGCTGCCAGGTCCCTTTCATCGCTGCTTCCAGTTTTAATATTTCAATTGTGTCCTGATTGTTAAAGAAAAAAAAGAAAAACTCGACATTTGTGAATCTAAATACAAAGCTCACATTGAAGATCAAAAGTCAAAATACTGCCTTGCCCCTTGCCAGTCTATTTTACATTATTTGTCCAACCAGCTCATGTTTCATCCTTTAAGTTTTCTTACTCTGCTTGTGTCTTGTGTGATGTCTTTTTTTAACATCAATTATGACTTGTTTCTTTCTCTGATACACAGAGCCAGATGTGATCAGGAATCTCAGTGTGGCCAATATCACAATATCATCTGTGTTTCTGACATGGGAGGAAGCAATTGGAAATAGATCTTTCTTTAAACTTCACCGGACTGATGATAAAACAAATACAACTACTAATAATACTTCCTATAACATCACTGGTCTGACTGCTGGAGTGAGTTACACATTCTGCATCAGTGCTGTGGCAGCAGATCAATCAACAGAAGGAGAAACTGTCTGCATCTCACAATTCACAAGTATGTAGAACTATAAAATTTTATTTTCTTGTTATATACAGTAGTAGTAACAAGGGCCATGCAACCCCCCCCCCCTCCCCTTTATAAATTGGTCACATCTTAAAGACAAATTAAATGACACAAAATAATAGTCTTAAAAACTTTAGATTTATTTCCCATTAAAAACAATCATTATGATAATACGGATATACAGGGTTTGAGGGCTTCTTTAAACCTAATTACAACAACTTCTGTGAGCCATGTGCTTGAAGATGTTTATGACTTCAGTCTTATCCACTGGGATGCCCCCTACATGTAACATTCAATAGAAATATGTTTAAATATATATATATATATATATATATATATATATATATATATATATATATATATATATATATATATATATATATATATATATATATATATTTAGCTATTCTGTGAAATTCTGCTATTTTGTATTATTTGGTTAAAATGTTTATGTGTGTCATTGAGAAGATGGAAAGGTAAAGCAATGAGTCAAGTATTTTTTAATATTTTGAAATATAATTTAATAATTATGTCTAACACAATTCCAGTCAAAATAGGAGATTATAAGAAAGTAAGGCCATGCCATTACAATAGCATATCCAACATATATCTGCATACCTGTCAAAACTTGATACTGTGGAGGACCAGGGATGTTGGTCTCTTGAAGATTTCTTATTCACTACACTTTCCCTAAAATAAGCCAGCTGTAAAAGAAAATCTGCCTCAGACTTCACATGTTTGATTAGAGTCCTGGCTTGGAGACATCTATATGCTCAAATTTGGTTGTAGTTACAGCGCCATCTACTGGAAACAGGAAGTGTCATGTTTTACACTGTTATGCACTATTAGCAACACAGTAAAATATGCCATTGTGTCCTGAAACATACTAGATATATTCTCAAACATGTTATAAACACTTACTAAGTGCTAAAGCATGCTATTAATACTATGAAACAGGAAGTTGTTGTAACTCATCCATACAATGCCCAATCTACCTCAAACTTCTTACATTTTATAAGAGTCTTGGCATGAACCTATCTAAAAGCAAATATTGAGACACCCCTCGCTGTAGGCTGTAGCACGGTGACATCACGTACGTACATCACGTATGTACATCACGTATGTGTTTACCACGCATGCGCTTGTAATTTGCATTGCGTGATGACGTTAGTTGTTTTCGCGTCATGCGTGCATTAAAACGAAGTGCATACTTAACAGAAAACTTTAATAAAATGTTAAAGTATTAAAGAACATTAAGGTGTAATAAAAAGACGGGAAAAACAACTATGTTTAACCATGTTTCATCTGAGGTAAAATTATACGAAATTAAAGTTTATTCTGTAATATCTGTGTAGTAACTTACTGACAATATATTAACATTCTGTTGCACTTTACTTCACTGTGTATATTGTAATATTACACTTTAATGGCACCTTATATTTCTTATTGAGCTAGTCAAAATTACAACAGATAAAGTAGAGTCGTCGGCTCTAAAAGTGCAGATCTTAAAACGTGTGTTTTTCACAATTTGATGATATCAACATGACATGTTAATTCAACACCAGACAAAGTAGGCCTAACTACACGTTTGTTATGTTTGTAAATGTGACACTTAAATGTATACATTTTTTGAAAACTCTGCAATCTGGCAAAACACACTTAAAGGTTAAATTAGGTGTATTTTTATGAATTCTCATGTGCCTTATGTATGTCACTATTGTGGCACAGTTATGACAACAGATCTGACAGGGGAACATTTTGTTATTGCCCAATGGTAAATTCCTTATAGATGGAAAATTTTCATCAACAAACATGCATTAGTATTGATTACGGCTGCTGGCTCATTTTTTGTGAAACCGTATCAGTCTTCATTCAGAAATGTTTAACCTTTACCGAGTTGCAATGTTAATATTGTGAAAGAAAAACCACAGATGATGCAAAACGCTTTGACAAAGCCTATATTCTAAAACAGTCGAGAAGTTGGCTGTGTGAGACGCGCAGCGACAGATAAAAAAAAAATGCATTCACAAAGAGTCCAGAAAGGCAATATTTGCACACCAATTTGGCATTTAAATAGAAAAATTCAAATCCTTGACGATTCAACTGTCTTTAACCGATCTACAGTTAGCTTAATTTTCTTGTTAACTGTTTGAAAAAACGCCTTTAAAACCAAATAAAACCAAAATCACTGGGCAAAATGTACCATTTGGCTAATTATTCCAGTATCCTAACGCTATTTTCCTGCTGCCTTCATCTGTCGATTAGCCGCTCTCTCGCTTGCCGGTTAACAAGTGTTGTTCCTCGGAAGCTTAAGTTCGGCTAACGTTACTGAAATAAAAAAAAACACACCCAAAAGTAATATTGTTTTGGCTTTTAAAATCTAAGCCCCACTGTCAAATGACGTTCAAATCCCTACTAATACAAGCTCCTATCAGTTTTATATCAAGCATTCTTGGCAATAAGAATAAAATTTGAATTACCATTTTATTTGTAGATGCAAGACCCGATGGATGTTGATGAAAAACACTCGACGATGTGTGCAGTGCGTCATCTAAATTGTGCATCCTCTTCTGAAAATCTCCTATCCAAATGATGGTTCCCATCTAGGAGTAAATGGCAATTTATTTCTGTATTTGTAAAGAAAATTTACCAAAAGCAGTAGCCTCAATTTAAAAAGATTAATGTTGAATCAAGCTTTTGACCGCGTGCTCCAAATTCCCCAGTCAACAGGCAGTTTCCCAAAAATACTGTATTGTCCTGTAATTTAAAACATCAGCATACTGTTTTGGGCCTCTGTCTTGTTGCTCCAATTTAAGCAGCCCAGAATGCATTGTGAACTACAGTACTAAACTGTTTAACATGAAAACAGTATTTTATTGTTGAAAATCGGCTGTAAATTTACAGCAATTGCTTTCAGTGTATGACCAAAGCATTCTTACAATTAAAAGCAATTTAAATGCAAATTTTTAAGAAAACAAAAGTAATATCTCATATCCATCATACTTTACGAACATCCAGAAGTGAATGAAACTGGACATGCACATTAATGACAGTCAGAACGGTGCACAATCGTATTTACGGTAAATACATATATGTTACTGCGCATGCGCGGTAAACACATACGTGACGTCCATATGTGACTTACATACGTAACGTACATAAGTGACATCACCGCGCTACAGTCTGCAACGAGGAAGCGAGGAGTAATTGCAAATATTAAATTATAATTATATCGCCACCTGCTGTCAATAGGAAATATCTTGTTTCACACTAACTTAAACATGCAATGTCTGATCTGCCCCAAACTTCACATGTTTGGTAAGAGTCCTGAGCTGAAGACATCTACATGCCAATATTCAGTTATAATCATAGCGCCACCTGTTGGCAGCAGGAAATTTGGCACAAATATTTACTTATCGTATTTTCTAGACTATAAGTCACACTTATAGTCAGGTGCGACTTATTTATCAAAATTAATTTAACATGAACCGAGAGAAATGAACCAAGAGAAAACATTACCGTCTACAGCTGCGAGAGGGCGCTCTATGCTGCTCAGTTCTCCTGTAGTCTACCCCTGATAAACAGAGAGCACCCTCTCCCAGCTGTAGAAGGTAATGTTTTCTCTTGGTTCTTGGTTCTAAATAAATGCGACTTATAGTCCAGTGTGACTTATATATGTTTTTTTCCTCGTCATGATGTATTTTTGGACTGTTGCGACTTATACTCAGGTGGGAATTATAGTCCGAAAAATACGGTATTTTATAAGCATATTTCCTAACGTTCGCTGTTCTCCCATGGCCACCGGGTGGTGGTAAACCCAGCTGCCAGGTCCCTTTCATCGCTGCTTCCAGTTTTAATATTTCAATTGTGTCCTGATTGTTAAAGAAAAAAAGAAAAACTCGACATTTGTGAATCTAAATACAAAGCTCACATTGAAGATCAAAAGTCAAAATACTGCCTTGCCCCTTGCCAGTCTATTTTACATTATTTGTCCAACCAGCTCATGTTTCATCCTTTAAGTTTTCTTACTCTGCTTGTGTCTTGTGTGATGTCTTTTTTTAACATCAATTATGACTTGTTTCTTTCTCTGATACACAGAGCCAGATGTGATCAGGAATCTCAGTGTGGCCAATATCACAATATCATCTGTGTTTCTGACATGGGAGGAAGCAATTGGAAATAGATCTTTCTTTAAACTTCACCGGACTGATGATAAAACAAATACAACTACTAATAATACTTCCTATAACATCACTGGTCTGACTGCTGGAGTGAGTTACACATTCTGCATCAGTGCTGTGGCAGCAGATCAATCAACAGAAGGAGAAACTGTCTGCATCTCACAATTCACAAGTATGTAGAACTATAAAATTTTATTTTCTTGTTATATACAGTAGTAGTAACAAGGGCCATGCAACCCCCCCCCCCCTCCCCTTTATAAATTGGTCACATCTTAAAGACAAATTAAATGACACAAAATAATAGTCTTAAAAACTTTAGATTTATTTCCCATTAAAAACAATCATTATGATAATACGGATATACAGGGTTTGAGGGCTTCTTTAAACCTAATTACAACAACTTCTGTGAGCCATGTGCTTGAAGATGTTTATGACTTCAGTCTTATCCACTGGGATGCCCCCTACATGTAACATTCAATAGAAATATGTTTAAATATATATATATATATATATATATATATATATATATATATATATATATATATATATATATATATATATATATATATATATATATTTAGCTATTCTGTGAAATTCTGCTATTTTGTATTATTTGGTTAAAATGTTTATGTGTGTCATTGAGAAGATGGAAAGGTAAAGCAATGAGTCAAGTATTTTTTAATATTTTGAAATATAATTTAATAATTATGTCTAACACAATTCCAGTCAAAATAGGAGATTATAAGAAAGTAAGGCCATGCCATTACAATAGCATATCCAACATATATCTGCATACCTGTCAAAACTTGATACTGTGGAGGACCAGGGATGTTGGTCTCTTGAAGATTTCTTATTCACTACACTTTCCCTAAAATAAGCCAGCTGTAAAAGAAAATCTGCCTCAGACTTCACATGTTTGATTAGAGTCCTGGCTTGAAGACATCTATATGCTCAAATTTGGTTGTAGTTACAGCGCCATCTACTGGAAACAGGAAGTGTCATGTTTTACACTGTTATGCACTATTAGCAACACAGTAAAATATGCCATTGTGTCCTGAAACATACTAGATATATTCTCAAACATGTTATAAACACTTACTAAGTGCTAAAGCATGCTATTAATACTATGAAACAGGAAGTTGTTGTAACTCATCCATACAATGCCCAATCTACCTCAAACTTCTTACATTTTATAAGAGTCTTGGCATGAACCTATCTAAAAGCAAATATTGAGACACCCCTCGCTGTAGGCTGTAGCACGGTGACATCACGTACGTACATCACGTATGTACATCACGTATGTGTTTACCACGCATGCGCTTGTAATTTGCATTGCGTGATGACGTTAGTTGTTTTCGCGTCATGCGTGCATTAAAACGAAGTGCATACTTAACAGAAAACTTTAATAAAATGTTAAAGTATTAAAGAACATTAAGGTGTAATAAAAAGACGGGAAAAACAACTATGTTTAACCATGTTTCATCTGAGGTAAAATTATACGAAATTAAAGTTTATTCTGTAATATCTGTGTAGTAACTTACTGACAATATATTAACATTCTGTTGCACTTTACTTCACTGTGTATATTGTAATATTACACTTTAATGGCACCTTATATTTCTTATTGAGCTAGTCAAAATTACAACAGATAAAGTAGAGTCGTCGGCTCTAAAAGTGCAGATCTTAAAACGTGTGTTTTTCACAATTTGATGCAATCGATCCGGGTCCGAATCTGCCTTTTGACAGTTTTTCTCCCTTTTCAAATTTAAAATCACATCAAAAAAGCATTTATTTTATATAAAAACAAAGGAAATATTCAAAAAGTTGTGAGGGAGGGCTTTATTGTCCTAATATGGTGGCATCCATTTAATAATTTGAATTAAAATTATAATTTACACTCAGTAATTATTGCATACTGTTTTATAATGTACTACAATACTGAGGTGCAGATAATTGCCACTATTTGGAATTAGTAATATAAATAGCAGAAAATCCTGCTATTTTAACATAGTATAAATAGAATCTATAGCCATTTGCACTTATATACAGTAGTAGTAACCAGGGCCATGCAACCCCCCCCCCCCTTTATAAATTGGTCACATCTTAATGACAAATTAAATGACACAAAATAATAGTCTTAAAAACTTTAGATTTATTTCATATGGATATACAGGGTTTCAGGGCTTCTTTAAACCTAATTACAACAACTTCTGTGAGCCATGTGCTTGAAGATGTTTATGACTTCACTCTTATTCACTGGGATGCCCCCTATATGTAACATTCAATAGAAATATGTTTAAATATTATTATTATTTTTAGCTATTCTGTGAAATTCTGCTGTTTTGTATTATTTGGTTAAAATGTTTATGTGTGTCATTGGGAAGAGGGAAAGGTAAAGCAATGAGTCAAGTATTTTTTTATATTTTGAAATATAATTTAATAATTATGTCTAACACAATTCCAGTCAAAATAGGAGATTATAAGAAAGTAAGGCCATGCCATTACAATAGCATATCCAACATATATCTGCATATCTGTCAAAACTTGATACTGTGGAGGACCAGGGATGTTGGTCTCTTGAAGGTTTCTTGGCCGGCAGCCATATCACCCTGGAGCCCAAGACCGGTTGCCCACTGTAGCTAAGCAGGGCTGAGCCTGGTCAGTACCTGGATGTGAGACCTCCTGAGAAAACTAGGTTGCTGCTGGAAGAGATGCTAGTGAGGCCAGCAGGGGGTTTTTGCGCCGTGCATGCATTAAAACGATGCGCATACATTTTTTATATATATATATTTTACTTATTGGGGTTTTAATAGTTGCAATTACAATACAATACAACCCCCCCCCATCCCCCCCCCCCGCCACACACAGCTTAAGTAAAAATAAATAAATAAAAATAAAAATAAATAAAATGTATATAAAATAATAATGAAAATCCTGAGACAAGACACGTTCTAGATTTCCCAGCACTGACAGCACAGAACCAAGTATTCCACATTCCCTTAGAAGAATTGGTACATGTTCATAAAATACATAGATCACAGATTATAAGATACTAGTCCAGAAAACAAGAGAGCTGACACACACAAAATACAATAATAATAATAATATAGTGGTTTAACAGAAACAGATATTTATAAAGGATCGACATGCACACATTAAAAAATAAAAAATAAAAACACAGAAGGATGATATAACAAGGGGGAATTGAGGCAGGTTAATCCATTTTAGAGGCAGGGGAGCTCTTTAAAACATCGTATAAAGGGGGACCATATATCTTGAAACTTACATTTTGAACCCCATATCATGTATTTAATCTTTTCGAGTTGAATGTGAGACATCACTTCTATCAACCAGCTTCTATGTGTTGGAGGGTCTGTCCTTTTCCACTGAAACAATATTAAATGCCTTGGCAGTAATGTAGTGAAGGCGATAACAGAACAAATATCTTTCCTAAGTTCTATATCTTCGGGAGCAACACCAAAAATGCACATTAAGGAATCAGGGTCAATTTGAGGAGGAGTGCACACGGTTTATGTGACGATCGTGTGTTGGGAAAATCACAAGGAGAGGGTGGATCCAATTGCAAGTATGGTTTATTCCACAAAAAGGGAAATACAAAATAAACAGTCTTGGGAGACCAACAAAACAAAACAGGGAACCGGATGAACCGGGAACTCGGAAAAACAAGAAGGTAAGGGGAAGTCTCGGGAGACGAGAAACATCGATACACATAGGGTAAGGACTCCATACAGACAACAAAGAAGGACAGCTATATATAGGGAAACTTATGACAAAGGATTGTCAGCACCTGTGAGATTTAATTGGAGTGCAATTACTGTGAAGACAGGACCAGACTAGAGGAATTAAAGTGCCTATGGTGAAGTGCCTAAGGAGAAGTGAGCTCACTAGGGAACACCCAGGAAAACAGAGACTGACAGCGTGACAGTTTAAAGCATCCTCCCATTCTCCATCTGTAATTTCTCTCCTTAAATCACTTTGCCAATCTTTGCGGGTATCTTCCAAGCTCCGTGGATCTATAGATGTTATAATAGAGTATATGCTAGAGATGAGACCTCTACTATGCGGTTTCAGATCAAGCAATGTATCCATAGGTGAGGCAGGGGGTAATCTTGGAAAGGAGACAAAAACATTCTAGATGAAACTCCTAATCTGCAAGAATCTGAAAAAGTGGGATCTTGGTAAGGCAAAATTACATAGAGAACTAAGTTTGAAGTTGGCACATGATTGTTCCATTTGCACCCATAAAGGGGTATTTTGAGGATCTACAATAGGTAGCCAATAGAATATTTTTTGAACGTTGCTTGCCCAATAATAAAATAACAGATTAGGTAGCGCCATCCCTCCCTGACATTTTGATCTCTGCAAAAAAGTCTTCCTAATGCGAGGGGTCTTATTCCCCCACAGGAAGGAGGTGATTAGACTGTCCAGCTGAGTAAAAAAAAATCTGGATAGAGGAAGAATCTCTACAAGAGCCCGGAGTGATCGGGAAAAACTCGCTCTTACTCGTGTTAAGCTTATAGCCAGATAACTTGCCAAACTCCTTTATTAGTGAAATAATTTGAGGTATTGAGGAGGTTGGGTTTGATGCACACAATAAGACGTCACCTGCATATAATGAAATTTTATGCTCTGTACCATGTCGTGTAATACCTTTACCGACTGACGGAGGGCAACAGCCAGGGGCTCAATTGATAGGGCGAATAAGAAGGGAGAGAGAGGGCACCCTTGTCTGGTGCCCCGGTACAGAGGGAAGTATTCAGAGTATACATTGTTTGTGCACACTGAAGCAATCGGGGAGGTATATAATAATCTAATCCATGAGATTAAGCTAACTGTTTAAGGGTGTTAAATAGGTATTCCCACTCTACCCTGTCAAAGGCCTTTTCAGCGTTGAGAGAGATTACTGCTTCAAGTTCGCCTGGGGGTGGGGGGGGGGTGGGGGATTTGTGTATATTATATTATATAGTCGTTGTAAATTATTAAATGGGTCATGGCCTCGAATGAATCCTGTTTGGTCAGTCAAAATTATAGTCGGAACAATGGGTTCAAGGCGCGGCGCAAGAATTTTGGACAAAACTTTAAAATCCGCATTCAGAAGTGAGATTGGCCTGTATGATTCGCAACTAGTGGGATCCTTACCCTGCTTTGGGATAAAAGAAATTGAGGCTTGCGTAAGCGTTGGGGGAAGAGTTCCTGTATCGAACGACTCATTATATACATCCACAATAAGCGGGCCCAGCAAGGATGCAAACTTCTTATAAAATTCTATAGGGAATCCATCTGGTCCCGGAGCTTTGCTGCTCTGGATTGGCGCAATAGCATGCGCAACTTCTGCTGCAGTCACAAGCCTGCCTAGGTCGGAGTAAAGGTCAGAATTAATATTTGGTAAATCTATTTTCTTAAAGAAGGAATCTAAAATTGCAGAATCATTCGGATACTCTGAAGTGTACTGTATAGGGTAGAATAAAAATGAACAAAACTGTCGTTAATTTCTTTAAGATTATGTACCATGGATCCAGATGGGGCCTTAATATGAGTTATTATTTTAGAATTATTTAATTGACGAGATTGTAGAACTAATAATTTATCCCCAAATTCATAAAATGCATGTCGTGTTTTTAACAGCCTCCTCTCTTCATGTGCAGTTGACAGCAAGCTATACTCGGACTGAAGACTTACTCTTTCTTTGTATAAGCGAGGGCAGGGAGAGATGGCGTACTGTTCATCTAACTTGCTAATAGCTTCTGAAATATTTCTGAGTTTTGAGAGTTCTTTCTTTTTAGCATAAGAGGAGAAAGAGAATATTTTGCCCTGCAAATACGCTTTCAATGCCTCCCAGAGTACAGATCTGGAAATATCGTGCCTGTCGTTTACTTCTAATACATATTTATCGCTTTAGTTAGAAAAATAATGAATTCTTCATCTGCCAAAAGTAAAGTATTTAGTCTCCAGGGTTTGAAGGAAGAATGTTGAGTTGGTAAACGAAGCACAGAAGAGGAAGAAGCATGATCAAATATAACAATGCTATGATACCTACTAGATGAGACAAAGGGCATAATACTCTTATCCACTAAGAAAAAATCAATGCGACTATATAAGTGATGAACAGGAGAGAAAAAGGAGAATGTTCTGGAGGAAGGGAAAAGATCTCCAGGGGTCTAATAGTCCAAATTGGTCACAGAAATTTTTAATGTTTGTAGCTGCCTTAGAAGGCTGTATGACTCTAGAGGAGGATCTATCCAGCGAAGTGTTCAAAACAGTTAAAGTCCCCCCCTATAATTAAAGCATAATCATCAGCAGGTGGAATAGATGTGAAGACTACTGTCATCAAAGTTTGGGGCATAAATGTTAACAAGGATAACTTGCCTGTCGAGCAGGTGGCCTGTGACTATAACATAGCGACCCTAGTCACTAATAACCTTTTCGCTGGTGAAAGATATGTTCTTCTTAATAAGAATAGCAGTACCTCTGCCTTTTGCATTAAAGCTCGAATGGAATACCTGTCCTCCCCAACTCCGCCTAAGTTTAATTACATCTGAATTAAGAATATGTGTTTCTTGTAGAAAAGCAATGTCTGCGTTTAATTGTCGTAAGTGACAAAATATCTTATTTCTTTTAATGGCATTGTTCATGCCTTTCACGTTCCATATTATAAAATGTATATCACATTTATTAACGTTGGTCATGCTAACAAAAAGTATTGGTAAATGAACAAGGCAAATCTAGTGAATCTGCCACAACACAACACATGAGCTGTCAGGAACACAACTGGACACAGATGCAGGTATGGTGTGAGAATTTATTAAAAAAAAAATCCAAAAGAAAAACTCCCTCCAACTAACAAAAACAGGCCGGGAAATAATAGAAAAATGTCCAGCAGGAAAATAAGAGGCTTGAATGTCCTTTCGTAAACACCCGGCAGGGGGCGCCCGATGGCGCGGCCGCGTAGGAAGTGGAGGAGGGAGGAGAACACGAGAGAGCCCGTCACGGAGCAAACCAAAACACTTCTGAGGAGTATAGGGGTCCGGTCTAGTAAATGAGGGAGGGGAAAAAATAGAAAAAGCAAAACAAAACCAGTAGCAGCAGACAATGGCACGACAGAGCAGGACTAGACAGAATGACTACACATGGGCTGTAGTCGAACGACGATCTGGCACCGATTGGCGCGACAGACGGGAATAAATAGAGGAAGAGATGGACAAACATTGAATGCAGGTGAGTGGAGTCAAACAATTAGAAGCGGAAACTGTAGTAATGAGGGGGAGGGAGGAACGCCACAGATAGGTGCAAGACGAACGATCAAAACCAAAACAAAACACCATGTGCGCATGAAATGACGACATAAACAAAAACACACACCGAAAAACAGGGTGATCAGACAGCTGACATGACATGAGCACCTTGACTCCGAACAGTGTATGGTAAGAAAAAAAAAAAAGATTTATATATATATATATATATATATATATATATATATATATATATATATATATATATATATATATATATATAAAGAAAAGAAAAAAAAGGGGAGAATTCAAATTCCCCTCCCTCCGCCCCCCTCCCTCCTTCAAACAACGACCATCTGCTGGTATACTGAGAACTATAACTCACCAGCCCGTGTTCCTGATCCTTGAAACTAAGTTGCTAATGATAGAAGAAATGTGACATTAACATGAACTAAAGAGTGTGGAACAGTGCAAACTTAAATAACTCTCTTCGTTATCACCACCACTCGAGCCATGCAGTCTGACACAGAACCTGCGCTCAGCGGGAAACAAAAGTGGAGTCACGTACTACTACATTATCTGCCGTGATGTGAATACCTACTCACTCGTAGAAGGGGGAACAATCCCCCTCACAAATTCCAAAGCCCGCTGTGGGGAATCAAAAAATGTTTTCGTTCCGTCATTATTGATCCGTAGACGCGCAGGGAAAAGGAGGCAGAATTCAAGTCCCGCTCTTCTGAGTTCAGTTTTTCACCTGGTTAAATGCTGCTCTCCACTTTGCAACATCAGAGCTTACATCTGGGTAGAAGTGTATACGCGATCCTTTGTATAACACCTGTCCCTTTTCTCGTGCCAAACGGAGAATCAATTCCCTCATCTGGTAGTGATGTATTCACACGATGAACGGCCTGGGGGCTTGATTAGCTTTCGGCGGGGGAGCTAGAAAACGGTGAGCCCTGTCCACTTCCGGCTTTTTGGCGAAACTCTGTTTCTCCTGCTCAACTCTGTCAATTGTCAACTCTGACAATATGGATATACAGGGTTTCAGGGCTTCTTTAAACCTAATTACAACAGAAATCTTCCATGTGCTTGAAGATGTTTATGACTTCACTCTTATCCACTGGGATGCCCCCTACACGTAACATTCAATAGAAATATGGTTAAATATTATTATTATTTGTAGTTATTCTGTGAAATTCTGCTACTTTGTATTATTTGGTTAAAATGTTTATGTGTGTCATTGAGAAGAGGGGAAGGTAAAGCAATGAGTCAAGTATTTTTTAAATATTTTGAAATATAATTTAATAATTATGTCTAACACAATTCTAGTCAAAATAGGAGATTATAAGAAAGTAAGGCCATGCCATTACAATAGCATATCCAACATATATCTGCATACCTGTCAAAACTTGATACTGTGGAGAACCAGGGATGTTGGTCTCTTGAAGGTTTCTTATTCACTACACTTTCCCTAAAATAAGCCAGCTGTAAAAAAAAATCTGCCTCAGACTTCACATGTTTGATTAGAGTCCTGGCTTGAAGACATCTAAATGCTCATATTTGGTTATGGTTACTCCGCCATCTACTGGCAACAGGAAGTGTCATATAGTGGTGGAAATTATGATTCTTTCAAGAGATTTGTTCATTTTCAGTTCGTTCACCAAAATGATTCGTTCAGAATCGTTCACAGATTCATTCAGTGATCATTTCTTCGTATTACACAAATTATTCCAGCAGGTGGCAAAAAAGAGTGTATTATGTGTTATGTCTTAAGTCAAATAACGTATTGGCTTTATAAAAATGTGTGCATAATCGCATTCAATATATAAAGTCTAATTAAGTTGTTCAGATGAACAAAGCACAAGGTTTTCTTGCCTGATTAGAATTTAAATTGTTTGGTCAGACAGTTTGTATATTATATATTCACATTCATAAATCGGGGATTCAACGTAGAGTTCTGTATGCTAAATATCAAAACAAGCGTATGTGCACAGTACCTGTAACTGCGCTCTGCATTTTGCGAGATTGACATGCTAAATGGCTGACTAACCCGGTTTACTCTCATTCATTTAGTTCACGAACAAGATAAACTATGTACCAGTTCATTTCATTCACGAACGACGTATCCGTTCATTTAACTCATTCACGAACGACATGTGTGCCAGTTCAGTCATTTCATTCACGAACGAGGTGTACTAAATCATTCAACTAGTGCACGAACGAAAGGGGTATCAGTTCAGTCATTTCATTCACGAACGATAAGATAGATCTCGTTCAGACTCATATGAAACTAGTTCATTGAAGGGCGTATTCGTTCACTACATTCAACAAATCACATACTCTGTCACATCTCATACTCGAAGGCTCTTGCCTCGAGGTTGAGTAATTCTTTGACAGGATGAAATGGTTGTGAACCAGTTCACCGAGCTGCGCATGCGCTGCTTATAGCGCCGCGCTGCTGTGGAGGAAGTTCACTGAACGAGAAATATGAGTCAGTGGATAGCGTGAACGAGAACGATTCGTTCACCTAAAAGATTTGTTCAAAAAGAACGATTCGTTCACAAATGACACATCACTAGTGTCATGTTTTACACTGTTATGCACCATTAGCAACACAGTAAAATATGCCATTGTGTGCTAAACATGCTAGAGATATTCTCAAACATGTTAACAACACTTAATAAGTGCTAAAGCATGCCATTAATACTATGAAAGAGGAAGTTGTTGTAACTCATCCGTACATAGCCCAATCTACCTCAAACTTCTTACATTTTATAAGAGTCCTGGCCTGAACCTATCTAAAGGCCAATATTCAATTATAATTATAGCGCCACCTGCTGGCAACAGGAAATATCTTGTTTCTCACTAACTTAAACATGCAATGTATGATCTGCCCCAAACTTTAAATGTTTGGTAAGAGTCCTGAGCTGAAGACATCTACATGCCAATATTCAGTTATAATCATAGCGCCACCTGTTGGCAGCAGGAAATTTGGCACAAATATTTACTATTTTATAAGCATATTTCCTAACGTTCACTGTTCTCCAATGGCCACCGGGTGGTGGTAAAAACAGCTGCAAGGGCCTTTTCATCGCTGTTTCGAGCTTTAATATTTCACCTGTGTCCTGATTGTTAAAGAAATAAAAAAGAAAAACTCGACATTTGTGAATCTACATACAAAGCTCGCATTAAAGATCAAAATACTGCCTTGCCCCTTGCCAGTCTATTGTACAATATTTGTCCCACCAGCTTATGTTTCATCCTTTAAGTGTTCTTACTCTGCTTGTGTGTTGTGTGATGTTTTTTTTAATCATCAATTATGACTTGTTTCTTTCTCTAATACACAGAGCCAGACGTGATCAGGAATCTCAGTGTGGCCAATATCACAACATCATCTGTGTTTCTGACATGGGAGGAAGCATTTGGAAATAGATCTTTCTTTAAACTTCACCGGACTGATGATAAAACAAATAAAACTACTAATAATACTTCCTATAATATCACTGGTCTGACTGCTGGAGTCAATTACACATTCTGCATCAGTGCTGTGGCAGCAGATCAATCAACAGAAGGAGAAACTGTCTGCATCTCACAATTCACAAGTATGTAGAATTATTAAATTTTATTTTCTTGCTATATACAGTAGTAGTAACCAGGGCCATGCAAGCCCCCCCCCCCCTTTTTTTTATAAATTGGTCACATCCTAATGACAAATTAGATGACACAAAATAATAGTCTTAAAAACTTTAGATTTGTTTCCTATTAATAACAATCATTATGATAATATGGATATACAGGGTTTCAGGGCTTCTTTAAACCTAATTACAACAGAAATCTTCCATGTGCTTGAAGATGTTTATGACTTCACTCTTATCCACTGGGATGCCCCCTACACGTAACATTCAATAGAAATATGGTTAAATATTATTATTATTTGTAGTTATTCTGTGAAATTCTGCTACTTTGTATTATTTGGTTAAAATGTTTATGTGTGTCATTGAGAAGAGGGGAAGGTAAATCAATGAGTCAAGTATTTTTTAAATATTTTGAAATATAATTTAATAATTATGTCTAACACAATTCTAGTCAAAATAGGAGATTCTAAGAAAGTAAGGCCATGCCATTACAATAGCATATCCAACATATATCTGCATACCTGTCAAAACTTGATACTGTGGAGAACCAGGGATGTTGGTCTCTTGAAGGTTTCTTATTCACTACACTTTCCCTAAAATAAGCCAGCTGTAAAAAAAATCTGCCTCAGACTTCACATGTTTGATTAGAGTCCTGGCTTGAAGACATCTAAATGCTCATTTTTGGTTATGGTTACTCCGCCATCTACTGGCAACAGGAAGTGTCATGTAGTGGTGGAAATTATGATTCTTTCAAGAGATTTGTTCATTTTCAGTTCGTTCACCAAAATGATTCGTTCAGAATCGTTCACTGATTCATTCAGTGATCATTTCTTCGTATTACACAAATTATTCCAGCAGGTGGCAAAAAAGAGTGTATTATGTGTTATGTCTTAAGTCAAAGAACGTATTGGCTTTATAAAAATGTGTGCATAATCGCATTCAATATATAAAGTCTAATTAAGTTGTTCAGATGAACAAAGCACAAGGTTTTCTTGCCTGATTAGAATTTAAATTGTTTGGTCAGACAGTTTGTATATTATATATTCACATTCATAAATCGGGGATTAAACGTAGAGTTCTATATGCTAAATATCAAAACAAGCGTATGTGCACAGTACCTGTAACTGCGCTCTGCATTTTGCGAGATTGACATGCTAAATGGCTGACTAACCCGGTTTACTCTCATTCATTTAGTTCACGAACAAGATAAACTATGTACCAGTTCATTTCATTCACGAACGACGTATCCGTTCATTTAACTCATTCACGAACGACATGTGTGCCAGTTCAGTCATTTCATTCACGAACGAGGTGTACTAAATCATTCAACTAGTGCACGAACGAAAGGGGTATCAGTTCAGTCATTTCATTCACGAACGATAAGATAGATCTCGTTCAGACTCATATGAAACTAGTTCATTGAAGGGCGTATTCGTTCACTACATTCAACAAATCACATACTCTGTCACATCTCATACTCGAAGGCTCTTGGCTCGAGGTTGAGTAATTCTTTGACAGGATGAAATGTTTGTGAACCAGTTCACCGAGCTGCGCATGCCCTGCTTATAGCGCCACACTGCTGTGGAGGGAGTTCACTGAACGAGTAATATGAGTCAGTGGATAGCGTGAACGAGAACGATTCGTTTACCTTAAAGATTTGTTCAAAAAGAATGATTCGTTCACAAATGACACATCACTAGTGTCATGTTTTACACTGTTATGCACCATTAGCAACACAGTAAAATATGCCATTGTGTGCTAAACATGCTAGAGATATTCACAAACATGTTAACAACACTTAATAAGTGCTAAAGCATGCTATTAATACTATGAAAGAGGAAGTTGTTGTAACTCATCCGTACATAGTCCAATCTACCTCAAACTTCTTACATTTTATAAGAGTCCTGGCCTGAACCTATCTAAAGGCCAATATTCAATTATAATTATAGCACCACCTGCTGGCAACAGGAAATATCTTGTTTCTCACTAACTTAAACATGCAATGTATGATCTGCCCCAAACTTTAAATGTTTGGTAAGAGTCCTGAGCTGAAGACATCTACATGCCAATATTCAGTTATAATCATAGCGCCACCTGTTGGCAGCAGGAAATTTGGCACAAATATTTACTATTTTATAAGCATATTTCCTTACGTTCACTCCTCTCCAATGGCCACCGGGTGGTGGTAAAAACAGCTGCAAGGGCCCTTTCATCGCTGTTTCGAGCTTTAATATTTCACCTGTGTCCTGATTGTTAAAGAAATAAAAAAGAAAAACTCGACATTTGTGAATCTACATACAAAGCTCACATTAAAGATCAAAATACTGCCTTGCCCCTTGCCAGTCTATTGTACAATATTTGCTCCACCAGCTTATGTTTCATCCTTTAAGTGTTCTTACTCTGCTTGTGTGTTGTGTGATGTTTTTTTTAATCATCAATTATTACTTGTTTCTTTCTCTAATACACAGAGCCATATGTGATCAGGAATCTCAGTGTGGCCAATATCACAACATCATCTGTGTTTCTGACATGGGAGGAAGCATTTGGAAATAGATCTTTCTTTAAACTTCACCGGACTGATGATAAAACAAATAAAACTACTAATAATACTTCCTATAATATCACTGGTCTGACTGCTGGAGTCAATTACACATTCTGCATCAGTGCTGTGGCAGCAGATCAATCAACAGAAGGAGAAACTGTCTGCATCTCACAATTCACAAGTATGTAGAATTATTAAATTTTATTTTCTTGCTATATACAGTAGTAGTAACCAGGGCCATGCAAGCCCCCCCCCCCCCCCCTTTTTTATAAATTGGTCACATCCTAATGACAAATTAAATGACACAAAATAATAGTCTTAAAAACTTTAGATTTGTTTCCTATTAATAACAATCATTATGATAATATGGATATACAGGGTTTCAGGGCTTCTTTAAACCTAATTACAACAGAAATCTTCCATGTGCTTGAAGATGTTTATGACTTCACTCTTATCCACTGGGATGCCCCCTACACGTAACATTTAATAGAAATATGCTTAAATATTATTATTATTTGTAGTTATTCTGTGAAATTCTGCTACTTTGTATTATTTGGTTAAAATGTTTATGTGTGTCATTGAGAAGAGGGGAAGGTAAAGCAATGAGTCAAGTATTTTTTAAATATTTTGAAATATAATTTAATAATTATGTCTAACACAATTCTAGTCAAAATAGGAGATTATAAGAAAGTAAGGCCATGCCATTACAATAGCATATCCAACATATATCTGCATACCTGTCAAAACTTGATACTGTGGAGAACCAGGGATGTTGGTCTCTTGAAGGTTTCTTATTCACTACACTTTCCCTAAAATAAGCCAGCTGTAAAAAAAAATCTGCCTCTGACTTCACATGTTTGATTAGAGTCCTGGCTTGAAGACATCTAAATGCTCATATTTGGTTATGGTTACTCCGCCATCTGATGGCAACAGGAAGTGTCATGTAGTGGTGGAAATTATGATTCTTTCAAGAGATTTGTTCATTTTCAGTTCGTTCACCAAAATGATTCGTTCAGAATCGTTCACAGATTCATTCAGTGATCATTTCTTCGTATTACACAAATTATTCCAGCAGGTGGCAAAAAAGAGTGTATTATGTGTTATGTCTTAAGTCAAAGAATGTATTGGCTTTATAAAAATGTGTGCATAATCGCATTCAATATATAAAGTCTAATTAAGTTGTTCAGATGAACAAAGCACAAGGTTTTCTTGCCTGATTAGAATTTAAATTGTTTGGTCAGACAGTTTGTACAGTATTGTTCAAAATAATAGCAGTACAATGTGACTAACTAGAATAATCAAGGTTTTTCGTATATTTTTTTATTGCTACGTGGCAAACAAGTTACCAGTAGGTTCAGTAGATTCTCAGAAAACAAATGAGACCCAGCATTCATGATATGCACGCTCTTAAGGCTGTGCAATTGGGCAATTAGTTGAATTAGTTGAAAGGGGTGTGTTCAAAAAAATAGCAGTGTGGCATTCAATCACTGAGGTCATCAATTTTGTGAAGAAACAGGTGTGAATCAGGTGGCCCCTATTTAAGGATGAAGCCAACACTTGTTGAACATGCATTTGAAAGCTGAGGAAAATGGGTCGTTCAAGACATTGTTCAGAAGAACAGCGTACTTTGATTAAAAAGTTGATTAGAGAGGGGAAAACCTATAAAGAGGTGCAAAAAATGGTAGGCTGTTCAGCTAAAATGATCTCCAATGCCTTAAAATGGAGAGCAAAACCAGAGAGACGTGGAAGAAAACGGAAGACAACCATCAAAATGGATAGAAGAATAACCAGAATGGCAAAGGCTCAGCCAATGATCACCTCCAGGATGATCAAAGACAGTCTGGAGTTACCTGTAAGTACTGTGACAGTTAGAAGACGTCTGTGTGAAGCTAATCTATTTTCAAGAATCCCCCGCAAAGTCCCTCTGTTAAAAAAAAGGCATGTGCAGAAGAGGTTACAATTTGCCAAAGAACACATCAACTGGCCTAAAGAGAAATGGAGGAACATTTTGTGGACTGATGAGAGTAAAATTGTTCTTTTTGGGTCCAAGGGCCACAGGCAGTTTGTGAGACGACCCCCAAACTCTGAATTCAAGCCACAGTACACAGTGAAGACAGTGAAGCATGGAGGTGCAAGCATCATGATATGGGCATGTTTCTCCTACTATGGTGTTGGGCCTATTTATCGCATACCAGGGATCATGGATCAGTTTGCATATGTTAAAATACTTGAAGAGGTCATGTTGCCCTATGCTGAAGAGGACATGCCCTTGAAATGGTTGTTTCAACAAGACAATGACCCAAAACACACTAGTAAACAGGCAAAGTCTCGGTTCCAAACCAACAAAATTAATGTTATGGAGTGGCCAGCCCAATCTCCAGACCTTAATCCAATTGAGAACTTGTGGGGTGATATCAAAAATGCTGTTTCTGAAGCAAAACCAAGAAATGTGAATGAATTGTGGAATGTTGTTAAAGAATCATGGAGTGGAATAACAGCTGAGAGGTGCCACAAGTTGGTTGACTCCATGCCACACAGATGTCAAGCAGTTTTAAAAAACTGTGGTCATACAACTAAATATTAGTTTAGTGATTCACAGGATTGCTAAATCCCAGAAAAAAAAAATGTTTGTACAAAATAGTTTTGAGTTTGTACAGTCAAAGGTAGACACTGCTATTTTTTTGAACACACCCCTTTCAACTAATTGCCCAATTGCACAGCCTTAAGAGCGTGCATATCATGAATGCTGGGTCTTGTTTGTTTTCTGACAATCTACTGAACCTACTGGTAACTTGTTTGCCACGTAGCAATAAAAAATATACTAAAAACCTTGATTATTCTGGTTAGTCACATTGTACTGCTATTATTTTGAACAATACTGTATATTATATATTCACATTCATAAATCGGGGATTAAACGTAGAGTTCTATATGCTAAATATCAAAACAAGCGTATGTGCACAGTACCTGTAACTGCGCTCTGCATTTTGCGAGATTGACATGCTAAATGGCTGACTAACCCGGTTTACTCTCATTCATTTAGTTCACGAACAAGATAAACTATGTACCAGTTCATTTCATTCACGAACGACGTATCCGTTCATTTAACTCATTCACGAACGACATGTGTGCCAGTTCAGTCATTTCATTCACGAACGAGGTGTACTAAATCATTCAACTAGTGCACGAACGAAAGGGGTATCAGTTCAGTCATTTCATTCACGAACGATAAGATAGATCTCGTTCAGACTCATATGAAACTAGTTCATTGAAGGGCGTATTCGTTCACTACATTCAACAAATCACATACTCTGTCACATCTCATACTCGAAGGCTCTTGGCTCGAGGTTGAGTAATTCTTTGACAGAATGAAATGTTTGTGAACCAGTTCACCGAGCTGCGCATGCGCTGCTTATAGCGACGCGCTGCTGTGGAGGGAGTTCACTGAACGAGTAATATGAGTCAGTGGATAGCGTGAACGAGAACGATTCGTTCACCTAAAAGATTTGTTCAAAAAGAATGATTCGTTCACAAATGACACATCACTAGTGTCATGTTTTACACTGTTATGCACCATTAGCAACACAGTAAAATATGCCATTGTGTGCTAAACATGCTAGAGATATTCTCAAACATGTTAACAACACTTAATAAGTGCTAAAGCATGCTATTAATACTATGAAAGAGGAAGTTGTTGTAACTCATCCGTACATAGTCCAATCTACCTCAAACTTCTTACATTTTATAAGAGTCCTGGCCTGAACCTATCTAAAGGCCAATATTCAATTATAATTGTAGCGCCACCTGCTGGCAACAGGAAATATCTTGTTTCTCACTAACTTAAACATGCAATGTATGATCTGCCCCAAACTTTAAATGTTTGGTAAGAGTCCTGAGCTGAAGACATCTACATGCCAATATTCAGTTATAATCATAGCGCCACCTGTTGGCAGCAGGAAATTTGGCACAAATATTTACTATTTTATAAGCATATTTCCTTACGTTCACTCCTCTCCAATGGCCACCGGGTGGTGGTAAAAACAGCTGCAAGGGCCCTTTCATCGCTGTTTCGAGCTTTAATATTTCACCTGTGTCCTGATTGTTAAAGAAATAAAAAAGAAAAACTCGACATTTGTGAATCTACATACAAAGCTCACATTAAAGATCAAAATACTGCCTTGCCCCTTGCCAGTCTATTCTACATTATTTGCTCCACCAGCTTATGTTTCATCCTTTAAGTGTTCTTACTCTGCTTGTGTGTTGTGTGATGTTTTTTTTAATCATCAATTATTACTTGTTTCTTTCTCTAATACACAGAGCCAGATGTGATCAGGAATCTCAGTGTGGCCAATATCACAACATCATCTGTGTTTCTGACATGGGAGGAAGCATTTGGAAATAGATCTTTCTTTAAACTTCACCGGACTGATGATAAAACAAATAAAACTACTAATAATACTTCCTATAATATCACTGGTCTGACTGCCGGAGTCAGTTACACATTCTGCATCAGTGCTGTGGCAGCAGATCAATCAACAGAAGGAGAAACTGTCTGCATCTCACAATTCACAAGTATGTAGAATTATTAAATTTTATTTTCTTGCTATATACAGTAGTAGTAACCAGGGCCATGCAAGCCACCCCCCCCCCCCTTTTTTTTATAAATTGGTCACATCCTAATGACAAATTAAATGACACAAAATAATAGTCTTAAAAACTTTAGATTTGTTTCCTATTAATAACAATCATTATGATAATATGGATATACAGGGTTTCAGGGCTTCTTTAAACCTAATTACAACAGAAATCTTCCATGTGCTTGAAGATGTTTATGACTTCACTCTTATCCACTGGGATGCCCCCTACACGTAACATTTAATAGAAATATGCTTAAATATTATTATTATTTGTAGTTATTCTGTGAAATTCTGCTACTTTGTATTATTTGGTTAAAATGTTTATGTGTGTCATTGAGAAGAGGGGAAGGTAAAGCAATGAGTCAAGTATTTTTTTAATATTTTGAAATATAATTTAATAATTATGTCTAACACAATTCTAGTCAAAATAGGAGATTATAAGAAAGTAAGGCCATGCCATTACAATAGCATATCCAACATATATCTGCATACCTGTCAAAACTTGATACTGTGGAGAACCAGGGATGTTGGTCTCTTGAAGGTTTCTTATTCACTACACTTTCCCTAAAATAAGCCAGCTGTAAAAAAAAATCTGCCTCTGACTTCACATGTTTGATTAGAGTCCTGGCTTGAAGACATCTAAATGCTCATATTTGGTTATGGTTACTCCGCCATCTGATGGCAACAGGAAGTGTCATGTAGTGGTGGAAATTATGATTCTTTCAAGAGATTTGTTCATTTTCAGTTCGTTCACCAAAATGATTCGTTCAGAATCGTTCACAGATTCATTCAGTGATCATTTCTTCGTATTACACAAATTATTCCAGCAGGTGGCAAAAAAGAGTGTATTATGTGTTATGTCTTAAGTCAAAGAACGTATTGGCTTTATAAAAATGTGTGCATAATCGCATTCAATATATAAAGTCTAATTAAGTTGTTCAGATGAACAAAGCACAAGGTTTTCTTGCCTGATTAGAATTTAAATTGTTTGGTCAGACAGTTTGTATATTATATATTCACATTCATAAATCGGGGATTAAACGTAGAGTTCTATATGCTAAATATCAAAACAAGCGTATGTGCACAGTACCTGTAACTGCGCTCTGCATTTTGCGAGATTGACATGCTAAATGGCTGACTAACCCGGTTTACTCTCATTCATTTAGTTCACGAACAAGATAAACTATGTACCAGTTCATTTCATTCACGAACGACGTATCCGTTCATTTAACTCATTCACGAACGACATGTGTGCCAGTTCAGTCATTTCATTCACGAACGAGGTGTACTAAATCATTCAACTAGTGCACGAACGAAAGGGGTATCAGTTCAGTCATTTCATTCACGAACGATAAGATAGATCTCGTTCAGACTCATATGAAACTAGTTCATTGAAGGGCGTATTCGTTCACTACATTCAACAAATCACATACTCTGTCACATCTCATACTCGAAGGCTCTTGGCTCGAGGTTGAGTAATTCTTTGACAGGATGAAATGTTTCTGAACCAGTTCACCGAGCTGCGCATGCGCTGCTTATAGCGCCGCGCTGCTGTGGAGGAAGTTCACTGAACGAGTAATATGAGTCAGTGGATAGCGTGAACGAGAACGATTCGTTCACTTTAAAGATTTGTTCAAAAAGAATGATTCGTTCACAAATGACACATCACTAGTGTCATGTTTTACACTGTTATGCACCATTAGCAACACAGTAAAATATGCCATTGTGTGCTAAACATGCTAGAGATATTCTCAAACATGTTAACAACACTTAATAAGTGCTAAAGCATGCTATTAATACTATGAAAGAGGAAGTTGTTGTAACTCATCCGTACATAGTCCAATCTACCTCAAACTTCTTACATTTTATAAGAGTCCTGGCCTGAACCTATCTAAAGGCCAATATTCAATTATAATTATAGCGCCACCTGCTGGCAACAGGAAATATCTTGTTTCTCACTAACTTAAACATGCAATGTATGATCTGCCCCAAACTTTAAATGTTTGGTAAGAGTCCTGAGCTGAAGACATCTACATGCCAATATTCAGTTATAATCATAGCGCCAACTGTTGGCAGCAGGAAATTTGGCACAAATATTTACTATTTTATAAGCATATTTCCTAACGTTCACTGTTCTCCAATGGCCACCGGGTGGTGGTAAAAACAGCTGCAAGGGCCTTTTCATCGCTGTTTCGAGCTTTAATATTTCACCTGTGTCCTGATTGTTAAAGAAATAAAAAAGAAAAACTAGACATTTGTGAATCTACATACAAAGCTCACATTAAAGATCAAAATACTGCCTTGCCCCTTTCCAGTCTGTTGTACAATATTTGCTCCACCAGCTTATGTTTCATCCTTTAAGTGTTCTTACTCTGCTTGTGTGTTGTGTGATGTTTTTTTTAATCATCAATTATGACTTGTTTCTTTCTCTAATACACAGAGCCAGACGTGATCAGGAATCTCAGTGTGGCCAATATCACAACATCATCTGTGTTTCTGACATGGGAGGAAGCATTTGGAAATAGATCTTTCTTTAAACTTCACCGGACTGATGATAAAACAAATAAAACTACTAATAATACTTCCTATAATATCACTGGTCTGACTGCTGGAGTCAATTACACATTCTGCATCAGTGCTGTGGCAGCAGATCAATCAACAGAAGGAGAAACTGTCTGCATCTCACAATTCACAAGTATGTAGAATTATAAAATTTAATTCTCTTGCTATATACAGTAGTAGTAACCAGGGCCATGCAGTTTGGTTATAGTTACTGCGCCATCTACTGGAAACAGGAAGTGTCATGTTTTACACTGTTATGCACTACTAGCAACACAGTCAAATATGCCATTGTGTGCTAAACATGCTAGAGATATTCTCAGATATGTTAACAACACTTAATAAGGGCTAAAGTATGCTATTAATACTATGAAACAGGAAGTTGTTGTAACTCATCCATACAATGCCCAATCTACCTCAAACTTCTTACATTTTATAAGAGTCTTGGCCTGAACTTATCTAAAGTGTGATTGTGTGATGACGTTAGTTGCTTTCGCTTCGTGCGTGCATTAAAACGATGTGCATAATTAACAGAAAACTTTAATAAAATGTTAAAGTATTAAAGAACATTAAGGTGTAAAAAAAAAGACGGGAAAAATAACTATGTTTAACCATGTTTCATCTGAGGTAAAATTATACAGAATTAAAGTTTATTCTGTTATATCTGTGTAGTTTCTTACTTACAATATATTAACATTCTGTTGCACTTTACTTCACTGTGTATATTGTAATATTACACTTTAATGGCACCTTATATTTCTTATTTAGCTAGTCAAAATTACCACAGATAAAGTACAGTCGTCGGCTCTAATAGTGCAGATCTTAAAACGTGTGTTGTTCACAATTTGATTCAATCGAGCCTGGTCCGAATCTACCTTTTGACAGTTTTTTTCTCCCTTTCCAAATTTAAAATCACATCAGAAAATCATTTATTTAAAACAAAGGAAATAATCTAAAAGTTTTGAGGGAGGGCTTTATTGTCCTAATATGGTGGCATCCATTTAATAATTTGAATTAAAATTATAATTTACACTCAGTAATTATTGCATTCTGTTTTATAATGTACTACAATTCTGAGCTGCAGATAATTGCCACTATTTGCAATAAGTAATATAAATAGCAGAAAATCCTGCTATTTTAACATAGTATAAATAGAATATAGCCATTTGCACTTAGTGTAAATAGCCACTGCCTTTCTTATTTTAATCTTTATTTTGCTATGGTTCTTGTTTATCTATTCATTAACTATAAATGTGGACATTTTTCTTTTGCTTTGGCAATTCTGCATGTGAAACATTTAAGCCAATAAAGTAGTTTTAAGTTCAGTTGACTACATACAATATATTTTCAGTGTCTGCATTACATTTTATGCAAGGTGCCTCCAAAAAAACAAAACTGATGACAGTGATCTTTTTTTCATTTATTTCAAAGAACAAAAAAGAAAATGTAATTGTATATACAAATATAGATTAAGACTATAGACATGACACAAGAAAAAAAATCTGAAATTCACCTCTATCACTAATAAAACAAGCCAATGAGTAGCCCTCAAATTCTTTGAATGAATAAAACCCACACAGGACTCTCCTCCTGCGATTCCTCACACAGACAGGTGGAAAGTCTTTAAATATCTCACTGCACCGGAGGCACTGGCTCAGAGAACATGTTGCCCGGAACTCAGGTTGTATTGTTCAGACAATGCACTCCAGTTCATGACACCTAATTTACATAAAAGAACAAACAATACTAAAGCAAATATTAAATAATTTTGAAGAAAGGCAGAAAAGCCCTACAAGGAAAATATTTTAAATGTATTTTTAAATATATTATAGCATGATGTTAGAAAAAGTGTTATTTGCTTTGTCTGTAAACTACCTAAGAGATTTAATTCATGACCAGCACTAACATCAACTAAATTAACAAAGTTTGTCAAGTCAAAATTTAGGTTGGCTTGGCTTGAGAAAGCATAGCCTGAAAGTTTGAAGTTTTTTCAATGTGAAAATTTTACAGTTGAGGGCTTTACAGTCTGTCAGAGAAAGAAAAACAGATAATTACAGTAGTCTCGCCACATGAAGTGGGTCTCTTCTCTGAATTTCTTCTCACTGACAATGTACCCAAAAAGTCATATTAAGAAATATGAAGGTCAATTTAAGAGGTAACACTTTACAATAAGGTGTCATTGGTAAACACTAGTTAATGTATTAATTAACATGAACTAACAATGAACAATACGTGTTACAGTATCTACTAGTTTTTGATAATGTTAATGAAAAAGATTACATATATGATATTTTTTTTCAGTGCATGCAACCATCAATGACATTACTTATATTAATTAGGTATTTCTGCTCTATTTTAAGACATCTTTAATGGTTCATTTTTGGTGAAATAAGACTTTGAAAGACCAGCATTCGAATATTATATCATAAAACATGTCATAAATGTTTGAAATTGCACACATTTGCAATGTCACTGTCTATTATTATGACCAAAGCATTCTTACAATTAAAAGCAATTTAAACGCAAATTTTTAAGAAAACAAAAGTAATATCTCATATCCACCATACTTTCCGAACATCCGGAAGTGAATGAAACTGTACATGCACATTAATGACAGTCAGAACGGCGCACAATCGTATTTACGGTAAATACATATACGTTACTGCGCATGCGCGGTAAACACATACGTGACATACATACGTGACGTCACCGCGCTACAGTCTGCAGCAAGGAGTACTTGCAAATATTCAATTATAATTATAGCGCCACCTGCTGGCAAAAGGAAATATCTTGTTTCACACTAACTTAAACATGCAATGTCTGATATGCCCCAAACTTTACATGTTTGGTAAGAGTCCTGAGCTGGAGACATCTACATGCCAATATTCAGTTATAATCATAGCGCCACCTGTTGGCAGCAGGAAATTTGGCACAAATATTTACCTACCGTATTTTCCGGACTATAAGTCACACTTTTTTTCATAGTTTGGCTGGTTCTGCGACTTATGGTCAGGTGCGACTTATTTATCAAAATTAATTTAACATGAACCGAGAGAAATGAACCAAGATAAAACATTACCGTCTACAGCTGTGAGAGGGCGCTCTATGCTACTCAGTTCTCCTGTAGTCTACCCCTAATAAACAGAGAGCACCCTCTCCCGGCTGTAGAAGGTAATGTTTTCTCTTGGTTCTTGGTTCTAAATAAATGCGACTTATAGTCCAGTGTGTCTTATATGTTTTTTTCCTTGTCATGACGTATTTTTGGACTGATGCGACTTACACTCAGGTGCAAATTATAGTCCGAAAAATATGGTATTTTATAAGAATATTTCCTAACGTTCGCTGTTCTCCCATGGCCACCGGGTGGTGGTAAACCCAGCTGCAAGGGCCCTTTCATCGCTGCTTCCAGCTTTAATACTTCACTTGTGTCCTGATTGTTAAAGAAAAAGAAGAAAAACTCAACATTTGTGAATCTACATACAAAGCTCACATTAAAGATCAAAAGTCAAAATACTGCCCTGCCCCTCGCCAGTCTATTTTACATTATTTGTCCCACCAGCTTACGTTTCATCCTTTAAGTGTTCTTACTCTGCTTGTGTGTTGTGTGATGTTTTTTTTAATCATCAATTATGACTTGTTTCTTTCTCTAATACACAGAGCCAGACGTGATCAGGAATCTCAGTGTGGCCAATATCACAACATCATCTGTGTTTCTGACATGGGATAAGGCATTTGGAAATAGATCTTTCTTTAAACTTCACCGGACTGATGATAAAACAAATAAAACTACTAATAATACTTCCTATAATATCACTGGTCTGACTGCTGGAGTCAATTACACATTCTGCATCAGTGCTGTGGCAGCAGATCAATCAACAGAAGGAGAAACTGTCTGCATCTCACAATTCACAAGTATGTAGAATTATAAAATTTAATTATCTTGCTATATACAGTAGTAGTAACCAGGGCCATGCAAAACCCCCCACCCCTTTTTTATAAATTGGTCACATCCTAATGACAAATTAGATGACACAAAATAATAGTCTTAAAAACTTTAGATTTATTTCCTATTAATAACAATCATTATGATAATATGGATATACAGGGTTTCAGGGCTACTTTAAACCTAATTACAACAGAAATCTTCTGTGAGCCATGTGCTTGAAGATGTTTATGACTTCACTCTTATCCACTGGGATGCCCCCTACACTTAACATTCAATAGAAATATGCTTAAATATTATTATTATTTGTAGTTATTCTGTGAAATTCTGCTACTTTGTATTATTTGGTTAAAATGTTTATGTGTGTCATTGAGAAGAGGGGAAGGTAAAGCAATGAGTCAAGCATTTTTTAAATATTTTGAAATATAATTTAATAATTATGTCTAACACAATTCCAGTCAAAATAGGAGATTATAAGAAAGTAAGGCCATGCCATTACAATAGCATATCCAACATATATCTGCATACCTGTCAAAACTTGATACTGTGGAGAACCAGGGATGTTGGTCTCTTGAAGGTTTCTTATTCACTACACTTTCCCTAAAATAAGCCAGCTGTAAAAAAAATCTGCCTCAGACTTCACATGTTTGATTAGAGTCCTGGCTTGAAGACATCTAAATGCTCATTTTTGGTTATGGTTACTGCGCCATCTACTGGCAACAGGAAGTGTCATGTAGTGGTGGAAATTATGATTCTTTCAAGAGATTCGTTCATTTTCAGTTCGTTCACCAAAATTACTGGAAACAGGAAGTGTCAGGTTTTACACTGTTATGCACTATTAGCAACACAGTAAAATATGACATTGTGTGCTTAACATGCTAGAGATATTCTCAGACATGTTAACAACACTTAATAAGGGCTAAAGTATGCTATTAATACTATGAAACAGGAAGTTGTTGTAACTCATCCATACAATACACAATCTACCTCAAACTTCTTACATTTTATAAGAGTCTTGGCCTGAACCTATCTACAGGCAAATATTGAGACATCCCTCGCTGCAGGCTGTAGCACGGTGACGTCATGTACGCACATCACATATGTGTTTACGGCGCATGCGCTTGTAATTTGCATTGTGTGATGACGTTAGTTGCTTTCGCTTTGTGCATTAAAATGATGTGCATATTTAACAGAAAACTTTAATAAAATGTTAAAGTATTAAAGAACATTAAGGTGTAAAAACAAGACGGGAAAAACAACTATGTTTAACCATGTTTCATCTGAGGTAAAATTATACGGAATTAAAGTTTATATCTGTTATATCTGTGTAGTATCTTACAATATATTAACATTCTGTTGGACTTTACTTCAATGTGTATATTGTAATATTACACTTTAATGGGAACATATATTTCTTATTGAGCTAGTCAAAATTACAACTGATAAAGTACAGTCGTCGGCTCTAATAGTGCAGATCTTAAAACTTGTGTTGTTCACAATTTGATTCAATCGAGCCTGAAATGCTCGAAATGCTGAAATGCAACCCCCCCCCCCTCTCCTTTATAAATTGGTCACACTTTAGTGACAAATTAAATGACACAAAATAATAGTCTTAAAAACGTCTCGGTTACGTACGTAACCCTCGTTCCCTGATGGAGGGAACGGAGACGTTATGTCGACCGACAAATGGGGTCTAACTTGGGAGGCCAATCATCTCTGATTTTAAGAGAAAACGGCAATGAAATTGGCAAGTGGATTAACACACCTGAGCCACTCCCCGTGCCAGCGGGTATAAATAGGGCGACAGGTGCATCCACTCATTAGGTTTACGCTGAGGAGCCGAGAACGTGTCCCGGCAACAGCGAATGGTTCAAGGTTGTGGCATGGGGACATAACGTCTCCGTTCCCTCCATCAGGGAACGAGGGTTACGTACGTAACCGAGACGTTCCCTATCTGTCGGTCACTACGAGTTATGTCGACCGACAAATGGGGTCCTATGGAAAACGCCATAACCTGAACCTCGTCACAACCCTGAGGCGCTGCAATTGTTGACAAGCCTTGGCGTGCCACAAAAGCTACGCTTAAGGTCGTAACCTTCCCAAAGCCCCAGCGCAAATTCACTGACCTTGGTACCGAAGGGGCCAAAGGGTGAGTACATCGCTGCTGGAGAAGGCCATGCTGCTGTTCCGCCCACATAAAGTAAATGGAAGGGATTTCAACCTTCAGTGAAAGATTGCTTCAAATCTTCCCTATTTGTTCTTTCAGCTGGCAAGACAATGGGGAAGCGAGCCTTTAGGAAAGGTCGCTACGGAGACCACATCCTACCCGTAGGGAGGTGACATGTGGATATACCGATATGGACTGACCCAGGGGGCAGTACTACATATGGAAAGGGTCTCTGAGGCAGGTCCTACCTTGGAGTAGGGAAGGAACGGCTGCCAGAAGAGACCGACAGAGCGATCTGTCAAGGGAAGACACGGGTTTGCCAAGAGGGAAACCTTACCGTGGAAGAATACACATATGGGATTACCCGCAGGGAACCCAGCCATATGGACACCTAGCCCAGTACAGGGGCTGACCGGCTCCGGGCATGCTAACGCCAGTACTGGGCCTGGCGCCAGACTGCTCCGCCAAGTCTGACGCCGAGGGTGCTGGAGGATGCTCGACCAGGGTACGCCAACCGGGGAACTCTACTGGGAGAAGAAGGTGCTCACATCCCCGTGTTAGGGGGAATGGCGCAGCAAGCGAGACACCCAGCCAGCCCTTCCCGCCAATTACCTGTTACCCAACACACGGGAGGAAACTGGCTCTACACGGAGGTTGTAAAACCTCGCAAAGGTGTTAGGTGTCGCCCAGCCCGCAGCTCGACAAACGTCTGCCAGAGAGGCGCCGTGCGCCAACGCATAGGAGGAGGCCACACTCCGTGTGGAGTGGGCCCTCACCCCCAGGGGGCACGGCTCGCCTTGGGAATGGTAAGCCAAGGCGATGGCGTCCACTATCCAGTGGGCCAACCTCTGCTTAGAGACAGCCTTCCCCTTCTGCTGACCTCCAAAGCAGACCAGGAGCTGCTCAGAGCTTCTGAAGCTCTGGGTGCGGTCCACGTATATGCGAAGCGCTCTTACGGGACACAGCAACGACAAGGCTGGATCTGCCTCCTCCAGGGGCAGCGCTTGCAGGTTCACCACCTGGTCTCGGAAGGGAGTGGTGGGAACCTTGGGCACGTATCCAGGCCGGGGTCTCAGGACAACGTGAGAGTAGGCCGGCCCGAACACAAGGCACTCTTCACTTACCGAAAATGCTTGGAGGTCCCCGACCCTCTTGATGGAAGTGAGCGCGATCAGGAGCGCTGTCTTGAGAGACAGGAACTTCAGCTCAACCGAATCCAGCGGCTCAAAGGGACCCCTCTGAAGTCCCGCCAGGACAATAGAGAGGTCCCAGGAGGGAATCAGGGGTGTCCTAGGAGGATGTAACCTTCTGGCACCCCTCAGGAACCTAACGATCAGGTCATGCCTCCCCAGGGACCGGCCGTCCACTGCATCGTGATGTGCTGCAATGGCAGCCACATACACCTTCAGGGTGGAGGGTGACAGCCCACGCTCCAGCCTACCTTGCAGGAAAGAAAGCACGACTCTGACCGGGCATCTCCGGGGGTCTTCTCGGTGAGAAGGACACCAATTCGTGAACAGACTCCACTTCAGAGCATAGGCCTGCCTCGTAGAAGGGGCTCTAGCCTGAGTGATAGTGTCTACCACCGCTGGGGGCAGATCACTTAGGTCTGCCGCGTCCCATCTAGAAGCCACACGTGGAGGTTCCAGAGATCTGGACGCGGGTGCCAAATGGTGCCAAGCCCCTGAGAGAGAAGGTCTCTCCTCAGGGGGATGCGCCAGGGAGGGGCTGTCACGAGGAGCATGAGTTCCGAAAACCAGGTCCGGGTGGGCCAGTAAGGCGCAACCAACAGGACCTGTTCCTCGTCCTCCCTGACCTTGCACAGTGTCTGTGCGAGCAGGCTCACTGGGGGAAACGCATACTTGCGTAAAGCCCGAGGCCAGCTGTGTGCCAGTGCATCTGTGCCCAGGGGGGCCTGGGACAGGGAATAGTACAGCTGGCAGTGGGAGGACTCGTGGGAAGCAAACAGGTCTACCTGGGCTTCCCCGAATCGACTCCAAATCAGCTGGACCGTCTGGGGATGGAGTCGCCATTCCCCGGGGAAAGTGAGCTGTCGTGAGAGCGCGTCGGCTGCACGATTGAGCTCCCCCGGGATGTGGACAGCGCGCAGCGACTTGAGCCACGTCTGACTCCAGAGGAGGAGATGACGGGCGAGTTGAGACATGCGGCGTGATCGTAACCCGCCTTGTCGGTTGATGTACGAAACAGCCGCAGTGTTGTCCGTGCGGACCAACACGTGCTTGTCCAGCACTAGCGGACGAAACCGTCGCAAAGCTAGATGCACTGCCAGCAACTCCAGGCAGTTGATGTGCCAAAGCAGTCGAGGTCCTGTCCAGGACCCTGAGGCTGCCTGCCCGTTGCATGTCGCGCCCCAGCCCGAGTTGGAGGCATCTGTTGTGACAACAACGTGCCGGGACGCTTGTTCTAAGGGCACGCCGGCCCGTAGAAAGGCAAGGTCCGACCAAGGACTGAATAGGCGGCGACACATCAGTGTGATGGTGACACGATGTGTACCGCGGCGCCATGCCCATCTCGGGACTCGGGAGTGTAACCAGTGCTGAGCCTTGCAACTCGGAGGAAGGAGAATTTGCTCTTTTATTGAAAATGTGAAAATGTGGCGGAACAGAACAAAACAGAAACTGAAGATTCTCCGCCCGGCCCTCCTCCGGGGGAAGGAGTGGCGCTGTCTTCGCCATCTCCTGAAGAGCAGTTCTCCGCATCTCCGAGTTGCCCGTGTCAGGGCCGCTTGGTCGACTTCTTGGAGGACTTCGCAGCCTGGAGTGACACGGGGGGCGCCGCTCTCCTGCGCGGGGCTCGACGCGCCGGCCTCGAAGAACTCTCAGCATGGGGCGGAGCTGGCGTAGAGGACGCAGGGGGGCGCCCACGGCGACGAGCAGGCTGAGGCGCTACCCGCGACGGAACGGTGGCAGCCGGAGAGACACGTCGGGGCAGGATGTGCTGGATGGCCTCAGTCTGCTTCTGTACCGCCGAGAACTGTAAGCCTTGGCAGCGAGTGCGGCCGTCAGCTTACAGGCCTTGGACGGGAGGCGCGGACGATTCCTCCAAGTGGCGGCGTTTTGTGGGCACAAGTGCACCGCAACCGCCCTCTCCACCTGGGGAACCTCTACGTACCCCCTGGCTGCCCCGCCATCGAGGGTGGTGAGGATGGAAGAGGGAGAAGAGCGGCTTCTGGCCGTGAAAGGGGCCGTCCACGACTTCGTCACCTCTTCATGCACCTCCGGGAAGAAAGGCACCGGAGCAGAACGAGGTTGTGAGCCGCGTCCCGCGCCGAGAAACCAATCATCCAGCCGTGAGGGCTCGGGACTGGGCGGTGTAGTCACCTCCAGTCCGATACTCACGGCTGCCCGGGCAAGCATGGCCGACAACTCCAAGTCCGATTCGGCAGTAGCGACAACACCCGAGGGGGGCAGCCCCGCCGAACCTTCATCCTCAGAGGTCGATAACCCATCCCCCGATGCAGCAATCGACATCTGGTCTTCGGGCGGCGCACCGAAAGACATGCTGGGACCGCTGTGAGACGGCCCAGCAGAATCAATCGGCAGCTGCACGGGACAGTCGCTGCGTGAGGAGTGAGAGGTCCGTGGGGCGTGGCCCGGCGGAGAAGCTCTCACTGTGATCCTCAGATCTTCCAGAGCGCCAGCCGGCGGCCCTCTGCTCGAGCCAGAGAGACCGGGACGGGTGGCGACAGAGGGGTCTACTGCACTCCCCTTGAGGAGTGAGAGACGCGATCGCAGCGCTGCCATGTTCATACGCCCACAGTAGACGCATGAATCATCCACGAGCGCAGCCTCAGCGTGTTGGACGCCCAGACACTGCAGACAACGCTCGTGACCGTCAACCGAAGACAGGAAACGACCGCATCCAGAAGGACACGGACGAAACGGCATCTTGAAAAAGACGCGAATCGTCCGTGATTTGCTCTTTTAGAACTGTCTCTTTTAGCCGAAGCGCCCAGGGGAATCGCCGTCTCGCAGGGACACCGCTGTAACGCGCCGTCACACCGACCAGGAACAGTTCAGCAAAAACAAAGATGAATGGCTTTGTAGTGATCTTCTTCATCGACTACTCGGCTCCGAAGCAAAAATCTAATGAGTGGATGCACCTGTCGCCCTATTTATACACGCTGGCACGGGGAGTGGCTCAGGTGTGTTAATCCACTTGCCAATTTCATTGGCGTTTTCTCTTAAAATCAGAGATGATTGGCCTCCCAAGTGAGACCCCATTTGTCGGTCGACATAACTCGTAGTGACCGACAGATAGGGAACTTTAGATTTATTTCCTATTAATAACAATCATTATGATAATATGGATATACAGGGTTTCAGGGATTCTTTAAACCTAATTACAACAACTTCTGTGAGCCATGTGCTTGAAGATGTTTATGACTTCACTCTTATCCACTGGGATGTCCCCTCTACACATAAAGTTCAATAGAAATATGTTTGAATATTATTATTTTTTAAACTATTCTGTCAAATTATGCTATTTTGTATTATTTGGTTAAAATGTTTATGTGTGTCATTGAGAAGAGGGGAAGGTAAAGAAATGAGTCAAGTATTTTTGAATATTTTGAAATATAATTTAAGAATTATGTCTAACACAATTCCAGTCAAAATAGGAGATTATAAGAAAGTAAGGCCATGCCATTACAATAGCATATCCAACATGTATCTGCATACCTGTCAAAACTTGATACTGTGGAGGACCAGGGATGTTGGTCTCTTGAAGGTTTCTTATTCACTACACTTTCCCTAAAATAAACCAGCAGTAAAATCTGCCTCAGACTTCACATGTTTGATTAGAGTCCTGGCTTGAAGACATCTATATGCTCATATCTGGTTGTCAGTCATGTGCGGGTCAATGTATTAATAACCCGCACCCGACCGACGTTTTCAACTAACCTGCCTGCAACTCGGACTGCAAAAAAAGGAAAAGAAAATATTTTTTTAAGTATTTTTTTTTAAGTAAATGCTCATCATAGCATCATTTGCCCATAGACGTAGGAACTACACACACAAAAAAATCCTTATATTCTAATTTTGTCAAGAATTATAAAAAATGTCAATAAGCTCATAATTTGTTCTAAAATAGTCTAGTCTGGCTATGTCTATTTTGATGTTTCTGTTCAGCAGACAGTGAGGTTCGGGTTTTTTTCCTATCAGAGCTCGTGAGCGGAGAGTACATTTCTCCATATATTACGCTCCACTCACTCATTCCGTGGGGTCTTGCTCAACCCAGAATGGCCTGCTGGTTCGAAAATATGCAAGGAGACATTTAATTGTGTAGTAATAAACTGGTGTTTTCTGTGTCGCTGCAAAGATGAAGTTGACAATGCGGACTCGCCACACCAGAGAGACATGCACATTTCATATGGATAACATAATCAGATAGTTATTTTGGTTTTAATATTTTCATTTAAAAGTAGACATTTCAAGCTTTCTGTAATATATAGCCTATATTTCTCAAATCTGTGAGGCACAAGCTGAGTTTTGGCGCCCTCCAGTTCACATGCAAGTAATTCTGCCAGCACCTCATTACATTGTCTGCTATATATTTGCTTCTTATTTATAAAATACGGGCAATTGATTGATAAAACATTGATCAAAATTTAGATACAATTCATACAAAACAAAAATCTTTTAAAAATAGTTTTCTATAAAACAAAAATTAATGAAGTCGTCAAAATCATGTTTTACCAAAAACAGCGTCTTCACCTTTTCTCTTTCCGCCTCCATCTCTACGTGCAGACTGAGCTCATGCATCATCTTCGTGCCAGTTATTCAGCCAATAAAGTGTAGGCCTATATATTTCAAAATTGTGTTTTGTACTATATTAATTACAAAGGTTTAATTGGCATGAATGAAAATAATGAAATACAGGCTTTATTTTAGATACATGAAAGGCAGGATGAATTCTCCTGTACGCTGGAGGAAGTTTACGGCGGACTGCCACCGGACTAATGATCTTGGGGACAGTGAACGGAACCAATAAATTTTGGAGCAAGCTTGTTAGAGATGTAATGGAGAGGAATGTTCTTGGTAGAAAGCCACACTTTTTGACCCACGATGTATATGGGAGGCCTAGACGGGTGGCGGTCGGCTTTAGTCTTGGTGCGCCCCCACTTGGAGTAGAGTCGCGTGGGCTCTAGTCCAAGTGCAGTGACACCTCTGGACAAAGGCGTGAATGGAGGGTACTGCGACTTCGGATTCCAGACTGGGAAAAATGGGTGGCTGGTATCCTAAACTACACTCGAACAGAGATAGGCCCGTAGCTGATATAGGTAATGTATTGTGGGTGTACTCCACCATCGACAGTTGTTGGCTCCAGGAGGAAGGATTCTTGGAGACCAGACATCGCAACACCCTTTCCAAATCTTGGTTGGCTCTCTTGGTTTGACCATTGCTCTGGGTATGAAACCCTGAGGACAGACTTACAGTCGCTCACAGTAATCTACAAAACTCACACCAAAATTTGGACACAAACTGGGGTCCCCTGTCGGAAACCACTTCTGTCGGGAGGCCATGTAAACGAAAGACGTGATCTACGATGGTCAACGCTGTCTCCTTGGTTGAGGGTAATTTGGGCAAGGGAATAAAGTGGGCCACCTTTGAGAACCAGTCCACCACGGTCAAAACTACCATATTGCCCTGAGAGGGCGGGAGGGCGGTAATAAAATCTAGTGCGATATGGGACCAGGGTCTCGAAGGGACTGGCAGCAGTTGAAGTAACCCATCAGGGGGTTGATTGGAAGTCTTACCATTGGCACAAACTGAGCAAGCCAAAACAAAACTGTGAATGTCGCGAGCCATAAGTGGCCACCAGAATCATTGCTTGACCAAATATTTTGTACGGTTAACTCCTGGATGACAAGCCGAATTAAAACAATGCCCCCACTGAGGGGCACTGATCCCTCCAGCACAAATAATTGGTTCGGTGGGCACCCGGGCAGAGGCGTTACCCCTTCTAAGGCCGTCTTGACCTTCGATTCGACCTCCCATGTGAGTGTGGAGACCACTAATGTCTCAGGTAAAATACACTCTGTACGAGAGAGTAAAATCAAAACGTCCGAAAAAAAGTGCCCACCGAGCCTGCCTGGAGTTCAACCTTTTGGCAGTTCTAATGTATTCTAAATTCTTGTGGTCGGTCCATACTATAAAAGGAACCCTTGAGCCTTATAAACAGTGGTGCAATCGGTATGAAAAAAATGCGCACGGATGTATCTTGTCGTCTGAGGGAGAACGTTGGGATAACACCGCACCTACTCCCACCACAAACTGACGAGATGGATTAGGGGTGATTAAGATAGGGGCCGAAATGATGCAGCCCTTCAGTTTGGGAAACACAGCCTCGGCTGTGTCTGACCACCTGAACGTAGTTCTGGGGTAGGTCAAGGCGGTCAGAGGTGCGGCTAGTTGGCTGAAGTTGCAAAAAAACGCCGGTACAAGTTGGCGAACCCCAGAAACCTCTGTAGGGCCTTATGGGAATCTGGACTTGGCCTTTCTACCACAGCCTTAACCTTCTCGGGATTCATGCGTATTCCCTCAGTCGACACAATATATCCAAGAAACAGAACAGACTGTGCATGAAAAGTGCATTTCTCCGCCTTGACAAAAAGCCCATTCTCTAGCAACCTCTGAAGCACTCGCCGAACGTGCTGCATGTGTTCCTGGAGAGAAGAGGAAAAAATCAATATGTCGTCCAGGTAGACATATATGAATTGATCGACCACATCTCGCAGCATGTCGTTGACGAATGCCTGGAAGACTGCTGGGGAGTTGGACAGCCTGAAGGGCATGACCAAGTATTCAAAGTGCCCCCTGGGGGTGTTTAAAAGCGGTTTTCCATTCATCCCCCTCCCTAATACGGACCAAATGATAAGTATTATGTAAGTCCAATACAATATAATACAAGGTCGCAGAGACCCGTCTTTCTTCCCTACAAAAAAGAACCCTGCCCCCGCTGGAGAAGAGGAAGGGCGGATGAACCCCAAAGCTAGAGAATCAGAAATATATTTCTCCATAGCCTCCCTTTCTGGAACAGAAAGTGAATATAATTTGCCTTTAGGCGGAGACTTACCTGACAGTAAATCTATGGCACTGTCATAGGGACAATGCGGAGGGAGAGAAGCAGCACGAGACTTGCTGAACACTTCCTTCAGGTTGAGGTACTCCGAAGGGAGAAGTGCATTAAGCATCGTGTTAGGAAAGCTCTACAGAAATTTGGCTCACCAGAGTAGGTTTCTGGAACCGGAAGGCGTGGTTCCGGCTGGGAGGAGGTCTCCGGTGGTGTGGGGGGGAACGGACGGTGTGAGCGGTGCAGTGGGGGCTTGCAGGAGTTGTAATTGCTGGGTGATCTTGGACACCTGCACCACCAAAGCCTGGACAGCACGACCAGTGTCGTTAAGATTCCGTTCCTGGGAGTCCATCTTTCGAGCACTGGTGCTGAGGAACTCTTCTAACGTCGAAGATGGGTGTAACAATTAAACTTCATAATCATCTGTAAGAAGGAGGCGGGAACCGGCAGACAATAAAATCAATCTTTAATTACAAAATAAAGACAGAACAGTGCGTCAGCCCCTCACGGACAACTGACGTGCACAAATAAAAACCAAATACAAAATAAAGTCCAGGCCTGGTCCTCTCTTGTCCATCGCTGTCGTTGCTCCGGTTTTATATCCCTCCATCTCCTCCGTGGGACTCGAGACCGGTGGGTCGAGCAATTGTCGCTCATTTCCAATCACTCCACCGGCCTCGCTCCTGTTCCCACGTCTCTCGTCCCTGCCCCACTCGTCACAATGGGTTACTCGCTGCTTCCATGGGAGGTCAGATTGTTCTGTCACGACGTATAAAGGACAGGAAGCAAGTTGCAAGTAAAAAGTCTTTATTAGAGACGTAAGGTCAGGCTGGGTTGGTGGTGGGTGGCGCAGGAACCTTGATGGCAGCACAGACCGGTGAGAAGGTGATAGAGTGCGCAGGTGAGTGATGATGAGGGATCCGTGAGATGATGGTGTAATCCACAACGACCGAACAGGAACAAGACACAAAGAGTAATGCTGAGCAGATGGGACACAGACAAGGATCACGGAGGACCTCAAACAACGATCTGACAAACAAGAGACGAAAGACAGGGCATTAAATAGGCTGATGTAATAAGTTGCAGCTGCCGCTAATCAAGATGATCAGCGGTAACACCCACATGAAACAATCAACATGACATAACATGAGACGAGCAGGAAACAGTGCATTGATGAACTGTGACAAATAGAGAGAGGTAAGCATCAGCTTTACCTTAGATTAATTTGTTTTTGGATTGATGTTTTTATAGCCTAAACTAATAACTGTTTTTATAATGTTTTTAAACATTTTGCTTTAGACTACAGGCGTTTTAGTCTTTATTATTTCGGAAGTAATAGGGCTAATAAAATGTGACGTGAGCCGGGACTTTTTTTTCTTATCTTATCTTATAATGTTTTTTTTTTTCTTTTAACAATGTAAAAATACTTTGTCTTTAAAGTGTTGATAGATTTTTATTTTTTATTTTTTTTAAGTAGCTTACATTTGGACAAAATCTAGAGATGATGATGCTGTAGCCTATTGCCTGGACTAAGCGTTAGATCTCAATTTTTTTCCTTTTCTTTTTGAGTAAAGAAAGAACGCTATACTTTATTATTATTATATTATTATTATTAGGCAAATAATATAGTAAAAAAAAAAAAAAAAAAAAATATATTAACCGGTATTTCTTCCACCCGAACCGGTTTCAGAACGGTAATAATATCAGAGGAACACAGAACAGAAATGTTAAAATATCGATTCTGCTTGGAGTGAACCGATTGAATTTTTTTTTTTTTCGTTTTCAAGCCCTGCTATTATGAAACAGGAAGTTGTTGTAATTCATCCATACAATGCCCAATCTACCTCAAACTTCTTACATTTTATAAGAGTCCTGGCCTGAACCTATCTAAAGTCAAATATTCAATTATAATTATAGCGCCACCTGCTGGCAACAGGAAATATTTTTTTTCACACTAACTTAAACATGCAATGTCTGATCTGCCCCAAACTTTACATGTTTGGTAAGAGTCCTGAGCTGAAGACATCTACATGCCAATATTGAGTTATAATCATAGCGCCACCTGTTGGCAGCAGGAAATTTGGCACAAATATTTCACATATATTTCCTAACTTTCGCTGTTCTCCTATGGCCACCGGGTGGTGGTAAACCCAGCTGCAAGGGCCCTTTCATCGCTGCTTCCAGCTTTAATATTTCACTTCTATCCTGATTGTTAAAAAAAAAAAAAAAAAACTCGACATTTGTGAATCTACATACAAAGCTCACATTAAAGATCAAATCTCAAAATACTGCCTTTCCCCTTGCCAGTCTATTGTACATTCATTTTCCCACCAGCTCATGTTACATCCTTTAAGTGTTCTTACTTTGCTTGTGTCTTGTGTGATGGTTTTTTTAATCATTAATTATGACTTGTTTCTTTCTCTAATACACAGAGCCAGATGTTATCAGGAATCTCAGTGTGGCCAATATCACAATATCATCTGTGTTTCTGACATGGGATGAAGCATTTGGAAATAGATCTTTCTTTAAACTTCACCGGACTGGTGATAAAACAAATAAAACTACTAATAATACTTCCTATAACATCACTGATCTGACTGCTGGAGACAGTTACACATTCTGCATCAGTGCTGTGGCAGCAGATCAATCAACAGAAGGAGAACCTGTCTGCATCTCACAATGTACAAGTATGTAGAATTATAAAATTTAATTTTCTTGTTATATACAGTAGTAGTAACCGGGGCCATGTAACCCCCCCCCCTTTTTTAGAAATTGGTCACATCTTAATGACAAATTCAGATTCAGATTCCGGCGACAGCCTCCGAAGTCACTACTGGCGCGGCTATAAACAAGCACCTGGAGAGCACGTCATTATCTTCTTCTTCTGAAGCTTTTGTCCGAAGCATGGCAAGGAGCTAGAGGATGCAGTGTCTCGTTCCCTAATCAGGGAACTATGGTTACATAACCTGAGACAATTCCCGTTTGAAGGAACTATATATATAGGAAGATAGGTATCCGCGGATACATAGGTGGAGTGGCACTCAAGATGAACGGGGCTTTTACCAACACAAGAAAGGGCACTAAGCAACCGCACGAAGCCCTCACCATATAGGATTTTAGAAAGAACGCAGAATACTAGTGTGCGAACTTACCACAGTGTGGATTTCAGAAAGTGTGCAAAGCATGGATTTTCAAATACTGTTCTAAGGAGGGGCTCTCGTGGCACTCTGATAGAGCACCTCATAGATTGAATGTTGCATCTCAAAACAGTATGATTGAGAGTCATCAACTTAATCTATGGAAACAATACTGGAGCACTCTGGGGAAAAAACAGAGAACTCAGTCTCAGATGAGAGGAGAACTCCGAGCTCAGAGTAGCGCGCTCACTGCTAAGTTACCACAAGAATCACCCAAATAGCCCCTCATGTTGAGGGAAACGATGCTTGAGGTGTATAAACAAATACACACTGGCTGAATGGAGCCCAAGGAACCAAGGTCTAATCATCTCAAGAAAGGGAATGAAGCGGAGCGCATAACCCCTATCGTACAAGATTTCAGAAAGTTTGCAGAGTCTTGCGTGCAAACTTACCACTTGTGGATTTTTAGAAAGTGCGCAAAGTGTTCACGTGCACACTGACCACCATGTGGTTTTGAGAAAGTACACAAAGCTTAGCGTGTTACTTAACACTAGCACTACCGGAATTCTATAACTACTAGAACTGCCAATAGCGGTCATTTTGACTGTTCATACCAGACAGCAGTGAATGTCATTTTTGTCATGTTATATTTACTTCAAAGCTTCTATGGTCATGTTTTATGAAAAATGTGGGGTAATTTAAGCATACATAATATAAAATGTTCGTGATATTATTGTGTAAGAGCTACTAGACCTCCTACAAAAGTGCATGCCGCAATTTGCTTTCCGCAATTTGCATCCGGCAAGCTGGAGATCAAAGTTTTTTTTTTGAAAGTCAAAATGTCAACAAATATAAAATGAAGCAGAATATTTCATTAGATTAAAACATATTGTGAATTTTGGAAATGATTACATCTGTCTTTATTCAATACATTTTGACTTTTGGAGTTTACGATGCTTTAGCATTATCGGAAATGTTTGGACCACACGAATCGGAAACAATTTTATGCAGCCTCTAATGAAATCTAGAATTAATAAATAGTTCTGTTATATTAGGACAGATAATAAACTCTGAATCACTCGCAGAATCAGTGTCAGACGAACTGTCAAGAGACCAAGAGACATCGCTCTCTTCTCCTCCATCAGACTCTGCATCATCAATGTTCTCAAGCAAGGAGAAAACCTCAGTGACAGTCATTTTCTTTCTTGTTGCCATTTTGACGGTAAAGCTAAGTTTTAGCTTAGCAAAAGCATACAAAACTGCCAGAGAAAGGTTGCTAGGCAACAACTACGCACATCTTTAACGGCGGGAAAAAGCGCTGAGGAGATACAACGCCTGTAATATGTGCGGTCAAATTGACCGCTATGGCCATTCAAGGTAGAAATACTCAGAACTCTTTTGTGTTTTGTAATATTAATAAAATAACAATGTTAAAATACAATTTACATTAATTTAAGAAAAGTCATGGAACTGTAGTTACAGTATTGTTCAAAATAATAGCAGTACAATGTGACTAACCAGAATAATCAAGGTTTTTAGTATATTTTTTATTGCTACGTGGCAAACAAGTTACCAGTAGGTTCAGTAGATTGTCAGAAAACAAACAAGACCCAGCATTCATGATATGCACGCTCTTAAGGCTGTGCAATTGGGCAATTAGTTGAAAGGGGTGTGTTCAAAAAAATAGCAGTGTCTACCTTTGACTGTACAAACTCAAAACTATTTTGTACAAACATTTTTTTTTTTCTGGGATTTAGCAATCCTGTGAATCACTAAACTAATATTTAGTTGTATGACCACAGTTTTTTAAAACTGCTTGACATCTGTGTGGCATGGAGTCAACCAACTTGTGGCACCTCTCAGCTGTTATTCCACTCCATGATTATTTAATATCATTCCACAATTCATTCACATTTCTTGGTTTTGCTTCAGAAACAGCATTTTTGATATCACCCCACAAGTTCTCAATTGGATTAAGGTCTGGAGATTGGGCTGGCCACTCCATAACATTAATTTTGTTGGTTTGGAACCAAGACTTTGCCCGTTTACTAGTGTGTTTTGGGTCATTGTCTTGTTGAAACAACCATTTCAAGGGCATGTCCTCTTCAGCATAGGGCAACATGACCTCTTCAAGTATTTTAACATATGCAAACTGATCCATGATCCCTGGTATGCGATAAATAGGCCCAACACCATAGTAGGAGAAACATGCCCATATCATGATGCTTGCACCTCCATGCTTCACTGTCTTCACTGTGTACTGTGGCTTGAATTCAGAGTTTGGGGGTCGTCTCACAAACTGCCTGTGGCCCTTGGACCCAAAAAGAACAATTTTACTCTCATCAGTCCACAAAATGTTCCTCCATTTCTCTTTAGGCCAGTTGATGTGTTCTTTGGCAAATTGTAACCTCTTCTGCACATGCCTTTTTTTTAACAGAGGGACTTTGCGAGGGATTCTTGAAAATAGATTAGCTTCACACAGACGTCTTCTAACTGTCACAGTACTTACAGGTAACTCCAGACTGTCTTTGATCATCCTGGAGGTGATCATTGGCTGAGCCTTTGCCATTCTGGTTATTCTTCTATCCATTTTGATGGTTGTCTTCCGTTTTCTTCCACGTCTCTCTGGTTTTGCTCTCCATTTTAAGGCATTGGAGATCATTTTAGCTGAACAGCCTATCATTTTTTGCACCTCTTTATAGGTTTTCCCCTCTCTAATCAACTTTTTAATCAAAGTACGCTGTTCTTCTGAACAATGTCTTGAACGACCCATTTTCCTCAGCTTTCAAATGCATGTTCAACAAGTGTTGGCTTCATCCTTAAATAGGGGCCACCTGATTCACACCTGTTTCTTCACAAAATTGATGACCTCAGTGATTGAATGCCACACTGCTATTTTTTTGAACACACCCCTTTCAACTAATTCAACTAATTGCCCAATTGCACAGCCTTAAGAGCGTGCATATCATGAATGCTGGGTCTCATTTGTTTTCTGAGAATCTACTGAACCTACTGGTAACTTGTTTGCCACGTAGCAATAAAAAAATATACGAAAACCTTGATTATTCTGGTTAGTCACATTGTACTGCTATTATTTTGAACAATACTGTATATGGGTTTTATTTCAAACAAAGTTATTACATTGCAAATCTTTAAAATGGTCAAAATGACTGCCTTGGTAGTTCTAGTGTTAAAGGTTCCTAAGAATTGCAGAGGCGCTGAATCTCACAGGAGAGGCAAGCTCAATTTTACAAACCTCGGGCAAGGGGAGCATCACTTGAGCCAGCATATATAAGAAGACTTCTGTAACTGCCATCCCGCTAGATGCGACAGCACCCCTAAGCGGCCAGGAGACCCCTCGGGGGGACATCCATGAAATTCCCTGCAGTGCTGTGCCAGGCCTGATGATCAAGGAGGCTCCCTCAGAAACCTGTGATCTCAGCCGCCTAATACGGGAACATGCTCAAGGGGTGCCTCCTTTTAGTTTGGACCATCAGTCAGGTAAAACATTAAAAACACATAAAAACATTATAGGTCCAGCATAGGAGACTGTTATGCGAGAGGTTTCCACCTAACCTCGATCAGGTGGAGAGCTGGTGGTTACAGGGGAATTAGGAAGGGGAGGATACAAGCAGAAGTTAACCCTCTGAAGTGTTTTAACGAATATACGCGTTATGAGCCTATTTTTTCCTGATAACCTCTTAGACTCCAGAGGGTTATAAATCCCCAAAGGGAATGAGTAGATACCTTGGTATCACTCTGATTTGGATGAGAACGTTGCCTCGTCTAGATAATACCCCTTAGGATCTGCTTACCTCCTCGTGAACCTTGATTCCTCTAACCCCTGCCCGCAGGTGGGGGAGGAGCGTGAGTTGCGACACTAGCCTTCTGTGCCCGTCTTTGATCCTCAGATCGAGACAGGCCAGGACCCCTATGTTGTTCGGGCTCAGACCTGGACCTTCGTGGAACGAAGGATCTGAAAGCAGCAGAGTGCGCCTTCGTCTCCCTGAACTTCTCAAATCGCCGTCTCAATGGAAATACCGAAAAGCTCAGAAGGCGAAACCTGAGCATCAAGAAGAAAGCATCTTCATTCCTCCCGATGTTTGCCAGGTTCATCCACAGATGTCTCTCCGCTGCCACCATGGCTGCCATAATCCTGCCCATGGTAGAGACGGCCTGCTTGGTAGCACAGAGAGAGATTCGTGGTGCGGCACAGCTCAGTTACTTGATCGGAAAAAAGCCCCTCCCTCTATCCAGGTCTCTTAGCAGAACAGTCTGATATGCTTGAAGCACCAGCATTGTGTATAATAAAGCCACAGCCTGACCTGCTACTGCGTATGCCTTGCCATTTAAGCAAGATGATTTTCTGAAGGGGCTTAAATGGCAAGGAGGGAGATTATGAGAGGATGTTTCCCCTGCAGAAAGAAAAACATTTCACAGATACAAATTATTTATAATTTATTTATAAAAAAATTTGCTCTTTCTACAGGGGGATTTCCCTCATAGCCGCTTTCGCGCATCACCTTGATGCCGGCAGATTACTTTCATGCCAAAACCGATGGATGCGAGAAGAAAATGGCATCTTTCATTTCTTTTTAATCTCTGTATGGAGATCATGCAGAAATAAAAGGCTAACCTGAGCTGGAGGGTTATGGTCAAAAGGTAATTTTCACTCTATAACCTCCAACAGCTCTACATACGCAGGGCAGGAGAATTGAGAAGGCTCAGCCTCAGCTTTTTCACCATCCTCAAATATTTCCTGCTTTTCCTGGGTAAAACCCCAGCAGAGCGCTAACCTCAGTATCAGAAAGTGTTAAAGATATAACATCATCCTCCCGAGGCTCTCTCTCTCATCCGCTGCCCTTCTTTCTTTTATTTTACGAGCGCGAAAGGGAAAGTCCATCTTTAAACCATTCAGACAGATCCACCTGTATTCTCACAAGCTCATTCTCTCCCACGCCTCAGCGTGGACAGGTCCTGAACAATGGGAAGCAGATGCTGCCTTTTTTCCCCCTTTTCTTTTAGAAGAGAGACGAACAAGAACGGAGCTTTTTCCATTGAAAAAACGCTTACAATGCATGTCAAAGACATTGTGCGTGCTCTTCACCCAAACAAATGACGCAAAGATTGCGTGTGTCATCGGGTGTCAAATAACGCAGACACGGATGCACACAATGTCTAAACGCTTGCTAGTTGTCGCCATGATAAACAGAGAAAGATCGCCCTTACCGTTTCTGTCAGATGTACACTTCAAAAACAAAACAGTCAGTGAAGATGAAGAAGATAATGACGTGCTCTCTCGGTGCTTATTTATAGTCGCGCCGGTAGTGACGTCGGAGGCTGTCGCCGGCCAACAAGTTGGTGTTTTTACAATGTATGCTTCAGACAAGGGTCACAACGAGGTGTTCCCCAAAGCGCCCCTTAGAGGACGCAGTTCGAAGTTCCCTCGAAAGGGAACTTTATATGTATTTACTATTGATAACAATCATTATGATAATATGGATATACAGGGTTTCAGGGCTTCTTTAAACCTAATTAAAACAGAAATCTTCTGTGAGCCAAGTGCTTGAAGATGTTTATGACTTCACTCTTATCCACTGGGATATCCCCTCTACACATAGTAGAAAGTTCAATAGAAATATATTTGAATATTATTATTTTTTTAGCTATTCTGTCAAATTCTTCTATTTTGTATTATTTGTTTAAAATGTTTATGTGTGTCATTGAGAAGAGGGGAAGGTAAAGCAATGAGTCAATTATTTTAAAATATTTTGAAATATAATTTAAATAATTATTTCTAACACAATTCCAGTCAAAATAAGGGATTATAAGAAAATAAGGCCATGCCATTACAATAGCATATCTAACATGTATCTGCATACCTGTCAAAACTTGATACTGTGGAGGACCAGGGATGTTGGTCTCTTGAAGGTTTCTTATTCACTACACTTTCCCTAAAATAAGCCAGCAGTAAAAAAAATCTGCGTCAGACTTCACATGTTTGATTAGAGTCCTGGCTTGAAGACAGCTAAATGCTCATATTTGGTTATAGTTACAGCGCCATCTACTTGCAACAGGAAGTGTCATGTTTTACACTGTTATGCTCTATTAGCAACACAGTAAAATATGCCATTGTGTGCTAAACATGCTAGATTCTCAAATATGTTAACAACACATACTAAGTGCTAAAGAAAGCTTTTAATCAGGCCTACGAACCTGTTCAAGGAACGAAAACGAAAACCAGAAACGAACGAAATTTTGACAGGAACAGGAACAGAACCAGAAATACAAACAAAATAAAATGTTATAGTTCCGAACAGAATCGAAAATTTTAAATGGCCGATAACTGGTTAATAACATTATTTTATCGTTCCATTTAATATTTGAAATTTGCTGTCAACCAATCACGAATTCCAGCAGATTCCGGCAAATGAAAATATGACGCTGAAGCCAGCGAGTGAAATGTCCGCTCAGCTGTGAACTCATCATAGGAGAGTCTCAATGACAATGAACCACCTTCATGGCCGGATTAAGACCAAATTAGGCCTGATGACGCAGCACAAAAAGGGCCTTTTTTCTCGGCGTTGGTGCATGTGCATTCGGCACTCAAGCTGCGCCAGCATGCCTTTCCTGCCCAACTGAGGACCGCAGCTCTCCTTTGATTATTCCCAACTTTGAGAAGCTCTGCTCACCGGAGGCATTGGACATCATCATGCACAGATAGATGCGCTAACCATTTTCGACATTTGGAAATGTCTGAGAAAGATTCAGTGATGACAAAAGCTCGTACAAACTCTGCTGATTCGTTCACAGTCACCGGTTTCTGAGTGTATGAATGCAGCAAACTGTATCAGCTAATTTTGACCGATTAATAATCAGTTAAACGGTTTAAAAAGTCATTTATTTATTTTCAGTAAATTATCAAAATATTTAAAAAGGCTTGCTGCATGGTTATAATACGATACCCTTATATATATATATATATATATATATATATATATATATATATATATATATATATATATATATAGAGAGAGAGAGAGAGATTTTGAAAAAAGCTTGATTTACAAATACTCAAAACACACTGCACAAATGACTTAAAACAAAAACATACAGCAAGCACATTAAAGAAAAGAAAACACTATGGGATTATAAGAAAAAACCCAACACATCTTCGGATAATGTGCACAAAGCACCATGACTACACCAAATTTGTTCAAACGTTGAAAGATCATCCATGGCTCTATAAAAATTAAAGTCAATCAATACCCTCGATTTGACCAAAGTCAGAAAACACACATAAAGATCATTACCAGACCTTTGCAGAATCTTATTTTTCCGGCTAATATACACAGCCAGCTTTGCTTGTCCTAATATGAAATTCAACAATTGACAAACAAACCGTTTTTTTCTGGAAATACTTAAAACCCAAAATAAAAGTCTCAATTGAAAAATTTTCATTAAACCTACCAAACAATTCTTTTAGCTTCACAAATAAAGGCTGTAATCTAAAACAGTGCTTGAACGCGTGAAAAATAGTCTCTCTTTGGAGACAAAAAGGGCATCCAGGATCAACTTCTGGGTTCATCACGGAGATAAAAGAATTAACAGCAATGGCACCATGCAAAACTCGCCATTGTATATCACCTACCCTCTTTGACAATGGTGGCTTATACAAAGATCTCCATTCGGGTTTTACATCATTTTCCAAACTGAAAACAGAACGCCATGGTGTATCAATTCTGCTGACCAAAGACTTCTTGTTAAAAACCAAAACACAAGCTCTATACAGTTTTTTACCTTCACATGATAAGAAATCTAAAACCAAAGATTCATATGATCTTAAAAGAAAATTAAGGCCTATATTCTCATCAAGAATGGGTTGCAAGAATAAACAAGGAAAAGGATCCTCAGTATCAGGAACACTAACCCCTGCAAAGAAATCCCTCAACATGTGGTCTTCTTCAACTGTAAAACAGAGTTTTAACTTTGTTAAAAACTGTGCGAGCAAGCGGATAGATCTAATACCCAAACGCTTAGAAGTTGCCTCCACCTGCTCAAAGTGAGGCCCGGTTATAGTCAGTAAGTGTCCCAAAGTAAAAATCCTTGATTCCCGAAGAGAGGTGCTGAATCCTTGTAGGTTAAAACGAGCAGTAATATCCAAACGGGCCCCCAGAATCAAAGGCTCCAGTAATAACCAGTGAAGAGAGCAAAAATTCTCAGTCTGCCGGACCCGAAAAAAACTCCACACTTTGAAGAGATTTTGATAAAAAATAGGCAGTTCCGATAAATCCAACTTTGTAGGATCCATTAAAAAGAGTGATTTATCCAGTCCAAAACCTCCAACAGTACGCAGAATGGTGCAGCTAGCAGAGCACCAGCTACAGTTTGTTGAACCATCCAAAAATCTTTTTAAAAATTGTAAACGAAAAGCAGCAACTCTACTTTGTAAATGGATTAACCCTTGTCCACCTTCTTCTTTTTGGAGGTATAAAATACTCTGCGGAACCCAATGTAGTTTATCCCAATAAAAATTCACAAGAGTGGCTTGAACTACAGATAAAAACTGTGAAGAAGGGTCTACACAGGCCAATCTATGCCAAAGTGAGGAAGCAACTAGATTGTTGACAATAAGAGCCCATCCTCTGTAGGACATATTTGGAAGTAACCATTTCCATTTATCCAAACGCCCTTTTACTTTTTCCAATACCCCCTCCCAATGACCCAACAATAAAGCATTACTTTTTTGCCAGTTTACCTTAGCAGAAGACAATTTTCTAAAATCTTTGATTAAGTTAAGTAAAAAAAAATTACATCACTTTGTTCACAAATGAACACCACAACATCATCAGCATAAGCAGACAGGTGAATATTATTATTACAACCTGGTAGACACAAACCACTTAAATGTATTCTTATCTGTTGGAGAAGGGGGTCAATAGCCAAAGAGTACAACATTCCTGACAAGGAACAACCTTGTCTGACACCCCTAAGAACCCGAAAAGGAGCACATAAGCCACCATTTATTTTCAGTGCACTCTCAACATCACAATAGAGTACTTTGATCAGATTTATAATTTCTTTACAGAAACCAAAAGCAGCTAATGTGTTCCACAAATAAGAATGCTCAACTCGATCGAAAGCCTTCTCCTGATCCAGAGATAACAAGCCACAATCTAGATTTAACAATTTAGAAACATGAAAAATATCTTGAATTAATGAAACATTATCAAAAACAGATCTACCTGGGATACAATACGTCTGGTCTGGCTGGATGACCTGATCCAACACTCCAGCCAACCTATTAGCAAAAACCTTGGAAAGCAGTTTGTAGTCACTGCAAAGAAGCGAGACAGGGCGCCAGTTCTTAATGTCAGTAAGGTCTCCTTTTTTTGGAATAAGGGTGATAACTGCCCTCCGGCAACTCAGCGGCAGCCTACCCTCTAACAAGCTGGCACTGAGTACCTCAAGCAGATCCTCTCCCAGTTTCACCCAAAAAGCCTTATAAAAGTCATCTTGGAGGCAATCCACTCCTGGAGCCTTCCCAGACTCCATGCTTTGAAGAGCCTTAAAAAGTTCTCCCAGTGTCAACACTCCTGAAAGCTCCACATTAGCCTCCACAGAGACTTTAGGTAAGCTTTCAAAGAAGACACTTTCCACACAGCACCCTGAATCAAGCTCGCTTCTGTACAGATTTTGATAAAAAAGAACTGCTCTCCTCCGAATATCAGCAGGGTCAGATAACAAAACGCCATTTTCAGAACGCAGTGCATAAATAAAACGCCTCTGCCCATTCTTTTTTTCCAAGCTGAAGAAGTATTTGGATGGTGCATCCATCTGGTCAAGGCTTTGAAATCGTGAACGAACCAGAGCCCCCTGCGTTTTATACCCCAGTAGATCTGCTAACTGTGCTTTCTTCTTAGAGCAATCTTCCATGTGTCTTGTTTCACCAGTAGAGTGAGCTAAGTTCTGAGATTCAAGTATTTCTCTTTCCAAAAGTTCTAATGACCGAGCCAACTCCTTAGTGACATTGTGAGTGTACTGTTGTGTAAACTGCTTTATCTGGACCAAAATCCCACCATTGTTGTAATGAATGAAAAGAAGACTTCATTGTTTTATAGACTTCCCAAAAAGACTTGAATGATTCTTTTAAAAAATTATCATTTAGTAGTTTAATGTTAAAATGCCAATATGCACTTTTGGGTTTAATTGAGCTTAGAATATATTTACATTGCACCATACTGTGATCCGAAAAACTTACTGGTGTGATATAACACTTACTAAAAATGTTAAGATGAAAATTAAAGCTATAAAATCTATCCAGTCTGGCCAAAGAAATAACATTATCACGTGTGTGAACCCAAGTGTACTGCCTTCCACTGCCATTCAAAGATCTCCAGATATCACATAATTCATATTTTTTTATAATATGAATAAGACGGTTACGAGAAGATAAATGAGGCTAAATGTGATTCCTGTCTAAATTGAGCTCAGTACAATTAAAATCTCCACCTAGAAATAAAAAATCTTCAGTGCAACAATTTTGCAAAGTCGAGCACAATGTGTCTAAAAAAACCAATCGTTCAACTGCTAAAGCAGGAACATACACACAAATAAAGACAAACACATAATTTTCAAAAACTGCTCGAACTTTCAAGAGCCTACCTTTAACAATTTCATCAACTACGTAAGAAACAGGACTAAAATTCTTTGCAAATAAAATGGCCACTCCCCCACTGACAGAAGTATTATGGCTTAGCACAGCAGTGCCATCACACTCTCTTAACCAGTCAACAGCATTTTTCACATCAATATTTTTCTGTTTGATTACTTCATATATTGTTGTTCTTTTTCTGATATCTCTAGCACCATTGACATTCAAAGTGGCTAAATGCACTTCACTCATGACTAATAAGAAAGAAAAAAACAAACCAAAAAGCAAAGAAAAATTAGCATTCCTGCTGTTTACGTTAACCAGTGTCATTATTCAGGGCATTGTTAAGATTTCTCACGATTTTCTTTAATCGGTAGACTTCCTTGTTCGTGAAAGACCCCTCTGCCATTAAGCCCTTCGCTTTTTCCACAAACTGTTTTAAATCAGGAAAATATTCCTGCACTTGCACACCTCTTTTATTTTTAGTCGACCTGAGAAATAACTTTATGTCATCAAGCTCATAACTCCGTCCATCAAACTCGCATTGAGAAAGAGACACACTAGAGTCAGAAGACTCACCATCACTCTCAGTATCCTGCTCTTCATCTCTAGGCATTTCACTTTTTTTGCTTATTTTAGCATCAAGTACTTTGTCACTTTTCTTCCTTTTTTGGGGTATTTTAAAAATGGATTTCTCTTCTTCCGTTCTTACACAACTACTCTCCTCAGACATTTCTTGCAATGCAGCTGAATAATTTCCTGAAGCTCTATCATTTTGCTCATCACTACAGACTGTAGAGCCTTGTGACACACCTGCTAGATCCTTCACAACCGCATCCGAAAGCGTTTCAGTGTGACCCGAAACTGAAGGCGGTTGTGACGAGGTCGATCCAGTCGTGATCTCGCTGGCTAGACCTGTAGCCGTCACCAGCGCGCCTTCCCCCGGGGATTCCAGCGCCGCTGCACCGGCAACATCAGCCGCATCACCACTATCAGAATTCTCAATCACATTCCTTTCATTCGCTGCAAGTTTATCTGGACAGTTGCGAACTAAGTGGCCAAAACTGTTGCAAGAAAAACATTTCATCTTTGCAGTGGTGACAAAAACAACATAATCAAAGTCGTCGATCCGAAAATTAAGTGACATATCCAAATCAGCGTCATCCTTAATAATCATGTACACAAAACGCCTAAAGGAAACAATATGTTTCAACCGAGGAGACACACTGCTGATTGGGATTTTTTTGATCGGGGAAACTAATTTACCATACCGAGATAAAGCTTGGGTTAAAATATCATCGCTCACAAATGGTGGGACATTTGACAATGTAACTCGCTTAGCCGGTAGAGAAAGGGGCAAGACAGGGACAAGTTCACCACTTATAATTATTCCGTGCTCAACTATTTCATTAGCCTTATCAATACTATCAAGAAATACTACCATAGCACCATTCATTCTCAAGGCGGAAAGCACACTCTCGTGCCCAACCACCTATCCAATTGCCAAACAACAATCTTCCACGCTCACCGCGGACGCCACCTTTACACCGTGTCGCCGCGTAAGTGAGCTCAACGCCTGCATGCTTGGGGCCGACATGCTTCCTCAAAAGAGCTGATAGCACGCGGCCCGAGAAAAACTAAAAGAACCAACTGTAAACACGCCGTCAGGGATAGATATAGTAGAGAGAGGAAAAGAAAAGGGGGGAAAAAAAGTTTGACTCACAGCACACCACTCCGCCTCTACACGCTCACTATCACACCGGAAATGACAGTGACAGAGAGAGAGAGAGTGAGAGAGAGAGAGAAACTTTTTTTTATAGCCTATACGTTTTTTAGAGAAAATTTTTTTTTTTATTTAGAAATCGACATAATGCAGACACAAAATGTTTACAAACATTAGGCTATAATAAACACTAGGCTATTTTGGATAATCATTTGTCATTCAAATACATCGCGAATAAGGAAACTTTGATTTTGAGTTGAATGAGAGATCCACTGGTTTCAGTTTCATTTAGCCTAAATTAATTAGTTTTAGTTTGTCGTTAATATTGCTATAGCTTCTTATATTTTTAGTTCTTGTTCTTTTCTAAATACTATTAATTGAAATGATTTTGTTGTGGAGTGAGGGGAACTAATATAGCCTAGCGGAGCTTCTCAAATTTCCTGGAAGCTGAACAGTTTTCATTTGCTATATTAACCTCAAAATAATTCTTAGAATTAAATTTGCAGTCCAACTTTCGGACGCATATACAGCTTTACTTATTATACATTTACTATTATTCTATATTCTTTATATTAAATAACATTTTAGTATCCAGATACGTCGGGAACATGGAAACAGAGGTAGTCATTAGCTTCACCTTAAATTAATTTGTTTTTGGATTGACGTTTTTATAGCCTAAACTAATAACTGTTTTTATAATGTTTTTAAACATTTCGCTTTAGACTAAAGGTATTTTAGCCTTTATTATTTCGGAAGTAATAGGGCTAAAAAATTGCGACGTGACCCGCAACTTTTTTTTTCTTATCTTATCTTATAATGTTTTTTTTTCTTTTAACAATGTAAAAATACTTTGTCTTTAAAGTGTTGATAGATTTTTTTTATTTTTAAGTAGCTTACATTTGGCCAAAATCTAGAGATGATAATGCTGTAGCCTATTGGCTGTGACTAAGCATTAGATCTCTATTTTTTCCTTTTCTTTTTGACTAAAGAAAACGCTATACTTTATTATTATTATTAAGCAAATAATATTGTTTTTTAAAAAATAACGTTATTAACCAGTATTTCTTCCACCCGAACCGGTTTCGGGAACAGTAATAATATCAGAGGAACGCAGAAAAGAAGAGTGTACCGATTTCATTATTTATTTATTTTTTTCGTTTTCAAGCCCTGCTATTAATACTATGAAACAGGAAGTTGTTGTAACTCATCCATACAATGCCCAATCTACCTCAAACGTCTTCAAAGAGTCCTGGCCTGAACCTATCTAAAGGCAAATATTCAATTATAATTATAGCACCACCTGCTGGCAACAGGAAATATCTTGTTTCTCACTAACTTAAACATGCAATGTCTGATCTGCCCCAAACTTTACATGTTTGGTAAGCGTCCTGAGCTGAAGACATCTACATGCCAATATTCAGTTATAATCATAGCGCCACCTGTTGGCAGCAGGAAATTTGGCACAAATATTTACTTATTTTATAAGCATATTTCCTAACGTTCGCTGTTCCCCTATGGCCACCGAGTGGTGGTAAATCCAGCTGCGAGGGCCCTTTCATCGCTCCTTCCAGCTTTAATATTTCACTTGTGTCCTGATTGTTAAAGAAAAAAAAGAAAAACTCGACATTTGTGAATCTAAATACAAAGCTCACATTAAAGATCAAAAGTCAAAATATTGCCTTGCCTCTTGCCAGTCTATTGTACATTATTTGTCCCACCAGCTCATGTTTCATCCTTTAAGTGTTATTACTCTGCTTGTGTCTTGTGTGATGTTTTTTTTAATCATCAATTATGACTTGTTTCTTTCTCTGATACACAGAGCCAGATGTGATCAGGAATCTCAGTGTGGCCAATATCACAACATCATCTGTGTTTCTGACATGGGATAAAGCATTTGGAAATAGATCTTTCTTTAAACTTCACCGGACTGATGATAAAACAAATAAAACTACTAATAATACTTCCTATAATATCACTGATCTGACTGCTGGAGTCAATTACACATTCTGCATCAGTGCTGTGGCAGCAGATCAATCAACAGAAGGAGAAACTGTCTGCATCTCACAATTCACAAGTACGTAGAATTATAAATTTTTTTTTTTTTTTTGTTATATACAGTAGTAGTAACCAAGGCCATGCAACCCCCCCCCCCCCCCTTTTATAAACTGGTCACATCTTAATGATTAATTAAATGACACAAAATAATGGTCTTAAAAACTTTACAATTATTTCCTATTACTAACAATCATTATGATAAAATGGATATACAGGGTTTCAGGGCTTCTTTAAACCTAATTACAACAGAAATATTCTGTGAGCCATGTGCTTGAAGATGTTTATGACTTTACTCTTATCCACTGGGATGTCCCCTCTACATGTAACATTCAATAGAAATATGTTTAAATATTATTATTATTATTATTAATGTAGCTATTCTGTGAAATTCTGCTATTTTCTATTATTTGGTTAACATGTTTATGTGTGTCATTGAGAAGAGGGGAAGGTAAAGCAATGAGTCAAGTATTTTTCAATATTTTGCAATATAATTTAAATAATTATGTCTAACACAATTCTAGTCAAAATAGGAGATTATAAGAAAGTAAGGCCATGCCATTACAATAGCATTTCCAACATATATCTGCATACCTGTCAAAACTTGATACTGTGGAGAACCAGGGATGTTGGTCTCTTGAAGGTTTCTTATTCACTACACTTTCCCTAAAATAAGCCGGCAGTAATAAAAATCTGCCTCAGGCTTCACATGTTTGATTAGAGTCCTGGCTTGAAGACATCTATATGCTCATATTTGGTAATAGTTACTGCGCCATCTACTGGCATCAGGAAGTGTCATGTTTTACACTGTTATGCTTTATTAGCAACACAGTAAAATATGCCATTGTGTGCTAAACATGCTAGAGATATTCTCAGACATGTTAACAACACTTAATACGTGCTAAAGAATGCTATTAATACTATGAAACAGGAAGTTGTTGTAACTCATCTCTACAATGCCCAATCTACCTCAAACGTCTCACATTTTATAAGAGTCCTGGCCAGAACCTATCTAAAGGTAAACATTCAATTATAAATATAGCGACACCTGCTGGCAACAGGAAATATCCTGTTTCACACTAAGTTAAACACGCAATGTATGATCTGCCCCAAACTTTATATGTTTGGTAAGAGTCTTGAGCTGAAGACATCTACATGCCAATAGTCAGTTATAATCATAGCGCCACCTGTTGGCAGCAGGAAATTTGGCACAAATATTTACTTATTTTATAAGCATATTTCCTAACGTTCGCTGTTCTCCCATGGCCACCGGGTGGTGGTAAACCCAGCTGCAAAGGCCCTTTCATCGCTGCTTCCAGTTTTAATATTTCACTTGTGTCCTGATTGTTAAAGAAAAAAAAAAAAAAAAGAAAAACTTGACATTTGTGAATCTAAATACAAAGCTCACATTGAAGATCAAAAGTCAAAATACTGCCTTGGCCCTTGCCAGTCTATTGGACATTATTTGTCCCACCAGCTCATGTTTCATCCTTTAAGTGTTCTTACTTTGCTTGTGTCTTGTGTGATGTTTTTTTTAATCATCAATTATGACTTGTTTCTTTCTCTAATATACAGTGCCAGATGTGATCAGGAATCTCAGTGTGGCCAATATCACTACATCATCTGTGTTTCTGAAATGGGATGAAGCATTTGGAAATAGATCTTTCTTTAAACTTCACCGAACTGATGATAAAACAAATAAAACTACTAATAATACTTCCTATAACATCACTGATCTGACTGCTGGAGTCAATTACACATTCTGCATCAGTGCTGTGGCAGCAGATCAATCAACAGAAGGAGAAACTGTCTGCATCTCACAATTCACAAGTATGTAGAATTATAAAATCCCTTGCTATAAATTAGTAACAATGTAAAACTATAAAATGTCTGTTTTTTTTTTCCCTACAAAGTATGTTATAAGAATGATTCACATTCCCCCCTGTGTATTTATCAGGGCCCGAGCTCCACGATGGGAGGACCCTCTTTGAATTGCTCTGTTTCTATCTTCTTCTTCCTCATCTTCTTCTTTTCAGAAGAGAATCACATTTTTGAGAGCCTAAACATGCTCCAATCCTCACAAAACTTTGCACATGTGTCAGATCTGGCGAAAATGTACATCTGATGTAGGTTTCATAATTGGGTGTGGCAAAATGGCTCGATAGTGCCATCTGTAAAATTTCAATGGAGTGCGCCTCGAGCTACGTTTTACAAAATACATGCATGAAGTACATTAGTGTTACAGACCACAACCTAAAAAAGTGTCTTGGTCCAAAATCCAACAGGAAGTAAGTTTTTTTTTTTTTTTTTTCAATTTTTGCCATTTCCATGCCTCGTAGTTCGACAAACTCCTACAGTTTTAATCGGATCATCTTCAAATTTGGTGAATGTCATCATAAGTTATTTGTTACATGAAATGGCAAAGATCTTGAGTTTTCGTCAAGGTACATGTCCCTGACGGCCAGACAAAATTTGATGTTATGCCATGAAACAGGAAGTTGCCGTAACTCAGGCAAGCAATGTCCGATCTGCCCCAGACTTCACATGTTTGATAGGTGATCTTTTGTAAACAAACACCCATGCCCAAATTCAGGTATAGTCATAGCACCACGCTGAACCGCCCAGGGAGCGCAAGTTCATTCACTAGTTTAGCGACGGGCTTCTGTGAAGGGAAAAGCGCGCTTTGTGCGGGTGCAAAATAGGAATGACACATGCGTCGGTGTACAAAGTCAATTGCGCTGGGTGCAAGATAGGGCCCATAGTGTTTCTTGCGTAAAGAAAACACTGTACTTATTAAAACAACAAGCTCTTTACTGTTGCAAGACTTCAGCTGCTGCCAGGGTGCCAGGTTTTCACAACAAAACCTGCCCAATTGCTACTCACAAAATCTATCCCAATCGCGTTTAGAGGGGAGGCCCCCATTAAAAATCGCATTCCAGGTGGTAAATATAAATGTTTTTTTTGGTGAGGTTCCCTGGTAAATCTTACATTCCAGGTGTAAGGGAAACAGGTCAATTTAGCTCAAAAGGAATCATTTAAGATTTTAAAGGGAATTTGAACAGAATCACTGTTTCATGGCTGATCACTGAGATGCCCTGCGATTCACTGAACAAGCTGTTTAACATCAAATCTGCACTGGATATTAATATCTAAAGTATAGTGAACACACTATCAATAGAAAACACTATCAATTAGCACAGTAACAAGATCGGCAGTTTAAGGCATTAACTTGTAAGCACAAAACACAAGATAATTCTCTTTTCAATATGAATAAGGCTTTATTAGATAAATCTAAGACAGATAAACAAATCTAATACGTGAAATTGCATAGACATGAACAACCATCAATCACTTAATTAACCCTCGCATTGAGTTCCTCAATGAGGTTAAAATTATATTAGATACACCAGTACAAATCAGAGTCTGGAGGTACATTGCCTGTGTAAAGGTGTTCCCTTTGTTGTCATTGAAAGGGGGTTTCCTGATGTCACTGATTGGCTGGAAGTTCAGTAGTCACTGAAGTGACGCCTTGGGAAGCCCGTGGTTGGGCGTTGGCTGAAGACGCAGAGTTGTGTGGGCTGGTTGAAGTTGAACGGGCACTCGAGGTCAGACATCGGAGATTTGACGTTACAAAACTTAACTCAGAACACAAAACTCTCAAATGGAAAAGAAAAGAAGTAAAGTTTGGCTAGACTAGGTAGTGTTTCTTCTCATTGTGGCTAAGTAGCAGCAGGCGTGCAGGCTGAAGCACGCTGGAACCGCGCTGGAACCGCGCTCAAAGAATAGTGATGACTAAAAGCATGGCTAGAAGCAAAAGCTAGGAAGCAAAGGTACAAGCTAAAAGCAAACATGACTAATAGCAAAAGCTTAACAAAAGGTAGAGCTAAAAGCAAGATTTTATGGTGTCCTAAGTATTTAAACTGGCCTGTTGGCCACACCTCAAATGTTGTCTTGACCAATCAGATATTGTCTTGTATCGGGGGTATCATAAATTATATGTTATCTTATCAAGCATGTGGTCCGAATTTTCCCGCTCTTGCAGGGTATAATTTTGGACATGATTCCTATAACAAGAATATGATACATTTGACAAATCTTATGGTCAGGACTGTTTCAAGACTGTTTCAAGCAAGCAGATTAAATCACAAACATATTAAATATGATTATGAATCCTTAAGCTATCCTATAGTTATTAAAAGACATACACAATAAGTGATTATAAACATGATAGTCAAATGTCTGGGATACATATAAATGATAATGGAGTGAAGCGATGGACTGATATTCATTTATAAGTCTTTTTTTAGTTAATTTTGGTCCATATATATGTAGAAAAGACAGTTTCTGTGCCATTATCTGACATAGGGATGTTCTGTGGAGATCAGAGGTTAAAAGACACCCTTTAGGAACTTCAGTCTTGTTCTGCTAGGTGGGGGGGAAGTGTTCATTACTCTCATGGGTTTACATGTAATGCCCGGCGTTGCATCTCAATTACCTGCCCCAAATTTGAAAATCTCTTCTCCGAATTGAAATTGGAAATTGTCAATGTAATTGTAATAAATCTAGTGGTGTTAATGTTGAAAGCGGTTCTGTGAAAGAGTTGGTTGGTTGGTTATCTTGCTTCGGACTTGTGGCACGGAATGATTTATGATTTCCTGTTGCCTTTCTGAGGAATTTGGCCCGTGTTTCAAGTTTCTTTAATTTGTCTGATTTGGATCAGATCCGCTACACAGGAGGTTAATATCACATTGTTGAGGTTGCTTCAATCTGCATACTTACAACACTGCTGCTGTGGAACTTCAGTTCATACAATCCAGAGCCATTGTTGTTTCTCAATGGCTCTGATTCAATTGAGACATGAGGTTTTACTGACAGTTTGAGTGGATCCAACAAGATTTTAGTTACAAACTCTATTTAATGTTTCATTGGCTAAATATTTGTAAAACAGACAGAAGTACAGGGTGATTAATACCATTGAAAGAGAAAGTGTAAGGGGAAATGGGCATGTTCTCTGCACAGGTTAAGCCCTATCTGTGCACGTACTAGTGTAACTAGTAACACCATTCCCCTTCTGCCGGTCTCCATAACAGACAAAGAGCTGGTTTGAGGTCCTAAAGCTTTGTTTCCAATCTACGTAGCATCTCAAAGATCGGACGGGACAAAGCAAAGCTAGGGCTGGGTCTGCTTCCTCCAGGGGCAGCACTTGCAGGCTCACCCCAGTGGTCCCTGAAGGGAGTAGTGGGAACCTTGGGCACATAGTCAGGACGGGGCCTCAGGATTACCTGGGAGTCAGCCGGCCCAAAATCTAGGCATGAATTATTGACCAAAGATGTGTGCAGGTCCCCTACCCTCTTGATGGAGGCCAATACAAGCGGGAGTAGAGTTTTCATTGACAGAGACTTCAGCTCAACTCTCTGCAAACGCTCAAATGAGACTAGAGACAGGTCCCACAGGGTATCTGCCAATTACGGGCTGTCACAAGGAGCACCAGTTCCTGGAACCAAGACAGAGTGGTCCAGTAAGGCGCCACGAGCAGGACCTGCTCCTCATCCTTCCTGATCTTGCATCATGTCTGTGCATGAAGGCTCACTGGGGGAAACACTTATTTGTGAAGGCCCCTGTGGCCAGCTGTGTGCCAGTGCATCTTTGCTGAACAACTGGCAGTGAGAGGTTTCTGGAGAGGCAAACAGGTCTACCTGAGCAGCTCCGAAATGATTGCAGGTCAGAGTTTGTTAGAGGGAGGGGGAGTGGAAGGACCTTGGGATGCGGGAGCTGGTGGGTGGGGGGGCAAAAGAAGGGTGCCTCGGGTAAAAGAGAAGAGGCAAGTTCAGCTTCCTGACAGCCTGATGAATGAAGCTTTCATTCAGTCTGCTGTTCCTGGCCTGGAGACTCCGCAGTTTCCTCCCTGATGGCAGCAGACTATAAGAAGATGTGTGATGGGTGCAAAGGGCTTTATGGGTGAGACGGATTCCATACATTTCCTGGATGGAGGGGAGAGAGACACCAACTATCTTCTCAGCTGCTCTCACTATACGTTGACGTGAATTCTGGCGCCATACCACACAGTGATTCAGCTAGTCAGGATGCTTTTGATGGCGTGTCTGTAGAAGGTGCACATGATGGGGGTCAGGGCTCTGGCTCTTCTCAGTTTGCGGAGGAAGTAGAGAAGCTGCTGTACTTTCTTGGTCAGTGCTGCAGTGCTGTCAGTCCAGGAGAGGTCATCTTTGATGTGCACAACCAGGAACTTGGTGCTGCTCACTCTCTCCAGTCACACCATTGATAGTCAGATGAACATGTTGAGTGTGCACTCTTCTGAAGTCAACAACAATCTCCTTCATCTTCTCCACTTTCAGGGTGAGATTGGTGTCACTGCTCCACCCGGCCAGGTGGCTCACCTCGCTCCTGTAGTTTGTCTCATCTCTGTTGCTAATAAGACCCACTATAGTTGTGTCATCCGCAAACTTAATTAAGAGGTTGGAGTTGTGTGACGGTGTACAGTCATGTGTCAGCAGAGTGAAGAGGAGGGGGCTCAGCACACATCCTTGGGGGCCCCAGTGTTCAGTGTGATGGTGCTGGATGTGTTACTTCCAACCCGTAGTGCCTGAGGTCTTCCAGTCAGAAGTCCAACAGCCAGTTGCACAGCGAAGTGTTGAGCCCCAGTTGGACCAGTTTATGAATGAGCTGTTGAGGGATGAATGTGTTAAATGGTGAACTGAAGTCTATGAACAGTATTGATATGGTGCACTGCTAGCTATGTAAAGCACTTCATGAGATTAGGAGTAAGTGCAACTTGATGGTAGTCAGGTAGTCAGAAGCAGGATGGAGACGTATTCCTCAGGACTGGAATGATGGTTGTAGCTTTGAAGCATGTGGGGACAGCAGCCTGAGATGTTGGAATTATGGCGAAAGAAGGGGAGGAAGCAAGTGCAAGTCAATGGATATTAAATGAGGCAGTCAAACACAAGTAACATGAAACAGGATAACAAGGGGGTGAGGGTGAAGTCTGATGGTGATTCGGGGCATGACAATGCAGCAGGAGCATTGAGTGACAATGCAGCAGGAGAGCGTGACACAGGAACTGAGATGAGCGAGCCGTGGAGGTGAAAGGTATAATCTGTGGAAGGTGAGGAGTGGATGGGGTTCCAAAGACACAGACGATCCAACGACGAGAAGAACACAGAGAACAGGAATGAGAGACCAGGCATAAACACGGGGAACTGCAAACAATGCTCTGACAAACACTAGACGAAAGACAGGGCAATATGTAGGGAAGGGTAATGAGTAGCAGCTGGTGTAGACACACACAAACTCCACCTGTATAGTGCAAAGCCCAAGGCCATGGTTTACCAACCGTGACAGTACCCTCCCCTCCTACCTGTCGATTGTAATCATCAATCTGGGAGTGATCCAGTATGTCCTTAACAGGTACCCAACTGCTCTCCTCCGGACCATAAGCCTCCCAGTCTATCAAGTACTGGTATCCTCGCCCCCTCTGTCTCGAGTCCAGAATACGATTGACAGAATAGGTGGCCCTTACGAAAAATAACCATGGTTTTATTATAGTAAAACTGTAGTAACCCATGGTTTTTTGGCGTATTGACTGCCATTTGTAAAACCACAGATTTACTACAAATACCATGGTTAAACTATGGTTAATATAGAAAAACCATGGTTAATTTGTGGTTACCATGTTTTTTTGGTTTTATTTGTAGTAAAACCATGGTTAATTTTCGTAAGGGGGGTTCCCCATCTACGAGTTGTGGGGGTTGGGGAACTGGGGTGGGCGGGTTCATTTGTGTATAAAACACAGGTTTAATTTTGGAAGGCGGGATGAATCCTCCTGTACACCGGAGGTAGTTTGAGGCGGACTGTCACCAGACTAATAATCTTGGTGACAGGGAACAGGCCAATACATTTAGGAGCTAACTTATTAGAAACGGAACGGTGAATGTTGTTGGTAGAAAGCCGCATTTTTTGACCCACAACGTATACAGGAGGCTTAGACTGGTGGCGATCGGCCTTTGCCTTGGTGTGCCAACTTGAGAGTCTCGCCAGCTCTGGTCCATGTGTGGTGGCACGTTTGGACAAATGCGTGAGCGGAGGGGACTGCGACTTCAGATTCCAGAATAGGAAAAATAGGTGGCTGGTAACCTATGCTACACTCAAACGAGGAGAGGCCCGTGGCTGACACTGGTAGCGAGTTATGAGCGTACTCAACCATAGAGAGTTGTTGACTCCAGGAAGAAGGATTCTTAAAGACTAAACATCGTAACGTTCTTTCTAAATCTTGGTTGGCCCGCTCAGACTGACCGTTGCTCTGTGGATGGTAACCCGAAGACAGACTAACCATCGCTCCTAATAATTTACTAAACTCCTTCCAATATTTGGACACAAATTGGGATCCCCTTTAAGAAACCACATTTACCGGGAGGCCATGTAACCAAAAGACGTGATTAATTACAGTAACTGCTGTCTCCTTGGCTGAGGGTAATTTGGGCAAGGGAATGAAATGTGCCGGCTTCACATATGGGTCCACTACGGTCAAAACGACTGTCATGCCATTAGAGGTTGGGAGGGCGGTAACAAAATCTAGAGTAATGTGGGACCAGGGTATCGAAGGGACAGATAGCGGTTGAAGGAGCCCATCCGGAGGTCAGTTAGACGTCTTACCACTGGCACAAACTGAGCAGGCCAAAACAAAATTGTGAATGTCGCAAGCCATAAGTGGCCACCAGAATCGTTGCTTTTCTAAGCACTTGGTGTGGCTTATCCCTGGATAACAAGCGACATTGGACTAGTGACCCCACTGAATAACGTCGGACCGTAACTCCTCCGGGACGAACAACCGATTTGGTGGGCACTCGGGCCGAGGCATTACCCCTTCTAAGGCTGTTTTGACCTTTGATTCGACCTCCCATATGAGTGATGAGATGACTATACTCTCAGGTAAAATACAATCGGGAGTCACCGGGCATTCGGAAGGATCAAAAAGACGTGACAAAGAATCGGGTTTGACGTTTTTGGAACCCGGGCGGTATGATAGGGAAAAATCAAAACGAAAAAAGTGCCCACTGAGCCTGCCTGGAGTTGTGTCTTTTGGCAGTTCTAACATATTCTAAGTTCTTGTGATAGGTCCAGATGATGAAAGGTATCCTGACCCTTCCAACCAATGACGCCACTCATCCAATGCTAATTTGACGGCCAACAACTCTCTGTTACCAATGTCATAATTGTGTTCGGCAGGAGATAAACGATGTGAATAGAACACATCGCTTTGGGAAAGAACTGCACCTACTCCCACCTCTGAATCGTCAACCTCCACAACGAACTGATGTGTGGGATCAGGGGCTACTAAGATGGGAGCCGAAATGAAGCGGCTCTTGAGGTTGGAAAATACAGTTTCGGCTGTATATGACCACCTGAACGTAGTACTGGGGGAGGTCAAGGCGGTCAGAGATGAGACTAGTTGGCTGAAATTGCGAATAAAACGGCAATTAAAATTGGCAAACCCCAGAAACCGCTTTAGGGCCTTACGGGAATCTGGACTTGACCAATCTATCACAGCCTTAACCTTGTCAGGATCCATGATTATTTCCTCAGACGAGACAATGTAACCTAGGAAAGGAACAGACTGTGCATGAAATACGCATTTCTCCGCCTTGACAAAAAGCCCATTCTCTAGTAATCTCTGGAGCACTCGTCTGACGTGTTGCACATTTTCCTGGAGAGACGAGGAAAAAATCAGTATGTCATCCAGGTAAACATATATGAACTGATCTAACATGTCTCTGAACACATCATTAACGAGTGCTTGCAAAACCCCAGGCGAGTTGGAGAGCCAGAACGGCATCACTAAGTATTCAGAGTGCTCTCTAGGGATGTTAAAAGCGGTTTTCCACTCATCCCCCTTCCTAATGTGGACCAAATGATAATCGTAGCATAGATCCAGTTTTGTGAAGACGGATGCTCCCTGTAACCTCTCGAATGCTAAAGACATCAACAGCAAAGGATACGTATTCTTTACTGTAATGTTGTTCAACTTTTGGTAATCAATACAAGGTCGCAGAGAACCATCCTTCTTACCAACAAAAAAGAATCCCACCCCCGCTGGAGAAGAGGAAGTGCGGATGAAACTTGATACTAGAGAATAAGAAATATATTTCTCCATGAACTCCCTCTCCAGAATGGAAAGAGAGCAAAGCTTGCCTTTAGGCGGAGACTTACCTGGAACTAACTCTATGGCACAGCCATAGGGATGATGCGGAGGGAAAGAAGCAGCGCGGGACTTACTGAACATTTCCTTCAGACCCAGGTATTACATGGGCACATTTGACAGAACCGTAGCTTCCTGCTGAAGAACAGAAACAGACACAGCAGGACAAGCAGAAACCAGACAAGACTCATGAAAACGTTCACTCCACAAAGTGATGGTGTTGGAACCCCAATCCACTTGTGAGTTGTGTTTGACTAGCCAGGGGTGACCTAAGACAATGGGTGCCACAGGGGAGTCCATGAGGAGGAAGGGAAGGGTTTCGGTGTGGTTGCCGGAGGTGAGGATAGTTATGGGTCCTGTGATGTGGGTGATGTGAGGCAGTTCCTGGCCATTGAGTGTGCTGACGGTGATCTGGTGTGAAAGGGGAGTGATATGAAGTCTCAGGTGTTGAGCCAGACAGCAAGCAGTTTCGGCCCAGATCCGGCACACATGTGTATTACTATAATCACTATTATTCATTTTGTGACATGCTTTGGTAATGAACACACAAACTATGCCAATATATTAAACTGAATACAAAATCAGAGTTAAAACCCACAAATCATGTACCTATGCAATAAAAAAAACGTATTGCACTGATTTTTCAGAGCAAATCAATCAATAAAGAGTGAGTGTATAAGAGTCTATAAGAGTCTATAAGAGAAACCTAACAGATAGACACATGTAACTTAATCAAAATAATTTATTACAGATGTGTCAAAGAGCAGTACCACAGTTGTCCAAATGATGATACATTGCAGTTGCAGTCCTCTCTGGCAGAATATAAAAGTAGTGTTAGGAGAAGGGCATAATTTAAGTAGTTTATTTGCTGAAAATACTATCCCGATCTACTCAGTCAAGGCGCGCGTTTCTCATTCAAAACCTGCATCACCAGAAACACAGCATGTTGCAATCTATGACGAAACCAGCGAGGACCAATGAGCATTTGATATCGCTTCCGTAAAACTTGTAAAACTTCTTAACGGCACATTTTTAAATTGTTGCTATAGCTACAGAGGAAGGAGATACATATCACCAATGAATGGTTTAAATATGGATTTGTTCCTCACACACACACACGCATTGCAGTTGCAGAGCACATCCCCAAGTCCTTCCACTGCCCCCCCCCCACTAACAACTGTGACCTGCACCAGACACTTTGTGCAGCAATGTTTTGCTCACTACCTCATTCAATTTCCTCTTCAGTCGGTTTTAATAAAGAATTGCCCTCTGAGCTTTTTGTCACTTTAAATCAGTCTGAATAAGCTCTTTTGCAATACAATAATTGTATCTGCACTGTTTGTTTACTTCACTGGTTTGCACTCTAACTTCCATGTGCCTTGTGCTGCTTTATTTAATTGTATATTATTTTTATTTCTTTTAACATAACCTTATATGTATAGTTGTATTTCATATTTAATTTGTATTTTTATGCTCTACTGTTAGTGTTATCTGTATGCACTAAGGGTCTGAGAGTAACACAATTTCAATTATCTGTATGTATGTGCTGTACATGTGGAAGAATTGACAATAAAGCAGATTTGCTTTGACTTGGGGGCTTGTAGTCCGTACTGGTCTGTATCCTTTGCCACAGGCTCTGAATGTCTCTGCTGTCACTGAATTGATAGGCTATCCTCCTAGAGTATTGTTTCTTAACTTATCTGATGCCGCTGGATAGGTTGCCCCTACTGTCCTCAGGCCCACCTCATCTCCAGCTCTGAAGGCAGCCTTACGAGCCTTCAGGAGTCTGTAGACCTCCCCTGTCATCCACAGCTTCTGGCTGGACTGTACAGAAATGGTCTTTGTTACTGTTACATCAACAATACACTTGGTGATGTAGACAGTGACAGTCTGAAAATACTCTTAGAGAAAAGCATCTGGCTGGGCTTTCTGCTGCTCACTGAAGTGCTGATACAGTTAATTTAGTGCCTCGTCCCTGTTACTGTTGTTGGAGCTGGGAGGGATGTATACAGCAACGTGTATGTATTGCTTTGAATAGCACAGTCCAGAACACTGTTGCTGAGCCATGTTTCTGTCAACACAAAAACACAACAGTCTGTTACAATCCTCTGAGGTGAGCTTGGTTTTTGGATGTAACCCAGTTTATTGTCCAAAGAGTGTAAGTTAGCCAGTACGATGGTGGGGATAGCTGGTTTGTGTGGGTTAACTGTTAGCATAGCCCGGACACCTCCTCACTTAACCCTCTTATGCTTCCTCTCACCCTGCTTATGGAACCTCCATTGTGGGTGAGATGCTCTTCCACATGCTCAGAGTTTAACTCTAAAAATGTGGTTCTGCTGGCATAGAGTAGAAACTCATGACTGTATGCGCACTTAAGGACAGGTAGATGCGATGAAGACATACAAAAACATTGCAACTCAAAAGACAAAAAACACAAAAACACCATTCTGATGGGAGATAGAGAAGCCGTTGCCTGTGGGAGCGCTGCCATCTTTGCATCACAGAAGAATGATTGTGGTCCAGTGTTGGTCTGTCCGCGAATCTCTATGCTCTCTTGCGACCCAGAGATGGAGAAAACTGCTCTCCTGCTGAGATTTTTGGAAACCAGATTCTCCACCTGACCCTCCTCCAGGGCAGGAAGAGTTGCATCCCTATCTCTTTGGGTCATCTGTTATGAGGCCTCTTGCTCTTCCTCTCACCACCCGGTTGACAGGGGCCTGGACAGGCGGGACGTCCTGCCCAGCGCCACTGTGCCACTTGCTTGAGGCTGCTGAGGAAGCGGCACTTAGGTGGAGGTGGACGCAGCGGGCCACCCTACTCTATGAGCAGGTCGGGGAGCTGAAGTTCGGACCGCCTCAGTCTGCTTTCCAGCCAAGAATTGCTTGGCCATGTCATTTACTAATTTTTATCATAGCTGCTGTAACTTCAGTGTTTATATCTGGACTAATTTTATCCCTATACTTTTGTTATTATTTGATGTTTGTAACAGAGAAATATAAATATTGTGGTTGAAATCACTGTTAGTAAAGCTGTTTCAAACATGCTTACATGACGCTGCTTTCTCTGGTTCAGCGGCGGCCTGAAAGCAAGTTTAAATATTGTGGTGTGATTATAATTTTAAAGGTTTACTAGCCATACTGGAATCATTGAAATTCAGGAATAAGACTGCATGTGTTTGAAATAAGATTTGAATGATTAATTGTGCATTCATATTGCCCTATAGCCTTTAGGCTATGTTTCTTTTTATGTCATATTTGTACCGGACCTCAGAATAAACCAGCTCTTCTCTCCCCACACAGAGCCAGATGTGATCAAGAAACTCAGAGTGACGAATATCACAACATCATCTGGGTTTCTGACATGGGATGAACCAGTTGGAAATAGATCTTTTTTTAAACTTAAGTGGACTGATGATAAAACAAACAGAAATTCGTCAACTTCTAACACTTTTTATCACATCACTGATCTAACTGCTGGAGTCAATAACACATTCTGTATCACTGCTGTGGCAGCAGATCAATCAACAGAAGGAGAAACTGTCTGCATCTCAAACTATACCAGTACGTAAAACAACAAAATATATATGTTTGTGCTACATAGTACATTATCAGAATTATGCCTTTCCCATTTTTTTTATCTGTTATTCATCTGTCCCACCAGTTCACATTTCCCCTGTATGTATTTATATTACACTTGTGTCCTGATTGTTCCGAAAAAGAAAAGAAACTGACATTTGTGAATTGCTATTCTCTTCTGTACACAGAGCCAAATGTGATCAAGAATATCATGACTAAAATCACATCATCATCTGTGTTTCTGATATGGGATGAGCCAGTTGGAAATAGATCTTTCTTTAAACTTCACCGGACTGATGATAAAACAAATAAAACTACTAATAACACTTCCTATAACATCACTGATCTGACTGCTGGAGTCAATTACACATTCTGCATCAGTGCTGTGGCAGCAGATCAAACAACAGAAGGAGAAACTGTCTGCATATCACAATTTACAAGTATGCAAACTTATAAATACATGTTTGTACTACACATCTTATAATCCAAAGAAAAGAACAGAACTTGGGGTATAAATACAGAGGGCAAATGAGGTCAAAAAACAAGGAACAGGCAGGGCTAATCAATTACGAAATGAGCAACAAACAAATGAGAACATTCTCATAAACCTAGAAACCAACAAAGCACAAAAATACAAAAATATATGAAGGTGGACACTGGGATCAACTGAATGAAAAAATCTAAAAATTCAGAGTCTCTGAACTCAAAATAGGAATAAACATGATATTGATTTCAATAAATCAGAATGCAGTGGAAAAGTTCCTTTATTTCAGTAATCCAACTCAAATTGTGAAACTTGTGTGTTAAATAAATTCAATGCACACAGACTGAAGTACTTTAAGTCTTTGGTTCTTTTAATTGTGATGATTTGGCTCACATTTAACAAAAACCCACCAATTCACTATATCAAGAAATTAGAATATGGTGACATGTCAATAGGCTAATCACCACAAAACACCTAAAAATGTTTACTGAGCCTTCCAAATGGTCTCTAAGTTTGGTCCACTAGGCTACACAATCATGGGGAAGACTGTTGATCTGACAGTCTAGAAGACAATAATTTACACTTTTCACAAGGAGGGTAAGCCACAAACATTCATTGCCAATGAAGCTGTCTGTTCACAGAGTGATGTATTCAAGTGTAGCATGGAGTCACAGACGTTCAGATCCATATGCAGTGGTTAAATAAAGAGAATGGTCAGACAGGAAGTAATGAACAACTGAACCTATGATGCCACATGGACTACTTTGAAGATGCTTTTATTACCTTTCTAGACATGGACAGTATACCGTACATACATTTTCAATGGAGGGACAGAAAGCTCTCGGACTAAATCTAAAATATCTTAAACTGTGTTCTGAAGGTGAACTTATGGGTTTTAATATTTGGGTGAACTAACCCTTTAACATGGGGAACAGGAGCCCTTCCTGGGACTAACATGGTGAACAGGGGCCCTTCCTGGGCCCAACATGTGGAAACAGGGGCCCTTCCTGGGCCTAACATGGGGGAAGCAGGGGCCCGCCGTGGGCCTAACATGGGGAAACAGGGGCCCGCCATGTGCTCAACTTGGGAACAGGGGCCCACCATGGGCTTAACTCGGGAAACAGGAGCCCGCCATGAGCTTAACTTGGGAATAAGGGGGCCTTCCTGGGCCTAACAAGGGGAACAGGAGCCCTTCCTGGGACTAACATGGTGAACAGGGGCCCTTCCTGGGCCCAACATGGGGAAACAGGGGCCCTTCCTGGGCTAACATGGGGGAAGCAGGGGCCCGCCATGTGTTCAACTTGGGAACAGGGGCCCACCATGGGCTTAACTCAGGAAAAAAGAGCCTGCCATGGGCTTAACTCGGGAATAAGGGGGCCTCCCTGGGCTTAACTCAGGAACAGGGGCCCACCGTCGTCTTATCTCAGGAACAGGTGCCCACTGTGGCGGAGCAGGTGGAGCTGGAGCCACCAGGGTGGAGCAGGTGGAGTTGGAGCTCACAAGGGTGGAGCTGAAGACCACCACAGCCGAGCAGATGAGACAGAAGCCCACCAGGGCGGAGCAGAGGACCACCACAGCCAAGCAGATGAGACAGAAGCCCACCAGGGCAGAGCAGAGGACCACCAGAGCCGAGCAGATGAGATAGAAGCCCACCAGGGTGGAGCAGAGGGCCACCACTGCCGAGTCGATGGCACAGGAGAGCAAGTCTGGTTAGGTGGAACTGGAACAGATAACATAAGTAGATTAATGATGACCTCTGTGGGCAAAACAATGCAGGTAGAAAGTTCATAGACGGCCTCCTTAGCCCTGATAGGGCAGGCAATGAGTTTATAGACAGCCTCCTTAGATGTGACAGAGCAGGACGAGAGTTCATGGATGGCCTCCGTGGCTGTGACAGGACAGGCGGTGAGTTGGTGGATGGTCTCTGTGGCCGTGACATGACAGGATGAGAGTTCATGGATGGATACTACTGACACCTCCAAAGGTTCTGCAGCAGTTGCCGCCACCTCTTGAAGTTCCACAGCAGTTACAGTCTCCATGGCAGCAACACAACAGGCTGAGAGAACACTGCTGGGTGCAACAGACATGATGTGACATGGCTCTTGAAGTTCAGCGGAGACATGATGAGGCTCTGGAAGTTCAGCTGAGACGTGATGAAGTTCTGGAAGATCGGAAGTGATTTGACTGGGCTCATAAAGATCAACTTTGATTTGACCTTGTTCACGAAGATCAACTGTGACTTGACTTTGCTATTGAAGATCAATAGTGGCTTGACTTGAGTCATATAGTTTAACTGTAGTTTTACTTGACACATGAGGTTTAATGGTGACTTGACCTGACTCCAGACAGTCAGCGGTGTCTTGACTGGAACCTGATTCTGGAAGATCGATGGGGTCCTGACTTGACTCTGGAAGATCGATGGGGACCTGACATGACTCTGGAAGATCAATGGGGGCCTGACTTGTTTGTGTAAGATCAACGGGGGCCTTACTTGACTCTGGAAGATCAACGGGGGCCTGACTTTACCCTGGAAGATCAACAGGGTCCTGACCTGACCCTAGAAGATCAACGGGGACCAGACTTGACTCTGGAAGATCAACTGTGGCTGCCGGCCATCTTGTGCACTGGGGCTGAGCTCGCAGCAATCTTATGTAGTGGCGCTAGGCTGGCGGCCATCTTGTGCAGTGGCGCTGGGCTGGTGGCATTTTTTGCAGTGGCACTGGGCTGGTGGCCATCTTCTACAGTGGCGCCGGGCTGGGGGCCATCTTGTGCAGTGGCTCTGGAGTGACAGACATGACAGGATGAGTCTCAGGAGCAGCGGCCATTTTGTGAACAGCCTCAGGGTTGGCACTCTTCTTGAGAAGAGACTTTGGGGCTTTAAAGTCCTCTGCCTCTCTCACAGTGAAATGAGAACCAAATAAACAAAAGAGCAAAGTGCATTATGTCTCTTAAACTACAGATAAATTCCCCTCCAGGTAACATTGATTTACTTGGTTCACTGAGTCCAAAACGGAACAAGTCTTTAAACAAAACTTCATCATGAAATGGTACTTGATAAGACAAGTCCACAGAACCGGTGAACATACTCCTCAACAGATAGGCCTCCTTGACGAAGACGTAATAGCTGGTCTACTGGGTCCATGGTTGTGCTGGGTAGCTGAAACGCTGACATAGGGATGGGAACAGATATTTCGGAAATGAGAGGATACCGGGCTGCTGTATCATGGTATGGCAAAGTCTTGTGTATCATGGAGTCAGAGACGTTCGGATCCATATGCAGTGGTTTGATAAAGAGGTAATGGTAAGACAGGCAGTAATCAGAGCACAGTGTCAAGTATGTAAGGGATATCCAGAATCCATAACAGTAACAAGCAGAGGTCGGGGCAGGCAGCAGAGAATCACAGTCGGTATAAACAATCCAAGATCAGACACGAAAGGAACAAACACAGGGCAAACGCTAGGAAATGCCAGACAGAACTAAACAAGACTTCGCCCTTGAGAGTCCAAACACAGTTTATATAAGGGAGGTGTAATGGGGAACACCTGGTGGTTATTAGCCCTAAGCACGGGATTATGGGAAATGGAGTTGGGAAAAGAAATACAAGAATGCTGGAGTCCTGAGTGTAGTGCCCTCTGTTGGAGTCCATGGGCACTCCAGCTGATGATCGTGACACCAAGCATGTTAAAAGAAAGTTAAGTGGAAGGAAAAAGTGTGGAGAAAAAAGATGCAGCCTTATGAGGATTGTCAAGAAAAATTGATTCAAGAATTTGAGTGAACTTCACAAGGAATGGACTGGAGCTAGGGTCAAGGCATCAAGAGCCACCACACCCATGTCAAGGAATTTGGCTACAGTTGTCGTATTCCTCTTGTTAAGCCACTCCTGAGGCTTCTTACCTGGGCTAAGGAGAAGAAGAACTGGACTGTTGCCCAGTGGTCCAAAGTCCTCTTTTCAGATGAGAGCAAGTTTTGTATTTGATTTGTAAACAAAGATCCTGAAGGAAGAGTGGAGAAGCTCATAGCCCAAATTTCTTGAAGTCCTGTGTTAAGTTTCCACAGTCTGTGATGATTTGGGGTGCAGTGTCATCTGCTGGTGTTGATCTATTGTGTTTTTGTAAACGAAAGTCACTGCACCCATTTACCAACACATTTTGGAGCACTTCATGCCTCTTCTGCTGACCAGCCTTTTGAAGATGCTGATTTCATTTTCCAGCAGGATTTGGCACCTGCCCATGCTGACAAAAGCACCAAAATTTGGTTAAAAAATCCATGGTGTTGGTGTGCTTGACTGGCCAACAAACTCACCAGACCTGAACCCCATGGAGAATCTATGGGGTATTGTCAAGAGGAAAATGAGAAACAAGAGACCAAACAATCCAGATGAGCTAAAAGCCACTGTCAAAGAAATCTGGGATTCCATACCTCCTCAGCAGTGCCACAAACTGATCACCTCCATGCCTCGCCACATTGAGGCAGTAATTAAAGCAAAAGGAGCCCCTACCAAGTATCGAGTACATGTACAGTGAATGAACATACTTTCCAGAAGGCTAACAGTTCACAAAAAATGTTTTTTTTTTTTTTTTTTTTTTGGTCTTATGAAGTATTCTAATTTGCGGAGGTAGAGAATTGGTGGGTTTTTGTTAAATGTGAGCCAAAATCTTCACAATTAAAAGAACCAAAGACTTAAACTACTTAAGTCTGTGTGCATTGAATTTAATACAAAAGTTTCACAATTTGAGTTGAATTACTAAAATAAACTTTACCACAACATTCTAATTTATTGAGAAGCACCCGCATGTTTTTCAAGTAATTTGTAAAAGCACTAGAGTTATTCCCACTTCAACCATGCTTTTATGCTGCTTTTTCTTTTTAGTAGAAATTTCATACAAAGCTCATGTTAAAAGGTTAGTTCACCCAAAAATGAAAATGATATCATTAATAACTCACTCTTATGCTGTTCAAACATGTAAAACCTCCTTTTATCTTCGGAACACAGTTTAAGATATTTTAGATTTAGTCCAAGAGCTCTCAGTCCCTCCATTGAAGCTGTGTGTACGGTATACTGTCCATGTCCAGAAAGGTAGGAAAAACATCATCAAAGTAGTCCATGTGACATCAGAGGGTCCGTTGGATTTTTTTGAAGCATCGGAAATACATTTTGGTCCAAAAATAGCAAAAACGACAACTTTATTCAGCATTGTCTTCTCTTCCGTGTCTGTTTTGAGAGAGATTTTCAAATCAAAGCAGTCTGGATATCCGGTCCGCGAACGAATCATTCAGTTCACCAAATCGAAAAGAATCGTTTTAAACGGTTCGCATCTCTAATACGCATTAATCCACAAATGACTTAAGCTGTTAACTTTTTTAATGTAGCTGACATTCCCTCTGAGTTCAAACAAACCAATATCCCGGAGTAATTCATGTACTCAAACAGTACACTGACTGAACTGCTGTGAGGGGAGAACTGAAGATGAAAACCGAGCTGAGCCAAATAACAAACAAGACTCGTTCACGAGTCAAGAACCGTTTCTGTCAGACGTGTCCGATTCGTGATACGAGGAGCTGATGATACTGTACTGCGCATGTGTGATTCAGCGTGAAGCAGACCGACACCCAGAGCGTCTGAACTGAACTGATTCTTTTGGTGATTGATTCTGAACTGATTCTGTGCTATGAGTGGGGGTAAACCGAAGGCTTGAATCAAGGGCAATCATCGCAAATGACGCCATTACGTCGACCGCAAAAGAACCGGTGAACCGTTTTCTACAACAGGTTTATTGAATCGAACTGTCCGAAAGAACTACTGGTGATCCGAACACTGATGCAACTGGTTCTTCACTCGTGAATGAGTCAGTCTATTGTTCATGATCTGGCTCGGCTCGGTGTTCATCTTCACAGCAGTTCAGTCAGTGTACTGTTTGAGTGCATGCATTACTCCGGGATATTGTTTTGTTTGAACTCAGAGGGAGTGTCAGCCACATAAAAAAAAAGTTAACAGCTTAAGTCATTTGTGTATTAATGCGTATTAGAGATGCGAACCATTTAAAACGATTCATTTCCATTTGATGAACTGAATGATTCGCTCGCGAACCGGATATCCAGACTGCTTTGATTTGAACTCTCTCTCACAACAGACACGGAAGAGAAGACAATGCTGAATAAAGTCGTCGTTTTTGCTATTTTTGGACCAAAATGTATTTCCGATGCTTCAAAAAATTCCAACGGACCCTCTGATGTCACATGGACTACTTTGATGATGTTTTTCTTACCTTTCTGGACATGGACAGTATACCGTACACACAGCTTCAATGGAGGGACTGAGAGCTCTCGGACTAAATCTAAAATATCTTAAACTGTGTTCCGAAGATAAAAGGAGGTCTTACATGTTTGGAACAGCATAAGGGTGAGTTATTAATGACATAATTTTCATTTTGGGCAAACTAACCCTTTAAACAATAAAAATCTAAATACTGCCTTACCCCTGCCAGGTTATTGTTTGTTAATTTGGCCCAGTAGTTCACATTTCATCCTTTATGTATTTCTTCTTTGCTTGTGTCTTGTTTTTTCAAATCATCGATTATTGTTTCTTTCTCCTAAACACAGAGCCAGATGTGATCAGGAATCTCAGATTGAACAATATAACAACATCATCTGTGTTTCTGACATGGAATGAACCAGTTGGAAATAGATCTTTCTTTAAATTGAACCTGACTGATGATAAAACAAATACAATTACTATTAACACTTCCTATAATATCACTGGTCTGACTGCTGGAGTCAATTACACATTCTGCATCAGTGCTGTGGCAGCAGATCAATCAACAGAAGGAGAAGCTGTCTGCATCTCACAATTCACAAGTATGTACAATTACAAAATCTAATTTTCTTGCCATATAGTAGTGACTAAAAGTAAAATGTCTCTGTTACGTATGGAACCCTCATTCCCTGAAAGAGGGAATGGAAACGGCATGTTGACCGAGGAACTGGGATCTCGCTTAGAGAGAAAAGTTTACTTTGATTGTAAACTAACAAGCCAATGCACATTGACATGCGATTATTGCATCCAGCTGCCACTGATCACAGCGTGAGTATAAGTAGGTAGCCGGTGCATCACATATTCAGGTTTTCATTGTGGAGCCGAGCCAGTGACCTGGCCACTCAGCAGTGGTAAAGAAGCTGCGGCGATGATTTTTTTGTTACATACGTAACCGAGACGTTCCCTTTCAGTCAGTCACCCTTGACGTCATGTCGGATGACTGACGAATTGGGATCCCTACCAAAGGGCCACAGATACAGCCCCTTCCAGTGTCCTGTGAAAGCTTCCTGCACCCCTTCTTTTTGGTCTAGGCCAGGGCTTACCACAAGGAAACCAGCTACTGCTGCTATGGCACTACCCACTCAGTAAGACTGCACGAAACTGGGAAAATGTATCTGTACCACTTGGGAAAGGAACATTTTGGAAGCCCCATCTTTCCTGAAGGAGGTTTCAGAAGCACTTTCACATATTGACAACCATTTAGGTGCATATGGAAGATTAGAGGTGATTGTAACCCTCTTGGAAAATAGCAGGAAGTCTGCTGGGGAAACAAGGGCTCTAAGGCTATACTGTGGATATTACACATATTGGATCCACTTAGGTCTCTATATATGGAACCGAGCCCTCTATCGGTTCTCACGAATTTATTGAGTGGACAGTGTAGCTCGACAGGGTCTATGATATGGACACTCTGGAGTGGTATTAGCAAGCCGACCCGAAGCTGGGGCTTCTCAGTGCTTCTGCCCATTTAAAGAGGATGTGTTGGAAGTCACCAAGCCTGCAGATCTTCAAATATCCATCAGCGAGGTGCCTGAGCGTTTCCAAAACGACTCAAAATCTGCTAAACTGTCTGGGGTGGGTCTCCATTCTCCCAGAAGTACAGCTCGTGCAGTCTTGCAGTGGAGCAGCGAGGTGGAATGCAGGGACCTGAAGAGTGACCTGAGTGTGTAGTTCAACACTTACCTGGTTCCGTGGTTTGGCAGAGGGTGCATGAGTAGGGCCTTTGATGATGCTCTCGAACCGCCCGCTGACTGTCTGCTGACGAGAGAGAAGTCAAGTCAAGTCTGCTTTATTGTCAATTCTTCTACATGTACAACACATACATACAGAGAATTGAAATTGCATCACTAAAAGAGGGGAGGGTGTTCAGAGTTCAGTGGTGCCGGGGGTAAAAGAGGGTAGGCAAGGTCGGGGGGGAGGTCACATTCATTCCTTTAGGTAATAATAATAATAATAATAATAATAATAATAATAATAATAATAAATTCATTCCTTTAGGTGGGCCTTGTAAGCTCCTCTCTGTGTGGTGTAAACAAAGTCCAGAGTGTTGTTACCCTGTGTTGGAAAGTCAATGTGTTGGTGTATTTTTGGGAACTCTTTAAGTCTGTGTTTTTGAAATCCCCAGCTAAGATGAGAAAAGCATCTGGGTGGGCTGTCTTCTCCTAACTGAATTGCTGGTACAGTTCATTTAGTGCCTCATTCCTGTTGCTGTTGTTCAAGCTGGGAGGGATGTATACAGCAACAAGCAGTATGGCTGTGTATCCCGTGGTAGATAGATCGGCCAGCACTAAATAATCATAAACTCCACCAGGGGTGAGCAGTGTTTGCAAACCGCAACAGCATCACGGCATCATGCATCATTGATGTAAACACAAAGCCTGTTGCCGGGTGACTTAAGAGAACTTTGTCCGCTTGATAGCATGTCAGCTGATCAACCTGTATTGCATAGTCAAAAACACTGTTGCTGAGCCATGTTTCCATGAACTCAAAATCACAACAGTCTCTTACAGTCCTCTGAGTTGAGCGTAGTAGTCATATGTAATCCAGTTTATTGTCCAAAGAGCGTAAGTTAGCCAGTTCGAGGGTGGGGATAGCCGGCTTGTGTGGGTTAGCTGTTAACCTAGTCCACATACCTCTGTGCTTACCCCTCTTCTGCTTCCTCTCATGCTGCTTGTGGCACCTCTGCTCTGGGCAAGATAGAAGTGGGGGTCGGTGATGGTGTAGGCCTCTGGAGCAGACTTTTCTGCGTGCACATAGTTTAACTCTAAAAATGTGGTTCTGCTGACATCAAGCAGAAACTCATGACTGTATGTGCACTTAAAGACAGGTAGACGCAATAAAGATATACAAAAACACTGCGACTCACAAGACAAAAAACACAAAAACACCGGGACGGGAGAGAGAGAAGCCGCTGCCTGTGGACGCGCCGCCATCTTTGCATCTCACAATTATGATTATGGTCCAGTGTTGGTCCATCCGTAACTCTGCATGTCTTTTTGTGACCAAGAAACCTGCTCTCCTGTCAAGATTTTTGGAAACCAGATTCTCCACCCGGCTCTCCTCTGGGGCAGGGAGAGGTGAATACCTCTCTCTCTGGGTCATTCGTTCTGAGGCCTCTTGCTCGTCTGCTTACTGCCAGATTGATGGGGGCCTGGACAGGTGGGATATCCTGCCTACGCCCAGCTCCATGATGTAGCTTGATTGAGGCTGCCGAGGATGCGGCACAGGTGCGGTGGTAGACGCAGGGGGTTGTACTCAGCTATGAGCAGGCTGGGGAGCTGATGGTCGGACCGCCTCAGTCTGCAGTGCAGCCAAGAATTGCTGGGCCATGTCATTTAATCATTGTTATCATAGCTGCTGTAACTTCAGACTTTGGACTATGTATTTTATCCCTGTACTTTTGTTATTATTTGATGTTTGTAACAAAGAAATATCAGTATAGTGGTTGAAATCACTGTTAGTAAAGCTGTTTCAAACATGCTTACATGACACTGCTTTCTCTGGTTCAGCAGCAGCCTGATAGCAAGTTTAAATTTTCTGGTGTGATCATAATGTTAAAGGTTTTCTAGACATAGCGGAATTATTTTAATTCAGGAATAAGACGGCATGTGTTTGAAATAAGATTTGAATGATTAATCGTGCATTCATATTGCCCTAGACTAAAAGTTTTTTTTTTAATGTAATAATTGTAAGAGACCTCAGATGTAAACCAGACCTAGCCCCCCACTTTCCCTCATCATTGTATTTGCTCTTCTCTCCTCACAGAGCCAGATGTAATCAAGAATATCAGAGTAACCAATATCACAACATCATCTGGGTTTCTGATATGGGATGAACCAGTTGGAAATAGATCTTATTTTAAACTTCACTGGACCGATGATAAAACAAACAGAAATTCAAAAACTACTAACACATCTTATCACATCACTGATCTAACTGCTGGAGTCAATTACACATTCTGCATCAGTGCTGTGGCAGCAGATCAATCAACAGAAGGAGAAACTTTCTGCATTTCACAATTTACCAGTATGCAAACTTATAAAGTACATGTTTCGTACTAAACATCTAATAATCCAAATAAAAGAACAGAACTGGGGGTATAAATATAAAGGGCAAATGGGGACAATTTACTGTAGAACATTCTTAGAAACCTAGAAACCAACAAAGCAGGTACAAAAATACTTGAAGATGGACACTGGGATCAACAGAATGAGAAAACTTAAAAATTTAGAGTCTCTGAACTCAAAATAGGAATAAACATGATTTCTGACTCACCAATATGTTTTTCGGATAATTTGTAAAAGCACTAGAGTTATTCCCACTTCAGGCATGCTTTTATGTTGCTTTTTCCTTTTAGTAGAAATATCATACAAAGCTCATGTTAAACATTACATATCAAAATACTGCCTTACCCCTTCCAGTCTATTGTTAGTTAATTGGTCCCAATAGTTTACATTTCATCCTTTATGTATTTTTACTTTGCTTGTGTCTTGTCGGATATTTTTTTTTCAAATCATCTATAATTGCTGATTTCTCCTAAACACAGAGCCAGATCTGATCAGGAATCTCAGAGTGACCAATATCACAACATCATCTGTGTTTCTGACATGGGATGAACCAGTTGGAAATAGATCTTTCTTTAAAGTTCACTGGACTGATGATAAAACAAATAAAACTACTAATAATACTTCCTATAACATCACTGGTCTGACTGCTGGAGTCAATTACACATGCTGCATCAGTGCTGTGGCAGCAGATCAATCAACAGAAGGAGAAGCTGTCTGCATCTCACAATTCACAAGTATGTACAATTACAAAATCTAATTTTCTTGCCATATAGTAGTGACTAAAAGTAAAATGTCTCTGTTACGTATGGAACCCTCATTCCCTGAAAGAGGGAATGGAAACGGCATGTTGACCGAGGAACTGGGATCTCGCTTAGAGAGAAAAGTTTACTTTGATTGTAAACTAACAAGCCAATGCACATTGACATGCGATTATTGCATCCAGCTGCCACTGATCACAGCGTGAGTATAAGTAGGTAGCCGGTGCATCACATATTCAGGTTTTCATTGTGGAGCCGAGCCAGTGACCTGGCCACTCAGCAGTGGTAAAGAAGCTGCGGCGATGGGACATGCCATCACCGTTCCCTTCTTCAGGGTTACATACGTAACCGAGACGTTCCCTTTCAGTCAGTCACCCTTGACGTCATGTCGGATGACTGACGAATTGGGATCCCTACCAAAGGGCCACAGATACAGCCCCTTCCAGTGTCCTGTGGAAGCTTCCTGCACCCCTTCTTTTTGGTCTAGGCCAGGGCTTACCACAAGGAAACCAGCTACTGCTGCTATGGCACTACCCACTCACTAAGACTGCACGAAACTGGGAAAATGTATCTGTACCACTTGGGAAAGGAACATTTTGGAAGCCCCATCTTTCCTGAAGGAGGTTTCAGAAGCACTTTCACATATTGACAACCATTTAGGTGCATATGGAAGATTAGAGGTGATTGTAACCCTTTTGGAAAATAGCAGGAAGTCTGCTGGGGAAACAAGGGCTCTAAGGCTATACTGTGGATATTACACATATTGGATCCACTTAGGTCTCTATATATGGAACCGAGCCCACGTCTGTCTCATTCCTGTTGCTGTTGTTCAAGCTGGGAGGGATGTATACAGCAACAAGCAGTATGCCTGTGTATCCCGTTGTAGATAGATCGGCCAGCACTAAATAATCATAAACTCCACCAGGGGTGAGCAGTGTTTGCAAACCGCAACAGCATCACGGCATCATGCATCATTGATGTAAACACAAAGCCTGTTGCCGGGTGACTTAAGAGAACTTTGTCCGCTTGATAGCATGTCAGCTGATCAACCTGTATTGCATAGTCAAAAACACTGTTGCTGAGCCATGTTTCCATGAACACAAAATCACAACAGTCTCTTACAGTCCTCTGAGTTGAGCGTAGTAGTCATATGTAATCCAGTTTATTGTCCAAAGAGCGTAAGTTAGCCAGTTCGAGGGTGGGGATAGCCGGCTTGTGTGGGTTAGCTGTTAACCTAGTCCACATACCTCTGTGCTTACCCCTCTTCTGCTTCCTCTCATGCTGCTTGTGGCACCTCTGCTGTGGGCAAGATAGAAGTGGGGGTCGGTGATGGTGTAGGCCTCTGGAGCAGACTTTTCTGCGTGCACATAGTTTAACTCTAAAAATGTGGCTCTGCTGACATCAAGCAGAAACTCATGACTGTATGTGCACTTAAAGACAGGTAGACGCAATAAAGATATACAAAAACACTGCAACTCACAAGACAAAAAACACAAAAACACCGGGACGGGAGAGAGAGAAGCCGCTGCCTGTGGACGCGCCGCCATCTTTGCATCTCACAATTATGATTATGGTCCAGTGTTGGTCCATCCGTAACTCTGCATGCCTTTTTGCGACCAAGAAACCTGCTCTCCTGTCAAGATTTTTGGAAACCAGATTCTCCACCCGGCTCTCCTCTGGGGCAGGGAGAGGTGAATACCTCTCTCTCTGGGTCATTCGTTCTGAGGCCTCTTGCTCGTCTGCTTACTGCCAGATTGATGGGGGCCTGGACAGGTGGGATATCCTGCCTACGCCCAGCTCCATGATGTAGCTTGATTGAGGCTGCCGAGGATGCGGCACAGGTGCGGTGGTAGACGCAGGGGGTTGTACTCAGCTATGAGCAGGCTGGGGAGCTGATGGTCGGACCGCCTCAGTCTGCAGTGCAGCCAAGAATTGCTGGGCCATGTCATTTAATCATTGTTATCATAGCTGCTGTAACTTCAGACTTTGGACTATGTATTTTATCCCTTTACTTTTGTTATTATTTGATGTTTGTAACAAAGAAATATCAGTATAGTGGTTGAAATCACTGTTAGTAAAGCTGTTTCAAACATGCTTACATGACACTGCTTTCTCTGGTTCAGCAGCGGCCTGATAGCAAGTTTAAATTTTCTGGTGTGATCATAATGATAAAGGTTTTCTAGACATAGCGGAATTATTTTAATTCAGGAATAAGACGGCATGTGTTTGAAATAAGATTTGAATGATTAATCGTGCATTCATATTGCCCTAGACTAAAAGTTTTTTTTAATGTAATAATTGTAAGAGACCTCAGATGTAAACCAGACCTAGCCCCCCACTTTCCCTCATCATTGTATTTGCTCTTCTCTCCTCACACAGAGCCAGATGTAATCAAGAATATCAGAGTAACCAATATCACAACATCATCTGGGTTTCTGATATGGGATGAACCAGTTGGAAATAGATCTTATTTTAAACTTCACTGGACCGATGATAAAACAAACAGAAATTCAACAACTACTAACACATCTTATCACATCACTGATCTAACTGCTGGAGTCAATTACACATTCTGCATCAGTGCTGTGGCAGCAGATCAATCAACAGAAGGAGAAACTTTCTGCATTTCACAATTTACCAGTATGCAAACTTATAAAGTACATGTTTCGTACTAAACATCTAATAATCCAAATAAAAGAACAGAACTGGGGGTATAAATATAAAGGGCAAATGGGGACAATTTACTGTAGAACATTCTTAGAAACCTAGAAACCAACAAAGCAGGTACAAAAATACTTGAAGATGGACACTGGGATCAACAGAATGAGAAAACTTAAAAATTTAGAGTCTCTGAACTCAAAATAGGAATAAACATGATTTCTGACTCACCAATATGTTTTTCGGATAATTTGTAAAAGCACTAGAGTTATTCCCACTTCAGGCATGCTTTTATGTTGCTTTTTCCTTTTAGTAGAAATATCATACAAAGCTCATGTTAAACATTACATATCAAAATACTGCCTTACCTCTTCCAGTCTATTGTTAGTTAATTGGTCCCAATAGTTTACATTTCATCCTTTATGTATTTTTACTTTGCTTGTGTCTTGTCGGATATTTTTTTTTTCAAATCATCTATAATTGCTGATTTCTCCTAAACACAGAGCCAGATGTGATCAGGAATCTCAGTGTGGCCAATATCACAACATCATCTGTGTTTCTGACATGGGATGAACCAGTTGGAAATAGATCTTTCTTTAAAGTTCACCGGACTGATGATAAAACAAATAAAACTACTAATAATACTTCCTATAACATCACTGATCTGACTGCTGGAGTCAGTTACACATTCTGCATCAGTGCTGTGGCAGCAGATCAATCAACAGAAGGAGAAACTGTCTGCATCTCAAAGTTCACAAGTAAATATAATTATAAAATATCTTGATAAATAGTATTGACTATGTAAAACTATAAAATGTCTGTTTTGTGTTAAAAACTATAAGAATGGTTCACATTCCCCCCAGGGTATTTATATTTCACTTGTGTTGTGATTGTTAAAACAGAAAAGAAAAGAAAAGAAAAGAAAAGGGAAAAAAGAAAAGAAAAACTTGACATTTGTGAATCAACAAACAAAACTCACATTAAAGATTAAAAATCATTATTCAGCCTTGCCTCTTGTCAGTCTATTGTTTATTATTTGGCCCAGTAGTTCACGTTTTATCCTTTATGTATTTCTACTTTGTTTGTCTTGTTTTTTTTTCTTTCAAATCATCAATTATGACTTGTTTCTTTCTCTAATACACAGAGCCAGACGTGATCAGGAATCTCAGAGTGAACTATATCACAACATCATCTGTGTTTCTGACATGGAATGAACCAATTGGAAATAGATCTTTCTTTAAACTTCACCGGTCTGATGATAAAACACATAAAACTACTAATAATACTTCCTATAATATCACTGGTCTGACTGCTGGAGTCAGTTACACATTCTGCATCAGTGCTGTGGCAGCAGATCAATCAACAGAAGGAGAACCTGTCTGCATCTCACAATGTACAAGTATGTACAATTATAAAATATCTTTCTTACTGTGTGTTCACACCAGACACCACTTGCACGAATAAATCGCAGCATTCGTGTGTAGTTGGACACTTGAATATTTTGAGTTTCTTTACATCGCTTGTGCGTGTAACTCACTTCACAACAGGCGCGAATTCACGTCATAGGAGGGGCTTCTGCCAGTTGAGTTCACGCAGCATTATGATATACAGTTATACAGTTCAAATATACAGTTTATTAATAAACATAGAACCTATTTAAAAATGTGTTTCGCCGATTTTCGCAGAGCTCAGTTCTCATGTTACCGATGAGAGCAGTCTCAACTCGGCTAGTCCTCCTGACATTTGCTGCTAGCTCTTATGTTTTTTTAGTAGTTAAACATAAATATGATTTGTTTTGGGTAAATCTAACAGGTAATCTTTATTCAATTAATCTATTTCTTCCAAGCAAGAGCCTTTTTATTCCTGTTTCTGTAAAAGTTTGAAGAAGTATCATACAGCTCCAGGTATCCACATACAGCGACGATGACTTTGTCCTCCATTTGTTGTTTTGGATTGTCCCTCCATTCGCTACGTCGTAATCACGTCACCACTAGAGCAAGGTCCTGATTGGTTAACCCAGCTCGATTTCGCCAAAGTTTAGATTTTACAATTTGAGTAATTTGCTCAAATCACTTTATTCGCGCGTAGTTGGACATTTGACCATTTTGAGTTTATTCGCTTCATTCGTATGTGAAATTAACTACACAACAGATTCAAATTTGCGTCATGGGAGGGGCTTCTGCCAGTTGATTTCACACAGCATTGTAATTTCAACCACCATTTATTAGGATAATTTTCTAAATATTACTGTTATCGTATCATGGAATGTAATTTAAAAAGTATTTCAGGCAAGAATGTAGTTGTTTTAAACTCAAATATGCTGTTTATTCATAAAGACAGCACCTATTTAAAAATGTTTTTCACCGATTTCAGAGATGATCACCTCCATGCGATCAGCGGGAGCTGTCTGATCATGTATCCGTCTAGAGCACTCTGAACTCGGCTAGTCCTTCTGACATTTTCAGCTGGCTCTATGTCTCTTTAGTGGTTCAACATAAAATATAATTCGTTTTGGGTAAATCTAACATGTAACCTTTGGTCTTTATTCAATTAACCTATTTCTTCCAAGCAAGAAAGTATTTTTTAACCGTGTGGAATGCAGAATTTGATTTCTACTGAAGGGGACTCTAAAATGTTAGAAGCGACAGCCTCGTGCAGATTGTGCGGTTGTGCTTCGGGTGATCCTTGAAAGCGTCCCAGCTCTAGGTCCTTTCTAACACCGTTCCCCTCCACTTTCTCCCACTTGTGCACTTTCTGAACTGTCCTGTATAAACAAAAACACCAAAAATAAATCCTCATAAAATATCAACTTTGTTATTGTTAAAAATATTTAACTGAATGCAAAATAAATCACACAATATTTTTACTTTACAGTTCAATAAAAAGTGAGGTTGAAAACAATGTGCACAACACTATTCATTAAACACTTATTTAATGTATTCAGATGAAAGTTTACAATATTAACAAATTATTCACAAGCAGTGTTTTTAGAGCCCCCAGTTACACTGTTTTAATCAGAACACTAGCAATACAGTGTAGTAAAACAAGTAAAATCAAATTCAGTACATTTTTATTAAAACCTACCACAAAAGGTCAAAGCATCTCTATCAGAAGTGAATATAGCAGATGAACAATTTATTACCAATGTTTCAATAATAAGCTGGATTCTTAATGACTCTAAAAGGGGAAAGAAGAAATGGTTTACTGAAAAGTTCATAAAAAGCAGGATTTCATATATACCATTTCTTTAAACCAGTGGTTCTCAAACTGTTTATACCAAGTGCCACTTCAGAAAATATTTGTCTCTCTAAGTTCCACCATAATGACCAACATTAAATTTCAGCATCCTGATAGGCCTAACTATTCAGCTACAGCTCTACTGTTCAAAAATGAGGCAGTTTTACTCTAATAGGAATATTTATTGTTGTCAGCCACTTTAACAGGGTAAATACACAGTTTGAGCATTGACACTGCACTGTGCTTACAAACAGGTAAATGAAAAACTTAAAGTTTAAATTAAAATGTGTTATAACAAAAGTTACATAACTGTACTTAAATGTAAAAAAAACCTTCCTCGATTAAATTAAAATATATTAACATAAATTAATATTAAATTTAGTGATTCCTCTGCGTAACCACTAGAGAGAGTCTGACACTTTGAGAACCACTGCTTTAAACAATCCTAATACATTTTTTAATTCATTTTCATTAATTCATTTAAATTGTACCGACATTTGCAATTATATTTTTCAGAAAACACTTAGACTATTAAAAGAATAAAAATTAATATAGGCCTACAACACACCTAATGCATGGGATTCATATCAGGAAAATGTGGGAAAATCTCTAAAAGACAGACATTAACTTAATTTACCAGCAACACAACATGAGATGAGCAATACAAAAATACATACACAGGTATTTATCTTCTGCAGGTTACATGTCCTTTAAGCTAACGTTACCCATTTGTAAACTCTGCTTACGTAACGATATAGTTTACTATTTTCAAAAGATAATAAAGGTAGCGATTTTCTTACCTGATTTTGCCAGTATGTTGGCAGGACCTCGCAGAACACATCTGACCCTTTTTGTGTTTACATTACAGTTTTTGTTCTCCCTTGACATGTCACTCAAATCCATTCAAAAAAACAAAACAAAAAAAAAAACCACATATTAAATAATATTAAATATTTCGGGACCAACCAAGCAGTTACAACGAGCAGCAGCTCACAGTCAGCCGCCTCAGCCTCACTCACAGAAAGACGATAATATCGGTCATATTTTCAAATGTAGAAAGGCGCGAACCGTTTCATTGTCCAGTTTCCTGGATGAAAGCCAGATTAACCAATCATGATTAAAGTAATAAAGTAAAACAACCAATAGTATTTGTTTCAGTGTGATAAAGCAGCGAAATGTATTTAATTTCATTGTTGTGAATGATGATAATATTTAACATATACCTTTAGATTTTAGAATACTGTAGGTATCATGATTAAAATATGGTAAAATGCTATTAAAATAATAAAAATAATCTCAAATAATTTAACCCTTGTGCAATGTTTAATTTCACTACCCTTTCGTTATGTTCGGGATGAAAACATCCACTCAATTAAACTGCTGTAAAAATGTATCAGATTCATATTTCTTTTCTTTTCTTTTCTTTTCATTTTTTTTTTTTTTTTTTGCATAAATCTGTTAATCAACTTCAGTCCTGATCAAAACTACCAAATGTTTAAAAAAATCCAAGATTTTAACTCTTTAATTGCCAAGTTCATAAATTATGTCACTGATTTGGGGGGAAAAACACACAAAATGACTTATTTTCAATATAAAAGTAATTGTGGCTGGATTGTGGTCAAAGAGTAGTAGCAACATTGGCTTTGATGCATTTAAATTTTTTATTGCAGCATTAGATTTTAATTTTTTCTCCCTCATTTACTGTTCGTGGCTGTTTTTGCCCCATTGACCTCCATTATAACTAAATTTTTCGATTGCAAAGCCATGACAGGACATAATTATGCATTCTTGATTGTTTGTGGTTTTCCCTTTTGGGAAGAGGTAAAGTGTTATTTTTACAGTTGATCACTAGGTGGGACCATTAACCCTTTAGACATGCTTGTGCAAAAAAGGCTTAGTTTCTGGCTTGTATGGAGTTGTATGGAGTATAACAGCAAATTATAGTGTGTGTGTGTGAGATTCTTGATTGTTGGTGGATTTTCCTGTTGGAAAGAGGTAACATTTGTTATTTTTACAGTTGATCACTAGGTGGGACCATTAACCATTTAGATAGGCCTGTGCAAAAAAAAAAAAGCTTAGTTTCTGACTTGTATATGAAGCTATATGGAGTATAACAGCATATTATATTGTGTGTGTATGTGTGTGTGAGAGAGAAAGAGAGAGAGAGAGTGTGAGAGAGACCTTTGCGCACTTACCTTGGTGTATTTCAGAAAATCAAAAAGTACACCTCAGCTCTCAGAACTACATGGAGTAAACAAAAGTGTATTTATGCACCTGATGCCTTTTAATGGTGGTGATAAGTATAGACTAAACCAGGGGTGTCAAACATACAGCCCTCGGGCCAGACACGGCCCACAGAAGTGTCCAATCCGGCCCGCAGGAGGATTTCAACAATAACATAAATAATAAATTAAACATCAGTTTGAAAATTAAATAAAGTGTGTTCGCTACAAAATTTTATTTTGAATTTAAAGAGTTACAAATTACTGATTTATTTACGTTGATATTACACCTCGGGAGTCTGGACACTCAACATGTACATATTAAAGCGGCACCAGAATCTCGAGCAGCATGAGGATATGATGATAGCTGCAAGGTAACTGATGCTTGTGTGGCAATTTTCTTGTGATTTTAAACATGTTCAAAAGAAGACATTTGGCCTGGAACGACGGCCAAGCTATTTAAGGAGAAATGGAAAAAAGGTATTATTATCTCAATGCAAACATGTAAGTTTAATCATAACTCATGACTAATATTAAAATTCACTGTGACGCACTGGACAGATCCGTATGGAGAAAGTAAATGAGTAAGGAGTGTGCAATACTTATTGTGTACTAATATCCTAACTGTTGTTTTAATGATGTGCAAACTGAAATTTTGTAACTTTGCAAAAAAAATAAAATAACACATTGTGAGAGTTTTTCAGTGTCGGATGAAGGCTATCAGGTTACAATATACTTCAAGATATGAGGCAAAAATGCCTTGTATTCTTTTTAATATTTATGTCATGATCGTTAAGTAACTATATCAAGAGTGTATCCTGAATGTCAGCTAAATCACTTTTACACAAAAGCTCAACTAAAAAGATGCTAGTATTAAGTGTGTTACATTAGTCACAATTCTGTCTATCTCTAAAATCTAAAATCTAATGCTGCACAAAAACAAAAAATGCATCAAAGCCAATCTTGTTGCTAATCTTTGACATGCCCAAGACTGTGATAAAAGGTAAAAAGTTATCTAGTCCACAATCACTTTCAATATTGAAAATATGTAATTTTGTGTGTTTTTTTTTTTTTTTTCAAATCAGTGAATTTTTTTTTAAATAAAATATTTATCTCGTTTATTTTTACTGCAGTTTAATTTAGTGGATGTTTTCATCCACGAATATAACGAAAGATTAGTGAATTTTCCCACAGTGTACCGCTGAGTTTTTGAAAAATTTCAGAGCATTTTCCCAAAATATGGGTCAAAATAAGATTTGTCACCAAAAATCATTCCATTAGCTCAAACACAGAGAAATTTGTTGCCAAAATAAGACTCAACTTTATTCCCGGTGGACGAAAATGACCCCAACAACGCATAATGGTTAATATAAATAATTTAAAAGTTTGTTAACTTTTTTCAACCATTTAGCATGAAACATTGTTTCAACGTTAAAACAACTGTCATTATTTCAACCATATTTCAACGTTAAAGGGTTGGTCATGTGCCAGAAGTTTTTCAACCGTTCAGCTTTAAACATTGAATCAACATTGAATCAACGTTGTTTCAACATTAAAACCACAACTGACCTTATTTCAACCATATTTCAATGTTGAAGGTCGGTCATGTGCTGGCTGGGATATGTGAATCTCCATTCAAAGCTCACATTAAAGATTCAAAATCTAAATACTGCCTTCCCCCTTGTTTCATCCTTTATGTATTTTTACTTTGTGTCTTGTGTGATTCTTTTTACAAATCATCAATTATGACTTGCTTCTTTCTCTAATACACAGAGCCAGATGTGATCAGGAATCTCAGTGTGGCCAATATCACAACATCATCTGTGTTTCTGACATGGGATGAACCAGTTGGAAATAGATATTTCTTTAAAGTTCACCGGACTGATGATAAAACAAATAAAACTACTAATAATACTTCCTATAATATCACTGGTCTGACTGCTGGAGTCAATTACACATTCTGCATCAGTGCTGTGGCAGCAGATCAATCAACAGAAGGAGAAGCTGTCTGCATCTCACAATTCACAAGTACGTAGAATTATGAAATCAAATTTTCCTGCTATATAGTAAACTATATGTAAAACTAAAAAAAAAAAAATGTTTTGTGCTCCAAAGTATATTATTAAAATAATGCCTTCCCCCATTTTAGTCATTTGTTAGTTAGTTATTTTCCCCTGTATGTATGTATTGTATGTATTTTAGTTTTGTCCTTATTGTACAAAAAAAACAACAAAAAAACAACAACAACAACAACAACAAAAAAAACACCCCTTCTCTCCCCAATCAGAGCCAAACAGGATTATAAATCTAACAGTGTCTGAAATCACAACATCATCTGTGTGTCTGACATGGGATGAACCAGTTGGAAATAGATCTTTCTTTAAAATTCAGTGGATGGGTGATAAAACAAATGGAGGTTCAACTACTGGCAGTTCCTATAACATCACTGGTCTGACTGCTGGAGTCAATTTCACATTAAACATCACAGCTGTTGCAGCAGATAACTCAACAGAAGGAGAATCAGTGCTTACCTCAAAATACACTAGTATGTTTTCCAATTAAATGTTTCCTGATTTCCCTGGCCAAATACTCATGTTATTGACTTTGATTCCTTTCAAATATATGTAAATCTTCACTACATTAGGATGTCATGAGTCACATTTTAATCCCCAAATGTCTGTTATTTTCTCTCACAGAGCCTGACGTCATAATGAACCTCACAGCTGTTGATATTACAACATCCTCTATCTTTCTAAACTGGACTAAACCGAATGGTCAAAGCTCCCGTTATCGTGTAGAATATGAAAATAAGAATGTGACTACTGAAAACACCTCCATCAAAATAACTGATCTGATTCCTGGAGCACAGTACACATTCAAAGTGTTTGCAGTTGCAGCTGATAATGTGACCGAGGGAAGAGCCAATCAGATTCTACTGTATACAAGTAAGAGCTCTGATTGGATGTTTAATCTGAGAGAATCTGCCGAAACTTCATCCTTGAAACCATTTCATATTTACCTGCATTGAGCAGAAATCTGTACAGCATCATCTTAAGACACCAAATTCATTGAGTTCCTCTTTGTGCAAATCTTGTACAAAACTCCAACAGTAAACTTTAATATAATATTGTGACTATCAATATATAAAACCAATAATGTGTTTTTATGGATAATCTATTGCACCTTAGCATATACTAACATATTATCTTTTTCATTAAGTGTTTTGGATAATATAATAAACAAGGTTTTATTCTTATAATAAATAATAACACTTATCAAATTCTCATGTAGATTCCCCTCCGAATAACACTCCAATGATTGTTGGTGTAGTTTTGGCAGTGATCTGTTTTCTCTTCATCATCACTCTCATTCTCTTCTTCTATTCAAGACGGTGAGTTGCCAGTGTCATCAGAGAAGTACATACTGGATATATTTCAAGTTGCAAAAGTCTTTCAGATTCATTTTAGTTAAATTTTTTTTATTACTCTCTGTTACAGACAAACCAAAAAACAATGTCCCGACATCCCTATACAAACCATTAGGTAACTTTGTTTGATATATTTATAGTGAAATATTTATTCGACAAAACTTAAAATTATTAATACATTATTTCTTCCTTCTATTTCCAGCAATAAAGTGTAAGTAACTGGTTTATTATTTATCTATTCTATGTTGAAACATGATTTTTTTTAACTTTATTGTATATTTTATACATATTTTTATTTTGGTACACAGTAATATTGGTTTGAGAATAGAGGATTATGAAGAGCACTTTAAGCAGAAACACAAGGATTCCAACTGTGGTTTTGCTGAAGAGTATGAGGTACACATGAGAAACACAAATATGTATCTATTTTATTTACACACTTCTTCCTATGACAATATTATACAAACATTTTACTCTGGAATTTCACAGAAATTCATTAAGAAATGATCATTTTCAAAACCTAGATCTAAAGTATTGCTGTGTTGTTGCAGGAGTTGAAAACGGTTGGAATAGCACAGTCCAAAAACATTGCCCTGGCTGTTGAAAACAAGCCAAAGAACCGTTACAGCAATGTGCTACCTTGTGAGTAGACCGACTGTTGCATGTTGTACTAAACAGTTTGCATGAGTTTTCCCAAATCACAGGCTTCAATCTCTAGCTGACTGATGGATTGTACCCAGACTATTCACACTGAAGTCACATTGCACAAAGTTTTCAGTTCATTTCCTGAGGCGATGAGCCAAATCACAAATAGAATAAAGTTCTCCTTCAAGATGTATAGTTTATTTTGTTAACCACTAGAGGGCCAAAAGTTGCATGCTGTAGGTTAAAATAAAAAAAATAAAAATAATAATAATAATTCTTGTCACACTAATGTTATTAAGGCCTCATTCTTATTCTGTTTACTTTCTGCATTATCCTCTTAGGATCTCCTCCCATCTATATAAAATCATAATTTTGAGTTCCTAATTAATAACTACTTTCTGATACTAACTGTATCTTTGTTTTCATCAGATGATGCTTCAAGAGTGAAGTTATCAGTGTGTGGCAGTCCCTTTGATGATTACATCAATGCCAACTACATCCCAGTGAGTATACAAACAGAAGTGAAAATGTCAGATTTGTTTTTATGCCTAAGCATGTTTTCACTCTTCTTTTTTTTTTTTTTTTGAACAGGGCTATAATTCAAGAAAAGAGTTTATAGCAGCTCAGGGTCCACTGCCCGTCACAGTGAATGAATTCTGGAGAATGGTCTGGGAGAAGAATGTCTTCACCATAGTGATGCTGACCAGATGCAACGAGATGGGACGAGTAAGTTTTGATTGCGAAATATTATTAGTTGCCATTGTTATGCCTTTGTTTCAATAGGACAGTAGTTAGACAGGACTCGAACTCGGGATGCCCAAAGCACAATGATGCTACATGTCGGTATTCTGCCTATATGAGGCTATGGTCATCAACCATTGTGACATATTATTAGTCACATTGAAAAGTGGTAAAATGTGAAAATGTTAATTCAGAGTAAAAATAACCAGCACTCTGTCATTTTCTCCAGGTGAAATGTGAAAAGTACTGGCCATCTGGGACTAATCATTATCAAAACATCTCTGTGACAACCACCTCAGAGATAGACCTGGAGAGCTGGACCATAAGAGACTTCAGAATCAAAAATGTAAAGTAACACTTCCTGCACCTGATATATCCATTTATTCCTTCAGTAGTATATAGGAGTGAATTTTTTGTTGTTGTTATTTTTAAATCAATAATATTTTTGAATAATGTGATGCATAATTCTGTAGGTGAAAACAGCAGAAACTCGCTATGTACGTCAGTTTCACTTCACGGCGTGGCCGGATCATGGAGTTCCACAGACTACTGAAGTCCTCATTGACTTCAGACACCTGGTCAGAGAACACATGGACCAATACTCACGCCACTCTCCAACTGTGGTTCATTGCAGGTAAGTTCCTATTAACAAGCATTCACAAATGTATATTGCAATGCAAACATCAAATTTGCCATTTGTTAGTTTAAACTTTTACTTTATTATTTGACCTTCATATTTTGCGAAGTGCCGGTGTGGGAAGAACAGGGACCTTCATTGCCATTGACCACCTGACCTTCCAGATTGAAAGAGACAGCATGGTGGACATCTATGGAATCGTTAATGATATGCGCATACACAGGCCTCTTATGGTGCAGACTGAGGTAAGGTTTTCTAAGGATCAATATATGTTAAGCTTGTACCTCCACTAAAATAAATGAGGTTACAGTGAGGCACTTGAAAGAATGAAAGTAAATGCAGCCGGCTTTTAGTGCAGAAATGTGAGGCTTATAATTTTGTAAAAGCACTTACTTTACTGTAAGAAAGCAGACGGAGCCAGATGATTCTTTATTGAACCCATGGATGAATAACAGGTGGAGCATAAAGGGCAACTGTGGCCTAATGGTTAGAATGTTGGACTTGTAACCCGAAGGTTGCATGTTCGAGTCTTGGTGCTGGCAGATGTGACCAAAGATGATGAGGTGTAGGCAGTGGAATGACCTTGAAGGCTGTGAAGTACTTTAGACATGGCACAACCTTGGCATAAGTGGACAAAGCTCTGGACATCATGCATCATCTGAACACATTCCAAGTTAGCTAAATCACTAAAATGCAATCTAGAGAAGTACAAGGGTAAACAGGCCTGGTGAAGGTTTGGCATCGCAGAGTTATTTCAGGTTGCAATGTGATGACCTGGAGCAAATGGTGGGAACCTTAAAGCCAGTGGTGCTTACTTAAGTAGTGACTAGTTGACAATATCATACTTCTTGGAAGAAGGCTTTTTTTTTTTGTGCGTGTGCGGGGGGTGGGGGGTTACGGGGGCTGATGGGTGTTGATATGAATGCCTTCTTTAGTTGGTGGAAGGATTAAGCCGCTTCAGATGGTGAGGGGGACGACAATTACCAGGGATGTCCCCCTTATCTGGACCAATGATGTATCCAAAGCCAAAATTATTCTGTTAAATGTATTGTATTATTTTAACTTTAAGAAAAGCAATAACAAGCAACTTTTTCATATTGTATGTTAACAAGCTAATTGCTAACATCAGGCAGATATTCAACTTAAATATATTACTTAGCCAAACACTGTGATATTTTGCTTTGCTTTTTTGGAGGAAGAAAGAGGAACAAGTCAAAATGATTTGTCAAAAATAAATTTATGAAACAAAATATATAGATTGAGCTTAACTCATGCTAAACCGAAAATATTTCTTTAAGCTGACATTAACATTAAATTGGTGTTGACATTTTTTTTTTTTTATGAAGAAACTGCCAAAGTAAGTTCTCATACTCAGACACTGTTTTTTATTGTTTTCTGTTTTCTACAACAGGAGCAGTATGTTTACCTCCACCAATGTGCGTATGACATAATTCGATCAAGAACTGGAACCAACGTGGACTTAATTTACCAGAACGCAGAAGCTATCAGCATCTATCAGAATTTAGAATATCATAAATCATAAATGTCCATGGCATCAAGATGGCCATTGGCCAACAATCAGAGAAATTTAAGACTGCAGAAATAAGCATATTTTAAGTTTCACATACACGCACACACGCACACACACACACACACACACACACACACACACACACACATATATATATATATATATATATATATATATATATATATATGCACACATAGCTGGGTGTAATTCATTTCTTACAATACTCAAAGCTTTTGAGTAATATTTGAATTTTAATGAATACATTTAAAAGGTTACACCGGAAAATACAGCCATTTTCTATGATAATAATTTAAAGTAAACAGCAAGTAATTGTATTTATGATATTTCAATCAAGAGAATTTCGATCAAGAGGTCTTTATTTGTTTTATCTTTATGTTCAAAAGAGATATTTGTATAATTTGACAATATATTTAATGCAATATCAAACATCTGTACATTTTAGTACTGACATGATTGGGGGCCTTCTCAGGGTGTAAAAAAAAAACATTTCAATGTTTATATCTTCAAAGCTATTTAGAGAAATATAATGTATCATGCTTATTTTTTTTATTTATTTTTTTTTACACTCGAAGGCACTTCCAATCTATCAGTGTACACTATAAAAAAATTTATACTGTTTGCTGTTATAGTAATAATTAAACATGAAGAAAATAGGACGGTTATGGTACAGTTTAGCAATTATTATGTTGTAGATTTTGCAGTGTGCAAGAAGCTCAACCTGACCTGCTGTGCTGGATATGAGAATTTTCTTGGGAATTGTAATTTATGTTGCATTTTGTTTTTATTGAGTTAGTGTCAGCCTTTTAATTTGATAAGACAAGCAGCTTTACATGATTGCTAATGGCTAACATAACCCAAATTATGTCTGAAATGTAACTGTAACTGTACATTAATGTCCTGTTCACTGCACATTTGTTTAAAAGCAATCACACTTTCAACTGGGCAGTTATTATAGTGAGCACATCTGGGAATAGCTACACTCTTTTTTTTTTCTTAATTTTATAAAGCACTGTTCAAGATATTTTTACTGTTGATACTTTTTTTATGATCAATACTTGGAATACTTTTATTTAATGTTTTATTTGTATTTGAACAACAGTGCACTAGCATCACTTTCAAACTGGAGACTTGATGAAAATCATTCTCACTTGTTTCTAGCTTCTGTAGCTTTTGTGAACTTATTTGTGTGTATGGATGCTATTAACAAAACTTATTTTTTTTTAATCAAATGATGATCCATTCTTTGGGAAGCAACTGATAAAATGTCGGAAACAATGAACACAATGCATATAAAATAAATGAATTTTAAGTACTCTATTCAGTCAAACATTGTAATGAGAACTTACAGTTCATATCTCCACTAGACATCTGACTAAAACCAGAGGCCACATAACATTTGATGAGTAAAACTGAATTGATTTATTGTTATTTAACAAGTGCTCTGTGCATTTCTCTTGCAAGTATGCTGTGAAGGCAGAATTATGGCATATGGCAGAATTTTTTTTATCCTTCTTCCACAAGAGAGCACCAAAGTATTCTGAAGGTATAAGATAATAATAATAATTATGTTAACTATAAATAAGAAACTATGAGGGGGAATCACATAAAATAAAATAAAGTAAAATATCTATTCTTAAATTTGGGCCTAGAGATGCAAAGTCATTCAAATTCAGATCTAAGAGATTGCAAAAGAATGTATGTGTATTGTAAAACACACTCAGACAGATGGACAGAGTTCAACAACATTTCTGTTTTATTCCTGTGATCTGTAAATTGTATTTATGCAGGTAAGTAAATCAGGATTACAGCAGTTCAGAGTTAAGATGGTGAGGTAACTGGTGTTTACGGTCTTTGCAGGTGCTGAAGAGATGATAGTCTTCTTTTAGGTAAGTATCCAGGAAATGCCAGACACTGGGGGAACACAGGAGGAAAACTTTGGACAGAAACTCAGGAGATAGAGATACAAAGGTCTCAGACAACCCGTTCTCATCAATGTGTGTATAAATAACACAACTTTACACTTCCGAACTGTGTGAAATGCATACGCCAAAGTCCAATTTTGCGTGCATGATACGCCAATCCTTCCGATTAAGTTCGGTGGAGAACAGATGGGTCTAAATACCATGCATCACCTTTAATGGCAATGATGTCACCGGCGAGGCTCAGTTCGCCCAGTTCACCTGCATCTGATGCGTGTACCGTTACATCGTCAAACAGGTAAGCAAGGGCAACAATCTGTTGTTTTTTTTTTTTCGTAATGAGATCACGGTGTTAGCTGTATTGTTTTAATTATTTCAGTGTTTCTGTTACATGGGGTCATGTTTCAAAATGGCAGCGTAATGCGTTAAAATTGATTGTTTGTGGAACCGTGGGCTGCTCTGTTAGCACAGCTGGTTTCCTTTCATTGGTCACTTTGATGCTGTGGTGACTTCACCATATGGGAACACCTCTCTGTTTGACGAATGTCTGAAGACCTATACCTTCCCACCAATTACATTTACTAAATAGCGATTGGTACCGCCCTCCCCATGCATACGCATAGTATACTTGAGTGCTGTGTGTTATTTCGGTCAGATTTCATTTCCTTAATTTCTTTGCCCTAGGAAAGCATCTCACATTCTCAACAACTATTATATGAGTAGTGTTCAACTCCTCTTCACGGAGGCGATTACACTCATGAGAGGTATGTTTTGTAGCCTCTCTGCATGTTCTCTCTCTGATAGCCTGCCGCTAAAGTTCTGCGCTCGGGAGTATACATTTCTCTAACGCTTCTGCAGTTGCCGAGGCGCACCACAAGGTGGTGGTTTGGGGTAATGTGACAGCTTGGACTATAAGGACAGTGATGCGCTAGAGTTTTCTACATCGCTTGTTTTCCCCCAACTAATCAGCAAAATTGATTAACATATAATATGTTTATTTTGCCCACTGTGCCTTAGAACTCCAAGAACGGTCTAGCTGACACAAGAAGTTCTCTCCCTTTGAGTGGACAAGTCCTGGAAGCAGCCTTAATCGGCGTGCATCACGAATGTTGTGGATTCAACATTCATCATCAATCTGTGGATTCATCTGCTAGCAGGCTCTCCATGGGAGATTCCCCTCAGACAGGACAGCACGAGGAATGATTTGGCACCCAATGCCAGACTTATGTAAGCTGTGGGCATGGTTCTTAGTGGGGTGCATTCATATGTCCCTCAGTTGAGACTACCAAGTCTATAATGAATAATAGCAGCTTCTATGAGATGTTTATATGCCTTTAAATGGAAACTTTTTACTGACTGGTGTGGAATTTGTAACATGGACCCAGTTTACTGCCCCGTGGATTCAGTACTGGAGTTTCTTCAAGATTGTTTTTTCAGATGGAGCAACACCAGCCACTCTTAAAGTGTATGTGGCAGCCATTTCATCTAACCATGTATACAATCCCAATTCCAAAAAAGTTGGGACACTGTACAAATTGTAAATAAAAACAGAATGCAATGATGTGGAAGTTTCAAATTTCAATATTTTATTCAGAATACAACAAAGATGAGATATCAAATGTTTAATCTCAGAAAATGTATAATTTTAAGGGAAAAATAAGTTGATTTTAAATTTAATGGCATCAACACATCTCAAAAAAGTTTGGACAAGGCCATGTTTACCACTGTGTGGAATGCCCTCTTCTTTTTATAACATTCTGCAAACGTCTGGGGACTGAGGAGACAAGTTGCTCAAGTTTAGGAATAGGAATGTTGTCCCTTTCTTGTCTAATACAGGCATTCTAGATGCTCAACTGTCTTAGGTCTTCTTTGTCGCATCATTCTCTATATGACGTGCCAAATGTTTTATATGGGTGAAAGATCTGGACCACAGGCTGGTAATTTCAGTACCCGGATCCTTCTTCTACTTAGCCATGATGTTGTAATTGATGTAGTATGTGATCTTGCATTGTCATGTTGGAAAATTCAAGGTCTTCCCTGAAAGAGACGACGTCTGGATGGGAGCATATGTTGTTCTAGAACTTGGATATACCTTTCAGCATTGATGGTGACTTTCCAGATGTGTCTGAATCATGTTTAGATATGGCTTTTTTTTTTAACCTATATTGGGATAGTGGATTGTGTTCAACGGCAATGTTTTCTGGAAGTATTCCTGAGCCCATGTTGTGATTTCCATTACAGTAGCATTCCTGTATGTGATGCAGTGCCGTCTAAGGGCCCGAAGATCACAGGCATCCTGGTGGTGGTGATGGCGCAGTGGATAAAACACATGCCATTGGTCGGAGAGACCTGGGTCGAATCCACTGGTTGACACCAATGTGTCCCTGAGAAAGACACTTAACCCCTATTTGCTCCAGAGGCGTGCGACCTCTGACATATATAGCAATTGTAAGTCGCTTTGGATAAAAGCGTCAGCTAAATGAATAAATGTAAATGCATCCAATATAGTCTTCCGGCTTTGACCCTTACGCACAGAAATTGTTCCAGATTCTCTGAATCTTTGGATTATATTATATAACTTCAAACTCTCTGCAATCCTTCCCTGAGAAACTATATTCTGATATTGCTCTACTATTTTTGTCCACAGCATTGGGGGAATTAATGATCATCTGCCCATCTTTATTTCTGAGATACACTGCCACTATGAGAGGCTCTTTTTATACCCAATCATGTGGCCAATTGACCTAATAAGTAAAAAATTGGTACTCCAGCTGTTTCTTATATGTACATTTAACTTGATTGCAGAAAAAGGAACCAATGAGTCAATCGCTGGTTTGGGCACCTTAAAGAGTGTAAATAAATGAGTGGATTATGGTTTGTATACATGACCAATGGGTCCGACACGGATCCCACATACACCTCAAAATTTTGCAGGGTTCAAATCAAAACTAATGCTTCCTCCTCAACCACATAATCATTTAATTGATAAGAAGAAAACTTTTTAGGAAAACAACTAACTGGACGGTGAATGCACACATCATCGGCCTGTAACAACTGGGGAGCTGCTAACACAGGAGCAGAAACAAGCAATGATTTAGCTGTCACAAAGGCTTCCTGGCAGACAGATGTCCAAACAAAAGCTGATTTTGCTTTTGTTATTACAGTAGAAAAAATCCTACAGACTCCCTTATAGTAACCAACTAACCCCAAGAAACGCATTAATTCCTTCTTCATAGTAGGTGGCCTCAACCTTGGCCCGAACTGGCTGCACACAGCCCTGTCCCAGAACCTTACCCAAGTAAGTCACAGTGGCCTTGGCAAACTCACATTTGGCCAAATTTACTGTTAAACCAGCCTCTCCAAAACGAGCAAACAGGTCTGCAATACGACTCAGGTGTTAGTCCCATAAATCACTGAAAAACCACCACATCATCTAAATAAACTGCAACTCCCTCCAACCCAACAGCAACCCTATTCAGAAGTTGCTGAAAGGTTGCAGGTGCATTTCGGAGACAAAAACTCATAACATTATAAGAAAATAACCCCTCAGATGTAATAAAGGCAGAAATCTCTTGAGCTCTTTGGGTTAGCATAGCCTTTCAATAGCCCTAAAGCAGATCGAATTTACTAACAATATTTGCAGACCCAACCTGGTCAACACAATCCTCAATACGAGGAAATGGAAATGAGTCTGGCTTAGTCACTTAATTTATTTTACGATAGCCGGTAAAAAAAAAACGATAAGTTCCATCAGGCTTATTTACAAGCAAGCGGGGGAGGCCCAGCTAGAAGAAGATGGTTGTGCAATGTCGTTTTCCAGCATAGACTTAACTTCTGCCCTAGGATGCAAGAGTTTATTTGGGGACACCAAATAAAAATTTTGTCGAATGGGCTCAGCATCCCCAACATCATTATCATGCTCCAACCAGTAAATACATGAAGGTATATCACCAAATAAAGAGATATTTTTAAGAGTCCCATCCCAACAGTACCATATCATCTCGAAAAGAAACCAAGTGAACAGGTGAAGTATTCTCAAATATCAATACAGGTTTCACCTCCATCTTGGCATATAAGGTTTTGTGAGAACGGCAAAAATAAGGTTTCAACAAATTAATATGACACAAATGTTGACTTCATTTCTATCTGGGGTGGCAATCACATTAAAATCAGTTTAAATCATTAACTTGCTTAACTAACATAAAAGGATCTGTATACTGAGCTTGAAACGTTGAGCCCTCCATAGGTAACAAAGCCAACACTTGATCATCAGGCATAAATTGATGTTTATCAGTTTGCAGATCATAAAGAGACTTCATACATCTCTGTGAAGAACACAATTGTTATTTTTAGGACTAAACCCAGTACTTTCCTGACATACCTCACGTGCTGACAACATCAACTACGGCAATCCCTCCTCCCAATTACCCTCTTAAGCATCTGATTGAACCACTCCAAAGCCCCCTGGCTTTGGCCGTGATAAGCACTAGCTTTGTGTTTAATGTGCAGCAGCTACAAGACCTGAGAAAACAAGTGAGAAGTAAAATTAGAACCCTGATCTTCAGATACAATCTTCAGAATACCATAAACAGAAATGAACAGAGTCAAAGCTTTCACCAATGATTTTGCAGTGATCATATGGAGGGGCAGGGCCGTTGCTAGTGGGGTGAAAGGTGGTGACGATTATAGGGGCCCATGGCCGAGGTGGGGTCCACAGTGATCTCAACTGTTTAGCTGAGGCCAGTCTAAAAGGACGCTTAGGACAATTGACAGAACGCTGCTGTGTGTCGTAACGAAAGCTTATAATTTTCATGTGTTTTTAAAGGTGCCATATGCAAAAATTGAGGTAAAAACATCCATAACATAACCTACACGCATCAAAAGAATGAGAAGAAATAAGGGCGATTATGTCATTAAAAAAATGTCAAGTTATAGTGCTGCAGAGATATCAACCTTAACCCCTTACTAGTAACGCCCCTTTTTTGGCATGGAGACCGAAATTACATACCCAAAATAAAAAGGTTTCTGCTCATGATTCTTTCTGACTAGATACATAATCAACCTTTGTTCACAAAGCTGACACTTTAAAGTTTACTGTTCAGGAATCAGAATCACTCAGACTGTTATGATAATAGAGATATATAAGCTCAAACATAAAAACAAAAATAAAAATATTAAAAACATATGTTTTAAATGTATTTAAAAAAATGTTGATGTAGGAAATGAGTTTGAAAACACAGTGTAGCTAAGGCCACAAGTCTTCCAAGAATTCATAAAAAATTTCATAATCGAATCTGTAAAACTGTGAATTTTATGAAATATTTTCTAAGGCCATGTCATGTGTGTTTTTAGAGAAGGCTAATCAGATTGATTTATGGCCCTTGTCATCTCTGTAAGATCTCACATGTAAACACTGATGTGTGTTTTATATGTGTGTTTGGCTGTGAAAACTGCCCGTTTCATGATTGTATTGTTCTCACCAAACAGTTCTTTCACACCTCCGCCAAGTATGACACATTATCCGCATTATTCTTTTATCATTATTCTTTTGTTTTTATTCCACCTTTATTAGCCTTGATTGTGGTTTTTCAGGCTTTACAAAGCAACAAAGCAGCGATCTCACTTCAGTCTCTCTTTGCATTTAGCCCTTATTTATCAAAAGTCTTACTATAAAAATACAACAAAACATTTTCTTATGACCTTACGTGAATTATTGAGACAAAAATGCATTATGAAGAAGAAAAGCACCTGCTATTAGTAGCATTGGTGCTAACGTTAGCATCAAGCTACATCTGACAATTTATGAAATTATTAGTACACTTTTACTCAAAACTCACTTTAAACCCCGATCGAGTGTTTATAATAACTTCCTTTAGCGATCAGGGGTGGAATTTGGTCGTTTACTGTTGTAAAAATATGTTTTTTGTAGCCTTTTTCATCGCTGCACAAGTTAGCATTTCCGATGTACATTTTCGATTTTTTTTTATAAAAACGCCCCAGATCTCAAGAAATTCTCATACCAAGCTTTACTATCGTAATCGCGGGTTTATTATTCGGATATTTTGTGTGTACAGAGGTGTTTCAGTGTTGTTTTGGCCAGATAACTACCAGGAAGTGTGCAGGAAGCATGTGACACGATGGGGCGGTGTCCAGATATGAAACTAAGATTGACGTTTGAAAAACCCAATCAGAGTCTGAGTCACACACCGCACGAGCTGTGACTACTGCACGCACACACAGATCGCTGGGAGAGGCTGTTTATCATCTGATCGCGTAAATCCGTGGAAAATGAATAGAAATGACGATTCTGTCTGAAGAAATATGAAGTAAACATCAGTAAATATATCCATATATCTCCGCAGATATGCATCTTTGGTCTGTAAATCCTTATTGACGCTGTTCAGTGAGTCTATGTGAACACAAATAAACCGCTCTTGACGTGAATGAATATGAGTGAGTTGTGAATTTCTATTCAAAATGTGGCATAATATGGATTTATTATTTTGCACTCCTGACATAAATCACTAAATATCTGTCACTGCAACAATGTTTTATCAAAATATTGGTCAAATATCGAAGCTTGAGTCTTTAAACTTTCCATTGATGCACAGTTTGTCCAGATGAAGTAAGACAGTGATGTTTAATGTGCTGTGAAAGTGAAACAATAATAAACTGGGGCCGTCAGCGATGTTTGCACGCAAAGGGGTTAATTAGCATTAGCATTACTAGCCCCAGCCCGACAGGTGTCGTAATACCAGTTACGGCCATGGGAGGCGGTATGCGGGCAACATAACCACCAGCCAACCTGCAATACACGAATAACTCGCACGGCTTGTGGGCGTACCTGAACCTGATGTCAATCATGTGGAAAGTACAGCCCAGTACTTAATTTCAGTTCAGGGAAGAGAGAGAAAGGATGGCTCAAGTCCTTGGCAAGAGACCACCACCCGCTACAGGGAAACAACCGCGCTCGGAATCACAAATCAAATCCGATAAGAAAAGGAGCCGAACCAGAGTAAACATCGGCACTGCTTTTAATCGCTGGAGACAACTGATGGACCTGAAAGAAATGAGGTTCGACTCCAAACTTACAACATTTCTTTTGGATTGGTAAGTTAGATGCTGTTAGTATTTCGCTAGAAGTTTGTTTTATATGTTTGTGTATTTTTTTCGGGAAGTTATAACATAGAAATGTATCGAAGGCTGTTCGATCCATGCTAATGTTAGCGATGGCTAACCATAGCTGCGTTTGATAATTAGCTAGCTATAACTTAACGTTACCCATTTGATTATATCATAACTAACCTGCTCTATCTAGTCTGTTGGTCTCCGTGTCCTCTTTGCTTCGTGGTTTTTCTGTGCGTGAAAAAATTGATGTGTGGCGTGAAAGCGTTTGAAAAGAGTCAATTGCGTGTGTCTCACGGTGAACGCTTGAGAGTTGGCAGCTCTGGTTACGTTGGTTGGCACTAGCTTGGTCAACATCAGCTGTCTGATGTTGACCAATGATGTTGACAGAATGCTGTCTGTCAAATTAATTTAATTCAAATAATGTGTATATACAACTCAAAATGTAATATGAACAAAACGAATAGGAACATGTTGACTGGTAAAGGTGAAGGGGAGTATCTTGAAGATGTCATGTTTCAAAATCACTTGACATCACCCAGTGTTCCTCTGGAGGCAAAACGTCCTCTTAGGCTTCGGCTATGGCTGTAGTGTTGTTGTGAAGGTAGGGGCGGAGCATAGAGACTATGCAGTTTCTTGTTTGTTACTAGTTTGTTTGTTTCTTGTTTGTCTACTGTTGTAGAGTAGACCAATTCACTTTATTGAGGCATACTGCCCCCATCTGGTATGGAATGTGGAGTATGACCTGATTTTTTTTTTTTTGCCAAACATTACAGATGGCACCTTTAAGCCTTGTCACCTGCCAATTTAACCATTCAAAATCATTTAAAGCATTCAAACACAAGACGCGGAAGAGCTCAAAAGAGTAGCTGGTTACTCGCACGCTGTGCTCGGTGCGAATGCGCAGAAAGAGCTGCGTCTTACAGATAGCAACACTGAACTGAGCTCTCTTCTGCGAAGTTCTCCTCGAAGTCCCTCCTGCACCTGAACATACAAATACCAATCACAGTTTAAACAAACAGAAAAGGATGTGTAAGAGCCCAATTCAGCACCGCAGTGATCTGGTGTTGAGGGCTCACGAGAGGGGTCGCAAAACACTTGAACACCGAATTTGTCTGTTTTTGTCTGAATTTGTCTGTTTTTGATCTTTTACGATAAATAACACTTTGACCTCACCATGTTTTGCTTATGTGTTTTTTTCCGAAATTGCTAATGCAACCTTGACACACCACAGACTGAACAAAATGAATCATTGCTTGGTAACTGGTCAACAAAGTTGACAGTTGTATTAAGTTTTCGTTTAATTTTAATCCATTACATATCTTTCTATCAAAGTTATCAGGATGATATTAGGATGATATTATGATATTAAGATTAATTTGTTCTGACAGTCTAACTCTGAGTTCTTGTCATATTTTATTACCATTTTCTAAACTAGAGCAAATAAACTGTGATAACCTGAGAAATGTTGAAGGTGTCTGAATAAATTTTGGTTTGACTGCATATTTAATTTTTAAAATGCTATTTTACATTTAATTATTCGGTTTCTGTACCTGGACACTTACAAACTTGAAAAAAACTTAAACACTGTGTAAATAGCACAAACAAAACAGAATGAACATACAAATTAAACACTTTCAAACAGGGTTCACTGGTAAAACTTGCACCGGGAGCCCGCTGACCCCAGCTACGGCCCTGTGGAGGGGATTGGCCGCAGGGTACAGAGTAGATGCACACAAAACTGTGAGCAAATAAATAGTACCCAATGTTTATCTAGGCAACGGGCCTACACAATCAATAATCAGATGCTCAAATTGTGGACTGACAGCCAGAATAGGAAACAATGGGGCAGGTTTGATCGTCTGATTTGGCTTGCCTGTTAGTTGACAAGTATGACATGTCTTGATGTACTTTAAGACATCTTTCATTAATTTTGGCCAAAAAAATGTTTACGAAGTATTTTGTCATAGGTCTTTTTAACCCCTACCTGCAAGTTCATCATGAGAAATCTTCAACACAAGTGAACGATACTATAATAGATGTATAATAGAATCTCCTGCAAAGTCACTACCAAAGGACACTATGCAGTCCCTTGTCTTCTCAGGTTTAAAATCACAATGATATTCATGATAGTTGACGCCTACTTGCATATGACTTTTACACACAAAAAGTGTCTTAGAAAATGTAAATCAATATATTGTTTTCTGTGAGTGAGTAAACAAGATGATTTCCACATAATTTAGAAAGAAATATTCTAGACTACAAGCTTCAGTTCTCAAAAGTCCCGGCAACCAATTTTCTGTATGTGTTTTATGGCCTTATTCAAGTGATTTACATTTTTTAGTTTTCCACTAACCACGCATAACATTTTTTTTCTTCTCAAAAACATTATCATGTGCATATATGCTGCTCACATATTAATATAGTCCAGTTCGTGCTGATTACAGTGAGATTAGACTTTAGCCATTTAGCCATATTTATAAGCAACTGAAAAAAGCACAAATGTCAGGGCATGACAAAACCTCTCCTGGCACCAAAAATACCCTTAGACCTCAGAGGATTAATACTCAGGACAACAGAGGTCTGGGTCCTCTCAGTTTGGCAGATAAAAAGGCTTTCGGCTGATCGACAAGGAGGACTCTTGCCACACGCATCGAATTAGTAAGCCTCGCTGACCATAGAAATGGAAAAGGTTGACAAGCCGGGAGACTCTCGTTGATGTCCAAAGGGAGCTTGTACTCATGGAATTGAATGGGTAAGCCTATCCTTAAAGGAACACTACGACTTTTTGGGACTTTAGCTTATTCACAGTAATCACAGTATTTGTTTGTGGCAAAAAAAAGAATCTGTTTTACGACATTGGTTACTTTCACTTTAGCGTGATTTCTGGGTGGAGTGCTTCAATTAACGGCAGAAGGGAGTTGTATTTAAAGGAAGCGTGTCATACCTGAATCAGAAGCGTCATTCGTTTGTTTGCACATGAGGGTAGCCCGTATGAGTGATAGTTACGGTGGAAAGATGGCTGCCTGTCAATCAGCTGTTTCATGGGTTTGATGTCTGGTGCGTGACTGAAACATTGCACTTCCAGACCAACTTTCATGAGCAGTCCTGAAGACAAGGAAAAACTGCTTATCCACCTATCTTGGTGTCTGGTGACCCGCGATACTCATTGGTGCCTTCAATACCTGCAAACGTGGTCAGTACCTTTGTGCCGCCATTACACACACTGCAACACACGCACACACCAACTCACATAGCTTTCATATTCGCACATTCTGTGTGCTTAGTGTTTTGTTTATAATTGTTGTTGCCCGTTAAAATTATTGATGCTGTTGATTTAATGTGTGTGATTTAATGAAACTGAATGAGATGTTCATCCAATGTTTTCTTTGTTCTCTCTTTTTTTTTTTTTTTTTTTTTTTTTTATGGACATTTTTGTGAATGAATGTGGACAAGAATCTGCAAACGTGGATTAACGTGACGTGGTCGGTTTCTGGCAAGGGCACGGATTCTGGAGAGAGACCGCTAATGGGAACGTGTGGTCATTTCTTATTTTGTTTTATTTTTTTGTCCATTTCGTTTTTCTATGTTATGATTTTGAACATATGAAAGAATAAATATCCTGATGACCTTTAGTCTGGGATTATTATTATTTGTTGTGTAACAGGTGGTTATTTTTCTGCTATCCTGGGTTAAATTAATTTTTGACAGGTTTAATCCTGTCTGGCGCCCGAAGGTTTTTTTCTTTAAAAGGATTATTTAAGTTAGGGCGCCTACCACCGTTATACACAGTATTCCCCAGAGTTAGATAAGTCCATACATACCTTTTTCATTTCTGTGTGTTCTGTAAGTGTTATTTGACGCACCCACCGCTAGCCTAGCTTAGCACAAAGACTGGATAGAAATGGATAATGGTAGCATAGTAATCCCAATAAGTGACAAAATAATGCAAACATTTTCCTATTTACATGTTGTGATCTGTATAGTCACAGCGTGTACAAATAACAAGGCTATATGAGACAGAGACCATTTTTAATCGTATAAATATTGGGAACTATATTCTCACTAGGCGTAGGAGGACAGCTAATGTTACTTGGGCGGAGTGGCTACATGGGTGGAGTGATTAGCGCAGCACACGAGACGCCCTGTTGATGGTTCCGTAAACAAAACAAAAGTGACTAACTACCTAGACATGACTCGTGATCATTGCTGACTTTGAGGAATTGTCAAACTCGAGGAATTTTACTGTGTATCAAACCAAGATCCAGAACCATATAGTTTTGAGCCAGAATACACAGACGAGGAGTTACAAACTTTGGAAGCTGTAAGACAAGATGCCGAACAGATTGATGTCGAAGGGAGAATCAGAACGAACACCGACTGGTGGTGTAAATGTGGAACATGCCAACCTATGCCGACAGAAACCGAGTGCCTTTGTTGTAATGAATGGGACCGGGTATTGCCATCAATGTCAAGGATTGATGACAATCAAAATATTTGTGTCACTACCATGGAAGATTTCTCTGCCCTAATACACTCGGCAGTTGTCGTTTTTTTCCCATTGTGACAAGATCAACAGGAAGAAACACCCCATGCCGAGTGAACCTAATGGTCAGCTGTCCACCAAGTAAGTGATTTTGTTATTATGATCACGAGCAGTGTGTTCATGACAACACAATAATAACAATAAAGGGGATACACGGAGCCCCTATTCACCTAATAGTATCACTACTAAGGTTATATTACATTAGCATGGCAATGTTACAGTATGGCTAATGTTAGTCATCTCAAAACATAGTGGAACACTTACCGCAGCAACAGGTGATCCAATTTCTCCTGTCTTTATTATCGATGGGATGGCTTTATCCTTAAGCACACGTTTCATGGTCCGTGTGGCAACTTGCATTTTTTCAAAATAGTCGTCTACAGTAATATGTTCAGAGCAAACAAAATACTTTGTGATGGTGTTTACAGGTGTGTTTGGAACTAACGTATAACCAGAACAAGTAGCCATCGATTCATCAGGTCAGCGTTTTTGGTTGGAATTCTATGAAACATCATAGTATTACCTGGTTTCCCCTGTTTATTGTCGCAGCTCTTTACAATACAGAGAACACCCATGATTGTACACTATAAATTTCCTATCTAGTAATTGCTGACTCTATTACTCCAACTCTGAGCGAACACTCTGCTCCTCACCATGGCGCGTCTCGGGCGCTGCGCTAATCACTCCACCCAAGTAGCCACTCCGCCAAAGTAACGTTAGCTGTGCTCCTACGCCTAGTGAGAATATAGTTCCCAGTATTTATATGATTAATATGGTCTCTGTCTCATATAGCCTTGTTATTTGTACACGCTGTGACTATACAGATCACAACATGTAAATAGGAAAATGTTTGCATTATTTTGTCACTTATTGGGATTACTATGCTACCATTATCCATTTACATCCAGTCTTTGTGCTAAGCTAGGCTAGCGGTGGGAGCATCAAATAACACTTACAGAACGCACAGAAATGAAAAAGGTATGTACGGACTTATCTTACTCTGGGGGATACTGTGAATAAGCTAAAGTCCCAAAAAGTCGGAGTGTTCCTTTAAGACGGAAAGGTAAAGTTGTGTGGCCAGGAGGCTCTCGCCAGCATCCAACAAGAACTTCCTGCTCACTGTATCGGCTGTGTAAGCTTCACAGGCCATAGGATGGAAAAGGTAAGTTTGTGTGGGCTTGATACTCACGGCATCGGACAGGTGAGCCTTGACGAACATAGACTGGAAAAGTAGGCTCTTGCCAGCCTCCCTTGGGAGCTTGATACTTGCATATTGAGTAAATCAGTTTGGCAACAATAAAATGTTAAAAAAGTAAATGTTGTCTGGCCAGGAGGCTCTCGCAGGCATCCGATGGGAGCTCAAACTCCTGGCATCAAATGGGTAAGCCTCACTGGCTGATGGACGGAAAAGGTTTTCTAGCCGGGAGGCTCTCACTGGCATACGATGGGAGCTCAAACTCCTGGAATTGATTGGGTAAACCTCTACGGGCGTAAAACAGAAAAGGTAAAGCTGAGTAACCGGGCAGCACTCACTGACATCCGATGGGAGCCCAAGCTCCATGCAATGAATGGGTAAGCCTTTCTGGCCACAGAATAGAAAAGGTAAGGTTGTCCAGGAGGATTACTCGCTGGCATCCGTGAGTTTATTTATATAGTTTGATGGCCGATAAGGGTTTGGTGGGCTTTCTTTATGTGGAACTAGTTAGTTCTGATATTGCTTTGGTACGCTTCTGAAGATCATTTTCCAAGAGGATCTGCTGCTTGGAGTGGCCTTTTTGGGCTGCTGAAGTTGCTGACCCGATGTGAAAGGAATGGCTGGAGAAATTGTTTGCAGAGATACTTGACAATTGCAGGATGCATCTGATGTGTTTCTATGGAACCAAAATCGAGTGACTGTTTTTTTGGAGTCGTCTTTGAATAGTGGGCTGTGTGGGAATTTTGCCTGAGAATTCCTAAGGTTTATGTCACAGTGTCTGGTCTGTGTTTCCCTGGGTGTCAACTAGTGGTCTCTCTTCCCCATAGGCACCCCACTGCAGGCACTACATTTCCCACAAGTCTTGTCCCTTCATCACGGTCAATTGCAAACCTGTTAATTGCACTCAGCTGTCTCCACTTTCATCGTCTTCAACTATCTGTATAACCAGTCTGCTTTCTATCTGTTTCATGGAGTCCTTGTTTTCCGTCTCCTAGCTTTCTCGTGTTCCCTTGTGTTTTCATGTTTTTGTTTTGCTTTTTGGACTGCTTTAATGGTTTTTGACATCTTGCTTGTTTTGGATATTGATTTTGGATTTCCCATTAAACACTGCTATTGGATCTCTCGTTTTGTGTGTGCATTTGAGACAGTGTAGGTATTCTAAAATGAATTGGTAAGGCTGGATTAGAGAGTGAGAGATTTAAAATATAGATAAAATTAAATTTCTTGGCTGGGTCTGTCTAGCTTTGTTTGATTAAGGCAGCGATTGTTTCATGGTTGAGTGAAGTTATGGCCAATATGTTCCGTATATGTGAATATGTTTGTACATTTTGTGAGAATATCTAACGTTATGGATTGTCTTGTGTCGGGATGGGTGGGCTGAATTCATTTGATCAGGAGGGAGGTTTGAGAATTGCTTATTTTGGATGAGGGATCGCTGAACATTAGTTTGTGGAAAAACTTGACTCCGCTCAGGTAGCTTTTGATACACCCGACTTGGAGACCCTTAACGCCACTGAAAAAGGAAAAAAAAAGACTTAATTTAAAGTAGGGAAAAATCCAGAAACAGAATGTTATATGTGAGGTGAAATGCCTTGAATAATCTCCATGCAGTCATGTATGACTGGAGGTTTCTAGGAAAAACTGCCTGGTTAATAGTGTCGAGCGATGCTTTGGGAAGTGGTTTTAGAGGGTTGGTTATGGGAATATTAATTCTGAATAGTGAGGGGCCGAGTGTGGAATTGGTCCGCCTCTGGAACCAGCATCCTGAATTTCTGAACAGAAAATGAGACAGGGAGTCAGCCATTTGGTTTTCTGAACCTGGAACATGCTTCGCGATTTATTATTATGTTGGTTGCATGCTGTGATCCATAGATGTCCAAGGAGAGGCATTAGGGAAGGAGAGTGAGAATGTTCTTTATTGATGCACTGAATGACGACTTCGTCGCAGAGCAAAAAAATACTTTTAGACACCCATTCATTCCCCCACAGGATTGCTGCTACAACGAGGGTGTAGAGCTCGAAAAGAGCTGAGGACTGGGTTGAGTCCTGCAGCTAGGGGGGGCATGTGGACGCAAACCAACATCCTTGGTAGAAACCTCCAAAACTGATTGAAGAAGCTCTGTCTGTAAATAGTTATATATCCATGGGAGACAAAATGAGTTTGTTGAAAAAAAAGTGAAAGCCCATTCCATTGTTTAAGGAACATTATGCATAATTTAAGTTTGTCGCGGCATGCGTGGGATAAGGGAATTAGGTTCTCGAGCGCATGAACCGAAGGTGCGAATGCTAGGAAATACAAGATGAAGGGGCATCTTTGGGGAATGATGCGCATTGCAAAATTTAAGTGCCCGAGCAGAGAAAGGAGTTCGCGTTGAGAACAGCTTGGGCTGCCGAGGAAGATGGAGGAGACAAGGATTATTCTATCCATCTTCTCCTTAGGCAGTGACAACCAACGCTCCAGTCCACTGCATGATACACAAAACACGCTGCGTGCACAGAACAATATTGTGGGTTGTGCACCGTCTGGCATCACAATGCCAGGGCTTGTAATGTCACGGAGCAAAAGGGGGATAATGCCAATATATTTCCATGACGCAACATGTGCTGCGCCACGCAGCACCAGAGCCACTGACAAAACACTGAAGCAAGCGTCATGCCAGCAGCAAGATGTGGCAAAACATGGACCAGGGCGAGCTAAACCCAGTTGCCGCCCACAAAGCAAAAAGACTGCTCTGTCCAACCAAAGACAGCCCTCGTTTGTTTCTTTCTCCCCTTTCTCTCTCTCTCTCTCCCTATTATCTGTACCAGGATGCTGCTGTGGTTTGCCGTGCTGTCAGCCAAAGAGAGGACAGCTGCCACCGAGAAAACCGCTCAGACTCCTGACCACCGATGACAGGGCACACTACCCCAGCACTGTAACCGAATACAGCTGTACAAGGTTCCGATGGAGAGAGGACTCCCTCACTAACACTGAGACCGATGTCAAACACATGTTCAGCCAACATGAGAAAGTGACTGTTACACAAATGGAGTTAAGTGGACACCACCACCGCTCCAAACAGTTCCCGGGAGCTTTGCTCAGAGCCGCTTCCGCCGCCAGAATGTTTAACATTGTTATGTCCAGTGTCAATGCAGCGAACCAGATCGTAAACTCCTTGAAACCACTGTTTACTGTCTTCCAGAAGGACTTTACCCAGACTCAGCTGTTTACAGTAGGGATGCACCGAAATGAAAATTCTTGGCCAAAACCGAAAAAGAGAAAACCAAGGCCGAAAACCGAAACCGAAACACCGAAAGAAATTATGCCAATTATTAGTACCATTGCATTTATTGCTATGACCATGTACTAACTTTACTAAAATTAAGACATTGCAATTGCATAAATTAATATTAAAGTTTCAAAGATAATTACAATTGCATAACTTATTTTAAAAAACAACAACATAAAAATACATAATACATAATTCAAACTAAAAATGTATCCCACTCATGTGTATATTAAATAATGTAAAGGCCTACTGGCCTGCAGAAAGGTGAACTGTTCTCTCATAAAATCAAAAGTGCATTTAGGTGTAGTGCATTTGAAATTTTTCTCTGTAGGACTAGAAAGTGTATTACTTCTCCAGTAGGCAAGACTGTTATCACTCACTTCTGGGGATGGGGACTTCAGACAGATAACCATCTAGCTGTTGAGCAGTTGAGCTTGTCATCTGCCTGACATTTGAGAAATATTTGAGAGAGTGTATTTAAATAGGGCCAGGGCATAAATAAAGATTTTAATCAAATTAAAGCAGAAATCTCACATTATGAGGCACTTTCTTGCAGAATTCCACTGAACATATCAGACAACGATGGTGCATGCCCCTCATCTGGTGCAGAGACGAGTCTTTTTTTCTGCGCTCTGATCTGTGTCCTGCACTTGGCGCTTCTCCGTCTCCACGCGGGTTCTCCGCATCTAGCGCGGCCTGGATCATTTCTCGTGTGCGCTGCCTTGTTTCCGCATCCAAGTAGTGGTCTTTATAACGCGGATCAAGCACATTCGCAATGAAGTGCAGGGCATCCGAAAAGATCTCAGTGAGACGTTTGCTAACAGACTCTATAAGACTGTACTTTTCTTTGTTTTCACTTCGTGGTCCATCTTAATCTCTTTGTAAGGAGACGCTTTAGTGCTGCGAATAAAGGAATAAGAAGAGAGAGAATGTTCTCACTGGTGTGAAGTCGCGGGTAGCTCGTGGTCTGCGCTATGCAGGTGCACGTGCAGGTCGCGGTTCCTGTTTGCGTCATCACAACATTTCGGCCGTGTTGTTTCGGTGATAAAAGTCTATCGGCCGAAAACCGAAAAGGCCATTTTCGGCCGAAAATTTTCGGTGGCCGAATTTTCGGTGCATCCCTAGTTTACAGCATCAACAACAGTCATGCTGTGGGAGGTTAGCTCCTCCAATGACAGCCTAACCACAAGTAAAACCCCACCATACATGATGTCCTTAAGCCTTGTGTTAACTGTGCTGTCTTACGCCATCACCATGCCAGCTGACCTGCTACAAATACACCTGGCCAACTCTCTGGATAGTGCCTTCCTACGGAACGTCAACCCCAAACAGAGAGAAGTGAATTTGCTCCTGAACCAACCCATTAGCGAGTCAAGCCAAGTCTACAGACCTAAAGACATTGTCAGTGTCAGGATGTGGAAAAGCAACACCCACACTCTCTGTCTTAGCAAACCCTTCCTCAGACACAACGCTGAAGGAATCTGCGAGTTGCAACCCTGGGTCAGTGATGCGCACTGCCCTGCCGAAGCCAAGCCTCGTACACAAGTCACAGAAACGCAAGCAGATATTGTGGGTAACAGATGACTCGTCAACACTTCTGTGCGCTCAGCTACATTGACCTATGACCAGCATGACACCGCCACCCGTGCCACCCTGCTTGACCAAGTACTGAAAGGTACCACCCAACACATTGACATTACTCCTGTCGACACAGCCCTCCAAGCACTGTCTCGACAGCCCGTTCCGAACCCGTCATCTGCGGTCCGAGCCTGGACTGCTGCTGACACTGCACGGTGCATCCCCACTGTCATTGGTCCTGCCCTGACTCTTGGCGTGACCTTCATCCTATTCAGGATACTCAAAGAGACGCAAACCTCTACAGCCAAACTCACGACAACTATGACTGGAGGTCTTCGATGGAACCCCCAGGAAAGGGGGTGCCAAGTCAAAGACAACACCGAACCTCATCAAGCTGAATCCTCAGCTCCAGGAACCACCTGCCATCTTGAACCACCTGCCATCATGATCCACCTGCTACATGACCATCACGATTCACCTGTCATCTGCCCATCCTCTTGATTGCCGTCCGATGATGTCCACACAGGGAGTTCATCCGACGAAAAGGGGGAGGTGTAACGGATATGCAGGTCATCAATTCATGGGTTAAATTCAGGCATATAACATGAAACCTTTTTACACTAAATGCCTGGCCTGGCGCCAGCTTGGCTGGACTTAAATTATTCACGATACCCGTGCGAGCCATGAAAAGGAGACATGAAAACCCCCAACCACATTCCAAAAGATACACAAAAAGAAACCTTTCTTAGAAGTTCTTTACCTTTATAATTTTATTAATAATATGTATTTTGAATATGTTTTGTGTGTACCATGGTTAATCCTTGTTATGCGAGGATTATAATTTTACTAGCTTATAAATTGGAAATGTTTCTCCTCATTTTAACTTTTTCAAATAAGAGTCATGTTTTCTGTAACTCTACTCCTGACCCGGTCATAAAACTTTATGACCCCACTGGACAACAGGACAGGAAAGAGTCCATTCACTGGTATCTTTTTCTCAATGCATTCTAAACTATTAACTTTTGTTTTTATGTTTTCTAAATGTATTAAGTATTTCTTTTCGGTACATTAGATGTTTTCCATAATCAAAAATTGGAGTATCCACAATTTTATTGTGTGTTAATCTTTAAATGTTTGTAATACTGCATTTGAATGTAACTTCGTGATTCTGTCAGTTATAGATGTACTGTTTGGTGTTTTTGGAATTGTCATATTGTGACCCAACTATTCCCCTGTGTAAAATGTGTTTAAAATCTATTAATCTTGAATTAAGAACTTGCTAGAATATCACTGCTGAAATCTAACAAGCCCCAAAGTTAGTAGGGTGGGTGTTTCCACAGAGACAAAGGAACTTTTCCCCGCTTCAGATCGCGGACGTTCATTGGTTGTTCACGCGAACAGAGGCGTGAACCATCCCAAGCCATAAGAGCTGAACGAACAAGGTCCGCCCTCTTCTTCTTCTCCTCTTCGTTCTCTGACACGCTGCTTTCCTATGTGACCAACGTCGCTCCCGCTCGTGCACAGGAACTGAGAGGAGCGAGTCTCATGGCTCCTCCGGAAGCTTTCGTTTTCGTTGTTTTGTTTTCTTTTCTTTACTAAGTTTATTCAACTATTCGCCTCTCCAAACAAGGAAGACGAATTCTGGAACAATGGCTCTCATTCACAAATTTTTGCGTACAATTTTCTTATTTATACGCACATTTGAACTTCTCACGAGAACTTTCCGCCTAATTCACAACACGTGCGTACGCACATGAGCTTGTTCTTAAACTCGTTCTTCTGTTAGTGAATTTGGAGTCTTCTAAATGAGCGCCTGCGTGCACGAGGTCAGTAATTAGCATAATTGACGCCCAAACCAGCTCCATATAAGGGCTTTCCACAACGAGGCACTTGTACAGAGAAAGACAATTATGGCACCAAAACAAAAGACAAAGAAAAATAACTTTAACAATTACGAACCTGAGGTTTTGCTGTCGGAGGTGGAAGCCAGGAAAAATTTTTTTTTTAAAAGTGTATCCACTGGCATAACGGGCACAGGTAAAAAAGTAGCATGGGTTATAACACAGGCTTGGAGCTAAAGTGGTATAGGGTGAGAGTGGTTGGTGATGTGGCTTAGGAGTGGTTCCAGTGAGTTGCATAAATCAATGAGGACTTCTTTGGGCAACCTAAAGCGACTGAACAGCCATTCGTCACTCTCCACGAACATATCTGTGCGCTCTCTAAAGACGCGCTCTCTCCTTAGAGCACGCGCCGCTATGTCTTCAAGCAGTACCAAGTGTGCAATGCCTCTAAACACAAGATGAGACACATTAATCACCTTTTATATAAGGATAGATCAGGTGATTGTTGTTTGGACCTCTAATATATATATTAGAGGTCCAATATATATATATATATATATATATATATATATATATATATATATATATATATATATATATATATATATATATATAAATTGGAACTGTAATTATAATTTATCAATAACATCTAGCCTAATTATATAGGGTTCTTAACACATGCTTATAAGGCCCCGGTTGTACACATGATTATTGCGTACGTGTGGTATAAGTTGTTCTTGAATCTTTTCGTACATTTAGAAAGACTCATTCTAGACATGAGCTCATTCTCTTTCTCTTTCTCTCTCTCTCTCTCCCTCATTTGGATTCCGTTATGTCTTGTACAAAGTTTACTGTCTGTATTGTCGTACGCATATTTACCCTGTGTTATTTGTAGTTTCGATGTACTATTAGTCAATTATTAAAAACGCATATATTCATGATTCTTGTCTCCACCACCGCTCACATTACGAGTCACTGAGTTGTCTGATCTAGCTACAAGCTTTAAATTTAGAAACTAAATTTATCATAATGATAGGATAATGTTTTCATGGCCAGATAATTTTTTTCCTTGAATTATAAGAAGTGATAACTTTATTGAAAATTGATAGTTTAATTTTACAGCCGTTTGCTGGACAAACCACTGTTTGATTTGCAGTAATTTACAGTAAGAGATATCACAATAATTGATATGAAGAATGGAATATTGACATATTAATGAGTAAGTTACAGTGCCCTGTAATGATTTATTGATGAATGCAAATGAGCTATTTTTCATAATCAATCAAATTTAGTGTAACTGTCATATGAGATATATATTAATCATATTCCTGATTAATTATTCAAATTCCCTATATATCATTTGAGTTAATTATTCTGTACAACTCATTGTTGTTACAGCAGGGAGAGCTGAAATTTAGCCGAGTCTTGGTTGATGCAGAAGAACTCGATGGATGTTGCGGGACCCATGTTTTTTTGCAGAGCGATGGGGATCCCAAGCTTGGGAAAACTTTTTGTACTGTGAGGATATGGGCAGTTGGTATTGCCTTGGGAGGTGAAAGGACCAGAAAATCATCAAGGAGGTGGATAATTGCATAATTTTATATGCTGCTTTTGCATCCAAAGGTCAAACGGACAGTGAAATAGTATTCCAAAGCCATCGGATCTCAAACAGGTGCCAAAAGTCCAAAATGAATAGGCATGACTTTGAAGGAAGAAGTGATGTCTATTTTTGCAAGCCAGAATTTTAATCAGTTCTACTGCTCGATCTATGTCTTGGTATTTGAGAGAAATTCACAGAGAGGAAACAAGCATTAATGCATGGCACTGAGGAATTAAGTGGTGATGACAGATCAACTATTAACCGTTTCTTACCTGAAACTTTTCTAGTAGCCACTCCGATTGGGCTGACTCAAAACGTTTTGAAGGGGAGTTATTGAAAGGCCGATCATAAAGCCTGACTTTTACTTCTTTTTTGATTAGGTTATCTTACTAAGTCAGGCTCTGCGTGGGCGGATTGGAGATTATGGCACACCATGTTTTGGGAAAGCATGCATTCAACACCAGGGTTAAAACAGTGTCTGAGGCCAGAAAGCAGATAATTAATGAATTATTTGTCTGGATGTTGAGCAAGTTTGATGGTCATGCGATAAATATTCACTGGAGTCGATAAGTAATTTTTAGATTTTTTTACAGCTTTTACAGACTGGGCAAAAAATACGAGCGTGAGCTCAGCCACAGAATCTGCAGATGTGCAGGTAGCAGCAGTGATGTCTGGGACATCTCGTTGCTGAATGCGATGCATGATTCAATTCAATTCAATTTTATTTGTATAGCGCTTTTTACAAATACAAATTGTTACAAAGCACTTTACAGAAAATTATGTTTCTACAATATTTAGTAGTAGCTTATGGTGGTGACTGTCAGTTTGTGCATGTTTGACAGAATTTTTAGAAAATATTAATACAAGATGTAGTCAGTTAGACGTTGAACATTATAAATATTATTAATGGTCCAGTTTTACATGCTTTTTTTAATCTTTGATTGTGTTTACAGTGTGCAATATAACATGCCCTCCTGGAAACGCGATTGTTGGCTAGTTTTGAGAAGCAAGTGGGCAGGAGCATGTGCTGGACATGTACTTATAATCACAGGAGCGTTTTTACTGACGAGATGCGCATGAAAATCGCATTTGTTTTTTGCACAGCCCTAACATGTAGTTAACAAAGCTAAACAGCTTTGCCCTTTGTGTAATAAGTTACAGAAACTATTAAACGCGACCAACTTAAATAATAAATTACATTTACCGGTTGTGGTCCATAAACAACGCCTTCACCAGACAAAGAGGGAACTGCTCCATCTTTCAAGAATAATCTTTGTGCGAATCCAGCATTAAACTGATTGAGATTGAGGAAGCTCGCTGTCCTCAGCAAAATCTGCTGCACATAGTTTTACATGTGGATTATAATTTTCGGGAACCGAGTTAAACATAAATTGTAACCATTAATCTCCAAGTACAGTATCCCTGGGAAGCCCAAACAAAGATGATTGGACTCCGAGATGAAAATAACAGCGTTTCAATGGCGACAAACACGAATGCAGCTCTTCCTCTTCTCCGTCGGAGAGTAACAAGACAACGCCCCCCTGTTTGTGTATTCCTGTGGGCGGAGGTTAGTCAAATAAACTGTTTTAGTGACGTCATTACTGCAGGAACTAGAGGGGTGTAGTCCAAACGGGTCGTTTTTTTGTAGGCAAATTCTGTTAAATAAAATATCTCGCTTGGCATTGAACTTTGAGCTTTAGAATTTTACAGATATTATTTATACTCTAACAACAACATTATACACTAACTAAAGTTTAAAACATGGGATCACGAAGAAGGGGGCCATTAATTAATAATTATTATATGATGCAGTCACACATGTAGCAATAATTGTTAGTTCTGTTTCTTGATTCAGGGTTAGCATCATCTGAGGTCCTCTGAGGGTCAGCATCATCTCTTGTCAGGTGTTCTGGATCCAGGCTGGAGCTTGTGTAAATCCTAGTTACAAAACATAGAAACAAAATAGAGACATCATTAACATAGCTGCTGATCCAACAAAGTAAAATAAGTTTAACCCAAGCTATTGAATAAAAATGCACATTTGATCAGATGCAACTACACTTACAATTTAAGAGATACATTATTTGAATGCTTGGCGAAAGAGATGCGTTTTTAATCTAGATTTAAACAGAGAGAGTGTGTCTGAACCCCGAACATTATCAGGAAGGCTTTTCCAGAGTTTTGGAGCCAAATGTGAGAAAGCTCTACCTCCTTTAGTGGACTTTGCTATCCTAGGAACTACCAAAAGTCCAGCGTTTTGTGACCTTAGGGTGTGTGATGGGTTGTAGCGTGGTAGAAGGCTAGTTAGGTATGCAGGAGCTAAACCATTTAGGGCCTTATAGGTAAGTAATTATCATTTGTAACTGCTATGGAACTTAATAGGTAGCCAGTGCAGAGACTGTAAAATTGGGGTAATATGATCATATTTTCTTGACCTCTTAAGCACTCTAGCTGCTGCATTTTGGACTACCTGTAGCTTGTTTATTGACAAAGCAGGATAACCACCTAGAAGTGCATTGCAATAGTCCAGTCTAGAGGTCATAAATGCATGAACTAGCTTTTCTGCATCAGAAACACATGTTTCGTAGCTTGGCAATGTTTCTTAGATGGAAGAATGCAGTTTTTGTAACATTGGAAATATGATTTTCAAAAGACAAATTGCTGTCTAATATAACACCCAGATTTCTGACTGAAGAGGAAGTAACATTACATCCGTCTAGTTGCAAATTGTAATCTACAAGATTCTGTGTAGTGTTTTTTGGTCCAAAAATGTATATCTCTGTCTTATCCGAATTTAATTGGAAAAAAAATTATTTGTCATCCAATCTTTTACATTTTACCATAACAGTGGAAGCTAATTCCGTATTTTCTAATAATATTACCAAGGGGCAACATGTATATTGAAAATAGAAGGGGACCTAGGACGGATCCTTGTGGCACTCCATATTTTACTGATGACAAATGAGATGACACCCCATTTAAGTAAACTAAATGGTAGCGATCGGACAGGTAGGATCTAAACCATCGTAGAGCCTGCCCTTGAATACCTGTATAGTTTTGTAATCGATCTATGAGTATGTCATGATCTACCGTATGGTGTCGAACGCAGCACTAAGATCAAGTAAGACTGCCTGTTTTCTGCTTCTAGTGGGGCTGGACCCGAGTTTGCTGTAATTGCGGATCTTGGGATGTACTGTAACTTGTGAATTTCACAGAGGAAGTATCGGGGTATTGGGGTATATAAGGATTTATTTGTGGGCAGGTTATGGTGAAGTGGGCCACTGACCTGCAAACAGCAGCCTAAAAATACCCGGCTGTGGAGATCTGGGTCAAGTGTTCTCCAGTAAGTGCACTGGTTCCACTGGGTGACTCGAACTACACATTTGGCGGAAAAAGCTTGTGGTATGTATAAAAGTGGCCCTCTACTTAGGACAACTCAAGCTTGGCTATAAATGACAAATAGTCATTGAGTTTGTGTCGCCTGTGGGGGAAGGCTGGACAGATTATCTCTGTGAATCGATTAAATGCGATGGTGAATTTGGAAAAAGAAAGTAGCCGAGATGAAAGGAGATTTGGATTTTTTTTACGTGACTGAGAAATCCTTGCAGTCTATTAGGCGGTTTGAATCGGGAGTGGGCAGGAGGGAGACAAGATGAGAGATCAACATCCACACCTTGTAGTATCTGGGCTTTGATGTTATGAATCACTTCAGAGGCTACAGCGTTTGATGGGGCAGGCATTGGTGTAGCCATGAAGAGTGAGTAAGGGGTTTTTGCTTGGAGGAGAGTGGTGATGGGAGTGCAGCCAAGCACTTGCATGAACCTCTGGTCCAGTGCTTGAAAGGAGTGGGCAGCGGGGCTGGGTTTGACAGCCAGTTCGGCTAGGAGTTTGCTTGAACTGCATGCCCAAAGCTGGAAGGAGCGAGAGGCAGGGTTGTGTTAGGCGGCCAGTTCAGCCAAGCGCTTGCTTAAGCCATGGGCCCCAAAGCTGGAAGGAGTGCAAGGCAGGGCAGTATTTGACAGCCAGTTTGACCAAGCACTAGCTTGAGCCGCAGACCCAGAGCAGGACAGACCGGGTGGCAAGGCTGTATTCGGCGACCAGTTCGACCAAACGCTTGCTTCAAAGAGTGCTTCAATGTAGATCTGCAAACCACAAGTATCAACAGAACTGGCTGCTGCATTTCCTAAATTCAAGTTAAAAAGAAAGAGAAATGTTTCAAACACACTTAAGTCGTCTTAATTGCACATAGTACAGCAGCAACACAACAGACACATTTTAGGACCATGTTTAATTTGGACAGAAATATCTATCTTGTATGTTTTTCTCATACCGTACTGGACACTGACTGCATGTTTCAGCAACAATTAGCGACCAAGCAAAATAGGCCAAGAGGCATAGGCATTTAATCTGTGTGATATCTTTATCATCATTTATCAAGTGTCAGTGTTTATTATAAGAAATCCTTAGGTTCATAGTTTTCTACATATCTGGTTTTGGTTTCCAATGAGTAGCTGAGATACTTGCAACAAGAATGAGAACAAACAAGTGCCTTTTGAAAATATCAGAATTACAAGCGGAGCATGCATGAATGCTGGAAACATGAAGCCTTAAGGCTGATTTATACTTCTGCATCGGACCTATGCCGGAGCCTCTATACCATAGACTACGCGTTGGGTTTTCTTTTATACTTCTGCACCGTTGTCCGCGCTGGTGCTCAATAACACATGCAGAGGGATCATGTGAAACCCGGGGGAGGAGTTATTATATTTTTGGAGAAGTGCACATCAGGGTACGTGCACTACACACAGCCTACGTAGTAGCTACGGCGGAAGCTCGACGCAGAAGTATATATTGGGCTTTACTGCCACATTGTGCTTGATCTGTCATTTCCTACCTCAAATAATATAGTTCCATTTTGGTCTGATTTGAATGAACATGCACCAATCATTTGGTTTTCATTGCTAAAATGTTTACTTTCTTTAAGTAAAAGTACTAATTGAAGACTTATGGCTTGCAAATAGTGCCCATCCCCACATCATAATTTAATATTAAGCTACAGCTACATGCATTACAACCAAATTACTCCAACAGTGTTTATGTATAAAACAGCATTTCCCTTACCGCTACTGGCTCACTGCTTGACTTCAACAACCCACTGCTTTAACATGTCATCACTGCAATGCAACTGGTCCTGCATCTACTTCATTCTCTCTGTTGCATCTAAGGTGTTTTCTACTGTCTGCAAAACAGCAACACACAACACATTTATTTGATAAAATACCAAAAAGTATTTCTTCCTGCCTGATTTAATATAATGACATATTCAACTACATATACATAGCTGAAGTGATGCATTTTAGTTGGACTTTAAGTTTTAAATTTAACAGTTAAAAATATTCCATTATTTTTCAAAACATGAACCTTTTTGAATCTGGAAGACAAGGCAATGTGGAGGCCATTCTCTTTTTACGTTGATTCCACCCTATAGCATGGACAGCAAGCATATTTGTTCTTGCTATAAAGAACAATTGAAAAATCACAATAAATTGTAAAATGTTAATGTGTCCATTTGCATGGGAGCAGGGAACAAAGAAGCTTACAACCCTGATTTGGACATATACTTTGTGATCAGGGCACATCTGGTGAGAAAACTATTGACTTGCTCTACTTCTTCACCAAGAGTGGTTCCGACACATTCCTGGTTCATTGCATTCCACAGAACAAATAACTAACAAGGAACTAAAGTAATGTTAGACAAACAATATTTTTTACCCAATCCTACCATTTATGCAAACCAGTATGATGGACATACCAACAGAGATTGCAACATCACCAGTGTCACAGGAGCATATATTTTGAGGAAAGGCTGTTGGCAGCAAACAATCTGCAAGAGCAAAGGACAATCAGGATGATATAAAAAGAATGTTTGGATTGTTAGCAAATACTTGGAAAACATAATGAATAATTTAATAATGTTGTGTGTTGAGGACAAAAATGGATTGAAAAAGAGACACCAATCTTGTTCACAGATGATGTACTTATCCTCATGGAGTTTCACAAACACTGTCGGTGGAATGTATTTATAAAAGCCATACATGGTGGTCTGTCTACTATGCAGAGTGGGGCGTTTATGTACCAATTGATCACACCCTGCACAAAACGACTCTGAGGGCAAATATTCCCCGCAACGGATGATGGCTTCTGTCATGTGACAGTGGTTGCATTTCATCTGGACAATATTCTCAGCTGACTATAAGTTGTGAAAGATTTGTGGCCACGCCTGTTGCCAACATTGTTGGACCCCTTTCTATCTTTGACACCAACTAGACAAAGATGGCTGCTGAGCAAAATCATGCCCATAAATGCTCTATAAACCCTGTAGAAGGTCCTCAAGCCTCTGCATATTAAAATCTTCAGAAAGAGAAAAATAAAAATACACTAGAAATCCAACATTGCAATTCCACTACCACTGACTTCTTTTGAGGCATTTCCATTGCTTTTAATACAAGGACAGTCCAATGATGCAGAGAAGGCAGAGGTTGAAAGGATAGTCGGAAATGGTCAATCAAATCCATGAACCTTAGGATTCTGTCTAAGTGCTGGCTGTCAGTAGTGTTGCCAACTTAATAGTGAAACTAAACAACAGCCATGTGATTTTGCTGAGAAACAATTATGCTATCCTATTTCTGTCATGTTGACCGGGCTTGATGCACCAAATTGTGGTTACTTTAATATTAGGGGGGGATTGTGGAAAAAAAAACATTTAGAAAAGGAGCTCCACTAGATGACTAGTTGCTAAACATAGCAAAAGTGGAGGTATAACGAGGCTTCCTTTTTACGCAACTCCTTGTTTTCATTTGAAGCATACCATATTATGAAAAGTGTTTCTACTTACCAGTATCTTGGTAGCTACAGTAGTACTTAAAGTTGTGATGGTGGAACTAGCACATGGAGAAGTACCGGTACCAAGTGTAATAATTTTTATTAGAGTACAATTCTTTCAAACTCTTTGCCAGAAGTTTAAAAATAAAAGCTGAAACCTTTGGCAAACTTGCAACATGGAAACAGTCAAACCTAAATGTATTTGGCATTATAACATAATTTACATTATGAATGTGCAAGCATACAGAATATTGAGTAACAATAGCATTATCAAACCAGCACCTACTCTAAATCAGACATCATCACACTCCATTTAAAATATTTGACATAAATTTGATAAGATGTACACTAAACAGCAGATTAAAGTTTTTTCCTCCATTTGCTGGTGGTAACACGCTGCCCATCATGGCCCCTCTTTGACCAGGTCACGTTAGATTGTCCCATGACTTCAGCCTTCTGAGTTTGTAACTGTGTTTCATTTTATTTACTCACATGTAATGAAAAGTAGATGGGTGAAACATTAGCATTAACTAACTGGAGTTAATTAATTACAGATTTGTGAATAACAAGAATGAAACTTGCCAGTATCTCTTCAACAATGCATCCCCGAGGTGAAGAACAGCTTCGAACTTGCTGACTATTATAATTGAATGGAAAGTTTGGACCACATCAGTGGTATGAGGGTAAAGGTTAAATTTTCAGGTAGAGGATAGTGGCATATGACTATTTGCAGGAGAATGCAGATTTTCATCACAACCTTTGGTTGTAACTATAATGATATTTCTGTATACAATTGTTTATTTTACAAATGCTAAAATTATGTCACCTAACATATTATCTATTATTATCAACTACAAATGGTGTTTTTTTGTTTGTTTTTTGTTAGCAGTTACTGTTTTTCAGCTGAAGACAAAGGGTCTAGTATAAATCTTACTTAAATGTTTCATTACATTTGATCATCCGCACCTGAACTGACCCGACCCGCTTAAAATAGAACCGACACCCGACCCGCTCCCGAAATCAAATCAGTTAAGCCAATCACATTAGACACAATTTTTTCAAATTTTATTGCCAGGTCATACAGAAAACTCTTTTTAAAAGATAGTCGTTTTTTATACATTTTATCTCAATTTTGATCAATGTTTTATCAATCAATTGCCCGTATTTAACAAATAAGAAGCAAATATATAGCAGACAACGTAGCTAATAACCTTATTGTAATTGACAGAATTACTAAAAAATATTTTGCTAGCTAAAAGTTAAATATTTTTTTGTGTCAAGCATGCATGCATGTCTATTTCCCTCATATAACATATAAAACGCATGTGGACTGATATTTTTCCAATGACTGGACTCCTTTATTAATGGACTATATAAAAAGACGTTTCAATATATTGGTATTAAATGCATTTTCTGAGAATTTATATTTCACGTTTTTACTGCAAATGTCAAAATACGTGCTCTTTGGTCCATCAGTGCTTGAGTCACTGATAACATTAGAATAAAATAGATGCCATTCTTCTAATGATGTAGCAAGTACATCGGGTGTTATGGGAAGTGTTCCCGGTTCCGGTTTACCTAATTAATGCAGACTATAAATCCTTTAATGGATTTGGATATTAGAAGCATATTAGTGTCTTATGTGTAAGCCAGGTTAAAGAGATGGGTCTTTAATCTAGATTTAAACTGCAAGAGTGTGTCTGCCTCCCGAACAATGTTAGGTAGTTATGTTATTCCAGAGTTTAGGTGACAAATGGGGAAAGGATCTGCAGCCAGCAGTTGATTTTTATATTCTAGGTATTATCAAAGTGCTTGAGTTTTGAGAAAGCAGCGGATGTGGAGGATAATAATGTAAGAAGAGCTCATTCAAATACTGAGGTGCTAAACCATTGAGGGCTTTATAAGTAATAAGCAATATTTTTAAATCTGTACGATGTTTGACAGGGAGCTAGTGCAGTGTTCAAAGGACCGGGCTAATATGCTCATACTTCCTGCACTGTAAAAAAAATAATAATCGTAAAATAACGGTAAAAAGTCTGGCAGCAAAGTTGCCAACCACTTACCGTCAAATAACAATAAAAAACCTTCAATGATTTTATGGAAAAATTATGTTTTTTGAAAACAGATATGTACCGTAAACAATTTTTGTATTTTTACAGTCAAACTGCTGTAGAAAGAAAAAAAAAATCTCATTAAAAAAATCTCTGTTGAATGTTAAACAAATGTATAAATCTGTATAAAAACTTAAAAATATTGCAGAAATACCTTAAAATTACATAATAAAAACAAAGACTTCTGTTTTAATACAGTATTATTTGGTATATTTTTAAGATAATCGAATCCAACTCAAGAATTCCTTGTCAAAGCAAAGACTTTTCTTTGTAAAACATACAATGTTGTATAATTACCTTCAGATACCTTAATTTAAAGCCCAATACCAGTATATTGATCGATTAAAATTTTTATTTTATGTCATTATTCAATCTATTTATAGTAAATTCCTGTTAAATATTGGTTATATCCTGTACAAAAAAAATAAGATCTTGTGATATTAAGTTTAAGAAACATATTTTTAACTGTTATTGCTTTATATAAACATTATTTGACGTTAATAACAAGCAACTCTCCAATATTTCTAAATACCATTACCATTTAAATACGGTAGTTTACTTTATATAAACATTAGACAGTAATTACAAGTAACTCTGCAATATTTCTAAATACCATTACCATTTAAATACGGTATTTTACTTTATATAAACATTATTTGACAGTAATAACAAGTAACTCTCCAATATTTCTAAATACCCTTACCATTTAAATACGGTAGTTTACTTTGTATAAACATTATTTGACAGTAATTACAAGTAACTCTCCAATATTTCTACATATTTGTACCATTTAAATATGGTTGTTTACTTTATATAAACATATACAACACAGACGCGCTGCGCTATCACACTACATGAAAAGACTCGAGGCCCAGAGAGAAGGAAATGAATTGTGGAATAATAACGTTTTTTTTTTTTTGGGGGGGGGGGGGGGGGGGGGGCGTTGTGCACAAAAAGTAGTCGCTTTATAAACTTAAGATTGAGCCACTGTAGTCACTTGGACTGTATTAACGATGGCTTTAATACATTTTCTGGGCCAGCAAGTTATAACGTCTATAGAAGTCTATGGAGGAGTGATCCAGCTCTCAGATTTAATAAAAAATATCTAAATTTGTGTTCCGAAGATGAGAGAAGGTCTTACGGGGTTGGAACAACATGAGAGTGAGTAATTACTGAAAGAATTTAAATTTTTGGGTGAACTAACCCTTTAATGGCTTGAACACTTCAATTTAAGTTCAAATGTCTAATCAAATCGTACTATTACTGTACATAATGGCATGTCCCAGTGTTTCCTACACCTTAATCGGTAGTTCTAATGGTGCGTTCACTCCAGATGTGAATAGAGCGTCTGGCGCGAGTGATTTCAATGTTAAGTCGGGCGAAATTCGCGAGTTGAAAAATCTGAACATTGGCAAAATTTTGCGCCTCGTTAAACAATCAGGAGCTTACTCTAGTAGTGATGTGATTACAACGTAGAAAGCGGAGGGAAAATCCGAAACAACAATGGAGGACAATCTTATCATCGCTGTATGTGCATACCCGGAGCTGTATGATACTTCTTCATACTTTTACAGAAACAGGAATAAAAAGGATCTTGCTTGTATATATAACATTAGATTAATTGAATAAAGACCAAAGATTAGATTTACCCCAAACAAGTTATATTTTATCTTGAACCACTAAAGAGACATTAGAGCCAGCGGCACATGTCAGAAGGTATAAATAAACCACATATTTGAGTTTAAAACAACTACATTCTCGCCTGAAATACTTTTAAAACTTCATTTCATGACACGATAACAGTAATATTTTGAAAATTATCCAAATAAAAATGGTGGTTGAAAATGCTGCATGAACTCAACCGGCAGAAGCCCCTCCATGACGTGAATTTGCATCTGTTGTGACTAAACTAAACTAAAAAAATGTTCAAGCATCCAACTACGTGCGAATAGCACGATATAGGGCCGTTACATAGTCAATGCGAGCAAGCAATGAGAGCGACTCGCTCCCTTTCATAGTCTAAACAGTGGACGCAAGTGTCACGGGCAATGCGCGTATGCAATACACCGCTCACGCTACGGGGTAGTAGAGTCGGGTGATATTAGTAGAGTCGGGTCACGTGATATTCAGATCACAATGACAACTGAAGAGGAGTGCATTCTATTGCTGATTTTACATCGGCGGCAACAAAGGCAGCGCAGAGATAGGCGGCGGTATGTTATACGTATAAGCTCGCATAATTTTTCCTCTTCACCAGCCATTGTATTCAAACCTTCTTCTTCTGTAAACATATTATACTTAAATTAATGTACAATACTTGCAATGTCGCCCCCACCGACAACGCATAGTATTGCGTGCATCGTCGCGTCGCGTATCAAAAACTAGGACGACACATTTGGCCATGCACCGACGCATAATGGCAGCCGAAGCGTATCGATGTGTAGCCTTGGGGACGCGTATGCATACAGATGCGTTGACTATGAAACGGCCCTTAAGGCCAATTTATACTTCTGCGTCAAGTGTACGCCGTAGTGTACGTCGTAGGCTACGCACGTAGGCGACACCGTCGTGAGCATACTTCTGCGTACGTCTGTTTTGCTCTGCAGTTACACCGCCGAAACGATAATTGACGCGAGCGGGTTCCACTGTGTTTACATTTCCTCCATCCTCGCGGGCTTCTACGAACAATGGCGACTGAATTCACTGATTTATTTTTTTTTTTTCCACAGATTATCTGTCTCATATTCTACTGTCAGGACATAATGACAGGTTTAATAAATATGTAAAAAAAAATTTTTACAAAAGTTCCCTACAGCACCTTTAATCGCTCGGTCACTTGGTCCATTTCCATGTTGGCTCTTCACTGAATTTCGGAATTTAAAAATGGCGGGCCGGTCCAGAGTGCGGAAGATCGTTCCGGAAATGCGTAGGAGGAAATGTGATACTACCAATCCGACCAATCACAGATCTTGCAGTCCGCGTCAGTATCGTGTCAGTATTCACGTAGTTACACTTCATTTTAATGATGCAGGTCAGAGTTTTGTTTCTCCCATGACGGTAGGCGGAAATTATTATGCAAAGTGTTCCTAGTGACGTACATGGAGATGGGTAAAAGATTTGAAATCTATAACGACTCGTTTCAGTGATTCAGAGTCGACTCCTTACTTTAGAAGCCGATAACTTTATAAATCATGTACTTTTTGGTTTAATTACTTTGCACATTGTTTACACTGATGGACAGCTACATCATACACTGTAATACAGGTAATTTTTGATTTCCCATCTGTGTGGCTCTTTAATCATTTTAAAATATGAGCTTTATGTGGGTCTTTTCCAGGAGTATGAAGTGTTGATGAAGTATTAGACATGTTTTTGATATTTGTTTTAGTTAAATTAAATGTTATATTAATTAAAGGTGCTCTAAGTGATGTCACGTTTTTTAGGCCAAAACATTTTTTGTCACATCCAGCAAACATCTCCTCACTATCCGCTAGCTGCCTGTCCCCTGAACACACTGTAAAAAAAACGCGGTCTCTCTAGACACCACAGGCTCCACAAACAACAAGAAAAACAAACTGGGCTCACCCGCACCACAAAACATAACAAACTGTTCCAGCCAATAAGCGAGAAGTAAGATTTGGGGGTGGGGTTTGGGGGATTAGTGCATGGATGAGGAGGAGGGAGGGTCTAGCTAGCCTCCATTTTGTTTGACAACAATTCGAACGTCAACAAGAAGTTACGACTCCCGGCATCGCTTAGAGCACCTTTAAGTATCTGTCTTTACATTCTGAGTAATGCTGAAAGGTTTTAACTTAAATCAAGAGACAGCTGTATGTGGGTCGCAGGTGTGTGTGTCGCATTGAACATTACATCGCGGCAGTTGTGTGTGGCCTTGCTATGACGACCATCTGCATTGAGGGATACTATCTCTGGGTATGATCTGCAATGGAAAATGGAGCACGGCCAAAGCTGGTACTAGTAATGGAAAAACAGTATAATCAGTATTAATATACAGATGTGAATGTTCATTTGGCAGATTGATATTCACCCACGTCCTTTCAGAATTCCAACAATGGCTATGATCCTCTGTAGTGGCTCTCACCAGGCCTTGACCTGAAAAATAGATCAGATGTATTATGCTTGTAAAAATTCCTACACATCAACGGTGGCCACATTGTATTATTTTCAATTTACACACAATGGCAACTTTGCCTCCTACCCTCACAGCATTGCCAGAGCAGAGCCATTAGGATGCCGCTTAACAATAATTGCAGTTTGGAGCTTGAATGAAAATTGAGCATGAACAAACTTTGCCTCTATTAATGCTTCTAATGCAGGAACATTAAGGGGTTAAAATGTATTAAAAGGGTTCAAGGTGCTCTGTAAATGTGATCAACAAAATCTTAAAACCACTTGTAAAACTGACTGCTATCAAGTGTGATTTTGGCACAAACCTTTGGCAAAAGACTAATTTTAATTATTCTGACTCGCAGAACAATTATTGAATTTAGAGATGGGTCATGATTTTCGAATTTTCATTAATTGTCAAATGTAATAGTTTGTTATTTTTGCCGAGTTTATAAAGTAGGGCTGTGCAATTAATCAAAATCGAGATGAAATCACAATTTGAGCGTGCGCAATTTCTAAATCGCTTTATAGCACGATTTTCCGCGGAACCGACCTCCTGCAGTATGCTATCTGATCCATTCAGAATGCAGCGCATCTAAGTGGAGTGCGAGAACAGAACAGACTGGGCATAAGCCTAACGCCAGGTTCACACACTCTGTCTATGATGCGTATTTTTTCCGAGCCCATGTTAGTGGATCAGAACGTTTCCACTGCATGCAGTAAAAGATGCGAAGATGTGAACGGAAAAGGTTAGATATGGAAAGGTGCGAAAATAATTAATATCTAGCATATGAGCATAGAGAGTTATGAGTGCACAGGATACAGTTTGAGCGAGAGGAGACACGTTTTAAGTGCACGCACTCTCTCCGGGCGAAAGTTAATGTAAACTGACTGAATGTGCTACTGCTAACGTTAAGTTAAAAATGAGCTGCAACTGAGACAAGTCTTTGCCAGGTTCTAACTTAACATTACGTTAACTAAGTTAAACCATAGACTGTATAAAACAAGGTCCCAACCCGCAACAGCCTTTTATTTAACGTTAACTTAACTGTTAGGTGTTTGCAAGAGGCAAAATATGTATTGTTAAGTTAACAGCTAACGTTATTAAATTAATGTTAGTCAACCACAGGTATTTAACGTTAACGTTATGATGGCTGATGCATGTTTCACATTCAGGGATAATGTTAATAACGTTTTAACTTTATTAGGACCGGCATAATGTTACATTTGTTAAAGCTAGACAGACTTTTATAAGGTTAATACATAACGTAACGTTACAAACGGCGAGTTTTAACGTTAGCCCTGCTGACTCGACAATGTTAATGTTAACTTACATATTAAAATTGTAAAATGTATGAAAAAAGCTGCCACTCTTAAAGCTGCGGTAGGGAACTTTTGACGCTCTAGCGGTTAATAAACAGAACTGCTTGCGTCTTGCGGAAGAACATTGTAGCCGGATCTACTTCTCTCTGTTTATGTCTATGAAGAACCACACAGGTACTGGGTTACTCCTCTGCGATACCCGCGAAGCAATCTAAAATAGTCCGAATATAAACACTTATTATAGATGTACCCTAGTGATTCAGGACAAGCTAAAAACACGGTTTGGAAAACGGATTCATGGTGTACTCACTTATTATATACATTTTTCTACATTTTGAACACAAACAAAGTTACGGACCGGACCTCTGATTGGTTGTTTCTTACCGGGAGCGGATGGCTTTTTGCAAATGGCAATAGGACCACTGGGAGGAGCCAGAGGAGCTTGATTTTTTTCACAGATTATCTGTCTCATATTCTACTGTCAGGACATAATGAAAGGTTTAACAAATATGTAAAAAATATATTTTTACAAAAGTTACCTACTGCAGCTTTAACAAGCACATTTGACATTGTGAGGAAACATATACTGTAAATATATATATATATATATATATATATATATGTAAACATTTATATGAATGGATTTAAATTGTAAAAACTTTGCCATTATAACATTCACACAACATGAACTGAGTAATGTCATCTTTGAGACTGTCAGTTATTACATGATTAAAAATGTAAAAATGCATTTAAAGCATGGCAATCCCATCAGAAATGTGTATCATAGCAAGGGAAGCACACAAAAAAGCCAATAGGTACCAAAATCAAATGACCCTAACCCATCAAATAATTTTACCTGCAGCCGCATTAATCATGGTATCTGAGGGTCTTTCCCTTAATGGTGTCCAGTGATTAAAGAAAGAACTGATGAAGGTGACATGAATCTCCCGTTTCAGTGCGCCACTTCAGCAGAAGAAAGAAAAAAAAGGACAGAAAGTTACTCAGACTTTCTATCAGTAACAGTATGAAAATCATACTTAATACTATCCTAGTGTAGGTTTTCGAACAGTACGTGGGTAAAGTTGACTTACGTTGGTGAAACATGGGTCTTTCTGTTGGGTGTTCTCCCTCGATAAAAATCTTATTCCAATGCTTGATCTAAAAAAAAAGAAGAGTAAACAATCAGTGTTTGAAGATGTTATGTAAACATACTTCTAAAGAATAAATGACGGTTTTATCACTTTACTCATTCCCACGCTTTTTTACCTCTCATGCGTTTGAATTTTAAACTAACGTTAGCTGACAACATAAACACATAACGTTAACTTACCAAAAACAAAACACAGCAATGTCAGATGGTACTAACACATGAAATACTTGCTAATATCGCTAACGTTACGCTAATAGTGAAGCAGCACAAAGACACACACAGAGATAACTTATTTATCTTATGAGGCTCAGGCTGCATAACGTTAAGATGACAGTTAAATTAACGTTACCCGTGTAACGTTACCTAAACGTTAACGTTAGACTGTTAAGGACTGAAAAATGTTTTCTTACCTGATATCGCCAGTATTTACAGACCACGTACAACCCCTTCCTCTGTTCACATTCCAGCTTTTGTTCTTCGTTGACATATCTACTAAAATTAGCTCAAAATGTAAGAATTCAACAGGCAGATATAAAATAATCCAGGTCTGACCGAGTAATCAACGCAAAGGAGCTGCTCCGACCGAGAGTAACGGACATATTTTCAAATTTAAAATAGGCGCGCAGAGCCCCTATGGCAGAGCCGCGCACATTCTCATTGGACGGTTTCCTGGAAAACAGACAGATTAACCAATCATGCTCAAAGTAAAACGGCGAAACAACCAATAACAATAGCAATAGTTTGCGCGAGTTAACATAGCTGTGTATTAAGTTTTATTTGCAGTCTGTATTATTATTTAATTAATTGGTCAAATGACATGACAGTGTATGGATAAAAATGTAATAATGCAATGTAAACTGTTAGGCAAGCAGACAAAATTGTAAATTCACACAAAATCACATAAGGCAAAAGGTTTCTGCTGCACTGCTGTCTTGAGGGTGAAACTATTATTGTTAATAATGATAATAATTATATTTTAACATATACATTGAAGGGATGTTATGATCAAAAACTCATTAAATGCTAATTAATTATCATAATAATACGTTAAAAGGCAGATACACTTCTAAATCAACGTTGATTTTTTTTTACAAGATCTGTATGTTGAAACAACGTAATGTTTTCTTTCAACGTTGATTTAGAAGTGTTTTTGTTAACCTTTTTCAACCATGTAGCATTAAAGGTTATTTCAACGTTGAAACAACAACTGACATTATTTCAATCATATTTCAACTTTGAAGGTAGGTCATGTGCCGGCTGGGTAAATATATTAAATTACCTTAAGTGATATCTAAAGCACAGAGACTAGAAAAACAATTACGATGTTTGTTTACACGGTTGTGTAATGTTTCATCCATTTTAATGTCTACAATTCCTTCACCCCTAGTTTACCAAAGCTCAAGTTTATGCTACAAGAGCCTTAGTTGAACTGTTGAGCCCCAGAATAAATTCCTAGTCTTTCACACATTGCTCACCTATTGTAAATTAAAAATATATAGCACACCATTTTAAAGCTTTATTCATAGTTTGGCTGTTTGTTCCCATCAACAGAGGCCTAATGATTTCACTGCAGTGAGTATGGGATTTAAATCCTGCCATGATTAAAAACTGAAAATACAGTTCTGAAAGGTTGAAACTAAGTGTTCGAAAACTTAAACTCTTACAAAAAAAAGTTTTGCAAGTTCGAAAAATAAGATTTGCAAGCTTGCAAAATGTAAAAAAAAATAAATAAAAATATGTCTGCAAACATTATGTTGTTTTTGAGATTTCCTTCTTCAGAACTGCAAAAAAATTTGTTACTATGTTGCGCAAAGAATTTTTCAGAGTTTCAAATTTGTCAGTGTTCTCCCACTGTATTAGATTGTTTTCCAGGTTTGAAACCTTGTAAATGGTAATCTGAAAACTGGTGTCTGAATGTGTGAAAAAAAGTTTTGAAACTCTGAAAACAGAGTTTGCAGGCTTGCAAAGTGGTAAAAAAAAATTAATCTCTTCAAACATAATTTTGTTTTTGAGTTTTCCCTCTTCAGAAGTGCAACACTCTTTTTAATGGTGTTGTGCAATCATTTTTTCAGGGTTTCGAATTTGTCACTGTTCTCCCAGTGTATAGTTTGTTTTCAAGATTTGAAACTTTGTAAATAGTGATCTGAAAACTGGTGTGCAAATAGGTGAAAAAAAGTTTTGAAACTCTGAAAACTGAGGTTCGAAAGGGCGAAACTTATTACATTACATTTGCACTCCTATGACTATTTTTTCAGAGCCGAGTTTACAACACCCACTTTGCGGAGATACGCCCACCGCAACACTCTCTTTTTGAAAAACACGATATGAGGAGCATGATGGCTGGGGCTGCCTTGCACGCCCAGCAGCATCAGGATTAGATCGGCGAGGGAGAAAACTTTTAAAAGCTTCAGATTGCTTTTTATTTTCTTGAAATCTTTCAACCACTTCATTCACAGCATCACCAAACAGACCTTCATGAGAAATGGCAGCTTCTAAAAGCTTATTTAATATCTGAAAGATTAAGCCAAAGCCAAAGATTAAACCATTGTTTTTGTAGAAACAAAAGCAGCCATAGATCTACCAATTTCACGTGCTGTTTCTTTAGTCGCCCTGAGAGATAAATCCGTAGCCCGACGAATTTCGCGAATTTCATCACGGCTGACTCCCTCACTGTTATCTAACTCCCCCAGCAGCTCAGCCTGATAAGCCTTCGAGTGAAGGCAAGCTCCAGCCTGACCTGCTGCTGTGTAAGCTTTACCCACTAAATTAGATGTGATCTTTAAAGGCTTTGTGAGCAAAGTCGGGTTCTTAATAGATGACGCTGAACCAGGGGAAAGATAGCTCGCAAGCGTCTGTTCCGCCCGGGGCATCGCTTCATAACCATTTTCTTTCAGCCCTCTTATATCAGAATAAATGCGCACTTGAGGGCTGAAAAGATGTGATGAATATGGCTTATTCCACAATCTAGACAGCTCACTGTGAAGATTAGGGAAAAAAGGGAGACCCCGTGATGTAGGAGATGTTTTAGAAGACAGAAAATGCTCGTCTAATTTGCTTTTACGACGAGCGCTCTGTTTATCAGATGGCCAAGATATATGTAACTTATCTACAGCTCGTGTTAATACATCAATCAAGTCCTCATATGCTGGGGAAAGAGATGGTGAATCCTCTTCCCCCCGATTGTGTCACCTTCACTGTTAGTTACATCTAACTCCTCGGAGCTAGAGAAATGAAGCAATGGGCTGTCCCCCCCGGGCCGAAGAAGCCGCGTGGCGGGCTTCCGACACCGGAGTTTGAGCTATGGATCTCCCAGGTAAGGGAGAAGAAAGAGCCCTCTGACCCATCTCCAACCCCGCTGAGAGATCCATTTGCGAACCCCAGGAATGCATTCTCCATTCTGCCTCGGCAGAAGCAGGTCCTGCACCCTGAGGAGCGCGAGGCTCGCCGCTCTTCTCATCAAAGAGTGACAAGCAGGAGCGGAGCATGCAAAGTGAAAGCTTCTCACAATGCGGCAATCAGTCTCCTCGAAGACTGATAACGCATGCTCCACTCCCAAACAAACTACACAAAGCTTGTGTGTATACCCACCCGTTAAATAACGCAGGCAGGGAGAAGCACATGGTTTGAATAGTTGCTTAGCCATTGTATATAAACTTTTCACAAGACAACAGTAAATATGACAGACAGGTTTGACACAGATCGCTTGCTGAGGCACAGAAAGCTAACACCGGTTACTCCGGTTGGGGTTTTTATCAATTCCTGGTCGTGACGTCACTCCTGACGCTCACTCTCGCCATTGGACTAGTTGACATGGATGCTTCAGACGCACTCACGAAGAATGCGTTCCCAAAGCGTTATCGACGCATCGTCTCGCCCTCGATGGGGAACAGTTTTTTAAATTAATTTCAAACTGCAACAGGCATACAGTAGAAGTTAGCTTAGGCTAATGTTAATGGTAGGATACCAGCTGTGTTAACGGAGCAGCCCTCGTTTCCACTAACAACTAATTTTAATGCGTTAAATTTAGACACATGACCCCATGTAACAGAAACACTGAAATAATTAAAACAATACAGTTAAGAACGTGATCTCAAAAAAAAAAAAGAAAGAAAAAAGAAATGGTGACGTCATTGCCACTGAAGGTGATGCGTGGTATTTAGATATATCTGCTCTCCACCGAAGTTAATGGGATGGATTGGCGTATCATATGCACGCAAAATTTGACTTTGGTGTATGCATTACGCCCCATTTTGACAGTCTAAAAGTTGTGTTATTTATACACAGATTGATGAGAACAGTTTGAAAATACAGTCTTGATTTTAAACGAGACAAGGCTGTGTGCTTAAATAGGGTAAATAGAGTTAAGATGTGGATGGTGTCAGGAATGGTTTAAGGCTTACTGAGTGGAGGTTGTGGATCAAGGAGCGTGATGGGAACTGTAGTGCAGAGCTGCAGATGATCAACCTACCAGAGATAATGAGAGTGTGTAAGTCATGTAATGATTGTGATGTCTGGCTATGGAGGGATTTAAATACAAATAGTGAAACTTAATTTTTTTTTCAGTCCAATGTAATCAAGACTGGTGCGTTTACATTTTCACTGGTGTTTTCCCTAATCCTAACTGTAATTATATAATATCCTGTGATGTTTCTGTTATGTTTCGTTTTAACCCTCTCGTCAGAATTTTTTTTTTTTTTTCCAGTGGGTAGGGCACATTCAAAACTCAAAAGTAATTGCTCACTGCTATAATTGGCTAATGGTTTTCCATATTGAAATATGAAATGGGTGCAGCTGTGTCATAAATTCCCTTTCTGATGTCCTTTCATCTGTAATGTTTTGGTAAGGAAATCTGAAAAAAAATTACAGTGGACCCCACACCCCCCACGAGATAGAAAACACTTGTCAATTATGCCCTTCCAGACTTTGCCTATGAAGCAAAGCGAAGTAGCAGAGTTTGATATTACCAGGCTAGGTTGTGATGTCAAGGGAGCAAAAATGTTGTGTGCACATGAGGTGCCAGTGCGATCACGGCATTGTTTTTCCAACTGTTATTTGTAATTTAGTCAGATACAACTGCTGGTTGATCATACAAGCAAGACATAATTCATCAATGTAAAGCCTTGGCAAAATAATAATGATAATAATAATAAAGAAAGAAATAATGAAAAAAAAAAATATTACTGTAAACTTCATGACATGAAAAAAATTTGATTTAGTTTTGAGCCCTATACAATGAACAGTGGTGCTGTTGTATACTTCATGTGGGAGTTATGCAAATTGTCATCATATTAGCTTACTATTTTAGGAAACTAGGAAGAATATGGACAAATTAAAGGAAGCTTTATTTTTAGTTCTGACAATGTAGTGAAGCAGTTAGTTTAGTACTTTATCTGTTCAGCCACATGAAGCAGAGGCAGAGCATTAACACTGTCGACATAAAAGTAACATTTAACTCTGACACCATTCACATCAGTGCTTGGTGCATTTTGACAAGGACCAGCCAATTTAGTGAGGTTGTAGAGAAGTTCTTTGTTGATCAAAGTTGAGGATAAACTCATCAGAATCCAATAAATAACATGGAGCATCTTTCTTTTATTAAAATTGTACATCAAGCTACAGCTCTTCTGTTCTTTGTCATTGTTCTGGTAAGTCGCCTTTTTTATTTAGATTGAATGGTAACACTTCACAATAAATTTCATTAATAAATCATTAACAAACATTATGAAATTCTTAACGAACCGTTAGTTTATATGTATCCACATATCTAGAAATGTGAAATAATGTGCTTGTTAATGTTTACTAATGTATTACACATTACCTAATCATACATTTTAAATCATATGATCATGCGCTTCTCGAAAAGCTACAAATTATTTGAACAGATGTTATACAATGATTAAAAGATTTTGTTAATGCACAACACCTTTGCTGTTGTTGAGGTTTGATAGAGTTAGGGACAGGTTTGGTGTTATAGGCAGGTGTAACGTTGGGAAAGGGGTCAACAAGTTTACAGGGTTCAGTTTGATTGACATAAAGGAAAACAATTCAATCTGTTTATATTGCATTGTTTTGATAAGTCAAGTATTTTGTTGAAAATTACCCCCCCCCCCCCCCTGCTGATGTATGACTATGGAATATTCTGTTTAATGATAACACAATAGTATACTAATATTAGTGTTGAGGTGATAATGACATTTTGCATCCAAATTACAATGTTTGATATGTCTTTACAGAGCATTTTGCTAAACTTATCCACTAGTTACACAAAGATTTGTATTAACATGAAAAGTTTATGAAGTGCCTTTGTGAAGCTATATTTTTTTTTTTTTACATTTGTAAATGTAAATAGAGCATCAGCTATATGTGAAATGAAGTTTAATGAGATATGTAAGCATTCAAAAGTACATTTACTTTAAATAAATTTTAATGACATTTGTGAACATATTGTGAACAACTAATGATCCGTTAAACAAGAAAGGAGTAGCAAAACTTTCCTGTGCACCTTGCACATTACATGGATAATGTTTCTGATCATTCACATTTTATTTGTTTATAAGAAAGACAAAGACTTGTTTGTTACCATTTCGCGTTTTAAACTAAATGTAATAATTATTGAATGATAAACTGAATTAAGTAAAAGTAATTATTTAAGATTTTTTCAAAGTATTTTTTAGCAATATTTGAAAAAAAAAATGTATTTCATCACTGATAAAAAAAAAAAGGGCTTTACTTGTTTGGCAAAATGTCTGCTTGAGGGACAGGTGATAATATCCTGGATTGTGGCGAATAGTTTGATAACTGTAAGTCACTTTAAGCTAGACAACAGTACTGTGAAAATTCTGTGGAATTGGTGAATTCAGTGGAATAGGTAAATACAGTAAACCATGTAAATATTCCTGGTATCGATTTGCATGGATATTGTTTATCATGGGAAATAATCCGTTGTTGTGGATTTTGTTTTTGTTGTTTTTTTTGGAATGCAACCAGCCAGGGAAGGCTACACCAGAATGCTTTCCAGCAAGTCTGATGTGCACCACTGCAGAACAAGAAGACTTCCTTGTTCATAACTGAACATAGATAATTATGAACCAAACTAAACATTAGTTTAGTACAAGTGTTTAGTGCTTAAATGTTGTATTATGTTAGTATTTACAAATGTTTCAGTTAGGTTGGTTTTCTAGTGTTACCATTGTGGTGAAGAGTAGAGCCTGTGGTTAGGCTGAGGATGGACAGCAAAATTTATAGACTATATATGCTGCATATTGTTTGATTGATTACAAGTATTGTGAGTCATGTTAGTAAACGTCAGTGTGCTTTTGTTAACTGACATTTATCTATACATATCTTAATGAATGTGCTGTTAATGGAAGAAAGTTTTATATAATAATCATTGTGATTAGTGGAGTGGGATCATAGGCTGCATCCGAAAACTGAAAGAAAGGCATCAAGGCACGTCCGAAATCAATGTCAGCTTAATTTCCTGTCTCCTGAGATGCCTTGATCTGGCCGATTTTTGAAGGCACCATAGATGTATCCTTCACTGCCTTTGATATCCCACAATCCTGTGCGTTCCATTCTGTGACATTTAAACCAAAAAATAAAGATAGTGTCTGAAAGTTGCGGTCGATGGTCAGTTTGTGTGTAAATGTATGTTTCTGAACAACGTTTTCCACTTTTTATGTAATTTCTAGCGAGAAATTAATATTGCAGTAATTAAAAATCCACTTAGTTATCATCAAAGCTCTCTGTATTTTGCTGTCGATCATTAAACTATTACTCCACCTCAGAAGCCTGTCCGAAATCCGTTTCATGAGGTGCCTTCGGGCAAAAACGCTGCCTGCAAAGTCATTGCCTGATTAGACAGCAAGGCAGCAAGTCACCTGCCTAAGTTTTCGGATGCATCCATGAAAGCAAGGCTTGGCTCACATGGCTCTCAGCCCGCCTGACTTGTAAAAAAATAAATAAATAAATAAATAAATAAAAAAACACTACTAACTAAAAAATTTACTTATTGCTAAAAAAATAACTTTCCTAAAATGTTTTGAATATTCTTAAAGGGGGGGTGAAATGCTCGTTTTCACTCAATATCCTGTTAATCTTGAGTACCTATAGAGTAGTACTGCATCCTTCATAACTCCAAAAAGTCTTTAGTTTTATTATATTTATAAGAAAACGATAGTCTTTACTGTTTTTTCCCGGAAAAACACGAGTGCCTGGAGGTTCCACTTCATGTCGTATTTTTATTTTTTTAAGGTGTACATGTGGAAAGTGCAGTTTGATGACAATATCGCATGTTGTTTACTTGATGTGCTTACGCGCCGATAGCTCAGTTAACAACACAGAGATATTTGAAGCAGTTTTACTCACCGCCTGAAGTTCCAACACACGATCGTGACCCTTTTTTGTTGGGACTGCATTATCCTTAAGAAATAAACGATATGCAAATCCGGCGTCAAACTGGGCCTTGTTTGTAAAACAAGCATCTTCGAAATGCAGGGAACAAACAAAAACACTTGCACAACTCCGTTGATGCTCTGTAAAAATAAAGAGTGCGCGCTCTTCCGGCAGAAGTGCCCTAGGACCCATATAAGGAAATTCCGCTCCATCTAACGTCACACAGAGCCATACTCGAAAAAAAACTTTCAGAAACTTTTATTCAACTATTTTGGGAACAAAAATACTCCTTCAAACGTACAACTTTTTGAAACTTTGTCCATGTTTAGCATGGGAATCCAACTCTTTAACAGTGTAAAAAACTCAGGATGCATGAAATAGCATTTCACCCCCCCTTTAACAGTGTAAAAAACTCAGTATGCATGAAATAGCATAGCCCCCCCCCCCCCTCCCCTTTAACTTATCTGGTTTTACAGTGTCTTGTCTGGCTTTACTAAAGACACACAGTGGAAAATTAGTGCTGAAAAGGCAGAGTTAAGCTTACTACAACAAACTGAAGCAGCCGGTGAGCTATAATATTTTGTTATTTTTGTACTTGGGTTGTCTTGTTGAATAGTGTTGTATTTGAATATTATAATTATTTTTTTTTATTAGTTTGGTTTGTGAATTAGGTCTGGTTTTCTATATAGAGAGTATATTTAGATTAAAAGCTATATAAAGAGGATGTTTAAAATCATTAATCATTCAAATCAGAAAACAGAGACAAGGGGAGCCAACTTGGTCAAAAGGAGTCAAAGTTCCAGCTACCTGACAGCCTTGATGACAAAAATACAAGAGAGCTTCGTTTGATGTCCTATAATACAGCATATGATATTGTCCACGTTTTGTAATCCAAACTGCCATTGCCATTGAGATAGTCGAGGAGCTCTAGGACACTCAGTCAACCGTAGCCTGAAGCAAAAGTTACGCCTGTTTCACCCCTGATTTCCACTGCACACGTCTGCGGCGCGTTACGGCTCTGACACGGTTACCGAAGATGATTGCGGTCACTAAAGTCTATGCTTGTGTTTACACCAGACGCTCCGCGGTACTTTTCAAAAGCGTCCCAGAAGCTGCTCTTCCCACTGCTTCACTAAAGATAGGGGCCTAGTCTATTTTTGACGCACCCTGCGTCCAAACCGCACAGCAAATACAAAATAGAGGTGAAATTTCATTTCAAAATAAACACCCTGTGCAGACACCCAATCGTATTTCACATTACTATATTAATCTGGAACAATCTCTGTCTGTAAGGGTCAAGGCCAGAAAACCATACTGGATTCCCATGATCTTCAGGGCCCTTAGATGCAACTGCATCACATACAGGAATGCTACTGTAATGAAAATCACAACATGGGCTCAGAAATACTTCCAGAAGACATTGTCAGTGAACACAATCCATGTGCCATTCGTCGTTGCTGGCTAATACTCTATAGTAAAAAAAGAAGCCATATCTAAACACGATCCAGAAGCACAAGCGTTTTCCTGGGCCAAGGCTCAAAAGAACACCTAAGACAGTTGAACAACTACAAGTCAAGTCACGTCATCCTTTATTTATATAACGCTTTAAACAAAATACATTGCATCAAAGCAACTGAACAATATTCTTTGGGAAAACAGTGTGTCAATAATGCAAAATGACAGTTAAAGGCAGTTCATCATTGAATTCAGTGAACTCTGTTCAGTTTAAATAGTGTCTGTGCATTTATTTGCAATCAAGTCAACAATATTGTTGTAGATGAAGTGACCCCAACTAAGCAAGTCAGTGGTAAGGAACTGAAACTTCATCGGTGACAGAATGGAAGAAAAAAACCTTGGGAGAAACCAGGCTCAGTTGCGGGGCCAGTTCTCCTCTTACTAGACGAAACCAGCAGTTCAATTCCAGGCTGCAGCAAAGTCAGATTGTGCAGAAGAATCATCCGTTTCCTGTGGTCTTGTACTGGTGGTCATCTGAGATAAGGTCTTTACAGGGGATCTATATCTGGGGCTCTAGTTGTCCTGGTCTCCGCTGTCTTTCAGGGCTACTGGATACAGACTGGATCTGGTGGCTATAGTGACCTCGGAATAAGAGAGAAACAGACTAATATTAGCGTAGATGCCATTCTTCTAATGATGTAGCAAGTACATCGGGTGTTATGGGAACTGTTCCCATTTCCGGTTTACCTAAAAATACTTTAACGGATTTGGATATTAAAAGCATATTAGTATGTTATTTGTAAAACAGGTTAAAGACACAGGGTCTTTAATCTAGATTTAAACTGCAAGAGTTTGTCTGCCTCCTGAACAATGTTAGGTAGGTTATTACAGAGTTTAGGCGCCAAATAGGAAAAGGATCTGCCGCCCGCAGTTGATTTTGATATTCTAGCTATTATCAAATTGCCTGAGTTTTGAGAACGTAGTGGACACAGAGGATTATAATGTAAAAGGAGCTCATTCAAATACGGAGGTGCTAAACCATTCAGGGCTTCATAAGTAATAAGCAATATTTTAAAATCTATACAATGTTTGATAGGGAGCCAGTGCAGTGTTGACAGGACCGGGCTAATATGGTCATACTTCCTGTTTCTAGTAAGGACTCTTGCTGCTGCATTTTGGACTAGCTGTATTTTGTTTACTAAGTGTGCAGAACAACCACTCAATAAAGCATTATAATAATCTAACCTTGAAGTCATAAATGCATGGATTAAAATTTCTACATTTGACATTGAGAGCATAGGCTGTAATTTAGATATCTTTGAGATGGAAAAATGCAGTTTTACAAATGCTAGAAACGTGGCTTTCTAAGGAAAGATTGCGATCAAATAGCACACCTAGGTTCCTAACTGATGACGAAGAATTGACAGAGCAGCCATCAAGTCTTAGGCTATGTTCTAGGTTATTACATGGAGAGTTTTTAGGTCCTATAAATAACACCTCTGTTTTTTTAGAATTTAGCAGGAAAAAATTACTCGTCATCCAGTTTTTTTTTATATCGACTATGCATTGCATTCGTTTTTCAAATCGGTGTGTTTCACTGGGCCGCGAATAAATATAGAGCTGAGTATCATCAGCATAACAGTGAAAGCTAACACCATGTTTCCTGATGATATATCCCAAGGGTAACATATAAAGCGTGAAGAGTAGCGGCCCTAGTACAGAGCCTTGAGGTACTCCATACTGCACTTGTGATCGATATGATACCTCTTCATTCACTGCTACGAATTGATGGCGGTCATATAAGTATGATTTAAACCATGCTAATGCACTTCCATTAATGCCAACAAAGTGTTCAAGTCTATGCAAAAGAATGTTGTGGTCAATTGTGTCAAACGCAGCACTAAGATCCAATAGAACTAATAGAGAGATACAACCACGATCAGATAAGAACAGGTCATTTGTAACTCTAAGGAGAGCAGTCTCAGTACTATGATGCGGTCTAAATCCTGACTGGAAATCCTCACATAAACCATTTTTCCCTAAGAAGGAATATAACTGTGAGGATACCACCTTTTCTAGCATCTTGGACAGAAAAGGGAGATTACAGATTGGTCTATAATTAACTAGTTATCTGGGGTCAAGTTGTGTTTTTTTTATGAGAGGCTTAATAACAGCCAGTTTGAAAGTTTTGGGGACATATCCTAATGACAATGAGGAATTAATAATAGTCAGAAGAGGATCTATGACTTTTGGAAGCACGTCTTTTAGGAGCTTTGATAGTATAGGGTCTAACATACATGTTGTTGGTTTCGATGATTTAACAAGTTTATACAATTCTTCCTCTCCTTCACTAGAGAATGAGTGGAACTGTTCTTCGGGGGCTCTATAGTGCACTGTCTGATGAAATACTGTAGATGACGGCGGAATGTTTACAATTTTATCTCTAATAGAATTGATTTTAGAAGTAAAGTAGTTCATAAAGTCATTACTGCTGTGATGTTGGGAAATGTCAACACTTGTTGATGCTTTATTTTTAGTTAAATAAGCCACTGTATTCAATAAATACCTGAGGTTATGTTTGTTTTCTTCTAAAATAGAAGAAAAGTAATCAGATATAGCAGTTTTTAATGCTTTTCTGTAGGATAGGTGACTTTCCCGCCAAGCAATATGAAATACCTCTATTTTTGTTTTCCTCCAGCTGCGCTGTATTAAATCTAGAGTATGATTTCAACGAGTAGGTCCTGAAACATGTTGTAACCCCAATAGAGTTCAGAATGTCTATAAACGCTGATACCAATGCATATTTTTCATTATCAACATGTATATTAAAATCACCAACTATTAAAACTTGTAAGCCAAGCTTTATCATTTGTTTATCCATATTGCATCTGTTTTTTGCTTGTTGAACTTTAAATTGTTACACTTAACTTGGTTTGGACGTTTTTTGTATTTTCGAGTTCTGGGAACAGACACAGTCCCTATAGTGTGATATCTAGGTGAAAGAGTCTCTATGTGCTGAGAATTAACTGACCTCTGTGACATGAGGCAGCTAGCAGATGGTCGGTTTAGCCAGTCTGTCTGCTTCCTGTCCTGAGCCCCAGTTATGTCAAGTACAAACTCTAAGACTATTTGCCATGGTTCTAGAAAGAAGAGCGGCGCCACCCCAGCAGGGATGAAGACCATCTCTTTTCAAAAGGTCAGGTCTGCCCCAAAAGCTTGTCCAATTGTCAATGAAACCTATGTTATTCTGCGGGCACCGCTTAGACATCCAGCCATTGAGTGATGACAATCTGCCATGCATCTAGTCACCACGGTAAGCAGGGAGGGGACCAGAGCATATTGCAGTGTCTGACATAATGCTTGCAAGTTCACACACCTCTTTAAATGTTATTTTTAGTGATCTGACCCACAACTATGCTGCCTCACTGTCACCCAGCTGCCCTGCTGCAGGGGCAATGTTGCCGGAACAGAACAATGTACATAGCTAGATGAGCTAGATGTATCTAAAGCCATATCTAGAGCCCTAACATTCTTACTGTCCTCAATTAAAGTTTGAATGCGTGTCTCTAATTCTGAAATCTTCTCTGAAATCTTCTCTGTCAGCCTAATTCCCTGCATTTAATCACATGTGAATCCCTCATCAGCAACAGAGATGGATTAAACTGTACATGTGGCAAGAGGTGCAAATAACAATAGCAGGAGAAGCCATTACTCACCGTGCTTGATGACATTACCACAATTGTTTGAACTTGTGAAAAACTGGAGCGAGAGAGAGGAGAGGAGAAAAGAAAACAAGCCTGTATTAGACAAGTGTCAGGTAGGATTTGGTACACAGATATAAAGGTGAATTCAGAACAGTGTTTATTGAATAAGGTTTCAAGTGCTCAGGATTTTCAGTTCCTTAGTTCACGGTGAAGCATCGATCTTCTAGTGCAGGCTTGTATGGAGTTCACATGGAGCGGGGAATCACACAGGTGAGTTTGTTAGGAACACAGAGGTCAAAGCCACAGTCAAGGATCACTCATTAAATATTCTCTTCCTTCTTAGAAGCCAAAGACATTACCAGCTCGGGTAATCACAGGAGACTACAGCGACCGTCGAATCACTTGACATTGCACGGTGATCCACGGTCCTGTGAACAGCAGAACAAGACAGGTTAGCATAACACTAAGGTGAGTATACGTTACGTCTGGCTTACAGGAGCTTGGAGACAACTTTGAGGAGATCGCTCCTGATGGAGGCTTGACGGGGAACTGAGGTATGGGTGAGGGCTTTTATGGTGTCTTTGATTGGTTCCGTGATGCGTGGCAGGTGTGGCTGGTTAGTAATCAGATGATTCTGAGCGTTGGTGATTGGTGGGGACCGGGCTTACCAGATCCCTGCGCCAGCGGACCTAACTCTCCGACGCCGTGGGGGTCTACCTCTGGGTCGTGGAGCAGGATTTTCAGGATTCTGGGTTTGAAAGTCTGTGAGCTTTTTGCAGGGTTGTCTCAGATGGAAATCTCGGGTAGATAGCCATACCAATTGACCAGGTTGGTACGTGGGGTTCGGCCTTCGATGCGTATCAGCAAAGCGCTGTTGACGATTCACGGCTTGTTAGAGATGTTGATGGGCCTGGTCCCAAACCCTCTCACTATTTTTGAACCAGGTATTGACAGCAAGGACTTCTGAAGGCTCACCTGACCAGGGAAACAGTGGAGGTTGATAACCTAGGACCAACTGAAATGGGGTAAGGTTTGTGGATGATTGACGGAGTGAGTTTTGGGCGTATTTGGCGCCGGTTTAGGTAACGGTTCCACAGGTTTTGATGGCAGAAAGTACATAAAGAGGTCTTTGATCAAATCTACTCCTGTGAGACCAAGGGCGATGGGGAATAGGTAGAGGTACTAACTTTCCAGTGGGTAGCTGCCGAGGGACCTTGGTCATGGCACAAAGCACTCATCCCTGGATGAATACCTGTATGCCCTCATGCATTCCTGGCCACCAGTACTTGCGCTGCAAAGAAGCGAGAGTTTTATTTATGCCAGGGTGACCTGTTCCCACTGAGGAATGTACCTGGGAGATCAGAGCCTTGCGATGATCTTCGGATATGAAGGTTTTCCCAGGTGGGCATGCGGGTGGAATAGGTTGCTGTTGAGCTTATTCTCTGAGCATTTCATCAAGTCCCACTGAATAGGATCCACGAACAACTTGGTAGGTAAGATAGGCTCTGGTTCCTCAGGGTTTTCTTCAGGGGCGTAGAGGCGAGACAGAGTATCAGCTCAGGTGTTCTTAGATCCTGGATGATAGGTGATCTGGAAGTGAAATCTTATGAAGAATAAAGCCCACCTGGCTTGACAAGGGTTGAATCTCTTGGCTTCCTTCAGATATTGTATTGGTTTTTATGATCTGTTAGCACAATAAATAGCTGTCGGGCCCCCTCCAGCCAGTGTCTCCACTCTTCTAAAGCCAGTTTAACGGCTAGGAGTTCTCGGTTGCCTACATGAGCTTGCTGCATTAATTTTTCCAATCTCAGATTGTTATCATATATGGCGAACTAGAGTCGGAGTGCAGGATTTAGTCCTCATCGATATACAGTAAGTAGGGTCTTTTCATTCAATCCAATTGCTGTGGCCAAAGTGCAAAACTCAAGGGAATACTCCAAGATGGTCCTCTTGCCCTGTCGCAGATTTAGGAGTTGATCACTGACCGAGGAATCCCCCACTTGATGTCAAAACACTTTCTTGAAATGGCCAATGAAATTCTGTAAGGAGGACGTTATTGTGGACTCTTGGAACCAGAGTGCTGGTCCAGACAATTGCTGTTTGATGAATGAGATCTTGGATATTTCCGAAGCGTACTGGTGTGTGTGCTGCTCGAGTGCAAGTGAACATTGTAGCAGAAGCCCATTGTAATCTTCTTCCCTAGCAGAGAAGGGCGCTGGTCAGGAATTTATCCTTGTTGTATCGGTCAAGCCTTCTGTCAGGTAGGACTCGGGAAACAGATGTAGGTGAATTCAGAACTGGGTTTATTTAATAAGGTTTCAAGTGCTCAGTGTTTTCAGTTCCTTCGTGCACAGTGAAGCTTCAATCTACTAGTGCAGGCTTGTATGGAGCTCACATGGAGCGGGGAATCATACAGGTGAGTTTGTTAGGAAAACAGATGTCAAAGCCACAGTCAAGGATCACTCATTAATGTTCTCTTCCTTCTTAGAAGCCAAAGACAGTACCAGCTCGGGGTAATCACAGGAGAATACAGCGACCATTGAATCACTTGACATTGCACGGTGATCCACGGTCCTGGGAACAGCAGAACAAGAACACAGGTTAACGTAACAAAGCAAACAAAGGTGAGTATATGTTATGTCTGGCATTGCAGGAACTTGGAGACAACTTTGAGGGGATCATTCCTGTTGGAAGCTTGACGGGGAACTGAGGTACGGGTGAGTGCTTTTATGGTGTCCTTGATTGGTTCCGTGATGTGTGGCAGGTGTGGCTGGTTAGTAATCATGTGACTGTGAGCGTTGGTGATTGGTGGGGACCTGGCTTGCCAGATCCCTGACAACAAGAATGGGACAACATTCTTATTCCTAAACTTGAGCAACTTGTCTCCTCAGCCCCCAGACGTTTGCAGACTGTTATAAAAAGAAGAGGGGATGCCATACAGTGGTAAACGTGTCCTTGTCCCAACTTTTCTGAGATGTGTTGATGCCATGAAATTTTAAATCAACATTTTTTCCCTCAAAATTATACATTTTCTCAGTTTAAATATTTGATATGTCATCTATGTAGTATTCTGAATAAAAAACTGAAATTTGAAACTTCTACACCATTGCATTCTGTTTTTATTCACAATTTGTACAGTGCCCCAACTTTTTTGGAATCGGGTTTGTAATATGAGTTATATTGTTGCTAGCTTAATTTCAGTAAGAATGATTAGACAAAATTTTTACTGTTAAAGGCTATTCGCTGTTCATGAATATAGCCATATATTTTTATAACTATATGTATTGTTTAGACTAACATACAAAGCATGCTTGTTTTTATGAATGTAACTAAGTTTCTGCTCTCATGTAAATATTTTGAATGTGTTATACTCTGTAAATGGTGTTTGTGATCATCTAAGGTATAAGTGTATCAAGTAAGCTGTAAATATCACTGATAATAAATGTGCTAATTGGTAATGTGGTAATTGTGTTCTTTTTTCCTATAAATTATTAATTGTATCACTGACAATAATTTTAATAATGTACTTTATTTGTGTAAATAGCATGCCTAGTTTTTTTTTTTTTTTTTTAGTATATTTTTTTTTTATCTCATGCAAAGCGAGCCAATGCAAATAAGCAGTCACAGGAACCAGGAACACAGCTAAGACCAAGCAAGGCACACACTCCCATGAGTCTCTTTAAAAAATTATTTCCTCCAGAGCTTCCTGAAAAATTGTGCGACTGAAGTTATTTTATAGACTAATTAATTATATTCTAAATAAACTACAAACATAAAAATATATACATTTATTTTTTCCTTACATTATTTCTTGTAACTATTCCGTCTCAGTCACACACTGAAAGGCTCATTATGCAGCTCATTATGAAGGCTTTTGTCTTCCCAGGTGTAAATCACACTAATGTTCATGGTCAATCACGCCAACTCGCACATCCCCTTTCAAAACAAAAAGTGTATTCTATTGTCTAATTTATTGTTTTCTGTGAGCGAGTAAACAAGATTTTCACATCATTTTGAAGCAAAAACTATTGGCTAAAAGGTCCATGTTTGACAGTCTTGTTAACAAATATGTGTTTTATGACCTCATTTCAGTGTCTTAAAAATTTTAGTTTTTTAACTTACCATGCATAAACGTTGTTTTCTCAAAAACACAATCATGTACATACAGGTCCTTCTCAAAAAATTAGCATATTGTGAAAAAGTTAATAACACATTTGCATATTGTGAAAAAGTTAATAAAAATTAAACTTTCATATGTTTTAGATTCATTGCACACCAACTAAAATATTTAAGGTCTTTTATTGTTTTAATACTGATGATTTTGGCATACAGCTCATGAAAACCCAAAATCTCAAAAAATTAACATATCATGAAAAGGTTCTCTAAACGAGCTATTAACCTAATCATCTGAATCAACTAATTAACTCTAAACACCTGCAAAAGATTCCTGAGGCTTTTAAAAACTCCCAGCCTGGTTCATTACTCAAAACCGCACTCAAGGGTAAGACTGCCGACCTGACTGCTGTCCAGAAGGCCATCATTGACACCCTCAAGTGAGAGGGTAAGACACAGAAATAAATTTCTGAATGAATAGGCTGTTCCCAGAGTGCTGTATCAAGGCACCTCAGTGGGAAGTCTGTGGGAAGGAAAAAGTGTGGCAAAAAATGCTGCACAACGAGAAGAGGTGACTGGACACTGAGGAAGATTGTGGAGAAGGACCAATTCCAGACCTTGGGGTACCTGCGGAAGCAGTGGACTGAGTCTGGAGTAGAAACATCCAGAGCCACTGTGCACAGGCATGTGCAGGAAATGGGCTACAGAGAAGCAGCACTGGACTGTTGCTCAGTGTTTCCAAAGTACTTTTTTCGGATTAAAGCAAATTTTGCATGTCATTCGGAAATCAAGGTGCCAGAGTCTGGACAAAGACTGGGGAGAAGGAAATGCCAAAATGCCTGAAGTCCAGTGTCAAGTACCCACAGTCAGTGATGTTCTGGGGTGCCATGTCAGCTGCTGGTGTTGGTCCACTGTGTTTTATCAAGGGCAGGTTCAATGCAGCTTGCTATCAGGAGATTTTGGAGCACTTCTTGCTTCCATCTGCTGAAAAGCTTTATGGAGATGAAGATTTCGTTTTTCAGCACGACCTGGCACCTGCTCACAGTGCCAAAACCACTGGTAAATGGTTTACTGACCATGGTATTACTGTGCTCAATTGGCCTGCCAACTCTCCTGACCTGGGATATTGTGAAGAGAAAGTTGAGCGACGCAAGACCCAACACTCTGGATGAGCTTAAGGCCGCTATCGAAGCATCCTGGGCCTCCATAACACCTCAGCAGTGCCACAGGCTGATTGCCTCCATGCCATGCCGTATTGAAGCAGTCATTTCTGCAAAAGGATTCCCGACCAAGTATTGAGTGCATAACTGAACATAATTATTTGAAGGTTGACTTTTTTTGTACTAAAAACACTTTTCTTTTATTGGTCGGAAGAAATATGCAAATTTTTTGAGATAGGAATTTTCGGTTTTCATGAGCTGTATGCCAAAATCATCAGTATTAAAATAATAAAAGACCTGAAATATTTCAGTTGGTGTGCAATGATATATGAAAGTTTAATTTTTATCATTACATTATGGAAAATAATGAACTTTTTCACAATATGCTAATTTTTTGAGAAGGACCTGTACATGCTATTTACGTATTATTGTAGCCCAGTTTGTACTGAATACAGTGTTTTCAGACTTAAGTCAAGTATGTTTATAAGCAACTGAAAGAAGCACAAAAGTGAGTGCATGTCAAAACTTGTGTCGGTGTGTTGATGCCATGAAATTTAAAACCAACTATTTTTCACTAAAAATTATAAATTCTCTCAGTTTAAACATTTGATATGTCATCTATGTTGTATTCTGAATAAAATATTGAAATTAGAAACTTTGACATCATTGCATTGTGTTTTGAATCACAATGTTTTTTTTTTACAGTGTACCAACTTTTTTGGAACCGGGTTTGTAATACGAGTTATATTGTTGCTAGCTTAATTTCAGTAAGAATGCTTAGACAAAACTTTTACTGTTAAAAGCTATTTGTTGTTAATGAATATAGCCATATATGTTTATAACTATATACATTGTTTAGGCTAACATACAAAGCATGCTTGTGTTTATGAAAGTAACTAAGGTTCTGTTTATTAATATCTGATCTCATGTAAATATTTTGAATGTGTTATACACCGTCAATGGATTAAGGTATAAATGTATCAAGTAAGCTGTAAATATCACTGATAATAAATGTGCTATGTGGTAATTGTATTCTTTTTTCCTATAAATTACTACTAGTATCAGTGTCCGTAACAATTATTTTAAAAATGTACTTTATCTGTGTAAACAGCATGCTTAGTTTTTTTTTTTATCTATCTTATGCAAAGCGATCCAATGCAAATAAGCAGCCACAGGAACCAGGAACACAGCTAAGACCAAGCAAGGCACACACTCCCATGAGTCTCTTAAAAAATGCATTCCCTCCAGAGCTTTATGAGGGATTGTGCGACTTGAGTAATTATGCAAAAATCTCATCATTGAAAGACAGCTTTTATTGTTCCTTATAAATTGTTAATATGCACTCGCAAGTCAATCTGAAGTTATTTTATAGACTAATTCATTGTATTCTAACATAATATATATACATTTATTTTGTCCTCACATTATTTCTTATAACTCTTCAGTCTCAGTCACACACTGAAAAGCTCATTATGCAGCTCATTATGCAGGCTTTTGTCTTCCCAGGTGTAAATCACACTAATGTTCATGGTCAATCACACCAACTCGCACATCCCCTTTCGAAACAAAAAGTGTCTTCTATTGTCTAATCTATTGTTTTCTGTGAGCAAGTAAACAAGATTTTCATATCGTTTTGAAGCAAAAACTATTGGCTACAAGGTCCATGTTTGACAGTCTTGTGAACAAATATGTGTTTTATGACCTTATTTCAGCGACTTCAAAATTGTAGCTCCCTTTCGAGGGAACTTCAAACTGTGTCCTCTAGGGGTCGCTTTGGGGAACATCGTCGTGACCCGTGTCTGAAGCATACTTTGAAAAACACCAACGCGTTGGCCTGTGACAGCCTCTGAAGTCACTACCGGTGCGATCATAAATTAGCGCCCCTGAGAGCCATTATTATCTTCTTCGTCTTCATTGATTGTTTTGTTTGAAGCATCCATCTGAGAAACAACCACGTTAAAAGCGATCTTTCTTTGTTTATCATGGCATCCACTAGCAAGGCGTTTAAACATCCGTGTCAGCGTTATTTGACATCTGATGACACACACTTCACATGCGTCTCTTGTGAAGAGCACGTGCGCGATTTCCTTGAGGGGGAGATCTGCGTGCATTGTGATTTTTTTCCTATGAAAAAGCTCCGCTCTCATTTGTCTCTCTTTTCGAGGAAAGAGGGACAGCCATCTGTTTCCCGCGGTTCAGGACCCACCGCCGCTGAGGCACAGAGGAGAATGAGCTTGTTGGGATCACAGGTGGATCTCCTTGAGTAACGAGTAAAGTAATGCCGCGAGGCCACCTCGATGAGCGTTATTTGTCTGACCATAGCCCTCCAGCCCAGATGAGCCTTCCATTCTTGCCTGATTTACATGCAGAAGTCGAAAAAGAATGGAAGAGGGCATTTTCTTCTTGCATCCATCGGTTTCAGCCTACATCGAGGGCATGCGCGAAATGACTATGAGAAGACGCTCCCTGTAGAAGAGATGCTGGCTAGCTAACTCACTGTGGGGGAAACATCCTCTCCTAAGTATCCCTCTTTGCCATCTAACCCCCTCCAGGATACATGCCACTTAAATGGCAGAGCATACGCAGCAGCAGGTCAGACCTGACCTGGTGAAGGTCCTGGATAAATGCAAGGGCCTTTCAGCTGACAAGGTAGCCGAGCTGCGCCGCACCACAGACCTCCCTCTCCGTGCTACCAAACAGGCCGTCTCCGGCATGGGTAGGTCTATGGCGGCCATGGTAGTAAAGGAGAGACATCTGTGGGTAACCCTGGCAGACATCGGGATGAAAGAAAGGGACTTTCTTCTCAATGCTCCAGTCTCGCCTTCTGAGCTTTTCGGTACCTCCATCGAGAAGGTGGTGGAGAAGATCAGGGAGGCAAGGGAGTGCTCAGCTGCCTTTAAATCCTTCATTCCACGAAAGAAATTCACATAACAGTCTCCTATGCTGGACCTATGATGTTTTTGGTTGGTTCTATATTCAATATGTAGTATGTAACCACTTCTGTATATACTTATGGGTTAAATTGTCATGGCATTTACTTACACCTGTCATCACCGACCTTCCGGCCTCGTGTTCTGGTATTAGGCGGCAAAGATCACAGGCTTCTGCGGGAGCCTCACTAATCATCAGAACTGGAACACAGCACTGCAGGGATTTCATGAATGTCCGGCCAGCTCAACCTGAGGGGCCTCCTGGCCGCTTATAGGTGCTATCACATCCAGCGGGAAGGTGGAGGTGGTAGTTACAGAATTCTTCCTGTATATACTGCCTCAGGTGATGCTCTCCTTGCCAGAGGTTTGTAAAATTGGAGCTTGCCTCTCCCGTGCAGTTCAGCGCCTCTGCGATGCTTAGGAACCTCTAAGTACACACTCTGTGTACTTCCTAAAGTGGTAAGTGTGAACGCAAGACTCTGCACACTTTACTGAAATCCTGTATGGTAAAGGTTACACGCTGAGCTTCATTCCCTTTTCGAGATGGTTAGACCTTAGTTCCTTTGGCTCCATTCAGCCGGAGTGTATTTGTTTATACATTTCAAGCATTGCTTCCCTCAAGATGAAGGGATATCTGGGCGATTCTCGCGGTAGTTTAACAGCGGTCCCCTTTCCAGGAATGGTCACGTATGAGTACACTACTCTGAATTTGGAGTTCTCCTCTCATATGAGACTGCGTTCTTTGTTTTTTTCCCACAGAGCGCTCCACCATTAGTTCCACAGATTGAGTTGATATTCTCAAAACATATTTTTTTGAGATACATCATTCCATCTGTGAGCTGCTCGATCACAGTGCCATGAGAGCCCCTCCTTAGAACAGTATTTTAAAAATCCATATTATGGTAAGTGTGCACGTGAACTCTTTGTGCACTTTATGAAATCCACACTGTGGTAAGTTTGCACGCTAGGTGCTCTGCTTTTTTTCTAAAAATTATTTATGGTAAGGGCTCCACGCCGTTGCTTCGTGCCCTTTCTTGCGTTGGTGAAAGCCCCGTTGGTGAAAGTCTTGGGTGCCACTCCATTTATGTATCCTCGAATACCTATCTAAGCAGGGTATTGCTACCAGGAATCTGATGAGACAGCTCCTTCAGCAAACTTGTGCGAGAGCAAACGGTAGGCCCTATGTGACATGCAAGACCTTGTGTAATTACTGGATTCTTAGCCTTATCCCTTTAAAGGAATCCTTCCTGATTCCAAGCCTTTAGCTCTACCCCAGGCTGAGGCCCTAACAAATAAACTGGGTATACAGCTTAGGCCTTTGGCCGTAAGGGATAATGTCATTGACAGCCGTCTAACCATCCCAAGGGCAACTGCCATGGAAATGGTAGAGTTGGTACTTAGTGTTTGCCATGATTCTGGCCTGCACTCCCCTCAGCATGGCAGCATGGGTATACTGTTCCCCAAAGTGACCCCTAAAGGACGCAGTTCGAAGTTCCCTCGAAAGGGAACTAACTCAGGTTACAAATGTAACCATAGTTCCCTGAGAAGGGAACGACACACTGTGTCCTCTACCTCCCTGCCATGCTTCGGATGCAAGCTTCAGGTGAAGAAGTAAATGGCGTGCTCTCTGGGCGCTTATTTATAGTCGCACCAGTAGTGACGTCAGAGGATGCCGCAGGCCAACACGTTGGTGTTTTTCAAATAATGCTTCAGAGACGGGTCACGACGAGGTGTTCCCCAAAGTGACCCCTAGAATAGGCAAAAACACAATCATGTACATGCTATTTACATATCATTGTAGCCCAGTTTGTACTGAATACAGTGTTTTCAGACCGTGACGAGTGGGGCGGGGCCGAGGGATGTGGGAACGAGGAGTGAGGCCGGTGGAGTGATTGGAGATGAGATACACCTGCGACCCACCACCAGTCTCGAGTCCCACGTAGGAGATGGAAGGATATAAAACTGGAGTGACGACAGTGAAGGATGAGAGAGGACCAGGGGCCTGTACCATGATGGTAGCTGAACAAATTCTGAGTTACAGGATTAGTTTTGAGTTGACAAAACCAAACCTCTCCAATCCGGCTTTGTTGGTACCATGATGCTGTTCATCAACTTTCTTTGTGAATTCAGGCTTTGATCCTGAGTTTTGGAGCGCGTACACATGAATGTGTGACATCACTGGCGAACAGCCAATCACGAGCCTTGCAACACAAAGCATGTTTGATTTACTTCTCGCGAGAGACCCAGCGAGATTCAAAACTAAAGGTTAAAGGTTTTGCTAAGGGTTAAGAGAAGTGAAGAATATGACACATTTAAATGTCATATGAAAAATGAAGGAAGACTAATAAAATAAATGATCTTGCTCCATCAGTGTAGTCACAAGTGGAACTTGTTAACTTAGTTTATACATTTGAAAATATATAGTGATAGAGACTTGAACATGTATGTTCAGATTTGAAATTTTTAAAATAGTGCAATCTTTTGATACTACAGCTTATTTATATTACATGATCTGTATACATTATTATTTATTAAAAATAATTTATAATAACTGTTAAACTAAAATTGCTTGTGTGTAAGAGATAAATAATAATATGAATCACAATAAACATATAAATCATAAAATGACTCCGTTATTATCAATAAAGCCAGACTTAGATTTTTTTTTTTTTTTTAAGCATAAGTGACCTTTAATTTGGAGCAAGATAAACTGGAGCGACTTTGTGTCAGACATGTGTCACTTCTCTCACATCTGATTGGTTCACCTTCAGTTTGAGATCTCTAACCCAGAACATAACCTGCTCTGGAGCAGGTTAGCCGTGCAGTGTAAGATACCATGGCAACGAACACCGATTAAAGCAGAGCTACTTTCATAGTACCTAAAACCCAGGGTTGGCGGAAACTAAGCTGAAACATAGCTGGCTAGCCACCTAATCCAGCTTCATGGTACAGGGCCCAAGCCTGGGCTTTTAGTTGTGTTTGCTTTTTATTTGTGTGCATCAGTCGTCCGTGAGGGTTTTGTGTTTATTTTGAATTATTAAAGTTTAATTTTGATTGTGCGCTGGTTCCCACATCCTTCTTCCCGATGATTATGGAGTTTTTATTATTACACAGACTTTAGCCATGTATATGTTTATGAGCAACTGAAAGAAGCACAAAAGTCAGGCAATGTCAAAACTTTTCCAGGCCCCCAAAACCCAAACCCAAAAACCAAAGGGGGTTTTGGGGGCCTGGAGAAGTTTTGACATGCCCTGACTTTTGTGCTTCTTTCAGTTGCTCATAAACGTACGGTATACATGGCTAAAGTCTGAAAACACTGTATTCAGTACAAACTGGCCTACAATAATATGTAAATAGCATGTACATGATTGTGTTTTTGAGAAAACAATGTTTAAGCATGGTTGGTGAAAAACTGTGCCAGGTTACGAATGTAACCATAATTCCCTTAGTAGGGAATTAGACACTGTGTCCTCTAGGGGTCTCTTTGGGGAACACCTCAACGTGACCCGTCTCTGTTGAGTTACTGAAATCTTATATTAAGCTGAACTTGTCACCTTGATTCTTGCTTTTATTGTATTTTACAAAATGTCCCAACTTCTCTGGAATTGAGGTTGTATATGGTTTGAATTCCTGACTGATGGAGGAAAGTGAGTGTGCCACGTAAATATGTTGAAGCTGTATATAAGTCAGGAAAAGTATTCAGGGTCAAAAAGCTGTTAAGTTACTAGTACCATTAAGAAAGAAACACAAGCATTGTGGCTGGCCTTACAACATAATGAGGTTTGTATCAGCCTTAGTTCTCTTCCCATGGTCATATTCACTAGAGCTCATTTGTGGAAGTCATTGTTGGTGTGACCATGAATGGGTTGAGATCTCCTGGTTTCCTACTCCGGCCTACTATATAACTTGTCTCAATCAAATGTTGCGCTTATTAAAATGTAAAGCTCATATTTGTATAAGGTTTTTTTGTTGTTGTTGTTTTTGTTGTTGTTTTTCTGTATAAAAACTCATATATTAGGGAGTCTCAAAAGTTTTAACTTTTTATTTTAATATATGATTTTGTCATTTGATTTCTTTTTCTGTTATAGTTTCCTTTTGATTGTTATTAATTTTATTTGTTATTGTTACTTTTCATGTTAGTTTACAGTAAATAAATGTAACAGTTTTCTACCTAATCTGTATTATTGTTTGACCCTCATCCCAAAGAGATTTCTCTGGGATTCTACCACCACAACCTTATCCATATTGTGCCCATTTAGTGGAATTATTCCGTAGATAACAGAGCTTAATATTCCTTTTTGTGACCTAGATTTGATTATCTTTGAAATGTCTTTAAAATTGTTTAATAATGCCATTCTCTCCCTCAGGAATTGAACGCACAGACTAATACAGGTCAGTGCTACCATTTACAACCACATCCTGAGTAAGAAACATCAGAGTCCATATCTGTCACAGTCTTCTGTCATTGTCTTCTGTGAGTGTTGTGTTTGTTTGGTGCCATGTGCTCTCTCCTGTCCTTTTCTTTCCCCCCCCCACCTTGTCACCTCATCATTGTTTTAGTTGCTTCATCTGTGTTTCTCCCTTGCTCCCGGACTCATTTACCTTCACTCTGCACACCTGTCACTCACTTACACACACACACACCTGTCCCCCATTTGTTCATTAGTCTATATTCTTATCTAACCCACCAGTCTGCCTGTCTGTATTGTCTAATGTTAGTTGTGTTGGTTAATTGTGTTTTTTGCTCTTCTTCTACTCTTGTTCCTGTTATTTGCTTCTGTTTTTGTTTTTGCCGTGTTGGCCTTTTTGTTCTCTTTTATTAAAAAGTTATATTTTCCTGCATTTGGACCCAGTCTCTGTTTCTTCCTCTGCGCGTCCTACTGCAACGTGACAGAATACAGCCAGCAACATGGGTCCAGCAGGGAAGTTCCTCAGTGTCCACCAGGGAGATCGGGCCATCGAGGATTACGCCAGGGACTTTGTTGGGGCAGCTCAGTTGTCGGCTAAGGAGAGGACCTGCCTTATGGTGTGCTTCTGGGGAGGCCTAACCGAGCCCTTCAGGTCCCTTATGCCATTCTGGCACCCCGGGGAGACTCTGGAGGACTACATCAACCTGGCTCTGCAGGTGAGGGGCTCAGCCGTAAGGGTGGGGATGCCTACCCAGGATGTTCCCCACAAAGCGCCAGCAGTGGCCACTCACGATTCCAGAGGAGGCAGTGTCCTCACACAAGTCCCCCGAGGGGGCGGTGTCCGCTCGCAATTCCCCCGAGGCAGCGGTGTCCACGAGCGATGCCCCCGAGGTGGCGGAGTCTGCTCACGATGCCCCCGAGGGGGCGGTGTCCGCTCGCAATTCCCCCGAGGCAGCGGTGTCCACGAGCGATGCCCCCGAGGTGGCGGTGTCCACGAGCGATGCCCCAGAGGCGCCGGTGTCCACTCAGGATTCCCACGAGGCGCCGGTGTCCGCTCAGGATACCCACAAGGCGGCGGTGTCCGCTCACTATTCCCATGAGGCGCTGGCGGCAGCTCAGGATACCCATGAGGTGGCGGTGTCCGCTCAGGATACCCACGAGGTGGCGGTGTCCGCTCAGGATACCCACGAGGCAGCAGTGTCCGCTCAGGAATCCCACGAGGCGTCAGGGGCCAATCACCATTCCCATGTGGTGCCGGTGGCCACTCACCATTCCCACGAGGCACCGGTGGCCACTCACCATTCCCACGAGGCGCCGGTGGCCGCTCTGAAAGCACCCAAGGCGGCAGCATCCACTCACTACCCTCTCGAGCGGCGGCATCCGCGTCTGCTCACAGTTCCCCCGAGGCGGCGGCGGGTCCGCTCACAGTTCTACTCTCGATTCCCCTGGGGCGAACCTTTATACCTCGTTCTCCTGGCACTCTTCCGCTACACGGGACTGGCCCTCCATCCCTCACCCTGATCCACCTCCGTTTCGCCTCCCTCCGTAATTTTTATTTTGGAGTGTCTGGAATCCACTCCTTAAGGGAGGGGTTCTGTCACAGTCTTCTGTCTTTCTGTCACTGTCTTCTGTGAGTGTTGTGTTTGTTTGGTGCCATGTGCTCTCTCCTGTCCTTTTCTTACCCCGCCCACCTTGTCACCTCATCATTGATTTAGTTCATTCACCTGTTTTTCTCCCTTGCTCCCGGACTCATTAACCTTCAATCTGCACACCTGTAACTCACTTACACACAATGCGCATTTAGTCAGAGAAAGGCCTTGTGTTCTCATCAGGACCTGTTTATAAGAGCTACATCTGATAAACAAACCGAAAGCGGAACGAATCAGCGATACTAGTTCGGGTTGCGCAGACTGTATATCTGCTCGAGCCGGAGCCGCAACACCATTATACACAGCGCTGGGAGATACAGTGTGAAGAAAGCAGTCGAATTCACCACAAAATCAATAACATCTCTATGAAATCTTGTGAGAAGCATTCAAATTCAGCAAAGAATTATTTTAAAGCTGATATCAGAACAAACGCCACTGATGTGGAAACAAGGAAAAACATTGTTCAATAAACACAAAATCTCCACCTTTGACTATGGATTTAACAGTAAACTACAGGAACAAAAGAAATGGTCTAATGTTTTCGAGTGATTTTAAAGGCTACACACAACTTTTCCCAGCACTTTAATTCTTTAAGGATTACAGAATTTGAAAGTTATTTTTAATGTGACGATATTTGTTCATACTTAATAGGTTTCCCTCCATGTATAAAACTTTTAAAAACTTTTATAATGTAGGAAAGCAAACACTTATAAAAAAATATATAATAAATATGACCACTACTAGATGGCTGCTGAGAAGTACTAATAGGTCATTTCCACTTCCTAATATAGCCTTTATATTTTTGTATTCATTAAATTATATTTAGAACATCACGAATGACAGTAATAAAAGTAAATTTTATCATATTTAATATATTTATTACATCTGTAATACGTCTGCTAAAGATCTGGGAATCATCTGGAATGTACTCTGATAAATGTCTCAGAAGCAGTTTTACATGCGTTCTAATAAATGTCTTTTTGACATCAGACAGGAAAGATCTTAGAGACGTACTGCAGATGAACAAGCACTCTTAATAATACATATTGCATATGTAAATGCAGACATTAGATGTCTCTGAGATGTACATGTGTGATTAGGGTGAGTGCTTTACTGTCAGGTGATGGAGCCTCCTTCTGTAGATCTTAATGGCACTGGTGCTGGTGTCCTCAAATGTTAGTCTGGAGACTTCTCGAAGTCAGAAAAGTCATAACAGTGTTAGAATAATGTTCTCAGGTATATTTTCACTGCAAAACAATAAAAAAATGCAGCTAATTTTTAGAAAAGCCACAGCAAAATCAGTCATTTTGATCGCAAAAATCCTGGAGGGACTGATTAATACCAGTTGTACAATATAATATAGCATAGTATAATACAAAACGTAATTATATGAACTGATTCATATTAACTCTGCACATTACTAACATATAACCTATAATGTAACTATAAAGCACATAGTAATGCCTTGTTAATCATGCTAGCGACATGCTAGTCACTTGCTAATCATGCTAGAAACATGCTAGTCACTTGCTAATCATGCTAGGAAAATGCTAGTGACATGCTAATCATACTAGAAACATGCTAGCAACATTGTTTTTTTCCTCTGTAAATCTAAATGTCCCAGCAGCCTCTGCCACTGCAAGCTCTCCTTCACATCAGTCTCAAACATCAGATACTACAAATAAGTTTTCTATTCATGGACAATTGAGTAAATGTGTTAATATGAAACTCATATCATTTTGTTCACACAAATATTCCAGCAGCCTCTGCCACTACGAACTCTCTTTTAATCGTGTCTCAAACATCAGCTTCTACAAGTGAGCATTTTTGTTTCATGGACAATTGATTAAATGTGTTAATAAAACAATTATATCTCTATTTAATTAATATTTATCAATGTGGTATAATGTAATAACAATTGGGATTATTTCATGAGAAATTTTAAGTATCAAACATCAGTGTCCACAAGTTTATTTTATTAAAATTGTATTAAAATTGTATGATGGAAAACAGGAAACAGGAAACGGTAACAAAATTGTATTCATAAAACAACAAAGCTGTTTATTTGTTTGTTGTTTTGTTTCTATGTAAATCTAAATGTCCCAGCAGCCTCTGCCACTGCAAGCTCTTCTTCACCTGAGTATCAAACATCAGATACTACAAGTAAGTTTTTTTTTATTTTTATTTCAGATTCATCATCACTCCCTTTCACTTCAAGTATTTCTTCAGATGATTCTCACACATCTCCCCAAACACCTCATACAAGTGAGTATTATTCATGGAATGACTGTTTTACGACTTTTAAGCATTTCAACTAATTACTTACAAATTGCAATGTTTCTTCATACATCAAAATATCCCAGCAGCCCCTGCCATTACAAGCTCTGGATCTCAAATAAGTGAGTACTTTTATTCATGGACAACTGAGTAAATGTGAAAATAATATGCATGTTCATTCAATTTATTGATGATCTATGTATTTATGTTGGGGAGTAATGTGATAGCAAATAGTAATAGAAGATAAGAAATAAGACAAAATCATATTCATACAGTTTACAGCATTCTCATATATTTCAATAACCATTCTTTCAGTGTACTTTCTTTTGTATGCAAAATGTTTTCATTGTGCATCTAAATGTCCCAGCAGCCTCTGCCATTACAAGCTCTCCTTTAAATCAGTCTCAAACATCAGATCTTACAAGTAAGTTTTTCTATTCATGGACAATTTAGTAAATGTGTTAATATGAAAATCATATTTTGTTCACATAAATATTCCAGCAGCCTCTGCCACTACGAGCTCTCCTTTAATCGTGTCTCAAACATCAGCTTCTATAAGTGAGCATTTTTGCTTCATGGACAATTGAGTAAATGTGTTAATACAACAATTATATCTCTATTTTATTCATATTTATCAATGTGGTATAATGTAATAACAATTGTGATTATTTCATGTGAAATTTTAAATATCAAACATCAGTGTCTACAAGTTTATTTTATTAAAATTGTATTAAAATTTTACGATGGAAAACAGGAAACAGGAAACGGTAACAAAATTGGATTCATAAAACAGCATCAACAACAAAACTGTTTATTTGTTTGTTGTTTTGTTTCTATGTAAATCTAAATGTCGAAGCAGCCTCTGCCACTGCAAGCTCTCCTTCACCTCAGTCTCAAACATCAGATACTACAAGTACGTTTTTCTATTCATGGAACATGCTAGTCGCATACTTATCATACTACAAACATGCTAGTGACGTGGTAGTCACTTGCTAATCCTGTTAACAACATGCTAGTAACAAGCTAATCTTGCTAGAAACATGTTAATAACATGCTAATCACGCTAAAAACATGCTAGTATCTTAATAATCATTCTAGCAACATGCTAGTAACTTTGCTAGTCATTGCATAATTAAACTTTTTAAACCTTTAAAATTTTCTGGTCAGGCTTTCTCAACCCAACCTAAAGTTTGTCTTGACAAACTTTTTTATCAGTTAAATGTTGTTGGTTTTTTTTTTTTTTTTTTTGTTATCTACATATGTCCAGATTCATCATCACTCCCTTTCACTTCAAGTATTTCTTCAGATGATTCTCACACATCTCCCCAAACACCTCATACAAGTGAGTATTATTCATGGAATGACTGTTTTACGACTTTTAAGCATTTCAACTAATTACTTACAAATTGCAATGTTTCTTCATACATCAAAATATCCCAGCAGCCCCTGCCATTACAAGCTCTGGATCTCAAATAAGTGAGTACTTTTATTCATGGACAACTGAGTAAATGTGAAAATAATATGCATGTTCATTCAATTTATTGATGATCTATGTATTTATGTTGGGGAGTAATGTGATAGCAAATAGTAATAGAAGATAAGAAATAAGACAAAATCATATTCATACAGTTTACAGCATTCTCATATATTTCAATAACCATTCTTTCAGTATACTTTCTTTTGTATGCAAAATGTTTTCATTGTGCATCTAAATGTCCCAGCAGCCTCTGCCATTACAAGCTCTCCTTTAAATCAGTCTCAAACATCAGATCTTACAAGTAAGTTTTTCTATTCATGGACAATTTAGTAAATGTGTTAATATGAAAATCATATTTTGTTCACACAAATATTCCAGCAGCCTCTGACACTACGAGCTCTCCTTTAATCGTGTCTCAAACATCAGCTTCTATAAGTGAGCATTTTTGCTTCATGGACAATTGAGTAAATGTGTTAATACAACAATTATATCTCTATTTTATTCATATTTATCAATGTGGTATAATGTAATAACAATTTTGATTATTTCATGTGAACTTTTAAATATCAAACATCAGTGTCTACAAGTTTATTTTATTAAAATTGTATTAAAATTTTTCGATGGAAAACAGGAAACAGGAAACGGTAACAAAATTGGATTCATAAAACAGCATCAACAACAAAACTGTTTATTTGTTTGTTGTTTTGTTTCTATGTAAATCTAAATGTCGAAGCAGCCTCTGCCACTGCAAGCTCTCCTTCACCTCAGTCTCAAACATCAGATACTACAAGTAAGTTTTTCTATTCATGGAGCATGCTAGTCGCATACTTATCATACTACAAACATGCCAGTGACGTGGTAGTCACTTGCTAATCCTGTTAACAACATGCTTGTAACATGCTAATCTTGCTAGAAACATGTTAATAACATGCTAATCACGCTAAAAACATGCTAGTATCTTAATAATCATTCTAGCAACATGCTAGTAACTTTGCTAGTCATTGCATAATTAAACTTTTTAAACCTTTAAAATTTTCTGGTCAGGCTTTCTCAACCCAACTTAAAGTTTGTCTTGACAAACTTTTTTATCAGTTAAATGTTGTTGTTGTTTTTTTTTTTTTTTTGTTATCTACATATGTCCAGATTCATCATCACTCCCTTTCACTTCAAGTATTTCTTCAGATGATTCTCACACATCTCCTCAAACACCTCATACAAGTGAGTATTATTCATGGAATGACTGTTTTACGACTTTTAAGCATTTCAACTAATTACTTACAAATTGCAATGTTTCTTCATACATCAAAATATCCCAGCAGCCCCTGCCATTACAAGCTCTGGATCTCAAATAAGTGAGTACTTTTATTCATGGACAACTGAGTAAATGTGAAAATAATATGCATGTTCATTCAATTTATTGATGATCTATGTATTTATGTTGGGGAGTAATGTGATAGCAAATAGTAATAGAAGATGAGAAATAAGACAAAATCATATTCATACAGTTTACAGCATTCTCATATATTTCAATAACCATTCTTTCAGTATACTTTCTTTTGTATGCAAAATGTTTTCATTGTGCATCTAAATGTCCCAGCAGCCTCTGCCAATACAAGCTCTCCTTTAAATCAGTCTCAAACATCAGATCTTACAAGTAAGTTTTTCTATTCATGGACAATTTAGTAAATGTGTTAATATGAAAATCATATTTTGTTCACACAAACATTCCAGCAGCCTCTGACACTACGAGCTCTCCTTTAATCGTGTCTCAAACATCAGCTTCTATAAGTGAGCATTTTTGCTTCATGGACAATTGAGTAAATGTGTTAATACAACAATTATATCTCTATTTTATTCATATTTATCAATGTGGTATAATGTAATAACAATTTTGATTATTTCATGTGAAATTTTAAATATCAAACATCAGTGTCTACAAGTTTATTTTATTAAAATTGTATTAAAATTTTACGATGGAAAACAGGAAACAGGAAACGGTAACAAAATTGGATTCATAAAACAGCATCAACAACAAAACTGTTTATTTGTTTGTTGTTTTGTTTCTATGTAAATCTAAATGTCGAAGCAGCCTCTGCCACTGCAAGCTCTCCTTCACCTCAGTCTCAAACATCAGATACTACAAGTAAGTTTTTCTATTCATGGAACATGCTAGTCGCATACTTATCATACTACAAACATGCCAGTGACGTGGTAGTCACTTGCTAATCCTGTTAACAACATGCTAGTAACATGCTAATCTTGCTAGAAACATGTTAATAACATGCTAATCACGCTAAAAACATGCTAGTATCTTAATAATCATTCTAGCAACATGCTAGTAACTTTGCTAGTCATTGCATAATTAAACTTTTTAAACCTTTAAAATTTTCTGGTCAGGCTTTCTCAACCCAACTTAAAGTTTGTCTTGACAAACTTTTTTATCAGTTAAATGTTGTTGTTTTTTTTTTTTTTTTTTTTTTTTTTGTTATCTACATATGTCCAGATTCATCATCACTCCCTTTCACTTCAAGTATTTCTTCAGATGATTCTCACACATCTCCCCAAACACCTCATACAAGTGAGTATTATTCATGGAATGACTGTTTTACGACTTTTAAGCATTTCAACTAATTACTTACAAATTGCAATGTTTCTTCATACATCAAAATATCCCAGCAGCCCCTGCCATTACAAGCTCTGGATCTCAAATAAGTGAGTACTTTTATTCATGGACAACTGAGTAAATGTGAAAATAATATGCATGTTCATTCAATTTATTGATGATCTATGTATTTATGTTGGGGAGTAATGTGATAGCAAATAGTAATAGAAGATAAGAAATAAGACAAAATCATATTCATACAGTTTACAGCATTCTCATATATTTCAATAACCATTCTTTCAGTATACTTTCTTTTGTATGCAAAATGTTTTCATTGTGCATCTAAATGTCCCAGCAGCCTCTGCCAATACAAGCTCTCCTTTAAATCAGTCTCAAACATCAGATCTTACAAGTAAGTTTTTCTATTCATGGACAATTTAGTAAATGTGTTAATACAAAAATTATATCTCTATTTTATTCATATTTATCAATGTGGTAAAATGTAATAACAATTGTGATTATTTCGTGTGAAATTTTAAGTATCAAACATCAGTGTTTACCAGTTTATTTTATTACAATTTTATGAAATTTTTACGATGGAAAACAGGAAACAGGGAACGGTAACAAAATTGTATTCATAAAACAACATCAACAACAGTAGTAGTTTATTTGTTTGTTGTTTTGTTTCTCTGTAAATCTAAATGTCCCATCAGCCTCTGCCACTTCAAGCTTTCCTTCACCTCAGTCTCAAACATCAGATTCTACAAGTGAGTATTTGTATTAATGAACAACTGAGTAAATGTGTTAATACAAAAATTATATATCTATGTTGTCTGTTATGTTTGCTCACAGAGCCTGATGTCATAATGAACCTCACAGCTGTTAATATTACAACATCCTCTGTTTTACTAAATTGGACAAAACCGAATGGTCAAAGCTCCCGTTATCGTGTAGAATATGAAGATAAGAATATGACTACTGAAAACACCTCCATCAAAATAAATGATCTGATTCCTGGAGCACAGTACACATTCAAAGTGTTTGCAGTTTTAGCTGTTCATGTGACCGACGGAAGAGCCAATCAGATTTCACTGTACACCAGTAAGAGCTCTTATTGGATGTTTAATCTGAGAGAATCTGCTGAAACTTCATCCTTGAAACCGTTTCATATTTACCTGCATTGTGCAGAAATCTGTACTGCAACATCTTAAGACACCAGACTTGCTGAGTCCTAAGCCTTTGTCAGGGTTCTGTCACTTCAGTCTAGTGGTATTCATGGTTTTGTGACAGAGCCCTGATACTCTCCTCATGTCATTGTTTTCATGTGAGCGCGCGGCTTCGAGACTGCTCGAGCCGTGCGCTCTTGTCTGCGTGTCCTGTTTCATGTTGGAGCGTGGTGTTCGGATCCTGGCACTCATGTCTTGCTGAGTTTCGGTTTCGTGTCGGGGACCGAACACTCGCGCTCCATGTTCTGTTTTGTGTTGTCTTGTATTGTTGCACACAGCTCGAGTTATCGGCTGTGTGCTTACTTGTTATATTTTGTCTTGTGCTGTCGCACGCAGCTTAGTTTTTACTGGCTGCGTGCTGTCTGGTGTGAACACGCAGTTTATGAGCTTGCTCATTAACTGTGTGTTTGTGTCCTATTCAAGCACATGGCTTGCGATTGGTTTGCTGGCCATGTGCTTGTTTTTGTGAGCACATGGCTTTTGTCTTTGTTCCTATGTGCCATGTGCTCTCGTCAATTGTCTTGACCCCACCCATCTTGTTACCTGATTATTGATGTAATTTTCCCCACATGTGTTCCCTCGTTACCCTCCTCATTAGCTCCCTATTTATTGTCCTTGTGTTTGCAGTCTGGTTGCTAGTTCGTCGTCTAATATTTGTCTGTGCACATCGTGTCTTGCCTTGCCTTGCCAGTCAAGTTTTGTCTGTTTTCCCCTACGGGGTAGTTTTTGTTTGTTTGTTTTATTATTATTACTATTAAAGAGCCCTTCTCTCTGCATCATTGAGTCCTCGCCTCATCCCTCTACCCAAACCTTGACAGAACGAACTAGCCAGTATGAGGACTCAGCGGAAGAAGGGATTGCACCGTCCACCAGCCTCCACCCTCTCCAGCCCCCACTACCAGCATATGCTCCAGTTTAAGACTTTGATCTCTCTTCATCAACAAGGGACTGGGGTGAGGGATTTTGCCCTGGAGTTCAGTGGTACTGCAGAGGGATTGGAGTTTAATGATGCGGCCCTCAAGGACCTCTTCAATTATGCCCTTGATGAGCCTCTCAGCTGGTGGAGAATGAGGGGGCTGGACCACCTGTCGTTTGGGGAATTTGTGGAGTTTGTGGCACGTTCCCCAGCTAAGGAGGCTGCAGTGCTGCCTGTGGTCCCCGTCAAAGCTGCAGATCCACCTGTGGTGGATGAAGGAGCTGCAGCACCCCCTGAGGCGACTTGCGACACTGCAGAACCCCTAGAGGTGGCCGAAGAGACTGCAGCACCTCACTCTCGTAGACGGAAGAGGGGTAAGAAGAGGAATGGCTCTACCCCGCCACTGCCAGAGGAGCCTGATGAGGCTGCAGCGCCCCCAGAGGAGCCTGATGAGGCTGCAGCGCCCCCAGAGGAGCCTGATGAGGCTGCAGCGCCCCCCTCTCGGAGACGGAGGAGGAGGAGAAGAAAGGCTTCCTCCATCCCACATGGCCTGGAGGCCATTCAGGAGCCCACTGCTGGCCTGGAGGCCATCCCAGTCATGCCCAAGCTCCTTGCCCTGCCGGCGCCGCCCAAGCTCCCTGCCCTGATGCCGGCGCCGCCCAAGCTCCCTGCCCTGATGCCGGCTCCGCCCAAGCTCCCTGCCCTGATGCCGGTTCCGTCTATGCTCCCTGCCCTGATGCCGGCCCCGCCCAAGCTCCCTGCCCTGATGCCGGTTCCGTCTATGCTCCCTGCCCTGATGCCGGCTCTGCCCTTGATGAGTGCCATGCCAGCTCTGCCCTTCCTATCTGTCGGGGTCCCTGTTTGGCTGGAGGCCTCCTGGTCTCTCCGTCTGGTTCCACCCTGCTGGTCTGCCGGGGTTCCTGTTAGGCTGAATCCTCGCTGGTCCGTCCCTCCGGCTCCGCCCTGGTGGTCTGCCGGGGTTCCTGTTAGGCCGGATCCTCGCTGGTCCGTCCCTCCGGCTCCGCCCTGGTGGTGTGCCGGGGTTCCTGTTAGGCCGGATCCTCGCTGGTCTGTCCCTCCGGCTCCGCCCTGGTGGTCTGCCGGGGTTCCTGTTAGGCCGGAGCCTCGCTGGTCTGTCCCTCCGGCACCGCCCTGGTGGTCTGTCGGGGTTTCTGTTAGGCCAGATCCTCGCTGGCTCATCTCTCCGGCTCCACCCTGGCCCACTGCTGGGACTCCTGGACTGCCTGAGTCTCCTTGGTTCAACCCTCCCACCCCTCCCTGGTCTCTTTTAATAACTGCTTGGGTTTTCCTGTTGCTTGACTGGGCTCCCTTCCCTCCCTCCCCTATTTTGTCTGTATCTTGATTTCCATGTCGTGTGTTCTGTTGTGTACCGGGTTTGTGTTGCCATGCCTGTGCTGTCTTGTTCCCGTCTTGTTTTTGGGTGTTCCTCGTTAGGGACGCCAGGTGGTTTTTGTGAGCACATGGCTTTTGTCTTTGTTCCTATGTGCCATGTGCTCTCGTCAATTGTCTTGACCCCACCCATCTTGTTACCTGATTATTGATGTAATTTTCCCCACATGTGTTCCCTCGTTACCCTCCTCATTAGCTCCCTATTTATTGTCCTTGTGTTTGCAGTCTGGTTGCTAGTTCGTCGTCTAATATTTGTCTGTGCACATCTTGTCTTGCCTTGCCTTGCCAGTCAAGTTTTGTCTGTTTTCCCCTACGGGGTAGTTTTTGTTTGTTTGTTTTATTATTATTACTATTAAAGAGCCCTTCTCTCTGCATCAGAGAGATGTTTTTCTCGAAACATCTCGAGTGTTTTTCTCGAAACACTCTTCATTAACTGCAAGCCGTTCTATTCGCCGCGGGAGTTTCATTCGTTCATTCTGGTTAGTGTTTACATCCATCCGCAAGCGCATGTGAGCTCAGCTTTACAGAAACTCGCTGATCAGATCACAGAGACAGAACAACAACACCCGGACTCTGTTTTAATCATTCTCGGGGACTTTAATAAAGCCAATCTGTCCCGTGAACTGCCAAAATACAGACAGCATGTTACTTGTCCCACAAGAGACAGTAACATATTGGATCACTGTTACACCACAATAAAGGATGCATTTCACTCTGTTCCACGAGCAGCTTTGGGACGTTCTGATCACCTTCTGGTTCATCTAATACCGTCCTACAGGCAGAAACTAAAATCAGCTAAACCTGTATCAAGGACTGTAAAAAGATGGACTAATGAAGCAGAGCAGGATTTACAATCTTGTTTTGACCTCACTGATTGGAGTGTTTTTGAAGCTGCTGCCACCGATCTGGATGAACTCACAGAGACCGTAACATCATATATCAGTTTCTGTGAGGATATGTGTATTCCTACAAAGACTCAACTAATTTACAATAATGACAAACCGTGGTTCACTGCAAAACTCAGACAGCTCCGTCAGGCCAAAGAAGATGCTTACGTGAAGGGGGACAATGTCTTGTATAAACAGGCTAAATACACATTGGAAAAAGAGATCAAAGTGGCAAAGAGGAATTATTCTGAAAAAATAAGGACTCAGTTCACTTCCAACGACTCCGCATCAGTGTGGAAAAGTCTAAAGAAGATCACCAATTACAAGACACCACCCCCCAGCACTGTAGAGAATCAACGACTGGCAGACGATCTGAACGAGTTTTACTGCAGGTTTGAAAGAACACCCATCACCTGCCCTGAACGCCTCCCCACACAACCATTCACACCCTTCACAACTCCTGCAACCAGCCCTGAATGCCTCTCCAAACTACCGTTCACACCATTAACAGCTCCTGCAACCCATCCTGAACACCTCTCCAATCAAGCACTCTCACCATTCTCACCTCCTGCATCCCCCCTCTCCCCCACACCTGCAATTCAGATCAGCGAGGATGCGGTGCGCCAGGTCTTCCGGAAGCAGAAAAGGAAAAAAGCACCAGGCCCAGATTGTGTTACACCAGCCTGTCTGAAATCCTGTGCTGACCAGCTGGCCCCCATCTTCACACAGATCTTCAACAGATCGCTGGAGCTGTGCAAAGTCCCTTCATGCCTCAAACGTTCCACCATCATCCCCATCCCTAAGAAACCCAAAATTACAGGACTAAATGACTACAGGCCTGTGGCTCTAACGTCTGTAGTCATGAAGTCATTTGAAGAACTGGTGCTGGCCTACCTGAAGGACATCACTGGACCCTTGCTGGATCCTCTTCAGTTTACCTACAGAGCAAACAGGTCTCTGGACGATGCAGTAAACATTGGACTGCATTATGTTCTGCAACACCTAGACAGACCGGGGACTTATGTGAGGATCCTGTTTGTGGACTTCAGCTCGGCCTTCAACACGATCATCCCAAACCTCCTCCTGCCCAAACTAAATCAGCTCTCCGTGCCCACCTCAGTCTGTCAGTGGATCAACAGCTTCCTGACAGACAGGCAGCAGCTAGTGAGGCTGGGAAAATACACATCCAGCACCCGTACAATCAGCACCGGAGCTCCCCAGGGCTGCGTTCTCTCCCCACTGCTCTTCTCCCTGTACACTAATGATTGCACATCTAAGGACCTCTCTGTCAAGCTCCTGAAGTTTGCAGACGACACCACACTCATCGGCCTCATTCAGGACGGTAACGAGTCTGCTTACAGACAGGAGGTAAAAGAGCTGGCTGTCTGGTGCAGTCTCAACAACCTGGAGCTTAACACCCTCAAAACAGTGGAGATGATCGTGGACTTCAGGAGAAACCCCCCTGCACTCCCCCCACTCACCATCATGAACAGCACTGTGACTGCAGTGGAGTCATTCAGGTTCCTGGGCACCACTATCTCTCAGGACCTGAAGTGGGACATTCACATTGACTCCATTGTGAAAAAGGCCCAGCAGAGGTTGTACTTTCTTCGCCAGCTGAGGAAGTTTAACCTGCCACAGGAGCTGCTGAAACAGTTCTACTCCACCATCATTGAATCCATCCTCTGCACTTCAGTAACTGTCTGGTTCAGCTCAGCTTCTAAATCTGACCTCAGAAGACTACAGAGAGTAGTCCGGACTGCTGAGCGAATCATCGGTTCAACTCTCCCTTCTATTCAAGAACTGTACTTATCCAGAGTGAGAAAAAGGGCTGTCAAAATCACTCTGGACCCCTCACATCCAGCACACTCCCTCTTTGAACTGTTGCCATCTGGTCGACGCTACAGAGCACTGAGCACTAGAACGACCAGACACAGGACCAGTTTCTTCCCTCAGGCAATCCATCTTATGAACAGCTTATAATAACGGCGGACACACTACACTTTATATTTATATACACACACACTTTATTTATCTAACACACATACTTAGTATACACTTAAATTTTGCACACAATATATATGTACATACATAACTTCATTTTGTAATATACCTGCCTACAATTGTCATTTGTATATTGTTATTCACTATCTACTTATTTGTATTTTTTATTCTTTTATTATGTGTTTTATGTTCTGTCGCTGTCATTCTGTTGTACTGCGGAGCTTTTGTCACGAAAACAAATTCCTCGTATGTGTAAACATACCTGGCAATAAAGCTCATTCTGATTCTGATTCTGATCATTGAGTCCTCGCCTCATCCCTCTACCCAAACCCTGACAGCCTTATTATAATTGTTTTATCAATTCATAATTGCACCATTAATACTTACTAATTCATATTACCAGTCATACCTTATTTAATTCCCCTTTCATCAACATGTATTAATTGCTCTTCTCTCCCCACACAGAGCCAGGTGTGATCAGCAATCTCAAAATTACTGAAACCACAACATCATCTATGTTTCTGACATGGGATGGACCAGTTGGAAATAGATCTTTCTTTAAAATTCAGTGGATGGGTGATAAAACAAATGGAAATTCAACAACTACAAACACTTCCTATAACATCACTGGTCTGACTGCTGGAGTCAATTACACATTAGACATCACAGCTGTTGCAGCAGATAACTCAACAGAAGGAGATTCAGTGGTTACCTCAAAATATACTAGTATGTTTTCCAATTAAATGTTTCCTGATTTTTCTGGCCAGAAAGTCATATTATTGACCGATTACTTAAAAAAAAAAAAAAAAAAAAAAAATATATATATATATATATATATGTATATTTATATATATATATATATATATATATATATATATATATATATATATATATATATATATATACACACACTCACATTGAGCAGAAAACTGTATAGCAACATATTACCTCAAAATATACTAGTATGTTTTCCAATTAAATGTTTCCTGATTTTTCTGGCCAGAAAGTCATATTATTGACTGATTACTTAAAAAAAAAAAAAATATATATATATATATATATATATATATATATATATATATATATATATATATATATATATATATATATATATATATATATATATACACACACTCACATTGAGCAGAAAACTGTATAGCAACATATTGAGTCCTGGCCTGATTGCAAGTGTTTTATCAATTCATAATTGCACCATTAATACTTATTCATAATTACAGTCATACTTTATTTAATTCCCCTTTCATCAACATGTATTAATTGCTTTTCTCTCACCACACAGAGCCAGATGTGATCAGCAATCTCAAAATTACTGAAACCACAACATCATCTATGTTTCTGACATGGGATGGACCAGTTGGAAATAGATCTTTCTTTAAAGTTCAGTGGATGGGTGATAAAACAAATGGAAATTCAACAACTACAAACACTTCCTATAACATCACTGGTCTGTCTGCTGGAGTCAATTACACATTAAACATCACAGCTGTTGCAGCAGATAACTCAACAGAAGGAGATTCAGTGGTTACCTCAAAATACACTAGTATGTTTTCCAATTAAATGTTTCCTGATTTTTCTGGCCAGATACTCATATTATTTACCCCAAACAGAGCCAGATGTGATCAGGAGTCTCAGAATGATCACATATCTGCTCTCTTCCTCTTAGTGCACATATTTTACAAAACTTCCACAGTAACTTTAAATATAATGTTGTGACTATCAATGTTACCTCCATCACAAAATTACATAAAACTTGTGTTTTTTTAAGGATAATCTATCGCATCTCAGTATACTAGCATGCCATCTTTTTCATTAAGTGATTTGGATAATATAATAAGGTTTTATTCTGATAAAAACTTTTAATACATTACTGCTTTTCTTCATCAGGAATGTGTTTAATAATATAATAACAACACTTATCAAATTCTCATGTAGATTCCCTTCAGTCTAACACTCTAGATATTGTTGGAATAGTTTTGGGAGTTATCGGTTTTCTCTTCATCATCACTCTCATTCTCTTCTTTTATTCAAGAAGGTGAGTTGCCAGTGTCATCAGAGAAGTACATACTGAATATATTTAAAGATACAAAAGTCTTTCAGATTCATTTTAGTAAAAAAATTTTTATTACTCTCTGTTACAGACAAACCAAAAAACAATGTCCCGACATCCCTATACAAACCATTAGGTAACTTTGTTTGATGTATTTATAGTGAAATATTTATTTAACAATTGTAAATGCATTAATTTTCCCTTCTATTTCCAGAAATAAAGTGTAAGTTACTGTTTTATTATTAATTATTCATTTTTAATGTTGAAACATGATTCTTTACACTTTATTTTATATTTTATACATTTTTATTATGGTACACAGTAATACTGGTTTGAGAATAGAGGATTATGAAGAGCACTTTAAGCAGAAACACAAGGATTCGAACTGTGGTTTTGCAGAAGAGTATGAGGTACACATGAGAAACACAAATATGTATTTATTTTATTTACATACTTCTTCCTATGACAATATTATCAAATTTTGTTACTGTGGACTTGTCACAGAAATTCATTAAGAAATTATCATTTTCAAAACCTAGATCTAAAGTATTGCTGTGTTGTTGCAGGAGTTGAAAACTGTTGGAACGGCACAGTCCAAAAACATTGCCCTGGCTGTTGAAAACCAGCCAAAGAACCGTTACAGCAATGTGCTACCTTGTGAGTAGACTGACTGTTGCATGTTGTACTAAAAAGTTTGCATGAGTTTTCCCAAATCACAGGCTTCAATCTCTAGCTGACTGATGGATTGTAACCAGACTATTCACACTGAAGTCACATTGCACAAAGTCAGATACATTTTCAGTTCATTTCCTGAGGCGATGAGCCAAACCACAACTAAAACAATGTTCTCCTGCAAGATGCATAGTTTATTTTGTTAGCCGCTAGGTAGCCAAAATTTGCATGCTGTAGATTTAAAGAAATACACAAAAATGCAGAATAGAGAATGCTTTTGATGTAGACTCGGGATTATGATTATCTAAACCTGACACAGGTGACAATCATAAATCAGTAAAAATAAGAAATTAATGAACAAGAAATGTATACAGACAATATGTGACAAAAATTAAAATGGAACATGATGGGTCAGTGTTGGGAAGGTTATTTTGGAAATGCAATAGGTTACAGATTACAATTTACCCTATTTAAAAGGTAATAAGTAATGTAACTATTTCAGTTTACTTGATCTTTATCAAGGTAATGTAACTGATTACATTTGATTACTTTTCTAAATTTCTGTTAATTACTGTTAATCATTTTCAAATATATAAACTAAGCAGGAATGAATAACCAGTGTTGTGCTAGTTACTACACACTAAAAAGTGTTGGGTTAAATAACCCAACCTGTAACCCAACTATGGGTTGGTATAGGACCTTCCCATCTGTGGGTTATTTCAACCCAACCCATTGGGTTAAAATCCTGTTGGGTTAAAAGTTACCCAACAGTTGAGTTAATTATTTATATTATTTAACATCAGTATTTTTATTAAAAAATGTTTAATGCAACCATATTTTGAAACTACTTTGTTGTAAATTACAGGTTTTATTTTAATATACAAATAACACATTTACAAATATATTTTAAAATATTGTATTTAAATGTACAAGAATGTGTAAATATACAACTGACATTTTCAAGATGTACAAATGTGTCAATTCATATTCATATCAAAACACACAAATGTGCAAATACAGTTCACAGCTATGGCCTAATGGCTAGAGAGTTGGACCTGTAACCCGAAGGTCACAGGTTTGAGTCTCGGTGCCGTCAAGAGTTGTAGCTGGGAGGGAGTGAATGAACAGCACTCTTTCCCACCCTCAATACCCATGACTGAAGTGCCCTTGAGCAAGGCATCTATAGCTGGCCACTTCTCTGGGGGTGTGTTCATTTCTCACTGCTGTGTGTGCGCACTTGGATGGGTTAAATGCAGAGCACCAATTCCGAATATGGGTTAGCACACTTAGCAAATGTTACGACTTTCAAATAAAATGCACATAACATATAATAATAAAACAAAAATATATCATAAAATCAAGTAATAATAAAAAATATATACTAGCTGCTGGACCCAACTGATGATCAATAAAATAAAAGTTTTTTACTGATTACTAAATACAAAGTTTTTAAGGAGGAGACAGTGTGCAGAAGAAACTATTAAAGACTGTGTGTTCCAAAAACTATCAAATATGAGCAGAGGGCTTTAGGTAGTAGATGTCATATACAAAGAAAAGTTTGAAACACAGATCGACTGCTTGTAGTATCGTCTTCTGTTCCATCGCCTCCCCGTTTAAAATAATAAAAACTTGGGAGGAGTTTTCCTTGTCACCAAGCACCAGGACATGTGGATTCTGGCTTGTCTTGTGAATCAAGTACAGCACTATTTAGTGCCAACCTTAAAAGAATAATACAAAAAAAAAAGTTCAGTTAACATGCATTGTGATGATATTTCATTGATTAACTAAAAAGTGTTAAAGTGTTAAAAGTGTTAACTGTTAAAGTGATAATTCACCCAAAAATTACAATTCTGTCCATTAGTGTGGTATGGTGCAGATGGCAGGAAGGGTTTTAAAAGACAATTTCTGTACGAAGGCCTTTAAATGACAAAAGTACAGAGAAAGCACAAGTAAAAAAAACCTAAAAACTAAAACTAAGCTTACAGTTTACATTTTTACAGTCTTTGTGGGGATCTACTACCATTTGCACTAAGAGACAGACTAAACCAGTTTTCACTCCCTCCAGAAAATTAGTGGCAATATTTGCGGCTAATGTGAGTAAATTTTACCACCCTTTACCCTTTAATTGATTAGGACTTGTAGGGTGGAACAAAAGTACACAGTAAATGAAAGGAAGCTTTGTTGGACGGAATGCAGCAATACACTTACTGTATTTCACCTCATTTGTCTTTTTCCATAATTTTTGAAAGTCATAGGTCAGAGTAAAATTGAAAACTTTTACATTATTAATTTAAATAGGTTACTTATCTTGACATGTTTCAATTAACAGGCAGAAATTCTATTGTTGCAATTTTTCCTTCACGAAAAAGTAAATTTTCTAAAACATAAGTATAAACACATTTAGTACAACACATTTAAAAAACATGTCAATCAATCTAGCTTCATAAGAGAAACTGCAGTAATAATAGGGTTTTGTAATAGATGCATAACAATATTCAATATGAATAAACCATTAAAACACTTACTGTACAATTAATTAGTGATAGTGCACTGAGACGAATATACCTTCTGTTTTACATTCCCCTCTTAAGGTTGGTTGTAGGAGTAATGTTAACGTTATGTAAATTTGGGGCACTGGTATAAATTTCTGCTGAATGAGCGGATTGCCTCAAGACTGCACACTTTTCTTCCATCTGGGTTTTGAAATTTTATAACAGAAAATTGCAGGTTCATTCAAACGATTCTCACGGAGTCTGTTGTCTGTTGCATGACTGATGTGTGAGCTCAGCTCAGCTCGCTCGCTTGAGCAGCTTATTTACTGGTCCGATCCGATAAATGGTCCGTGCGGCTTTTCTAGCTTAATTCTAATGATTTCGTCAAACTTTCACATTTCACCAGACATTTTTATTAACTTTAAGTAATACTTTAAAAAGTTTTGCGGCTAATCTTTTAATGTATTAATACTGGCGAACAAACAGGAATATCATTCAGTTACAATCAATCTGATTCTCTGGGGGAAACAAACATATTGAGTTAACCCAAAAAATAACCCAATGACGGAAAAAAAATTACCCAACAAATTTTAAGATAACCCAACACATTGACCCAATATGTGTAACCCAACGGTTAGGTTAAAAAAACAACCCAAAATGTTTTACTGTGTAAGAAATAGTAACTAGTTACAGTTACTAGTTACTTCATTCAAAAAGTAAATAAATTACTTTGTTGATTACTTACACCAAAAAGTAATGCATTACTGTTAAAAGTAACTTTTTAGTATGTTCCCATTAATGCCCTTTTATGCGTTATGGTCTATGCAAACACAAAACTGACTTAAACAGAAAATAATTTTTAAACTCTATTTTGATTATGTCAGACCAGCACAAACTAAATATTGTATATCACAAGAATTTCTGAAATGAATAACAAAACACCTGAATAATATATTCAGAATCAAAAACTAAAGTGGCTTCTGCATCATAAAAGCTGCTGTGTATAGCCCTTAACAATGTTCCTTTCACAGCTTAAGTATGACAACTATCAACAATGTACAACATAACACAAAACATTTTGAAATAAAAAAATGAAAGCAATCTGAATTATTCAGAATCACTTTCGAGCAACTCAGCACTAAAAAATATATATTATTGACATGTTGTTTAAAAATGCTAAAATAAAAGCTAAAAAGAAGAAGAAAAATAGGTAAAAAGGCAATACAAAACAAATAATGTGCCGGTTATGTTGTCATTTCTTTTCTAACTGAATGTAATGCTATAATAGGCCTAATTATTTAATAATAACATTAACAGTGAAGCATTCATCTAACTCTGTTTGGAGCTAAGTATAATAAAATCAACAAAATAAGTCTCAATGTCAAGAAAGAATAGTACACAAACATTGGCAAAGGTTATTTAAAAATAAGGCATTCAAGAATAATTTTATGACAAACATTTTGCTGTCTTAAGTGCACTCATTGATTAAGCATATAAATAACTATTATTTTTATCATTATTATATATTATTATACAGTTTATGCATAAGAAACTTTTATCCAAAACGACTTACAAAAGAGGTCAAGAGCTCATACATAATATGAGCGCACGGATTGGACATTCGTGGGCACGATTTGTTAACAGTTTATTCATGAGTACGGTTTATGGACTGACAGGACGGATTGCAAAACCGTTGCCACGATTTTTTTTCTCCTACAGGTGACAGGTGGGGCTCCGTACATTCAAACCCGAAAGACACAGCTCACATTTGACTAAAAGGTTTTTGTCTTCATGTTCAACTAAAGTGAAATAATGAGCATATGTCCAATTTGAGAAACTCGTGTCGCCCTCACCTTGACTCGCCATGACTGCCGCACATACTTCACACCCACCGTCTTCGTGTTAACAGTGGTTGCATCCACCAATTCTACAATGCGTCGCTGTTCCAAAACAGGTTAGGCTGTAGGCTACACTTCAGCCAAAATTAATTAATTAAAGAAAGCAACGGACAATGCACCATGTGGTAACGGTAGCAGAGTTAATTTATTTTAAAAGTAAGGTGTTACAGTATTAGTTACTGTCAAAAGTAACTGTGTTACAGTTAGGGCTGTAGTACTCGAGTCTGGTCTTGGACTCGAGTCCGGACTCGAGACATTTTTCTGCCGTCTCGGACTTGTCTCGGACTCTTTGCATTTGCACTCGGACTTGTCTCGGACTTGGCCATTGGACTCGCCAAGTCTTCTAGTTGGTCTCGACCGAGTCCAGCAAAAAAAAAAAAAATTCTCCTTCAAAACAAAAACACATTTGCATGATTTCGCGACTGAAGACGTGTGGAAAACGCTAGGTGCGCCGCTCTCCTTATTTTCAAATGACTCTGTAATCTGCGCAGGCGCTCCAATGCTGTTGCTGGGCAACCATGACTCGCTCTTCATGATGACGCAGAAGTTTCAGCAAAGAATAAATGGATTTCCAGCACTAAACATCCCTTGTAGTAACTCTGCTAATATATTCATTTACAAAATGGCAATCCTTGTACAGCTATGATCATCTATTTCTCCATCTTAGCTTTCAGTATTGTTCCGGGAAAGGATGTGCATGACCAGTGGTGCACTTACTGCGACCTGACAAGTTTAGATGTTTCTAATTTAATTTCTACCTGTTAGATTGCCTTAAACGTACCCTTTACAATAATGAAATACAAATTATTGTTGTAGAGTATAGGGGTTGCAAGACTGATTTCTGCTAGTAGATTTTTTAAAGAAAAAAATGCTCGAGTTACTCGACTACTCGTGGTTCATGCTATTGTAAATGAAAACACATTCAATAGTTATTTTTTTATCAATCAACACATATTCATGTATAGCCTTATGCAACAATTACATATGTAAATTTTAAAAACTTTATAATTATGACATTACATATTAAATTTTCATGTAACAGCCAGTATTTGTATCTGTTACAATCACAACACTTTTCGTATCTGCATTCGGATACAACATCATACAGTTACTTGATAAGACCCTTATGACTTTCTATATTTTTTTTCGTTGTTATCACTGAACAAGCATGTCGTGTTAAACTAAAATAATTATTAATTTTTAAAATAATATTTATCATGCAAGCAGAGAGATGTCATGACAAATGTTTAGTGATCATTTGAACACGACTGAATCCATTCAATGCACACATTTTCATTACGCTGAACACTTTAAGCGAGTCTTAATGTTAATGAACTTCACCAAACAGATGTGTGTGCCGCACAAACCAGCAAAGGGTAAAGATGCAAACATGTAGGACAAGTAGACAATGTATCAGTATCTAAGCTGATTATTAGCCGACTCTTGAACTGAATGGTTTTTGAGAGACTGAGACGCGCAACGCTGCTGTTTGATTGGTGAGCGCGCTGTGCTTATTCATTCGTTTCACATCGTAGCCTAAGCTTTAAATCATTGCCTTTTAAATATATACAAATAATATAACGTGTATGATGTATTGTTATAGGTAAAATTACTCTTGCAACGCTCTGATTTCTGGGAGATGCACAGAAAGGCGACAACAATGCGGTGTTTGATTTGCACTCTTTTCACTCATAAAGTTTACATTCATTCACTTCTGGCGCTGATCCTCTGGCTCACCTGTTGTCTAGCAAACACCTGACTGTGTCAGCTTCAGTGGAGTATTCAGGCAGAATTATTCCTTGAGCGTTATTCGTTTTTTAAGCCATTATCCGTGCCATTCCGAATAAGGCATTCGGCTTCAGGCACAACCCTAATTATTACATATTTTATTTTTTACATGCAACATAGATAAGGTCATATAGTAACAGCTCCACGCAATATTGTAATTCTAAAATTCACATCGTACTTGCCAACACTTTGTATGCATTATGGTTAATGCATGCTGGAGTAGTCGATTGTTTCCGACAGTGCTCGACTAGTCTCTGCAAACACTAGTATAGTATGACAAAAACGTCGCTGTATTTATGTGTGCATGCCCAGTAGAGCCAAACGCCTTGCCTCGCCTAGCTTTGCAGCGCACATTTGTCATATCCCGAGCTTTGCGTGTGTCTGTGCACTGTGCGAAGGCATCAGTCATATACATCTTTGACCACAGACATAATGTCAGCAAAAGCAGCATTAAGTAAATAAAATGAAAATAAAGTACATACAAATTATTTGACCTTACAGCTCCAAACTTTGCTCTAGAGGGCCAGTGTCCTTTATGAATCTGAAATATATTTTATTTTACCTGGATATTTTCATGGGTGGGGGCCATGGGGGCCCATCAGGACTGGCTATGCATAGGGCACGGGATCTTGTGAAATGCCCCTGTTAGCTTTAACTCTAATTATACACACTTGAACCATCTAATCAAGCTCTTAATAGACACACTAATCTTCCAGGTGTGTTAAGGCCAGTTGGACCTAAACTTTTTAGGACATTGGCCATCCAGGATGTAGTTTGGAGACCCCTGTCATACAGAGTTTTTACTTTGCACATGCTTTTTGATCATTACAAATAATAATGTAAATGTATTTTCTTAGAATAGGAGATATGCTGTCTCTCGCATCACAAACATTATCAGTAGTTAAGTGTGTGGTCTTGAAGAGGACCCTTTTTTCTCTCATTTGGACTCGGTCTTGGACTTGGACTCGAAAATTTTGGACTTGGACTTGACTTGGACTCGAACCTCTTTGGACTCGGTCTTGACTCGGTCTCGACTAGTCCTGGACTTGGACTTGACTTGGACTCGACAAAGCTGGACTTGACTACAGCTCTAGTTACAGTAATGCGTTACTAATAACGCGTTATTGCCCAACACTGCGAATAACCTACACTAGTACTCAACACTGATTACTGTCAGACTTTCCAAACACTTCATCACTTACAACACTTCAGCACAGCCACCACAATATCAGACATTAACAACTCTTTTCTCTTTGTGATCATTCTGCGGTTAAATACAGATTTAAAATCATAACAAGAAATAGTTTAATAGATATTATATTGTTTTTGAAATCAGATCTTTCCATAGTTATGACAGGAAACACTGGCATCTAACAATGCTTTGGGGAGGGGGGGTGGCACTTAATCTTATAAAATAAAGCATACACATAATTCCAAATAGGAAATAAAGCAGTTATTTCATCTGTGTCCTTCTGGATGTGTCCTGTCCTCTGACATGGCCACAAGGGTTGTCTTTCGTGTCTGGGCATTCAGCGTGCTGAAGATGCGTCCGTGGATGGTTCATGCCCGCACTGCATGCGCGACCATGGCACCACTGCGATCAAGTCCAAGCGTGTCTCTCCTTTCTTAAAGGGAAAGGAGTTGACCCGTCTGCCCCTTCCAGATGGACAGTTGGTTCTCGATGTAGAGGGCACATCACAACCTCATTTTGCTCTGGTTCCTTTCTTCTCGGATGTGCATGGGGAAGTGAAGATGCATTAAGAGTTGGCACTAGTGTCAAAAGTATTCACATTCATTACTCAAGTAGAAGTATAGATACAAGGGTTTAAAAATACTTTTGTAGAAGTCTAAGTATCAACTCAAACTTTTTACTCAAGTAAAAGTGTAAAAGTACTGGTTTCAAAACTACTTAAAGTATAACAGTAAAAGTAATGTAAGGGAGAAAAATGCCATTAAGAACAAAACCTTAGGCCATGCCACAGGGGCCTATTGTGAACCACCCCACGTCCTCAAAAAAAAAAATAATCTAAAGTTTTCATAATGACTAATATGTTATATTAAAATGTTCATGTTTAAAAATTTGGGATGCACTAGGATACCTCTTTCAGATGCATATATATGCCTATTGAAAATGAACGCATATTAGTACAATGCAAATGCATTAAAGGACTAGAGATATGATGACTGGTTGCCTATAAGTATTGTAATAGTGCAAAAAGTCAGACTTCAGAGTCAAGTCAAGTCACCTTTATTTATATAGTGCTTTAAACAAAATACATTGCATCAAAGCAACTGAACAACATTCATTACGAAAACAGTGTGTCAATAATGCAAAATGACAGTTAAAGGCAGTTCATCATTGAATTCAGTGATGTCATCTCTGTTCAGTTTAAATAGAGTCTCTGCATTTATTTGCAATCAAGTCAATGATATCGCTGTAGATGAAGTGACCCAACTAAGCAAGCCAGAGGCGATGACAGCAAGGAACTGAAACTCCATCGGTGACTGAATTGAGAAAAAAACCTTGGGAAAAACCAGGCTCAGTTGGGAGGCCAGTTCTCCTCTGACCAGACGAAACCAGCAGTTCAATTCCAGGCTGCAGTAAAATCAGATTGTGAAGAAGAATCATCTGTCTCCTGTGGTCTTGTCCTGGTGGTCCTCTGATACAAGGTCTTTACAGGGGATCTGTATCTGGGGCTCTAGTTGTGCTGGTGTCCGCTGTCTTTCAGGGATGTAGAGGTCCTTTCTAAGTGCTGATCCACCATCTGGTCTGGATACGTACAGCATCCGGGTGACTGCAGTGACCCTCTGATCTGGATACAGACTGGATCTGGTGGCTACGGTGACCTCGGAATAAGAGAGAAACAGACTAATATTAGCGTAGATGCCATTCTTCTAATGATGTAGCAACTATATCGGGTGTTATGGGAAGTGTTCCTGGTTCCAGTTTACCTAATTAATGCAGCCTAAAAATCCTTTAACGGATTTAGATATTAAAAGCATATTAGTATGTTATATGTAAGCCAGGTTAAAGAGATGGGTCTTTAATCTAGATTTAAAGGGAAAAAAATCTAATGTCTTTATGTCATTAATAACTCACCCTCATGTCGTTCCAAACCAGTAATATTGCAAGTTGGAATAAAGAAATAAAATAAATCCAATATAACCCACTGGCTCATTATACTCATTATAAACATGGTCAAAACTTTTCCAACCCTCAGACTTTGCTTTATGGATGCTGGTGCAACCAAAACGTATCCACCAGAGGCAAAGCCTCTGTTTCACCTACTCCGCATACATTTTTGCATTTCTTTCTTGCGCTAATTGAAACACAACACATGACTGCTTATTTACCAAACCAGAGCACAAGCCAGAGCCCGGCCCGAGCCCGTGTAAAATTATATAAATTAAGCCCGAACCCGAGTGAACTCGTTGGGTCCCGTCAGGTTCGGGCAAAGATCTTCAGCTCTAGTAACGAGTTACAAAGTTGGTATAGCCTACTTATCACAACATTGTCAATCGCGTTGTAAATCGCAATTTATAAAACGTCTCGCTACCGAACTACCTACAGTATATGGGGAGGAAGAAGAGAAATCACCCATTTGATATGAGCCAGTAGCTGAGAAATAATAACTTTTAAGAAATATATTTTTTGATAAACAAACCCAACACTGGCTGTCCTTGCTGGAGTGTGATGTGATTTGTGTTATGTGCAGGTGTGATGGATTGCGTACAAACCAATAGGATGTTGAAATGGTATATTTAATCAAATAATCAAATAATCAAATTCACTCTAACTGGATGGCGCTGGATAGTTTTTTTTTTTTTTTTTTTTTTTTTGAATGATGACGAGCCGTAATGAAATAACAGTAATGAACCTATTTTTAAAATGTAAGGAGTAGAAAGTACAGATAATTGCTTGAAAATGTAAGGAGTAGAAGTAAAAAGTTGGTTGAAAAATAATTATTCAAGTAAGGTATAGAAACCCAAAATTTCTTCTTAAGTAAAGTAACAAAGTATTTGTACTTCGTTACATGACACCTCTCAGAGTTGGGGGTGAAAACTTTTGAACACGATGAAGATGTCCACATTTTTATTATTTGAAAGGGTTCAAATATGCAAAGATGCTGGAAAACGTCTTGGTTACGTCTGTAACCTCGGTTCCCCGAGAAGGGAACGAGACGATGCGTCGATAACGCTTTGGGAACGCATTCTGCGTGAGTGCGTCTGAAGCATCCATGTCAACTAGTCCAATGGCGAGAGTGAGCGTCAGGAGTGACGTCACGACCAGGAATTGATAAAAACCCCAACCGGAGCAACCGGTGTTAGCTTCGACAGTGCCGAAGCAAGTCGATCACAGGAATGAAGGAAGTATGGCAGGGAGACGCATCGTCTCGTTCCCTTCTCGGGGAACCGAGGTTACAGACGTAACCGAGACGTTCCCCATCGAGGGAGAGACGATGCGTCGATAACGCTTTGGGAACGAGAATACCCAAACCGCCATATTACAAGTGCCTGAGTGTCAGACAGAAAACCCAACGCCTCTAGAATTAAAAACCTGAGACCCGGGAGTAGCGTCCAGGTCTAGGCTATAAAACCTGACGAATGTGAGTGGCGAGGACCAGCCTGCCGCATCACAAACATCCTGAAGAGAGGCCCCAGATAATAAGGCTCTAGAGGCCACCATACTCTTAGTAGAATGAGCTCTGACCCCCAAAGGGCACGGTAGGTCAGAAGACTCATAGGCAAGAAGGATAGCCCCAACTATCCACTTACTAAGTGTCTGTTTAGTGGCAGGAAGACCTATCTTAGGTGACCCGAAACAAACAAACAGCTGATCGGATTTCCGAAAAGAAGAAGTCCGATGAACGTAAGTGTCCAATGCTCGCACAGGGCACAAGAGGTTAGACTTTTCCTGGTCCGACGATGCAAACGGGGGAGGACAGAAAGCCTGCAGAACAATAGGTCTCGGAACAACGGTCGGTACCTTAGGGACGTATCCCTGCTTCGGGTAGAGAAATGCTTTGACCATCCCAGGTGCAAATTCAAGGCAGGTGGGAGAAACCGAGAGAGCCTGAAGGTCTCCGACTCTTTTAAGGGACGAAATAGCAAGGAGAAAAGTAGTCTTAAACGAAAGAAACTTCTCAGAGACCGAATCTAGGGGCTCAAACGGAGCCCTAGAAAGGCCTTCTAAAACTATAGCCAGGTCCCAGGCCGGCACTCTAGAACGAGTTGCAGGTCTCAGCCTCAAGGTGCCACGAAGGAAACGAGAGATAAGAGGGTCTCGACCCAGAGATGCACCACCCACTTGGGCGTGGAAAGCCGAGATGGCCGCCACGTAAACTTTTAAGGTGGATGGACATAGACCAGAAGCGAAGCGGTCTTGTAAAAACTCAAGAACTGAGCCAACAGAGCAGTGGACGGGGTCACACTGATGTTGGTAACACCAAGAAGAAAAAACATTCCATTTGAGTCTATAAAGTTTCCTCGTAGCTGGAGCTCTGGAGCTAAGAATGGTCTCCACAACCTCAGTTGAGAGACCACTCTCTATGAGTTGCGCTCCCTCAGAGGCCACACCCAAAGCTTCCAAATCTCTGGCCGGGGGTGAAATATAGTGCCCCCGGCCTGAGATAGAAGGTCTTTCCTGATCGGGATCTCCAAGGGAGAACCGTCGAGGAGATGAATCAGGTCCGCAAACCAGATTCGACTCGGCCAGTGTGGAGCTACGAGAAGTAGACTTACTCCGTCCTGGCGGACTCTCTCCAGAACTCCTGGGAGCAGAGCAACAGGGGGAAAGGCGTACAGACGTAGCCTCGGCCACGTCTGTACCATAGCGTCCAACCCCAGGGGGGCTGGATGAGTAAGGGAGAACCATAGTGGACAGTGCGTCGTGTACTGAGAAGCGAACAGATCCACTTCTGCTTGGCCATAACATTCCCATATGAGCTCCACCACCTCCGGGTGAAGCCTCCATTCCCCTGGCCTCAGCACCTGCCTCGACAGGGTGTCTGCTCCAATATTCTGAGTCCCTGGTATATACATCGCCCTCAGAGAGCGTAATTTCCCCAGAGACCACAGGAGGATCTGGTGCGCTAATTTGCAGAGTGGGCGCGAGCGCAGACCCCCCTGACGGTTGATGTAAGAGACCACCGATGTATTGTCTGTGCGGACCAGCACATGATGGTCCCTCAGGTCTGGCAGGAAGTGCCTCAAAGCTTGAAGACAGCCATCATCTCCAGGCAGTTGATGTGCCAAGAGTGATGATGGCTCTCCCACAGACCCTGAGCTGAGCGGCCTTCCATTACCGCTCCCCAGCCGGTAAGGGAAGCATCTGTCGAGATGGTAACCCGATGACAAAGAGCTCCCAATACCGGACCCTGGGACAGGAACCAGTGTTCTCTCCATATGACCAAGGCGCGGAGACACCGCCGCGTGATCTTGATCGTACGAAGTGGGTTTCCCCTCGGGGAGAACCCTCTGGTCCTGAGCCACCACTGTAAAGGTCTCATGCCCAGCAGGCCAAAGGGGATCACATTGGACGCTGCTGCCATGAGACCCAACAATCTCTCGAACTGTTTTACAGTGCGTGACTGGCCTAGCTTTAGCTCCGAAGTGGCTACGAGGATGTTGGCTACACGAGCGGGCGAAAGAGAGGCTCGCATCGTGACCGAATCCCATACCACCCCAAGAAAAGTGGTCCTCTGTAATGGAGATAGCACACTCTTCTTGGTATTGAGCCTCAAACCCAACTTTTGCATATGAGCGAGGACGACATCTCGATGCCGAACCGCCAACTGTTCTGATTCTGCTAAAATCAACCAGTCGTCCAGGTAATTCAGAATACGTATGCCCTGCAGCCTGAGCGGGGCCAGAGCTGCATCTACGCATTTCGTGAATGTGCGGGGTGAGAGAGCTAGACCGAAGGGAAGTACCCGATACTGGTATTCTTTGCCCCCGAAAGAAAACCTTAGGAACTTCCTGTGCTGAGGGAGGATGGAGATATGGAAGTACGCATCTTTTAGGTCTATTGTGACGAACCAGTCCTCGGATCTGATTTGAGTCACGATCTGTTTGAGTGTCAGCATCTTGAATTTTAATTTCTGAACTGTACGATTCAACAGACGAAGATCTAAAATGGGACGCAGCTGTAACAACAATGAGTTTTACATAGTAATTAACTCAAATGATATATAGGGAATTTGAATAATTAATCAAGAATTTGATTAATATATATCTCAGATGACAGTTACATTTAATTTTATTGATTATGAAAAATAGCTCAATTGCCAATAACAATAAATAATCACAGGGCACTGTAACTTACTCATTAATATGTCAATATTACATTCTTCATATCAATTATTGTGATTATCTTACTGTAAATTACTGCAGATCAAACCGTGGTATGTCCAGCACACCACTGTAGACCTATCAATTTTCAATAAAGTTATCACGCCTTATAATTCAAGGAAAAGTATTCTCTGGCCATGAAAATATTATCCTATCCTTATGATAAATTTAGTTTCTAAATTTAGAGCTTGTAGCTATAGATCAGACACATCTCAGTGACTCGTAATGTGAGTGGGGTGGAGTCCAAGCCAATCATTTTATATATGGGTTTTTAATAATTCAACTAGTAATACATCAAACTACAAATCACACAGACAATACAGACAATAAACATTTACAAGACATAACGGAATCCAAATAAAAGAGAGAGAGAGAGAGAGAGAGAGAGAGAGAGATCACAGAATGAGCTCAGGTATGAAAATCAGTCAGTAAACCTTAGTGGAACCAACAACGAATCAAATAATAGCAACACTTTAAAGCAGCATTTAAATCTCCATAGAAAACGATACTTGCATGGCCCAGTGGGTGAGCGTGGTACCGGCGACGCACGTGTGATGTCACGTGGTCCTTTGAAAACTGCGGTCGTGGGCCGGAGGCCGTGTGACGCGCGTGCAAGCTGCGCTGGATCTTGGCGTGAGCGTGGAGTCACGTGTTCCTTTGTTGCAAAGAGGTGTTCGTTCATCTTCGCGCGGTATTTGAAAGGTTCAACAAACAATGTTCCAGAATTCGTCTTCATTGTGTGGAGAGGCGAATAGTTGAATAAACTTAGTAAAGAAAACAAAACAAACGAAACGAAAGCTTCTAAAGGAGCCATTAAAATGGCTTTTTCTCTCAGCCCCTGTGCTGAGGGGGTTCGCGCTATGAGCGCGGCCTATGGCCGCGCGGAAGCAACGTTGGAGAGCAGCGTATCCGAGAACGGAGAACGGGAAGAAGAGCGAGAAGAGAGAGGCGGACCTTGTTCGGTCGACTCTTATAGCTTGAGATGTTCACGCCTCTTTTCGCGTGAACCACTCAATGAACATCCGCGATCTGAAGCGGCGGGAAAGTTCCTTTGTCTCTGGGAACAACCCACCCTAATGATTTAGGACTTGTCCGATTTCATCAGGGATATTCTAGCACGTTCGTAATTCCAGAATAATACATTTTTCATTACTTTACTTTAGATAAGTGGGTCTGTCAAAGCATGACGATTAGAACAAGACTAGACATAATATATATATGACCAAAGATCTAATTTTTAGATCGAATTACACATTTAAAGATTTGTTTAACACATGATAACACTGCAGATGTTGGGAAACATCTAAATGTACCAAAAGGGAATACGTAATACATTTATAAAACATGAAAACAGAAAGTTAATGAATACATTCCATAGAATGCATTGTTCAAAAGAAGCCAGTGACTTGGCTTCTCTCCTGTCCTGTGTGGTCGTAACTTTTACAACCTGCAAAAGTGGGGGTTGCAGAAACATGGCTTTCTTTGAGAAGGTTAAAGTGAGGAGAGACATTTCCTAAAGTATGAGCTTGCAACTTATACTCTTCACATAACAAGGATTAACCATTTTATGCAATCCAAAAACATAATTAAAATACATATTAATAATAAAATGAAAGTAAGGAACTTATACAAAAAGGTTTCCTTTGTCTCCAGTGTGTTGGAGGAATTTGGGTTGGGGGTTTTCGTTTCTTCTTTGAAGCTCGCATGGGTATCGTAAAGTAATTTAAGTCCAGCCAGGCTGGCATTTAGTACCAACAGTCTGAATTTATAAAACAGAATTTAACCCATGAATCGCTGACCTGCATATCTGTTACATCTCCCCCTTTACGTCAGATGAAGTCCCTGTGTGGACATCATCGGACGGCAATCATCCGGATGGGCAGATGACAGGTGAATCGTGATGGTCATGCAGCAGGTGGGTCATGATGACAGGTGGTTCCTGAAGCTGAGGATTCAGCTTGGTGAGGTTCGGTATTGTCTTTGACTTTGCGTCCCTTTTCCGGGGATTCCATCGGAGACCTCCAGCCACCGTTGTCGTGAGTTTGGCTGTAGAGGTTTGCATCTCGTTGAGTATCCTGTATAGGATGAAGGTCATGCCAAGAGTCAGGGTGGGACCAATGACGGTGGAGATGCACCGTGCAGTGTCAGCAGCAGTCCAGGCTAGGACCGCAGATGACTGGTTCAGAATGGGCTGTCGAGACATTGCTTGGAGGGCTGTATCGACAGGAGTAATGTCAATGTGTTGGGTGGTACCTTTCAGTACTTGGTCCAGCAGGTTGGCACGGGTGGCGGTGTCATGCTGGTCGTAGGTCAGCATAGCTGAGCGCACAGGAGTGTTGACGAGCCATCTGTTACCCACAATCTCTGCTTGCGTTTCTGTGACTTGTGTACGAGGCTTGGCTTCGGCAGGGCAGCGCGTATCGCTGACCCAGGGTTGCAGCTCGCAGATTCCTTCAGAGTTGTGTCTGAGGAAGGGTTTGCTAAGGCAGAGATAATGAATGTCTTTGGTTAAAGTACACATGTGCATGTTTGGGGCCAGGTACAGCTGTGTGTTGCTGTCGTGGTAGGCCACCACATTTGGAATGTGTGTTTTGGTGTGGGTGTTGCTCTTCCACATCCTGACACTGACAATGTCTTTAGGTCTGTAGACTTGGTTTGACTCGCTGATGAGTTGGTTCAGGAGCACGTTCACTTCTCCCTGTTTGGGGTTTGCGTGCCGTAGGAAGGCGCTATTCAGAGAGTTGGCCAGGTGCATTCGTAGCAGGTCAGCTGGCATGGTGATGGTGTAAGACAACACAGTTAACACGAGGCTTAAGGGTATCATGTATGGTGGGGTTTTACTCGTGGTTAGGCTGTCATTGGAGGAGCTAACCTCCCACAGCATGTCTGTTGTTAACGCTGTAAGCAGCTGAGTCTGGGTAAAGTTCTTCTGGAAGACAGTAAACAGTGGTTTCAAGGAGTTTACAGTCTAGCGGGGTCGTGTGATGACACCGGCTGCTGGTGGTCGCTCTACTATTTAACTTCGTTGGTGGCTCCCAGGTTACTGTCTCTATGTGAAATGAAAGAAACAAATCACAACAGAACAGGTGGTAGAAAAAGATCAAAGTGAAACACAACACTTGAAATGAGATGAAAACAATAGAAACACAACGTGTTAGTGAGAATAAGGAGGCCTAAGCCTACTGCTAGGTTTTAAGATAGGGCCAACAGGTGAGTGGGCTATCTGGGTAGGAAACCTAGAGATATGGTGTGGCTTAAAGAAGCAAAAGGGTCAGAACACTTATATCCGGGGGAATATCTAATATTCTGTGGCTTATAATAAGTGGATAGGTTTTATCATTTTTGGTTCACCTGGTTGAATTGAAGTCATTCAGGTGGGAACCAGTGGCTTGGTCAACCTCCCCGGTGCTCCCCAAACACTGAACCGCAGTGTCCCCGGTCCTCCGTTACTCTGGCGTGTCGCAGGACAGCACGGCTTGTGACTTTTAGCACAACCTTTGGAGTGCCAAAATTGCTGATGTCTCTTGAGACAAGAGGGACCGAGTTTCACTCGCAGCCAGTATCGGTAACACCGGTCGGGCAGCCTTGCTCACTGGAAACCTGAGATGACTGTCCAATCACCAAGGGAGTTCTACAATCAAATACACAAAGGATGAACAAAGGAAACTTAAAGTTAATTAAGGTTTGGTTTGTTTAACATCAATTGAGTAACTATATATGTAGAGAGGAAAGGTAACAGCTTTACCTAATTATGATAAAACAAAACAAAGGAATTTATGATAATAATGGTAATTATCAAAATAACCTAAGTCAAAAGAGAGAAGCAAAATAATAAACATCAAATTAAAAGACAGTAATGAAACAAGGGAGAAGGAGTAGCTGGTTTTCACCACAAGGGGGGGAAAGTACTGCTTCTCTGTCTTTAACCTGCTGAGCAGAAAACTTAATTCAAATTAAAAATTCAAAACTGGTTTAAATCAAAATTTAAAATAAGCATGTAAGAATTAAAAGGAAAATCTGAATAATATCCTATAATAACCATTGATAGCTTGTAAGTTATCATTAATGATCATGAAATTAATCAAACAGTGTGAGATTAATCAAAGAGGGTAAAAGTGGACATGCAATTCAAAACAGAATGGAAAAGACAGAGGTCTGTTAGTCGATTTAACAGGAGACTGCCACTAGATGGCTTACCTTCTAAGTAGGTCAATCAGTGGTTGACCTGAAACTTCTAGATTTCCACTATTAACAATTACATTTTAATTCAAATCATGTTTGAAACAAACTCAAAGTAAATGTAAACAGTCAAAGGCAGGGAACATTCTTTTGTTTCCCTGTAATAATATTCGCACGAGCAAAGCTGTAAATGCAAATATTTATCGAGAATTTAGACATCTAATTCAAATACATCAAGGGGAAAGATTAGCAATTAGAGCGCATTATCTGAAATGGCCACAGGATGGCAGCTTTGCACTCATGCAAGCTGGAATCAGAAAGCAGGGCGTACCCTGAAATTTCTAACCCACGCGTTCCTCCTGGTGTTTAGATAGAGGAATTACAATTTCAATATGACTTAGAAATTATCTGATCGTTTGTCAGGCTGATTTTCTGCATCGAAAATCACAAGTAACAAACCAAAGGTTTTAATCTCTGAGGTGCTATATTAACATAGGTTGAAGAAGGATCCGTTCACTTCCAAAAAACAATTGTAATAAAAACAGGAATTTTCCAACTGTTGACTCCAATAAACATTTATCAAAATAGCACTTATGATTTAAATGTTTTAGGTTTAAAAATCGGGTAGCTAAGCCAATTTTAGACCAGGAGTTTTTATCGTTTTATTTTTGAATATTATTGTGGTTTACCACGAATTCAATAACGATATTTAATAAGAAGGCCTTTTTACTGAATCAGAGGAACATCGCTCATGTTCAGATTTACATGTTGCAACTAATAAAAGATTTCTTCATCTTTTAATTATTCATATTAAAATGTTCTCACTGTAAAAAGATTTTGGTCTTTCTTAACAGGATACTTTTAACATTATACTGCAGATTACGTTCATTAAAATTAACAGTGACTATACTGTTAAGTTTCTATAAATACCTAGGTGCTTACTGACCAGCTTTTTGCCTCAGTCAGTTAGGAGTGAGTTCGCGTCTTGCGACTTATCTCACAAGTAACGTTACATAATTTCATAGCGCACGTGCAGAAATTATAAAAAACCATATACACAGATTGATTGCTCACAAAACGAAGTTTGAAATGCCCGCATTCTCCACCAAAATGTAACAACAATGAGTTTTACATAGTAATTAACTCAAATGATATATAGGGAATTTGAATAATTAATCAAGAATTTGATTAATATATATCTCAGATGACAGTTACATTTAATTTTATTGATTATGAAAAATAGCTCAATTGCCAATAACAATAAATAATCACAGGGCACTGTAACTTACTCATTAATATGTCAATATTACATTCTTCATATCAATTATTGTGATTATCTTACTGTAAATTACTGCAGATCAAACCGTGGTATGTCCAGCACACCACTGTATACCTATCAATTTTCAATAAAGTTATCACGCCTTATAATTCAAGGAAAAGTATTCTCTGGCCATGAAAATATTATCCTATCCTTATGATAAATTTAGTTTCTAAATTTAGAGCTTGTAGCTATAGATCAGACACATCTCAGTGACTCGTAATGTGAGTGGGGTGGAGTCCAAGCCAATCATTTTATATATGGGTTTTTAATAATTCAACTAGTAATACATCAAACTACAAATCACACAGAGTAAATATGCGTACGAAAATACAGACAATAAACATTTACAAGACATAACGGAATCCAAATAAAAGAGAGAGAGAGAGAGAGAGAGAGAGAGAGAGAGAGAGAGAGAGAGAAGTGGAGAAAGCGAGAGAGATCACAGAATGAGCTCAGGTATGAAAATCAGTCAGTAAACCTTAGTGGAACCAACAACGAATCAAATAATAGCAACACTTTAAAGCAGCATTTAAATCTCCATAGAAAACGATACTTGCATGGCCCAGTGGGTGAGCGTGGTACCGGCGACGCACGTGTGATGTCACGTGGTCCTTTGAAAACTGCGCGCGTGGGCCGGAGGCCGTGTGACGCGCGTGCAAGCTGCGCTGGATCTTGGCGTGAGCGTGGAGTCACGTGTTCCTTTGTTGCAAAGAGGTGTTCGTTCATCTTCGCACGGTATTTGAAAGGTTCAACAAACAATGTTCCAGAATTCGTCTTCATTGTGTGGAGAGGCGAATAGTTGAATAAACTTAGTAAAGAAAACAAAACAAACGAAACGAAAGCTTCTAAAGGAGCCATTAAAATGGCTTTTTCTCTCAGCCCCTGTGCTGAGGGGGTTCGCGCTATGAGCGCGGCCTATGGCCGCGCGGAAGCAACGTTGGAGAGCAGCGTATCCGAGAACGGAGAACGGGAAGAAGAGCGAGAAGAGAGAGGCGGACCTTGTTCGGTCGACTCTTATAGCTTGAGATGTTCACGCCTCTTTTCGCGTGAACCACCCAATGAACATCCGCGATCTGAAGCGGCGGGAAAGTTCCTTTGTCTCTGGGAACAACCCACCCTAATGATTTAGGACTTGTCCGATTTCATCAGGGATATTCTAGCACGTTCGTAATTCCAGAATAATACATTTTTCATTACTTTACTTTAGATAAGTGGGTCTGTCAAAGCATGACGATTAGAACAAGACTAGACATAATATATATATGACCAAAGATCTAATTTTTAGATCGAATTACACATTTAAAGATTTGTTTAACACATGATAACACTGCAGATGTTGGGAAACATCTAAATGTACCAAAAGGGAATACGTAATACATTTATAAAACATGAAAACAGAAAGTTAATGAATACATTCCATAGAATGCATTGTTCAAAAGAAGCCAGTGACTTGGCTTCTCTCCTGTCCTGTGTGGTCGTAACTTTTACAACCTGCAAAAGTGGGGGTTGCAGAAACATGGCTTTCTTTGAGAAGGTTAAAGTGAGGAGAGACATTTCCTAAAGTATGAGCTTGCAACTTATACTCTTCACATAACAAGGATTAACCATTTTATGCAATCCAAAAACATAATTAAAATACATATTAATAATAAAATGAAAGTAAGGAACTTATACAAAAAGGTTTCCTTTGTCTCCAGTGTGTTGGAGGAATTTGGGTTGGGGGTTTTCGTTTCTTCTTTGAAGCTCGCATGGGTATCGTAAAGTAATTTAAGTCCAGCCAGGCTGGCATTTAGTACCAACAGTCTGAATTTATAAAACAGAATTTAACCCATGAATCGCTGACCTGCATATCTGTTACACAGCCCTCCATCCTTTTTTGGAACAATGAAATAACGGCTGTAAAAACCCGATGCCCTGTCGGGAGGATACACCTGCTCTATAGCATTTTTCGCTAAAAGAGATTTCACTTCTTGCTCCATGACCAGAGCCTGCTCGGGATGCACTACTGTGAGCAACACCCCGTTGTAGCGTGGGGGACGAGAACCGAACTGGATTCTGTAGCCCTTCTCTACTATCTGCAGGACCCATTGAGATATATTCGGCAGACTTTTCCATTCTGTCAGACATTCTACTAAGGGAACCAGCCTCTCGAGGCTGGCCTCTGGTGTAATTAGAACAGCTAGTTCGGGGACCTGAAGCCGAAGCGCAGGAACCACCCGAGCTAACTGCTCTTGGACCCCCCTCAGAGGGAGCGAGCCTGACGCAGCGTCTGGGAGACACAGCGCCAGAGACCCGCTGGAGACCGCTGCGCCCCGAGGCACCAAGGGTGGCGGGGTTGGCAGGACGGCCCCGTGAGAGCACCGAGACCGGACGGGCACCGTATACTGAGGTGTACACCGCACTGTCTCGATTGGGGCTGCCCTCACAGGTCTGACCCATTTGGCGTCAGGACCTTTTCTTCTGAGCCGAAGCTTTCTTAGCGAGAAGAACGGTCCTCAGATCCGGCTTCTGCTTAGATTGCTTTGGCTGTGAGTGCTGGCTCGGTCCCCGTGATTTTTGAGGAGGAGTGCGAGACGCAACACTCTCTTTTTGAAAAACACGATATGAGGAGCATGATGGCTGGGGCTGCCTTGCACGCCCAGCAGCATCAGGATTAGAACGGCGAGGGAGAAAACTTTTAAAAGCTTCAGATTGCTTTTTATTTTCTTGAAATCTTTCAACCACTTCATTCACAGCATCACCAAACAGACCTTCATGAGAAATGGGAGCGTCTAAAAGAAAAGATATATCTTTATCTTTAATATCTGAAAGATTAAGCCAAAGGTGTCTTTCTGTAGAAACCAAAGCAGCCATAGATCTACCAATAGCACGTGCTGTTTCTTTAGTCGCCCTGAGAGATAAATCCGTAGCCCGACGAAGTTCGCGAATTTCGTCACGGCTGACTCCCTCACTGTTATCTAACTCCCCCAGCAGCTCAGCCTGATAAGCCTGAAGCAAAGCCATTGAGTGAAGGCAAGCTCCAGCCTGACCTGCTGCTGTGTAAGCTTTACCCACTAAATTAGATGTGATCTTTAAAGGCTTCGTGGGCAAAGTCGGGTTCTTAATAGATGACGCTGAACCAGGGGAAAGATAGCTCGCGAGCGTCTGCTCCGCCCGGGGCATCGCTTCATAACCATTTTCTTTCAGCCCTCTTATATCAGAATAAATGCGCACTTGAGGGCTGAAAAGACGTGATGAATATGGCTTATTCCACGATCTAGACAGCTCACTGTGAAGATCAGGGAAAAAAGGGAGACCCCGTGATGTAGGCGATGTTTTAGAAGACAGAAAACGCTCGTCTAATTTGCTTTTAGGATGAGCGCTCTGTTTATCAGATGGCCAAGATATATGTAATTTATCTACAGCTCGTGTTAATACATCAACCAACTCCTCATATGCTGGGGAAAGAGATGGCGAATCCTCTTCCCCCCTGATTGTGTCACCTTCACTGCCCGTTACATCTAACTCCTCGGAGCTAGAGCAACGAAGCAATGGGCTCTCCCCCCGGGCGGAAGAAGCCGCGGGGCGGGCTTCCGACACCGGAGTTTGAGCTATGGATCTCCCAGGTAAGGGAGGAGAAAGAGCCCTCGGACCCGTCTCCAACCCCGCTGAGAGATCCATTTGCGAACCCCAGGAATGCACTCTCCGTTCTGCCTCGGCAGAAGCGGGTCCTGCACCCTGAGGAGCGCGAGGCTCGCCGCTCTTCTCATCAAAGAGTGACAAGCGGGAGCGGAGCATGCGAAGCGAAAGCTTCTCACAATGCGGGCAATCAGTCTCCTCGAAGGCTGATAACGCATGCTCCACTCCCAAACAAACTACACAAAGCTCGTGTGTATCCCCACCCGTTAAATAACGCGGGCAGGGAGAAGCACACGGTTTGAATAGTTGCTTAGCCATAGTATATAAACTTTGCACAAGACAACAGTAAATATGACAGACAGGTTTGACACAGATCGCTTGCTGAGGCACAGAAAGCTAACACCGGTTGCTCCGGTTGGGGTTTTTATCAATTCCTGGTCGTGACGTCACTCCTGACGCTCACTCTCGCCATTGGACTAGTTGACATGGATGCTTCAGACGCACTCACGCAGAATGCGTTCCCAAAGCGTTATCGACGCATCGTCTCTCCCTCGATGGGGAACTGAAGAATCTGCAGGACCTTAAAATTCATTCTGAAGAACAGTTCCCAGTTTAACTGTTCAGAACAAATAAGGGACTCATGCACAACCATCACAAAATAGAAAAGACAACCGTAGATCATCCAGGTAACAGAACACAGTATTAAGAACTAAGGGTTCCCAAACTTTTGAATGGGGTTATTTTAATAATTTCAGTTTTTTTGTCTTGTGGACTATATGCAAACATCTTTTATGTAAAATATCTTACTCAGAACAGTACTAAAAAAAAACCATGCATCTCTATTTTTTTTTTTTTTTTTTTTTTACATTATTCACATTTTCACAGATTCTGCAAGGGGTTCCTAAACTTCCGCATGTCACTGTACAAGGGAAAGGGCAAATGAGATTTTATGGATGATACCATCAGGAAAACCAGAGAATGAATGAAAAGAGTCAGTTAACTACCTGATTAAAACATTCAGTGCCGTTTATAACAGGGTATAAAGCTTATACTTAACCTCTGTTTTGTTTAGTTAAATGTATGATACTTAAATTTCTTTGGCCTGGATTGAGCGTCTGGATGCAAAGTCTTGATAGTTTGGAGGTTCGGTGGTGTATGAGTGGCGATCACATTCTTCTGGTTTTGAAGAGTGATGAATTCCAAAGGTGTCCTGACTCGATGGTGATTGGGAATTTCTTCCAAGTGGAAAGTTAATAGGACTAAGAGAAACATCAGATGAGATCCTAAGATCTTTGGTGAATGCAAAAATCAAGGCACGAGACCTGGTCCAGACTTGGAGGTCCAAGAGAGTTCTAGCTCACATACTCTTAGCAGAAGAAAGGGGAGCAGGTCCAAAAGAGGTCAAGAGAGACCAAGAGATGGGGTTGGAACTGGTATGAACCTTTTTAAAGACTAAGACAGTTCACGCTTCTTAGGAAGGGCTTGTCCAATGAGAAAGGCTGGAATTCCAAGTGGGAGTTTATTTGCATTTTTCTCTTTTTCATTTTTCTGCATTTGCTCTTAACAAAGGCAGTCACATCCCCCCCCTTTACCTTCCCTGCTTTGCTCCTTTCGTCTAATCTATTGTCTTATACTTTGAGAGACTATCTCCGCACTATTCTCCAAACTAAAAAATCAACTGGTCTCTCAATGCAATTGACAACATCTTCTTGACGAGGAAGCTTGGGTTCGGGGGAACCTGACTGCCCTGCCGGCACGTTGGCTGCTGGCTACACGATGGACATGTGGGAGAGGTGGCGGTTCATGTGTCTGGCAGCTCTTTCCGTGGAGGACATTGAAGATATCTACCTATTCGGAACAATGATAACAGGTCTTCTGCTGATTGGATTAGGCATTGCCTTGGTTTATCAAGGAATTCAGAAAATGGTAACAGCTTGTCAGGGTGCGTGAAAAGAGAGGACTCAAATGCAGAGGATAAGTGCAAAAGTTTACTAGGTAACAGAAAATCCAAAAATAATCCAACGTGTGATGACACACACACAAGCCAAAAACTGGTGAAACACCCAGAGCCGTCCGTAAAGTCACCTGCGGACTGTGGAGACCGCCTCTGGTGCAATGCCCAACGGGACGAGGAAAAATGAGACAGAGGATCTCGGGCACACGGCCAACGAACGACTCCTCGTCTTGATGTCCTGAGCACAACAGTGGAAAAGGTGAGGACACAGACACACATCACCGTCACAATGACAACACGAAATCTACGGACAAGGGACAGACTCAGCAGGGAATATAAGGGAAAATGGGAACAAGTGACAGGTGAGGGCAATCAGCTGCAGACAATGACAGGACACAGACAACAGGGAAGCCGATGAAGCACACTGAACCGTGACACAGCTGTCCAAAGCCTCACAAGGCTGCCCGTCATGATTGAAGCAGTGTGTAGAGCGGTCAGCACTGAGACTGGGACTATTAACCATAATATGGATAACATCACAGAGAAGCTCACGGCTTTGTGAAGGCAAGTGGATCGATTCAGAGACCAGAATGGACTAAGAGAGTAGTCGTGTAAATTGGAATGCAGCTACTCGCCCCAAGACCAAACAATCCCAATCTTTCCTGCTTTCGGATCCCCTTAACCAGCACTGGCCTCAGCTAAGGCCGCTGTTGGAACAACAGCTCCCCTGGAAGAGCACTGCAGTGAGACGCATTTGCATTCCTCCCCCATGTCCACAGACACCTGCTGATTGTTGACTCTGTCTGGGACCTGATCAAGGCTGTCTCCATGGCAACTTGCTGTGTATCGCTATGTCAATCCTGTGAACTACGGGACCTAGATTTGATACCAGGAGTAGCGACTCTCCAGCCCTACACATACAAGAACTTTTACATACATACAAACACACATACGCACATATATAATAGATATGCATTCACCCCCCACCCCCCATCACTCACCTTCACTGCTGAAGTATATGTATGTTCATTTAAAGAAAGCTTTTTTTAAGAATGAATTATAGAGAAGTAAATTTTTCTAGCAGTATGTTTCAGAGAGAACTCAGCAGGAGCAAGATCCTCTCCACATATTTTCAGGTCGTAAAAGTCTTGCAGAGGGGGTTGTGGTTGCCAGGGTAACCAGGGGTCTGGATTCATTCGCAGACATCTTGGCACTTAGTATGTTTATTGGCTGAAGGGTCTGTGATAATTTTTTGGTCTAATTATTCATTTTTTTTATTATTCAAATTTATAATGGTGTCTGATTGGCCCAGATGCTGCAAAGCTTTAAACAAGAAAGCGCACCAGGCTGGTGCATCGAGCCCCACCCAGGAGAGCGCCCCACCCCCTCCCCCACCATGTCACATCCAGCTGTGAACAGATGCATGAGGGTAGAGCCAACCCGAGGTTGATGCAGGGGCTGAGCACCTTGACTGACCTCGCCCTTCCGGGTGACGGAAGTCACAATGCAGTCCCTCGGGAAAGCGATGTCCACTCTGGTGGTCCAGTAGTGCCATCTCTGGTTCAGCCTGGATGAGATTAGAGATGTTGACAAAGTGCACTTTTTTGACACTCCCATCTCCCTGGCTGTCCTGTGTGGTGACTCTGTTGAGGGTTGTGCCCAGTAGTTCCCAGCAGTACAACAGCAGATTGAGGCCATACAGCATATTTTTCCCTGACGTGATCCTCTGTCTGCCACCGTTTCCATCGTGGGCACCCTCCTACATCCTCCACACTGGCTACGCCCCACGCTGAGAATTCTTCGAGGCTGGTGCATCGAGCCCCCAAAGGGAGAGCGCCCCACCCCCCTCCCCCACCATGTCACTTCCAGCTGTGAACACAACAAAGTGGCCGTGACACAGGTGACTCGGAGATGTGGGAGACAGCACATCGGGTGGAGAATCTTCTGTTTTCTTTTCCTTCTGTTCTGCCACTGGTCCAGTTGCCAACGGTACCCACATTTTCAATAAAAGAGCAATTTCCCTTTCCTCTGAGTTGCAAGGCTTGTGGGTTGGCAATGAGTGATGCACTGCTTTCTCAATCTCACTCACGACTCCCCCTTTCACCAGTAGCCAAGAGGTCACGTTTCGGAGACACAACGCTTCTCCACATGTCTCTGACCAGTTCCTCTGGGAACACAGGGAGTTTTGCTGTGATGACTCAGAATGAATTGGGGCCATCCAACACAACTCCCAATCGATATACCAGGTATGTCAACTGTCCCTTTAGTGCCTCTCTGGTGCCCATCATCTGTCGAGCTATGGGTTGGGTGAAACCTAACACCTTCGCATGGTTTTACAACCTCCATGTAGAGCCAGTTTCTTCCTGTGTGTTGGGTAACAGGTAATTGGTAGGAAGAATTGGCTTGGTGTCACACTTGCTGTGCCATTCCTCATAACACGGGGATGTCAGTGCCTTTTTTCTCCCAGTAGAGTTCCCCGGTTGGTGTACCCTGGTCGAGCATCCTCCAACACCCTCAGCAGTCAGACTTGGCGGAGCAGTCTGTCGTCAGGCCCTATACTGGTGTTAGCATGCCCAGAGTCCCGGTCAACTCCTGTACTGGTCTAGGTGTCCATATGGCTTGTTTCCCTACGGGTAATCCCATAAAGTCAAAGTCAAAGTCACCTTTATTTATATAGAGCTTTAAACAAAATACATTGCGTCAAAGCAACTGAACAACATTCACTTGGAAAACAGTGTCTCAATAATGCAAAATGACAGTTAAAGGCAGTTCATCATTGAATTCAGTTATGTCATCTCTGTTCAGTTTAAATAGTGTCTGTGCATTTATTTGCAATCAAGTCAATGATATCGCTGTAGATGAAGTGACCCCAACTAAGCAAGCCAGAGGCGACAGCGGCAAGGAACCAAAACTCCATCGGTGACAGGATGGAGAAAAAAACCTTGGGAGAAACCAGGCTCAGTTGGGGGGCCAGTTTTCCTCTGACCAGATGAAACCAGTAGTTCAATTCCAGGCTGCAGCAAAGTCAGATTGTGCAGAAGAATCATCTGTTTCCTGTGGTCTTGTCCTGGTGGTCCTCTGACACAAGGTCTTTACAGGGGATCTGTATCTGGTGCTCTAGTTGTCCTGGTCTCCGCTGTCTTTCAGGGCAGTAGAGGTCCTTTCTAGGTGCTGATCCACCATCTGGTCTGGATATGTACTGGTGTATTATAATACCACATGTGTATTATTCCACGGTAAGGTTTCCCTCTTGGTAAACCTGTTTTTTTGCTGTTGACAGACCCGCTCTGTCAGTCTCTTCTGGCAGCTGTTCCATCCCTACTCTAAGGTTGGACCTGCCTCAGAGACCATTCCATATGTAGTACTGCCTTCTTGGTCAGTCCATGTCAATATCTCCACGTCACCTCCCTACCGGTATGATGTTGTCCCCATAGCAACATTTTTCCTAAGCTCGCTTCCCCATCATTCTGCCAAGCTGAAAGATCAAAAAGGAAAGATTTTAAGCAATCTTTCACTGAAGGTATAAACCCCATATAAATAGCCTTCTCCAGCAGTGAGGTACTTCTTTGGTAGCAAGTTCAGTGAATTTGCGCTGGGGCTTTGGGAAGGTTAAGTATAGCTTTTCTGACAAGGCGTGGCTTGTTGACAATTGCAGCGCCACATAGTTATAAGGGGTTTCAGGTTATGGCATTTTCCATGGATCGCATACATTATTCGACATAACTCGTAGTGACCGACAGATAGGAAAACGTTTCAGTTACGTACATAACCCTCATTCCCAGATGGAGGGAACGGAGATGTTATGTCCCCGTGCCACAGCCTTGAAATATTAGTTGCCAGGACACTTTCTTGGCCCCTCAGCTTAAAACCGGAATGAGTGGATACACACTGTTTTATTTAAATAATATTGAATTATTTAAAATGATTTTTAAAGAGATCTTGTCCTCTAGTGTGAAAACGTACAATTTTTGTAGTGGTTTCCAAAAAGTTAAATATTTGCACAATTACGAGACAAAAAAACTAAAAAAAAAAACTGCTTTTCTTTTTCATTTATAAAAGCTGTAATTTATTGAACCATGCTTGAGACAGTCACACCACAGGACAATTCTGAGAATTTTTTGCGCAAAAATGTAAATAAAAAATCTAACACTTTTATGACTACAAGTCCATTTTCGACAAAGAAATTTTTATTTATTTATTTTTTCATTTTAAATAACGAAAATATTAATTAAATTCATTTTTATCTAGTGGGACAGTGACAATGCCATGTCACGTCTAGAACCCATTTAAATTTTGTCATTTAGCTACTAGTTACTTCCCAACACTGATGACGCTACAATGTAACTTTAAACCTTATATAAAATCAGATGCATAATTTTGAGTTTTTAATTAATAACTACTTTCTGATACTAACTGTATGTTTGTTTCCATCAGATGATGCTTCAAGAGTGAAGTTATCAGTGCGTGGCAGTCCCTTAGATGATTACATCAATGCCAACTACATCCCAGTGAGTATATACAGTAAACAGAAGTGAACATTTCTGAAGTGTTTTTTTTTTTATTTATGTTTAAGCATGTTTTCACTCTTCTTTCTTTCCTTTGTTTTTTTATTTATTTATTTATTTATTTTAACAGGGCTATAATTCAAGAAAAGAGTTTATAGCAGCTCAGGGTCCACTGCCCGTCACAGTGAATGAATTCTGGAGAATGGTCTGGGAGAAGAATGTCTTCACCATAGTCATGCTGACCAGATGCAACGAGATGGGACGAGTAAGTTTTGATTGCGAAATATTATTAGTTGCCATTTTTATGCCTTTGTTTATGCCCAATAGGACAGTAGTTAGACAGGACTCGAACTCGGGATGCCCAAAGCACAATGACGCCACATGTCGGAATGCTGCCTATATGAGGCTATGGTCACCAACCATTGTGACATATTATTAGTCACATTGAAAAGTGGTAAAATGTGAAAATGTAAATTCACTCTGTCATTTTCTCCAGGTGAAATGTGAAAAGTACTGGCCATCTGGGACTAATCATTATCAAAACATCTCTGTGACAACCACCTCAGAGATAGACCTGGAGAGCTGGACCATAAGAGACTTCAGAATCAAAAATGTAAAGTAACACTTCCTGCACCTGATATCTCCATTTATTCCTTCAGTAGTATACTGGAGTGATTTTCTTGTTTGTTATTTTTAAATCAGTAATATTTTACAATAATATGATGGATTATTCTTTAGGTAAAAACAGCAGAAACTCGCTATGTACGTCAGTTTCACTTCACGGCGTGGCCGGATCATGGAGTTCCACAGACTACTGAAGTCCTCATTGACTTCAGACACCTGGTCAGAGAACACATGAACCAGTACTCTCGCCACTCTCCAACTGTGGTACATTGCAGGTAAATGAGGTTCCTATTGACAAGTGTTTATACATTTATATGACAAACATCAAATATCAACTTTGCCACCCTTTAGATTAAACTTACATCTTATTATTTGACCCTCACATTTTTAGTGCCGGTGTGGGAAGAACGGGTACCTTTATTGCCATTGACCACCTGATTTTCCAGATTGAAAGAGACAGCATGGTGGACATCTACAGAATCGTTAATGATATGCGCATGCACAGGCCTCTTATGGTGCAGACTGAGGTAAGGGACTGTGGAGTAATTTTCAGAAGGTTCAGTGCAAGTTAAGCTTGTATATCCTCTAAAAATTTTCAAAGTTACAGTGAGGCACCTACATCGGTAGTAAATGCAAAACGTTTTAGAGCATTAACATGAGATTTACAATTTTGTAAAAGCACTTTTATGTAATAAAACAGACTAAGCCAGGTGACTTTTAAACCCAAGTGCTTGGATACTTTATTGAACCCATGGGTGAACAGCAGATGGAGCAGAAATGGTGGTAGAAATCTGACATGGATGTAGAAGATGATACACTGATTATGTTGTTGGTAATGATGGTACACAAAGAGGAACCATGAGAGAGTCATGAAGAGAACACTACTGAAGGGTAGTGCAGTCAGCGAGTCCTCTATATAAGACTAGACATTGAGGGTGAGGATGTGATGAGTAAAGTATATATGGAGGTCTTGATAAGCAGAGTGGAGAATGGGCCCTCTGGTTAGCCACATCCCTGAGGAGCTGGATGATTGTGATAATTGTAGTGGAACATAGTCAATTGGAATGGTCCTGACTTGGAAGTCCGGGATGGTCCACGGGAATCGGACAAATTACTGAGGAAATGACTTTCTGCATGGAAAACAGAGGTATAGTTTATTTGAAGATAAACCAGGCATTCTGTCTGGACTGGTAGGAAGAGGTGTCTGATCAATGGGCATCAGAATGGCCTTTCTGATGCCAGACAGCACACTGATGGAGACAGTTTTGAGCATATTCAGCTCAGGGAAGAAAGTGACTAGTACTGCTGATGTTCATGGCTGAATGTTTTAAAGGAACTGGGAGACTGGACATGATAGCCTGGAAAAAGCTTGGCAGTAATTGCCAGCAACTTGAAGAAAGCTTCTGGAATTGCCATATGAATTGTGTCATCAGGATACAGGTTTGACTACTGAGAGAGGATGGATGGTCATGAAGTCCACATCTAGATGTTACCACAGATGAAAGGAGCTTTTGAGTTGGAAGGTTGAGAGGGTCTTTGGACATGGTACTACTTGGTCAAGGGATTTATGTTGTCCCTTGATGCCCAGAGCCCAGAAAGGAGTACAAGGTGTCAAGTAGTTAATTCCACAGGGCGACATGAACATATAGTTTTCGTTTTGGTGGCTTGGGTTTTTGTTCACCCAGGCTCCACTGGATGGGGCTAATAGCAGAAAAAGGAAGAACACATTTTTGAAGAATAGATTCAGTGCAGATGTTGGAGAATCAGTGGAATGGAGCTATGAGAATTTCCTTGTTAGTATTTTTGAAGCCCATACGATACATGAAAGAAGCTGATCTACAGATGAACAAGGGCAACCAGGCCTGGTGAGGGTTCAGGGACTCCAAGTTGGAATGTGATGACCTGGAACAAATGGTTGGAACCCCCAAATCACTGGTGGCACTCCTTGCTTGCTAACTCTAACTCCCAGTTGCTAATGTCGTGCTTCTGCTTGGAGAAAATGGTGTGTTAATGGGTGTTGAGGTGAATGCCTTCTGGAAGGCTTGAGCCACTTCTTATGGTATGGGTAATGACAATGAAGTTTTACAATAGGCAACCTTTAAAGTTTGAGAAGCTACGGAACCATTCTTTATTGATGGATGGGGGATGTAAAGCTGTAACGCTGTTAAAATAATCTCTGTAGGATGACGAGCTGTCACAATGAAGTTGTAAAATTGGTTACACAGAAAAGCAGTAATAAGCTATTTTCCTCATATATGTATGCATGTTAACGGTGAGCGTGATTTCACCAAGTACAACATGTTCCTGGATCGACGTCCTTGTTGATCCTGGAAAAACATTCCAATCAACCAATCAGAGTAGACATATAACTTTTCAGGAAATATTTGTTTTAGGCTTACAATCAGGGTTAGGTGCTTCTTCACTCTTGTAAATCATTTCCCACTGGTTTTAGGAATAAATTATGGGTAGGGTTAGGTTTAGGGGTAGGGATTGGGTTAAATCTATATTTTGGACAATAATGTTGATCCAGGATGATCAAAAGATGTTGATCCAAGAACATGTCTTACTTGGTAAATTCACAGCGACCGCATGTTAACATGTTAATTGTTTAGATGTTCTACTAAACTATACTACTCAACTAAACACTCCAACCCAAGTGGAAATTATTTTTGTAGTCATCAACATTACATAAATATTTTATCAATTAAGCTTAATTTGTATTGAACCAAAAATATTTCTTTAAGTTGACATTTACAAAGAAAGTGGTGCTGACATTTGTTGTACTTATACAAAGGAACTGCCACTTATAATAAAGGCGGCTCATATTTTTACACTATGTTTTCTTTTCTTCTTTTTTCTATAACAGGAGCAATATGTTTACATCCACCAGTGTGCGCATGACATAATTCGATCAAATACGGGAACCAACATCGACTTAACTTACGAGAACACAGAAGCTCTCAGTATCTATCAGAATGTAAAATTTCAAAAAATGTAAATGCAGATGGCCTTAAGATAGCCCTTCTCCAACAATCAGAGAATTTTAAGACGGCATAAAGCACATTTTAATTTTCACATATAAATATGTCCTTGTAATTGTAATTTATTTCTTGTACAATACTATAAACTTTTGGTAATATTTTAATTTGAACAAATACATTTAAAAAATTACACTGTAAAATGCAGACATTTTCTATGATAACAATAAAAAGAAAAACAGAAAGAATATGTATTTATGGTAATTCAATCAAGAGGTCTTTATTTCAGAATGCCCAAAAGAGATATTTGTATAATTTGGCATTATATATTTACTGCAATACCAAAAATCTGACAATTTTACTACAGATATGATTTTATATGGAATCCCACCTTTTATAACATTGTTTATATATTCAAAGTTATTTAGAAGAATATTGCCACACACACACATTCTTTGCACCATTTCGCTTAGTTGTCATGTTAATTGATTTGTCATTTAGTTCAGCTGTGTTCACCTCATTATCACCAGTACTTGTTCTCTTTGATTCTGTTCAGTTTGTCCTGCCTTGTCAATGATAACCTGTGTTTCTGTTGCCTGAGACTTATATTAAAAGACTTTATTGATTCTTTTCTTTGTCATCTTTGTGTGCATGTTTAATACAAACCATGACAGAAGGCAGAGGTTTTTGTTTTCTGTTTTCCCTTCATCATGGTCATTCTTGCAGTCTGCCTGTTGTGCGGGGAAATCGTTCCCTCGAGGAACACCTAGAAGAATTCCTCAACCTCACATATCAAACTACCTTCCCGGACAACAGTTTATATTAATTTCTGTATGTTGGCCTGAACACCCCCACTGAGTTGTCCAGGGAGGGTCCTCGATGGAGCTTTGTCGACTGAGAGTGAGTTTCTGGATGTGGATTTTAACTTCCATTTAACCCTTACCATGCCTATTTTGTTGTGACTCGATCACGCCAAACCAACATCTTCCACCACATCTATGATCTCCTGAGTTTGTGTCTTCCTAGTTTTTCTGTTCCTCATCAGTCATTTACCTAGCCCTCAACTACGCCTGCTGCCCAGTCCTCCCTCCGTTACCTTCTCTCAGTGGCGTGGTTACACCGTGGTCCTGCTGTGAGCCACTTCCTCCTGAATGTGGGGATCATGAGGCTCCACCTCCAGATTCGGATCTTTCCATTCTACCTCGGTTCGTCGCCCTAATTCCTAAACCTGCACTCCTTGTAATAAAGTAGCAGTGGTAGCAGACAGATTTTAAGTATCAATTCTGCTTAAAAATGTGCAAACAAATCATGTTTACATTAAATAAACAGCTCCCAAACTGATTTAAGCATACAGACCTGTAGCTATGACAGCAACTCCGAGATGAGCTTCGAAGAACCAAATAATCCAAGATCATGCCATATCGTCAGCAATTAAATCCAGCAGAGTTAGCGACGTACGAAGAACAGGTCCAAGGAACACATTCTGGTCTACTTTCTCAGGTTATGCTCCAGTATATTGCATAAATGCAAAAAGACTAATAGACAATATGTCTAACAGTTAATATTCAATGACGTGAGTGAGTCCACCAAAGAGTTTTTAGCCAGCTGAAAAAAGGCACTCTTCTTAAAACGACCAGCTGGTGGCGCTTCAAAATATTTTAGTAGCACAGCATTTTTCAAGCTGAGGCGCTTTGCTTGCTATGATTTGGAATATCAGTGGCAGCAACGTATTACTAGTATCTCATTTTAAAGAATGGTAGTATATATAAAACAGCAGTGACTGACCAGTAATATTGACTTCTCCATCGTTGCAGGCAGTCATTTGTCCCGCCCTCCTCTATTTATGGCTGGTTAACGACAGCATTTTACAGTTATCAACTCATCTACAAAAAAATAAAAAATAAAATAAATAAATAAAAAAATTTAAAAGATCCCACTAATATAGCCTACAGTAAATGGCAAGTACCCACATATCACTCGTTTCTAAAATATTGGTGTTTTTGTTTCAAATACATTAATGTTTTTCAATCATCACTTATGTACCTAACCTATTGTGAACATATTACAGTTCATACGGAAAATTTCGGCTTGTTTCACTAGAGAGCGCCAAAGCACTTTCCAGTCTTTCCACATCATAAGGGTAATCAGAAATACCAAGCAGGGATATTTCACACTAGGTTTTTTAGTCAGTTCAGGAAAATCAGTCCACCCTTTTCCTGCTGACTTTTCCTATGCTAAAAATATTGATGCATTTGAGTTAATTTATATAAATTGAAAACGCTGATTGATGCTGATAACTCAACTGATTTAGTTCCACAGTTGAAAACAACAACAACAAAAAAATTAAATAAAAGGACGGAAGCGTTTTCATAACCCATTAGGGATCATATCAGATATTTTATTATTATTATTATTATTATTATTTTATTTTTTTATGCGCACCATTACAATTAGTAGCTAAATCACTCAAAAAAAAGAAAAAAATGCTGGGTTATTTCAACCCAACTTTGGGTCAAATATGGACTAACCCAAACTTTGGGTTAAATTTTTACATTAAATTTTTAACAACAGAGTTGAGTTAGTCCAAATTTGACCCAAAGTTGTTTTAAAATAACCCAGCATTTTTAAATAATTAACAAGAGAATGGACTGTTTAATTAAGCTAGCTAACAAACCAAATACATAAATAAACACATGTATTCATAAACCCTACCTTAGATTGTGCAAACTGTGTCCATTCTTTGGCATTCACTTTGTTTTATGTACTATGAAACAATTTACATATTTGTATAACCAACACAAGCAAAACAAACAAACAACTAATTAACTAAGCTAACTAGTGTCTTCATAACCCTTTATTAGAACGTGGAAAAAAAACAACCCTTTGTCTATAAATAATAAAGACAACAGAATATGAATTCAGAATAATGTTGGCTGCATGTCCAAAGAAATACACGAAATAATGAATGTCATGAAACAAACATAACCCTCTCATCAAACCCGCAATCCGTAGCTATTGTTCAACAAAACTTATACTATCCGGTGTATTTCCATGCCCCATTTTTACATTCTATTAGCTACATTGTGTCATATTTAGTTTATGTTTATACAATGTGGATGAAAGAACATTGATGAAACGTTTGATTTCTGTATGAACCTCAATAGAACCGGTCTTAAAATGCAATAATATAAGAAAAGTTGTGCTGTCCAGCATGACGTCAGGCTGTGTGAGGTTCAATCCAGCGCACGCGTCTCCACTCGGACTGGTTAAGCGCCTCCTCTCCTCCAAAGGCATTTCCTGCCGTCCGCGCTCCAGAATACACAGCTGCAAGCCAGCGGTTATGGCATGCTATGGACCGCTATTTATCTCTCCATCGTTTTCCATCTCTTGAGGATGCAGGTGTGCGCGGTTAACTTCCAAGTGTATCGCGTTTGGAAAGCGGCGTTTTGAGCGGCCTTATTTCCACATCTCGAGACGGCATAAGGCGCGAGCGTTAGGCTACTTTGTTTCGGGACGAACGGGAGCGTCGCACAGTCCCATTCCATTTAAAACGTGATTGACGGTTCCTGAGGTGTGATCTGAACCCCCGTCAAACCCAAACAGAGCCGTTCTAGATCTGACATGAAGTCGTTCGGATACGTGTAGGTCTCCTGCCACGTTTCGCTCTTCGAGGGCTGCTGAAGTTGCGTCTGCAACAGAGGTAAGACAAATCAGCGATAGAAATATGATAAAATGACTTGGTATTGTATATGTATTACAGCTGCTGTGCTTTGAATCGGGCTGCATATAACCACAACGAGCAGCATTGATTATGTGCATTTGGCTGTGACTGTGATTATTGAATTTCCTCTCCGGCATCCATCCATCCACCCCTAACCAGCACGAAACGTTAGAGCGCTGCATTGTTCCGTTATATTATTCATATCTGCAGTTGATGTCACCCACTTTCATATAAAGTCGCCTACTATTCGCCCCCTCCCTTATTTAAAACATTATTGAACCGAATCCTGTTGGCACAAAGCCCTGCAGCTGTCAGACATTCAAAGTACGGACTTGCAAATAATACTTTGTATTAGGCTACATTAAACACTGATGCGTTAATACTGGTATTTTAAAACAAGATTTTAAGTCAGTCATTTAAATATTAGAAAACAGACATTTGTGTATTTTAATATAAAAGTAAGTACAGTAATATTATTACAATTGACATAGTGTCCTTCTCGAGCTTGGTTCAATTTACAAGAGAAATTTAGTGAACATACATTCAATGTGCAATTAATAATACCTATATATAATCGTTTTAAATGAATTAAGCAGTTAAGTATGAAAGGCCTTCACTTTTGTTTATTTAGCCATGCTTTATTGACCAATCGGCATCCAAAGGTTTAATAATAATATTTGAATAATATTATGTTAAGATTTTATTCATTAGGAAATAGTTCACAAAAAAAAAAAATAATAATAATAATAATAGTGATTTTTTTTGCTGTCCATCTTCGAGGTAGATGAGTTTGTTTCTTCATCAGAACAAATTTGAGAAATTTAGCATTACATCGCTAGCTCATCCTTTGCAGTGAATGGGTGCCGTCAGAATGAGAGTCCGAACAGTTGATAAAAACATCACAATAATCCGTAAATAAGTCCTTCAATTAACATCCTGTGAAGTGAAATGCTGTTTTTGTATGAAACAAAACTGATATTAAGACTTAACCACAAACTGCTTTCGGCTATGTGTATCCATAATAAAGCTTTCTCCATCAAAAATCTCCAATCCGGGATTGATAAAGAAACAAACTTATCTAAATCTTGGATCCCCTGAGGGTAAGCAAATTCTCACCAAATGTTATTTTATGGGTGAATTGCTTTAACGTTATTTTAATTTCCATATCTGATGCCGAGGATAGCATAACTCTGTTTGTTATGTCATGACCCTGCTGACATCAGCCAAAGTCATTGCATTCCCACCAGCAGTAGGGTGTAAATAGTGTCAACCTAATGTGAGTTTGCTTGTTTGTTTCTCTTTTAGTATAAGAAAAGAAATATATCTTGAGATATGCAATGATAGTTCAACTCCGCTTATTAAAAACAGTCGACCGCTAGTTCACATTCAGATAGCTTCAGACAGAAGTCTCCAGTGACATGCTGGAAAGAGCAAACCAGGAATCAAGCTGCACTAACAACCCAGTGTTTGTTCCTTAATTTATTCGTACCGTCCCGTTCCAACTGTGTCAGTTTTCTCGCTGATAGCTCTTTGTGCGAACACCAGACAGTTGAATTCTTTTTTAAGGGGTCATTGGCTGGTCAGGCTGCACTTCCTGTCTGTGCAGCTGAGCTCTTTACCACGGTTTCTGATATCTAATGCTACAGAGCTGTTGTTAGATTTTAAAGAAACAACTTACTGAAAGCTTATATAAGCCATTTGTTAGTCGATTCCCATGAAGAGAGTAAACACTGTGGCTTTGTGGTAGCTACTATCAAAACATTTCTTTCTTTTTAGGTGTGCAACTTTGGCTCAGCCAATAGTGTCAGTTTGGGGCGGGGCTATTTGCTTTTTCGACCAATGGCAGTTGGATGGTGTGCTCCACATGCACTTAAGTTCTTGGTGGATTAACTAAAAAAATCTAAATGATAAATGTTTTGTCACTGAATGCATAGATTCCCTTGGAAATATATATCATGTTGTGAAGATGAAACTCTTTTTGCTGTCTCAGACTGACTTAAAGTAACAAGATTGAAGGTTTTGTTTTAGCATTAAGGCAACATTTTCAGCAAAGCTCTGTGTTATTTGCATGGAGCTGCTACATTCCAGGTGCCATACTCTTCATATTTAGCCTCTCATCCTCAAGTACCGTGGTCCAATAGGAACTGCTGATTACTCATGCTTGGCTCATGCTTGAAAGCTTGAAATATGGCCAGGTTGTTTCTAGCAATACATTTGCATATGAGGGGGCTTTATTTATTTTTTATTTTTTCATAAAAAAAAAAAAGTTATTTTCTCTTTTTATAAACCATTACTGTTGCTCTTAGGGATGCATTTATGTAGAAATGTATACACTCTGGCTGGCAAATATTAAGAGATAATTATTTTCACATTATGGCCAATGTTAATAATATGTTATTTTATCTGTAAAAAAAAAAAAAAAAAAACCATATAGCAGTAAAAACTACAAAATATATATTAGACCTGTTTTCAGCTTCTTATATTGATCAATGCCACAAAATGAAAGAAAATGACTAATAATTGGCAAAAATGAAAGAAAATAGCTAATAATGAGTGCATTTGCATGCAAACTGTTATTATGATTAAGCCAACAGCCTGCAGGGTTGTGTAAAACTGAATGCTATTTTATTTCTCAAGTCATGAAAGGTCTGTTACAACATTTTGACATCGAGCACAAAAAAATAATAATTGCTTTATCAGTTTATTAATTTGCATGTTATTTTTTTAAAAGTTGGGTTTCTAAATCACCTCCACATGACTAGGACTTTTTCTCCAATATTGTGTTTTCAAACACATTCATTGACCGACATCATCACAGATGCATTGTGTCTAAGCGGTGTCTAAAGATCTGTGAAGATGTTTGTTGTGGAACCACCTGCCTTAATTCATTGAAAGCATCCTGGTTAATACCTTTTCTCCTAATCCAATATGTTAAGACCTGACTGTCTGCTTTGTCTGTAATACAAAGAGCACTGCATGGGAATATGGAGGATGAGAATGTCTTTGTTTAAATATATCAGTCACTTATACAACTAGTTCACACAGTATATCAGTTATTCAATATTTACAGTCCCCTGAAAGTACACTATACTGATACTTAGGCTATATGGTCGTCTGCTGGTTAGCATCCAACAGTATGATCGGAAGAATTAGCATGTTCAGATGAATGTTCATATTGATTGTGCAGTTATATTGCATTACTTTAGACTGGATGAAGTTTGTGAGATCACCTTACTGTGCTGCAGTATGTACTGTAAGTGGGCAGATGTGAACACGACTTCTCTCCCACCCTGGAATTCAAACATAATAGTTTTCTGCCTCTGTCATCCTTCATTCATCTCAAACTAAACCCGTAGAAATTAGTTTTTCAGCTTCCCTGCTGAAAAAGAAATCCACTCAATACCAGCATGATATGTTTAAAAAGAAAATGCAGCAACCGTTTTTCATTCGTCCTGTTTTATGCTTTTGTACATAAATGTAATAAACATATGTTGTGAACTTTAAAAGTGTGCTAATCTTTGGCTTTAGGACTTTAAAATATCAGTCATGCTGTATTTGTTTTCCCTCGAGTAAAGTAACTCATGGCATGTTTGCCCTGCTAAGCGAATGTGTACACACACAACTAAACTTGCCAGTTTTTTCCTCTACAGTTCATGATTGTTTTTTTTGTTTTGTTTTGTTTTTTTAGATTTAAATCTGCCATCTTTGATCATGTGAAAACATAATTTTGTCGATGGAAAAATATACTTTTTAGGCCTAAAACAGTGTAGTTTTGACATTTACCAGAATGTGCTAACCGTCAGTGCTAACCGCTAATGCTAACCAGCCAAACACTGGTACATCCCTTATGAAAGTTAACCATGGTTTTATTATATTTTATTAAGTGTAGTTACCATGGCTTTTTGGTGTATTGATTTGTATTCCATTTGTATTCCACTGTTTAACTATCTTGGTTAAACTGGGGTTTAGTGATCCAACCCGATGGTTGTGGTTACCATGGTTTAGTTTTGGTTTTATTTGTGGTAAAAAATAAATAAATAAATAAATTTTTATAAGAAATAAATGTGGTAAACCATCACCTAGCATTCACTTGTTTGCAGGCACAAATGGTCTGGCATGAGGATGTTCTTTTTCTTTCTCTATATTTTCTAAACCACTTTTACCTTATTTAGAAAGCCATGATTGACTCGGTCTGTAATTTACAGTGGAAGCTTCTAGATTTCTCCTCCTTCCCACATCAAGTCTATATGGCATCAGAAGCTTCAGGCTGCTGTTCAAGTTCTCCTAGCCTTGATTGGATCATGGAAGACATCCTGCCCTACTTTCCCTCCTCTTAGGTGCAGTGTGACTGTTAAAAGAGTGCATGCTATTCTGCACACACTCACGGGGGGCTTGTTACAGACACCGCAAAGTAAAGAGAAAGACAGAGAAAAGTATATAGGATGTTTAAGATGGTGGAAAGAGAACGGCAAATAACAGGTAGAACTGGAAAAGGGAAGCGAAAACAGAACAAAGAGATTGATTCAAGTTCTTACTGCTGTAAACACTGCAACTTGTGCTAACTGCTAGTCTAATAAATTAATGTCCAATACATATTTTACTAAGGTAAACAAATGTTTCATGCCTCGTGGTTCGTGTTAGCTAGCTGTATTAGGTTCTGTATAGGTTCTGCATGTACCTGGTCACAAAACTACACTTGATAAAAGCTAATTTAGCTAATGAAACTGTTAAACTGAAGACCCATGTGCTACGGCTAGCTAAATGTTTTCTAGCATGTGTGTCGTGCTAACATTTATGTACACATCATATTCATAAAAATATGTAATTGCAAACGCTTTTTGCTAGTATGTTATGCTACCTTGATGTTTTAGGCTCTTTACCTGTTTGTACAATTGCAAATATTACAGTGTTTATTGGCTAATTTGGCAAGTAAAATAAAAATTGAAATTAGACCCAATGGGTCTCATTCATGAAACATTCGTAAATATACGAGGAAATATCTGAGTGATTTGCGCGTAAAGAGAACTTCCCGAAAACTCTTCTCCTGATTCACAAAAACTTTGTAAACGTCAGATGTGATAGTGAAATGTGTGTGTGTGTGTTAATGAATTCCAATCAGTCGTAAATGGGACGCACGTGCACGCTCACTCTCAATTACCATAAATCCCGCCTATTAAATCCGACTGACAACTATATATGAGCATCATATTATGACACCAAACGAAGGATTTCAACATGTCTTCTCAAAAGCGACTGAAAAAGAAACATTTCTCAGCTGCAGAAATTGAAGTTTTATTATCAGAAGTTCATTCAAAATGCCACATTTTATTTTCAAGCGTACTAGTGGCGTATCAGGTCCTAAAAAAGGAAGTTTGGCAGCATATTACAGATCCTATTACTGGCTCTCATAATAAAAGTTAAAAGAAAAACCGTATGTAATAAATATATATATAATATTTTTTTCAAAATGCTGTGTAAATATGTACCCGATTAAGGTGAATTACAATGCAGCCATGTTAATGAGCAAATCGTTCAGACGTTAAACGCACTATTTACGCGTGGCTGGGAGCAGGTGTAGATTTATTTCGTACCAACTAACATTTGGAAAATACGAACGTTTTAATGAATCCGAAAATTTATGCGTTAATACCACAAAATATTTTTTTACGTGAACACGTGTTTATTTTTTTGTAAACACCTATGTTTCATGCTACTGTTTTATGCTAACTAGTTTTATTTGTGCAGACAACCTAGTTGTTATTTCCAAAGATAATTTTGCAAGTGAAGTGGCTAAGTAAGATCCAATAAGTACATCTGAACGTTTTAATAGCATACAGATTAGAGCATAAATAATAGTAAAATGTATGATCATGGCTTATTTTTGCAAATGCTTTATGTTAGCTAGCTGTTTTATAAACAAAAAATCTGACTGTCTGCACAACCTATTTTTGCAGGATTTCCATGACTAAAACATAAACCACTCAACATTATATGTTAGCTAGCTTGGTGTCTAAAAATTGTTACAAAGATTGTGAAATAACTAGACCCAATGAGTGCTGTGAATCAGCTAGTTTTTCAGATTAGCGGTTAACTTGTGCGCTACATTACATATTTTACTCTGGTATGTAAATTGAAATGCCTTATGCTAGTGCTTTATGCTAGCTAGCAGTTTATAGTTCTGATTCTGCCAATACAAGTTAGTCATAATGATTTCTGTCGCTAGAAACTGTTTAATAAATGAAATTGTTCAGTTAGGCTCAATGAGTGCAACAGCTCAACGTTTTGGACTAGCTGGTGATGCTTACTACATTACGGTAACATATTTTGTGCCAGTAAAACATTTCATGCTAATGCTTTGTTAACTAGCTATTTTAGACTTTGGGACAGATTTACTATCAGCTTGCACAAACTCTCCTTTGGCATTAAAAAAATACTGTCAGGATTTACTGACATGCAGTAGGAAATTAGTGCTGAAAAGGTGTGGACAGTTATTTGTGCCACTCAATTTATTGGACATGCGTTTGTAGGAGCTTCCCTTTCTATCGATACATTTATGGGAGGACAGTACTGAAATGATTAAAGGGGGAGTGAAATGCTATTTCATGCATACTGAGTTTTTTACACTGTTAAAGAGTTGGATTCCCATGCTAAACATGGACAAAGTTTCAAAAATTAATTTGTACGTTTGAAGAAGTATTTCTGTTCCAAAAATACTCCTTCCGGTTTGTCACAAGTTTCGGAAAGTTTTTTTCGAGTTTGGCTCTGTGTGACGTTAGATGGAGCGGAATTTCCTTATATGGGTCCTAAGGACACTTCTGCCGGAAGAGCGCGCACTCCCGTATAGCAGAGCACTGAGAGGCTGAGCACAGACATTCATTCACTGATCAGAGCGAGAGCATCGCGAAATGTCACAGAAGTGTGTTTTTGGTTGCCAGGGCAAGACAACCCTGCACAGATTACCAAAAGAGAAACAGCATTAAGGGACCAGTGGATGGAGTTTATTTCTACAGAGCATCAACGGAGTCGTGCAAATGTTTTTGTTTGTTCCCTGCATTTCGAAGATGCTTGTTTTACAAACAAGGCCCAGTTTGACGCCGGGTTTGCACATCGTTTATTTCTTAAGGATAATGCAGTCCCAACGAAAAAGGGTCACGATCGTGTTTTGGAACCGCATGCGGTGAGTAAAACTGCTTCAAATATCTCTGTGTTGTTAACTTAGCTATAGGCGCGTAAGCACATCAAGTAAACAACATGCGATGTTGTCATCAAACTGCACTTTCCACATGTACAGCTTAAAAAAAAAAAAAAAAAAGACGACATAAAGTGGAACTTAGTCATTTTCCAAAACCGCTAAGCAAATATATACAGTTTTAGTACCATACCACATAGAGACGTCGTTTGCTGATGCTGCTCTTGTTAAATTTCAGCCTCTGGATCTGTGTCACAGCTTCCAGACGCTCTCAACGCAAAAGCCTACTCGCGCTCGTGATTCTTTAGCTCCGCCCACACGTCACGCCTCCAGCCTGTCGTGTTTTTCCGGGAAAAATTGGTACAGACTATCTTTCTCTTATGAATATAATAAAACTAAAGACTTTTTGGAGTTATGAAGGATGCAGTACTACTCTATAGGTACTCAAGATTAACAGGATATTGAGTGAAAACGAGCATTTCACCCTCCCTTTAATGCAACACGATTTGCATTGTTAATTCACTGGTAATGTGCACCTTGTCAATAAATCACCCGCAGAATTTTCCCTTCCCTTTGGTACTTTTAAGGAATTGGACTATGATACTAATTTGCCCTGTTTAGTTAATCTGGCCCATAGATTCTGCCCGTACAATCTAGTTTTCCATGACTCTTATTTAGCAAGTTAAATTGAGCATTAGTGTGAACCAGAATTGGTCACTGATTCAAAGAAATTAAACCGATCACAGTGTTCCCTTCATGTTATGCCATCTGGAAATAGAGATCCCCGTGCCGAGCTGTAATTGGCCCCACTAGATATTCTAAGGTACATAAACACTCAGATCAAGTCTGTACTTAACGCCTGACTGTGCTTCATGAAGGGTAAACAAGTCTGTTCTTTCCTCATGTCGGAAGAAAGCTAGGGGAAGAAAGAAAATATAAACATACAAGAGGTGAATTGTGAGGAGGAAGAAATCCAGCAAGTTGTGCCAAGTTCTGGCCAGCTAATATTCAAAGAGCCTGTACGCAAGTTAGCAACAGCGCTAATGTCAAGAACTTGGATTAAAAACCATCAGAAAAGATGATTTTTTGAAGAATTCTGGTAATCAAACAGTTGTCGTTAGCCATTGACTCCCATAGTATAGAAATAAATTAATCTCTTTGGTTACCAACATTGTTCAAAACACCCTCTTTTGAAACTCACACAGGTTTGGAACAACTTGAGGGTGAGTACATGACAGGATTTAGATTTTTTTTTTTGGTGAACTATCTCTTAAAGATTTGGAAAAGAGCTTATAATCAAAGCCTCCTCATTGACAGTAACGGTACTCCATACAGTAATCTCCTGTGGCATTGCACACATGCAGAGGGGCGAGGGACAGGTTTCACACACCCCTGTGCCAGAGGTGCTGCTGCTCACCCTGCTTATGTTTACCTTGGCAACCAGCGCGGAGTGCAAACAAACACGCCAGCGCGGGTGTGTGTGTGTGTGGTTGGTAGGAGCTGAGGATAGTAACGTCCCGTGGGGAGTTGATGTGCAGAGGGAGGTCAGCTGTGCTTTCCCACAAATCGTCATTTCAGCAGAGAACGCCGATTGCTGTAATGGGCAACCTGGTTTAAACTGCAGTCTACAGAGTCTGTTCCACCTATTTTGAGTTATTGGAGTTAAATTTATACTTTATTGTCTTCCATTGTATTATTATATAAAAGTATTTTTTGAGTGTTTAAATGAAAGTAATTCACCGCATGTTTCAGCAAAACCTTCCCAACCTTTTTCAACTCGCGGCCCACACAACCAAACACATATTTTTGCGCGGCCCACTCCAAAAAAAAAAAAAAACTGACCCCGCTATTGTTGGGTTAATAACTTAGTACTCAGAAGCTAGATTGTTAACTGTCTTTATTGAATGAACTGGCAATGAACAGAAAATAACCTGGGCTAAATATATATATATATATATATTTATCTTTAATGTAAGGACTCAAATATACATATGTAGCTCACATTAAGCTATCATATGGCTTCAGAAGTAACACAAAATAATATGCACAAACTCTGATGTGGATCCGCCCTCTGACCGATACCAGATTAGGCAAAAAATGGCAGTATCGGAGCCGATACCAGATATGAATATCGGATTGTTGCATCCCTAGTAATAACAGGGACATTTCATTAAAACCCCAACCAGTTCAAAAAAAGAGAAGAGTATAAAACCCTCCCTTCCCAAGAGAATAATATGAATTCTGTTCATAAGTTAGTTAACTCCAGTTTGATGCTTGTGTTTCTGCAGCAGAGAGATGTTTTTTTTTAAAGGCGTGGAGATAGATGAGGTTAATTCTGCTTTTGAGCTGGCTGAATGAGAAATATCACCAGATGCCATTTTAGCCTATCACAGGAATAAGAGGGGGCTCGGCAGCTGCATTTCCCCTCAGTGTTTTTGCATACGACTCTACGATTTTCTCTGCAGCTTATTTTATCAGAACTTGTTTCAAAATTAAGCTTATCGCAGCCTTCGCTTTTCGCTGCTACTGTTTGCACACAATCTCATTTTAAAAGGAATTTTACGAGGGGAAACAACGTGAGGAACAATGAATGAGCTGAATCAGACCCAGCGTAGTTGTAACTTCAACGCATGTTGAATTCAGATTCCTCAAGGAATTACTGTCAGCTGTGACTGTATGTTTTGGTTTGTTGGAGGTGTGTATAATCCGGACATAATCATTGACAGAGCAAATGTGATTTGTGTTATGTTTGCAAAGTTTTATAGTACTTGCTCAAGGTTTCATGGATTTGACCTTGATAGACCTAGAATAAGTGTGTGATAGGTTAGTATATGGGGCCATTGACTTGTGAGTTTTAGCAGTCGCTTAATTCACTCTCATGTCATTACAAACCTGTTTGACTTTTTCCTGTGCAACACAAATGAATATATTTAGAAAAATGTCCATGGAAACTGTCAGTGTCAGGACCTCACTGACTTTCACTGTGTGAAAAAAGTGGTTGAAATATTCAAAATATCCGTATTTGTGTTCCTAAGATGAAAAACAGTTTGCAATGACATGTGCGTGAGTAAATCTCAGGAGTAAATATCCCTTTAAATAAAAGGAGGTCTGTAGGTCTCTTTTAATGTTGCAGATTTCCAAACTGATATTCTTAGATAACTTTTTTTTTCATTTTTATTTAGATTGTCTTTTGCATCATAAGAATCTCTAATTGAAACATTATATCTAGCAGCTCGCCAAAAACTCCCTTACACAGGGTTAAATCGGTTAATGATGTTATAGTGAGCTATCATTTAACAAACTATCACTTTGTAATGCTTTAATAACAGTATTTAGGTGATGTTATTTTTATAATAGGAAATGAGGGGAAAAAACCCCATGTTATCATCAGCATTGTTGTTATCAAGCAGTTTTCAGGCTTCTAACTAGCTTGAGTTTGCAAACCAAAAATGACTCAGTGCTGATGTAACTGATTGTTAAATCATTAAACCCCTGATGTCAACTATCTGTTTGACCTTATTTTGAGTTAAAGGTATAGTTCACTCAAAATGAAAACGCATTTAGGTCTACACATCTACATATATTGTCCAAAATCAATATGATTGACTTTGTTCTGAGGAACACAAAAAAATTATAATTCGTAAAATGTTTGATCAATCTGTTTTTTACACACTGAAAAAATTTTACTGTAGCAATTTTCAAAGTAGCAAATAAAACAAAGATTAGTGGAGTATGTTTTATAAGAAAATGTTGTTTCCGCCTGCATTAAATTAAAATTTGGTGATCTTGATTCAATAAGCTTGGATAGAAATGATGTCTCGCAATCAAAATGGAGTAAATCAATTAATTTATTTCTAGACTGTATAAATTAACATTGTGTCAGAACCTTTAGTAAATTACATGATTTTTTGTTTAGGTGTGTATTCATAATTCATGTATTCACATTTGGGAGAAATGCGACTTTCTATTTTAAACAACAATATCACCATTCTTAATTTTTCCTGAATCTTGCAGCTCTATTGACAAGTTGATGTAACATTCTAAAAAGTATAAAAGAATCAATAGAAGTGCATTTGAAGTAGTCCATGCAGTTGCATGCTACATTAAAGGTACTTTCATAGTGCTTTTTCAGTCCTTCTTTAGCTTGACCTCCTATATATTTATATAGATGTAAATGTATAAATAATTGCATTGTGATTACTTTAGATGGAGTCCCAGTGAAGAATCAGTTTTAAACAATGTCAAACCACACAATGGAGACCAGAGCAGGTGATCACTCAGAGAGGAACAAGATGTTTATAGCTCATAATTCCACCTCCACTAATGTTTTAATTGAGTGTTCGCCCACATGCATTTACTCTTATCTACACTTGGAGATGCATTAGCATTCTCCTAAACCAAATGACCTTGTGTTAATTTTTGCAGCCCAGAGTTGGTCTGTATTGACCATCCTTCAGTCAATAACCTCGGAGGACATCATGACAGAAATAGATATATGCCACTCTGGGAAAAGGAAGCTAAAGGTCAATATCTTGATGTTTTTTCCATCATGTTGAAGACAACCATCAGTGATCACGTCCATTAGCATTTGTCCTCTTTCCGGACGGATTATAAACCATCACATTTGGGTAATCCATCCTTTGCTTTAACACTTTGAGCCGGTATTTGGAGGATTACTCTATCAGAACTTGCACATGTGCAAAACTCATATTAATCTAATGCTGTAGAAAGTCTGTCCTTTTTCTCTAGGAAAGTCTGGAATTTGGTGTCAGTGCTGTGCTCCCTCTGACTTTATGAGAAGAGCAGAACATCTCTCTTTTGGCATTTTCACTTCTTAGTGAACCTATTAGTGTCAACAAAAAGTTAAGAAACAGATGCTGTTGAGAAATTCTTTGCTAATAAGTCATATTTGAAAACTGTTGGAGAATATTCAAGCATTCGTCAAGGTCATAGCTTGCCTTTTCCATCACCGAAAGAAATCATTATTTAATTTAATTTATTAAGTTTAAGTTCTTAAACTAAAAACTTAAAAGCATATTTTTTATATTTTTAGCATTGTATTGGACATCATTTTTCTCTAAGCACAATTCTCATTACTGTTAAATGAAAAAAAAAAAAAAAAAAAATATATATATATATATATATATATATATATATATATATTAGGGGTGTAACGGTTCACAAAATTCACGGTTCGGTTCGATACGATACACTGATGTCACGGTTCGGTTCGGTTCGGTACGTTTTAGATACAGCAAAATGCAAAAACATCTCAACTTTTCAGAATGCCGCAAGCGCACCGCGGGTCATGTGACAAGAACTAACCAATCAGCTTCATCCTTTCCCGTAACAACGTTGAAAACTCAGCCAAGATGAAGGAACAGCTGATCATAGTTGTATATGGATTGCAATTTTGAAATAAATTTAGTAGCAGAGCTACTGCAAGCGATTTTTAGAGCTGCAAATCCATTTATCCTTCGCTGAAATTTCCGCGTCTCATGGAGAGAGCACGTCATTGTTGCTTAGCAAAGACAGACGCCTCATGAGCGCTTCTGCCCGAGCGCTTTGGAAAGGAGGAGAAAGACGTGCTTAGCGTTTTCCACGCGTTTTTAGGAGCGATATGTGAACGGACCCTAAGGCGCTCGCTCACTCAGCACGCGCTGAAGGCTCAATGCAAAATGTCTAATGCATTTAACAGACCAGAAATATAAGATCCTAAAATAACCAACAGGTCTGGTGTTTGGGTGCACTTTGGATTCCCTGTAAGCTATAATACTGGTGTCTAAATGCTGCAGGCATAGTTTGTTGCGTGCATGTTTCTCCTTTTTTTCGTCTTTTCCCAGATACTGACACAATAAGGTGATGGCGGCGTAAATGAGTTGACATGTTTCAAGTATTCACGCTGGTGTTTTTTTTTTTTTTAAAGCAATGAAGCAACCGCGCGAAGCCCTCACTATATAGGATTTTAGAAAGAATGCAGAGCACTAGTGTAGTGTGCAAACTTACCACAGTGTGGATTTCAGAAAGTGTGCAAAGACTTCACGTGCACACTTACCATAACATGGATTTACAAATAATGTTCTAAGGAGGGGCTCTCATGTCACTCTGATCGAGCAGCTCATAGATGGAATCATGCATCTCAAACAATATGTTTGAGAGTCATCTTCTTTTTCTAGTCTGTTAAACGCATTGGCCATTTTGCAACGAGCCTTCAGCGCGTACTGAGTGAGCGAGCGCCTGACTGAGTCATAACATAACATAAACATAAGTTGGTGTTTTTTTCTTCTTCGGGAGTGTCAGGGGCGTTGCCTGTTACGTCGTTTGGGTTATTGGGCTACCTTGTTGAACGCATATCATTATATTTCTCTTTTTTTTTTTTCAAATATAATTAATTAGTCCAACGAACCGTTCGGTATGCATAATGCGTACCGCGTACCGAACCGAAAGCGTCGTACCGAACGGTTCAATACGAATACGCGTATCGTTACACCCCTAATATATATATATAAACAATCAGGCATTGGTGGTGTATATGTCATGAACAGAAATTACATATTTAAAATTAAATCATATTTTTAGGAGTTTTAGCTATGACATTATTTTATTTTTATTGTTTTAAATGATTACTGTTAAGGCCAATTATCATTCGCTACTATGTGAAAAAAATAAATAAACATTTAAATTAATTATAAATGCAAAAATGCATTCACAACAGAAAAAAAAAAATCTTAATGGTTTTGCATGCAGGATTGTGCAATTGCATGAAAAATTATTATTATACAGAACAAAACCACCCTGCAACCACCAAAACGGTTTCAAGTGTATTGAATGTTCAGTTCTGTACCATAAGCCATCTCCAAAGGCGTTTCAAAGAATTTGGCAGTAAATCCAACTGGCCTCACAACCACAGACCATGTGTTACCACACCATCCCAGGACCTCAACATCCAGCATCTTTACCTCCTATATCTTCTGAGACCAGCCACCCGGACAACTGCTGTTACAGTCGGTTTGCATAACCAAAGAATTTCTGCACAAACTGTCAGAAACTGTTTCAGGCAAGCTCATCTGCATGCTCGTTGTCCTCAATGGTGGTCTCGACCTGACTGCAGTTTGTAGTCATAACCGATTTGAGTGGGCAAATGCTCAAATTCGATGGCGTCTGGCACTTTGGAGAGGTGTTCTCTTCGCAGATGAATCCTGGTTTTCACTGTACAGGGCAGATGGCAGACAGCATGTATGGCGTAGTGTGGGTGAGAGGTTTGCTGATGTCAACGTTGTGGATTGAGTGGCCCATGGTGGCTGTAGGGTTATGGTATTGGTAGGCGTATATTATGGACAACGAAAATAGGTGCATTTTTGGGATGCTCTGGGTCAGTGTATATGGCAGCTTGTTCCAGTTCCTGCCAATATCTAGCAACTTTGCAAAGCCATTGAAGAAGAGTGGACCAAAATTCCACAGGCCACAATCAACAACCTGATCAACTCTATGTGAAGGAGATGTGTTGAACTGTGTGAGGCAAATGGTGTCACACCAGATACTGACTGGTTTTGGACCCCCCAGTACAGTAAAGAATGCACATTTTAGAGTGTGGCCTTTTACTGTGGCCAGTCTAAGGCACACCTGTGCAATAATCATGCTGCCTTTTCAGCATCTTGATATACCACACCTGTGAGATGGATAGATTATCACGGCATAGGAGAAGTGCTTTTATTTTAGAGTGAAACCTAGGCCACCTGTCCTCCAACCAATACCAATCTCTGAAATACAACCCATCAGAGCGTATACTACAATTGCGCCCCTATCGGCAAAAGGTTGTTTTCATATCAATATTTTTTACTCTTTTATTTGCACTCTGGTTTGCGTTTCGTGTAGCTCAGTTGGTAGATTATTGCGTTATACCTTAATATGTAATAATGCTATCATGGGATTGAATCCAGAGAACGGATGTGCACGTAAAATGTATATGTTCAGTAAATCATAATTTAGCATGATTTCTGTGAGGGTTAGGTTTAGGGGTGGGTTAGGTGTGGGTTAAGCCACCTAGTAAAATATGTAAGAATTACTGTGAGATCGGTGTAAAAAGCCCACACATTGCGTTTAAATAAACGTGCATTTTGATTGGTAATGACATTATACGTCATTTCATGACGACAAACACAACGCGATACTGTCATTATTTTTAACGTAAATATAGGTCGTAATAAGGTGCTTTCACAAAAGACATATATGGTTGTTTTTTGTTGGAGGACAGGCTCAACCTAGGCTATGTATACATGGCATAATCTTATATTTTCACATTTTACTCCTGTGGTGCATGTTCTCCAATAATTAATAGTAATGTAATAATATAATCGCATAGTAATTAAGTAATCATTTCTAAGCAAAGTAGTATCAGTTTAATAAAGGCAGTTGTAATTAGCAGTCATATTGTTTAATAATTTTATTTTATTTACATCTTATCAGTAGAATGTCTGGATTACACTGATAAAATTCCGGATGTATCCAGATAACTAAAGGTTGATGAGGTTGAACAGGAAATGGAGTGAATGAACTAAAACACTCTAGATTTGTACTGGATGTTTTAAGGGTATTTGTCTCTATAATCCAGATAGTGTAATCAGATGTTGATTATGTGGAGCACTGCCCTTGATTGCAATTAATACTGATGGGGAAGATAAAAAAAAGGTGTAATTTCAGAAACCTCAAGAAACTGTAGAAATAAGGCTGTGGGGCGGTGGGAGAGGGAGGGCGATCTTTTACGGAAGTCTTTAAATTCACGTTCATCTGTTTTGACCTACATAAGAAACATTAAAGTCTGTGTTAAATGGAGTGTGTGATGTGATGTTGGGTTATGATGGAAAGACACAACTGCTGTAACCTGCTGGAAATAGCACTGAGGTACAGACGTGCCACCATTAGCTGGTCTCTAATGCATCACAATCCGATAAATAAATAAAACTCACAGACTAAAAGCTCTACCTCAGCAGTGGCCACAGTAGGCCTAGTTACAAACACAGCCTGCGCTCACAAAATTACTTCAATCTTGAGTTGTTAAGTTTTTCTCAATATTGTATAAAGAATAGTTCACCCAAAATGTACTGTCCCTTATGTCATCCGAAACCTGTTTATTCAAGCTTTTTTCAATCTGTGGATCGCACAAGCAGAAATGTTGAGGAACGTATACAAAAGTTTCTTTGTATACATTGTGAAATATACTGGCAATTTCAGAGTGAAAATTGTTTCTACATTTCTACGTTTCCCATGAGAAGGACCCGCAAGTCGTGAGGTTGCAGTATTATACTGGGGACCTTATGCTAGGAGGATTCCACAGAAGCCTAGTAACGATGAGTGAATCAATCACTATAATCGGTCAGCAGCAAAGGAAGTCCTGACTTAGAAGGTGTGTCAAACCTAAAAAGTCAGAAAATAGAACAGGTCCGAGCAGCGCTGCAGAAAAAGTCTAGTATCATATCAACAAAACCTAGCAGAAGAATAGATGATACTCACCAACCATGGCTCCCACGCATGACATAGTCTGGAGGCGAAGTCCATGAGCACTGGGGTCCAGGCCATCAGTTGGTAGTTCTGTGAGACATAGAAACTAGCCAAAACATAATAGGTCCAGCATAAGATACTACAATGCAAGCACAGGAGGCTTCTACTTAACCTCAGTCAGGAGTTAAGCTTATTAACCTGAGTTAAAAAGGAATGGAATAGTTTACAAATCTCATAAACATATTTTATTTACAATAGAATATATATAAAATAACAAATCAAATGTTGAAAGTGAGACATTTTGAAATGTCATGCCAAATATTGGCTCATTTTGGATTTCATGAGAGCTACACATTCCAAAACAGTTGGGACAGGTATCAATAAGAGGCCGGAGAAGTTAAATGTACATATAAGGAACAGCTGGAGGACAATTTTGCAACTCATGAGGTCAATTGGCAACATGATTGGGTGTAAAAAGAGCCTCTCAGAGTGGCAGTGTCTCTCAGAAGTCAAGATGGGCAGAGGATCACCAATTCCCCCAATGCTGCAGCGAAAAAAAAGTGGAGCAATATCAGAAAGGAGTTTCTCAGAGAAAGATTGCAAAGAGTTTGAAGTTATCATGATCTACAGTGCATAATATCATCCAAAGACTCAGAGAATCCGGAACAATCTCTGTCCGTAAGGGTCAAGGCCAGAAAACCATACTAGATGCCTGTGATCTACAGGCCCTTAGACGGCATTGTATCACATACAGGAATGATACTGTTATTGAAATCACAACATGGGCTCAAGAATACTCCTAGAAAATATTGTCGGTGAATACAATCCACCGTGCCATTCGCCGTTGCCGGCTAAAACTCTATAGGTCAAAAAAGCCATATCTAAACATGATCCTGAAGCGTAGGCGTTTTATCTGGGCCAAGGCTCATTTAAAATGGACTGTGTCAAAGTGGAAAACTGTTCTGTGGTAAGACGAATCAAAATTTGAAGTTCTTTTTAAGTTCCGGACTGAAGAGGACAAAGACAACCCAAGTTGTTATCAGCGCTCAGTTCAGAGGCCTGCATCTCTGATGGTTTGGTGTTGCAGGAGTGCGTGTGTCATGGGCAGCTTACACATCTGGAAAGGCACCATCAATGCCGAAAGGTATATACAAATTATAGAACAACAAATGGTCCCATCCAGATGTCATCTCTTTCAGGGAAGACCTTGAATTTTCCAACATGAGAATGCATGACCACATACTGCATCAATTACAACATAATGGCTGTGTAGAAGAAGGGTCCTGGTACTGAAAAGACCAGCCTGCAGTCCAGATCTTTCACCCATAGAAAACATTTGGTGCATCATAATGAATCAAAAAAACACGGGACGTGATGTTAAACTGTCCATTGTGCCAATGGATGGTATGCACATGAGGTTTGCCTTGATGTTAAGAGTGGCGTGGGAGCTGTACCTCAGATATGGGAAAGATGTAAATTTGGGACACATCATCAGTAGTATGCCTTTGAATCATGGGGTGTTTCGGCCTTTCAATACTAAACACCCTCATCAAAGGTGGCCAGCAACAGGGTGATCAAACCTGAGCTTGTGTCCCATGCCCAATCATGAAAATTGCCTAGTTGTTTAAATGGCGCAGCCCACGGGACTATGCAAGGCAGGAGGCGTCCTCTTCCCTGAGTCAAGCCTAGAGCTGACCGCATACCTTGTTCACCCTCTTCATGGAGGGTTGTGACCTGGGTTCTCAAGTGGGTTATAGAGTGGGGGGGATTAGTGAGTGGGTCATGTTGATGCTCTTTGAGCCCAACAAGGGTCCTTCCTTTTAATCCATATCCACTGGCTGCTTCTTTCGGCCGCTTCAGAGACTGATTTAATTGTCTGTCGCAGAGCCTGTCCATGGATGCCAAGGTCTTTCAGCAGTCTGATGGTAGAAGAAGCCACAAAACCTCTGCATCCCACTTCAACCGGATAGACTTTCGCTTTCCACCCTCGTTGTTGAGCGTCTGCTGCCAGTTCTATATAGCGCAGTTTCTTGCGCTCATAGGCCTCATCCGTTGAATTCTCCCATGGGACTGTAAGCTCTATGATATAAACAGTCTTCAATGAAGGGGACCAGAGAACCAAGTCTGGTCTGAGGGTGGTGACTGCAATCTCAGGTGGAAAGATTAGTTGCTGGCCAATATCAACTAGCATCTTCCAGTCCCGGGCCATGGCTAGCTGTCCAGCTTCTGTTTTGGTAGAGGGATGTTTGGGCTTTTTCTGCCCCTCTCGGATGAAGGTTGGGGCCGTGATGGAATCGATCGCTCTCAGGGGCAGGGAGTTAGTGGTATTCCTCTGGCTCTCAAGAGCTGCTGCCAGACTCTTGAGGACCTGGTTGTGTCTCCAGGTGTAACGACCTTGTGTGAGGCAGGTCTTACAACCGGCCAAGATGTGCTTAAGAGTTGCTGGAGTTGGGCAGAGGGCACAAGTAGGGTCCTCGCCATACCACTGGTTGAGGTTTTTTGGAGATGGGAGCACATCATAGGTGGCTCTGATGATGAAGCTGATGTTGCTTGCCTCCATTTCCCAGAGCTCCCTCCAGCTAAGCTTTCTCCTCTCCAGACCTTCCCACCTCATCCATTGTCCCTGTCTGACAAGAGAGACAGCCTTTGCGCTTCTTTCCGTCTCCTCCTGACGACGAACCTCCTCGACCACCATTTTCCTCCTTTCTGATGTTGAGGCCTTACGCCAAGTTGGCTTACTTGCCGTAAGGCCAAAGCCTCCTCTTCCCAACTGGACATGCCCTACAATGTCACTGTGCTTCAGGGCTGAGGTAGCTTGCTGCACCGCGTCAGATGGTGTCCATTTCCGTCCGGTTACCAGGAGTGGAACGGCATTGCTGATGGTCTGGTCTCTGGAGTCCTTCAAAGTCATCTGGAGTCTCACTTTAGAACACTTGTACTCTTCGGTGAGGCTTGTGATAGGCAGTTCAAGGACCCCTTTGCCATAGAGGCTGATGTTAGTCAGACAGCGTGGGACGCCGAGCCATTTCTTGATGTATGAAGTCATGGTTCGCTCCATCTTCTCCACCGTTGTTATTGGGAGCTCATAAACAGTGAGTGGCCACATTACCCGAGGGAGAAGTCCAAATTGCAGGCACCAGAGCTTGAGCTTCCCTGGCAGTAGGGTACTGTTAATGTCTTCCAGACTATTGGTAATGTCCTGCCTTACTTGCTGCACTTGGTCTTTGTCTCCGAGGCTTGCGTTGTACCATCTACCCAAGCTTTTGACAGGTTGCTCAGAAACTGTTGGTATTGGGTCATCACCAATACAGAACTTCAAATTTTTAAGCTGTCCCTTAACTATTGAGATGCTTCGTGACTTGTTCGGTTTGATTTTCATCCGGGCCCACTTGATGTTCTCCTGCAGTTTACCAAGTAGCCGCCTGGTACATGCTGCAGTAGTGGTCAGAGTGGTCATGTCATCCATGTATGCTCGGATAGGTGGAAGGCGGATCCCGTTCTTAGTTCGCTCACCCCCCACCACCCATCTTGAAGCCCTGATGATGACCTCCATGGCCATTGTGAAGGCCAGGGGTGAGATTGTACAGCCTGCCATGATGCCTACTTCTACGCGCTGCCATGATGTTGTAAAGTCGGCTGTTGTAAAGCACAGTTGCAGGTCTTCGAAGTAGGCTTTTACTAAACTAGTGACAGATGATGGAACATGGAAGAAGTTGAAGGATTCCCAGAGGAGGTTATGGGGAACTGATCCAAAGGCATTAGCCAGGTCAAGGAAGATGACATGGATGTCTCTTTTGTCTTTCTTCGCCGCTTGGATCTGATGCCAGATCATGCTGGTATGCTCCAAGCAACCAGAGAACCCAGGAATGCCGGCCTTCTGTACGGATGTATCAATGTACTTGTTCTTCTCCAGGTAGGTGGACAACCTCCGTGCTATCACGCTGAAAAAGATTTTTCCCTCAACGTTGAGAAGGCAGATTGGCCGGAATTGACCAATGTCTGTCGCATCCTTCTCCTTGGGAATTAGCACCCCTCCAGCCCTTCGCCACCCCTTAGGTATTATTCCCTTCTGCCACACTATCCTCATGAGCCTCCAAAGATAGCGTAGCACATCTGGTGCGTTCTTGTAGAGCTTATACGGTACTCCATTCGGCCCAGGGGCTGATGCTGATCTTGCGCGCCGTACTGTACTCTCTACCTCCTTCCATTTTGGAGGGCCAGTCTCCAGATTGAATTCGGGAGGTTGAATAGGTGGGATGTCATGTGGGATAACTATTTGTTCGTGCCTTTTTGGGTCATGGTTGCCCTTTTCCAGATGTTCTTCCAGTTCCTCCTTGGGAATTTTCAGGATTCCGCTTTTTTCCTTAGCGAAGAGATCTTTAACGAACTTGAAGGGGTTTTTGTAGAACCGTGTTCTTGTGTGTTCCTTCTTCTTGCGAAGTTTCCTCAGGTTCTCTGCTCTTCGCAAGGTTGCCAACCGACACTTGATGTCCCCCTGGAGTAGCATGAGACCCTCTCTCTCTGCATCAGAGGCCTTCTTCCACTGCTTTCTCAGCTGCCTTCTCTCTCTGACCAGAATTTCGATCTCTTGCTGCCTCCTGGATTTGGCTGGTGCTGATATTGCTTTGTTGCTTCTCCTAGCGTTTACTCCAAAGCGCTCTTCTCCATAGTGGTAGATGATGTCAACCATCCTTTCCAGCTTTTTCTCTGCTGTGCCCACTTGTTGCTCCAGGATTTTTGTCAGGTCGTTATTGATTATTTCCCACTCTCTCTTTTCAACAGCTTTGGGCCACTTCACACTCGGTCTGTGCCCTTTGATCTTTTCCTCCTTGGGAGGTCTCTGTGGTTGAGTGGGTTCCTCCACCGGCATTTCTGTGCTTGTATTATCCTCCTCAGGGACACTGGTACTGATGCTCTGCGAACTTTGGTTTTTATCCCGTCGCTGTGCTTCAATCGACTGATTTGACTGGTTGCTTCGTAGGAAGTACTGGTCAATGCGAGGCCCTTGTCTCTGCTCTTTCAAGCACCCTCTCTTTCATAAAGAGGAAGTTGTGACAAAGAAGACCTAAGACAGTTGAGCAACTAGAAGCCTATATTAGACAAGATTGGGACAACATTCCTATTCCTAAACTTGAGCAACTTTTCTTGTTATAAAAAGAAGAGGGGCTGCCACACAGTGGTAAACATGGCCTTGTCCCAACTTTTTTGAGATGTGTTGATGACATGAAATTTAAAATCAACTAGTTTTTCCCTTTAAATTATACATTTTCTCAGTTTAAACATTTGATATGTCATCTATGTTGTATTCTGAATAAAATATTGAAATTTGAAATTTTCACATCATTGCATTCTGTTTTTATTTACAATTTGTACAGTGTCTCAACTTTTTTGGAATCAGGTTTGTACTTCAAACAAACACAAACTTATATGACGTCATTTCAAACAAAATCAGGCAGAAACAAAGTTAGTTCTGTGTTTTTTTTTCGGCAGTTTGAAACAGCTGACCAAAGTGAACTTTCTGGGAGAGTTTGTTTTGGCTCCTAAACTCATTTGAACTTCCATTGGTCCTTGGCGGTTATGCAGTCGGTGGGTTTGTTCTGGAATTCCACCTTCTATGATGTGCAATTTGATTATTCATTTTTTGGTTCATTTCTCATTCAATTGAAGTCAGGCAAAAGAAAAATATCTCCGGCCTAGTTACTAGCAACATGAATTCACTGGAGTGTAGAATAACTGAGCTGACACAAATATATCTAAATCTGTACAATCACTCATGGACAGACTTTAAAGATTCAGAGAAAGCATTTAATTCCAAGAAATAAATTGCAACGAAGCTTCATGTTGATGACCCAGAGTTATGCTAAAAGCGATGCAGAGAAACATCCAAGACGAGTTTTCCAAAGCCATGAAAGGAAAGAGTAAAGATATAAGGTAGCAAGTACCAAATACATGTATTTCAAATAAATGTTACACCATACTACTGCTGCTACTGTTGTTTTTGTTGTTCTTTCAATAAGCAAATTTAAAAGGGATACAATAACTGAAATGCCAAAAGAACATACAATAATAAACCTTTGTTTTTATCAAATCATAACACCACATAAAATATAAAAAGGTGAAATAATTTATCCAGTTTAATAAAATGAATGAACACTGATAGAATAAAGTAATAAACAGGTTTGTGTTAGTGAGATGACTCCAAGATATGTTCCACATCATGCTAAAGTTTTCAAACTATGAGGCATTCACAATTCCCATAAAGGACTGATTATGGAATTGGAATGGTTATTTTGTATAGCAAACATGATACTTGACTTTGAACTGCTGCGAATCATTATTCTTTTGTCTTTAATATTCTGACCACTGGTGCCCGTCTCACACCTATACTGCCTACACTTAATAATTTCATTGTTGTGTTTAGGGCATAAGCGCGAGCGTAGCTACATGTTTACATTAATCGACACCTTGCCTCTAGCAATGTGGGGGTATTGTTTCGAAGTTTCGAAACTGTATACCGTCGCTCAGCGTTTTCAAACTTATTTTTGCCCCCAAACAAAGAACGAAAATTAACTTTGTTTGAAGTATATTGGAGCCTTAAGGGGTGGAAGATAAGAGCAGATGTAATACTCTCAGAGGGAGGTGAGTAGATAGCTCAGGTTTTTCTCTGGTTCAGACGAGAGCATTGAGAAAACCTAGTCTGGATCACCTCCCTCAAATCACCTTTAGACCCACACCACAGTAGTCACGACACTAGTCTTCTGAGACCACCTTTGATCTTTAGATCGAGACAGGCCAGGAGCCCTTTGTTGTTTGGCCTAAGACCTGGACCTTTGTGGAATGAAGGATTTAAAGGCAGCCGAGCGCGTCTTGGCCTTCTTAATCTTCTCGACCACAGTCTCGACAGAAGTGCTGAAAAGCTCAGAAAGGGAAACTGGTGCATCAAGATGAAAGCCCTTCTCTTTCGACCTGATATCAATGGCCAACATGGATCTGCCAATGCATTTTAGTGGCAAAGAGAGCAAGATAACCTAAATTTGTTACCTGTGCTTCAAAAACAACACAAAGGTATCTCTGAAGTACTTCGTGTGGACATGTTTCATATTTCAAATCTTCTTAAGCTGAAAGATATGTTTGTGTGAGAAAAGACAGAAATGTAAAGGGATAGTTCACCCAAAAATGAAAATTGTCATTACATCATTTACTCCTGTTATCATTTGCTGTTCCAAACATGTATGAGTTTCTTCTGTTAAAAGATTAAGATTTATTTCCATTCTATGGAAGTTGGTGGCTACCATCAACTGTTTGGTTACCAGCATTCTTCACAATATATTTTGTGTTCAACAGTAGAACAATTTGAGGGTGAGTAAAGATGACAAAAAATATTTTTTGGATGAGCTATCCCTTTAAGTCATTATTGAAAATCTTTAGTTAATAAGACTGATACAATTCTAAAGTCCACTTGATTCAAATAAAAATAATTATGATACGGTTTGGAACTGAAGGGTAAGTAATGACAGACTTTGAGGAACGCACCTTTATAAGTCAGCTATTCTTTTAATAATTTTCAAACCTGACTTTGTTTCCAGACTTCTTAAGGATATTTTTTTTCCAGACGCCTTGGCAGTTTAGTCACATCCTTCAAGGGTTGCCTTGACATCAAAAACAACATTTGCTCAGTCTTGTGGTGTGCAATACGACAATCTTTGATCGTGGATGATAAAAATGTCTCCACGATCTACTTTTGAAGAAATATCGTAGCATCGTGCAACAACCGACATTCTATCGGTTACAGGTCTGGTGCCTCCATCTCAATATACTGTACAGTGTGACATATATTCACATAAGCATGCTACGAAGCCTGTCAACAGTGCCTTATTTATAACTGGACTAAGTTATCTTTTGCGCTAATACTGTCAAAACACACAAGGTTAACATATAGATAAAGTTGGTTATGTCTAAAATGAAAGTAAACTGTTGAGAGAAAAACGGATGGTGCCTGTATGTTAGATGCGTGCAGGTCTTAAAGAGACCGAAATAAACATGCTGCCGGCTATCATTAAAGGGATAGTTCACCCTAAAATTTAATTTGTCATTATTTACTCACTTATTTTTTCCCGAAGCTGTATTAATTTATTTCTTGTGATGAACACAATAGAGGGTATTTTAAAGAATGCGGGTAACTAAACAGTTGCTGGTCTCCACTGACTGTGATAGTTGGAAAAATATTAAGTCACTGGGAACCAGCAACTGTTTGGTTACACACGTTTTTCAAAATAGCATCTATGTTCAGCAGAAAAATTGATAGTGAGTAAATTACAATATATACGCTAAAACACTATGACAGAGGTAACAGACAGATGACAGTATTTAAGTTTCGGGGTAAACTATTTCTTTAATTAATAAAACAACAAAATACAACAAGAAAAATCACCAACTACTCTTGACTGAAAAACTTTAATACAGTTGCTTTAATAGGAATCAAACTATATAGTGTACTATAAAGGCTTTTTCTTTATAACAGGGAAATTAGTTTGACTGTAATGCTCAGACAACTTGCAAAATAGTAAAACCAACATGACAGAGAATTGTGATAAAATCATGAATTGTTATATAAAATATATTTTTGCCATATCGCCCACCCCTAGTTTAGTCCCTTTAGTGGTCGTGTCCTTGAATAGCACCCAATCAAGCCTCTCAAGGAACTGTAATTGCTGCTTCTCAGACAAGAAAGTCGGACTGAGCACTGTCAGCCCCCAGGATGAAGGTACAAGCTAGCCCTCAATGACCTTGTTATTGGTCACAGTCGCCCATGAGGTAGAACACATCATTAGAAGAGCTGAGAGAGCAGAGGCCATGCTGTCAGTCTATTTAAAGAGACTGCTCAGTGGGAAGCCAATGTTTTTAGAGTTTCCCCATGTGAGGAGCTGAAAATACCATCCTGATCTCCTTTTAGCACACTTGAGAACCTTTGGATTCAAACTTCAGTCAGACTTAACCACTTATATGAAGGTGTCGCCTTTATTTTTGCCTTGACTTGGAGCAGTGTCAGGTCTGAAGCCAGTTTAACCCGTTTAAAATCATGATGGGTTGGGATTTTGAGTTTTTCTATTAGAAACTCAACACCTTTGACCTGGTTGTTTTGAACAGTTTACAATCCAACAAAAAGGCAATGTTATTTTTGACCAGGTCAGTATGAAACTAGGGTGACAACTTGTGGTTAATTTGATTGATTGTTTAATCGGGTGATTATTTTTCGATTAATCTGATTATAAAGCCTTTTTCCACATTTATGCTTTATTTGATGCACTTCAAACAAACTTGTATAGTTTAATGCCGATGGTCTAATCATGCGCTCAGGATTTTCCATACACAGCACGTAGAGGTGATTAATCGATACTCAAACTCACTATCAGATATCTTCATTATTTATTAGTATATATTTTGTTGCAGCTCTACATGAAACGCATAAAAAGTGGCATTTTTATTTAACTGTTTATGTTATCCATCCATTGTGAATGATAGATTTTGAAAACCTGAAAAAAAATGTTTATTTCTTACATGAGTCAGTGATATATTGTTGATGGAATTTTTTTTCCTATTGATTATTTTATATAAAAAATAATTTATTATACATCTAGTCATACATCTAGTGACTTTAATGCACCTATTCTGTAACAAATGTGTTTTTCAGTTCTTTCAGTTTAGTGTAAAATATCATGTGGTGTAACTCAATAAAAGCTTAATGATAATTATTATTTAATAATTCATTACAAAAATGGGGTAGGAAAAAAGTAAGAGATTAGTGATGTCATCAGTTCAGAACACTAATAAAAGCCCACTGTAGCAAATCTATGCAGTTTTGTAAGATAAATATCCAGATTTCAAACGTAATAAATAGTTTTTTCTCATTTCTGCTAACTGTTGGGTTTTGGAAGACATGCAGGCGGAAGATGGAAGATGTATGCGTCGTGCGTGCCTCTGGGAAATGTAGGCGCAAAGGAAAAAAGATTCCTTACTTTAGCAAATGTACTATGTAATCCGTCTGCATGTCTTCCAGTTCCCAAAAGTCAGCAGAAGTGAGAAAAAAAGTGTTTTTTACCTTTGAAATCTGGATTTTTATCTTACAAAAACACATCGATTAAATACAGGAGACCTCTTTATTCACCCCCGGTAGCCATGTGAGGGACGTTTTATTAAAGACACACACACTTTATTTCACGTCTTCTGAACTGTTGACAACAAACACGCGCTTACCCCCATTAAAAGGCTTGGAAGAGCAAGGACGAGTTTTAATACAACTTCAATTGAATTATTATTAAAGAGGAAAGTCACATACACCTAGGATGCTTTGAGAGTGAGTAGAAGATGGACGAATTTTCATTCTCGGGTGAACTAACTCTTTAACAGCAGTTTTGATTTCATATTAACTTTACTGTCAGATGTAGCATTGACAGTCCATTATATAACCAACACTAAATCCATTTGAACACCTCAGAGTCTCCATCCTTTATTTATGTTTCTTCCAGTTCCATGTGTTTCTTTCTGCTTGAATGGCAGCTTCGGTTGCACCTCAAAATGAGGTCACCACACAATGTATGTCAGAGACCTTGTCTCGTGAGATACTCCATGCTCTGTCTACTGTTGTGCTGCCAACCTTAGTAAATAGGTCATTTGGCCAGGCCTTAAATTCAGTGCTAAGAGTTGATGGATGCAGATTAGCTGGACGCTGCAGGTGTGAAGTCCATTCGGACACCGGTGGTCCATTGAGACGTTCACTCAGCTGTCAAAAAAGATCATATCACGAAGTTAATAGATATTGAATAGGTGAAAATCTGGGGTTTGCTTAAGGCTACTGCTGAGGCAGCTAACTATGAGGAATGTTGTTAGCTACAGTAGTAGCTACAGATGCTGCATCCATTGTGTCTGCCATGTTTTCATGATCCCAGTCCAGTTAGGAAACTCTGAGTTCAAATAAAATCTATTGTTCCATTTAAGATTTTATGGTGGCATTTAAGTGTGTTCAACTTGTAAGTGTAAATAATAATCTTTCCAACATTACTAAAATGATATATATTTTAGTTAATTTCTTAAGTTCATGTAGTAGGCCAATTCCACACAAGAGTTTAAGAGCATTAAGACATTTGTTAGCAGTTGGATATCAGAAATCTTGATTGTGTCTGTGATTTAGAAGAAAATGAAAATAAAGTTGTAAAGTTCTATTAATTTCTACAAATTAGATTCATTTGAACTGTGTGTTTCAGTTAATCAGTTCAAAACACTGATTCAGTGATTTGTTTACACCATAAACCAGACATGTTATTCTGTTTTAGTAAAATAGTTAAAGATAAACATGGTCGATTATATACATTTGTTAAAATGCATTTTTTATTAATTTATTTGATCATTCTTCATTTGTAAGAATGATTAAAATGACTGGTTCCTCTAAAGAAAAATAATAATAATTACATAACATTTTGAAAGTCAGACTGCTGAAAAATATTAATTTAAATGAAAATATGACATTTTGATATTTTAGATACAATTCCAGCCTTAGATTTTAGGAATTAACCTCCTTGGTTGAAAATATTTTACTAACCCACTGACCGCAAAAAGAAATTGTATTAGTGCAAAAGTTTTGGCACCCCCAAGTATCTAATTACACTAGTACTTTTACACTGAGATCCATTCAGTTGTCATAGCTGTGCAAGCTACGTCAACCTCTCTCGGGATTTTATTCTCTTTGCTGGCTTTGTTAAGAAGTGATTAAAGATGTCAGCTGCCAGGCTGAAGGGTTGTTTTCTTCTGAAGTCTCAGTAGGGACTGTTTTCGAGCTGCAGTGGAGTGCCAGACCTTAAAACATAGTTGCCGGGGTCACAGGAGGACGCTGGTTAGACGGTGGCTTGGCATCGCTCTTGTGGTCCTGCTCAGTTCTTCTACCATTCATTTACTAAGCTCTGTTTAAAGATTACTGGAGTAGATCATAGAGCGGGCATGCAGGGTCAAAACCCTCATCAACATCACAATGGTTGCCAGTTATGAATGGAAACATATAAACAATGGCTGTATGTTATTTGCATGAATCAGGAGCACACATAACAAGCCTATTTTTTTTTACAGTTTTGGTCTGTACAAATGGAGCCTCCAAGAATGAATGGCTTGTCTGTAAAACGTCAGGCTGTTTTTGTGTGAATAATGGCAGCGTATTATTTTTCTGGCACTTTTATTGCAAACCACCATGGGATCTCTCATACGTCAGATTCTAATAATGTACTTGCTCGACTCAATCTAAAATTGAGTGTGGCATTTTTTTTTTTTTTAATTTAGAATTGCAATCATTATTAGCCATGCCCGTTTCAGTCTAGGAAGTGTCACATCAATAAATGAGCTTTTGAAACGCTTAATAAGACCATGAAATGCCACATGCTCCATCAGCCTGGTCTTTATGCCACACAAAGACAGTCACAAAGTTTTCATTTATCATTAGAAACATGCTTGTTTGTTTTGTACTCATGTTAATTTCATATGGTTTATGAAATTCTACAAATGTCATCTGGTGTAACCATGAGGCAAAATATTTAAACTTGTAATACATTTGAGTGTAGAAGCTAACTTAATCATTATTTTCCAAAATGTTATTCAATAATATTTGCAAAAAAGGATAATACAGTTTTATGCAAATATAATTAATGATTAGTTCATAAATATTATTGTTTTTTGGGAGTTGCACCACATTACATTTTACAATCTGAACTGTCCTAAAATGTCAAATAATGTGATATTTTGAGACTGATCTTGACCCATGACATTGTCTTTTATAATATATATACCCCATGACTGTTTTTTTTACACAAAAATATTAATAAACACTTTTATTAGGGAAAAATATGTATTTTTATATTTTATTTTATTTTATTTTAATTCATTTTTAATCCTTAAATGTTACAAACATATTTTTAAAGCAAAATCCTAAAAGTTTAAATGATATGATATTTAAGATATATACTTTTTTTGTTCCATCCATCCATCTGTCCCCCAAAATGTTTGTGCCTATTGGGTCAACAAGTTGACGTTGGTCTCACCAAAGTCATATTTAAAAGAACAATTTTATTGGAATATATGATCATCATAGAAAATGTTTACTGAAGTCATTGTACAATATGCGTGAGCTGCAGAAGAACAGTAAAACTGGAAAGAAAACATTGTGTTCTATGGAAGAAAGAAAGTTAGTCAAATTAATAAAAATTAGTAGAATCTAGTAAAATCTAGATTTCTAGTAAAATCTCCCATTTCTCCTTGAAAGAGAATATTGTAATATTCTTAGTTTTTCTTTCTTCATTCTTCTTGCAGGTGTTATTTTTGTTTAGTCTATTCAGGATGTGTTTGCGTCTCTCTGCCGCTCATAGTCTTGTAAACAGAGCAAATTGAACAGCAGCCAGATGTACTGGCCAATTGAATCCACCTGCCCTTCCCTCCAGCTGTGGCTCTGAGCTGTGATTGGTCGAGCTGACTGTCTGGCCACATGTAGGGTGGGGTTCATTACCCTGCAGAGCTCTAGTGAGAGAAAGAGAGGTAGAGCGGGGTTTGTAACTGTGCACCTTATAGACGGAGGCTCCCGCACCCCCCTCAGACCCACACTGCAGCAGAAAGGCTATTTTTAGATCCTTTCCATGAGAAGGAATGATGCTGGGAACTTGATTTTGATGCTCTGTCTCAACTAAAAGCCCATGTTGCTTAGTTTTGCTTCTTTGATAACTGTAGTCTTATGTAACAGGAAACCTTTCATTCTGCAACACTTATCAAACCAGAATATCTAGAGAATGCATCTGGATAATGCAGTGAATATTTATAGGTAAATTTATAGGTATAGGTAGTTTTTAGGGTTCAAATATTTAAATATACAGAGACACAACTGATGGGTTGATTCCCCCCAAAATTATATATATATATATTATATGGATGGATGGATGGATGGATGGATGGATGGATAGTGGTTTAGGTTGTTGATGGATGGATGGATGGCGGGTTAGATCATTGGATGGATGGATGATATATGGATAGAAGGATGGATAAATAGATAGTGGATGGATGGATAGCAGATTGAATGGATGGATGGATGGCGGGTTAGATCATTGGATGGATGGATGGATGGATGGATGGATGATAGATGGATAGAAGGATGGATGGATGGATAGATAGATAGCGGATTGAATGGATGGATGGATGGCGGGTTAGATCATTGGATGGATGGATGGATGGATGATAAATGGATAGAAGGATGGATTTATAGATAGTGGATTGGATGGATGGATGATGGATGGATAGATAGCTGACTGAATGGATGGATGAATGGACAGATGGGTGGATTGGTGAAAGGATAGATGGTCAGATTTCAGTAATGATTCAGTTGAATGATTCATTTCAAGAACAGGCTCGTACAATAAGGGTCATTTTCTAGGAAAATATAATAGATGGATGGATATTGGGTTAGATCGTTGGATGTATAGATTTAGTTTCTATATACAATTGATGGAGGTTTTTCAATGAAGGACTGATTCAGAAGTTCATGAGTCTTTTTGAACAATGTATTACAAAAATAGGCTTAAAAGAGACATTTGCTAAGAAAACATGAATCGTCATATTTTGTCATTTTGCTATATTTCGTGGTTGGTTGCATTTTTGTATCTTTAGAATCAGTTCAGTCTACAAACTCACAATAACAGACTTTGACTTTAAAATATTTATATTCTGTCAGCTCATTTAGCATCAATTTTTTATGTTGCATAAGCTTTCTGCTAGCATTTTCTCCCAAGTTGCTGCAGACACGTACATTCGCTCACACACACCCACTTTGCTTTGCTGATTATCTGTTACCTCTGTAAAGACAAGGACTGCATAACACTGCTGCATTAACGTTACTCTGTGTGTTTGTGTGTGTGTGTGTGTGTGTGTGTGTGTGTGTGTGTGTGTGTGTGTGATGATCCATTAGTATTTTAAGCGCATTATGCTGCTTCAAACTGTACTGACATTTCTCCCTTCTCCTCGAGGTGGACAGACTGGCCGGCACAATGAAGGAGGAGAACTTGTTCCGCAGACGGTTCTCTCTCTGTCCCACAGCCACCTCGCCTCCCAAGATCGACCCACGCTTGCTGACCCGCAACCTGTCCTATGGAGGAGACAATGAACTGTACCCACTCAGCCCAGGTATCCATTCAATTCCTGAATGTGTGGAAGCACCACATCCTTCAAGCACAAGAGACACATGCAGGAGCTCACTGCTTCTGAGTCACTACGGTCGTAGAAAATAGTTTAAGTTAAAGGATGTGTGTGACCGTGGTGATTGATGTTAACGCTGTGTTTGTGTGCTGGTGTGGGTGTGTGTGCGCGCGCGTGCTCATGTGTGTGTTCTGCAGGGAATGAATCGGAGAGGAACGGTTTGCCCTTACTGAGGGACGAGGTCAGCCCGGTCCGCTCACCCAGTAGCACGGTGCGTTCAGCCTCCTTGTAACTGCACGCATGAAATATGACCGCATTATAATGCAGACGGGAAAGAAAACGGCCATAACAAATCTATAACCTCAGCTACCAGCGCTAACTATCGCTGCTAGTTAACCTCTGACTAGAGTGTTTTTTTTTTCTTTTTTCTGAAAGCTGCTAAATAGAAAAAGATTAAAGGATTCGCTAGACCTCTGCTAATGTAAAGGAAGTGAAATGACCTGCAATTAGCGCATTTCAAAACAGCCAATCACAGCCTCCCATCTGCATTTCACTCCCCAGACAGTTTTCTGTGGGCTAAAAGCTTTTAGTTTTAGCTCACATCTCCGGCACATGTAAAGTGCATCTGTCCGTATCATGTGGTTTAAATGGGTGAATATACGGTAAAAGCCTTCCATTCATTCACCATATGAGACATTTAACTGTAATACACAATGATGTAATGCAACATTAATACGTGTCGTCTGCGAAAAACCGGAAAAAGAAGCTTTTAGCATCAGCTGCATTTAACAACTATTATACTAATTGATCTGTCAGTAATTTAATTAAATATATAGATATTCTGGTAATGTTTTGATTGTTCTGTTCTTACCTCTTTTCTCACCTTCAAACAATGTGCATATCTAGATCTATTTATCTATATCTATATATCTATATGATGATCTCCTTTATCGATTTTATTGATTGTTTAATTCAGCGAAATAGCGTTACTGTTGTTTTTCTGGACTCCACTATTTGTGTGAACTGCTTTAGAGGTTAATTTGGGTCTAAGGCGAAAAATGTCTCCATATTTAGGTGTGATCTTCAACTGACACCCACAGCTGACCAAACAGACTTGCTGCATTTAGCCTGCTGCCTTTTGCTCTAAGTGTGAAAAAGTTGTGGCTTCGTTTATTTCACAATTACTATAGTAATATAGTTAGACTAACATAATATAATTATAATTATTATGGCAGGACTTTCTAAAGTCAACCCATTTGACGTAACATGAAACAGAATATTGTGAAATGTCATATTTAGCCCAGGATCAAATATTATGAAAGCAAACAGGGTCAATTTTGATCTTATGTTGACTTCAAAATGAAAGTTAAATGGATTTTTTTCTTTTTTGGCTTCAGTCCGAATCCAGGATATTTATCGGTTTGGAGAAGGAGTCTTCCTTGCCCACGGAGAAGCTGGCAAGGAAAGAATCGCTTAAGGTACGATGTTCTTCCCACTCCAGGCAGAGTTCCTGACCCAGTTTCTCCAAACAGCAGCTTGTTCATGGTGTCAGTCAACAGGTGGACGCCATTTAACCTGCGTACAGGCATTTCCTGTACTAGAGAAAATACTGAGAAATATTTATTCAGATATTTAATCCAGCTTTTCATATGGTCTCTTTTTCTCCTTACTTTGAACAGCTACACATTTTATTTAACCAGTTTGCATGCATGAAAGGTCTGTGACTATTAGCGTCCTGTGACATTTTTGGACTGTCATATGGCTTCTTACAAATAGCGGTTAAATTTGCCAAATTCAAAACATCAGCCATGTTCATTCCTTGTTTGTGCTAGAGAATTAAATTTGCACAGAAATCTCCCACTCTTCTTTGGAAACACATTTATTTCAGAGGCCCATACGTTCTTTTATAAAAATGAGTTTTGTTTTGCTTTTTGTTTTACTTTATTATTGTATTTTATTTTTATTTTTAAAATACTGAATCTAATGAACCACTCATCGAGTGTTGTCAACCAAAACTATCAAAAAGTTAACTGAAATTACAAATATTAAATGAAAAACTTAATTTTTGTTTCAGTTAGAATTTCTGTTTAATTTCTAATTTGTTATGTTCATTTAAGTTCTGAATTTACTAATGCTAATACTGAAATGAAAGTAAATACTGCTACATTTATAATAGGTAAAACTATATAAAAAATGACGGAAGTATGTAACAAAAGTACTAAAATGAAATAAAACTGAAATTAGAATTGAAAATGTTAAAAAGTTATGTCAAAATAATAATTACTGTATTTTTTATTAATCATTTATGAATATAAATAGTTTCTAAATGCAAAATTTAAACAGGTTTGAATTGTTGTGAATCCAGCTCTAGATGAGTGATGTCTGCATTGTCCAATCAGAGTTCTTCTCCACAATCTAAAATAAAATCACCAAAGTTTAGATTTAACAGTGGTGAAGTGCATTGACTTTGTATATTGTATATGCTGCACTCTAGTGTTCAACAAGGTTTTTAGATAATTCATGTCTTGCAGACCACTTGCGCCCCCTAGCTAATACTCGAGCAATGCATTAAACCTTGACCTTTCATACAATAGGTTCAGAAGAAGAACTATCGACAGGAGAAGAAGAGGGTCGCCAAAGAACTGTCCAGTGCACTTAAGGATCCAAGTGTGGTTATTATGTCCAACTGGCTAAAGGTTGGTAAACCTCATCGGTTTTCACTTTAACATTGAATATTTTAGGAGATTCTTTAAGATGCACTTGTTGGATGTATCAGATTCGAGGCTCATTGAAGAGTTGGACGAAATTGTGGTGCATCCTTAAGCCCGGCATTCTCCTGATATACAAGACGCCCGGCTCAGATCACTGGGTGGGAACGATTCTTCTCAACGCCTGCAAGCTCATCGAAAGACCCTCAAAGAAGGACGGATTCTGCTTCAAACTCTACCATCCACTGGACAAGTCCATATGGGCCATGAAGGTTAGACACAAGCTTCTCTGAAATGTGACATTTGACTTGAACTCAAAATTGGGATTGATTGGTATCTGTGTTTTTTCAGGGTCCTGAAGGAGAATCTGTGGGCTCCATCACTCAACCCTTGCCTAGTAATTACCTGATCTTCAGAGCGGCGTCCGAATCTGATGGTGAGCTTTGGTGTTTGTCCTCTGTGAAACTGTCTTCTCAATATGGAGTCCATTTGAGGATCACAGCCTGTGGTTTGCTCCAGGACGCTGTTGGATGGACGCTCTGGAGCTGGCTCTCAGCTGCTCCAGCCTGTCGAAGATGAGCGCGAAGAGCGGCAGGGATGGAGATCTTAGCGGCTCCCCCGAGTCCTCACACATACTGCAGCTGCTGCAGAGCTCGGCTCTCACCGACCAGGACCTGCTGCAGTGAGTCTGATCTCTCTACATCAACACACTGTTGAGCGTGTTCACATCAGACCCACACTGTAGTTAAATGACATATTTGTACATGAATGTAATGAAATATTCACAGAAATCATTTGGTTAGAACAGTTCACATTAAAATCTATGCAATTAATTTACATGAAAGTATAAATTCTACAGATTTTGGGGGGGGAATAGTTGTTGGTGTCGAAAATATTTGTGTAAACAATATGACTAAATTAAAAGTGTGAAGTTTTCAAATAATTATTGGTCAAATTGTTGTTCTCTGGTAAAAAGAGCATTTAAGAAAATTATGCGAATAAATGACATGGTGTATAAACGTATAAATTAGTTTTGGAGAATAGGTTTTGGTACCGCAAATATTTGCGCAAACTAAGTATGACCAGAGAGAATTTATAAGAGACATGCCACTTCTTCAATCCTCAATACAACTATATAAGGAAAACCCGTAACGGCAAAGGTGGCAGTTGTATGCACATGTCCCACCCCTCCCGCTGGAAAGCCAATCATCTGCTCTTAACAGTCAAGCCGGGAAACATTTAAGCCTATTGTCAGGTTCCACAGTTGAGGTTTTGCGACAGCGGAGACGATTTGGCGACAGAAAGTTGTGGTGTTTGCAAGATCAGATGGAATCCACAGAAGAGGGTGATAACAACGCGAAGGCTCGGTCTACCAGTTAAAGCATTTTATATTGTGACATTGAGCATTTGTTTAAGTGCTTGGCACGGCACCGGCATTCTGGATAGAGACGTAAATGAAGTTGTTGTCGTGAAACCTTTTTTTTTTCAAAACTGTTCACATCAGATACAGTGTGACATGAAAATATAAAATATTTAGATAAAAGGATATGATTAAATTGAGACAAACGAGAAATATTCTTCAATATTTTTGTAAAAAAAATGTTAAGCCCCGTTCACACCAAGAACGATAACTATAAATTATGAATTAATTATAAGTGGTAGATGAGCGTGTGCTTAGAATAAATGATGGTATGGTCCTGTTTATTCTAAGCGCACGCTCATCTACCACTTATAATTCTCGAGCTCATTATAGCAGGATTGATTCTGATTGGGTGTCAATGTTTGTGTCGTTCATCGTCTCGAAAAAAAAAAGTTTTGAAAGTGATTGCAACGATATTGTTTCTCTGTGCCTTTATCATTATAGTTGTTGTGTGAACTCTGCTATTCTTTAATATTGAGAACGATTTTTAGAACTTTATTTTTATTATTAACTTTATCGTTATCGTCCATGGTATGAACAGACCTTTTTTCTTAAAAAACAATTACGCTGCAATTGAACATATAAAAACAATATTTCCTGTAATGAAGTAGAATGAATGAATGAATGAAATGAATGAATGAATGAAATATTTTGGATTTTTGAAGGAGTTCATATGGCTTCTCATGTATGTTGCTGCCATTGGATCCCAATTTCCATAGCCTTTGTGACTATGTGGGATAATTTTGGGTTTGAATTTACCTTGTATCATTTCCAGATCCAAGCTTTTCAACAATTATTATAATCAGCCACCTTCAGAGTGTGTCATCGTAAAATGACCTATTACTGCTCTTACGAACCCTTTAATGCATTAAATGGATGCTTAATGACTTGACGGACATTAAACAACACCCCCAAAATCAATATTAAATGCTTCATTGCCTCTCTACATGTACAAAATTCTAAACTCAATTTGTACACCTGGTTACAGTTAATACCGTTTCACCACTCATGATCTGCTAAAAAATCTAAGGTTTAAGTTGTAAACTCTTCTTTGTTTGTTTTTAAGCTGACAACAATGGCAATATGCAGTCATTTTTCTAGTTTATGTTGTTTTTTTCTGGGATTTTAGCATATTGCTATTCAGTGGCTTGACAATCCTCTAAAACACACAGATGTTCATTATTATTATTGCTTCTTATTATATTTTTGTTACTCCATATAATTTAATATAAATGCTAAATACTTAAATACGAAATAAATCAATAAATATATTTAGTATTAAGAAAAACTATAGTGCTAATACTGTGAGACCTACAATATCATCAATCAAAATCAACAGCTAAAATTACAGGCGTATGACCATGAAATCAAATCTGATTAACCGCCAAACATTAATAGCAGATCTACATAATAATCAAATTATATTCCAGTGGGATTCAAAGTGTATTTAAATTACAGTGTTTCTGTACCTGATAGGAAGTGAAATAGTAGATGTTGTTTGCCAGTGATATCCTTCAGCTGTCAATCATTTATATATCCTAAACCCCACCTCTTTCTAGCCACTTTGAAGCTCTCGTCCAATCAGCTGCGCCCTACAGGTTTACGTGACAGGCAGGAGAGCAGGAAGAGATGAGGAGAATGTAAACCAAACACCACCATCAGCACACACACACACACACACACTCGTACAAGAGCGTCAGACAAGCTGTGAAGCAGGAAAAACAGCTTTGGAAAACACGTTACTGCAGAGCTTTCCTGTGCAAACACCAATACAGACAGGAACTACAGAGGGAAATCACTGTGTTTCCACTGTAAACAAAGACTTTTTCTGAGGTTCTCTCATTTTTTTGTTTACCAATCTTTGGATTTTCGGGAATAATATATTCTTGGCAAGGTAAGGACTTGTTTTTTTTCTTGTCTCGCCGGTCGTTCTTGCTGACAGCTGGTGACGCAGGACAGAAGCTGGTTTTCCTGTGATCTCTGTGTGTGGTGGACACAAAGAGATGATTTAATGTCACGCTCATGCTCAGATTATTAATCTAAGACTCTTTTACCAGTCAAATGATTCATATTTCTCTGTAGAGATTCGTTGCCTATTGCAGAAATTTTGAAAATAACATTCACACTAATAAAATGAACCTCTTGTGACCATGGTGACTGCCCTGTCATTCAAATTACTCGCAAAGATGAACATCATGTGGTTTGTTGCTTTGGCAACAGATCAGGATGGGCTTTGAACGTGAACATAATAATAAATCTCACTGAGATAAAGCAGAACAAGCGATTAATGTTAAAGAAAATCTTTTTTTATTATTTATAACAATTAAAGAATAAATAATACAAATTGTATGTGTTTGTGTGATTTTGTTAAAGTTTGAATAACTCCATGTTGGAAAACCATATGGAGAATGACGCCAACTCAGACAAATCAGAGAGGGAGGCACATGAAGACTCGGACAATGCGGCAAATGAGAATGGAGGCAGACTGACGGAGGAGAGCGATATGGACCAATCAGATGACATGTGCCCGCAGGCCACGGTGTTTGTTGAAGAAGCCCATGAAGAAATGGGAGAGGTGAGAAGTTTATCACAGTGTCTGTTTGGTCTAAATGAACTGCTTTGTATAAGCAGAACTAGTTAATTATGTTTTGGTTATGCAGTGATGTGTTAAAAGTGTCATGTTGAAGACATTTCGAGATGACCATAATCGATTGAATTGATATCATGATGACAATTTTGTGTTTAATGTTCACTCAGTGCTATTTTTCACTTAAAATGTTTAAAACCTAAAGAAATGAACAAGACTTATGAGTCGGCATGAAACAACACAAAAAATGGGTGCAAATTTTTGTCTGATTGAAACGTTTTTTGAGAAGAATTTTTTTTGCATAAATTACAATATGACTAAATTAAAAGCATGAAATATTGGTCAAATTCATTCATTCATATTCATTTTTGTTGTCCTGTAAAAAATAACAATCGAGCATTCATAAAACATTAAACCATTCATATCTGGTACTATGCGCCTATATGAACTGAACGCATGAATTATTTGCAAACAATTTCTGTCACAAAAACGTCTCTGTTACAAACGTAACCCTCATTCCCTGATGGAGGGAACAGACATGTTATGTCTTGGCAACATAGGGGTTTACTTGAGAGCCCCAGTCTCCTCTGACTTTCAGAGAAAATGCCAATGGATTTTGCATACCCCATGCATACAGGTATAAACAGGCAACAGGTGCATTTACTCATCAGGTTTCACATTGAGGAGCAGAGAATGTGTTCCTGGCAACCAGCGATACATAACATCACCATTTTCTCAATCAGGGAACAAAGGTTACATACATAGCCGAGACATTCCCTATCTGTCGAGTGTCGTTGATGACCTATGAGGTCCATGGAAAGCACCACAACCTGAACCCTGTCACCACCCTGTAGCTCTGCAAATGTTGAAAGGCATTGGAATGGGTCTCTTAGCCAGGTCCTACCTAGGAGTAGGGAGGAACGGCTCAACGCGGAGACTGTAAAATCCCACAAAGATGTTAGGTGTCACCCAGCCCGCAGGTCAACAGATTTCTGCCAGAGAGGTGCCAGTGCCCATGAGGAGGCAACACTCAGAGAGGAGTGGGCTCTCAGCCCCAGGGGTCACAGCTTGCATTGGGATTGGTATGTCAAGGCGATGACATCCACTATCCAGTGGACCAACCTCTGCTTGGAGGTAGCCTTCCCTTTCTGCTGACCTTCAAAACAGACAAGGAGCTGCTTAGAGCTTCTGAAGCTCTGGGTGCAGTCCACATATATGCATAAGGCTCAACAAGACACAGCAATACCGAGGCTGGATCTGCCTCTTCCGGGGGCAGTGCTTACAGGTTGACCACATTATCATGGAAGGGGGAACCTTGGTCACATATCCAGACCGGGGTCTCAGGACAATTTGAGAATAGGCTGGACCAAACACAAAGATAATGGAAGTGAGCGTGTTCAGGAGCACTGTCTTAAGAGACAGGAACTTATGCTCAACTTAATCGAGCATCTCAAAGGGACCCCTCTGAAGTCCAGCCAGGACAACAGCGAGATCCCAAGAGGGTATCCGAGGTGTCCTATGAGGATTTAACCTTCTGGCACCCCCCACGAACCTAACGATCAGGTCAGGGAGTAATACAGCTGTCAGAGGGAGGACTCTTGGGAAGCAAACATGTCTACCTGGGCTTCCCCGAATTGACTCCAGATCATCTGGATTGTCTTGGAATGGAGTCTACATTCTCCAAGGAACGGGAGCTGTCATGAGAGCGCATCAGCTGCACGATTGAGCTCCCCTGGAATGTGAACGGCACACAGCAACTTGAGCCACGTCTCACTTCAGAGGAGGAGATCATGGGCAAACTGTGACATGCAATATGATTGCGACCACCCTTCTGGTTGATGTATGAGACAGCTGCAGTGTTGTCTGTGTGGACCAACATGTGCTTGTCTTGCAGCAATGGCCGAAACTGCCACAAAGCCAGATGCACTGCCACCAGCTCTAAGCAATTGATGTGCCAAAGTAGTTGAGGCCCTGTCCCCGAGCCCTGAAGCTGCCTGCCCATTGCATGTAGCACTCCAACCCGTTCTGGAGGCATCTGTCGTAACAACAACATGCCAAGACACTTGTTCTAAGGGCACCCTAGCCCATAGAAAGCCAATAGTCAGCGACAAAATGTGATGGTCACACAAAGTGCAATGCGATGCCATGCCAATCTTGGGACAATCTTGGGAAGTGGTCTCGTATGAAGTAATCCGAGCAGTGTGACTGCAAATGCCATATGTCCCAGGAGTCTCTGTAAGTGTTTCAGAGTTACCGCATTCCTGCCCCTGAAGGAACTTGGGCAGTAAAGCACTGACTGGGCATGCTCATTGGTGAGAAACACTGTTATACTAAGAGTCTAACTCCATACCGAGAAACAAGATATTCTGCAAAGGGAAGAGTTTGCTCTTTTCCCAGTTGACCCAAAGCCCCAACTGGCTGAGGTGCCGGAGCACCAGGTCCCTGTGATCAAACAACTGCTCTTGGGCCATGATGAGCCAGTCGTCGAGGTAGTTGAGGATCCTGATGCCCAATTCCCATAATGGGATCTCTAATGGGAGCTTGCGAAGGGCCAGATTCAAGACTTGCAGATCCAGGATTACCAGAAGGTCACCACCTTTCTTTTGCATGATGAAGTAAGGGCAGTAAAACCCTGACTTTTATCTCGGCTACACAGCAATCTCGAAGCGCAGGACTGGGGCATCTTGAGCTGCCACCAAAGTCTTGAGAATGCCGCTGAACCTGGGGGTCAACTGGTGAACTGAATCGCATAGCCGAGTCAAGATGTCTGAATGAGCTTCTAAGCTTTGTGCAATTGAAACCAAAGGGACAATTGACTGCAAAAGTTGGTTCAGCAGTGGGAAGTCTGGATAAACGTGAAATATCCTCAAACATTTTATTATTCTCTAAATAAAAAAAAGGATACTAAAATTAAACTTTTAATATAGTCTCCAAATAAAACAGTTATTGAGGTGTAATATTTTTGGAAAATGGGTGCAAATTATTGTCTGATATAGAAAGTTTTTTGAGATTTTATTTTTAAAAAACAACAACCAGAGATTCACAAAATTCTGATAAATTTCTGATATTTTAGGCTACGAAACAATTTATAAAACATCCATTCATATGTATAATTATTTTTTTCCGCTAAATGAATCCGATCTGTATGAATTGCTTAAATTATTATTATTATTTTTTTCAGGGTATAATATATATATATTCTCACACATATATACATATATTTATTCTATGTATGTACGTACATGCATATTGTGATTTTCTATTTATCTATACATATTAATAAACAACTTTAGATAATTAGGGTTATAAGATTATTATAATTATTTTAATTACTGGTATATATGACATAAAAATATTTTTCTGTCTTTTTTTTGCCTTTAAATCCTGATTTGTCACTTTTGACCTAGATGGAAAACATTAAAATTAAGGATCAAATCCAATCAAATGTGTGTTTTATAAATGAGTTTCCTGGTATAGAAATAGGGGTATTATTCTACATAGGGTGGTCCGCTTCATGGTGGCAGCCATTTTAAGATCACTTGGCCAGCCAAATACTACTTACTATATTTTACTAAGCCCCAGATATAGAACCCTTCTAGTTGCAGAATAAGTTAATCATGCCTGTGAATATCGCACTTCCATGACTGCATTGATAACAAAAACTGATTCTACATCAACACCAATAGGGGTCAGTATAAAGTCAAAGAGTTGCACAGTATTGGCCAATAAAATGGATGAACAATTGATTGCTGCACCTTTAAATCAGTCAGCAACACCAGCAACTTTTATTAAGAACATGAATGATAATAGGTACATTTGCCTTTATGCATTTAGCAGTTGCTTTTTATTTAAAATGACTTGTATTGCATTCAAGGTGTTTTAAGGTATATTTTCTGTTGTGATCACAGGCTGGCGAGGCATCACAGGTGGAGACAGTCTCTGAGGAGAACAAGGGTTTGATCTGGACTCTCCTGAAGCAGCTGAGGCCAGGAATGGACTTGTCTAAAGTGGTTTTGCCGACGTTTATCCTGGAGCCACGTTCATTTCTGGACAAGCTGTCGGATTACTACTATCATGCTGACCTGCTGTCCCAGTGAGCACCTCATGAGCATCACTACTGCAACCAGACACTCTTTACTGAGACTAGCAGGTTTAGCTTTGATTGGGTTTGTTGGAGAAGAGATAAAAGTATGTATTTGTGTTTCAGGGCTGTGATGGAGGAGAGCCCGTACAGCAGGATGAAGCAGGTCTTGCGCTGGTATCTTTCAGGCTTCTACAAGAAACCAAAGGTGATGTGGGTGAAGTGCTCTTTTTAGATTGAGAATCATGAGCCAATTCATATAGAAGCCAAGTTTCCATACATGCTTTTTATTCATATTTTGGCATATCACGTAAAAAAAAAATGGACAAAAACACTCAAATTTACAAAAGTTTTTAAATGTTTTTTAATGTATTCTCTTAATTTTACCAAGGTCATCATTGCTGCATAGATCATTAATGTCAACAACAACAACAATAAAAATTAACTGAACAGTAGTGTATACTTCTGAATTATGTATTTATCACTAGGGTGTGTGTATGGTTTATATTTACACTAATTGTGTTTCTCCAATGTCTTTCAGGGGCTAAAGAAACCATACAACCCTATTCTAGGAGAGATGTTTCGATGCTGCTGGCTGCATCCAGAAACAGACAGCTGTACATTCTACATCGCAGAACAGGTGAGACTCTACGATTACAATTAAAGTAGCTGACATTGCGTTTAATAAAAAAGAAACAAAGCCAGTGGCATTTTAAAACTATATGTCCTTTTTTGGACAGTTTGTGGTTGTCTAAAGGTCTGCAGTGTGAAGTGGTTAGTCTGTCTTCCTCTGCATACAATGTAAACATGACAGCAGTCTCTGTCCGTGATAACGATGGAAACCGATAAGCTCGTGTGATAAGTGGTGGACTTTCGTACTTTCAGGTTTCTCATCACCCTCCAGTTTCAGCTTTCTACATCAGCAATAGGAAGGACGGATTCTGCATTACTGGAAGCATTCTGGCCAAATCCAAGTTTTATGGTAAATAACGCTCATGCTGCAGTTCAGATACACCGTAAATGTGCTTTTGTTGTGATGTTGGTTGTAAGTTCAGTGTGATTTCTTAAAGGGAACTCGTTGTCTGCTATACTCGATGGGAAGGCCAGACTCTTGTTTCTCACCCGAGATGAAGAGTATATCATCACAATGCCGTACGCTCACTGTAAAGGTGATGGACCTTACATTTTTATAATTAAATAATTTTTAATTATGCCTTATATATAGTATATAGTAAGAAAAACTACACCCACAAATAATAATCAATCAATGTATTTATTCTTTAATATCAGAAAACAAATCCTACATTATTTTGTTAATATTTACTCACTCTCTTTTAATTCTAAAAACATATGCTATTATTTTTATTATTTGCAATGAAATTAGGTAAACAATAAGAAAGCGGTCAAAATCATTTTGTTTTTCTAAAAAAAAATATATATATATATTATTTTAAAACTTCTGAAAGAAAACAAACTATTATAAAATAAAACAAAAATGATAATTTATTCAAAAATGTAATATATATAAAAAAATGAATTGCTGTATTTATTTAGGTTGTTTTTTAGTAATAATATTACTAAACAGTATTATACAATAAAACAACAATTATAATTTATTGGAAAATTTAATATATTTTTTTATTGCTGTATTTGTATAGGTTGGTTTATTATTAATATTACTAAATTCTTTAATATATGTTTTTAACTGTTTTAAACACATACACACATAAAAAATAGCTGACAATGTTAATGTCTTTCTTACAGGGATTCTGTATGGTACAATGACATTAGAACTTGGCGGGAAAATCACCATTGAGTGTGAAAAAACACAATGTTACACTGAACTTGAATACAAATTGAAGGTGAGTCCCAAACCTAATTATGCAACTTATTTATTTAAAAAAATTATAATCTTACAGCTGTTGTCTTTTTCTCTGTTCCAGCCTTTTCTTGGTGGCTCTTGCAACGTTAACCAGATTTCTGGAAAGATCCGTATGGGGGAAGACGTCCTGGCTACAGTAGATGGGCACTGGGTAAGAATCATTTCAGACACTTGCATAGAAGAACAGACATTTCTTATAAATACCAAAATAAAGTCAAAGTTAATCATAATTATAAAAGCAACTACATAATCATAATTGAATCTAAAATAAAATATATTGTAAAATAAACAATACTGAATGTTTATTCTGTTTGCAAAATGTCAGTGTTTCAAGTATTTTGTATTTGTGGATTGTTTCATCAGTAGCTTACAGGAATATGTGGCAAACGTAATCCTTCAAGTGTCTCTTCAAAGATAAGACACAATAAGACAGAACTTTCTTGATTCCTATGGGGGAAATGTAGGCCAGACTTAAGCGCACAAGTACCGAGATTGCTTATCTGAGCGGCTGACAGCACATGATCTCACAGACGTCTTTCTGCAGGACAGTAAAGTGCACCTGACCGAGAAGAGGACGGGCCAGCAGGAGGTGCTGTGGAACCCCAGTCCTGACATACGCAGACAGCGGCTGAAGAGACAGGTGGTGCAGGTGGACCAGCAGGAGGCGTTCGAGTCTGAGAGGTGCACAAACACATTCAGAAGCGGGAGGGTTAAAGACCACAGGGAAAGAGAGAGCTGCAAAATATAGTGGAGCACAAAAAGTTCATCAGAGCTGTCCTAAGACAAGAACACATTTTGGTTTCAGTATTTAGAACAACTTTGATAAAAGGTTTTGATCCACTTCACATGTTGACTACTTTGTATTATCCATATGCAAGTTGAATTGTGATTTAGCATACATTTTATTTATGTTTTGTTTATTTTAATTATTGTTCAATAGTTATTATACCCCCTGTATGTGTGTATATATATTGAAAATTGATCTGTTTTAAAATCGTGGTGAGTCTCCAAAAATAAATAAATGTATGGGAAACACATCCCACAGCACAACCACCTGAGCCCAACTTCAGTCTACTCATCACCTGAACTTTAACTGCGTTTGTAGAAGGCACCGCAGCCAGACCGATATACACAACACAGACCGGAAGTTAACTTAGGGCCAGGCGCGTGTGCCCGATGAAACGTCTATATATATATATATATATATATATATATATATATATATGTATATATCAGTGATGCGCGGGTCAATGTATTAATAACCCGCACCCGACCGACATTTTCAACTAACCCGCCCGCAACTCGGACCGCAAAAAAGGAAAAGAAAATATTGTACCCGACCTGCTTCCTGACCCGCATTTTTTAAATGTAGTAAATGCTCATCATATCGTCATTGGGCCATAGACGTAGGAACTAGGCAAAAAAAAAAAAAAAAAAGGGAAAATCCTTAATATATTCTATTTTTGTCAAGAATTATTATTGTCAATAAGCTCATCATTTGTTCTAAAATAGTCTAGTCTGGCTATGTCTATTTTTATGTTTCTGTTCAGCAGACATGAGGTTTGAGTTTGCCATTTCTCCATATATTACGCTCCGTTCGCTCATTCCGTGGGGTCTCGCTCAACCCAGAATGGCCTGCTGGTTCCAAAATATGCAAGGAGACATTTAATTGTTTAGTAATAAACTGGTGTTTTCTGTGTCGCTGCAAAGATTAAGTTGACGATGCAGACTAATGCCAGAGAGAAATGCACATTATGGATTACATAATCAGAGAGTAGCCTATTTATTTTGGTTTTAATATTTTTGTTTAAAAGTAGACATTTCAAGGTTTCTGTTATAGATAGCCTTATATTTCTCAAATCTGTGAGGCACACGCTGAGTTTCGGCGCCCTCCAGATCACATGCAAGTGATCCTGCCGGCGCCTCATTACATTGTCTGTTATATATTTGCTTCTTATTCATAAAATATGGGCAATTTATTAATTGATTGAACAAAACATTGAACATTGATCAAAATTAAGATACAATTTTTAGAAAACGAAAATCTTTATCTTAACAATCTGATTTTCTACAAAAAAAATAAATAATTATCATTATTATTATAATTAACGTTGAAAAGAGCTGAGAATATTTTTTCAGGTTTATTAGGGGGGATAAATTGAAAGAACAGCATTATTACATTTGTTACAGTCACATTTATTTGTTACATTTATATTATTTACATTAAGTATTGTATATTGTTACTGAAACTTCATAATGTTTCACTTGATTATACATTTAGTCAGGAATTATATTTTGGAAAAAGTCTAACTAGTAAAATGTTTACAGGTTATGTGAAAACTAGTAGCTACTACAAGTATATACATAAATAAAAAGAGACTTACTCATGTTTATGATCTCTGCTGAATAAAGCACTTCATCCTTTTTTTCTGAGGAAATCCATTTCTCAAATCCTCAACCACATCACATCTTTTTGGTGTTCATTATGTCTTATTCCTCTCATCGCGAAGCAAACAGTAAAATAAAAAAACTTGAACAGTCTCGCTGCTTTTTCTTTTGTTATTGGCGTATTCAAACCGCGCGCTTCAGTTTGAATCTGAATAGCGCGTTCAGCGGGGGCGTGGTCACAGTAAATATAATGAAGGGAGATGTGAAAAACTAGACATCGCGTTGTTTTCATATGGATTACTTTATCACAGAATATCTGTTTTGGCAGCACTTGTTTAGTTTAAAAGCAGACATGTCAAGCTTTCTATAGATATCTCTCTCATGTATCTTCGTTGAGTATTCACGGAGTTACAGTTCATTTTAATGACGTGTTTGTACATTACGATCAGCGCAGACAGCACACCTTGTTTGTTATCTTTATTTTATAAGTGCACAAAGTTCTGTTGTTATTATGTCTGTATTCAAAAAAAGTAGACCCTTTACAGATTCGATTGATTTATTAGGCTACTCTTATCTGTACGATCAAAACTGAAAGTGTAATTTAAGTTCTTTTCGTGGTTATCAGGAGAAAATGACTCATAACGCGTATATGCGTTAATCAACTCCAGAGGGTTAAAAAGAGTTTTCTATAAAACAAAACTTAATGAAGTCGTTAAAATCATGTTTTTCCAAAAACAGGTCTTCACCTTTTCTTGTGACGCTTTCATCTCTACGTGCAGACTGAGCGCCAGTTATTCAGCCAGTAAAGGCCTATGTATTTCAAAACAATGTATAGTACTATATTAATTACAAAGGTTTAATTGGCATCTATATTTCAAACGACCCGACCGACCGCGACCCGAATATCATTAAAAATATTTCTGGATGACTCGTAACTCATTTTGGATCAACCCGCGCATCACTGATATATATACAGATTTATTATTTTATGTAGTGTTTGCATTTTTTTTTATATACCTTTCATTCTTAACATTTACAAATCTTTACTTTTTAAGACCGTATTTTTCAGACTATAAGTCGCACCTGAGTATAAGTCGCATCAGTCCAAAACTACGTCATGATGAGGAAAAAAACATATATAAGTCGCACTGGACTATAAGTCGCATTTATTTAGAACCAAGAGAAAACATTACCGTCTACAGCCGCGAGAGGGCACTCTATGTGTTCAGTGTAGACTACAGGAGAACTGAGCAGCATAGAGCGCCCTCTGGCAGCTGTAGACAGTAATGTTTTTTCTTGGTTCATGTCTCTTAGTTCATTTCTCTTGGTTCATGTCAAATTAATTTTGATAAGTCGCACCTGACTATAAATTGCAGGACCAGCCAAACTATGGAAAAAAAGTGCGATTTATAGTCCTGAAAATACGGTAAGTAGGAATGTAACGATTTACCACGAGCCAGTTGAAAATCGATTCAAATATGTGATGATTCAAATCACTTGAAATGCTAAACAAATTGCGACTCAACTAGGGGTAGGAGTTTATATGAATGCATGTCTGAGGAGAACTTACTGTCTTTAGAAAAGTTTAGATGGTATTTTTTAATTTCATCTCATCTCTGTATAATGCATATTAAAGTTCATAAGTGCAGTGTTGCTTTGTTTACAGCAGTAACCAAGGAAATGCTTTAAATGCCACCTGCTGGTAGAGAGTGGATCTGCGTCTCGTTCAGCTCGTCTGCTCTTTCTGTTTCATGCTGATATATGTATAGTTTCACAAAACTGAAGTCGAACCATTCTGTTTTTGCTTCAAATTTCAAAATGATACAGTTAATTTAGATTAAAACCTGCTCATGTTGCATGTATGGAGCTTCTTTGTTTGGATCATGATTAAAATGCAGTGGTTGCCTCTCATTTTAAATGGAAAGAGCACAGACAAAGCCTTATTTTGCTTATATGAAGAGATTTCTTTCATTTGTGTCACTTGTTTATTTGATTTGGGGCTTGTTTTAAACTTTCTAATTAGTTTTATTATTTACATTTGCATTATATTTAAATTTGGTTATTCAGCAGATGCTTTTATCCAAAGCAACTTAATTATGAGGACAATAGAAGCAATCAAAACCAACAAAAGATCAATAATATGCAAACGCTGTATTAGTAAATTATTATAGTGTTATATTTCAATTTCACAAAGAAACATGCGTTTTTGTCCAAGCAATAATAAAAGGACACATTTCATTTATAATTTGTCTTAAATCTCATTTTATTTTTTTTAATCAATTCTGAATTGAATTGTGAGTTGAGTGAATTGTTACATCCCTATTTCTAAGCTATTTTTGTTCAAAATAAAAGCCAGAAATTGATTTCCCTTCTGGGGCTCTTCAAAAAAAAAAAAAAAAAAAAAAAAAAAAAAAAAAAACTCAAGCTCTGGTAAAACATGTTCAATAATAAATGAAAGCATAAATTCTGCATGCTTTAGAGTTTATACATGACTGTGAGTGGAGAAGGATTTTTATTGGTGTAGTTACAGGATTTACCAACAGGTTTGAGCTTCTAACGCTAACCAGTCAAATCTTGTTGAAGACTACAAATCACTCTTCGATCTCTGGAATCTTGACCTCTAAATCAACTTTGCAAAGCATCATATATATATGACCTTAATGTTCTGGTTGATATTATAGCAGCTGTAAGATGTGCTGTGACCTAGCAGTGATGGTGGTTTGGTGTGTTTTCCTGCAGGCTGTGGCAGCATGTGACCAGAGCGATTAACGATAAAGACCAGATGAGAGCCACGCAGGAGAAGTTTGTGCTGGAAGAGGCTCAGCGGCAGGAGGCCCGAGAGCGAGCCGAGCGGCCCTGGAACCCACGACTCTTCACCTTCAACACCGACACCAATGAGTGGCACTACAAATACACCGAGTACGTCCACAAAACCTACTTATCAAATCTGTATATGCTTTCATTACAAGTCATTATGTAATATTATAGAAAATGTTGTATATTTTATTTATTTTTACAAATTCATTGTAATAAATCAACATTAATAAGTGAATTACGGTATTTTCATTTATTATTTTTTAATATTTTGATCTTAAAATCATTGCTTTTTTCCGAGCATGTTTAATTGCAAAATTAGGCCGTGTTCCAGGAACTAATAATCTCCTCGTCCCGACTCTGTTCTCAGCACTAAGCCGTGGGATCCGCAGCGCTGTCTGCTGCAGTTTGAGAAAGGCGGCGTCATCCAGACAAAAGAGAAAACCCGGCGCAGAAGCTTCTCCTACAGCCAGAACTGGGCTGCACAGCAGAAGGTGAGTCCCAGAGGTTCCTAGTGTTGATGTATGTGACCTGATGGCCCTTCAGGGTGGGTTTGGTTGACACGCGTGTGTGTTTGTCAGGTGCGGGTGAACGGCAAACACAGGAAGTCGAGCAGCCAGCCGTCCAGCTGCAGTCAGAACACCGAGAGCAGCAGCAGCACACCAGAACCAAACCACGAGTCATCCGACAACGAAGGCCAGTCAGCAAGCCATACACAAACACTGCTCCATTCTAAGAGCTTAATAAATAGCTCTTCCGGCAATTAAAATAGTTCATCAGTCAGACAGTAGACTGTTACAAAAGCTTTAGATGTGGCTAATCCAATCAGATTTTCAAACTTTGTTCTTTGTGTCTCAGATCCTCTTGACTGTAACAGATTAAAGTAAATGTACTTTACGCTGTATATTACAGTAAACTAGCTGCACCTATACAAACAATTTGGACTTTTAAGTACCCATAGAATAGTTCTTAAAAGTCGGGTGATTGTTTTAACAACATATGCATATGTGGCTGATTAGACAGAGTAAAAAATATATATAATAAATGAAAATAAAATAATTATTCTAAAAATAAAACAATTCTAAAATGAAACAATTTGTTAAAATATATATATATATATATATATATATATATATATATATATATATATATATATATATATATATATATATATATATATATATATAATAAATTCTAAAGCAATCAGTTTATTCTATTAAAAAATTTTTCGCGTTTTTTGAAATAAAATAAAATTAAACTAAACTTTCTTGAAAAGATGTATTAGAAAAGATATAAAAATATTATGATAATGAAATGCAAAGATAAAAAACATTTAAAGACATTTTATAATAAAATAATCAATTATGAAATAAATGTATTTTCAAATAAGAAAATAAAGTATGAATTCTAATGACCAAAATAAATATTTATTTTAAAACAAAACATTTTTTTTTTCTAAAATAATTATATTTACTCTAAACCACACATAGAATGTTATAAAATAAAAGTATGTATTCAAAAACAAAATATATATACAATCAGAAATAAATATTGATCCAGATTCCAAAACAGTTTAAATCTTTAGATTTTTATATACAGTATCTCAATTTGACTTCCTCAGGTTTTATGAAGCAGTGTGCAAGATGCACTAAAGAAGTGAAAGACATCGTCCTCATAGAGGCCTCGGTAGCAGCTATACAGAAAACACAGCAGGACATCCAGAGGCAAGTACAGCCTGAGACATACTGTACTTTTCATTACAGACATACTGTACTTGTCATTACAGATGGCATAATAACTTCATGTTTCTCTGCTGTTCAGTATTTTATTTTAATCACACTGATCCCTTTATCTTCAGAAACCTGAGTGCACTGGGACGGCAGATTGCGCGGCATAAGACCGCAGAGGAGAGCAAGTCCTTGAGCGGCCGCCACTGTCTCATCCTCTGCATGCTGTTGCTCTTCCAGCTACTCATCAACTACGTCTTCACTTGAGATGCTGTCCCCTAGAGACCATCGCCTAGCAATAAACACAGCCAAACTATCACCGTCACACAGCCCCTTGAATGCACCGTAATGTTGCTACCATCCGTAGCCACACCATCAAGCACTAAGCACTTCAATTAGAGAGAAAGAGACTCTTGTTTTAATGAATATGACCGATAATCATTTTAGAGTGGATGTAAAACACTGTACTGCCACTCTCAGTAACTGACGTGTTCCCTCTTTCCTACATAATTCCCTTTCTCTGCAATATAGGTCATGTATTTGTGGCATATTTGAACGCAGTTGAATGGGTTTGTGTGTCTTTGTGTGCATTTCCCACAAACTCCTCTTCCATTTATACACCGGCCTTAAAACTGATGCCAAAAAGGGGGAAAAAAGAAGCGAAAAGGCAGTGAAGTCCACCAGTGCAGTTGTATTATGCTTACAAGTGAACGTCTGACCACACATATTTGCTCATTTTATTATTTAACCAAAACAGTGTTTCTGTATAGAACAATACAAAGAAGAGTAAATGTTTACAAACTTGATTGTACACAAAGGAAACAATGCTCGGACACCAAATGCGTTGTGTAAATGTAGATGAAGTTAACAGAATTGGCGAAAGCACTACGATAACAGAATGAACAATCAGCCATAAGACTATGGCAACCCAATTTAACATTTAATCCTTAAAACATACTAGTATCCAGTTTCATACTACTAGTATTTTTTTTTTTTTTTTTGCTACTAGTATGTATTCCATTAAATTCTAGTTCTTATTTGTCAGCTAATAGTAATTATTCATTACATTTTCTTAGTTGATATTAATAAGCTACTAGCTCTTATTCATTAACTTGGCCTCCTAGTGATTGCTCTTTAGCTACTAGTTCTTATTCATTAGCCTACTAGTAACTATTCATTAGCTAATAGTGATTTTTCATTAGATACTAGTGTTTGTTCATTAGCTACTAGTGCCTATCCATTAGATACAAGTTCTTATTCATTAGATACTAGTACTTACTTCAGTAGTAACTAGTATCTATTGTTACTAGTAACACATTTAACATTTTTGCTGTTGACTTCTATTGGAATTTTTCACTTGCATATTAACTATTTAGTTCTAACTAGTATGTATTACAACGAGTAGTGTATTTTTAAATATTTCTAGTAAGTATTCATTAGATACTAGTACATATTTATTAAATACTAGTATTTTTCATTAGAAACATGAACATAAATAGATACCGGTATCTAATAAAAAGTATCCATGTTTGTAGTAATTTATAAAAAAAACTTACTAGTAACATTTGGTATAAGTAGTAGAATATAATAAATGTGTACTAGTATGTGTTTTATAAATACTAGTATCTAACATATAAGTACTGGCATCTGTTTAATAGGCTCAAGTGTCTAATGAATAAGTAATAGTATACTGGAATAATAGGTACTACTGTCTAAAAAAAATAGTTAACTACTAGTACTAGTACTAGAAAAGTACTAGAAACAATTTTTACCTTGCAAGTCACAACTTCTTTTCACTCTAGTCATGGCCACTGTAGAGTTAAATAAAAAAAAATGAGAACGAGAATTTAGAATGAGTACTAGCATCTAATAAATGTGTACTATTATCTTTTGAATAATAACTAGTAGTTAATCAGTAAATTATAGTATGTATTAAGTTGTATCTAATGAAAAGTGCTAGTATCTATGTAATAGGTGCTAGTAGTATGCTAATAAATACTAGTAATGCTGTAAGGATTAAATGTTAAAACGGCTTGCCATAATAATAATATTGATATTCATGAGTGTTTGTTGAGGATTGGGTAGGTCAGTCACAATAGTGACACTTGAGGCCTTCTGGGAAGTTCAAGTTCATTGAAGTTGCTTGGATCAAGTGCGTTATGTTCAATAACGAATGTGTGACTGATTAATCGAAAGTGTATATACATGTATTTGTTTGGAACAATTGAATTTGGGTGTATTTATTTGATCATTTCACATGATTTGTTTTATATGTAATCGTACTGTTTTTAAGAACACATTCATTCAGGTTTTCTGGGAGCAAGTACAGTTGAGCATCAGATTGCTTTCTCTTTCTGACATTTTTTGTTGTGTAGTTTCGAGTGACTCCTTGAGGGGAAATATTATGGTCAAAGTACAAAACTTCCAATGCAGGATTCAAATAGGAAAGCTGTGCTTGAATGATGCTTTTGCTCCGGAGCCATAGTTCAACCCATTGGAATTTAAAATTATTTTTCATTTCCTTTTTTCTTTTTTACAGAGCACAGTATGTTATCTTGTCTGTCAACTGAATTGAATGAGATGTCAACGGCTCACTGTTTATTAATGATTGTTGCAACTACAGCACCACAGTAAAGTTTTACATTTCAACATTTTGCTTTGTCATTTTTGAAACATTCACATATAAAATAAACCCATTTAGATCACCTATACAAAGATTGTTCACCATTTTACCAGTATTTGCCATACATGTCCAAATAAGTAGTGATATATTGTGTTATGGTCATAATTTGAAAGTCATTTGGCAGTTATCCTAACTTTATTTACAATTTGAAATAAAGATTTTGTTTCAAGAATTCATAAGTAAGAAAGGAAACCAACAAAAAAAATCAGTTAAAAAAAAACACCTTAGCAACTGCGTTGTAATACCATGGAAACACCCTAGATATGCTAGCGGTAGCAACTATTTAGCAACATGCTAGCCACTCAAAACACATTAGCAGCATGTTAGCAGTAACAGTCACTTAAGGTGACTAAAGATCCAAAATCGTTAACTGAGTTGATAATACATTTTCTTAGGTATACACTTGTTGTGTTAAAAGTATGTTCTATATAGTATGAATGAAATATGAATGCAGTACATTCACCATGTTGCTATTGTCATGTTAACGGTGTGCCATCAATATCACAGGCATTCACAGCTCCTCTCCTGAGGCCTCATGGGATGGTAAAAATCAAATGGAAGGTCATATGTAGTTTCACCTAGTGCTTTATGGATACTGTGAATCTGGACTTAGTATTTGTATCATATATTGTTTTTTGGTTACTATATACAGTACTGTAGTAGGGAAGAAGAAGTTAACAGCATGCTAAACCACTTAGAACATCTTAGCGGCTTCTTTTCGATATACTGGTACCCACCAAAACTCCTAAGCAATCATCTGTCAACTACCCACAATCCCTTGCAATGTGATGGTGTGTTTTGTGTGTAAGAGATGGGCAAAAAAGTTCAATTTCTGGTTCAAAGTCCTTTGTTGGAGTTTTCGTTTTCTTGTCACAGCAGGCAGTCGCAGGGCTTGTCGGGACGTGGTAAAAAGTGTATTACTGTTTGAAAACCCCCTTCCTTCCTCCACTTCCTTGTATAAATGCAGGCCTGTGGAATGAAAGAGGACTATTTGCGGTCTGCTGTCTGAGCTGGTCAAAGGGAAATATAAATAAGAGACAACCTGCCTCAATCCACCTACGGGTATCTAGTTGATTTTCATGGAAACTATGACTGTAGAAAAAGCCTCCAGGCGGAGGTTGGGTGTGGTTTTTTGGGAGCGTCTGAGTCAGCGATCCAATTCCAAGCCATACAGCCGTAGGTTAGAAGACGAGTGCTATTTTAGATCACCATCTCTTTCATGATCCCTTGGTGTCAGGATGTTATGTTGCACAGTCATGTTAATGCAGTCTCTAGGGATACCAATACAGAAACATGAAGATTAGCATTTTCAGCCTTGAGTCATCTGATATAAGTTTACTTGGTAACTGTTTATTTGTCTTCATGGTGATCATTCAGTTCATTATACCATTTGTCGGCTCATCACACTGATGGACAAGTCTAGAAAGGACAACTACACTAAGGCCTTCAGGCCACATATCTGCGAGTGGGTGCATACACTGGACCTTTGTGTTCGGATACATGTGGGGGAAGACGGAAACACTCCGAAAATGCAAGGCCTAATTAGGTCACATATTTGCTAGACTCTACACAAAAGAATTCCTGACTCCTACAGTAGTGTATTGTGCTCTCTTGGACAACAAAATATGTACATAAGATTTGATGCCTGAGGACAATTGATCTATCAAATGATGAAACCTCAATAGATCATTTTAGGTGGAAGTGACCCATGCATGACTGACAGAAGAGCGGGTGTGGGTGTTCAAACAGTACTTCTGTAAGTTAAGACCCTCGGAGGAATGGCGGATCACTTGGGTTCTTACTGTCATACCTTTGTTTGTTAGCGGTTTCTGGACGCTTTTGGCGTGGCTCCAGTCCCGAGGCCTGCAAACAATCTTTGTTCCACTGTAATGTCTCCAGTGCAATCATACATTTGGAGATTTGCTCTTTAGGAATGTGTCTTTAAACAAGGTGGTCTCTGTTGTCTTCTTCATGTTTCTAGGCATGTACATATTAGGTACACAGTGTCCCATTTAAAATTGAGGTTAGAGTCTTTCTCGAGACAGTCAGTAAGACCATATTTAGTGTTGGGCGATCGTGTTAACCTGTGAGATTGCGATACACTAGGTAAAGAAAAAGCTTTTTTTCTCCACCTGAACGTTTTTGTCTTTCTAGAAGAAAACTGTCTGGATTTTAATCATTGAGAAGACAAAATGAAAATCTTTGAACTGATACACTATAATATCATGTTAATTTTCTTAATTGATTACTTTTCATAGCCAGAGAGTAAACCAGCTTAACCAGGGTAAGGCTAAGAGCAGCCTAATGTTACCAAATATATCTAATATTTTCAAAAAATTTCCAAGTTTCTGTGAGTTTCTTCTGGGTGCCTACTGCTTGAGATGCTGGTAATGGCTCCAGCATCCCTGTGACCTAACATAGGACAAGCACTTTGGAAAATGGATGGATGGCTGTTAGTCCCAAAAAAATGGCTGGTAATATGTCAGTCAGATATTAAACAACAAGTAATGCATCTACTTCCAATTAAACTTTTAAAGTGCATGTAAACATACAAAAGTTACTGTTAGCATGCTAGCCAGCTGAAACCCTCTCTTAGAACTTGTTTCTGGAAAATCACAGACACTTAAAAATATTAAAATTACTAAGGGAAAATGTAGAACTGTCTTAAGCCCCTTTCACACTGTGATTCCGGATAATACATGCTAATTTGTCCCGGCAATTGTTCCCAGGTCTCTAGATTTAGCTTCTTTCACACTGCCAGTGATTTCCCGGAGTATGTGCATGCGTTTACACACAACCCATAAAGGTCCCGTAATGACACGTGACATCAGGGCGTGACGTGTAATGTACAAGTCGAAAACGCTAGGTACGTTAACTTTCTCTTAAGCTGGCAAAAGAACTCAGCTTCAGCGCAAATAGTGAAGAGCTAACTAATCTCTGCTTTATTAGAGTTTGCATATATATTTCTGTCGCAAATGTTAATCAGCCTTCAAAACACCCGGTAAAAGAGTCACGCGATAACGTGCATAATCACTACGACACACCCTTTACGACATTAGTTCTGGCTTTTGTTCACACAGAGCTCGTTCCGGGACTGAACCCGGCAATGTTACTAGAGCCCCTTTCACACTGATTCTGGCAAATACATGGGTAAAGTGTTCCGGCAATTGTTCACGGGTCGCTAGATTTTGCACTTTCACACTGCCAGTGATTACCTGGGATATGTGCGTGCTTTCACACACAACCCGTAAAGATCCCGTAACGACACGTGACATCAGGGCGTGACGTTTAATGTATGAGTCGAAAACGTTAGGCACGTTATACTTTCACTGAAGCAAGCGAACGATCTCGGTGTCAGCCCGGAAAGTGAGGAACTAACTGATCTCTGCTTCATTACAGTTTGCACATATTTTTTTGTCGCAAACGTTGATCTTCCTTCAAAACAGCTGGTAAAAGAGTCACGCGATAATGCACGGCATTGGATCTGTCTTTTGTTCACACAGCGCTTGTCCCAGGATTGAACTCGCAATGACCTGGGTTCAATGCCGGAATCAATCCCGGGTCCTGTTTGCTTTCACACAGAAGGTGACCCGGCAATGTTCCGGCAATATGCCGGGTCCGACGTGCAGTGTGAAAGGGGCTTAGGTCACCAGTCCAGGATCCATCCTGGAATCAATCTCTGGCCATGTTTGCATTTACGCAGAAGGCGACAGGGCAATTTTCCAGGACCAACGTGCAGTGTGAAAGGCACTTAAGTCAGCCTCACTGATGGACCAGTTGAATGTTGGACAGCTGATCACTACACTGGACTTCTGGTCACTCTGGATAAAAACATCTGCTACATTGTTGGAGTGCTGACCTAGCAGTTAGTGCACATGTTCTGACATGTTGAGCTATGGTGTTGCTTATGCAAGTAATGTGAGTTTGAACCTGATTCTGTCTTTTCCAAAATCCATTCCCTACTTTTGTCACCAGTGTTGAGAAAGTCTTGTTAAAAAGAAAGTCTGCTGTCTTATGTTTAATAGAAAGTGTCAAACTTTTAACCACTTATTATTTATGATGTACCACAACCAATGCTGATAAGGTGAGAGGTGCGAAGGCAGAACACTAATGCTAGACTTGTGTGTTTGTTGGGAGGACAAGGTATTGACTAGTTTGGGTAGTTCTTGCGGATGTTTGCCCAGTAATTACCACTCCTGAGCTTCCCCTGAGACATCTCAGATTACAGAGCACAGGGAGGCATCAGAGTCATGCCTTGACATGTTCACTGGGTCAGATCAGGGATCATTTGCATAAACCATGCTCAGCTATGAGTCACAATATCAGACACATTCATTATATTTTCAGACACATTCATTATATTTTAGTTTACAGAAGCAACCAAAAAATTGGTTTGTTTTAAATAGGGACATATTTAACCACTAGGTACAAGCGAGATTGTAGCTTCTATGCAGTATAATTAGGCATACAAACATTATTAAAATATTTGGGTTTAGGATTTGTTCAAATCCTTAACCTTTAGTATTCAACTTGTCCTGCACTGTTTGGGTTACGTCACAGATATTTTATTTATGCTTTTTCTTTTGAGGAATATTTAATCAGTATCAAGTCAACACTAAATACTGAATCGAAGTTGAAACAATGCTCAATCAACCGTTAAACAATGCTGATTCAGAGAATCGATGCAAATCAATCAACATTAGAACCACACTTTAAATGCAGAAACAACACTGAAATAGACATGAAATTGATCATTAACCCTTTGCATGTTAAAAAACAGAGGAGGCATTCTTTTGTGCATGTTGAAGTGACATGCCTGGAATCCAACAGGGCTCACTGTCATATCATCAGGCTTTGAAATGCCATTTGGCCAATCAAATGTAAGGTTTAAGGAGTAGAACTAACTGTTTCATAATAAAGAATTACAGTGCATGTCTTAAGATTATCCAGCCTAATTATTTTGGATGAGTTAAACCTAAACTTTGATTTTACAACTGTTGATCGTTTTTTATTTGAGGACTGCCATGTTTGTCACATAGTTATTTGTAACTTATAAAACATCATATTCTTCTTGTAAACTTCATATACTGTATAGGGACCAATTCTCAACATTAAGCGAGCTGCTTATTAGCATGCCTATTATCAACATATTGGCTGTTTATTATGTGTTTATAAAGCACATATTCTGCAAAACAATGACTAATTTAATTCCAATACCTAAGCTTAACAGCTACCTTACTAACTATTAATAACCAACATATTAGCAGTTTATGAGACAAAAGTCAGAGTTAATGGTTTGTTAATAACGAGAACTGGACCTTAACATAAAGTGTGACCAGAAATTTCCATATTTTCGAGCAGCTTTGATGCCTAATTTATGGTTAAAATGACTTTGTATTATAAAAAATTACCTGCTTGACACAGGAAATGATTCATTAGCAGTTGAGGGTTTAAAATGTTCAGTTTGAAGGTGTGGTGGAGCTGTTATTTTATCTATTTTATTATCTATTTATTGTCTTCTATTCTAGTACACATATCTAAAAATCCTTAAAATATAAAGAATGGTTTTCACAGCAATTTTGTCTAAAATTAAGTCAATTTTCTTAGTAATCACAAAGCGAATGGCCGCCTTGCTCATCTGGGAATTGAAGTGGGGACCATCTTGCTATGAGGCATTGAAAATGTTTAATTTGTAAAATGTTTTCGGTTTAAGCTTTATACATTTTTTCTCGAGTGTCCCACCAAATGTTCCACCAAACCCCCATGTCTTCTTCTACCATGATGCCCTGCCTGTCTGCTTCCGACAGACTGTTGTGACCTTTTTTGAAAAAAAAAAATCCAGCCTCCTTTAACAGGGTGGGTCATGACTGTCTGGATTGAGCTTGTCAGGTCTTGTTCCAGAACAAGTGACTTCAAATGCAGAGCGACCTGCTGCGATGCCTGCAAGGAAAAATACACGATCGGCAGATACACAGTCATGCTAGCACACCCACAACAAAAAAACAACAGTGCAACCTTTCTCTGTTGTGACAAGTATTTAAAAGGATAAAGTGTACTTTATCAGTTGTTGTGAATCATATGTTGACAGGGTTCTGAGAAAAGGATATATACAATTACCTAAACTTCAACAAAAATGTAAAAATAATATACAAATAATTCTAACTAATAAAAACGAATAATATCTTAACGATAGTAAACTAACACTGGTCTGTCATATTTAAAATAAAAGCATACAATTTGATGATCTATTTTTGCAATAGAGGCCTATTCAGGGTCAATGTCCCGTACTGAAAGAGACATCAAAGAACCTCAGGATAATCTGTGGAGGACTTGAAAGGGCTTCTTAGCACTTGGTCTTTGATAAGTTGACAGGATGATTTACAAATGGATGGAATTCAACTCTTAGGTATTCTACATAGACCAGTTCAAGGACATGCCACAGAGTCTTCAAAGAAGTGACCGTTGAAAGAGCCCTAGAGGAACATCTTAAGGTCTGCTGGGATCTCTTGCACTCTAATGCTCACATTCTTGAATCTACCACAAAAAGGAGTTTAGCACTGTATGTATCTGTAATTATATTGTTACCTATACCTATATTGGATATATCATATACACACAGTTATTTAAAACCTAAAGCACTTCTTTCATTAGCTCCTATACTGTAAACATTACTGTACAAGACTGAAAGTAATTGGAGGAGAGATGTTGAAAATTCATGATAAACACAACAGCAAGATTGAAACCGTACTTTTTTTTACTGTAAGCATTTGTGGTTGTGTATTACACAGTAAGAAAAAAAAATCCAACCATGTTAAGTTGTGTGTAGATGTGTATTTATAGGCCTGTTCTAAAGCCATGATTGGTTGGTGTTTAGTAAAGCAGTAAGTGTTTTCACATAGGAGAAGTAAGTGTGAAGCACTGATGAATTACTGTGGCGTTTTGATCGGTTGTGTTTGAAAAAGGAAATCAACATACTTCCTGTTAGATTTTGGTGTGTTATATAGAGAATGGTGTGTTGTCTTTTGCAAAAAGTGTTTTATGAAATTGAAAAGCCAATAATTAGTGTATGGTAAGTTTCCGAAATTATGTGATTTTGTGTCTAAGCAGTTAAAAAAAATCGATTCAGCATGTTCTCATAGCTCCAATAGTAGTGAATGATGTTAGCAACATTAAGGTTGAGGGTTTGATTGACAGGTAGTTCATGAAAAGATCTCTTGTAAACAATGCATGTTGATTTGGTCAGAAACATGCTCTAAGAATTGCATATCAACAGCAAAACCACTCTAATCCCAGTTGTAATGATGAGGAACTTCTGCCCAAAGCAGCTTATAGTGCACTTATTTTAGGGACAATCCAACTGGAGTAACTTGAGTGCCTTACTCAAGGGAACAGTGCTGATAGCTCAAGGATTGCATCTTGCAGGATCCTTCAACCCTTTGTTGAAAGCCCAGAACTGACCTCACAACACCAGGAAATGTTATGTTGTGGGACTGTGGGATAGAGGTATGATTTCCTGGGTGTATCTCAATGCAGCATGTCAGGACAGGCCTGTGAACTCAACATGCAAGTGAAATTAAGTTATGCAACATAAGACTAGATTAAAATAACATGGTGATCTAATCAACAAATGGCATTATTTTTGGTATGGATCAGTGAAGTCAATCTGTTGGGATTGTGTCTGTGTGTGTTCTTGTGGGGCAATTAGCTAAACAACGCTGCCATGATTAGCTCCACACTGAATCATCACATATTTATGACTCACCATTGACTGTGGTTCTGCATCCAAATTCACATATTGGTAGGCATCGCATTTGATGAAGAACTTGCTTTGTGGACATACTACATCTTCCACATTGGCATTGTCATGTGATCTACAAAATCATCTGTCACTGTTCCATGGTATTTATGAATATGACAACTATGGTTTCATGTCTGGATATGCACTTCAGAATATTGGGAGATGTAGTTGGTTAAAGCTGCAGTCGGTAACTTTTGACGCTCTAGCGGTTAATAAACAGAACTGCTTGTGTGTTGCGGAAGGACATCGTAGCCGGAACTACTTCTCTCTGTTTATGTCTATGAAGAATCACAAAGGTACTGGGTTACTCCGCCGCGGTACCCCCGAAGCAATCTAAAATAGTCCGAATATAAACACTTATTATAGGTGCACCCTAGTGATTCAGGACAAGCTAAAAACACGGTTTGGAAAATGGATTCATGGTGGACTCACTTATTATATACATTTTGTATACTTTGAACACAAAAAAAAGTTACGGACCGCAGCTCTGATTGGTTGTTTCTTATCAGGAGTGGTGTTTAAGTGTTTATAATCTGACTATTTTAGATTGCTTCAGGGGTACCGCGGCACAAGGCACAAGTCATTTTTCATGTATGAAAATTATTATATTCAGTGGCTTCTTCTACTTTTCTTTGAGATATTTAGAGTCAGTTTATCAGAAAGTGATACGTCAAATGGACACGTCAAATGGAAATAGTGATTATTCACAAATATTTTATGCGACATTCTAATAAAAAAAAGTACATTTCGCAACTTTGAAAGAAAACTTGGCTACTGACATGAAAGCAAATTGTAACCTCTGGGTTTCAGTCCATCATCTCAGACTCTCTTTTGTTGACGTTGATGTGTTTTGAGAAACCCTTTCTGATCCTCTGGACTAATGGGGAAATAAATCTTTTGCTGGTTTTGTGATCTAATACATGGTAAGCATGGTATACATGTTTAATTTTTCAAATCCATTAGTGAGAATAAAGGAACTAGTTTTCACCCTTTCATCTTGTTTCCGTCACATTTCCTCCTTCTTGCTACTTCTTGTCTTCTGTTTAATCCTCCGCTTGCAGTTGGCGTCATGGACAGCTGCATTGGTTACGATAAACAAGACCCTGCCACCTCGGGCACAGCTGTGGGGGTGTAGTATGTACAGAAATGTATGTGCTGGGGGTGGGGATGGTGGACTGAACTTGTATGCGATTGTAATACAATCTTACACTTTTTCCAAGACCTGAGACATGCGTATAGCAGCAGATAGGTGTTAGAAAGGCAAGACTGACCCTGACATTGCCCAGCCTGTTTTAGTTCATCCCCAACCCTCTTCTGGTTCCTTTCAGAGCTTCTTTTGACTCATTAACACTGTCTTTCAAATGAGGTTAAATATTTGACTTGATCAGCTTGAATCAACGTGCCACCAAGTAGAGGTCTACCCATATTGCATACCACTGGGGAAATATCTAATGTAGACCCAGATGGTTGTGACTCATCTAGAACTGACATTGGCTATCAACATACATGAGTATGAAAGTATTTTTGCATTCTTATTAGCGCCCACCTCCCATGCTGGCTGTCACTAGTTTGAGTGAAACACAGGTTGCATTGGTGCCATGACCCAGATGGTTGTGAGTATGATGAAGGCTAGCAGGTAAGAGCTGTTCCGTTAAAACCTCACTCCCCTGGCCTCAAGAGGTGCACTGTCGCTAGAGGCTTCTGTCGTTAAGCATCTTTGTTAGCACTTACCTCCTATACTGGCTCTCACTGGTTTGAGTGGAACTGCTTGCAGTGGTGCCATGACCCAGATAGGGGTGAGTGTAATGGAGGCTGAATTATAAGATTGTATATTGAGATTATAATGGCATGGCAAGGCAAGTCAAAGCAAGGCAAAGCAATTTATTTCTAAAGAATGATTTAAAAAAATAAGTTGACCAATGTGGTGTACAGATTCTAAAAACATTAATAAGCAAACAACATATACAGAAAAATAAAATAAATAAATAATAATAATAAAAACATTTCCCAAATAACAACATTTCACTGAATAGCAGATTAGTTTTTTAAAGGGGGAGAATTAGGAGGAAATAGAGGATTTGGCATTTCCAATTAATGTATTAAATGGGCTGGTAATTTAACGCTTTAATTAGATTAATTAATTGTGGAGACAAATGTATGCATTTAACGCACTTGCCCTGACCAGACCTATAATAATAATAATAAAATTAAGAAAAAAAATATTAAAGTTCACCCAACCAAAGTTTAAAAAAAAATTATAGTTCACCCAACCAAAAATGACAATTCTGTCATCATTTACTCACATGGTCCAAAAGAGTATATGTAATAAATTGTATCAAACTTTTTGTAATCTCTGTTTGATGCTCTGCACAAAAATGACTTTAAATGATCTTTCCAGAGTAATTTCTCCAAATTTGATGTGCGATTAATTAATCACCACATCATGTAATTAATTAGATTAAAATTTGTAATCGCTTACCAGCCCTAGTATTAAATTATTATTATTTTTATTATCATGGTACTTATGTTAATACATTTATAGGTCTAATACGATTCATTCGCCCACAATAATTTCAGAGCGCATCACCACATAACTGACATGCAAAATGATTGAAAATTATTATTTTATACAATGAATAGGCCTATAATTAAAATTATTAACAGTCTAAATAACTTAAATTATCCATTCTTCACCATGAACTGGAGGTAAGCAGCAATTTGCTAAATTACAACTATTTGATAGCGATGAAAATTATAAAGATCTCCCCTTTTTCATTTTCTTTCTTGCTGCGTTAAAGATAAAATGGTTTAATTTCTGTTTTTGTGCTGTGAGGGCAAAACTAGTGACTAGGACCAGATACATATGCCTAACCCTCAATGTTCCCTCAAGATCCATGGCACTTTCTTTTCTTGAAAGGCCAGTAGAAAGAAAAGACAGGAAATCAAGCTACTAATACTCAAACTTACAGTATTCCTCTCTCTGCCCACTAGCTCAGTGGTCTAGTAACCTTAGATTTTTGTAGGTTGAGGTTTGAAATGAAAACATTAAGTGCATCCCTTTCAACATACTACCATGTGCCATTTTGTGTCCACACTGCAAAATGTAGTGAGGTTGTACTGCAGCCGTCTTTAGTTAGCAGCCGATGCTAATCCGTATGCTAACTCATAAAAAATGGATATCCTCAAATCAATCCACTATGCTAGGGTTTCTTTGGGTTACTTTGATCATCAAAGTCCACAGTCCTGCAGGGTTTGGGTTACACACCTGTACAAGTTAATCAAGATAATCAGGATTACTAGAAAGTTACAGGCCAAGTGAACTTGATCGGGGCTGGAGCTAAACTCAGAAAAGGTCTTCGAGTTGTGTTGGTGTATGTCCTGGATTCCACTGAATCTGGGTGGAATGTGAACTTTTAAAAAGCTTGATTTTTTTCCGGGTTTGATTTTACTATTGACCATGGGAAGGATACCATTTCTGTTTCCCATGCAGACTCTTATATCAAATAACAGTCTGTTCTTGAAAACTCTCCCATAAGAGTTATTTCATTGTCTGCACACTACAGTGATTGTAGCAACAGAACTGCGCCAAACATCCCATTACACTCTCTTTGGGGAGGTTCAAGTGGAAAGGAGACTTAGTATAATCCCAGACTTCCATCTGAACTGTATTTAATAGCTCTTGAGGTCATATGTATTGAATTTACAGGATCACTTGGCATTTCAATTTAACAACCTGCCCAGACCTTCATTCATTTTCATTCACATTCATCCCGCCAAAGAATAGACAGGCTATTGTATCTCGGATACAATGGAGCACATCCTCTGCGGCCGGACCCCTAATGTGCAAATTCCTCCCACGCTTTCACTGTTACAGTCCAGCCGAGCCCAAGTTAAACAGTGGCAACATAAATCATGAATTCATAAGAAAAGCCACAGCTGCTCCTAGCACAGGTGCATGACATTCCCAACCACGGGACAGGATAAAGTGTCGGAAGAGGAAATGAGGTAGTGGCTTGCTTGCTGATTGCATGTGGGTGCGAGCACATGTGCATTCATCTGTGAAATAGACAATTACTGCCCCAGGTAATAATACTTCACCAAAGTCTGTGCACGGCCGATCTATTTTTAGTAATATCATTGCATTTTCTCTGGGGGGACAAGACTAGTCATCAGTCATCAGTTTGATCAGGGGGTTTCCGTGACTAGGTAACACTCAAATACGCCCCGTTTAAAGTTTGCATTACTTAATTCCTGGAAACCAGGACACTGAAATGCTGAGCAATAAGAAGTCAAACATACTGAAAAAAGCTTGTGCCAGGGACTTTCCAGCCAGAGTCGTAATGCTTTTTTCAACGAACTTGAGCTTGACTGTAAAAGTGCAAATGATTGTAATTTTACCTCAGAGAGATTTTGTTTTACTTTCTCATTCTCGTTCTCTCTCTCTCTCTGGCTTTCAGGACAGCTGCAGAATATGATACATTTATGCTGTAATTTTTAATAACAGGTGTTTTTACATTATTATTCAGAAAATCTAAATGGAAAAATCTCTAAAATGGGTATTAAACACAATAAAATACTTAATAAATAAAATAATAATAGTAATAAAAGATTAATGGATTTAAAATGGACTTAAAATTCGTATCCTCAGTATTTTTTACTAAATAAATTGTATTAAATACTTTTTAAAACAAACATGTGTCCTAATTTTCATAAATATACTAAACAAAATGATTCCTAGAAAAAATAACAGTAAAAATGTGTGCACTTTTTATTAAATAAGCTAAGTAAAATGCATTATAAATGAATAAAACCACATGTAATGTTTTTTTTATAAATAATCCCAGTAAAATTCTTACGAAAAAAATGAAAATCGAAAGATTTACCAAAATTGGTATTGTTTACTAAATACACAAAACACTGCAATAGTACCTCGTACCTAAACATCTTTTAAAAACTAAATATTAAAAAAAAAAAAAAAAAATCCAGATTTCCTTGAAATTTGATCTCACAGGAAGGAACTTGTCAAGTCTTTGTCAACTGATTTTAAATATCAGTCGGCGTCTGTGTGGCTTTGAATGTTTCAAATGCCTGAAGCCAAACATTCAGGTTATGTACGCACAGACCAAAGAGAATTGGAGCCCTGCTAAAAAGAAAAATGGACAGGGCGCATTACAGCTAAAAGGACACAATACCTCTCTATACACACAAACATTTGACTCCCACAACAGACGACTGACTCCTGTTGCGAGCGCACTTGCATGCCACTCTGGAGTCACATTCTGTCACCGGGTCTCTGATTGGCTGTTTTTAACTCGTCCGGTCACAGGTGAATAATGAGAGGCAGGACTCAAGTGAGGGCTCACCTGACTGTGAGGGCAAATTCCCAAAAAATGATCAAATATGGTAAATACTGACAGTCACATACAAGTGGGCTCCTAAATGAAAAGACGTTGCCATAAAAATGGTGTATTTATTTTAATCTAACTGAAGAATGAATTGAGTCATGCTGTGATGACAGTTGTAAAGATAATGCCATCATTTTATATATATATATATATATATATATATATATATAATAAATGAATTAAAGGCACGCACATACAAGATGGTGGACTTGTGTTAAAACTTTCTAGTGACCATCTCTGATTAATTTCAAAGGGAAAATATCGGTTTGGTCTAAATTAAAGGGAGGTAAAGTTTTCTCAAGGATCAGCGAGTCGCCATATGATTGAGCACTACACAATGACTTCGGCCTGCAGTGATGATTCATGAGGATATGTCAGTTTTAAGATCAAACAAGCGACTGGTGGGTGCAGCTTATCTTTTAGATATGGGACGAAAGATACATATCCGCTGTAAACCCAACCCTAAGTATACAACACTCCGGTTCCACCTGCATGACTGTGAAGTTTGATGTTCAAGAGTGTTTGTTGGAGACACGGACCATTGTGTCTCTGTATAATGCCAATGGTAACAAGAATTATTTGGACAATGTCATATGACATTGTCCAAATAATTCTTGTTACTACTGGCATTATACGGTGACACGGTGGAGGAACAATATATATATACAGAGCTGGGTAGTAACGGATTACATGTAATCTGGATTGCGTAATCAGATTCCAAAACTCAAGTACTTGTAATTAGAGTAAACTACTTTTTAAAATACTTTTATGGATTACATCATTACATATTATTTACACAATGGTAATAAGTTGTTCACAATTCATTGATTCTCCTAAATTTCCTTTTTTCTTGCTTTTTTAGTCTTTTTTCCAAATTCATGTTTGCAGTTAGCTATTTTTGTTTTTTTGTTTCATTGATACATGCATATGCACTTCTAGTGTTTTATTAGATTAAATATTTAACCTGGCAGTGATATTGCTGTGAATTTCATGTTTTTCAATATTGTTTTTTGCAGTGTAGCTGTTTTCTAAATTTACTTAATTATAAGTAATTCTTTATAAGTTTTATTCAGTGTTACTAGCAAACACTAACAGCAAGGCACAATAGTGTTAGTATTTTGTAAGTATTTACTGTCCAGACATTGACCTTGAAAAAAAAAAAAATGGCTCTTGTTGGTGAATTAAATATATTTTGTGGAATATATTTTTTCTTTGTATATGTCAAAATAGTACAAGATTCGGTTAATTCACTATATGTGCTAACAAATAAGGGTTAGCACAAATTTAATCCAAAAGTAATCTGATTACGTTACCAAAAATGTGTAATCTAAGAGATTGTATTACTGACTACAAATTTTGTAATGTAATCTTATTACAACTCATAGGTAATCTACCCAGCTCTGTGTATATATATATATATATATATATATATATATATATATATATATATATATAATATTTAATACATAAAGTTAACAAAATTGTATTCTGAATATTTTTCATTATCTTACATCTTATTTAAAAAAATCTATTTGAAAAATTCTCTAAAATGTTTATATTTTATTTAACATTAAATGTTTCACAAATATTATTATTATTATTATTATTATTATTATTATTATTATTATTATTCATAATAACAAAAAGTTTAATGGAATTTAAATGGATTTAAAATTTGTGTCCTAAATATTCTTTACTAAATACACTTCATTAAATAGTTCATAAAAGAAATGTGTTCTAATTGTCCTATACTAAATACAATGCTTCATAGAAAAAAAATAAGTGAAAAAGCTGTCCATTTTTTATTTAATAAACTAAATAAAATGCATAATAAGTAAAACAAGTCATTTGTGCTCTCCATATTTTTAAAAATAAATAATCACAATAAAAACTTGAAAATAATAATATGAAAAATCCAAATTTGTATTTTTTTATTAACGCACAAAACACTTCAAAGAAATTGTGTAAGCGAGTACTCGAGGCCAAGCTGTATTTTGAATGAGATTGTAGCTTAATGCTTTAGATATTCATAATATATCAGAGCTATGTGTACATTTTCAACCTCAAAAAATTATATATAGGCCTAGTCTAGAAGGTTAGCCACAAATTTGGATCCAAAAATCATACGCCAATGTCAAGAAATACTCTACTCAATTTTTATGAAAATCATACAACTCATAGGTAATCTACAGCTCTGTGTATATAATATATATATATATTATATAATATATATATATATATATATAATATATAATATTTAATACATAAAGTTAACAAAATTGTATTCTGAATATTTTTCATTATCTTACATCTTATTTAAAAAAATCTATTTGAAAAATTCTCTAAAATGTTTAATATTTTATTAACATTAAATGTTTCACAAATATTATTATTATTATTATTATTATTATTATTATTATTATTATTATTCATAATAACAAAAAGTTTAATGGAATTTAAATGGATTAAGTAAAAACAAGTCATTTGTGCTCTCCATATTTTTAAAATAAATAATCACAATAAAAAAACTTGAAAATAATAATATGAAAAATCCAAATTTGTATTTCTTTTTATTAAACGCACAAAAACACTTCAATAGGAAATGTGTGCCCTAAATATATAAATAATAAATACACTTAATGAAATACTTCAAATCTTAATTTTCCTAAAATATGCTAAATCAAATGCTTATAGAAAAGCAAACATGTCTAGTTTTATTATAATGTCTCTTGAAAACATTTGAATCCCCTAAATAGTAAAAGCGAGTACTCGAGGCCAAGCTGTATTTTGAATGAGATTGTAGCTTAATGCTGTTTAGATATTCATAATATATCAGAGCTATGTGTACATTTTCAACCTCAAAAAATTATATATAGGCCTAGTCTAGAAGTGATTTAGCCTCTATTTCTGTAATCTCAGGTGTTGGATCCAAAAATCATAGACGTGCCAATGTCATAAGAATCCACTCTTACTCACAGTTTTTATCTGAAACGAGTCATAACAATAAAACTCAATAAGGACCTTAAATAGCGATGACATATGCTGGGTTTATGATCCCGGGTTATAAATGTCATGAGAGAATACCTGTATTATCAGTTATTTTGAGCCTTCAATGCATTAGATCTGATAAGAAATATCATTTGGATATAGTAAATATGGGTTGTGTAAAGTTCTAATGCTGTTGGACACACATTTATAACGTAATGATGAGCTGTTTCCTGTAATGGCATGACTCATTGGATCTCAGCTTGATAAGACAGCGGCGTTTATTCTAGTTTGGGTGGATCACACATCTTATAATCTACGCCTCCGCCGGTTCATGAGGGCAGATGTGAAGATTACAGCTGCAATAAAGCTTCAAAAGGAGCCGAAGGAACACCATCCTGCTCTTGTGACCCAATTGAAGGATTTATGGAAATGGAAAAGTTAGCGTGTAATAAACGTTGTCAGCGGGTGCGGCTCACAACACTGTGCCATAAAACAGCTCCATTGAGATATTCATCTGACGCACAGTGACGCCACATTTCTCAACGAACAAGTCACTTCCACTACAAGCCACTCTCCACTCCCTAAAAACGAACAAAAGCACAAAATACCACTGCAAAGGCAAGCCTTCCACAAACGCTATATCTTTTTCGTATTGTATAGGTTTTAACTATTGCATAAGGACTACAGGTTTAGTGCATAGCCACGTTATGACATGAAAATGTTAAATTTTCAGAAATAACTGAAGATGTTTTGGCGGAACGCTTTCGTAAACTCATTACTTTCTAAATAAAGCCCAAATACAAACTCTGTTTTATGCAAATTTATTTAAATAAATACATACATAGACTGTGAAATAACTTAGTACAACATTGGTATTTGCAGCATTCCTTTGTAAAAAATAAATAGATACATTTCCATGTGGATATCCGCAGCCTGATGGAGGCGCTGGAGAACGTTCAGGGTTCAGTCTTGAGTGTTTTTGAGGGTTCTGCTCGTTGAAATCACCGCAGGTTTGATCCGAAGACCTTCAGGGAGCAGCTCCGCGACCGTCCAGACTCGGAGCACACGGGCTCCTTTCAGACACCGCTTTGGTCCAAGCTTCCAGATTCAGTTCATTGGATCTCTAAATGAATCAAAAAAGGAGGAGAATTCAGTAATTCAGGTTTTCCTCTGGAAAACGATTGCTAGCTTGAATACAGGTCTAAACCATATTCTGATTATGTCAAACAAGTACTCGAAAAACCATCTTTGTTCAATAAACATCCACATTTCAATGGCACACCCTTACAAAGTGGTTTATAAAGTGGTTTTCACCAGTTTTGGTTCTCCAAAGAACCCTTTAGAACATTTCATAATCATTCAAGAACATTTGAATAATCTAAAGAACCTTTTGCGGAATGAAAAGGTTCCGTGGATCTTTGTGGAACAACCACTGATGCCAGGAAAGAACCTTTATTTCTGAGTGTTTGCGGTTGGTTTCTCACCATGTTGGGCTTGGACTGGAAACATCTCAAGGTGCTCTAGCTTTGCACCTCTCCTGCTGTCCCAGAGACGTGTTCTCCGATTCCTGTCGTGTTTTAAAGTCCTGAATGGCTTTTCTGTTCTGAAAGTCAATCAGAGCCATTGTGATGACTGCATTCCAGCAGTTCTCCTCGCCTGGGCACCTGAAGTCGATCTCTTTGTTGTCTGTGGTCACGATGGTGAAGTACACGAACTTCCCAGTGCGCTCCACACAGTCCACCTTCTTAATGGCCTGCAGCTTGAGCTCTTTGCTCTTGTTCTTCTTCTGGTTGTCCGTGTAGATGTTCAGGCTGTCCGTGGTGAGGACGCAGGTCTTCCTCTTCCAGAGCTGGAGGAGGTTGTCGCTCCTCTTCTCCAGCTCACCCTCCTTCAGGATCTGGGAGATCTCGGAGCCCGTCATGGCGGCGCTTTTGGTGATGCTCGGTTTCTGAACGAAGAGGCAGGAGTACGAGTGTCCCAGAGCCGCGTATCTCCGCTGAAGCCGCCGGCCGACGCTGTGCTTCTTCATGCGTGCGTAAAATCCAGGCAGACGCGAGTGAGATGCGGCGGAGACCGGCTCCGGCTTTAAAGACCGCGTTCTCTGCCCGGCCCTCGCGAGTGACGTCATCACAGCTGTCGGCGGGGCATGAATGGAAGCGCGTGGGCGATGAACACTTCACAGCTCTAACATGTCCGAGCTTAGATTCTCGTGTAATTCAAGTGATTTATAAAGAATCTGAATTTTTATTATTTTATTTATTATGTAGCCTAGTAATAAAATTGTACATATATTTAAATATAGAATACATTATTTTATTAGCAAACAAGTGTCTTGCTTTTCTTCTTCTGAAATTACAGAAGGTGTTGTGTCAAAACCACAAAAAATCTTTAGAACACTTTTCTAAACATTTAAATGCTCAAATGCTATATTAATTTTAAATTGCAACCAACTGTTTAAGAAAAGTGCACAACCAAACTGTGATATAAAGAACAGTGTGCAATGTAAATACATTTATTTTTGTGCTATTTTTCTTTATTTGTAGAATGAATAGTAAATATACTTTATTCATAAAAAAAAATTTAAAAAGATAGATTATAAAATAGACATCATCACATTAATTAAATGTTAAGATTTGCATATAACAAATGTGACAGACAGAGACAAGAAAAAATATTTTTCTGTAATATAAATATTAATATTCAATTTGGTCATAATGGTTATAAAGATGTATAATAGGAGCTTACGTGTATGGAGAGGATTTATGGGTGTGATACATTATGAACTTTTACAACTGTTTTTCAAACTCAGACTTGAGTAACTTATTAATGAAGTAATATGAAGTATGTATATGTTATATGAAGTCATTTTCTTCCTATACATCTGGTCTTTGAAAGCAGCAGTTCCAGTAGTGTAATGAACTGAGAGGATCGTAAATGCTATCAAACATCCTTTGATGAACCATCTTACCCTTTCAATTCCTCTCCTCGTCAGTGGGCTTTATTATGGTTACAGCCATGTGTGTGTGTGTGTGTGAGCATCATCATGAAGAGACGAGGCATGTTTGCCGGGTGACTCACATCAGTCCCGTTGATTCCTGCGGGAGGAGTCATTCCAAACAAGGAGCGCTGGGATTTTGCCAGCTCATTCTAGCTCTGGCCAGAGGTCACTTCTGATCCCATCTCATACAGCCATATCCTAGTATGATCAATCATAACTCGTTTAGGATCAAAGGACTGCGTATTCTTTAAGGGGGAGAACTTGTGGCTGTGTTTCTTCTGGTCTGTTGTCTAACCTCAGATTACCATAAAGGCGTTTTGTCTCTAGGCCCAGTATGGGTGCCGGTGGGCGTATTTTGATTCCAGGCAGTGAGCTCATTATCTGTGGGAAGTCGTAGGCCATATCAAGGTTTTGTGACATCTGTGGAATCAGAGAAAGGAAGTTTAGACTGGTTTGGGAGAAATATGTTTCAGCAAGCTGGATTTTTCGGGTAATTTCCAAACGAATGTGCGAGGGACTTTTGTTTTGTGGCCTTGTAGAATTATTTGGACTTCATACAGAGTCTGGTTGAACTAATCAAGTCTGTTCAAGCCCAGTTCATGGCTGCCCTGTTTATGAATAACTACAATGATGTGATTCATACTGTACTCCACCTTCACTCCACAAAAAGCTTCTCGAGTTTAATAAATCAAGCCTATGTTGCATAACTGTGTCACTGAATGTATAGTGTGAAAAAAAAAGAATCTACGGAATATGACATTTTAGAAATTAGTTAGGTAAAATTTCATTAAAATGTAATATTTGTTCATGGAAATAACATTTTACTTTACATATAACTCAATAAAAAAAATAATAATATATATATAACAATTATTTGATATATTAAAAAAGTTAAATATATCATAAAAATTTACAATATTTATGTATTCAAACATATTACAGTACACTGTCAAAAATGACTATGATTTTAATGGTAAAAAACTGCTACAGTACAAACCTGATAAAAGGTTAACGGTAATTTCCTGTAAAATATACAGTGAAAAAACGTAAACTGACATTCCCAGTATTCTCTGCGTTGCCTTTCACATTTTGCTTGAATTTGAGTTTTTTTCTTTGAAATCACTGTCTCTTCTTTTTTTCTTATCTGTTATGTTTATTAGGGTTGAATGTTACATATAATGTTGTTAAATTAACATTTATTGCATATTTCAGTTTAATGAGTCTCATTATGATGGTGTTTAGTGTCCGTGTGAATGAAACTGTGCATGTATTTTATTATTCAAAAGCTGCTTGTGATGACCTTTGTTTCATTGTGACTTTCTCATCACCACCTGCTTTTGGTGCTTATCAGTGTATTACAAAGGTACAAAACAGATTTCAGTACTTCAAGAAGTTGGTATATTAATATTATATCAGTTAGAATACAGTATTAAACTGTACATTAAAGGTAAAACCTTTAAACCTAAAATGGTGTTAACATATTTTTACGGTATAATTCTGGCAACCACAGCTTCCAGTTTTTTACCGTATATTTTACAGATTCTTTTTTTACAGTGTATTTTCTGTCAGAAAATATTTTTATACAGATGTTATGTTTTTTAATGGCCAATTCTGAGATGGTATTATTTCTGATGAAAGCAGGCGGCAGTGAAAGAAAGGCCTGAAACACTGCAGCTGTTACCTGACGCTTCTCAAGCCTGTCAAAGCCCCGTCTCTGTCAAGAGCGCTCCTCTCCAATTGTTTGGGACAACTATTTTTGGCATCTTGATCTCCAAGCTTGATCTCTCACAAAATAAAAGCTTCAGCTCTTTCCTCACACTCATAAACATACGCAGGCCTCTTGGGCAGAACGTACAGTGCTGGGTCCTGTAGTTATTTGAAGCATTGTTCAGATAAGCCAGGTCTGACGAAGCCAGAGCAAGTGCAACCGTATCGTGGGAAAAAGAACAAATGGTACGAACCTCCGAGAGGCATGAGAAACTATTGTGAAACAATGCACAGGGATGAGAAGTGCTGACACATAACGAGTCAAGAAGCCAAGTGCCACAACAAAGCTTGATATCTCTTGATATAAACAATGCCTGAATAAATGATAATACCATTTTTAACAAAGCTGTACATTAAGGAGTATTTCATTGGTTGGACCAACTGAACTATACAAACTTTATTGAACAAAGTGCTAATTTTTGAATGAACTCGTTCATAAATGAGGCACCTCATTCATGAACAAGAATCTACTGGTGGACATTGTCTCACTTTAAAATGATGTAAGAATATATTTTTTTAAATTGGTTAATGACTCACACTTTTTTTCATTATTTTTGGCTGATAAACTTATGCGGAGTAGTATATCTGCATTGTAAGGAAAACGGTATGATGTTAAACACTATTACTGACGTTTTTAACACTTGTTAAAGGAGCATTGCGTAGGTTCTGAAATTTCTAACCGTTACTGACACCAGTGGCCGTTAGAGGAACTGCAGCCAGTCTCGTGCTCGTTCTCAGTGCGCACGCTCTTTATTTATTTTTTTTTTTTTACTTACGAGGAGTGTCCGTGGGTGTCTGAATTGTGCTGGAGGCTGGTCACTTCTTTCCATCCGCAGAGTCCATTTGAAAACACTATTGCCGCTGCTTACTATAATGGCTGGCGTGCCGTACGGTTGTAAGCTCAAGTAGACGAGAACGCGCATGACTTCACATTTTGTGAATTTTCGCACAAATTCGGGCCCGACTTCTCCACACACAATTGAGCCTACAGGCTGATAGAGGCAACCGTCGTGGACAGTTGAGGTGTCATTCTTTTTTTTACATCATGGATGGGTCATACATGTACAAATGAAAACTCTATCTTAAAGATTTTTTTAAGTAAAAACCTCCACATAGCTCCTTTAAGGTTGTGAATGACACATTTTGATTTGACTTGCTTAAAAATTTGCGCTTGTCGCCACAAATCTTTTCGGTGAATGGTTCAGTGACTCGCTTGTCGCCACCTACTGGCCAGCTATGATTTAACCAGCACTGGATGAATCTGTGAACAAATATTTTTGGTGAACAGTTCAGTGATTCAATACCTCCCTCAAAAACTATACTTGTGGCCACCTACTGGCCAGTTACAATTTAACCTGCATAAATATTCACTGAATGAATAAAATTTTTGGTGAATGGATTCAGAATTAGCTGGATTTAATTAAAAATCTCCAAAAATATAACTCATGGAACAGCATATTAGCAATCACGGTCAATATCGTAGCAATGTCTGAAGCATGTCTCTAAATCAGCTTTGAAAGATTTCAAATGCTAAAGATAAAGGTGCATTAACTGGTTATGAAAAGGCACTTAGTTCGGAGTCTAAAACTTGCTGCTTAACATACTTTTATTATACATGGATATTCATAAGACTGATTCATTGAAACTGTAATATTTTAAATGTGAATTTTAAAACATAGTCTCTTCACCTTTTACCTGAGAAAAAGAAAAAGAAGCCTTTTACAGTACTTGTCAATCTGGATCTTTAATCCACTACACTAATACCATTCCAAACTTGCATCTATACATGCATTGTTATTGCAAAACCAGTTCAATAAGAAACATTATTTTTCTTAATATGCAAGAGGAAAATGCAGTTGCAACTAAGCGTTAACATACTTAACCTGCTTAAAGACTACTCAGATAAAGTCTGCTACACCCTTCACACAAACCTCATTCATTTCATTCACACTCACTGTAAGGCTCAGAAAGATTTAAGTGGGTGCGTCTCAGTGTCCTGAGAATAATATGACTATAATATACCTTGCAAAGTCTGTAAAATCAACATTAGCAGATATAAGATTTAATCTGATCAAGCTGTGTGCAGCAGTATTAACAGTTCACACTGACAACATACAATGTTTAGGTGCATATATGTTCCTTTTCATCTCTCTCAATCTGTTTTACTTTTTCACAATCCAAACAAGCTTTGCATACTACTCATCTCACACTGCGAAGAGCAATGACATTGCAGAATGGTTAAACAAACATGAATTGGTAAAAAGAGGATCTAAGCTGGTGGCCATTTTCATTTCATTCAGGTGAGAGTGATTTATGAAGTAGATTGTGGAAGACACTTAATCACTGGTTAATCCTAGAAGGCCTGTTCCTCGAGTTTTATTGTAAGTTTATTTGTATAGAGCATGTCAAGCCAGTAATACTTCACTATTGTTTTAAAGGGGTCATATGACGTTGCTAAAAAGAACATTATTTTGTGTATTTGGTATAATGAAATGTTTTTATGCGGTTTAAGGTTCAGAAACATTCTTTTCCATAGACTTTACATTATTGTTTCTCCTCTATGCCCCGCCTTCTGAAACGTTTCGATTTTTACAAAGGTCTCATCGGTCTGAAAAACGAGGTGTGCTCTGTGACATTTAAATTCACATCTCGCACACTTTAACGCACCATTTGAATGGAACACACGCTAGTTTTGAACTGGAATCATGACGGAACATCCTGTGAACAGCGAGAATAAAAGTTACGCCTTCTTTCTTTGCGTGAACATTTGGGCGGTGTTATGCAAATCTTCCCACATAGTGACATAGACATGTGGGGGCGTGTTTAAACGAGGCGTTTTGGGAGGGCGTAGACAAGTCTTAACTTAATAAAGAATATTTCTTTGGATTTGAGACTTTAGTCTTAGCAACTTTACAGATCTTTATTATTTATGCATCAAGAGCTTGTAACACTCCAAAGAGAAAGGAAAAATTAACAGAGATCTTAATCGCACTTCTTCATTACTTTCTGTATTACAGTGCAGTCATTTAAAGCAGTTGGAGTTGTGGCACCTCCTTGCATTAACATACATCTACATGTTACAATAAAGCATTTATTTTAAAAACGCCCATCTAAGCGGCCGTTTGTTTCCGCTGTGGGACATTAAATGACCTCACATAATTATATGACCTGTTTCTGTGGTTCAAGTGAGGGATGGTCAAGCAAACCGGGCATAAAAGCCAAAGGCAGCATAACTGCAAGGGCAGCTGGGGAGGAAATGTAAGGTCACTGTCAAGTGTGACTTAAAGGAAGAATTTAGGACTTGAAGGTTTGAGTTTTGATGTGAAGTACCGTTAATCCACCGAGGACAAACATAAAATTCAAAGACAGCCAGAAGGCATTCTGGGTCTTGATAATGAAAAGGGTTCAACTTTTCATGAACAGGGCACACATTGGAGATCCATTACTTTAAAGCAACACAAAAACACAGATCAGTGCAATTTAAAATGCGAAGCATTACATGTAAAATAATACTGTGATCTAACATAAAACATTATGTAAAATAATCATATAAAAATCAGCCTTAGCAGATGACTTTCTCCCTTAAAAAAAAACAAAAAAGATACTTCCACAAAATTGATAAATGTGTTCCTTTAAATTACTAGAAGTAACATAATTTGAATAAGCAAAATTTAAAAAAAGAGGTGACAATAATATAATAGTATTAAACCTTATCAAACCTGTTACCATCCCCCATATTTAAATAGCATCTAAAAGGTGGAAACAATAATATAACGGTTTAAATCAACCCTGGTACCCTGTGAATTTTCATATTTCCATAACATTTGGTCACCCAGACGGTAATATAATTTGGATAAAAATCTAACCTTAAATGTACGTAGCATGTAAAGTGGCTACAATAATATGACCATATAACCAACAATGTTGCCATGTTATCATCTGCCCTTCTGAAGCCCCCTCCTTGTCCTGACAGAAGCTTACAGGGTAAGATATACCCTCTGTTTTGTGCCCTATTTGTGGAAAGTGCCAGTACAGAGAAAGCGACATTATAATTTGAGAGAAATTGAGAGGGTGAGAAAGAAAGAGTGTTTACATGTATGCGACGAGAGGGAGCCGAGACCACAATGGACGTGACATTTGAAACTGTGGGGGTGTTAGACCATTCTCCAACACACTGGATAACAGATTCTTTGTTCTGTCTTTATGTGAAGTTAACGCGGTTATAGTTTGTAGCTAGAAATGGATGGTCCATTTAGTGTAATGCAAAGTACTACATCATTTAGTTTTTGCTGTTGTGAGTTAAACATTACCCCAGTGAAATTGTAATATACAACTGTTATTGTTTTGGACTTTTTACTGACACCTATTGGTGCAGAGAAAAAAATCACAAAAAAAAACGAATGTCCTCATAAATATTGCATTATGATGCAGTACTTTAATTAGCAAACAAACATTTCTAAAAATAGGAGTGTCAGAAGAGATAAAAATGAATAGTATCTGGCTGATCATGTGATCCCAACATGGCCGCCACCATGAGGGTGGACCACCCTCATGTAAAATAAAACAGCTTGTATCTTTCTGAAAGAACTTAAATCTTCATCAAATGTGGGTTTGCATAATTTAAATACATTAAAAAAAAAAAAAAATTATATATATATATATATATATATATATATATATATATATATATATAGATGTAGTGCATATTTAATCAGAGACATTCTGATGTTTGCATATCACACCGTGAGACATTTTTCAAACCGCTTTCATGCCTTTAAGCATCACAAAACTAGAATGACAATAATGTCATTCCAACCGTGCCATGATGATAAAAATGCAGGAGACAAATTCTGCTCATTCCACTCCGAAGTATAGCAAGATTTCAAGATGATTCTCAACCACATCCTCAATCTCGCGAAAGAAACCTGAGCGGGAGCTGCGAAAGTGGGAATGATCCCTCACAGAACCGATCCGGCTTTCTGGAATCTAAACCAGCGGATTACACACTTGAGAAAGTACTAAGAGAATGCTAGCAAGTATTTCACACAAAGCCGCCTCACATTGGTGAAGCGGTCTCAGTGTTGAGATTCCTCACATAGCTGACGCTTTCTGGAATCTGGTTTGGTGGGGATCAGTTTCCCGCTCTAATTTCCACCTAATTACGCTCACAGAATAATTATAAGCTTCCACGGTCATTTAAAGCATTATATTTCTCTTAAACAGGACAGAATATGGTGTAAATCGATCTGGAGGGTTGTCAAAGCATTGATATTTGGATGCTAGGGTGTTCTCAGTGATTGCTTACGGACCGCCTACCTGCAGGTTTCTGTGATATTCTGTTCCTTATAAATGGCTCCGTTCTTCCAGCTTTATCCACCAGATAAGAACTGTGAGATTTCAGTTATGCAAAAAAAAAAAGAAAAAAAAAAAAAAAAAGAGCAAGACTTTGCGGCATCATGTCGCACAACATTTAATAGAATCTTTTTGTCTATTTTGTACAAAATGGAAACAATGCTGCATTACAAATTCCAGATAAGGCTACTGCTCGCACACAGTTCAAACGGAGAGTAAACCTGCAATGGCTCTAAGATCTGCTCGTTGACATTCCCAATACTGATGCAATTCTGTGCATGAATGCAAGCAACTTGACACATAACCACAGTGAAATAAAATACAAATGAAATCCCATGTCAACGTGCATGGCATGGATATATTTTATGTCACGCAGGGACGGGGAATTCGATGACACCCAACCCTGGAGATGAATCAGAAATATTCTATTACCTCAATCCACATCGTTCGGCTACCACTGAGCAGGACGATCCACATCAAAACACTTTCTCAACTACATTGTAACAGCTATATCGGAAATTTAAGTTATGTCAGATTCGTGAAGACAGCAGGTTCATTTTGTTGGCAAAAGAAACCCTGAGTAATGCTACACTGGACGATGCCTGAGAGCACATATCATCTGGGGAGTGTCCAAAAACCTGCTACAGTATGTTGCAGAAATGGCCATAGTTGCATATGGACGTTAAGAATTCAAAACACATGTGGCATCTTTGCTTGACGCTCTTGCACACCAGCTCTATCGTTTCGAATACAGAAAATAAAAGAAATCATACATAATCCATTTTGAGGGTTACATTTTGGAGTGCGAAATTACACAACGTACAAATGAGAAGGTCATCTGAGGTCATCTCTGTAAAAGTAAACAGTAGAGAAATAAACAAACAAACAAACAAACATGCATTTCCTAAACAGCGTTTGGTTTCCTATTGCATTAGTGTGGCGAGTCCACGAGGAAATGAGGCCTGCGTCCACATCATCTAATTGTCTGACGGACAGCCGAGTTGTGCAGTGGCTATCTGTTCACCAGTCTTACTGCTGTTTGCACTCTGCAGGAGGAGGGTCTTTCTGTAGGAACAACGAGACAGAGATAAAAGATAGAAGGAGAATCATGAATATTATTTCAGGCACTACGCAACAGAAATTATTGATTTGCCCAATGATGGTTTGGTTTATAAATACATGCTTTGTTTGGTAAAAGTGAAGTGTGTAATTTCTGCACCAGTAGTTGCATCAACCTTAATAGCAAAACTAATGTTTTTGAACAGGTTTTGGCTCCGCCCCATCTGCCATTGGTTGCAAATTGGCCTCGCCCCAAAATTACACAATAGAGTGTATAAGTGCCTACCCATTTTTTCAGTGGTGCTGGTTTCGTAAGTATTTTTAAAGCATTATGAGCCATGAAAACCAACCAGCTACAAGCTACTTAAAAAAAAAAAAAAAAAAAACTTATTTGAAGCAAAAAAATATTTGAAAATTCAACAAAAAGACAAAAGTGTACTTAACTAATTTAATGAGGGGGGAAAAAAACTAAAATTACAAGAAGCATTGTGAATTACAATTAAAAACAATAGAGAAATACAGAACTATTTATTTAAAGGGATAGTTCACCCCAAAATAAAAATTCTGCCATTAATTACTCACCCTCGTGTCGTTCCAAACTTTTAAGACCTTCGTTCATCTTCAGAACACAAATTAAGATATTTTTGATGGAATCTGAGAGCTCTCTGACCCTCCATACACAGCAAGGATACAAACAAGGTAATCAATGCAATCAGTTTTGTTTACATTCAGCGTGCACATGCATTCTACTGAACGTAAACAACACTGATTATGTTGATTACGTTCTGGGGTACTCTCCAAAACAGCAGTAGACATCGACTCGGGTCGAAGAATTGTTGAATAAATTATGTTATTATAGTTTTCTTTGTGCACAAAAAGTATTCTCGCAGCTTTGTAAACTTACGAACTCCTGATGTCACATGGGCTATTTTACTGATGTCCTTGCTACGTTACTGTGCCTTGATCGTGTTTGTATCCTTGTGGTCTATAGAGGGTCAGAGAGCTTTCGGATTTCATCAAACATATTTGAATTTGTGTTGCGAAGATGAACAAAGGTCTAGGGCTTTACCAGAATATTATTTGAATATTCGTTTGGTGGGTTGGCATTTGATCTTACATTTTGAGATTCGTTTAATCTTTTTTTGACTTTTTTTTTTACACTTGTTATTCCTTGCGAAATGGTCTTCATTTGTGCTTGAATATAGCCATTTTACACTACGGGACGAACATTTCTACAGAACTGTCTGATACAGTTACAGTTGTATTTCCACGTGAGCATGGTAAAGCGTGGCACGATGACAAACCGTTCTTGGTCTGGTTAAACCGTGCTTAGCCGTGCTGTTAGAGTGGGTGTGCGTGATGTCGCCGCTCTGTTGCCTGGCTATGAGTTCTCCATAGCTGGCTAAGCGTAAGCGTGCTATTTGATCAAATAGCCAAGTAAAAAGCTACACTACATTCAATATAAACAATTGGCGCTGTGCATGTAAATTATTCTGCATGCTTAAGATTCATTTTTTTCTTTCTACATCCAATGTATATTTGCCATTTGAGGCTTAAACTATAGAAAAGCATTGAAGGTTTTTCAGTTAGATTGTTTTCAACTTGTTTATTTTCATATTAAATATATGGCATACAGTTGCACCAATCAATGGTATAAACATCTTTCAATGTAAATTGTGATAATCATAATTAATAAAATCGCAATTACAATTTTAAGGGAATAATCAACAATTGTGATTTGTCATAATCGTGCAGCCCTATTCTTATCACATAAGTAGAGTAAGGAGAGATGATTGAGGATGATGGTTAATGATTTGCAGATCATGAGCACTACTGACAAACATCTGATCATTTAAAATGTGTCATAAGTATTACCGCTCCATAGTATATAGAGCATGTGTGAACACGAAGTAAGAATAGAGTGCAAAATCAAAAGCGGTTTCAATGCCCCACTTATTAATAGGGGCTCCCTGATGCCCCAAATTTATATTCAGTGTAATTCCCTATTGATATAATTGCGAGAGAAAGTATTGAAACATTTATTCCTCCCATATTGTCTTTAGTCCCTTTAGGGATTCTGTAGTGCATTTCTTTTCCTTTCCGAACACGGCAGATTGCGGACGAGGGGGTGAGGGAAGGATTCATGATGCCAGCTCAACATCGTGATGTCTGTTAGCTATCGGCGATGCATGAAGGCATCATATATCGGCCCAACCCTAGTGACAAATTCGCCGACACTGACTCATTTTTGATGTGCTCAAGTTCACAGAGGCAGAGACGGCAGAAATTGCATCCTCTTTGCTTTCATTATTTTACAAAAGCACAAAGTTTTGTTGTTATTGTAAGTGCACACAAATAAAAATATACCTTTCACAGATTCAAAAGAAGTATTACTGTTATCTGTATGAGCAAAAATGACAAGAGTATTTTAAGTTAAATATAAAATGATTGCACCGGCACCTACAAGTTAACTGTGATGCAGTGAGCATTGTTCAGCTTCCGAACTCCACACAAACACTTCAACAGCATCAATAAATGAATGTCAGTGCGAGCAGCCATTTAATGATGCACTTACTAACATGTTTCAGATGATAAGCCACATTTGAGGTCAAGATTGCAACGAATGTTTGCATGTCCTGAAATATTTGCTGTAATTACCACATAGACCAGCTGTTACTTATTTGTCCTTCACAAACTTTCCCAATTTCTGTGGAATTTTTTTTTCCGACTAAATAATTAATAAAAAAACTTAAGACTCTAACTAGGCACGGTTGCCTTGAACTGAACTCGAGCGTGACAGTCATTGCTTTAGAGGTCAAACACACTTGGACAAGGTTTAAATCACGTAGTGCAAGTGCACTAAGCCTCTTTTTTCAACAAACGGCTAGTTGACTAGGTGGCAGCCCTAATTTTAAGTTTACTGCAAAATATGCGTACACATATTGAAATATTTGTGTGTCTTGTGTGATCACGTAATTTGAGGTGCTTCATGGGAGTGGGCGGAGCTCAGCGCTTGTCTGGCACCATCTGCTCATTGAGAGTCTGATAAGTGGAATTTTCTGTACAGCATCATGTTGAGTAATGTATTTTTCAGCAAGGACTCAACTGTCAAACACTTTTATTTAAAACATGAGTTGAAATGATGTAAACCGATAAGATTCAACAAAACTGATAAAATCAGTAAAAAAAATAAAAATTCCCTTGCAAGAAAATAAATGGCATTTTTACTTCCAGAACCTGACTACAGCACACTACTAAGCCAGAAATGTATATGTCTGACCACTTAATATGTATTTTGACATTAAAATTACACACTTCACCCATAAGGTTAATTTAGTGAGTGGGAGTTTAAAAGTTTAGTCTTAAATGTCATTTTCACACTTTCATTCGTTTGTTTTGTTTGTTCAATTCCAAATCCGACTGTTGCATCCTCCTGCTTTTACACTTTTAGGTAAGTTACCAACTGCGGTTTGGTCGCAAAACACTTTCACGATAGTAAGCACTCTCTAGTAGTACTGAACATCTAAGTTCAGATGGCAGATATTGTTGATGTTCGGCAATGATAAATTAATTTATTCATCATTGAAGAAAGTATTTATTTCACTTCAATTACATTTATTTTTATTACCATTTTCAATAAGCATCTACATGTGATCAAAAACGGAAATCACACGTAACTAATAATAGTTGCGTACTTCTGGCTGATCTATTTGCACTTTTTCCAAGTTGTTTTAAACCACAGTATGTTTGCAAAATACTTTCAACATTAAAGTGATTGTCATGTGTTTGCAAACAATCTTTTTGCGACTTTACACATAGGCATAAAATTTCAAATAAACAGTTGTTTTGAGCTCTCTATTGATCAAAGACATTAGGCAGCACAACTGTTTTAAACATTAATAACAACATGGTTTCAAACCACGGTACGTTTTTACGCTAATTATGAAAATGCTAATTATACATCAATAAAAGTAGTTTGCCGTGTTCACATGAAACAAAGTCTGCCATTTTCGAGCAAAACTTAACAGTCCGCACACAAACTTTTCATGTGAAAGTGACATAATAGTGAAAGCAAAGGAGAAAAGGCTATAACAACGAAGGGAAGATGGATCAAAAGATAGATTGAAAATAGCGCCATATCCCTTCAGGTGTCTCTTACCTAGAAATGCATGGAGTGAGAAATGAATTATGCCTGTGAAGGGGAATTGGAGGGACAAACAAAGGTTTACACATCAGACATGCAGCTGATCATGAAGCACTATACAAGGTAATGCTTTCAATCCAGACCACCTCAATCAAACCCAGATCAGCAATAAGGATCTATTCAATGCAGTGATTAAGAGACAACTTTGTTTGGAATACAATACTACACCTACTACTTTTAAGCATGCAGTATGTACACAGTGCACATCACTCAAAATGTGCAGTATATGAGAATGCAATGTCTGCCAAATGCCAAGTTGTGCATGGCATACTAATTTGTTTCATATAGGTATATAGAAAAAAATTGCGAACAGCACACAGCATCTACCAGTATGCCAGTATTTTATTCCAAAAAAAGTCTACAATTCCTTCAGAACATCTCAAATTTGTGACGAATTTGATTAAAATATTTAAAAACGTACAACCCCAGCTAATTGCATGCTTCTATTGTGATTTTTTATTAATGGTAGTTGATAGTACATAACATACAGATTATTGTAAAGCTCACCTTGGGATCAAAATCTCCCTCATCCTCTTCTTCACCTTCATCATCCAGATCCTGAATGACACATAACAGTCTGCTGTTACACTGCACTATTTGGACTTTTATTAAATAGTAAACGTGTCTATTAAAGGATTCCCACCTCCTCCTCTCCCTCTTCAAGATCCTCCTCGTCATACTGCAAAACAGCACAGAATAACACATACATTATAAAATAAAAGCAATATTTTATTTTACAGAGGGTCTAGGTGATACGTTAAATATTCACAATATTCTCAATATCATTTTGGCGCCAATACAAAATTAGACAACATCACACATACATTTTAATGCTATTTTTGTCCATCGTTTATTTTTATTTAAAACGGTGAAAACCTACTAAAAAGTGTCTAGTCCCAGGAGTCTTAAGACAAAATGAAATCCAATAAAATAACTCAAATTACAAAACTAAGCCAATGTATAGGAAACATACATCAAACTGTATATTAAATATTTTTTACAGTCAGTCCTAGATTTCCTTGTGATTGTAAAAAGAGCAGACGTACACTGTCGTCGTCCTCTAAGGCCTCTCCAGTGAAATAAAGCACCGCTCTGGGAATGACCCGCTCTCGGAAGAAGTGTCCGATCTCAAAATCTGTAGTTAGAGTGAAGTCCAAGTCCACATCCTGGACACAAACAGACACAATGAGCATCCAATGGAAGTTTTTAGAGTAAATGATTGAATTAAAAACTTTAAATTATTCCAGACCTATAAATAGCATCTACTGATGTCATCCTAATGCCACACTTTCAATATTGTGACCTAGAGATGTTATCGAGCACTGACTGAGAAGCCATTGTGCAATGTCTATGCTTGTGTTTTTTTAAGCAGCCACTTTACTTTACGAGGAGTTAACCGTAACTGACGCAGAAACTCTTTTAGATGCTTCTTGCCGGTGACGTGTTCTCTAAACTCGCTGCAGTATGTGTTTGTGTAGGCAGTGGAAAGACGTGCGCTGCATACGGCCAGGACTCAGGGGTTTACAAACACCACAAAACACAGGAGCGCAGGACGTCTCACTCACCATTCCCTCAGGCGACGCTAGAAGAGACAAGAACGAGAGGATTAATTCAGCCACAAATTTCACAAAAAAAATAAATTATGTTGTGAAAAAAGAAAATCTAGCCTATTATGATTTTTTGTTTCCATCACAATTAACTAAATGGTCAATTGAATTCACATATTTGCAATATATCATGATGGTTTTTGTAATACGTCGTTTTATTTTAGATGTAAATTTATGACGTATATATATATATATATATATATATATATACACATACACACACATATTTATATATATACACATATATATACACACATATATACACACACACATATCTATCTATCTATCTATCTATCTATCTATATATATATATATATATATATATATATATATTTTTTTTTTTTTTTTCACTTTCTATGAGCAAAGAGTCCTGAAAAAAATGCACCACAGTTTCCACAAAAATATTGTCAATTATAAGAAATGCTCAAAATTCCATAATGCAACACAGGAATAGAAGTTACTTTTTTTTTATGTATTTTTGATCAAATAATTGTGCAGTCTTTGCACATACATGCACACACATTCTCAGTTTTGTATGATCATATTTGTCCTTACTTATTAAAATAAAAATACAGTAATAATTTTTGGTAGTGTGTATATATTGATTTCAATAAATCTTCATATTTCGGTGAAAATATGTATTTGTCATTACATTTAGGTCATAATGCAAAACGGTCCAAATTCTTTCTATTTAAGGTGAAATAGGACTAAGACTTGTTCCCGACAGGTTTTGTGAGATTCAAACATGCAAATGCTAGTCATTTTTTGAGAAGGAGCTGATCAAAATCTGGCCTGAAGGAGAGGGTCTTTTGGGAAACCCCTCAAGCCCTGAAAGCGTTTCATCCTCCAGTTCCAGCCGCGCCTCAGACGGGAATGTTGAGGAAATCCCCTCAGAAACAGATCGACTGCACACATCTGATGGCGCGGTGACTGACGGTAAGAGCGAGACTTTCCCACAGTCCGTGTGCAGGACGGGCGGCATTCTTTACCTGCCGCTCCATCTGACGGGAAATATGCTGCTTAAAATGCAAAGCATTCAATTCTTGGCATTTTTGGAACGGGTGACCGCGGTGAATGAAGAGCAACAATGTCATGGCGGTTGAAGATACAAATTCAGCTGGCATGCCTTTGCTGGGAGACAGGATGAGGGATGAAAATTAAAAATAGGTGGGCGGGAAAAGTTTATATGAGACTGTGTTCGGCTATTAAAAACTGAAGAAGCTAGCACAGGAAGACTGCATGAATATAGATCCTGTCACAAATTCAAAATCTGGACGAATGGAACGTAGAGGAGTTCAGTTTCAACTCATCTGTGTCTGAAAGTGAAGGCATTGTTGAATGTGGTTAACCCTCATGTGGTGTTCAAAACCCAATAACACCTGTGGTGTTCCCGGTCAAAAATGACCGGCCCATAAAAAAAGCTTATAAATTACTCATTATACCATATTTTCACCCAATCTTGGATTCAATCTTTTTGTCAACTTGTTCTCTTTCAATTAGGACTGGTTTTATATTTCTGTTTGCATCTTATTAATCGTGGGCCTCATTTATCTGAGAGTAGGCATCTCATTTTTTGAGTAAAAAACAAATAATTTATGAGTAAATTTGGAAATATGAAAAAAAATTATGAAAAAAATGGCACCTGTTGATCACACTAGTCTACTCTAATGTTTCACCAGGAATTTTGTTTTGAAACTTTTGTTTTGTAAAAAATATGGCACATAGTCACACTTGTGGTGTTCCCGGTCAAAAATGACCGGCCTGTAAACAATAGCTTAGAAATCACTCATTATACCATATTTTCACCCAATCTTGGATTCAATCTTTTTGTCAACTTGTTCTCTTTCAATTAGGACTGGTTTTGCATTTAATTGTCAAACTATTTAATTGTAGGAGTCATTTATCCGAGCTTATGCACCTCAGTTTTTGAGTGAAAAAAGCATTATTTGTTAATAATTTTGTCAATATTGTGAAAAAGGTGAAAAAAAGTTTCATCTGTTGATCACACTAGCCTACTTTAATGTTTAACCAGGAATTTTTTTTTGAAATTCTTTTATTTTGTACAAAATGGCACAAAGTCACACTTGTGATGTTCCCGGTCAAAAATGGCCGGCCATTGAAAGTGAATGTAGAAGATTACAAAACACAGGGCTTGTATTTTGAAATGCTTTAATTTTCAGAAAAGGGGTGCACAGTAACACTTGTGCTGTTCCCTGACAAATCTGACCATTGTGACATACAAAAAATAAACACATTAACGCTGTCATATAGAGAACACAAATCAAATACTGTTCATTTTCTTTCAGTTTTCCAAATTATGAACTAACCAAAATAAGAAACTGTGACGGTCTCTGTGTGAACTCATGCAAGTGACTAACAAAAGCATTTTTAAAGTAACTTGCAATTGGTCAATTTGTGTCACTTATGCACATGACTGACAACAGTATAATGTATGTGCCTTGCAAATGTGCACTCTGCATTTGAAACAGACAGTGCCTGTTTTCACATCTTTTGGGGCACACAAACTGCCTCTCTTTTGTTTCTCTCCTTTGCCTGTGCCAGCTGAAGGACCTGGTTCTGGTGTTTGTATGTCTCTCACCAATGTAGCAGAGGGCAGTCCTCTGGGTATATCTTGGCGCCTCTGTATCAGGGGGGTCACCATGGATTTCCCCAGCTTTTCTAGGAACAGCCTCCTCCTGAAGGTTTTCCTTGTGTAATACTCAAAAAAGTTTGTGTGTTTTAACGTGTGTGTGTCTGGGTAGCGTGTGTATAAATGTATCGATACATGCACAGGTCCAAGGGCTCGATGTTTGCAAGCACATGTGCTCATATGTGTACATGAAAATAATGAACATGCTCCTGAAAACTAAATTGTTCTGTTATTTTCAGTCTCTCCCATTCACTTTCAATGGTCGGCCATTGTGACCATTATTGACCATGCCTACTCTCAGATAAATGAGGCCCACGATTAATAAGATGCAAACAGAAATATAAAACCAGTCCTAATTGAAAGAGAACAAGTTGACAAAAAGATTGAATCCAAGATTGGGTGAAAATATGGTATAATGAGTGATTTCTAAGCTATTTTTTACAGGCCGGTCATTTTTGACCGGGAACACCACAAGTGTGACTATGTGCCATATTTTTTACAAAACAAAAGTTTCAAAACAAAATTCCTGGTGAAACATTAGAGTAGACTAGTGTGATCAACAGTAGCCATTTTTTTTCATAATTTTTTTTCATATTTCCAAATTTACTCATAAATTATTTGTTTTTTACTCAAAAAATGAGATGCCTACTCTCAGATAAATGAGGCCCACAATTAATCAGATGCAAACAGAAATATAAAACCAGTCCTTATTGAAAGAGAACAAGATGACAAAAAGATTGAATCCAAAATTGGGTGAAAATATGGTATAATGAGTAATTTATGATCTATTTTTTATATGCCGGTCATTTTTGACCGGGAACACCACAAGTGTAACAAGGTAACAAAACCCCCACAAAAAAGTAAGAAAATTTCCCAAATTTTTTTTTAACTTTAGTTATACCCTTTGGTAACAAAGTCACTAAGTTTCAGTCCAAAGCGATAACATTAACTATTATTTTCGGGAAAAAGAAAATCTTCTCCGGGTCAAATTGACCCGAACACCACATGAGGGTTAAAATATGGCTGGCTGTGGAACAGTAAACCTGTTTTTGTGTGTGTGTTAAAAACACATTCAGTTTATTAGTACGGTTTCAGAAATCGAAGCTTTTTCGGTTATGAACGCTTGGGATCAGTAAGATTTTAAAAATGTATGACTTTAAGAAGTCTCTTCATTTATTTGATCAAAAATACAGTAAAATCAGTAATATTGCAATTTCAAATAAATATTTCCCCTTTTAATATATTTTACTATTGTTCTATTATTATACATTTTTATTATTATTATTGTGCTGCTTAATATTTCTTGGAACCTGTGATATCCATTTAAAAGATTCTTTGATTAATAAAAAGTTAATAAAAAGTTTAATAACTTTTGTAAAAATTCTAATCTCTACTATCACTTTTGATCAATTTAACATAGCTTTGCTAAATTAAAAGTACTAATTTCTTAAAAAAAAAAAAAAAAAAAAACTAAATAAAAAAATATTCACTTTTGATTTTACACCTGTAAAAAAAAAACTTCTTTAACCACACTCCTAAAATCAGCCAATCACAACGCAGGTGACAGACCCTTATTTGTTCTCCTCCGTCACTTCCTGAGTTTCACTTTTTTTTTCTTTGTTAAAAAAAAAAAAAAAAAAAAACATATATTCATGCCAACGCATGCAAAACCTTTACATTTCTGACAGTTCCACCAGCAAACACTGTCTCCACTAACATGCATCAGCTTAAATAAACAATGAATTACGCTTAAACTAGAACAAATTTTTGACAACCAACTGGATTTTTGAGTAAATTACTATGTGACACTCTATCGGTTTTATTATTATGTTGTCCTTAATTGGTCACATTATAGATGGTTCAATGCAATAACTATTAAAAATGTCATATTCAGATGCATCGCTGCATCATATTCAGATGCTTTTCTCAGCGAGGGTCAAGACGGACAAATAAAATTCAATAGATTTTTTTAAAAATCATTTTATATAAAAAAAATCTGTTGTCTGCCGATTCAAATCTGTAGAATTAATAGATTTCAAATGATCCTTCTTTTCACTGTCCAAATGTCTCCGGTAAGACAGATTTGAATGGAGCTCAATTCAGTTCTAAAGCGCCCCCTGGGGGAAGACGATTGAATTACATACAAATGGTATGTAGTGGATGTTTGCGCCATCTATTCAGCCAAAAACACTTGTGTGGTGCCCCCTGCTGTCCACAAGACACTAAAAAGAACATTTGCACACAAATATACTATACTTCAACACTCACATCCCATGAAAAACACAATTTCCAAGGAAGTGATATTGTTGATACTCCTCATGACAGACAGTCCTCACACTTCAAGGCAGTTGCTCAAATAACAGACTGAATTGTGCCTGGTTGACATATTTCCATCAGTAAACATGACGAATTAACCACTAACTGGTAATAAGAGATATTTGGCCGAACCGACAAACCTATTCAAGGACTTGCTGACACAGAGCACAACAATAAAAGCCTTTGCATGATGCAAGAAAGGATGTGAGAGCATTTGAAAACTGGCTCAATTATCTTAATCCCAAGATTTCAGTCGAATTAGATCATACAAAGACGATGGCATAACTCAGCAGTAAACTGAGACGAGGCGTAGTCGTCTTCTGCCTGGGAAAACACACGTTCTCTCACCTTTAACCGGATTGAAGAAGTTGAAGAAGGAATCCTGTGGAAGCTCTTTAGTGACGGTCCGAACCGTGCCTCTGCCTTTGTGCTTCTGCTTCTTCTTAATGAGTCTGACGGTCACGTCTTTGCCTTTGTGCCAGTCGATCTTACAGCTGAAAAACAATGAAAACACAGCAATCCAGATTCATGTGAGAACTGAATCAAATGTAAATGCAGAGTGTTGTCCTCTCGTCACGAACGTGCGTTATGCGGAATCTGAGCAGCACATATTTTTAGAAAAAATGTGATTACTGTTCAAAATTTGCAATAATTCGTTTTTTTTTTTTGAAGGAAGTTTCTTCATGTTCACCAAGGCTACATTTGTTTGATTAAAAACGCAGTTAAAAAAGTAATATTGTGTAAGGAAATCTTGCAATTAAAAGCTTTTTTTTTCTATTTAAATATAATAGAAAAATGTAATTTATGTCTGTGATTCAAAGCTGAATTTTCAGCATCATTACATGATCCTCCAGAAATCAGTCTAATATGCTGACTTACTACATAATTATCACTTATTATAGGTGCTCGATTATTATAACAGTTATTGTTAATCTTGTAAACATTCTGCTGCTTAATATATTTGTTTTTCAAAAGAACAGAATTTTTATCTAATTATTCTTGTCTTATGAACTATTATTATTCTAATTTTATTTTTTTTAGTACCCTAAACCTTTACATGATCGTATATCATGATTTAAAAGAAAACATTAAGCAGCACGACTGTTTTCAACATAATAATCAGAAATGAGTAAAGATGCTGAAAATTCAGCTTTACATCTCAGGAATAAATTACGGTTTAACATATATTCAAGTGGAAAACACTTATTTGAAACCCTATTAATATTTCACAACTAGTGTTTGATCCAATAAACGGTTTTGTTGCACGTTCACCTTAAAATATCTTAATCAGTCCATACTTTTCGCTGTATTTATTATATATATATATATATAGACAGTAGGCTATTTCTCCATCGCACCCTTCACAGTCGATGATCTCCGGCCCCTCGAATGAGAACGGATCCTCAGCGTCCGGCTCGGACTTCATCTTGTAGACTTTAGTGAGGACCGTGTTACTGAAGTAGCTGTTGGGCTCGAAGAAGAACTCTAATGTGAAACTCTGTTTGGACAAACAGTTGAGCATTAAAAACCTGTTTCTATTTGTTCAGATGTCAGAAGTGACCAGAAGCTCGTTCAGTTGTTTGACAAACCATGGGCTGTCCAGGCTCTGAAAACTTCACAGTGATGTCCTGCAGGTGTTTCAGGATCGGCTCATCGTGATCCTACAGGAAACAGAAAGATCCCAGAATGGTTCAACCAAGGCGGCATGGACTCAACTTCATGCCGACCGACCGATCACTTCTGTATACACGAGAAACTTCAAGATAATTATACATTAAAGGACGATATGATCAGATTATGTGTGAATTCTGCATGCACCGATACAAAATCGCATATCCTCTACGAGCTTCCTGTCGCAAGAACCACATCCTGTGTAATCCACATCAACTCAGTCATTTGTTTTATGCATTGTTTCATGCAATGGGTTTCATTATAAAATGTATAGCAGTAAAACAGCTCCTATTACACACACTCATCAGTCTACAGCTGATTATTCTTCTACTTATATAATATTAATAATAAACCACAGCAAATTCAGTGTGATCATTGCAATTATTCACTGTAAATACTGATTTATTATTTCATCAAATTACTGATAAATTCTAATCCAAATTTGAGGTTGCCTTTATTATTAGAAAATGTATATTAAAATATAATAATAACTATTATTATTATTATTATTTATTATTATTGGTATTGACCACACCAATATGGTTTATATTTTTGCATAATAACAGCCACAAACCATGGCAAATTCACTATAATGCAAGATCAGGGTTTTATTATTTATATAATTACACACCAAATAAAAAAAATAATGTATAATAATGATAATAATTGATATTATTATTACTACTACTATTGTTAAATGTTTATGTTGTGCATAAATAGCACTAAATCAAAGCAAATTAACTGTAAGGCTTTCTGCTTTATTTCACCAAATTACTGCCAAATTCTATTTAAAATTGTAATGAAAACCCAAATCATCCAGTATTTTATAATTTATATTTTTTTTGCTAAAAATAAATAAATAAATAGAAAAAGACCCCAAATCTAAAAACAGGGTGCTTAGAAAGACAAGCCCCAAAATGTGAATCTGACTGGAATATAAAATGTTGTTAGTGAAGATGTTACTGAAGGAGAAGTAAAGAGACCTGCAGCATCTCCGCCAGCATATCCACACGTTTGAAGATGGTGAGCCAGAACTCAGGGACTCCTCTCGGGGCTTCAGCGCCGGCTGGATCTGCCTGCTTCTCCTCCAGAGCAGCTTTTTTCTGCAAATCTTCCTGTGGGTCAAAAACATGTAGTTAAATACACCATTCATTTCATCCTTAAATGGAACTTTTCAGCAACTCAGGACTTCCAAAAAAAAAGCCTCTGAATGCCTGAAAATTGGAATTTGCAATCGATATGATACAGTTTTTTTCCGGTATTCTCACAAGTATCCACTTACAGCAAGATCTTCCTCCTCCCTGTCGCTTTGCCATTCGCATTCCTCATCTGTGGGTTCAACGGCGCCGGCCACAACGTCCCGTCTCTGAACAAAGGAGCATTGTGCTATGTGACATCATCAGCTCATATCCATGACATCACCATTTCAAGGGAATAACACTTATAGCGTTCATTTTGTAAACAAGCGTGTAACACAAAACCAAAGCAATTAATTCTTTGGACTTTTTGGACGGGCCTGTATCAAGAAGGCTGGCTTCACTTTATATGAATTGTGGGTAAAAGTTGAATTACTATCCTGTTTTCAGACAGTGGCCGGGCTTGAATGAGAGCAGTTCTGTTGGACTGATTTTAGCACGTATATGTGACCCTGGAGCACAAAACCAGTCTTAAGTGGCATGGGTATATTTGTAGCAATAGCCAAAAATACATTGCAGACGATTGATTTTTGCTCGATGAAGATATTTAGTAAATTTCCTACTGGAAATATATCAAAACTTAATTTTTGATTAGTAATATGCATTGCTAAGAACATCATTTAGACAGCTTTAACGGCGATTTTCTAAATTTTTAGATTTTTTTTGCACCCTCAGATTCCAGATTTTCAGTTTCAAGATGATGTATAAATCTCAATTTTAAATTGACTGGTTCTGTGGTCTAGAGTCACATATGTGTAATGTTCAGGCAAACAGCAAGGCCTGAAGGTCAACTCTCATGCTTGAGGAAGCGTTTCAGGTTTGTGAGGGGTTAAATACTTCCGACCTAACACCGAGCGTGTTTGAACAGAATGCATGCTATCACAGAGAGACATTTGCATACCTTGTCAAAGATGGGCTGGTAGAGGCCAGCGTACTTCCTCTCGAGCTCGTGGACTTCTTCATAGAACTTGGCCTCGATGTTGGCGCTCTGGAGCTGGAGCCTCTTCAGGGCGTAGACTCTTCTCTTCACAGTCTTAGGCAGGAGATGGACATTCAGGGTTCTAGACAGACAAAAGTCGGTCAGTCACAACATTATTACAAGTTCAAAACAAACCTAGCACATGTTTATGAAACGCATTAAAGATGTTTACTAAAACAAGTCACAGAGCTTAACAGATCAAACTCTTTACAGATGAAACATTTACAGATGCTTACAAAACAAATGTTTGTTTAACTTGACATCCACAACACTTTACAGACGTTTCTTAAAACAACAAGTTACACAACTTTACAGATGAAACTCATGTTTTGAAAACATCTGTGAAGTGACATAAACTTGAGTTTCATCTATTTATTTTTATTAAATGACTGCAAAGTTTCGTAAACTTGTTTCATAAACATAACCTTTAGCAAACTTGAGTTTATGACACTTTACAGATGTTTACGATGCAACAAGTAGGGCTGTGCAAATAATCGAACGAGATGATTATGCGCATCTCGTTAGTGAAGAGGTTCTGTGATTGGTAGTAAATCTCCATCACATGCTTTCAGATGGAGCAGCGTTTATGAAACAGTATAAACATTAAACAGTTTATGAAACGTTGCAGACATTTACTAAAAAAGTTACAGAACTTAAGAGAAGAAAAGTAAGTTTATAACACTCTAACAGTTTAGATGTTTACAAAACGTAACATAGCTCAATTTGACATGTTTACGAATCAAATTTATTAAACAGGTGTTTACTAAAACAACAAGCTTTATCTCTGTCACTTTTTAGGTAGACGTTTACAAAACAAGACTTTAAAAGCATTATGACAACTTTACAGATCTTTTACAGAACGTTTAGTCAACTTTACAAACGTTTACAAAGAACAAGATCTGAAGCTTCAAAGAAATTGTAAAAAACGTTACAGATATGAAGGTTTTCTACAGTCATGCATGTAAATTTGTCTCCTACCTTTCTACTTGTAAAAAGCCCTCAGGTTTGTCGGACTGAAAAGGTTTATTTCCTCCTTTGCCTTGAGGGAAAATGAAAGCAATTACTTCTGAAAGTCCCAATGTTATTTTTAGCATATGCATTTTCACCAAGTGTACTTTTTTGGGGGACAGTACTGCTTAAAACCATATTACATTATTGCAACTTCTTTTTCATATATTAACTAATATATATATATATATATATATATAAAATAAAAGATAAAAAATTGGGCTTATACAATATATAAATGTAAGTAATACAGGAAATAAATGACACAAAAACATACCTTTGGCTTCGCTCTTCTCATCTTTTCTATCCATTTCCACACCTCAGCTATTCTGCTAAGACACAAAACCAGGACAAGTGAATGTCATCATGTTCAGATCAAAATGTGTCATACTTGATCCTGACCCCAGCATGGCTTTAATTACCAAACAGGTGAAGAGGATCATACTGATATGAGTAGTTTATAAAACAAAAGGACCTGTCAGTCACAGCTATTACTCATCTGACACTCAGTGTGTGCATCACAGTGAAATAATCACGTATGTCTCTGTCCATTTCTCATTAAAATGTGAAAATTAGATCATCACATTATATTATATTATATTATATTATATTATATAAGAGTAACTGTCTTTCTTGTTCATTGTTGTGTTTTTAGAAGCCCTGATGAAAGCAGAAGCCTGATCAACAGTGATACACTGACTGTGTGTCTGATTGATGTCTGACGGCTGTCAGAAGTGTTCAAGGCTGTTAAATGTCCCATCATGCACATGTGCAGCACATGTATCTGTCAACACCTTGACTAGTATTGCTCTAAAACTCACAAAACACTGCGATTGAGTCACTAAAGCTTTTTAAACCCATATGTATCATTTCCAAACCACGACATACAAGTCCCCCCGGTTTAATCTCAACAAAAACAACATCGTGTTCTGTAACTTACCCCCGCGTTACGCTCCACACCGTCCTCACGCTGCTGTCGGACGGAGAAGTGCGATGGCGTGTCGCATCATCCTCCGCTCTGATTGGACGACTGGCTGTCACGGGTCACGTGGACTGGCCAATCAGAGTCGCGCCTCTGTATTGTGAGACTTCATTGGCTGCGACACTCTCAGAAGAGCGCTTGTTGCAGTGCGTACATTATAACTACAGACGTAACAATTTTAAAAACGCCAATTCATTGATTACACAGTTATTAAGTGTACTGGTGTCATGTAAAGTGGTGCTAATTATTTACTGATGACAACGGAGTGATTCAGTAGAATTGCGGATCCTGATCCTTTCCTCGAAAAAAGAGAAAAAAAACTTTAAATGTCAAATTTGTTTCTGCTTTTGCTCCGTGTTACTCTCTCCAGAAAAAAAGAAAGAAAAAAAAAAGATAAAGAAAAAACCTTCTTTGGCTTCTCTTGTGTCTTGGGTCAGAAGTAAAACCACTGTATAGCGACCCTCATGTTTTTAGAAAACATAACTAAAAATGGTAAAAGTTATTTAAAGTTGTCCTGTGTGTGTGTCTATATAATTAATTGATAATTAATAAAAGTTTTTGGTTTTCATAATATATGTACTGTGTTTATTTATTATGTATATACAATTATTATTGTTATAAATACACACACATGCAGTATATATTTTGATAATGTTTACATGTATATACATTTATATTTTATATTATTACATTTAATATATAAAAATAGCATATGCTTCTTAAATATATACATGCATGTGTTTGTATTTATATAATAAATACACACAGTTCACACCCATATATTATGTAAACAAAAACTTTTATTTTCGTATATATATTAAACATATATATATATATAGCTTGTATTTTATATAATTTTAATAAATATATTTTAACTATTTATTTATATTGCAAAAATATGTTTAAGCTGAGTATGTGTGTATATATATATATATCTATTTCCTCACTATTTCTCTCTCTCTATAGCCTATAATAAATGGCTTAATAATTTGATCTAAAAAAGAAAGTTATATTTTAAATTCACAATAGAAGAAATCTACGAGTCACAAATCTAAACTTCCCGGATATTTAGTTGTTTCCCTGTCTATCTATTCCCTATCTATCTATCGATCGTTATACATAAGCTGTAGACTACATATACTGTATATATATATATATATATATATATATATATATATATATATATATATATATATATATATATACATTCTATTTTTTCGCTATTTATAATTACATATGCAAAAAAAAAAATCATAATTCTTTGATGTCCCATGTACAATCCTTCAAGGAGCCGCTATCTCTGCGGCGTGACGTCACAGTGAGGGGCGGGGCTAGTGCATTACCCTTATTACATTCATATCTTACACTTGAAAAGGCCAGGCAGCGGATACGGCGCGTGTCCTGAAGTCAAACAGTAGTCCACACCGTCCATATCTCAGGAAGAGACGCAGAGGTAAGAACCCAGAGTGAATCAGCTGTATTTTCAGCAGCAGCGTGAGACTGAACGTGGCGCTCGTGCACCGGTGAAGTAGGTGAAAGTGCACGAGCGCAGTCCTTAAGTCATGACACCGAGAACACAAGGTGATTCCGGACGGCAACGCAGTTTGTTCTCTGAATAAACAAGAACATATGTAATTTATTTTTTTATGTATATAAATGCACGCATGAGTGTAGCACCTGGTGAATGTTGCAGGACGAGAAGGACGTTCACTTAGTTACTGTTGCTATGTGTGTTGGAATATGTTTGATTTAAGTTATTTATTGCAGTGTTATCAGGGAACCTGTCAAAGTGTTTGTCATATTTCTACACAGTTTCGAATTGTTTCGGGGTCAAGTACGTTTAATTAAGAATTATTTTGAATGACGTAATAAATCAAATCAAATAGCTTCGCGCACATCCTAATTTGTACTCAGTAATAGAAAATCCAAAATGTATAATTCTATTATTTATTTACTAACCCTCGTGATATATCACACCATTCACTTTCACTGGGAGAAAAAAAAAACATGCAGTAAAAGTGAATGCAATTCCTTAAATTCTGGCTAACGTGTAATTTTGTGTTCAACAGAATAGAAATAGTCTTACAGTCTTGGGATAGCGTTAAAATGAGCAAACGATGAGTTTTCATATTTTGGTGAGCTGTCCCTTTAATTTAATATTTCGCTCGTAGAGCAGGAACTATGTAAAATATACAAACTTGTGTTTTTTTTTTCTATTGAGTCGATACACGTTGCGGAATATTTAATATCAGCTCATTAAAACATATAGAGCCATAATGGCGGTAACATCAACATAGTCCCGTGACCTTTCGCCTAGTTTCCGTCTGCACCGGCGCGTCACGTGACCAGCGCTGCTGGGGTCACATTTGACTTGCTAATACATAACGTAGCGTCCTTTCACAAAACATGACCTTGATAGTATTATTATTATTATTATTATATCTGCGCCAGACGATGATAATATCACTGTTATATAATTATTACCATCTTATGATAATGTTATTGTATGTGCCGCAAATTAGAAATGTTTAAGTGGTCGTTGAGCAAGAAAGTCTGTGTAGTTGCAATACATTGTAATGCATTATTAATTCATAATAATAACAACAATTTATTATATTATTATTATTGATAATAATAATCCAAAATAATAATATGTTTAATTAAATAACACTAAAACTAGCATGCAGAACAGTTTATTAGTTATTGTGCATTTAACCCCACACCTTTAAATATTCATATTTATCTTCCTGAACAGTCTCTCAACAGTCTTCTCAAATTCAGGTTGAGCCAATGTTGCTGTGTCCTGCTGGTCAGGATGTTAATACATTTACTTTTTTTTTTTCTTTTTTTCTTTTTTTTAGCTGTGTGTGGTTGTGGTTCAACAGAATCTGTGTAGTTTTACAATTTTGTATACACTTCATTGCTTCCTAATAAAAATGAATGATAGTTTAAATGTACAAATATTAAATTCAGTTAGATGACTTTTAGAGTGTTTTGGATCAGTAATTTCACAATTACTTCTACTGTCATTGAAATATGATTTGTGAGCTGCTAAATGTCCTGATTTACACTAAAATATATTTTCAAGTAATTTCTAAAACTTTATATATATAATAATTTAATATATTTGTAATAATGGTATAGTCATTTAAAATATATTATTTTAAATACAGAATTATAGTTTTTTAACTGTAATTCGTAATTTTCTGTATTTTACTTTTGCTTCAGTTGATAAAATATTAAAATAATGATTTAAAATGTACTTAAAAACATTTGATTTTACATGATTGAAAAATGCATTTTTTTAAAAGTGTACTCAATTGTGTAAAGAGACAGTCAGTGAACTCTCCTCAAGAACACTTAAGTAGCCTTTAATTTGATTTAATCACATTAACCGCATTATATTTCAAGTGCAGATTAAATACAATTAAGCAGACTTCTTTTTCAAAAGTGTGTAGTAGTATGGTTGTGTTTGAAGTAAATCAGTTGTTCGAGCTTAAGCATTGTTCATGTAATTCAGCGACTGAATTAAGTAGTCTAGCTGGTTTAGAGAAGAGTTCAGTCTGCCTGTTTCTTGTACAAACCAGTTTATCAGATTTTAACATAAGGGAAGTGAATACAACAAAAAAGTGACAAGGACATAAACTCTAAATACACACACTTCATAATGCCATTTAAGCATTATATGTAAAGTTGTCAGTGATCTCAGACATGTTATATTTATTATAGAAATATAATACATTTTTCGTACTTTCACGTTATGATTGTTGTCATTGTCAGAAGTCAATGTAATGCATCAATGCGGCTTTATTTACATCAGAGCAATGTGTACAGTACAAGCACTTGTGAAAGGTCACTAAGGTCATGAATAAAGCACATTCTGTTATCCGCCCTGTTATGTCATGCAGTTAAATGATCGAGGACATAATGAACAGAAGAACAAATGTGATTAGACGACATATTTTGAAATGTACATACTTTGTGTTACGTTTAACAAAGCTTGTTCATGTAACTTTTTAAAGGAATAGTTAACCCAATCCAAGATGTATGTATATATATATATATATATATATATATATATATATATATATATATATATATATAGTTTGTTTCTTCATGGGAACAAATTTGGAGAAATTTGGCATTCCATCACTTGCTTATCAATGCCGTAAGAAACGAGAGTCCAAACATTATTTTGCCATTCATTCTGAGGCCAAAAAGTGTTCATTGCAACATGATGGCCTAGCTTGAAGTGGGTCAAACATGTGTTAAGGCTGAGAATCCAGGCAGGAGCCAGCCAGGCCTGCATCTGAATGGAGTCCAAGTGAACCCTCAAGAAAACAGTCAAAACTAGGGGTGACCCCGAATAGTTGACGATTCGATGCTTTGATAGGAGGAGCCAGATTTGACTACAAATGACACAGTTGAATGATCATGCAATTTTGACTACATGGAGGTGCTCAAATGTATGATTTTACATAGAACTACTGGTTTTCTCACAATAAGTTAATATACAGCCTATTAAAATAATGCTGTATGTAAGAAACTTAAAATAAATATTTAATATTTGAATGATTTAAGTTTCAATTTGTGTAGTCCGTGACCAACTGAGGAGCATCTTGGCGGCAGGGATTTAAAACTTTAACAAGGCTTAGATTGACACAGGCAGAGTGAAAGACTGGATTTATTCGACCAGGTAGGGTACAAGTGATTTCAAAACATTTCAGCCGGTTTATATATATCGTTATTATTCATCTCGTATAAGATGAATTTGCTTGAGTTACGCCGCAGTAAAGCACTTCATTGTAGTACTACGGTGATTTTATTCAGATTCAAAAATTCCAATTCGAATATGAAAATACTTTATTTTTTTGGCGTTCTTTTCTTTGGCAAAGGAAAATATCCCTGTGGTAACTCACTAATTCCATATAGTGGGCTAAAATGAGCCAGTTGTCCAGGTAATTGAGTAGACGGATTTATTTATTTATTTATTATTACAAGGACAATGCATATTAATAGACATTTCCGTCAATATGCCAGAGTTAGCCAGAAAGCTATTTTTTACCTGCAGTCCCTAGGCAGATGGTAATAGTCACCCTAAAAGAATGTAAAATGACATGTTTACATAACAAAGCAATTACAATACATTTAATAAAAAATGGATGCCCTTGAGCTTCAATGGGGCCAGAACAGCATCCATGCACTTTTTGAATGTCCTTGGTGTCAAGGCCAGGCCAAAGGGAAGAACCTTGTACTGGTAAGAAAAAAAAGTGACTTGAGTGACCTGAATAAGAAAAGGCATCCTTCAGGTCAACAGTGACAACAGTCTTCTGCATGAATTCTCTGACATAATAGCCTTCCACGCTCAACATCTTAAACTTCCCTTTGTAAAGGGAGAAGTTTGGTTGTGCAAAGGACTAGGATCAGGCGTAGGTTGCCATCTTTCTTAGGAATGAGAAAACAGTGACTGAGAAAGCCGCTTTCTACTTCAGCTGGAGAAACCTCCTCTATCACCCCCTTGTGGAGGAGGGTAGATAGCTCCTTCTCCGCCTTTGAAGCGCTGCTCAAGCTGAGGCAGAGGGGTTTTGGGTTGAGTTGCGACAGAACTGAACTGAAAGCCTGGCACATCTCCGATCCCCCACGTCAAAAGAGAGTGAGTGTCACGCTGTCTAGTCTCTGTTTCCCTGGGTGTCCACTAGTGGGCTCACTTCCCCTTAGGCACTTCACCGTAGGCACTAGAATTCCGCTAGTCTGGTCCTGTCTTCACAGTAATTGCACTCCTGTTAATTGCACCAGGTGCAGGCACTCTGGTGTCATTAGTCTCCCTATATATTCCAGTCTTTTCCTGTTGTTTGTATGGAGTCCTTACCTTTCGTATATGCAGTTTTCTCGTCATCCGAGATTCCCCTTCGTCTTCTCGTATTCCGACTTTCTCCTTAGTCTTATTGTCCTCCGAGTTCCCGTTCCTTCACTTTCCGGTTCCTTCCTTGTTTATTTGTTTGTTTATTTTTGGACTGATTGTTTGGTTTTGACACTGGCTTGTTTTGACAACGATTTTTGGATTACCCCTGTCTAAATAAATACCTGCTATTGGATCTCTTGCTATCTCCCTGTGTCTCTCTGGGTACAAGATCGTCACAGAAGGACTCCATCACAAAACAAAGATCCAGTGGTATGTCTTTTCATATTCCCTCCCCAGTCACCGAGTGGGTGAGGAATGGGTTCGAGGGTACTCGCCTGGTCGTGTTTTGTGGGACCAGGGGAGGTCCCTCAGGAGTGAGTGGTCGAGAGGAGGTCCGGCATCACTCTCCAATATGGCCCCCCGTTGACCCTGAGTTCGGAGGGGAGCCGCCTTCTCTCCATTGTGGACGGAGAGGGGAAAGGAGGCGCAGATCGGCCGAGCCCGCACCGCTGCACAAGATGGCTGCCAGCCTGCGCAGAATGACCGCAGACCCAGCACCATTACACAGGATGGCCGCCAACCCAGCACCACGAGGCAAAATGGAGGCCAGCCCAACACCATAGCACAAGATGGGCGCCATCTCAGCGATACGAGGCAAGATGGACGCCAGGCCAGCACCACAGCACAAGTTGGCCGCCAGCCCAAAGCCACTGCACAGAATGGCCGCCGGCCCAGCACCACTGCCCATGATGGCCTCAGGTCCAGTGACACTGCACAAGATGGCCGTCAGCCCAACGCCACGAGGCGAGATGGACGCCAGCATAGCGCCTCAGCACAAAGTGCTCACCAGCACAGCGCCACGGTGTAAGATGGCCGCCAGCTCAGCGCCAATGCCCAAGATAGCCGCTGAGATGTTTTTGGATTATTTCTCCATGCTGTCAAAGATCCTAGAGATTCCCAGGAGTGTTTACGTCACGTCTGATGTTTTTATCAGATGTTTGGATCTCAACCTGACGGCACCCATTCACTGCAGAGGACCCATTAGTGAGCAAGTGATGTAATTAAATCTTCTGCAAATCTGTTCTGATGAAGAAACAAACTCATCTACAACTTGCATGGTCTGAGGGCGAGTAGATTTTCTGCAAATTTGTTGGTGACTTGTTCTTTTATTTCATTTTACTTCTACCATTCAAATTGTGAAAAACGTATATGCTAATATAATTTGTAATGGAAATGTTGTATTAAATAAATAGCATTTCCACTACTGGTCTCGAATATTACCACATGAAACCATCATTGTTTTTTGTTTTTCTTCACATTATCTTCACATTATCCAGCACAGTCCTCAGAGCTGTGAGTCATGTATATCACCTATGTTGATTATGACTGTTCTCTGTCATAGTGTGAGTGTACAGTCAGCATGGCAGAAGCACATCAGGCTGTGGCCTTCCAGTTCACTGTTACTCCTGATGGAATCGACCTGCACCTGTGTCATGAGGCCCTGCGCCAGATCTACCTCTCTGGCCTCCACTCCTGGAAGAAGAGGTTCATCAGGTTCAAGGTGACCTCACAACTGACTTCCTTATCCAACTGATTAAAGAGTTACTGTACATGACTAACATTATATAACCAGCTCTGAGTGTCACTTTGAAATAGCAATGTTTAATTGATTTTTTTTCAGGATAGTTTGTGCTTTGAAAATGATTGCAAAGCCCATTTGAATAGAACTATGTCTTATTAGATTAATATTTGTGTAATATTAGATTATTTTGTGTTTCTGTAGAATGGTGTCATGACTGGAGTCTATCCAGGAAGTCCCTCGGGGCTCCTGGTTGTTTTGGTGGGTTACATGTCCACCACCAAATATGCCAAAATAGACCCTTCCCTAGGAATGTTCACTAAACTGTCAAAACACCTACCGATCAGGTAAACCACTGAGCAACAGTCACTTTTTTGTCGTTAGTTATTAGCAATTTATTATGATAAATTTGGAAGATACCCTGTAAATAAGTCAATAACATTGAAATCTTGCCAGAAGTTGTTAATAGGAAAAAGTTAAGCCGGCCAAAATTCAAAGTCATATGCAAACATGAAAGTCTGATTCTCTGCTTTGTAGTTTAATCTAGTTTTGTTTTTCTTTGTTGTTGTTGTTCAAAAATTATAGCTGTTCAAAGTCCAAAAACCTATGCAAACACAAAACTCTGACTCTTGTTTTGTTTTTTGTTTTGTTCTGACATCTGATTATTTTCTTTGTAGTTTAACTAGTACTTTTATTGTTTTGTTTTGCATCTGTTTGTTTTGTGTTTGTTGTGTTGTTTTCATAACTTTATTTTGTAATTGTAGCAGGAGTCTTTGAAACTTAAAACTTTTGAAATCCGTTGCTAATGAAAGCATCAGATGTTTCTCTTTGTAGTTCTTTCAATCTAAGATCTTCCAAAAAGATTACAATGTTATACAAGAAATGTGTTTTATTACCACTGTATCTCACACATAGTTCACCAGCTTAGTCATAACAACAATTCCATGTGTCTGAAAATCCTATTACACCTATACAATGCTGATAATAACAAATACTTAATTAGCATTCCTTAACTAGTGTTGAAGTAGTGATCTACGCTGGTTAAATATTTTATAATTTTAATCATTTAAAAAAATGATTAGTAAACTAATAACTAATGCTTACAGTGCTTCGGAAAGGGCACTGCCATTAATTTCTAACTTAACAGCTGTGTTTCCCTGCAGTAAGTACGTAACAGAAGAAGGGCAGCGTGTTGTTGGTGGTGTGCTGATTGGGACCGGATTGTGGATTGCTGTGACTTTCGTAATGAGGAATGTCCTCAAGTGCTTGCTGTCCTGGCACGGCTGGATGTTCAATCGCCATGGATCTTTAAACTTAAAAACTAAAATTTGGTTGGTAAGTGTGGCCTTGATGGAGATTAATATGCAATATTTTGGAATTATTGGCCATTTTTGTAGTCAACATGACCCAGAGTTTTGGTTTTCAGGTAAACTATACCTTTAACACACCCAGCTTTGTAAATATTTCCTAGAGTATATTCATAGTGAGTCCAAAGTCTAAGAAGTTTGTTTTATAACATAATTTCAGCACTGTTCTGATAATTGCATTTTCTCTGCATCATTGTGTCAGCTTTTGCTATATAGATGTTCACTAGAACTTGTCTAGTTTTATTATTGGAAGAATCATGCTTGTCTCATGTTTGACTCTTGACCCAGTATTAATGCTATTCACACAGGTGTTGGTGAAGTTATTTTCGGGGCCAAAGCCAATGCTGTACAGCTTCCAGAGTTCACTACCACGGTTACCAGTGCCTCCGATAAAAGACACAGTTAGAAGAGTAAGCAAAGCATTTTTATTGCATTTTAAAAAGATCTAATTTATTAATAGGTCAATGAATTCTTTTTAAGCACCCTTTTATTTTATTTCTTTCAGTATCTTGAGTCAGCTCGTCCTCTGATGGATGATGAACAGTACAAACGTATGGAGGGGTTGGCAAAGGACTTTGAGAAGAACATGGGCCCCAGACTGCAATGGTACCTGAAGCTCAAATCCTGGTGGGCCTCCAATTATGTAAGTTCCCTATATAATGAACCTTAAGTCACCTTTATTTGTCATACTGTAGCGTGGGGTTTGGGTTTTGTTTCTTGTTTAGGTTTTTTGGTCTTTTGTTTTGATATTTTGCCTAAAATATGCTTCATGTTTCTGTCATGTGATCATGTGAAGTTCTACTCGTGTCATGTTGTGATTGGTTGCTTTAGTCATGTGCATTGTTTGCCATTGGTTGGTTTGTGTCTTGTGACCCTTATTGCTTACATGAACGCTAAATAAAATCATTGGGTTGATTTGCGCATTTACATGTCACAAGCTTCAAATCTGTTTTTTTTTTTTTTTTTTGACGTGCACAAATATGGAGTTTCTTACTGTTTGTACATAATAACCACTCTCCTACGCAATTTCTTTATTTGCATAATTATTATTTATCCATTTATGATCACTTTGTTAAATAAAAGCTGCACATGGCTTGCAACTTGCCTTCAGTGGACTGATTGTTATACATACCTTTTATTATGAAAATTTGACTTTGTTCTACTGTAATCCTCTCAGGTCAGCGACTGGTGGGAGGAGTATATTTACCTCAGAGGTCGAGGACCAATCATGGTCAACAGCAACTACTATGCAATGGTAATGCTGATATCCAATGGCTAATATGGATTTTGTTGAAAAGAAAGTCAAATTAACACAAATAAATAAATAAATAAATCAAGAGAGTGAAATGTAAAGAGTATTCAATCAAAATATGAAATTAACAAATAGCAAATTGTTTTAAAAATAAATATTCCACCTGGGTCACGGCACCAATTTTGTGATGTAAGTTTACATTAAAATGGTGGTTGACTGCTTTTATTTAATCTTGATTGTGTTTATGGCGTGCAGTCTGACATGTGTAAAAAACAAACAAAAAAACATTATTTTTGACCTTTATTATTTTTACCTTTGTTGTATAATAAGTTCATAGCACTGTTCAATGGCAGTATCTCTGTGTTTATCAGGACTTCCTCTATGTGATCCCTACTACACGTCAAGCTGCTCGTGCTGGTAATTCCATCCACGCCATCATGATGTACAGAAGAAAACTGGACAGAGCGCAGATCAAACCAGTGAGTGTAGATTCCACAGCAAACATAATCATTAATATGTACTTAACTGAATGCAATTCATGATTTGTGTTCCTTCGTTCTATGCAAGGATAATGTATTCATTTTACCACTGCTGAAGAAAATCAAACACTTCAAAGTGTCTTCTTGAAATCAAGCCTACGTAATATGTCTTAGACTCAAAGGAATAAGTTCCCCTAAACTTAAAATGTTTTGTTATCATGTAACCTGCATGGTTTGCTCTTTTTCATGGAAGATATTTAGCAGGATGTCAAGCAGCTCTTTTCCATACAACAAATTGTCAAGGTTCAAAAACAACCACAACAAATAACATAATAGTAGCCGCTATAACTCATGACTTGTATGTATACAAAGTCTTCTGAAATAATATGACTGCTTTTTGTGAGGAACAGGCCAAAAATTTAAATTTTAAATTACGTTAAATAACTTCATTTCTAATATAAGCAGCATCACGCTAAATATCTTCTTCTGTGTTACCCAAGATATTGTCATAGAGGTTTGAAATGACACAGAGGTAAGTAAAAGGTAATGAAATGCACTTTTGGGTGAACTATACCCTTGAGTGTAATTATTAATGTGTCATAGGTCTAGGTAATGTATGGGTCAGTGGCGGTAAGCACTACTCAGAAATTCAGATGAAACATTAACTACTTCAAAAAACTGAGCTTTAACTATCACAAGGTGTTTATTATATGACAATGTATGTGTGTGTGTGTGTGTGTGTGTGTGTGTGTGTGTGTGTATGTTCTCTTCTGGTCTCTTACATCCTACTTCACATCAAATGTCTTTTAGTGCATGTTTGAATCAGTTTTTTTTATATATATACTTTATAATGATTAAATCAGTGGACACATGTTGAAAAAAAGCTGTTTGTCATGTCAAAACATGCCTGTCTTTCTCTCTAACCCCCCAAACTCTGTGTGCATGGCTGTGAAAGCACCCCCCTCATAAACGATCTTGTGTTTTGTTCCTCGCTCCCGGACGTGTCTGTGTTTGCTATACACGCTCACACACCACACACACAGTTGTACTTGCTGGAGAAGCGAGTGCCGCTGTGCTCGGCGCAGTGGGAGCGGATGTTTAACACGTCCCGTATTCCCGGGCTGGAGACAGGTAAGAGGAGGGGCTCCACATCTGACCCACACCCTTCATCAGCTCCCTCCAGCAGCGGCCGCGTCAGACTCAGCCTCAGGACAACAGCACAGCGGACAGGAGAATACAGAGCTTACTGACTCAGTGGTCGACTGATAAAGGCTTTTCATTGGGGGATTTCTAGAGAGCAGGGTTTAGTAATAGTGATACACCAATATATCAGCCAATTATAGAAACAGGTAAACAGTTAAAAAAAATCCTGATAATTAATTATATATTATTATAATAAATCATATATTTTATATGTTGTTATTATTATTATTATTTGAATTTAGAATTAATATTATATATGTTCGTCAACAGTCAACTAAATGAAATGTAAGATGTTAAATGTTTGAGGCTGGGGCCAGTGCGTCAACTGCGTTAAATATTTAAATAACTAAATAAATATTTAAATAAATATAACTAATTCAGTTCACACATTTAACTGACAGACCTAATAATAATTAATTATAATAATAATCATCTTAATATTAATATATTATTTATATAAATATCTGTTGTATATTTAAATTCTGTATCATCCATATTAGGGCTTATAATGACAAACCATAATTGTCAATTATTCCCTTAAAATTGTAAATGTGACTATTAATTACGAGTATCACAATTCACATTGGATGATGTTTATACCATTGTTTGATGCAACTGCATGCCATATTTTATATGAGAATAAACAAGAAAGCACTAACTGAAAAAACCTTTAGTGCTTTTCTATAGTTTTAAGCCTCAAATGTCAAATATACATCGGATTGGTTTCCTTTTTAAATTATAAAAAAGTAAAAATATGAATGGTATTATAATCATATACTAAAACTAAAATTAAAACAAAGGGGAAAACCCTTAAGATAACATGTAAGAAAGAAAAAAACACATCTTAAGCACTCAGAGTAACATAACTGGACTTTGAACGATGAATTGCCACTTTTTAACTATTGTGTAATTGTGGCATCCATAATTGTAATCACAATTAGAAATTCGATTAATTCATATAATCCATTTGATATAATTGTATAATTTCATCTAATTTATAAAAAGTTTTGAAGTGTTATTCACAGCATGAGGTTATTTTTTGTCACCCCACACTCTTAAAATTTGCCTGAACCACTGGAAAGCGCACATCAGACGACCACTATCAAATAATCCTAAAATATCAGATATCATATATTGTATCTGCCTGACTGTTATATCGGTTTGAAATCATTTTTTAGAAGGCTTTTTTGTCATTTGGCAGCTGTGCTGTTATCCGACGGCTGCTCATCATGTTGAATTCATCTCTTCTGATCATCCTTCACTCCTTCCACTGTTTCCTTTTTAGTTTACAGTTTTCTTCTACAGGTATTTTGGGTTTCTATCTTGTTTTGGTGTTTGACCTTCCGTTCTGCTTCACAGCTCATGGTGTTAAACACGATCCCCTTGTGCTCATCTCAGTACGAGTGTATGTTCAACACCAGTCGAGTTCCCGGTGTAGAAACAGGTAGAGCTTCCCTCTCGCCTTCTTCACTTCGACACCAATCCACTTTTAGACTGCTGTGAGCCTGAACTACATGAGTATATGGTATTTTTCTGGAGAAGGCAGATGGCGAGGAATACGTTTTGTGTGCTGATCTGATTCTTGACTTGATAACCTATTTGTGCGATTAACTGTTTAACCTGTTATCTGAGAGGAGATGAATGGGGAACAGGAAATAGCATGTTTTTACACCCGTCTGGCCGTATAGTGGTGCCAGTCAAAGTTTACTGTTGTTTTTATTGCTACTAATTTTATAACATACTGTAATACATTCAAAAGGTTTTAAACACTGAATTAATTCCAGTTTAGTAGCTAGTAAATATACTTTACTTAATGGCTTAATCTACAGCAATACCATTTAGATAAGATATATGTAATATAATAACGTAATAATGATAATGTTCTGTCACAGAAAAAAGGGAAAATATGTGGAATATAGTTAATAATTCTTACTTAATGATACTAAAATAAATAATTATTGAATTAAAATTAGGGTTGCAAAGGGGTGGAACATTTATGGTAAAATTCTGAAAACTTGACAAAAATCCCTGGAATAAAATTATAAAAAAAAATTCTGTAAAGTTTCCAAAATTTCTGTAATATTTCCCAAATTTACTGGCAATCTTCGACCGTTTTGCAACCCTAATTCAAATATAGCTAAAATAATTTAGCATAACTTGTTTAGTAAATAATAATCCAAATATGAAAAAGCAATAAAATAAGTAAATATAGTAATAATAATTATTAGAAGATAACAATGATTAATATTGAACTGTAATTTAGAGTGTATGTATACTTGTAATGCAGAAAACCAAAAACAATAAAATACATATAATATTCAATAATAATATGTAATCGACACATTTAATTAGTAATATTAGTAACAATAACAATAATAATAATAATATTTTTGCTAATGATAATCATTCTAATCATTATTGTATAATTTTGTACTAGAACTAATTATATTAATAATAATAATAATAATAATAATAATAAACTATAGTTTAGGATGCATGCATACTATTAATGAAAACAATATATATGAATAACAGTATAACAATAATAATAATAATAATACATTTATTAATGATGATGATGATGACAATTATTATAATTAATGTTGAACTATCATTGAGAGTGCATGTGCACTATAAATCAGAAAACCAAAAAAAAAAACACATAATATAATAATAATCAATAATAATACATAATTAACATGCTTAATCAGTAATTATGATGATAATAATATAAATGTTATATTGCATTTGATAATCGTTAAAATAATTTAAAAACATTATATTATAACAATCAATATTAATATATAATAATGCTCTTAATGAATAATAATAATAACACTAATAATAATCATAATAAAGTAACATATATAGTTATACACACACACACACCGGCCACTTTATTAGGAACACCTGTTCAATTGCTTGGTAACACACATTGCTAATCACATTGCAGCAACTCAATGTATTTAGGCATCTAGATGTGGTGAAGACGACTTGCTGAAGTTCAAACCGAGCATCAGAACGAGGAAGAAAGGGGATTTAAGTGACTTTGAATGTGGAATGGTTGTTGGTGCCAGATGGGCTGGTCTGAGTATTTAAAAAACTGCTGATCTACTGGGATTTTCACACACAACCATTTCTAGGGTTTATAGAGAATGGTCTGAAAAAGATAAAATATCCTGTGAGCGGCAGTTGTGTTGACGAAAATGCCTTGTTGATGTCAGAAGTCAGAGGAGAATGGGCAGACTGCTTAGAGTTGATAGAAAGGCAACATTAACTCAAATAACCACTCGTTACAACCAAGGTCTGCAGAATACCATCTCTGAACACACAACACACCAAACCCTGAAGCAGATGAGCTACAGCAGCAGAAGAACACACCGTGTGCCGCTCATGTCTGATAAGAACAGGAAACAGAGGCCACAATTCACACAGGATCACCACAATTGGACAATAGAAGATTGGAGAACTGTTGCCTGGTCTGATGAGTCTCAATTTCTGCTGTGACATTCAGATGGTAGGGTCAGAATTTGTCTTTAAAGAACATGAAAGCATGGATCCATCCTGCCTTGTCTCAATGGTTCAGGTTGGTTGTGGTGGTGTAATGGTGTGGGGGATATTATCTTGGCACACTTTGGACCTCATAGTACAAATTGAGCATTGTTTAAACACCGCAGCTTACCTGTGTATTGTTGCTGACCATGTCCATCCCTTTATGACTACAGTGTACCCATCTTCTTTTGGTTGCTTCCAGAAGGATAATGCACCATGTCACAAAGCTCAAAGCATCACAGACTGGTTTCTTGAACATGACAATGAGTTTAAATTACTCAAATGCCCTCCACAGTCACCAGATCTCAATCCAATAGAGCAGATTTAGGATGTGGTGAAATGGGAGATTCACATCATAGATGTGCAGCAGACAAATCTTCAGCAACTGCGTGATGCTATCATGTCAGTATGGACCAAAATCTCTGAGGAATGCTTCCAGCACCTTGTTGAATCTATGCCACGAAGAATTAAGACAGTTCTGAAGGCAAAATGGGGTCCAAGCCAGTACTAGTCAAGTGTACCTAATACAGTGGCCAGTGATATATAAAATTATAGTATATATGAATCATGTTGCAGGCAGATCATTTCCTACATAATTTTAGCTATATTAATATTTAGTGTGCATTAATTTAATTATTTTGTTAATAGTAATAAGTGTATGTATCATTTATTTATTATGTGTTTATGCAAATCCATTGCAGAAAAACAAGTCTTCGTTTGGCCTTTCTTCTCATCATCTACTTTGCCTTTCTCTCCTCACCTTTTGCTTTTCTCGTCATTGTCTACTGACCACCATTAATCATTTAACCCTTAACAAATCCAGCCTAAATATGACACATTTTGCCTCATTTAAACTGTACGAATAATTGTTCAATTATTTTAAATGATTGTTTTCATGCACATTGACACACCTCCACCCTCACGTCCGTATTCTTCTTCAGACGTCCTTCAGCACGTGAACGAGAGCAGACACATCGCCGTGTATCACAAGGGACGCTTTTACAAAGTCTGGATGTTTTATGATGGACGGCTGCTGTTGCCTCGAGAAGTTGAGCAGCAGATCGAAAAGATCTTAGCCGACAAGTCTGAACCTCAGCCAGGAGAAGAGCTGCTGGCCGCCTTAACAGCGGGTGACAGGCGAGTTATTACATTTTTTTACGTTTATTTTTAATTATTATTATTATTTTCAATACATATTTTTTCTTTTAACTGTGGACTTGAGCTGGAAACTTTCTGTGTCTGTGAAATTGCAGCTTTCTTTCATGAACCAGACGTTGTTTCTTCTCTTTCTGTTCACCAAACTGTGATCAAACAAAGGTGATTTTATCTCTGCTTTTGTTCCTCCTTACCCAGAGTTCCCTGGGCCAAAGCCCGCTCACAGTTCTTCAGTCGAGGGAAGAACAAGCAGTCTCTGGATGCCGTGGAGAAGGCAGCTTTCTTCGTTACCCTGGATGACAGCGAACAGCGTTACGACTCAGAGAATCCAGTGCAGTCGCTGGACAGCTACGGCAAATCTCTGCTCCACGGAAAATGCTATGACCGGTGACTACGACCTCATTTGATTAGAATTAAGTGACATGACATTCAGCCAAGTAGGGTGACCCATACTCAGAATTTGTGCTCTGCATTTAACCCATCCGAAGTGTACACACGCACACCATGAACACACACAAACTGAACACACACCTGGAGCAGTGGGCAGCCATTTATGCTGCAGCGCCTGGGGAGCAGTTGGGGGTTCGGTGCTTTGCTCAAGGGCACCACAGTCACGGTTTTGCCGGCCCAGGACTCAAACCCACAACCTTATCTGTTCATATAATGTAATTTTTCAAAAGTATAGGGTCAGTAGGATTCCTTTGAAAAAATAGCACAAAAATATTCTTTAATAGTATTCATGCATTTAGAAATTCAAATTCTGTTCATTAATTTGATTTTGAATTTTCTATTCATGAAAGAATCCTTCTGTTTATAAAAGTAATGTTGAGGAAGTCTTGGCCTAATGTTTAGAGAGTTGGGTTCACAATCGGAAGGTTGTGAGTTCGAGTCTCGGGCCGCCAGGAATTGTAGGTGTGGGGAGTGCATGTACGTGTTTCTAAGGAATGATGCTGAAAATTCAGCTTTGCATCACATGCATAAATTACATCTTGCAATATATTTGAATAGAAAATTGAAAGCTATTTTAAATTGTATTTATGTTTGAATAGAAAATAGAAAGCTATTTTAAATTGTAATAACAACCTTGTTAAGCAGAAGATATGTCTTTAATAAAACCGTACATATCTCAACATTTTGAAAGGTTTTAATTTTGTCCACTTTTTTTTTGTCTCCAGGTGGTTTGACAAGTCTTTCAATCTGATTGTGTTCAAGAACGGCACTATGGGATTGAATGCAGAACACTCCTGGGCCGATGCGCCCATCGTTGGCCATTTATGGGAGGTGAATAAACCAATTTATTGAGATATTGAAATGGATGAACTGTTTTGGCAAGAAAGATCATTCCAAACCTCTGTGAGTTTCTTTGTTCTGTCAACACTAAAGAAGATATTTTGAAGAATGTCGGTAACCAAATAGTAACCATTTACTTACATAGCATTCTTTTTTTGTCCATATTATGGAAGCCAATGGCTACCATTAGCTGTGTGGTTACCAACTTTCTTGAAAATATATTCAAAATGAGATATTCAGCAGAATGTCCTGGCTTCTCTTGTTCATACAAACGAAGACAATTAAGACCATCAAGCTCCTAAAATAACAAAATCAATGTGAAACTGGTTGATATGACTCTTGCACTATTTATTTCAAGTCTCCTCATGCGTTATGCTCATAGCTTTGTGTGAAAATCAGACAAGTTTATGGTGTTTAAACATTTGAAACCTTTACTATTGTTTCTATTGCGGCAGCATGTCTTGTCGTCAGATCCAGTGAGACTGGGCTATAGTGAGGACGGGCACTGCAAAGGAAACCCCCATCCCAACCTGCCGGGACCCCAGAGACTGCAGTGGGACATCCCAGAGGAGGTCGCTGCAAATGTTTTGTCCATTTTAAACATGCTTTGCTTTCATAATTTAACAAGGAGTGTCCTCTTTCTTCCCTTCACAGTGCCAGGCAGTGATCAGCAGCTCTCTGAAAGTGGCCAAAGCTCTGGCGGACGACGTGGACATGCACATCTTCCCCTTCAGTGACTATGGCAAAGGCCTGATCAAGAAATGCAAGACGAGCCCCGACGGCTTTATTCAGATCGCCCTCCAGCTGGCGCACTTCAGGGTACGAGCGATTCTTGTGCAGTTCTTTGGATTTTTCCTCATTTGTCTGTGTTATATGCTCAGATTTTCCTCCCGCAGGATAAAGGCAAGTTCTGCCTGACGTACGAAGCCTCCATGACGCGTCTGTTCAGAGAGGGCCGCACTGAGACCGTGCGCTCCTGCACCACTCAAACCTGTGATTTTGTCCGTGCCATGATGAATGACAAAGCAACGGTGGGACTTAGTTTAATGGCTAGCTCGTTTCAGTGTGTTAGCTTATTCCCAATAATTCCACCATGTTTTAATCTTTTTTTTCTTAGAGAGAAGAGAGGTTGAAGCTGTTGAAGGTGGCAGCAGAAAAGCACCAGGATTTATACAGACTAGCCATGACGGGAAATGGCATCGACCGCCATCTTTTCTGCCTCTACCTGGTGTCAAAGTACCTCGGGGAAGATTCGGCTTTCCTCAAAGAGGTGTGAGATGCAGCACAAGCTAACTCCATATATGTTTTGCTGGCTAAAAACATTGGTTGGGTTTGTTGCAGGTGTTGTCCGAGCCCTGGAGATTGTCCACCAGTCAGACTCCTCTCCAACAGCTCGATCTGTTTGATTTAAAGAGGCATCCAGAATACGTCACCAGCGGAGGAGGTTTTGGTCCTGTAAGTTCAACATTTTGTTTCGAGCACTCTGTCCATTCATGATTCAATGAAAACTCAACTCTTGGTTTACAGTGTTGTAAAACTCTGGGGTGGTAAGATTCTTTGAACTTTTTTTTTTATTTGATGATCAGGGTAAATCATACTTATTTTATCTTCTGGGAAACATTTTTTGAGAAAGTATTTATGTAGCTTCTGAAGTCCCAGAACTATATGAAAAAAAATATCATTAAACAAAATGAGAAGAATGTACACATCATCATCCTGTTCAAAAGTTTTCACCCCCCGGCTCTTAATGCACTGTGTGGCCTTCTTGAGCATCAGTACATTTTCTCACCTTTTGTAATAGTTGTGTTTGAGTCCCTTAATTGTCCTTAGTGTGAAAATATGGACCTCAAAATCATACAGTCACTTTTGGAGAGGGTTCAGATATGCAGAAGATGCTGGGAAACCAATGAATGTGCTTAAGCTGGAGGATTTTTCTGAAGAACAGCAGGCAGTTAAATGGCTCAGGACCAACAAGGGACTCGTGAACAAATAAATTAAATACATTTAGCAGACGCTTTTATCCAAACACAACTTACAGTGCATCCAGCCTAACATTTTTACCTAACATGTGTTCACTGGGAATCGAACCCACAACCTTCTGCTGCTAACGCAACGCTCTACCACTTGAGCCACAGGAACACTATCACAAAATATAACAATAGTCGTGGATCATCCAGGAAATTACACACAGTATTAAGATTCGAGGCTATGTAAACTTTTGAACGGGGTCATTTTTTAATAAATTAAAAGAGTATATGTAAACATCTGTTATGTGAATTAGCTTATTCAGGACAGTACTAAATTAAAAATAACATGCAATTTTGTTTCAATTATTAACATTCTGCAAGGGGTTTTTAAACTTATGAGCACAACTGTGTGTTTGTGTATGTGCGTGTGTTTGTGTATGTGCGTGTGTGTGTGTGTGTGTGTGTGTGTGTATATATATATATATATATATATATATATATATATATATATATATATATATATATATATATATATATATATATATATATATATATATATATATATATATATATATATATATTAATATATATGTTTTTGTTTTTTAGGTTGCTGATGATGGTTATGGTGTCTCATATATTATTCTTGGAGAAGATCTCATCAACTTCCACATATCCAGCAAACACTCCAGCCCAGAGACCGTGAGTTCACTTTATTACATCTCAAATTTAATATAAAATATGATAAAGTACAAAGTATTTTTGGTCAAATAAATGCAGCCGTGGTGCAGAAACATAAACTCAGCAACATTAAACTTTTGAATGGTAGTGTATAATGAAATTGATAAGATTATTTAAATGATACATAATGTGATGTAATAATTCTCTACATGTGTCAAATTAAAATATTCCCTTCTTTTGTGACTTATAGGACTCTCACCGCTTTGGAAGTAACATTAGACAGGCAATGCTTGATCTCCTGGATCTCTTCCAGCTTGACAACAAAGCTAACAAGTGATCTTTCTCTTCTTGTTTTCTCGTTTCTCAGAAGGGAATCATTTGAAAATATTTTAAACCGAGGGCTGATCCTCCTTAGGCATGTACAGAGTAATTAATATTCAAAGAATGGTCATTTAAACAGGATGGAGCATGCATTGTTGAGAGAAGATACTTTATTTTGGATTGATAATTATATCACATATTGAGTTTGTGCTGGGATGTATTCATGCATTGTTGCCTTAATCTCCGGGACGGATGTGAATGGGCGAGAAATGTTCTTCAGGAGATCCAGGAAAACCTGTGGCCTTTCTGTGCTGCTGTACATTCAGACTTTCAGTTTTTCTGCTTTTGCGTTCAAACATTGAAGTGGTTTTCATCTAATATATTCACTTTATTTTGACTTGAATTGTTATTGAATTAAAACTGTGACAGGTTACAGGGAAGGTAGAGAAGACAAGCCAAATATTTCAAACATGTAGAGCAATGATTTTTTTTTTTTTTAAGCAAGGTCAGTGAATTGCAGGAATGTGAACCGTATCACATATATGGTTATTTAAATTGATTTAATGACTCACTAAGACTCAAACAACACTCCAAATAATAATTTAGCTGTGTATTCATACGAGGAGATTCTGAGTGCACTATCAATAGAAGAAATTGGGATATCATTCCCAGGTATAAGGAACAAAAAGATTTATTTCTCTATATGTTGTTTCTTAGTGACAGGAAAGTGTGCTATTTATTTATCAGTTTCTCATCAAACATTTCTGAAAGTGTGCTTATATATTTAATGAATAATACTTATTCTTGATTGTAAACATAAATGAATGCAAATTAATACAATTTAAAGGGAAAGCGTCACTTAGCTTGATGTGTTGTGCAATGTATCAATATTTGTATCATATTTTCCACAGTAGACCTCATTTTTGCAGCGCAGCTGACATTGTTACTGTAATTCAAAACCCATTTCAATGCAATAAAAGTTCACTTTTAAGTCTGATCTGATCTGTATATTTCACAATTCCTGTAGATGTAAAACGGGCATTGAAAGAAGGTTTTTTTTTTTTTTTTTTTTTCACTGAAATTTAGTTTTTCACATTGTGGTTTATGTTCATGGAGTATAGTCATGAAATAAAGCAAGTTCATTCAAGTAAAATTACAAATACTCAAGCAGCTCCTGGAGGGCCACTATTCTACATAGTATAGTTCCAAACCTAAACCAGCTAATGAAGGTCTTCTGGATTATTGGAAACTTTGGAGCTGGCTTGAGCTAAGCTCTGCTTTCTAACACTAGACACTCCTCTATGAGTGTTAAACTTTTATCTTTTATGTCACCAGTAGATGGCAATATATACTACTGATACTGATAAATAACAGGCTGAAATTTATAAAGACACTAACATTACACATTTGTGAAGTTGAGAGAGAGCTATGAGCGGCCATGACGAGAACCTTTGGGCTGGCAGTGGCAGGAATCTCTTCTGAGGTCAAGACCGGTTCGACTGGGACAGGAATACTTGGGTGCCTGCGGCAGGGATCTCAGGGGGAACACCGACATCAAGAAATCACAGACACATCTTTGGGACTGCAATACCTCAGCTTCCTTAGCATCTGTGACTAGCACAGAGGTTGCCAAGAAAGAAAGCTCTTAACATTAGGGAGGCAGAAAGCTCTGGCATTCAGAGCGGGCTGTGGCAGGAACCGCTTGGACTCAGGATTGTGTAAACCAAAACCAAACGTTGCAACCAAAAGAACCATGTAGAAATACAATATGTAGAAATCCCTCCGGAAGCAGTTTGTCCATGTGCAAGACAAGGCTTGCTCACCCCAAAAAAGCGAGAGGAGGGATGGAAGTGTCTCCTATTGTAGCCTAAAAGATGCTAAGCTGCATTAGAGAGCAACTAGTATTGTCGTATGCAATGATCTGAAACAAAATAAAAACAGATTTGATTTCCATTGCAATTTTTGATCTTTATGTACAGTACCTCGAACCAGTTGTGGTACAGGATTTGCCCCAGACCGAGCCACTGGTTTGGCTTTTCCCCTTAGGAGATGCCAAGCACAAGGTGCTTGAAAAGGCTCGCTTGCCCAGCAAGATGCAACGGCGATATCTGAAGTCATTTTCCACCAGACCATCTTTTATTAAGCCACTTGTGTCTGATTTGGATTCTTTTTTGTGAAGCTATTACCCTTTTACAGGCTGGGTTTGGACCAATGAGTCCATTTTACAGATCATAGCCCCTTGTGAAATGTCCTCATGGCAAACAACAGAACCACCAAGTAACCACACCATTGCTGGTCAGCCTTAGTACTCTGGAGAGGACTATTCCTCTGTGCCTGGAGGAAAGCGATTTAGTCTGATATGAACGTTTTCTTTAATGCAGCATGTTTTTTTCTGGATCCATTAACATAAATGGATTATTTAACGCATATCAGAGTATGACTTGTAGGGTGACCTCCTCGTAATCTCTCCACATCTGAAGTCAATCAGCTTGACTTTGGATGTCCCTCGGTAATGAGAAGGTTGTCCAGTTTGAATATACCACAGTTTTTATGCCAGTCGTATCATTTTATTTTTTTCTATTTATCCATCACACCTTATAAGTCCGGTCCGTGAAAATATTGTCTGACATTAGACCGGTCCTTGGCGCAAAAAAGGTTGGGGACCGCCGTGTTAAACAGTACACTAATCTCTGGAAAAAATTTAAGAGCAAAATCGTCGGTCATGCTAGAAATGACATCACAACTATAGAAGTCGCAATTCGTTTGGTTTTTTGATTCAATTTGAGACTTACTATATATTGAGCCCAGAACATAATTTAAACGCTAAGTAAAAAGTTAAGACTCAAGCAAACAATAATAGGCCTCCATAAAACTTGCAATCAAATTTACAGATGAGATTGTCAATTGTCATTTGTCAATAAACATTTGAAATGTTACAAAAGGCCAATCGTGTGCAAGTAGTCCTTCTATGGTACATCCTAAGGCATAGAGAGTTACACAACCCCTGAAGGGAGTGATTCTGTTTGGTCTTCAGATCAGGCAGACCCTTAAAGCCATTGCAAGGTGACAAATACCTCAGAAGGGCAAAACAGGAAGCGCACACTTTTCCCAATGAAGGGATTCCCAGTGAAGACATGGATTCACTAACTCATATCCAGAGTTGGGTATAACGCGTTACAAAGTAACGCGTTACTGTATTCTAATTACTTTTCGTGGTAACGCAGTAATGTAACTCATTACATTTAAAATAAATGTAATTTGATTACAGTTACTGATGTCAATAAAATTAAGTTACTTGCGTTACAAATGTATTAGTACGAAAAAATATTAAAGTAAATAAATTAAAATGCATTTCTAATCACGTTATGGGGCGGCTGCGTCAGTTATTGAGCATGCGCTTTAATTAATTACTGGAGAACTCATGCTGTTAAAATGGACGGAGATTTTTGTTTAAGAACGGGAGGGAAGGTAACTTCTGGACAGGTGAAGAGAGCTGTAGCAGCTTGTGTGGTGGAGGAAATGCTGCCCTTGTCGACTGTGGAATCGCAGTCATTTAGAGACTTGCTTTCGATGATAGCCTAGCCTACTCGTGACGGACAGCTCTAAAGACATTTGCAAGGTATCTAGATAAATGCTATGCGGATAGAGGGCTGTCACTTTTGTGTAAAAAGCATTTTCGATTTTTAAGACATACGTGTTCATTGAATAGATTGTAAAATCGATTTTCCATGTCTAAAAAAAAGACATTTCCTTTTTCAACGCCACATATCGGACGAACGAGAGCGCAAACACACAAGTCAGCAATATTTCTTATTTATTGGCATTAGAGCATTAGACCGGAGCTCGACAGGTTTCGGCCCGAGCCCGAAGTACATTTTGATTGACAGACTTTTAAACCCCGAACCAGTGTGCAGCGCAGCCCGACATTCAGATGTGCGCATACACGCACAGCTCTTTTGCCTTTTGTCAACAATGAGTCATTTATACATGTTTTAACATAATTTATTCATAACTAACGTAGACTATGCCACTTGGAAGTTGGAATAAAGAAATAAAATAAGTCCTCTGTAACATCGTATCTCAGCACTCTAAATAGACATAGAATCATTTAGCCTATAAATAAACCAACGCACCAGTAAAAACGATCTTTTTTAACAGATTAAATTAAGATATGGTATTTGGCAATAATAATTAAGATAAAGGCTCCGCCGGGTTTGCTTCTCATATCAACTGACATTTAATAAAAGAATAATGCCAACATTAGCGTAAATACTCTGTCCACATTATGCATTTAAGCCTTAATGGATATATAGTTATCATTTGAAAAACCTTTACTCACAGAGATTAGGCTAGATCTACATGTTTTTGTGGAGGATAAATGAATGAATCCACTGTAGATGTCTTCAATGTGTTCCTGCGCTCACTGATGGTGATTATTCACTCATTATTCTCATTATAAACATGGTCAAAACTTTTCCACACCTCAGAACTTTGCTTTAGTTGGTGGTGCAACCGAAACGTATTTTCGCCAGAGGCAAGCCTCCGTTACACCCACTCAGCATCCATTTCACATCTTTCTCGCGCTAATCGATTTACCTATCAATTAATATTAATTTACCTCACAAACCGGAGCGCAAGCCCGAACCCGCGTTTAGATGATATAAATTAAGCCCCAACACGAGTTTTTTTACATCTATATTTGTGTAATTGTTTAATTATTTTAAAATTAATCGTTTGGTCAAAATCGATTCCCTATTTTCATTTTCGAAACTTTTTTTGGTTGGTCCGATCGATTGTGCATTCGATTTTCGAACGAAAAGTGACAGCCCTATGCGGAAATGGAGTATGAACTAAAAAAAAAAAACATTCGAGCGTTTGGAATACGTCTCCACAACCGCAGACATCTGGACTTATAATAATAGAAGCTTCCATGGAACGACAGCCCATATGTAGTTAAGACATAGCCCCTACTGTATATACATTTAAAAAGACTACAGTTTTCATTGTTAGGCAAGTTTATGTTAAGAATGTTAAGTTATAGAAATGCATTGGATCTTTAATTCAAGTTGCTGTTTTCATATTTCTGTAATATTTTTCAGTCAATATTAAATTACGGAAAGTACTGAGTTTCACTTTGTTTGTAGTTTTTTTTCCTTGTAGGTTTAATAGGTTTTCAAAGTAACTTGAAAGTAAAGTAATTAGTAATCTGATTACTTTTTACTTGCAGTAATCAGTAATGTAATCAAATTACAATTTTAGAGCAGTAATTAGTAATTTGTAGTGGATTACTTTTTTTGGGTAACTTACCCAACACTGCTCATATCCGCTGCATCTTGTATTTCGGATATTGTGTTCTTGTCTGCCAAGACCCCCATCAACCCACACACACACACACACACACACACACACACAAACACAAGCATCTGGTTTACCTCGAATAGCCTTTGGTCTATTGCATGCTGTTTTTCAAAGCACAACCAACGTTTTTCCAAACCACATCTCAATTATTATCAGATACCACTTTCACACTAAAACTTTTCACTTTATAAGACACTTTAAACCTTTCTTTGGTTTGTGTGCAGCTGAGAGGTCCAAAGACATTTGTATTGAGTTGGCGCATATGAATGTGACTCAGCTGATGAACTCATTGAACTTCATCTGAAACACTAGTGTTGTTCATTAACCATTCCTTAACCCCAGAAGTGTCTCAGGCCCACCTGTAGGCCACTTGGCACTCTTTTTTTTCTCTCTAGTTTACACATTTTAGTAATCATCATAAATTACATATAATTTGAAAGCATAAAACTTAAAAAAATTCATCCTGTGAAATGGACATTGCGTTACCATGAAAATGGTACTTTAAATGTTTTAGTGGACTCCTCCCCATTAGTGGGCGGAGTCAAGTGTCATTGTAGAAAATGCATTAAGTTCTTTTAGGACAAAAACTTTTTATAATCTTGACAAAATCCAGACCATCGGAAAGGTCTCAGGATTCCATATTTGGAAGTTATTTTGTGATACAAGTAATATGACAGAGAATTTTTTACATTTGTGGCAGAAAATGGCGTTTAAAAAAATGGAGTTAGGATGGCAAGGTGGCTGTTCGTGGTATAATGCCCTAAATAACCTTTTTTTTTTTTTTGTTATATCAGCTTCAAATTTGGAATATAACTTGTGTACACACAAGACTTTTTGAATTCAGAAATATTTAGTAAAATATTTATTTTATTTGAAATACAAAAATTGGTACAGTGCATTTTCTTCACAGTAAATGTAAACTTCTATAATTTTTTGATACTATCATAATTTGCAATATTTCTACTTGTGCAATAATCTGCATATTGTCTTAAAAAAGTTATTTAAAAAAAAAAGAGTCCAACCTTAAAGCGTTCATGAATTATAGTAATTTAAGTTGGGATAGTGCACTTTCACGTCTATGGTAAAAAATGAGGGGTGACATTTAAGGGGTTAAAGTTGAAAATGTTAAAATAATTTTTCCTGTAATAACTATAAGCCATGAATATACTGACTGATCTCCCTGAAAAGTGTAACAACAGCATTGGCTTAACCAGTGGTGTGAATTTGGGGACAGGCTTCCTGGTTTACTGACTAATAGAGTGCATTAGTGCAAGCCCACTTTTTTTTTGCTGGCACAGGTTCCAGATATATATTTCCCGTTCATTTTTTTTTTTTTTCTTATAGGGTTTTTTCAAAAAGCATTTCGAAAAAGGATCTTTGAGCATGAACCAAGCCAGCCAGCTTGGAGTTGAATCAGAACATGAAAAGACTGTGTACTTAACACTTTGATTTGGGAAAGAACTACAATCCCATGAAGCATAGTGATGGAGAAATAATGGTTGTATCTTTAACAGACAAAAATACAAACAGTTGATTGGAAAAAAGTCAAGCATATATTCACATACTGAACTAGTTTGAGAGCATAGGGGTGCTTCATGAGAATGGTGGGAGCAAAAGATCTCTTTTGGAAAGCTTCACTCATTGTGACTCTGATAATGGTATTTTCTACAGCATCATGGGTAATGTAGTTTTTCGCTTATTGAAAAAAAAAAAAAAACTTCCAATATCCATTTTTATTTTCTAAACAAAAAATTAAGTACATAACTGCATTCAACACTATGATAATCAAACAATATATACTATTTTATAAAAGTATAAAAATAAATGATAAGTATAACCTTTTCTTGTGTTTTCTTGTGTGTGTGTGTGTGGCTGCACAGTTCCCGAAAAGCCTGTAATGGAATAGGTTCAGTGTAAGGTAAGGTTGGGGCCCCTGAATATGTTTTCCATATGATTCCATTTGCATTCTTTCTGCTACTATAAATAATTCTTATTGGGTTTAAGTGGAATTAGTGCAGGTTTTCATCGTCAGCAGAGCAACTGATACTGTGAGAGCATGGACTCTCGCTTACATATCCCTGTGCACACAAGCAATAAAACTATATAGGCTTACAATTTATTGAAGGGTCTTGGATGGTGGCTGCTTCTACAATGACAAAGGTGGGAATTCCAACACCCTGTCAAACAGCTCACATCTATTGATTAATGTATTTCTATTTCCATGCAGTACTAAACATACTGTATGACTTTATTATGCAAACAGTTAGAAACTATTTGGGATTTAAGTAACTTTTCAGCCCAAAATCAAAATAATAATGAATAAATTACATTTGATTCAGCAATGTAGCATGTTTTAGGACTTTATATTTTCAGAACTTTTAAGATCATTATCAGTACCATAATTAATCTTAATGTTATTAACTCCCATTTTTCCTTGTGTTAAAATCTTTTTATATATATTTTTTTATAATTTGATAAAAATTTACTTTTGTAATTTTAGTCTGCAAGCAATATTTCAAACAATGGGATCCTACAGTAACAAAATGTAAACTTTATTGCAGATTGACATCTCTATTTTTCAGATTGACAGAAGACAGAAAATGGCAGTCATATGATATATGCATATTACTGATTGGCTTGTGGCAACTGATTCTTACAAAAAAGTTGAAGGTTGCTCAGCAGGGAACATTTCAACATATTGCTTTCATAGCGCAGCATTTTCATATAAAATACAAGCAAAAAAGGCTCCCGAAACACCATTCTTCATAAGATCATCACAATTAGTCTCTCTGTAAATGCTCAAATGAAAAGAGCATCAAGAGATTAAGACATCAACAGTGTGCTGGGGTGTAAGACATTTTCTTTCTCTTGGATTTGATATCGTTGACCTGAGAAACCTGCAGATACAGTAAACGTTCAAAATCACAGTGAGGATTAGGAGGACATTCCCAGTAGGCCACATGTATCAGGTGATACTGATCAAGTTCTCGTTCTCTCTCTGCACTGTAGATTCACACGGAGGTGATTGTGATCTAGAGTTTTAGCACGGGGACCAATGCTCCAAGTTTGGACCTTGTCAAGGCATGAGAGTGTAAGTAGCAGCATCTATGGCAGGCCATATTAACATTTAACCCCCTAAAACACATCCATTTTAATACTACTAGTACTTTTTTTTAGCTACTAGTATTTCATTAATTACTAATACTTATTCACTAGCTACTAGTGCTTTTATTCAGTTACCACTACTTATTTTTTCAGCTACTAGTGCTTATTCATAAACTAATAGTGATTATTCATAAGCTACTAGTGCTTATTTATTAACAACTACAGCTTATTCATTAGTTACTACTGCTTATTCATTAGATACTAGTGCTATTCATTATTTAATAGTACTTATTCTTTAGGTGTTAGTAACCGTTTAAAAATACTAGTTTTTCTTTATTAGATACTAGTTCTTATTTTAATCATAACTAGTAACTATTCTTCTGTTACTAGTAACACCTTTAAAGTTTTTACCATTGACTAGTGCTAATTCATTAGGTACTAGTAACCTTTTAAAGATACTAGTTTGTCTTCATTAGATACTAGGGCTGTGACGATATGCGATATGAAATCGAAATCGAAATCGCCATACGCAGGTCCACGAACCTGTATCGCGATGTGAGAAGGCAGAATCGCGACACACCCCTCCTAGAGTTATCCTTCCTGTCCAGATCCAATGCTACAACATTTTTTAATTACTATAAGTATTATTTGAAGTTAACATTATAAAATACGTTTGAAGGAGTCGATTAATGCGGATACGCGTTATGAGTCATTTTCTCCCGATAACCCCGAAAGGAACTTAAATTAAACTTTCAGTTTTAATCGTACAGATAAGAGCAATACATCAATCGAATCTGTAAAGGGTCTACTTTTTTTTGTTTACAGTTTTGTTTTTTTTGGATACAGACATAATAACAACAAAACTTTGTGCACTTATAAAATAAAGATAACAAACAAGGTGTGCTGTCTGCAACCTTTGTCTGCGCTGATCGTCATGTATAAACATGTCATTAAAATGAAGTGTAACTCCGTGAACCGTGAACCTAAAGAATAAGCACTAGAAGCTAAAGAATACGTATTAGTACGTATTACTAATGGAATAGATTCTAGCAGCTAAAAGCACTAGTAACATGGAACTAGACACTGATATGTTTTAGATTAAACTTAAAACAGCTTGCCATACATCACCTCTAGCAAATTATTATAAAATGCATCTGTATTTTGCCCAGACTCATTAAACCACAACTCTACAGGACAATTGTTGCCCTCGGGCTGTGAAATCTACATTTGTTATCCCAAAATATTTGTAATGGCAGAATTCAGCTTTATAACAATAAGTAACTAGATTTCATGGGACGAAATGTACAAATGCCAATACAGTCGTCAAAGTTTTTCTAATGTTAAGGCAATGAATGATCAAGTTTAGCCTGAATTGATATACTGTAAATACAAAACTCTAATTCTACCTTGAATAAATGTCCTATGAATTACTTAGGATCTAGAAATACCATATTGGTTAATCTGGTAAAAACAAATAATTATTAAAATCAGCATAATATCAAAATCTCTCAAAAACGACCATTATGAAATAACAGTTTATCCTTTGTTGTGTGTTGCATTTCAACTAAGACTGTACAGCTATGAAAATTTTGTTAAGCATTGGCTCATATTCAACTACTAATGATTGATCTTCACTATTCTTGTTTTGTAGACAAAAATAATTGTGCTATTCACTCTAAAAGCCCTCAGTTTCAGTCTACTCTATCAGTAAGTGCTTCTCTCACAGTTCATGATGAAAAATATACTTGAGGTACAGGTAAAATATTACAAAACTACAGCAAATATACAGCAAAGTTCAAGTAAAAACCCCGCTGAAATGAGATGAGTGATGCTTAGCGTATTTTCATCTCCATCCATTTAGCGCATTCGTTTTTCCTTGTAAAGTCTTTCTCAATTTTGCAATTTTTGTGATTTTGCAATTGTTTGGTCTTCATAAAATTCCATTGATTGTTCTTAAGCAAAGAATTTGATCTCTAGCTCTATATCATGATAACAATTTAAGAGGCTGTAAGAATCTATCAAATGTAAACTGCATTCTGAAAAAAAATAAACAAAAGTAGTGGAGAAAACAAGAGGGATCTAAGAATCATGAGAAAATATAAACCACTTTGATTTTTAAAGTGCAAATTATCTTCCTACTAATCTCAAGGTTCCTTGAGACTCAGATATGGTCTTTATGGAAAGTGCAATTTGAGATCAGCACAAGTGAAAATTTCAAAAATAGAAAAAAGTGGTAAATAGGCCTCATGATCTCCATTGTACAAAAACCGCCACGTCACCAAGGCCGACCGGGTAACTTTCCAGAAACGTCCCTCCATCAAACACTTGAGCATTGTTAGTGTTCTGCCACTGAAAGTCACTCTCCGGGAGGTATATGTCTCTTTGTAAAGCTCCTTTCTCAGTTACCGGCGCAACAAGGACCTACAAAAGCAGAAGAAAAAAACTTCAAACTACAACAATAACAAAAACAACGCTACAATAGTGGAGATTCCAAAAACAACAGACACCTACATTGACAAGTGCTTGTGCGAAGGAGGTTATGAGAGAGCTGCAATGCTAGGTTAGAAGAGTACAAAGAATAATTTTCGCTCATAACTTCTTAAGTTTTCTAGAGTACACGTGTTGACTGCCTGCACTTGTGCAATCAAGTTGAAGTATACTATGAAAGGCTTCATGTCAACTGTATGTATACGCCAGGGTTGCCAGGTCTTTGTAACAAAACCAGATCCGTGTTCCAGGGGAAATTAGCTATCAAAATAAAAATGAATTATCCTTTGGCCTTTAGATGCTAGGTGGTGTTATGGTGTCATTTTAGTTGCAAAGTAGCTTACCGTACACACAATAGCATAAGAAACAAACAGCCTGAGAGAGATTTCAAATCATTGACCCACATTGCTATAGTGAGTGAATGGTTGTGGGAATGTCCTCATTACAAGCACATAGTTTGCGGGAAAAAGTAAAACTGCGTGCACTGAAATTCTGGCTTTGAAAACCCTTCATTAACTAACATCTCGTCAGAACTTTAAATGTTGAAATCAACACTGAAAACATATAATCTACTGATTTCAGGTTAGGCCTGGAGGTTTGGGCTCTATTGTTCCAAAACTAACAAATGATTCAGGAATATGTCCTACTTGGTAAAATCACAGTCACCATGTCTTCGAGTAGGGCGCTTAAGCTCAGGTCACTCCTAAATGGGCCAATTAGTAAAATATTGACTTGCATATTTCAACGTTCTATAAGCAGCTTACCTCATTTCCAATGAGGAACTCGTCATCAATAGTAAACGTGATCGGGTCATTTGGACTGATCCACCACAGTGGCCTATAGATGGGGTTTCCAGTATCTTGCCATTCCTCTGCGTATTTCAGTATCAAAGGAATGACAAAGTCATGGTGCTTGGCTATGTAGAATCTGGTGAGGTTTAGGACCTAGGAAGAAGGTGAAACTGTCAGTGAACAATTGATAAAACATATATGAAAAAGGATATGGGTTTTTGTTCAACACCGTTCTCATCTAGTTCTGCTGTGGTTCGTTTCTAACATTCCTTGAGAGGTCATATCCTTCAGTTAACATCCTAGCCAGCCTCTGGTGACGGAAACAAAGCAAAACCACGTTCATAAAAAATGTATTCTTTAGATGAAAAAAAAAAGTTTCATGAGATGAATTTTGAATAACTGCCTGAGTTCGGCCTAATTTTGAATGGAGAAAACAGGCCTGCGGCTTCCATTCCCTTTTCCCTCCTATTTAGACCCAACATAGTCATTGGATCTCTAATGGGTGTTGGGTAATCACACAAAAGCTATAACATGCACGCACACACACACACACACACACAAAGCCTGCAGAAGGCAATAATCCAAAGAGAATGGAAAATAACAGCAAGTAAAGCCTTTCAGTATGATCAACACATTTATTATTAATACTAATGAACTATGATTTAAGAGGGTTAAGACTGTCCAGATGATATCCATGAGCCAAGATCAAAACCAACAAAAGTTCCAATACCATTTTCTCACTGTTCAAATACGACGTGCTAGAGATTAAAGGGATAATTCACCCAAAATTCTGTCTTCATTTATTCACCGTGGTGTCGTTCCAAATCCATCAGACTTTTTTCCTCAGAACACAAAATGAGAACGTTATGACTTTTTTCCATGCAGAGTCAGTCTGATTCGAGAACGAATCATTTAGATGATTTTTTGGACCTGAACAACTGATTCAGTTGAAAGATATGACTCAAAAGAATGATTATTTCTTTTATCAGGCAACACTACTTCCCTCATGAACATTCCATAGGCAGTCGGAGAGATGTCAAAATTATTATTTTTCTTTTTTTTAGAATAACAACGGATATTTCAGTTGTACAGATTACTTTTAGAATATATGTTGTTGTGGTTTTTTAGTCAGCCTTCTTAAATTTTTCCCACTTTGGCCGCGGACACACTGCAGCTAAGTTTGTTGGTCTTTCACATTACAGTTCTAAATTCTAGCTGTTAATGATTTTTAAACATGTATCTTAAACATGTTTAAACATGAGTCTTTTCTGTATGTGCAGTGTTAGAAATCACAGGGTGTCTCAGACTCCTTAGTGTTGCCAGATCTTGCTAACGAACAAACAGATAAGAACAAATCCCACAATAAACTCAAATCCAAACACGTTAACTTGGAAACAAGCCACATATGAAGATATTGTGATCACCCAGGAGAAACAAAAAGTGCATTATTTATATAATATTAGTATATTTTTAGTATATTAAGTAGAAAATGAGTGTGTAAAAATAGGGCACTTTAAGTACATTTTGGAAGTGCGTTTTTTTTCTCTCCTGGGCTGCAACTGCCTATTTTATTAACTCCATAAAATGGATTGCTTTATTTGACGAGCTTAAACAACAAGCACAAAGATGCTTAAAACGCATAATTTATATGAATTTAACATGGCAACCCTTCAAGAGCACACACTGCAAAATAGCCTTCCAAACATTAAAAAAAAAAAACTGATGGCTCTGTAGGCGGTGGCTAAGTTAAAGTTAAAATCATCAAATTTAATGAGTCTTTGGTTACTGTAATATAATTTTAGTTAAACAACTACAGATACGTAGTTTCGAGAGTTGTGTTCCATACACACACAAAACTGTAATTCAGGGGATCCACTCCTACATTTAAGTGAGGCTGTCGCACCTGAATCTTTACAGTTTGCACATGGCCTTTGTATTCAACCGAAGAGGGTGAGGTTCCCTCTACTTCTTGCTATTTGGCCATTTCTACCAATGAAATCCATTGAAAGATCTCCTACCAGGGATTAAAAAGCACACACACACACACACACACACACAAACAAACATGACAACTACTTATTCTAGTCTGTAAAGTCAAATCACTAATGAAACCTGTAATTGTCTCTGGAAATATTATTTTCCTCTTATCCAGTGATTCATTATCATTCCTGGTGCAGCGGTTCTCATTGCAGTTGAGATCGAGAGTCATAAATTTGAAAGAGACGCTAATGCAGACCAGATGGACCCTTAACCACAGGTGATGTTGGGGAAAGGCCAAGCAACTACACTATGAAATGCAAGAAAAACGGCCACCTGGAGGATGCGCTGTGCCGGTCCTAAACTCAAACCCTGCTCTTAGGGCTCAAACATATCACTGCTTGGGACTCAATATTCCGCTGTGTATTTAGGTTGTACTTTGAGGAGAACATTCTCATGGTACACCATGGAGTGAATGAGTATTATGTTTCCAATGTTATGTTAGGAGTGTAAAAGAGAACGTCTTTAATTATGAGGCATTTAACTCTTCTTATGGTCAACATATTGCGCCCAGTTTTGCTTCCTGATAACTCAGTCTTTCTTATTGTATGACCCACTTGGCTCCATCTTATTTCCTATTTTCTGACTTCAACGAGAAAGGAACTGAAGTGAAAACTAAAACCCGGATGGGGCCGAGGACCCGCCCTTGTGGCACTCACCCATTCCTTCTCAAAGACCCATGGAGGTGTCTGAAAGCTGATGACAGGAAGAAAAGCTGCGATTGCCAGCCAGCGAACGAAAAGCTCGTCATCGGCAACCAGTTCGGCAGAGAGAGAGCCTCCTGCAATTGACAGTCCCACAAATGCATTCACATGTCAAGAAATTTCCCAATTGGACAATAACGATTTTCTAGCATTGTGATATTATTCTTATTAGAAATTGGAAGCAAAATGTGCTTAACCCTATAAAGCCTACTGTAACATATTTGATACACATATTTCTAAGGCATCTAAATTATAAACGTGATCAAATCTTGCTGAAAAAACTGTTGTACACAATCTACTACATGCCTTTTGTTGTCTGATTGATAGTTTATACTTTTTTTTAAGTAAATTGCTTTTTCATGTAATTGAAAATACTGTCATCCCTCTTCAGATCATGGTATATGGTAATCAGTATTTACTGATTTTTATAAAGTTAATGTAAGAATAACTTTTATATTTTTAGTAATATTTCAAGATGAACACTTACTGGACTGAATAAACATAGTTTTTTATATAAAGATCTCATTGATTTATATCACTAAGCTATCTGAATTTAACCTTATGTTTTGGCCATATATCAGCATCTTCACCAAATTGTGTATTTTTGCTCAGTTTGGGCCTCTGAATAAATATGAGCTTCATATTTTGTCTTTCATGCTATCATGAAATGATCAAATATCATGAATTATCAAATATGACACACATACTGTATGTAAACTGTTTTTTTTTTTTGGCTAAAGGATCCATAGACTGTTCAGTTTCAGGTATCAACTGTATCAACTGTATTTTTTTGTAAAATTTTTGTAAAAAGTCTATATATTTAATAAATAAGGAAAATAAGGAAAATGTGCTTAACTGTCAGAGTAACAATGCAACAAAGTAACAAATCTAATAGAGTCCTAACAGGCATAACAGCCCCCTGACCCCCCCCCCCCCCCCCCCCACCTGGGAATATTCTGGACATATTTTATGAGATTTATTCGCATCATAATGTGTACTGTACAACTGTGTGCCAGTGGTCTTTTGTTTTTGTAAAGGATTAAAGAAGACAGTTGATTAAATTTTATTGTTTTTATCTATGGTATGAATTTTTGTTTGATTATGCATGTGTGGGCAGGTATTACCTACTGCATCAGGAATGAAGAAATTATATCCCAGAAGACTGTGATGCAGCAGGGATGGAATGATGCCCTTCAGGCCAGAGTAACTCCAGTCTGACTGCAGCGCACTCATACGGATGAAGAGCGCTTTGTGTCTGGACCTGTGCGGACAAAATCAGCCAGGTCAAAAACAATTTCAATCACCCACAACACAATTCCAATTTGTTTCCAAATCCAATATATAAATGCGACATTTTGAACAAAAAGCTGAGAAAATTGTATCTATGTCTGGACTGGACTCAGATCAACGATCAAAACATAGATGGAGTGGATGACTTCCATCAACAATCCCAAAACGTCACAATTCTAAACCACTTCCTGGGGTCTACTTTTTTTATTTATACGCTGTTTAAATCTTAAGGACCACGTTATTTTACATATGCATCTGTTTTTTATGAGTAATCAATTGTTTCTGCGTCTTCTTCACCGTGTTTTGATCCAGATGTTCAGTACTCATCAGAAGCTGTGTAATAGCATCTCCTACCATGCAACAGTGAAAACACGGAAAGATGGAAAATTCTGTCAATGGCGGGGAAAGTGTTAAATAGATTTTAAATCACAGAGACTTTTCCAAGTCTGATCTGTGGTTTGGATCAGACTTGGAAAAAAAAAAAATCAGATTTGGTGTATTTTTTTGGAGGTTCAGACAAAAGATTTTTGTCGGACATTGGCTAAGATTTTGGTTTTTGGTTCCCTGTCTGAACAAAGTCTGTTAATTGTTCCCAAAGTTGTATGTTGGTCATGATTGCCAAATGAGGTAAATTCTTGAATTGTCATCTTCAGTGGATCCTTGAACAACATTCCCCTCAAACAAACTCAACCAAACGACCTTAAAATCCCAATCCCAGCCCTGACTCTAACCTAAAACCTCACAAGGATGTTGGTCCATGTGCTATCTGGCAAAGTAACAGTAATTGATTGGGATTATTTAAAACATTCAACCACCTTGTTCCTGAGGTCACAATGGTATTTTCCCCTATCCTTTCTGCCAGGTCAGCCAAACGTCTGATGTATTCATCCCCAACCCATGCCAGAGGGGGGCGCAGGGCCTGTTCCTCGAAAGGGTTCCCCTCACCGCCTTCCAGGATGACATACTCCATGCCCAAATGGCTATGTAAACTGTCCACTTTGTCCACAAACCAATTCGTGGCTTTTGGGTTGCTGATGTTGAGCTTCACACTGTATTTTCCTTTCCACTGAGTCAACAGAGGCACCTTAAGAAAGAGAAATCATGTAAAAATTAAAAGTCAACAATAATAATGCATTGATAAGCATATGGGTCAAGAACAAACAGAGTATCAATGAAAAAGACAGGAAAAATCTTTAGCTCAAAACGTGAAAACTCTTGGTTTCAGATGGCTCTGAAGAAACTTTTATACAATTTTCAGGAAAAGTTTAGATAAATGTAACAACAATACTTTCCTTACACATTTAATTCCTATAAAAGAACACATCTGTCATATTTAGAATTTTACCATGAGTTAATATAAATAATAATATAAATAATCTAAATTCAAGTCAAAGTTTGTGGGGAGTTGTGCCACATTATATATAACCATATAAAAGAATTTAATAATACTAAAAATGTCATTCTTCAAGGAGTACCCCCCTCTTATTCTAATATAAGGACAGTTTTTTTTTTTTTTTGGTGATATAAAATCTAATAAAACCTAAAATGTAAATGTTCCCTTTAAGTTGAAGTACTAAAAATCTAAAATGATGGAAATTAAAAGTAATAAATACAATTATTTAAAACTCTACAAGAGATTTAAACAGAAAAATAGAACTTTAAAATGAAAAAGACAAGCGATGGGTCAGTCTTACTGCTCGACCCTGTGGTCCTGAGGGCAGACTCAGCCAGAAGTCTTCAATGCCTTCCTGAATGGAGGTCTGAAACTGCTGCGACTCCACACTCAGGTACGGGGACAGGGTGATGGAAATGTTCAGAAGCTTTACAAAAGGGAGGTCCCTCGTCTGTCTCTTAGACGTCCTTTTCTTGCTATTGAGGTAGCTGTGGTCCTAGAAAGACAAAAAAAAAGAATTGGCAAATAAACAGTTTGTTTGTTTGTCTAATGGCACCGGTTTAAAAAGTCATACATTTGGATGCAGAAATTATAGATTTATAGCTTGTGAGATATTTCTGACATACACAGGAAAATAAAAACTTGATGTTTTAAAAATGTAAAAAAGAAATCATTGGTATAACCTAATTTAGTCTAATTGAGTCAAATAAAATACTATTTTGGACGTAACATACACAACATATTCTTTAGGTCAAGGGGTTTTCAAACTTTTGATACCAATGGCAGCCAGGTCTTCAATTTGAAGAAAGAAAAACACGGTAGTTCCCAATCAATTAATATTGCATGTGTATTATTGCTTATGATCTACTGTTGATGAATTATGGTCATGTTTACTTAATTGTATATCGTAATTAAATATGTTATAGGTTATTGTGTGAGTGCAAATATTATGTCCTTCACATTTTTAAATGCGCAGCTGGAAGTAGTAAAGCATATTTCAAAATCAGAGTCCTGTTGTAATTTGGTATGGTTAATAATTCTGCATTATGCATACAAATAATTTTTTTCTTTACTATTGGTTTTTTGGTTACATGAAAAACTGTAAAATCTTGTTTTGGCCGTCTCATCACTGGAAGAAAAGATTCAAAAAGAAGTAGTTCACCCAACAATGAAATATTGGATTATATTGTACTCACCCTCAGGCCGTATAGATGAGATATTTTTAGAAATTGTGCACCTTTTGCTCCTCTGCAGTGAATGGGTGCCGTCAGAATTAATTACAATAAATGTAATGGGTCTCATTCATGAAACACGAGCAGAACGAATTTTTGTGTAAATCGCGTGTAAAGTGGTTTTGGCGTAAATTTTCGGATTCATTAAAACGTTCGTATTTTCCAAATGTTAGTTGGTACGAAAGAAATCTACACCTGCTCCCAGCCACGCGTAAATAGTGCGTTTAACGTCTGAACGTTTTGCTCATTAATACGGCTGCATTTTAATTCACCTTAATCGGGTACATATTTACACAGCATTTTGAAAAAAATATTATATATATTTATTACATACGGTTTTTCTTTTAACTTTTATTATCAGAGCCAGTAATAGGATCTGTAATATGCTGCCAAACTTCCTTTTTTAGGACCTGATACGCCACTAGTACGCTTGAAAATAAAATGTGGCGTTTTGAATGAACTTCTGATAATAAAACTTCAATTTCTGCAGCTGAGAAATGTTTCCTTTTCAGTCGCTTTTGAGAAGACATGTTGAAATCCTTCGTTTGGTGTCATAATATGATGCTCATATATAGTTGTCAGTCAGATTAAATAGGCGGGATTTATGGTAATTGAGAGTGAGCGTGCACGCGTGTCCCATTTACGACTGATTGGAATTCATTAACACACACACACACATTTCACTATCACATCTGACGTTTACGAAGTTTTTGTGACTCAGGAGAAGAGTTTTCGGGAAGTTCTCTTTACGCGCAAATCACTCAGATATTTACTCGTATATTTACGAATATTTCATGAAAGAGACCCAATATTAAGATGTTTCAACTTTAAACCATCACTTCCGACCAAAATACAAGGCCAATCTATAATAACTCTTCTTCCGTTTTGGACTGTTTTTGCTTGAAAAAGGCACTTGATTTGTGCATATTTCTCTCCTGATTCGGTCAAGATGATTTTTCCACTGGAGAAAGCAATGTTATGTATGGAGGAGTCATATTTTAGCTTAAAGCAATGGTTTGAAGTGGAACACGTCTTAATTATAGACTTGTTTTGGACTGGAGTGGTGTGGATTACTTTTAGATTACTGGGATGTTTTTATCAACTGCTTGGACTCCCATTCTGACGGCACCCATTCACTGCAGAGGATCTGTTGAACAAATTTCAGTTTTATGGGTGAACTATTTCTTTAACACACTCATAATGTCTCACCGTTTGAACACACACAGTTTGTAGTCTGCTTTTGTAGGCAGTCGGATATTACAGACAATGGCAGCCATCAACGTCAACGTCTCAGAATTCTAATTTTGTTGATTATTTTAACAGTATGGAAAATATTATTGTTTTACCATCACTGAAAATAATACCTCAGCCCCTATTAATGTTTTTACCATGACAGTTGCTAACAGAGCCACGGCGTCTGAAAAAATATAACAATAATGTCATTTATATTAATCATATTGTACAGGCATGCTGAACGCTGTGCTTATGAGGAATCTGTGCAATAAATAGCGAATACTGGCAAATGTGTTTATAACCAAATTCATTCCAAGTCAAGCTGTTGGTTCTGCTTATGACTGTGTTATTTCAAGCTAAAATGGAAACTAGTAAAGAAAAGAAAAAAAAACGGCATTGGGATTGTTTCCCAATTGCAGTTTCGTATAACTGTCACACAAGGGAAGGTTTTCCACTTCAATTTAGTGGTATTTGACTTTTATTCCGGTTGGGATATGGGAACGTGTGGTGCATGTATCAGATAGCACACATAATTCTGCTTCATGGTGGGTGATCTGATATTTTGTTATGAAGTCCCCAGTTTTTTGTTATTTTATGGCATAATCAAACTTTTTATTTAAGACTATAACCTAATGTTCAATACATAGAGCTATTGCAATATAGCAAAATGTAAGTGTAATGGAAGGGAAAATGTGTTGTATGGAAAACGATAAAAAAATAATAATAATTCAAAAGAGTAAAATCAAAGTCATGAGTTATTGGAATAGGAGGGCTGTAGTCAGCATTACATTGACGTTAATGTTCTGATAAGCCTTTTAAGTATTTTAGACAAAGAGAACATTCTTTTCTTGGAAGAAGGTTAGCTTTTTTTTTCTCTTTCACCTGCCTCTGATCTTTCCAGAGGAATTCAGCTGTGAAACGAACTGCTCACTGTAATTTATACTGCATTTATATTAATCAAGCATGCATGCCCAAGAACAAAGCCCTGATTAGACAAAAAATGTAAACCAGCCTTTGTGTCATAAAACATAATGAGTTCATTTAAACAATAAATCAAGACCATCCAAAATGTAAAATTCTAAGTTATGCACAGATATATATATATATATATATATATATATATATATATATATATATATATATATATATATATATATATATATATATATATATATATATATAATTTTTATTTTGTATTTTTTTGCTGGCTGATACAGATATCTTTTTTTTCTAGATCTATAAATTTTGTATCTTAATAGCATTTATGAATGTAAATGTATTTTGGGGGGATGGAGTAAGTAATATCAGGGTGATAACTGTCCTAATATCATAATAACCTATACTAATTTAAGAATTATTAATATTAATAATGATATATTACATTAATAATGATTCTTTCTTAGAAAAACGAATTATATTAAGGAATTAATAATTTATTTTATTTTATATTTTTATTTTATTTTATAGGATAACATGTTATTACTTTTTTATTTCATAGTCACACTGCATGACAGCTTTAGACCCATTAAAATTATTATAAAAAGACAGATTCAAGTTTTTCAAAACCATGTGAAACCATACAAACATAAATGTGACACTCCGATAAATGCCTTTAGCGTGATATCAGTAAGTCTCAAGTTGTAAAATGTCATGTGGTGCGACAAAAAAACAAGTCATATTTATGAATTAATACATTATATTTGTAAAATAAATAAATAAATTAAGTATATTTTAACACATTCTTGAAAATAAAGATATATTCACCGTGCAAGGAAAATGTTTTTGTTTACACCACATGACATTTTAAGACTCATTAAAATGATACTTTTGTTGAAAGTGGTACAAAAGCATTAGCAACCAGCATTAGCACTCTTTATTTGTCACTGACCCAACTATATAATTGATATTACCCATTAGCATTAGCAAGTGTTCTAATAAAACATATACTTTGAATGCACTATAAACCTTAGATAAAAGCATTGAGAAATGCATAAAAAGTGGTAAAAAGACAAAGCTAACATAACACAGATGGCCCACACTAGTACAACATATCAGTCTTCTTAACACAGCAAGTATCAGCTTATTGTAAACCAGTTCACTGTTGGCATTTCAGTGAACCAGAGATGTGTGTCTTTCTCTCAGGGGATCAGATCCTGACCTCTCCTCTTAGAAAAATGAAGCCTTTCATGTCCACTGAGCAGCTCGGACTTGTTTTGTTCCCTCAGAATGAACTTAACAGGCCAGCTGGTGGCTTTTAACGTGAGACGTTTCTGCTTGAACACAATGTTCCCGAGGTAACTCTGCCTGTTATGTACCTCTGAATCGAATTCTGCCAGACCCTGGCCTGTGTTTGTGATTATAACGAGTCCTTCAGAAACCTCACCATCAACCGCATGAAAATTAACAGTGAGGTCTCTTATTTATGCACCACTAGTGGTCAGTAGTTTGTTTGGAAAGTCATACAGGTTTGGTACAAAACAGTTACTGACGACTGAAACAGTTCTTGGGTGAACTGTCCGTTTAAACTGGGTTTTCCACCAAGTGCATGGATCAAAATAGTTTGGCGAATTAAGTTTTATAATTCGGTTGAAGGCTAATAACCGTTAACAATTTGATTAATTAAAAGTCTTTCTGGTACAAAATGTTCCATATGCACAGTGCTTAATGCCTAAGAAGGATCAGATTTGAATATACTTATATAATTACTCATGGCTGTGCACATTAGCTGACACTGAAGCTGCTTGAACGCTTGAAAGTTTTGATTAATTTAGATTTACTTTTATGTTTGAACTACAACTTAAAGAGTTAGAAATGTTGGACTGGCAGCTAGCATGAAAACTATGTAATATTATCAACACACACACACACACACACACACATACATATATATATATATATATATATATATATATATATATGTGTGTGTGTGTGTGTGTGTGTGTGTGTTTGTGTTTTATATATATATATATATATATATATATATATATATATATATATTTATTTATTTTTTTGGTATAATTTCTTTTTTACAATATTTTTGGAAAGAGAAGCACAGGGTTGACTTAAACTAAAACCAAAAAAAAGAACAAAAAAAATTAAAAAAAAAAAAAAAAAAAAAAAAAAAATATATATATATATATATATATATATATATATATATATATATATATATATATATATATATATGATATATGAATATTTAGACTCATTTGATATATGTATATATATAAAATATATATATTTATATATTTGATATATGACTATAGTATTTTTTTTTATTATTTTTTTGTTTCTTTAGTAATATTAGTGCTTGAGCTTGATGAGAAATGTTGCTTTGTCGACTATAAACTATTTTTTTTATTTTTTTCCTTCAACATTTATTTCATTTTTAATCAACGAACGTGTTTTTTGAATGGATATAGTTAACCATAATAACTGATAAATAATAATAATAATGATGAATAACTGATTTGTTGCACTTATTTGTACGGAACCGTACATAAATATAAACAGAAACCATAAAAAAATCAATTGATAGATGAGAACTTTCAACATGTATGTGCAGAAGAAGCTGTCCAGTTGGCTCTGTGGGCTGTGTGTGAGCCGGTGGGGTGTTGAGGCGGAAAATGAAGGCCTGAAGGCCCGGAGCTACAACAGGTGCAGAGGCCGAGCCGCTGACGGCTGGAGATTAAACAGCACGCTGAAGGTCAGAGACGGGGAATACACTGCAGATCACCACAGCCGCTCTGACACTGAATGACTTCAGCTTTCTCACAACCTATTTATTACCTGGGCTTCAATCTTAATTGTTTTTATTATGATTTATAAAACAACAAGCTACTTGATTTGATGCTTTTATATTATTGTGTTTTTATTTTATTATTATTAATGAAGAAATGTTGCTGAAAAGTCAGCTTTGCATCGCAGGAGTAAATACATTTGATAATATATTCAATTTGAAATTGCGATAATATTTTACAATCCTTATTTGTGTATTTGTGTTTAAATAAATGCAGCCTTGATGAGCATAAAAAGACTTGTTTTAAAAACACATTTATCTAGGATGAATCCCCAGTTGATATACAGAAGAGTCGGGCGTTATTGTGTAGCAGGAAGCCGGCAGAGGGTGATTTAGAGCGCGTGACCCACCATGTTTGCGAGGAGAGCAGTGGAATGTTCGTCGAGGCTGATGACCCCCTCCCCGAGGTGATGCCGTTTCAGCCGGTTTGAGAAGGTCCTCAGCTCTCGCTCTAGCTTGGCCCCCGAGTCCACGTTCGCTAGAAGCTTCCAGAAAGGCAGCCTTCAGAGAAATATTGCATTTGTTAGAGTCTTCAAACTCATTTAAAATCATTAACAAAATAAAAAATATATATATAAATAATACTGAATTTATTGTATCTTAGCTTGGTGCCAGGATATTTCAAATCTTCATTTAGAATTTTATTAAGTACCAAAATAACTAAAACTAAATAATCTAAAACTAAAAACGGTAACACTTTTTTTCAAGGTGTCCTTGTTACATGGTACATGTACTTTTCTAATAAAAAATAAATCATGCATAATTACATGCGAGTTACCCTAAACCAAACCTAAACCATAACCATGCTGTAAGTTACAGTGTAATTATACATTTAAGTACTGAGTATATTAATACTAAGTACTGAGTATAATTAGCTAAAATTAATCAGTACATAAATGTATAATTACACTGTAACAAATACACCTTAAAATAAAATGTAACCCTAAAAACGAATATATAGTAGTATACGTAATAACTATACAAACTATATGGATTAACAATGACAAAAAAAACAACAAAACAAAACAAACAAAAAACTAAAATTGTAATGAAAACAGAAAGTACAGTATAATTCAAATTATTAACAAAAACAAGGGTGCGTGGGTCAGTGATAATGACAATGCACCATGCAATAGTAAGAATTAATATATATATATATATATATATATATATATATATATATATATATATATATATATATATATATATATATATAGTATATATGTGTGTGTGTGTATGTGTGTGTGTGTGTGTTGCGTTAGACTTCCGTCGTAATTCTGTCGTAATCTATTATTACACGTCATTAAAATGTTTATATTTTAATTATAATAACACATTTAATTGCTGGTATTTTTGATCTCATTTTCATTTTTAATAATGAACCTACAGGACGAGCATATAGGCTTGTGCATTTGTTTATTTATGATGAGAACAGATGAACAAAGACTGTGCCTCACTTTTCATGTACAACACACCACAGTGACAGCGGAGGCCACTAAAACAACAAAATGTGCTTGGGTCGGTAAAAACAAAAAATCGATTTTAATTGATTCAATTTGTTATGAACCAATGTTGATTCTTAAATCTCAGATTTCAAATGCTGTCCATTTTATTGGGAAATTAAATTCAATAAATATCATTTTGGCACTCTGTAATGTGGCGTGATAGATCGCTGTAGACAAGCGAAGTGGCAGTGCACGTGAACTGATCTTCTCTTTCGCTGTATTACTAACTATTGGAGAAAGCGCAACGAGTTGTGCGACCCTCAATCACAGATTAATGATACTATAGGAATGAATAAGTGCCGTAAACTGAATCCCACCATTCGCAAAAACTCTGTGAATTCTCTTATAAAACTTGTGGTAAAATGCAAAGTTAAAGATAACAATGATTAATAACAATAAAAAAGGGCTTGTAAAGTTACCGTAAGACATCCATGTTTGGCAGCTCTCGTCTGGCTGTGGAGAGCTGCCGCATTGACTCCTGATGGACAGCTCGAATGTTGTGTCCGACACACACGGTGTACTGCAGCGGCATGCGCTCCATACTGGGCGGCGTCTGCAAACAGAACTGCTGTCTGCTCTCCATTCCTACATGAAGCGGGATGTTCGGGGCCACTAGAACTGACACACCTTTGAAAAAAAAACAAAAAAATTCCCAGATACATCAAGACTGACGTTTTTTGGCTTTTAGTCCATGTCAGCTAACTGTGAGGTCGTTTACATGCTAGTGTACATCTAAAAGTTGACAAAAACAACTTCTATTAGATACAGGGCCAAATTAGCGAAAGAGCACAACCCGATAAAAGCATAAATGGGAGTGGAAAGTTCTGCAGTTGATCTACCGACAATTAATTCATCAAATTAAGGGGACCGTTCACACAGAAATGTCAACCTCAGTCCCCTTCAATCCATCCTTGACTTTCTTCTGTCAGACAAATACAATTGTAGTTTTAAAAAATGTCTTGATTCTTCCAAGCGTAAAAAATGGCAGAATTTTTTTATGCTTTTATAAATGGTACAAATTTGTGTACCGTTACACCCCTAGTTAAAAATAATAATAATAATAATTCAGTATAATTACTCCAGTCTTCTGTGTCTTACGATCCTTCAGAAATCATTCTAATATTCTGATTTCCTTTTTATGGTTCTTTTATTAATAGAAAGTTCAAAAAAACAGATTTAAAATCAGATTTACTAACAGCTAGCGTCAGCGCAAATCCTCATTTGGCGTCAAAAAAAAACTACTGTCAGGTTAAAAATAATGCAGGTATTTTTGCAACTCACTTTACTAAATAAACATTTGTAGAAGTTTCCTATTCGATTGGTAAATTTATGAGAGGAGAGTATTTCAATAAATCGCAAGGTGATTTACTAAGATTTGCGCTTGTCAATTAATTTCTTAAAGTGCTCTAACGCTAATTTGCCCTGTTTAGCAAATCTGGTCCTAAATGTCTTTAATGTCACTTTTGATCAATTTAATGCAGCCTTGCTGAATAAGAGTATTACTTTTATTTAAATAGAAAAAAATATTTGAATGGTAGCGCATGTCTTCCTGTTACGAAATAACTGAAATCGGAAATAACATGGTGAACAGTTCAGTCAGTGATGCTGACCTGCAAGTCTTGGACACTGCTGAGCCGTCAGGTGATTTCAGATCACACGTTAACTCATGTAACTACATTCGTGACTCTGTGTGAATGGCAGACACAGCATGAACGAAACCAAATCCATCTTTCGGCCTGCCCCAGTAAAGCAGCCTCTACAGCCTGATGTACTGTATCATGAACATTCTAAAACTGGGATGTTTGGAACAGGAAACACTGGGATTTATTATTGAATCTTTATATTTTCAAAGCTCCTTGAGAAGGTGGGTGCTTCTGATGTCTTTCTGCACCTGAAAAGTTGAGATTATGTGAAGCAGATAATGGTGTGCGCAGATGTAGCTGCCCTCCCTGGAATTCCTCCTGCTTCTCGGATTTCACCACCATATCAATGTACCCCAGTGTAGACGTACACAGCACCGTCCGTCTGAATGCCCCTCACCTCACCCAAACTCACAGCATGACTTTAAAATGAGCTTTTAAAATGAAACAATATAACTTTGAAAATGTTTTCCAGCAATAAGCATTGCATTGTTTCAGAAGTTAGGTTATATATTTTTTTATTATTATTCAGATTTGATGTAGTTCAAAATAAATAGACTGATAATCAGTTTGATTTTGTAATTTGTACTGATATTCGCCTATTTTCAACTATCTTTAAAGGAGTCATATGATGCAATTATACGTTTTCCTTTCTCCTTGGTGTGTTACAAGCTGTTCGTGAATAGATGAGATCCCTAAAGTTGCAAAGACTAAATTCTCAAATCCAAAAGATATTCTTTATAAAAGTTAAGTCAACGTCACGATGTAGGAAGATTTGCATAATGCAGCCCAATTGTTCACGCAAAGAAATAAGGCGTAACTTTGATTCTCGCTGTATTATTTTTGCTGCAGCCATGCTGTGTGTTTTTCTTTGCGAAAGCAAAAATTCTTTGTTTGGCATCTCAAAAAAGGACACAACTAGAAATCAGTGATAAAGTTGTATTTACAACACTGTTCAAGAAAAGTTCAGTCCCAGGCTGTTCTGACTCACAGTCTGTAAGTACGTTTACATATTTAAACAGTGCTTTGAGCACTGTAGAGTTGCGCTGGTTGTTTGTCGTTTCTCTGATCACAAATGCAGACATGGTTTTATGTTTACGTGGCGTGATGCAACGTAATGCTTAAAAAGACAGTAAACAGTAAGTCATTATAATCAGTAATTATGTCCCCACTGGATGCAACAAATGCCTCGTTTGTAATGGGTTTTATTGTTTTTGACTTGTTGCGCCAGTGTTCTGACTGGGACACAGAATCACATTATGGCAAGGGGGGTAACTTTCCGTCACACGTTTGAGGCATTCAGCCAAACACAACGCACTGGATAGCTGGCCAATCAGAGCACACCTTGTTTTTCAGACTGATGAGCTTTGTAAAAAAACAACACATTTCAGGAAGGCGGGGCATAGAGGAGAAACAATTATGAGGAAAGCATGAGGAAAATAATGTTTTTTTTTAACCTTAACCGCTTAAACACATTTAATTAAAAATAATGTTCTTTTTAGCAACATTATATGACCCCTTTAAATTCAACGATAATTGGCACCATTTCGTGATTTTCTGTAGAAAAGCACCAACAATGATTACATTAAAGGGTTAGTTCACCCTTTAGTAGAAAATTAATCACCCACATGACATTCAAAACCCTCTTTGGAGCACAAATTAAGATATTTTTGATGAATTCCAAAGCTTTCAGACCCTGCATAGACAGCAATGCACCTGACACGTTAAAAACCCAGAAACTTAGCAAGGCCATCGTTAAAATAGTCCATGTGACAAAAGTGGTTTGACCATAATTTATGAAGCTACAAAGAAAACTAAAATAATTATTTTATTCAACTAATTCTTCTCTTCTGTGTCAGTCTTCAATATGCATTCATGAGAGTACCGCCATGCATGTGTGGGACTATTTTAACGATGTCCTCACTACCTTTCTGGGTCTTAAACGAAGTAGTTGCATTGCTGTCTATGGAGGGTCAGAAAGCTCTCGGACTTAATTAAAAAATATATGTTTTTGATGGTGAACGAAGGTCTTATGGGTTTGGAACGACATGAGGGTGAGTAATTAATGAAAGAATTTCCATTTTTGGGTGAACTATCCCTTTAACCCTGTAAACATGACATACAAAACAACAGACCAAAAACTGTTAGTTTGGTGAAGCTTTAGCCAGAATATAACAACAGAAGCTTGCATATGTTTGGTTGAGTATCAAATTTGATACATTAGGATTTTATTGCTCACATAGCATGATATAGTTGAGAGGTCAAACTTGAGACAAAAAAAAAAGAATAAAAAATAAAACACTCCAAGGTCCAAACTGAGCAAAATGCTATTTGGTGCATATGCTGATTTTTATACGGCCAAACATTTTTTTTTTAAATGCTCAGTTTTATGATCAAAGCGCTCTAGTTTGAAAACATTTAATACTGTGCAGTACATTGATGATTGTGAGATGAACAAATAATTGTTCCGCAAAAAGCCTAATGGATCATCTTTAACACATTTTAGCATGATTTTCATTACAAATTAATGTATGTATAATCAAGAAAAACTTACTTCAAAGTTAAAAGTTGCTTCAATTCAGTAAGTGTTCATCTTAAAATATTAAACAATATAAAAGACTTTACAGCATAAAGACAAAACATGAGCCGAGGGGAGATGTTTTTACAGTTACAGTATATGAAAAGGTCTTTTACTTGCTAGAAACAGTTTAAAAAATCATTTATATGACAGAAGTAGTAGATTGTCTAGGAGTATTACAACAAAGTTTTGATCATGTTGACAAATTAAAGGCCTCAGCTTAACAGTTATACATAAGCATGTAAAATTGTGCATTTTGTAAAACACATTTTTGACCATTTAGATTACAAAAAAATGTGCATGTCTAAAAATTGTATATACATTTGAAATTATCGTGGGGAATTCTGCATAACATTAGAAAAAGATGTTTTGTAAACAGACACTGTCAACTCAAAACCTGTAAACCTTCTGCTCTCCCAGACATGCTACCCCACACACATGGCAAAATATTACCAAAATATACCAAATATATATATATATATATATATATATATATATATATATATATATATATATATAAATTACTGTTAGTAGTAAAAGTTTCTTAAAAATAATAAATGCTAGATAGATTTTACAAATCAGCTAAACTCAATATAGGGAATCTAGTTTGGGAATGAATGCAAGTTTGTAGATGTCGGTTAATTTATAAAAAGTTAAGGTAAAAAATGATTGTTGTTTGATGACAATGAATGCAGTCGACAAAAAATAAAAAGTTGTTCTCGTTGTCTCGTTAGTTTCTTTTTCCCTTTTATTTTGAGAAACTTCTCTTAAATAAGATAGATTCTTTGGCAAACTTCACCAGTTCCCTCGATTTATCACTGCAGATTAGACTTGGAGAGAAATGAAGGCTGCTGTCATGGCTAGCACCTGCAGTAGACTCTAGCCAAGTGAAGAAAATGAGCCAAACTGTTAACCGTAAGATTATGTATATGTTTTACATATGAATAAGTAAAGCCAGTTCATGCCAAAAAAGAAAAAAAAGCTCCTGTCATGGCATTCCAATCCTGTATATATACAGTATAAATATACATCAGTGCTTTGTTTTTCCTTACAATGAAAACCAAAGGAGTCTAATGTTGATTTGGACCCCATTGCACTGAATGGACAAAAACAGTAGAAACACTTTGGGTTTGGGATGACATGATGGCTATGACATGACTATCACTTTAAGTAGGAAAATGAGAGTATCAGTTCAACTAATCCCATCCAAACACACAAAAGATTTATTTGAATGCGCAAATAGGAGAGAATTTATAATGACTAGCCAATTGGAAGACAAAGTAAAGACTGAAACCTCTTAGACCAACTTTTCAGTTGTTTTCAATTGTTTTCTCCTTTGCATATTTCTCCTTGTATCAAGTTATATGGTACTCTGTTATTATTTATATGAAATAGCACTTCTGCAAATCATTAATTTATTGTTCTAAAATTGTTCCACTCTCTGCTCTCATCCAGTCCATATAAAGTGAAAAAAGTGAGATGGGATGCTGTTATTCATCTTTGCTTTAAAGACAGAGTGGAAAATATTTCAGGAAAGCTGGTAGTAGTTACCGTAGGGAATTATTCTAAAAATAATAGACAGCTCCCCCTCTTTTTCAGCTTTTTCAGCCCACCTTGCTCATAACTCCAGCCGAGAGTCTCTTAAACGTCAGCAAATGACGTTTATGTTATTTATACGCCTCTGTGCAGAACCCATGTTATACACACCTTAAGAATGGGGCCTCAGAGCGATTGAAGGGTGAAACTTAAATCGTCCGACTCTGGACGAATACAAACAAAATGAACTTTGGTTGACAATCTACATGACTTCAGGTTCACGTGTCACACAACTGTTGAGTTTTGGCGTTTTCCAGGCCATGCATCACTATTGCTATTGCTTATTCTGAAGGTTAATGATACGGCATTGGCTTGGCAGAAAACAAATGAGACTCAAATTCCCAGTGACTTACATTGAAGGAGAAAGTTGAACAATATCTAAATACTTGAACTGGTGTCTCTTGAATTTTGTTAGAAAAGGTTTACAGTAGCAACCACCCAACCTCCTAAAACTCTAGCTTGAGATTCAGGCCTAATTTTTACCATTTCCAAACTAAAAATAACTATTGCTTGATTATTTCATGTTATAATATAAATTATATTATTGAGCAGTGTGGTCAAGATTTAAACACTGGGGCAGGCAGGCAGGCCAAATTTTAAGTTCAAACTGTTTTATTGTATCATATGCCATTGTAATGGGTAAAACATAGGTATGCGGTAGCAATGCACCTGTCAGGATTATAAACCTGCGCTTCTTTGTCTCCTCCACAGTAGACGCATTGTGACAGACTACCAGACCGAAAAAAGTAAGCGGCTCCCCTTTCCCCCATTTTGTTTCTGTGTTTTGTAAGTCTTTTGTTTGATGTTCACCGCCCTCGCCCGCAAAGATCTTTCCCTTTTGGGAGTATGCGATCAAGTTCAGTCATCTGCCATGGTTACAGTGTTTGACGATGCTGCACTGAACTCGTTGTTCTGGATCAGAGCTAATTACTACCAACCTGTAGACCCCCCAGACACCACCAGACTGAGCTGGAGAGAAGTGATCATCCAGTGTCTGGAGAGTGTCTACATCCAATCCAGAGCACAGCCGAACTCAGAGCACAGCCCACCATCTCCCCACAGCGTGGTACATCAGCCCGAGCTCACCGTTTACAGAAGTGCCCAAGCTGGCCGCGGGAGTGACAGAGAAATGGGTCGCCACGAAGCTGGAGCTGCAAGTGACATCAGGTAAGAGAGCCAGCAACAGAGCCCGCCATGAGGGAGAATGCGTGGACAGTGAGAGTGCCAAGAGTGAGATGCACCACAACGGATGGTGAGCTGATAAGGGATCCGTGACTGCTGGACTGCAAGGGAGAGGTTATAGAAGGGGACCTCATCGACCGGGATGCTTCCTACCTCCTGCTGCGGAGCCCTCTATTACTCTTATTCCCACGTCCAGCCCAGTGAAGGCTGCAATTTCCATGTCCTTCCCAGGGAGAGTTCCGGTTCCCAAGTCCAACCCAGTGAGGTCTCCAGTGTCCAAGTCCTGCCCAGAGAGGGCTCTAATACTTGAGTTGGCAGCCATTTATTCTGCGGTGCCCGAGGAGCAGTTGGGGGTTCGGTACCTTGATAAAGGGCACCTCAGTCGTGATATTGCCGGCCCGAGATTCGAACCCACAACCCTAGGGTTAGGAATCAAACTCTCTAACCACTAGGCCACGGCTTCCCCTTCTGCCTCGACCCGTTGACCGGTCAGCTCCACCATGGCTCCTAGCTTCCTTCTCTCTGCCATTGCCCGTCAGTCGCCTAGCTCCACCATGCTCTCTTGTCCCTCTGTCTCTGACTTGGTCTGGCGTCGACCATCCTGTTCCTTGGGTCTCCACTCCTCCGTCTGCACCTTGTCCCTTAGTTTCTCCAGCTCTGTCAGGCTCCTTCATCACGTCGGCTCCTCCTCAGTCCTCTGTCGCTCTGTCTCCACCAATGTCTTTCAGATTCATACCTCGGGCAACATCTGCTCCGACCTTGGTCATCTTGATCCTCCCCATCGCCCTGACTCATCGGCTCTCCATCTCCGCCACCATTGGTCAGCCCCCTGGAGTCCTCAGCCCTTCCTCCGCCATGGCTCCTCCCTAATGTCAAGATTACGGACTGTTTTGTGTTGTGTTTTCCCTCCCCACATCCTCGTTACATAGTTTCTCTTAGGTCTGATTTTGTTCATTGTTCCCAGTTGTTTCCTATGTTTATGATGTTATTTGATTCCAGGGGTGTAACTTTTGGTTCTAAGGACTTAAGTCCTGTGGTTTTCCATGTCTATCATCCAGTATTGTTTGTAAACCCCTCATTCTACATGTGTGTTCCTGCCTGTATTTGGATAAATAAAGAGTGTTGAATGTTAATCCCCTTCTTCTCCGCGCTCCTTTGTGTCCTCTTCTCCTCCACAGTAGCAAATTGTAACAGCACCATCGTACAAAATCTAAACATATGAGTGTATTTTGGTTCACTGTGCACAATTCAGAATGCTTTCATAGAAGATTGCATTAATATATTATTACAAAAAAAGATGTCCTAGAACTGTTGATTTAACAATCTTAGTGTTGGTATTTTAGGTAAAATCTGGTTGCATGGACTTTAAAAAAAATCTGTTATTTTAATATTTTGGCATGAGTTTATGTGGATATATATTTTTTAATTCTAAATAATTTACCAGAAGCATAAATTCAATTTAACTAATTATTTTAGAACTGCAAAATAATTACATCATGACAACGCAACATTATTTCCAGATCCAATGCTGCTGAAACGCAGCTGACAAGGAAATAAACAAAGCATAAATAAATAAATAAATAAATCACTCACATTTTAAGTGTTCACACTCCTGTGTCCATAATTTTTGTGAACACACAATATGAGCAATTTAATTTATTAAATAAAAATTTACTTTGATTTCATTTGGAAAGACAAACTTATTGACACACCAATTTAAATGTATATTCTTTAATGCTTTTATGGTCAGTGACTATTTAAACTTTGGCAATTATATACATTTTATTAATGAATTCATTTTATTTATTTATTTATGTATTCTTTCTTATTTTTTATTGCTGTTGTTGGTGCACATAGCTAACATAGACGAAGGTTGACATCATTACTTGGAAAACATCAAAATCTAAATATGTCTCAGTCCCTTTAAGTTTCTTTCAGTCATCATGTTGGGCCAGACACAACTGTCAACGAACCCAGTAAAGGACACAACTTGCCTAGATACTTTAATAATGTCTCTCATCGACAAAGTGGACAAAGCTATTTGAAAGACGTCGCATGACTGAAGCGTCACATCACCAACCTGTTTAAAACCACTATCCGATTTCAAGGCCTAAATGTAAATATACAGTGCTGAAAAGTTTACCTTTGGGTTTGCCCCTGGTCGCCGGGGGCTCGCTTTACATTTGGCTGCACAGCGGCTACTCAGGGAAAACAATTATGTTCATTATCAACACCGCCGACCAATAGCAGCCGAGATCCATGGCCACAGGCAGCTGCTGGGTTGCCTTATGAATCTGAGCCAACATGACTGTCATTGTTATGACACTAGGCGTTATAAACCACGATATGTCTGCGGTTACTTGGCAACCTGGGACAGCTGCGTTGGCAAGAAGCTCAACATTTCTGTCTTAAAAGTAAGCCAATTAGAGAGGGGTTTGAGAGGTCTCTAAAAAACCAAGGCCGTCCTTTAGCAAGGTGGAAAAGGGATTAAAATCATGCGATCATTTTGGTTAAACTGCTCACGGAGTTACATAACACTCAGTGGGCCAAACAATGATCTAGGAAATCATAAAAGGCCTTTGTTTATGTCACATGACGAATATTATGTCCTTAGCTGATGGCATGCCCTTTTGCTTTAATCTAATTCTGTTCAGCTGTCTGGGACGCAAATTACTGCTTTCACCTTTCAGCTGCCGAAAGCTCTCACACAAATTTGGAAGACACCAATACGGGTGCAAACAATGCGGCCATACAAAAAAAGCAGCGTGACTGTGTTGAGTAAATACGGTTATTAATTGCTGGATTGAGCATGGGTGACAAGGTGCTGTGAGAGGGTGAGAGAGTCTCGGCTCTGAGCGGTACCCATGTTTAGAGACCAGCTGCCCACCCACCCACACAAGCGTTACATGGCACGCCTGCTGGTCTGAAGCACGAGGGGTCATCACAACGTCCCTTTGGTGAACATATTAAACATTTATTGAACATATAAAATGTCAAAGCTGGTCCAACACATTTTTAAGGCCCAAAAACTTGCTACGTTTGCACACTGAGTATGAGTAGTAGTGGCAGCCTATTGTCAATGTGTTATGAAGCTTTATTACTAAAATTAATGTGTTACAGTGTTCTGTTTTATTAAAACATTTTATTAAATATTATATTAACTAAGTCAGTCCAACAGGCTTTTGTTTGCACTTCAAATGTGAGTAACAGTGGCAGCTTATTGTCAAATGTGTTAAACTTAACTATGCGTTACAATGTTGTGTTACTCATTTTGGTGAACATACACAGTGGTAATACACTGCATTACCAAACAGCATGCACTGGCTTCCAAAAGCAAGATAACATGAACTAGTTTGTCATCTGCACGCTCTGAGGCGCAAATGATTTATTATATATGAAAAAAAAAAACCTGTGTATTCTTCTACTGCAGAAAATGACCTTTTTCTTAGTGATATTTGGTAGTTTATCAGGAATTTGCGAAAAGCATACTCACACATAATACAACACTTCGTACAATGCTTGTGTAATCTAGTACATCTGGTGTGTCATGTATGCTAAAAAAATAAATAAATCACATTAAATTTGTTGGTCCCTCTGCCTTTTTACTGGCAAATTTTGATGTGATAGGACAAAAAGAGGCCATTTTAAATAACTTTGAAATTTAGCATATGCACCTCGATACATGCTCTAAATACAGCACATCTGAGCTTTTTTTAAACATTAATACTGTAAAAAAAATTCCAGACCACCAATTACTCCAAATCTCATTAGGTGGTCCCATTTGACATCCATTCCACCAATTGTGTCTTAAAGCTACAGATCCATAATGAGGTTTGACTGTTGCTTGTTTCACTGAAATAAAGTAGCCATCGTTACTTTCGGCTAATTAAACTAAATGAGTGAATCATATAACTAATTGCTCAAAGCTGCTTAATTAATCAACTCACTGTTGACATTCTTTGTCAATTTACAAATGTTAGGTTTAGTTTTTTTGGTCAACTCATGGTCCAAAGCACTTCACAGACTGCAGTTTGTGAACTCGTTTGAAGGTGATTGATGAAGTGCTATAGTGATGGATTGGGACAGGACCACCCATCTTTACACAGGTAATCTGAAGGTCTTCTGAGGAGCTCTTCGTCACCTCCCTGACCTTCCAGATTCTTAGAATACCACATTTAGCAGATGATCGATTCTAGGAAGAGTCTCAGTGGTTTCAAACTTCCTTCACACGTAAATAATGATGCATGCATCTGGGAAGCTTGAATTTTATAGCTTTTTCCAGCTAAAGGGATTAACACATCGCTATACTGGAGGTCGAAGGCGGTTCTGGATTCTGCTGTGTTGTCGAATAAAATGTGTGGAAGTACATTTTCATATTAATAACCACTGCTTTAGGTCACGTAAATACTTAAAATATGCTGCATTTCGTGACAAATTCACTAAAAGTTCATTCAGTGAAGGATTTGTTAAACTGATTCAAACCAGTTTTTGAAACATTCTTCACAATAGTCATTTCATCATTTTTATACAATAAAATAAACTTTGCTAATTTTTATTATTTTACAATTCTGTATCATAATACAAGTTAAACTGGTAATTAGATTCAACTAAATCCAACTAAAATCACACTATGAAAAAAAAACTGTTGTAAAGAAATAAAACTTCACACACACATACACGCACGCACGCACGCACACAAACACACACACACATTTGTTACTGAAACATCCAACAAGCTAAGATCATGGGTTTGATTCCCAGTAAAATGCACATTTTAAACTTCTTGGAAATTTGCAATTTTAACACAGCGTACATTTTTTTTAATAAAAAGGTAGTAAAAACTAGGTTTACCAGACAACACAAAAATGTGTTTGGGTGAAAATGAGTTAATTAACATTATAAACCCGGGGGGTTCAACCTAATCTAAAATTAGATTGCAAATATTTTCATGTTGTAGACTTATTTCACAATAACCACTTCAAGTCTAAATTGCATTTGGAGCGGTTTGGATAATGCTTGAATCCACTACGCTTCTGTCCATAAACATCTCCCACCGTGCCTCGGATTAAACTAACAGCCAGACATAAACACAATGGTTATTTAAATCTGCCTGAGATTGTTTGCTTAATCAACTCTCGATATAAACATCAAGCATCTGCTGACAAATACCAATGGGTTCAGACTCAAGTCCGATGTTCTTTGTGTTGCAATCTTTCAGCAAGCAGAAGTAACCATTCGTATTGTGTTACGCTCTCTATGTACAGTAGAGCCCCGTGATCTAAAGCCCGAGGCAGTTTAGAATTGTGTACATAGTCACAAGTGAATGCATGTTTGGACTGGTCAACAAAGTGTGAAAGGGCAGGGTAAGGGCAAATTTGGCTTAGGGGGTCATAGTTAGAGATGTAGAGTTCCTCTTTGCTTACCTGAGGACCCCAGGAAGTAGCGTTCTAAAACTGACCCGAAGCCAGAAGGGTTGTCCCTAAGGTCGCTGACTGTGAACGGCTGCATGGAAATGTTGGCTTCGTTTATTGGCCAGTTGGGTGCATGGACGCTGGCACCTCCGTACCACGAAATATTCACCATGGAGAAACAATCCTGAGAGAGAAAGCGGTTGACTATCAGCAAACTGTATTGTTGTTGTCCATCTATACCATAGGTAGATCATTCATTGACTAATTATACAGTTAATGATTTAGTTTCTTCATATAGATTGCATAACGTTTTCATTAGTCCACAATCTGGACATCCAGCTAAGAAGCTTTTGGCTCTCATAAGACATGAAAACAGGTGCGGAATACCTTTAAGTCAAAGGATTGGACTGAACAAAGAGTGCTTAAATCTACAATAACACACGACAGAGCATTACGGAGGTAGGAAATGTGGGAAATGAAAGGATTAAACTTGAAAACTTCCAAACGGCATTAGGCGCTTGCTGAACAAAGAAGACCTTGTCTTATCGGAAATCTGTGAAATGTATCTTTGCAGCCTTTTTAGTCTGGCAAACTTTAAACCCTGCTTTAAGAACTTTTTTGGCAGGTATGAATGCAAAGTAAATCCATTTTTACAAATAACAATATGACCACATTAAAAAAAGAAGACGATGATTTACAGTCAAATAAAAGCCACTAATTAATAATGATAAGTTAAATGCAAGCAAAGAGCCATTCAGATTTCAGATTTCAAAAGTTAAACTGTTTATCCTTCTGAAACAAGAAACCTTTAAATAATCGTTTGTAAATAGCCTACTTAATTAGGACTTGAAGTCCCCAAAGGAAGCCAAAACAAAATATGAGGTAACCTATGTATTTTATAAGGCTATGTTTCAGTTATGATTTCAAAGATTTCAGTAACCACAAAAAAAAAAAAAAAAAACGTAGAGTATTTTCATCAAGCCATAAATAAACCCCAGCGAACAAAAATCGTGTTCGCTTAGCGGTTATCATGGTAACTATCGCGATTATCGTTAGGTCGTCTCTATCAAAACAAACTCGTTATCACATACACGTTATTGATTTCTGTATTATAAACATTAATTGATGTTTAATTGTGCTAGCTGTCACTATTTGGTTTCTGTGCGAGCAATTTTCACACCATACACAGGTTATGGTTCTTGAAAGAATTTTAATAAAGGTTCTACATGTTACAAGGCTCTTGAAACAAACACGGTGATTTGTTATTTTAAAGAGATCCGTTTATTTTTATATTGGAATTTCTTCAATGAACCACTATGGCTATGAACCACTTATCAGTCTATTTGGAACATGTTTTCAAAAGTGTTTCAAACAAGTTCTAATGGCATTTTACCTTCAGGTCCACATGACAGTGAATTGGAGTCCAGGTGACACTGTAACACTCGGTCTCTGAGTCCTCCTCTGATGTTTCCAGAGAGATCTTCACCTCTGCGACCGAGTCCCAAGTGTAGCAGAACTCGGTTTTGTTAAGCCAGCACATGTTCCTCACGAACGGAACCTCAACATCGGTGTTCCCCGCGTTCTCCACGTCTATCTCCGCAAACGTCTTGTCCTCAGTCAGTGTCTGTATGACGAGAGTTTGCGTCCGTCTCTCCCAAATCAGCCCACTAAAGCTCCCCTTCAGGACCCAGTTCTTGTTGGGCTGATCCACAACTTGCCAATAAATGATCCCAATTGTCATGACAAAAAAGACAGCGACTCCCAAGCAAGCAATAGCCCCCTTCCAGGTCTCGTTCATCTCTTTCAAGCCCGTGTCCCATGTCACCTCTGGGATCGGGCTTGGGTTCCTGTTGCGAGAGTGTGGCATGCTGATTTCACAAAGAAGAAGACGACGAAAAATATCTAATCAAACGTGATGATAAAAAGTAACAATCCCTCTGCTAAAACATGCAGAATCGTCATCATGTCGCGCTCCTTCGGGCGCTCGACTGTCTGTTAACGTGAAGTTTTGGATTGGATCTAATTGCGTTGTTGCGCGCACCGGCCGCCGGTCATCAACGGATCCTGGTCAAGTTCTCCATACACAATCATTCCAGAATAAATCGAAAAAAAGCATGCATGCTGCTTCCAGTGCTGTAGCAGGTTTAAAGCACTGGTTGCCGAAGAGTGAGCAGCTTACCCGGGTTTGGCAGCAATGCCTACAAATAGCTTCTCGGCGTCTTATTTGCTTGGACTGCACTTTTGCGCGCTGCTGTGACGTAACTCCATACTACTTCTTCAGAAAGGTACGAGAGAAAGTGATTAGGCGAGCTTAGCGATTCCCGGGGCCCCCGGTCAGGAGCCGGTCAGCGCGCAGTGTACGGTGAATCACCCATTCCCACTGAGTGCACGGGCTTGGCAATTGGAGATGCGCGTGCAGAGAGATCGACTAGCAATATATTCCTCAAACCTGCGCGCAGCCTGTAGCTGTTTAAGCAGGTGCTCTTCATTCTTCATTCTTCAAAAAATAAAGGTTATTCATTGGCATCGATGGTTCTATAAAGAACCTGAACATGGAACCTATCAGAATGCAGAAGCTATATATATATATATATATATATATATATATATATATATATATATATATATATATATATATATATATATATATATATATATATATATATATATATATATATATATATATATATATATATATATTGATCTAATATTAAAAGCTGAAATGTCTGTTTAACTTGCAAAGTTGCAAATTACACTTGCACCAACTAATGACGCATCATAGGCTACTTGTGCATTGCGTCGTTTGTGTTACTCCTAAACAACCATACCACATTATATTAGTGTATTTTGTGCGTCTTTGTTTGGGTCAATGATAATTTAAATCTCCGGGATGATAGGGGAAACATATCTTTTAAAACAGACAATCTTACTCTTTGTGTATAATTCAAAAACATTGATGCCATTCTTGACAACTGAAAAAATTAACCATAATGAATTTTTTTTTTTTTAGTATTTAAATAAAAATATAAAATATATATTTTAATAAAAAAAAAAAAAAAAAAAAAAAAATATATATATATATATATATATATATATATATATAGTCTTGTCACGTTCACCTCATAGCTTTGGCGGACACACACACACACACACACACATATATATATATATATATATATATATATATATATATATATATATATATATATATATATATATATATATATATATATATTTTTTTTTTTTTTTTTTAAATACAAACAGACAAAACTGCTTTTCTGAATATTTTATAAAGAAATATAAATGGCATTACACAATTACTGGCATTGTAACTATACACCAACATTTTTACAATTTCTATAATCAAATTTGTAATTTTTATTAAAAAAAAAATCTAAACTGATGTATTTGTGTTTAAGTATAGCGTCATATTTGATGAGCATTTTTTATGTAATTTTGAACAATTTAATAGATTCCCCATTAATACAGTGCATTTATTGCTTGGTAGAATATTTAAAAAAAAAATTGTCAATTACTGATAACAGATTGCATTATGAAAATTGTAGATAATGTAGGTTATTCATTTTAGGTAATGTATTATGACTACCATTAGATTAATTTTAGATTACTTTTTAACTAACTGGATTTAACCTGTTAACTGTCACTCATTTTTTTGAAGATAGACATGAATGTGCATGATACAAACATACATTTTTATAATTCATGACTGAAAACATTTTGTAACATGATTTTGATGTACCATTTACATGGTAATGCAATGTCTGATTTTAAAATGGGTTTTAAAGGATGAATTTTGAGATTTTATGTTTTCAAGTGATATATAACTTCTGATGATTTCTAAAATGTGATAGAGAAAAAGGCAACGAGGAAGTCTTTTTTTAAAACAAAGGTCAAAGCTCCTTTTGTAATGTAGATTTCTGAGGGTGCACTCTTGTACATAATTTTTAACAAAAAAATATTGGTAAAATATATATTTGGGAGTCTTATTCCAACGATGTATAGTTTGTCAAGATTAGATTAGATTTGATTGTAATATAGTATAGTCAACGTAGGCGTCCCGTATACGGGACGGGGTGACATTTAACAGGTTAAAGTTTCAAGTAAATATTTTAGGAGTTTGGCTGACAAACACACACACACACACGCACACACACACACACACACACACACACACACACACACACACACACACACACACAATGGAAATGCCTGCAGGAACAAACATTATAATAAACATGAAATTAACATTTACATTAAATGCCCAAAGTCTTCCAGATTTAAAATGGTTTTGTCCTGACTTCCAGATACATTACTGGATTTGAGAAATATGTTTCACAGCTATTTATCTCCTGTGATTAGTGACGTGTATAAATATTGTTTTTATACATGTTCTAATTGCAAAGCATAGCATGATTGGCAAATTTCTATACAACGTCTGTGAATGTAGTCAAAGCTAAATTGTTTGACATAGTAGGATTGTTGTGAAGGAAACTTTAGAAAAGATAAAAATAAATAAATGATGACTAGTTCACTGGCATTTTATGAACAATCTGTAATCATGTTAATACACAAAAGTAACAGTAATCTGATTATGAGCATTTTAAAATGTAATATAATCCAATTAGCTGTGCTCAGTTTTTGGAATCTGGTTACATAATTCAGATTAAATGTAATCAGTTACAACTTCACTATCTGCTCAACGTAATACAAAACAAATGAACTGAGAACTTCAACAACAATCTTTATGTAGAACTGTTTAACATCACAAGACACATAACTTCAGTAGTCTGTAGATTTGTTAAAATGTGTTTGTTTGTTTGTTTGACACTGAACATGGCACGATTCTTTGGAGCAGTAGATATGAAGCAGGAGCAGCAGGAATCCCCCTCATGACTTATGACATGATTAATGACATGAAAACATGGATGACCGGAGATGGCACCTATGAAATTTCATCTAGCAACAGCCATTGAGTTGGGCTTATGTCTATCTATCTATCTACTCCTAAGAAAGGGCTTCTGATAGTGAAGCACTGATGTGTTGAAGCGGCCGATAGCCTAAATGCCTTGAAGATTAGTTGTGACTGGCTCAGATTCTGTAAGTCAGCCCTTTTGCACCTCAGGTTTCTGCTGGCAGGGCTGTGGTCACTGGATAAGACTGTGGGAACCTCACCTTGGCTGTTCACTCTTCTCCGATAATCACATAACCACTAGACGGCTTCACTTATCAGCTGACTAATGACTGCCCCCATTTTCCTGCTCTAATTTCGATTAATGTTCAGATTTGGACTTAGAAAACTGTTCCAGAGTGGCAGCTAAGGGTTGCAAGCTGCATCTCCTGCACTTGTCTGCAAATGTGTGTGGGAGGTTATGTGTGTGTGACTAAGCCAAGTTCAACTTTACAGTGGCCTTGGCTCAGGGTCAGAGTTGAGCATGCTTTGGGGCCATGTCCAAAGGAAGAGTCTCAATTTACACATCAACTATATGACTCCGTTGAGAAGTGCTATAAATAACAGTTTGAAAGATTGGTGGCTGGCTCTGCTATCCACTGACTGAGTTTCACTAGTACATATAGTGAAATTTTTTTGCAAATGACACTAAACTTAGATATTGTTTTTTTTGTTTTTTTTCATATGTAATTGGAATATCTGTTCAGTGGGTCCCAAAGGACAGAGACCAGCAGCAAAAATGCTTCTACTTCTCATATTACCAGCAGAATAATTATTTTATATTAAATATATTTTTTGCTATTTATTCATTTATTTATTTCCATCTGTTGCACCAAAATAATAAATAAATAAATGAACAACACTTTCTTTTTTAGATGAGATTATCAGCAGTAAATAAATAAATAAAAATTGATATCTGTGTACTTTAACACATACAAATTAAAGAAAAAAATGAACAATATTTTTCATTTTAAATTATATTATCAGCAGTACAATTGTTTTATTTTACTTTTGTGTATTTATTTCCTTTTATTTGTCATTGAATATAAATACACAATAAAATTAAAGGGTTAGTTCACCCAAATATTTAAATTATTTTATTAATGACTCTCCGTTCATCTTCGGGACACAGTTTAAGATATTTTAGATTTAGTCCGAGAGCTCTCAGTCCCTCCATTGAAAATTTATGTATGGTCTACTTTCCATGTCCAGAAAGGTAAGAAAAACATCATCAAAGTAGTCCATGTGACATCAGAGGGTCAGTTAGAATTATTTGAAGCATCGAAAATACATTTTGGTCCAAAAATAAGAAATATTACGACTTTATTCAGCATTGTCTTCATCAGTGGCGCTGCTAACGTGTTATCTTTGTTATTGGGCTCACCAGAAAACATGTCAGCAGTGTCGTACGTCAACAGCACCACTGAGCGCGCTCACAACAGACCCGGAATAGAAGACAATGCTGAATAAAGTCATAATTTTTCTTATTTTTGGACCAAAATGTATTTTCGATGCTTCAACAATTTCTAACTGACCCTCTGATGTCACATGGACTACTCTGATGATGTTTTTATTCACACAGTGACGCTGTGAAAAAAGTAACATTCAGAAGCTCAAACTTCCATGTGACTTTTATTAATCAATACTGAATCGCAACATTCTATTTCTCTATTTCTCATTGTTTGTGGAGACAGGCACAGATGCAGGTAATTAACACTCTTATATCCAATATTTCTATCATAAAATGTATTGTTAAAAGTTCACTAATATTAAATGATTTGCAGCTTCATCTTACCTCGCTCTCTTTAATGTTAAACTGTTGCTTCACGCTCTGATTTTGTGTACAGTTAACCCTGCCTACTGTGATTTGATTGGCCATCTCAGTCATTCTGACATTTGATGAGCGCTGTTAGACCATTAGGATCACTAGGATAAGTGTGTGATGTCACGGTCACGCGCGCACTTCCTTAGACTAGCGGAAGTTCATTCTCAAACTTTAATAGTATTTATAGCTCCTAACAGGCAGTGTGACTATGAGAAGTTACTACTTCAAATTGTACGTCAGTATGTAACTTTTTCTTATTGCTCTCGTGCCAGTGATTATCCCTCTGCATGCCACTGTTTGCATGCGTGCCATAGGTTGCCAACCCCTGCGGCTCGAGAGTGGGGCTACTCAGGGCCCACAGCACTGTGGACATATCCCATGAAGGGACCGTAGAGGTACAAGGTGGATTCAGCCTCCTGGCACCCATTAGAATGCGGAAGACCGCGCTGTGTCTGCCCACAGGTTGGCCCTTAAAAGAGACATGAGAAGCCGCTATTGCCACCACATAGCCTTCGAGCTAGGATGGGGAGCACCCCTTTTCCAGCAGCTTTTGCAAAAATGACTACACCTCTGACAAATCGGTAGTCTGAGGGTCCTTGCTGTGGTTTAGACACCAAGCAGAGAAAATAGACCACTTTAAGGCATAGGAGATTCCGTCTCAGTGGAACAGGCCAAGGGGCCACTATCAACTGCTGTATGTAGTATGTAGACAGTTGATGTAGGCAGTTGATGTGGAAGCCCTTTTTCCACCTTCGACCAGTGGCCGAAAGTTAGTGTGTCTTCACACAGTGCCCCCCCAACCAAAGTTGGAGCAATCTGTAATGACAACTGTCATGCCCTGTTCCATCCAACGGGAATTCGTCCAGGGGGCCAGGGCTGTTACACGTCCGTGATGCCATGCATGGGATGGAACTCATGGTTTCTTTATATATATATATATATATATATATATATATATATATATATATATATATATATTTTTTTTTTTTTTTTTTAATCCAAGGACAAATGCTATTGTTTGTACAGAGATTGTATTTTTTTTTACATTTTCAATCCCTACCCAACCAACCCAGAACAATCTGCCTTACATAGTATACATTAATAGTAATAGTACAAAAGATGATGAAAATAATAAAATTGCTAATAATGATACATTAAAATAAAATGATAAAAAATATGTCACAGTTAAACAATGTAAATAAATAAATGAATAAATAAATAAATTTAATAATAAAATAAATAAATAAGAGAGAGAAAAGCAGAGAAAAACAGCTGGACACCACTATCAAAAGTGTGGAACTTATGGTTTCAGTCAGCGCTGGAGGGCATCAGCATCAGCTTTCAGAATATGTATGTAATCAATGCATCCAACCACACTGGAAAACCTAAAGGAAATTCTAATTATTATGTTTTTACTTCCAGAGGTCGCAGCAAGACGTTATCAAGTGAACGTCATTTAAAAGTGGTACCGCTCAAGTAATGATGCATGTGGATATGGAGAAACAAAATAAATCAGAATCCTCTCCTGATGTCAATGTAACTCCCCGTGGCCTTCTCTTCTACAGGATCCTGTGTAAAAGGATATGCCATTTTTTGTTACATTTACAGTGTCTGCATGATGAAAATTAAAGTGGTGTGGTGAGAAGTAATAAAAAATAATCTTGTTTGTGTTTGCATTACGATAACTTTTCTTACCACATTATATATCTGTTTGTGTGTGTGTGTGTGTGTATATTAATACATTGTATATATATATATATATATATATATATATATATATATATATATATATATATATATATATATATATAAAATGCACCTTGATTTAAGAATTTTGATATTTAAAGGCTACTTGAAATGAGGCAAAAATCTCAGTAATAAAAGCATTTTTGCAGCATTAATAAATTAATGGATTATTTAAACATTGCTTGTGTCTACATCCTCAAGACTCAGGATGATAGATGTGTGGGTGCTCTCGGTTGAAGCACTGCATCAGACGAGTAAGCCTCACCGTGCGGGGAGCAGGTAAAGGAAAACCTGACTAGCAACATTCGATGAGAGATCAGGACTCAGGACATTGAACAGGTAGGCCTCACCAGGCCGGGGGGGGGGGTGGGGGGGGGGAGACTTGAAATTTAGCTGAGAGAGCTTGGCATTGGACGGCTGAGTCTTGCCAACCGTCAAACAGGAAAGTAATGTTAGGTGGCCGGGGGACACTCTCCGACGTCCGACAGGAGCTCAATACTTACGGCATCGAACGGGTAAACCTCGCCAACCGTAGAAAAGAAAAGGTTAGGTTGTCTAGCCGATAGACACTCACCGACGTCCGATGGGATCGCAATACTCAAGTCATCGAATCGGTAAGCCTCTCCAGAAATAAGATAGAAAGGTAAAGTTGTGTTGCCAGTAGACTCTCGCCGACATCCGACAGGAGCTCAATACTCATGCCACCAGATGGGTAAGCCTCGCTGACCAAAGAAATGAAACGGTAAGGTTGTCTGGCCGGGAAATTCTCGCCGACAACCAATGGGAGCTTAATACTCCCAGCATCAAACGAGTAAGCCCCGCCGACCATAGAAAGGAAAAGGTAAGGTTGTCTAGCCAGGAGGCTCTTGCTGACGTTCGATGGGAGCTCAGTGCTCACGACATCAAACAGGTAAGCCTTCCGGACATAAGACAGAAAGGTAAAGTTGTAAGGCCAGGAGGATCTCACCAGCATCTGATAGGAGCTGAAAACTGACGGTATTGGATAGGTAAGCCTCACTGACCGTATTATGATTTTTTTTTATTTAATTGGCTTGATGACCTATGAGGGTTTGGTGGGCTTTCTTTTATGTGAAACTGATAGTTCTGATGTAGCCTTGATAAGCTTCTGAAGACCATCTTCCTAGAGTTTGGATCTGCTGTTTTTAAGAGGCCTTTTGCTGCTGATGTTGCTGCCCCGATGCTGAAAGAGTTGCTAGAGAAATTTTCTGCTGGATGCCCGATAATTAAAGGACGGGACTGAGATGTTTTGGAACCAGATGGGAGTGACAGTTTTTTTATCCTCTAAAATTAAATATTGGTCTGTGGGCGAATTTAGTCTGAGAATTTCTCTAATAAATTGTACTCGTAGATGGACTGGAATGGTTGAATTGGAGAAGAAAAAGTCAGGTTGCTGGCCGGGAGGCTCTCGCCAACATCCGACAGGAGTTCAATACTCACGGGATCGAACGGGTAAGCCTCGCTGACCGTAAGACAGAAAGGTAAGGTTGTGTGGCTGGGAGGCTCCAACGGAAGATCAATACTGGTAATTGAAAGAGAAACATATTTGCTCCACCGAGAGCACTCTTGCAGCACCTGACAGGGAGTTCGATACTCAGAACAATTTGAGTTGCTAAAAGGGTAGATGCTATGAGGATTACTTTGCGTAATTGTTTAACAAATCCAATAAGCTGTTTTGGATAACATGTCAGAAAATCTTGGTGTGGTTTTGCATTCGAAAGGTAAATTTGAATTGCCTGTGCCCGTGTACCCCAATTAAGTGCCATGAATCTGGACTTTTGCCAGCCAAGTGCTAAGACCCTCTCTCTCTCTTCATACTGATTGCATGATCAATATCCTACAGTTGAGAGAAAGAATTCATCAAGACCAATCGTGGTGATTATGCTTGAAAACGGCAAGATATGCGGAGCTGACAGATTGATTCGGAGTTTCTTACCCCAGAATTTTCGAAGTAGCCACTCCAATGGGCTAATGCAAAACTGAGAAGGTGTGGCATCAAAATGGCTGATCATGAACCCTTGTTTAATTTAGGCTGCCTATGGGGGAAAGCTGAACAGATTATTTCAGTGAAATGGCTGAACGTAATGAAAAATTCAGAAAAACGGCAACTTTTGATGTAGAAAACAATCATCGGCACGTTGATGCCCTTTGAAGGCTTTTGATATAATGCGCATGTACATTATATTGTTTAAAATACATGTTAAATGTTAAGTTTTGTCCCTTTCTTACCAATTCAGCCATAGTTGTTTAGACTTAGAAATTTCTTAGACTACCCTAGCAACTTGTTTTCCCCAAGCACATTGCAACTTTTTAAAGCTATAAGATGTTAAAAAGACATGGATTTTCCTCTTAACCACACAAAGAAGATAGCTAGCCAAGCAGCACATTGGCTAGAGACTTAGAGGGAAGTGCCTAGTAATACTCACGTCACTTGTGAATTAGGTTGATAGTTGCACTTGATCAATAATTGTTTCTCTTGATAAACCTTAGTCGTTAGTTTGTGCCTATGATCAATCAATCATTTAGGTACATGGTTGAAATCATTTTCTCACAAATAAATCTTTTTCATCCATTTATCTGAGTGGAGTGGAATTTAAAATACAGGAAAAAATACAGGAAAAGTGAAAAATGAATTGAGATAATCTGAGTAATTTATTTGTATTCTACACCGCTTGTGACGTGGCTAAAAATGACATCAACATCCCTTTGTGTCACAACCTCATTTAATAACTTTCAGCGACAAACGACTTGCCTTTTAGCCAATTTACCAAAAAATGTATTTGCAACACAGCCTTTGCCACTAGCGCAAGAGCTTAAGGCCTGCATATGACGCTGTGGCTGGATGAGCCGTGGTAAAAGATTGAGCCGAAGCAGTATGCGAGTGAGGCTTTACTGCGGTGAGATCAGGGGTGCGGCCCAGGCTCATTGGAAACCTGCAGCTGCGAACTAGCGCTTAAGGAGAGGCGGGTCTTGTGCGCCACAGAGCGATGGTGGTGTCGATGAGGCGAGTTTGGGGCTTTGCAAGCTTTGCTCAAAATTTTGGCCACCCCGTTGGAGTGTATTTAGGAGTGAGGTTTGGCTGATTGCTGGGAGATGAATAACTTAGATCAAACAGATTCGCTATGATTACCATTCGCGAGGATGGAGCATCGGAATTAATCAGTGTTTGCCTCAGGCTTAAATACGGTGAACTTTCCGATTGGAGTTGTAGGCACAGTCAAAAGATAAGAGGAGCCCTTTCAGTATTTCCCCACTGCCGCAGCAGTGCCCGCTCCCGCAGGAGCCTTTTCTGTATTTCCCCACTGCCGCAGCGGTGTTCGCTCCCGCAGGAGCCTGTATCTGTATTTCCCCACTGCCGCAGCAGTGTTCGCTCCCGCAGGAGCCTCTATCTGTATTTCTCCACTGCCGCAGCAGTGTTCGCTCCCGCAGGAGCCTCTATCTGTATTTCTCCACTAACGCAGCAGTGTTCGCTCCAACAGGAGCCTCTATCTGTATTTCCATACTGCTGCAGCGGTGCGCACTCCCACAGGAGCCTTTTCTGTATTTCCCCACTGCCGCAGCAGTGTCTGCTCCCGCGGGAGCCTCTATCTGTATTTCCCCACTGCCGCAGCAGTGTTCGCTCCCGCAGGAGCCTCTATCTGTATTTCTCCACTGCCGCAGCAGTGTTCGCTCCCACAGGAGCCTCTATCTGTATTTCCATACTGCTGCAGCGGTGCGCACTCCCACAGGAGCCTTTTCTGTATTTCCCCACTGCCGCAGCAGTGTTCGCTCCCGCAGGAGCCTCTATCTGTATTTCCCCACTGCCGCAGCAGTGTTCGCTCCCACAGGAGCCTCTATCTTTATTTCCCCACTGCCGCAGCAGTGTTCGCTCCCACAGGAGCCTCTATCTGTATTTCCCCACTGCCGCAGCAGTGTCTGCTCCTGTAGGAGCCTCTATCTGTATTTCCCCACTGCCGCAGCAGTGTTCGCTCCCGCAGGAACCTCTATCTGTATTTCTCCACTGCCGCAGCAGTGTTCGCTCCCACATGAGCCTTTTCTGTATTTCCCCACTGCCGCAGCAGTGTTCACTCCCACATGAGCCTTTTCTGTATTTCCCCACTGCCGCAGCAGTGTTCGCTCCCGCAGGAGCCTCTATCTGTATTTCCCCACTGCCGCAGCAGTGTTCGCTCCCGCAGGAGCCTCTATCTGTATTTCTCCAATGCCGCAGCAGTCTTCGCTCCCACAGGAGCCTCTATCTGTATTTCCATACTGCTGCAGCGGTGCGCACTCCCACAGGAGCCTTTTCTGTATTTCCCCACTGCCGCAGCAGTGTTCGCTCCCGCAGGAGCCTCTATCTGTATTTCCCCACTGCCGCAGCAGTGTTTGCTCCCACAGGAGCCTCTATCTGTATTTCCCCACTGCCGCAGCAGTGTTTGCTCCCACAGGAGCCTCTATCTGTATTTCCCCACTGCCGCAGCAGTGTTCGCTCCCACAGGAGCCTCTATCTGTATTTCCCCACTGCCGCAGCAGTGTCTGCTCCTGTAGGAGCCTCTATCTGTATTTCCCCACTGCCGCAGCAGTGTTCGCTCCCGCAGGAACCTCTATCTGTATTTCTCCACTGCCGCAGCAGTGTTCGCTCCCACATGAGCCTTTTCTGTATTTCCCCACTGCCGCAGCAGTGTTCGCTCCCACATGAGCCTTTTCTGTATTTCCCCACTGCCGCAGCAGTGTTCGCTCCCGCAGGAGCCTCTATCTGTATTTCCCTACTGCTGCAGCAGTGGTTGCTCCTGCAGGAGCCTCTATCTGTATTTCCCTACTGCCGCAGCAGTGTTCGCTCCCGCAGGAGCCTTTATCTGTATTTCTCCACTGCCGCAGCAGTGTTTGCTCCCGCAGGAGCCTCTATCTGTATTTCCCTACTGCCGCAGCAGTGTTTGCTCCCGCAGGAGCCTCTATCTGTATTTCCCTACTGCCGCAGCAGTGGTCGCTCCTGCAGGAGCCTCTATCTGTATTTCCCTACTGCCGGAGCAGTGTTCGCTCCTGCTGGAGCCTTTTCTGTATTTCTTTACTGCAGCAGCAGTGAAGGCTCCCGCAGGTGCCTTTTCTATCTTTCTCTACTGCCGCGATAGTAATGTTTCCCACAGGAGCCTTTATCTCTATCTTTCAGCAGTGAACGCTTCCACAGAAGCCAAATTCTCTTCCTAGATACTGCCGGAAAAAAAACCTATACCAAAGGACGTCCAGCACCCCTCTAACATGAAGCCTTGCTTTTTGGGGGGTTGCAAATGTACATATCTTGCTGCTGACCTGTACTAATTGCATTTTGGGGGAGCGCTTGGGTCCGGGCTATACGCAGAGCTCGGATCTCTCTCCCTGGACAGGCGGAGTACCCTGGGCTCCCTCTCCCTGGACAGCATGCCAAATACACATCCTGTGGATAAAGACTGTTTACTTTACCAGTTCCTTCGTTAAGTTATGATGTTATGTTGAATTCTGAACTTACCTAATTTCCTGTTCTGATCCCGGAATCAATAAACCTGCTGAACTCACTTACCTGTGATCTCTGTTATCTGTTTCATTACAATTATTAGCAGTAAAGCTATTCTATTACATTTTGTTTGCATTTATTTCCTGTTTTTGCATTTAAATAAAATATAAATAAATAAAAGACATTTGTCATTGCAAACAAATATATAATACGTTTTGCATCTGAAGTTATTTTAGCAGAAAAAAAACTAAAAATTGTACTTATTAACCAGTTTTGCACTTAAACAAATACAAAACTTTAATTAAAGTAAATATACATTTTAATTTTAAATAAAATAATTTACTTTTGCATTTATTTCCTTATTTTATATCTGAATAAACACACACACACACACACACATATATATAATATTAAATGAATGAATTGAAAAACGATTGATAGACTATTTTCATAGTGATCACAGGTTTTAGATGAAATTGAAGTGCTCAACTCTTTGCGTCTGCAATAACAGAAAAGATGAGTGGCATGGCAGTCAATCAAGGAAATATTTTATATTGTTTGACAACAGTATAAATAAAAAAAAATAGACCTGCAGACCTTTACAAGTATTCACTTTAAGCAAAAAGACTTTTCCATCTTCCTGTCTGGATCTTCACTTTACAATTTCCCCTTCCCTTTGGAAGGATTGGTTTTAATATAACCCGAGCTGGGAAAGTTTCCATGGCTTTTCTCGCACCTGAAATCGTGGCGTCTCTGCCGCAGTGAACCCCAATCCTTATTGTATTTTTATTTTTTTTCTGGTGCATATATTTCATCTAAACAAATTTTAATCCTGATTGCCCTGCTGACCGAATTTCTATGCAAAGAAACTAATTTTTAAATAGAATTAGGTGATGGTAGTGGTGCAATTGTAGCAGAACTTAACATTATTGTTTACATTTACTAATTAATTGATTAACGTTTTACCCTTTTTATTAATTATTACTCACAAAAAAAAAGAGAAAAAACATTAATAAATCACAAAAAAACTTAACATTGACTACATTTACATGGACATCAGTAATCTAATTATTTACCTTAGGACAACGGCATTGAAGCTCTTTGCACTATGGGTTCTACTAATCTGAATAAGATCTATTTTGTACTAAAGCTAATTAAGAAGTAATATCGATCATTTCATATTTTACTTCACAGCAGAATAGGCATCAGATTCAGTCACAAACAAGCTGCATGGGCCAATCTATAAATGGCAGCATTGGAAAACAGTGTGTGAACAGACCTTTGCTTGAAGGTTGAGAGGAGTCAAGTTGCATATGTGCGTCTCATCTAACCCACCCAAACCCACCCTTTGCTAAACATTGGCACCTAGACAAGGAGCGTCAGCCAACTGTCCAAACCCCAAGAGCTCTTTCTAATCTCACTCAGGTACCTGATAAACAATTACATTCATGACCAGGTACTGCTTGTCTCTGCTGAAAAAAATATTATAAGATTTTTTGATTAATCAAAGTGACATAAATTATAAAAGAACCGATCTGGCTGGATCTGGACACTCATTTCCAAATGGACAATTCTGACATGTTTTTTGGCAGTGGTAAATATCGCAAAAGTCACACTCATTTACTTTGAATAAAAGATTCAGAGCTAAAATTACAAGTCCTCCAGTAACAACAGTGAAGAATTCTATTCTTGTCATTGTCAGGAGATGGTTATTTTAACACCCTTAAAATGCAAGTCAATGTTGGTTCAGGTTTCGGATCAGTGGACAAGATTTCCCTCTTCTGTTGGGAAATGGTTCTACAATACGGACACTCAAAGAGCCTCTCAGTTAACAGTGGGTGCTTCTCATTTCTTATTTGTGCATCTATGTTTCCTTTCCTCGCCTCTTAGCTCCACCCCTTTAGGATTTGAGGGAAGGATGCAAGGAAAATAAATGAGGATCGAGGAATCAGAGGATGAACGTTCTTGACCAATCAATTGTCACTTCAAAGCATCATCAACTCCGCTAAACGTATCTGCCCTTATGTTGTTAAAGTTTGTTATTTAAGGCATTCATAATAAATATTAATAAAGCAAGATGCCCTGTTGAAATATATCACATATGGTTTACTTTAACTTCAAAGGTAAAATGTAAATTTAATTTATTAGGAAAGATGTGAAGGGGGGAGGAGAATTTATAAGCATGTACATTTTTCAGCCTTCAGCATAGGATACACCTGTGTATCCTCACTCATGACTCCTCAGGAAACCTGCTCAATCCTCAATCCTCGTCTCCTCAGAATTAAGATGTCCTACAAGATGGCTCGATCGGTTTCTGGGTCAAAGCTCTCGGATTTAATCAAATATGACATGAGGGGAGTAATTGTTGACAATTTTCATTTTTGGGTGAACTATCTCTTTAATTTCTTTAATCCTCCCAGATTGGCGTCACCCCAGCATGCAACGCTTCACCTAGTTTTACATTCTCTATAGCCTTATTATTTTTGCATATTAGATTATAAATAGATTACAGTATGCTTTCAGCAAATATTATTGCTTTTTTTTATTTAATTTGTTTGGTTTACCTTTTTAAATAATATATTTATATTAAGGATCACTATACAACGTGTTGTAGTTAAGATATGGCTGCGTTCACGTAGTATTATTACATCACATATTTCAATAACTAAAAGTCTAACCTGCAATTAGTTCGTGACAGCACTGTCGGGACGTTTGAAAATTGTGTGCAAAAACAATCCCTCACCCTGTTGAGGCCCTGTTATAAAGAACAAACAGTATTACTTTAATTTAACGTCAATACTACCTTGAAACCGATAACAGTGTCTTCTTTTCTGATTACTGGTCTGTTCTTCCTGACTGAAGTGGCGGCAATAATCAGTGTAGTTCTCGTGCATCCTCTGCTGGTGAAAATAATCACTACACAAGTGTTCAGGAAACGTGTAGGCTACGGTCGGAGCAGCTTTTTTTGTAGTGTAAAAACGGGGACATTTTCGGAGAGAGAGGACACCAAAATGTATTTATATTCGAATGCAAATAGATCTGTAAAAAGATATTAAATTATTTGAAACTATATTAAATCAAATGTGACTTTGTTTTTTTCAATCCGACAGACTTTTATTAAACCATGTATGCAATATATATATATATATATATATATATATATATATATATATATATATATATATATATATATATATATATATATATATATATATCCCAATTTATATAAACATTATTTAAATATCCTATATATTACAACACTCAACGTTTAACTGCACTGTGCAATCCAATCGACAACAGTTTTTGCAAAAAGACTTTTATTTTGAACAGTGTCTGACGCTTGTCTGCGCAGTTTTCACAGCAGTCAGTTTTCTAGGACCTTGAGCACATGAAAATAAAATAGAAACAGCACATGTGATTGTAGAAATCCAGAACATTTACAGGACATGGCGAAACGGATAATGTGAGTGTTTTCGTGTTTGTTTACAGTATGTTGTTATGTAGACATGAGTCAATGTGTTGTATAAAAAGTAGTGAAGACAACATTATATTTTGTCCTTCCGAATGTGTAAATTAACGTTACCTGTGTAGATTTACAGAATGTACTTACACTTGTAGTACTCTTTCACATCAGTAATATCATATTATGGACATGGTACCCAGGTACTACTATGCTTACCAATATCATTTTTTTTAGACGTGATACCAGGGTAATACCATGCTAATTTCGACATAGTATGAGACTAATTCCATCGTTCTTGTTTATTTGTACCAATGACCCTGCGGAAAAAGAAAACAAATAAACAAACAGCTAAAACCAGCATTTGCTAGTTTAAGACTGTCAAGTTGGTCTTACAGCTTGGTTAGCTGGTTTTAGCTGTTTAGACCAGTCTGAACAGAAGTGGTCAAAATACAAATCCCCTCAAAAACCAGCCTGCTTTAACCAGCTATGACTAGACTGAAAGACCAGCTAAAACCAATCACCCAGTTTAGGCTGGTTTTAGTGTGCTTTTTTTTTTTTTTTTTTTTGCAGGGATGGTAATGCTACCCTTATTTTGAACACATAATTTGGATAATACTATAGTAAATACATGTGACAGCCCTGCTAAAAAACAAACAAACAAACAAAAAACAGCATATGCTGTTTAGGTATGTTCTGGCACTTGGATGCTGTTTTTTTTTTTTTATGCCGGCTTAAACCAGCAAAGGAACGGCTTAAACTAGCTGTGGACCTGCATAAACCAGCAAAGGACCGGCTTAAACCAGAAAAGGACCTACACAAACCAGCAAAGGACCTGCTTAAACCAGCAAAGGACCGGCTTAAACCAGCAAAGGACCGGCTTAAACCAGCAAAGGACCTGCATAAACCAGCAAAGGACCGGCTTAAACCAGCAAAGGACCGGCTTAAACCAGCAAAGGACCGGCTTAAACCAGCAAAGGACCGGCATAAACCAGCAAAGGACCGGCATAAACCAGCAAAGGACCGGCTTAAACCAGCAAAGGACCTGCAGAAACCAGCAAAGGACCGGCATAAACCAGCAAAGGACCTGCATAAACCAGCAAAGGACCGGCTTAAACCAGCAAAGGACCTACACAAACCAGCAAAGGACCTGCTTAAACCAGCAAAGGACCGGCTTAAACCAGCAAAGGACCGGCTTAAACCAGCAAAGGACCGGCATAAACCAGCAAAGGACTGGCTTAAACCAGCAAAGGACCTGCATAAACCAGCAAAGGACCGGCATAAACCAGCAAAGGACCTGCATAAACCAGCAAAGGACCGGCATAAACCAGCAAAGGACCGGCTTAAACCAGCAAAGGACCGGCTTAAACCAGCAAAGGACCGGCATAAACCAGCAAAGGACCTGCATAAACCAGCAAAGGACCTGCATAAACCAGCAAAGGACCTGCATAAACCAGCAAAGGACCGGCTTAAACCAGCAAAGGACCTACACAAACCAGCAAAGGACCTACACAAACCAGCAAAGGACCTGCATAAACCAGCAAAGGACCTGCATAAACCAGCAAAGGACCTGCATAAACCAGCAAAGGACCGGCTTAAACCAGCAAAGGACCTACACAAACCAGCAAAGGACCTACACAAACCAGCAAAGGACCGGCTTAAACCAGCAAAGGCTCTGAATAAACCAGCAAATAGGACCTACATAAACCAGCAAAGGGCCGGCATAAACCAGCAAAGGACCGGCATAAACCAGCAAAGGACCTGCATAAACCAGCAAAGGACCTGCATAAACCAGCAAAGGACCGGCTTAAACCAGCAAAGGACCTGCATAAACCAGCAAAGGACCTGCATAAACCAGCAAAGGACCGGCTTAAACCAGCAAAGGACCTACACAAACCAGCAAAGGACCGGCTTAAACCAGCAAAGGCTCTGAATAAACCAGCAAATAGGACCTACATAAACCAGCAAAGGGCCGGCTTAAACCAGCAAAGAACCTGCATAAACCAGCAAAGGACCAGAATAAACCAGCAAAGGAACGGCATAAACCAGCAAAGGAACGGCATAAACCAGCAAAGGAACGGCATAAACCAGCAAAGGGCCGGCATAAACCAGCAAATTACCTGCATAAACCAGCAAAGGGCCGGCATAAACTGGCAAATGACCTGCATAAACCAGCAAAGGATCAGCATAAACCAGCATTCCAGCATCAAAACATACCTAACCAGCAAATCCTGTTTTTTTTTTTCTACAGGGAGTAGTGTTATTCTTTGAAGCTCATTAGTTACATGTAATTACATGTCATTTAGTGTTGTGGTAAATATGCTAAACTCTACTATGGTCTTCCACTATTTTGGAAGTGATTGGAACATTTAATTAGAAATCGCTGGGAAAAATATAATATAAATTGTTGAATTGTATGAGTACAAAAATATTCTTTACATATTTATACAAGTTCTATGATAAAACCTTGGAGTATAAATACATGGAATGGTAATTTCCTTTCATGTTATTTTATGTAATTTCCCTATTTGTTCAGATATCCTTTATACCAGCTTGGTAACCCACAGCTGAGAATATTCCGGCCCACCTTCAATCTAACCCTGGTCAGACCCGGCAAAGAGCAGCCACCTGAAACCGTACAGTTTCGCATTCCTATGGAGTAAGTATTTAATGTCATTCATTCAATAAAACCAATTGTGTCACTGTTATGTTGAAAGTTTTCAATGATGTAGTTGCATTATTATCCACTAGGTGGCAGACAAATCCCACAAATCTATTTAATCTTGGCATTGTTAATTGCAGAGTGGGAATCTTATTGCGCACGATGATCACAAAGAATTAAAGCCTCTGAAGTGATGCTTAACTATAATTGCAGACCGGTTAGATGCAACACAGCATTTCGTAACAAAACTCGGGATGACGTTTCCGTGTGCGGTTGCATGGCCGATGATGCCTCGGAGCTTCCTTGCCTCTCTCAAGATTTGTTTACAGCTCGTTCACCTACTTAAAATCCACCTTCTCGTTCCTTTATTGATGACGTTTGTTAAACGTCACCAAAAATACAGCCGTAATTATTGCATTGCTGCGGTGTAATACGAAACAGGCAGTCAGACTGTTAATAACGGGTCTAATCGGAGTCCACACAAGAAAAGAGGACAAAGTCTGCTTTGTTTTCTGGAGAACCTCAGGGCGTACATCTAAAGCAGTGACGGTGGAGCCCTGTTCCTCAGTTGTTATTCCACTAGTATGTGTTCCAAACCGCACACGTTTGTAATTGGGCTATATGCTATCACTTGCGCAAGTGCTAAGAGGAAGCTTTATTTACCTGTTTTTACTCCTTTGTTTTTACAGACAAACAGTTTTGTGATCTTAAGTGTCTTAATCCGCACCAGGCATCCTTGTCACCCGAATCTAATCATTTCCTGCCTGTGCAATCAAAGGAAGAGGTGTTTTTTTTCTTCTTCTTGTTTTAGGAACCACTGCCGCCTCGGACATCAAGAACTGTTTTGTCTCCTCTGGAGCTGCATTTGACACAGTCCCATCGCAAACAGTATGAAAGTAGACAAAGCAACAGAAGTATCATTAAAACATCCCCCTCTTCACTTTCTACTTTTCAAAGATACCCTTCACTTTGGCAAGGAGTTGTTTTGCTTGAAACCAACCTGGTTTGCATAGCGATTATCAGAGCCAAAGAATTTCAAAGCACTTGTTTTTGTGAAAGAGGGCCTCTTTACAAAGTGTTTGTCTTTGCGGGATTTGTTTAATCTCGTTTATTTACCGTCCTATAGGCCTTTTAAGTATGTGGTCCATCGTCAACATTTGATCTTTCATCTTTTTATTTACTTTCTTTCTTTTTTGAACAATTTCATTTTAATGATCTTTTCTTAGTTCATTAAAGCTATTTGTCCACTCTCTTGCCGCCTTTATAGTCCCAGTGGTGTGAATGTAACCTTAGAGGTCATCGGCTAACAAAAGATCCCCCTTTTTTTGGATTTCCTCAAAATGTGGAGTGTTTTGTCCCTCTGCTTCTGAGTCACCTACTTGGAAAGCCTTTCAAATGGGCGGTTTGAGCGCACAAGTTCAGAGATGAGCGAGGACTGTTTATGTGTGAAGGGTGGGGCGCAACTCGCAGTAGACAGGATTGAACAACGAGGAGGTCTCTATCTTTATAAGACGTCAGCACTTACAAAAGATAAGCCACACAAGCGCAAGGCACTGTTTACATCAGCTGAAGGTCATGACCGTGTCACCCAGTGCTTCATTTAATTGATTCTATGGAGTAGAGCTAAGAAGCATTGTCCAAACAGATAAAAAATTTACAGTATAATTTAAATGATTATTAAAATTGCAACTAAATTCCCACTCTTCACCGTTATGTCCTCGTGTATGGGATTCCCAATTGTTTTTGTTTTTGGGCCAAACACCTCTGACCTAAAATATTTTTTATTTTAACTTAATATTTCACTAATTCAGTAACACTATAATGATTTGTTTTAATTTTATAATAAAAATAAATAAACCACTTTAAATAAAAACAAATATTATGATTTAATAAATTATTACAAACCCCCTGCAGTTCCCTCATTAACCCACACGGGTGCGAAACCCTAGTTTGGGAAACCCTGCTGTATATGATAGATGAAGTGGAAAATGACACACAATTATCATCTTTTCTTTTGTCTTTCTGCTTTCCAAGACGAAGAGTCAAACATGTGGTCTAGTGATTTGAATGCTTTTTCTAGACCCATTGTGCTCATGTGGGGACGAGTCCAGTCAGTTTGTTTCGCTCCTCTGACCTAAACTATTCATTGTTATAACTTAATATTTGCACAATTTAACAAAATATAAAATATTTTTAATATGCATTTCAGATGTGTTTTTATTTTAAAATAATTTTTCAATTATACAATATTATGAATTAATCAATTATTATTTTTTAATCAACCTCCGGAGGTTTGCGAACCCTTTTATTTTTGCAATATTTTGTCACTCTTCACTATTTTGTCGTTGATAGAGGGAGTGGAAAATATCATAAAATTATCATGGAAAGAAAAAAGAAATAGTAATATGTTGCTGGCCAAATTCAAGCTTGCATTTCCCATCTTAGCACCAAGTTCAATGTGATGGTTTTTCTGCCTTCGTAGATGAGGTCTTATGGTGTATTCACACCAAACGTGAAGGGAATATACCTATTGCGTACCTTGCTCTAGATTACTCGCGGGATGTTTTTGGCGAAAAACTTCCCTTGAGCATAACCATGGTGAGGATAAATACAATTGCTGCTTTGTACTCGTCTGGGTTCACAACACCATACAGAGGCGCATAAAACATTTTTTAACCTGCGCGAAAGATGCGATTGAGGCCAATATCTTGCGTTCGCAGAAAACATGTCGCACATTTCACGTCACCTCGCACAAATTCCCCTCTATTCGCATCATTGCATTGACTTTGTATGCAATCTACTCATGAAAATAAATAAAGAGTTCACGTTTGGTGTGAATACACCATTAGATATGTGGCCTAGTGATCTTTATTCATTTGAGTTTGAGTCTGATCAGTTTGCTTTGTTCCTTTTGACCAAAAATTGTTTTTTTTTTCTGTTATAACAAAATATAAAATATTTTAGTGTTTTATCTGGAATATTTTCATTTTTGTATTAATTATATAATTCATGAACTGACAAACCCCCAGGTGTTCACGAACCCCAGTTTGAATATTTTCAATATTTTCTTTTAATATTTGCATTATTTTGTATATATTTAACAGATAAAGTGAAAAATGGCAGTAAATTATCAAGGAAAGAAAGAAAATATCATTGAAATATGTTGCAGGTCAAACTCAAACCAGCATTTCCCAAGTGATGTTTTTTTCTGTTTCTTAGATGAAGCCTCACATATGTGGCCTAGTGGTTTTAATGCATTTAGCAGAAATATTGAGCTGTGCTGCTCAAGTGGGGTCGATTCCACTCCACATCCTTTCCCAATCCTGCATAAAAAGCCTAAAAAGAGACTGACAGAAAATTTAATCTTGTCAGTTAACTTGTACATTACCATCAGATGCTCTAGCTTTATACAGCACTAGACTTGGATGGGGACGCAAAGGTCCTTCCTGTTGGCAGTGCTGTCGAGGTCACCAGGAGGTCGGAACTGAAAAAGATCTCCACTCCAAGATCTCAGAAAGCACTTATGTCTGCTAACTATTTGTCTCACTGTGGCTCGAGTGCTCTGCTCTCTAGGAATCGCCTCACTCTCTCACTTTCACATAGACAAACGCGCGTTTGTACGCATCTCCTCTCTCACATAAATTAAGCTGCCAACACTCCACTCCACTTTATTGAAATCTGGGCATCACACGCTGGTGCAGACTCGGAAAGATGTGCGTACAATACTCTTTCCGAAGGAGCATCTGTTTGTTGGGTTTCTTGGAAACCCTCTCCTTTACAAAAGAAAAGAAAAAATGACATGGACTGACTTGTGAACAAACATCCTTGTTTTTCAAAGCAGATCATAATGTTCTTCCCGTTAGCTCCCGCGTCATGTTTTCTGAATGGTTCTCGTTGGGTTTTCAGTAACTGAAAACATAATAATACAATTATGTTTTGTTTGTTCATGAAAGCATGTCTCAAAAAGCATTGTACGTCATTTCAGTCCTCGAAAAACTAAATTTAAATGTGGGTTTCTCAGCCTTAGGGTCTCCAGAGATGCAGATGATTGTAATTTGCCACCTGTGAGATCCTAAAGCATTCATCTTTAATTTTGTTATGTAGGTGGGTGGGATGGGGTTGTGGGGTCACAAGAATTTTGGAACTTATAAGATGGATTGTGGACCAAAAAAAGGTTGGGAATCTCTGTTTTAAATACTTCCATATGCCATGAATCTTAAGGTCTTACTTCAGTACACCATATTTTGTTCTCTTACTCCATGGCAACTCTAAACTTCTATCCGTTTCAATTTTCTTCAAGAATGACCAAGTTTGATGTCAGAAATTATCTAGAGAAGATCTACAGTGTTCCTGTTGCAGCTGTACGCACAAGGATCCAGTACTGTGAGTAAAACATTCTGTTCGTTATTTTTGATCTAGAGTGATTAATGAAAGATTTTAAAGCAGTTTGTTTTTATTAGACCACATTATTACAAAAAAAAATGTAAATCTATTTTATTTAGATAATGTAATTATCTATTTTATATGTAAAAAATTACATGTATGCCATTTCTTGGCTGATGTTTTGAAAAGTGTAAAACTCCATCTGTGATTGTGATTATGATTTTGTTTACTAGATTAGACGTTTTTTTTGTGCAATTTTTGTTTATTAAATTATATTTGCGTTTCTCTTGGTAAATTGGTAATACCAATTTAAATAACACAGCTTTATTTGAAAATGAAACATTACGGTGCTTTTTAGTATCCTGTGCTCTAATAGTTAAATACGTGATTAAAAATAAAACACACAGCGTCAAGGCCTCTTCATTCTGGTCCATTCCAGTCCATTCCGGCCAGCTGTTTTTGCATGCGAGAGCATGTCTTGTGAGCCCCCTTCACTCTTTTGCACCTCTGCTCATTCTGTTTTGTTGTCGACTTGCCTAACATCGCAAGCCAAACTCAGCTGACTGCCGCAGTGCCATCAACTGGCCTGAACTTTATGAAGCCCTTATACAACAACTCGCCAATGTTCTATGTTTATCACTTGTGTTTGCGCTCCTGGGGTGGTCGGTCACCTAGATAGGGGTAATATGAGTGTTAGTCAATGAGAATGATCAATACTGACAAGATGTTTTGGAGATGCTTGACAGCCGAGCGGGAGTTTACTGAAGTTTATGTATAAACATATGGCTAATTCAGGGAACTGTGTATTGCGGAATTCGAATCAAGTGGGAGACACTGAGGGAGGGAAGGAGAGGGAAGTGAAAGAAGCAGTGGTTTGCGTGATTCCACTCACAGCTGCTTATCTCTCCATCCATGGCTGTAGTGTTCCAATCAACAGTTGTCCTAGGATGCCCTGCCCTGTTTATTTCTTCACAAAGTTTGCCAGAAGTCTTACATAACCGTGTTTATATATATATATATATATATATATATATATATATATATATATATATATATATATATATATATAATAAAAGCGTCTATATACTACCATGCCATTACAATGTAAGCTCAACACAAAAAGGAGATTTTGTTTTTAAATATTCACAAACATCTCTTTTTCATATAATGACAGTTCATAATGTATCACATCTGTAAGATGCCAAAAATAAATGTCAAAATGTCTTGAACCCACATTACAGCTTTGTGTGAGAATCACATTGAAATATAAAATTAATAAGAAAATGCAATGTATGTTTTTGGTCATCCTTCAATATGTTTTGTTTTGTTTATTTAGACCATGTAATTTTTTTTATTTTTTTTTATTGAAATGTCATTATCCTCTACCTGTAAAACATCAGACTTTTGGCACAGCATGTCATGCTTCTCCAATCATTGTGTCAGAATAAACTCCAGCCTTTCTTACAAAAGAGTGCATTAGTCCCTGCCAATTTCTTCAGCTGCATTTTTTTCCATTTATTTTTCAAATGTATTTTAAAAACGTCTTTTATTAAAGCTCTATAAGCCATGAACCAAGCCAACCAGCTACAACGTTGTATTAAAGCAAAAATGCCTATATAAAACACAAACAATACAAGACCTTGTTCTTAACAGTTCAGAGTCACCAAAATCCTTTGAATCTTAATGAATGACAGAAATGAAAAACTATGCATTTAAAGGTGTTGATTGCACATAAAAACAATATATTTTACAGTTTTTATTTATTATTTTAGTGTTTTGACTCTATTACATAACCTGCAGTTCTTCATAGGACTGGGTGGAGCAATTTGCTTGCTGCGACTCTGATTATTAATGTAGTTTTTCACCAGGGACAAAGCTGTTTTTACTTCCAAAATGAGACTATTCTGCTCGCATTCAGATCTGCCTCCGTCCAACCAACAACCAATGGATAGAAACATTCATGATGTTTTATAATTACAACAAATCTTAACACACAGATTTAGGCATTATCGGTTTTGAGCTTTTTCTTTTCATTGAACTGGCTGATCTGGTTGGCATATCGGACAAACAGTTCATTCACAAGTCTAAGTTCTGAACTCAGTGATATTTTCGCAGTTCTTAAGTTAACATTTAACTGTGGAGAAGATTATCAGGGAATAGAATTTAGCTCCGTTCCTCACATAATTATAAAAATAATGGATTTAAATATGTATTCAGAAAACATTGAATACAGTACTTAGGTTGTATAGACTACTTGTAATGGTGCATTTAATTTTTTTTTTAATTTATATATATTTTTACGTTTTTAAAGTTTAACAGCTGTGGCCACTTTGAGCTGTCATGGTATGGAAAAGATTGCATTATTTATTTATTTTTTTATCTAGTTTTCATATAAAAATAGGTTGTATGGGTTTGGAACAACATTAGGGTGACCTAAATTACATAATTTAAAACCTGGAACCATTCCTTTAAAAGCATAAAGGTTACGGCAATATAACATAAACAATAATACCTAAGGGTAAGTAAATAATGCCGGGGTTATTATAGGCTTTACCGTCTGGTTAACGCAGAGGGAACCACTTTTACGAGCTGCCATTTGGGTTTACGCCACTGGGATTTTTCCGTGCGGTTTCCACACCAACGCTGGAGACGGCCAATAAGCAAAGTGGCCATTTTAACAGCCACAACGTAAAGGCGGAAAAAAAATGCGGAACAACCATTAGGTGAAATAGACCACGTCAGAGAAGGTTTCCCACTCTGCGTCATGGGCTCCACTCCGCTGATGGTTTAAAAGATATGGAGAAAAGGGGGGCTCGGGCTGAACCCTCGGGCTCAAGGCGTCTATTATTTTTCCTACGGAGTATTTTGGAAGGGGTTTCTATAACTACCCCTCAGGCCTGGGATTTGTAACATAATAGTAGCCAGCCAACACACAACCTCAAAAGAGAGCTTGATTGAATATTTATTTATACTATATAATGTTGGGTGGGAGTACGGGAATGGAAACAGAGGTCGCATACTTGAACAAAAGTGCTTCTCACCTGTTTTGCGGGTTGACCGTTCATTTAACCCTAAATGGAGGGAGTGTTTGTGTGTTTAGGGTTTCCTTGTACAAGTAAAGGAAGACTGCCACTCCTGTTCAAGAAAACTCATCACACAGGTCGTCATTTAAACTTTTCTGTTGAGAAGAGATTTCACTGCAAAATCTTGACATTACAATACCACTCTCATATCATTTCAGACTTTATATCATTGCAGAACTTTCTTCAGTGGAAGAAAAAATCTTCTTTGAATAACAACAGTTCCTTGTGACAATACTGATATTAAGCTTCAAAACTATGGCCTGTATTTTATGGCTTCGGAGGACCTGAAATGTAGCACAGATTATATGGATCACAGTTAAATTGAAATTGTATGTATTTCGAGCCAAGTAGACACGGTCACTATGAACTTGTAGTAAGAAAAACTACCTAATACTACGTAATAATAACTACCTTTACATTTTCTGACTGAATGAACCAAATGTCATGCAGTAAAGATGTTTTAAAGTAAAACAGTGCTGTGTTCTGTCATATGTTTTTAATGATTGAATCTTTTTACTCTTCTTGCACTGTCTTGTTTTTTTGGAAGTGATTTGGTTCGGATGTATTTCTTGACTTCTTTCTCTGGGTTCTTGTGAATATCACCCAGGTGGCTTTGTGCAATTACATCATGGCCAGCTGGGAAAAGGTTAACATGCATTCCACAGTTAACATCACTGAAAACATGGGCTTCTTAACAGATAAACCCAACACCCTGTTACCCTCAAATACATATTGGGTATCTAAGATATTCTGCAAAACATAATCATCTTTTTTGAATTCTGTAAATTTAAATATACTCCGTGCAACACAGTTGGAGAGGTTATTTTTTATATCACCTGAGGTCTTACTACAATTATAATAATTAGCTACATTTTAAATAGCATCTCCTTAACCACCACTAGTCAACATTAACCAGATATTACTGGTTGATTTATTCGTTGTTAAACAAACACATTGATCGTATTGCTTTGTTGCAGTGTGCTTTATTTTTTAGACAAGTAAAAACAAGTATTTTTCATTAACTTTATATCTGCGATTTGTGCCTCCTCTAGTGCAACCAAACAATTGTTTACTAAAAACATAATTCCGAAGTAAAATTCAAAATCCGTTTTGCATTACGGTATTGAGAATGAGCAGTTGTAAATGAATAATAATTATAATAATCTTTTAGCTAAATATTCATCACCTCCTTTTTTTTCTTCAATCAAGGTACAAACAAGAAACGAAACCACTCAAACCAGCGAGTGAAGAGGCCAGATTACAAAGTGGCATACGTTCAACTGGTGAGTGTTATTCTGTTGAGGCCTGGATTTGAAAGGGCCTGATATGCATTCTTAAAGTCCCTGTGTGTACATCTGTCCATCTTGATTTTCAGAAAATGCTTCCATCATTAGCACAGGACCATTTAATCCCTTTTTATGACTTTATAGATTATGGGTGCTTGGGTCAGATGGATTGTCTTAGTTGAAATTATTAAACAAAACCATACCCCCTTGAAAAAATGGAAAGTTTAGGCATTTAAGCCCTGCATTTTTGTTTCTTCTTTGTTTTGAGGGCCCAAAACAGCTTATGTTCCCTTAAAAACCTCAAGGCATTGGTACTCTTTGAATGCGAAACCCTCACTTTATTGTGTTCGACTCCCTGAGTCCCATCGCTGCTTGTTTAGTTTCTGTCTCTCCCACATATTCGCCCCTAGTTTCCTGAGAAAGGCAGCAGTCTGTGTTCTGGCTTTGGCCAAGAAGGCAAGAGGTCGTCTTTGGTTACATGCCAGACTTTGTGTAGGAATTATAGTACAAAGTTCTCAGAGAGCCATGGTTATTATCATGGGCAGATAGGAGAGTTGTTTCTCGGGGCATCAGAACGTTAGCATTGGTCGCAATCCAGTGGCGAATCACACTGCTGGGTTCGCACCTGCTTTTGGGCAGAGCCCTGGGCTGTTGATACCAACCGTGTTTGAAGTATGCTGGTGTGAAAATACCTTAATCTGATCTCCTTGGATTCATTTGGGAAAGCTGCTTTTGTTTCTTTATGGTTTTTTAGTTTTCAAGAGAAGCATTGGATTATTTGCTCTCTTTTTTTTCAGCTGCCAATCAAGGCAGGGGTAAATAATTAAACTTGTCAAAACAGAGCGACTTGTAATGGGATACACAAGCAAAACAGATTAATATTTAACGTTGAACTTCCTCTTGACGAGCTGAATGACTTCCTGTGTAGCTTTGTGCCATCAATTTAACCTTCTCATAAACCCAGTTAGGGACATGGATCCAGAGAATTACTGCATCCTGTTCCTAACATTTGTCTTCTTTCTAATACAGTGCCATATTTGCTTAAATATTTCTGGAGAGAACTGCTTCCTTGTTGTCCAATCTTTCAGCTAAAACAAATCTCAGAAAAACACTGATATGAAACCAAATGTCCGGCCTCTTTCTTCTCCTTTAGCAGGTCTGCAAAAAAAAAAACCACTGCCCAAGAAAAGCCCTCCTTTCTTTTCAGTGGTGGGTAAAAACAAGATTGTTCCTAATTGACACCACATGTGGGGGAGTGTTCTGTGGTTGGATACCTTCAATGGTTCCCCCTGCCAGCCCCCCACCAATCCACTACATCAGCTAATATTCCAGAGGCAATACAGTGTGGAACGCTCTCTACGACCCCCCCCCCCCTCCCCCCCGAACCCCCCAGATTTTACAAACTCCAGGCTTGTTGAAAAAGCTGTGTGTTAGTTCGGTTCCTTGACGGCCACTCTCTCATCAGACCTCCCCACGGTGGGGAGGAGAAGGAGTTCATCAAGGAGGAGGAGGGGGTTACGGATGGAGTCGACACATGAAGCGAGGTGAGCAAGGGCACCATGGAGCCATGCCAGAACAGGGAGGTCCAGACAGGGGTCAGGGAAGTCTTAAGCAACATAAAATCTTGAGACAATATCAAGGCTTTACGTACGACCGCTTTGGAAGTAACGCTCTAGTTAAATGAAATGATATCCTCTGCTTCTCTTTGCAAGGCCGTGACCTGTTCGCTCCTGGCATAAAGGTTCTGTTTGTTGATTTTGCGTCTGTAGTTTCCCAGGCTGGCTGGCATAATGCATATAGCACATGCTATTGTATAGACTCTCCCTATCAGAATTACTTACCCCCTACGCTGAATTTCACTGATCTGTAATGTTATATAAATGCCATTTTGCTTAATTATATACCTCACTGAAACACTGCCCCTCAAAGCCAAGGATTTTGTGGGAACACAACAACTATTTATATTGAACCCCCACCCACCCTGTTTTTTCCACAAGGGTCTTGTTGCAAGTATCAGTATTTGGCAAGACAAGGCAACTGTTGTTGGTACTAATAGATGTTTGTTGTTGTTTGAGAGCTTGTTGCTGAGTCGTTGTTTTTTGGGGCCGTGTTTCTGTCTGGATCAGCTGGTAGCCAGGCTACCTTTCAGATCAGATCGCAATGTTCCACCTGAACTTTTGAGCACACTCTGCTCAATTACCACTCAACAAAACCGAGTGAAACTCAACCATGCTAAGGCATACTATTATTTTTTTCTATTCAAATGGGTTTCTTCCTGTTACACACATCGCCCCTAATGATTGCCATGCCCAAATTAACACCCTTTCCATTTTTGCTGTTTTAAGTTGATGGCTCGTGAAAGTTCACATTGTGATCTTATCAACACTAGATGGCAACGTTTGGCTTCAGTGGCGCTTAATTGAATGTAGGGTCCTACACATTGCTGTCATGTATTCCTTGCAGTTCAGAGTACTGTAAGCCAAAGTAATGAAAGAAGAAAACTGAGATGTTTTTGAGTAGTTCACGTGTTTCATGCCTTCAAACACGTTTTGAAATGCTGATTTCACAAGCATTGAGAAAGTTACGTTTAAAATTGTTAAATAAAAAAGGTACGAGGTAAGTTTGTAGTTTAGAAAAAGTACCGGCTGAGTTATTGTATAGTAATATAGAAATGTACAAGGTAAGTTTGTCATTTTAAAAGGCACAAGTTAGGTTTATTGTTGCACTGTGCAACAGAGAAGGTACAAGGTAAGTTTGTCTTTTAGAAAAGGTATGAGGCACATTTATAATTGAATTTTGTACAACAGAAAGGTAACGAGGTAAGTTCATCAATTAGAAAAGGTATGATGTTCGTTTATCATTGCTCTGTAGAAACAAAGAGTTATGACGTAGGTTTGTCAACTTGAAAAGGTACGAGGTGAGTTTATCAATGGAGCAAATGTATGAGGTAAATTTGTCGTTGTATTATAGAAAAGGTAGGTACAAGTTACGTTTGTCAGTATATAAATAAAAATATACTGTACAATAAAAAGCAACTAGTTAGGTTTGTTATTATAGAAAAGATACAGTACAAGTTTAAAATGTAAAAAAAAACATCAAAAAAGGTACGAGTTATACATTTTGTCGTAGTAGATAAAAAGATGCAAGCTAATTTTGTCATTGTAGAATTAAGAGAATACGTTTGCCGGCATTTATTTTTATAATTTTTTTTTTTAAATGTATAAAAAAGTATAAACCGTAGGCACTGTTTATCATATATGGTTGTGCATGTGATCAGGGCATTTTTAGGCAGAATTTTCTTTTATTTAACTAGCATTTTAATTGCAAATGTACAGTATTTCATCCACCAAAAAGGACTTTCGTAAGGCTGTGTTCAGATGAAAGAAGCACAGCATGAATAATGGAAAGGCCAGCGGGGTCTCTGGCATCCTGTTTGAAGCAAGCACACACACACACACTCAGCTCCCCAGTGTACGTCCACTACGGGACAGCCTCTGTGAGTGCCTGCAGACGTGAGCAAAGGAGATGATATTGAAGCCCTGCCTCCACCTCCACTCCACGTCCTTTATGACCTGTGTATTTCTTGCATTTCCCTCAAAGCACTCTCATTTAGGATTACTACAAACACTCATTGTCATGAAACACCATTCTTTTTCCACCTCATTACTGTTTTATCAGTCTCTCGATGTCCAGGCACCACCCAGCTTTATTTCTGTATCATTTTCAAAATAAATTACTCAGAAGCTAGTAATGCTTTTCCTGTTATGGTACCACCTCAATTTTCCTGCTTCTGTCTCTCACTGTTTCTATCGCCCTCTCTTTTCTTTTGTGTGTTTTGTACACCGGAGATTGAGGGAGAGGTTCAGGACCCTACATGCAAAAGTAGGGGTTATCTTTGATTGCTGTTGACAGGGTCCAATATCCTGGGGAACTAAAAAAGAGCCAGGAATTGGGCAAGTCTGAACAAGTCGCCCGGTCACAACTGTCAGCACTGCAAACATGGAACGAGTGACTCAGTGGCTTAAAATGACATGAGGGCTGATACTGCTCTGAATGGAGACTTTGCCACCCCTTCGTTTAGACTGACCGCTTGGCTTGACCGTAATGATTTAACAAGCCAGACTGTGTGCCAGCCGATTGTCTACGCCCGTGTGTACGAGAAACAGTTCCCCAGTTGCAGTGGAAACCTGCTTCTGTTTTACAGTAATGGGTAGAAAAACGTCTGGCTCATGGCTGTCCTCATTGAGGAAATATAATATGTTTTGTTTAATTTTTCCCTCTGCACACTTTTCCCTGGCATTGAGGATTCGTTAGAGTGGTTTTGGGAACAAAGGCTCTGGACCCCCACACATTTTTGGCAAGGCAGCTGTGTCTTGGCAAGGGGAACACATTGCATGAATCATGTTCTCTACTGCTGTGGCCAGTCAGGTTTTGACAGCTGGGCCACTATACCCATGCCCGAAGGAAGTGTTTATGCACAAACGCTGGTCCTCTGCTGGGAGGCAGTCAAGGCGTCAGAGTGAAGCGGAGCAGACAGACAGACTGGCACGGGCCCAGATAGGCCTCAGATGGGCCAAATCCTTCTCTCTGAAATGCTTTACATTAGCACTATTGGTCTGTGCTCTTTTTCACAAATACAGATACAAAGACGTGTTATAAACTTGCCCCATTCATGTCATTCCATACCTGTTGTAGTACTCAACTTTTTTTTGTTCACTTACGTTACATTTACAAATTTAGCAGATGGTTTTATCCAAAGTGACTTACAGTACATTTCAAGTAAACTTTTTTTTTTTTTTTTTGCTTCATGGGTTTCCTGGGAATCAAAGCCATGATTTTTTTTTATTGTTTCTTCAGATCAAATATGAAATGCTACAGTAATTCCAAATAGTCTCATCGTCTATATTGTTTTTACACATTTTTTGGATTGTACATAGGCTGCATTCCACTTAAACACAATTATACTTTTATATAAACAAACCCATCCACATAGCATTTTGTTGGTCACTGTGGTTTAAAGGTCACACCAAATTTGCGAGTTTATTGAGATGGTGTAGAGGTCATGTACTCATTGAGACCATCCGCTCCTCCCTTGTGGTCAAGTTTGGGAGTTTTCCATTTGTTTGTCCCAACCTGGGTCCTCGCTACTGAGACTAGCTTTGGAATTCCTGTCTAGCCATAGAGCTGCCCTGAATTACCACTTTATTGGCAAGAACCATTAAAGCTACAAATCAACTCTTTATCAGGAGCCTGTCCCCACTATCCCACCATCGTTGCAACTTTTGGCTCAGTTCAGGCTCAATTTTTGGTATGGTGTGTGTCAAGAGATATGGGGTGTCTCAGGGCAGCCAAATATCTGTGGTTAGTGTGTATCGGTCGTCAGTTAAGACTGTGGACTCGGAGGAAGTAGCAGTGTGGCCCACCCAGTGAGACTGACAGAGGGAGCTGTTTACAAGCATTTCCTGCTCTCCTGTCTGGTAATGAACTTGTTAATAGACTTTCAACATTACCCAAACATGCACTCATCATTAAAAGTCCTGAAAATGCGGTCACATGCAAAGAATGTATCAGATTTATACATTTTGTTTGACTTTTAACTCCTTGGTGCAAAATAAATCAAATTTGTCATAGGTCCATTTCTCGCAGCAGTGATTGGCCAAGGGGAAATCTTGATAAGCATGAGAAGAAAAATGAATGTCTCTGAGGAGATATCGGCAAAACAACCAGGTCTTGATCTCACTCCCATTGGAGGGTTTTGCTAGCTAACTTGCTAGTACATTTAAATAGTACAACCTTTTAATTTATACTCCCAAACTAGTTCATTCAGTTTTCTTTGGGTACTTGCATTTCTTTCTGAAGATAAAATGTTAATTTTTTCCCCTTCATTTATGGGAATTTAAAGAAACATCAGAAACATTTAAATGGGAGCTTCTGTTTCTGTCTTATAGTTTAGCTATCTTCATAGAGCAAAAAGTGGACATAAGACAGCGACTAAAGGGTAGAGGGTGGTGCTTTATGTACTGAAACCCCATCTACTGCTAATGCTTTCAGACTGGCCCAAGTCATGCCAGCTGTTCCCGTTTGACTGATCGTGGAAGTGATTGTGGGATGTGAGTCACTAGAGTTCACCAAGAGTGCTAGTGTTAGGGTGGTTACTGATTTGGAGTGACTGCAGACTCTGTTCATTGAAACTAACTCGAAGAATCTTTAAAGGTGAGCTAGGAAATGCTATATACATCAGACTAAAGGTGAAGTCTATGATTTCAGACATTAGCGTCAGTAAACAGAATTGGCAAAATAAGAAATATTTCCTGAACACTCCCCATTTTATTTGTTTTTTTGTTTTTTTTTTTATTCAGGAAGGTCCTTTCCATATAAAATTTTCCACCACAATGCAATGCTACAAACTATGACTACCTTTCATTTCCTAATAGGTGTCCCGAGTTGTTCCTAATGTCAGGATGATTGTGTAGATATTGCTTGATAGTTGCTATGCTGTTCTGAGTAATTGTTGGGCATTAGTAGGTGGTTGCTTACAGCCCAAGCCCAACCCCAAGTTTATATATGTTGGTTGCTCAATATGTCTCCAGTTCCTCCTGTAACATTAGTCTGTGCCCCCTTTATGAAATATATTGAGACCAAAAGCAATAATACATTGGTCTTCACAAATCATTATGAACCAGTGTATTTTAAACATGAATGCATTGTTTCCTGTTCATGTACAGTTTATTGTGCAAGTTCAGGGCTTGACTTATAGAGGGGTGGAGAAGGGGGAGTCGGTTAGTCTAACAGGGACAGATGTTGGGTTGAACCCAACAACAACATTTTTTTTCCATGCTTTAGTCTTCCTTTTTTCACAGAGGGGTGAGGGGGGACATGTCAAATGAGACATGTCAATGCGTAATTGATGCATCCAGCACTTTCTGTATAATGTATTACATGCTATTCCTAACAACTACTTTTATGTAACTTATTTAACTACTTTTAGGGCCGGGACTCGATTAAAAAAATTAATCAAATTAATTAGAGGCTTTGTAACTAATTAATCGAAATTAATCGCATTTTAATCGCATATAAATATTTGACCTGAGAACAGTGAGAAGTAATTTTTTTCACATGGATTTATAGTATACCATTGAATAATGACTGAATACATAAGCTTAAGCAACAAAATATTGTTTATTTTTGTTCAACCGAGTCTAGCAGACCAGTGTAATTTTTGCCATGAAGTGTAGCAATAGCATATTTAGAAACAATTTAGAAATAGTACATTTCAGAAATTCAGGAAGCTTATAGGTGCTGGAACCTTCTGTAAAGGTTTTTTTTTTGTAAAACACAATACTGTCAATTACATTCAGAACATTGGAAACCCTGACTATTAGAAAACATCTCTCTGTTGCTTCAGAGGCCATAACATACTAAGTCCAACTCTCAATAACCTTGGCCAAAACAATAAAGAGTTCAACATAAACTGTTGCTCCAACAAAATAATACATAGTTCAACATAAAGTGTAAAGTTCACGCTAGCTGCTATATGTTTTGCGTTGAGGTGATACTTGAGGTTCGATGTGCTGCGGTGATATGAGAACGTTAGTTGGTGCTCCAGTATAATCGGTCCGCCGAAACTCATCCAGTGAGAAACGTTCCGCGGTGCAAAAATAAGTTATTAAAAATGCGGGAATTTTTTTTCTGTAATTAATTAATCTTAGTTAACGCGTTATTTTTTGTGTAATTAATTAATCTCAATTAACGCGTTAAAGTCCCGGCCCTAAATTAAAATGAACATTTAGTGCTGCATTTACATTTGAAATAGTAATATTAGAAGCAGAAGTGTTTGCCATAGCCTGAGATAAGAGTTTGTACACATTGTTTAAAAATTTGTGCTAGCCAACAATAAGGCACTTGTTTAAGGTACATTAATGTTTTGGTAGACAGTCATATGGTGACTTGTTTTTGTTAATAATCCTGTCAGTCAGGGCTTCAAAACTTTTCAACTCCACTCTTGGATTATCATGCGAATGGGTCCCCCGCCGGTCTTTAGTCATAGTGAATCTTTTTTTTTTTTTTTTTCAAGGAAAGTTTACTACAGGTGAAGGAACAGACATTTTTTGGCATCCATTTTAGTACTCTGTTACTAAGGTCCTGTTTATAATAGGCTTGGTTCTTGTACTTTCACTTGGCTGGACTCTATGTTTATAGTGTGGGGTTTCGCATTCCAAGATGGTATTGTTGGAGTGCCACTGCTGAGCCTTGGAGGCCAAGCTGTTGATTTTAAGTTTCACTTGTTTTTTTTTGTTTGTTTTTTTTTTCCTCTCTTTTTTTCACTATTCTTTGGTCATTTTGCTCATTTAAAAGTTACTGCATTTGTTACAAAGAACCGGCCAAAATAATAGATCATCCCAGTAGAAGCATTTGTTTCAGAAAGGCACTGCTTTTTCTTAGCTGTTAACCTAAACAGTCCCTGTTTTCTCCTGCTGTTGCCATACCACCACATGGAAATAACCTATATGTGGATATATGCGCATATATGAAACCTATATGCAGTGTATATCCACATATATGCTGCATTTATGCACATATACGATAATATATATATGCAGCATATATGCCATATATATTGTATATATGCTGCATATATGCTGGATATATGCCATATATATTGCATATATGCGTGTATAAATGCTGCATATATGCCTATATATGCCACATATAGGCAAAATAGAGGTGCATACATGTGCATATACTGGAAATATAGGTCTCCTGTATTGCTTCTTCATATTCACATATAAGCTCTATACATACAAGTTATGTCTTCTATACAGCTAATGGCAGGTTCTGGTCATTTTGTAGCTCATATCCCATTTTTGACTGTCATACATGATGCCTAGCTCCTATTTTCTATTATCAAGGCAAAAACTAAGAATTAACGAAAAAAATTATGCAAGAACTTCTGTCCTAACATGTGAAATTGGTATCACATGTAATTGGCATGTTTTGGAATTTAACTATATATTAACATGATATACAGAGCCAGACAGTAACGGAGTACATTTACTTGAGTACAGTACTTTAGTACAATTTTGAGAGATCTGTACTTTACTCGAGTATCATTTTTGGGGAGTACTCATGACTTTACTCAAGTACATTTGAGAGGCAAATATTGTACTCTTTACTCCGCTACATTTCTATCCATAACCGTAAGTACCCTTTACTTCTTCGGCCCCGTCCACACGGAGACGCACCCCCGATCTTTTTTCCCTCGTCTCAAGAAATATCCGCGTCCACACGAAACCGATGTAGTATACATGCCAGACCAGCATGTGGCGCTGTAATTCTGCCACAGAGATACACTTAAACAGTCCCTCTAGAAAAACATGATTATGCGATCGCGTGATTTAATGCATAATCAGCCAAGGGCCGCATATTTATGCGGGGGGCGCATTTTTTCAAATACGCCGCACTTTCGTCTCATAAATTGCCGATTTCAGGAAGCAAAATATGCGGAGGTAGCATGATTTCATAATAATAATTTTCGTTGCAAAAAAGTCACATATCTTAGCAGAAAGTTGAAAGATGTTGCGTTTACTTCACACAAGTAAATCTCCATTATTTTCCAATGGGAACCTTATGAAGTGACGTAATTGCGCGACGTGAACATCATCTGTGAAGCCCGTGGTGAAACCAGGGGGAAGGACGCAAATCATTCACATCTGCCAACAAAAATAAGTGCCAAGACCGTGCGAAGCAGTTAACCTGCCGCAAAATCATACATGGCAGTGGGGGCAAATTATTTTGAGAGAGGGATGAGGATGAGGATGGCGAATGATAGGCCAGTGTTAGAGGCTACACAGTTAGCTTTCATTTTCACAGTGGACTGTTGTAGTTTCATTCAGAAGTTGATGCACCTCTACAGTTGTAAGATTGTACTTTTTTGTTACAGAATAGTACCAAAACCTTACAGTTGTAAGTATAAGTATGTAAAATAATATACATTGCAGTAAGAGATTGCACTTTGCAATTCCTGTAAAACAGCATTTGTATATTTGTGTGTATATTTTATTTGTATTCAGTTTTACAGAAGTTGTTGAATATTCCTTTTGTAAAGCTAGAGAACTTGTTTGACTCCATGTTTTGTAAGTTTGAGCCATGTGTTAATTAAGGTCTGAAATAAAACAGAATGAGAACTTGAATATTATGTGATTTAGTATGCTTGCTTATCATAGGAAGTCATAAGAAATGACTCATTACAGTAAGGTAGTAGCCTAGTGAGAACAGGTTTTCATCAAACCGCAGTTTTTGCAAGTTCCCGCAATTTCATCGCATAAGATTGCAAAAATATCCCGCATATTCCATCGCATTTTTTAAGAAAACCTGCCGCAAAATCAAGGTATTTGCCCGCAACAATCACAAAAAAAATTGGCGTTTTTCTGGAGTAACTGCTTAAAACGGAGAAGAAGACATGGATTTGCTGATAAACCTTGCGCGTGGTACACAAGCGAACATGGAAGAATACATTTATTAATCAGTGTTAATGTTAGCGTTCAGTGTTTGTTCATGTTTTTTTTTTGCTGTTACGTGATGTAGTGGTGTTTGACTAGGGGCGAGACGTGGTCTGATGACACCATATTTTCAGAAAATGTACGGGTTCACCGTCGAGACGCAACACAAAGGTGCAACTTTCAAATATATCCACTCTGGGACCCGGTTTCAAAACATCGGTTTCACTCTTCCAAAACGCCAGATCCGTGTGGACGAAAATGCCTATCCGCTAAAAAAAATTGTGCGCCAAAAAAAAAAGGAAAAAATAAAATAGTGGGCCGGAATGGGCGGCTAAAAAAAACACAGCGGGATAGGGAGGTTGCCTAGCAACATGATGGAGAAGATGTCAATAGATGATGTAGAAAAGAACCTAATGTAATTTATTAGTGTTGTTTTTTGAGAACAGCCCCTCGTTGCCATTTATTAATTAGGTCAAGAGGCGTGATGATGCCAGTGTTATTGAGCACTGCCTAAGTTTGAATGTTTTTATTCTTATTTGTATTTTTCAAACAGAATACCTGCGACATTTGGCTAATAATTGTAAAACTGTTTTTAATGTAGCCTAGTTTATCATATTATGTATGTTATTTTTGCAAAGCAGTCTATTTTTATGTGCAAAGTTATAAAAAATTATATTTGAATGTATTGTGTGTTTTGTCTTTTTTTTCTTTTTTTTTTTTTTTACATGCAGGCCAGGGAAACGAAACAAACAACCCCATGAATCTCTTTAATAATATAAATATAAATACGTGTTTTTTTCCCTTCAGGACGGGAGAAGACACAAAATCAATGCATCTCTATTATTGTGCGGGAATTAATTGTCAGAGTTTTGCGGGTGCGAGCGGGAGTGGACATACACATAGCGGGAGCGGGCAGGAGTGTAACACATACGTTGCGGGAGCGGGTGGTAATGGTCAGAAATTCGGCGGGAGCGGGATGAAGAAAACAGTCCCGCGCAGGGCTCTAGTCTCTGGCATGGAGACGTACCAGCAGCACTAGCACATTGTCTCTCTGTCTTCATGCACAAGGCCTATTCTCCCTTCCTGTCTGCCAAAAATATTGACAGTGTTTTATAAGGGCTAGGCCCCTGAGATATGGTGATCTATTTATTTCAGCAAGTTTTTCAGAGACCGCAGTGGAGAGCAGAGCTCCAGAAAATGATACTGTGTTCTGTCCAGTGAAGTGAGATTAATGAATAATTTCTGTCAGTAACATTAAGCATTAAAGATTTTACAAGTGTAGATATTTATTACTTTTAGAAGGAAGCATAACGCATTTTTCAAAACTGCTGTTTCACAAAAACTAAATGGAACGTAGTAAGGATGATAAAGTTGATAAACAGACAGACAGACAATCTTCAAACCTTTAACAATTGCTGCTTTTCTTACAGGCTCAGCAGCAAACCTTCCAGTTCCCAGATATCTTTCCTGAGAAGGATAAGCAGCATGAGGAGGGCTCTGTTGAGGAGATGCAGGAGAAGTTCATGGAGGATGAGCGTCAGAGGCAGAAATCAGATCCCAGAAGAGGAGGAGTTACTGAATGGTTTGGCCTCTAGACCGAGAAGTGTTGAATGAAGAATGACTTCAGAGAGGCAGCAGCTGAATGAAGAATGTGGTTATTGTAGATTATGTATTTGTCCAGGAAGAGCCATTTACAGTGATCTGACCAGCATCCATTGAGGGCCATTTGGAGAGATCTGATCTGACCCAATGGAAAGACAGATTCTCTGAGAGAAAGCTTGGAAATCCATTACTCCATTAGAATCATGTGCTCTGTCAACGAACGCTGATGTCTACATAGCATATGATCACTCCTGAGCATCTGCCACGTCATGAAAGTCTTTCAGGTTATGTTCTCCTCCCACAGGTCTCAGAAACTTGCTCAAGCAAAGGTCTCCCTTGTGAAGTTCTTGAGCATACATGTTTCCTTTTCTTTAAAGTTCCTCCAATGTTTTCCTTTTTGCTCTCGCTGATCTTCAAGTTCATGAACTACTTGCGGTAAAATGGTCAATCTAATGAAGCGACTCTCCAGTTCTTTGTGCAAAACCATACTCTTAATGTTGTTCCTGAAAGCTCTTTTTAAAAAAACTGCATACTTCAATTCCAATAAAACAGTACAGCATGACTTATTTTTGTGTTTTCTTCAACTTGGCTATTCCCCACAGATGTGTTGGATAACCACTTGCCAGCTCACATGCCAGAGCAGTTTACTTCACCCAGCCAACCTGTTGTTCACCAGGGTGAATGTCAATATTGATAACATTTGTCTACTGTTTTGTGCTTGTACTCAAGTGCCCCCTGCATTGCAATACAGCAATTTGATTTAAGACAAAAAATGCCTTGTAAGGGACCAGCTGGGCAACAAAGAAAGAACCCTTAATTTTTTCCCAGTATCCTCATTGCTTGAATGAATGAGGAGAGCATGCGTTATATTCGGGAAGTCTCGTTGTGGTTGCCAAGGTTGGCCCCCTTCATCCTTCTCCTCAACAACCCAATCAACTCCCCCTCTCTTGCCCAAACCTTATAAAAGCCCTGAAACACAATGCATTTAACTGAGAACTCACACACCTGGCACAGATTTCCTGATTTGTTAACATAATGTTCCCAACACATTGATATTGACCATAATGTTCTGGATTTGGGAAGACTTGGTTCCTTGATCTCAGAGCAGCAGTAATAGGAGTTATATGGTTGCTTTCCAAGATTATTGCTTTGTTTTAAAATGATGCTCCCCTACTGGTGATAAAAACAAAATGTGACCTCAGAATTTTTAAGAGGTACGGGAAAGAGAATACAGAACTGAGGAATTATGGAAGATGGATCATTACTAAAAACTAGATGTGCCATCCAGCAGATGCACACGTTCTCTTGTCCCATCTAATCTACTTTCTAACCTTCTTCATTCTTTAATTTAATAAGAAATTGACAGTGTGAGCCATGTTCGCAGTTCATTCTAATGGAAGAGGCTTGAATATTTAACACAGACTCTCTCTGCCTCTCATTCAGGCTCTTGTAAGAAAAGTGGGCATGACCCTATTTTTATGCCAAGTTTGGAACTGACATGACATCATCGGCTTAAGATAGAAGATGACGTTATTGAAACTGTGCACGCTCCCATCACTAGCTGTAACATGAGATTGACTTCCATCACTACACTCTTGCCTACATCAGATTGTCACTAATGTTGTCAGCTCGCTTCTCCATAAACCCATGACCCATTTTAACCCTAAACCTAAATCACGCAATATAAAATGATATTGTCAATGATTTTTTAACTGTTAAATCCACAATATGTTGTATCAACATGCAGAACCCCTCAGTGAATACATCTGTTTGATAGTTCCGTTTTTCCTTCCACCATAAAATTGTGCATGGGCCAATTTTAAGCCAATTTGTTTGCCTTCACGTAAGTGCATGACTGGTAGGGAATAGCTTTGTTAGCATTCTCCAAATACGCACTATTCAGATGACGTATTATAAACTGTAGTTTGTTTCTCTCAGAGAAGTAGAATTTATAAGATCTATCAGGAAAGATAAACTAACCTTTTCAACAATAAAGACTATTTCACAGTTATTGTTCGTTTAATAAATGTGAGCTTTTGCAATCATCCTGTGTGGTCTACTGTTTCATACAGTAATAAGGGCTCCGTCCCCTGATAGTAAAATATGTTGTCATTCTTGACTCATGGCTGTGGCTGTTTTTCAGTAATACTCAGGCCTTGGAGAGACACATCTGCGTCTTTAAAATAAACATAATCTCTCCACAGCTTCAAACCCAGCAGAATTTCTTGCTGACAACATTCAATTGAATGTTGATCTTAAAGCTAATGGGCAAGTGTTAGATTGTGATGCTCCTTTAGTTCCAGGGCATGGTGCCACCTCCAGCAAAGGATGGTCTGATAAATACTCTTCCTATAAATAGTTGTGAAACAAATCTTGTGGAAAAAATAAAAAACTTTTCATGCACTACACATTTTAGTGTCTCTGAAAGATGTTCTCTAAGACAACCAGAGCAGGTCCATAGTGAGAAGGATATTTGGACAGGAGCCATATACATTCCTGACACCCCCAGGTTTCTGTTGGTTCATTTGAGCTCAGCCAATGCACTCTGTCACCTCACATTTTCTGTCTTGGCCTAGTGCACAAACAGCAGTGTTTTTAGCCCAGCAGGAAGCACATATGCACAGCTGAATTGAACGGAGATGTGCAGTAATATACCGTAGTTTACAAATAAAAATACTGAAAGAACTTCCCTAATATGAAGAGTATCTAATGTAAACAAGAATAAGAAACCCAACAAAACTAACTAATGGTTGTGACAACCAGATGTGTATGCTTTTTCAGCATCTGCTCTCCATTTATCCAAACTTAAAGATGATGCTGTTTTCTCTCTCTCTCTCTCTCTCTCTTTTACATTAACAAAGGAGAGGAAACAATCAGGATTTCAGGAAATGGCTGAAAGTCAATTTTGCCAGCACAGAGCATGTGAACTTCCCATAATGCCACATATACTTTAAACATTTCCTGCCAAGTAATGTCAAATCTTTTCAACAAATTGGTTGATCAGGTTCACAAAATGATTCACTCATTCAAATCAACGTTTAGTAGTTCTTAAATTAATAATCGGTGTATAATGGCACAAAAGTATGCCTTGATACTTAGTGCAAATGGTGCTTTTGTGTTTTTGAAGCTTGCCTGTTTTGATAGCCATGCAATGTAACTTCGTGAAAAAGAATGACTTGTACATTTGTTATTTGTATTCCATGACAGGTTTGGAATGGCATTAGGGTGAGTAAATGGTGAAAGTATCTTGTTCAGTCTGGTTATTTAAATACTATTTAGTTAAATGTAAATTTGGTTGCACAGTTTGGCTCTCCCTTGAATAAGTCTTGAATAAGCAGTATAATTATGCAGCGATAATTAAATGGCAGTGCATACGTGGTCAGTTGATTTGAGACATCCTGCATTGATTTATTTCTTGGAGAAAGCCTTCAAACAAGAGCTTGCAGATCCCAAACATCAAGTAATCAGTCAAATCTCAAAAGTGTGTGTATTTGTTGCACATTTCAAAACAGAAAAAAAAAAAAAAAAAAGTCTGATCCAGCACGTTCACATTTCTTACCATAGATCGGTTTCATCTTGACACAGGTTATTACACTCATACTATTTCATTTTATTTTTTACCAGTGATGTGTTTGAAAGTCTCCTGTATAGTGGTGTGCCTTAGAGGAGTAAATAAGATCCCCCGGCACCCCATTACTGCTTATCTGCAATCAACAATGCCTTATACCCACTGGGTGGTCTTTGTCAAAAGCAGCTGTTCAAGAAATGCATTTGCATTTTAAACAAGCTAATAATTATAATGAAACCAAAAAGAACAGGAGGTGGGGCTGTTTTGATGCTCTGAATGTAACAGAAAAGGGTTTTAGACTAGGGTTTTAGTCTTGACAGTATGTGGCCACCCAACCTGCACCTTTAAATGCATAATCAGTGGAATCATGCAGATGAGAATCATTTAGACAGTGTTCATTCTTTTTGCAATGATTTGCTTTACTGTTGTAGGTTCTCCTAATGCAAGGCTATGCCAAATGCGAGCTTGATTTTTCTGGGTTTTAAAGCAGGAATCCTCAACATCCCACCCAAACTGCAGGACAAGAAGCAAGATGGGGAACCATGAAATGATAATTGAATTGCATCTCTTGAAATATTAGAGTCTGATTAAGTGATATCAGGTGGGAAATACAATACATGTTTGAGGATTTCTTTTAGAGATTCTTGAACGTCTGAGAATGCTGTGGTTTTTTATTTAATGGTTATGTGTCGCCCCCCTTGGCCTTACCCAAACAGAGTCATTGGAATAGTTTAGGCAGCACAGCATTGTTAATCACTGAAAGAACACACACACACTCACACACATCCTCTGATCTCATTCAAGCGAGACCAATAGGTGATTGGAATGCCAACCCCCTCAAGAGAATTTCATGTGTTTTTGTAGGGACGGTGCATGAATTGTACATTTTTGGAAACCTCAGCCAGCCTTTAGCTCAGAGGGAAACTTTGTGATGTGTCCCGGTTCTCATTTGCATCCACTTCCTTTAGCTCAGCTGTGAAGATTGGTACCTACCCTGCACCAATCCAAATGCGTGGCCTCATCCCACTATGATTTTTAAGGACATATTTGTTTCTCAAGGAGGCATGCGAGGTGATGGCAAAGCCTTTCCCCAGCCAGGGGGGTCGGGTGGGGGGCGCTGACCTTTCAACCCATCTTTCAAATGTCAAGCAGCCTGGAAGGGGAGGCGTTGGGGTCATGTGGTCCTCTAAGGCAAAAGCTCAAGGGTTTGGCACCAGGCCTCACACAGATCCTGGATAATTAAACACAATGCGATACAGATCATTACTGACTCCAGAACTCCTGGTTTGCGGGCAGGGGAGTTTCGAAAAAAGACCTCTTGATTCAAATTGGTGCTTCTAATCAAGAGCTGCCATTCCTCAATCTCTTGTCTGCATAAACTTGATCCACAATTGCCTTTTTGTTCAAAACAATCACATGTTTGTTGATAAGCAGCAGACCAAAGAGAGTGGGAGAAGAAGAGGAGTTTTGCGTGTGTTGGATGAAGTGAGTACAAGAATGAGAGATGGGATGGCGAGAAAGAACGACTGCGATAGGGAGGGAGTGAGGGAAAGAGAAAGGTCCTGTCCTCAGCACTGGTGGTGTGGTATGGTTTGGGTTATTTTGCGGCTGAAGCCTTGAAAAAGGGAGGCGTAGCGGCGCGCACATACCCGCGGCACTCAAATAGATCTTCCATTGGGAGGTTTTAGGCTTCAAAATGGTTTCCTGTGACGTCGATTGTATGTTTGATTTGCGCTTTGCAGGGTTAGAGTTATTCTCTGGGGGGTAGAATCTAGCACGCTTTCATTTCCGCTCACCCAACAGCCAGCACAAAGTTGGCAGTGAGAAGGCTTGGGATTGTAAAGACAGATTTCCCCTTACTGTTAGAAGCACATTTTTTGTTTTTCTGTGGCTGTCGCCGTTCCAAGACTTGTGCTTGCAACTTGATGAATTGTTCCTTATAATTGGACTGTTTTTTTGGCGGCTGCTGGGTTTGGTATGGTTAAAAAAATAAAGAAAAAAAATATCACAATTCTTGGCCAGGGCGAAACGCCTCAGTACTAATTGCACACAGTGGATACTGGATGGGAAATGGTTGCAGGAGAATTGAATCCAGGTTATGTTAGTTCAGCTGGCACTTTGTGGTGTGAGAAGCCATGCAGTCCCTGGTGAAGACGAACAGTGCCCGGGAGTTAGCGTCAGGTCTGTTGTCGTTGGAGTGAATAGGCTTCTCGTTTGTAGAACCGTCTCACATTCCATGAAAACCATCGCATTTATTGTCTTCTCCACACGCAAAGTGGAGATGTCAGGCTTGGACAGCACACTGAGGACTCATCTTTCTAGCTCGGCACGTTCAAGCAGATGTCCTGCTAGGCCTATAGGAGCCATAATAAACTAGGAAAGGTGAAATAATGTAACAGCATTGAAGAAATGTATGGGAAAATGGGGATTTTTTTTAGTACAACCCATTTTATTATCCTCAATGTATCAGAAACCCATCAATGAGATCAATGTGATTAAATGGAGATTAAATTTAAGAACAAATCTCCTATTTGATTAGTTTACACAAAAATTATTTCACGTAATGCAACAATTTTCTTAGTTAAAGAACACAAAATAAGATTGCAAATGTGTTTGCCCCATACAATGAAAAAATCCATTGGAATCTATGAGGAAGTGTTTGGTGGACTATCCTTTTAATGCATACAACTGCAAAAATTGTGCAACCTCTGACTTTGTCATTTCTCTTTGCGATTTTAAAAGAATTATATGCAATTAAATTAAATAAAAAATCTGGAATCCATTAAGTTGTATGAGCTATAAATGAACAACTTATAAGCAATTTTGTCTATTTTAACTATTCATTTTGTTGCAATATGATGTCTGTATTTCATTTTCTAAGAGTAAATACTCAACAAACAACCACTATCCTATTTTTCAGCTTGAAAATGTAAAAACACCAACAGCAGGTCTTCAATGAGTTGTAAACAGAGAGGATGTTTATTTTGAGGCTTTCCAGGGGTCGGAAAGTCAAGATGATGAGCTACATCACAATCTAATGATATAAAAAGTACACAGGAGATTATCAAAATGTTATGGCATTATATGCATTTAGAAAGAAGATTGTAATCTTTCTAAGTTCTTAGGCAGATTTCAGCTGGCCTTCTTCCCATCCTGTAAATGTGCTTCACGCTTTTATTGTCAGACTTTTAAAAGTTTTTTTTTTCTTTTTTGTGAAGCCAGTGAGATCAAAAACAGCGGCCTATTATTTAATGTTATTGTAAGTGAATCCTTGACTTTTGTACTTAGTAACAAGAAAAGGAAAAACAACGTTAGCTACGCTAATCTGAGGCCAGAACAAGGCATGTGACCAAACATTTTCTGCCCCTGGGGGTGTCCTGAGTTTGGTGTTCTGTACAAACATTGGCCTGGTCCTGTGTATTTCTGTTTTTTTGGAGAGCAGACAAAGGGAACAGCTTCATCTAGTCTCAAAGTAAATCTTTGGTGTTTACAAAAAGACCACACAACAACATCATAGCAGCCAATCTATTTGTAATTAAAATGTTTTTCTTTTTCATCCCAATGATGTCTTCATTCAGACATCAAATCCATCTGTTTTGACTGAAAGTTGTTTTCCTGACTAGCCTCTGAAACTATTTACCTTCACCTCAGTTGAGGATACGTGGAGGTTGGGGATGATCAGCATTACAGCAGTAATCGTGATTTATGATGACTTAATACAAATAGTATTTCACTTACAATGATATCACTTTTTTATTTTGTCAATCTATGGGGTTATGAGTATTTATTTCCTGACCATTTCCTCATTCTTCTGATGACTCCTTAGTCTCTACACTGCATTCCCATTATGCAGTGCAACAACAATATTCATTAAAATAGTTCATTGTAATTAAAAATGTTTATTTAATTAGATTTAAATCAACATCTGTGCTGATAGCCTCGTGGGCAGAATGCCAACATGTAGCGCTTCAGATGTCCCAAATTTGATTCCCAGTTTGCGGCCCTTTCCCCATCCCATCCCCCTCTCTCTCCCATGTCCTGCTTCATGTCTAGCTACTGTCCTGTCATAGTAAAAGGCAAAAACCAATAAAATAATAATAATATTAATTAAAAAGACTACTCGATTTGTGTTTTTGTGTTGATGTATTTGTGTTGATGTATTTTTATGCGTATAATTGCACCCGCCATTAGCTTGGCAATATTAACTTATTATTAGCGAACCACAACCTTCACACGCTTTTTGTGTAGTACAGCGTGTTTCTGACTATCTACAATGTTCCCAGTCAGTCACCTATGAGTTGCCATTTCAGTTATAATTTTGTCTTCGGGTTGCATTTGTGAAATTTGACAGACAAAAAAAGTCCTTTGTCGATAGTTTAACAATGTACTGTATAAAGCACGAGTCACGTGGCAGTTACTTTCAGACTACGTAACTTTCTGTCGGTCAACGCGACAAATTTTGGCAGCGTTTTCATTTGTTGCCCAAACCCATTGCAAAATCTAAGTGGGAAAATCTTTTGTCCCACAACTGTAAATGAAAATTCTGAAACATTTTGCATGCAAAAAAACATAATTTGTTAATAGCGTAGAGACGAATAAAGTACGGCTTACAAGGAAGACTATTTCAAATGAATGAAGCAGTTTTCTGTTGGTCAGTGCGGTAACTCAGCATTAATACTTGGACCTGTTGCTAAATGTACATGAGAAACCTTTCATCCCTCAGGCGCATTTCCAGTTTGCTTGGATTCCTATTTAAATGACCAGATGTCGCCCGCAAAATTTCACAAACAAAACTAAATGGATAATCTGTAATCTATGGCTGGAGATACTGGTAGAAATTTTGGAAGCAAAAACATTCATTGTCAATATTGCAGTGATGATCCTCAAAAATAAGTCCTTTTCAAACTAAGCAACTTACTGTCAATATGACAAATTTGAGTAAACAACTTGAACGCAATACATAATCTAAGTGGGGAAGTCACCAAGCAGCTTTCTATTGGTCAATACAGCAAATTCTCTGGACGAGCTTGAACCTAATACAAAAATGTGATACACATTTAGAAGACAGTTGCCTATATAGATTGCAGACAGCAAAGCATTTTACTAGGTCTCTGACTGTCAGTTTGTAGGCTTGCAGTCATTTTTTCTGTTCACGTGTCACGTTTTACACTCGTGCTGAATCTACGTGTCATATGTAGACTCAGGTTGGAGTCAGATGATTCAGCTTTCCCTTGTAAGCAGATCGGAGAGTGCTTTTAAACCCCTCTCCCCCTACTTTTACAAGAACATTAAACATTTAATGGGAGCAAAAACAATGTAAAATAGTACTTCCTGCTCGGCAATGTTTTGCACACCATTAAATGTGAAGTTATATAATTGTGAATTGGCAAATGGGTTTGCTTTTCTCCACGTCGAGCATAACTTTACTGTGAATATAAAAATCACTCATACAAATTTCTACCAGCATCTCCTGCCGTACCGTCCAGATCATGCATTACAAATAGAAGTAAATGATTCATGTGTGCTGTTTACTGGCAACAAGCCTTCCTTTGTATCACGCTGAGGAAAAACTGATGTAAAGGAGCTCAGCAGAGAGCAATTGAACTTTTTAAAGGGTTGACAGTCATAAAACAGCATTTTCTAACTCAAAAGGCACTGCATTAATATGTTCAAAATACGTGGGGAATTTCTTTAAACCCAAAAACTAAGTTCAAGCCGGTTGAACTTTCTTCTGTGGTATTCAAAAGGATACATTCTGAAGAATGTTCTGGTCACTTTGTTTCATGCAGTCTTACAAATGGGCTGATCATACAAATCTTATGAATGGCCTTTTTCCATATTGATTTTTTTGGTATGCTTTGATGCTTATAAAATCGTTATTTTACACTAAACTGTCTGTTTTAACCAGCATTCCCTTTGTTTGTTTTTTAAGGTTAATGTGATATATGTATTTGGCAAAAACCATGGAAATATATGTCTTTTTACATTTAATGACATAAAGACTTCAAACTCCCTCCAAAGGACGGCACATTTACCACAACCAGAATTCCTAGAAATCCCCTCTGGAATTCCTAGAAGAAAAAAAAAAGAAAGAAAAAAAACCCTCAAGGCTGGCTTTCTTCAAACAAACCCCTGCTCACAGAGCAACGTCTTCAGTCAGACATCTTTGTTTTTGGCAGAAGCTAAACAGATTGTTGACCTCACAGACGCAACTCACCCTGGCTATGCTGCTTTATGAGAAAACAGAGAAATGTCATCTATCAAGTTCTTCATCCTGCTGATGTTTGACATAATGTTAAGAAATCCCAAAAGCTCTGAAGATCAGAGACAATCTGCCAAAGTTTAAGGTCACACGATGAGGATATCCAACATGTTTCTTTTGCTTGTTACTGCCAGGCACTGAAATCAATCAAGTAAAAATAGGTCAAACCAAACCCAAAAGGTTGTATGATGCATTCTGACCAAGCTTTCAAACTTCAAACAATTCCTACTCTAAAATATATGTGACTACACAACTGAGTGGCACATTGGATAAAAATTACTAAAATAAATTCAAACTGTAAAAGCAACTGTTTCCCATACACTCTGCTCTGCCATTGATCGGAAAACCAGACCACCACACTACCAAAATTTAGCCATGTGTTTAGCCACTGTTGCTGTGTCTGGCAATAATTTTTACCCTTTTTCAGGGAAATCAACCTACAAATTGCTTGAGAGAAGTGACACATTCAATTTAAAGAATTTTCGGACTGAATTAGAATGACTGAAATAAATAAAAAAATGGAAGGATACGGTGCAGTGTGTGTGAAATGCTTGAGTGTTTCGTAAACCCAATAGTATCTATGATAGTGATCGACCAATATTTTTTGTAACTGATAGTGACACCGATTATTTGCATGTTTTTGTGCCTGATAACCGATATGCAGAACCGATATTTATTTACTGTTATAACATAAATAAATGACTGGATGAAGTAAGAAATGAAAGCTTTAGCCTAAGTTCTGCCAGGAACTTATTACCTTCATCATTATCCAATCACGTCTTTATACTTTGGTATAAAAGATCGTACTTACACATGTTTGAGTTCGCAGATACCGATGTGATAACAACCTCCACCATCCTCACTACCACCAGGATGGTCCTGTCCTTACCTTCCAGGGGTGTCGGCTGCACCCCTGCCTTCGTCTTCAGGCAGGAAATGCAGGTCCGCTACCCTCGCATTACGAACCATGGATGGGGCCTTCCGCCAAAGAAATGCATAATTATGCTTGCTGAGTTGTCAATAAATGTATGCTTCGTAGATCATTTTATCTCCCGAGTCTTTCTGAAAGAACATACTTTGCTTTGGATTTTCCTGTTTTCAGTTATCTTTTTTTTAAGTGTTGAAAATTAGTCTTTCATGTAAAATTTTATATATATTACAACAATATAATAAAAAAATGTTATTTATAAAAATATTATCAACAGCATCAACACTAATATTAACAAGAAGCACAATAAATGTAGAATTTCTAATATTTTTTTAAATGGATAAAATAAAGAACAGGAGTCATATCAACTTTTTTTCAAGCTACCGTTTTAGTAGGTTTTTAAGTTGTTTAATAGCTACAGAGTCAAGAATAATTCACTGGATAATGTTAATTCACTGAATAATATTTTCTGGAATGCTGGAATATAATAAACAAAAACATTGTATTTTATTGCATTTCTCAGCTGGAATGTTACATCAAAATGATTAATAATATTTTTTAGATTATGAAATGCCTGCTGACAGCATGGTTTACAGTATCTATGCAGTTAACTATACTCAAACTGCGATCGCTCGCAGAGATAATAAATATTTATTTCGATGTTTATTAGCAAAATAATGGTTAAATAGTAAATGTTAATATAATTTACGGTGTTTTAAACAAGTGAATCTTGTTAAAAGTTACATGCGGTGGCCGTGCTGGAGCATTTCCTGAGCATCAACCACATCAACCTAGTGAGTGATTGTGATGATGAGCAAAGTTACGTCTTATTGGGAGAGGATCTTGACAGATTATCTACGTGACTCTGACTTCACAAGAGTAACGATGAGCATAGACAACAGAGAGAAAATTTAATTCAGCACTTTTATTTTTAAACATGCGCTCATTCATGGTTGCATATTATTATATATTTCGAATTTACGCCTTTATTGGGACAGGACTTGACAGATTATTTAACATGACTCCATGAGTTGGTCTATATTTCTTAGAGCCAAGCTGCATAAACTACATATCAGTCATTTTTGTAATGCATTTAATTTTTGCATAACTGGCTGTTATGTTAAATAAAGTTTACTAACTACAGCAAATCAAGTACCTGCATTCTGTTGTTGTTGTCTCAAACACCCACAAAATGGTGGCGTTTATAGGTAAATCCGATATTACAAAACCGCTATCCGATTATGGTAAAATGCTTAAATATCGGGAAAATATCGGTAAATTGATATATCAATTTATATTGATTCAGTTTATACATGCTGATACTTATTGTCACACGGTGGAATGTTTGTCGAGGATTGAGCTCCATGTTTGGATAGTTACCATTGGGACACAAAACAGAGCAACTACACTGATAACCTTACATGGATCCATCTTTACAAATACATTGTCTTAAGTTTACAGCAAGGAAGCAACTGGTGGGATTTAGGAGCCGTCCATTCTGTGAGATCTATAGAGGAGCTAAAACAGTTCACAGTGTCCAGAGGTGATGAGTGAGTGACGTGACATACAGCCAAGTATGGTGACCCATACTCAGAATTCGTGCTCTGCATTTAACCCATCCAAAGTGCACACACACAGAGCAGTGAACACACACACACACATTGTGAACACCCACCTGGAGCAGTAGGCAGCCATTTATGCTGCGGTGGCTGGGGAGCAGTTGGGGGTTCAGTGCCTTGCTCAAGGGCACCACGTATTACCAGCCTGAGACTCAAACCCACAACCCTAGGGTTACGAGTCAAACTCTCTAACCACCAGGCCACGATTTCCCAAATGTGATGTGATGAGACCTGTATTGGACAAAGTCGGAAAGAGATTTTGACTCTGACTTTTTTTCTATTTAACAGGGCTCTCGATTGTTTAAAACGTGTTTTATAAAAATTAAATGCCTACTAATTAATTTTAATGGATCACATATATCCATATTTGCAGAGAAAATATGTCAAATTAAAATGTGTAATAAATGATATTACATAAATAGCTTGATAAGTTGATACAAATATTTGAGTGATTGGTGTATGTATACATTAATAGACAAAATAAATCAAAAAACGTTATCCCTCTCTTGACGTTTGATAAGAGGAGTTTCACAGTTTTCCAAATTCATGCCAAATTAAAGTAGTGTCAGCACACAGGTGATATGCTAACTTCAGTCAAAAATCCTTATAAAAAAATACCAATATGACCAAAGAATTATATTCCTGACATAACAATGCTTAAGCGTGTTTGAAGTATATTTCCAAAACCTTGAACTCAGCATTCTGTATAATGTCTTCGTTACAGGTATGATTGAAAGGTTTTCCAAAGACTTCCATGCCCTGTTTGGCTGAGGGTAGGTGTCCAAAGTTTTACCATAATTATACAGTGGAAGCATAATTGACTTCTGTTTGAACACAAACAAAACTAACTTGTTGAGACTCAGGTGGAGCAGGCCAGCAATTAATTTTAAATGTACCCATTATGTCATTGGAAGTGTGTGTTAAAGTATAAAAGTGTATATGAGATGTTTGTGAGGCATTTTCTCTAAATCTGGAGTACAATGAACACGCTGCAGGGAAAGACACTGTACCACAATCCCCAGAGCAGTCTTAGGTTAACTGTCTTTTATAATGGTAACAGTATAGGATCATCCAGTTCCTGGGTCACAATGTTCTGGCATTAATCTCTTAGCTATTGTTTCATTTGGTTACGGTTTAATGTCTTCTTGTGTGGGATGTCGTGGCTTAGTGGTTAGAGAGTTTGACTCCTAACCCTAGGGTTGTGGGTTTGAATCTTGGGCCGGTAATACCATGACTTAGGTGCCCTTGAGCAAGGCACTGAACCCCCAACTGCTCCCTGGGCGCCGCAGCATAAATGGCTGCCTACTGCTCCAGGTGTGTGTTCACAGTGTGTGTGTGTGTTCACTGCTCTGTGCGTGTGCACTTTGGATGGGTTAAATGCATAGCACAAATTCTGAGTATGCTTGGCTGAATGTCACGTCACTTTGTCACTTTTTTTCTTCAATATAGAAGTTATGAGTCAAAAATACATACAAATGTCATTCATACGTAAAATGCTTAAAATAAAACGAATGAATTTCTTATATGGTGCATGTTTTAAACATCTGTATTCAAATTTAAAGGGTTAGTTAAAGCGTATACAGTATAAATACTTTTTATTTATACTTTATACTTCTTTCATGAAAAAGAATAAAACACTTTTCACTGATCCTATATATTTAAAATATTATTTATAAATATAAAACATATATTATAATAATTTGTTAATAAAATTGTGGTGCGACACAGTTGCTTTAATGCTTTAAAGATGCTGTAAAACATGGCAAACTAATATTTATCAGTTAAAAAAAAAGATTTTAAAATAAATACACACACACACACAGAGAGAGAGAGATTTTTTTTAATTTGATACCTTTATTAAATACAAATCTACAAACTACACAGACCTCTTTGTCTCCTCATTGTCATTATCCCATAATCACAGCAAAAGACAAAACATCACAGCAAGTTTTCTACACTCCAAATGTCATACATTTTTTCCACTTTCTTCATAGATAGAAATCATGCCTTATTATTGAGAAAGAGAGAGAGAGAGAGAGAGAATTTGATATTTAATCAGTACATTTCATTCATGATTTCTACCATTCATTATAGATTTCTAAATAAAAAAAACACCCTGTACTCACTAAGAAAAAAAAAAGAAAAAGAAAAAAAGTATTAGTTTCCGTCCTTGTACATGACGAAGTAGGCCAACAAATGTTCCCAAAATATGTGGATGATTTGTGCTTCTTTTTTCAATCCATTTTCAAAATAGTGGTTTGGAATGACTGTTGCCCTTCCAAGTGTACTGTTTGATCATACTCTGTGCAATATGTTTCCTGTTCTCCATATTTCCTGATATGTGGGTAACTGGACCCCTTTATCTGGAACAAATAGTGCACTGTTCCTGCCCCCACTAACCGCTTATCCATATCACTCTGTTCTCCATCCCTCCACGGCCCTGCACTCCCTGTGCGGTTTCCCACAACCTACTGCACTGCTACTGTTGGTGGATACGGTATCTGGGGATGTCATGAACTGGAAAACATGTCTGAAAGAGACAGATTGGGAGATGATGACGAGTGGGCTTTCTTGGAAAGTGATGTAGTTTTGCCCTCTTCATTTTAAAACCCAAACTTTTTTTTTTTTTTTTTTTTTTAGGCAGTTCAGATGCAAGATCACCTGAGTAAAACCACCTGGTATTCAGCCCATGTCCTGTTAAATTTATTCACTGTCTATGCTGCAGTGGTAACAAGCAGAGGTTTGAAATATGTTTTCATACTTCCGCATGAAATGGATAGTTGCAGTAAATCTCTGTGAGTGCACAGTCTCATTTAATATAAAATGTTTTTCTGCGAATTTGTTAAACCTGAAGTTATATACACCAAAACACTTTAAAAGAGACAAAGATGTAGATGTTTGTGAAGGAGGGGAGAACACTATTAAAGTATATATATATATATATATATATATATATATATATATATATATATATATATATATATATATATATATATATATATATATATATATATATATATATATGACGCAATATACACCGGCGCCATCTTGAATTGAATCCTTACCCTGGCTATGGGCATGATGACCATAGACTCAACAATAGCCAGCTATAAAAACTCACTTTAAAACTCTACTAAACTGTATTCACTATATATTACACATCCTTTACATTTACTTAAGTTTACCTGGTCTTCAGTACTTTACGTATGTTTAAATAAAAATGAAAACAGTGACAGAGGCAGGCAGGGTAGGTGATTTCCCAGTTAGTGAATATACATTTGCAAGATGTCTGTTAAAGAGTGCTTTGGAAAGTGATGCGCTTTGATCTGCAATCCATCTGCTGTGAACAAACATCTGATAAACGTCTTGGAGATGTCAGCTTAACATACATTCTAAATCACAAACAGTTTAAAGACATTTTTATACATTTCTAGTGTTAAAAAGACTTGTCTGTTGGTAAATTGTCTGGCAGGAAATATCCCACGTATTGCAGATGAGCAACATACGTCTTCCACAGGTAAACGAACACATCACATTGACATCTCTGATGCGTGTAATATAAAGTCTCTTTACATCCCCATAACACTCACTAAGTTAAATGGTTTCTATGCATTTATATTGACATGGTTCCCTGTATTATTTGTACTGTATTTTCCGGACTATAAGTCACACTGTTTTACATAGTTTGGCTGGTCCTGCGACTTATAGTCAGGTGCGACTTATTTATCAAAATTAATTTGACATGAACCAAGAGAAATGAACCAAGAGAAAACATTACCTTATCCAGCCACAAGAGGGCGCTCTATGCTGCTCAGTGCTCCTGTAGTCTACACTGAAGACATAGAGCGCCCTCTCGCGGCTGTAGACGGTAATGTTTTCTCTTGGTTCTTGCTTCTAAATGAATGCGACTTATAGTCCAGTGCGACTTATATATGTTTTTTTCCTCATCATGACGTATTTTTGGACTGATGCGACTTATACTCATGTGCGACTTATAGTCCGAAAAATACGGTATATATTATCCTTGTAATATTACTTTAAAGCATAAGTTAAAAAATACTTTTCCTTTGAATCGAATTGCATTTGTAAAGAAAAAAGTACAAGGAAAAAGATGGTGGAGAAAGCTGATTTCAACCTTTTCTTTAAACTGTAGCTCCACTATTAAAATAGTTGTCCTGAAATAGAAAAGTGGAGGAAGGGAGTTTAGACCAATGTTTGTCAAAGTGTCCCTTGTGGCAGTACTGAGAATGCAAAACTTCTTTGTTTTGTGTCATGAATGGCGGTCCACATTTCGGAATGAAACAACGCAAAACTTTAGAGTATTTTTACGTTATTAAATAAAGGAGACACCACCATAAAAAAAAAAATAAACATCTCTCATAACAATCTGTTTTTCACTAGCGGCTAAAGACAGAGAGTGGGAGAGAGCTAGTCATACCCCTATCTATATGTCTTGAGTCAGAGTCAAAAACATCCAGCTGCTTTGTATTACTTTCCCCTTTGGTTCATTGAGGCATAATTACATTCTGACTTCATCGGAACCTTAGCGTGACCTCTGCTCCTGTCAGACACACACAAACACGCACAGACTTCTCCGAGTGAGACGAGATCACACAGCGCTCACGCTGCCACCACAATGAACCTCAGACACAAACCCGCTCGCCCCTGGAACACAGAGGGGGGGCGAGAGGGTGAAAATGAGACCCACGCAAAAACACACCACTGTTTCCCTTCATTTGGGAAACCCACAGCGTGCCTCACTGGAAACCATTGCTAATCAGGCCCAATTTTGACCCTTCGCTGTTTTTGCTCCTTCTCGATTCACTCTCCCCCGCTCGATGTCTCTCCTTTGGAATGATGTAATGGATTTTCCAGCTACACATTTGGAGCGTTGTTTTTTTTCCCCTCGTTCTCTCAATTAACCAACAGGGCTTCCCCACATCAAACCGCTAGAGACGTTTTCTCTTTTAAACTGCTATGAAATGCATCCCCCAGATGACTAGCTCATTGTTGACTTTTATTTCTTTTCTTTTTTTTTTCTTACACATGCATCTGTCTGTTTACCAGAGCGCAGGTTACAGACGTCATAAGCGTGACGTGATGTTTGGAATCGAGGAACGTCCTTGTGCTGTGTATATATGATGTCTAAACATCAAATAAATATTATTTTCTACTATTAGCTGGATCTCAATGGCAAGTAAAACTACGAATGCAAGCAATTAGGTCTCTGCTGGCGTTTTTCAGAGCCATCTGCAATAGGAGGCCTGTTCCAGAGCTTTCCCAAGACCCTTCACGCTGCTTTTTTTTCCCATTTCATAAATTATACATTTGCTATGTACTCTCAGTATTATGCAACTAAATCTATAGTTGTAATAATTCTCACCAAAATATCTCAGTGTTCGTGTGTGTTTGAACTGCTCGTACCGAAGACTGAGTTATAGCGCAATAAAGCTAGTAAATTTTCTGGATATTTTTCTTTTTGTTGCCCTTTGGAAGGCAAAGGGGTCTATTTTGATTTTCTTCAGCACTTTTTTCTTCTGCACTCATTTTCAAGTACTCATAAATAACTCCTCTTTATAGAGCGTTGCTATTTCTTTTTATTATAACCTTACTTGACTAATGTACCTTTTAGTTTTGCCCTTTTCTTGATCTATTTCAAGCATCGGACTGCAGCCGCATGGCTACATACGAGTGTTCATAAGCAGCCATTGGGTGGGAGAGCATTGACTCAGCACTGCAAATGTGTCTACACCACATATGAGTGTTTCTGTGTATATATCCAACCTTTACTGGCATGTTAAAGCTATTTAAAGAAGATAAGTGTCTAATTTGAGAATATGATATGTGTTTACATGCAGAACCTAAGAAAGTCAACTAACAATAATAACGTTGTTGCATAGTTTTAGTTTCATCCTGTATATGTACAGAAAATGCAGCCTTGTCATTTATATAAATGTTTTGAATTGGAATTTACCAAAAATGTCTTAATTTATTTAACACATATTTAATATTTTTAATCTTAATATTTATAATATTTCCCAATTTACCGCTGTTACGGCCCCTGGCCTGTTTTTGCTTGTTTTCTTGCTCCTCGTCTATTTCAGGCTTGATTGCTGTCACCTGAGAGTGGTGTTTAAATAGGAGATTCACTGCTGGATTCGAGGCTCTCTTCCTGCTCAGTTCCGGCCTCGCTCGGGACGCCAGCATTCTTCACTGATAGACTTTTGAGTTTATTTAAGTTTTTGCTTTTTGTTACACTCAACACTTGCACTCATACACATCATACATCCATGCATTTGTCTTACACTACTGATATTGACACTCAAACACCATATTTGAATTTTGTTATTTAAACTGTGTTGGATACACAATAAATTTATGTTTTGTATCGTTTGTTTGTGGCATGGTCTCCTATCGTTTGTTATGGCTCTGAGTTAGTCGTAACAAATGCATACATTCAGGTGGAAAGCCATTAAAATAAATCCCGTATTTTAAAGGATTTAGTCATCATTATTTTAGTAAAATATTTTATTAATATGTATATTTTTTAATTCAGATTAAAATAACAATTAAAATAAGTAAATTTTATATTTATTAAAAAGAATTATGTCAATCTTGATTGTTTCACCCTCCTTTGAAAACCACTGCTGGTTAAAAATAAATAAATAAATAAATAAATAACAGCACATTTTTCAGTGAAAGGAGATGCTTGATCTTCCAGAATAATAAATTTAATGAGTTCAAACCTATTAGCTGTTTAAGTATGTATATATTATGTCGAAATTTGAGATAATTTAAAACCGTAATTTTGTTACTGTGCAATATAATTTATTGGACATTTAATGGGTTTAAAAATAGCTACTCTTCATGCTTCATTAATCTTATGCAAGATAATAGTTTTTCTAACATACCAAACATGATTTTTACCTCTAATGCTTTAAAAAAAAAAAAAAAAAACATGGGGCACCAAAGCATATCCTGTTCATGGAACTGTCATCTACAAGCTAATGTCTCCCAGACATTTACTATTATTGTTTTCAATGAGCCCACACTGGGAGCAAGTCACAATAGGTGAGGAGGCCAAAAGGTCTAAGGCAGTCTGTTGGGATCCCTGCTGTGGAGAGCAGTTTGTAAACGCAGTAGAGCAAGTTCAGAGAGCCATTTCAGCTGGCCGCGGTGTGTCTGTGAATTATGGGGCCAAGCTGGGAGCTGTCGCTGAACTGAAATGAATGAGTTGTTATGCAAGTTATTACGTTATTGCTAAATTATGTAAATGGCTGTGTTGCTACACAACAATAGTCTGCCTGTCAAAACATTAACAACCATACAAATAACCCGTTTTGTAGAATGCTAAGCTTATGTTGAGCTTTTTCCCTTTTGTGCAGTTTACAGTTACATCTAATAGATACAAATAGCAGAACCTGGAAAAGTTAAACGAAGACTAACTGAAAACGCGTCGAAGGCAATGAATGATGATATTACTCAGTCTACTTGTGGTTGTTATGGCTGCTCTAATGTATAAAGCAAAATTGCTGTCGTGATGAATGGTAAATGTCCGTGATGGGTGTCTGGGGGTTTCTTTACGGCCGCGTCTCCAGCTGTGTGTTATCATTTTCTTTCTTCAGAGGAGTCCCACTTCAAACTCTTCCCTCGAGCGCCGCTGGCTGCACGACCGATTCTCATTAGGCCGATTCGCTAAATATTTTGGCTGAAATAAACACAGCGGTCGCCGGAAAACAACGACGTGATGGTCTATGTCGGCAACACGTAAAAGAGACAAGAAGTGTGTCCACGAAGTCAAGCTGATGAAAAAAAGCCGATAGCCTGAATGAATCGCACAGACGATATTGTTTTAACCTTTGGCGAATCCACTGGGCGTCGGGACATTGTGTTTGTTTTCAAGCCTGAAGCTTTGCCAAGGCCTTCCTGGATGTGATTCTCAGTTGTGTTCCCAGCTGACAGTGCTCTCGCGCAAACCTCCCGAGCCGGCCGTCTTTCCTTTTGGTGCCGGAGGGGCCACTTCCACGTTAAGATTTACGATCGGCTATTGAGAGATAGCGAGCAGGTGACCTTGAAATGAAAAATACTATTGGCTCAGGGGTTAAAGATGCCTTCGGCATTCTTTTTTGGTTTACGCTAGCTAATTATTCCTGTTTAACTGTTATGAATCATTTCCTATTCTAGAATGTGATGAAACTCAAACATCTCTGAGAAAAGCTGAGCATTGTGTGTCCTCTGCCTCTGATCGTCCTGTTTCGGCTCAGTCATCCACAGCGAATGCCGGTAGACATATGGAATCCCTCTGTGTATTTCACTGATCACGTGCCAAGACTGTTCGCCGCTCATCTGCCTCCCACATTCGGCTGTTGTTTGGCGCAGCTCGAAGCCGAGAGCAACGCGAGTGAGCGCACATCAAAAAGACCTTCCTGGGAGAGGTTTTCGACTCAAAGAGCACTCTGGAAGACGTCAAGCTTTCTGATGGATGAGTAGTGAAAGCAGAAATGCAAAATGGGATGGAGTGATATGCCCAAAAAAAGGAAAAGGATGGCAGGCATAACAGATGAAGATGAATAGTGCTCTAGTCCCTTCACTACTTATTCTAAAGTGTCAAAAAGGGTGAAAAGCAGAGCTAATTTTTTTTTTTTTTTTTTTTTGCAATAGAGTTTTTTTGTGATTGTCAATAGAGATGAATGTCAGAACAGCAAGAGAGTTAAATTCTAAAGCTCCAGGTGTGAAATGTGAGAGGTTTCACATTTTCAGTGTTATTTTAGTATTATTTATGTACTAGTATATTTTATTAATATTTTAAGTTTTTTATTTTAAATTTAGTTAAATGTTTAATTGTTTTCTTATGTGATTTTGTCTATCTCAGCATCTATCCAACCTAACCCTAACCCTAACAAGAAAGTTTAATAGACTTAGCTTTAGAAAATAATAATTACCCTGGTTTGTCCTTCCTTGAATTCCCTCAGTGTAAGTCAAAGTAAAACTCTTTTGGGACTTAAAAGCACTTAAATGCTCCAACCAAATCTCACGAAAGTGTGTATAAATACCATGAGTTTCTATTTCTATTCTATTTCTAAGGGAGTACTATTTATACACAGAAATTGACATATGATACGCAATGGTTAGGATTAAGGGTGTGTGGTAGGTGCGTAATATATGTAAGCCAAAACTGGGTATCATATGCACAGCAAGACGTTACTTATCATATGCACATTAAAACTGCATATTATATGCACGCCAAACACATGCATATCATATGCACAGCAAAGTCAATTTTTTGTGTGTAAATAGCATGCCAAGTAGAAAGTGAAAATTGAAAGTGATATTGATATGCATTTTCAAGAGACTGGGCTCAACTCTTAAAATGGCACTCTCGCTTCTTATTAAATCTGTTCAATAACAATGGACACAGGAGCAATTGGTCGTTGCCCTTGAATGAGGTCACTTCCACCACATCTCAATTTCATCATTCATTCTGTTGAAGAGAGTTGTGGAGATTCTATATCCAATATTATTTTAACAAAATATGGCAATTTTCATAGTTTTATGAATTTTCATAGTTTTGTTTTATTAATACATAAATAACTAGGGATGCACGATTAATTGAATGCGACTCATTGCATATTTTGTCAGAAAAGCTGGTTCTGTAATCAGCAGTAAATCATCATCACATGCTTTTAGATGGAGCAGCGTTTACTACATAGAGCCATAGTTCACTGACACTTTGCGATTTATGAAATCGAAGAAATTGTTCACGATAATGAAAGCTGTTTGCATAGCTTCTCAGTGAACTATGGCTCTGTGTAGTAAATGCTTCTTCACCTGAAAGCATGTCTTTCTTACACAGAATAAGGCACGCAACATATTTCGTAGTTTTCTAAGAAGTGATAAAGACATTGCATTCTTGCAAGGCGTATTTGGAGTTTCATCACGAGAGTGACCTCTGGCCTCCAGATGCTGATCACAGAACTGTGCTTCACTGAAAGATACGCATGTCAATTGCAACAATTCCATTTCAATTTATTGTGTAGCCCTAATAAATACACATAGCTATCTCTCTATTTTTGCAAACTTTATCCATACTTTATTTACAATATTGCATCTTGATCGAAAGTGATATTAATTCGCTTTTTTTCTACATCACATCTCGTATTTCACCTCAAGCTCTTCAGTGGCACAGCATCATTGATTAACAAGTACGTTTAACTTTTTAAGTGAAATATTTGTGTGGCGAGTGGGGCGGGGCCGAGAGGCGTGGGAACGAGGAGTGAGGCCAGGTGTAGTGATTGGAGATGAGCTACACCTGAGCCCCACCGCTAGTATCGAGTCCCACGTAGGAGATGGAAGGATATAAAACTGGAGCGACGACCGTGAAGGACGAGAGAGGACCAGGCCTGGGACGTTATTTTATGTTTTGGTTTTTATTTGCGCGCACCAGTCGTCCGCGAGGGGCTGGTGCGCCGTTTTGTATTTATTTTGTGATTATTAAAATGTGTTTTGATTGTGCGCCGGTTCCCGCCTCCTTCTTCCCGATGAATATGGAGATTTGTATCGTTACAGTGGTGCCGAAGCCCGGGAGAAGGAGGGACGCGCTGCTGAAGATCCCTCGCCACTGTGGTGAATCCGCGGTGCCCTCGAGCAGGCGAGGTATGTGCCGCCAGGGACGCTCGAGGCGGTGGGCTGGAGCGAGTTGCCGGGGACGGGCGAGCTCGCTGCCGACCGCCCACGACAAGGAGGGACGGCTGCCGTCCGTGAGGGAGCGGAGGAGTCGGCGCCGTTCGCCAGGGGGCCGGAGCCTGCCGCCTCCGTGACGGAATCCGGAGGGGCAGGGAACGGGGGACTCCTGCCGCTGCCCAAAATCGGAGGAGCCGTCGCCGTCCATCGGGCGGCGGAGGAGTGTCGCGCCGTCCGCCGAGGGCCGTCCAGTGCCACCGCCAGGCACCGCGGAGGAGATCACCCAGCTGGTGGAGGGCCGAGCAGCAGTGCGTCTGGGAACCGGAATTTTTTTTTTTTCCTCTCTCCCCTCTCTCGTCCCTGTCGCTCCTCCTTCCATCTCCTTTTCTCTCGCCTCGTCTGTCCTACCCCCAGGTTCCCGCAGGTCCCCGTGAGCGGTCTCCCCCGGAGGGAAGGGGGGGGGGGGGGTAGAGCGCAGTCTCGGGAGTACCCCCCGGCCTGCGAGGGGCGATGGGGGTATGTGGCGAGTGGGGCGGGGCCGAGAGGCGTGGGAACGAGGAGTGAGGCCAGGTGTAGTGATTGGAGATGAGCTACACCTGAGCCCCACCACTAGTATCGAGTCCCACGTAGGAGATGGAAGGATATAAAACTGGAGCGACGACCGTGAAGGACGAGAGAGGACCAGGCCTGGGACGTTATTTTATGTTTTGGTTTTTATTTGCGCGCACCAGTCGTCCGCGAGGGGCTGGTGCGCCGTTTTGTATTTATTTTGTGATTATTAAAATGTGTTTTGATTGTGCGCCGGTTCCCGCCTCCTTCTTCCCGATGAATATGGAGATTTGTATCGTTACAATTTGCCATTTCTGTCTTTATTTCAATTGGACAATCAAAGAGAGAAGAAAAACAATTAAATATAAGGTCATCACGATACAGACTCAAGTTTATGTAACCCAAAGCTTTTGTTCAATGGATGCTTACATGCCAACAATGTACTTAACATTAAAAAAGTTTTTCCTTCATCTCTATGTTTTACAGAGAATGGTCTGAAAATGAGAAAATATCCAGTGAGTGGCAGTTCTGTGGGCGAAAATACCTTGTTGATGGCAGAGGTCAGAGGAAAATTGTTACTGAACTGACAGAAAGGCAACAGTAACTCCAACAGCCACTTGTTAAAACCCGTGTATGCAGAAGAGCATCTCTGAATGCGTAACATATCAAACCTTGAAGCCAAAGGGCTATAGCAGGAGACCTCACCGGGTACCACTCCTTAAAGATAAGAACAGAAAACTCAGGTTACAATTTGCACAGATCACCAAAATTGGACAGCAGAAGATTGTAAAAAGGATGTCTGGTCTGATGAGTCTCGATTTCTGCTAGGACATTCAGATGGTAGGGTCAGAATTTTGCATAACATGAAAGCATAGATTCATCCATATTTGTACCAGTGCTTCAAAATGCTAATGGTGGAGTAAGGTTCAAAGTATACTTAATTTTCATATGCATACGGCTAGCATATTAGTACAGTTGAATGCGTAGCCTTCAATACCACCATGTGAAAAAACGTATTGCTGCAAAATAACTTAAGTGCACATGTGCGACCTGACTGTTTTAAGTAGGCAAAGTTACAAAAATCAGGTGCACATACTGTTCTGATGACGCAATTTGCGTCATGCACACTGTACACTGTTCTTCGCATACGTGTAAAAAGTGAAGTACACTTAGGGCTTAATGATGTGGGGGCTATTTTTGTGGGGAGTGGGGGGTTATTTTAAGGGCCCCTTAGTACCAACTGAGCATTGTTTAAATGCCACCGCCTAGCTGAGTATTGTTGCTAACAATTTCCATTGCTTTATGACCACAGTGTGCCCATCTTGTGATGGCTACTTTCAGCAAAATAATGTGCCATGTCACAAAGCTCAAATCATCTCCAGCTTGCATATTGAACTTTGTTCACTAAATGTAAATGACCTCCAGATCTCAGTCCAATAGAGCACCTTTGGGATGAGGTGTAATGGAATACAAATATTTCTAGCAGCCTGTTGAATCAATGCCATGAAGAATTAAGACAGTTCAAGTAAAGGGGGTACAACCGGTACTAGTTAAGTGTATCTAATAAGGTGGCTGATGATTGCAGATGTTTGTTTGAAAAGTCTTCAGATTTAGCAAACAATAAATTGCACTGCACAAGGCAAACAGGTTGCATGCCAAAAAATAACCTATACACAATTCTATAAAAAGTTGTCACTGAATAATTCACAAACTGAAAAATATATGGGTCAAAGGTTATGGTCGTGGGTGCTGGATACCACACTAGTTTTACTGATCTGTCAAGGGTCCACAACAGCTAAGGTAAAATAAGGAAATTCAGGTTATATCTCAGGTCACGAATAAGAAAACATCTGTCATTCAACGTTGTCTCAGATATTTCTCTTAAAAATAACAACAGACAAGACAAAGGAAGTATTTTTAATGAATGCTAACAGATTGGCTCATATAATTGGTACACTGAAGAATTTGATGAAAATATTTGAGATTACTGGAGTGCTTTTTTAAATGGAGAAACATCTTGGAATCAGGAGAATGTGTGGGAGAATAACAGAGATAATGTGATTTCATAACTTGCCAGCCTTCATAACTAGACTGCACTCACATTCATTTTAGCTAGAGCTGACCTGAGGGAGTGCAAAAAAATAAAATAAAAAAATAGCGAACACACAAAAGTAAATCTGCCCCTGAGATGTGGCAAATGCCAAACTGGCTTTATGTTTCCTTAATTATAACCTTGACGCTGAATTATGACAAATACAGATTGCCTTAATAGAAAAGCCATTCAGTGTGTTTTTCTTTCTGCTTTGTTTTCAAGAAATGCTGTTAAAGAGATGGGCTAACTTGTCACATTATGTGGATTGAGCTCTACATGGAGGTCCAGCTTGCTTCAATTAAAAGTCATAAGCGGCTGGTTTTGATCAAGATCCTTGGCAAAGCCAAGGTGATTCCTTTCGTAATGAAAAACAACAGAGGCCTTACACTCTAAACACTGTTAAAGAATAATAGCCCCTCTTGAGGGAAAGTAGCTAGCTCTCACACCACTTCCTCAGGAGTTTTCTTCCTTTTAGATTATATTGCAAACAAATCGGATACATGGACGGAATGAATAAAGGTTGTGTGGCAGAAGAAAAAAGAAACAGCTGTCGGTGTCTGGGAGCAAGATGTCTTTTGTGATGTTGGTCTGGAGAGATTGCTGTGTCTTTGGAGGGTTTCCCTATGAACAACTGTATGATTAACAAAAGAGAAACAACTACTTCTGAGGTCACCTCACGAGGAACCAAATCTTCCTTGATCTTGTAGTTGAAAAAAGCCTAGTGTAGGAAAATACACGGTCACTTTTTTAGCTTAAACTTCCCTCCAGAATCCAAAAAGAGCTTCTAATAGGCTCCCAAAACCTCTTGTTTTGACCTTCTGCAACTTCTTGACGCCATACATATACATGAGTTACTATCTATGTTTACACATCAATTAACGGCTATTGTGTGACTAGAAACTTCACTAGATCACGGCGAGGCAGTATCATTATAAATATATTATATATATTGGGTGCATTGGAGACGGCACAAGAATCATGCAATAGAATTATATAAATATATATATATTAGGGGTGTAACGGTACGTGTATTCATACCAGATCGCTTCGGTACAGGACTTTCGGAATGGTGCACATGTGTACCGAATGACCTAATGCAATATTTTGTGTGTGGAACATAGGTACATTTTCGTCTTTCCAAATGAACATATTAAGTGGCGGAAGTCTCCGCGTTCAGCGCAAATCCCGCCCTGCAGCTGATTCTAAGGCCGGCGACACACTGGCTGCTTGGCGTTTCTGCTGCGTGTCAGTTGCGTGACGGCTGCTTCGCGTTTTCTGTGTCTTTACACACCAGAATCGTGCCTGACGCTGCGCTGGGGCGCTGCTGCTGTAGGTGACATAGAGGGAGACCACCGACAGACCAGGCTCTTGTCTTCACGACAACAATATCTATAGTTCATGTTGAGCATAAATATAAAGCCTACTGATAAAGGACACCGTCAACAGTATTGATGGCAAAATAGACTATGTTTGCCAGTGTGTCACCGGCCTAAGGTTTTCAGAAGGCATCACGCGAGTGTGAACATCACTACAACTAGGAAAAAACGATTGTAATTCAAATGCAGCTCCCGTCGGCATTTAAACAGACCTTTGCTCTTAATTCCGATCAGTCCAACGCAATAACGAAATCTGAGCAGGTCTAAAAACTGAAACTGTTGATGCTGCAACTTACACTTTGGAAAAGTTATACATATTTTTTAAATATGAGCAGGCCTACAAGCTGGGATTGGTAATGCTGCACTGTAATCATAGCTATTTATTTATATTTTTCATTATATTTTATTATATGATATTGGTTTGAGACAGAGTATTTTATTTAGTGGAGAACTTTGCAGCAGTATTTTATTTCTTATTATTTTTTAATTTTATATATATATTTTATTAAAAAGTATATAAAAAAGTGTAAACAAATTGTTTAAAAAAAGTTTATAGAACAACCTGCAGTTTAATGTTTCCATTTCTTTCCCTTACTGTACCGAAAATGAACCGAACCGTGGTACCGAGGTACGTACCGAACCATGTTTTTTGCGTACCATTACACCCCTAATATATATATATATATATATATATATATATATATATATATATATATATATATATATATATATATATATATATATATATATAAAATGACAGTAAAGACATTTATAATGTGACAAAAGATTTGTTTCAAATAAATGCTGTTTTTTAATTGATATTTCAAAATTGATAATAAAAAATGTTTCTTGAGCAGCAAATCAGCATATTAGAATGATTTATGAAGGATCATGTGACACTCAAAACTGGAGTGATGCTGAAAGTTCAGCTTTTCATCACAGGAATAAATTACATATTAAAATTTACTGGAATAGAGAACAGCTGTGTTAAATTGTAACAATATTTCACAATATTACTGTTTTTAATCAAATAACTCCAGCCTTGGTAAGATTGTTAATTCAAAAACAAATCTTACTGACCCCAAACCTTGGAAGGGTAGGCTGTATATATTTCCAGGTTAACTGCAAAATTAATGATTTTTTTTTTAAGAGCATACTACTCTTACTATCATGACAGCCATGGCAGAAATTGAGTAGCATAAGTAGCATTCTATGCTTAATTTAGCTACTGTTTTCAAACAGGTTTCCCGCTATTGGTCGCCATTGTTTTATCTAATTTTGGTCAGGTTTTTTGGTCAGTCTCTCTCTTCCTTCAGCTTGCTCTCTTTATCAGGGTAGCCACAACCGATTTGGAACATGTTTTATGCCGGATGCCCTTTCCTGCCTCAACACAGCCCTGAGAGTGCACTGGATTTTTGGTCAATAAGGTGTTACAAAAAAAAAAAAAAAAAAAACCTTTAAGTAATAATAATGATAAAAATGTATGATATGCACATGCCGAATGAAATGAATAACCTCACCATTGCATGGTAGACTTCATTTTTTATTTCACAAGCAAGGCCCGCATATCACGTTTTGCGATTGTGTCAAATATCAGAGTTCAAATTCCAGATCAACCATAAACCTCATCTGAATCCACATAAAAATTTTGCGCTCATTTAAAGCAATTGAGTTATTCCACCAAACCATGAGGCATTCGAGAAGACACACTTAGACAACTTTTATAATAGAGATTCTACATCTGCAAAAGATTTGAGGGAGGTGTGACCAGGATTTCCACTTAACTCCAGCGAGGAGCATACCAGCACAGCACTCAATTATCTCTGACAAATTCCAGTGATTCATTGTCTCATCAGGGAAATTAAGGTAATTGCCTATCTGTCTCCTCTTTTCAAAGAGTAGCCAATCTGCAGGAGACTGAGCTTAAGCGCACATCACAGACACATGGACTTGGCATCCTCTCCATCGCTTTTATCTCATAGTCTCAACTTTATCAAAGATTGGAAGCGACTCCATAAACAGAGCTAGGGAGGAATAAAGGGTTTGTTCATCTGTGTCCTCAGCCAAATGCAGAGGCCCGTTGATGAGCCATGTGGGTTTTAGATAGTCCGTTGATATCAGTTCCAAAACCCAAAGAAGAGGCGGGAAAAGAGATCATATAAATGTCTCGTATGATTGTGAGTAACTCTGTCGTTTACGAGTGCGAGGCGTGCCGGCAGTTGTGGCGGTTTACCCCTGCATGACCCAAAGGAAAAGTAAAATGAAGCCGAGGAAATGGACGAGATATACTGTTCTAAAGGTGCATGTATCATAGTGAAATATATTAAAGATAAAATGAAAAATTAGTTGTGATAGGAAGTCCAACTCATTTCCACAAATCTGTTCTTCCGGACAGTTCAGTGGTTCTTTCAATCACTTTGTGGTTGCTGACATTGTGGGATATTACATGCTCTGATACATAAATCTAAAGCCACATTGGCAATGATTAGTATTTTTGTAGTTAAATCAGTAGATTGTTGCACCAGTAACATCAAGGTCACAGGTTTGATTCCCAGAAAATGCAAGAACGGGTAAAAACTGATACATTAGGTGCAACTTCCTGCCAAAGTTATTTCTTCCTTAAAAAAAGATCTGATTCATGGTTGAATGAGTCAAGAAGAAATTTGACTCAAGAGCAACTCAGAATGATGCAGTTGACTCGAGAATGATTCAGTCTCATTTATGAATATACCATTTAGACAGGTTTTGTGAACCACCTCTACTATTTCATTGAAGTGGCACATTTAAAAAAAATTCTTCTTTCACAAAGGAAGTCTTGCAAAAAAAGATTTCATCTAATGAAAATTAATATCTTGAATGCAAAATATATATTTTATTAATAATGATTGTTACAATAATTGTTGTAACTTCATGTACAGCCCTGATGTACCACATAAAACAAAGACATTTCGAATCTAAAAATAATTTGTATTTACAATAAATAATTGCAAGTCTCAATAAAATATTGTTTATTAAAATCAGCTGTATTTAATTTGTGCGTTTTTATTATTCATTCAAGTCACACATGTAATTTAATTGTAGAACAGTTTGTTTTTAGCTGTCATGTGTGTGTTCTTTCACAGACCCCGATAAACAAACTCTGCCAATAGTGTTATAACTCAACATACCCTGAAAGCAGAACAGTAGAAATCTGTGACTGAAGAAGTTCTGACAAGTGACAGCGGTTGGCACGGAAAGTTGCGGATGATGCAAAAGGAATAAACAATTGATGCTCGTGGCAGAAGAAGACCTCTCAGCTCCAGGGATCAGAACGAAAAGGTCCTGATGAAAATTTAAGAACAATCTGAAATGCGGCCTGAAGCGAAACATGGGCAGGCGTCCGAGTGAGTGAACAGGAAGAGAAGTCATCAGAAAGGCTGACAAGGTTTGTGTGCCAGTGCTGTTTTATGTGTTGGCACAGAAGACCCTGGGTTTAGTATGAAGCGTGATAACTCTGTGTTATAGACATTGCTTTTGATAATTATCCTTTATATCCTGGCAAAAAGAACACAATATTAAAATGCTGCTTAATCACATTTAGAAACTATTTTTGTGCAAATGGCAGCAGCCTCACATGATCAAGGTACCTCTCAATATTCTCTTACAATTGCATGTAAAAATCCTGAATAACCTGCAGGCTATAATAGCAAACCACCAACAAATAGGCAAGTTCTGTAATGAAAACCAGGTTAACCAGCAAGGATACTTAAGCCAAATCCTCAAGGGGTAGGGGTGAAAATACTCCCCTAAGAAATGGTACACCACTACTACACCATTACACGTCTTGCTCGCCTTGCTTCATCCACTGGCGCATGCTCATTTGCCAGTTCTCGCACCTGGTCAGATGTCATATGAGGCTCTGGCTCCAGAGCGAACCTCAACTCTGTCGCAATCTTGTAATTTTTTGACATGATAATTCATATAATGAGGTTTGGGCCATTCAATTCAAAGGAGTTTTACCGGGGACGAATGTAGCTAAAATTACGGGAGAAATACAGAAAGATATTTTAATGCGATGATAGCGGGATAGAATGGTGAAGTACAGGAGAATCCCGGGAAAAATGGTAGAGTTGACAGGTATGCAGAAACTAGGTCACAGAGCACAATGGGACTGAAAACACAACAAACAGTTCTGGGGTGTGACACAAACATTCAGGAGCAAAGAAACTTGTCACCGCTGCCCTGCAACTTTAGGAAAATAACTTTAATACTAAATGGCTGCATTATATTTCCCAGCAACTCCCTCATTGTAGAAAGAAAAACAGATAGATATAATTCACAAAACTTGCATCTCTGTCTCAAAATGGCCATATTTGAGGGGGGAAAAATGTTTGGTGATTTCTAATATTTGGGGGACTTGTCGCCCTCAATGTCTATGGTGGTTATGGGTCCTGAACAGAGATGAAAATATTTTGCTGGACTATCGTGCAGTCTGTTAATGGTTCTAAAAAACGTAAATATGAACACAAGTGTAATGGGGTGGAGGTAGCATTAGTAGTGGCTCCATATTAGGCTTGCTTGGGACTACAAATGTGTTGGACTACAGATCCCAGGAGTCCAAGTACTATAAAGGGGGAAATCAAATCTTCTGGCCTTCCTCTTTGTGGGACCATGTGTTAAGTAGGAGAAGCTTTGTCGTATGTTTCAACGTTGTGTGTTAGTGAAACTAGGCGTTGCCTTGTGAACATTATTAAAGTAAATTGTGGAGGTAAGGGTTGTGACTCATGGTTATGGTTAGTGTGGGCCATTTTAACGTGTTTGTTTGTTTTATAGTGTGCTTAAAGGATATATGTACTGCTGGATGCCTCATAAATTGAGTAGATTTATTCATTAACACGGGTACTTATTTTAATTGAATATTGGAGTACAGTATGTAAAGTTTGCTTTTTTATTATTACACAAAGATTACTTTTATCTAAAATATTGGTGGGTTAATGTTGGGTTGTAAGATATGACTTTTAAAAGTTACACTATGAGGAAGTGACTTTAATTTATTGTGGGACTGTGATTTATGTTTTTGTTTTGTTTAGGTTTTTTTGTTTTTGTTTTAACCAACCAACGACAAAGGGGTTCCCATTCTTGTACGCATGGTTGACTCTCTTAAGGTGATTGGGCACAATTTGTAGTGGTTTGAGTCAAGTGCGTGTTGGTTTTCTATTACACTTGTGTTATTGGTTTTGTGCTGTGATTTAAATGTATTCTTTAAAAGTGGAATTGCCATTGTAAGGGATTGGTGAACCCTATGGTCTGTTTTGGGTTAAACCTTTCTTGTTCTTTTCGTTTCTTTGTCACTTCTTATTACCATTCGTGTTTAATAAATTTGTTTGTGCTTGCAAGGAAACACACTGTGGTTGTTGCCCTTCTTCACATTCCCCATTACTTGTAAGGTTCTGGGGAGGGTTAAACAAGATTGAGGCATCTTGATATCATTTTGAAGTCAAATGTTAGTCAAGACTTCATAGTCTGTTTTGGAGACATTGCCACAGTTCTTCTGGATTTAGTCTCAGTTTGATTCTGTTTCTTCATGTTATTCCAGACAGACTGATGATGGTGAGATCAGATCTCTGTGTGGAGCACTGGCTGCTGTGGATTATTAGAATTTAATAGCAAAAATAATGTTTGGAAATGTAAACTGATATTTACTATTGACACTACAGCAAAACATAGAAATAACTGACTTAAAGGTCCCGTTCTTCGTGATCCCATGTTTTAAACTTTAGTTGGTGTGTAATGTTGTTGTTGTTGTTAGAGTATCAATAATATCTGTAAAATTCTAAAGCTCAAAGTTCAATGCAAAGCGAGATATTAATATTATTTAACAGAATTCGCCTACAAAGAACGACCCATTTGGACTACATCCCTCTAGTTCCTGCAGTAATGACATCACTGAAACAGTTTTTTACTAACCTCCGCCCACAGGAATACACAAGAAAGGGGGCGTGGTCTTGTTGCGCTCCGACGGAGAAGAGGAAGAGTTGCGTTTGTCGCCATGTCGTTGAAACACTGTTATTTTCATCGGAGTCCAAACACCTTTGTTTGGGCTTCCCAGGGATGCTGTACTTCGAGATCAATGGTTACAATTTATGTTTAACTCTGTTCCTGAAAATTATAATCCACATGTAAAACTGTGCAGCACATTTTGCTGAGGACAGCTTCCTCAATTTCAATCAGTTTGATGCCGGATTCGCACAAAGATTATTCTTGAAAGATGGAGCAGTTCCCTCTTTGTCTGGAGAAGGTGTTGTTTATGGACCACAACCAGTAAGTGTATTTTATTATTTAAGTTGGTGCATTTAACAGTTTCTGTAACTTATTACACAAAGGGCAAGGGATCATTTGGTTCTTCGAAGCTCATCCTGGAGCTGCTGTCATAGCAACAGGTCCGTAAGCTTAAACCTGCTCGGGAGCAGCTTATTTCATGTAAACAGGATCAGATCGCTTATTTTTAACCAGAACTGATACTCAAAATATGTCTGCTACCACCGCTACTTTAATACAAGAGTATCGTACTGATCCAGGGACAATAATTTAAAATAATAATCATACAAATTATTTTTTGAAAATAATATAAAAATGCTGTGTAGTCCATAACAGCCTACTATAGACACACCCAGTTTTACTCACTGAAATAATTATTTGTCATAAAAGTATTACTTCATAATTGTATTAGAGTCTTACACACATGCTATACAGATAATAGAGTCGTGCATTATTTTGAGTGATGACTGCTATTATAAGAGTGGCTTGATGGAGCGCAGGAGATGCAGATAACATGATATTGACCCTTAAGAAACTTTCATTAATGCTGACATGTAACAAATCTGTCCAAATATAAAATGAAATGAATAGATAATTTCTACATTGAAATAAAAATGTAAAGACCGCACAACTATTATAAATTGTGAATCTAAATAATTGGGAATCATGAAAAAAAATTCTAATAAAATAAAAATGTGTCTATTATCTGTTTCATGTATCTATTATAACATTTATGTAGTTTTGTTTGCTTGACTGTTTCCTTATAAAAGTCCAGAAAATTGTCAAGTTTTTCTGTCAAGTGTCGTCTTAAATTATATGACGTCATTACATTGCCGTCTGGCAACCAGCCAATCGCTGCACTGCTGATCATGGTTTCGAGTTTCGATACATATCCCCTTTTAAGACAACACATGAACACGCAATTATCTCAGATAACTCAATCCAGCGATACTAATCATACACAACTGGTGTGTTCGAAGAACCCAATTAGCCGGATCGTGATTAGCACGACGATATCATCTTGGATGTGTCATTTGATCTCGGATGTAATAAGCGACGTACGAAGAACGGGCCCCAGATGCCAGGCTGGTAGAACCAGGGCCGGACACGACACATGGGGACAGGGCAGGAACTCTAACACAAGACAGGATAAAACTCAAAAAAAGAAAAAAAGAAGAAGAAAAAAAAGTTAAAATCCAAGACAAAGAATATAAACCAATGAACTAATAAAAGTAACAAAATAAGAAATTACCAATTTAACCAACTTAAGAGAATGAGCAAACAAAACCAAGAATCAAAACTAGAAAACTAAATAAATATTACAAAATTAAAGCAAAGGGCAAGAACAAACAAATTACTAAAATAAGGAGCAAGACAAGAACATAGAATCACAAGGATTAGACAAAACAAGGGCACAAGACCAACCAGACAGGAAAACACTGATACATATTCAGCCACAGACAGAGGCAGTGAGAATGACAATGGACCGGCAAACACAAAAGGGTAAGGTGCACTATAAATAGGGAGGAAAATACATGAGGGACAGGTGAGCACAATTAGACCAACTAGGTTAACAAGAGGGTGTGGTAAAGAGGAAACAAGGAGGAGGGAGGAGCTAAAGGAGCACATGGCCGAGAAAATAACTAACAAGGCCATGTGCTGACACTAAACACAAGAAACAAACATAAAACAAAGTGACAGTGCAAAACCGAAAGCGATTTTCCTGCGCATCTCGTCAATAAAAACGCTCCTGTGATTATGAGTACATCTCCAGCACCGGCGTTCAGATCAGGATTGCCAGGTTTTCAAAACAAATCCTGCCCACTTGCTTCCCAAACTAGTCCAAAACAAGCCCAACCGGGTTTCCAGGAGGGCAGCGCACGCTAAGCTGATGTCGAAACACAACACAGGAACCGCTGGCACAATCAGAACTCGTTACGTATTTCTGAAGGAGGGACTTCATAGAACAAGGAAGATATCAGTCCATTTTTATGACAGTGAAAACAGCGGTATACAGATAAGTGAATTGTGTGAAAAATACAGTGTTTTTTTTACACGCGAAACATGAACATGTTATATTGCACACTGTGAACACAATCAAAGCTTCAAAAAAGCACGAAAAACAGGACCTTTAAAACCATTTTTTGTTGTTGTTGGTTAAAATACTAGTGGCCTAAGACTTTTGCACAGTACTGTATATGTAGGCGAATATAGTTTACATCAAATCAATAGCTGTTTCCAGCCACCTATTTTTATGCACATTTCGGAATATCGCATAAAAAACTAGATGGAAATGCCAAGATGCGCATAAATTCTAAAAATGTGCACAAAAAACATGCGCACACATGTAACTTTGCGCTATAAGATGGGATAACTTGACTGCAGCTGACCAATCTCGCTCACATCATCTTTATGTTGTTTTTGTCAATGTGAAATGCCTGAGCAAAGTATAATTGTCTTACATGACTTACATGACATGTTCTCAAACAACAGAATTCACCTTCTAAAGCACTGACAGCATTATTGAGTTTGCTCACTCCAAGCTGCAAGTTATTTATATCATATATGAAAATTATTATATTCAGTGGCTTCTTCTATATTCTTAGTGATATTCACAATTGCATATGTTTTATGCGATATTCAGGTTTTGCGCATAATTTTTATTTGAATCTTTGGATGAAAACATAGCCAATGTCATGGTTTAGACGTCAAACCATGCCATTGATTTGACAAATTGTATTGAATGATTTGTGTATTTGATTGATATTTATTGCATAATATGAATTTTTTGTCAGCCTGAATCAGTTTAAGCTTTTTTTTTTTTAACTGGGACCTTGGACATTATCTGCTTGCCACTTCTCCTTCTGAAACATGTCCTAAAAATCAAACTGACCTTTTTTACATCTATGCACTCATGTCCTTTCAAAATGGCCATTCAATGGCAAAACTTTATCAGCTGTTTAACACGACACCAGTAGATGGTGGTATGCTAGTAGTGACAGGGAAGCCTCTGCTTTAAAAGCACTGTCAATCCTAAAACGAACTTTGACCTTGTGTCCAGCTCATGTTCAGTCACTCTCAGGTGGGTACATGTCATGTCATGTTAAATAAGTTTTAACTTTCAACACTTACATGAATGTTTCAATAAAATATGTATTTTTGATGCAATTTTTCTAGTAGTGTTTTGTGAAGGCATGGCTACTACTGTACGTGGTAGGAAAAACAAATGTCCTGATTAAATTTACCACTGTAGCATGCGTGCATCATAGTTTTGTTTGTCTTTGAGGATAATCAAAGGCACACCACTATTTCACTTGGTAGTTACTTCATTATGCAGTTAAAACCCTTATACTTTATATATATACCTGTGATTTCTGCAATGCAGACAACATGGAAGAAACCATGAAATTCAGGCATAAAATCGAAATTCCCTGTATAGTGCAGAGAGTAACAGAATTTGGCCAATTTGAAGTAAACAATCAGGAAGTAGTACTGCAATCTAATCAAATTCTAATTGTGATATGGACTAACGTCAGTAATAATTCATCTATTGTTCTGTGATCTTTGTTCACAATAAGAATAAGTGCTTTTGACATCAGTTTGATTTTGCATTTTGACGCCAATGTAGGATGTCAATTTGATATCTTATCAACATCAATGAGCCTGCTAGGAGAAAACAAATGTTTTGTTTTTCATTCAAATCCTTATTAATGGCAAAAATAACTAAATTTATGGGTCTCCTTGTTAACTTGGACAGCAATGTTGCCACTGTAGCCAGTGTATGCTGAGATAATTTTTATAACCCTTCATTTGAAGTAGGTTCCCAAAAAACCTTTGTTTGAAGGGCTATCTAGCCCTTCCCCCCACTGCTTTCCCTCCAACCAAAAGAACAACAAAGGGTAGAAATGGGATTGGGCCTTAGACAAAGTCCAAAATAGGCTCATTGGAAAAACATGCTCCTACATGCATTTTTGCAAAATTAAAAACAAAATTTACCCATATACACACCGAAATATACATAGATGAAATTAACACTAATGACATTAAAACACAACTAACTTTTATTACTTTTCAGGCAAATTATGACTTCACTTCGGTTTTCTGACATGGTAAAAATGATTAGTAGCCTACCTGGTGCACCACTGCAGTTGAAAAGCAGAATGCTGGGATTTTAGTCCTGTGAAACACAAGTCACCATTAAAGACTTGTAGGAGAAAGCTAAAATGTCATGGTTCAGCAAATTTGCTTTTATCTCAGATTTGCATTTGTTAACACTATCGTTTAGGGTAGGGTTTATTGTAGGTGCGATAGAGCATTAACCTTTTAATAGACAAATAACATAAAATATTGCTAGATTAATGTTCATCTGTTTCCAAAAAAATCAAAAGCCCTTTTAGTGCAATTCACTAGTACAAGCGTGTAAGGAGCAATGTGATATTGTTTTGCAGAAATGTTGCAACAGACAAGTTTGTCAAATGAGCCTGTACTGGACTAATCTGGTGTTGCTAGATCTTCAGACTGACAGCAGAAGGATTGTACGCCTGCATGCATTTCACAAGTAGCCCTGAACACCTTGATTACCTGGTTCAAGTGTGCCTGATTGGGGTTGGAGCTGAAATCTGTAGGACGGTCTCCTCTAGCAGCATAGTTTGGAGAACCCTGCCATAGACCATCCAACAGGCCATCTAACAGACAAGTAAAGCAACTAATAAAAGTTTGTTTGTTTGGTTCAGTGTCTTGTTTAGGGGCTAGTGAAAATGTAAAGCCGATGTCCTTACAATAACAGACCAGCATGCAACGAATAAATAATTTATTCAAGAATGTTGTGAAAGTTTACTGTACAATAGTGCAGAGTATATACCAGGGATCTCGAACCTTGCTGCTGGAGAGCTACCATCGTGCAGATTTCAGCTCCAACCCCAATCAAACACACCTGAAACAGCTAATCAAGGTCTTCAGGGTTGCTTGATAATTACAAGCAGATGTGTTTGAGCATGGTTAGAACTCAAGTCTGCAGGATTGTAGCTTTTGCCATGAGCTTAAACTTTTGAAAATTCAGCATTCAGTTGATCTCATTGTCACAGTTGTAAAAGATATTTTTATTTTATTTAATGGCTTCTTTCATCCATGAGGTTGTTTGGCATCATGACAGCATTGTTTCAAGGTGCACTGTACAGGAATGCGACATCAAAATTATTTAAGAGTTTCCCAGTTTGTGTGCCTTGGTATCAGGCATTCAGCTGTTCTTCACTCTTCGGTCTTCTTTGGAAAGCACCATCGGAAAGCTATTTTCAGTCATGCATGTACAGCTCCTGTCTAACTGAATAGGGAAATAACCAAAATCTCACACACTGTTTGCCAAACTCTCATTTCAATAAAATATCTCAAAACAGCAATAAAATTTGACATGAACAGTATCATAAATGTTGTTTATGGTAATAACACTAAAAGCAGTTCATATTCAAATTGGTCGAGCCAATTCACATGAGTAAAGAGTGAGTGCAAGCTTCTTATAAAAACCAAATGGAGACTTCACTGATTAACATCAGTCTCCGACCTAGGTCCACCAGCTGGACCATACATCAGAAAGACCAAGTTTTGCTGGAGAACAGCATGGCTAGTCCATTAGCCAGACCAACATGAATCCAACACAAACCAACCTGTTCCAGCAAGGAAATTTATGCTTGCCTAAGTTGGCCTTTTAAGGTTGTTTGTCATGAACTCTTTCAACTTATAACTAGCTATGCTTATATCCTGTTCCATTCCAGATGTGTACAGCAGAGTTCTTGTAGCTCATGCAGTATGAATCTAAACTGGTCTGTCCTGATGAATAACACTGTGGAAATTATGCAATCAAAACAGAAGCATTTACTTATTGTAGCCTTAAAGGCACAGTAGAAAAAAAATATTTTCTTACTCATGAAAGCCAGAAAGGGTTAAAACTGGTTATGCGAAGTAAACTTTGAGAGCTATACAAGTGTGGACGCTTGATGTCTCATTCATGTGATTTTTTTGCGAATATTCATGCCAGTTTTGCCCAACATTACATTGTGTGGAGATCAATAGGCCAGTATGATTGTTATGCTGAGTGCATGTTTATGCCAATTTAAATCTATGTTCTTGTATTCTGGGTGGACACAAACTCATGGTTCTGAAATGTTCCAGATTTATGAATTTGGACAGCCAATTTGTGTATGCTGTGCATGATGCAAAAACCAAATAAAAAAATTAGCTTGTCAGGATGAAATTACCTTAAAGCACTAGGCCCGCTGATGTGCGATTTGGTGAATTCTTCAACACGGCACCCATTTTTGTTTACAAGGTCAGAGACCAAGTGAGGGAGAATAATAGCTGCTTTGTCTTTAACAGCAAACAAGCTTTTGTAATGCCATTAACTGTGGTGTTCATTAGGACAAACAAAAAGATACTCAACTAATTGCTTTTGAACCCCTCAGGATCTATAAGTTCATCATTAGGCCAGAATTCCATGTATCTCCTCAAAACTGACCATATTATGTAATAATATAATACATATTAACACAAATAATACATATTATGTATTTGTTGCTTCATTTTGTTCTCTTTTGGACTCTGAAAGACTTTCAGTGACATTTCAATGAATTGATTTATAGAGGAGGTTGTAGATGGTTATGTGTGGCTCACATCCTGGGAATGTTGGTGGCTTTGACCATCCATATTCCCTTGAAAGAATCACACTAATGATCTACACAAAGGTCAAAGGAAATGCTGTCTCGATGTCAACAAAAGCTTGTGGAAAATGGTCTTCATCTTCAACAATGCAAGTACCCAACAAAACACCTAGCAGGGGACTTTTCTCTAAGGCCAAACTGTGGAAGTGCCTCTTCAGAATTAATTTGGAAATAATATATTGAAATATTTTTATGAAATAATAGATAAAACCAGGCAGGTGTTTTTTTTTTCCAACAGGGGATAATGGTTTAGCTTTTATTAGCATAATACATAGGCATAAAGATTTATGTATTTAGCATAATGACACACAAAAAAATAGTAACTCCAGACATCAGCGTTTAAAAAGGTATTTTTAACACCGTGTCAGACCTATCAAGAGCACATGTATGAATCACTTGACCAAGACTCTTGTCCTCAATGAGCTGTTAATCACTGCAACTGAATCACTGAATCAGTGAGTTAAATTAAAGAACCTGGGGTGTTTCCCAAAAGCATTGTTAGCCAACTATGTTTGCTAGTTTTGTTGTTACCAACAATGTTTGTTGGATTCGGGAATCGGGAAACACCAAGTCATTGAGCATTCGCAAACAGCATTACAAAGTGGTGTGGTTGGAACTCCTGTGGTTTTTTAAAGCAGTGTTTTATATCAGTATGACATATAGACCTAAATCATGCACTTGAGCAAATAAGCAAGCTAAGATGTAGTACAAACTATATGATACGGATTTCATTCTGTTTTATTAAAGCAGCATTTAATAAAGTGTGTATGTGATTTGATCTCAAACCGATTAATTAGCAGAAGTGGTTACTCCAAGATCTGCTTAATGTCATTAACGGCAGTTCTAAATAGCGATCTCGCTCTTAAATGGAAATGGTTAATGACACTCTGGTTGGTTTATTGAACGTTACGCCTATTACTCATTAAGAGAATAGGGACAACCCATTCCAAAAATACGCCCCGGTGCTCGCCGTGCGCTTTACACTTTGCATTTAGATCATTAAAATAGGGCCCAAATGGTCAAAATGATTGATCAATATTTTAAGAAATTTGTGACTCTGCCTGTGAAAACCAAGCTAAAGTCTTTTTTTTGTTTTTTTTGTGATTTACTATTTTACATTAAATCATTCTTTATCATGTAAAGAACAATCTGTGAAATTGTAACTTTGATATATTTAAAAATGACTGAGTAAGATCATGTCAGAGACTGAAATCATACTGAAATTAATGGTTGACGTCACACTTTGATACTTGTTATATTATTGTAACCCCTGGGGGGAATTTTTTTTAAACCAGTCAACCAACAATCTGAATTTTAGATGTCACAAGCAGGCTATCCCAATAAAGGGAAATAAAAGGAGAGAGAGGGACTGGAGAATTATAAAAATAGAAACCGTTTACTTTATTTTTCTCAAGTTAGACACACTTGAAAAATGACAAACATTACTCCTCTGGTCAACAAATTCAGAGACGGGGACAACAACGTGCGAAATCAAGGTGTTTGGATGAATAACACAATACAAATTCAGCAAAACTCAATCAACAAACACAGAATAAATAAGGGCACATCACAAATCACATGCACTGGAAAAACAAAGTAAATTTACACTCAGCAAACCAGTGACCACACAGCAGAATTGTTAACCCCCCCCCAAGATATTGCATCAACCCTAATATACAAACATGAAACGTACAGCAACACACACAGTGGGAGACTGGTGGGCAACACAGTGGGCCTCCCTCCCACACACACATGCTCACACACAACTGAATACTAAAAACTGGGCACAGGAAAAACAGTGGCCAAGATGGCATATGACGGTCTTCCTGTATGAACAGAACACAGCGTCGAACCAAGAGCTTGTTTAGTCATAATACTGTAGCAATCGCCTTATTCCGTCTGGTTTTTACTCGTACATTCCCAGGCCAAAATTCTCAACACAACGAACAGCACTCGGCAAACTTGTAGTGGTCATACTCTATATCAGTGAATTTTCATTGTAACTCGCAGACACAATCCGTAGCCGGTGAGGGCTCATGAAGACAGAGCTGGATGTAACCACGGCACTGAATAACCGCACACACACCAGATCAAGATCAACTCGTACAACCAACCAAGAGTCCAAGGAACCAAGAATATGTAGCAAAACATTAATCAGAGAAACCGCCAGCTTGCTGGATTTAAAGGTGCAGCGCCAAACGCCCACCACCGGATTCAATCAAGGCACAATTCCCGCTTCCTACGCGCTACATTATAATTCGATTCTGAGACCTTAGCCTGGAATTTCACAGACAGGGTCACATTTTATAAGGTGGTCTACATTATAATATAATTAGTCTAATTAACTGTCAAATGTAATTATACTGTACTTGTCTTCATGATATTCCTAAATTAAATTAGCACTTTTTATGATACCAGTGAGTCAAATCCAGAGGACTGAGAATGTAAATGTGGTTTTATCAGACAACTGGGATTTTAAACCAAACAATACTGGGAGTGAACATTTCTATTTACTCTAGTTGGCGATGTTCAAGAAAAGTAAATATATTGGTAATGACCAATAAATACTAGAATAGTAAATCACAGACATTGGTATGTTTTCCTTTGTTTATTTAAACTTTGCTTAGCAACAAGAAATACCTAATGCAGGCCAGGGCAAACGAACAACCTTTTCTAAGTGTCCCCTGCTGATTTCTCCTTCAGTTCATTCGATTTACCCTAATTAGAAAAGCTTACTTGTGTTGCTCCAGACACATAAAGTATTGGTGTGGTTATAGAGACCTGGGTTTGAGTCCTGGCTGGGTCATGTCCCAGTCCCAGTACTTTCATGTAATTTCTCTACTGACCAATAAAATAAAGGCAACGAGCCTATAAACTAAAATTCTGAAATTTGTTTTTGGTTTGTTGGTTAACTTAGCCATGGGGTACTTGGACTCGAACTGTAATTATGAATGAACTTGAATGCAATCGAGTGGACTTGGATTAGACACTTTAGACTTTCTTTTTCCCTAGTACAGTCAAATTCATGTCATGTATTATGAAAGATAAAAAAGGTAACAACATAAAATTAAGATGATAAAATATTAATAAATGTCTCTCATTTAAACCCAATTGTTAAAGAACTTAGACTCAAAAAGATGGATTCGGACCAAACACTACTCAACCAGCTGGTAAATAAAAATTGTGGGTGTGTGCTTTGTATTGGATATCTGGAAAGGGCATACAAATGTCAAGCTGAATCTATTGACTTTTTGCATTGTTATCTAGTTCACACATCACTGATGTCAGACTGGAACATTAGTTCATTAGTTTCCTCCACTTTCATGGATTTAGCAATTGTTGTAATCCCTCAAATAGTCTAATATACATTGTATAGATGCACTACAAGTCACTCCATAAATAGGTAATCTGTCTGCACTGCAATGTGTCATATATTTTTTTTCTACATTTATAGCGACTTCTTTAATGAGTCCTACTGATCTTTCAGAAAAACACCACAACCATTTTCCAATAAAGGCCTTTTGCCTCTGAGCATGCATGAGAGAAACAAAAGCTGTTTGTCCTTGTGGGAAACAGGATTTATTCACAGTTTTATTGGAAATTGGACGAGTGTTCCTGTTAGTACTACTGAACACTTCAACCATGTTCCCTGATTCTCAGAAAACATAAAACAACCACTATCACTTAAATCACTGTTGGATTATCATATTATTACAAATACACATTCTAGATATAGTTCATGGGGTCCATATAGTGACCCCAAAAATATTAGACACTTGAGCCATAATTGAGAATGTATGAATGTGTTTGCATGAAATAACAACAAATTACTATACAAAATATTGCAAGTCACTTTTAAACCAAGAATCTCTTTGTTGGTCAGTGTGACTAAATTTTGTGGCCAATTTGAACCTGTTGTGAAATCTGTGTGGGGGGAAATTCCCAATTGAAGTGGATTCCTACTGAAATTACTATGGCGGGAATTTTTTTTTTTTTAAATGTGACCAAAAGTTAAAAAAGTTTGAATATTTAGGCAATTTGTAATACATCAACTGCTCAGATAATAACGTTGGTAAGATGCAGAAAGCCTTTGAAAAACTATAGAAAAGTAAAAATACAGTACTTCACTTTAGCATTACTTGCCACGAATCCTAAGGACAGATCACACATCAGCTGCGTCAGACGTGAGCACAGAGCGAGTGCAATCCTGTGACAGTCACAGGTGGTAAATAATGGAGGGCATGAAGGAGAGATGGAAGGCAATAACACTGTTCAAGTTCTCCATTAGTTTAGCTTGTAGTAATTTAAGGTGTATATATTTTGAAAGCACTGAGTCGCCATAGAAATCGCAATTCATTCGATTCAGATTTTTTTTAAATTACTGTCCGAGATCAGCGATTCATTATTCAAAAAATCATGTTCTGAGATCGATGCATTGCATCGTCAGGGTTTGTAATCGATTCATCGATAAAACTAGTGTTTTGTTACACCCCTACTATTTTCATATTCAGATTGTTTGGCAACACAGGAAGTTGTTCAGGTTCACCTTTGGGGGAAAGAGTTACCAATACAAGGTTCTTCCCTTTGGCCTAGCCTTTGCACTAAGGACATTAACAAATTACATGGATGCTGCTCTGGCCCCATTGCTCCAGGGCATCCATATACTCATTTACCTGGACAATTGACTCAGTTTGGCCCACTCCAGGGAATTAGTGAGTCACCACAGGGATGTGCTCCTTTGCTCAGAGTGTTCCCACCCCATTTTAAAAAACTGTTTTCTTGGGGGTTCACTTGGATTCCATTCAGGTGCAGGCCCATTTGGCTCCTGCCCAGATTTCCAGTCTAAATGCATGCATAGCATGCTTCAAGCTAGGCCATCATGTTTCTGTAAGCATTTGTCACAGGCTTTTAGGCCTCATGGCATCAGCCTCCCTGTGCTGCACCCTGGGGCTGCTTCATATGAGGCCGTTCCTTTGGTAGATGAAACTAGTAGAGGAATCTGGGAATACTATATACAATACAACAGGACCAGCCTCTTGCCTAATAAGGGTGTCATGCAGCTGCTTTTGCGCGTGTTCAGTGTGACGGGAGCGAAGTTTTCTTCAGAGAGGGGTCAGTATATGCGCTGTTCACCATCGCCAAATGGTTATGACAGACGCCTCTCTGATGGGCTGGGACATGGTCTTCAAAGGCAGGCCAACGTGCAGAGTTTGGCTCGAAGAGTTTTTCTCCTGGCATATAAATAGGCTGGATATGTCTTTCTGGCATTGATACACACTTTCTCCCCTCTCTCAAGGGGTGCCATGTGATTGTCTGGATGGACAACATGGCGGGAGTATCTCATATAAACTGCCAAAGGGGTTCACAATCAGGCACCCTGGACAGGCATGCGCTCCGCCTTCTCCTTTGGGCTCAAGTCAGATTCCTCTACCTGAGTGCGGTTCATGTCCCGGAAATCTTGAACCTTGCAGACAATTTTCTTTCTAGATGGAAGCTCAGATCAGGAGAATTGATGCTGAACCGCCAGGTTTGGACCTCTTTGCATTGCAGGAGTCATTCCAATGTCCACTTTGGTTCTCCTTATGTTCCCCAGCACCTCTGGGCATAGATGCGTTCGTTCACCCGTGGCTGAACCTGACACTGTATGCATTTCCATCTGTCAAGCTGATTTCGGTAGTACTGTGCAGAGTGAGGGAGAGCAGGGTCCCTCCCATGCTAGTGGCCCCATTCTGGCCATCCCAGACATGGTTCTTGGAGTTGATATCCCTTCTGCATTGCCCTCCATGGGAGATTCCGATCAGAAGAGATTTGTTATCTCAGCTTCAAGGCAAGATCTGGCACCCTCAACCTGAGATATGGAAGCTGTGGGTATGGTTCATCAAAAACCACAAGTTTAGATTTCTAGTTTTCCTGCTGATGTTCAGAAGATTATCACTAGTGCCAGAGCCCTTTCCAGCCCTTTCCCTATTCTTCCAAGTGGAATGTTTTTTGAGTCATGGTGTTTAGCTCATGCAGTGGACACAGTCAGCTGCTCTATAGATTCAGTACTGGATTTCCTGCAAGAAAATGTGTGGCAGGGGCGGCGGCTACTACCTTGAGAGTTTATGTTGCGGCCATTGCCACACGGAGAGAGTTGGATGACATTCCCCTGGGGAGACATCGGTTGGTCTCAGCTTTTATGCGTGGAGTTCGACGTCTGAGACAAGCATTCCCCCTTGGATTTCCTTCTTGGGGGGCACTTTCCTTTTTTTTCTAGGCCTGTCACAGATAAATAATGATGACAATAAAACTGCCAGTAGGTGGCAGCAACTCCATGTTTTAATAAAGGATTTATTGAATCATTAAAATCAAACAATTCGTTCAAAATGGCTGATTCAGTTATCCATCTGAATGGACTGTTGAATCACTGGCTCAATCGATTCATTCAAAATCAGATTCATTCAAGGAATGAAACTCTGTGTTGCTGTGCATTTTTGTAATAAAATTAATAGCACATTTATGTTCACACACATGTGCTGATGTTGATGAATTATAGGTTATTTCACTCGTATTTTAATATGCGTCATTGCGCAGAGAATGCTTTTGGACTCTTTGGACAATATGTGCTTTTGTTAGATTTTTGCAAAGTTGATGACTCGATAATGTCAGCTCACATTTCACTGCTGGTTATATGTACTCTATATAATTGTGTATGTGGCGAATAAAAATCTTGAACCTTGAATCTCTACTATTATCTCTCAATCCCTAACAGTCACACATACACATAATCAAATATTTTCTGTTATCTTCTTTTTAAAGGAATTTAAAAATGTAACTTGAACCATTTTGAAAAATTATGAAAACTTGCTTCTGCTTGTGCACAGCTTGTTTCAGTACAGAGTTCTGATTGGCCAACCAGGGTGATGCCATCCCTCCTCAATTTGAGCCATGCTTATATAATGTTGGGCAGTTTAATGTATATGTGTCATATTATAAAATACCACTTTGTGTTGCTCTCCTGTGAAAAAAGTAAATAAATAATAACTCCTTCAGCATTTCTCATTTAATGTGAATACATAATGAATGCATTGTTAGACTCAGGCACTTTGTTATTTGCAAATGAAATTAACAAAGTTTATTGCTAGAATATTAACAAATAGTTTATAACTACAGCTTCTGCAGTAACGTTTATAAGTGGACTTTTTATATTGTTCTGCATAAACTAAACACAGTTGAAAACCTGTTTAAATATGTTCACCATGGGCCATTTATGTACATAATAATTAAAGAATGAACTACATAAAAACCACATTTTAGTAAGATATAAGTCAAAATTTAACAGCTTCATATTATTTACTTTATATTTTAGTCGAGACCCAATACTTGCAATAGCCTACAAACTGGGACGTGACTACGATGTTGTTGAAGGTAATAAATAACTTCCTTGTTTACAAGGCTGTTTCAGTCTCATTCAATATAAAAGTCTTTACTGCTGACTCACTCATAAGAACAGTTGTCACCATCTAATGGCGGAACAATGTAACTTATCACCATCACAAACACTCTCCATTTCAAAGTATTAAAAACTATAATTGCATATTACTACAATTTATATAAAATAATATTTATTGAATTAAAATATTTAATAAACAATAGCAACAGCCATCAAGTACTTCAGTAGTACAAATTATGCACTCTGATATACAGCATAAAAGTAACATAGAAAAACTGCCAATTAGATTTACCCAAAACAAACTATATATATTGTTTAACCACTACAGAGACATCAGAGCCAGCAGCAAATTCAAGAATATCTAGCCAAGGTGAGGCTGCTCTCGGAAGGTTGATGAACGCTGGAGGCCCGCTGGCGCCCTGGATTATAAAATTTATGTAGATTTGGGCATCTGCCATGACACTCGCTGTGATAAATATTGCAAGCGGAGTGAAACAAATGGTGAAATGGCTGGAGTTCTGATATCTCATGCATATCATTTTCCTGTAAAAGAATCTCACACACTCACTGGCCACTTTATTAGGAACACCTGTTCAATTGCACAAATTGCTAATCAGCCAATCACATGGCAGTAACTTAATGTATTTAGGCATCTAGATGTGGTGAAGACGACTTGCTGAAGTTCAAACCGAGCATCAGAACGGGGAAGAAAGGGGATTTGAGTGACTTTGAATGTGGAATGGTTGTTTGTGCCAGATGGGCTGGTCTGAGAACTTCAAAAACTGCTGATCTACTGGGATTTTCACACACAACAATCTTTAGGGTTTACATAGAATGGTCCAAAAAGAGAAAATATCCAGTAAACGGCAGTTGTGTGGATGAAAATGCCTTGTTGATGTCAGAGGTCAGAGGATAATGGGCAGACTGGTTAGAGATGATAGAAAGGCAACAGTAACTTAAATAACCACTCGTTACAACCAAGGTATAGAGAATTCCATGTATGAATACACAACACGTCGAACCCTGAAGCAGATGAACTACAGCAGCAGAAGACCACATTGGGTGCTGCTCCTGTCAGCTAATAACAGGAAAACGGAAGCTACAATTCGCAAAGGCTCACCAAAATAGGATTATACAATTTTGGAAAAACATTGCCTGGACCGATGAGTCTCAATTTCTGCTGCAACATTCAGATGGTAGGGTCAGAATTTGGTGTAAATAACATGAAAGCAAGGATCCATCCTGCCTTGTCTCAATGGTTCAGGCTGGTGGTGATGGGTAATGGTGTGGGGTATATTTTCTATTTTCAGAGTATTGTTGCTGAACATGTCTATCCCTTTATGACTACAGTGTACCCATCTTCTGATGGCTACTTCCAGCAGGATAATGCACCATGTCACAAAGCTCAATCATCTCAGACTGGTTTCTTGAACATGACAATGAGTTCAGTTAAGCAGGTTAAAAGTCTGGAGTTGATTCTAAGTAGGACTGAATGATAAATCGCTTGCAATATTTAATGCGCGTCTTGTCAGTAAAGCCAGTTCTGTAATCAGCGGTAAATCTCCAACATGTGCGTGCTTTCACATGGAGCAATATTTAATACACAGAGCCATTGTTCACCGCAAGCAGTGTAAAAAATGCGCAAAATATGATCATGGTTTTGCGCAGCTTGTGATGTGAGATATTGAATAGTTGATCGCCCACAGATTTACCAAGATTTTATTCAAACAGTATATATATACAAATTAAAAATAAAAGGAGAAAACGCCGAAGCTGGATATAGGCTACAGGAGTCTGCTTAATTAAATACACAACAGGTAGCTCTCTTTTAACCCAGACTTTTAAGAAGGGATGGATGTTTGCTTCAAGTGATAGGCCAGGTAAGTGGAATCATATTATCTTGCTGTATGTGTGTCATTTTCTTTACGTATTCTGTGGTTAAGCAAATAATTATAAGATTAATACAATTCTCTGATTAAGAATCTACCAAACACAAATCAAATTAATATGTGGAGTATTCCTATTTTAGCCGCATTATTGAAGTGCAGCATAGACATGTACACGCCTTAATCACACTATTACCGTCATGTAGGTGTACATGTACATACTTTACGCCACATTATCTGACAGGATACACAAACAGCGGTGGTGAAACTTTTGACTGCAAAACAAGAACATGGCTTCAACAACGCCTCCATCTTTTTGCATGTATAGTATGACAAATAATTAACTGCACTAGAAGCTTTCGTAAAATTAAAAATGAAACGCACATAACCGTAATTGCATCATAACGAAAATGAACTATGCGTTTATGTGTGAATTTCTGGTTTGGACCTTGGATGGTGTGGTTACGTAATGACGTTTGCCATTATAATGGATCTATGTACTATAACCTGTAAAACAGGAACATTAATGTAATATTCAAAATGCAACTCATGTAAACACCTTAATCATAATATTGTCTTGTTTAAAATAAGGTAAATAATTAGATTACTTATATACATGTAAACAATTATCATTGTTAGGCAAAATGTTCAAAAACAAAACAAATATATCAGAGAGATAGCATAAACATTAGGAGTGGCCAAATCAACGGTTTGAGTCTGAGAAAAAAATAACACACTGGTGAGTTAAGCAACAAAAAATGGCATGGACGTCAATGGAGAACAACAGTGGTAGATGATTGGAGGATCCTCTGGTAAAGAAAAACCCTTTCACAACATCCAGCCAAGAAAATAATACTCTCCAGGAGGTAGACAGGTCACTGTCAACATTTACAATCAAGAGAGGACTTCATTTTTTTATTTTATTTTACCTTTATTTTACCAGGAACATTATGAGAGCAAATATAGGGAGTTCACCACAAGGTGTACCACAAAGGTGTTCACCACAAAGTTTCACAATGAATGTGTCTAAATTAGTGATGTTATGTTTGTGGACAAAACATTATTTTTTTATGAATTTTTTAGGTGAACAAATCCTCTCGTCCACGTAATCCATTGTCATATTTCTCGTTCACTGAAATTCTTCCCTCCGTAGCATTGTGGCACTAATAGCAGCGCACGTGCAGATCAGTGAACCGGGTAGCTGTGAACGAGATGAATGGGCTGGAGGTCCTGGACTTTTGGAGTTTCACCAGGTGCATACAACCATCGTGGTCTATGGGATACAGGAGCCACACCTGTGTCTCCAGACAAGATGGCTGAATCTACACCTGTGTCTCCTAACAAGATGGCCGCTAGCCCAGCACCACTGCACAAGATGGCCGCCAGCCCAGCGCCACGGTACAAGATGGCCGCCAGCCCAGTGCCACTGCACAAAATGGCCGCCAGCCCAGAGCCACTGCACAAGATGGCCGCCAGCCCAGCGCCACTGCATAAGATGGTTGACAGCCAAGCGCCACTGCATAAGATGGCCGCCACAGTTGACTATCCAGAGTCGAGTCAAGTCCCCGTGGACTCCCCAGAGTCGAGTCAGGTCCAAGTGGACTCCCCAGAGTCGAGTCAGGTCCCAGTGGATTCATCAGAGTCGAGTCAGGTCCCCGTGGACGTTCCAGAGTCGAGTCAGGTCCCCGTGGACGCTCCAAATTCGAGTCAGGTTCCCATTGATCAGGTCCCCGTTGATTTCCCAGAGTCGAGTCAGGTCACCATGGATCAGGTCTCCGTTGATTTCCCAGAGTCGAGTCAGGTCCCCATTGATCAGGTCCCTGTTGATTTCCCAGAGTCTAGTCAGATCACCATTGACTGTCCAGAGTCAGGTCAAGTCACCATTAACACCCATGAGTCAAGTAAAACCACAGTTAAACCTCATGAGTCAAGTCAAGTCACCGCTGAGCTCCATGAACAGGGTCAAGTCACCGTCACATCCTGTCTGTTGAACCAAGCAATGCTCTCTCAGCCTGTTTTATTGCTGTCAAGGAAACCGTTACGGCTGCAGAACCTTCTGAGGCCATCTATGAACTCACCGCCTGCCCTGTCATGGCCATGGAGGCCATCTACCATCTCATCATCTCATCATACCACCCTTAACCTGTTCATGTTCTCTGTTTCAGTCCTACCTGACCAGACTTGCTCTCCTGTACCATCTGCTCAGCTGTGGTGGTCCTCTGCTCTGCCCTGGTGGGCTTCTGTCTCATCTGCTCAGCTGTGGTGGTCCTCTGCTCTGCCCTGGTGGGCTTCTGTCTCATCAGCACGGCTTTGGTGGTCCTCTGTTCTGCCCTGGTATGCTTCGGTCCCGTCTGATCGGCCGGGGTGGTTCCGGTTCCGCTTGCAACACCCTGGTAGGCTCCAGTTCCACCTGCTCCACCCTGGATTCCTGCTCTGTCAGCACTGCCCTGGGCCCCTGAACTTTCTGATCCACCCTGGTGTCTTTGTTTTGTTTTGTTGTTGTTGGTTTTTCACTTCCTGTCCCTGTTCCCCTCTTTGGATCCGGCCCTCCATCCTTTCCCCTGTTCCTCCACCAGTCCACCTCCCTCCTGGTCTCTTTGGTTTGTTTTTTTTGTGTTTTCTGAGGAGCATCTGGTAGCTGCTACTTAGGGGGACAGCGTTTAAAAGAACGACGTTAGGTAACGACGTTATTTTTTCAGTAACGGGGTAATCTAAATAATTACTTTTCCCGCCGTTACAACGCCATTACCATTACTGAAAGTTAAATGCGGTGCGTTACTATGCATTGATTTAATAAACTATGCAATTCGAACGCACCCCTGGCTCACACAGCGAGTGAGCAGGTGGGTTAAAAACGAGATAAGCGATTATGATTGGCTAAGGCAGAGTCATGTGTTTCATGCAGCAGAAATGGTGAGTCAGGAGGAATCCGATGAAAAGTTGGCATTTTCAAGGTGGAGATATAAACGCTACTTCAAATTCATTGTGGTCAAAGGTAAGAACGTGCATGTAATGTGTACATGTAAAAAGTGAAAGTGAAGTGACATTCAGCCAAGTATGGTGACCCATACTCAGAATTTGTGCTCTGCATTTAACCCATCCGAAATGCACACACACAGAGCAGTGAACACACACACACACACACACACTGTGAGCACACACCCGGAGCAGTGGGCAGCCATTTATGCTGCGGCGCCCGGGGAGCAGTTGGGGGTTCGATGCCTTGCTCAAGGGCACCTAAGTCGTGGGATTGAAGGCGGAGAGAGAGCTGTACATGCACTCCCCCCACCCACAATTCCGTCCGGCCCGAGACTAGAACTCACAACCCTTCGATTTGGAGTCCTACCCTCTAACCAGTAGGCCACGACTTCCCTTTTGTAATGTGTGACATGCGCATCTACAAAGCTAGTGGCCCAAAACACTTCTCACAAAGATAATACTTGAAGTGCAGGATAAAACTCTTGCTGTCTTTTGACGTGCAATAAATATTGAAAGTTATGTACGAACACCTGTCTGTTCTACTCATTCCAACTGACTTGTGAAAACTGCTAAAAAAAAAAAAAAAAAAAAAAAAAAAACATTGACATATAGCAACTTTTTTTTTTTTTTTTTTTTAAAGTAACGCAAATAGTTACTTTCCCTGGTAACGAGTTACTTTTATTATAGAGTAATTCAGTTACTAACTCAGTTCAGTTACTAACAGTTACTTTTTGGAACAATTAGTGAGTAACTATAACTAATTACTTTTTTTTTAAGTAACGTTCCCAACAGTGTTTATGTCACTCTGCTTTTTCGTGTTCCCTGGTGTTTGTCTTGTTTCTTGTTTTTGGACTGCATTTCTGGATGTTGACCTATTGCCTGACTGGATTATGATTTTTGGATTTCCCAAATAAAACACCGCTACTGGATCTCCCTGTTTGTGTGTGTGTTTTGTGACCTTTATAAGAGAAGACTTCCATTTATGGACATTATGTGTCTGTTTTTGAGAGACTTGAGTTAAGAGTTACTTTTCCACATTCCTAGGAGCCATAAACTAGCGTTATCAGATATTGTGCCTTTGGTTGCTATGGAACCCGAGGCCTGTTCTGCCTTTTTTTAGGTAATAGCTGCATTTTGGGGGAAGGGTCCATAGATCCTTTGGTTAGATGAGGGGGCGTTATTTACTATTTGTTAAATATAACAAATAGTTGTGTGTCTGATTTGTCCAAATGATACAGTTTATTCATACAACAGAAGCAAATTGAGGTGGGTACGTTCAGGCTGGACATTCAGGTATGCTGATTAAGGACAGGGTGCAGGTGTGAACCAGACAGGCTACTGGGAAATGTAGTTCTGGGCGGGTGACAGAGAACGTGACACTAACTGTATTTCTTTCCTGATTCAGATGAAACAAGCTACTATGCATAGAGCACTCAGATTTTTGCCGGAAGAAATAGTTTCAAGTTACAGCTGTCTTGATTTATTTGTTTCATACAAATATGCAGCTTTTAACTTCACAAGACGTTAACTTATGGACTGAAGTGGTGTGGAATACCTGTGGATTATTGTGATGATTTTATCAGTTGTTCGGACTCTCATTCTCACGACACCCACTCACTGCAGAGGATCCACTGGTAAAAAAGTAATGTAATGATACAATTAGAAGATTTCTCAAAATCTGTTCCAATGAAGAAACAAACTCGTCTACATTTGACCTGTGGGTGAGTACATTTTCCGCAAAAGTACATTTTTTAAATGTACTTAAATGCAGAATGTATGAGATTGTTTAAATGTTTTAAGATTACTGACAGGCCATTTCACACTGACTGAACTAACTGATCACGGAGAACAATATAATGATAATGTAATGCCAGGCAAGGAAATTGTATTACTTGTAAGACCAGAAAAGTGATTTAAAAAAAGTCTTAATTGGTCAGCTGGAGTTTGTTTCCTAATGCTTTGTGATGCTGTTGTGATGAACATTTGCATTTTAAGTCTTTCACTCCATAAACAAACTACCCCTCCCCTTCAATACTCTAACGAGCTGTCCCTCAGTCCTGAGTTTGTGTAAGTGAGTGTGTGTGTGTGTGCTGAGGTTCAGATTGGAGGTCAGTCTGACCCGATTTTTTGGATGAACACTTTCTTTTTGTAAATTGCCAAAGTGGGGTTAAAGGCTAGCTTTTGATTTGACGTTGTTGTATTAGATTGAGGTTAAGAATGGGCTAAAGAACTTGGTTTTGAATGATGAGATTGCTTCTGTCATTGTCAAAAAGAGTGTGAGTTACATATCAAAATTGAGTATTTAAGGATCAAATACATGAGCAACACTAAAAGTGATATTTTCCTTATCAAGTAATGCTAATGATGCATGATTTGTTCACTACATACAACACATTTAATGCCACCTTCATGTTATTTTTTTCTCTTTTAAATGAATAATTTGAGGTTTTTGTCTCACTCAGGAGGAAATATATTGCATTCATAAGGAAGATCAGAGAAAATTACAATTTATGAGCCATTATACAATTTCTGCAACATCTGATGCACTATTTATGGTATTTCATCATATCGCTATTGCAAATCAGCATTTGTTTTCCACACAAAAACTGAAAGCGGTTGACGCACCAAAAAAGATCGAACACCCTTTTCACGTTGAGGATCATGAAGGAACTCTGTTACAATTGACACACTGACCTCCAAACGAGTATGGGACTGTGAGGCCAGGATGAAAGGCCTCTATTTGTGCACTGAACTCATTTAACTTGCGTTGTGTACGATGTGTGGGGGGCTGCACGGTCCAATATGGTGGGAGAGGGTCACATGGAGTGGGGCCCACCAACAGCTCAGAGAACTCCTGCGTGAGAGGGGGCATGCATAAGACACTGCCAGGATCCATAGTTGTGAGTAAAAGGGACCTTTTGGGTTAATCCTCATTAAAAATGGAAGCGGCTTTCATCTTAGCAAGCCAAAATGACCCACTGTGAACTTTTGTCCACTTCCTTTCAGACTGAGTTCTAGCGTATACCAGGGCAATTAGACCAACGTTACAATGGCGCTTTGCTTTAAAGGTGGGAACGAGCTGTCTCATTGGTCTGCCAAGACTTCAAAATCTGACTCATGCATTTCAATGGGATGTTTGGAGACCAAAAACAAAAAAACTATATATTTCAAGAAAGATGCCAAATAAATACCAGGCTTTCAGTAAGCAATCAGGCTCTAGAACAGCCATTAAATAAGAAACAGGTTTCCTCGGAAAACAAATCAGCATTTTTATATGACTGAATGAATATTAATAGAATAAGCTGTCAACAACAGCATTAGTGCCCTAGATGCATCAATGACAGGGAAAAAAATGTTTAAAATCTAGTTTAAACACAAGTGCCAAGTCAAGAAATTAACTTTTTGGTTTTAACCAAATTAATTCTGGTTTTATGTGGCTTTTAAAACTTTTAAGACATTTTTCAACAAATACTTATATTTATTAAAAAAAATTGTTATGTAGCGTAACTATCAAGTAAGTTTTTTCTTATTTTTTTTTGTCTCTACACTATTAATACATTTTAATGTACATTTACATTTAGTGCTCCTGTAGCTCAGGTGGTAGAGCATTGCATTATCAAGTGCAAGGTTGGGGATTCAAATCCCAGGGAACACATGTTAGGAGAGATTTATTAGCCTGAATGCAATGCAAGTCACTTTGGATAAAAGCGTCTGCTAAATGCATACATTTGATTTACATTTTAATGTAATGTACATATTAAAAATATGTAGGGTATATATAGGGTTGAGTATCTTTTTTTTCTGCAATACCAGTGCCAAATTGATACTTTTAAAATGGTACCAGTGCCTGAACCAATACTTAAAAAAAATCTAAAAATTGTTTTTATAAAAAAAATAAAAGTTACCGAAAATAAGATGGATTGGCCATCTTTGAATGCTATAAACACATTTAATGTCTGTTTCATTCATACTTGACATTAGAGGGCACCCTCACGAAGAAACTCCATGTGCATCAAAGAAGGAATAGACCTCAGGAAATCTCTAATATGGACAAAGGCAAATGCTGTTTTCGAAATGCCAAAATGCCATAATATTATACTACTCTTACTATTTTTGCAGTATCCAGTATGTATGCTGTGCATAGTGTGCAAATTTTCTGTATGCATCAAATTACCTACTATATTTACCAGAATCTGCTAAATATAACTCCGGTACACTGAAATCAGTACAGAAGCTGTGATCGGAATTGCATACTACCACACAACTCTTGCTATATTGCAGTATGCTGTGAATAGTAAGTGAATGTTCTATATTCATGGAATGTCCAGGTTACCTGCTACATTTGATGAAATTTGATGTATACATCTGAAGACACTGCATGCGATACTGATCTTCAAATGCGTGAGTGAACTGGTGGCAGGGAATGGTAATTATAAAACACTTTTATACATACATGTTACTGTAAACTATAAACTATTGCTGTGTATCTAAAAACAGTATCGTAAGTGGGACATAAATTGTACTTTAATCTCTACAGCACGTTTCTGATCAAGTCAAATGATTGACCTTTATCTCTATAGTGCTTTATACAGTACAGCTTATTTTAAAGATATTGAATAATAAAAATATTGAAGTAATATAATATATTAATAATTTGTTGGCAGAGACTATTTACAATAACTCCACCCACCAATGCCATGCTCAATAAACAGCACTGCAAAAGATGCCTATCCATCTGTAATATCTGTAGCGCAACGGATAAAAGACGTGTGATGAATGATTTTGTCCCGAGTATGAGGCCGACCTTTACCAAAACTTGCTCTAGGCTACTCCTTTTCCCATCACATATCAGATGTAAAATAAAGGAAATATTAGAAAATTGGAAATAAAACGTCTCATCAATAAAACATTGTTATTAGGTGGTTAGCAGTATAGGTATAGGGAGGTTTTTGTCCCAATAAAGTGTTGCATTCATTTAATAATATTTTTAAGTATGATAATTTAAACACACTATGTTATTGCATACTGCTTTATAATGTATCACAGTACTGAAATATAAATATCTACCACCTAACTACTATTTACACAATTATTAATAGTTCTGCTCAGTATGTAAAGTCCATTAACTATGAATTGAGTTCAAAGGGGCAATGTAGCATTCTTTACTAGTATGAATCCTTAATTAACCATCCTTGGTTTATACATTTATTTGTGAGACAACAACCTCAGCAGATGTGCTGAATTAATGTTTTGTCATGTGACAACACTTTCGAACACTACTCTGAAACATTTGTTGCTTATTGTATACTGTTTCACACACTATTCTTTAAAAAATAGTTGGCAGTATACACTGTGTAGTAGGCAGTAAGCAGTAAGGAAGTATGCCATTTTGAACACAGACATAGTTATCATTGTAACTGTGTAAACAAAATATATAAACATTTTGAATGATAAAACAAAGACAATAAATACTCGACTGTGACAATGTATAGTTTATCTGTGTTATTTAAGCCATCTTTGGTATTTTTGATAATAATTAAGTATTTACAATCCTATGGAGCCCCGCACATGGCATGCAGAAAAAAATAACTAGGCTAAATCGTGCGCACGATTTACTATTTTGTTCCCTCAATTTATAAATTTTTCACTCGATTTACTAATTAGTTCCCTCGATTTGCTAAATCGTGTACATGATTTATAAATCAAGAGAACAAATTAGTAAATTGTGTGCACGATTTAGCATATCGAGGGAATGAAATCGTAATCGTGAGCATGTTTTAGTACATTGAGGGAACGAATTAGTAAATCGTGCGCATGCTTTAGTACATAGGGGGAATGAATTAGTAAATCGTGCGCACGTTTTAGTACATCGAGGGAATGAATTAGTAAATCGTGTGCACGTTTTAAGGCATCGAGGGAATGAATTAGTAAATCATGCCCATGTTTTAGTACATCGAGGGAATGAATTAGTAAATCGTGTGCACGTTTTAGGGCATCGAGGGAATGAATTAGTAAATCATGCCCATGTTTTAGTACAAAGAGGGAATGAATTGGTAAATCGTGTGCACGTTTTAGGGCATCGAGGGAATGAATTAGTAAATCGTGCACACAATTTATTTATTTCTTCTTGAATGTCATGTGCAGGGCTCCATAATAATCCATCGCTTATCGACATGCCTTTTTACCTTATGCTTTTTAAAGTATAAAACCAGATCAGATCACAAAAGGAAGCATTTGTGGGGGAAAAGCATTATAGTGTTTTCTTTTGTTGGTCACAGGTTAGAAACTCTTCTTATTGCAAGTCATTACAAGGGAAGTTTAGATTTAGGCATTTTAATTGAAGCATGTTTAGCTTAACTAGCTAACAGTATCTACCTTCTGGCATCATAGCAAGTGAAATTGCTGTATTCAAGTGCTCCTCGGATGCTCTCATTTCTCGAGTTGTGCTTTTAAGCATGAATTTCTTTCTTCTGTTGAACAAAAATATTATATTTTGCTGAATGTTGGTAACAAACAGTTTTCTTTCAGATATACATTTTTATTATTAAATATTTTATTATGCATTCTATTTAGTTTTATTTATTTACTTTTATTTAACTTTTTGATACACAATACCCTGTTGGGGCAACTTAATGGCTGCACTTTATTCTGCTCTTGTTCTACCCTTTTAAGACAAATGGATTTGTTGTGTTATCATATTAAGGAGAATATAAGATACAGCCTTTTCTGCGGTTTGCATCAAATGTTCTTTGACTTTTATGCATGATAAATTTGTTTATGAATAAAGATTGATCTGTTGAAAACAGTTATTTTGAGGTAGATGCCAAATGCTCACCTCCTATTCAAATTTGACATTAAAGGAGTGAATACAACACATTTGCCCTCCGGCAACTAGATGACATTCAAAGATGACTTTCAAGAAAAAAAAAATAAAAAAATTAAAAAAATACGTGGGGAAAATAAATACAGACCATGTTCACATAGGACACTATTAACATTGACTTTATGCATGAAACCATTCAGAAAAGTGGCACACATAGGTTGAAGATAATTTATTTTATGTATTTTTGTCTGCATGTTGGTTGGACAACTTAGACAAAAGTTTTTAATATATTAGAATATTAAGAAATGAAGCAGTCTTCCCCCACAACCCTTTACTTTTTTTTCTTTTTACAATGAAAATAAAATAGAAAAATAATCATATATTTTTTTTCCAGATTCCTTAAGAATTTTCTTTTCAAGATATTTAATTTTTTAATTCCTTATATTATGACTCTTAAAGCTGCGGTAGGTAACTTTTGACGCTCTAGTGGTTAATAAACAGAACTGCTTGTGTCTTGCGGAAGAACATCGTAGCCGGAACTACTTCTCTCTGTTTATGTCTATGAAGAATCACAAAGGTACTGGGTTACTCCACCGCGGTATCCCCGAAGCAATCTAAAATAGTCCGAATATAAACAGTTATTATAGGTGCACCCTAGTGATTCAGGACAAGCCAAAAACATGGTTTGGAAAATGGATTCATGGTGTACTTGCTTATTATATAAATTTTTCTACATTTTGAACACAAACAAAGTTACGGACCGCAGCTCTGATTGGTTATTTTTTACCGGGAGCGATGGAGTTTCTGCAAATGGCAATAGGACCACTGGGAGGAGCCAGACGAGCTTGATTTTTTTCACAGATTATCTGTCTCATATTCTACTGTCAGGACATAATGACAGGTTTAATAAATATGTAAAAAAAAATTTTTTTACAAAAGTTCCCTACAGCACCTTTAAGGACTCTTCCATTCAAATAAAAAAGCAAAAATTAATAATTAAGAAAATAACATGTAGATAATGAAAATTCTTAAAATTAAGATTCAGAATCAAAGCCAATCATACCCCAATCCCCCCCCCCCAAATGCAAAACTATATACTCAAAACAGGTTTCTAATGTTTTGGATGGTTGCTAAGGTGTTGCTAGCCCTGAGCCAGAAAAGCCCACCCTCCAGTCTCAATGTTACTCTGGTATTTGGATGCAGACAACTGCTGGTCTGACCTCTCCTCAAGTTGCTCGATGTGAGCCGCTGCTCCATGAATGGGCGAAATCTGGAACCAATAAACATGAACTTTAAGCTGAGAGTCAGTGTCCTGTTATTCCTTTCCAGCAATGAGCTACAGATTGATGCAACCGCTACAATATAAACACTCGTGACTTACCCTATTATTTAACTTTGAGTGCTTAAACCTTCCTTGAAGGAGGTTCGAAACCATTCATAGCTTTCGAAAAACACAGATGCTTCCAAAACATGGTTCACAAGTTTATATTGTTGCTCATAGTCAGACGGATAAACAGTTTTCAAGGGCACGTCTCCGTAATACCTTCCCATGGGGGAAGTCAAGACAGCAGGTCTGGACTCAGCAGACGTCCCTCTCCTCTGTTCTTTCCTCTGCCAGTTATGCGATACTTGTTTTTGGGGAGGAAAACAATGAGAGTATTTAGTCAGATGTCACGCAGAGTCTAGTTTGTCTCTTTCGCAATTCAAACCTTTGTTCATTGGGGCTTTCTCTGCCCTCCCCTGGTAGCTTAGCTCCTCTGACTCAATGTGTGTTTTCAATTACAAAGTTTTTTTTCCAACTGAAGAATCTTTAAAACCATTGCTTCCTTATACATTTGTTACCACATGAAAAACGCAGAAAGTGGGGGAGGAAAAGGCGGAGGAAACAGCAAATGAGAGGGGCTCCCAATGAGGACGCCTGTCCAACAATGAAGCTGTTGTTTTCATCAGTTTATGTGTGGTTCTCTTAGTTTGATCTTTTGTCCTTGGCTCCTGCCACGGCCACTCACATCTCCCGCTGTGTATGCAAACTCTCTGAGGTATCAGAAGAGGAATCTTTTCCAGTAGACTCCGAGATTTCCTCTGGGCAAGGCTCAAATGGATTTTTCTATAAAAAACTATGCCTTTGTTGTCTTTATTGTCTGCTTTGCGGCATTACCTGTGACTTGGATGTCTTAGAAAACCAAATCTCCTGTAATCACGTCGAAGAGGATTTTTTTGGAAAACAAAAGTACTTTGCAATAAGATCTTATGGTCTAGGGGAAATTCTGGAGATAAATCACCTAAGGTCTATATCTTGAATACATCAATTTACGTCTTAGTCAAAACAAAGAGAACCTGCCTACACCTCAGTTTTCTCAGGGTAATGAAGGGTTTCAGAAGTAGCAGAAATTTCATAATTTGTGCATTGCAAGTAATGAGTTTGTTTTGTTTGGCCCCTGGATTTTTATCAAGGTTTATTTTCCAAATTCATACAGTAAGCCTGAGGTGCAGGTAATCCAAACTCCGACTGAGCCACTGAACAGCATAAAGAATCTTAATCCTCTTAGCCGAATTAAACATTTCAAGTTGACGATCTAGCCAATCATTTTGCACTGTGACTATAGCGCAAGTAAAAAACACACCCGAATTCCCTTGCCCTTCTGAGAATGTATGTCGAAGCTGGTCCCTTGACAATCAGACCCATTATAATATACAAATAATCCACTGTCCCCTGCTTGGGTGGATGTAATCTACAGAGCATTTCTTACCTTCAAACTTCCACATGGGAAATTAAAATATTTCATAGAGTTAAGTAGATTAGAAGGGCCTGGTAAAAGCTATTTGCAATAAGTTATTCAACACAGCTTTCGGGTGGGCTAACTTCCTAGAGAACAGGCTGTCCAGGTCAGTGATGGGCTTAACATTTGCCCTGTGTTCAACAAATGAACTGGGGACTCCAGCCAGTGGATGGGCCAAGCCCTTGACAATTCACATAAGCACTTAGACACATGCACATGGCTTCTGTGATGGTCATCTAGGACTTATAAGCACTTGGCTATTGCTACATCATGATAAATCACACTACCATGGAGGCGTTGTTCCCTTCAGATCAATAAGGAGGGAATCCATTAAATTACTCCTACAGGTCCTCTTGAAGATTTTTGGTATGAATGAGGGGTATAAATAGTGTCTTATGACCTATCTGTACTTGAAGCAGATGTGTATAATTTTGTCCATGTAATATGACTTTCTCATATCCTGGTTTAATGTTTGAGAGACCGTAAGTAGGCTGATTGTAGGTTATTTTCAGTGTCTGACTGTACACCCACACTCTAATACATATTGAGCATGCATAACTGGAAAGCACTTTCATGATCTGGCAAACTGTAATCTGATTGGCTGGCTTACATGGATAAGAATGTGTTTTCTGCTTAAATCAGTCTGCTTAAAAACATTTAGCATCCATTAAAATACAAAATATGCATTAATTTAGGACAGAACTCTGCAGTTACACTCAAAAACTGCTGGATTAAATACAACCAGCGCTGGGTAAACTATGGAAAAACCCAGCAAATGTGTTGTTTTGACCCTGCAGTTGGGTTATTCGCCAGAAGGTTGGGTTAAACGTTTATCCTAACTGTTGGATGAAAACATTATCTAAATAAAACATTATTTAACCCCGCATTTTTTAGAGTGTATGAAGTACTTTTGTAGGTCAACTGAATCATCATCGCGATTCTGGAATATTTTGTTCACCTTGATAATCTTCACTGATTAAACTTTTTTTTTTTTTTACATTTTGAAGACTAAATACAAAACAATATATGAATTAAATCACTGTCATATGAAATTGTCACACTATTAAGCTTCTGACCACTCTTTGACTAATCTGACAAACAAAGCCGCTTTTCCACCGCAGGAACTTTATACCCAGGAACTAGGGACTTTGGTCTGGTACTCTGTGTGTTTCCACCGCAGGAACCAGGAACTAAATAAAGTTCTGGGTAAAAAAATGCCCCTCAGAAAGTCCCTGCTGGCGAGGTAGTACTTTTTCAAAGATCCGGAACTTTTGGGGGTGGGACTTGGGCGCTAAATATCCTGATTGGTTGAGTTTGTGCAGCACTGTGATTTTAACCACCATTTATTTTGGATCATTTTCAAAATATTACTGTTATTCTGTCATGAAATGTAATTTTAAAAGTATTTCAGGCGAGAATATAGTTGTTTAAAACTCAAATCTGTGGTTTATTTATAAAGACAGTGCCTATTTAAAAATGTGTTTCGCCGATTTCGGAGACGGTCAGCTCCACGTGATCAGCGGGAGCTCAATGATCATGTATCCACTGAGAGCAGCCTTACCTCGACTAGACCTTCTGATATTCATCAGAGCCTTCTGATACGTTGGCTATGATGTCTCTTTAGTGGTTAAACATAAAATATCATTAGTTTTGGGTGAATCTAACAGGTGATCTTTGGTCTGTATTCAATTTATCTAGATGTTAAAATGAAAATAAAAAAGGCAAATTTATATAATATTTCATTTCATTGTAATGGCTATATATATATATATATATATATATATATATACACATTTCCGTGAACCAAGTACATTTCTGAGGCTATTATTATGTTTAAATGAAAACGAAAGGAGGCAGTGGTATTTCATGTCCTATTTGGTTTTATTGTAAATAAACAGTGAGGAAAATTGCAGTAGCCAAGGCGAGCGGATTGATGTTATGAAGTACGCTGAAGTTTGCTGAATTACTGGATTTGCGTTATCGTGGACATCACACTCCCAAGTCGAATGAGCAAAGTCTGAACTACCGAGGATGCACGTCCAAAATCAGCGAACTTTGTATTGAGAAATGCGCATAGACCTACATCCCCGGTCTATTTTCCTAATCTTCCCGGTACTTTAGACCGCAGTGGAAACGCAGAAAGAAACAGGTCTGGGGGGAAAAGGTCCTGTGAAAAAGTTCCTGGTACAAATGTTCCGGGTAATTTTGGTGGAAACACGGCACAACAGTGTGATTATAAACACAATGAGGCTGTAAAAAGCCACTAGTTAGTAGTCCCTGACAACCTATGTAGTCATATTTAACCACTTGTAAGCAACAAGTAAAAGCTTAAAAATTGATTACAAGTGATACTGATTTATTTTATGTCATTTAATAAAAAGTTAAATATATTGAGCTTTTGTTCACTACAGACATTATTTCATACATTTAACCAAAAAAGCTTTAAAAACCCTTTTTTACTTCAGGTCAATGGAACTGGAAGTTCTAAAATGCAAAACTGTTTTAGGCTTTGGTCTACAAAAATATGTAATTCCTGTAGCTGTCACACTATGCTGCCGGAAGGAACACAGAGCCAAGGATAATCAACATATTTTTTATTAATCCAATACAGGAGTAAATCCAATAGGGAGAACTGGAGGAAGACACACATATGGAACTGGTATTCTTGTTCTGAATTACCATTATTTTTAATTGAGTTTTCATGCCCTGTGTTGTGTGCTGTTGTTTACTGTCCACCTAAATACAACAATAATTTTATTCAAGAGTTTTTAATTGATGTTGTGCCTAAATATTACAAAACTTTTGAATTGTGGTGATTTTACCCTCCATGTTTGCTGTCTGTTTGATCAGTTGGCCACTGATTTTAAAGCACTTCTGACATATTTTGATTTATTTCAATTAGTGGATCTACCCACACATCATACTGGACACACTTTGGGCCTCCTTATTTCTCATGGGCTCTATATCTCCCTTACTGAAATATCTGAGACTCCCATCTCAGATCACTTCCCCATTATTATTGAATTTCCAGTCACACCATCAACAGCCAGCAGATCTCCTGTTTCACCATGTTATTGTCACATTCTCACCTCCTCAACAGCTGAAGATTTTGCTGCTGCTTTTATGGAGTAAGTCTCCACTTGTATGAATTTTCTTCACTTTTTTATTAATAAAGTGGAGTCTGTCAGACAACTCACGAATAAGAGCTGTGGAACTTAATTTAGCTGTCGCTGCAGCACATTCTGTGGTGTTTGAACAGTTTGAACCGGTCTCACTATCATTCCTTAATGAAGTAGTGCAACGAATGAAAATTACAAATTGCCCCTTGGACCTTGTTCCAACCAAATTGTTAAAAGAGGTTTTTACCACTGTAGGGAATTTATTGTTAGTTTTCATTAATATATGTCTTCGCTCAGGATCTGTCCCTGCTGCTTTCAAACATGCTGTGGTTAGGCCTCTTCTTAAAAAAACAAATCTGGATCCCTCAGTCTTGTCTAACCAGTTGCCCACCTGCCCTTTCTTTCAAAAGTGTTAGAAAGTGGACCATGCCTTAATCACTTTGTTGGCATTCAGGGTATCGCACTTCAGTGGTTCTCGTCATATTTGACCAATAGAACCTTTTCTGTAGTGATTGGGGACTTGTCCTCCTCCACCACTTCTCTCTCTTGCGGGATGCCACAAGGCTCTATTCTCGGGCCCATTTTTTTTTTACTTTTTTTTTTTACTTTACATGCTGCCTCTAGGGTCCATAATAGTCAGGCATAGTGTAGCTTTTCACTGCTATGCTGATGATTTGCAAATTTATTTGCCTATGAGTCCAAAAAATGCTGACGCAGTTGTGTCACTAATTGTTTGTATTCAAGGATGGGCAGTATTTCAGATACATATATTTAAAATACTATTTTGTATTTTAAAGCCTTTGGAAAAAATCAAATGTAATTTTTATTTAAATACATTTAGGATGAGTATTTTTACATTTTCAAAATACTTTGAGACAGGCAACCTCTCAACCTTTCATGCGTCAACTAGTTCAGACCAGACACACCCCTTTTTTATTTCCTACAGGGCAGGGGAAGGGAAGAGGTATATAAAATTAAAACGAAGTTTCTAAGCAGTTGCACACATCTAAATGCTTTTTGGCATTCAGAATAGGCCCAGATAGACTTCAGCCTAATAGGGATACCAGCACTGAATCTTCAATTTCACATGTATTTTGTGTATTTTCAAAATACAAAATACTGTATTTGTATTTAAATACATTTTTCCACACAGTATTTTGTATTTGTATTTTAAATACATTTCCATGTATTTACGCCCATCTCTGTTTGTATTTATGATATTAAACTATGGCTAGAGCAAGACTTCCTTCATCTAAATGAAGAAATGACTGAATATATTATATTTGGAGAGTCTGTAACTTCTGACTTTGCTGCGCTGCAACTGTCAGAAATCTTGGTGTGACTTTTGATAGTAGCCTGAAATTTTACAAACAAATTGACAGTGTGGTTAAAACTCGTATTTTCAGCTACATCTTTTGGCAAAGGTCAAACCATTTTTGAATCGCTCTGACCTTTAGAAATCTATTCATGCTTTTATCAGTTCAAGATTAGATTATTGTAATTGCTCTTATTGTAATGTCTCACAGTCATCCCTCAGGCGCCTTCAGCTGGTGCAGAATGCTGCAGCCCGTCTTTTAACTAACATAAGCAAACGTGAGCACATAACCCCAATTCTTTATTTGCTCCACTGGCTTCCAGTTTCTTTTAGAGTTGATTTTAAAATGTTATTGTTTGTTTTTAAAGCTCGCAATGCCTTGCCCCACCTTATGTAACTGAGATACTGGCTTTTGATCAGCCAAACAGGGCTCTTAGGTCAACAAATCAACTTTTGCTGGAAGTCCCAAGGTCACGGTACAAACACTGGGGTGACCAGGCTTTTTCTGTAGCGGGGCCCAGACTCTGGAATAAGCTTCCCGCTAATATATGCACCATTACTGACCTGGGCCTTTTTAAAGCAAAGCTTAAAACTTATTTATTTAGACTGCCTTTTAATATCTAGAAATTGTTGTGACATTTTTGTGCATTTTATGTATTTTTCTTTTTTTAATGGAAAGCAATTTGGTTCACCTCGAGTTTTGTAAAGGGCTGTATAAATAAATGTTGATTGATTCACTGATTAATAGTAGACCCAACAAAACTGAAGTGAAAGGAAGGATAATGAGGGAACTAAGGAGACACACCTGGGAACTAATCAGCAATCAAGGAGACAGAAACTTGGTCACAGGGAACTTTGGAGCCAAAGGGATGAGGGAGCCCGCTGGAGCGGATGGATTGATGGTTGATGGTGGAGGCGATGTATTTTCATTAAAAAGTAGTCAAAATACATTGGCAAAAATGAGTAACCTAGATTTCAAATTACAGTTATCATCATGTTATCTGTAATCAACGCCAGACTACAGTTTTTAAGTACCTAGCACAGTGCCTTCATTACCAGAAATTCCAGTTATAGCATTTTCAAGCTTAAAGTTCAATAGTTTGCACTTTCTAGTTTTATTGTCATATAAAATTGTATTTGCTGGCAAAAAAAGAAAAAATGTTTCTGAACATTGTTAGTAGGCTGCCGGTCAGTTCCTGACATAGCACAGCTTTCAGAAATATAAACCAGAGTCCGGATTTTGACTGGATGATTCACTCCAAACCACACAAGACAAGAATGGGTGCTAATCTTGTTGTTCAGCTGTGAGAGATGAGCTTGTGGTTGCTTTTGCAACATCTTTGGCCTGGCAAAGCCAGACTAAGATAAAAGTGGACAAGTTCTACCTGGAAGAACACTCAACTTTCCCCCGTCCAAGTCACGTCTGGCCTGACCAATGTGGCAAAACCTGTAAAAATATCAAATGCCACATAAAATGGAAACATTTGTCTTTCTACTCATTCTTAACTAAATGTTTTCACACTCATTGTCTGTTTTCCCATAAGTCAGTGCACACCCACAGTCTGAAATGATTCATTGGACTCCATGCAAATGTTCAAAACTTCTTTTAAGGTGAGTGTAATTGCAATATAACAACTCATTGGCTCTAAAGGCTTTTAATGCCATCCAGAGACAAAACGAGTCATAGTTTCATTCCTACAAGGGATATTTCACACATTCAGAAATGATATTTACTCATAGCTTTGCTGGTTCTTACTCAAATGGGTCACACTACATTAACACATTATATTATTTTGTCAATTTTTGAGATAATATTCTTTATATACCTCTCAGATTTACTGGAAATTATTTTTGGCAAGTGCTAAAACCAACATTTGGGTCCACTTACAGGGAAAAATTATATGTGGCCAGATGCAACAAGATTAAAGAAGTCTATGAGAAATAAACACAACAAAACTTCAGAGTAAAGATCACACTTGTGGAGGAGGGACAGAGTAATTTGTTTTAGGGCTGGTTGGTAGCAAATAACAACCAAATGCTCCACCGTCATGTAATCACACGAGTGTTGAAAGATCCCTTTCAATGAATATTTCACTGCTGATCAAACGAATCAGATCAACTGCTGTTAAGCTGTGGACTTACTTGGCATCATACTTTGAATAAATAACAGTCCTTTGCGATAAATCACGTTCTGTTCACTGTGATAGCGTGTTTACTTCTCAGATGAATTAAAATTAACATATAAACTGATATACTATATAAAATATGTTTAACTATATACACGCACAGTGGTGTAATGTAACAAAGTAAAAATACTTTGTTTTAATGCTTAAGTATTTTTTGGAAGTATCTGTATTTTACTTGAGTTTTTAAATTTCAGCCAACTTTTACTCCACTACATTTTCTAATTAAAATGTATACTTTTACTCCGATACATTTCCTCTAAGTATATTCGTTACTTTACTACAAAATAGTCAGAAGAATACAGACTGCAAGAAAGCAGGTTTGACGAATCAGTGTCTGGCGTTTGCGAGTTAGACCGATTTAAAAACACATTTGCTCATGTGCAAACAAGCGCACGCCCTGCACAATCGCAGATTATTTCTAGTGATGGGATGTTCAGATAATTTTACAGACTCTGACCTTTTAGTCTCATTCAGCAAAATGAACAAATCTTTTTTTTTCATTCATTTCGTTCATTTTTATCAAAATAGAATTAAAATGTTACGTGTTACTTTCCTAACTTGTCTACTAGTACTTACACAAACGTTTGATCACACTACAAATAATACAAAACTATAATGCTATGAAAAAACAAAACTTTAGATTAATTAATTGTTTACCTGGGTCTTCAGTTTATGATTAGTTCACGTTACCTCTTATCTGACAAGTCTTCAGGTTTGAGTTATTCTTTCATGTGACAGACCCATAAGCTTTAACCAATGCAGTCTGAGCCCGAAAGAGAATTGATAAGTTCATCTCATGAGTCTTCTGGTTTTTTGAGCCTTCATTAATCACGTGACAGACCCATAAGCATAACTGTGGCAGGGGGGGCGTGGTTTAGCGAAGTCTGCAGCGGGAGAGAGAATCAGGAGACAAGCGGTAAGTGAGTGGTTTGGGCAAAAATTATCATCACCTGTTTCTCGTTCTAGTAATTGGCGTGGAGAGAGTATAAAACGCCGGGAGAAACGGATGCAAGCGAGAGAGAGACGGACTGCTGACCCGAACCGGAAGGAGTGAACCGGAAGTTTGACGGAGTGTCAGAATAAGAGTCCCCGTTTGGGTGTTTGTGATTTTCTTTGTTCTTTGTTTAGTTTTGGTTAAATAAACACGTCAGCAGTCCAGCCGACCCCTTTGTCCTCTTCCTTGCCACACGAACTCACTACACTGGTGCCGAAACCCGGGAAGGAAGAAGGACCGCCGCCGCCATGCAAAGCCCGTCCTCCACGCCGCTTGCGGATATCATCGCTTCCCTCGCGGTCCTGCACCAAGAACAACATCAGGCCCTGCTGGACCTGAGGACCGATCAGGAGAGACGATTCCAGGCCATCGTTCAGGCCCAGCAGGAGGACCGCGAGAGGTTCCGGAGCTGGATGGATCGGGAGGTTCGCGCCGAGGCCGCCGGGCCGCCCGCCGCCCCCATGCACCTGCCGCTTCACAAGATGGGGGCCCAGGACGATCCGGAGGCCTTCCTGGAGCTCTTCGAAAAGTCGGCGGAGGCCTGCGGGTGGCCCCGCGAGCAGTGGCCGGTACGCCTAATACCCCTGCTCTCCGGTGAGACCCAGGTGGCCGCGCAACAACTTCCGGTGGCGAACCTCCTGGTCTTCGACGACCTCAAGAGGGCCATTATCCAGCGGGTCGGCCGGTCGCCAGAGCAACATCGCCAGCGCTTCCGGTCCCTGGATTTGGGCGAGGCCGGCCGGCCCTTCGCGATGGCCCAACAGCTCCGGGACTCCTGCCGCAAGTGGCTACTGGCCGAGGGAAGTGACGTGGAGCATGTCGTCGACCTGGTGGTGCTGGAGCAGTTCATTGCTCGGCTTCCCAAGAAGACGGCCGAGTGGGTCCAGTGCCACCGCCCCACGTCGCTGGACTCGGCCATCCATCTGGCGGAGGACCACATGGTGGCGTGCCCAGGGGTCGGCGCACCCCCACCTGCTAACTCTCTCTCTCCTTCTCTCTCTCCCCCCTCTCTCTCTCACCCTGTCCCTCTCCCTAGGTCCCGTCCACCCGGCCCTCCTCGTGTCCCGCCCCGGGGGCGGGATCGACCATGGACACTTCGGGAGCCCAAGGGCCCCGCCCAGGGGGGCAGGGATTGTGCCTGCTGGGGGGGACAGTGCTTCCTTTTCTCCACTCTCTCCGCGCCAATTCTCCAATCCACTCCCTGCCACTGGGGCGGCGGGTAGGTCTGGGCTGGCCTGTTGGCGTTGCGGGGACCCGGAGCATTTCGTGGACAGGTGTCCAGCGATGGAGGTGGGGACAATGATCCGGGTCCCGGATGTCCCACAGGTCACCCCCGGTCAGGCTGGCGAGTACCAAATACCCGTGAGTATCAAGGGGGGTACATATCCGGCCTTGGTGGATTCGGGATGTAACCAAACCTCAATCCATCAAAGCCTGATTCAACCGGGGGCATTGGATACAAGCCGCGTGGTTAAGGTGCGGTGTGTACACGGGGATGTGGTGGAGTATCCGGTTGTCCCAATTAGTATTCATTTCCGGGGACAAAAGCATAGTGTAGAGGTGGCGGTTAGTCCCCACCTCCGGCATCCGGTAATTTTGGGAACGAATTGGCCTGCGTTTACGGTTTTATTGGGGTCGTTATGTGCGGATGCCTCTTGGGGAAATAAGGCACGGAAGGAGGCCGTGCGGGTACAGGTGGGAGAAACTGAGCCAGGGTCGCTGTGGTCTGCTTCAGGGGAACTGAACGAAATCGGGAGACTAATTCTCTCGGAGCGTGATGACTTTCCTCTGGAGCAGTCTCAGGATGAGACACTAAAACATGCGTTTCAACAGGTCCGCGCCATCGATGGCCAGTCTCTCCAACCTGCCCTCCCGCTCTCCTATCCGTATTTTGCCATTTTAAAAGACCGGTTGTATAGAGTGACCCAAGACGCTCGGACAAAATTGAATACAACCCAATTGTTAATTCCAAAGAGCCGCCGGGAAATGCTTTTCCAGGCGGCTCATTCTAATCCTATGGCGGGCCATTTGGGACAGGCCGCAACACTAAATCGCCTCATGGCCCGCTTCTTTTGGCCGGGCATTCATGACAACGTGCGCAGGTGGTGCGCGTCTTGTCCGGAATGTCAATTGGTAAACCCACCGGCCGCCCCAAAAGCGCCTTTGCGCCCTCTTCCCTTAATGCAGGTCCCCTTCGAGAGAATTGGCATGGACCTCATCGGGCCATTAGAGCGATCGGCACGAGGACATCGCTTTGCATTAGTCATAGTTGATTATGCAACACGATATCCTGAAGCGGTGGCCCTCCGCAACATTTCCGCTAAAAGTGTTGCGGATGCCCTGTTTCGTCTTATCTCCCGGGTGGGGGTTCCAAAAGAAATCCTCACCGATCAGGGCACGGCGTTTATGTCACGTACGCTACGCGAACTGTACGGATTGTTGGGCATTAAATCGATTCGAACTAGCGTCTATCACCCACAAACCGACGGCCTGGTCGAACGATTTAATCGCACACTTAAATCCATGATTCGTAAGTTCGTTCACGAAGACGCCAAAAATTGGGATAGGTGGCTAGAGCCCTTGTTATTTGCTGTGCGAGAGGTCCCACAAGCCTCCACGGGGTTTTCCCCCTTCGAGCTTCTCTATGGACGCCAGCCCCGGGGGGTGCTCGACGTACTGAGAGAAACTTGGGAGGAGGGACCGTCTCAGGGCAAAAACGAAATTCAGTATGTGCTGGACTTGAGAACAAAACTCCACACATTGGGGCGGCTATCCATGGAGAATTTGTTACAAGCCCAGGACCGCCAGAGCCAGCTGTATAACAGGGGAACTAGGTTACGCAAATTTGCACCGGGAGAGAAAGTACTTGTATTACTCCCAACGTCGAGCTCCAAATTAATGGCTAAGTGGCAGGGACCGTTTGAGGTCGCACGACAGGTCGGAGATCTCGATTATGAGGTAATACGGTCCGATAGGAACGGGTCCCGTCAGATATACCACCTCAACCTCCTTAAAAAATGGAATGAGGCAGAATCAGTGATGTTGGCAACGGTGATTGGCGGAGAGGATGATCTCGGGCCAGAGGCGAATATCAAACCCCAATCCCTCGCCCTGGCTCCTGGTGGAGACCACCTCTCGCTGTCCCAACTCACTGATGTAACGAAATTGCAAGCAGAGTTTGCCGACGTCTTCTCGCCCCTGCCGGGCCGTACTAACCTAATTCAGCACCATATCGAGACCGAGCCGGGCGTGGTAGTTCGCAGCCGGCCGTATCGTTTACCTGAGCACAAGAAACAAGTAGTTCAGGCTGAATTGGGCGCTATGCTTGACATGGGGGTAATAGAAGAATCTAATAGTAACTGGGCGAGCCCGATAGTTTTAGTTCCGAAAACGGACGGCTCAGTCCGATTCTGTGTAGATTACCGCAAGGTGAATGCTGTGTCGAAATTCGACGCGTATCCAATGCCGCGGGTTGACGAGTTGCTTGATCGGCTAGGCACGGCTCGCTTTTATTCGACATTGGACTTAACAAAGGGCTATTGGCAGATCCCCTTGTCTCCATTGTCCAGAGAAAAGACAGCTTTCACAACGCCGTTCGGATTACACCAATTTGTTACCCTTCCGTTTGGCTTGTTCGGGGCCCCAGCTACCTTCCAGCGCCTCATGGATCGGATTCTACGGCCCCATGCTGCATATGCTGCTGCCTACCTAGATGATATTATTATATTTAGTAATGACTGGCAGCGGCATATGCAGCATCTGAGGGCTGTCCTGAGGTCGCTGAGGGGAGCGGGGCTCACGGCCAACCCAAAGAAGTGTGCGATTGGGCGTGTGGAAGTAAGGTATCTGGGCTTCCACTTGGGGCATGGGCAGGTGCGTCCCCAAATTGATAAGACTGCCGCTATTGCGACCTGCCCACGACCCAAGACCAAAAAGGAGGTAAGACAGTTCTTGGGGCTGGCGGGATATTATAGACGGTTTATTCCTAATTATTCGGACCTCACCAGCCCTTTGACTGACCTTACTAAAAAGGAGGTACCAGATACGGTCCAGTGGACGGAGCCGTGTCAGCAGGCCTTTACTCAGGTTAAGGCTGCTCTGTGTGGCGGGCCGCTGTTACACTCTCCTGATTTTTCTCTCCCTTTTCTGTTGCAGACAGACGCATCGGACAGGGGGCTGGGGGCAGTCCTGTCCCAGGAGATAGAGGGGGAGGAACGGCCGGTGCTGTACATTAGCCGGAAGCTCTCGAAGAGAGAGGCTAAGTACAGCACCATCGAGAAAGAGTGCCTTGCCATCAGATGGGCCGTCCTCACCCTCCGCTATTATCTCCTGGGACGGGAGTTCACCCTCTGTTCGGACCACGCTCCGCTGCAGTGGCTCCACCGCATGAAGGATACCAACGCGCGGATCACTCGTTGGTATCTAGCTCTTCAGCCTTTTAAGTTCAAGGTGATCCACAGGCCGGGTGTTCAGATGGCGGTGGCCGACTTCCTCTCCAGAAATGGGGGGGGGGGGGCTGCAGGCCGGATGGCTCCCCGGCCTGAGTCGGGCGGTGGGGGTATGTGGCAGGGGGGGCGTGGTTTAGCGAAGTCTGCAGCGGGAGAGAGAATCAGGAGACGAGCGGTAAGTGAGTGGTTTGGGCAAAAATTATCATCACCTGTTTCTCGTTCTAGTAATTGGCGTGGAGAGAGTATAAAACGCCGGGAGAAACGGATGCAAGCGAGAGAGAGACGGACTGCTGACCCGAACCGGAAGGAGTGAACCGGAAGTTTGACGGAGTGTCAGAATAAGAGTCCCCGTTTGGGTGTTTGTGATTTTCTTTGTTCTTTGTTTAGTTTTGGTTAAATAAACACGTCAGCAGTCCAGCCGACCCCTTTGTCCTCTTCCTTGCCACACGAACTCACTACAATAACCAATGCTGTCAGAAAGAGAATTGATTAGTTCATCTCATGAGTTTTGGGGATTTTCAAATCTTCGTTCATCACGTGACAGACCCATAAGCTTTGACCATGGACTGTATAAAAGGAGTTACCCTGGCAATCTGTGTTCATATTCTTGTCAAATTTTAGCTTTTTACTTCTTGCAGTTTATAAATGTGTGAATTTCTGTCATTATGGTTATTTCCATGAAGTCTCTTTCTGGCTCAGACTGCATAGGTTAAAGCTTATGGGTCTGTCACGTGATGAACAAAGACTCAAAAAACATCTCTAGGTTACGTATGTAACCCTAGTTCCTCAAGGGAATGAGACGCAGCGTCGAAAGCGCTTTCGGGAACGCGTTTAGCGTGAGCGACTCTGAATAGCATATCTAATCTGTCTTATAGAAGAGCGTGACGTCATGGGCGGGGTGACGTAAGCGACCAGGAAGCTATAAAGGCACAAGCTGCGCAGCTGGCTTCAGCTTCGAGTACCAGCAAGTGCCAGCAGGGGTGCCGGGGCTATGGCTTTAAGACGCAGCATCTCATTCCCTCAAGGAACTAGGATTACATACGTAACCTAGAGACGTTCCTCTTCAGGAACTCGAGCTGCGTCGTAAACGCTTTAGGGAACGAGTACCAATGCTGCCAGTCTACCAAACCCCTGCCTAGTGTGTATCCGAAGAGCACAGCTTAGTATGAGAGGACTGAAGTGCTTGTAGTGACTAGCATGTCTAAGCCTTAGAATCTTGCAATAGTAGAAGGCGTGGACCACCTCGCAGCATTGCAGATGTCCAGCACGGACACACCTGCTAGAAAGGCCTTGGAGGCCGCCATACCCCGTGTAGAGTGAGCCTTGGCTCCCGACAGCGGGGGACGACCAGAGGACTCAAAGTGGCGTTGATAGTCTCAACTATCCAACAAACTAATAGTCTGCTTAGAAGCAGGAAAGTCCACGCCTTCTACTATTGCAAGATTCTAAGGCTTAGACATGCTAGTCACTACAAGCACTTCAGTCCTCTCATACTAAGCTGTGCTCTTCGGATACACACTAGGCAGGGGTTTGGTAGACTGGCAGCATTGGTACTCGTTCCCTAAAGCGTTTACGACGCAGCTCGAGTTCCTGAAGAGGAACGTCTCTAGGTTACGTATGTAATCCTAGTTCCTTGAGGGAATGAGATGCTGCGTCTTAAAGCCATAGCCCCGGCACCCCTGCTGGCACTTGCTGGTACTCGAAGCTGAAGCCAGCTGCGCAGCTTGTGCCTTTATAGCTTCCTGGTCGCTTACGTCACCCCGCCCATGACGTCACGCTCTTCTATAAGACAGATTAGATATGAACTAAATAAATTCAGTGCACACAGACTTAAGTAGTTTAATAATTTGGTTATTTTAATTGTGATGATTTTGGCTCACATTTAACAAAACCCCACCAATTCACCAATCTCAACACATTAGAATATGGTGACATGCCAGACAGCTAATCAATTCAAAACACCTGCAAAGGTTTCCTGAGCCTTCAAAGTGGTCTCTAAGTTTGGTTCACTACGCTACACAATCAAGGGGAAGACTGCTGATTTGACAGTTGTCCAGAAGACAATCATTGACACTCTTCACAAGAAGGGTAAGCCACAAACCTTCATTGCCAAAGAAGCTGGATGTTGGAGTGCTGTATCCGAGGAGGTTAACAGAAAATTGAGTAGAAGGAAAAGTGTGGAAGAAAAAGACGCACAACCAACCGAGAGAACCACAGCCTTCTGAGGATTGTCAAATAAAATCTATTCAGGAATTTGTGTGAACTTCACAAGGAATGGACTGAGGCTGGGGTCAAGGCATCAAAAGCCACCACACACAGATGTGTCAAGAAATTTGGCCACAGTTGTCGTATTCCTCTTTTTAAGCCATTCCTGAACCACAGACAAGTGGCAGTGGCTCAGTGGTTCATGTAGGTTGTCTACAAACTGGAAGGTTGTTGGATCAATCTCCAGCTCCACCTGACCAAGTGTCGAGGTGTCCTTGAGCAAGACACCTAATCCCAGCTGCTCCTGACGAGCTGGATGGTGCCTTGCATGGCTGACTCCACCGCAGTCAGTGTATGAATGAGTTGTTTGAATGGGTGAATGTGAAGCAATTTGTAAAGCGCTTTGGATTGCCTTGGGTCTGTTGAAAGTGCTATATAAATGCAGTCCATTTACCATTTACAACATGAGAGGCGTCTTACCTGGGCTAAGGAGAAGTACTGGACTGTTGCCCAGTAGTCCAAAGTCCCCTTTTCAGATGAGAGCAAGTTTTGCATTTCATTTGGAAACCAAGGTCCTAGAGTCTGGAGGAAGGGTGGAGAAGCTCATAGCACAAGTTGCTTGAAGTCCATTGTTAAGTTTCCACAGTCTGTGATGATGTGGGGTGCAATGTCATCTACTGGTGTTGGTCCATTGTGTTTTTTGAAAATCAAAGTCATTGGACCTATTTTCCAGTAAATTTTGGAGCACTTCATGCTTCCTTCTGCTGACCAGCTTTTTGAAGATGCTGATTTAATTTTCCAGCAGGATTTGGCACCTGCCCACACTGCCAAAAGCACTAAAAGTTGGTTAAATGACCATGGTGTTGGTGTGATTGACTGGCCAGAAAACTCACCAGACCTGAACCCATTTTGTCAAGAGGAAAATGATAAACAAGAATCCAAAAAATGCAGATGATCTCAAGGCCACTGTTAAAAAAACCTCAGCTTCCATACCACCTCAGCATGAACTTTTCCACGACATTCTAATTTACTGAGATGCACCTGTTTGTGTGTGTGTGCTTTATATATATATATATATATATATATATATATATATATATATATATATACACACACACACACACACACTTTAAATGTGTTATTGTAAGTTGGTCAAGCGCGACTGGCTTTTATTATTCTACGGCGTTTTTGTGTAGTTTTCAGTCCAAAATGGCGGCGTCACAGTCATAGGTGCAACTGTTGCTATGGAATGTTCTATTGAGTTTCATCTCTTGGGCTTCTATACTCTTTAATGCTGTTACATGTGAAAACGCACAGGTGATGGAGATTCACCGCTGATGACAGAACTGGCTTTACTGACAAGATGCGCATTAAATATCAAATGTGATATATCGTGTCTTATGGTGTCGTATCTTAGATGTTTATTAAGATAATTCTATTATCTTTTAAAAACCCACAATATTTAAAAATATTAGTTGGGTTAATATATATATATATATATATATATTAGGGGTGTAACGGTTCACAAAATTCAGGGTTCGGTTCGATACGATTCACTGGTGTCACGGTTCGGTTCGGTAAGTTTCAGATAAATTTAAATTTAAATTTAAATTTAATTTTTTTTTAAATATTTTATTTATTAAAACTAACAAAGTATGTTTTTTTTGTTTTGTTTTTTTACATTGAACAATGATGGAGCTTTTCTTTATCTATCTTCTATGGTGTTTTCTTGGCAGCATACTGTGTAAAACAAAAACAGCCTTATAAAAAAAATAATGTTATATTGTTGTAGTAGTTATGAACAAATACAAAGATTTAACTTTTTATATGGAACTCTATAACTCTTTATATTGAGTGTGTTTTTACTCAATTGGTTCTCTATAGGGCTTATGTTTTCAAAACTGCCTGTGCATACGTTCTATTTATAACAGTTCTTCTATCTAATAACGTGCAGGCCTGTTAATTTTATCGTACTGCTCAGGAAATTCCCAAACAGTACAGTACTAGTCCATTTTGATTTCCGTGCTTGTTTGGATGCCCCGATCGATTGGTAAAGTGCCTATATATATACACATATATATATATATATATATATATATATATATATATATATATATATATATATATATATATATATATATATATATATACACTGCAAACCAAGCACACATTACAAGGGACTGAGTTCTTTAGCAGGCTGACAGAGGAAATTCTGGGCAGACTTGGTCCAGCCTAGGAACTGTTTCCAAGTTTTATGGTGCCCATGGCAGAAGGATCATAGGAAGCGACCGATATTCTTGATTTAATTCTCCATCTGCCAGTTTGACTGAGGATGGTAACTGGAAGAAAACTGAAAGGCCCACCCATGAGGGTGAAAAAGGCTTTCCAGACCTTGAGATAAACTGAGGACACCTGTTTCATCCAATGTCCTTGGGGATCTCAGAATATATGAAGACACAGTTGAAGAGGAGTTCTACAATTTTTATCATAAGGGGGAATGCCTGAGAGGAAGAAATTGACATGACTTGGAAAATTGGTCAATAACCACAAGGATGCATGTATTACCATCAGAGGGGGGCAGATCCATTATGTAATCCACTCACAGGTGTGACTATGGATGGTTAGGAACTGGGCAGAAGATAAAGTTTGCCATCTGGAAGATGGCGTGGTCTCTTTGACATGCTATAGTCAGAGCATCCATGCACAAACCTTATTGCATCTCTAGCTATGTTGGGCAACCAGAGGTGGTCTTTTGGTGCCAAGAGAGTCCTATTGGCCTCTGTGTGGCCAGTGTCCAGAGATGAATGTATGAGTATATTATTGGGGTGCGTTGAAAATAAGGAACATACTGGCAACCTAGTGGACACCCTGACGGAGAGGCTTTGGAAGCACTGGAAGAAGTGGGCCCAAGATATTCTAGGTTTTTGCTGCCAGTTAATATGGCGATTGGTTGTTGACAATAGGGCTGTGCAGTTAATTGCGTTCGATTGTCATCCACATCTCATCAATAAAGCCAGTCCTGTGATTAGTAGGCTAGTTCAGTGACAAGCTTGGCGATATTAATTCATCTGCGATTATGAATGCGATATTGCCTAATTTTCAGTGAACTATGGCTCTGTGTAGTGAATGCTGCTCAATCTGAAAGCAGGTGATGGGGATTTACTATTAATCACGGGACCGGCTTTACTGACAAGATGCAAAAGACAATCGAATACGATTAGTTGCATAGCCCTAGTTGAGAACCCTCCAACCAATGCCTCCATTCTTCTGGGTGCTGCAGAGTGATTTGTGATTGTAGCTCCACTTTTCTGTTGAATCTTTATGTTACTATCACTCTCTGTTGTCTAAAGTGATAAAATATAAGCTTAATTCCCACCATGTATCTGATATTATCTATCAATGTAATTTGACTAATCTGACCGTTCGATTAAAAATCTTAAGTTGTGGGTGCAGCACGCCTACAGCGCGTTAGCATTCGTTAGCCAGTCAGCTTGACATTCACGCATCCATCCACATTTCTATTTGCCTCTATTTTTGTTTGGCTCGTTTCTTTTCTCTCTTGTGCGGTTTTTCACGAGTTCATCAAACAACGGTTGTAAATCAGAATCTTTCTTCAGTCACGGTGAGTAATGGCTACTTCTCCTGCGATTGTTGTTTGCACCAGTTGCCACATGTACAGTTTAGCTCTCTCTGTCGGCAACGAGGGATTCACATGTGATAAATGCAGGGAAATAGTTAGGCTGACAGAGAAGTTTTCGAGGCGAGGGATCTTCAGCAGCGTGTCCCTCCTTCTCCTGGGCTTTGGCACCAATGTAACAATAAAAACATCATAATCATCGGGAAGAAGGAATCGGGAACCAGGGGACAATAAAAACCAAACTTTAATAATCAAATAAACACAAAACAGTGTGGCAGCCCCTCACGGCCGACTGTTGCACAAAAACAAAACCAAAACACAAACTAAAATCCAGGCTTGGTCCTCTCTCGTCCTTCACTTTCGTCGCTCCTGTTTTATATCCTTCCATCTCCTCTGTGGGACTCGAGACCGGTGGGTCGAGCAGGTGTCGCTCATTTCTCAATCACTCCACCGGCCTCACCCCGTTCCAATGGATCTCAGCCCCACTCCAGTTGTCACAATATTATATATTAAAAATTAAATTAATGAGGTGTGTGAACTTGCAACTATGATGTCAGACACTGTAATATACTCTGGTCCCCTCCCTGCTTACCGTGGTGATGAGATGCATAGCAAATTGTCATCAATCAAAGGCTGGATGTCTAAGTGGTGCCCACAGAATAACATAGGTTTCATAGACAATTGGACCAGATTTTGGGGAAGACCTGACCTGTTGGAAAGAGATGGTCTCCATCCCTCCTGGGGTGGTGCCATTCTTCTCTTTAGAAATATGGCATATAGTCTTAGAGTTTGCACTTGACTAACCGGGGCCCAGGTCAGGAACCAGACAGACTGACTAAACAAACCATCTGCTAGCCACCTCACGCCAAAGAAATCAGTTAATTTTCAGCACACAGGTGACTTGACCTTTGATTTGACCTCCCATGTTAGTGTGGAGATAACCATCCTCTCAGGCAAAATGCACTCGGGAGTAATCGGGCGTTTGGATGGATCAAAAATGTGAGATAAAGCATCGGGTTGGATGTTTTTGGACCCAGGGCGGTATGAGAGAGAAAAGTCAAAATTTCAGAAAAAAGTGCCCATCGAACCTGCCTGGAGTTGAGTCTTTTAGCAGATCTAATATACTCAAGGTTCTTATGATGGGTCCAAACGATAAAATGTAGCCCCAACCCTTCTAACCAATGATTCCACTCCTCTGATGCTAACTGGACGCCAACAACTTTCTGTTACCAATGTCATAATTACGTTCGACAGGTGATAAACGATGGGACAAAAACGCAAAAGGGTGCATCTTGTCATCTGAGGATGAACATTGGTATAGAACTGCACCTACCCCCACCTCTGATGCGTCGACCTCCACTACGAACTGACATGAGGGATCAGGGGCGACTAAGATGGGAGCCAAAACAAAGTGGCTTTTGAGGTTGACGAATACAGCCTCGGCTGTATCGGACCACCTGAATGTCATTCTGGGGGAGGTCAAGGCGGTCAGTGGCACGACTAGTTAGCTGAAGTTGCGAATGAAACGCAGATAGAAGTTGGCGAACCCCAGAAACCTCTGTAGAGCCGTACGGGAATCTGGACTTGGCCAATCTACCACAGCCTTAACCTTGTCAGGATCCATACGCACTCCATCAGAAGAGACGATGTAACCTAGGAAAGCGCATTTCTCTGCCTTGACAAAAAGCCAATTCTCTAGCAATCTCTGAAGCACTCATCTGACGTGTTGAATGTGTTCCTGGAGCGACGAAGAAAAAATAAATATGTCATCCATGTAGACTTCTACCTGGTCATTGACGAGTGCCTGGAAAACCGCTGGGGAGTTGGATAGCCCGAAGGGCATAACCAAGTATTCAAAATGGCCTCTGGGGGTGTTAAATTCGGTTTTCACTTACACACACCAACACAAACACAGACAAGAGAGAGATGCGAATTCATGAACCGTGACATCTACATACCCAAAATTAATGACTTATCAATTTTACCTCAATGTTGTTGAAAATACCTGGCTTATCTTCACTTAAGGACAACTTTGTAATGTTTCTTCCCTAAAAAATATACTCCTGAAAACTCTCTTAAAATCAGCATATTTCTTAATTATTTTTATATTTTAATTTCAACAACAAAATATGTTTTACAAAAATTATGTCTTATAAAATGGCAACACTGTAGTGCAGTTCAACAGCTATCATTTTTATACAGTTGTGTGTGTGTGTGTGTTTGTGTGCGTGTGCATTTCATATAATTGCTTCCACATTAGCAGCCTGTCTATAAAATTAAGAATGTCAATGCATCTTGAAATGTCAAAGTACTCCATAAACAGAGGACTTTTATTCAAATTAACGTTTGGTCAAGGAGAAATTGTTATTTCAGCTGCTGAAAATTTGACCACAGGTCTGGACTAAAAAACGAACAAAGAATGAAGATGGAAATTTATGATCCTACAAAAGTTTATGTGTCCCACATTTACGAAGCTGGACATGATGACTTCTCTGAAAACAAGACACGGTCAAAAAATGCTCTTGCATGGATCACATTTTAATAAAAGACAAAGCAATTAGGTATGGTCAACTAAATGCAAAGCGTAAAGTCAGACATGTGGCATGTGATCCATTTGTACTGGATACAAATAAACAATTGTTTTACTGGCATTCTTGAGGATTTGAATATGGTTCAACAGTCTGGAGTAGCCCAGATTTACTGTGAAAGTGATCCATAAATTGGGAAACCACAGCATTTGTCTAATGTCCTCCATATTAAATTTTAGTCATGATGATCATTAGATAAAAAGTTCGTTGATGAACACATTTTGTTTTTAATAAATCCTTTAAGGTGTGCCATAAGGTCATGAGGTGTTAGACCTCATTTGTTTCTCATTTGTGATGTAACAACTGATGTTTGGATGAAATGCTCCAATTTCAGTAACTGCAGGTGGCAGTACATTGCTCAATTTAGACAGCAGTGAGTGAAAGCTCTGTTGAGCATCATTCATCAAACTAGCACTAGAAAAGAGACTATTTTTTATTATTATTATTTACCTTATAGCACCCTATTTATTTTTGACTTTATTTTGAAAGAAATTAGTGTTTCATATTGATTTATTTATTTATTGTTTGTTTAGTTTAATTTAATAAATCTGTCAGTTGCTATGCTATTTTATGGTTTATTTATTCTTTAATCATGCATAGATTATTGTGACTTTTTTTCTTTTATCAGCATAACAATTCCAAGTCTTTCCATGCATTATGTAATAAAAAGCTATTCACCCTGCGGAACATGTGTTCAATATTAAGAATAATTACAGTGCAATTAAGGTTAAATTGTAATGATTGCTTGAAATTTTATAGCTTTATTGCTATACTCATGAATATATAGTACATTGCCACTAGGGCAGAAGAAGCATAAATCTAAAAATGTCTTGGAAAATATCCATTGAGATGTTCAGTTTCAAGTTTCTCTAACTCAGTTTGAATTTATTGACTTTGTCAGTTGAAATATGCTAGTGTTCCTCATTGAGCTTGTTTCAGTGAGTTTTTAACTAACTGCGTGATGTTGGATCAATCACAGTCAAGGACGGTTCTGGTTACTTTAACTGGAAGTTAATAATCAGTAGAAATCAGAGGTTTGTGTTTCTGAATAAACATATTAATCAAACATCTTATAAAGATTCACTGCCTTTGAATAGATGATTCAGAATATTATTATTCACACACAATCTATACTCTTTTTTTTTTATAGTAGCATAACTCTATTAATTTAAACTGTCGATTGATAAAAATGGTAACACAACATGAATGACCTTTAAAATGAATTGGAATCCAGTCAGTTCAGGTTTAGGCTCAATACTGGCATACTTTCTTACTTGAGAGATCAATGAAATCCACTCCAGGATATCTAATCTAATCAATACACTTTTTCCACATTGACCATACCTTTTATGAGCAGTATACCACATTATTATGCATAATCAAGAAATAAAATAAAATGTTATTTTAAAAAGATATATTGAATATTTTTATATTAATTGTGTTTATTAAATTTTATATATATATATATATATATATATATATATATATATATATATATATATATATATATATACTGATTTAGATTTTTTTCAATTAATACATTGAAAATTATTTTAACAAACAAATACCATTATACATTATGTATACATTTAATATTGATTTAGATTTTTCCATGTATATCAAATCTGTTTATTAAAATTGTATTTATTATTTATTTATATGAATGAATAAATAAATAAATAAATAATATATAACATTTTAATAAACACATTTAATATAAATGTAAACATCTATATCAATATTAAATGTAACATAATGTATAATGGTATTTGTTTGTGACATTTTTAGTGAACTGTTGGCCTTCTGGAAAGTATGTTAATTTACTGTACATGCACTCAATACTTGGTAGGGGCTCCTTTTGCTTTAATCACTGCCTCAATTCAGCGTGGCATGGAAGTAATCAGTTTGTGGCACTGCTGAGGAGGTATGGAAGCCCAGGTTTCTTTGACAGTGGCCTTCAGCTCATCTGCATATTTTTGTCTCTTGTTTCTCATCTTCCTCTTGCCAATAGCCCATAGATTCTCTCTGCGTTCAGGTCTGGAGAGTTTGCTGGCCAGTCAAGCACATAAACACCATGATCATTTAACCAACTTTTGGTGCTTTTTGCAGTGTGGACAGGTGCCAAATCCTGCTGGAAAATTAAATCAGCATCTTCTAAAAGCTGGTCAGCAGAAGGAAGCGTGAAGTGGTCCAACATTTCTTGGTAAACGGGTGTAGTGACTTTGGTTTTCAAAAAACACAATGGACCAACACCAGCAGATGACATTGCACCCCAAATCAACTGATTGGACGACTAGGTAAAAAGTGACCGTGACAAGTGTTGTGTTTTACCCAAAGCTAAACATTTATCAACTCTCAGCTACAAAGAATAAATAAATAAATAAATAAATAAAAACTTGCAAATGAACATATTCAAATATAAACATAAAATATTACGATACAGTAGCAGTGCATCAAAATGTCATCAGTGTCATCAGTTTGCCAAAAAAAAAAAAAAAAATTTACACACCATTTATACATGTTAAGGAGCAGGTGTTCATTTCTTTCTTACCAATAACATTTTTAAAATAAGAACATTTTGATGAATCTGATAATTTATGTCAGAAAAGCTTTAAGAATGATTTTCATAAAAAAATCGCTCTGTTTTATGAATGAGGCCCATTTTTTCTAAGAGGGTTACTGTTCACTAAATAAATTACTTAATAAATACCTTTTTATAATAAGCACATATTCACACGTACACAGGGCAAAGTTTGAAGACGCACATGTCATATCTGTGGGAGCGCAAAGCCATGATCTCTATTTGGGAAAGCAGGCACGCTACAAGCCAAGAGTGCGGTTGCCATACTGAATTAAAGCTTTAATCAGGATAGAATGCATATTAAAAGCAGCTAACAGAAGCAGTACCATTTACAAGTAGCAGCATATCAAAAAGTATGAGACAACAAACAAAGAAAAAAATGCCATTAAGAGCTGTGCTTGCACAGGTTCTGCGTGATCCTCTTCAAGAATATCCTCTGAATCTCTATCGGGCTCAAATCGCTAAGAAATTTAAGATAACGCTATAGAGCATCACAATCCCGCCCACAGCCGGTGCTGGAAGTAAAATTTAAATTCAATTTCTGCATTGACAGTTGGCGTATAAGCCATAAAAACGGAACCATACATGGTAGACTTAAAACCAGCTACGGCTGTACTAAGCGATAGTATATGCTCAAATAAACGCCAAAGGTTCATGGGGCACTAACCTTGTTTTGAGATAAATGCCTTTTATTCGCGATGTCTGGGATAAATGCTTCATTACCCACAATCCTGAACAATCCCACAGTGATGCATCTGATTGGTGGAACTCGTGTAATCGCCTGGTTAAACCCCACGAAGGTCCGTGAAGACTGAAGATCATTAGTAAAAAAACAAAATAAAATAAAAACCTGTTTTGCGTTTTTGCACGGTAGACTTATCAGTGCAATCATGATCTCCTTGGCTGCCATGATGGCTTTTTTTCAAGGAGGAAAACAAAAGTGTTCAAAGGGGTGAAAACCACTTCAGATAGGGTCATGTAACGTTAGTTGAGTGTAGCGTGTCCGAGGGCCAGCTTGTGGGTTTTGTAAGGGCCAGCATGAGGGACAAGACCTACAAAGTTTTGCAGGGAGGTTGGTAACGTTAGTTAGCATTATCGTCCACTTTAGCTAGGCTACTGTAGCCTTCATATGGTATGAGTCATATCAAACATTTTACGATGCCACTGTCAAAACAATATTTAGCCTAGGCATACCTTTTTGTGCATTTACTGAACATTTGTGTAATGGCAACGACATGTGCTGACGACTGAGCGGTGATTGCAGTCAGGGACAAAGCATGGCACCATGTTGCCGACGGTATCGTTAACCGCTTTCACACATGTACACAATGTATAAAATACACAATGATAAATATAATAATCAATACACAATACCTATATAAAAAACTATTTATTTACACGATTAATAATGAAAGAACTGCTATTAACAGCACATTCACTATATAAAATAAAATTCACTTGAGGAAAAAGTTTGCGCGGCTGTCGTCAGATTTGAAAGTCGCTCAAAAGGCTCTTTTCATGGTTGTGGCTTCAGTTGAATTCAGTGAGGCGCAGTGGTTTATGGATGAGTAGTTCCTTCGCTCGAAATGAAAATATGTACACAGTCTCATACCTTTTTTTGGATTTTCTCTTAATTTTTTCACTCAAAAGGATATGTTGTATGCTTATGAGTTCAGCCATAGCTGGTTATCCTCAGACATGCTCTAAAACTCTTTAGATACAGATTTTTCCGAAAGTCAATGGGAGAAATGAATGGGAAATTTACTTATGGAATGCTCAAACATGAAGAAGATAGGATGTGAATGATGGCACGCTGCTGCCTGCTGCTTCTAACTAGAAAGACTATTTCATAATGCCACTCTGGTGTCAATGCTCTGCTCTGGTGTTTGAGTTGAGGCCTTATCTGTGCACTTTCTCTCAAAGTTATCTCCCCTGAGTTAAAATGTTACAGATTCATTCAGCTGAAACATTGACTGACCAAATGTGAGCCTCCATTAATTCCTCTTCCATCGCCAGTAATGAACAGAATCAGCAACAGTTTGAAGAGTCAGTGTCAATGTTTACAAATCACACTTCACTATCACACAATTATGTAATCAACAGTGTTGGGGAAAGCTACTTTTAAAAGTAATACATTACAATATTGTGTTACTACATAAAAATAAACTAATTGCAAATTTGCACAGACCGAAAGTCACGCAGAGAACACACAATCATGCAGGTCACATGCACACTTCAAGGTTTTTGAAATTAAATTTTCATTAGCCATTCAAAGATTTGTTTAAAAAATAAAAATAAAAAATAATAATTAATACTATTTTAAATTATAAATACTAAATACTTTTAGTATTTACTAGGGATGCACCGAATCCATGGATTCGGATTCGGATTCGGCCGAATACTGGGCTTTTTGACGGGGTTCGTTTTCGGCCGAACCTTAGTTTTTTTTTTCACCGAACCGAACCCAAGACGTTATGCGGCCGTTGATTGTGTGAAGGTGTTTACATGAGGAGGAACACAGCCCGACAGTTCGCTCTAAACTAAACTGTCCAGGAATCTTGAGCGGCTGGGACGATTTATACCGTCGCAATACAGAGCCAGCCAGACACATCGGGTGCTGACGTGGAAATAAGCGTTTTTTTCAGTGAGCCTTTGATTCCTCTAAAGGGGCGGTCACACTGCACTTTTCGTTCCATTGACTTCACTTCATGCGCATGCGAATGCGTCAGACCAAAAACGCAGGCTCATGCGAAAAATTTCGCATTTCGCTGTGTTCGAAAGTTCAAGTTTGGTGAACTATGACCTGCAAATTCGCATAACGTGAAGTCGTGTGACCAGTAGATGATCGATACTGCGTGACCTCTCTGTACAGAAATTAAAAAAATGAAAGAAGTGCTAATTTTAGCCGTAGCGCAGCATCCTATTTTATATAATACATACTTAAAAGATAATAAAAAAAGAAGCTGCATGGTTCTCAGTGTCAATGGAAACAGGAACAGATGGATGAGGTTTGAATGAGGACACGTTCTATAATTTTTTTATAGTTAAGTGTGTATATAATTATAGAGAGAGAGAGACAGAGAGTACAATATCATAAGACGCTTTCGACACCATTGCAAAAGACACAGTACAAGCACATATTAATCCATGTTGTGATAACTGAGGGAAAACCATTATATCTTGCTCCCGCCCATATTTGCAGCGGCGTCCGAAATAATTTCGCACATTCAAAGGCTAGTGTGACCGCAGCTTTAGAGAGGATCCTCTTCAGTGGTGGAAGACAAACCGGCAACGATTTCCACTGCTGTCAAAAATCTACCTCTGTGCCCAGTGAAAGACTTTTCAGTACTGCTGGGGACATTAGTTCCCACACTTGCAACCGGCTGTCACCTGTTAATGCAGAGCATCTTGTTTTTTTTTCTAATTAAACTCTCATTTCATGTGAAAGGTTAGAGGTTTTACATTAATTTAGTTATGACGAGGGAGATGTGTGTGATCTTCCATAATATTTTTCGTAATATTTGGCTACTGTTCTAATTGTAGCTTAGCCTACTGTTATAAACGAAAACTGCCTACTATCCATGTTTATTGAGTAAATGTTCAATAACATTAATTCAGTTAAGTCACCAAACATATTCTGGTTTAAAAAAGAAAAGAATAACACTTTTCTTTGCATTGTTGCACATTTATTGAAAGGTTTTGGTTTGTACTTGGGTAAGCATAGGCCTATGGTAATTGTTAAAATAGTTTTTCCCACTTGTCATCCTGGCATAATGTTGGCTAATCTTTTTTTTCTTTTTATTTCACATTTAAAATAAAATAAAATGAAAAATATATTGCTGTGGATGTTGTTTACTTCATTAATGTGTTTTACTGTGTTAATGGAATAAGGATGCGAGTAGGATTCGGTATTCGGTTTCGGATTCGGCCGAATCTTAAACAGTGGATTCGGTATTCGGCCAAACCCCAAAAATCTGAAAACGGTGCATCCCTAATATTTACTAAATACTTTAAAATACTAAACTATTTTTAAAATGATGTAAATGCATATATGATGTATTTTGACGGCAAACGAGAAAGTATTATAATGTTTGCCTTTCTATTGCTAATAATATAAAAGCAATAATTATAATACTTTTTGAATACATTTTAATTACTTTTTTTAACAGTTGTATCGGATTATTAGATGTACTTCTATCCATATTAAACAAAACTGTTAATGATGACAGCAAACCAGAGGGAGAATATGAGAATTGTCTGCTCAGGTGCTGCCATTCTTAGCGCAGTCAAAATAAAAATCCTACTTTGAATGCATCAGCCAAACAGAAAAAATTATCGGACAATGCCGATATTTGTAAAAAATGGCAGATATTGCCTTGGCGATATATCGGTGGACCACTACTGACAATTTCTCTCAACATGGCACAGGAGAGGTGTCAGTGACTAAATGGGAAAACAAAGTAACTGACATTACTTATTTGAAAAAGTAATTCAGATATATCCTTATAAATTTAAACGTAATGCGTTACTTGAAAAAAGTAATCTGATTATGTAACTTGCATTACTTGTAATGTGTTATCCCAAACATTGGCAATCAATTAAACATTCAGGAATTTACATACATATTATATGTGACCCTGGACCACAATACATCCTAAGGGGCAATTTTTTAAAATTGAGATTTATGTATCATCTGAAAGCTGAAAAAAAAAAATAGTTTTACATTAGTTTTTTTAGGATATGACAATATTTGGTGGAGATTCTGTTTGAAAATCTGGATTCTGAGGGTGCAAATTTAGTTTTTCTTTTTTTAAATTGTTTTTAAAGCTGCCCAAATAAAGTTCATAGCAATACATACTACTCATATAAAATAATTGTTGTAATATATATTTACAGTAGGGAATATATATATATATATATATATATATATATAATTTAATAAAAGATCTTTACTTTAATATTCTTATTATTTTTGGCATAAAAGAAAAATCTATCAATTTGACCCATACAATGTATTGTTGGCTATTGCTACAAATATACCTGTGCTACTTATGAATGGTTTTGTGATCCAGGGTCATATATATGCATTTGACCACAAGTTCTAGTATAGAATACAGTCAGTGAGAAGCTGACATTTGTCCATTTTAAATATGCTAAATTCAAATGAACAAATTTGAACCCTTAATTAAAGTAAAAGAGGAAATGATGTTGTTTCAAATGTTGGAGCAATGAGGGAGCAGTACTGGCCTTATCACACACACAAACCTCATTCTTCATTTGTCTCATATCTCCCTGCCATTGCCAATATCAGAGTAGTGGGTGCACACGCAATCCTGCTAGGACATTCTCCCATTGCAGCACTCTCCTCTGTCCATGCCCATTTTTCAGTCATTTCACACACTTACACTACACTTGTGTTGTTTCATCCCTGTGATGTTTGTCTGTGTGGGCGTAGCCAGTCTTCTGGTGGGAAATGAACGAACGAGCAAAGGTGAATTATGACATCATGGGCTTGGTCGTACTGGCTGTATTTAAGTGTTGAAATTATGTGTTAAATGTGTTATGTGTTGACTAGTGCTGGGCAACGCGTAAAAAAAAAAAAACAATTAATCGCATGATTGTCTGCAATTATTGCAATTAATCGCATTGTTATGCACAAAACTAATAATGCATTCAACAGTAGTGTATAATTGTGCACTTTTTTCATTTAAAGTGCAATAGCATTTAGTTTGCAAACACTTTAAACAAAATACAGCAGTATTCATTTTAAATAGTATTTAAAATATTTCTTGTTAATCCTAACTTATAAAATTGGTGGGCCAGAGTGCGGTTCAGTTATATATAGATCGAGTGTGAGCGCTAACCGCGCCGAAGCTTAGATCTTCTATACGATATGTGGTGCATGATTGCGTGAATATTTTTGAGTGGCAAAAGCAATAGATATGTAAAGCAATATATTGTGAGAGGGCCGTGTGTTACTGCGTTCAATATGACTCAAAATAATAAACCACAAAGTTAACAAAACAATGCATTCCACTGTGCTGAGCAAGTGCTTTTCTGCTCTCTTCACATGTTATTGGAAACTTCCTATTTCCCATTTATGAAGTCTTGATTACAAGCTTGTTGCATTCTTTTCTCTTAAAAATAAGTGGACAGTTGGTTTGTGAATGCTGATGCTTAGCCTAAATAATTTGATCGGGATCATCCCCTCCTGTGACCCATGATTTGTCTGTATTCAGGTACTCTGTCTGTATTCAGAGCCAGTGAGCAACGGAGTTTCATAATAATAATAAGAAGAAAAACTGCATTTACACGTGATAAAATAATTATCGGCGTTAATAAGCATTAATGCTTTCCGTGACCCATGTGAAGAGGCTTGCGCGGAGCGCAGCAGGTGATTCCACGCGGAAAATAAATACAAATGGAAATACTTCAGACTTATGTGCCTCTAGAAGCTTGCGTTCTGCAAGTGAACATCGCTTGATTGTGTCATCCCAAAGAAGCACAGAGTCACTTTTAAAGACTTTTAAATGAAATGTTCCCTCCTGGTGGAATGACCTGCCCGACTCAATCTGAGCAGCTGAGTCCTTAGCCATCTTCAAGAATTGGCTTTAAATCCATTTCTTCCATCTTTATTTGACCCTCTGACTCTGGCACTCTCTATTCTAATGCTATTCTTTAAAATAAAACTCTAACGCTAGCTTGCTCTTTTCTTGTTCTATTCTATTTGTTTTCTTTTTAATATATTATTTAAAAGCCCTTCCTATGTGTACTGTGTTAAGCTAACGAAGACTTGTTTTAGCACTTGTATATCACTGCTCTTTTGTTGATTTTGATTGCTTCCATTGTCCTCATTTGTAAGACGCTTTGGATAAAAGCGTCTGCTAAATGACTAAATGTACATGTAAAAACCTATCAAATCTAAGTGGAAAGGTTCAATATTTGTATTAATTTTGTGACACAATTGTGCACTGAAACTGTGAACCTTTAAAGTAGGGTCTACCATATATATCTTTTTATACAAAATTTAATTTAGACGTATTATACATTTAACTAAAGGATCCTGCAAGCACTTTAATTTATCCCCCTTTACTCATACTTTTACAAAAAGTGGTTTAATAATGTTGAATGTTACAGGGACTGATTATTGCAAATGCTGTATATATACTATATATACTATATACATATATACATATATACTATTCCTAAAATAAGAAATATCCCAATATATATCGCCTTGCTCACAGTATCGCAATGTATATCGCAACATATTGTATCGCAACCCCTGTATCATGATATGTATCGTATCGACAGATTCTTGGCAATACACAGTCCTAGTGTTGAGGTTATAGTCCCTAGCTTCAGGTGGGGTTGCGTATGAGGATGAGGAGCAGGCAGACGTTTACAAGGATCTGAGGGAGGCATTGCTGGAGAAATTCATCGGAAACCAAACATCAGTGGTTCCAATCACTGTTCCAGCTGGAGAATAACCAACTGAGACTTACCATCGCCTTAAGAGCTTGTATCGGTGATGGCTTGAGCCAATTTCTGGACTGGTGGTGGCTAAACTGGCTCAGCAATACCTAAACACTCATCGCGGAAGTCCATACACTCAACCACCTAAAGGTATTATTTAAACTCACTTTGGGGCTGAGATGGGTTGTGCTGAACTGTCAGACCATGCACAAAGCTCAAAGTTAGGGGGAAAATAAATATTATGCTTTTACTGTCAGCAGCCGGGGGAACAAAGCAGCAGTATGTCCCACTTTTAATGGCTAAGCTGACGGAGTACTGTTACATTCCAAGAGATGGGGACTTGGAAATAGGCTCTATGAGGAAGAGTCTCACTACGTGTGATGTGACTCTTAATGGACATTCCCTTCAGGCATTGTTGAACACTGGTTGTTCTATGTCTATGTTTAAATCATGTTATGTTACAAATGTTAACTATCTGAATACGCCTCCGTTCAAGGTGTGCATGGGGATGTGAAGCAGTACTCTAGAGCTGAGGCTTTGGTAGAATTACAAGATCAAATGTACCTGTTGACTGTTGCTATAGTTGACAGTTTGCCTACAGACATGATTCTAGGACAAGACTTGCCAGTGTTGAATGACTTGTTATAAGCCACTGCCAAAGACTCTGTAAATGTTGCCACTGCCACTGTAACCCCTGTGTTACCATCAAAAAAAAGCAGTGCAGGTCAGCGGTACATCTTTGTAATCAGTGACTACATACACAACAAGATATCTAGAAGCTTTCCCACTGCGTAACATCACCACTCCTAAGATTGTCCATTCCTTTGTTCAACTCTTCTCCATGGTAGGAATACCAGAAGAGATTTTGATGAAACAAGGCACTAACTTCACGTTGCAGCTCTTGGCCCAGCTGAACAGACAGTTGGGCATCACCGCCATCAGAACAAGTCGATACCACCCCCAGACAAACGGACTGGTGGAAAGGTTCAAACAAACCCTCAAGAATATGCTGCAGAAGTTTGCCGTAGACACAGGACGAGACTGGGATAAATAACTACCAATACCTAAATAACTTTTTTTATTTATTTTTTTTTTTTCTTACAGATAAGCTTCCCAAGCTTTGACTGTTTTATCACTATTTGAGCTCCTCTATGGGTGGCAAGTGCAAGGACCACTGGACCTGCTGAGAAATAGCTGGAACGAAAGTTCTGCAGCCAAAACTGAGAAAGGCATTGTGAAGTATGTGCTGGAAATTAGAGACCATCTAGAGTAGTACCGAGAACAAGCAAGAGAAAACCTGCAGTCAAAACTGTAAGCACAGAAGCAATGGTATGATCAGCATGCAAGACTATGGCAGTTCCTACTGGTACAAAAAGTGCTACTCTTGCTACCCACCTCATCAAACAAGTTCCTGGCAAAATGGCAAGTTTCATATACTGTGGTCTCCTAGATGGCCACCAGGACAAGACCACAGAAACCAGATGAGTCCTCTCCACAATCTGGCTTTGTTGCAGCCTGGAATTGAACTGCTGTTTTTTCTGACCAGAGGAGAACTGGTCCCCTGACTGAGCCTAGTTTCTCCCAAGGATTTTTCTCTATTATGTCACCGATGGAGTTTTGGTTCCTTGCCACTGTTGGCTTGCTTAGTTAGGGACAATTAATATCCAGTGATAACGTCTACTTGATTGTACAGATACTATTTAAACTGAACTGAGCTGGATGATGACACCACTGAATTCAATTATAAACTGCCTTTAACTAAAATTTTACACGAGAGTTTACTAGTGTAATTTTGCGTTACTGACACACTATTTTCCTGTTTAATACTGTAAAGTGCTTTGACACAATATGTATTGTTAAAAGCACTATATAAATAAAAGTTACTTTGCTTGGCTTGACTTCTGGAAGATGGGACCCATAACTTACGAGATCCACCATACAGACAAGGGGAAGTCCAAGCAAACTTACCATGTCAATCTCTTACCATGTCTAAAAGATTGGAAGGAACCACCAGAGAGGATGCTGAGTGTTGATGGCATGGAAGGTAAAGGATGTGGAGGAGGAAGATGGTTCTGAGTTTGAAGAAAGACACACATCTGTGGTGAGTCTGACTCACCAAGAGGAAGGACATCAAGTGGCAAAAGTTGCAATACCTACTAGAACAGTTCTCTGCTTTGTTTCGTCAGAGGCTTTTACGGACAGAGTTAATTCACCACACCATCCATCCTACCGACGCTACACCATCTAGACAGAGACCTTACTGGGAACCTGAGTGACTTGTAGAACGTCTAAGGAAAGAAATTGAGATGATGAGAGAGTTGGGAGTGATTGAGCCATCAATGTGTGAGTGGTGCAGTCCGATAGTCATAGTCCCCAAGAAAGATGGATCTCTCCATGTCTGCATCAACTTTCGCAAGCTCAGTGCCCAGTCCCAGTTTATGGCATACCCAATGTCATGACTAGATGATCTGTTGAAAACGATAGGAAGAGCCAAATACAATTTTACACTAGAATTCTACAAGGGGTACTGGCTACACTGCTTTCAGGACACCGATAGGGATCTTTCAGTTTACTGTCCTTCCTATTGGGCTGCATGGAGCTCCATCAACATTCCAGAGACTGATGGACAGAGTCCTGCAAGGATGTTATCCACAGCAACTCGTGGCAAGAGCACCTACAGAATCTGAAACAGACTCTGGAAAAGATCTCAAAGGTAGGATTAACATTAAATGTTGGAAAGTTTGAGTGGGCAAGGCAAGATGTGAATAACCTGGGTTACCACCTGGGCGACACACAGCTACATCCTCAAGTTAATAAGGTGGAGGCCCTCTGTCAAAGTCACATACCAAAGAGCAAGAAGGAATTGAGGTCATTCCTTGTACAGACAGTTTGTCCCAAACTTTGCTTTAATAGCTGAAACCCTGAATAACCAGCTGAAGTGTGGCAAGCCCTATACAAGACTCTGAAAGAGAAGATGTGCTCCGGTCTGGTCCTGGAAAGTCCTGATTTTACCCAAAGCTTCCTTGTCCACATAGATGCTATAGGACTCAGAGCAGTCTTGGTCCAGGGAACTGAGGGGAGCGAGAAGCTTGTCATCTTCCTCAAATGCAAGCTGTTGCTAAGGGAGGCTCGTTATTCGGCAGTGGAGAAGGAGTGCCTCAACATCAAGTGGGCTCTGGAAAGCTTACAGTGTTAACTCCTCAGAAGGGACTATCAGACTGGCTGGTGCACATGCAATCCTGATAGCGCATTGACATTCTCCCATTGCAGCACTCCCCTATGTTCATATACATTTCCTTTTAATTTCATACACTTACAGATGACAAATAGATGTGGTATTTGTTTGTGTGTTAAATGTTAGAAATACCTGCATAGGGAATGGGTCAGAAAGGGGCGAGGCTTTGCCTATATAAGCTGAGTCCAACCCCATAGACATCACTTGTTTACCAAGTCAAAGCCAGAGTGCAACTGCAGTGCCTCAAGCAAACCTCAACCCTGTATTTTGTGGATTCACGTAATTACCTGTATAAAAGTATTTTGGATTTTCCCTGTTTTTTTTTCTTCCACTTTTGTTGTTTCTTTGATACTTTTGTTTTTTTGCTTTATTGTGCACCTACAAATACTTCACTGTGGACTAACACTTTTTAGCACGTTAAATAAATTACACCCTATACGAATGTGCTATTAAGAGTAATTATGTTTTTTAAACATCTTTTACAAAAACTTGTTACATCCCAAGAGATCTGATTGTGCCCGTTTAATCAAACACATCATTTTAGTGAATATCATGATACATTTTTGGTGTGTTATTTCATTTCACATCCACAGTAGGCTTGTTATGCAAGTCAATCAATCAATCAATCAATCAATCAATCAGTAGATGTGTTTTTTTTTTATATTTTCTTTTCTTTCTTTCTTTTTTCTTTTTGTAACAAAGCAGTTTCTTGAATGTTTGTTACAACACTGACTTTTGATTTGGCAGTAATATAATATACTTTTAAGGTTTTTTTTTTTAATGATTAACTATGAAATTTTATATTTCTAAAATTAAAATACAAAATATGTGATATTAAAACATTTAGAATTATGAAAATGTAGCTTGATTTCAGTTCTCAGCAGAAAAAAAATGGTACAAAGGGATGCACAAATGACAATTATAATTTGACGTAAACTAGACAGTAACACCCAGTTTTCAGTAAGCAGATTCAATGAGTGTTTGCACATGATGCTCTTTATGATAAAATATCAAGGGCAAGTGATTTGATTATCAAAGGGCCATCAGAGGTGGCACTGACTTCCTGTGCCATAATCTACTCAGGACATCTCTTTATGTACAGCATTATGCAAAGCATTTGATCCCTGTGCCTTTCTTCCCATCCTACCATACGTCAACAGGATGTTGGTCTCCCTGGAGCAAAGCAGGGGAGAACCAGAGTGCTTTTGTCCACCAATGCTTTTCCTATGAATTATCTGGAGCAGAAACTGGAAATTCAGTGGTGTAGACTGCATCTTGGATGCCAAAAAAGTGTGAAAGTGATGGTAGGACTTGCAAAGAGTGCTGGACATGAATGAAAGCACTGGCATGCTGGTGTTTAAAGACACAATGTGTAAACGTGGAGCCCGGCTGGCCAGGCGGGAATTTTGTGGAGACATGTTCAGAACCACGGACAGCGCACTGCTGAAGGATACACTAGAGCTGTCCGTCAAGAGTGCCACTGCTTCCATGGGAACAATGTATTAGGAAAATCTCAAAATCCTTCATAGTCTGCAGATCAGGTCTGTTAGAGCCATGGAAAAGCCTGACGCTGGGAGTTTTGATGGAGTTTAAAACATGTTTGAGCTCTGAAGATGTTGTATGTCAGCTCTCTCCTGATGATATGAGAACCACTGCTGTAATTCATTAACATCTAACTTGCAAATATGGGAAAATGTAACATTAAATTATATAAAAAAAACATACCTTTTATGAAGGCATAACACTGCAGGAGAATAGGGAATTCCCAAATTTCTTGCAACTTTACCCATAGTTTCTATGCTTTATTTATTAATTTATTGGTTGGTTGGTTGGTTGGTTGGTTGATTGATTGTATTAAGAATTCTGAAAGAAATCTAGTGTAGATCTGCAAATAAGCTAATATAACATTGCAATATGAGGTTATTTATATACTTATAAAATTAGTTATTGAAAACAATTATTTATCATTTATATGTTAACATATCAGACTTACACATTTTTATAGAACATAATTTTGATATATTCTTGTTTTAATAAAAATATCAAAGTACTATGAATGAGTATTAAAATTGCATTATTGCCATGTTTTTAATTTAAAATGGCATAAATCAGTTTTGTACACACTTTGTTGATTTTTTTGTAACTAATAATCTGTGTAGGGGTCTGTGTGTCAAAATAGGTCAGTCAGTCAGTCAGTCAGTCATATTTATTTATAAAGCACATTTAAAAACAACAGGTAAAGTAATGTACAAATTTAAGTACCCTAATAAGTAAACATTCTGTTTACAGTTTATTATATTATATTAACCACCTGTCCCCTCTGTGAGATGTGAGAAGTTAACTTCACTATATTACAATTAAAACCTAATCTAATCATGACAAACTATATATATTTGGTAAGGTTCCTAAGATTCCTAAATATATATTTTACAACTGTTTTTGTTTTATTTTATTTTTTTATTACATATGACAAAAGTGCACTTAAAAAAATATGCATCATAACAGGAGTTCTGACCTTTGTCACAAAAATTCTTCTTTGTTTCCTTTCTCTACCAAAATTATCAGAAATTATATATCAGCTGAAAACTTAACATCTCAAAATTCATCCATTGAAAACATTTACATTTAAATTTACATTTATTCATTTAGCAGACACTTTTATCCAAAGTAACTTACAAATGAGGATATTGGAAGCAATCAAAAACAACAAAAGAGCAATGATATATAAGTGCTATAACAAGTCTCAGTTAGCTTAACAGAGTACACGTAGCAAGGGCTTTTAAATAATATAATAAATAAAAAGACAACAAATAGAAGAGAAAAGGAATAGAGAAAGCTAGTGTTAGAGGTATTTTTTGTATAATTGTATAATAAATAAAAAGAAAATAGATAGAACACAAAAAGATTAGACAGGTAGTTAGATTTTTTTTTTTTTTTTTTTTGAATAGAATAGAATTAGAATAGTGAGTGCTAAAGTTAGAGGGTCAAATAAAGATGGAAGAGATGTGTTTTAAGCTGATTCTTGAAAATGGCTAAGGACTCAGCTGCTCGAATTGAGTTGGGCAGGTCTTTCCACCAAAAGGGAACATTTTAAATCAGACATTCCATTACCATGAAAATGGCACATCAAAATCATGTTACAAAATGTTTTAATTCATGCATTATAGAAATGTAAGTTTGGATGGTGCACTTTCACATCCATGTTCAAAAATGTGAGTGACAGTTAAGGGGTTAACATGAGCTAACAATGTTGTCATGTTGTCAACTAACTTTAACAAACAATAATACAAGAATAATAAGTACAGCAACCAATGTATTACTCATTTTTAGGAAATGTCTAGCTTATGCATAACTAATATGACCTTATTGTAGGTTTATTATTAAAATTTAAAATTAAATAAAAAAAATATGCATTTAGCACACACTTTTATCCAAAGCGACTTACAGTGCATTCAACTCACTGGCCACTTTATTAAATACACCTTGCTAGTACCGGGTTGGACCTCCTTTTGCCTTCAGAAGTGCCTTAATTATTCGTGGCTTAGATTCAACAAGTTGTTGGAAATATTTCTCCGACTTTTTGGTTCATACTGACATGATTTGTCGGTTGCAAATCTCCCGTTCCCAGCCACACCACATCCCCAAGGATGCTCTAATGGATTGAGATCTGGTGACTGTGGAGACTATTTGAGTAAAGTAAACTCATTGTCATGTTCAAGAAACCAGTCTGTGATGACCAGTGGCGGACTGGGACAGTAAATCAGGCCGGGAATTTGACTTCACCCCAGGCCACCTCTGTTGCTGCAGTCACCACCCAATTCATGTGTCCACCAGACATGTTAAACTCTTTGGCTCTTTCAGTTGTTTGTCAAAATCCTTAAATCAAAATCCTTAGACTGTGGACGGGCAAATCAAAAAACTTGATACTTAATCAAATTAAGTATCAAGAAGTATCAAGGCATTCACTGTCTCTATCATCTTTCCCCTAATCCCCCTCTCTCTTACTCTGCACATTGAGTTTCTCTGCATCATGAAATAAGCACTTTCAGTAATCTATATTAATTATGCAGCCATCGATTGTATGTCCCAATGATCACAGTCCTACTACTGATGACCTTATAAATCATAAAGCACATATTTTTCTAAGAGTATAGCCAGCATGTTTAGTTTTGCTAATAGCTTAAACTCTACCTGAAGGTTTCCTGCTCTGACTCAAAAGCTGAACTGTCCACCCTCTCTTGTTCAAAGCAGGAGCACTAGCAGCACTAGTGCTACTGTTGCTTCCTTCGTCACCTTCAAAATAAATAAGCATTGTACACTAGGCTACATATTGTAGGCTAGAAATGGAAAATCAATTTCTGGTCAATTTTGGCACTAAAAAAATAATCATATTATTAAGAATATTCTAACTACAAGCAACAGCACAAATAAATACAACAGAGTAAAGATACAAACAAAATAAACTGACTTTCAGGTTTTTTTTAGGTAGGTATTGCATAGGTACAGAAATTAATTAAAGTAATCAAATGTAAAACAGAATTGCATTTTGGACTATAAATTAAAGATTATTCTTTATTAAAGTTAAAAAAGCTTTTTTAATCAAGAGCAGTGAGTGATTTCTTTGTTGTTGCTGTTCGATTAATATACTGTCACTTTAAGAGAATGCACTGATACAGTGTTCGTATTAGTATTGAACAAGATTGAATGATTTGTCCAGGTTTTTTTCTTTTTTTCATGGCTGTTATTGTAATGTCCAGGAATCCAGAATGCACTTCCATCAGCAGAAACATATATTAGCTGAACCCTGTTTGTTTTACGTGTTATTTATTTAAACCATATTACAGATGCGTGTTGAACAGCGGCCCCAGCGCGTGCCGAACTGAATGGTTCATTTTTTTCAGTGAACCGTCCCATCCCTATGAAATATAAATGTAATTCTGACCGACCTGCTCCCTTACTGGCGAACATGGCTGGGATTTTGCAGCAGCTTGCTGCGTCTGTGGCCAGGGCTTTTCTCCTTTTTATACGTTCCATCTCTGCTCCTCCTTTGCGTTTACGGCTCCATTTTTTGCGCGATTTTCTAAGATAAAGCCTGCTTCTGGATATAGCCATTTAGGCATTGCTTAGCTGATGTTTGGTCATGTGGTGGTCACGCAATCGCCTGATTCGTAGATTCATAAAACCGTCAATTAATTCACAGTTGCATACGAGCCTATTGCACGTCAGCCTGATCGACTGCACAGCGACAGCCGGCAGGCCAGAATGACCATCAGGCCACCGGGAAATGTCCCGGTGCTCCCGATGGCCAGTCCGCCCCTGGTGATGACTTGAGCTTTGTGACATGGTGCATTATCCTGCTGAAAGTAGCCATCAGAAGATGGGTACACTGTAGTTATAAAGTGATGGACATGGTCAGCAACAATACTCAGGTAGGCTGTGGCATTTCAACGATGCTCAATTGGTACTAAGGGGCCCAAAGTGTGCCAAGATAATATCCCCCACACCATTACACCAACACAACCAGCCTGAACCATTGAGACAAGGCAGGATGGATCCATGCTTTCCTGTTCTTTACACCAAATTCTGACCCTACCATCTGAATGTCGCATCAGAAATCAAGACTCATCAGACCAGGCAACAGTTCTCCAATCTTCTATTGTCCAATTTTGGTGATCCTGTGTGAATAATATCCTCTGTTTTCCTGTTCTTATCTGACATGAGCGGCACCCGGTGTGTTCTTCTGCTGCTGTAGCTCATCTGCTTCAGGGTTTGGTGTGTTGTGTGTTAAGAGATGGTATTCTGCAGACCTTGGTAGTAACGAGTGGTTATTTGAGTTAATGTTGCCTTTCTATCATCTCTAAGCAGTCTGCCCATTCTCCTCTGACTTCTGACATCAACAAGGCATTTTCGTCAACACAACTGCCACTCACAGGATATTTTATCTTTTTCAGACCATTCTCTATAAACCCTAGAAATGGTTGAGCGTGGAAATCCCAGTAGATCAGCAGTTTTTTAAATACTCAGACCAGCCCATCAGGCACCAACAACCATTCCACATTCAAAGTCACTTAAATCCCCTTTCTTCCCCGTTCTGATGCTCGGTTTGAACAGATGTCGTCTTCACCACATCTAGATGTCGTGCATTGAGTTGCTGCCATGTGATTGGCTGATTAGCAATTTGTGTTACCAAGCAATTGAACAGATACCTAATAAAGTGGCCAGTGAGTGTGTATATTTATCAAAGTTGATAAATGTTGATTAACTTTTTTGACTACTATATATTTTTATTATTTAAATAACCAAACTGGTTTTTGGATGTTCAGAATAGTCGGCAAGGAGGGCAAAATGAAGTTCCTTGAGTGAATTTGACTGTTCACTCAAAGTGAGTGAGAGGAGAGAACAGGAACAAACAGGAAAGTGTGAGCGATAAAGAGCAGAGCCATGTTGACATTTGACATACATCTTCCTCTGCTCGGCCGTCACACTATTCCTTTAATATTCACCCTCCACCAACACTGACAGACTGGTCAAGGTGAGAGAGGACGGCTGTTTGATAAGACTGAAGTCTAACACAACGCTTGCCCAAAGCGATAAGAGATTTGGATTTCCAGCCAGAATTCTCCCATTCCTCCGGTTTTTATCTATGATTTATGGGGTGGATTTCTAATTCTAATATTACAGGGGAATCTAATATTACAGCTTTTGTGACCTACCTCTTGTGAAAAAAATAAGTGCACTTAATTGCAATTAATGTGCACTCTGTGTTCTTCAAATCTTAAAATTATATATTTTTTAAAAACTGTACTTGTAGATCATATTTTAATGAAGTATATGGAAAAGTAAGTGCATTTAAAGAGAGTTCAATTTCATGGCTATTTAACACTTGAGTATGCTTTAAAAAGCTCACTTTGTCAAATTAAAAGTTGCACTTTAAAGAACATTTAAAATCATGTTTTCAAAATTTTTGTCATGTTATACAATTACATTTATAAATGTAATTAAGTCTCAAAACTGCTATTAAATGTCCACACTTAAATCCTTTGAAATATTTTGTTTCTCTATTTAAAGTAAGGTCTAATTATTTTTAACAAAAGGTGGCATGTCACATTCTTTTCATATCAAGATAAAGAACATCAGAAACACACACAAAACACAACTTTCCAAAAAGCGCCCACGCCGAACTTTAGCATACTTTGATTTAGACTAAAATAAGTCTCTAAAGAGGAAATGAAAGTGCAGGCTCATGTTTAAAGAAGGGAGGATTTCTATTTCCCAACTTGGCAAAATTATCTTTTATGTAACTTCAAAGTTCACCCAAAAATTAAAATCTTCTCACCTTGAACCCATCTAAAATGTAGATGAGTTTGTTTGTTCACTGGAACAGATTTGGAGAAATGTATCATTACATCACTTGCTCAGTTGGCACCCATTCACTACAGAGGATCCGTTGGTTATATAGCAAGTTACGCAATGCAAAATGTCTTCAAATCGTTGACGAATAAGGAAACTAACTGAGGCCTTAGGATCAGTTTATTTTCATAACTGTTTAATTTTAGTCCTTTAATATCTTTTTATTTTGAACTTTAAGTCAGCAAAATAAAATATATTATTTATATATCCACAAGTATGAATACAGACAAACTAGCGATTATTTCCGCCAGTTATGCATTCAAATTGAATCAGTAAGGCCTGGAAATAACTGGAAAATTATATTGTATAATTCATTTGTCTCCCCTTATTTATCATTTACCTTTTATTCATAAAAAGTTAAAGCAAAAAGCTAAAAATAAAAATAAAAAATTCTGCCAAAATGCAAATTACATAATTTATTAATCATTATTTCATTCCAAACCCATATGGCTTTCTTTGTTCCATTTAACACAAAAGCTTAATTTTTGATGAATATCCTGGAATAATGAATTTAAAAGAGGGCTGGGGCTGTCAAGCACCAAAAACAACAAAAACCATAAAAAAATAAATAAAAAAAAACATAAATACTCAATGATCCAGCTGTAATAATTCATTTTTTTTATTTTATTTTTCTGGGTGGTCATCTTTACAGATAGAAGATCCTTAATTTGAGACATGTCTATGTGAAGTTAGCTTGTTCTCCCTATGACTTCAAGTCAAAAAGAATTGACATATACCTGTATGTCTTTTGCAATATTTTATGGTGATATTTTTTCCTTTTTGAAGAGTCCAATCCCAGATCACATAAAAAAAAAAAAAACTCTTATTTATAATGTACCACAAAGTCAGTAATGCAGCATTGGAAAGAGGGTGAGTAAATAATAATAATAATAATAATAATAATAACAACAATAATAATAATAATAGTTGTTTTTGTATGAATCCTTTAATTGAAAACATCAAAATCTAGGTCAATATCTGGCACTTTCTCCAAATGCAAGCTCTTAATTTCAAGGGTTCCCAGAATTTCCTTGACCAAACCTTAAATATACACAGTTCATCTGTATCATAGATGGAACAGGCAGCTACTGTAACTTCACAGGTGGCGCTTCTCCAGATATAAGCGAAACCGCACCTGCATTATTTTCCCAATCCTTTTACTGGTTCACAGAGCAAAATTTACTGCGGACAGCACATTGTAGCTCTTTGTGAGCAGGAACTGCCGCTGGATTCATTACGGCTGAACATCTGCACTCAATAACACACTGGCTGCTGCATGAATTATGATAGTGTTGCCGAACCGAACGGCATGTCAGCGTCTGTCTTTATTAGTTATGAAGATGCAGATGATATGCCTCATGTCAACACAGAGTCTATAACATCAGAGCCACGCTATGGATCAAAACACAAGAGCCTCTGTCACAGGAATCCACAATCCCTCCGTCTGATCACTACAAAATCAAAGAGGTAACAAATCACAAACAATCCAGGAGATGTTTTCAAGACGTCTTGTGTTGACGTCTGAAAAGCATACCGCAAATTCTTGCATCCCGCACACCTGGGAGTGTTTACCTACACTGCGTGCTAACACGTCCTCTTGTTGTCTTAACTAACAGTGCCAAATAACCTCTACTCGAATAACAAAGCAGGGTCTTAAAACTGTGTTTAAATTCTCCAGTACAGCCAAGCATGTCTGTTTACCTTCCCTGGAAAGAGCTGCAATACGGTCTGTCACGTTTACAACAGAAATATGCACGAACAATGGAAAACGGCCAAAGGGATGCTGGGAAGTGACCCGCATTCCCTCGGGACAGTCAGAAAGAGAGAACTTTCCCATTTCGCTCCTGATAAGCTCGGGTCAGGACCCTGTGATCTGGTGTTTACACTGTGGCAAACACTCAAACCATTTCCCTCTCATTTCCCCTTTCGCTGCCCTCTGGAGAGGGAGAGAAAACATTCCTTCGTGTTTCCAACTCCAGCTGAGGTGGGTTCAAACTCGGGAAAAGTGATGTAATTTCTCAAAAAATAATGAGGTTACTTATGCAGACGAACGTTTAATGATGCCACCTGATGGAAAAGACGTGTCTCCATCGTTAGGGCCGATAACCTTCAAAGGCGAAGAAAAAATTTGCTAAATCAACCCTCACCTTGTAAATCACCCGAAAACAACACTTGAATAATACAAAAAGTATTTATAATGGCACAAAGGGCACGCAACTCAAAAACAAACTTGTGTGATGGTTTTTAATGGAAACCCTACATGGTTACATGAAACTTCAGTTCCTCTGGATAACCACAGGAACAGAGAGATTTATTACCATTCATTAACTATGGGCTGTATTCATCGACTAAAACATGAAAGGCACAGCATGTACTACAACAATATTTTTATTTTCCATTCCTAAAGTGGAATTTCGGCCACATAGGCCAGTTCTCTTAACTTTTGGATGGCTTACTGAATGTATTCGAAACAGGATTTGCGAAAATACACTTGACACTCCCTTAGGGATTAAATGAGAGGAAAATCATTTGTATCCTAAGCAAAGTTTGAGATAGATTGTTAGATTTTTATCTCATCCATGGCCACCTGTTGCATGCTGGCAGTGATTAATACAATTCTTTCTTTTAAGAAAATAAAAAATGTAATATCACTATCAATAATATAGGTCAATTTTTCACTTTGTAAAGCTTGCTTTATGCTAGATAGATAGATAGATAGATAGATAGATAGATAGATAGATAGATAGATAGATACGATAGATAGATAGATAGATAGATAGATAGATAGATAGATAGATAGATAGATAGATAGATAGATAGATAGATATATAGATAGATAGATAAAGTCGCAATTGTAAGATATAGTCAAAATTGTGAGAAATAATGCTGCAATTATGAGAAAATCTCACTTGTGAAAAAATAGTCATAATTGTGTGATTTGAAATTGCAATTGTAAGATTTTAAGAAATCAAGATTAAGAGAAATAAAGTAGCAATTATGAGATATAAATTCAAAATTATCAGAAAATTGCTTTAGAAAGTTTTGAAATGTGTGATGTGAAGTTCTTGACAGGTGTAGTGAGATTCATCCCCAAAAAGATTGCCGTTAATAATAAAAATGTCATGTGAAAACCATCCCCTCAGACAAAAGGTAGGGCTTCTAAGCCCAGTCTAAAAGAAACCAGGACCAAAGACAGGATTAGTTAGTCTCTGCTCTGTTCTCACGTTTTCTTATTCATCTGCATTTTTTCTCTTTCCTCCAGCTTTTGTCTTCTTTTCAGCTGCTTGGATTGTGTGTCAGACAATGAAACGAGGAAGAAAAACTGGTTAAAGGTCACTCATTTAGGAAACACAAGTCTTCAAAGCATGCCTTCCCATTTTAAGGGCTAAATGGAGATTTAGAGTGCCCACTGCAGACTTTGCCCTCTCTGAAGCAGACTGACAGATGTCATAGGTCACATTCCAGCATAGAAATAGGCCAGTGGCTTGTATGATTGCAGATTGCTGATTCATCATTGAGAATTGGATGGGGGAGGGGAATTGGAAAAGGTCTAGTTTATATCATTATTTTCCACAGTGCAGTTTGTATTTCTTTTATTGGGCCAAGTCACTTTCAATCTATCCCTTCTTTAATCTCTTCTCTTGATTTGAAGTGGCACAGAGCTGTCTTTGTTGACTGAAATATCCATGCCCTGGCATGCTTGCCAAGAGGCAAGACTGGCAAGGTTGTGCAATAACACCGTGAGTGAATTATGACCTTTTAACGGGGTAATGGACTTTCAGTTGTCAGCACAAGGAGGCAAGAAAGTTATCTGTCAAGACCAGCAAACAGAAAAATGAGTGCTTTTGTCACTGGAATAATGGAGTGGAAAGCCAGAATCACCTAATCCTTTAAGGGAACTGTATTGAAAGAATATGTAAAAAAAATTTTGACATCATTTACACATCCTCATGTCATTTCAAAGTTATTTCTTCCATACTGTCCTATAAAATAAAGGTAAAAAAGCTTCCAACTACAAAAAAAAAAAAAAAAAAATGTATATATATATACACACAGGTGCATCTCAATACATTAGAATGTCCTGGAAAAGTTCATTTATTTCAGTAATTCAACTCAAATTGTGAAACTGTGTATTAAATAAATTCAATGCAAACAGACTGAAGTAGTTGAAGTCTTTGGTTCTTTTAATTATGATGATTTTGGCTCACATTTAACAAAAACCGACCAATTCACTATCTTAACAAATTAGAATACTTCATAAGACCAATAAAAATAAAATCAGTTTTATGAGGTGACCAGTTTATGGCACCACTGAGGTGGTATGGAAGCCCAGGTTTCTTTGACAGTGGCCTTCAACTCATCTGCTTTTTTTTGGGTGGGCAGGTGCCAAATCCTGCTGGAAAATGAAATCAGCATCTTCAAAAAGCTGGTCAGCAGCAGTAAGCATGAAGTGCAAACATTCTTGGTAAACAGGTGCAGTGACTTTGGTTTTCAAAAAACACAATGAACCAACACCGGGAGATTAAATTGCAACCCATATCATCACAGATTGTCGAAACTTAACACTGGACTTCAAGCAACTTGGGCTATGAGCTTCTCCACCCTTCCTCCAGACTCTAGGACCTTTGTTTCCAAATGAAATACAAAACTCATCTGAAAAGAGGACTTTGGACCACTGGGCAACAGTCCAATTCTTCTTCTCCTTAGCCCAGGTAAGACTCCTCTCATGTTGTCTGTGGTTCAGGAGTGGCTTAACAAGAGGAATACGACAACTGTAGCCAAATTCCTTGACACGTCTATATACCTTGACCCCAGCCTCAGTCCATTCCTTGGGAATTTCACTCAAATTCTTGAATTGGTTTTGCTTGACAATCCTCATAAGGCTGCATTTGATTGTGCACCTTTTTTCCCACACTTTTTCCTTCCACTCAACTTTCTGTTAACATGCTTGGATACAGCACTCTGTGAACAGCCAGCTTATTTGGCAATTAATGTTTTTGGCTTACCCCTCTTGTGAAGGGTGTCAATGATTGTCTTCTGGACAACTGTCAGATCAGTTGTACCAAGCTGAGAGACCATTCTGAAGGCTCAGGAAACCATTGCAGGTGTTCTGAGTTGATTAGCTGATTGGCTTGTCACCATATTCTAATTTGTTGAGATTCACAATTCACAGTTCACAATCTAAGTTGAATTACTGAAATAAATGACCTCTTCCATGACATGCTAATTAAATGATATGCACCTGTAAAAACAGGAAAAGGGAATAAGGAAATATATATATATATATATATATATATATATATATATATATATATATATATATATATATATATATATATATATATATATATATATACTTTTTAATAATCTCCTATTTTCCCCTATTTATTTTTGAGCTAAAACTGCTTAGAAGCACATTTCAACTTAAAGTAAAAAAAAAAAAAAAGTTAATGTATTTAACATATTTGTGACTTTACATGTTATAACTGTGACTTATTTCGCAATTATGGCTTTATTTTTCACAATTTAAATTTTCTTATAACTTTGGTATTTTACCCATAAATTATTCTGTATTGTAATTTCTCAGTATGATAAAGGCATTGCACAAATGCCAAACAATTTCAATTTAAAAGGAACAAAATGTTAAATTGCAATTCAGAGAAAGATTGGATTTTACCTTTAGGTGCCATAGTCCTTTCAAACTATTTGAAATTGGTTTCCTCATTTGAATTGTACATACGTACGTTGAGCTTACAACTAAGCTCAACATGTTTCTGAGAACACTGTGGAAACCTCAAATATTTACTTGAAGCATCTGATAACAGCCAAATACTGAGAATATGAATAATGGATGCTACTAAATCCTAGAGTTGACGTTAATGCTGTGTTTGTGCCAGTAAGAGATACGCTAGAATGGTTTGTAGCTCATCTGCTCCACCCACGGCCTTAACGTGTTTTTCTTGGCACCTGTTGGAAACAACATTTACGAAACACACACTACTAATAAAACAAGAATTCTCCTCGTGTTTTCTTTGATTCTCTATGCTATCCACATAGTTGTTTTTCCCCATTTCCTTCACATTCTTTAATTGTTGAAATCTGCACTGTTCATGGATGATGCTCCGAATTCCAGATTTCGAAACGGTGCCTGACGCTGGCATTACTGGAACTCCTGGCCGCTTAGGAATGTGGAGTCGAGCGTTTCGAGAAAGTGATGTGCAAAAACAAGTCACCCTTATCCGTGCGCTTTTGGAAAGAAAAACACGGAAAACTGATAGGACTCCTGAGATTGTGAGGATATTTGCTGAGTAATATGTTTTTCTTCTTGGCTTCCACTGATTGTTTTCACAGAAGGGTCAACATTTTTTCAACATGTCTGATGTTATTTATTTTTATTTTTTGGCTAAGGTAAAAATGTTATGTTTTTATAGAAATAGCAGAATATTATGGATGGTTTATGCTTGTTTTGAACATCATAATTTGTGGGGGGCAAACTTTCTAAATGCACAAAATCATCCCTTTTTTCTGGCTCTGTTACTGGAATCCAAGTCAAAACTAAAAAACATTTTCAAAACAAATTAAAGTAAGAATAAAACACACAATATAAATCTGCAATTATGTTAATTATTTATAAAGCTAGGCTGAAAGTTGCTCTTTGCAGTGGTTCTATTTTAATAGCCTTGCTGTAATGGGTTTTAAAGGTACAATCTATAATGACAATAACAGCCCCACTTGCGCACCGGGACTTGGATTCAAGTTGTGAATTTTGACAGGCCCACTGTAGCTATATATGAGATTAATGCTATTTTTGAAGTTATACGTCACTGTAATACCAGTAATGACCTGTCACGTTAAGCATTTATGGACTGATTTTTTAAAAATATGGCCTCATTTACACGTAGTTTTTAAATGTTACCAGCATGCGCAGTTGGAGTTTAAAAACCAAGATGTTAATATTAACACCAAATGTAAAAATGTGTTATATAAATAGATGTCATCATATAAGAATGATAAGATTCTGATCTGGAACCTAAATATTTCCAGTGCTTTTTAATATGCGCAACTACCCATGGCTCTGGCCACCATTTTCTAAATTGTTCCATTCTTCTGTTTTTGTTGAAATTCTTACTGTGATACCATCACATTTACCTCATAAATCTAGAGATAATACACCTTAAATTCTATCAGAAAGACTCAAAAAGAAGGTAAACGTTTACATGGTATTTATTTTGTAAAGTGCTTATAGATGATGGCGAGTTCCAATAAATCATGTATAGGTATATAAAAGTTCTTTGGCATAGGCCTCATCCTTTGTCTAAATCCAGGGGATGCGGATTCTGATAATTGTCTGTATGATGACTGGCCATGTACTGTATGTGAAAAGCCATGATAGGCTGGACATGAGGTCAAATGAGAAAGTAACCACCTCCACCAGTAGCATACTAAAAGGACCATACAAAAATAAAATGTGTAGTATTGAGATACCACATTCTTTGCATCAGCAATTACAGGGATTCTAGACCACCACATTGTTTTTTGAGGGATGTGATGGTTAGAAATCTCTAAACTGTAAAAAAAAAAAAAAAAAAAAAGTACTGTGATTTTAACTGTAAAAATGCACCAGTAAAAAAAACGGTTAACTTTCCATACTATATTTGGTGAATAATTGAGATTACATTTAACAATCACAATGGCCAGCTATCCAGTGCATTGTGATTGGCTGAATGCCTCAAGTGTGTGATGGAAATGTTACGCCCCTCACCATACTGTGATGTGTGTCCTGGTCAGAACACTGGCGAGACAGGACAAACACAATAAAACCCATCACAAACAAGCCATTTCTTGCTTGCAGTGGGGACATAAATTACTCATTATAATGACTTACACTGTCTATTTATCTGTTGGGTTGCATCGCATCGTGTAAACATAAAAACCTTGTCTGCATTTGTGATCGGAGAAACAACAAACAACAAGTGCAAAAAAATATATAAATAAATAAATAAATAAATAAATATTTCTAATGTAATAAATACTTTTGTCTCACTTACGGTATCTGTCATATGTGGAAGCCTTTCCGGCGGATGACGCAGCACATATGAGATATGAGACCTCTGAGATAATCCTAAGGAGCAAAGGAATCAAAGTTTCCTTACTTTAGAAAAGGAAAACCAGTCTTCTCTTGGTTTATATCGAAATCCTCCAACAATTTTCTTTACAAATCTTCGGTTTGTACTTCTAATTCGTGACCAGCATTTTGTTCTGTTCTCTCTCCAAATTCGTCACCAATCACGCAATGCAACGTACTACGACATCTGCAGAAACAGCTTCCACATATGACAAATACTTGAAGTGAGAGAAAAGTGTTTATTATGCATGAAATTTGGGTATTTTTCTTATGAAAACACATTGATTTACTACAGGAGGCCTTTATTCACCCGATGAGCGGTGTGAGGCACGTTTTACTATGAATACGCACACTTTATTTGACGACTTGTTAACTGTTCAATTGCAACACCCACTGACTGCAATGATAGAGCTTGGAATAGCCAGGACAATTTTTTTATATAACTCCAACTGGATTCATCTGAAAGAAGAAAGTCATATACACTTAGGATACTTCGAAGGGGAGTAAACCACACGCTAACTTTTATTACTGAGTAAACTAACCCTTTAATGATGGATTCCACTTCACAAGACTTAAACTGATGCACTGGGGTGGATTTTTGTTATGTTTTTATTAGCTGTTTGGACTATCATTCTGACGGCACCTATATACTGCATAGGATCCATTGGTGGGCAATGGGTGTAATGCTAAATCCTTTTTAGCTAAATAAATTTTAGTGAAGAAACAGACTCATCTACAAGTTGGATGGGCTGAGGGTGCATATATTTTCAGTACATTTTTAATTTTTACATTTTCATCCACTGGTTCTTGAGAAGCAAAAAAAAAAAGCACTGTCTAACAAAGTATTTATAAAGGGACATCAAATTTGGTAAAAACTTGAGGTTAACATGTTATATTTTCCCATTAAGCAATGCTATGGCACAAAACAACATGCTTTGCAAAAAAAAGGAGGAAATGACCACTGTGGTTTAGCTGTCCTTTGTCCCTCAAAGCTAAACTGCCTGACTGTAGCATGCTGAGACTGATGTGTAAGAATCAGCAGCTTTTGACTGTCTGGTTTTCATTCACATTTATTACCATCTACAACAGCACTGGCTGACCTACTCTAACATAAATAACACAGCGTAGGTTTGGTGGAGACGAGTAAATGTTCACTTAAGGCCAAAAATTATATGCCACATGAACTGTACACACGCACAGTCTGTCTGCTATGCAGGAAATAATACATGTTTACCTGTCCTGAAAATCCAGTCACATTTTGGATTGATTGGCTTAATAACATTACTGACTATGGGTATTTTTACAATTATTGGGTGAAATCTGTGAGAAAGAAAAATAACATTGTTTATTAGTTGCACAAATGTTGAATGGTTTTTGTGCCTCTTTATAACAGGTTTGCTAGTAGCACTGCAAATAAAAGAGGTATTGACTATAATTTTAAACCTTTACTTACTTTAATAATGATAATTCATCATTCAAAGTACCAGTTTGACAGAAAGAAACTTATGAAGAAACTAAAATGTGAAGCTGGTAAAACGGCTAACTAAGGGCAGGTTAGGTCAGTATGAATTTTCATGCTTGTTCAGGCTAGACTGGTAGTGGTCCCTGCCATCTGAAAGTAGTGTCAAAAGCATTCATTATCTGTTGTATTAGCCTGTTACATTTACCATGGCCCAGCACAGTTAACATACTTCATCTATTCATCTCACAATATTTTGTAAGCTACTTGTGATACATAATTTCCTTCAGTTCCTGTAGCTCAAACAGTAGTTTGTGGTGAGGTCAGTGCTAAAGTCATGGGAATCAATTCCAATGGACTGATAAAATGTATACCTCTGATGCAATAAAAGTTGTTTTGTCTGTCAAATGCAGTAAGGTGATAAAGACAGTATACTTATACTTTGTAAATAATATAAATAATGCCTTTTGATACAGTTTGAGGAGTCTGTTATCACTATGATTACCTGCTAAGAAGAGCACAACATAATGTAATTACACTGATTGTAACTTTTATGGTTCCTGAAGTGTTGTTTGAAAATACTTTCGAAATAAAGTTTATCTGAAGTGCTATTTATGACCCCTTCATTCAATTTATACCTTAATTTATAACTGATATTCATTTTGAATGATGTTTTCTTGATAATGGACTTTTGGAGGCTTTAAGCATTGTTTTCATGACTATGTTTTATATAAACTGTGCATTTAATTCTTTTCAGCAAATAATAAAAAAAAAGACTATAGTGATGTCATGGACACAGTTGGTTTCCACCAACTATGACATCACCCAGTAAAACTGTAAATAGCTTTTTCAGCTGCAGAATTGTTCATTTTATAAATTATTTCCATTTTATTTTCTATGTACTATATGTGTGATGTATTAAATCCAGTATATATAAATGTACAAATAAAAAAATCTGAGATGATTATAATAATGATGTTCACTATTTTATATGATGTAAAAATCCAATGACACACTTTAATGTGGGCTTGAGATCATTTCAGATCATTATGTCAACTGTATATAGATGGCTCATCTCTTTTTGTTAATTGCCTCTCATGCGGTTGGTTGCTGATTTTTACATTCTAATAATACCAATTGCTCCAGAACAAACAGATACTGTGCTGCCACTCATCATTAGTCACAAAGTCTTGTGTACAGCTCACAAACAGAAAAGACGTTGTAATTCGTGGTGTGAAAGTGTACTGGCCAGCCCTTTATAGGAGCAGTTCTGGATGCTGTCCCATGTGCTTTAATGGACCATTAAAGTGAAACTGACAGTTTTCAGAGAAAGGGGTGGTGCAGGAAAAAAAACTCTATTCCAAAATCTTCCAGTCAGCCAGCACAATGAACTGAACCAATAAGCAAGCTGTTGCTATTGCTATACTTTGCTAAACTTACCACCTTGTGTAATCTCTTCGGCTCTGCTCACCTTGCTTACTCCTTGAGGAATTTGAATGGGCAATTCCGGCACAGGAAGTGGGAATGCTAACAAGGATGCTAAAGACCACAGTTTGTACCATCACTTGCTAGTGCACCTCTTGAGATAAGGGGAGTGAGGTCAACCTGCTAGAGCCCTGCACAGGCCAAAACCTCCAGCCCTTACCTGGCCCTGGCCTATGGTGTTCAAGCCCTAACCCAGCTTCAGCCTGACAACGTAAGCAATTTTTCAGCCCAAACCTGACCCGACCCGACCCTGTCCCATATATACCCAGTTTGTTTCTATCTGTTTCATGGAATCCTTGTTTTATGTCACCCTGCTTTCTCATGTTCCCTAGTGTTTTTTGTGTTTATTGTTTTTGGACTGCTTTTATTAATATTGACCTCTTGTCTGTCTGGACTACGATTTTTGGATTCTCCCTAATAAACACTTCATATTGGATCTCTCTGTTTGTGTGTACATTCGTGACAGAAGGACTCCATCGTGCCCAGATCCAGCAGTGTGGGATTTCGTATCCATTCCCCAGACAGCATGGAGGAGTGGAGGGGGAGGTTTAGCTCAGATCTTTTGGATGATGGCAGTAGGGCTGGGATATAATGATGAGACACTGAAGGACATATTTAACGCCTGCCTGGATGACCCTGTGCCTGAGTGGGAAATGAAGGGGCTGGAGATCCTGGACTTTTGGGGGTTCACCAGGTACCTACACCATCATCCTCAATGGGAAACCCCAGCCACACCTGTCTCTCTTAGCTTATTGAATATCAGATCCCTTTCTATGAAAACACTTTTTGTAAATAATATGATCACTGATCATAATCTAGATGTGCTCTGTTTGACAGAAACCTGTCTTAAACCTGATGATTACATTATTTTGAATGAGTCCAAACCCCCCCCCCCCCCAGATTACTTTTATAAACATGAGCCGCGTCTAAAACAAAGGGGGAGGTGTTGCTTCAATTTATAACAATGTTTTCAGGATTTCTCAGAGGGCAGGCTTCAAGTATAACTCGTTTGAAGTAATGGTGCTTCATATAACATTATCCAGAGAAACAAATGTTAATGATAAATCCCCTGTGATGTTTGTAATGGCTACTCTATACAGGCCACCAGGGCACCATACAGACTTTATTAAAGAGTTTGCTGATTTTCCATGAGTTAGTTCTGGTTGCAGATAAAATTTTAACAGTTGGTGATTTTAATATCCATGTTGATAATGAAAAAGATGCATTTGGGATAAGCATTTATAGACATTCAGAACTATATTGGGTTAGACAACACGTTTCAGGACCTACTCATTGTTGAAATCATACTCTAGATTTAATACTGTCACATGCAGTTGATGTTGATTGGGTTGAAATTATGCAGCCAAGTGATGATATCTGAGATAATTGTTTAGTTTTGTGCAAACTTCATATAGACAACATTTTTAATTCTACCTCTTGTTACAAGTATGATAGAACCATCACTTCTACTACAAACGTTTGCTATTTAAGTTATCTTCCTGATGTATCCGAATTCCTTAGCATGTCCAAAACCTCAGAACAACTTAATGATGTAACAGAAACTATGGACTCTATCTTTTCTAGCATTTTAAATACAGTTCATTAACCTTCCTTTACACTTAAGGAAGGTTAAGGAAACCAGTCTGATACCATGGTATAATGAGCATAGTCAGACCCTAAAGAGAGCAGCCAGAAAAATGGAGCGCAGCTCGAGGTAATCAAAACTAGAGGTATTTTGTATTGCTTGGCGGGAAAGTAACCTATCCTACAGAAAAGCATTAAAAACTGCAAAATCCGATTAAATTTCTTCTCTTTTAGAAGAAAACAAACATAACCCCAAGTATTTATTCAATACAGTGGCTAAATTAATGAAAAATAAAGCCTCAACAAGTGTTGACATTTCCCAACACCACAACAGTAATGACTTTATGAACTACTTTACTTCTAAAATCGATACTATTCGAGATAAAATTGCAACCATTCAGCCGTCAGCTACAGTATCACATCAGACAGTGCACTATAGACCCCCTGAGGAACCGTTCCACTCATTCTCTACTATAGGAGAGGAAAAATTTTATAAACTTGTTAAATCATCTAAACCAACAACATGTATGTTAGACCCTATACCATCTATGCTCCTAAAAGAGGTGCTTCCAGAAGTCATAGATCCTCTTCTGGCTATTATTAATTCCTCATTGGCATTGGGATATGTCCCCAAATCCTTCAAACTGACTGTTATTAAGACTCTCGTCAAAAAAAACACAACTTGACCCCAAAGAACTAGTTAATTATAGGCCAATCTCAAATCTCTCTTTTCTGTTCAAGATACTAGAAAAGGTAGTATCCTCACAATTATATTCCTTGTTAGAGAAAAATGGTATCTGTGAGGATTTCCAGTCAGGATTTAGACCATATCATATTACTGAGACTGCTCTCCTTAGAGTTACAAATAACCTGCTCTAATCATCTGATCGTGGTTGTATCTCTCTATTAATTCTATTTGATCTTAGTGCAGCGTTTGACACAATTTACCACAACATTATTTTACATATACTTGAACACTTTGTTGGCATTAATGGAAGGGCATTAGCATGGTTTAAATCATGGTATATATGACCACCATCAATTTGTAGCAGTGAATTAAGAGGTATCATATCAATTCTTACTGCTAAATTCTGAAAAAACAGAGGTGTTAATTATAGGACCTAAAAACTCTGCATGTCTTAACATAGAATACTGTCTAAGACCTGATGGCTGCTCTGTCAATTCTTCGTCATCAGCTAGGAACCTAGGTGTGCTATTTGATAGCAATCTTTCCTTAGAAAGCCACATTTCTAGCATTTGTAAAACTGCATTTTTCCATCTCAAAAATATATCTAAATTACAGCCTTCTCGAACTAGTAGGCTCAGGAAGAGCTTCTTTCCTGAGGCTGTGACACTTCTGAATGCCGCACCACCTATCTAACCTGCACCTGCTCTTTTACTGCACTGGTCACAGTACTTTACATACATGTATTGCACTACTCATATTTTGCACAGACTGCACATGGTTAAATCCATTACACTATAAACTGTCTAAGTGGTTACTGTACAAGCACAGTAGACTATTTCTACAAAAAATCATTGCACTACTGTTATTTTGCATATAATAGATTGTTCAACAATACTTTGCACACTCATTCAACTGTATTTATTACCACTGTTCTCACGTTCCTGCTATTCATAATGTATATATAATCCTTCATTGCTCTGTTCATAATGTACATACAATATCTACATTGCATTCATATTTATACTCTGTATATACTCTGCTCAATACTGTATATAGCAACTCCACTGTACATTCTGTATATCATAGCTTTACTTACTCTGCACTTTTATGTATATAAAACACTATATTCTTGCACTTCTGGTTAGATGCTAACTGCATTTCATTAGCTCTGTACTTGTACTCTGCATGCATAATGACAATAAAGTTTAATCTAATCTAATCTAATCTATGCTCTCAATGTCAAATGCAGAAATGTTAATCCATGCATTTATGACCTCAAGGTTAGATTATTGTAATGCTTTATTGGGTTGTTGTTCTGTATGCTTAGTAAATGAACTACAGCTAGTCCAAAATGCAGCAGCAAGAGTTCTTACTAAAACCAGGAAGTGTGACCATATTAGCCCTGTCCTGTCAACACTGCACTGGCTCCCTATCAAACATTGAATAGATTTTAAAATATTGCTTATTACTTATAAAGCCTTGAATGGTTTAGCACCTCAGTATTTGAATGAGCTCCTTTTACATTATAATCCTCCATGTCTGCTACGTTCTCAAAACTCAAAATCAACTGCAGGCGGCAGATCCTTTTCCTATTTGGCGCCTAAACTCTGGAATTACCTACCTAACATTGTTCGGGAGGCAGACACACTTTTGCAGTTTAAATCTAGATTAAAGGCCCTTGTGTCTTTAACCTGGCTTACACATAACATACCAATATGCTTTTAATATCCAAATAAACAGGAACAGTACCCATAACACCTGATGTACTTGCGACATCATTAGAAGAATGGCATTGTGGATTGGCCAGGGATCGATGTGACTGAAAGGAACGCTCCCCCCAAAAGGACCAGCACACCTGTAGGGGAAGCTCAAACACACACGAGACACGGCAGAGAAGATAAAACAGCCGTGACCACCCCCCCCCCCCCCCACTTAAGAAAAGTCCAACAATATTTAAGCATTTATAACTGCACCAACACATCATTTAAGTATAGGCCTATACATACACACACAACCAACAAAATCCTTCCCCCACATGGATTTAAAAAAATAATAATAAAAAAATAAAAAACCTGTTATCCAAGTTATCCATCTCGTAATCCAAGGCAACACCTTACAAAAGTGTTCTACAAGGGTGCCCTAGACAGCGCGTCATCCACTACATTTTCATGAAAGCACTGGACAATTCAACTTCCAATGTCCTTTACCCAGACAATAGCTTCAGCTTCTGAATCAGTTTTAACCTGACGCTCCACAACATAAGTAGCTACGATTTCAGGAAGTGTATTTCTGTATGTTCAATTAACTTTCTCAACTCATCCACTGTTGTACTATCCATCGCTATACACCAACGATCAAACTGCACCGTCAATCCTCTTACGAACTCAATACCTTATTTGTTTCATTCAACTTTCACTGTAACGTACGGAACTGTTGCCGATAACTCTCTGGCACACGCTCATTTATTTTTAACACCGCCGCCTTAATGGCTTCATAATTCTAGCTGTCAGCATCAGATAGCGTAGAATAGGCTTGTTGGGCTTCACCTGTTAAAATGCACTGAAGCAACAGCGCGTTCAACATTACTCCATTTATACACTACTGCGGCTCGCTCAAACAGGAGAAAAAAAATCTCCACCTCAAACTCATTAAACGGCAGTACTAAACACAAATTATGTGCCACACTCAGTTTCGTCGAATCAATATCAAAACCCGCACCCACCGGCTTAATTTATTCATGTAAATCTAATCGATGCCTTTCAATCTGTAAACGCTGGTGCTCTAATTGTTGCCGGCTTTCCTCCAACTCTATCTCCAAGCATACCTTGCCACATTCTAAGCGGTGCTTCTCACACTCAGTGTCACCTTGTATCATCAACAACTCTTTCTGTTGCTCAAATAAAATAGTGCTTAAATAAGGCAATGTAAGGTTAGTCAGAATAGACATGCTTACAGTAGTCAACTCAGCTCTGGCGGGCGGCAAGAGAGAAGTTGCACCAAGAGTTTTGACCTTTTTTATTTATAAATTAGCTCGATTTTATAAGGCGCAGCTAATTTCTAATAATTGCTCATTGGTTATTCCCTCTAACAATTCCTCTGACGGAGACTGAGAAAACGTTTCAATCACATCGGTGGCCATAATTACCAGTAATCACGCTACACATTAAAAAGAGAACAAAAACAATTTTCCCCTGACAAATCAGGGTTTATTTAAAGAAACTAAACCATCCGTTTAAACTAAACCCTAGTCTTCAGTTGGCCCAAAACCAGGTACTTACGCACTGAATCCCGTCAGTTTGGGAAGATGACCAATTGCCGAGTCACCCCCAAACCTCGGATGTGCTCCCGAGACAACTGCTCTAAGCCCAGAGCCAACCAAAAATAACAAATTTACATGCCCAAAAGACACATACTTTTAGTTTGACAAGCCGGCAATTGTTACGCCCTTATTAGGGAGTAACAATGAAGGAGGAGAAAGCGTTTTAGGGGATTACAATACTCTTTATTTTCACATTCTCTATAACAAAGACCATCTCTCAAACTCTCGCAATATGCCGCAACGCTGATCAACATCACGTTCCTGGCCAGGGATCGGTGTGAATGAAAGGAATGCTCCCCCCAAAGCATTGAGGAGGCCATCCTTAACATGTTCATGTTCTCTATTTCAGCCTTACCTGACCTGACTTGCTCTCCTTTGCCATCGACCCCATGGTGGTGGTCCTCCGCTTCGCCCTGGTGGGCCTCTGTCTCAACTGCATGGTTGTAGTGGTCCTCTGCGCCGCCCTGCTGGGCCTCTGTCTCAACTGCATGGCTGTGGTGGTCCTCTGCGCCACCCTGGTGGGCTTCTGTCTCATCCGCACGGCTGTGGTGGTCCTCTGCTCCACCTTGGTGGGCTTCGGTCCCATCTGCTCAGCTGTGGTGGGCTCCAGTTCTGCCTGAGCCATCCCGGTGGGCTCCAGTTCCACCTGCTTTACCCTGGATTCCTGCCCTGTCTGCACTGCCCTGGGCCCCTGAACTTTCCGATCCGCCCTGGTCTAGTTAGAGGGGGGGTTATGTCACAGTGTCTGGTCTGTGTTTCCCTGGGTATCCACTAGTGGTCTCACTTCCCCTTAGAGTAACCCTACTTGCAGGCACTACATTTCCCACAAGTCTTCGTCCCATTCATCACCGTTAATTGCACACCTGTTAATTGAACTCAGCTGTTCCCACTTTCATCGTTTCTCCTGTCCATATATACCCGGTTTGTTTCTATCTGTTCCATGGAGTCCTTGTTTTATGTGACCCTGCTTTCTTGTGTTCCCTAGTATTTTTTGTGTTTCTTGTTTTTGGACCGCTTTTGTTAATATTGACCTCTTGCCTGTCTGGACTAAGATTTTTGAATTCTCCCTAATAAACACTGCATATTGGATCTCTGTTTGTGTGTATGTTCGTGACACTACCACCACCAACAACCATATCCACAATCATGCCATATAAATACAGACTGTCCATTACAGAGAAGCATAAACATGCAGTAGGGAATATAACCAAACTACAAGATCCAGCAGCAAATAAGTAATTAAAGATTTATGGCTTACCGTTCTTTGATGTTATGTAACTGAAGAAAAATGTTTCAAAGAACTTTTTGCCAACAAGCTAACGTTAAATAAAAAATTATAAATAAATAAATATCTTGAACTGTAGACATGTATGGTGGTCATCATTCACTGTTTATTCACGCATGTTGCGAAGAAAAAGAATTACTGCTTCTTGCAGACATGCTCAACACATGATGGGTGAGTCTTAATCAACAAATTAATGGTCTCATGGTAACTCCAAATCCCAGTTGTCATATTCCTTGCAGGTTGTAAGGTGGAGGTATTTGTAGACCTCATTCACAGCTGTGTCATCACCCTGGGTGACTTGATTCTTCCACTCCAATTCAAAGTCTGACAACGCTCTTTTTTTTTGCTGCCGGTGAAGGAATATCTGATGTTACCTCTCTAGCTGACTCCTCAGTGGCATTTGCACCTGTTGATTGATAGCTCACAATCCAGCTCTTTGGATCTCACAAGATGGCATCTCTCAGTTTCACAGAACATCCGCAACTGGTTGAATTTTGGCCACAGAAATATTGCCAGTTTATGGAGTGGCTGAATGTGGACCTTGTGCCACAAGGTTCAAGGTTGGATATTGATCACATTCCAACTCCTGCTGGGCTTCGTAGAAGGGGTGGAGAAAACTGACCAAAAAATCCAGAGCATCTAGGGACACATCAGCCATTCTCTGGACCACTCCACAACTCTTTAGCTTTTCATGTATTTCAGTATACACATCCTTGATAGACTTGAGCGTAAGAACTACAGTGCTGTAACATGTTTCTCCCATTTGCAAAACAGTCTTGGATAATTGATTTGCCAGACCACTTTGTTTCATGAACCGGACTACTTTCTTGTCAGCCAGCTATGTTCCACCAACTTCTGGGACTGTTAATGACAGCTTGGTGATGCCCAAGGCATGTCGGGGGAACATGTTGTAGATGTGGTCCTGACAGTCCAAGCACCTATAAGGTCGAAATGCAGCAACAATATTTGAACCTTGGTCTGTTACCCATACCACCTTACTCATTACAGAGGCATCAAACTTGAGAACTGACACAAGCTTCTTCTGCAATTCCTTGGAAATTGGGAACATTGCAGTGGTGAGTACATTACTCTTCAACTTGAAATCTGATGTTATGAAGTGGCATGTGATCGCCATGTAACTGACCTTTGCGGTAGTCATCAGTCCACATGTCTGTGGTCTTTTCAACATTAACTAAATGCATCACCTCGGTTATCTCAGCAACAATTGCTTCTCTTTTTGTTGTTGCCTTTCCTTTTTCTGTCAGAAATAGTTGTGGGGTCAGGCAGCAACTTTTAAACAGACAGGAAACCAAAGGCTGCTCTGATGTTTATTAATTCCTGGGCTAACTTTATAAACCTTCCTCAGCCACTGTTTGGAATGGCTGTACATTTTTGCAGCAGAAATCCAAACACTTCAAGATGACTTGGGATCTGACATCAAGTGGCACTGGCTTCAACAAAAACTCGGACATTGGTAACTGTCAGTTTGTGCTAGCAGAGAAGGTTGTAGCGTAGCCGTACTTGACATGCCATTGTAGATGAGATGTTCCTGTTTTTTTTTTTTGCTGTCATGTGCAAGGATATGTTTGCAGATTATGCACTGCACATGACCAATTGGCTCATTGTTTGTCATGGTAATCAAATCAAAACTCTTCCAAAATGCAGCTTACTCCCATCTGGTTCACGGCACCAATATAAACCCTCTGGTTCTAGCATTTCTGGCATGGGAGTCAGGTGCACTAACAAAGACACTAAAGTATCAGCGGACCGAGGGTTACCTGTACAGTTATTACTAGTTTGCCTCTGTTATAATAATAATAATAATAATAATAATAATAATAATAATAATACGTTTTATTTATATAGCGCCTTTCCAGAGCTCAAGGACACTTTACAATAAACAAACAACAATAAATGCAATTGACAAAAAGAGCAAACAGAACAACAGTAGGCAATTGAGAGTGCAAGTACAGTAAGTGAGAAATTGGGTACTGTTACACTCCTAAATACGTAAATGCTACCTAAGTAAATCTCACTCCCATCTGGGTCATGGCACCATTATAACCCCTCAGGTTCGACTTCACTTAATCGCTCCAAGCGGTATTAAAAATCTCAGTATCGATGGATTTAAAGTGACCAAATATTTGCAGATATCTAAACCTATAGTGACTGTTATTTTTAATTAACTATTAACTTCATTATTAAGCATTTAAGGGGTATGACCTGGTGAATTCATGTATCATATTATTCTACTCTAGACCTATTTATTACAAATTAATAACCATTACTGTTGAAAAAAGTCAAATTCACAAAGGTTGAAATGCAAAGAGCTTAATATCAAAATGATTATTAATAGGCCTTTATACAATAAGACTGTCAAAATATCAGATTTTAATTTCATGAATATTGCATCCAAAAGAATTCATAATAACAATATTACAGCAATTTTTTTTTGTTTATGTTGTATTTTCTCTCTCTTTTTTATTACTAATGAACTGCACTCAAAATATTAAAGTAGTATTAAAGCTATTTTAGCCATAACTGTGCAAATGTGTACAACAAGTACTTACCTTTCATCTTTAGAAGTGGTAAAGTGTTAACTTATGATTTTAATATTTTATTTAGCTGGACAGGTAACTTAATTGAGGTAAAAGACAAACTGTCTGTAAGCAACATGGCTATATCTCTTATGGAGGTCAATCATCTTGAACGGAATAGCACTACCTTAAAAACCATAGCTCATATGGATTTTTAATTCCAAACCATAGATTCTTAAATCTTGAAATGGTTATTAAAGTGGTTTGAATGTCAAGAGACCCTGGAAAAAAATGGGAACAAAAGAAAACCACAGACATGGGACAATAAAAGAGATGTGTGAGGTCTTGCACAAGTTTTTGGTTGCACCGAATATTATTAATGACTCATCCAGTGACCACATGAGTTTTGGTCTGACAATTTAAACTGAGCTGAAACATTTTCAAATACCATTAAACGACTCATTGCTATGGTGGGAAAGTAGAGGAACCATTCATAATATTTCTTAGAGTTTTGTTTGAAACATTATCAGTTATCAGACCTTGAACAGAAGTATGCAACTTTGGTGATTATTTTATATTTTTGCCAAAATAATGTAAAATGCTAAATAAAAATGCATTTAGAAAGTTATTAGATACTCCAAGGTTCTGTTCAGTGATAAAGATTGACTACCTTATCAACTTTAATTTGTCCACTCAAATAGTCAATATGCTGCCAACTGGCTTGAGGCTAAGTAGACATTCAGAACAGATATCCGTCACTTTGGCACTTTTCACCACTCAAAAGGCATGTGATATTCAATCCAGTTTAATCTAGATTCATTTTAAACTGGGTACATAATACTAAACCTGATAGCTAATGAACTCGCATCAGCATCTTCCATGAGAAATTACTTCACTATCTCATTTGTTTCTCCAGAATACAAAGAAATCACCACTGCTCATTGAGCAACAGAAGAGATCTCAACTTTTCATATTATATTGAAATATGCCAAAGGTCTGCAAACATAAGCCAAAGAATTTAAAAAAAATAAAATAAAATAAATAAGTTTTATGGTCTTACTGTATGTCAACAAATTTCTCATTTGAGTTTAATTACTCAGATTTTACGAGAAACATCTGGACCAGTGTTCATACCTAAACACAACTGATACCTCCATTAAGTCTCTGGAACTATAAAAGAGCAAACGCTAAACAATACAATATTCTCCTTGGGTCAGTTTGTGGGCACCAAAATGTAATTCATCAAATTGTCCAAGCCAACTGTGTGTCCAACCAAATGAAAATGAATGGCTTTTTAATCAGGCGGTATCTAGTTCCCGCTTGAAGTTGCAAAACAATTCTTGAATTACAGTTGATCAATTTCAGTTGCACATTTTGTAGCTTAACACAGTAACTCTATCAAGAAATCTACCCATTTATCTCACCTGTTAATCAGCATAATGGTTAGACTATAAAGCAGCCAGTGATGTTTCATTGCATGTGTTAATCTGTGACCGCGGAGCCCTTCTGGCATCAAGCAACTGTACAATATCACCTTCAGTAGTTGCAGTTCAGTGGACTCGTAAACATCGCTAGCTCATATAGCTAGCTGTCACGCACACTGTAGGCATCTGCAAGAAATGTTGCAATTAAATGTTTTCTCGTCTGATGTTTTCATGCTAAGACGCCTGTCTTTATACTTCACTCCTCAGTTTTCCTTTTTCCAGAACCCATATAGATCCTTCATTCACGGCTGGTATTTTGATTGTGGTTAGTTTCGTATTTCCACAGCATCATTTTTAATCATAGTGTTTTTGTGTTGATGGCCAGAACTATGGTTACTGTAAATATTTTGACCATGTTTGGCATGTTCACCTACATTTCGTTTCTCGTATCAAAACAATTCCCGGTTATTTAACCGCAGTATGGCAGGTAGACCGATAACTAATCTTGTGGTTGAATTTTAGGTCTGCGCTTGCTTAGCATCAGTGGCATGTCGTGGCCTTATGAGCAAAATCCACTTGAGGTCCATTTTTGTTTTATTTTTAAGATTAATCTAAATTCATGTTCCATATGGAACACCATTTAATCTTTACTTTTTAATTAACCAATGTTATCTGAGATATAATTATAGTTTTTGCTATATTTTTTATTAGTTTTTATATTTATAGGTTATGGTGTTTTGTCATTTTTACAAATTTTTGTTTTTCAGAAATACAGTCTATATAAGTTTTTTAATCATTTTAAGTTTTAAAATTAATTTTAGTTTTAGTTGATTTAGTACATTAAACTAAACTAAATAAAAATGAAAAATACTGCCTTGGCAACTAGCTGAAATAAAATGAATACATTTTTTCTGTTTTATTTTTGGTTTCAGTTTCAGTAAACTAAACCTGCAACAAACAATCAACATTGCCATATTTCGTATAGAATACACAAATACGTACAAATGATTGTTTGTTTTTATTAAATCTAAACTAAAAAAATTTTACCAATAGCTGTTATTCACATATTATTATTCAAATTATGAATTATACAAATCATTTTCAGACCATTAGTCATCAAATTCTAAAATAGCCTACTTAAAAACTGGAAATTCAGTTTTGCTTCACAAGAATAAATTGCAATTTAAAATATATTCAAATAGACGGTATTAAAATAAGTACTCATGGACTCACCTCTGGCACCCATATTTCTTGGTCACCCCTGGCTCACTCTGCACAATCCCAGTATCGATACACAATACACAATTCGGGTACAAAATTCTTGATAAAAAAAAAATAATCTATAGAGAGAAAGGCTGATGGACATGGAAGTAGAATGAGTATTTCCTCACAGTAGGATTAAAGTGTCTCCATGGGTTAATATAACCATTCTGAACCATAAACTCAGAGAAAACCTTTGACATGGCAGAGGGAACTTTTAAAACAGTGCTTGATTTATCCAATCAGGATCAATAACACAGTTTAGATCTCCTCCAAATATCAAAAGATGTGTATTCAGAGCTGGGATCTTTGACAACAAATCCTGAGCAAAGAGAGCATTATAAAAGTTAAACTATTGTTGTTTGTGAGATTTTCCCTTTCACAATTACATACCGTCCATTCACATCAGAAATAACTTTCTCAACAGAACAGTGCACAGTCTTATTAATTAAAATGCCAACTCCTCTAGACCTGGAATCAAAGTTCGAATGAAAAATGTGTGATGACCAGCGAGTTTGTAGTCTGCATTGATCCTTAAGGCGCAGATGAGTTTCCAGGAGGAATACAATGTCAGGTTTTTGTAGTTTCAAATGTGCTAAAACTTTGGATCTTTTAATTGGACCATTAAGTCCTTTCACATTCCAACTCAAGAATCTAACTGAGCTTCTGATATTGTCCATAATGGTAGGTTAATATATAAGAGAGGAGGCCACAAGCAAAGAAAGAAAGAGAAAAAGAAGAAAAAAAAACATCAAAAGGAAAAGATAAATAAATAATAATAATAATTGGGGAAATCCCTACCATCCCTCCCCCCACCCCACCCTGAACATCACTCAATTTCTTCTCTCCATTCCCAAACAATGGAGGCAGAACACCAAACCTCGGGAACCTCCGATGCTCAAAAGCCTTATCTATTTCCGTCTATGTTGTATGAAGTCACCCCCGAACATATGAAACAACTAGAACTGTTATTTCAGGCAACCTGAAAACATTGATCTAAACCTACCCGATTAACCATTTTTATTTATCAGAGTACAACTGCTTATAAGTAGAGTCCTTTGCATATGTATTTATACATAATACCTAGGAAGTTGAATACCGTTCGTTGAACCATTGCTGTGCTTCTTTTGGACAGTCAAATTGAAACTTCTCCTCACCGAGGTCAATCAGCAGGCGAGCGGGGAATTTAAGAGAGAATCTCACGTTCTTCTCACGCAGGTTGATTCTCACAGCTGAAAATGCCGTCCTCCTCTTAGCGACGCTAGAGTTGAGATCAGGAAAAAAGAAGACCTTACGACTCTGATAGAAGAGCTGGTTCCAATTCCCACGCCGGACAGACTTTTCTTTATCGCTGAAGTAGTGAAACCGCACGATCATCACTCTAGGCCTTTGGTTCTCCCGGTCAGCCGAAGGCGCGGGACCGATCCGGTGTGCTCGATCCAGCAGCGGAGGAGTGGGGAAAATTTCTGACCCGAGCACGTCCTGGAAAAATTGTGACATGAACGTAACCGGATCGCTCCCTTCGGCTCGCTTGGGGATGCCGATGACCCGGAGATTGCAATGCCGAGATCGCGACTCCAAGTCTTCCACTTTATCAGTGAGTTGCTTGTTAGCCGAAGTCAACTTTAGCACTGTTTGTTCCAGTGGTACAATGCGGTCGCTGTAATCGTTCAAGTGCTGATCAAGTTCGTTAAGGTGCCGTCCTTGCGATTCAATACTCGATTTAAAACTCTCAAAGGACGCAACAACGGGGACGAGAGCAGAGTCGATGGCCGATTTCACCTGCTCTGCGATGGTAGATGATAGCTCAGAGATCAGAGTGACACAGAGATTTTCCAGATCCAACGGCCGCTTGCCGCCATGACTCTCTGTCACGGTCGCTGAAGATTTAAGTTTTCGTTGCCTTTCAGAAGCCATAACTCCTTCCTGTCTACAATCGTTGAATAAGTAGTTTTAAAGATAAACCATCAAGTGTGCCTAAAGTTTCAGGCAGCCTGAAAGATATAATAGAACAACAAAGTGCTCGGGAGCTAACTTCAAACGCGTCTTCTCGCTCACATACTCAGCCGGAAGTTCGGGTACACAATTCTGTGTCTGCTTGGAGCACCCCATGTCATAAGTCTTGTTTTGTGTCTGCTTGTTCGTCTGTGCCTGTTTCTGTGTTCGAGAAAAAGGCAGTGAATTTGTCTAAAGTGCCTGAGGAGTACCAGGACCTGAGGGAAGTGTTCAGTAAGTCCCGGGCTGCTTCTCTACCTCCACATTGTCCTTACGACTGTGCCATAGACTTTGTACCAAGTAAGACTCCACCTAAAGGCAAGTTATATTCACTTTCTGTGGTTCTTTTTTGAGGGGAAGAAGGATGGATCTCTGTGACCGTGTATCGATTATCGGGGGCTGAACAACATCATGGTAAAGAATATATATCCTTTGCCGTTGATGTCTTCAGCCTTCGAACGGTTATAGGGAGCATCCATTTTCACAAAATTGGATTTACGTAATGCTTATCATTTGGTCCGCATAAGTGAGGGCGATGAATGGAAGACCACATTTAATATCCATAGGGGGCACTTTGAATACTTAGTCATGCCCTTTGGGCTGTCCAACTCCCCAGTGGTCTTCCAAGCACTCATCAATGACATGCTGAGAGATATGGTTGACCAGTTCATATATGTTTACCTGGATGACATATTGATTTTTTTTCATCTTCCAAGATCACGTTCAGCATGTCAGACGAGTGCTTCAGAGGTTGCCAGAGAATGGGCTTTTTTTGTCAAGGTGGAAAAATGTGTTTTTCATGCACCGTCCGTTCCTTTCCTAGGGTACATTGTTTTGTATGAGGGAGTGCGTATGGTTCCTGACAAGGTTAGGGCTATGATAGATTGGCCAAGTCCAGATTCCCATAAGGCCCTACAGAGGTTTCTGGGGTTCACCAACTATAGCCAACTAGCCACACTTCTGACCGCCTTGACCTCCCCCAGGATGACGTTCAGGTGGTCCGATACAGCTGGGGCTGTATTGGCCAAACTTAATAGTTCCTTAATTTCGGCTACCAAACTCATTGCCACTGATCCATCACGTCAGTTAGTGGTGGAGGTCAACGCATTAGAGGTGGGGGTAGGAGCACTTTCCCAACGTTCTTCCAAACACAAGATGCATCCCTGTATGTTTTTTCTCATCATTTATCACCTGCCGAATGTTACTATGACATTGGTAACAGATTGTTGGCAATCAAGTTAGCGCTGGAGGAATGGTGACATTGGTTAGAAGGCTCAGGGGTACCTTTTACTGTATGGACCGATCACAAGAACTTAGAATATATCAGAACCGCCAAAAGACTCAATTCTAGGCAGGCTCGGTGGGTACTTTTTTTTAGGTCATTTTGATTTTTCTCTTTCCTACTGCCCGGGTTCCAAGAACATTAAACCCAACTCTTTATCTAGTATTTTTGATCGTTCCAAACGCCCGTCTACTCCCGAGTGTATTTTACCCCAGACTCTAATTGTCTACACTCTCAGGTGGGAGGTCGAATCTAAGGTCATGACGGCCTTAGAAGGGGTAACACCTCTGCCTGACTGCCCACCAAATCGGTTGTTTGTGCCAGAGGGGTATCTGTCCAACGTCATTCAGTGGGGCCATTGTTCCAGCATAGCATGTCATCCAGGGGTTAATCGCACCACCTTTTTGGTAAAGCAACGATTCTGGTGGCCATTAATGACTCGCGACATCCGCAGTTTTGTCTTGGCTTGCTCAGTTTGTGCCACTCGTAAGACTTACAATCGACCTCCAGATGGGTTACTTCAACCGCTGTCAGTCACTTCGAGACCCTGGTCCAACATCACTCTAGATTTTATTATCGCCCTCCCAGGGCAATCGTGGACCGGTCTTGAAGGCGGGTCATTTTATCCCCTTGCCTAAATTACCCTCCGCCAAGGAGACAGTGGTAACTGTTGTAGATCACATCATTAATTTACATGGCCTCCCGACAGATGTGGTTTCTGACAGGGGTTTGTGTCCGAATTTTGTAAATTACTGGGGGCGAGTGTCAGTTTACCCTAGGGGGTTTCATCCCCAAAGCAATGGACAACGTGAGAGAGCCAACCACGATTTGGAGAGAGTGTTGTGATGTGTGGCTTTCTACTAAGAATTTTCCACTCCGCTCCATATCTAATAAATTGGCTCCTAAATTTATTGGCCCATTTACTGTCACCAAAATCATTAGTCCAGTGGCAGTCTGCCTCAAACTTCCTCCTGCGTACAGAAGAATTCTTGCCTTCCATGTGTCAGAAATAATACCATTCATTCACATATTAACCCGCCAGTCCTGGTTCCTCCCATGCTGCATCTCGTAGATGGGGAACCCACTTATTCAGTTAACCGGAATATGGATTCAAGAAGGAGGGGACGCGGATTCCAATACTTGGTGATCTGGGAGGGTTTCGGTCCGGAGGAGAGAAGTTGGGTTCCTGCTAGGGTCATTCTGGATCACTCCCTGATCGATGATTACAATTGACAGGTAAGTCCGTCGAGGAATGCCAGGAGGCGTTCCTAGGGGAAGGGGTACTTTCACATTTCATGAATTCGCTGTCTCTCTCTCAGCTTGTTTAGTGTGCTGGTGTGTGTCTGTGAACGTGGTCCTTTATCACGACTGATTAACAGCACCACCTGTGTCCCATTGTGTGTGTCTATTTAAGTGCAGTAACTGGTGACTCATGTTGTCAGATCATTGTGGATTTTCCCTGTGTTCTGTTCTCATGGCTGTGTTGGATTGTGGATTCCTCCTTCGTTCTTCGTCAAGTCTTTTTGTTCCCTTCACTGGAATCACGAGCACCTTCAATGGGATATACAGCAGTGGATCACAGAGGATCATCACTGTTGTCCACCGAGGTCCCTGCGTGACCCACCATCAGAGCTTGTAATCGTCACTACTCTCTGTGTTTTAAGCTTCATTGTCTGTTTGTCTGACCATATATATATATATATATATATATATATATATATATATATATATATATATATACATATATATATATATATATATATATATATATATATATATCTTGTCATTAAATCGCCTTGCACTTGCATCCTGTCTATGAGTCGTGATTGTCTGGTTTCTGGGAGCTACATATTACTGAATCAACTTTGTTGAATGTTTTAAATAGCATCTTACTTCTTACTCACTCTGGATTCTGGTTCTGGCTGTATTTTAGTTTTGCTTGATTTAAGTGCAGCATTAAAAAGTAGTTAAATGTAGTTTCTTTCAGCTAAGATCTATTGCCAAAATCAAGATGATGCTCTCTAAGAAAGATCTTGAAACCGTTATTTGTGCTTTTATTACCTCAAAGTTGGATTATTGCAACTCTTTATACCTGGGTTTTCCTAATTCAACTGAAAATCATCTGCAGCTAGTTCAAAATGCAGCAGCCAGGCTTTTGACTGGCACAAAAAAATGTCAGCACATAACTCCTGTACTCGCCTCTCTCCAGTTAGGTCCCGGATTGATTTTGTTCATAAAGCTTTACAGTGTCTTGCCCCTCAGTGTATCAGTGATCTTCTTGTATGTCCCATACAAGTGCTTTAAGATCTTTACGTTCTTCCAATAAGCTACTTCTCTCTGTTCCGCGTTCACATTACAAAACTGAAGGTGACTGGGCCTTCTCAGTGGCTGCTCCCAGACTCTGGAACAGTCTCCCTCTCTACAGTATATTAGATCTTCCCCTTCTGTTTCTTCTTTTAAACTTTCATTAAAAACTTATCTGTATTTATGTTTTGAATGATGGTTTTTATATTTTAAGGTTTTGATCCAATGTGTTAATTCTGTTTCAATATTGTTTTAAAAAAAATATACTTCTGTATAACACTTTGGTTGAAACTTCTGTTGTTTACAAATGTGCTCTATAAATTAATAAACTAAACTAGTGTGCACTCACCGAAAAATAATAATGTTCAAGAGTTGTTTACATTATCATTAGTTCATCCTCCAGTTTGAAAAACTCAGAATGTCTGCAAACATCACAGTCCAACATTATCACATTAGCAGCGAGATCAGCCAATCACAGCTCAAAAATTGAGGGACCACTTTACGTTCTATTGGACCTTATAAGATTTTTCTCATCCAAATTTTCTTTTCACAAGCCACAATCTCTCTTGCCTCTGGATAAATACGCCTCTGCTCAGCATGTTCTTTCTGGTTGCACCTTCCAGCACATTTGGACTCAAAACTGCTGATTAGGTTACTAGAAGTGTTACACACCTGTTTATCACAGGTGCAGACTATGCTCAGGGTACCTGTGAAAGTGACTCATCCCAACGTAAGCCCTAATGGCCCATAGTGTCTATTGCTCATCTTATTTGGAAAGTGTCCTTCAAATAGAAAAGTTGCACAGATTCTCTGTGTTAAAAACAAATGGCCACTAATGAACACATGTGGGCAGCCTGAACCACTGTAGTTTCTTTCAGGATGAGGATCTGGCCTCTGATAAGACTTGGCCAAAGTGCAGACTCTGAGAAGCATTACTCGTGGTTGGTCGGACGCACGGGATGCATTGGAGTCCCAGCCAACTATTGAATGCAGATTGGCAACATCTGACAAATTTTGGCGAGGCCAGAAAGGCCACCGTTGGTTTTCTTGGTTAAGAGCGTGGCCAGGCATTCCTGTACTAGCAACAGCTCCTCTAATTACTCCTGTCTGAAAGGAACCAAAAGGGGGTCACTTCCTTGAACCGAGTAAACTCTACAAGCTTCCATGTTTGTTTTATGCTCTTCCGCTTTGTTTAAACATTAAAGCATCTAAATTTCATGGTTTTGTTTCTGCTTCACTTTTTCTAAAGGGCCTGATTTCATAATGAAATCAATTTCACTCCACATCCCAGCCAATGCTGTGTTTGTTATAGCAGGAGCAGCACATAAAGACGAGATTGTATGTCTTCTGTGCTCAACAAAGCGATCTAATTGTCTGCTCCTAATCAACCAGTTTTGTGAGGAAGCCTTTCTAATTATGTAACCATAGTTTCTGACTTGTAAACAATAGATGGACATTCTGTATTTATGAATTATCTTTAAGACATGGGGTGTGACATTAATGAAAGTGGTTGATATGGTGCCTTCTTTACGGGTCATGCCCTTGTAAATGATACAATAGGTTAAATACAACAGGCTAACTGTAAGTTAAGTACAACAGGCTTACTATAAGACCAGTATATTTAAAACACCAGCCTTTTACCTGACCGGTGGTCAGCAACCTTTTGGGCATGAAGTGCCTTTTTTTTTTTTTCGGTTTACCACTGTGCCAATAACCCCAACAGCCCCACCCTTTTTAATGCATGCTTTATTTATACATTGCACATGCATTTTTTAAATGTTCCGATAAAAATCGATATTTGTTTATCTTGCGAATAGTTTGATGCATTTTTCTTTTTTTTTTTTCAAAAGTTTCTTTATATTCATTATCATTATAAATTTTTTATTAGACTTCGAATAACAAATTTACAGTGTGACCATACTGAACACCACTGTATTTGTGTGTGACAAGGTCAATGGGCTCTATATGTATGGGACATAACTTGCGTATTTCCGGTTTAATCTCTAAAGCTCTAAGCTCTAAAAATAACAGAAAAGATCCTGAATTCATTATTATAGATAATCACCCCCTCTCTGTTGTCGAAAACACTGGTTTCCGTCACCTCATGGAACATCTGGATACGCGATATAGTTTGCCATCTAGAACATACATTTCCAAGACCGCTTTTCCACCAGTATTTCGATCCAAAATGGCTGCGCAGTCAGTCGCAGCGGCTGCTCCGGGTCCTAAAAACTGTGTTTTAATGTCAGTTAGACTTGTCTCCTCATCCTCAGAACCAGAGAGAAAAAAAAACTGCACTGCAACATTTTTATTAACGCCAGTTCTACTGGAAATCAGTAGTGCATGTAACTATTACCCATCACAATTGACAACGGAGAAGCTGAGGCCTTTGTTTACTGTGGAAGCCAGACCCTGAGACAGCGGACTCGCCTACTGCTGATACCCACACAAGGAGGGGCCGCAAGCGGTGTGAAAGGGGATGCTAACGTGACAAGTGCGGAGCCATACGAGCTTGGCTAACCCTTACGAAAATTAACCATGGTTAAATTATAGTAAAACTGTAGTAACCATGTTTTTTTGGCATGTTGACCATTGTGATTTGTATGACCACAGATTTACTACAAATACCATGGTTAATTTGTGGTTACCATGGTTTAACTATACTAACCATGGTTTTTGGTTATGGTTAATTTTCATAAGGGAATGGCTAACCCCACAAGACCAGCTCTCCCAATCTTGCTGTCAAACGTATGCTCACTAGAAAATAAACTGGAACTAATTAAACTCTACACAGACTACAGTTCTTCGTGTTTGTTTTTACCGAAACGTGGCTAAACAACAACAACAACAGACTTGACTGTTCAGCTGCATGGGCTAACCTGCTACGGAGTGGACAGAGATACAGCACTGTCTGGTAAGACTTGTAGAGACAGCTTGTGTGTGTTTAAAAAACTGCTGATTGCTGTGATTTTCACGCACTACCATTTCTAGGGTTTACAGAGAATGGTAAAAAAAAAAAAAAAATATCCTGTGAGTGGCAGTTGTGTTGACGAAAATGCCTTGTTGATGTCAGAAGTCAGAGGAGAATGGGCAGACTGGTTTGAGATGATAGAAAGGCAACATTAACTCAAATAACCACTCGTTACAACCAAGGTCTGCAGAATACCATCTCTGAACACACAACACACCAAACCCTGAAGCAGATGAGCTACAGCAGCAGAAGACCACACCGGGTGCTGCTTCTGTCCGCTAAAAACAGGAAATGGAGGCTAGAATTCACACAGGCTCAACAAAATTGGACAATAGAAGATTGGAGAACTGTTGCCTGGTCTGATGAGTCTCAATTTCTCCTGCGACAATCAGATGGTAGGGTCAGAATTTGGTGTAAAGAACAGGAAAGCATGGATCCATCCTGCCTTGTCTCAATGGTTCAGGCTGGTTGTGGTGGTGTAATGGTGTGGGGGATATTTTCTTGGCACACTTTGGGCCCCTTAGTACCAATTGAGCATCATTTAAACACCACAGCCTACCTGAGTATTGTTGCTGACCATGTCCATCACTTTATGACTACAGTGTACCCATCATGGGGTTAAAGCTCAAAACATCTCAGACTGGTTTCATGAACATGACAGTGAGTTCACTTTAATCAAATGGCCTCCATCATGTCAGTATGGACCAAAATCTCTGAGGAATGTTTCCAACACCTTGTTGAATCTATGCTACAAAAAGTGAAGGCAGTACTGAAGGCAAAAGGGTGTCCAACCCGGTACTAGTAAATTGTACCTAATAAAGTGGCCAGTGAGTGTATCTGTATTTGTTTTTTTGTTTGTTTGTTTGTTTTTTCATTCTGAAGATGTTTTTTTAAGAGACTTGATGACAGATAACGACCACTTATAATTGTATCATATATGATCAAATCTGACCTTTTATACAAAATTATTTATTTTTAATTGTTTGTAATTGCATATTTGTCATTTCTATTCATTATGTCTGACCTATATATGAAGAGTCTGTGGTTTTGAGACATCAAATAAGGCTTTATTTATTCAGAAAAATAGGTAATTATTTTGTTAATTTTCCTTTTCCTTTTATTAGTTGCTGAACAATAATGCAAGATAAAAAATGAATTAGAATCAGAATGCATCTGTAAACATTTCACTAACAGAAGCACTTTAATCGCAAAACAAACTAAATACATTCATTTCTAATTGCAAATGTAAGAAACAAATCCTAAAATTTATTTGAATATATATATATATAACGTGACGAGTGGGGCAGTGCCGAGAACTGTGGGAACGGAACAAGGCTGGTGGATTAATTGTAAAAGAACGACACCTAGACCACCGGAGGAGCTCCGGAAGGATAAAAAGAGGAGTTATGACAGTGAAGGACGGGAGAAAAACAGGGATGGGTTTTATTTTGTGTTTTGGTTTTAATTGTGCGCGGATGTCCGTGAGGGGCTGTCATGCTGTTATGTGTTTATTTTATCATTAAAATTTAATTTGAATGTTCACCGGTTCCCGCCTCCTTCTTCTTGTGATTATGAATGTTTTTACATTGTTACATACATATATATATAATATGTGTGTGTATAAAGATAAATTATGTTTGATAGGTATGATAGATTTTCATTACAACATGATTTTCATTAAAACAGGTAACAGTTACGCCTGTAATATGGTGAGATTATTATATTTTCATGTCAATCTGTGTTCATTTTGACAACAAACCATGCACTGTCAGCCTGTCACTTTAATTCAGCGCGTGCAGCACATCAGAAATAGACTCGGTGCGGAAACGATCTCTGCACTTCACCGCACATGGAACGCATCGCCGGACTGCATTCGCGCGCAGTGTGAAAGCGCTATAATACGGAGCCCGGGAATCAGGTGTATAAGATTAAAAAACCCGAGGCCCCATCCGTATATTCACCAGGCCCACCTATTAATGACGTTCTGTATCCGCCACTGCTGCATCAGCCTTTCTCTCTGCCCCCATACTAGTATTGAGAGTGAAAGACTGTTTACCACTGCCTCCAACATTCTAGATGAAAGAAGGAACAGACTAAAAGCAGTGAAAAAAAAACCCAACAACTTCATAGCAACACCTTGCAATCACCTTCATATTCACCACCCAGTTTATATCTCAAAATTGCAACCAAAAACTCAGGATTGCAAGATGTAAACATATCAATTCAATTATATAGCAATTTTATGTTTTATTGATGTCAACCTGATGGAATATAATGAGAAATGTATTACCGGCCATTCGCAAAAGTTCACTGAGTGCACGTGATCGTGATAAACCTTTTGAAATATTCATTCATGTTGAAAAGACACTGTTCTCCAATTGAAACCTATTGTAGGGAAATGGAAGTGGCTGTTAATATTTAAACCGCCACACTGCATTAAATTAAACAAGCAGGTTAACGTCTTGCAACATTTAACATTTCTCTCATCCTCTAATGACATTCTCATTGAGTCTTGAAGTGATTTATCGACTGCTGCCATCATTATAGCATGTTATAGATGAAAATACTCACAAACACACACCAGGTTGCCTACCGCCATAGTTCACTAGTTGATTGGTCACACATTAGTGCTCTGTGCATTAATGTTCAGCCTCTATGTGTAGCTAAAAGGAAAGTAAAAGGCTTCAAGAAAGAGCTAGTACTCCTTAGTCAGCTGTTCTGGACAGTAAACGGCCGACCACAGAGAAGTGCCACGCAAAGAGACGGCAGAATTACATGAATGAAAGCAGATTCATCTTTAAAGTTTATTGCACATTAAAAATGACCCTACTTAACTCACCATTTTTCATGTCACTTCTGCTTCTCTTACTAATTAATAAGTTTACAAGCAAGTCATTTAAAAGTCATTTGAATGTAAATAAGTAAATAATAATGAAGTGAAATAAAGAGTGGCAATTCCTCATCCTAAAGGGGTAAGTGTCGTTGGCAGTGGGTAAATAGTGGAACAGAGAAGGTGGACCAGGGGCCCTTGGTGAGGGGAGGGGGTGCCCAAAATTATATACTGATAATCTATAACATTAATATGGCAAAATTAAATGGATATATAGTATGCTACTAGGAATAATATTCGCAAGACTCAATTTTACCACTGTAATAATGTTCCTTATTTGTCTAGCAGCTTGTGCCATCCCATGTTAGACATCCCCCTATCAAAAAGAAAAATGATTTGGTCTTTTAGTTTGGCAATGTCGGATGCAGAAAAGGAGTTTTACACTACAAAACATGAAGCCTAAATCGAAAAAAAACAATGGAGAGAAAGGGAAAGAAAGCTGCAGACGGGTAAACAACTTTTGACTAAATATTTTTATTGTTAGAATGTTGAGATCCTTGTGAAAGCCTGCTTATCCATACACTACCCATGGAGACCACTTAGTGATGTTTTTTTTTTTTACTCATCACTAACATCACTAAGTGGTCTTCAACGAAACCCCCCAGCCAAGTTGATGCCTCAAAATCCACCCAAGACAAGTACCAGACTTGATCATTTGGGATTGCAACATCTAGTCCTATTATATAAGTTAAGTTTTCACCTCAACGTCATACTGTTTTTTACATTATTTTTTCTGTGGCACACAAAAGTGAAAAACATCCAGCTATTTCAAGGGCAATCCATGTTATCTGGAATTTCATCAAAGAATTTCCGCACACATATTTCACATACGGATCAGTTGGTTTTAACAGTTTGAAAGTGACTCCTCTGTGAGTTGCACTTCATACATCTCTACACTATTAACAATAGATAATGCACCTTTTTTGCTTGTGAAATTTCACCTCAGTTTCCCAAATGTGAACACATTTAGGGAAACGCATTCAAGCTTGTGTTCAATTTATAGGTGATTGTGATTTCACCATGCGCAAAATGTTTCTGGGTCAACATTCTTGTTGATCCTGGAACAACATTCCAAGCAACCATTTAGAATTGAGGGACAAGTTTACAGGAAATGTCAGTTTTAGCCTTACATACAGAGTTAGGTGCTTCTATATCCTTGTTATTCAACTATAATTTATAATGTGTGTGTCTGTGTGTGTGTGTGTGTGTGTGTGTGTGTGTGTGTGTGTGTGTGTGTGTGTGTGTGTGTGTGTGTGTGTGTGTGTGTGTGTGTGTGTGTGTGTATGAATAAAGATAACTGATGTTTGATAGGTATGATAGATAGGGTTAGATTTAGGGGTAGGGATAAGGTTGGGTCTATGTCTATGTCTTACTTGACAAAATCATGGTGACCCAGTTTATATTGTGCTGTATTATGCTGTAATGACAAAATGGAATTGGTTTGGTGTCATAACCAGCATGGATATTATGAAATGTATTTCCATGTTTGTGTTGCATGGAAAAAATAAAAGCATATGGGTTTGGAACGACACATGAGGGTGAGTAAATAATGACAGAACTGTCTGTCTCAGGTTAAATGGTCTTTTAAAAGATTACATTTGGTGTAATGAATGATTTTGTGCAATTAATAAGTCACACGCTGTGTCGAGAGGAAAGACGGAGACTTGAATGATGTAACAATCTTTAATAGAATCCAATATGCAGGGTAACACAGTGAAAGGCTGTTGACACACAAAAATGACATTGTAGACCAGAGAAAGACAGACAGCACAGACTGGGACTTAAATACATAACTAAATTAGGGTAATTAGGACAAGACACACCTGCACCAAATGACTAATCAACAAGAGGGAGAAACTGGGTCACAGGGAGCACATGGGAAGAAAGTCCATAAGCGTGACATATCACCCCCCAACCCCGAAAGGCATATCTTTATTCTGTAGGCTCAGGAGGAGGATGGGCACCCGAGAGGGGACCAACAGATAGAGTCATGGTGGAGCTGACAGAGGTGGAGCCAGGATGGACAAGATAGAGACAGGAGGGGCTTGAAGCAGGTGGAGCCAGGTGGGATCCAGGCCACATACACAGACTCACGGTGGAGCCGATGGAGGGAGGAGTCATGGTGGAGAATGGGCTGCCAACTCCTAGAGGGCGACGGAAGGAGGTGGATCAGGTAGCGGGGGAGCCCGAGGTGGAGATGGAGATCTGTTGAGCCAGGGCATTGGGGAGGATCCGGAGGGCCAAGGCAGAGCATATGGCTCAGGCAGTGGAGGCGGGGTTTCGGAAGGCTGCAGTGGAGCTGGAGTGATAGAGGACTGAGGTGGAGCTGAAGGGAAAGAGGAGCTTGACAGGGACGGAGGGATGAGGTGCAGCCGGATGAGAGGAGTCCTGCTGGCAATGGATAGTTAACAATAGACCAAGGTGGAGCCAGAAGGACAAGGGAGCCCAGCAGAGCCAGTGAACTAATGGGGAGAAAAGGGAGCTAGGAGCCATAGTGGGGGGCTGCTGGGTCGATGTGCCGAGGCAGAGTCTGGAACTCAGAGACTGGAGCCAGAGGCAAGTAGTTTTCCAGCCCGCCAACGATGGAGACTGGCAGACCCACATGCTTACTTCGAACAGATGGTGGGCTGAGGGTGAGCAGAGGGTCTGCCATATGACAGCGGTGGAAGTGGCAAGAGTGAGAGGGTAGGTGGGAATTTTTGAGCCTCCAGGTTCTCAGAAGCAAACGCCCTCCCTGGGGCGAACTTGGGAACGGAAGCCTTTTCTGTGCTGGACTCAGGGACACGAGCCCTCTCGGGCCTAAACTCGGAAAGAGAAGCCCTCTCTGGGACTATTTCAGTAACAAGCACTCTCTGGGCCAATCTTGGAAACGGAAGCCCTTTCTGGGCCAAAATAGGGAACAGGAGCTCTCTTTTGGCTGAGCTCGGGAGCAGAGTCTTTTCTGGGCTGGATGGAGAAACAGGGTCTCTTCTTGGGCTAGAATCGGGATCAGCCGCCCTCCCTAGGCCAGACACGTGAACAGCAGACCTTTCTGTGCTCGATGTGGAAACAGGAGACCTCCCTGGGCTGGATATGGAAACAGGAGCCCTTCCTGGGCTAAATTCGGGACCTGTGGCCCTCCTGGGCCATACAAAAGAACCGCAGCCCTCTCTGAGTTGGACGTGGAAACAGGAACAGAAGCCCTCTCTGGACTGGAATTGGCAACAGAAGTGAAAGAGGGCTCAGATGAGGGAGAGAGCAAAATGGGCATGTCCGATTATATATCTGCCTCCCAGTCTATTAGGTCCCCTTCAAAGTCCAGCAGTCCCAGAAACACAATAAGCTCACCCTCAGCCATGGTGCAGTGGGCAGAGCTCCTCTCTGCGATCTTTTTCCATGGCTCTTTTCCTCATAGCGGACATTGTAGATGGCTCTTGCACCTGGTCTGACATTACTTGCAGCTCTGGGGTGATCCTCAGCTCTGTCGATCCGCTCGACGATTGGCTGTCTTGCCAATCTCTTGATTGTTTTTTTTCTCTAGTCACATTTGATCTCGCGAGTGTCTGTGAGATCATGTGTCACTGTGAAATCATTCCTTCAGTAATCAAGTGTGTGGTCTCATGGTCTCGTCAAATTGTCTAATGTTAGCGTTCAGAGGATTATAAAGCTAAAAATCGATAGAATTGTTTTCTTGTCTGTGGTCTCCCATGGTTTTAAAATCTGTAAGGATTAAAAAATCACCTAGTGTGTCAGATTATGCATGACAAAAGATCTATTAAAGCTGCTTTCTACAATTGCTTATCTTTGATTATTGCACCTTTGCAGGATGAGGTCATGACCGGTCATGTCTAGAAAGTAACCATCATTCAGTTAGATTCAGATACTGTTTATTTGGAGTCCAACAGCAACACTAGCCTACACTTAACATTTGCAAATCTAAAGAATGAGGCTTGTCATATAAACACCACGTCATGATCATCTTCATTTAGGTAGGCAAATATAGTAGAGGCCCAACATTTGAGTTCTGGGATTCTACTAATCTACTAAACATGAAAAGAATTACAAAACATTATTATAATGTAAGAATAAAAATATATATGTAGGTCACTATTAGGGTCAAATGAGCTAATTTGTAGCAAATATGTACAAGATACTCTTTTGAACATGATAACATCAATCATCAGATTCTCCACAAACTTGGATATCAAAGATGATGATGCATCTGCCAAAAAAAAAATGGAAAAGCTCTGACATCTCAACACAGAAAACATTTTATTCATCAATAAAAGTGTGCGACATCAGAGAGATGTTGACAAATCATTATTTCATGTGAAAGTGGAGATGTTAACGTGAAGGCTGCTAGTTACATGTTTACAAGAGTTTGAGTTAAACCCCATACTTTCAGAAAAAAGGTACAAAAGCTGTCACTGTGGTAGTAATACTTCAAAAGGTAATAACGTACAATTTAGGTACTAATAAGTACAATTTATTTATATATTTGAGGTTCAAAAATGCATCTTTAAGGATACAAAAGTGTATCTTTTGAAAAGGTACAGCCTCAGTGATAGCTTTTGTCAGTTTTTTCTCAAAGTGTAGTGTGTGAAGCTGTTGTGCATCTGCTCCCAAGTGTCTGCTCACATTTTAGTGCATTTTATTTTCCGTTGGAACACTTTTAACGCAGATCGGGCAATGCAAGAAAAGATGCTAAAAGCATCAGGGAAATTCTGTGTAAGCCTTAACATCTAATAAATGATTTACAATCCAACCAGGCAATAAAAAAACATACACTTGCACATGACTGAAACATGTTTGATAAAATGTTTTTTATTGATATTAAAAATGAAAGTACATGAATTGTGCATTTCGGATGTCCTAGCGTGCAGAGGTTAAATCACTTAAAATACACAAAGGCTGCATGGGCTACTGATATTAAACCGTTACCAATGAAAGACAAAAGATCCCTTCATTTTTAGTGCAAAAGGATATGTTTTCCTTACACACCTTTTTCACATGGAAAGTTAAGTAACTAGGAAAGAACAATAGTGGATGTAGTGGATAACAACAGAAAAATGGCAATGTCTTCAGAAATTAGGGATGTTTGAATAATAAAAATAATTATAGTAATTATAATAATTGCACTGCTTCATCACACCTGATATGAATCAGATAAATATAAGATTATCAAGGCAGAGGGATGCACTGCAGGCACTTAGACCTTTAAGTTTCAAGGTACTAAGTGAGACTATAGTATCATTTTATGACCTTAAAGTTGGGACACATCGAATAATCAATACTGACTTCTTGGGCTTGGCTATGAAACTGCAAAAAAGGCCTTGTATAGAGTTTTCACATAAATCCGCTGATATTTCCTGAGTATTAGGGTAACTAAGTACGGTAGCCCTTCAACAACTGAGATGAAGATATATGGAGGACTTGAAAAAACACCCCAACCGAAAGGAAATAAGAGGATTTAGGACACTTGTTGTAAGATGGCAAGATCAAGGGGATGTATAAACAGTCCACCCTTTGTGACATCATAATGGATCTTGGTGACATCATATTGGTTTTGTTTTTTACTTTGATTTAATGCTGCAGTTCAATTACCCAGCAACAATAGAAAACATTAAACAAGAGACAACAATTTACCATCTTCCCTCAGGCTATTCTCGACCCCAAAAACATGGGTTTCTTTTGTGGATGACCTTAGAGAAGCCAACAAATTATGATATGACTATGAAAATGGCACTAAAGTGGCTAAAACTGTAGTGGGTTGTGTACAATCATGGCATATAGAGAGCGGGTTATCCAGATCCTTTAAGTTAAATACAAGTTTAGTTTTTTTTGTAGTTGTTATTGTTTTTTATAAACAGAAATCCATTTGGCAGATTAAAAAGCCATGCGGGAGGGAGAGAAAGAGAGAGTCTTCCGAGTATGTGCCTATTTTTGTATTACAACATGCCTAAAAGATCCAGGCTACAGCTGCTGTTAAAATATTGATTTTAAAATAGCTCTGTGGCGAACCAAAAGGAAAAAAAAGAAAACAAATTTTTGGTACAAAGCATCTACAAAAAGCATTTACATGTAAAATGGGTAAAATAAGAGAGCATATAAAATAAAATCCATCAGTTGAGCATCAGTGCTATGTATATTACTGTATTTGGACCGATTTTAATATATCATTCTATAACAAAATAAATAATGCCTTTATACAGTGCCCATATTTGTACTTAAACAAACAAACAAAAAGAAGCTTGGCGGCTCATTACGCAAGATACAGCTCAGACTAAAAGAATATTACATGATGTCCCTGGAAACTAATTATAATATATATTTTCATATTTATTTGATATATATATTTATATATATATTCAAGTATTTGTTTTCAGGCAAAAGCATGTGAATACTACGAATAAAAGTTAAAAATATATGTTAGTTGACATTATTGCGTTTTTTCCCTTTGAATTTATATTTGTGCCTTTTTTTCAGAACTGTAAAATAACGTACAAAAACACAAAGCCTATTTTGCAACAACAACAATGTCACGGTACCAGAAACCAAACTGGGCTTTTTTTCTCTCCTTTTTTTCACTCACGAAAAAGAACATAGAAAATACAAACATCCCACTTTTTCAAGGTCACAATGTCTTCCTGCAGTGCAAAGCAGGGGTTTTGTGCAGCCATGCTCGAAAAGAGACAAGTTCTTCACCTCCAGGGATTCGAACATGATCCCTTCAGCGTCCCCACACTGCCCCTTCCTTTATTGCGACAGCAGAGCTGGGACCCAATGCATACTTCGCATCTTAAGTACACATCTGCATGCAGCAATATCCCTCATGCTCTTGTTTTCTCTTTCCTTAAAACGGAAAGTATAATAAAGTTTCAATGAAAAAAAAAACGTGCTTTTCAACCCCTTCTCCTTTGAGTCCATTCCCAAAGCTAGCACCATGACATTTTTTGAGCTATGCGTTCATAGTCCATAAAAATAGTGCCTTTTATTTACTTAACAAGAACTTTGACGTAATCCGTGGCGATGTGCAATTCGCAGATTCTTCTCTGCTTTTCATTTGTGATTACAAGGTGCTGGAACAGGAATCTAATTTTTCAACAATTCCTTACAGTGTGGATGTCCCTTTATAGTTACAGGTGCAAACTAATATGTAAAAGGACTAAAAGAGAAATACTTTTGTCTCGAAAGAATGCGGTGGAATGGGTTCTTTCATGCTAGCTCAAGCTGTTCCTAGCGCTCCAATGTCCTCCGAACCAGCGAAACATTTAGCACTCCGCGGCTTCTTCGTTCTTTCCTTTGCTTCTTCACCTGAATTGTGTTCCTCTCATTCGTGATGTGCCTTTTTGTTGGTGAACAAACTGCAAGAATAGAAACTGGAAGAGCGTTTGAGCATGTCTGGTGGGGAAGGAAGAAGGGTTGCTGAGGACTGCCACAGAAATGACGTCAGAGAGAAAAAGCTTTGATCCCCTAGTCTTTTTTCATCGACTCTGTGCAAAAAGGATGGGCGGAAGCTTGCTGGGAAGCGTGATGAGAGGCCTGTGGTGGTGCAGTTGCTCTTGGGCCCTGATTCTCTCCACCTGCCGCCTAAAGTTCTTGGCCCGCAGGATTGCGGGGACACCCCTCCGTAGCCTCTGGGCGGCCTTTCGTTGCCACATGTCGTATTTGGAATATTTCACTGTCACATGTTTTCTTGGGACCTCCTGTTACAAGAATAACAATAACGTTAGGAACTGACTATAGAGAAAGGTCAGAGTTCTCACAGATTCTACTGGATGATCTCTAATGAGATTCAAAACCCTATAAAACTCAAACCTCTCAACTAAAACCGTAAATGACTTTGCAGATATTTTGTCAAAAATGGCCAAAAATCCTTCAACCACCAAGACAACAACTTGAGCATCCACTTGAATTTCTCTTGCACAATTATTATATTCTTTAGAGAGTTTTTTCATCAGTTACTCACCCTCACTTTTTTATCTAATTAATTTTCTTTTTTTAATCAGTACAGTGAAACTGGTGGGGTTCATTGTTGTTTTGGACCCCATTGACTTTCTTTGTATGGACAAAAAAAATCATTAAAATACTTTCTTTTGTTCTCCACAGAACAATGTCATAAAGGTTTGGAAGAACATGATGGTGAGGAAATGATGAATTTTGGATAAACAATTCTTAAGCATCTATTAACCATACTAACATAGAGCAAAACTGGAGAATGAGAAGTAGGGGGATAAAGGCAGTTCCATTTGTCCCCAGTGTACAACCATCTAGTCAACATCCAGGCCATTTTGAGAGACTGGTTTTGTAACCCAATCCAAGTGTGTGATGTCAAATCAACAGGAAAATGTCAAACTATGTATGACCTCTTCTATCATATCATTTTCCACTTGGTCAGCAGTTCTGGAGCAATACTTGCTTACTAGTTCCTTACTCTGGCTCACTGTTTTCTTTAACCCACATGCCAGAATGCACAAGTTCAGCAGAAAGAACAGGACGATCAAGATGGTGAACGTCAGAAAGTGCTGGAGAGTTTTTGTTGTTTCTCACGACCAACTTACATGTTTAAATGCGGGCATCACCGGGATGACCTGCAGGGTTGTGGCTGAAACGTCCCTCTCTGACTTGGCTGGTTTAGCGCAGTACTGTTCTAGAAGAGCTAGGTTACAACTGTTAAAACAGCACTCCTCCACAATCCCACGATTTTGAGAACGTCGACTGTTCGACCTGCTAGTTGGTCGACCTGCAGAGATACAAATAAAGATCATGAGTTCAAGACACTTTAGTATTGTTCTGGTTACATTTCAGACAAAATCACTCCATTCTGTCATTATTTACTCACTCTCAATTCTAAACATTTTTTGTCCGGGCAATGAAAGTCACCATTGACACCATTGACTTTTGTTGCAAGGACAGTTCCTCTGTTCCTCAAAGTATCTTGATCTTCAGAAGAAAAAAAAAAGATATGCAGTTTTGGAAGGATATGAGGGTGAGTAAATGTTGACAGATTTTTCTTCTTTTGAGTGAACTATTCTTTAAACTGTTTTGCTGGTCTCGGTTTGCTGGTGAGGGTTTAGATGGACAAGTCAGATGATGGTTAAGTTGGGTTTGGGGCTTTTGTCAAGATGGGAGGATAGCTGACAGACCAGCTAACTCTACTGGAAAGGCTTATTAAACAAGCCTAAGCAGGTTTGCTAGTCTTAAACCTACAAGCCTGGCCAAGTTAATCTGGGTGTCCAACTAGTCATCTAGGCTGGCTAGCTGAAAAGCAAAAAAAATAACAACAAAAAAAAAATCTAATACCAGCTAACCACCATAAAAGCCATACTGGAAGACCATCTGACCATCTTAAACCAGTTAAGACTAGCAAACCAGCTAGTCCGAACCATCATCGCAAGAAAGAGATCTGGCTTAAACCGTCTAAACAGCCACCAAACATGCAAACACATTCAACAACCCTACTAACAAGTCAATGTAAATCAAGCTACAGTGGCCTGATTCTATTGTGAAAGCAGATTCATTGTGTTTTGACTGGGATGCATCTGCTGTGTATAATAAAGCCAAAATCATTGGCATAAAATGGAGTCTGTTTATTTGTTTTCTCGTCCGGATTGATCTTGTTATACCATCTAATTGAGCTGTTCGAAATCGGTTTCGAAGAATTTGCCAGCAGCACGGTACCAGGAACGGAAGATCGAAAGCCTACAAATAAGCCAGTGAACGATTTGAAGGGCAAAAGTCTTTGCTTCTGTTTGGATTAGTAAATGGTGGATATCCTTTGACCTTGTACTTTGCCAGCTCAGCAGAGATAAAGAGAGCATGAAAGAGAGGAAGGGGGAGGGGTGGAAGAACAGACTTGGCATAAAAGAGTGAAGATACAGGACACAGTAATGGAGGAGAGAAAGCCGGTCCGGGAAAAGGAAGGAACTATTGATTTTCAGTCAAATATTATGCGAACGACTTGTGCTTCTCACAGCTGAGTTCTTGATTGTAGGATGGGAAACACTGAACAAGAGTGGATCTGGTGGATAGAGGGGGGAAAAAATCTGCGCTGGCCCAAATTGGATAATGATCTTTCGGGGTAGTCAGACTTCTGCGGCCAAAAGAACACAAAGGCCTTGTCTGTTTGTCAGTGCTGGCATGAGGAAGATGTCAAATATTTAAAAAGTAGTGCTCTCGACCCCCTCCATGCATGCGAGAGGTGTACAACCAGCAGATGTATCTGATGTATCGCATTAAATGTATTGGTTAATATCTGTTACAAAAAAAAACTAGTAATGAAGCTGTCTCAATCCATCCAGCCGTGTAAGAGAACAAACAACTCTTTTTTTTTTTTTTATTGAGTGTAGCCTGGGAACATTTCTGGAGAGGTGAATGGAATGCCACTTGGGTACTATTACTTTCCCTGGCGGAATGTGCAAGTAAACAACCAAGCCATTGTGGCTCGTTTAGCATCCCTTTCATATGCAAGCACAGATATCGTGATAGAATGCGCCCAGTCAGCACAAAATGCCGAGACTTCACTCGTAACTCTGGTCATTCGTGACATACAATTGGCAGGCTTTCCAACTCCTAAGCAAAAGCAAAGAAAATACGATGTGCAAATATACGTACTGAAATAGAATCCTCTGTCTTCACACACAAACTGTAGCGCATCCACCAGCTCTCCGCCACATAACGTTTCAGCTGAAGCCACTTCGAAGGCAGACAGGGTTAAAAAAAGTATGCATATGGGCATTCGTATGGACCAGTACATCTTCATGACCTGCGGAGATAAAAAATGTTTAGTTAGTTTAGACAGCTTTAACTTGTGCACATGATTTCAATATATAAAGCTGCCGGTTTTTTTTTTTTTCTTTTTTGTTTATGAAGATGCCATGTATACCCGAACTTAATACTGAACGTTTTCCTTAAGTAACTATTATTAGCTTCCTCAAGGCATTGAATTCAGTAATGCTATCCTTCAGTGTGTGCATGCATTGCCATTGATTTTTCAATGATATGCTTGATTACATGCTCAAAATGTTTGTCAATGTACAGTATGGAAAAGCATGTCTTTCTGACCTGGAAAGCATGCATTATAGTCCACAACAGGCATTTTGTCAAAGTAGGCTTTAAAATGCACTATTTGTGCAATGTAATGCAAGAGAAAGAGCTATATATCTGCTGATCAATAATACTAAACATTTTCAACAACATTGCAGTGTTGTTGGTCAGATCTTGAGAAACTGTAATTTGTAGATTGTGGATCTCTCCTATGCAGTTCTTAATACATTCTGAGAATTTGTATGCATATGCATGACCTTCAGCTTTTCAATTATGCATGTCATTTTTAACCGTAAACATGATGCTTTAAGGTAAACCTGCAGATCAATTATCCTCAACATCGTCCGCAGGTATCTGTCATTTGTTCCTCCATGCAACAAATTCGCAAATGCAATTCTACAGATACAATGGAATTCAACATGCATGCATCGACTTTTTGATTATCTGCTTAACGTTTGAAGATGAATTGTTATCCAAGAGCTTGTATCTCCTCCTTTACACTCTTACACAACGTTCAACAAGTTGCAAGACAAGACTGCTCAAAGTACCCAGCTTATTCCTCACAGCTCAGCATATCATTCCCTTAAATCCAGCTCATTTAAACTGCTGTCGCCCCCTTGTGTAATTCCTTTCTCCTGTGCGCGTATCCAGAATAAAGTGCCAAGTCAGTTTGTAATTGGAAAGCGCTTTCCAAAATACACACTTGTAGCAAAGCAGCTTTGCAGAAATGCATAGGGTCAATGTTTACATGCCTTATAGACCTTCTTAAGAAGTTCAGCGCTGTCAAACTGTAATCAATTTAGAGTGACAAAAACATCTCCAATGCATTACGCGAACCGCTCGTGCAAGAGAAAATGCGTCTAAAAAGCGTTTCCGATCATGTCAGTTTCTGATTTTTAAAATACGATTCTATTCTATTTTTTTTTAAGGTTGTAAATATGACTTTCTTTACCTTATTTGTGACACTGTTTGTTCTCAAGCAAGTATGGCAAAAAGAATTATGTTTTAGATGGTCCTCCATGTCAACCTAAAAAAAAAAAAAAAAGAAAAAAAAAAAGAAAAGAAAATGCTGTGCTGTTGTATTTGGTTAAGAAGGTCGGTTTAGTTTCCACAGTTGGTGCTAAGATGGTGTGTGGAGCTGTCCCAAAAATCAGGCGACAGGCAAAAGTTCTCTGAGAGAAGTATTATATACCCAAACCCGCCCCTTGACACCCCCTCCACCCCCCGCCCCTCAGGCGCGCATGTCCGCGAGAGGTAACACTCGACGCGGTCAGTCAACCTCCAGCAGTCCGGACGAGTTCCCTGCTGCTGTTTTCCAAGAATTCCAGATCACAAAAAGGTGAATGAGCATTACAGAATATGTCATAACACCTTGTTTAAAATGTGCAACATGTTCTGTGCGTTTCTAAAATGTTGCCACGTCAAGTAAGTTCCTTAAATGATTTGAACAATGTACAGTATTCAACCCAAATCATAAATAAAAACATGTGCGATTAAAACAGGAAATAAACAGGAAAATAAGTAATACTGTAAAATAAAATCAAAAATGGAATTAAATAAAAAGTGAAATATTTCAGAAATGCACACGTCATCAATATCAGTGTATTATCAGCGTGTGTGGGCTAACTAGCAGAGTTCCTGACAGGACAGTCGATGTGTAAAATGTTAGAATGGAAAGTGCCCCGGATGATAAGAAGAGAAGATGAAACGCTTCCTGCCGTCATTTCCTCTGATATCCACCTGCCTTATCGATCCTCACGCGAATGGTGGCTGTAATGATGCTAATTCACTTTACAGGCTGAACGTTCAGAGCACTGAGAGGATCATGAAGAATTAGCTGGACTTGAATTGAACTTAAACCGTTTTGATTGAATTACTTGGAAATGTTATCCATCACCTGGCAAAGCAATAAGGGCCATTATTTGATGCAGATGTTATTCTTCATGGACAATAGTTTCCATCTGATATGAAATGCAGGGCCAGTATGTCTACTACTGCCTTACTAGAACACCTCTTACAATTGTTTTAAATCAGCATTATCATGTGATCAATAAATGCATGCATATATATATATATATATATATGCTACAGTCAATTCAATTGTTAGTCGTTTTGAATGCCATTGCATTAAGATTTCATTGGCTGTTTTTAAGATATGCATTTTATTAAAACATGTGCTTGGATCTGCATTGAATATTTGATGAAAACTCATTTTAGGACTAGAAATCTGAAATAAAATGACATTTTAAATGGATTAGCAGCTCCTTTTTCCAAACCAAAGCTGGTTTTGCTGCTAAATAGCGTGAAGTCTGTGAGAAATTATAGAAATTGCAAAAGGGTGACTCCTTTTTGTGTGAAAATGGCGCCTCTGCTGGTAAAAAAAAAAAGAGGGTCCTGCTGCTGGCATGAATTATCAATGCACTATGTTACTGGAAGCACCATTATAAAGACATTAAACCCCTCTTCCTCTGTCTCCTATTATCCATCAGATGAGGGAAGCAGGAAACCCAAAAGATCTGTAGGGCCTTGCAATAAATCATTCACAGCATTTTCATCTTAGTCACATTGCCACGTACAATAATGGATAGAACTACCCGTGATACAGGACCAAGCAGTCCAGCACAAATCATTACAGGCCATCGATAAAAAGCTCAGGAGACTTTGTGAAGGCTACAGCCGGCATTATTGAATAATTAGCATGAATAGCTTTTTGTTTTAAACTCAAGTGACCTCAGTTTAATGGTTAAAATGATGTAAACTACAATCATCAGGAATGTCTCAGTTTTAGTTAGAGGAATATCCTACACCTACTGATTTACTACGTGACGTATTCCACTGTGGGATTCTTTCCGTCGTCGTAAAATGTATTTAGTGGTCGGTTGCGTATTCGAATGGCAGATCTTTCCCGCTAACTAGATCCAAAATCTGAATCCTCATCCCATTCCTAACCTCATGACATGACCCTTCCAAAAGCCCTAGTCATTATGCCGTCCTGTCCGCTCACCCAGAAAGTGCTGGTGTTGAATGCCTCATGCTTAGACTACCATCTGGTGGTGGTTGTTTTCTTTCAAATAAACCATTTGTAGTTTCAGTCCGATGAGTTCATTCGGAATAGCCATGTAGTTTCTGAACCCAACATTCTCAGACTTAATTTTCCTGTAAAATGAATTAATGGAAGGGGCGACTGAACTTAACATCAGAAAGTCAACCACAAGCACAGTTTGGGATATTTTTAAACACATTGCTTTATATTGGCACATCATAGCCACTTTGCACACAGTTTCCTTTTTTCTTATTTATGCTTAAACAATAAAAACGTCATTTCCATTTTTGCACCATTGTTTGCAGAGATAGAATAACATGCAAATAAAATTTTGTGTCAGTATTATTATTTTAAGAATAAATTTGAAATATTGATACATTCAGAATTTTTATTGATAAGACATATTTAATTATATACTGTACATATTTTATTTTAGTGTAGCGCTTCATCTAGTGGTATTTCATAAATAACTTCTGGCTTCAATAGCTTTAATGGCTTGATTTACTCTGGGTAAGATCTATCAAAAAAATATAATAATAATAATAATAATATGTCGTATTCACACAGTTCTTTTTTTTATTCACAGAGTGATCCATCAATCCAGCCAAACGATAGTTCATGTAAAAATGAAAAAACAAAAAGTTTCAGTTTCCATTGACCTCCATTTATTTATTTATTTTAATTTAATTTGTAGAATTTAAATTTATTTGAAGAATGTTTTCAACTAAACAGATTTGGTTCCCATTGACTTCCAATCTATCTATCTATCTATCTATCTATCTATCTATCTATCTATCTATCTATCTATCTATCTATCCATATGGTAAAAATTAAATGAGAATAAAAACTGTTTGGTTACCAACATTTAAAATATTTTCTTGGTAGATATTTTGAAAGGCGTTGCTAACTTAACTGTTCGGTTTCCATTGGCTTCCATTATATTGTTGGTATATAAAATGTAAGTCAATACATGATAACCGGAATTGTTTGGTTAAAATATCTACCAAGAAAATATTTTGAAGAATGTTGGTAACTAAATAATTTTAGTTACTTTTGGCTTTAAGTATGTTTTTTGTCTATAAAATGCCAGTGGGTCAACAAGAACTGTTGGTTACCAATATATAATATATCTGCCAAGAACATATTTTGAGTAATGTTGATAACTAAACAGTATCGACTCCCATTGACTTTCAGTATGTTTTTTGTCTATACAATGGAATATAGAATGGGAACCAGAACTGTTTTGTTACCAACACATAATATATCTACTTAAGACTGTCTCTATTCTGTTGAACTTGAAAGAACGTATTCTAAAGAATGTTGGTAACCAAGCAGTCTTGGTTACCATTGACTTCCATTATATAGACGAAAAACCCCAAAACAATGGAAGTCAACAGGAGCCCGAACTCTTTAGTTACCAGAATTCTTCAAACTATCTTCTTCCATGTTCCACAGAAAGTCATACAGCTTTGAAACAACATGTGGAGGTGAATAAATGATGACAGAATTTTCATTTTTGGGTGAACTATCCCTTTAAGGTTTCTGGAATCAACTACTGATGTGAGGTTTTGAGGTTGATACTCAGGGTTTTAAAAGCAACAATGTCTGTAGCAGCAGATGTAGACATAAACGCACAGCATAGCGATGAGACTGTCACATATGAAGCAGAGAGGAACAGGACGACTGACAGAATTAAGCCAGCACATTCAGTGCATCCGTGAGAATCTTCAGTTCATCTTTAATGGTCTCCAGCCCCTGTTGGATCTTCAGTGGGTTATCCAGCACTTCTATGCTGTCTGTGTACGGGTCAAACCGCACAGAAAATGGTCTCTTGATGCGGGTCACGTATGTTCTGTTTTAAAAGCAAATGAATATAATTATTGTCATACAAACAACTGTAATAATTTCTCTTCAAACAATTAAGACAAATAAATAAAAATGTATAAAATGCATGAATCCTTTTTATTTTATATTTGCGAAATACGTATAGAAAGTTTTAATAAAATAATCAGTAAAGTATGTTTATGTAGTTATGTAAGAAGAAGAAGAAGCCACATTGCAAGGCAATTTCAAATTAATCTAAAATATACCACTTTCTCTATATATCTGTAAAAATGTGAGCAAAAGTATTTGATAAAAAAAAATTGTTAATGAAAAGTTAATGGACATGCTATGCATTTTTTTTTTTTTTTTTTTTGTAGTTATTTGATTGCAAACAAAGAAGTAAATGCAAATGTATTTAATAAATATAATTTAACACCTTATATATATATATATATATATATATATAACCCACAGTACTGACAGCAAGATTATTAGTTGCAGCTCACCTCAGTTTCTCTGTAGCATCTGAGAAGCTTTCAGACACAAAATAGACGGGCTGGTAAGTCTGATCCTGGTATGGCTGAACAGCTACAATGTCCGGGTCAAATTCCCGTCGCTCTGGCTCATCTGAGAGAGAATGCTGAGAAAATGGATGACCGTAAAAGTCAAATGCTTTTACCATAAAAATCAGCAAAATAATTGATTTAAAAAATGACTGCCTGCCACTCACCACCAGCTCACCATAAGACGAGAGCAGTCCTGCTCCGTACGCTTTGACCGTCCCTGCCTGCTTACACAGTCCAAACTCCACTGTGAACCAGTACAGCTAAAAACACACAGCAGGACAGACTCACACAGTGCTGTGACTAGAGCTGCGTTTGAGAAAGATGTGGGATGTTTCATACTTACTGTTGACAGTTTCTCGATATCTTCATCAGAAGCTCCAAGAGAGGCCAGACCAATACTCTGAGAGAACAGAATTCGCAATACAGTTCGAAATGGCACGGAAATATGAGATATGTAAATACACTTCAGGTTTTTACCTGAGAAAACTGTGCAAATGTTCTGTCAGCCAATATCGGTACATGTCCGAGAAGTTCATGGACACAATCCCTGGAGAGGAAAGCATTCATTTATTGTGATTATTTGTGACCAATGTGCCATTGTTTCCATAAAGTGAACATTACTTTACTAAGCATAAAGCCGATGTCTGGATGTAAATCAAATGCATAATTGTATAACAGTTGTCATAAACGTAGACAGTGTGAAAGGAAGTGTCTTACGGCTCAGGCGAGTGCATGGGGGAGGAAGCGTGCCGTATGTATTGTGTGCACTGGAACACACGGAACGCCAGACTGGCCAGAAAATCCCGAGCGGAGAGTAGACCTGCCACCGGACGCAGCTGAAACCCTGTGCGCTCTTCATACAGGACGGAGAGAGAGAGACTCACCACCAGCATTCAGGGTGGCTTCCAGAGTGTTAGTATGTGGATGCTAGGGTGCTCTAGATTATTTGTATGGCATTGCTAAGCAGGTTCTCTAAGTGCTTACTTTCACGTTCCTATTACTACATTTTGTGAGGGTGGGTTGCTTCTGGGTGGTTTGCCAAGGTCTTCTGTGAAGATGCTGTTGTTGTCAAGGTGTTGTTATGTAGTTGCTCAGGTGTTCTAAGTGACTGCTATGATACTGCTATGCTGATGTTCTGAGTGGTTACTAAGACAGTGATATACCATTCCTGCAGTCTTCTGAGCGGTTGCTAGGGTGTTGTAGTTCCTTTGGTGGTTACTAGATGTTCGGGGTGGTTGCTAGGGTGTTGTGGTTCCTTTGGTGGTTACCAGATGTTCGGGGTGGTTGCTAGGGTGTTGTGGTTCCTTTGGTGGTTACCAGATGTTCGGGGCGGTTGCTAGGGTGTTGTGGTTCCTTTGGTGGTTACCAGATGTTCGGGGCGGTTGCTAGGGTGTTGTGGTTCCTTTGGTGGTTACCAGATGTTCGGGGCGGTTGCTAGGGTGTTGTGGTTCTTTTGGTGGTTACCAGATGTTCGGGGCGGTTGCTAGGGTGTTGTGGTTCTTTTGGTGGTTACTAGATGTTCGGGGCGGTTGCTAGGGTGTTGTGGTTCTTTTGGTGGTTACTAGATGTTCGGGGGGGGGTTGCTAGGGTGTTGTGGTTCTTTTGGTGGTTACTAGATGTTCGGGGCGGTTGCTAGGGTGTTGTGGTTCTTTTGGTGGTTACTAGATGTTCGAGGCGGTTGCTAGGGTGTTGTAGTTCTTTTGGTGGTTACTAGATGTTCGGGGCGGTTGCTAGGGTGTTGTAGTTCTTTTGGTGGTTACTAGATGTTCGGGGCGGTTGCTAGGGTGTTGTAGTTCTTTTGGTGGTTACTAGATGTTCGGGGCGGTTGCTAGGGTGTTGTAGTTCTTTTGGTGGTTACTAGATGTTCGGGGCGGTTGCTAGGGTGTTGTAGTTCTTTTGGTGGTTACTAGATGTTCGGGGCGGTTGCTAGGGTGTTGTAGTTCTTTTGGTGGTTACTAGATGTTCGGGGCGGTTGCTAGGGTGTTGTAGTTCTTTTGGTGGTTACTAGATGTTCGGGGCGGTTGCTAGGGTGTTGTAGTTCTTTTGGTGGTTACTAGATGTTCGGGGCGGTTGCTAGGGTGTTGTAGTTCTTTTGGTGGTTACTAGATGTTCGGGGTGGTTGCTAGGGTGTTGTAGTTCTTTTGGTGGTTACTAGATGTTCGGGATGGTTGCTAGGGTGTTGTAGTTCTTTTGGTGGTTACTAGATGTTCGGGGTGGTTGCTAGGGTGTTTCTATGAGGACGTTCTAAATGTTCACAACAATGGTGTCCTAGGTGGTTGCTATGGCATTACTTGGTTGCTGTAGCATAGCTCTGGAATTCAGGGTGTTGGTGTGTGGTTGCTAGGGCGTTCTCGATGAGTTGTTTGACATTGCTTTGCCGGTTTTCTGACTGGTGGGTTAATAGGGCGTTGCTCTCTGGATGTTCTGGCTGGCTGGTTAGGGCTGTTGGTAGAAAGAGTGTTCCTATGTTGTTGCTAGGTGTTTACTAAAGTGGTCTGGGCAGTTGCAAAGGTGTTCTAGGAGTTTGCTCTAGGTGTTCTATGTCATTGCTAAGGTGTTCTGGGTTGTTGCCAGGGTAGTACTGTAGGATAAAGTTGCTAAGTGGTTGATGTGGCATGGCTGTCAGTTTGCTAAAGTGTTCTAGGTGATTGCTAGCATATTCTGGGGTGTTGCTAGGGTGTGTTATTATGTAGTTGATGGGTGGTTTCTGTGGCAATTCTATGAGGTTTCTAAGTGTTCTAGATGGTTGTCAAGGTGTTGCTAGGTACAGGTTCTGTAGTTTTTACATACTGCTACTGTTTTCTGTTACTTTTCTCTTACTGGCAGTGCTTATGAACATTTCTAGTAACAAACGTGATTTGTTATAATAAATAAAATGCTGAATGACTTATGGGTTGTTCTGTTTTCTGGCTGCATTGTAATTGGATTGGTACCTTTTAAAAAGCGGGACACATCCTCCAGCTGAGGGATGTTATCAGGACTGTAGCCGCAGTGTTTCTCCAGTAAGCAGAAAGCCTCTAGATGTTCACTGCAAGCATGGGTGGTGTACAAATCCCTGAGGGTGGAGTAGACCTCACGCCTGCACACACAATTGGTTGCATGTGAGAAGTCTGAATAAAAAACACGGCGTGAGGATCTCTGGCTGCGTATCATCTTGGGTTGTTTGTTTATTTCAGTTGAACAAACCATGTTTCGATCTCCTCTTCTGTATATTCCACTCTGGGAATCGGTTCTCCACTGGAAAGAGAGACAACTGTGTGTCAAAAATCTGTGCCAACATTTCCAGACATGCAAATACTGCATGGTAAACATGGTTGCAACATACTGTTTGTATTTGAAGGCAATGTCTCCAATCATCTTCCGGCGTTTTCTGTAAATGGGGTCAGTGAATCCCTGCAAAATAAAACCAAAAACCAGTGCTTGTTATAGAACATTTTGAGGCTTTTTCACTCGTTTCCTGCCATTGAACATCGCTATCTCATGGCCAATTCATGCATAGTTTAATTCCTACAAATGTTCTACCTCGTAAAATACTAATGATTATTCACAATTCGTATGAATTCATACGAGTGAGGCTGTACAGATTTGTACGTTTTTGTCAAAATTATCAAAATTGCTGGCAATCTTTTTAAAAGCGCAGGCAGGGAAAAAATTAAATATGAAATACATTACATATTTTAGGTAAATGAGTGTATATTTATTTTAGAAATAGAGAAGAGCTAATCCAACACTTACTGGATGATCCTGATCCAGATCCGGATCAAATTTGGTGATGAGATGATGGCATTTATTCAGTTCAGCGATTTTTCTTGGAAACCAGTGAACTGGAAAATGACAAAAGTAGAAAAGCTAAGCATAACTGACATTCAGATAAGCAAAAGATAAAACAGAGCAACGTTCTGCTTTAATAGACTCACATTTGACCTCTTTAGTGGTTTTGACGTTCTCTGCACTTCTCTTGAGAGAGCTGACCAGTGTGCTGACGTCTGAGAGGTGCACCTCACACTGAACATAATACTCCAGATCCTCCAGACCGTCCTTTGGTTTTCGGCTCGGTCTGGTCTCAAGGTGATGGATCTTGGCTTCAAATGTCTGTGTTGTTCAGTAGTTGAACAACAAAATAAAATGTAAGAGAAAAATACAAGAAGTGAAGGCAATAGCACTTGTTTGTTTCATAATGTTCAGTTTATTTTATATGAATGCGTATGGATATATATATATGTGTGTGTTTGTGTGTGTGTGCGCGTGCGCGTGTGTGTGTGTATGCATTGAAAGATGTGTACATATATGTCTGCATATGTCTAGCTTTTATTATTGTTTCTTGTAGTCTTATTGAATATGTTTTGAATATCTATTTTAATACTTGAGTATTTTGCAATTTTTCTTGCAATTTTATCTTTCAGTGTACTTTCTGCAATAATTAAATCTCAGTATTGCTTAGTAGAAAAGTAAATGAACTAATGTATAAAAAACTATTTATACACTTGTTTTTTAAAGAATCTAAATACATAAATAAATGTTCACACACACACACACACACACACACACACACACACATATATATATATATATATATATAATATTATTAAATCTAAAATTAAATTAAATGATTTTAGTTACTTAAAATCATAAATCAAGAATATTTTCTTCTCTTCTACAGTACATATTTTTAAAAGTATTTTATGTTATAAATTAATAAATACATTTTAGGTGTATATTATTTCTTTAGTATTTTATGTTACTCAAGAGCATTTATCAAGAAAATAATAGTATTCTTCTTCTTATTAAGATAAGTAAATCAATTAATAAATGAATCTTTTAGATTTCTATATATATATATATATATATATATATTATTTATTTTTTATTTTTTTTCTTAAGTGATTCATATATGATTCTTATTTGAGCACATTGTGATTCTTACTAATATAGAATTTCCAAGATAATTTATTTTACGTTTTTCCTCAGGAAATCTTACCTCAAAAACCTTAAGCGTGCGGGACAGCGCTGGACTCTTTGAACTCCTCAGAGAAAAGAAGAGACTGAGCAAGGCTTTTCCATCGCTCTCCTCAAACACGATCTGCTCGCTGAGTCCCGCGGACTCCGCCGCCGCGGCCGCCGCCTCGCGCTCCTTGCGCGCATCCTCGATCAAACTCTGCCGCCTTCCCACAAACTTTTGAGACTGTCACAGAGAAGAGCACGATTCATTTAAGATCACACATTTCTATCCATTTCAAACTTCAATCTAGACCAGAAATAATAATAATAATATAGCCCTGCTTACCTTTTGGACATCAGATGGAGGTGATTTACATCTCCAAAATCGCATAAGAACGTCAGTGCATTCTACGTAATCCTGCCATATAGCTCAGACTTAATGAATCGCTTATGATCCAATGATACAGCCATAGACTGCTTTCCTTGATCACCGCGTAATGCTGTGCGTAATGGAGAGTCCATTTACGCACAGCAAAACAGTGATCTGTAGGAATGGAGGTGCATCAAAAATGCTACACTATTTTTAATAATATCCGAAAAGTTATTTCACAAAATACTACTCAACTGTATGCATTTAATTGCATTATATAACATTAAACTAAATAGCACTTGCAAACAAATGCGAGGCTAACTTCATGAATTCTATAGATTGTTTTATTTATTTATTTATTTATTTATTTATTTTTTATAGGCTAACAAGAAAAATGCCACTTGGTTCGATGTCTTGTTTTCTAATGAAATAAAATTCATACATTTTAGATGATGCAACATACTTAATTTTGGGATTACTGTATTTGCATACCTGTATGAATTGTCATAAAAAAGTACATTTATTTCCATGACGAGACTCCCGTGTAGTTTATTTTATTTATTTATTTTTTATTTTTTTTATCATAAAATATTTCGAATTTGACGAGGAGGGTATTTCAAATTAGTCATTTTTTTATTCTTAATTCTAATGCTATTAATATGGGTGTAGAATAGAGTTGAAGACTCTTACCGTGATGGAATCGGAGCGCTCGAGCTCAGACGCAGCTCTCCGGATGCTCTTTGTGGAAGATGTGGAGCTGCTTGAATTCGGCATGTCTGAACGGAAGAAGGGATCTTGTGCTCTCTTGGGACTGCAGCTCACTTACTTCCATCTGCAGCTTTCTTTCCCCCTTATTTATAGAGATGATTTCTCCTGCCTGACGTCAAGCTGGCCTCCGTCATTTAGCATCTTGAAGCTCCTCACACCACTCTCGTTCATAATTTGATTCCGACTTTGCTATACGTAACTGTCTGTTTACATTGCCAGCGCCTGTCTCACTAAATCATCTGCTAATTATCAATGTAAGAATGAACAATCTGCACTGTAAAAATGTGATTACCTGCATTTGTTACCTTAAACAGTATTTTTTTTTTACCTGACTTGACTTGAAAAGTTAAAAATATTGTATTACTTCCTATAAAATGAATTAAACAACTATATATCATTCATAATCTGTAAATGAAGGTCAGAATCTCTCTCTCTCTCTCTCTCTCTCTCTCTCTCTCTCTCTCTGTTTCATAGTCTGTGTGTGTGTGTTTTAACTGTGTTAGATTGTGCTGAAAAGCATAAAATATATACTTCAAAGTAATGTATGTGGCTATAGAGAATGACTGAAATAAATATTATTTATTTTTTGTTAATAACATAATAGTTAAAGCCATCCCAGTTATATTTAGTGTAATATTCAGAAATGTAGGCTGGTTGATTGATTGGTTGATTGATTGATCGAATGATCAAAAATTTGATTTGTCAGCCATTGGGCATCATTAATATATATAACATATTTCTATATTATTTTATATTTACTGTCTGAAAAATGTAAACCCATCTTAAATATTGTTCAGAAATGTATATTCATTCATAAACGCATTCATTTATTTATGATTATGGGGCAGCTGTGGCCTGATGCTTAGAGAGCCAGACTAGTTACCAGAAGGTTGCTGGTTCGAGTCTTGGTGCTAGCAGGAGTTGGAGGTGGAAGGGAGTGAATGAACAGCGCTCTCTACCACCCTCAATACCCATGGCTGAAGTGCCACTAAAGCCCCAGTTGCTCCCTGGGTGCTGGATATATAGTGCACTTGGATGGGTTAAATGGGCTGCCATACTTGGCAAATCTAACGACTTTAACTTTTCATTAAAAAATGTGATTTGCCACCAATTTAGAGCCCTGCATTTCAGCCCGGGCTGACGGGCCATACTTTTCTACGCTCCTAGGGCCGGTCTTCGGGCCAATGTTCACCTCATAGTTCAGACGCGGGCCGGGCCTCAGGCTGGTTTTAGGCTTCTCCTATTTTTTATGTTTTAGACATCCATCAATTATTGATTAAGAAAAAATGCTGCGCTGGTGAAAACAATACCAGACCGTACTGCCTCTGTCAAAGGCGGCTCAACAGTGTTTATTGTCCAGCCGGCAGCAGCATGTATGGTGTGTGCCATCAGTGCAGCTGAAGAGTTCTGCGTTCAAATGCACTCAACAGACTAAAGCTTGTCACAAAGCACAGGTGTCCTGACATTTTATCCTACCCGTTAGATCGTCCTACCAGGGTTTACTGTTCATGCACACATCAACATTGAGTCCCTTTTCTCATGCTAAACAACATTTAATGTATCTGTATTACTGTAAGGGTAGGTTTAGGACTTTTGGTTTTCTATAGCTGTATCCCTTCTAACTACAACCGTGAATATAACATAATTACTGTATTTGCATTTCACTGTAAGGTTTAGGGTTGTGGTAGGTGTAGATGTTGATAAACCATCATTTTACAGATAGCATTTTCCGGTGTCGAATTACCATAAATGTGTCAGGGGTAAATAGTAAGGAGATTTTTTAATTTCTTGTAATAAACTAGAGTTTTTAAGTTGGCAATCCTTGGGTGCATTTTCTAAAAGCATTGTTAGACAACTACGGTCGCAATTTCTGTCATTACCAACACACTGCAGTTCAACATTTCAGTTTCCGGAAACCATAGTTCAAATGAACATTAGCAAACAGCATAGTAAACTTACATGGAACTACAGCTATCGACCTGTGGTAAAAGCATGGTTTCTTGTTAGTAACAAAACATATTAAATTAGTAATCGGGTGCCATGTTCAATATAGCAGCAATTTAGAAATCTTGAATAAATTAATGAGCAGAAGTTATTACTCCACCACATGCATTTGACATAATTAAAAACAGCCCTAAATTGTTGAACTAATGTGGGTCAAACTACGGAGATGCGACCATGTTCGGGAAACAGTCGTGACCGGCTAGTTAGTTTCCACAACACTGATTAACCTACTATGGTGGTTAATCAGTGAATTGTATTGGAAATACACCCAACTCGCCATCTCCTCATTAGACGTGCCTTTAGAGAGAAGTGCATCTTTACCGATTATGATTATAATAAAAAAGGTTTTGTTTATGATTTGTTTTATTTCGTTAAGTGGTAATTTAAAGCTTTCTGTAGATATATTTATCTTGTCTGTGAGTCATGTATTCACAGAGTTTCGATTCATTTTTGTGAAACACTCCTGTTCCAGACGAGATGGCAGAAAGCGCATCATGTTTGTTTTCTTCATTTTATAAAAGCACAACATTTTGTTGATGTTGTGAGTGCACACAAATACAAGAAGACCCTTTACAGTTCTGAATGATGTATTACTCCAATCTTTATGAGCGAAAATTATGGTGTAGGCTGTAAGTTGTTTCCACTGAAAAGTAATGCAAGCGATCTCGCCGGCACCTCCTTGTCTTGCAAAGCGCGCTTTAGCTTCTACGTGCACAAACCTTTTTCTAAATTAACTCAATTAAAAAAAAATGCATAAAATGAAACGAAATATAATAATTTTGCCATTACATACAAAACTGAACTTTTAAATAGCTGAAACTGTAGTATAAGCCATTTGGGGAGAAGAGAAAAAAAAAAGACAGGTCTTGCTCGGGCCGGTAATTCTGATAAGCTGTTCAACATGGGTCGGGTTAGGGCCTATATTTGAGACTCATGCAAGGCTCTACACCAAATTAGCATAATTTTATTTTTTATTTTTTTTAATTTACAGTGTACAAAACAGCTGAAAAAAAAATTACAAATTCATTAAAATTTCCATGACAGTTCATTTTACAAGAACCACTGTTTCACTTCCCTTTTTTAATCCTATAGACCATACAGGTCTAGTTACTCATCTATAGGTCTTAGACACGTGGCATTTAATGTTTTTAATGAAATGACAGTCAGCCTGGAGCAAGCTGTGGTTGAGGGCATGGTGATGATGATAAAATAGGACTACTTTAGATTGAACCTCCCAACCTTTGTTATAGAAGCCAAGACCCTTAAACATTATCCAGTCACCCTTAGGGTCTAACATTTATGTTACATGACATGAGCCAGATCTGGTTACTTTCAAATGTAATCAGTTACCTTGTTGAATACAAATCAGTTTGCAACTTAGTGGGTTGTATGGCGCTAAAATGGTATGGAATTCAGAAATATACATTTCTTATCAAAATAAAAACAGCAAAAGAGCTCTTCTAATCCACCATAAAAGCATTCATGTGACTGACAAAATGTCTTCACTTTCAACAAAAGTCAACTGTGGAAAATTAAGTCACTTTATCAGCTCAACCGAAAATCCATTGTCATTTTCCTCAGCAAAGGTAATTGTGATTAAAAGCTGCCAGTTGTTTTCTGTCTTCTACCTAAACATCATGTGTTCTTTCCAGCCGTGAACAGTTTGATGTGTAAATTGATTAAAGTCGCCATGTGCAGAGCCCTGCGGTCCAGACGCTAAAAGGATTACCAGCAGTTTCAGCCACATGTGCAGCAACAGCTGGAAAAGCGCTTGGGTGCTGGGGGTTTGTAAGATAAAATGCTAAAGAGTACTTACGTACCCTTGGGCCATGCGCTGGAAGACTGTCCTTTACTGGGAGGGGCAGAGGAGAGGAAAAGATAATGCATGGTGACATTAAAAGAAAGCACACTGATTTTCTGCACTGTTCAGTCAGTTTGAGGATGAAATGCAACTGAACTTGTGCTTCTCTGATCTTTAATGATCTGTACACAAGAATACAGTGGATGTTGATTTGGATAACAGGTCTAACAGGCATTTCAGTGTTTGCTGTTTTCATACTGTGGCTTTTGAAAGTGAAGAAGAATGAAGAGTGAAGAATGATGAAAATATGTAGTTTTTATAATAAACAACAACAGCATTTGGTTCTGGTCCTCAAATCAGTTCTGCCTGTTTGTGTTAAATTCATGTCAGAAAGATTGTACGTATGTAGGAGTTGAATGCACATAAACGGAATGCAAATTACTGTGAATTTAACGGTAAAAGACTGTAAAAATGAAACAGAAATATCCAGTTAAATGGTTAATGGTAAGTTCCCCTACTACATACAGTGAAAAACTGTTTGTATACCCATATACTGTATACCGTTTTTGGATGTGGAAAAAGAACATATAATTTACAGTGAATAACCGTAAATTGACATTCACAGAATTCTCTGCTTTACATTTCAAATCTGGTGAAATCGTCATCCTAATTGTACAGCACTGTACGGAATCCCACACATGACATGCAAGAAAAAATAAATAAACTGTGCGCACGATTTACTAATTTGTTCCCTCAATGTATTAAAACGTGCTCACAATTACACAATTACTATTGTGTTCCCTCAATTTACTATTGTGTTCCCTTTAATTGTGCGCGTGATTTAGCAAATCGAGGGAACGAATTAGTAAATTGTGTGCACCATTTATAAATAGAGTGAACGAAATAGTAAATCGAGGGAACGCAATAGGAATCGTGTGCACATTTTAGTACATTGAGGGAACGAATTAGTAAATCATGCACACGATTTAGCCTTATATTTTTTCCTGCATGTTATGTGTGGGGCTCCGTTGCATTGTTACACAAATGCCTAAAACTTTTAACAGTACTATAGCTTTGCAGGTTTTCTTGAAGCATCTTGGAGACGTTGCAACAGTTCTTCTGGATTGAGTCTGTCTCAGTTTGTTCTGTTTCTTTTTTTATTTTTTATTTAACCTTTATTTAACCAGGAAAGTCCCATTGAGGTTAAAAACCTCTTTTTCAAGGGAGTCCTGGCCAAGAGGCAGCAAAAACACAGTCAATTACATTTATAAAAGTTATACAATACAAATAATTAAAAACATTTGCAATTTAAACAGGTCATTTCAGGTTCTCTCAATCTGGACTTAAAAGCATTTAAGGAAATGAGTTCAGATAATTTCAAGTCTTTTTGCAAAAAGTTCCATGCAGAAGGAGCTGAGTATACAAAAGCCCTTTTTCCCAGTTCTGTACGGGCAAATGGAACAAAGAGCAGCAAGTGATTTTTTGATCGCAATGAATAAGAATCAACACTTCTCCATGTGATTAAACTACAGATGTAGGATGGCAAAAGACCAAGCATGGCCTTATAGATAAAAGTATGCCAGTGCCCTGATCTCCTGTTGGACAATGATGGCCATCCCACTCTGGAATATAATTCACAATGATGGGTCAAGTTTTTACAATTCGTAATAAATCTCAGAGACGCATGATAAACAGTGTCAATCTTATACAGACATTGTGCTGAAGCGGTCCTATACACCAGGTCTCCATAATCTAAGACAGATAAAAATGTTGCAGTGACTAGCTGCTTTTTTGCTTTAAAAGAAAAACAAAATTTATTTCGAAAGAAAAAGGACAGTTTAAGTTTGAGTTTCTTCACAAGGTTGTCTATATGAGGCTTAAAAGTGAGAGCATCATCAAGCCAGATACCAAGGTACTTATAAGAATGAACCACCTCTATGACACTTCCAGTCAAAGTGAACACAGGAGGAGGAGCTTGAGAAACCTTCTTAGTATTTCTAAACAGCATCAGTTTGGTCTTATCAGCATTGAGAACCAGCTTAAGCTGCATAAGCGTACGTTGAACCACATCAAAAGCTTTCTGCAAAGACTCAACCGCTTTAGCTGGGGATGATCCAAAACAATAAATAATCGTGTCATCAGCATAGAAATGCATATTAGCATCTGACATATTGTGGCCTAGTTCATTTATATACATAATAAACAATAGAGGACCTAATATTGAGCCTTGTGGCACCCCCTTTTGGACCTTCACTAATGCAGAACATAGACCATCACATTTAATGCACTGAGTCCTGTCACTCAGATAATTCATGAACCAGGAAACTACACAATCAGACAATCCCAGACAAAGAAGCCTTTGCTTTAAAACATCATGGTCCACTGTGTCAAAAGCTTTCGACAGATCAAGAAAAAGTGATGCACAGAATTGCTTTCTATCAAGAGCGACAAGTATGTCATTAATTACTTTTGTAACAGCAGTGATGGTACTGTGCTTTTTCCTGAAGCCTGACTGCAGTTTAGAAAGGAGTTCATTTGAGTATAAAAACTCTTTTATTTGGTCTGAAACAAGGGATTCTAAAATTTTTGACAAAACACACAAATTAGATATAGGCCGATAGTTAGTTAAAACTGCTGGATCACCTCCTTTAAACAAGGGAGTAACAAAAGCTGACTTCCAAACTGATGGTATTTCATTGTTTTGAATTGACAGATTAAAAATAATTGTAAGGGGCTCTGCAACAAAATCAGCCGCCTTTTTCAAAAAGTAAGGCTCTATTAAATCTGGTCCAGGAGGTTTTCTGTGATCTAATGCTTTAAGAGCTCCATGCACCTACTGCACAGTAAAAGAAACAAAATTAAAAGGCTCTCCAGAAAACACTGATGAGTATGTGCATGGAGTGACAGCGACTACTCCTGTCGACTCGGACAGAGAACCAACTGATACAAAATGCTCATTAAAGCAATTTAAGACATCAACTCTGTCTTACTCTGTCCATCAACTTCTTCATATCATTCCAGACAGACTGGATTATGATTAGATTAAATTTCTGTGTGGAGCACTGGCTGTTGTCAGACATAAATCTCTGGATTATTACAATTAATGGCAAAAATGAATGTTTGGAAATATAAACTAATATTTCCCACTGACACACTACAGCAAAAGATAAAAATAACTGACCATTTTTAGCTGGTGAAAATACCAGTGTTCCAATAATTTTGGCCACCAGTATATATATATATATATATATATATATAAAACAACAATAAATGTCCAGGTAATGGAAAAGATTCAATTTGAGATTCAAAGCTGTAGTCCAATACCACTGATTATCTATTTAGTTTACAAAAACATATCTTGGGAACATATCTGTGTTTGCTCTGAATAACACATGGATATTAACTGACGGATATAGGCACAATGGTTATCCATGAACCACCTGATGCGCTGACTCACCGTCGTTCACGGCCAATTTCCCCACACTGCAAATTGAGTGTCTTTGTTCTAAATGCCGTACCGAACTAGGTGGCATCACTTTGGCATTCATTGCGCACTGTTTATTCATTTTTCCCCTTTTCTGTAAGTTACAGAAGAACCCACACCGGCATAGGGACAACAATTATCACAATTATGTATTGATTGGTTGTTAGCCTCCTCCCGAAGGGGCCCGCAGCATAATTGTTAGACTTCAGACAGAGTAATTGCAGCACGCTCACAGCTGGCCGATTATTCTTCATCCCCCACAATTCTTTTCTCTTTCCTTCATTCGTTCTTTCTCTCGCTTTTTTTCTTCATTGAATGTTACCTTTCATCTCAACAGTGGTCATTAAATACACAAAATGGGAGGGACAACAAATAAATATTCTATTCAATGTAATCAACTGTATTACTTATTAACCATAACAATGAGTATTTTTAATCAAATGCTGACAATAACGCATGAATGTGACAGGTTTTATGTAGTAGTATATCAGGTCTGTGAAACCTTTGGGTGACATATCTTGCTGTAGGTTTGTCTTGTTCACTGTGGTTTAAATGTATAAATCATGTTTCCTGATACACCAGTTCTTAATATCTATGGAAAACAAGGCTTGTGGCACCTGTGGATTGTGCTAGACATACTTTATTGAGGAAACATTACTCTAGCAAATTGAATACCACTCCACTAAAAATTGAATTATTTACCATATTTAAAGGCAGCTTTGAGGGTTTAAAGGGTTAGTTCACCTAAAAATGAAAATTAGGCCATAAATTACTCCCCTTAAATTATCATACATAGGTGTATATGACTTTCAGACGAATCCAGTCGAGAGTTATATCAAAAATTGATATTGTTGCAGTAAGCGGGTGTTGCAGTGCTTCAGTCCAAAAGAAGTTAAATAAAAAGTGTCCATCCAATAAAAAAAGGGTCTCACATAGCTCCAGGGGGTGAACAAAGGCCTCCTGTAGCGAATCGATGCATTTATGTAAGTAAAATATCCATATTCAAAACATAATAATCACTTTAATCTAGCTTGTGCCAACAGTTGTACACGAAAGCAATTCCTGGATGACGACATATAAGGTCGGCATGGAGATTTTAGGGTTAAAATTAAAATGCATTCATCATTTGACCCTCATGTTGTTCCAAGCCTGTGTAACACAAAAGGAGACATTTATTAGAGTGGCGCAGGTGCTCTTTTCCATAAAATGAAAGTGGACAGTAACTTTACTGTCACGCCTAAAAATTTTAAAAAATTACCACAAAAATACTTTTAATGCTGTCAGGATTCTGGACTGTCTGTGTCGTGTTTTGCCCTTGTTTCTGTTTGTCATTATTTGGTCATGTTCCTGTCCTCATTTGGTTTGATCCTATGCATCTGTATTTCCAAAGTTATCCATTAAATTTAAGTCTCAGCCTTTGCCTTCAGTGCTTATTGGGTCCACTTGTTTCTATGTGTTTTTGCTCAACTCCTTTTGTGTTCTGTGTCTCAAACGGTCTTCCCACAGCAGTGTACTGTGACAAATACAGTCTTATATGTATTTTAAGACACTGACAGAGCTTCGTCGGAGGCTAAAATTTATCTCAAAGACCATTAATTTACATCACCCTGGGTTATCAAAAACTCTCTATTTTACCCTTTGACCACAGAAATCCTATAGGTTATCAGAAATTTGTCTCTGACATCAAAATTGTTAACCTTGGACCTGGAATAGTGGAAAAACTATTGTTCAAAATTGCACACTTGTATAATACTTGCAATTTCTCATTAGAAGCACTTCATGGTTTGTGTATAGCCTTTAAATTGAAAAATTGGAATTTATCAAATTTATAAATTAGGAAAGAAACTTACTTGAAAAAAATGGAAGGATGGTTGGATGGATGGATGACTAAATACTAACTTTTGTTGAGCAGAGTGCAATGAAAACTTATTTTTGAGCAACAAAACCATATCTGTAGTATGTGTTTTGCTGGTTATGGTGTGGATGTAATTACCCGTTGGCATAATTGCACTTCAATGTGTCAAAATACAGCTGCCAACGGCTAATCAGAGTGCACCTCCGTTAGTTTTTGCACATGTTATTTGTCAGAGGTGGTTTGGGCCATGACTGCGGTTGTGTCGTGACAGCTTAAAATCCCCATAAGGACCTTGTAATTGATTTTGATGCTCTTTAGTAACTGTAGTGTCTATTTGAAGTGTCTTTAAAAACTGAAACATATTGAGAATATATTGAAAGGGATAGTTCACCCAAAATTTAAATGCTGTCATCGTTTACTCTCCCACAAATTGGTCCAAATCTGTATGAGTTTCTTTCTTCTGCTGAACACAAAATAAAATTGTGAAGAATTCTAGTAATGAAACAGTTGCCCATTCCAATTGACATAGTAGTATTATTATCATTTTTTCATTCTATGTAAGTCGATGGCAACAGTTTGGTTACCTGCATTCTTCAAAATATCTTCTTTGATCTTCAGCAGAAGAAACAAACTCATAGAGGTATGGAACAACATGAGGTTGAGTAAATTAAGGCAGGATTTAAATTTTTGGGTGAACTGTACTTTTAATGCTCATTATGTACATGCATGAATGGTTCCAGTTTGATCAGTGAGCACTTAAGGAAACAACACAGTGTTCTTGAAACATTATTATGGAGTAATGTGTACTATGTAATTACTTTTCTGAAACCTTTCATTTTGACTTTAATGAGATGATACTATTTTTGTTATTGAATTGCCACCTATTTTGAGTATAGCCAAAGTGGAAGATTATATTTAAGCATACTTAGAGAAAAGCCCACAAGAGAACATTAAAAACAACACAAATCTTTAAAATAATGTCTAATACATGTATACATTAAAAATGTATGTAGTTAAGAAGTTATGGTTTAATAATTGTTAAAATAATGTAATGATTAGTTTGTATTTTATTAATATTAATAATTAGTGTTAGAGACTGGCCATATTCTATGTACTTCATGTACAATGGCAGTACATTGTGTCTGTTTTGTTTTGTTTATTTATTTTTATTTTTATTATTATTATTTTTTGGACATGTACAACTTATTAATTCATTTATATTTATTTCATTAAACTGGTAATATTTAGTTAAATATTATTAAAGTTAGTTATATATAATTGTATGTTCAATGAATTATTATGTGTTTTTATTTATATGTTTTTAAGCTGCATTTCTTTAACACTGAATAAAAATAATTTTCACTTCAAAATTGCAAGTAATTACAGGAACGGCAAATAACACATTGGATTTAACATGAAATACATCTTAGAATTATTATTATTATTTACTGTAAAATGTAATTAATTAAAAAAAAAATAATAATTTATACCACGTATGGATTAAATATTTTACAGGGATTTGCTTTTTGCCTCCAGTGCCACTGGTGTGTCATATTTGATCAAGAACAGGGTCTTCACAAGTCATATCAACACAAACAACTCATATGCACCATTATATGTCGATCAAAGTTATTCAGCTTGTCTGGGCCCATTCAGAGCAGAACTTTTGTTTTGCTGTAGATAATAGTCGAGTACATTTATGTTGTAACTTAAACCCAGAAGACACATCAAATGTATTGTACTCATTATAACCGCTCTCACCTGAGGGGATATTTTGGTCCAACAGCTCTGCCTCCCCTCTCCCATTAGTCCCAAACCTTCTCCACGAGTGAGTGTGTTATTGAATTTACCTCCTGCCGCAGGCAAAGATGAAGCTGGATGTGATAATTATGACCACCCTAAACCCAGAGACGCACCTCCTAATTAAACTCTGACATTTTCTTGCCACCGAACACACACACTGTTTTCCTCAGTCTTATCTCCTTCCTCTTGCTCTTTGTTCTCAAACCAGCTCTTATGATAACGGGGGAAACAACTAGAAAATGTTCTTTAATACCTTTCTTGAAATGTTAATGAGCTGAGAAAATGTTTGGCATAATTCACAGATAAATCCACAGCACTTAAGTACAGCAGGAATTTATTTTGCTGGTGAGTTTTACCCTCGAGTCATGAACTGACAGTAGGCACATTTCCATTACAAATTTGTGCAAATCTTTGCCAATATTTTATAAATGTAAAAATTATATTTTATATATATTTTATAAAAGTCATGGCAATGGATTTTGATGGGATTTTGACGGATTTTGGCTGAACTAGCTATTATATTTAATAGAAGGAGGTGCATATGCACATATATTGACAGAAGCAGTGTGGACAGCAACTTCTGGGATGTTAACTCGAGTGGCCTCGATCAGCTCCGGTGGCCGTTTCAGAGCCTTAACATGCTGCAGACAAACAGTATGCAGTGTAAATATTCTAAGCATTTCCTGGAGAACCACTTCATGCGAACTGAAAAACTATTTTGCGATATATGGGCATTTCATTACCAACCATCATGCTGTTCCAAACCAGTATGCGTTTCTTACTTCTCTTGAACACAAAAGAAGAATGTTGAAGACTGTTGGTAACCAACACTGGCTTTTACGGTATTTTTTTCCATATATGCGGAAGTCAAGTTCCCTTTCAAGGGAACTTCAAACTACATCCTCTAGGGGTTGCTATGGGGGAATGCCTCGTCGTGACACGTGTCTAAAGCATACATTGGAAAAACACCAACAACATGTTGGCCGGCGACAGCCTATGACGTCACTACCAGTGTGACTATAGTATAAATAGGCACCAGGAGAACACTTCATTGTCTTCTTCGTCTTCATTGCCGGTTTGTTTGAAGCATACAGCATTTAGGAGGGCATATTTCTCGCCGTAGGCTTTGCTCTGATACCTGCAGTTCACACGGCTCATGTACTGAGGGTGTGTGTGTGTGTGTGTGTGTAGTGAAAAGCAAGCGTTCAGCTCTCGAGGGAGTTGGATGCACACTTCTGTGCTCATTGTGATGCATTCGCGAGACTACTAAGGGGATGTGACTATTTCACCATTTACCCAAGTTTGTAGACAACATTTGCATGTGTGCGTTTGCCTCCTGTGGGAATAGTAATGCATTCCCGGCATCAGTTTTGCTCGCGCTTGATTTCTGTGGTACTCTAGCGAGTGGGCAGAGCATGTTTAGCTCCCGCAGGAGCTGAATGCATGCTGCGCGTTGCGTCGCGGAGAGAACATGGAAAGGATTTGTCCCTATCAGTAATTTCCTCTTGTTTATGCTGCACTACGGCTTGAATTGTTTTAAAAAAAAAAAAACATAATAAAAACTCCACAGATTCCATCATACTAGTTATGCCAACATCGCGGGGATGCATGAGAATGGTTGTGAGAAAGATGCCACCTGTTGAGGAGAAATTGCCATGCTATCTGTCCTTGGGGGAAGCATCTTCTCTTAAGATGTATGTTAAGATGATCTCTTAAGATGTATGTTAAGGTGTTTTAGGATAATTCTTGCCTATTAAGCTTAGATACCTCTGTCGAGGTACCTTCAAATCCTTAGTTCTACGAAGGTCAAGGTCTGAACACGTACAACCCAGGATTCCTGGCCCTTCTCGATCTGAGGATCAGAAATGGGCACAGAAGGATAGTGTCATAGCTCGTGCCCCCCTGCAGGTAGGAGGAAATTGCAGGTCAAAAGGTGGGAGGCAAGTTAAGAGATGTGATCCAAACGAGGCATCAGAATTTTTGTCTGGATTAGAGTGATACTTGAGTATCTACTCATTACCTTCGGGGATTTAACATCTGCCTTATCTTCCCCTTCCTATTTCCCCCGTGACCACCATCTTGCCACCTAACCGAGGTTAGGTAGGAACTTTCTGCATTACAAACCCGATTCCAAAAAAGTTGGGACACTTGAGATTACAAATCTCATTAACATATATTTTATTCACAGTAGAATATAGATAACATATAAAATGTTGAAAGTTAGACATTTTGAAATGTCATGCCAAATATTGGCTCATTTTGAATTTCATGAGAGCTACACATTCCAGAAAGGTTGGGACAGGTAGCAATAAGAGGCCGGAAAAGTTAAATGTACATATAAGGAACAGCTGGAGGACCAATTTGAAGCTTATTATGTCAATTGGCAACATGATTGGGTGTAAAAAAGAGCTTCTCAGAGTGGCAGTGTCTCTCAGAAGTCAAGATGGGCAGAGGATCACCAATTCCCCCAATACTGCAGCGAAAAATAGCGGAGCAAAATCAGAAAGGAGTTTCTCAGAGAAAAATTGCAAAGAGTTTGAAGTTATCATCATCTACAGTGCATAATATCACCCAAAGATTCAGAGAATCTGGAACAATCTCTTTGCGTAAGAGTCAACACCGGAAAACCATACTGGATGCAGTTTGAAGTTCCCTTAAAAGAGAACATCTCAGGTTACTTATGTAACCATGGTTCCCTGATTAGGTTTATTTCCATGCTTTGGATGCAAGCTTCAGATGAAGAAGTGAATGACGTGTTCTCCCAGTGCCTATTTATACTATTGTCGCACCGGTAGTGATGTCATAGGCTGTCACCGGCCAACAGTGTTTGTGTTTTTTCAATGTATGCTTCAGACACGGGTCACGAGGCATTCCTTCATAGTGACCCGTAGAGGACGCAGTGTCTCGTTTCCTACTTAGGGAACCATGACTACATAAGTAACCTGAGACATTTTTCATTTTTGGGGTAATTGTCACTTTAAAATGTGCAGTGTGTTGTTAGGGTGTTCCCCAGTTGTAAATATAAAGTGCTAGGTATATTTCTTAGAAACTTTAGTCCATTAGTGATTAAAAATTATATGACAAATATTTGAATTAGTACTGCAATCTATTATATTACACATGTTGGTGTAATATAATTGGACTACTGTTGACCTAACTTGTTTATCACATTAATTTAAATAGAATTTAAATCTTATTGAATTTAAATATACAATATTGTACCATACTGATAAAAAGGTTACTGTAATCTGATTACAAGTATTTTCAAATATAATTACAAGTACTTAATGTTTGCAATCTGATTACGTAATCCAGATTACATGTAATCAATTACTACCAGCACTGCTTGATTTCTGACTCATATTAAGATAATTCTGATAATATGTGAAGGCAGGATAATAATAATAAATTTAAAGACATAGTTCACCACAAAATGTAAATTTCTTTCTTCCATGGAACACTAAAGAATATATAGTGAAGGGAGTTTCAACGGTTTTGTCCAGTAAGTCAGTGGTGTAAGCCAGTGGTTCTGAAACAACATCGGACATCACTGAATTTCATTAAAAGCATTTTCAAAGTATCTTTTTATGTCTTTTTAACAAAGTCACACAGGTTTGGAACAACATGAAGGTGAGTAAATGATGGCAGGATTTGAATTTTGAGGTGAATTATTCCTTTAAACTAAGACTCCAGTTTATTCATGGTTTTGAATCATAAAAAGGACACTGGGTCTTCTAAGTAATATTGTTTACCATTTTTGCATTTGGACAGTATTGAGTGACTAAAAAATTGTGAGAAATTACTAGGTAAGACAGATCATTTCTAAAGGAGAGGGCAGAATGATGTTTACATGTGGCGATAAAAAGCTTTCTGTCATGAAATGTGTTAGGCGACACAACACAAATAAGACATTGTGTCTGAAATTGCTTATTGGAGCAGATGCGAGTAAATTGCCTCTGAAATGCAGCATGACCGGAGAGCCAATGCCGTCATAAGGCTGGATCAATGGCTTTTCGGTAAACATGGCAGTCTGTGGCTGTGAAGTGGAAGCAATGGGTGTTATAGCTCTCATTGACAACATCCACTTCTGGATAATGGTTCCAGCTGCGGCATGCGTCCACGCCGGCCACCTAACCTCACACAAGTGGCTTGAGGTCTCATCAAGTCTCCCAGGGAACCATTACTGCAGAATTAGGCTCAAGAGGACCTAATGGAGACCAGGGGATGCGCAGACAGGCAGTCCATACTCTACAATCTGTTTGTATCAATAATGTGATCTCTCATTTTCTCCCCCTTCAGTCCAACTCGATTCCACGATTAGATGTAAAAACAGTGAATATACAGGGCAGGAAACATTTGCCAGACAGTTTCGATTTCCACATCCGTCAATAATTTTAGTTGAGTAAACATAAATTGGGCTGAAATTCATTGTAGCCTCCTCTCAATTTGTATATGCAGGGAGGACTGGAAAGGCCCGGCGCAATCTCAGTCTCATCTCTGACCAATAGAGTTGAGGGTCACGCAGACATCAGCGCTCGAGGGCTTTTGCAGCCTTTATCGCCTTTATCGGAGTCAACAGAGCCAAATGTATTTATGGGATGTGAGACAGTCTGAGTACTCACTGCCTGACCTGACCCTGGAACAGAGGAACCTGACATTTCTTGAACTCTCAATGAAATGAAGAAGTGCTGTTTATCGAATGTACAACCCTCAACCTTACCAGTTCATTCACATAAATCAACAAACAATTTACATTTCCTGAAGGAAATCCTGGCACTTGCAGGAAAGCAGTAGTGTTTATTTTTTGCTGGCAGAAAACAAGTGTCATATAATTTTCATTCCAGTGATTTCCATTCCTGCATATGGGAGTTCGGGAGACCAAATACACAATCTCATGCACATTTTACTATAATCTAAAGTTTTAGTTTGGTGAATTTTGACCTGCAAAATTGCCATGTAAAGACATGTGACCAAATAAAGGGCAATACATCATGGCATGAATTAGTTTGCAAACTTTAAACACACAGGATTGTAGCATTGCAGGAAAGTGATTGTATATTTTTACATTTTGTATTTTTAATCAATTGTTATATGTTCAATTTACATTTAAAAATTGTGTGGTATCCCAGCTGTTACAGTGTCTTATACATTTTTTATTCAAAGTCTAATGGGACTGTGGGTTAAAAGTGGCTATATATGGTTAAACAGAAGAGCATTTACAATTCAGTATGAAATTAATTCATGAAAAACTATAACAATTTATTTCAACACTGATTAATATATTGTTATAACTAAATCATTAGAGTTTTTGGCTTCAAAACCCAACAATAAGCAATTAATTGATAGAATCACTTTTAACTCAAAATTTAACTTAAAATGATGAATTAATCGTTAGAATTACACTTAATTAGACAGTCCCACTCTCTCTGCATCAGATGCCTTGATCCGTTAGCACAAAGAATCGTTACTCCTGGAGACTTCGTGTGCTGCATTGGATGGCCATGCTTACTTTTGTGCTCTAGCAGGCCCTTTGCACTCCACAGTGCATTACTGCTTCAGCTTTCTTTCGCTCAGTCTGGCAAGTGCAGTCTTCACATGCTGGGTGAGCAAAGCCATAAATCACTGGGGGTCTGTGACCCGACGGCTACCCTCAACCTGGTTCTGCCTGCCTGGCGAAGCCGTTGCCTGGTGTGTGGCCGTTGCGGATGCTACAGCCACTGGGAGCCAGAGGTGAGGGATGGGTGACCGGTGGGGACCAAAGGTGAGTGAGCTATGAAAGAGCACAACAAGCCCTCCACCAGAGGTGTTACCCCTCCTCATACACCCCTAAATGTGGCTTTGTTGTAGTACAGGGCAACTATTATTAGTCACAGAGCTGCGAGGGCATAACTTCCTCTCCCAAAATGCTGGTCAGAACTTCATGGAATCCCTAATGTGCCTAATGTGTATTTTCATCAAACCAGTCCTGATGAGTGCATTCCTTGGGGCCTAGCGCCTCCTTTGCTGTCTCCTTCACTACAGTACATACCTGAACTGGTTCCATTTCTCAGTTGGATTTCCAGTTAGTGGTCCATTGGCATACAGCTTCTTATGCAGGGTGGACTGAAACTTGTGAAGGTAGGAAGGAAATTTGAATGCTGTGAGAATGACCTTAGCACACTTTGGGTGGTGAGGGACGTTAGTTATCTTGTACTTATTTGCCATCCTGAATATACTGTTCGTGATGAGGAGCTCGAACTCTGCACATTTGCTGAGAAGTAGTAGGCCATTGCTGTTTGTCTTTTCCACTCCATGCTTCCCAAGAACTTCTTTACACATGGTTTTATCTTGGACGACACAAGCACTGAAATCTCCTAACAGGATCAATTTATCGCTGGCTGGTACAGAGCGAAGAACGGAACAGAAGTCGGAATAAAAATGCTAAATTTTCCCCTCTGTGCTGGTTAGTGTGGGGGTGTATGCACTGATGACTGTCGCGTACTGCTTGTAGATGAGAGGTAGGTGGATCTTCATGAACCTTTTGTTGTAACGTACGAGTTCTTTTGCAACAAGTGCCGTTCTCCTTTCTGGTCTTGCTGTCTCTTCTCTGTTCAAAAGTGTTCTTATGTTCCACGCTCCCAGCAGGAATTTCTTTATTGGATTTTGTTTTTGTTTAGACGGCTTGATGGATGATCTGCCAACTGGGTCTGCTGGCCAGATATACGTAGGGCAGGCAATGTTTGGCTACCTTTTCTAGGCCCCTCCCTTATCAAGGGTGAGCAGTGCTATCCTGAAAAAGGCTGCTCAGATGCCCAGAATGCTGCCAGACTTCTTCTCTGCCCCGGATGTGGAGCACCGTCCATGGGCCGCCTATGTGCAGGGTTGTGACTACAACTGACAGTGCTGCCCTACAAAGGCCAAAAAAGTTTTTTACTTCTCCAGACAAATTAATTATAGGTAGGACACTGGTAATTTAACAATTAGATGTTTTAGTAATTACATTTATCTACATAAAATAATTGTGAGCTCAAACTTGATTTTTACCCCTAATTTTAAGTTAATGTTCTCCGCCTTTGCATTGTCTGTGTGTGATGTGACGTGTAATGTGAAAAGTCACACAAAGTCAAAAGGCAGTAACTTCCAGATAATTAATATTTGTTTGCTGATCACCATTTACAAAATCATTATAGTAACACCTGTATAAAATCTAGTGATCATGGGCTGTCTCATATAGGATATTGTAATGTGACTGTATTAAGGTTTTTTTATGTATTTATTTATTTATATAATTGCTTTTATATTGATTTGTATGAAATAGCCTAACCTAAAAGAACGGCTTGTGGATTGATGTGCACGCCAACAAATGGGAATAAATCTCAGTGCTTGTGGATTAAACATCTCCGAAGACATTCATCGCCATGGATTGATTTTATCGGTTACAAGAATAGGTAGGAAATAGTTTTAATTGTGAACTGTTCATAGGCTACTGATTTTATGATTGATCATGCTAGCTACGACATTTGAGTCCACACACATCCAAATAGAAGTGACAGCCTGATGATCAATCTGTTTTACAAAAAGAAAAAAAAAATATCTAAAGGTTATTAATGATTACATATTGCTGGCAAGGTATCTTGTCTTTACAGTGCTTTGTTATATGGAGATGTTTGGTTTCAGATTTGTTTGTCTACTCCATAGTAAAAATGTGGCAGACTTTAATGGACAGTCAAACAAAGGCAGAAAAACGTATAACTGAAAACTGGCACCGTAACTTCATATTGATGTACAGCTAAACAAAGTCAGAACACGGTAACTCAATGTGAACATTCTAAACAAAGTGAAAGAGCGGTAACTGATGTAATACAGTGTTCTGCCTTGGTTTCTCCAGGGCTTTTCGAATTTACAGTCACAGTTGAATTTATGACCCATTATTTTCTCAGAAAAACAACAAAGTTGACCCAAGATACTTATAAACATTATGAAGGATGTCTGAATGTCCCAAAAATATCAATAACTCTTTTTCGACAAAAAAGAGAAGTTATGGTCTTTTGCCTTTTCATGGCAGAGTGGTCATCTCCACCTGTTGTGTCGCCACTCGCCCATCAACATAGGAATTTGAATTTGCACAAAGAAATCTGTGCATGAGGAAGATTAAAGTGGAAGAGCCTGTTAAAAATGTGGAGGAGGATTTACTTGAAAAAAGCTTGGAAAGTTTTTGAACTCAGAAAAGGCTAGTAAATTTACAAACATTTGCCAAGTAAAAGCCTGAACATAATTATAAGTAAGTTTAATTAGAAATTTTGTAAGTTAAGTTTACTTTAAAATTCCCAGTTAATTTTGTTGATTCTTTGTTTGTAAATTTAACATTAGGTAATGCTTATCACTTTAAAAGTGTAAAACAAAAAATTATTTTGCAAATTCTGCACCTTTTAAGATAACATACCCACTTAATAAAATGAATAATAAATTGAACACAGAGACCTCAATAGTTGGTACACCACACACATTGACGGTAACAATCAGTGAATAGTGTTTGAGTAACAATGGGTCATTTTGAGTAGAAAATAAACTCCAGGTGTCACAAAACAGTATGCTACTAAAACAAACAACAACTAACAACTAAACTAAACAACTAATAACCAAAGCAACCATAAAACAGAGTACATTTTTAATTATAAATGCCCCATTGCATGATGGGAAATATGAGATCAAATCTTTGATATTTACTTAAAGAATCCTTGTAAAAATAACAAACAGTTCCAAGTAAAATATACTTTAAACTTGTATTTCTACTTAGGCAGTTCAATTTGAATCTACTTCTGTATTTTAAGTTAAATAAATAAAAACGAAACCTCAAGTAGCTTATTGAATTAAACGTGATATTTTGAAGTAAAAAGACAAAATAATATTTGTTTGTAAAATTTACTTAACTGATGCTATCTTTATTTACAAGTTAAAAAAATCACAGTGCACAGAGACAGTCCCACAAGAAGTCTGCGGCAACTACAGAGGTATCGCTTTACTCTCCATCGCAGACAAAATCCTCTCACACATTATGCTCGACAGACTTCTGACATCAGTCTATGAACTGGACCTGCCTGAGTGCCATATATCACCATCAATAGCACCCAGCTCTCAAATGTTACTACCTTCAAGTACCTGGGCAGCACAATTTACAGCGACGTTGCAAGCATTTTGATAAGAAAGGATGTTGAATACGAAAATGTAAGACTCAGTGTGCGAGGACTTTTAGGATTTCTTAAATTGTAAGAACTTTCACCATTCAAAATCTAAACAACAGTAATGACGTCCTTGTAATATTTGCATACTACTGCACGACTGGTCTGCTTTCTTGTATTTGACTGCTTTCAGAAATCATTTTAACTAGTTGAAGGCCAATGGCCATGGTAAAAAGCACTACTAGCTGCTCAACCTCCTGCTTGGGCACAAATTAAGATGCATCAACCATCGTCACATGTTTAGAGCAAACCCAAAACATCTCCTCTGCCTATGACTCAGTAAAGAGAGAGACCCTTAACCTCCCAATTATCCCAAAAGGTGTCCCAAAAACATATTTTCACACAAATGATGTACTTTACTAATACCTGATCAGGCAGATGTTTAGAATGTGACATTGTTTTTTGGCCACATGTGGTTTAGGGGGCACAGAAGGGCAAATGACATGGGCTATGCCACTGTCGGGCTTGTTAAAGGGCCTATTGTCTGTCACAGGTGTCTGCCATCATGCCATCTTGTTTGAAAATTACACCCTTCACAGCACACAAGCTTCTTCCTAGTGGGAATGGATACTCTGTCAGCGCTGGTTTGCGTGGGGAACGTGTAGCACTGGTAGTTTTATAGATTATCGTGTCAAACAGAGATGATCTGTGTTTTAATGTAATTGCTGTTGATGTAAATGGTGGCTATTTCACTGTGACACTGATTAGACAATAATGAGCACAGTTTTAGGGAACACAGTTTATCACCCCAGATACACACATAAACATGCAAATGATCCGCAGATAAATTTAAATCGGGCAAATTCACTTAATGTTCTTACATAATGCCTTTTTTCTTTAATGATAATGCTAATTACAAATAGTTTTTATTTGTAGTTAACTCTTTCACTTTTTGAACTACTGTACATTGGTACATGGAGATTTTTTATATTGTTTTATTTGCATTGTAATAGCAATAGATAAATTGTCATAACTAATATATAGACAAGCTAACAACCATCTTGCAACATGCTAACAATCATTTAAAATATATATCCTTCCAAAATATACCCTTTTTTCAAGTTTTCCCTATAAAACAACTAGTGTCTTCCTAACAGAAAACATATACTATCTAAAATATATTTTTTGCCATGTTTGTATGGATATTTAGAAAATGTATTTTTCAAAACCATTTTAAAATATTATTTTCCTCCATATATTTCAATCCATGAAAATTCATTCACATTTGTCACGTCTGAAGATAAGTTTTATGTGAATATATAACATATTTGAATAAAAATAAATAATAAATAAAACCTAACTGTAGGCTATACTGCAAGACTGGGTTTTTTTTTTTTTTTTGAAATACATTCTGAAATAAATTTTGGTATATGAATGTTAAAACGAATTATATTTTAAATATATATTTCCTACTTCATTGAGCTTCACTGTATTTGTATAGAAATATTATGTCTATTTTGTTCTTCTGAGGTAGTTTCAAAGAAACATCAGAAACAATATTGATATTCAGATAAAAATTATGGAGAACTCCATTAAGCTTTATAAACTATGAAAGCAAAGGCTCTCAGAACTAAACACTTCCTCTATAGGCAGAATTAGCATTACCATTATACAGTCATGTTTGGTTTAGCATCCAGAGTAACCGGTAAATGTCACTATGTTCCTGAGATCATCCAGACACTCCACATTCGGCCCCTCAGGCTGCACACCCTGTCACTAGCTGTTCCACATCTGTCAGGCAGCAAAAGAGCACATAGCACCAATCATCCCTCAACCCAACCCAACTGAGCTAAATGTGCAAACATTATTAGCATAATAAAGCACAGTAGTCATTCATATGTTGATACCAAAACAATATGTATTTTATCAGAATACACAATTGTTTCTGAATAGAAATAAATAGAAAAACACACAGTTTGGTTCCAGATGGTGTAATTCCATTGTCTACCAGCAGGGCTAATACTAATCAACCAAACACTGACACCCATACTACCAGCACCAGACTAGTAAGGAGTATTTGAAGTGTTTTCAAGTATTTTGGGGGATGGGGGGCTTGTTAACACTTCTTAGGATTCTGATGCATTCACTCTTCAAATCTGACGAAGAAACAAACTAATCTATATATCTTGGATGGCCAGAGTAAATATTCAGCAATTTTATGTATTTTGGGGCAAACCTTTTTTTTCTTCATTTTCTGTATATATATATTTTTTATCACTACTCAGTTGATATCTAAATAAAAAGACTTGTCCAAACGCCTAATTTAAACACTCCCACATGTCTATGTCACGATGTGGGGAGATTTTCATAATGCCGCCCAAATGTTAATGCAAAGAAAAAGGTGTAACTTTTATTCTCGCCATGTTGTGGAGACGCTGTGTGACACTGTGAAAGTGAAACTACTTTGTTTGGCCTTCCAAAAGATTAAGATATGCGCTTCATCATGCCTAGAGCTGATCCGTGCAGGTCGCTGAGGAAATACATCGACTTCAAGCTGTGGATTGTAGGATCGGGTCCAGCAAGGGGTCATCACATGTGGTTGCCGCAAGCTCCTTCGTCAAATCCACCAACAGTCTGGTGCTTCTGACTCGCAGTCTGTAAGTGGCAGCGTAGAGTAGCAATTGTTGTTTGTCATTTCTCCGATCACAAATGCAGACATGGTCTTATGTTTATGCAGTGCAATACGCAATGCCACGTGTAAAAAGACAGCATAAGTCATTCTATTCAGTAATAATGTCCCCACTAGATGTAGCAAATGCCGAGTTTGTAATTGATTTTACTGTTTTCGTCTCGTTGTGCCTGGAGATGGCATCACAGTATGTTAAGGGGCGTAACATTTCTGTCACATGCTTGAGGTATTCGGCCAGTCACAACACACTGGATAACTGGCCAATCAGAGCACACCTCACTTTTCAGAACGATGAGTTTAGTAAAGTAAAAAGGCGGAGCATTGAGGAGAAAATATAATGTACAGCGTGTGGAAAATAATGTGCTTTTTAAACCACATAAGCACATTTCATTACACCAAATACACAAAATAATGTTATTTTTAGCAACATCATCTGATCTCTTATAATAATTAGAAATTACTTTTATTCAGCCAGAAAATTAGTCAACATAGAGGTTCTATGCAAAGCCTAAAGACAATAGTGCACTATGAAAAAGGATTACGTGCTTTCAGAAGATGGATTTCCAAAATCAAAGTAAAAAAACTAAATAAATACAAAAATAAAAAAATCTTATAAATCCAATATTTTTTCATAAATGTTTAAAATAAAACATTAAGCTGCCTTTAGATTTAGACAGTTTTTTATTATTTTTATTTACTTTTTTTTATTACTTTCACTACCAAATTAATCTAATCTAATGGAGTCTAATCTAATCTGATTTTATCTAAAATCTGCTGGTTTCTAAACCACTGCTCTCAAGAGGAAACCCTCCTGTGGTGTAACATGGAACAACAATACAAATATGTCTTGTCTGTCCGAAAACATATTGCGTTCATTTTTTTTCTCAAGCAATTTCCACAACATACATTTTTAATTACATTTTAATATTTAATGTTACATTATATATTAAACTGGTGCTTAGCATTTTTTTAAAAGACGAATATATAACTAACAAACATCAACTGCTAAGCAGCTAATCACAAAAAGGAACATATAAGACATGCATTAATATTAAACCTCTTTGAGAAGTTATGCAAATATACCTAAACCTTATTGTTGGACAGTAACTTGAATGCTCTAATGCCCGCTAGAGGACGCAACACGACAACTAACTGCTATAATAACATGAACAGCAAATAAATCTAACAATACAGTTTAATAATTGAATAATCCGTATAACAATCCTATTATATATATTATATATCATATTATTAATATATAATTTTTTATATTAATCATGTTATGCATTGTATTATTAGAAATGTATAATATATAACATATTTAAAATAATAATAATAATAATTATTATTATTATTATTATTATTATAATGGTGATATTAAAATAATACATGTATGAATTCATTTTTTTAATGATATTATTTAAAATATGTATATTTTATCAAATGCTCTTACATTTAAACTAGAACTATTTCTGCACTCTGAGCTGCCTGTGAAGCGAAACTGCGCGTGCGCTCGTGTTCTCACGCTCGGATCAGTCAGAGTAAAACTGGAGTCTCGTCTGTCCACGCTGAGCGGTTTCACTATGAACACGCATGTTATTTACTAACAGCCTGAGCAGCGCAGAGCGTCTGTTTTCAAAGGTAAGACATTTCTTTGGATTATACTGCTGTTTTGTTCCCACTCAGTTTGATGAGAGTGTCTTTTATCAGCCGGTGTTGTTACTGTCGCGCCCGTGCGTGGAAACAACTCGGATGAAAGTCTATTGATCTTACTTGGAGCCTTGCTTTAGAAGTGTTTATTTTGTCTAGACACTAGAATAACTTGGTCTTGTTTTAAAATATAGCCAGTTCACAACTAAAAGTTACGGGTAAATAAACTTAATGTGACTTTAGTTGCAACACTTGTGAATGCGATTGATGTTGCCGTTGGAGTCTTTTATCTTTTATATTTACATCAAGAGCTCAAATAAAACCCGCATTATTTATCTAAACTGAATTGTGTCAGCCATAAATCTGTTTTAGAACTCTTGCATGTCAAATAAATCCATCCCGGATCACGTTCAGCTTCCCAAAATAACATTTTATCACTAAAACTACTTTAATTATATGTTTTAATGTTTAAAATGTGAAAAATGACTTATTTTCAGAATGGAAATGAGAAGGTAAATAGTGCTTCAGTTCCAGTGCACTACGCCATTTGCTGGCAGCTCCCATGAGACATGAGCTTCGTGGTGAAACCTTGAACTTCAGAAGGACGGGATGCATTGTGGTCACCAGCCTACTTCCTTACCTTCTTTCAGGGCGCAAGGTGTGGCCCACGCCTGTTTCCACTTGTGTGTTTAGCTACCTAATATCAAACCCTTCACTGTGTCCTCATATCGCATTCAAGGTGTTGCCAGAAGTCACTGGACTAGATGTTCTTTTGCATTGTATTAAAATACTTTCACCAGAGGATGTGGGCCAGCGGAAACCATGCGATTCTTTCTCTGAAAGCCTCCAGTGAGAACTAATGAACCACAGTCACACTGACATGTGTGGCCTGCTGCACATATGTGTAACCTCAGAAAGAGGATAATTGTGTCGGAGACACTTTGAATGAGCCTTACATCGTTACATTTCGCTTGTCATAATGTTGGAGGGTTAAATGAAGCATTGAAAGATGCACTGTGACATTGAGCATGTTTTGCAGACTGCTTAATTTGCATTGTGCATGCAATACACTATTAGATCATCTGGGAAGAAGGTAACATGTTGCAGCCTGTCATCTAATAATGGGTTACGTGCTCTGTCTCATTTTGTGTCGCTTCTAGAAATACTGTTGTTTAAACTTTGTGCACGCAGCTGGAAAAGATCTTTCATCACCAAAAATTCATATCTGGCTAATTTTCGACCTTTTTTAAAGTTGTTTGGATATCTGCAGCTGTAAGATGTTTAATGTTTGTAAAGCATCTCAATAAGTTTGGTGGACAGCTCTGCAAAATGGTTAGCGTTTCTGTAAAGTGGTTTTTGGTCTTCTGATGAAAACTTTGTGACATTAAGAGGCCAAACGTTCCAGACGCTCAAATTTTTCACACCTCACACCTTTTCTTCGGTGTCCAGAGTTGAAAAGGCCAATTGAGTTTTCCCTGTTGAAGAGTCGGGGAAATAAGCTGAGCTATTTTAACTTTGCTTTTGTTGTTTTTTTGCTAGACTTGAGCAACACGATGAACCGTTTTTCATTGTGTCTAAGCACAGGGCTCAGCCTGATCCATCAATAATAATAATAATAATAATTATTATTATAATAATAATAATAAAAGGCTATTTTTGATTAATTGTTACAGTTCACAGTCAAAATACCTGTCTTGGAAAGTGCGTTCGAAAAAACTGTAAGTGAAAGTTAAACAGTCGTCTCTTAAAGTTACCGTGCCTGGTTTAACATTTGCTGTCGGTGTCTTTAATGTAATCCAAGAAGATGAAAGACAGAAAATCACTCACTGCTCTTGACTTAATTACTTTAACTGTGGATAAATTCTTATTAAAATTACAAACCAAAAATTATTCAGACACCAGATGTAACTGTTTATATTGTTTTACTAGTCGGTGCAGGGCACTATAATTCACTTCACAAGTGAGTACAGCAAAATAAAGCGAGCTGTGACATATTATTCCCCAAAATCATTTATTTTACATTGAAGACTATGCAGTGCTATTTTACATTCAGTTATTCATTTTCTGTACCTGGACACCTACAAACTTGAAAAAAACTTAAACATTGTGTAAATAGCACAATTAAAAAAATATAACGAACATACAAATTAAACAGTTTCAACCCCAGCTACGGCCCTGCTAGCCTACTCCATACAACTAATTAAAACGTACTGTAAAAATATAAAAATATAAATAAAATACACTATATTAATATAAGAAAATATTATTCCTATTTCCTGTGATGAATTACTCTCGGTTTGGTTGAGTTTAAGTTAGGCTTATGCACATACGTTTAAGATATTGTCATATGGACTTTAAGTTGTGACATTATGTGTTTAATTATTAAATCACTTTTTGTTTCCCAGGGATATTTCATATGTGTATCACATGCTAAACTCGTGTAGGCTGTGATGTAGGCTGATTGTTTTGATTTTACAATATTGTACTCCAGACAGTTTGAGAAGATCCATGGCATACAGTACATGAGATCTTACAAAACCCCTATTTATTTGTGTTAATTTATTGTCTGTTTGACTCTTGGGTTTCGGTGAGATTCTGCAGCTTGGTTACATATCTTCAAATTACGTGGTCAGTCCGGGGAAAGTCTGAGCCTGATGTGAAACTTGATGTGGCTAAACTTCACTTTTGTACACAGTTTTTTTTATATAACCTACACGGGAAAGTTCAAGTGTTTGTTGAAGTCGTTCTCGAAACGATCCCAAAGCTGTCCCAAAGGTGAATATTCACACTTCCATATAAACTGTAGTGCATCTCTGCTATGTGCATTGCTCTTGTCTGCATATTAGCTACTTCCAGTAAAATCTGCTGAATTGAGCACAGATCTTTCCCCATCAGCACCTTTTCATTGCCCTCCTGCCGCTGACCTGTGATTAATTGTTTTAACAAAGGAAACGCTCCTGCTGTGCAAATGACAGCCTGGTGGTGGTGACACACCTGTATGGCTTTGGCTGTACATCCCATGGTCTTTTCAACAGGATCCAACTGTGGCTTTAGAGCTTGCATTTCGTTTAAAGAAGTAATGCATGATGCATTTTGTAGTTGTGTAAATCAAAATTTAACATTCAAGGCTTCTTATTCCATTATGCTTTTGTGTCAAAAATGGATAAAAAAAATAAATAAATAAAAAAAAAAAAGTCTGAATTATTAACATTTTGTTTCACTTAGACCTTAGACCTTTAGCATCTCACATAGTTGCACTCAAATTGTGCCACTGGTTTCATCTGAAACTTCAAAGAATGACTGCATCGCAGCAGACTTATAATTGGAAGCATGCGGTCATTTCTTAAGACCTGTGGGAAACTTGTCTTCTTTAGTTTCATGAGAAGTTTTAAGCAGAGCTTTGGTTCTAACCTTTGCTTGGACGGTGAGACACCTGTTTATTTTGTTAAACCTAAAGAAAAATGGTTCATAGTTTTAAGTACCATTTATTGCACAAGGAAGGACGTTTCTACTGACATCAGAAGCACTGTTGCTCAAGTTACTCTGAAAATGTAATCAAAGTACTAATTACTGATTATTTCTTTTAAAAGTAATCACGTTACTGTTATGATTACTTTATTTCAAAAGTAATAAGTAATTAGTTGCATTACTTGGTAAGTTACTTTTTTCTCCATGAAATTTATGAAATCCCAGCATAAGCTACACGCTCCTAATAAATATGTTATAACAGCATCAACATTCACAGAACAGTTATTTTTAACTAAAGCAAGATGCTGCTGCGTGCATGGTTTGGATGGCAGAATGCCAGCAAAGAGCGCTGCATTTATAATCTCTAAAAGACATCTCAGTTCATCGCAATCTCATAAATCTCTGTTCTAACACAATAAACATCATCTTTCATAATGTCTACAATTCGTGTATTACAATGAGAGGATTTGTGAGCATGCAAATTTCAGCACTGCATTGCTCAACGCTGCAAACGTGTGTTATATTCTGACCCATACTCAGAATTCGTGCTCTGCATTTAACCCATCCAAAGTGCACACACACATCAGTGAACACACACACACCGTGAACACACACACGTCGAGCAGTGGGCAGCCATTTATGCTGCGGCGCCCGGGGAGCAGTTGGGGGTTCGGTTCCTTGCTCAGGGGCACCTCAGTCGTGGTTTTGCCAGCCCAAGACTCAAACCCACAACCCTAGGGTTAGGAGTCAACTCTCTAACCACTAGGCCACGACTTCCCCTTTTTAAGAAACTTCCCATTTATTTGTGCAATAGATGAATAACCATTTATTTGTTTAGATATTTTATCTTTAGATATTTCTATTTTCGGTAGTCCTATGAATCATTTTGTTCTCCCGCACATACGAGTGTCCACCCTCTTGCACCAGCACTCGTGCATCTTCTCCCGCGCTGATGTTGCGTAGGGGCTCGCTGGAGCAGGTCTCTTATACACTGGTACTTGACTTGACAGTGCGTGTAGGCCTACTACATCCTTTTTACCATCTCTAGATTATAAAACACTGCATTCTGTCAGCAATGTAATGCTGCAGTAACGTATAGAGACCTCAGCTTGTAACTACTCTAATTACTATTTCTAAAATTATAACGCATTAAATTTCTGTTACTAAAAAAGTAATCAAATTACAGTAAAGAGTAACTAAGAAATGCGTTACTGCCCAACACTGATCACAAGGCCTACTTGTAGTGGCCCACATTTTTGATCACATGATTTCTGTCAAGCCATTAAGTTCCCCAAGTCATAGACGAGACTCACTGTGGTAAATAAATTATGCTTGCATCTCTTGCTAGCTGTGACCTGTTTTCTCTGGTCAGCTCACGGGAGACTTAATGCTTCTCAGAGAAGCCTTTCCCTACAGAAATCAAAGTGTTTTTAGCACAAGATCAAGTCTTAAGACTGTGATCTGTTTATTGTGGCTCATTTGACTTCTCAAGAGGTTGAGGATAGTGTTGTTTCATTATTTAATCATCTAGCCTACATGTTGAAAATCTGAACAGCATATGACTCTTTTTCTTCCGTCGAACACAAATGAACGAATGCTGAATAATGTAGGCTAACTCCAATGTTTTACATATAATGAAAGTGAAAGGAGATGTGGGCTGTTTATTTCTACATTATGCAGTATATCACAGAAGAAAACATCAGTCTATCACATTAAGAAGTTTAAAATACTGTCAGGAACAAAAATATATATATTTTTAAAGTACTTTTATGGGTACAAAATCTTGTTTTTTTCACATTCTCTACCCCTGAAGGTGCCTATTAGTACCTTAATGTAGTAGGCTAATATGTTCCTTTAATAATGTATACATTGGGGTAAATAAGGTAAAATAAGGGTCCTGTATCAGTGACAAGCTGCTGTACCCCTAAAGGTAAAATTTTTAGCCTTTTTTTCCCGAGAGTGAAGGGAAGTATGAAAGGGAATTTTAGATTTCCATGATCTAAGTGGGACAGGTGGTTAAACAGAGAAAGGTGGCCATGTGTCTCGGCAGAGCAGTTGTCTGGTGAACTGTAGACTCTGTAAGAGTCCCACCTGTCCACAGAGAATGTGAACTAACAGACCTCGACAGTTTTCAACACATGGAGGAAAGTATCAGCTGTGAAAGTCCTGCTCTGTCAATTTTGGATATAGTTCATTTGATTCCTCAAACAAGAGGAAACTTTTTTGGACACACTTTTGAGTTGCATTTGTATTCAAATTGACTAACAGACAACGTATTAATGGTTCATTCACCCTGAAATGGCCTGATTATCTTGAACAGTGGGGCTAGTGACCAGCACAGAACCAAACATTTGGTAACACTTTAGTAGGGACCTATTCTCACTATCAGCTAGTTCCTTATTACCATACCTATTAACATCTTGGCTGTTTATTTTTAGTACTTATTCTGCAAGACCATATTCTAATCTACATCCCTAATTCTATACAATATTTAAACTTAACATCTACCTTAATACCTATTTATAAGCTGCATATAAGGAGTTTGAAGAAAAATTAATAGTTTGTTGATAGGGAGAATTGGACTTTAAAATAAATTGTGACCAAAAATGTCCTTGCTCAAATATCAAATTCCCATCAAAGCTTGGGTTTGTGACTGAATCTGACCACATTGGTTCATCTACATGCTGAATCGATGGTCTGCACAGCGGTGCGTAATAGTTGATGGATTGCCCATGTGACTTAAGTCCTGGTGTCCCTGTGCACTCTGTGAGTTTGTCCTGCACAAGAATGTTGTCTGAAGAATTAGCTGACATCACAGCACTTGTCTGTTGGCTTCAGGCAGAACTTGGATAATACTGATGGAATGTGAATGCATCCTGATCATTTTCATGTGTTTCAGCCAAGCAGACCTGATTAGTAAAGCATCATATTCAGACTCTAAGAAACAAATTTGCCCGTGCCTAGATGAGCCAGTTTACTGAAAGTCTTCTGTTTGTTTTGTTCCTTTCCCAGATTTTGAAATGAAGAAGGACATTGATACTCTAATAGCGGAAGAACGGGCTGAGATCATCAGAAAATATGAGAAGGCAAGTTACATCCTTTCAGTTGTCTACCTTCTGACTGTTCTATAGTTTTGATCTTTGGTTGAGCCGATGTCCAGACAAGGGGAAACTGGTTAATGATTGTCAGCAATGCATATTGACAAAGTAGCCCAATTAAAATAGTAAGTGGTCATTAATCAAATCAGATGATTTTGCAGTAAACAGTCCTTTTGGAGATGCCATGATTTGAGGTAGGACTGCTTGATTATGGAAAAAGCATAATCATGATTATTTTGGTCAATATTGTAATCACGGTTATTTAACATGATTATGAGGGTGACAAAACTTTATATGAGTGATTTATTTATAGATAGTGATAGATATCAAATATGCATTTCCTGTAGGTGTGCACCTTGAGCTAAGAGATGACTTTACATGTCGCATATCTCTTCCTGAGGAGCAGGACAAGTTCTCTTTCATGCTTTTAAATGAATATATGTACAAACCCGATTCCAAAAAAAGTTGGGACACTATAAAATTTGTGAATAAAAACAGAATGCAATGATGTGGAAGTTTCACATTTCAATATTTTATTCAGAATACAACATAGATGACATCAAATGTTTAAATTGAGAAACATTTATAATTTTAAGGAAAAAATAAGTTGATTTTAAATTTCATGGCATCAACACATCTCAAAAAAGTTAGGACAGGGCCATGTTAACCACTGTGTGGCATCCCCTCTTCTTTTTATAACAGTCTGCAAACGTCTGGGGACTGAGGAGACAAGTTGCTCAAGTTTAGGAATAGGAATGTTGTCCCAATCTTGTCTAATACAGGCTTCTAGTTGGGTCTTCTTTGTTGCATCTTCCTCTTTATGATGCTCCAAATGTTTTCTATGGGTGAAAGATCTGGACTGCAGGCTGGTCTTTTCAGTACCCAGATCCTTCTTCTACGCAGCCATGATGTTGTAATTGATGCAGTATGTGGTCTGACATTGTCATTGGAAAATGCAAGGTCTTCCCTGAAAGAGACGACGTCTGGATGGGAGCATATGTTGTTCTTGTACTTGGATTTACCTTTCAGCATTGATGCTGCCTTTCCAGATGTGTAAGCTGCCCATGCCACATGCGCTCATGCAACCCCATACCATCAGAGATGCATGCTTCTGAACTGAGCACTAATAACAACTTGGGATGTCCTTGTCCTCTTTAGTCCGGATGACATGGCGTCCCAGTTTTCCAAAAAGAACTTCAAATTTTGATTTGCCTGATCACAGAATAGTTTTCCACTTTGCCAAAATCCATTTTAAATGAGTCTTGGTCCAGAGAAAACGGCTGGGCTTCTGGACCAAGTGTAGATATGGCTTTTTTTGTCCTATAGGGTTTTAGCCTGCAACGGCGAATGGCACGGTGGATTGTGTTCACCGACAATGTTTTCTGAAGTATTCCTGAGCCCATGTTGTGATTTCCATTACAGTAGCATTCCTGTATGTGATACAATGCCGTCTAAGGGCCGTAGATCAGGGGCATCCAGGATGGTTTTCTGGACTTGAGCCTTAAGCACAGAGATTGTTCCAGATTCTTTGAATCTTTGGAAGATATTATGCACTTTCTGATATTGCTTCACTATTTTTCACCACAGCATTCATCTGCCCATCTTGACTTCTGAGAGACAATGCCACTCTGAGAGGCTCTTTTTACACCCAATCTTGTTGAACTGTTAGGTTGCAAAATGGTCCTCCAGCTGTTCCTTATATGTACATTTAACATTTCCGGCCTCTTATTGCTACCTGTCCCAACTTTTTTGGAATGTGTAGCTCTCATGAAATCCAAAATGAGCCAATATTTGGCATGACATTTCAAAATATCTAATTTTCAACATTTAATGTTATCTATATTCTATTGTGAATAAAATATAAATTTATGAGATTTGTAAATTAATCCATTCCTTTTTTACTCACAATTTGTACAGTGTCCCAACTTTTTTGGAATCCGCTTTATACTTTGATGAATCAAGCATGTCCCATTTTGCAAATGTCACGTTACACGATTTTACTGATTGGCACGGGAAATTGGTCTTATATGGCAGAATGAAAGTGCAGCGCTGCGAAAGGGGGCGGAATGGGGTGTGATAATCATTTAATCTGGATTATTGCATTTTCATAATCGTTAGAGGCCAAAATCAAAATCGAACCCTTTTTTTCCCCCGATTAATTGCAAAACCCTTATTTGAGGCTATGCCACTGCTTGGAGTAGCATAGAGTGTATTTTTTATTGCTCAAGAGAATGATTGTGATAGCTCATGGATCAACTATCCCAGATATTTAGCCACTAGGCAACACTACCCAAAAGTTGTGATCTAAAACAGGGGTGTCCAGTCTTGCTCCTGGAGAGTCAGTGTCCATAGTGTAACTCCAACACACTTACCTCAAAGTTTCTAGTGAGTTTGAGGACCTTGATTAGCTAGTTCAGGTTTGTTTATTAATTGGGGTTGGAGCAGAACTCTGCAGGACTTTTATCTGAAACTCATTCAAATTAAATTTAGATAAGACCAAGTTCAAATGTAAATATCTCTGTATTAGTTTCTTCTGCTTTTAATTGCTCCATCAGATGGCAGTTTATTGTGTATAAACTGCCTACACAGGCTTGTGGGATATTATTGAAGGTACATCTGTGCGGCATACTGTACATTTGAATATGTTAATGTAACTTTAAAAAATCATGCAAACATATTGCCTTTGAAAAATCTATGTAAGGTCACTCAATATATTAAAATTTTATTCAGAGACCAATTTATAAAAACTTGACTATATCATGTAACCTTAACTAGATTTTTCTGAAGCAATAAGCGCCAATAAGTGCATTCACAGAAGCTTTCCCAGGAGAAGGCCAGATCTTAGTAGACACTATGTTATGTGAACATTGGACAATCCTTTGTGCCTTCATGCTTCCATATACAGCTTGCAAAACCAGCAAGTTTTAGCTTTCGGACACAGCCAAAATCTTTGGAGGAGGAAGTGTTTTGACAGACAACAGCTGGATGTCATGCTAACATTGCTGCTACGCTCAAATATTGACTACTGCATATTTGGAAGTTCTCAGCGTTCTTCAGATACCTTTAGATAAGGCTGTGGAGACAGATTAGATGTTCAGGATAGACAGAAATATAATCTGTTAGCAGAAATTTTAGATTCTGGGGGTTTCTTGTATCAACTCTTGTTTATTTTGGAGATCTGAATTGTTCGATTCAAGAAGTGGGGCGTTTTCAAACATTCTTCCTTAAAAGGAATAGTTAACCCAAAATAAATATAAAATTGCTGGAAAAGTTATTACTTGCTCACCAGTGAATCCTCTGCAGTGAATGGGTGCCGTCAGAATGAGAGTCCACAAGTAATCCAGACTCCAGTCCATTAATTAACATCTTGTGAAGAGAAAAGCTGCGTGATTGTAAGAAGCAAATCCACCATTAAGGCATTTTAACTTTAAACCATCACACATTCGTAATCCATAATAATGTTCCCTTCAGTGAAAAAGTCCAAAATCCATATCAGAACTAATTTAGACTGTTTTGGCTTGTAAACGGGGCTTTATATGTAAATATATCTCTCATAATTCATACAAGACAACGTTTTCGACTGGAGAAAATTTGGTGAACTATTCCTTTAACTTTAAGAGTTCCAGTCATCTCTTGGTTTGAGGGTCTTTTGCCTTTGCTCCAGTTTCTCAGTTTGTTTGTTGGGCCGGTTGCAGGGCAGGCAGGAGGGTGTGCACATTAACCCATGGGAGGATGCAGACTACAGCATCTACAAGGTCACGGACCGCTTCGGTTTCCTGCAGTAAGTCTCTGTCCTGGCAGTTTTAACACACAATAACCTCTTTCTTCAGTTGAAGATGTTAAACGCTCAACTGTTTCATCAGAGAATATGTGCGAACTATGTTATGAAGAATATGGCTTTTATGTGTATTTTGGTTAACTGACTGACCACTAGAACGTGTTGTCAGGATTATTTTTCATAAAGCCACAGTAAAATCTCATGTTATTTGAATGGAGCTTCTGATTCTTGTACAGGTTAAACAATCATTTCCTCTTTGTAATTTGTTTTTCCCAGTGAAAAGGAACTGCCAACACCGACCGCAGCGGAGGAGAAGGTGACTATTAGGATATCGTCTTTCTTTGCAGCTGAAATTATTGTTAAATCTTTTATGGCAAAAAACAGTTTAGAGAAATTAGCCAATTGAATTATGTTGTTCTTGGTGAATGTCCTCTTTGTTTTATGAATATTTTGGATGTAAGATTAAAATTCAGTGTGCTGTTTCCCTAGTATAAACTCCAGGAGGTTGAAAGGGAGGAAAAATGGGTTAAGATGGTGAAAAGTTGGGACAAATACTGCACAAGTGAAAAGGTAACTTCGCTCCAGGTTTAACTGGATGACTCACATTTGAAGAAGTTTTAAAATAGTTTGCTCAATCAACTATATTATGAATTGTGTATCATTTTTTTGTATCATTAACATTGCTTAACTTAACAATGTTGCTGTTGCTGCCATTGTATTCCTATATAATGCCCCTCAAGGCTGCTCTGCTCTCTCAGAAACTTGGAGACTCAAAAATAAATCTTACCATCTGTTTGTTTCCTCTTCCCATATTTTGCAGATGATGAAGCGGGTATACAAGGGGATTCCCTTAAAGCTGCGCGGTCAGGCCTGGGCTCTGCTGCTGGATGTGAAAAATGTGAAAGAAGCGAATTACAGGAAATACGAGGTAGGAGCTTTGTAGGAATCAAGTTTGTGAGATGTTTTAGGTCTTTTGATTGAAAAAGTGTCTGTTTGATGTTCATTTATTCAACGACTCGCTTGTTTGGGTTTGGTTTGTCCTGTGTGGTTGTTTGGGTTTAAATTAGCCAGATGTGTTTTGTCTCCAGTCTGCCCTTTTGGCACAACAATGTTTTATTTCACAACAAAGGTTTTCTGCTTTGCTTGCTTTGTGTAGTCTGACAGTTATTACATAAGATCCAAGGTTTTACATAAATAACACAATAAAAGGTGATAGAATACAGTAAGCTGCATTAAGTTGCCCGGTCTTTATATCGCAAACTAAAAGTCTGATAAACTGAAAACTGGTAGGCTATACACTACCGTTCAAAGGTTTGGGGTCAGTCATTTCTCTTTCATTTTTTTTTTAAAGAAATTAATACTTTTATTCATCAAGGACACATTCAATTGATAAAAAGTGAGAGTATATTATAATGTTAAATAGTTTTTTGTTTTTCAAATAAATGCTGTTCTTTTGAACTTCTATATCTCAAAGAATCTCAAAAAAACATTGATAATATAGATAATACAATTCAACGTTGATAATAAGCAGAAATGTTTTTTGAGCAGTAAATCATTATATTAGGACGATTTCTGAAGGATCGTGTGAAACTGGAGTGATGATGCTGAAAATTCAGCTTTGATCTCAAGAATAAATTACATTTTACAATATATGAAAATAGAAAACCGTTATTTTAAATTAATATTTCACAATATAATTTTTACTGAATTATAATATATACTAAACAAAAAAAAAGAACTTGAAAACATTAAAAAAACAGATTACTTTCTGTTATCATGGTACCAGAACTTACTTTTGTTTTCAGTCATTTCTGAATCTTTAGCTCTAAAGAGTTTTATTTATAACTAGAAGTGTATCTATATCTGAATTTCTAAATATATCTAGGTGCAGCTGTAATATTTATAACTTGTTTGCTGCTCTAACGAATGTAAGTGACAGAAGTGTTGCACTTAAATGGAAACCAGTGGCTATGAAGGTTCCGGAATTAAAATTTAGATGCAGGTTTGATGGTTTGGTTTAGATGCACTGTAATTCAAGTAACGGCGAAACACAGTGTGCACTGAAGTGACAATCAGTAACCTGCTAATTTTCTAAATATGTAAAAGTAAAATCAGCCTTTATTAAACATGCATTGTTTTAAAAACTTTCACTGTGAATTTAATTAGACGGGAAGTTCATCCCAAATTATAATGTTAGTTTTTTCAACTAGGGATGAAAAATATCGATTATTTCTATGATCGATTGTCATTTAAATTAACGATCAATTAATCTATTAATCATTAACCATAATGCTGCAAAATGTGTCTATTTTATGCACACAGTCACAAATCACAAACACACACACACACACAAAATGCTTTCTCACTTGAATTAATGGGGTTTTAGTCTGAATAAAATGCTAGTAGCAGGATTAAAAAATGAATAGATGTGATTATGATCATTTGATAAAATGAAAAGAGTGTGTTGTACGTTTGAGATCATTTTACTTTGTTGACTGTTTTCTGGCACGGAGACCGCTGAATGCGCCTTTTTAAATGGTTTTGTGGTGCTCGTTGTTGTATTTTAAAACACAATTGCAATGTTCTGACATTATGGCATTTAAAATAAAATTATCCCAAATGTAACTGTGGCGCGTGTGTGACTGCGCTGCGCAGTAACTGCTTACACTGACGCTGATGCAGCAAAACACTGTTGTACACATTAATTTGATCCTGCTGGATTCGGTTCTGGAAAATGTTGTTTAAATTGATAAGTCGTAGGAACGAATTAACAAGTTGTAGGAATGAATAGACTATCTGGCATGTGTCCCGCAGCCCTGCAAAGTGCAGTTATCTGATTAAATGACTTAGTTACTACATTTCTATTGCTTTTCATGTTGAATAATTTTGTGTTGTTTCTATTTTAACGTACGTTTTAAGTTTAAATTATATTAAAAACTTAATTAGTACATTGTGGATTAATGATGATGCATTTATATACAGTCATTGCATGAGCCGCAAGCAGTCCAATATTAAATCTGTTAACCGACCATCGACAGCCTTCATCGTTTGCATCTCTCATGATCATCGATTAATCGTTGACATCCCTAGTTCCAACCCTATGTACTGTATATACTGTTGTTGTTTTTCCTGTGGAAAGTTAATGCAGCTCTATCTGTACAACAGTTTATAGTGACAATGTTAAAAAATATATATATAATATGTGGCGATAACCATTAGTAAGCCATTTGTGGTTTGACATTCTGTTAAAGGTGCTGTAGGGAACTTTTGTAAAAAAAAATATTTTTTACATATTTATTAAACCTGTCATTATGTCCTGACAGTAGAATATGAGACAGATAATCTGTGAAAAAATTCAAGCTCCTCTGGCTCCTCCCAGTGTCCTATTGCCATTTGCAGAAACTCCATCTTTTAGATTGCTTCGGGGGTACCGCGGCGGAGTAACCCAGTACCTTTGTGATTCTTCATAGACATAAACAGAGAGAAGTAGTTCCGGCTACGATGTTCTTCCGCAAGACGCAAGCAGTTCTGTTTATTTACTGCTAGAGTGTCAAAAGTTCCCTACCGCAGCTTTAAGGATCCGCCGAAATAAAAATTATTGGGTGATGCCAAAACCAAACAAATTGAAACACAGACAAAAGGCAGAATACCAATTACCAAATGGTTTTTCATGATTCCCCTCCCCCATATCATCGCATAAATTAAATAGCCAAAATGTGCTTCTTGCTGTCTTGTCCTGCTTTTCAAAGGAAGAACCAATTACAAAACAATTTAGAAATATTTACTTAACACTGAACATTTTTTTTATTTATTCTAGCAGATATTATACCAAAAAAAAAAAACACAGATGAAGTTAAAATTAATAAGTTAGTAAAATAATATTTGTTGGCCATTTTGAGGCCTCCTTCTTAAATCAGGTATGTATTTTTTTTACTGTACAGATAAATGTGGCCTTGTTGAGCAGAAGAAAATCTTTTAAAACATTAGAAAATATTACAGAATCCCAATTTGAACTACTTTGTTAATGCTATAATAATTGTATTAAAAGAGTTGTTGTAATTATTACTATAATTATTATTGTATTTTTAATTTTATTTTACAAAATCGTAAAATTACAATAATAACTTATGAACGTTGATGGAGAGATTTTGGAAGGAAATCTGCAGGAAGATTAAAACTTTTTCAGTGCAGATTTTCTTTGCGCTTTGGTCTTTGAACCCTGGCAAAGTGAGCTTGTGCATTGCTTTAATACATGCAATTCATGCGTGTATTAGAAAACTACATTCTGCAGTTTATTTACTAATTTTTTAAGACCATTTAGCATTTTCAATCATTATACAGTAACCAGCAAAAACCACCCCTTCCTCTTCTCATCGAAGATGTGATGCAGTACCAAACAGTCTCTCTCTGTAATGTAATGATTTTATTTGTATGGCTTGTACACGACTTAACTCTTGTGCGTTGTTCAAAATCACTACCCTTTTGTTATGTTTAGGATGAAAACATCCACTAAATTAAACTGCTGTAAAAATTTATCAGATAATTTTTTTGTTTTGTTTTTTGTTTTTTTTTGCATAATTTTTTGCATATTAACCTATGATATAACCTATGAGTCATGATCAAAACTACTAAAAAAAAAACAAAACAAAGATTTTAACACTTTAATTTACAAATTCATAAATGATGTCACTGATTTGGGGGGAAAAAACTAAATGACTTATTTTCAATATAAAAGTAATTGTGGCTGAAAGGCTTTTTTTTTTTTTTTTTTTTACCTTTAATCACAGTCTTGGGCATGTCAAAGATTAGTAACAACATTTTTAGTTTTTGTGCAGCATTAGATTTTCATTTTTCCTCCCTCATTTATTGTTCATGGCTGTTTTTGCCCAATTGACTTCCATTATAACAAAATGTTTTGATTGCAACGCCATGACACCATAAAATCTTCCATTCTTGATGGTTGGTGGTTTTCCCTGTTGGGAAGAGGTAACATTTGTAATTTTTACGGTTGTTCACTAGGTTGGACCATTAACCCTTTAGATAGGCCTGTGCTAAAAAAGCTTTGTTTCTGACTTGTATATGGAGTATAACAGTGTAATGATAAGACCTTTGTAATCATCAGGGAAGAAGGAGGCTGGAACCGGCCCACAATCAAAAATCACTTTAATATTAAAAATAAACACAAAACAGCGCACCAGCCCCTCGCGGACGACTGGTGCGCACAAAATAAAAAGCAAAACATAAAATAATAGCCCAGGCCTGGTCCTCTCTCGTCCTTCACTATAGTCGCTCCAGTTTTATATCCTTCCATCTCCTACGTGGGACTCGATACTGGCGGTGGGGCGCAGGTGCAGCTCATCTTCAATCACTACACCTGGCCTCACTCCTCATTCCCACGCCTCTCGGCCCCGCCCCACTCGCCACAAACAGCATACTATATTGTAGGGCTGCACGATGTGTCGTTTAAGCATCGATATCGCAATGTACGAATCCACGATATTCACATCGCAGGATGTGCGATGTAGGCTGTCGTAGTTGATCTGTTATTCATTAACTGTACAGGCCAGCTGCTCCCCGGCCCTTGATGAATGTGATTCGCAGATTAATCGCACAGATTAACCATCATAGAGTGAAAGTTTATCATTGACAGGACTGAAAAACACATGCAAGTTTAACAGGGCAGAGAGAGAGAGAGCGCGAGAGAGAGAGAGAGAGAGAGAGAGAGAGAGAGAGCGCGCGAGAGAGACAGAGAGAGAGAGAGAGAGCACGAGAGAGACTGAGAGAGAGAGCGTGAGAGAGACAGAGAGAGAGAGCGCGAGAGAGACAGAAAGAGAGAGTGCGCGCAAGAGAGACAGAAAGAGAGAGTGCGTGCAAGAGAGACAGAGAGAGAGAGAGCACGCACGCGGGAGCGACAGAGAGAGAGAGAGCCGTCTTCAAACAACACGAGCGCTGTCTTGCTCTCTCTCCCTCGTACATATTAAACAATTGACACAATGGTGTCGATATTTAAATCATTTAAAATGAGAATGTAAGTATGCTCACTCCATTTTGGTTTGTAAGAAAAAATATCGCAATATATATCGCAGAAAAATAAAAAAAACTACATGGAGTAAACAAAAACAAAGTAAGTGTATTTATGCACCTGCTGCCTTTTAATGGTGGTGACAAGTACAGACAAAACAAAAAACAAGGTACGTGGATTAAAAAACCTGCATGCCATCCTGCTGGTCATTTGAAGGTGAGAAGAGCAGCAAGCAAGATGAGAAAGGGCTTGACTTTTACTGAAGTTTTAGAAATGATTGTTTTGTTTGGTCTGTACTTTTCACCATCAAAAGGCAGCAGGTGCATAAATACACTTCTTTTTTTGTTTACTCCATATAGTTCTGAGTGCTGAGGTGTATTTTGATTTTTTTCATATACATCAAAGTAAGTGCACAAAGGTCTCTCTCACACTCTCTCTTTCTCTCTCTCTCACACAAACACACACACCCACACACACACACACACACACACTATAATTTGCTGCTATACTCCATATAACTCCATATACAAGCCAGAAACTAAGCTTTTTTTGCACAGGCCTATCTAAAGGGTTGGTCCCACCTAGTGATCAACTGTAAAAACAACAAATTTGACCTCTTCCCAACAGGAAAAACCACCAACAGTCAAGAATGGATGATTATATGGTGTCATGGCTTTGCAATCAAAAAATTCTGTTATAATGGAAGTAAATGGGGCAAAAACAGCCACGAACAATAAATGAGGGAGACAAAATTTAAATCTAATGCTGCACAAAAACTAACAATGCATCAAAGTCAATGTTGTTACTAATCTTTGACATGCCCAAGACTGTGATAAAAGGTAAACAAAATATCCAGTCCACAATCTCTTTTTTTACATTGAAAATAAGTCATTTTGTGTGTTTATCTTCCCCCAAATAAGTGACACCATTTATGAACCTGGTAATTAAAGAGTTAAAATGTAATATATATATATATATATATATATATATATTTGGTAGTTTTGATCAAGACTGAGGTTGATTAATAGATTTATGCAGAATAAATTAGAAAAAAAAAACAGAGAAAGTTGTGGCCAAAATAAGACTCAACTTTACCCCCATGTTTGCTGCTTTTATGAACACCTCTATTTGATGTCATCACATCATTGTTTTGTACAATTCACTCAGTCTTTTCACTTATTTGGCCGGACACTGAATTTACTTATTTTTTTTTTATTTTTTTTTGACAAATAATTTTGGTTGCCAAACATTTGGTGCATCCCTACTTTGAGTATATTGCTATATTTACAGCACTTGTTTGTGTTGGGGCTACCTGTTTGTCTGACCAATGGCAGATAGGGGAGTGCTTGGGAAATGAGTGCTTGCTAAAATTTTGCATTTAAAATTCAAAATTGTTCATTGTCAACCTTTTTTGTTTTAATTTTGTTGTAGACAATGAAGGAACAAGCCAAGAAGTATTCAACAGAAATTAAGCAGATTGACCTGGATGTCAACAGGACCTTCAGAGACCATATCATGTTCATGGAACGCTTTGGGGTCAAGTAAGATATTTCACAATTTCATGCCTACACATGCACAAGAAAGCCTTTCTTTATCTTCATTTGACTGTTCTGATCTGATTTCTGATCTGTTTAGCAAGCAGACTTTGAGTCAAACAAATATAAAGAGTTTTGAATTAAGATGTTTCTGAAATGAAGTGCTCAGACTTTGTGAACTTAACCAAAACAAGAGCTACTTCCTCTTTGTGACTGAGTTTTTGTTCAACTTCCTGTTACTGTGAGCAGCCTCACAGGAAATGACACAACCGGTGACTTCTAACCATTATGCCCAGAATAAATATATACTTTGATGTTGTCCATAACAACGAAAGATCTGCCACAGTGTCATGAAAACCTTTTGTACAGGAAAATCATAAAGACCCACTTGGGATTGTATATCCTCTTAAAAATTGACAGACATCAGAAACATTTAGGTTATTTTTCCATTTTTAAAATGACAATTTGACAGAAAATGAGTGCATAATGATTTTTTTTTTAACAAATGTTGGCCAGATGCCCCTCAATAACCTTTTAGTAAATTTGACATTTAATAGTCATCCTGCTTACTTAACAAATTGAAAGGAGCTTGTAGAACAAAGTGCATGACGAAAAGGTTTCAGCCATGTGGTTTGCATGGGCGGCACACCCACAACAGACATAGATCAACCACCAGCCTCTCTGCATGGGGTATCTGGTGGATGGAAGCTTTGAGCAATGACTTCTACATTTTTATTAGCTCTGCGCAGCCAATAAGAGGATATGGGGCGGAAGTGCTCTTTAACACATCTGTTGTTTGTTTGCGTTGCTCCTAAATGTGTTTCTACAACACACTAGTCCCAATTCTGCTTTCCTCTGGCTTCTCATGAAGGGTCTTGCTCTGCATTACTAAATCTCAAGTCTGCAGACATTATGAATTATTAACAAGCATCTCCTGATGTGATGGCTTATGCATGAATGGACCCTTACTGCTACTGTGAGCTTTTTTCTTTTTGCTGTTCGATTTGGGCTGGTCCCTCAGTGCTTTTTGTACAAAATTTTGACAAAGATGGATCCATTATGGGGAAAAAAGGACACATTTTAAACTTTTTATAATCACTGGATTCATGTTGGGTTCATATATTTTGGAAAAACATATTTTAATAGAAAATGGCAGCTTTTTTACCCAAAATGTATTTAATGTATTTAAAAAAATTATCTGATGGCATAAACATCATTGACCAAGAATAGGTTATACCTTGCCATCACATGAAAAAATCAAATTAATCTGAGATTTTTTGAGACTCACAGTTATACCACAGTTTGTTTTTCAAGATAATATTTTTTTTAATATTAAACATTTATTTCACTATTTCTTATAAAATCGAACAATTGAAAAACTACTTTTTCCAGGAATTTACAGTCTTTTATATATATATATATATATATATATATATATATATATATATATATATATATATATATATATATATATACAGTACAGACCAAAAGTTTGGAAACATTACTATTTTTAATGTTTTTGAAAGAAGTTTCTTCTGCTCATCAAGCCTGCATTTATTTGATCAAAAATACAGAAAAAAAACAGTAATATTGTGATATATTATTACAATTTAAAATAATTGTTTTTAAATTTATTATTCTTTAAATAATCATTTATTTCTGTGATGCAAAGCTGAATTTTTAGGATCATTATCACATGATCCTTTAGAAATCATTCTAATATGATGATTCATTATCAAAGTTGGAAACAGTTCTGCTGCTTAATATTTTTTCAGAACATGTGATACTTTTTTAGGATACTTTGATGAATAAAAAGAAAAAAAAGAAGAAGCTATGTTTTTAAAATATAAATATTTTGTAATAATATACACTACTAGTCAGTAATTTGGGGTCAGTAATTTTTTTACTTTCTTTTTTTTAAATAAAATCAATAATTTTATTCAGCAAGGATGTGTTAAATTGATAAAAAGTGATAGTAAAGAAAATATATGATTAGAATATATAGTATTTTTTTTAATAAATGCAGTTCTTTCTAACCTTTTATTCATCAAATATATTAGACAGCAGAAATGTTTCCAACACTCATGATAAATAAGAATATTAGAATGATTTCTAAATAATCATGTGATCGACTGGATGTTACATGTGACACTGAAGACTGGAGTAATGATGCTGAAAATTCAGCCTTGCATCACAGGAATAAATTATTTTTTTAAAGTATATTCAAATTGAAAACTATTATTTTAAGTTATAATAATATTTCACAATATTACAGTTTTTTCTGTATTTTTGATCAAATAAATGCAGGCTTGATGAGCAGAAGAAACTTTTCAAAAACATGTTTGTGTGTGTGTGTGTGTGTGTGTGTGTGTGTGTGTGTGTATATATATATATATATATATATATATATATATATATATATATATATATATATATATATATATATATATATATATTTATATATATATTTATATTTATATATATATAATTAAAGACTGTAAATTCCTGGAAAGAAGGTAGTTTTTCAACTTTTCGATTATTATATATTATATTATATGTTTCTGCCATAGAAATGAAAAAAAAAGGTAATTGGTTAAAAATATATATAACTTTTTTATTTTTATTTTTTTCTCACCATTATCTATTTGTTCTCGAATCATTGACAAGAATATAAATTCAGAAATGTAAGATATAAACCTAAAACTGTGAGAATTGTGAGATATAAAGATAGAATTGCAAGAAAAATGTCTGAATTGTGAGATTAAAAGAAATATTAGCATCATGTCATTGACCTTGTTACTGCATACACTGAAACTTGATACAGTATTTGAAATCTTAATAATAGCCATCATCTAATATATTGGGAACAGTTTGTTTGACCTTTTTTTCTTGTTGTTTTTTTTGTCCTTTGCAGACAGCAAGCCCTGTTCAATGTGCTGGCAGCGTATTCAGTCTACAACACGGTAAGAGGCTGACAGAGTTTGAATGTTTGTGTGTAAATGTGTTATGTAACTCAGAACAGCATGTACTGGATGAACCAGTGCAGAGGGGAAGAAGGGCAGTCCGGTGTCCCACCCAGTCAACACACACACACACACACACACACACACACACACACAATTACTGCACTAATGGCAACTTCCCATCGACTTCTATTGTTCTTACAATAAGCTAAATATAATGACTGTAGACCCTAACCTGAAAATAAAACTTGTATTTGTATCAGTGAATAAAGACATGGCTACATGCCAATGTGAATACCATCCGTACTGTATAAAATGCAAGATAAGGAGAACTGTGTCCCAAATGGTCGCATGTTAATAATAGTAGGTACTATAAACCCAGATGATAACATTTGTGGTTTTTGGGTTAACTTTCCCGTAATCCCTTTTGTTTGCAATTGTATGTGCTTAAAGATAATAATGGAATAAACTTAAAGCTAAAATGGATAACATATCTCTTAAAACCTGGTTGTAAAACACTAGGCATCATAGACTTTGTAAATGGTTACAGAGAAAATCTGGGCATTATGCACTAAACGACTGAAGATCAGTCCCAAAATATCAAACATTAAGTCTTTCTGAACACCGCGAACTTATAACATGCACCTCATTGCTAGGAAACAAATGAAAACAATGCATGATTTAGAACTGGTTTTAGAACAAGTTTGATATCCTTCTGTATGGAATCATAGTCTGTTTCAGTCTTTGCTGGTTATATATTATAATGATCGTCTTTAACAACACAAAATCTGCAGACTGGCTCTGACTTTTGCCAACCCCAACAACTACTCAACTACAAACCAGCTAACAAACCAGTTCGATCTGGCCGAAAGACCAACAAACCATTATAGGCTTTATCTAACAGCAGGATCCTTTGTGAAGAAGGCGAACTATTCAAGACAGACAAAATGAGAGAAATATTGATTTAGAAGTTAGTGGCAGTAGACTGCGAGGCAGCTCACAAGGTTTAGAAACAATATACCTAGTGTGTGCAGAATCTGGTTGGAGAACGACTAATCCAGAGACAGTGACTCTGATGTTGCCCACTGGTTATGGGTGACCAGGGTCTTTTGGACAATAATAGAGGATGTCTGTCTGGTGCTAATTGCATGATATGCTATTTTATTTATTTACTGGGAACCTACTGGGAATTAACCCTAAATATAGATGATTTAGAAGCTGGACAAGACAAATGGAAGAAATTGTTTTTTATAGTGGTTTGACAGGATGTTTGACAAACCAACTGGGACACATGCACATAAATTTCATTGTTTGCAAAAAAAAAAAAAAAAAACGAGGAGCGCGTCAGTCTCAAAGAAACCGGAAATGGTACTATATTCCTTTTCCTTCCCGATGTTGTCTAGTAGAACGTGGGTCAACTGGGCAAGAAGAGGGTGATGGTGGGGGGAAGGAGAGACTGAGTGAGTGAGAGATATGGAGAGAAGCATGGGACTTTGAATTTAACCTCTTTCATCTTGTGTTCTTTCTATTGAAAAGAAAAGTACTATAAAGTTATTGTTTTGTTATTGGTGAAATCGGCACTATTAATCCTTAGGCCATTCTCTATCTATGTGTGAATCTTGAGTAATGTTTGTGACAATGTGTACTCAGTCTATCTGGTTATGTGGTTTTGTGTAGGAAGTGAGCTACTGTCAGGGCATGAGTCAGGTCGCTGCCATTCTGCTCATGTACATGAATGAGGAAGATGCATTTTGGGCTTTATCACAGCTACTGACCAATCAGAAACATGCCATGCATGGTGAGTAAGTCTCTCGGAATCTGTTTGTAGATAAATACATCTCTTTGTTTTTGTAGTAGACTCTGTAATTGGTGATAAATCTCTGTGTCTTCCTCTGTGGATTCTTAAAGGATTCTTCATCCCGGGGTTTCCCAAACTCCACCGTTTTCAGGTTCATCATGACCAAATACTGTCCAAACTCCTTTCCAAACTGAGGAAACACTTGGTGAGATTTCTTATTTTAAACCCGGGTTGTTTGACTTTAACAAAGTATAAGCACTTTCTAAATTTTTCAAATGTTTTCTTCAACTCAGGAAAAAGAACAGATGTCCACTGGTATCTACACAACCAAATGGTTCCTTCAGTGTTTTATTGACAGGGTGAGGCATCATTTTCACTGTTTTTAAAGCATTAGTAAAGGTGTCAGTTGTGGAGTTGAAACTTTCAGTGAATCACAAAGAAATCTAAAAAATTGTCACAAACATTCTCTTTTTCTTGTATTACTATAAGTGGCGTTGTGTTGGAACAGGTTTTCCAGTCCATTATAAAAGTGCCACAATGCAACCTTAACAAATTTATATAAAAAAAAATTACATTTAGGGGTTCATCAGCTTGTAACTGGGTAGTAACCTTAAAGATACATCTTTGTAGCTTATGTACCCCTAAAAGGTTCATAGTGGTACTGTAATTGCACCTATTACCACTCATAAATATGGACCTTTTAGGTGTAGATAAATGGTGAAATTGTGCTCTCTTTCTTGACCACCTCTCTTTGATCCTGTCCAGGCCCTGGACAGAAGGTCTTATTTACCACCCTGTCGGTGTCCTTGCCTCGACAGGACATAATTTTTCACCAGCCGAATCCAAAGAGAGTCCAAATTTTGCAACTCTGTGCTGAATACTCAGTGAGAATTACGTCAGCAAGTTTTTGTGTGAAAAAGACTGGAAACATCATCTGCTAAAAGTTTCATATGGTCGGGCTGAACCCTTTAGAGAATCCTGTGTCAATGTTTTATTCATGTTGGAGCTCTGCTTAGCTGGTTGATGACTTGAGTCTGTTGTGTTTCTACTATATAGACACCCTTTACACTCACCCTGCGCCTTTGGGACATCTACATATTAGAAGGAGAAAAAGTTCTGACCGCCATGGCCTACACGCTCCTCAAATTGCACAAAAGTAAGAATGAATCCCACTCTTGACCTCTATAGACCCACATGAGCTGTTGTACAGCATATAACTGTATAGTTTCTGGTAAACTGTTAAAACTATGTTTAATTTGGGCAGTAGTGCTCAAAAACAAGTTGTGGTGGTAAATCAGCTGCCAAGATTTTCTATCAGGCGGAAGTTCTTTAATTTTCATGTTTGGGTAGTTTAGATGAGCTTAATTAAAAGCTTATGAAGTCTAAAGCCTCATTGTTTTCCATCAGAGTGTCTTCTGAAGATGTCTCTGGAGGACCTGAGGGAGTTTCTGCAGGAGCGTATTGCTTCTTCCTTCAACATGAGCGATGATGCAGTGATTGAGCACCTACAGTCGTCTATGTCAGAACTCCGCAGGATGAAGCTTGACCTTCCTCCTCCAGGTAAAAGACAGAATGTGTTTTCTTGTAAATGAGACCATTCTGAGTGAGCAAATACCAGAGGGAATAATTAAGGAAGCCATGTTCACAAAATTTTGAATGTCTTTTGGAGTCATAAAGTGTGGAACAGGGGTTCTCAACTCTGGCACCCACGATACACTTTCCTGCAGTATTTAGCTCGAACCATAATCAAACACCTCAATAAGCTAATCAAGGACTTCAGGATTACTAGAAAGTTTCTGGCAGGTGAATTTGATCAAGGAGCAAACATTTGGAGCTAAACTCTGGACCTTTAGGGCCAGAGTTGAGAATCCCTGGTGAAGACTCAAAAATAAAGGATCAGGTTAGAGAAGCTTCCACAAAGCACATCTTATGCCATAGATGTTTAGAAAATCATTTGGACAGGTGACTCAAAGAAGTTAGAAGCTTTCACAAAGCTATAATGTAGGGGCCCTCAACTCTGGACCTCGAGATCTACTTAACTGCAGAGTTTAGCTCCAACCTTAATTAAACACACCTGAACAAGCTAATCAAGGTCTTCTTGATTACTACAAAGTTGCAGGTATGTGTGTTGCATTCAGGTTGGAGCTAAACTCTGTAGGAAAGTGGAAGTCCAGAGTTGATGACCCCGCTATAATCTAACATTAAGACCCATGTGGTTAGCTCCACAATAAAAATGGTCCTTGATTAAAAGAGGGTTACTTGCTGAACCTTGAAAAAAAAGAAAAAAAAAAAATCTAAAGAGTGTACTGTGGTTTTATGCAATTCTAGACTATTATAACAACTCTTATTATTTATTTATTTAATTTTTTTTGCTTGACTTGTAGCCAAGGGAGATGAGTTCCCAAAGATACCCCTGGGTGAAGAACGTCCAATAGAACTGCTTCCAGTAAACAAGACGGAGTGTGTACCCTTACCACCATCAGCACACAACAATCAAACCTCAACAAAGCTTCAGACAGAAGGCAACACCACCTACAAGCAGAGCAACGAAAAACACATCCCTACCATTACCTCATCCAATTCCCCACTTTCAAAGCACACCCACTTAAATTCCAACTCTTTATTGTCACAAGCTACTCCTGAAGAACCAGGAACCACAGTGAAGGATGAAGCCAGTGCACCTGTACAAAGACCAGATAATTTACTACACCCAGAATCTGCACCGCTTTCAGCAGAGACTCTTTCGTTGAAAAATGAATGTGTTAGTAGACCCCTATCAGCGGTGTCTGACGATTGGCTTCCTCCATACCAACCACCCATAACAGATTCATCCAGTATCCACTCTTTGAATCTCCAAGAATTACCCCCTCCACCTCCTCCCTGTACCGAAGAAGAGGATGAGCTTTCACCTCCAGAGGAGGATGTCCCATTTTGCCTTGCTCCAGCTCCACCACCAAAGACCCAACCTTTGGATCTCATCGTAGAAGATCCATTTTCGTCACCTTCCTCGTTTAAATCCTATCGCCAGCTAAACAAGTTTCCGGTCAACTTTTATGTGCCACCATCACCAGGTGACCGGAGACCTTCGTATTACGACAACCTCTCAGAAGAGGAGCATCAGTCTGTGGAGAGGATGCTGGAGATGGCGGCCACAGCACCACAAAACTCAAACTTGAGTCTCATGAACACCACCCTTCCCCTTCCTCCAGAAGATGCCATGTCTCTTTCTCTACCGCCCCCATCTATGTTCTTCTACACGCCTGACTCTTCGCCACTTCCCCCACCTCCTTCATGCATTGAGGAGGCAAACAGTTGGGGGTCTTCAGACTGCATTTTTTCCCAACCACCTATTGACTTTGCAGATAAACCCATCCTCGTATCTTCAGTCCCATGCAATCATGTGGTTCTAAACCAGACTGATCAAGTTAATAGCCAGTCACAGCTCCCAAGACTACCGCCCAAAAAATCACGACCCAATCAGGTGGTTTCAAACCAGACTGATCAAGATAGGAGTCAGTCCCAGCTCCCAAGACTACCGCCCAAAAAATCACGACCCACAATGGTCTCTCCTGTACACTCCAATTCAGACTTCTGTCAAATGCATGTTTCAAGTCATTAGTTGCTGGAGTCACACTTAAGTAGTGTGAACTGAAGGCATGTTTCCATCGTTTGGACTTTTGTGTTTCGATGATATCAAGTGAACGTATTTCAAACTTTTAGATGTTGCAATGTGTGTTATATATGACAGATCTAAACAGAATGCTAGAATGTGTTTTATCAGTGTGCCATTCAAATTTTGTGTGTTGGAATCCCCCTTTCTAAGGTGAAGCATCTATAGTTGTAGCAGTTTTCAGAAGAACCATTTAGCTAGTTGAGCAACCAGTCTTCCAGGTAGTCGTCATGTGGTTTGAAATGAAATCAAATCCGTTTACTGAGTTACTGATATTTCCACTGGTCACCACAAAATACGTGACAGTGACCATTATTTTGTTTGTTTCTGTTGTTTTATGGGAGATATTACGTTCCCCGCAATTTGATCAGTTGTTATTTCTTTAAGTTTCTTTAAGTTTGTATTTTATTTTATTTTTTTATATATCTTGGTGCAATTGTTTTCTTTTTAAACTTTGGTTATTTTATGAAAATGCATCTAACGATGCACATTAAATATGGAGATGTTGTGGAAATGTAAACAAGGATCTTACCACACTGACATGTGTTCCCTGATTACATTGAAAGGTTTTTCAGTAGTCTCTGATTTGCTCAAAAAGTAAATTTAAAAAAAAGGAAACCTGTAAACCTTATTGCTGTATACTGCCCTATTGTGCCATCTTGTGGGAGATGATGAAGCACAGCTTGGTCAAAAATTATATACTGGGAAATACAGCCACCACAATGAATGTTTAAATGAAGAAACTGTATATTCAGGGTCATTGTATGGCTTTGCTGTGTAATTGTATATAGAACAGGTTTGATTTGCACTTTGTTGTTTGTATTAAGAGCTTATATTTAATTGCATTTATATTATGCTTCTCAGGTTAAATGGTCTTGATGATCAGTTTGTTTAAACTTTTAAACAGTTTAATATTTGAACTTTGTTCACTTGACTTATTTGATTAACAACTAAAACTTTTGTTTTTGTTACAACAAAGTTGAGTGTTTATTTTAATATTTACATTATTGCTGTTGTCAATTATAATTTCACATTCAGATGTACTGTATATGGCACAAGCACAACGTGATATAATATAATACCAGGGTCAAATATTTCTAGGGATGCAACGATACAATTTTTTCAGAACCAATCTGATCCCAAAAATTCTGAGTATCTTCCGATACCGATCCAATCCGTTACCAGCACAGATTTTTTTTCTTTTTTAAATCAATGTAGAATTTCTGTACTTCTCTGTGTTGACCTGATCATTAGTCACAATCTACTACATAAACACAACTTCATTTTAATGAAATATAACAAAATAAAAAATATATAATCATAATCTATGACAAAAATAATATTATAAACTAGGTAAGTGGATAATTCAGCAGCAAAAGATACTCTAGATTGTAGAAAAATCATGGGTGCACAATAATTGTATAACATTTTTTCAATAAAATCCACATGTTTTTATTGTTGTTTACATGAATGTATTTTACAATTATATAAATTTATATAGAAATCTAAAAGACGTTTCTTTTAAATGTATAGCACAGTACTAAAGGCAGCAACATGTGATAGATAAGACAGAACTACAAAGACTATTAATAATCTTTGATTGCGCAGAAAAGTATTATAATACTAAAGGCGCCTATAGACATTGTCCGTTTATTACTGTAACAGTTGATATGCAATATGCATAACACTGATAATGCAGGAGATGTGGTTCATGAATAGGTAACATTTAATGTAAGTCTGTCAAATCGATTAATCACATCCAAAAAAAAGCTGTTTATATAACGTACATTTCTGTATATTTATATATATACAGTCAGGTCCATAAATATTGGGACATCGACACAATTCTAATCTTTTTGGCTCTATACACCACCACAATGGATTTGAAATGAAACGAACAAGATGTGCTTTAACTGCAGACTTTCAGCTTTAATTTGAGGGTATTTACATCCAAACCAGGTGAACGGTGTAGGAATTACAACAGTTTGTATATGTGCATCCCACTTTTTAAGGGACCAAAAGTAATGGGACAGATTAACAATCATAAATCAAACTTTCATTTTTTAATACTTGGTTGCAAATCCTTTGCAGTCAATTACAGCCTGAAGTCTGGAGATCAATTAGACATCAGCGTACGCTGGGTTTCATCCCTGGTGATGCTCTGCCAGGCCTCTACTGCAACTGTCTTCAGTTCCTGCTTGTTCTTGGGGCATTTTCCCTTCAGTTTTGTCTTCAGCAAGTGAAATGCATGCTCAATCGGATTTAGGTCAGGTGATTGACTTGGCCATTGCATAACATTCCACTTCTTTCCCTTAAAAATCTCTTTGGTTGCTTTCCAAACACCAAACTACCCGGAAGACCATGGAAAACAACTGTGGTGGATGATCGAAGAACTCTTTCCCTGGTGAAGAAAACCCCCTTCACAACAGTTGGCCAGATCAAGAGCAATCTCCAAGAGGTAGGTGTATGTGTGTGTCAAAGTCAACAATCAAGAGAAGACTTCACCATGTGAATACAGAGGGTTCACCACAAGATGTAAACCATTGGTGAGTCTCTAAAACAGGAAGGCCAGATTAGAGTTTGCCAAACAACATCTAAATAAGCCTTCACAGTTCTGGAACAACATCCTATGGACAGATGAGACAAAGATCAACTTGTACCAGAGTGATGGAAAGAGAAGAGCATGGAGAAGGAAAGGAACTACTCATGATCACCTCATCAGTGAAGCATGGTGGTGGTAGTGTTATGGCGTGGGCATGTATGGCTGCCAATGGAACTGGTTATCTTGTATTTATTGATGATGTGGCTGCTGACAAAAGCATTAGGATGAATTCTGAAGTGTTTCGGGCAATATTATCTGCTCATATTCAGCCAAATGCTTCAGAAATCATTGGTCAGCGCTTCACAGTGCAGATGGACAATGACCCGAAGCATACTGCGAAAGCAACCAAAGAGATTTTTAAGGGAAAGAAGTGGAATGTTATGCAATGGCCAAGTCAATTACCTGACCTGAATCCGATTGAGCATGCATTTCACTTGCTGAAGACAAAACTGAAGGGAAAATGCCCCAAGAACAAGCAGGAACTGAAGACAGTTGCAGTAGAGACCTGGCAGAGCATCACCAGGGATGAAACCCAGCGTACGCTGATGTCTAATTGATCTCCAGACTTCAGGCTGTAATTGACTGCAAAGGATTTGCAACCAAGTATTAAAAAATGAACGTTTGATTTATGATTGTTAATCTGTCCCATTACTTTTGGTCCCTTAAAAAGTGGGATGTACATATACAAACTGTTGTAATTCCTACACCGTTCACCTGGTTTGGATGTAAATACCCTCAAATTAAAGCTGAAAGTCTGCAGTTAAAGCACATCTTGTTCGTTTCATTTCAAAGCCATTGTGGTGGTGTATAGAGCCAAAAAGATTAGAATTGTGTCGATGTCCCAATATTTATGGACCTGACTGTATATAAATGCACATACATACGTGTGTATATATCAGACCAAAGGGACAATCCTTCTTTTCCTTCTTACTGCTGCTAACCAACCCATGTGACGCCGCTTTGTTAACTCGGAGACCTGAGATCAAGATGTGGTTTTCCAGCGGGAAAGCTGAAAAATCGCACTCCATTCAAATGATTTTTCCATGCCGGTCATGAGTACGAGTATGGCAGTTAATTACACAACAAGGTTTTACCATTGTAACTTATTTTTTTAGCTGTAGAGAGCAAACAAAACAGTCTATTATCAATCCAATACAATACATACAGCAGCATCCGTGTCCTAAAGTCCCAGAATGCATTGCATTGCTGACGTCATGTTCCCAGACTCTATTCAGAGCAGCACAGACCGCTTATGTGCATCCTGTACACAGAATGATGAGCTTGATGAGTCACAGTGCGCAGGGTAGAGATATTGATACGTACTCTATTAAATCTGTGCGTTAGTTTAATGAGCCTTTTCTTTGAACAGTTTTAAACCTCAGTTAATGTGCACTCTTGAAAAGAGTTTCATCGTTTTGACTCTAGTAACTGAACGTGACACACAGTTTGATTGCAGAATGGAGGATGACAGACAGCTGTAGCAGAAAGAAGAGTTTATGTGAGCTTGAATTTAATGATTTCAGTATAAATCTGTACCTCACATTGAACTATGGAGCAGCTTCAGAACACTTGAAATATGTCCACAATATTTGGTGCTTTATAATGTTTATGTGCCTTGTGTGGGTCTCAACAATAACTCAGAATAGTATATGCACAATATCGGAGTTGGATCGGCCTCGTCTGACCGATACCCGATCCGCAGAAAATGTCAGTATCGGGGCCGATACTGATCCCAAGTATCAGATCGATGCATCCCTAAATATTTCTCTATAAATTAATATACATTCACTTGCATAAAGCACATCAGAAACCCATGCCCTTTAACTGATTTAAAGGCAAACTTACATCACAGATCTGCCTGATGGGTAACAGCATTTAACACGGACTTAAAAGCCATTCATTTTACCTTTCTACCATAATTTAACTTTCATAAAGGCACCATTAGATGCGTTTTCACTGTTGGGCCAAAAGCATGCATGCTAGTGAGACCAGGCCCATTGCATTATTCTCACAGGTAACCGCTTATAAGTCATATGACAAACATGATTGCATATACATAGTTTGTATTGTAAAAAAAAATGCAATAATAATATGCATAATGCTTCACAGTGAGCCAAGACAAAGTCTTAAGTGATATTGCTGTCAGATGGAGGACTGTCACTTCACAGCTGCTGTGAGAATATAAGATAAGTATTAAAGATAAGTTTTTTTTTTTTTTTTGCACATTTATAAACAAAAACAAAAAATAAAACTGAAATATCACATGTCCCTAAGTATTCAGGCCCTTTGCTGTGACATTTGACTCAGGTGCTGTCCATTTCTTCTGATCATCCTTGAGATGGTTCTACACCTTTATTTGAGTCCAGCTGTGTTTGATTATACTGACTGGACTTGATTAGGAAAGCCACACACTGGTCTATATAAGACTTACAGCTCACGGTGCATGCAAGAGCAAATGAGAATCAGGAGGTCAAAGGAACTGCCTGAAGAGCTCAGAGACAGAATTGGGGCAAGGCACAGGGATTTGCAATGTTTTCATTGCAAATTCCCAGAAATGTTTAAATCAAAGCAGATTTTAAAGATGACATGTTTTGTTTTCTGAGAAATGTATCAAAATGAAGTGATGTTATATTGTAAAAAAAAAGGACAAATATCTGAACTCAGAAAATGTCTGTTTCTTCTAGACTAATTTGGTTACATTTTTTAGATCTTCAGTTTGCATCTTAAAACATTTATCTTGATTTAAGAATGTTTTGATAAATGTGACCCTGGAGCACAAAACCAGTCTTAAGATATTTTTAGAAATATCCCAAAACAACATAGTATGGGTCAAAATTATAGATTTTTTTCTTTTAGGCCAAAAATCATTAAGTTATTAAGTACAGATAATATTCTAAAAGGATGTTTTGTAAATTTCTTACCATAAATATATATAACTTTATATATATAACATAATTTTCGAGTAGTAATATGCTTTACTAAGAACTTAATTTGGACAACTTTAAAGGCGATTTTCTCATTATTTGGTTTTTTTTTTTGCTCTCTCAGACTCCAGATTTTCAAATAGTTGTATCTCGGCCAAATATTGTCCTATAAACTATAGATCAATGGAAAGATTTTTTATTCAGCTTTAAGATGATGTATACATCTATACGATGACCCTGGCCTGCTTGCCTGTGTTATTCGCCATGCACCAGTGAAATGTTGATGATGTGAGACAGTCTCTCCGAGTCCAGATTACAGCCCACACCGATCACCTGAGCCGGCAGATGAGTAATTGATTATTAAACATTCACTGTAAGAATAGAAGTATTAATAAAGAAAGTAAACAGGGCCGATTTTGAATTTCTGTTGTCAGCAGAAGCTGAGCGAGCTGATGATGTCTCTGTGTTTGTGAATCTGGTTGATAGGCGATGAGAGGCACAGCTTTCGGACTGAGCTGGGCGAGACCAGGGATGATGTACAATTTTAATCAAAATATTTAAAACAAACTAAGAAAAATTATAAAACATAAAAATGAAAATAAGAGCTAACAGTATTTAAAAATAAATATAACAGTATATAAATAATACGAAAATAACATAAATAATGGGAATTTGAAAATGATTGTCATAATGCAATAAAATAAATGAATATAAATCTTCTTATGCAAAATATAACGCTGTATTGTTTCCTTTGATTTTGGGGTGAAATATGACCCAGACGTGGACATATATTGTGAGATTCACCCTTGATTTTACTAATTAAGATTTTATCCTTCAGAAGTAAACTTAGCATAGAACTGAGCAGGCACGTGCACAGGTAGGGCTCAACCTGTGCAGAGCACATGCCCTTTTTGCCCTTACACTCCGAAGTGCCCTTTATTTTAATTTTTTTTTTTATTTTTTTTTTAAATCAATGCTTTTGGTAACCTTTTACGTCTGTCTTTCTGTTTTACAAATATTTCGCAAATGAAAGTTCTTAAAACGAGCTTGTGTAAATCTTATTCGATCCTCAAGCTGTCAGTAAGCTGATAACTCCGCCCCCTCTATATTCATTAAATCAACTGAAGTTCCACAGCAGCCGCACAGTAGACAACAGCTGAGCTGAAAAAAGTTTTGCGAAGGGTAAATAAATATCTTCTTGTTTGAATAAGTACTACTAAATACTTGTCTATAAAGGCTCATATTTTATTTATTGGATGTCTGTCTGACTTACTGAGACATGTGGGACATCGCCTGAGAGAGAGGGCTAGCATTTGCCATCTAGTCATAGCCAATACATAGCCAACACTTAAGTAGCCTGTGCATACAGTAGCATTTCATCTTTTAAAAAATGCGATATTGGCCAAATGCATTTTACCACAGGAAAAACCGAGCGCTCCGTCTATATAGCTACAAAAACTAGTTTGTAACATGTAGATGAAAATGTGATGTGACAAAGGACGCGATATTGATGTGCGCGTGCGCAGTAAACCAGGGTAGGAAAATCTGACAGGGCAGGATAAAATGTCAGGACACCGGCAGCGGCAGGTGCCGTCGCCGTTTTAATGACGAAAAAAAAAAATTTCACATTTGCACACATTTGCTGGTCAAAAACTAAATATATTGGTAAGTGATACAACAACATATCATTTGTTTTTACCATCGGAAAATCATAACAGGTGCGCCCCTGCGCTGTTTCGAACTGGAACTTACACAAAGCGACGAGTGATCCTCGTCACCTAGATAACATATTTCTAAGAAATTTCTTCTTTGATTTGTGATTGCTGATACACTTAATTTATTAACATTTAGGCTAATCATGTTATGGTATACTCTCCGCTCGTACTCACATGTATAAAATGTAGTAAAACATGGTTTTACTACAGTAATGTAGTAGTAACTAAAAAAAAATGACAGAAGATCACTGTGAAATCTTTATAGTTTATCATGGAGAATGTAATTCATGATTCATTCCAAGGCTTCATTTATTTGATCCAAAATACAGCAAAAACACTTATATTGTTTAATATTTTTAAAATTTTAAATAACTATTTTCTATTTGAATATATTTCAAAATGTCATTTATTTTTTTGATCAAAGCTGAATTTTCAGCATCAATACATCAGTTCTCTTCAGTGTCACGTGATCCTTCAGAAATGCTTTTCACTGCAACTGTACTTTTCACACTGTTTTTATTTATTTTTTCATTGCTGGCTTATTTTAGTGAAAGTGTAGTGGATAAGAGACCTTCAAGAGACCAACATCCCTGGTCCACCACAGTATCAAATTTTTGCCAGTTAGGCGGATCCATATTGGATATGTTATAGTAACGATATGGCTATAGTTTCTTGTAATCTGGAATTGAGTTGGACATAATTACTTAAATTATATTTCAAAAAAGTTTGTCAAAAATACTTAATTCATTGCTCACCTTCCCCTCTTCTCAATGTCATTCATAATCATGTTAACCAAATAATACAAATTAGCTTATAAAACCAAACAGAATAGCTAAAAAAGAGAATATATAATTTTTTTTTCTTTGCAAAGTTCATAAAAAAGGTGGATAAAGTTCAATAAAAAAAGATTTTGGTTTCTGTTTGGTTTTATAAGCTAATTTGTATTATTTGGTTAACATGTTTATGTATGAGTCAAGTATTTTTTTTCTATATAAATGGAATTTAAAAAAAGAGGGAGTCTATATTATCTATAGATAATATATATTATCTAATTATCTTATATTATTATTATGGTTGTTATTATCTTGAATAAATCTAAAGCTTTTGAGACTATTATTTTTTGTTATTGAATTTGTCATGAAGATGTGACCATTTCTTCCTTTTATGCTGGCTTACTAAATAATCTTGATATAATAAAAAGGGAGGGGGGTGCCCTTTTTTGGTTTCAGCACATGCCCCTCAAAAGGTCTGTGCACGGCCCTGGAACTGAGGATATTTTCCTTGTGTGGTAATGTGTTAAATGTGGGATTGAAAAGCACCTTTTGAGACCTCGAACTGAAAATCTCCAAATCCATTGTACCACCTTTAGTTGAGCTCTCAGGAACGTCAATCAAAACCAGTTTGTCAACGCAACCCTATAATAGAAAGTTTGACAACACAGATGGGTCAGAAAAATGCAATTACGTAAAAGCTATTTCTGGCCAACAAAAGACATATATGTAGTTACTTTAGCCATAATACTCAACACAGCGGCGATCCCCAAATCTCCTCCACCAATCACTGAGACCTTAACCTCCTGATCAAGACATTTCCACCTATAAGATCAGCTACAGATCAATTATGATTTGATTTCATAAAAGCAGTACTCTACATGCTCAGCGGCACATTTTCATGTCCATTCCAGACAAACCTTGGTTAAGGGTGAGATCTGACACATTTGCCAGAAGATGTTTGTGACTGTCCCCCTGTGCTGCAGATTTGGTGCCCAGTGGAGGTTCCTCCTCAAACTTAGCAATGATATCTGCTAGAAGCCCGTTCACAGATGACTTCGACAACAACAACATTTTATTATTTTCACTAATATTTATAAATATTTTAATTATATATATGCACTATTTTTATTATTTGTACACTAAATTTCACAAGTGTGCAATAATTTATATTTTTAATGGTTTTGCTCAACAAGGCTGCATATATTTGATCAAAAATGCAGTAAATACACTAATATATTTAATTATGATTATAATTTAAAGTAACTGTTTTCTATGTCATCCATTACTGTGATCAAAGCTGAGTTTCCAGCACCATTCCTCCAGTCTTCAGTGTCATATGATCCTTCAGAAATCATTCTGAGATGATGATTTTCTGCTTATCATCAGTTATTATTGGCATTTAATTATTTATAAAGATTCATAGTTTTAATAGGTTTAAAACAGTTTTTGCTACTTAATAATTTTGTGGAAATTGTTAAAATATTTTGGGAAAAGAATAAAAAAATTAATAATTGCATTCACATGAAATTGATCAAAAGTAACCATTATGTCATTCATACTGTTACAAAAAGTTTTTATTTCAAATAAAAGCTGTTCTTTTGAACTTTCTATTCATCTAAGGAAAAAAAAAAGAAAATCTAGGTTTCCAAAAAAATATTAAGCTGCAAACACTGTTATTTCATTTTAATAATAAGAACTATTTTTCAGAATTAAGTACCAGTAATAACTGATTACAACTGAGCAGCAAATCAGTATATTAGAATGATTTCTGAAGGATGATGTGACACTGAAGACTGGAGTAATGATGCTCCATTACATAAACAAATTACATTTTAAATTAAAGTAGCTAACGGTGGTTAATATTCATTTAAAGTGTTATATGTCAGTCATTTATGAAGTATGTACCAGACTTCCTACTGTCCGCCGGTAGAGCTAATACTGTAACTGAACGTGTGCATGTAGATGACTATAGTGGAACACATTGCATTTCCTGCTGCCAACAGCTGACGCTATGAGTATAACTGAAAATTGGCCTTTTGATATGCTAAAAGGTTATTTCAACCAAAATTGAAAATCAGCCCATGAATTGCTCATCCTCAAGTAATCCTAGGTTTAGTATGGCGTTCTTCTTTCAGACGAATCCAGTTGGATTTATATAAAAAGTTGTCTTTGATCTTTCAATCTGTTTAATGTCATTCAGCAGGTGTTGCAGTAAATCAGTCCAAAAGAAATTAAATAAAGCACATCCATCCATATAGGTTCCTCACACTTTTTTGTAAGAAAAATATCCGTATGAGCGTATAGTAGCCTATGTGTACGTTACTCGCCTTAGAGAGAACTTTCTTCACAGATTCCGAGTTTAAATCTATTTTCTTCGTTTAATTAAAACCAAGTTCGGTGAAACCGAGGAAAACAGGAGCGAATGTTTGCTCTCAACCGGGCAATAAAGTGAAACTTTCGCAAACACTTTCCAGCTGACTGCTGTCTGCAAGCCGAGGGGAGGTTTGTTTATTGAAAGAGATGAAAATAAAAGGGTTGGTATTTCGAAGACACTTTTTTTTTTTAATGTTATACAAATATAGTTTGTATTATTTATTTTTTACCAGATATGAAAAGAAATTTCACATAATTTTATTCCCAATGTCACTTTATCAATAACTTAAAACACACGCACACACTTCATGAATCATTATCACATTTATTCATTAGGTTTTATAATTTTAAGAATAAAAAGCTAAAATAGACTTTTAAAGAAAATTCATCATTTATGACCTAGCATGTATTTAAAAAAAAATGGATAACAGCACATTAATAAAACGGTGAGAGAATAAAAAGGTAATATAAGAAACTAGTAATTGTTTAATCAAATATGGAAACCAGTATTTGATGTAACTTCCCCATTCATGAATGTTTGGCTGTGTAAATGTATTTCTTTAAACCGCAAAGATTTTAAATACACGACGCTATTTTGTATTCCTGTACATCTCTATGTAGTGTATATCTATATTGGCTTTAACGATAGTTTTCACAATAGTGATCAAGTGGCAAACCAACACTACCAAAATTGTTTATTAAATGTAATAACACCTATTTATGTATTTTAATAGGTCCAACAACGTTCAAAATGATTAGCATATGTGAAGTTCTGTATTCTGATTCTAAATAGTTGTTTTGTGAACATTAAAATCTGTTTCCAACGTGATTTTGTTCGAGTTAGTAGGCCTAATGCTGCTAGAACTCAAACCCCATCCCAATAACAGCCAATGAGCAAAGAACCATACTATGAGGACATGGTTCATAAAGGGGATCATTTATTCATAAATTACTTCATAAGTTACCTGACCGTGTAAAAATATACCATGACTGTTAGCCAAGAAGGAATTATCAAAGCAGCCAGACCAATGCGTAAAATATCATGTGTCTTGCTTTGAAGCGCATAATAAAGAGATTATTGCGATATTCTTGGTCACTCTGGTCCATTGACAAAACCAGCAAAAGCAAACGGTACAGTAAATACCTTGATAGCACACGTTCATCATCACAGAGACATCTATTTGACATCTGCATTTACATTTCCTACCAAATGTCTTTGAGATGTTTATTCATTAGAATGAATGTAAAACTGACAAATATGTCTGTACACAGCAGATCCTTGCCAGATTAAGTGATCTTTACCAGACATCTTGCAGATATACGTGTGCTATCAGAGTAGAAAAGGTCATCCTAATATTGTCTACCGCTCTGTATTTCTTGACACCTTTGTTTGAGCATAATGCTTACTCTAAGTAGGTTGTCTGGATCAGTAGCTTTTGAACAAACGACTGTGCTGTCCAATTGATGTTTTACAGTTACCATAAGTACTTCCGGATTCTTCCCAGAATACCATGGTATTCCCATGTTACAAATGTTGACTAGTTTCGAGATGGTTGAAATGTTAATGATGTAATTTGCATTGTAAACATAAGCTGCGCAATGTGACCAATGTGTTCCACAACACAGTTAATATTTGAGTTTCATCCCAGCTCATGATAACCCATTTTCACTTCCAGGTTTATGCAACCAGACCCAGCATTACAGTAACAACACACGTAATTAACAAATGACAGGACAACAGAATCTGTCAAATCACTTTAACAAAAAAATACATTGGAAAAATGGCAGGCGTCTGTCTTTTTCACCAATTATATAGTACAAGTTATAAAATAACTCTCCCTAAATCAGGACCAATCTGGAAGTTGGCGCTTGAGTAAGGCATCCACATAGATATACTATCATGATTTCTACAGATACAAAAAATGCTATCGTGATTCTCAGATATTCATTTCATATATTATATTCTCCGAAGCTCAGCTATGTCAGATGGGCTCTTGGTAGTGCAAACCTGCTCCCATGGCTTGGGCATTCAAATAAATAGTGTAACAACATCAGCGGCACAAGGAAGGCATTTCCATTCCACTCTGTTCTTCCCAACCAAACAAGACGAGATCAGTCAAGCAAGGTAAACTAAATCTTCTTCTGCTTCGATTTCATCGCTAGTCTCCTTTTCATCTCCTCCTCCTCCAAACGCATGTCCTCTTCATCCTCCTTGATGCCCAGGCGTAAACTGAGGCAGAAATAAAAACAGGTGTCATTAAGGAACGCCATTTTCGCTGGTTCTCTGCGTAAAGGGAACACAACTATCACAATCATTTTCTCTTCTTGGCGTTCTTCAGCCTCATCTCCTCAAGTTCTCGTCTTTCCTCCTCCTGGTCCTCATACACTGCCATTCGCAGGCTAATCAGACAATCAGGGGCAAGGCAAAACAGAAAACACACAGAAAAGAAGGCAACAGTGTGATGATTTAATGAAAAAGATGAACCAAAAGCAGTTTGTCAGAACTACTATTGACCCACTCATAGTTTGCAGCTGAATTATTACCTCCTCGCTTCTTCTTTCTGCTGTTCTTTCCAGCTGCTCTCCATAAATTTCAGTGCATAGTCACTTTCATCTTTATATCTGTTGAAACGAAAGACAATTTTAACACAATCCTTGTGTTTTAAGGCTAGAAACATTCTATGCATGTATGCAAACATCTGCGAGTAAACGTCACCTATAAATAGCAAGATTTATTTTTTTGAATATTCATTGAATTTAAAAACAAAATTCAACATCCTGCCCCGCAAATAAAGTCAAATTTCTTTACCCACCCCAACCCGTTATGAGACGACCCGCGCATCGGTGACTTCACGCAAGTTACGTTGACCTTCATATTGTAACCTGATCAAAGAACCTTATAGTATATTGAAATATATATTCCAAATATTTAATATAGGCTAAAGAGAATTGCACGCAAAATACATGGATATTTTACATTGTTTTTGATGACCCGCCCCGATAATAAATTGCCAATTTCTTTACCCACCCCAACCCGCCGAGATCACTAGCGCCAAAATAAGTGCCATTGTATTTAAATGGTTTTGTTAGCCTATCCAGTTGAACCCACTAGAGGCGGCGCTGCTATGTTGTTCATTCAAAATATTGTAATTAAAAAAAAAAAAAGAGAGAAAAATCAATGCGGGGAAGAGGTTTACGTCAAAACTGAAACCAAGCCATTCACACTGAACAAAAATAAATAGCATCTTCTAGAGGGACATCTATCACCATTGACCTCGCATCTCGCACAAGACAGCCGTATGTTTAGAAAGCTATATAAAATTCATGCAAGCTCAACTTTTAAAAAATGTGTCTCAAGGTGGTTTTCGACCATCCCACTGCATCTCAAGATTGAAACAAAGAAAGTACTCCGTGTTTGGTTTTCAGTCCTTTGAATTTAACTATATATACATATGCATGATGCAGTTTTGTTTCTCATCGTTGAAGCAACATAATTATATAAGTTTAATAAACATTATGCAATTTTTTCCAAAGATAGTCATGTTATTTTTAATTATGCTTTGAAGAATTGTGCATAATATTTTGCTCGATGCACCCTCTTGTGGCCTCAGGAGAGAAGCTAAAAGCTATTTTTCCACCGAACTGAAATTAGAATTCAGATAATATTTACGTAAAAAAAAATATTTTTCAGCCATTTTGACAGCTTTATTTTATAGTAACCTTAAACTGCGCAACAACTCACTTGGTCTTGTCATAGCCAAATATTTCCCTGATATGTTTGGAAATTTCATCTTGTTCTCCTTCTTCGTCGTCGATGAAGTCATCCATCTCGGAGTCGTACTCTTCCTCTTCCTCATACTTTCGTTTATAACTGGATGTTATGGGGGGCAACACTGGTCCTTCAAAAAAAAAGCAGGAGTAGAGGGGACACAACTTTAAAAACATGCAACGTTACACAAAAGGCATTAATGTTGCTATAGATTACAAATGAAAAACAAATGTCCTTGTTCAACAAATGTCAAGTGTGTATAATCCAAATCAAATTTTTATCAGAATTGGATGGGGGGCACATTAGAGCTGAAGATCTTTGCCCGAACCCGATGGGACCCGTCGGGTTCGGGCTTAATTTCTATCATCTTACGCGGGCTCGGGCCGGGCTCGGGCTTGCGCTCCGGTTTGCGAGGTAAACGCGCGGTCATGTGATGTGTTTCGATTAGCGCGAGAAAGATGCGAAAATGAATGCTGAGCAGGTGTAAAGGAGGCTTGCCTCTGGTGATTCCGTTTTGGTGTCACCAGCAACTAAAGCAAACTCTGAAGTTTGGAAAAGTTTTGACCATGTTTATAATGAGAATAATGAGTGAATAATGATGCACCATCAGTGAGCGCAGGAACGCGCTGAAGACATCTACAGTGGATTCAATCATTTTCCTCCACAAAAACACGTAGACCTAGCCTAATCTCTGTGAGTAAAGGTTTTTCAAATGATAACTAAATATTCATTGAGTCTTAAATGCATAATGTTGACAGGGTATTTACGCTAATGTTGGCATTATTATTTTATTTTATATTATTAAATCCGGCGGAGCCTTCATCTTAATTTCATTATTGCCAAATACCCATCTTAATTTAAAATTTATCTTTTTTTTTTTTTTTTTTTTTAAATGACTCGTTTTTATTGGTGCGTTGGTCTATTTATAAGTTAAATGAGCCTATGTCTAAAATGCTGAGATGTTACGATGTCACAGAGGACTTATTTTATTTCTTTATTCCAACTTCCAAGTGGTCTAGTCTACGTTAGTTATGAGTAAATTATGTTAAAACATGAATAAATTACTCACTGTTGACAAAAGGCAAAAGAGCTGTGTGCGTGCGCACATTTGAATAATGTCGGGCTGTAAACGGGTTCGGGGTTTAAAAAAGCTGTCAATCAAAATGTACTTGTCGGGCTCGGGCCGAAACCTGTCGGGCTCGGGTCCTGTCGGGCCTAACTTTTAAGGCCCGATTACAGCTCTAGGGCACATACCGAAAACATTATGATCAATGGGAAAACAAGTGAGAACATATAAACTGTTGAATCAGAAGATATTCTCAATCGCATTTTAAGATACCATTATGCATATATTTACATAGCTTTAACATTATACAAACTATATGTTTGGTTTTAAATATTTTTACAGTGACTTTCTGACACAGCAACTATGCTTCCGTTGAAGTTTTGTTCGGAATACATGTTAAATACATGCACAGAACTTTCAAAACCTGAAGGCTTAATGAATTCAACTAATATAACGTCAGCCTAACAAACAAGAAACATCATTCCTAGTTTTGAAGATGATTCACCAAATCAACTGTTGGAATATCCGATCAACTTTTGTGAAGCAAAAAGGATCTTTCACAGTAACTGGATTAATAATATCTTTAACGGGATGTTGATTACCACCTTAAATACTTTCAACTTGTCTTCTTCGTTTGTAAAAAACAAAGTACGTAAAATATAAGAAACATTAACAGATTATTTTCTCTTCTACTATGACATATCCAAGTGAAAAGGCTCCCAAACAATAAAAAAAACTGTATCTGCCAAAACAGCAGTTCTCTAAATAATATATTAATAAACAGAAATAATGAAACACTTGGCCATTAAGAGTTTCTTATCGTGACCCTTACCAGGAGGTTTAACCAGGACTCTGTGGCCTGAAGGGCCAATCACTGTCCTGGGGCCCTGAGGTCCTGATGGTCTTTGAACCATCCCAGGTCTTGGAACCATCCCAGGTCTTGGAACCATCCCAGGTCTCGGAACCATCCCAGGTCTCGGTACAAAGTTCTTAGATGAAATAGTCTCTGAAACAACAGTACACTGAGATCTTCCAGGGCCAGAGTCCATGATGTTTCCCGGTCTCCCAGAAACGCTACCTCCCATTCTGCTTGGTCCATTTATGGTGGCCTTGGATCTTCCAGGAATCTGCTGACCTGGCAAACTACCACCTGGTCTTGGTTGCTTTGTGGGGTCACCGGAAGAGGGAACAAGTACATGTCCATTGCTCCCAGGTCGTGATAAATGTCCTGGTTTAGCTAGTTTCTGAGTTGGGACACCAGATAGACTAGGTCTAACTTGTCCAGAGTTTTTGTGTGGTGCTTGACTTGGTCTAGCTGCACCGGGAGCTACTCCAGGACGACTTTCCAAAATACTTTGTTTCCTTTGAGGTAATGAGGTAATCCCCTTCTTTGGGGTAAGGTCACTTGAGGTTGTGGGCCTTTGGCCTTGTAAGGGTCTGGATGGTGCTGGTTTCAATTGAATTGGAGCACTGTTCTTCATGGCAGCTTTACCACTTAAGGCACCTGAAGAGCCTGAGTTTCTGTCTCCGTGTAGTTTGGCAGAACTTGGAATTCTTTCACTGGATGATTGAAGCTTTGGCTTTTTGCTGGTACTACAAGACTGGTACTTTTCCCCTGAAGGCTTGGGCAATTTCCCAATTTTGCCATCTCGTTCTACATTCTTCTTATGTGAATTTGAGCTGGATTGGGAACGGCTGTCTTTGTGTCCTGAATTCTTGTCTGGTTTAGCTTCTTTCCCTCTATCCTGATTCTTGACTCTGCGCTCCATTTCGAGTTCTCGAATCTCCTCGGCTGTTCTAAGCCTCTCTTCGGTCTTCTTCACTACTTTCAATTCAACAGGTTCAAATTGCTTCTTTTCCGCAAGTTTCAAGAGGTCCGCAAAGTTCATTGATGATGGAGGGGGCCTTGCTGGAGCACTGTGTTTTTTTGGTTTGCTGATGACTTTGTTGGAGGATTCAGGCCGAGACAGAGGCTTAACAGGCATGCTTTGTTCTTCAGATTCAGAATCCGTTCCTTCATATTCGTAATTATCACAGTCATCATCGTCATCATCATCGTTCGATGTTTGCTGCTCTCCCGATCTCTCCCCCTTTGACCGCTTCTTTTTGGGCTGGTCTATGACAGGGATACCGTTGTAACCTCTGAAATTGTCCTTCGTTCGGGAAGCCATTGCTCTTGCCTTCCTATCTGATTTCAGCTCTACTCTTTTGGCCAGCAGTTCCTCTTTTGCTTTCTTACTCTGTATTTCTAAGAAAGAGAGCGAGAAGAACATCAAAATATGAATTATTTTTTAAAAGGGCTAGGACTATTTTCTCACCCAACAGAACACCAATAACTCCGTTTACAGCCAGATGAAACTGTGCTGACAAACAGGAGAAACACTGTGTGCAACGGTTTGCAGTTAGAAGACTTTTTAATCTAGAAATTGTCATAATTTACCATAGATTTCCTGTAGTAGCACTAACTACACCATGGTTTTGTGTCAGAATTTTTATTTTCTTTTGTGTTTAATTTTTATTATTAAAAGACATTTTAAATGTATTGCAGGAGTAACTGAATATAATTAGAGTGTGTGTGTGTGTGAGTGATTAAGCTATAGCATTTATTAGGTCTTGACGATTATGGCCTAAAATCAAAACCTCGATTAATTGAACATTTCACCTCGATTACCAATATTGAACAATTTTTTTTTTGCCCTCATAGTTCACTGGCAAGGTTTTTACTCTAAATATGATTAAAAGGCGAGATATTTTTTTTTCCTATTGAAAGAGCGATCTGACATCATAGCTCACTATCAGCAGTTATTTTACCCATGTTCGTAACATTTCTTTCAGATTATTGCTCAAAAGTAGAAAAATATTATATAAGGCTCAATGCTCACGCGACATCACTATGTGTTGAACCGGCTTTCACCTCCATGTTTTGCTTTTATGCCACTGACTGGTAAGCAGAGTCATGTGACTACACACGTGCTAGGTATGCTTTTAAGGGTCAAGTATTAACAGGATTAAAAAAACGAAATAACCGACATAGGAAAATTAAGTTGGTTAGAAGTTATGAATTTCAGTTTCGATTACTTTGATTAATCGTCCAACCCTAGCATTTATGGAAAATTTATTTAGGGTAGCTAGGTACTGTTTTTCATACAAATATCTAAAAAAAAAAAACACATTACATGTGGTTTTAACAGTGATTATTATGATCTAAATGTATGTTACTATGGAAGACCAGTGGTTAATAGAAAAAACTCAAAGTAAGAATAATTACATTTCACCATACAAAAAAAAAAAAGAGGTTGCTACATTACTTAACAGATATATTACAGATTTTGATAATGAACATCAATCTATATCTGCTTCCTAACTTAAGCTACTATTAGATTTGTGTTTCTAAGAGACAAGTTTTATTTATATTGATATTTATAATTTGAATTCACACAGACTGACCTACACACAGAGAACACGCAATAATGTTGGATACACATACATACGTAAAAATAAAAGTACCATCTCGAACACATCAGCCAAACAGAAAAACTTATCAGACGATGCTGATATTTGAAAAATGCCAAATATCGGCCGATATATCGGCCTTGGCGATATATCGTTGACCACTACTTGTAACCATATTGTTTTTTGAGGACTGCCCTTTGAGGTGCGTATGCCATTTAATGCACTGAAATGTTAGTTTTTGTTTTGCATTAGGTTGAATTTTATCTGCAAATATTAGAAGAGTGTTTCCACTGAAAGCAGAGAAAAGCAACTGATTGATTGACTGAAATATTACTTTTGATCAAATATTAGTTGTTGGCTGTTAAACAGACCCCTTTATAGGATAACAATAAAAAGTAACACATTACTATCCCCAAATGATTAAATGTTTTGACACATTTGTGGTTTTGGGCGTCTTTATTATCATTTATGCTGCACCGAAAATCCTTTTATTATGATGACAGTCCCCCATAAGTAACAAGGTCCTGAAAAGTACAAAGATTATCCAGTTGTTTTGGGAAGTCAGTAGATTTTTGTCTAATGCGATAACTAACTAGAAAATCTAGTCAGGGTCAAAATAAGCAGAACCTGGAACACAGAGTCAAAGTTACTTTCCGGGTTTACAAATGGTTACTTTTAAGCTAAATGTGACATTTTATGTGGTTGAGGTAAACCCTAATGTGGATGTGGATGTGACATGTCTAAACACAAGTCATACGGACTGCATTTATGGTGTTCCCAAGGTCCTTTTCATCATCCACCCCCTTCATTTTAATCATATGGAAAAGAGCTATCTTTTGTGGTCTAAGTCTTAGAGGTTTGCAATGGCATGACAGCAAGTAAAAAATGACTTTGGTGAACTATGCATTTTAGGAGATATTATGTACAGCTAAAGAAGGTTTAAAGAAAAACACAAAAAAAAAAAAAACACCTTTTTTCTTTTGCTCCATGGCCTGTTTTTTCAAGAAGGCCTGCACCGCAGACGAATTTACTCCCTTGACTCTGTCATCTTTCTTGGGTGGACCGGTTTTCAGGCTATACCGCTTCTACAGAAAACAAACATGACTGAAAACCACAGAAATGCAAGCATGTGCATGTGAAATTATAAGCACTTTAAATGACATAAGTGAGGCTTTTTCTCAAAACGTGAGCAAAATGAATTCATACTAACCCTAAAACATGATAGACTGGCACATTACAGAAATAAAACATTTGAATCAATCAATGTACATGCAGTTGGGTCTTCCAATTAGACATTTACATAATACTAAAGACAATAAATTATGTTGTATTATTTTTTTCTAAGTGTTTTCCTCATACATACCGATACGCTGCTGAGGCCTTGGTTTTGGGAGGCGATGGACAGCACGCTGTCGAAATCCATGATCCCTGACGTCACCTGTCCACAGCTCACTTAGATATTAGCTATAGCTAGCACTTAACGCTACCAATCGGCAAAAACTAACCTCAGGCAGCCTTTTTACCCGTAAAAACAGTCTGTAAATCAGCTCAAATCAGTCCTGCCGTTAAAACCACCCGAGTATTGAAGGAAGGAGAAGCGAAACGAGAGGAAACCTTCGATGAAATCAACTCCCTTCAGCAGCTGTTCGCCATATCTGATCCGCTGCTGGAGGTTACATTTAAACCCGTAAACAACGGACAGTTTCCGAGATTAATAATAATAAAAAAAAGATTGGTTATGTATATTCGTTCAGTGACACCGGACCAGTTTGCCTAAATTGCCATTAAACGATATGAAACAAGGCGACTGTGGAAAATCCTCTTGTGAGAAAGATCTGTTCTAGAAACCGAACCCACGTCATCCGGGTCACATACCCACGTCACTTCCGTTTTCTAAGACGCGTTATCTTACTGTCTGGTTATCTTCCTTCATAACTTTCAATGGTGTATAGGCCTATTTCACTCACAACTACATAAGACCAAATATTTTAGGTATTTTGTACTTTGGATAGGTTGCTTAACATAAACACAAATAGATAGAACTCAGTTGTCTGAATTAAGACACGTTATTTTAAATTGTATCTGCCCTCTGCAGATTTTTTATTGCAAAAATAAAAATACCGGGAAATTAGGCTTGGCGAGGTATAATTAAACAGACAAAATATGAAAAAGCACATCGTAGTTTATATATAAATGACGTTGATAAATAAAATCTAATAAAAGAAACATAAATCATATCGATAAATTCTATGAAAACCAGCACAAGTACAAATTACCCCTCATTATTCTTTTGCATTATAAATATGTATTATAAACAAAGTTTGCGATACTAAGACATCTATTTGTACGCTAAGTAACGATTTTTTAGGAAAATACTGAGTAGCGACCACAGACTTTATAACGTTACTAAATGCTACCACAAGATGTCGATACAGTCAAAAAAACAGTTCAGATATCGTTTACGCGTCTCATTATCATTTGTATGTTTTACAATTTATGTAGAACTCGCATTATAATTCAGAAATAGTAGTTGTGGACAATACAACGTATTAAAAACGCGATAAAAGGACTAAACGTGCCGTGAACGCGCTGTATGTAAATATCGCAGGTAAACCCCTCCCACTCGTCCACATCTGCTGAGGCGAAACACCTTCCTGCATTCCGATTGGACAGCTCGTGTCTTCACTCCCAGGCTCCGCCCACAGTACAACGGATTGCTCTCCTCCCACTGAGGATGGCCTGTCCTAAACATAAGACAAGTTTCATACACAAAGGGCTGTAAATACTAGCGTGTGCTCTGTAAGCGACCGTTCACCCTTCAACTGGCTGCTCAACCGCAGACAAACATGGTTTCTCCTGTCACTGTGGTGAGTCTGTTACCGCTTTTCATCAAAAAATCCCTGTAAATCGACACGACCACTTAATAAAGACATGATGATATCAGTAAAACTCTAACTGCCAGTGCATATGGATTAATAAGTGTATGACCATATTCATTTCGTATTCATCTATCGTTTGACTTCGACAGCCACGTCCTTTTTTTCATGTTGTAAATGCATGATTGTTATTTTTAAAATTATGCTTTATATAGTGAGCTGTCGTTAAGGATTTGACAATCCAGACACAGTTCGCTGACATCATTGTTTGTTTTAAATGTATATTCTTGTCTATGCATCATCCTTGAGTCTGTTATCCTGGGAATAACAATGATCACGTGATTGTGGCCAGCATGCTCATGTTTACTCTACCTCTACGAACCATGTGCTATGTTTTTGTGCTGGTTTATTAATGCAGAGATTCAATCGATCTATCATTAAATAAGCATTGTGCAAGTCGGTGTGCGGCATATTTTTTTTGTTCATTCTCGGTACTTCCCCGTTTTTGTCTGCTTTCAAAGGGCTTCATTCCATGGAAACGCTCCTGACAACATTTATTCCTCTTTTCCTCTTTCAAACAGACACATGAATTATGAATAACTGGCAAAGAGAGGCATAATCAACGATGACATATGCAACGTTTCAGCAAAGCATTTTTCTTTAATGCACTCTGTTTTTAACACCTTTCTTCAGATAATATATTACTATTATTATTTTTAAATATATGGTGTCTGACCTACTAAATATATTTACAATATAACTTTTTTTTTTCTCATGTTGTCACGTTTTAACTGTGTAATTGTATACAATATATAATTTAATGAAATATTTCATGTAGATGTAAGATGTAGATGTTGGAGAAATGGATCCTTTGCAGTAAAGGGATTCTGTCCTAATGAGAGTCTAAACAGTTGATATAATTATAACCAATAATAGTTTCAATAATAACAATAGTTTCTAAATATTTTATCAACCTCGGCCAGTTGAACAATACGATGAAAAACATGAATCTGCTGTTTTATTTCTTTCAAATAAATAATATTTAATTTCATAAATTATTCTTAAAACGTATCAGTATTTAAAGGTTAAATACACTACGGTTTTGCATAGAATTGTTCTATATACAGTATTTAATTTAATTACATCAGAAGTAGCTGTATAGTATTGAATAGTAATCCCTACTTTTTGAAGAAAAACTAAATATGTATAATCAGTTAATTAGTAATACATTGCACCCAACACTGGTAATTAACAATTCCATAATATTGCACATAATAAATTATATTGTCTGTATTAAGAGAGAAAACTGCACATCAAGCACTGACATAGTGACAAAATAAAGTTGAAATGCCCTGATACATTTGTTTTACAAACACAGCTCATGTTAATAGATGGACTGGGTTACTTGTGGATTATTTTGATGTTTCTATCAGTTGTTTGGACTCTCAACCTGACGGCACCCATTCACTGAAGAGGATCCATTGGTGAGCAAGTGACCCAATGCTAAATTTGTTGTGTTTGTATGATTCTTAAACTCAATGGAAAATAATCTTTCAGGGCATGCACTTCTCCAAAGTGATTTAACGTACAGTGAACAGTCCCACCAGCACAATGGTTATGGTTACTTGATCATTCCTTGTGGGGTTCACACACAGCCTTTCATTTACCAGCTCAGATCTTTAACCACAACACTTTACCCCTCATTTTAAAGATCAGCACAATATTTTAATTATAAAGAGATAGTGCTGTGTGCATACAATATCCTTACATTAACTGGCTAGAAATCAGAAATACTTGTTTCACAGTGTCTCTGAATTTCGGCGTGACCTTTCTCACACAGCGGGGTACAGCAGAATCTGATTGAAATACACACTTGATAACAAAAGCCTTTTTTTCCACTTCCCCCACGGGCAAAGACTCGAACTACAAATTCCAAGACTAAGCAATGGACTGAGAATGAGATTAGGACAAGAAAAATTAAATAGTTTTGCTATTATGGGTCATTGTACTAGGTGTCACCGTGCCACTGAATCTACTTCTTCCAATATATAAGTACAGAGATTACACGTGTAAAGAATTTGAGCAAATTTCCTGCCAAATGTCCAAAAAAATACAATAGTCTTACAGTGAAGGAGGAACACAAGTTATGTCTAATATCGTAGAGATTTGGGGGTGGGCTCTTTTGACATAAGCATCCACCAACAACACCCCAGCAACCACTTAGCAATACCCTCGAAACCCTCCAGCAATACTCGACTAGCAAGCCTCCAAGACCACCATAGCAATACCTTGGAAATAATTTCCTTCAGAGTAGGATACAATCTAGTTCTAGAAGTACTAGTTACACATAATTTTATGTAAGAATACTTTTTTTTTCCATTCCATTGGAGTCTTCCAGAATCATCCAGTTTGGTATTGAGGAGGTTGTGCAATCAGACTTATATGTCCCTATGGGTCACCAAAGAACAAATATGTTTGGGATGTAAGTCATTAATTGCTCGTTTAGGGTTTCTTGGTTTGGCCGTGACTGTCCACACCGTCTGTTGTTAGTTTAGTTAAAGATGGCACTCTAGGCAAAAAGGCCCAATTCTAAACCAGTTTCCCAAACCAGGGACAGTAAACTTAGACATTATTTCTCTTATTTTTGTTATACTTCTGAGACTTATCAATTGCCATAGTTGTTATTCATGGTATCTCACATTTCAATACACATGGATCACATTACAGTCAGTGTTTCTTTTTAAGTGTTTTTATCTCCTCCGTTGTTAAATTCAAGAACAGCTCTGTGTCAGCCTTTCTGACTCGTATAATGGTGTTTCACTTCCCATGAATGCAACTTCAGTCTCTCTTTTGTCATGTAGGTCAAGAGCGAGGGTCCAAAGCTTGTTCCGTTCTTCAAAGCCACTTGCGTCTACTTTGTTCTGTGGCTGCCCACCTCAAGCCCCTCCTGGTTCAGTGCCCTCATCAAGTGCCTGCCCATCTTCTGTCTTTGGGTTTTTCTGCTCGCCCATGGCATCAGCTTTTTAGGTGCCCACTCCAGTGCCAGGAAAATCCTGGCAGGACTTATTTTTTCAGCCTTGGGTGACGCATTTCTCATCTGGCAAGAACAAGGCTACTTTAGTCATGGTGAGTAAATTAATTTGTGTTGCTTTGATTTGATAAAAAATGATTAAGAGTTATTTGCTAAGTGGATTGATGGGAAGGGAAAGATATGTCATCAATAGAAAACAAATAATTGTGTTTATCAGAAGCTTTGCATTAATATAATATTGTATTTAACTTGTATTTGCCTTTCCAAATGGGGGTTCAAGAAGTATATGCAAATTTATCTGAAATCAGAAGACTGTGTTTTTTTGCAAGTCACCAATCTCAAGCAAGACATTTTATATTTTAACCCTGAACCCTATGTCTGATTCAGCAGCTCTTGCATGGAGAAAGTAGCGTAGCCTAGAGGTGGAATGAGGATTTTTAGGTCAGGGTCGAGGGTTGGAACAAACCATTTTTCCCGAAGAAACCTTAGGGAACCACAAAGTTACTCAAGCAAAGTTTTCCCTTGGAACAAAGAAGAGTGTTATGAGGCCAAGAATAACATGCTTCCTGCTAAGTTAGGGGTCTAACTTCTAAAATCTTATATCGCGGTATGATAAATTTCATATCACGATAACGATATATAGCTTGATATAGTTATTTCTTCTTTTAATAAAGTTTTTTATGATATTAAGATTTGATACTATGGACGTTTCATAATCTTTTACACCAATGTCAATATCAAACTAATACAAGAAAAGGAAAAAAAAAGATACATAAACAGTCAGTGATGAAATAAGAACAAGAAACGAATTAAAAGCAATAGAACAAAAACTACAATAAATAAGAAATACATTGTGTAAATTAATTATTCTTCACTGTGTAAGTTATATCTATCGATACTGTATATACGCATAAGCATTAGCATTATTTATTTCTTTTCTTCTTATTCTAGTTACAAAAGTGATTTAGTCAAGAGCAGTGAGAGATTTTCATGAATGGCAAATAGGACGAATATTGGACAGCTTCCCCTTTAGCCCAAAGTCCGGATCCAATATACTGTTACATATGCGCTTTCTCTCACAACTGTTTACATTCCCTTAAGACCTAAATGACTGTGTTTATGAGGATACTTGCATTTGGACGCATATAAGTGTTTATGCAATCGTTCAAAGCCAATAAAGTGGCAAAAATGCTCACAAGCTCTATTAGCAGTTGATGCGCAGCTGATGCACTCCTCTCACACAGAAACAGAGACAGCGCGCATATAGCTCTGCTGTTTGTGTTTCAATGGCCTAAAATCAGTCGTTTTAAACTGCAGTGCTTAAAAATGCATGCAAACATTAAGTTTTCATTACCACGCGCACAGCAACGTGACGTGAGCGTGCGCATGCTGTTATTCACACGTCTGCCTGCATCCCGGTTTAATGCATGTAAGATTGCCGTCATTCAAATTATGAAAACATATTGCCATAAACAATGTATTTTGCATGTATGATGTATGAATTGATAGACTTTTAATTTCGTCCATCCGATTTATATCGTCATATCGGCCAGCCATAGGCTAAGTAATATAAAAACAATCTATACTATATGTCAGTGGTTCTTAATTCCAGTCCTCACATACCATCGCTCTGCATATTTTGCATATGTCTCTTATATAACTCACCTGATTCAGATAATCAGCTCGTTAGAAGACAGCTCCATGCATGAACTGTGTTCACCAACACAGTTTACATTGCTCCCTACTCCCTGAGCACAGGGTATCTGCTGAAGTTTACTCCACCTTTCATCATTCATTTACGGATTTGCGCTATGCCACAGCCTACACGATCTTCACACACAGACAAACCTTACTAGAGAAGTGTGAAGTGTGACATTATACAATATAATTTAAATTCTCGCACACTTTAATGCCCTTTGGATGGAACATATACTCTCTCCTGTGATGTCCACTTTGCAGGGCACTTATGGTTGAACAGAACAAACGTCTGTGATAAGTGATGCATACAAAATGTGCAGAGCAGTAGTACATCTAATATTATCAATTCAATTGTATTTGCCTTATTAGGACTGCTAATGTTCGGCATCACCCACATTCTCTACTCTTCGGCCTTTGGAATGAAGCCCCTCAACTTGAGAGCAGGTCTGATCATCGCCGTCATCTCAGGCCTCAGCTACACCCTTCTGTACCCCTACCTCTCTGGTCCCTTCACCTACCTGGTGGCTGTTTACATCGCTCTCATCGGCTTCATGGGCTGGAGGGCCATCGCTGGAGTCCAGCTCACCAATGACCTCTGGACCTGGACGAAACTGTCAGCCTGCCTCGGAGCTGTCCTCTTCATGGTGTCCGACCTCACCATTGCCGTCAACAAGTTCTGCTTCCCGGTTCCCCACTCCCGAGCCATCATAATGGCCACCTACTATGCTGCCCAGATGTTGATTGCACTATCGGCCGTGGAATGCCAAGACGTTGACGCGGCTCGGAAAAGAGCCTGAGGAACCACATATTAACCAACCTTCTCCTAATGATTCATCATCGTTAGCAGCTACACATGTTCAACTTTCTGCAATCCCAGGTCCATCCACAGTTCCCCCATCTGACCATGATCAGGATATATTGGTTATAGTTAAGGAATTGCCCTTTTAGGATCATGTGAGACCATACCAATGGGAGTATTCCATGCTGGATTAATTTACAAGGTTAGATAGTCTTGGAGTCTTAAGTCTACTGTCTTAGTCAGGTCTCCTTTCATACTTACAATACTGAATTTGCTTTCAGTAGTAGTACCACTACCACCATTATTTTGGTATTGAGAAAGGAAAAACGGATGAGTTTTTTCCTTCTGGTTACTAGTTCCCAACTTACAATACCCCACATGCTTTCCCATTAAGAGTTGCCTCCATTTCGACCGAGACTATCCCAGTGTCTTCTCAATATCTTTCATATCTTGTCCACTTCAAAGAGTCTCTGATGGGTTATACTGCAAAAAAGGGGTGAATCATGAGGGACCAGTGTTTGTCAAACAATACAAAGTAGTTCAGATTCTTCTTAGGGGGCTGGCTTCTCTGTCTCTCTGTAGATTTTTCCAAATCTAATCAGAGAGCAGCATGAAAGCCATGTCACAAACTAAAGCAGATATATTAACATAGTGCTGCTGTACTGAAATTCAATGCACCAGTCCTTTTAATAGTAGTTTGTGGTATACCTTTTAATGTGTCATTGACACATTAGTTTCGGTCACAGTCATTTTGTTTCATAACTTTGAGTTAGTACACAAACCTTCATGCCTGTATGCACGTGTGCTGGACAAGTTGTCTTGTCAAACCCAATTGACTGCAACCAGTGCTAGCATTGTCTTTGGAATAGATGAAGCCTGTGTCCTACACTACGTTCTGAGGTGTGACCATTACCAAGAGGAAAACACAGCACGAGACTCATAAAAAGAGATGTCGGTCTCTTTCTTGGAGGGGATTCGGTGACAGTGTCTGTTATCTTTGTCTTAGGTTTCTGCCAAAGTCAGCAGTATTGCTCAGCACCTTTACCACAAGGAAACAGCAAATAAGTACAAGCTGAACTATTTATTTTTTCTGTATAGTATCAGATAATGTTTATAAAGAGGATGTGATGTTAGACAAGACACATGTAGCAAGCTTCCAACCACTTTCCTTTGTCTATTGCCAGAAGGAAGCATTTTACTCCTGTGGTGGGCGAATATACATATGTGTCGTCAGCTTTAAATTAGCTGGTATTTTATTTTTAAGCCAGTATTTTTATTTTATTCTCACTCTTTTCTCAACTCATTCCCATCCAATCCTCCACCTGAAAATGTGTGAAAATTTCACAGCGTGTGAATATTTCACAGTGCAGCATTCTCCTTTTTATTGTGTTTGGTACTGTGCTTTTTTTTTAGACGAGTCACATACTTACACATACATAAGTCATATTTCACTACAAAATAAAAAGTATATATTTTTCCTCTTTAGAGTACAACAAATACAAAATTTAATTTACTTAATAAGAACTTAAAGGGATTGGTCACCCAAAAATGAAAATTAGATATTGATGAACAAAGGCCTCCTGTAAGTAAGAAAAATATCCATATTCAAAACGTTATAATTATTTTAATCTAGCATGCGACAACAGTTGTACATGGAAGCAGCTCTGGGAGGATGGAGATGTCGGCAGTGCACTTGAGCCATTGAGTCTTGTGGAAACCAACGTTTCTTAACAGGAGCAAAGTAACCGAAATTTCCTTACTTTAGCAAAGGAAAAACAGTCTCCTCTGTGCTTATATCGAATTCCTCCGACATTTTTCTTTACAAATCCTCGTTTTGTACTTCTAATTCATGACGGTTGTTTTGTTTTGATCTCTCCGCTGTGTTTCTGCGTTCAACATTTCTGAGCAGCACATGCGCACCGTCAACATCCTACTGTATGTCATCAGCCCAGAGCTGCTTTCGTGTTCAACAGCGAGTGCAAGCTAGATTAAATTGATTAGTACATTTTAAAAATGGGTAATTCATGGGCTAACTCATTTTTGGGTGAATTAACCCTTTAATTGACATAATAAATATCAATATCAGTCAATAAAAGAAGTACTAAACTAGGCTTCATTTTATTTATGCAAAATATTCAGCTGTAAATATTATTTTCTTTAGGGTGAAATAAGAACAGGACATTTTCTTGACAGGCATTGTGAGATTTTACACAAACACCATATGTACTGTATTTATTGTCAGTTGATTTGAACTGATGGTTGTTTATATATATAAATCTCAATAAGGGATCATCTGATCCTTCACTGCTACTAAATGAGGGAACCATCAGCCATGATGGAAAGTACAGCTTGGGCTGATATGTGCTCAGCTGTTGCACCCTCAGGTGTGAGTTGAAATGAGCTTTGAATGCAAACACAGCTGATCACTCAACAATGGTCCATTCTGAAGTGATATGACATATTTAACTTGGCCGTGATGCGCATCAATGTCCAGTGGTAGCAGTAGACTCAATTTGTTTTTATTTTAATGTGAATGAAAATTGTGCCCTACTCTTTTGTATACTTCTGGGTTACAAAAATGTTTTATTCAAATACTTGTTTTCATGCACCTCAAAGTAAAAATGAGTTGTCTGCCCAATCCTGTTGGCCATTGCGTCCAGCACACTGTTACGCAAATAAATGCTACTGTTGTTATCAATACACACACACTCCGCTCAACCGCTGAGCTCTTGAGAAACAGAGAGGCTATTTTGACACATTTGCTTTATGCCAAGTTTCATAGGTTCCCTATTCAAGGGTCAAATTGTCAGCAAAACATTTCAGAGTGGTCGTAAAACCGTACGTGATTTGCAAGGGCAGAGCATTCCCCTGAATCTCATTTTAGGGGCAGACAGACTTTTTAGTGATTCAGATAATTTTTTGTAACCATTGTTTGATGGCAATATTCCTGCTAAGCTTTTCTTTTCCTTTGTTTCCCACCTGCTGTCACCTCCCAGCTGGTTAGAATTCGACCTGGCCTGGGCGTTTCCGTCTCTATTGTGTTCATTCAAACTCCATTGAGGAGAACGGGTGCCTTCTGTTTCCATCACTGAAATGTTGTCTGTTGAGAAGTGTGGAGACAGTCACTGACACGGGGAAGATTATCTTTCCTTCTGGCTTTGCTTTAGTTCGCGACTTTCAAATAGCAATGAGTGCGATCGTTTTACGCCCCCTCTGTCAGCGCTTCTGTGTTTGATGCTTTTGTGTCGAGTCGAGGGGGGTGAAACAGAATGCTGGGAGTTCAGTCGGTTCAGTATTGATGACAGTGTTTAGGTATAGCGATCCTGTTGTTAAAGTTAATGAGGAATAAACCACTTGGTTCAAAGCACACCATTGAGTGATGTAAATATCAGCACTTTTCCATTTAATCTCTTTATAAACCTCCTGAAATCCTGTATTCGAGATTGAGGCTTGAAATGTACTCTACGCAAATGCTTGAAACAATTCCCAAATGCCAGTTTTGTGCAGAATAATGTCAGGTTACACAATTCATAAAATGATACACGAATTTGCTGCATTCTCAGCATTGCCACAAGGGGCACTATAAGCTGTTTTTATTTCTCTCGCATCAATCATTGTCATGGAAGAGCTACAGTTTGAAGAGCATCTTACTGAGCAATCAGTAAGGATGTAATGTGGACTTTTTGTTATTGTCATATAATTACAATGATTTTCTAAAACTTTTTCACTATAGTTAAGGCCCATGCACAACAACAAGAACTACAAAGATAACCATAACAATAAATATCTTAGTGTCTGCACCAATGGACAATAACGTTCCATTTATTACGAGCGCACACTGCAGTTTTATCGCCTGCTACTTTAAATACTCAAGCTCTTTAAAGTCATAGAGTGTCATCATTGTTTTTATTGTTCTTCAGCTGGAACAAAAAATTGTTCTGAAAGTGATTCCAACGACATCGCTTCTCTGTGACATTACCATTAGGGACATTGTCAGAATTACTAACATAATGTTTTACTTTTTCGTCACAGTTAAATTTGCTGTATGTAAGTTTTTGACTCTACTACAGCATAAAAATACCATAATATATTTGCAGATATTTAATGTCAAAATTTCAATCTTCCGTCCTTTCAATTCAGTTCATTTTTGCATCACAGTATAGAGCACCTTTTAAATGCACTTTGCTAGAGAGCTTAGTATACTCCTTTGTGCTATTGTTGTCATCTTATTTTACTAAAATAAACGTTTTGTTCCCTTAACCTAGTGAGTTACCGTGCTGTCTGCTGTCTAAATCAGCTGCTTTCTGCTATGAGAGATCAAACATCAGTGACGTCTTGCATTAGCATGTTGCTAAGCTAACTCAGTAGCTACTGTCACAATATATCATCTTATTTTGATTGAACCAGTGTTTATTGGCGTGTTTTCAGTATTGAGTGAAATGTAAGTATTTATATGTAACACTTCTTTCGCCCTCCATCTTGGAATGATTTATCATGCAGTGAATTCTGGGATTGTCTTTTCTTTGAAAGTTAATTGCAGTGCTGTTTTTAAGTGTGGCTAAATAATATTGGCATCCTTCAAAACTTTCCTGAAATTCGGTCTAGGCAGGTAACTCACTAGGATTAAGCTTTCAGACATTAGATTTGGAAGAAAAAACAACTTAAATCTTTTTTGGTCTTATTTTTTTTCTATTTGTGATTGTTTTTGCTTTCTAGCATTTACTGCGAACATTGCGCACAATTACAACTTTACAGAGTTTGTTTTATATTATTGTTTCACCTCTGCCCTCAAGAGTAAATCAAAGGGTAGTTGCTGTTTCTACCATCAGATATAGTATAATCTGGGTTGGTTCCATCTTATGAGGAAGTCTTATATGATACCGTCATATTAACATTAATAGTAATCGTAAGTTAAACTGCGTTTCAGTACTAATGTTAGTAAGTCACATTTTAACACTAGTTTCAGAACCTTATACAAGATGGACCAATATTATTATAGAGTTCTTAGGAATCAAATATATGTAATATTTTATGAGTATGACTATGCTGTATGTAAAAAGTAAGGCAGTGACAATATTTGAGTAATAAAAACCGTGCAGTTACGATTACAATCTTTAAAAATAGAAGAAAAATGAAGTGGTTTAATGGTCTGAAGTCTGTGTACAGTATTACTAAAATAAGGGAAACTCTCATTTTTTGGAGTACCTCTCTCTTTCTCTTGTTATATATCTATGTATTTTTTACAGTTGACACTTAAGCATTGTGAAGTTATTATGTTGTGACGAATGCTGTTATTTTTCAATATATTGCCTTATTGTTATGTCCAGTAGTTAAATTCCTTTCTTTATTGTTGTTAAAGGACTATAGTAATACTGCTATGAATGTGATTTAGTCCAAGTATGAAATAAATGCAACTGCAATGCAACTGAAAATGTGCTGTAAACGTGTTTGTCTCATTGTTGTATATTGTGAAGATGATGAATCCTTAAAGAGACAGTTCACCCCAAAAATATTTTTTATTTATTTAGGAAGTTACAAAACCTGTAAGAGTTTTTCATATGTGGAACTTTAAACATTTTAGTACTTTTTTTGATGATTTTTTTTTTCTTTTTGGGACCTTGACAGTTCCAGTCATCTTCCACTTCATTGTATGGAAAAGAGCAGCTTGAACATACTGCTAAACATATCCTTTTGTATTTCTCAAAGGAAAGAAAGCTAGAAACTATACGAGGATGAATAAAATGAAGGGGGGACTTTTGGGACATATTTGTTCTTTTAAAGGAATTTTTCACCAAAAATTTAAATTTGCTGAAAATGTACTCATCCTCAGGCCATCCAAGATTTGCTTCTATAAGTAATCCACACCACTCCAGTTAATCAGTTTAAGAAACACACCCATCATTAAGATGTTTTTAACTCTATTTCAAACTCTTTCTCTGTTTGGACTCTCATTCTGACGGTACCCATTCACTGCAGATGATCCATTGGTGAACAAGTGATGTAATGATACAGTAAATTGAATTAAAAATAAAATGAGAAACAAACTCCGCTACATTTTGGATGGTCTTATGTACATTTTTGGATGAAGTATTTCCTTAACTTTAAGGAAGATAAGTGACGAAGGGAGAAGGATGGATCGCTTTTCAACCAATATTGACGGATGGACGGATGGACATCACCGTGTACATATTCAATTACATACACTTTAAGTGTTGGGAAACCCAAACTGAGAACTTTGTACAGGCTCTATCCAGATAAACATTCTGTCCTTTTATCATTAATTAAACTAAATCCTTATCGTGTTATAGTTAACGGTTCAAAATTCTTGAATGGAAAGGTAAGACACTGATAGACTTTCCAACAAAGGACAGCCCTCTCCATTACAAGATCTGACTGGTGTGTACAGCACGAGATTCAGACTTCTTGTGTGGAAACACTGTTCTAAAGACGAGTCACATTTGGGAAGACATCTTAATTCGAACAAGAGCAATGGTGACCTAAAGGTAAGTGCCCTAGTGGTCATAAAGAGTAGTGTAGTACTTTATTCAGCAATATTATGAAATCATTAGAGCCTTGTTTTTACTTTGTTCTGTTAATTCCTAATAGTATGGCTCTCTTGTTAACACCCTGTAACCTTGTTGATTTATTGGAAAATTGCTTCGCTGCATGTAAATGCTTTTAAGAACAGTTTTGCAACAATTACTTCAGTGCCTCGGGTTCCTTTAAAGCTCCTTCATAATAATACAAACTGTCTGCAGTGGTTTTCTTGTGGGAATAATAATTGTTAAATCATGTGAACAAAACATTTATTGACAATTAATGATCTACGAGGCCGTTTAACCTTTCTTAAAAATCCCCTGAAGCAAGGAATATAAATGTCGTGGTAAAAGGCACATTTTGTGGTGTGACTAGGAGTTCATAACCTTGAAGAAGCCTCCAGTTCTCAATGGCAGCTTTCACTTAATTATTAATGCAATCTGTGAACTATCACTCTGGTCTCGGTCATTTGTTTTCAGAGGGTCACAGAAGGAGACTGATCCCAGCTTTCACCTTTCTTTCCTTTTATTTTGTGTGCTGCTTTTCCTCAAATTCTTTGAAAGAATCTCCAGAAGCCATTCATCATATTTATCTATAAATAAATGTAAAAATGGTGTTAGCAATCATATAAATTATAATTAAAATGAATTGGATATTTAAAGTTGGTTTTATTTTATTTACATTATTTTTATTTTTCACTTTTACCTTTACTTATAAAGGACGAAAGGGGAAATTATTGAAGCCCGTCTTCTGCCATGGGACAGAAGTATGAAAAAAGGTAAGAGTGACACTATTTCAAGTTTAAATTATACAATTTTTTTTTTTCCATAGAATAAAAATGCTTAAAAAGGTAATTGTGACTTTTTATCTAACAGTTCTGAAATATTTCTCCTAATTGCGAAAATGTATTCTTCTTATAAAGTCTGAATTGTGACGTACAAACTCAGAATTGTGAGAAAAAAAAGTCCAAATTTTGAGATAAAAAAGTTCTAACACCTTTTTATTATTTTTGTCATACTATTATGGAAACAAGCCTCCATGGAGAGAAAGTACGAGCCTGGACTCGAACTCTGGTCTCCCAAATCGCCATCACATGATATGCTGGAACGTCGACCATAATTTGCACAATTTCGCTTGGCATGTAAACTAATTTTTTTACTTACTGTTCTTCTAGTGTTGGTCTGAATGAAAATACAAATGAATTCTTTTCACTAGGTGCTGCTTTTTGGAGCGGTAAAAATAGCCAAGTAGCAGTCTCCCCAGTAACGCTGTACACAAAACAGCACTGCGCTCACAAACACCGCTTTATCAGACATTACAGGCATGATGACATGAAAATGAGACCAATCCGACCAATCACCACAGACTACCGTCATGCAAAGAAGGGGTTTGGAAAAATTAATCGTTGAGCAATAAATATAAATGCATATTTTAAGACCATCAAAAAGTTTTTTTTTGTTTTGTTTTTTTTTACCTTGCATGCATGTCAACCTGTCAACCAAAATATGAACCATCACCCATATTAGGTGCACTTTAAATAGATAGCAAGACAGATGTGAATTGTACTGCTATAACTGTATCACTGTTCACCTCCTTCACCATCATACAGGCCGTCTTGCTGGGTGTTTCATGGATATGAAGTTGGTCACCATCACTCCTCCATTATCATGTGGTGCTTTCCGTGCCATTCTGATGCATTTCCTTCCATTCTCAATCTCGACTTTACCCTGGGTTGATTTTAAGATGATCTGAGCACACAGAATGAGTTCAGTGGCCCAAAACGGTGCAGTTCTGATGAAGCCACAGTAGAAATATAGTCTTATGATCAGATTCAGATTCAGACCCACAGAACCTCAGTCATTCTTTATACTCCAGTCATCGATTATCCAGACTAGCCATTTATGTTTCTAGCATCAATGAAACAAATTGTTTTGTCAGTGTATGTGATTGACGATAAAGAGAAATTCTGTCATTTATTCTTATTCCTCCAGTTCACTAAAAAGATCCATTTGAAGTGAATGATTCATTCATGAACGGGACATCACTCTGGACCGTTTGTCTGAGGCGCTACCGTAATAATGTTTATTGTTCAGTTTCTTGCACAGACCCATTGATTATAATCTTAGATTATGTGAAAGACTGTATAAATGAACAGCACATTTTCATGTTTCAAGTGTTGTACACTCACAATTTAATCAGGAATCTAGTAGTTCTGAATTATGCATGACAGTAAAAAAGCCATATGCATGAATCAAACATCTGCCATCTTCTTGATTTCCTTGAGGAGTCATGTTCAGCACATATGTGCTCGTATCTTTCTCATCAGCAACACTGAGAAATTTTGCATCAAATGCCTCCTGTCTTCTCTCAGACACTGGAGACTGGTTTCTCTCAAGACCTCTATAGAGATCACACATGTTATATATTATACAGGATAGCATTGTTTTGTGACCGGTTCCTCGGTTTCATCTTGCGATCCGACACAGGATCTAAATGGTTCTGCTTCCTCTAATAACTCACCGATTTCTCTATAACCAACAGTAGATATCCATACATCATGGGATAATTCATTTTTAAGCATCCTAAATACACAACAATATATATATATATATATATATATATATATATATATATATATATATATATATATATATATATATATATATATATATATATATATATATATATATATATATATTGTAATGCATTTATTTTCTAATTCAGAATGATTTTATTCTTTGTACTTCTCATTTCTTGTGGTTTTTACTTTCTACTTAGGGTGCTGTATCAATGAATTATTTTATTCTTATTATTATAATTATCATTATTAAGCAATAACAGAAAGATTAGAAAATAAATAACTACACCGACTGCTCATTCAGCAGTGCATTAACACAGATGATCAGCAGAGGTCAGTGCTGATTGTGTGTTTTTTAGCATATACGTATATTATTTATCATACAGAATATATACAATACAGATTGTGTCAAAGCAGCTTTACAGCGTCAAACGATTTCGCGCCATTTGTAAACGATTTACACTACTGTTCAAAAGTTTGGTGTCAGTAAGTAAGATAATTTTTTTTTTTTTTTTTTTTTTTTTTTTTATAAGTCCCTTCTGCTCACCATGGCCACATTTATTTGATGAAAATACAGTAAAAAAAAAAAAAAGTGAAATTATTTTACAATCTATTAACGTGAATGCAGAGCTATATTTTCAGCATCATTACTCCAGTCTTCAGTGTCACATGATCTTCAGAAATTATTCTGATATGCTGATTTGCTGTTTAAAATGACTACTATTAATGTTGAAAACTTGAAATGTAGTCATTTTGTAAGTACCGTAGGTATCTGCCATATGTTTAAAGTAATCTAACGATGACCAGAAAAAAAAGACTTTATAAAAAGTTTTAATGAAAATTAATTTTCCAGATAATATTCTACACAATTGTAATGATATTTTTATTTTATGTTTCATTGTATAAGTAGATTTATCCAGGCAAAAAATAAACTTAAATACATATATGTCTATAGAAAGTTGGTCCGTACACAGGGAGCATCATCTTTTTGGGTTATAGTATCAAAGAAGTATGAAAACCTCTATTTTAGGTCAAGCATTTATGGTGAGGAAGAAATAAATGCTATTTAGAATTAGGTGTTTCATTTCTGTTTAGTGCTTTTGTTGTTAATATTTGTATTTTATCTGTAATTGAACAAGAGATGATTGTTCCTGTGAACGCAATGTGACCCAGATATTGTGTTGTGCAATATATTGGGAGAAAAACACTTATTTATTATTATTATTACTTAAAAAGTTAGTGGATCTAGTTACTAACACATTTACAGTACAGTACATTTTTTAAATTATTATTATTTTCAGTGTTGCTTTCAGCTGTAACTTTCATTTGTTTATCATTATCTATAAAATCCCTCATTTCAGTCGTTGCTGTCTGAACATCTGCCATGTCTGATCGTGCATGAGAAAACAAGCTGAGCAACAATCTTATTTATGGGTAAAGCTGAAGGAAGATTACATGAGCAGAATACTAAGAAGATCAGATTTCAGAGCAAGCTTGTATGTGACCGTGGATCACAAAACCAGTCTTCAAGGTTAAGTCCACCCAAAAATAAAAATTAACCCATAAATTGCTCCCCCTCAAGTCATCCTATATGACTTTCTTCTTTCATTTGAATCCAGTCAGAGTTATTTTAAAAATTGTCTTTGGTCTTTCAAGATGTTTAATGCCATTCAACGGACGCATTTACAGTGCACTTGATTCAGTCTATTAAAATACATTCAGAATTATCACAAATTCAAGACATTGGAGGCAGAAAAATTTATATATTTATACCACTTAAATATAGTTAATTTCTCATGAAGAGTTTTTCTGCTCCAAAAATGAACACGATTACAAATGTTGATTATTTTTATTTTATTTTTTGTTCAATAAACTAGAAGTTACTTAAGAGACACATATTTTCTGTGTTTGCACTATTTTGACGACATGAATAATTTCCAAAAAAAAAAAACACAGGGCTATTTTGCGACTCTGAGCAACATAACAGTGTTTCGTTCCTAAATGAATTAAACATTTAAATGATTCAGTTCAATCAAAATGACTCACTTATTAACAGTGACTTGCTGCTGCCTACTGACATTTTTAATTTCTCATTTAATAATAAAAATGTATGCATTTAGCAGACGCTTTTATCCAAAGCGACTTACAGTACATTCAGTCTAACATTTTTTCCCTAACGTGATCCCTGGGAATCGAACCCACAACCTTTTGTGCTGCTAACGCAATGCTAAAGTGCTTTTTATAGATTTTTTTTTAACATCTCAAAACATTATTTATGCATTTGTAAAAATACACCTTTGTAAAGGTAAATAAAATATACACATTTGAGTATGTATAAACTGATAGAACACTGGTAAAAAATATTGCTCTGAATAAATTGTTATTGTAAATATAAAGATTTTACTGTATCTTTAACGTTGTATTGTACAGTATTGTATCTTCTGCCATAAAGATGAAGATTGATATTTTGATAAAGAATAAGCACTTTGTTTGAATAAATAAACAATTTATGTCCTATTATATGTGCTTTAACTACTTTTTGTATGTTGTGTATTTTTTTTTTTTTTTTAGTTTCACGCCAGTGAATCTCGTGAAAACCAATGTTTATTTACAGGATCAAAGGAGGCAAAGTTTCCTTACTGTAGCAAAGGAAAACCAGTCTCCTCTTGGCTTATATTGAAATCCTTTGGCATCCTTCTTTACAAATCCTCGTTTTGTACTTCTAATTAGTGTCCGTTGTTTCTTTGTAATCTCTGCACTGGACGTCCGTGTTCATCAATTCTGAGCGGCACAAAGCTGACCTCCATACGTCATGTTCCCAGAGCTGCTTCTGTGTACAACTGTTGGCGCAATCTAGATTAAATTGATTATTACAGTTTTAATATAAATATTTTTCGTACAAAATTAAATTGATTCAACTGAGGAGGACTTCATTCATCCACCGGAGGTGTGTGAGACATTTTTTAATGGATGGCTGTTTTTTATTTCACATCTTTTGGACTGATGCATCCAACACCTGCTGAGTGACATTAAACAGCTTGAAAGATAAAAGGCCAGTTTTAATATAACTCTGACTGGATTCATTTGAAAGAAGAACGTCATATACACCTAGGATGACTTGAGGGTGAGTAATTTATGGGTTAATTTTCCTTTTGGGGTGAACTAGTTGCTATTTCGTTTGATTTTAAGCAACTGTAGCCTGTATAGTTGAGTATTTTTGTGACTTTGGAGCCCCCTACATTTAAGTGTTGTAAAGATATAACTGTCATAACTACAGTGGATAGCAGTAAAACTTCCCTACTATATAGTAGGTGAAGAATATAGTATGCAACAAAAGAAGTATATCCGAATTCACGGTAATCATAAAAGAGTCACCAAAAGATGACTTCCGGTGTGATTCTGAAGTGTGCATGCGATGGACACTTTACTTTGTGGTTGTGAATTACTTATTCAAAGAAAGTACCTACTTAAGAGAATATGTGACTTTGGACGCAGCTGGGAAGTAGTTGCTGCCGTAAAGCAATCCACAAATAATATATTTGTAACGGATAGAACAATTCACCCCACAACAAAAATGAGTCAAAAAAGTACTCACCCTCAAGACATCCAAGATGTGGATGAGTTTTTTGCTTCATAGGAACAGATTTGGAGAAATGTAACATGACATCACTTGCTCACCAATGGATCCTCTGCAGTGAATGGGTGCCGTCAGAATGAGAGTTTAAACAGCTGATAAAGCCACAAGTAAGCCACACCACTCCAGTAAATCAGTTGAAGGGGTCGAAACTACTTTGTTTGGTCTTCCAAGAGGACATGAATAGAAATCAGTGGTTAACCTGTATTTACAACACTGTTCCAGATCAGTTCAATCCAAATATTCAGATGTGTGCAGCACATTTTACAGAGGATTCACTCAAAAAAAGAATTTGTTGAACGAACTTAATTAAATTAAGGAAAGGTTTTCCACGATATTGAATTACATTGTTCCAACAAGATCTAATTTGTTTGATATGATCTGTTGTAATCTTGTTGTATGAACTTGAATTAATTTAGTCAAGACTTCTAAAAAAAAATGTGTTATTCCTACTAGATAAAGTTTTGCCATCCTTAATAGAGAAAATCTTTTCAGGTCAACTAGGTCTAATTTTGCCATGCCGACTCTAAAAAATAATGCCCTGTTAACTACATTTAATTGTGTCATGTCTAATATATCTAACAAAGCCATGTCAACAATATACATTTTTGTCTTGCCAACATTTTATTTTAGCTAACTTGGCAGGTCCTCAACCCAACCACAAGCTCCACACTTCACCACAATGGTAACTCGCTCAAAATACACCAATATAAAGTCTTTTTAAATGCCCACATAATAGCATTAGACATGAAAAAGTCTCCTTATTATCACATTTTACTAAAAACTGCATAAAATAACACTTTATTTCAACATTTTCTCTCCCCATATCCAGTCCTGTGCAAAGCATGATGGGTAGTGTAAAACTTATTTTGAGGTACTTGATTGAAAGATGTTCTTTCAAAATGAAAACTTTATGTTAAACCAACGAGTGACAGTTTTAAAGGAACACTCCACCGTTTTTTTAAATAGGGCTTAATCACATTATTTCCTACATTTAGATAGAGGGGCAAATGCATTTTTGTGTCAGTGCATGCATTGTTTTAGTTTGACTGGGTCGGCGTTAGCTTAGCTTAGCACAATGAATGGAATCCTTTGTTGCCAGCTAGCATGGCCTGAGTAAAAGTGATCAAAAAATTTAAAAAACCCCACCTAATTACTTCTTGTGGCCTGCGTATTCACAACGAGTACAAATAGTGATCCAGATTAACACTAGGAGATTTCCTAGGCAGATATTGACTTGGGACTATATTATGGGGAAGCACAGGCGTAGCACTGCTGCTTAGGCGAAGCACTGCTACTTCGGCGCAGAGATATCACGCAACACATGAAATCCCACGACTTCCGTCAACATACCGGCGTGCAACGCGTCAAAAAAACTGAAGAAGAAGAAAATACCGGTGTGACCTGCACCGAGTGTCTTCGCTTTTGGATGATTTATTTTGAGAAGTTACAGCAAACATGGTTATTACCTGCATAGCAAAAGGTTGTGAGAACAAGCAAAGGACATACACGAATGTAATGTTTCACAGAATTTCATATAATGTGGAAATGAGAAATAAATGGCTAGCAGCTCTGGAGATCTGTAGTTCAACGCCTCTCAACAAAATAAAGCAGTATCGTGTTTGCGAGGAACATTTTGCACCAGAGGACTACTTTGAAAAAATGAATATGGCTCCAGATAGACGGTACTACGTCTGAAAGATACGGCAGTCCCATCTATTTTCAAAGCACAGGAAGAACAAAGTACACATGTAAGTTGTCTTTTATTTCTCTTCCTTATGTTAATCTGTGTTTTTATTCGGATGTAAAATAGATGCTGCACTAGACTACAGATAGACTAGACTACTATCTAGACTACGAACCTGTAAAATGAAATGACTGAGGGGTAAGTTAGCTAGATATATTTCTCTCACCGAGTTAGACTCGGGAGTTTTAGTATAACTACTAGAGAGAAGGCTACTAGCATTTTGACCAAAGGAGGTAGCAGAACGGTCTTCACTCTATTTCCGTCGGCATAGATTGGCATATTCCCCCACATTCACACCACCAGTTCATGTTGGATCTCATCCTCACGTCCTCAGGCTGTTGAGCAATCGCAACCTCCTCCTCCTGTCGTTCTATTTCCAAAGCACGCAGCTCGTCTTCTGTAAACTCTGGTTCAAATAGGTATGGTTCTGGTTCTTGACTGTCTGAGAAGTCACCCTCTTCGTCTCTCTCAAAATCAGCCATGTTCATCGCCATTCGTGTACTGTAAAGAAAATAGCCAGGCAGCTACTATTCACGACGGAAGTCGTGGGATTTCATGTGTTGCATGATATCTCTGCGCCGAAGTAGCAGTGCTTCGCCTGTGCTTCCCCATAATATAGTCCCAAGTCAATATCTGCCTAGGAAATCGCCTAGTGTTAATCTGGATCACTATTTGTACTCGTTGTGAATACGCAGGCCACAAGAAGTAATTAGGTGGGGTTTTTTTTATTTTTTGATCACTTTTACTCAGGCCATGCTAGCTGGCAACAAAGGATTCCATTCATTGTGCTAAGCTAAGCTAAAGCCGACCCAGTCAAACTAAAACAATGCATGCACTGACACAAAAATGCATTTGCCCACCTATCTAAATGTAGGAAATAATGTGAATAAGCCCTATTTAAAAAAAACGGTGGAGTGTTCCTTTAAGTCAGTTTAACATGACACAATCATGTTGAACTGAAAAATAGCCAAAATGGCATTAATTCAACATGAATTGTTCAGGTAAAGTGAACAAAACTGAAAAATAATTTTTTTGAGTGTTGTTTCCTGAACCAGTAGCCTACAATTCTTCTGTGCACAAAGGCTGTTTCTATAAAATGGGGTGGTTCCAACTTTACAAGGACAGTCTGGAGCTTCTGACTCGCAGCCTGTAAGTACATTTTCATATGTAAAGGATTTGCCACTGATGATTCAAACATAAGTTTTGAGCGGATAGAGTACCGCTTGTTGTTTGTCGTTTCTCTGATCACAGATGCAGACATGGTTTTATGTTTACGCAGCACGATGCACAACGCAATGCATGAAAACACATTATAAGTCATTATAATCAGTAATTATGTCCCCAATGGATACAACAAATGCCTCGTTTGTAATGGGTTTTATTTGTTTTGTTTGTTGTGCCAGGAGATGGCATCACAGTATGAAAAAGGTGCGTAAAATTTCTGTCACATGCTTGAGGTATTCGGCCAATCACAGTGCACTGGATAGCTGGCCAATCAGAGCACACCTTACTTTTCAGAACGATGAGCTTTGTAAGAATCGACGCATTTCAGAAATGCGGGGCATAGAAGAGAAACATAAATGTACAGTATGAGGAAAATAATGTGTTTTTGAACCATCAACTACATAAACACCATGCATTACACCAAATACACACAAAAAAATTCATATGACCCCTTTAACATCCTGCGAAGTAAAAGCTGCAAGTTTGTAGGAAACAAATGCATCATTAGGAATATTAAGATATTACAACATAAAACACATTTGTAGGCTATGAAAACATTTTCTGAAAAAGATTGTGACCCCTGTTCTAACGGTAAAGTTTGTTTTTAAAAGCGTAGAGAGAACGAGACAGGCCCTTGCACAAAATCCTCAATGAAAGTTTTTTTTTCTCTCTTCTGTTCTATTCCTAATCTTTTGATCACTTGTAACCACCGGCGGCGCCAGGGGGGGTCTTGGGGGGTCTCAAGACCCTGCCAAAAAATGCCTTGACCCCCCATTTGACCCCCCAGCCTCTTCCTGATTAAAAAATATATATATTCGGGATAAAGATCCAAAAATGTTTCTCTTCAAACGACGCAGAACAATAATAAATAATAATTATTTCGACATTTATTCATACACTGAACCGAGAACCGTTTCTGTCGGACGCGTCCGATTCGAGAACAGATGAGCTGATGATAACTGCGCATGCGTGATTCAGCGTGAAGCAGACTGACACAGAGCGCATCTGAACCGAACTGATTCTTTTGGTGATTGATTCTGAACTGATTCTGTGATAATGTTATAAGCGCGGGTAAACCAAAGGCTTGAATGAAGGGCAATCATCGCCAATGACGGCATTACATCGAGCGCAAAAGAACCGGTGAACCATTTTTTTTCTTCAGCTGGTTTATTTGATCGAATTGTCCGAAAGAACCGGTTCACTTGAGCACCTGCTCCTTTGCCCCTTAAGTGCCCTTTTGTCAAAGCAAAATTTCCTCAATTTTTTTTGTAATAACATACACTTTTGTGAATGCCTGCCCACGCCCAATCATAATATTAGTACAATTTATTAATAATAATTAAGCCGTAAATAAAATGACCAACATGATGACAGTTCACCTGACTACGACCTCATCCAACCGGGAGGATTCCTCATGCTGCACGCGCATTTTTTAATTGCTAGAGGATATTTTCAACATCGTGGCAGCTGGTAAGTGGTGTTTCATTCTCAGCGAAGTGATTTTGATGTTTATTTACTTATTATTATTTTACAAGAACGATGTGATGTGAGAACATGCAGATACGTTGTTTATATTGCTGTGTGTAGCCTGTAGTGTAGAAGTAACACTAGCGTGCTGTTTGAGGGAGAAAAGTTTCACAGGCATCGAGGGGTCTGGTCTTTTTTATGTTATTTGAATAAACTTTTATTATATTACAGTACTTATTTATTTTTAACACGTAAAAATAATTATCACAACACTGGTAAGGCTTATTCAGATTTTCTCATTCTCTGAATTATCATTATAAAAATAAAAACAATTCAGATTTTAAATGTGATGCAAATATTTTTTCTACAATAGCAACAGTGTTTACAACAGCAAGACCACTTTAGCCTGTAAACTCAATAATATATCTCTGGAAATAAATGTAAAAATATCAATGTCAATAAAAATGCATAATATACCTGACATGAAAGTGCAGTGTGAAGGATATGAATAACAAATGTAGCCTGTCATTTGTTTACATTGCAAAGGTGTTTTTGTTGTTTAGTAGCAGAAATATGCAGTTATTAGCCGTGTCCACTGTATTTTTTGTTGGTTTTCATGAGACCCCCCTTGAAAAGACCAGGACCCCCCCATTGCCCCCCCAATCAAAATTGTCTGGAGCCGCCACTGCTTGTAACCCGTGTTGAAATGAGGTCTTCTTTTCTAACATCAAAAGGCATGAGGAAGAAAAAAAAGCGAGGCAGGTGCTGCACTGACAGCTGTGAGAGACGTTTATGCGGTCCAGGTGAACGTGACGTCTATCCTCCATTGACCTGCTCGCTTTCTCACTTGCTATGAAGGAAAAGCTCCAGTGGCACTGTGCTGCATGAACAAATAAACATTTGTGCCTGACAGTTTCATCCGTGCTTAGAATCCAGCTAAATCTTGGTTTATTGCACTCGCAAACAAGCCTCTGAGATCTGACAGGAATACACAAGCTTGTGTGTGAATGGAGCTGATTATTACGGCTCTACCTGATCTCAGAACTGACGGCTGACAAGGTTGTCATCACTTACATATTCACAAACCTCAAATAGAGTGAAGGAGATGAGCGCTGCATGCAAACGCCCTTGATTATTAAATAGGTCATTAGAGGGATTAAGCAATGTGATTAACATGCAGAAAAAAAACATGCAAATTAAAATCCTACTGTGTTATTATGTTAATCACATTTTGGAGCAAAAACATCCCAACTATTTTATGTTTGAAAATGGTGATAAGTCTAGCATATCTTAAAAATATGTTTAAGGATGTTTTGGACTCAAAATGCTATTAAATTAATTGGTTTCTTGGTATACCATTGCTCCTGTAGGTAGACCTTGATGATTTGTAGATTGTTACTGTTAAATAAACAAGAAGTTGACATTAACATAAATTTTAGACACGGTTTTTCCACTCACTTCATTATTTTTTAACAGAACAGTTCCAAACGAGGTCAAAACGTCGAGCTTCGCTCAGAAACACACAACATTGGTGATTCATTCCATTAAACGATTCAGTGATTCACTCATAGAGTCAACTGTACAGTTCGTGATTGAATCGTAGTTTTTGAGCGAATTGGATCTTTAAACGATTCACACGTAGAGTCAACTGTACAGTTCGTGATTGAATCTGAATTTTTGAGCGAATCGGTTCTTTAAACGATTCAGTGAATCACTAGTAGAGTCAACTGTACAGTTCGTGATTGAATCTGAGTTTTTGAGCGAATCGGATCTTTAAACGATTCAGTGACTCACACGTAGAGTCAACTGTATACAGTTCGTGATTGAATCTGAGTTTTTGAGCGAATCGGTTCTTTAAACGATTCAGTGACTCACTAATAGAGTAAACTGTGATTGAATCGGAGTTTTTGAGCGAATCGGTTGAATAACTGGCGTAAGAATGTAAAAACTGCAGAAATGGCAATCGAGAAGCGGGAGTGATTCAGGTATCGTTAAAAATAATAAAATAATGGAACCAAAGTAAGTTAGCGCTAGTGTTTAGCACTATTGGTGGATGAAATCTTTATCAAATGAGCGTTTGAAATCGGTGTAGCATCCTATGGGTTTCTGTGCAGGTCTATAATGAGTGTTGTAGATAAGATAATCATGTTCTCCAATAACTCTGACCGTGATAATACCATCATTTCTAACTGGAAAACAGGAACGAAGCTGTTTGTTTGGAAAGCCAATTACTGGTCACATGTTGTGAGATCAACACGTTCATGTATGAGGTTCTTGTTTTCCTCAGAGGAGCAGTGATTTTCTGATTGATCACAGAGCTGTGGAGAGCAGCATCTTCATGTCTTCATGCTGCTCCTCTTGGCGTCAAAGGTAGGGGTCATTTTAATGTGTTTGTATTTCTTGAGGAGATTAACTGAAAATGTTTGACTCTAATACACCGTTTTAGTGATCCAGCTTTTCCGCAGGGTCACACAACAGGTCGACAGGTGTGCTTTATCACATTAACTACGAACACGAAATGAACTCAAATGTGTCTTTTTGTTAATATTTATCAATAAATATGAGCTAATATGTGATGTTGTACTAGTTAGGACTTTGTGACACACACACACACACACACACACACACACACACACACACACACACACACACACACACACACAATCTGTGCTCAATGCCTCAAACTACAGCAGCCAGTGAAAGATTTATAAGCTCTGACAAAGAAACTGAAGAGCAAAGGCAGAAGTATTATTCACTGAGACATAAACATACAACACAGTAAGCGCTAGAATTGACTACAGAAACCAAAGATACACAAAATATATACGATGACTGTTAAATTTTTTTTTTTTTGGTTGGGGGGGGGGGGGAGATAAAATGACTCGATGTGAAATAATATCACTATGTGTTTGACAGCATGTAGGTAACATGCATACAGTAATTAGTCAAAACATATACCTGGGTAAGTGTAGCCTATATCTAAATTATTTGTGCTTTTGGACCAGAATATCATGCATGTTCAAAAGCCAATCTATATGTTTTATTCAATGGAGAGCAACAACAAGTAGCACTTTAAAAAAAATCTTGTTTCTAAAAAAAAAAAAAAACACTGAACCTGAACACATCTGTGCTCTGAACAGCACAATTTGAACCATCTCCTTTTCTAGTGGCCCAAGAACCTTTGCTTCTTCTTTTCAGTCTCTGACACTTATAGAGCAGAAATCACATGGATCCTAAACTTGGCTGGATGGTGCCAAAGGTGCACCTCCACCCAGACACACATCCCTTTGGCACTAGGTGGCACTATAACATGGAAATTTACATGCATAAGGCTATGTGGATTACTGTGTTCTGACGGCACCCATTCACTGCTGAGGATCCATTGATAAGCAGATGCAATGATAAAATGCTAATCAACTCATCTTGAATGGCCTTTTATTTTGGGGTGAACTGCTCCTTTAACAATGTCAATGAGATTTATTCTTCTCTTTCTCTAATCTTTTCTGGTTTGTTTTTGTCTTGGAAGTGGAAGTCCGTGGGATCCCGTTTCAAATCATAAAGATGCTGTGGAAATGCTCCGCTCCTGGAAAGTAAGGAGAGTGTTTCCACCTGTTACTGCAGGAACAGTGGTGTCAGATTTAGATCAACATTAAGAGAAGGCCTTCCTTTTAATCCTCTTGACATTTCAGTTGAGGGTGACCATCTTATTGTAATGTCACGCCGGAAAGTGGCGAGGAAGACAAACAGGAAGGGAAAAGGCCATTCTATGTATATCTTGGGAAGAAAATCTCATGGCTTTGGAAATGTTGTGCTTAGTCTTTTTTCTCTTTCACCTGTGAGTTCTTGTGTGATGACAGCTACATGTTTAATTAACCCGTCCCCTACTAGTTATGCTCTAACTCACCGCTCATGACCCTGTCTCTCAGGGAAATGGGATGAATAAAACATTGGGAGAGAAATTACTGTGATGTGGTCGTGCCACAGTGAACTGCCTGAAGAACCGCTAATATTTCACCATATAAACTCTGCATGGGCTTATAGCTTCATGCATATTAGAAACAGGGCTTAATTATTCAAAGATGTGATGAGTTGTGCTTATTCTGTGAATGATCAAAGTCAGGCAGTATGCAGACTACTTAAAATGTGAAATAGGAGTTTAGAAAGGCTGTGGGCTTTAAATGATCCCATAATATCTTTATTAACAAACCACATATTTGGAGTCTAAACAGGTACATTCTCTAAATCTAAAAACTCTTATTCTGTACACAAAACCAGTGAAAATAAAACAAATTAACAATAAATAATCAATTAATAAATGTTATTCTATTATATTATTCTGTTTATTATACTGAATGAAGAATATATACAAAATTCAGTAATAAACAGAATACACACACACACATAAAAAAATACAAAGAATTTCTTGAAATCAAATATTAAAGTTTAATTTAAAATATATTTGAATTAACATATTTAACTTTTTAAAATGCACGTTTCAGACAAACAAATAAACGAACAGTATCTCAATGAATACGTCAACTAGCTTAATTATTATTATTATTATAACGATGCATGTAAAAATGCACTTTCCTAAGTCAAAAATGAATGAACTACATAAAAAAATAATTAATTAATCTTTTATATTTTATACATTAATCATTGAAAAATAATAATAATTGTTTAGTGTTGATATCGTCTGTCAAATGATGGAACCGTCAAATCAACAATTAGGTGAGATCATCACAGCAAACGATTAAACTCTTCCAGTAATAATCTCTCGCGCTGGAGCTCCGCCGGTGGTTGGACACCCGTCCTGCCCATAACGGCTCCACCCAAGTTCGGTTGCCCAGCAGCGAATCTCCGAATCCTACTACGGTAACGGCTGAGATCATGAATATTAATTACGTAACGGTGACGTTCGGCCAGTAAGCATGACTGGTTTTCTATTGATAACACCTGCCTCATGAATATTTATGAACCTCGCGCACGGATGCTGAACGTAACGTCAACATGGACTATTTAATTATTCATGAGCTGATCCGGTACCATAGTAGGCTTCGTAACGTCTCTCCGCGGCAGCGTCATGGATGCTCAGTTGAACGCGGGGATCGAGAGTCGATCGCATCGTAGGACTTGAAGCGGAGCTTGTGGGATTTATGAGACTCGTTGCTAAATAGTTCATCAGACTAAAGGCGTGACAACACCCGCGCGCAGAGACTGACGCATCGGTGAAACAAAGCGTTTGTTTCGCAGAGAGCACGAGTGGAATCAAGATGTCACATTCAGCTAACGGTATCTGAGCTCACGGACGCCAATAGAGCATTGTTATTGTTTTTATGCCAACGGTTTTCTGCAGGTTTCATTCGGTTCATGGCGTTTGATTTGAAATCTTGCGAAGAGCGAGTAAGTTGCGCGTGGACTTGGATGATAGCAGGTGCATGATCGCATCCCCTATGAACCGCGAGAGCAATGTGATTCACCCGCGGTTATTCACGACGCATATTAGTGTTTAAATAAGATCTGAAGATAAACCAGCATTTATTTGCTTGCATTGCTTTTCGTTTCTCCATTGCATTGCGATAAAGTACCAGTCTCGTGATGTTCAGATTTACTGTTGCATACTGAATCAATGCCACTCGAATGCGTTTAATTCATTAAATCTAAAACGTCTTGTTTATTTAGATTTTTTTTGTAGATTACTACTGTTTGATTCTAGATATGCTGTAAATATCAAATAGCTATAATTACTGCCTTAAATTTTTAATTGAACTCAAAGTGCTGCCAAAGTCATTAATAACCTGCAGTGATAAGTTCATTGCACTTTTTTTTTTTACCACTTCAAAACTAATTACTCAAAGAAGATGCGTAAAAATCTAAGTTAAATTAATGAAAACAAATTGGAAATGCATAATAAGGATATGCTTTTGTATGATGTGGTTTCATGCTAAATATTGCATTTGTTAATTGAGTGGTTTTATTTAAAATATCATTAAATCATCCCAGAAAGGAGCAGATTCACAATTAAGGTTCTACATTGAGGTTCTACTGTCAGATTATGTTGTTTTGTTAATTAAATGCGAAACCGCAATGTTAAAAAGTTAGACTGGTCATTTGAGCGAAAGCTTTAAATCCAGAGGATGATCCTGTCTGAAGTGGCTGGACTGCTGTCAGAGCGGCTTTCTCAAGATTAACAGCCCGCTGCTCTTTTCTTTGACTGTTTGCCTACAATCAAATCATCTATGGGACTATTCTCCATCTTTACCTGTTTTTAAAACTTGTTTGTGCTAAATGGGAATTAAATGAAGTCCATTTGAGGTCATTAACAGTGACATGGCTTGCAAATCATGTTTGATCCTTCTATAGAGTTAGAATAGTAAGAACCCCGTTGAGGAAATGGCTTGTCTTTAAAGTGAGAAGCAGCTGACTTTTTTCCGCTGCTGTAATGTGACATTGCAACATTTTTTTTTTTTGAAGCGTGCCAAACCGAGAAGCAGCTGACATATTGTAACTATGAGTTTGTGACATAAGCAGTCTTAATTTTAGCAAAACAAGACTGATTCTGCTGCTGTCTGGAGAAATATGACATTGTGATGCTACAAATTTAAGTGCGGCGAACTGAGAAGCAGCTGACACTTTCATTCTGCTGCTGTTGCGAAGATGAGATTGTGATACCGGGGGTTTAGTTGCGGCAAACCGAACCTGATGCTGCTGCTGCAAATATGACATTGTGACATCAGGACTCGTTCTCTGAAGCGCCAGACCAAAGAGCGGCTCACGCTCTCTTTTTAGCTGCTGCTGCTGCTGATGATGCTGCAGCTGCGAAAATGCTGCGATTCCCTGTGAAGAAGATACGAAAGCAGTTCAAACTTCTGCTGCTGCTGGTGCTGCTCACGTTTGCCGTGTGGTTTACATACCTCCACATCAACCAGGGCAAATCCATCAAACTCCACTTCAACTATGGAAAAGGTAAGCTGTGTTTGGTTTTTAGATTTTAGATGATATGAAAATAATAATTTAGGATTATTTATTTAGACTGTTGTAATTATGAAAGGAGTTTATTATTATTATTTTTTTTTTTCTGGTGTAATTTTGGAGCGTTGGGGAGAAATGAAGCTGAGGTTCAGAATGGAAGCAAGATGAATAGGAATTGCTGAATTATCAATTTCATTATTAACTTTAATTAACTAAGGCACCAGCGCTGATACTGAGTTTCAACATCAGCGCCCTGCACATTTTAATTATTGGCCGATGGAAATTGGCATTTTGGGAGTGTAAGATTATAGTATTGTCAGCTCTTTGAATGCATTAGTATTGAATGCCTTGTCATTAGCTGAAATATTGCACTTTGAATTAAATTAAGTTGACATTATATTGGTTTCATTTGAAGGTGTTTAAATTATGCAGATATGGACAACATAAGCAGACATGTTCAGATGAGCATTATTCTGATAAAACGAATTCAGAGGAACTACATTCTCGGCTTTATGATTAAGCAGAAGTGTGTTTGCAGAAGCCATGTGCTTGTGAGAATCCTCTTTACCTCTGCAAAACAGATTCAAACACACACACACACACACACGTGTGTCAACAGGATTAGCAGTTTCCTCTTGTGGTGGATGAGGAGATGCCGCTCACATTCTGAAGCACTTTGAGTGTCTAGAAAAGCGCTATATAAATGCAACAAATTGTTATTATTAGAAAACATATCCCAATGAAGATTTTGCATCAATTCTGTTGGTCTTGTTAATTTGCAGTGTTGACCAACTGAAAGCTGCTTGATTTGAAACCATTTGAGTCTTACCAAAGCTGCCAAATTTACCAAAATGTTACGTAAAAAAAAAACAAAAAAAACATCAGCAACAGGTCTATATATTGGCCACATTTACCATTGTTCCCTGTATTTGCTGCAGCCAAAATTCAGTATTTTCAATAAAAATCCATGTGATGGTAATTTCGCTTGTGGGGGAAACATTTCCCTGAGCAGATTTAGCTAAATTTTCAATTGTTCCCATGTTCCCAATTTGGTGTGTTGACCAACAGACAACTATGCTTTATACATTGCTACACTATTGACAATATCCAATAGGTTTATTCAGTGAAATTTTCCTAATTTGACAGCACCTTAAAGCTTATATTAAAAGCGTTAGTCTGCTAACACAGTGTCTGACCCCTAGAGCCCATCTGACAACAACTTTTTTGTGTCCGACACTAGAAGAGGATCTCCTTTCTCATTAACAGCTGCTAAAAGCTGTGTGTGGTTTGGCATCTCTCCCTTGCTGCCCCAAACTGACCTCAATCATAACCCAGGAACTTCAGCCTCTGTCTGACCGCTCCAGTCTTTGAGTGGGCCACCAAATCAGTCCTCTCGCCAAGGAGAAGAGCACTGGAAGCACTCAAGTGAGAAAAGGCTGTGCAAATCCTGCATTAGCACAAAGAAGAATATGTCTGGAAAATAACGTGGCGGCGCACCAAGCCATCTACGGTGAAATTAAAAAGTCTGTGGGGCTCGCCGAGTGACGTTACTGACATTTTAATCAGAGATGTTGGCTGTGCGTGTTTGCACAAATAGGCTGATTTATTTTCGCCCGAGACTCACAGTGGTCACCTTATTCCCAATTACAGGCTCCGTAGGGCTGGGTCAAGATGTAGCCGTGCACCAGCTGTGATAGATTGCTGTGAACAAGGGTCTTTTTAAGCAACCAAGTGTGAAGGAATGTGTCGAAGTAGCAGTCGGGTCATTTCTGTTATGCAGTACCTTTTGAACTTGCTTGGGTTGTAATTTGTAGAGGCATTGCTATGAAAGCATATTATTAGACAGAATATATGCTCTGGTCAAGCTCAGACTCTTAAACGTCATTCATTATAACCTATTTACATGATGGCAAGGAAATTAACAGGATGGAAATAAAATGCTAAAGTTAGCCATTGCTCAGTGTGGGATTTTGAGTTGGCTTGCATGAGGTCAGGAAGTTAATTACAATATATTTTATTACACAAATTTCCGTTGTTGCATCTAACATTTTTATTATTATTATTATTATTATTATTAAGCCAATTTATATTTCCTCATTTCTATTTTTTATTTATTAGTGCTCAAACTGCAATTACTAAAACAACATTTCTAAGGGATTATATACAAATAAATACCAACAATAGATCAGTTCTACATAATTAACACACACACCCACACATCAAATTGAGAATAGTAAAAAAAAAAAAGAAAAAAGAATGGCATAAAGATGGGATAAAAGCCAAAAGTTGTACAAAAAACATAACCTTAACATAAATTGCAAATGACTTTACAGTGACAGATACTATAATTGAATTATAGTCATTGGTACATTAGAAAAGCATCTAAATGCATGAATTTTCTATAAAATATTTAAGGAATTTTAGAGGGTTTTAATTCTTCATAAGGTAAAGAAAGTTCAGACGGTAAATTCAGTAATAAAAAGTGGATAACTGTTACTGAAAAAAAAAAAAAATATATATATATATATATATATATATATATATACATATTTATCTGTCAATCAAAAATTAAATGTAGTATAATATTGTCTGAATCAAATATGTAAGAATCTAGGTGAGGTCAAAATTGTTTGGATGTAGGGCGACCAAAAAACTGAATTTCCCGCCAAAATGCTTTCCCGTAAAAATGATGTCACTTCCTGGGTGATGCTGTCATTAAAGAAACTATGTTTAACTTAAAGGGGTATTACAAAAGACAAAAAGTTTTCAAAGTAAATTTGAGGACAAAGAAACAACATTTGATGACCAATTAAAACAATATTACTGAGAAAACACGGTTTGAATGTTTAAAATATTTCAATCAGAAGAAGAAAAAAATTTGGAAACCAGTAGGCACCTATAGAAGCCCTGTGATACATGGGCAACCTCCTTAAAATAATAAATTTATTTATTTACATTTACTGAATTAAGGGTGCAATTTTTGCATAACTAAAGATACCAGAACACTCCCTAATGTGCCATTGGTCGAAAACAAAAACAAAAACAAAAACAACTTGCCATTGGTTGATTCAGTGTTGCTGAGTCAGGCTGGTCAGGAATCTCAAACAAACAGAGCTGTTTTGATAGCACCACAGTGTTAACGCTGTTTAGGGAAATCAGCCTACTAATGTCTTACTTAAAGATGTCTTTACATTAAAGTGTTTAAACATAAACCATACTGTAGCTTTAATGGTAATAAAAAAAACATTTTGAGTTAAGGAACATGAAGAACTGAATAGTGGAGATGGCCAAAGTACAGTGTTTGTTTACACAAAGGATGTCTTTTTAAAATTAGCTTTTTGCTTTAGGTTGCTATGAATAGAAATCCAAGGGAACTGATCCCGGTTTGGCATCGGTGTTCAACCTCTAACCGGGACCCCTGTGAATGCTGAATGAAAGGGTGTGAGAAATACACACAAATGAACTGAGAAGGAGTGGGTTGAGACTGGCAGGTTGGTTACAGGCACAGAAAGGGCTTTTGGGAAAGGTCATATGATACGGCTGTGTGTGTTTGTGTGAATGGAAAGCTGCCATTTCCCACCATAATCTGGCCGTACTAAAGCATGACGGCTGTTAAGGTCATAAAATCAGAGTTAATTGCGTTGATGTATAATTGATGTGTCATTTTACATTCACTGAAAAGGTACCCTAAAGGTCTTTTGTTACTATGAAAACATGTCTTGCATGCAGCACTCTGTAATTCTTAAAAGGAAAATCTAAAGTTACATTATATTAAAGAATGACTGTTTTATGGCAGTGAATATATTATGTTACACACCTATTTTTACTATGATTAATGACATTAATGGATTCAAACTGCATTCCTGCACAGATTCACAGTATGGTTTTACTGTAATTTCCTTTATATTAACGTTTCTTTTGTTAATAGGGAAATTGAGCATTAATTACTTCACCTGTGGGATGCCTGTTTGCCTTTGTTAATCAATGACGCAGAAACTACTTATTCATTTTTCTTTCTTTAATCTTGGTTACAAGTGCAGTGAAAGTTTTTAGCGAGTTACATGTATTTTGTGTCCTATGACTGTTAGAAATTCACCTTCAGCTTAGAATGGACGCCATCTAAAGTCTTGCTTCTGTCATCATGCTTTGTTTCATTAATGTACATTTGAAGAACTTGCAACAGAATGTTCACAGGACTTCAAACCAACCACACCCACAGAAATATCAAAACGTCTTCTCCCCAGCCATCCTACAACATGCCCTCCAGACCCAATCACCTCACACCTCCTCCAAGCAATCCCTCCTACACTTTTACCAGCACTCACACACCTCATCAACACATCTCTCCTCACAGGCATCTTCCCCACTGCATTCAAGCGGGCTCGGGTAACCCCACTGCTCAAAATACCTACAGTACAGACCAAAAGTTTGGACACACCTTCTCATTCAAAGAGTTTTCTTTATTTTCATGACTATGAAGGCACACTGAAGGCATCAAGGGCTATTTGACCAAGAAGGAGAGTGATGGCGTGCTGCGCCAGATGACCTGGCCCCCACAGTCACCGGACCTGAACCCAATCGAGATGGTTTAGGGGTGAGCTGGACTGCAGACAGAAGGCAAAAGGGCCAACAAGTGCTAAGCATCTCTCGGGGAACTCCTTCAAGACTGTTGGAAGACCATTTCAGGTGACTACCTCTTGAAGCTCATCAAGAGAATGCCAAGAGTGTGCAAAGCAGTAATCAAAGCAAAAGGTGGCTACTTTGAAGAACCAAGAATATTACATATTTTCAGTTGTTCCACACTTTTTTGTTTTGTATATAATTCCACATGTGTTAATTCATAGTTTTGATGCCTTCAGTGTGAATCTACAATTTTCATAGTCATGAAAATAAAGAAAACTCTTTGAATGAGAAGGTGTGTCCAAACTTTTGGTCTATACTGTACATTAAACACTTCTCTTACAGATAGCTACAGACCTGTCTTTCTCCTTCCATTCATGGCGAAAAACCCTCGAAAGAGTTGTTTTCAACCAGATATCATTGTTTCTTTCACAGAACAACAAACTGGACGCTAACCAGTCAAGTTTCAGGAGTGGCCATTCAATGGAGACTGCGCTACTATCGGTCTAGGAAGCCCTGTGGATTGCAAAAGCTGATTCCAAATAATCAGTTCTTATTGTGCTAAATCTATCTGCTGCTTTTGACACTGTAAATCATCAGATCCTCATGTCTGCCCTCTCATCACTGGGCATCACAGGGATTCCACTTCACTGGTTTGAATCCCATCTTACTGATAGGTCTTTTAGGGTGGCTTGGGGAGGGGAGGTATCCAAAGCACATCAACTTTTACTGGGGTTCTTCAGGGATCAGTTCTTGGACCCCTCCTCTTCTCCATATACACATCACTGGGTCCCTTCACACAGGCACATGGATTCCCCTACCATTGCTATGCTGATGACACACAGCTCTATCTTTCATTTTAACCACATGATCCAACGGTAGCTGCACGTATCTCAGGCTGCCTGGCGGACATCTGGGCATTGATGAAAGAATATCACTTACTGCTTACCTGGCAAAGACTAAGCTTCTTGTCTTCCCTGCCACTCCAACTCTACAGTATGATTTCTCCATCCAGCTAGGCTCTTCTACAATTTCCCCATCAACTCGATGACTAGCTGACCTTCAAAGACCGCATTCAAAGACCGCTCGCTCTTGCAGGTTTGCATTGCACAACATTAGAAAGATCAGGCCCTTTCTAACGGAGCATGCGGCACAAATTCTTGTCCAGACCCTTGTCATTTCTAGACTGGACTACTGCAATACTCTTCTGGCTGGACTTCCATCAAGCCCAATCAAATCTCTACAAATTATTTAGAAAGCAGCGGCACAATTTGTCTACAATGAACCCAAAAGAGCTCATGTTACACCTTTCTTTTTCTCCTTGCACTGGCTACCAGTTGTGGCTCGTATCAAGTTCAAGACAGAATATAGAACAAGCCACAGGCTCTGCATCCACCTACTTCCACTCACTATTACGAATCTACATCCCTTCCAGAAGTCAGAGATCCGCTAGTGAGTGATGCCTCGTGGTACCATAACAGAAAGGCTCAAAATCACTTTCCAGAACATTCTCGTTCACCATTCCTGGCTGGTGGAATGATATTCCCTCCCCTATGTGGAATACTGAATCCCTGACAATTTTCAAGGGGCAGCTGAAAACTCATCTCTTTCGAGATAGCATCACTTTACTAAATGACTGAAATGGCAGGAAGCAACCTGCACATCAATAACCAGCTAAGAAACAAATTTATATTAGTCAACATATTCTAGCTTTTTGATGAAAATATTTACAGTAGATGTAATACCCTTTGTAACCATTAACATTTTCATAAGTAACTGTAATTTAATTGCACATTTTTTTCTCAGTAGCAACACTAATATTTTTAGTGAAGTGGTATGGCTTTTTTATGACTAGTATGACTTATAGGACTATTTAAAATAAGGGATGCACCAAAATAAAAATTCTTGACCGAAGCCGAACAAAATGAAACATCAGGCCAAATACCGGACAAGGTTTTCAAGTTTTTCCCTCATGAATTTTCACCATTGCATGAATTAAAAAGCCAAAATGTGCTTTTTTTTACTGTTTTGTCCTGCTTTTCAAATAAAACATAAATTACAAAACAACAATAAAAAAATATTTACTAAATATGGCCATTTTTGAGACCTCCTTCTTGAATCAGCCGTGTGTTTTTTTTTACTGTACAAATAAATGCAGCCTTGCTGAACAGAAGAGAATTTTTTAAAACATTATAAAATATTAAAGATCTCAATTTGAACATAATGTGTGAATGTAAAAAAAAAAGCTGTTGTATGGTAATTATTATTTTCATTATTATTGTCTTTTTAATTTTATTCTACAGAACAACGGTGAAATTACAATACTAACATTTATGACTGTTGATGGAGTCGTCGCTTTTTCTCAGCTTTGATTTTGGCAGAAACCCGTAGGAAGAAATGTATAAATGATGACGAGTAACATTGTGTTTTAGCGCAGATTTTCCTCATGCTTTGGACTTTGGACTGTGTATTAGAAAACATAAAGTTCTGTAGTTTATTTGCTAATTCTTTAAGACCATTTTCAGTAGATATTATACGGTCTTTTTGCTTTTTTTTGTTGTTGCTGTTTTCGGGAACATTCTTTGCATCCCTATTGAAAATAGTGATGTATTTCATCCCAAGACTATTACATGTGTGGAGACAGAAGACATCAACATTGATTCCTAGCTTATACAAGACTTATCAGCTCAAAGATATTTGAACCTCAATTGACTTTCATTTTATGGACAAAACATTCTCCAAAATATCATCTTTTGAAGATATTTTGTCACAATGCATTAAAGCACAAGGCTTGCTTGGCTTTATCAGTGACACATGGGCATTCTTCCTGTCTCACACTCATAGTGTTTCATATTTCAGTGTCCTGGCTGAGAGATGCTTCACATTGAAGTTGGTGTTGCTTTACTGTAAGTGATCCATCTGGTAAAGCTGGATTACAATCGATCATCAAAGGCCTGAAGCTGCTTGAGTGGGCTTTTATTGTGGTTGTGTGTGCAAAGGTCACCTTAACAGTTTGCTCTCTGCACCCACGTTGGCAAGCGATGACAAGAAAAAAGGAAGTGATGTGATCAGTCAATCACACTCAGCGGTGAGCTGTTCCAGTATGTGCTTTGTCATACTGGTACCAAGCAAAGATTTGGTTACGAATTGAGCAGGAACAAGGTTGCATTCACTGTACAGGTGGAAATTAAATGTCTACCCCTGTCCCAAATGCTGTACTTGTGGACTTGTGGTCTACAAATGTATAAAAAAATTATTTTCATCAATGTGAATGACAGTGATTTGGATGCATCTCTTATATGAAATGTGATATATTTGTAATTTAATTTTAATGTTTGTAACATAGAGACCTGGAGATCATCCTGACTGTATCAGGTTCAATACATTTCTTAAAATATCAGATAATTTGACCTTTTTATGACATAAGGTTATTTCAGTTAAAATGTGTAAACTGTATTGTAAATAGTACAATAGTAAATAGTACAACAGTCAAGAATCTTTACAATAAGGTTCCATTTGTCATCTATATTTAATGTATTTACTAACTTTACCAATGAGCAATATATTTTTTACAGTATTTAATAATCTTTCTTAACATTAGTTCATAAAATACAACTGTTTATTGATAACATTAATAATTTTATGTAAAATTTTAAAATCAACATTAGCTAAGATTACTAAATTTGTACAAAACATTTTTATTGTTAGTTTGTTACTTAATGCCGTTACCTAATGTTAACAAATGGAATTTTACTGTTAAGTGTTACTGAAATTTCTCGCCACCACACAAATACAAAGATTACAAGATTTTTGCATTTGTTCATCTTGTAACTCTCATTTGTAATTGACACCGATTTAAATGTAAAGCATCAAAGCTCTGTTAGGCTCCTAAAAAAACCCTCTAATTTTTACAGTCCATAGTCGAAAGTAGAAAACCATGTGTATTAAACATATAATACTTCCATTTCTTACGGCCTCGTTTTCATTTGCCTTAAATGGAATATGTGGTTTGGTCTGAGGTCTACAGGGCCAGCCTTTATCTTCAGAGTTTCAGTCCTTCTTTGAATGCAGTCAAACTGATTCTGAACTGTTCCTAGTGATGTGTATGTAGATCTGCTGACTGGGAAAAAAAAGGTTTCAGTAGCATTTGGGGTTTATTCTACAGTAGAATCAGATTTTTCAAAATTAGATGCACTTGGTAATTTAAATTGGACTAATTTGCCTTGGTTTTAATGTGACTCTGCAGAGCAAACAACGGGACATCATCATTTTAATGTGCCTGTAGCAGGTGGGATTCTTTCCAGTGTATCATAGCCAACATAAATCCAGCGGGATGTTGGAAAATGCACTGGAAAACCAGTGGAAATTAAAAATGACTCATCAGTACTTCTTCCATTTCCTGGAGGTTCAAGGCACCAGATTAGTGTGTTTGTGTTTTGGATAGTAGCTTGCAAATGGCAGTCTTATCATACCAGAAAATGTGATTGGCAGACAAATCCATGATTTTAGAGGTGCTACTAACATGAAAATGAACATTTGAATCAGATCGGACTTGTTTAGTCAGACTGAACGCTAAGTATCCTTCTTTTTTTGAACATCTGACACCCCCCATAAATGGCATCATTTAGATGTATTTACACCGCAATTACAATTTCATAACAAAGATTGTTTAAAAAAATATATATTTAGAATATTGAAATGTTGTCTTAATTATTGTCTGAATTGGTGATTTTTTTATTCAACGAATTTGTGCGAACAGCTGAGTCATTCAAAAATAAAGCAAGTGACTGTCTGTATGACCGAATTAATGGATCATTGATTTGTTTAAAATGCTGATTCATTTAGAAACGACACACTACTGTCCGGGGGGTGGGGGGTTGGCTATACTTTGTTTATTGAGTTTTTCTTTTTCACCCACGAACATAAGGATACTGATAAATGCAGGGCACAAGACTGGCTTTCTCCGTCTTGTTTGAAGCTCCTATAACGAGAGAAAATACTGTCAGGTTCAACAGTATGATGAATAAATATTAATGGTAAAACTCTACAATAATATGTCATTTATTAACATTAATGTAACATGAATGAACAATGAACAATACATTTATTACTCAATTTATTAATCTTTGTTAACTTTAATAAAAATAGAGTCATTCATTGTTCATGTTTGTTCACAGTGCATTAATGTTTAAAAACACAGCTTGTGATTTTAATAATTCATAAGTTTCAAATGCTGAAATTAATGAACTAAGATTAATATATTCTGTGGAAATGTTGTTCAAACGTGGTACTTATTAAAATAATCATCCGTTACTTCAATATAAGAACACAGAAAACTGCTGTTAACAGATCAATATAACGTTTCCCATTCTATGACTAGTAAAATAAACGCTGCTGAACACGGCTCTCCTCGGAGTAGCTGCGAGCGCTGAGTCTTCTTCTTGTGTGACAGGTGTCAGCGTTAAGGCACAATACTGCCACCTGGGATCTCAACCAGGTACTGGCGCTGGAGTATTTACATGTGGTGTTATCATAAGAGAGCTGTTAATCACTTATTCAACTAATGCTTCATTACTTAACTTTTTTAAGGCAACGAGTTACCTCAGTTTTTTTAACTTATCCGGGTTTATAGTGATTTTAGATATTGCGGTTATTGCTAATACCAGTATATCGTCACACAGTAAATTAACACGATATCGATAATTGTTGCTTTGAAAATCACGGTTATCATCAATACCGGTATATCGCGACACCCCTAGTTTGAAACTGTTTTCATTGCCAAAACAGAGATAATAATGTGACTAATACTAATATTGAACTGTTCAAAAAAATCTCATTTGCAATCGTGCTGATATTTGAGAAAAAACAGGGTGCTTGCCTACTGTGTAATATTGGTTAACCATCTCATCTAGAAATATAAGACAAAAACTACATTTTTGGTCAAGTTTATTGAATTTTGGGGTCCTTCAGCTATACCACATCACACATCGAAAGTCTGGATTCTGAAGGCTTGTTTTTGGCAAAGTAAGTTACAAACTGGATACTGTCAGCTTCCATGTTATTTAAACAACAGTTCTAAAACAATAGTCTATGCTTTTATTGCACATACCTACTTTAAAAGCTCCATTTATTGCCTTGAAGAAAGCATTTCTGAATTTCTCCTTTCTTTGTTAAATGGAAGACACAAAGTTATACAGGTAAGAGAATGGCATTAGGATGAATGAAGGATGGATTTTCATTTTTGACAGAACATCTCTTGTATCAAGAGCATCTAAAAGGAAACTCCAGCCTTCTTCTGAAGTCTTTACTCATTAACCGCTGTCAGTCGTAGGTCAGCATGGACTTGATATCCACCCGGAAGCTTCTGCAGTGTGTTTTGTAGACCAGCACTCAAGGTGCTTTCATTGTTTTTTTTGTATTCTGCCCAGTTGAGATTAAGTGCCCTCAGGCTAACAGAACAAACGTTCTCATCTCTGCCGGGAGCAAACCGACACCACCCTGGTCTGAAACTTACACTTGGGAGCACAAGCACAAGAGAGGATCGAGTCATAAAAGGACACTTTAAATGACTGGTTAATGTTTGGCCAGCCCCAGGTGTCTCAGGAGTGGCTCCGAATACGTTAGCCGGATGAAATCACAGTCAGAAGCGGTTAATCTACAGCGTGCGAAGCCTCGGGGAATGATGTTTTACATACAAAGTCTCCACAGGTGCTGTGTGCTTAGAAAAGTGTTTAGGGATTTGCGTTCAAAGCAAAGGCTGTTTTTGTCCACCTGCTCCATGGTTACAAATCCACACATTTGACTGTGTGTTTATTTGTCATTTGGTAGAGTCATCAAGCCCTTTGGAGTGTGTTTGTTGGTAAATATTAGAATGCATAATTACATTTGTATTGTTGTTGTTAGTGCTGGGAAATGATTCATTGTGATCAATCACATCCAAAATAAAAGTTTTTGGATGATAAATATATATGTGTGTGTACTGTGTATGTTTATTTTGTATACACAGCCATGCATGTATATATTTAAGAAAAAATTGTTTTTATGTATTAATAAATATATTTATATATAATATAAATTATATTCATTTAAATATATACATATTTTCAAATATATTGTATATATAATGTAGAGCTGCAACTAACGATTATTTTTTCTGTCGACTAATCTAATGATTATTTTTTCAATTAGTCGACTAATCTAACGATTATTTTTATTCCAATAAATAATTAATCTAATGTTCTTTTTTTATTAGTTAATAAATCCTTTAGATAACTTTACAAAAAAATATAAGTACAACTTCTAATATAATATTTCAACCTTTATTCATTTTCAACCTATGTGGTTGAAGTTTTTACAGTATAAAATATATTTTTTTAAATATTAAAATTATATTTTAAAATTATTTTACTATGGTAAATATGAGCTTATGATAGCGTTTATAATTAAACCACAGTAGCCATAAATTTACATGTCTGAGACGTCATGAAATGTTCTTTAGCCTCACAAACCATAAAGTGTAGTCAGGGTTCTGCTATGGTTTAGCATGGTCTCCAGAGATCTGGAGCTGATTCGGGGTAGCTCGGTGGTTTGTGACTCACTACGTTTACATGCAGCCAATGACCCGTTCAAAACCGGGATATTAGCAATAACCCAGTCGCGCACGGCCATGTAAACAAAGGCAAAAACTCGGATATGCTCATATCCCGGTTTTTAAAAAACGGGATATTATACCTGGGGTACCCCTTTTCTAACCCGAATATTTGGTCTTGTAAACGCGTTTCGGCATATCCCCATCTAAATGTGTGTTCTGCGCATGTTCTATTCGCAAGGAATCTTGGTCTTTTGAGTCTTTGGATACAGAAGGAGAATCGGAAATGACGCATATTGCGTCTTACGTCCAGACGCTAACCGTGCGTCGCCGTTTACATCGGGATATTGGCGACTGATTACACATTCCATGTATACAGGAGTAACTCTCTCTGCTCACGCATGTAAACGGGTTATCCTGAATGTTTCAGAAACCCAAATAGTGACCTTAACCTGACCATAACCCGAATTTTAACAGCTTGTAAACGTAGTCACTGTTGTCTCGCGGCGCGCTGTCTTTTAAGGGGCCATTCACATATTACGTATGCGCGCTCAAGTTCGTTATTCCCAATGTAGACGCGCGATAAGCGCGCTCATAATGGAAGTGACGCGGTCACGATGCGCTCGTTTTTTCCAGGCACGTCCGCACCGCATCGAGTTAAAAACATCTCAACTTTTCAGAATACTGCAAGCGCAAGAATATCAGACCTGAAGCAGGAAGTTGGTCACCAGATCACGGGGTAACCAGTTAAACCGTGACACCGGAGAGCGCCAAGATGTTTTCCTCTGAGGAGCTCGCGCATCGCAGTTGTGCTGCTGTGGTTCACCATGTCGGTTTTGCAAAGGGAACAAAAGGCCATTTTATTTGGCTTCTGTTTAAAGTATTCCCATACTTTTGATGACAGTGGTCTCTGTTTTTGTGATAGAATGCAACTTTCTCCATTCCCTGTATGCCATTACGCGAGATGTAAACAAACAGTGTGACGCGACGACGCATTTCACGCACGTCAACGTATTTTTGACGAGTCGTGGCAGCACTAATATAATGTATATTGTATGTTGTGTCTTTATAGATACATTATAGTGTCTTAATAGACACACAAACAATTTATTTTAATTTTTATGTGATTTATCGTGATTAATCATTGCCCAGCATTAATAGTCATATTTTACAATTTTTTTTTTTTTTTTTTTAGGTTTTTAAAATAAATATTTTATGCTTTTATTCGATGCTACATGTATTTGATTTGATAAATGCAGCATTGCATAAAATTGTGAAAAATTATTCCAATTTAAAATAACTCCTATGTTAAAATGTAGGAGATGTAATTTCAGCATCACTCAGAAATCATTCTACTGATTTGCTACTCAGTTATTATTTATGTTGGTACTCAACTGTTATTTTTCTGCTTAATATCTTGTTGAAGTCATAATACTTTTTTCAGGATTGTTTGACTAATAGAGGACTCAAAAGAACAATAAGTACATACACATCTCTTGCAGTGATAGTGATTTTTTTGTGATTTGATCATTCTCATTTTCTTTTGCATGCCTCCCTCAAGTAATCTAGTCAAATTTGCATCTGCCGTGGGGATATTTTCCAGCGTTTCTCATCTAGCCTGTTAGAAAGTGTTGTAGCTCTCTTGTCTCTGAGCTCAGTTCCCTGTGAAGTGCTCTTGTTAGGGTTTGATTAGGGGAGGCTGGATGTAAATCAGCATGTAAAGGTGACTTATAACAGTCATCTCAGATCTGAGATCGCAGAACCACCTCCTGCAGTCTGATGGGTTCTGCTCAGAGTCTGTCTGATAGGATCGAAACACTGTGGCTTTTCTTCCTGCTCTGATTCTGCGTTGTGTATTAGTGTGTAGATTATGGGTGAATCTCATGTTCAGGCAGGGTTATTATGGTTAAATCTAAAACCAAAACTTTACAAATATGTTGGTTACTTAACAAAACAATACAATAAAATGAATATTAAAAGTAAGCATTTATTATTTAAGCTAGTTGGTGTAGAAAAAATGTTCTGTCAAAAATTAACTGATTTTAACACTGATTTATATATATATATATCATATCATATATGCATGAAGTGCTTTGGCAGTGGTTTTTTGTGACTTATTTTCACTACTGAATTATGTAAAGTGGGACCTGTGTTGTCATGCTACTTGTTTTCAATCAAATTAAGATCTTCTAGCTGGATTCTTTGCTCCCAGTGTGGCTTTATTGCTTTATTAAGCAGCAGATTTGGTTTTGAAGACTTTGTTATTCGACTCCGTCGGTATCTGCAAAATATGCCCTCAGTGAAGAGTATATTTGTTTGATACTAACAGCCCAATCTCATTCTGTTGACTAATTAGGCAGTTAGCAACTGTCAGTGTGCAACGCTAGATTCATCTTTCCCGTGGTATTTTATTTCCATCTTGTTTGTCTGACAGGCGTTTCATAGCAAACACACTGTAGATGTAAACTGTTGGCATCATTTATAAGGGATTCACTTTTCAATATACCACTTTACCACAAAAACTGAAAACAACAACAACAGTGTTCTCTTCTTTAATTTGAGCTCTGCTTTTTGGCGTCTGGGATTGTTTATGTGTCATAGGTGCTGAAATATATTTTAAATGAATATGTCTGTAGTAAGCTAAGCTATGCAAACGGGTCTGGAGCTGATTTTCCTGGAAAGCCCACATTGTGAGTCAGCTCAGATCTCCCAGATGACTACAGGAAGTGGTTTGGTGATAAATCAGGCAGGATATATGTTATCTAGAGCTCTCCTGACAGCAGTTTTCACAGCCTTGCCAACAGTGAGAACTTTATAAAAAGATTTTATTTCATTTTTTTGTACTTGAAATAGAAAAACAAGTAGTAGTAGGAGTGGTAATAATAGTAATAGTAGCATGCACTGATATACATAATTGTTTATTATGCTTATCGTTGTTACTTTTTTTAACAGGGAATTTTTACAAGAAAAAAAAAAAAATTATATATATATATATATATATATATATATATATATATATATATATATATATATATATATATATTTATTTATTTATTTATTTTATTTTTTTGACAGGAAAAATAAACACAAAAATAATTGTACCAGTATTTTCATGCAGAAGTAGTGTTTTATGTAACATAGTTTCCCCCATATGATAAAGTTAATAAAAATGTTCATAAATCGCTTAGTTTAGTCTGGTTACATTTAATTTTTCACAATATACATTATACAAAAGTCAATTAACAAAACGTAAGCTACTTCTCGAAGTTGTAAATGAAGCCGATTATAAGAATTAATTTTTAACGAGAGATACAATTTCATTTCACGCACACAAAATAAATTTTTTCTTGCATATCATGTGCAGGGCTCAGTAGTTTCTTATTATTTTAGAGTAAAAATTGTTTCTACATTCAATTTTCTTCGATGTCGTGTCAACAAAACTTATTTTAAAGTTAAAAACAAAGATTGTTGGAGTACGTTTTACAAGAAAATACCGTTTCAGTCTTCATTCCTCAAATTTTCATTAGCGCTATCTATTTCTACACCATTTTTCAATGTACAGTAAACTTTTATTTAAATTTAATTTTTTTTTCGAAGTAGTAAGCAAAACAGCGATTATTGGAATGTTTTACAAGAAAATGCTGTAATTCTCCAAATCTGTTCTGATGAAGAAACAAACCCGAGGACAAGTACATTTTAAACATATGTTCATCTTTAATTGAACTATTGCTTTAAACCCCTACTATAATGTAGACTTCACTGTTTAAGCAATATATCTGCAGTGATTCATGTTGCAAATATGAGAATTAGATTGGTATCGAAAACTTGAAAACAAAAAAAAGATCCACACCAATATGATTAATCTCATTTTGAACATCCTGACAGATAACCAGCATCTAAGCACTCATTACTTGGTAATGATGACAACAAATGAAATAACAGAGTCAGCACCACAACCAAGGTTTGATGTCTTCTCATACAAAAACAGAGATTACCGCTCTGGTTTGGCCAGCCATTCCCACCAAAATGCTGAGAAGCAAACAGTAAGATTTCAAAGCCAACATATCTTATTAGATCATCTCACAACAGAAGCAAGAACAGAAGCAACAGGAAATGCTCTTCAAACAGTGACCGAAGTGAGGGAGTATACTGCAAAAAAAGGTACAATCTTCCTCCTTGGCATCCACTGCTGAAAAATCTCAGTTTGCACCGCGTCTCAAAGAGGAGAGCGAGTGGCTTTTCAGAGTGACTTACCGTGTGATTGAAGGCAACTGAAGCGGTGAAGTTATGCTTTTTGTTAAAAAGATCTTGCAAAAATAAACTGACACTTCAAAAGAAAAATAATATACAATGCTACTGTAAAACACTCTTTCTTAGCTTTGTGTACATTGGAAAGAAATTGACTGAGAAACATTTTTTCACTGTTTCAGTAACAATTAGAATGCCTTGCATGCATCGCTTGCTCACCAATGGATGCTCTGCAGTGAATGGGTGCCGTCAGAACGAGTGTCCAAACAGCTGATAAAAAATTCACAATAATTCACAAGTAATCCACACCACTCCAGTCCATCTTGTGAAGAGAAAAGTTGTGTTTTTTGTAAGATACAACTTTAAACCATTTTGGATATTTTGGATTAAGGGCTTTATTTGAAATTTGAAAACATCTTAATGGTGGATTTGTTTCTTACACATACACTGCTTTTCACTTCACAAGATGTTAACTGATGGACTGGAGTGGTCTGGTTTACTTGTGATGCTTTTATCAGCTGTTTGGACTCATTCTGACGGCACCCATTCACTGCAGAGGATCCATCCATTGGTGAGCAACTGAAATGATGCAGCATTACATTACATTAACATTTAGTCATTTAGCAGACGCTTTATCCAAAGCGACATACAAATGAGGACAATGAAAGCAATCAAAAACAACAACAACAAAAAAATCACTGTTCTGATGATCAAACAAACTCTACAACATATTACATGACCAGAGGGTGAGTAAATATTTCAAATAAACGAATTACTCATTTTAAATAAATGAGCTGGACCATATACTGAAGAAAACGTAACCACCACGTGTCCAACATGCATGTGAACTCCTCTGATAAAATGTAAGAAGTAAGAAAGACAAATAAAGAATAAAATATCAACAGCAAAAAGTAAAGGCAGATAAATGCTCTCCCTCCTTAAAGATCCTACTCTCTTTTCTCACCCGAGATTAACGGCACCCATTAACTAACACTCAGCACTTTTGTCCCCTGTCTGTTGTAATCTTGGTGGATGGATGCAGTTAAAAGTAATTAGTTTTGGCTGCTAATAATTGAAAGTCTCTCAACAGGGGAGACACTGTCTCAGCCACAGAAAGCTCGTTTTAGTGGAAGCATCCCTCACTTTCTCTCACCCAATCTGAAAGGTGCTGTAGCATTAAATCCGTTACAGTATGTCTTGGATAAAGGACTGTTTATTTTATTGATTGGGGGGTCATATAGCCTGAGGAAGGATTCTTCAGTTCAAACTCCAGTGAGATGAGCGGGTGAAGAGGTTGAGCCGTCTAGACTACAACCCTGAGGCAGATGATCCTGAACCTGGGGTTTACAGAATGGATTTTCTGTTTTTTAGCATAGCATAATAGCAGCACTCTTAAACAAACCAAACAACTAATCTGAGATATATCTTTTAATGTCAAACAACCAATCACAGTTCGTTTCGTTCATCGTCACGTTTCGAGGCATGGAAATGTCGCCACAATAACAGACCTGTTAAAATTGTTTAAAACTCTCAGATGTATTTTAAAGATTCAATGCCGCAAACTTTAAATATTTCACATGCTTTTGAAAATCCAGTGTTTAGTTGAACCTGGTAAGCGACCGTCGTCACAGTTGTAAACACGGAAGCATCTGAAACAGTTCTCGGCTCAAGCAGCTCAGATCTATAAGTTACTCGATCAAAAATCACTTTTAGACATCCGACAGTCAGTCTGACTCAAAATGAGCCAAAATATTGACGCATCTGAACCTATGAATAAACGTATTTAGTGCTCCAGTTCCTCCGGTAGTCACTGAACTGAGGAACTGATTCAAATCAAAGACCGATGAGTTGATATGCGCATGTGTGAACCGAGAACTTGAATACAGGGGCTAAATAAAAGTTTTCATGGTTTCTTATTGTTTTTGTAAAAAGGTGGGCTGATGAAGACTAGTTTATTCACTTTACATGTGTTAGACACATTAAGTGGCCGTTCACATGTCGCGCTTAATATTATGCTTCAATTGTGTCAATTATAAGTGTTACTGCTGCCCGTCTTCATTGGAAATAATGAACTTAAACGTGTAAAAGACGTGATATGTGAATGGCCCCCAAAACACCAATGTTTCATATCATTATTGGCTCCTTTTAATAATATAATTGTGTAGAAATTACATCACCGATTACGTAAACAAATTTGTGAATTTAAAAGAACTGTCCGAAATAACCAGTTTGCCCAAGATTACACGCGACGGTAACTAGCTGCAATGGCGGCACGCAAAATTTGGAGTAAAACTTTGATATAATTTTGTGAGACCTTATAACCATACTGAAAGCAACAATAGATAGTTTACCCTAGATCTTGAAAATCAATTAACGTAAAGATACATGTTAAAACTTAAAGTGAACCAACGAGTGTATTCCATAACAAAGATGGTATCATTCGCTCTGTACGAACATTTCATAATGTTAAAAATTTTGATATTTATTAATTAGATCATAAACTTTCCATTTCGTTGCGAGTGCAGTGCGCCTCCAGAGAGAGCACACCCCCACATGATTTTGATTGGCCGTGATATTTGATTGATTGTTGGGTCGCATTTTATCATCGTGTTTGGTGTGGACACCCAAATTGCTTGTCGCTGGAATCTTGTTGCATATAGTTAGGACACAATGTGATGTTCAGTTCCTTGCACAATTCAATTGTTTTGCTTAATAAGATAATAAGAGCTAAATATAACCCTTTGTTTTTTTTTACCCTATATGGTAAAATGCTTCTTCTTTGGCATCACTGTGAAACCCCCCTTTTAGAACCCTTATTTTAAGAGTATGTCCATTTATTCATTGACGTGCCCTTGAGATACACAGCGACCTTCTTTGGTGGACATTAAAAGCAGCATCCATTCATAAGCACTTGCTATCTTTCATCAGCTCACCGAAAAATGCTTCTCGTTCATTTTGAGCCCAGGCTTGATGCTAAAAACAGGCTTTTATATCTCGGAAAGGGGTTTACTGTTTTACTGCCCTTGGGCTTTGTTCTGAAAGTTCACCGATTTTAGCTTTTGTTTACACTGGTGAAATAGGATGCCTTTTGAAAAATGATTTAATGGCTTATAGCTTTAGATTTCATTTCACTGAGACACAGCACAAATAGATGGCAATAATAACAGTGCTCAAATGAATTTGGTTGGATATGATGGTTGATATTGGTCTTATTTGCTGAGATGAAATCTGTGTTTGGTGACGAGAGAAAAATAAATGAGGTTTTCATTGGTAATGCATTATAAACTATTAAATTGAATTGTAGAATAGAGGTGAATCAGGTGAGGAAATGGAGAACACAATAATAGTGAATATGCCTGGAGATACCAGTACCTGAATTACCTTGAGTTTTTAGAAAGTGACCGCAATGATTGATCATTAAGCACTGTAATTGTGTGACATTTCACTAGCTTATTAAAAGAGCCTTTTGATTACACTCAGTCTATATATATATATATATATATATATATATATATATATATTTTTTTTTTTTTTTGTTCTGATACATCTGATGCACCAGGGCACATCATCAGTGATGTATCCTGAGGTCATCGGGTGTTTCGGGTCTCTCAAACATCAGACACCCTCACTCAGGCGACCCAGCTGAAACTGATCAAGCCTCAACCACGGTTCCGCTCTCTTAATCCAGAGCCACCTAGAGGCTTTCTCCGCTGCCTCTGTGCTGTTACAGATGGCTCTTGTCCTCCTTTCGCCTGTGATGCCGAATGCAGTATATGCCCTACAGAGGGACTGTCCAGCAAAGCCTCTGCACTCTACCTCTACAGGCAAGCACCTTGCCTTCCAGCCTTGTTTGTGGCAGTCGCTGACTAAGGTAGTGTCAGTTTGCAGCTGTTTCCATAGAGTCCCATGGCACGGTGAGCTCCAGCATTACAACATTTTTTGTCGCCTCAGATACCAGGATGATGTCAGGTCTGAGTGAGGTCTTGACTACATGCTGGGGGAACTTGAGCTGCCAGTCCTGTGCAGTTTGGAGAAGCCCTGCTGTTCCTTTCTTTGTACCTGGCTTTTCTCCGGCTCTAATTAAGATGATGGTTTGCTTCCCAGGTCTGGACTTTTGGCAGATGGAAACAGCACTAGAGATGCTCCCTGCGATAGTCTTGAGCACCTGATCATGACGCCAGCGGTATCGGCCATCCCCCAGAGCTTTTGGGCAACAACTCAATACGTGCTCAAAGGTACCCTTGTTCTTCTGGCATAGGGGACATGCTGGTGATTCGGCCAAGCCCCAGCAGTGCAGGTTAGACGGGCTGGGAAGAACATCATAGACGGCCTGGACCAGGAACTTGATGCGGTGTGGTTCTGCCCTCCACAGGTCAGTCCACGAGATCTTCCTATCCACAACATGCTCCCATCTAGTCCATGCACCTTGCTGTCTCATCCCCACCGGTCTGCTGGTCCTCTCCTCCTCCACAGCTGCTCTGACTTCCTTCTGAACCAGTTGCCGCCGCTCCTTCCCCCGCGCTTTATCTTAACGGGAGGCTGCAACGGCTCCTAGTCCAGCCCTTCCTCTGGCCACAGTTCCCAATAGGACTCCATGGCGCAAACGGGACTCTGCCTGCTCCACTGCCACCTCTACTCTCCACTTCCTGCCAGTCTTAACTACCACCCCTGCCCCAGAGACCTTTGGGTCTGCTGATTCCCGGAACTGCAGCACCTCTCTTGCACACAAAACCTTAAACTCCTCCTCGATAGATTTCCGAGGTAGTGTCAGTTTGCAGCTGTTTCCATAGAGTGCGATGTTGCTTAAGCTCCGCGGTAGACCCAACCATCTCCTCAGATAGCGGCTGACTCTCCTCTCCAGGTCTGTAATGGTGGAAATCGGGAATTCATATAGAAGCAGTGGCCACAGTATCCTCGCCAGAATCCCGTGCGGGTAGATCCAAGCCTTGAATTTGCTGGATAGGCCTGTTTTGTCGACGCTCTTCAGCCATTTATCCTACTCTTCACAGGTGTTCTTTACTGAAGCTGTGTCCCTGAGGCTGCTGTCAAAGTACCTCCCTAGGCTTTTCACAGGCTTCTTGGAGATGGTAATCATCGGTGTTCCTGAGATCGAAAACCGGAACCTGTCAACCACTTTGCCCTTCTTCAGGACCAAGGATCTTGACTTTGCTGGCTTAAAAGACATCCTGGACCATCCCAACAGCCTCTCTTGTACTCTCAAGATCCATCTGGCTCCAGGCACTGACTCGGTGGTTACTGTCAGGTCGTCAAAGAACGCACGGATTGGTGTTTGGCGGATCCCGGACCTGGATTTGGGGCCTCTACACTCTGGTTCAGCAGATTTTACCGACATGTTCATTGCTAGTGCGAACAGGATCACGGAGATGGTGCAGCATGTGATATTTTCAACCTCCAATCTGTGCGACTCCGATGTTGCTGACCCTGCTGAGACTCTCAGACTGAACTCGCTGTAATAATCCAGAATGAGGTCTCTGACTGTAGCTGGAACATGGTGCCTCTCCAGTGTTTCCCACACCAACTTGTGGGGCATAGAGCCATAGGCATTGGCCAGATCTAACCAGAGGACCACTAGATCTCCCTAGTTCTCCCTTGCTTTTCTAAGGAGCTGCGTGACCACGCCTGTGTGTTCTAAACACCCCGGTACACCAGAAATGCAGCCTTTCTGCACTGAGGTGCCGATGTCTATATATATAATTGTATTAACCTTTGTTGATTACACAACATGATATCTTCTTATTACATTGCTATCAGTTATATATATTTAAATGTAAGAAATAGTTCAGCTAAAAATGAAAATTTGTTGAAAGTTTACCCCCCCCCCCCAGGCCAACCAATATGTACCAGTAGATGAGATAGTTTCTTTGTCAGAACAGATTTGGAGAAATGTAGCATTACATCACTTGCTCACTAATGGATCCTCTGCAGTGAATGGGTGCCGTCAGAATGAGAGTCCAAGCTAAAAACATCTTGATGGGTATGTTTCTTTCAAACACATGATTTTTCACTTCTCAAGATATATTGGAGTGTTTTGTGATGTTATTATCAGCTGTTTGGACTCTTATTCTGATGGCATCCATTCACTGAAGAAGATCCACTGGTGAGCAAGTGATGCAATGCTACATTTCTCCAAATCTGATGAAGAAACAAACTATTCCTTTATTTATTTATTTTGCTTTATTTTTTGTGAACACTCTTACTTGTCATTGACCCAGTTAGAATATTAACAATAATAGGCTTATCCGATTTTTAAAGTGAAAAGAAAATCTTCCCATTTATTATGGTGCCAATTCATCTGCCGTTTGCAAGAAGCCAAATTTGGCAGATGCCAGCATGGACAGTCTGTGTGACATGCCCTCATCATCGAAAACATCCAAATGAGGTCCAATGTCAAATCTGGGTCCTGAATCAGCAGTCTATAGCTTTAAACTCATAATGGAAAATGCACTGAAAAGCTGTGTGTGTCTACTCATCATGTTGTCTTTTATAAACATCTTTGAGGCAGCTTTGTTTGGCTCAGGTTGTAGTTTTGTTGTTGTTAGCATGATCCGGGTGCCAGTTTGAATACAAAGTGTTTTTGTCCCCTGAGCAGTAACACGTATTTTAGTGCCTGACCTTAGCAAGCATTTGTTATTTTCCCTCTTCCTCAGATGCACAGCTCGGGCTCGCCACCTGCTCACATCCCACACGAAATTAGCATTTGCACACTGAGCATTGCAACATTTGCTGTAGTTGAATTCATTCAAACTTATGAACAGATATGAAGCGGTTTGATGAGAAGACATGCAGCTAATTTGATACTTCACCTTTATAAAGCCCTTTTATACATCAGCAAATCACACTTTATAGCATTCATAAGTTGATGAGGTCATGGAAAGTTAATTGGAATCATATTTTAATAGGCAAACATTCATAAAATGCCTTATGAATCAAATCGAGCCTCTTTATGTTTAATAAACTTGTGTCTGGCTTCAGTATTAATGAAGCTATATACTTGATTTCTAAAAAGAAATTATTGACACATCAGTAAAGCCACACTGGACCTGTATGGACAAAAAAAACATTTTTCAAAATATCTTTCTTTGTATTGCACAGAAGAACGAAATGCAAACAGGTTTTGAATGACATGCGATGTGAGTAAATGATGAGATAATTAGGATGTTTGGCTGATCTGCCCCTTTAAGAAAAGGAAAAATAATAATAATTAAAATAAAAATGTAAAACATTCTAATCACTAATCACTGTTTATTAAAACCAAAACCATTGAAATAGACTTTAATCTCTTAAATATTTAAACAGAAAATAATAATAATTATTATTATTTTAATTTAGATAGTTCCTAAGGCGACATTCTCAGTTTAATATAGTTTGAGTTTCAATTCTATAATAAGTTAAATTGAATAAATTAATTATAAAACTTAAAAAAGACATTATACAGACATATTTTTAAAAAGTAACAAAGAAAAAATGGCAAAAACACAACAAAAATGATTTTTTTAATTAAAATTATTTACAAAATTATATTAGAATATAAAAGATGCTAAAATTACTTTAATTTAATTTAAGGGTAGAAACCAAGGCAACATTTTTAATTTCAATTTATTTGAAGCTGTATAGTATAAATGAAAAACTATAGAGACACATTAAAATAAAAGAGAACAAAACTTGAACTAAAATGAAGTTAAAACAGAAAACATAAAATTTTATACAATTCTAAATATTAACAAAAATTCTAATAGTACATACATGATGTAAAAATAACAGTGATTTGTACATTAATGTGTGTTTGTGTGTGTATATATACATACATATACATATACATATACATATAAATAAATATATATATATATATATATATATATATATATATATATATATATATATATATATATATATATATGTAAATAATTTATATTTCATTCACTATATGATGATCATGCTCTCTGCAATGTTGAAAGTGCACATTATGAAAAGTGTACAGTACTTAAGTACATATTTTTCACAAACAGTTACAGTTACAATGCACCAATTTTTATTTTTTATTTAATGAGCAACGCGGTGCCATGCACAGATTTTGTTCATTATCTGTGTAATAATAATAATAATAATAATAATAATAATAATAATAATAATAATAATAATGAATCTAGGAAATGAATCTAGGCAGTTCTAGAGCAGTTCATAGAGACTCGTCGTTCTGTTCTGCGATCTTGTCTCGCGTGTTTTTTCATGTGAACCATACACTAGGACTTGATGTGAATAGGCCAACAACTCCATACGAAACCCTCTCAGTCAGTTGACCCTGAAATGCGATCTTTTTTTGTGTGCGTGTGTTGCGTGTGGAGCCTCTAGTCAAGTCCTTCAGGAAGAGTATTCGGTGGAGAATAATTGGGTGACTGCTGTATAGAGTCTAACAGCAGAATTGCCTGTCTGGATGGCCCATCCTGCTGTTAGGGGTTGTTCCAGACTGCCGAGGCTGAAGGAAAGGACCTCTATTTTTCTTGTCTAGTCTTTTCTCCAGGATGCATTCAGGCTGACAGTGTGATAGACAGGCCAGAGCTGCTCTGTGGGGAATGAAGGGACATCAATTAGCTCACCTCCCACCCCATCCTCTCTCTCTCTCTCTCTCTCTCTCTCTCTCTCTCTCTCTCTCAAATGAGCCATTCCAGCTACAGGAAGACAGTGGCAGTAGAAATCCATCTTTGTTATCGGCATTTTACTGGGGTTCAGAAACAGTGGTGCTGTTTAACCCTGTAAGCCTGACATATGAATTAATAGTCAGAAAAAAATCTAATATTTTGGAATGGAACCATTCCTTAAAAAAAAAAAAAAAAAAATGTAATCCTGACAGCTTGTAACATGATAATTAGTTGTTGAGCAATTAAACAGGCAATACGTTAAAATGGCAAAAGAGCAATGTTTTTTTTTTTTTGGCAAATATTGTACTGGTCATGTCAAACATACTAATCCTAGTGCAGCCAAGTCAATATTCAATGAATAAGATACCAATCACCAGTGTTTGTACAGAATTGGTAGGCGTTTGCATTTGAACCTTCTGTCGAGATAGCATGCATTAACGCTCCAGTGCACTTCTTGGCCTCAAATATACAGATCCGCTCTCCGGTGGGTGGCACTTCATGGTTCGGTTAGGGTAGCACAGTTTTGTTCCATTTTTGGAATGCCCCATACAGCCTAAAAACTAAAATAGTCTACTTTATGGTTTTCTTGTTATGTGTATATGCGACTGACATTTAAACAACTAAAATACAATTCTAACCACAAAACAGTTTTTAGGGTAAATGGGATAGTTTACCCAAAAATGAAAACTCTGTCAGCATTTACTCCGCCTCATGTCGTTTCAAATCCATAAGACTTTAAGTCGGCCTACATGAAAGGAATAGTTCACCCAAAAATGTAAACTTTCTGAGGATTTACTCACTCTCAGGCTATCAAAAATTAGCTTTTTCATTGGAACAGATTTCAAGAAATTAAGCACTACATCACTTGCTTACCAATAGATCCTCTTCAGTGAATGGGTGCCGTCAGAATGAGAGTCCAAACGCTTGATGATAAAAACATTCACAAGTAATCCACACCACTCCAGTCTATCAATTAACATCCTATGAATTTAATTTAAAATAAATTGTTCGTAAGATGTTTTTAGCTTCATAATATTGCTTTCTTCACTGAAAAAGTTGTCTGAATCAGGAGAGAAATATGCACAGATCAACCACCAAGCTTTATAATAAAAAAACAATAATATAAAACAATACGTGATACTTTCTGTGTGCAATGGAAACATGGAAGAGAAGAAATTGTTGAATGAAGTAGTTATTTTTGTTTTAATTTGCACACGAAGTATTCTCGTAGCTTCATAACATTACGTTTGAACCACTATTCTCACGCAGACTATTTTAACAATTTCCTTACTACCTTTCTGAGCCTTGAACGTTGTAGTTACGTTGCTGTCTATGCAAGGTCAGAAAGCTTTTTGATTTCATCAAAAGTATCTTATTCAGTGATGAACGAAGGTTCATGAGGGTGAGTAATTAATAACAGACATGAAATACTTCCTTAAGAATGCAGGCCAGTCTCAACAAAGGAGCATGAGTTCTATGGTATAAAAACCTCTGAAATAATTATTTTCTTCTTGAATGATCTGGTGAACAGCTGATGATGTGCGGTCAGGTTGTTCTGGTTCATTGTCGAAGCATTGCTATGTGGTTGATAGGTTCTGGGTGGTTTTTTGTGTGATGCAATGAGGTTGCTATAGGGTGTTCTGCATGATTGCCTGGTTGGTTGCTTACTGGTCCAGGTCTCTGATAATCTAGTCTGTAGATATGGCTCACGTTTTTCCTTCAATGTAACTTAATCCCTTTTTTATCCACCAGGCAAGAGTCAGATTGCTTAGAAAGTCAATAACACATCTCTTCCCAACAAGCTGCACAATTTGAGATATCATTCATGTCTGTAGCACAAGTTGGAGTTACATGCTGAAGGTTAATACTTAGGGGGAGTAGTTTGTTGAAATCACCAACCTTGAGTATGAGCAATAGTAATAGAGATGCTTGCCTTGGTAAACACCACTGAAATGAAATGTGAGGTGGAGAGAGTATAGAAGTCATGGCAGTGCCAGTTTGGTGTGGCAGTGAGGGCGAGAACTGATGAATGCACAGGGGAAGGACAGGTTGTATTGGGTTTTATTCCATTAGAGAGATAGAGATAGATGAAGTGATTGTATGAAGGAAACAGTTCCCTGATCAGTTTCCAGTTGAGGTACAGGAGAGGGGACACACCGGAGGAGTTGTAGCTGATGGTAACAGATTGAATTATTGATTTTGCACCTGCTCAAAATATAGCTGAATGTCTGTTTGGGTAAGTATGTTCATTTTTTTTTTATTATTATTATTTTTGGTCACACTTTAGTTTGATGACCAATTCTCACTATTAACTGTTTAACTGCAACTTTTGCCTCAGTAAACTCCTAATTTGCTTCTTATTAATAGTAGGGTAATTGTTAAGTTTATGTGAGATGTTGGATAAAGTGATGTAAAATATTATCATGCAAAATAAGGCATTAATATTTGCTAATTATATTACTAAAAACAGCCAGTATGCTGGTGCATACAAATAAGCAACTAGTAAATAGTGAGAATTTGTATTTTAATGTACTTCTCTTGTGTATGTCTCACTATGCATACCTCACATTTGCCTAATCCTAATCCTAATGCCTAGTTCACTGAATTAATAGTGTTTGATGAAGCAATGCCATTGCAACCACTCAGAAGATCCTAACAACCATTTGTAACATACTAGAACCGCTCAGAAGTCAGCGCCTTCATAGCAATAGCCTAAAATTCACCCAAATTGCCCTTGTAAAAATTACATACCTGTAGCAATGCCTTGAACATATTCACTATGTTAAAATATAACCTTTTGAAATGTAAAATAATGTGGCAACTGTATACAAATGTCCTTTCAACCACTTACAATACCATAGCAACTGAAAAACTACACACTAAACTATTTAGAACACCTGATGATCATGCCACAACCAAAATACCCTAGCGACTACACAAAATAGGCCTGGCAACCATTTACAATACCCTAGCAACTGGAAAACTACACACTACTTAGAACACCTAATGGCCATATAGCAACCAAAACACTCTAATTACTAACTGTAATTATTTAACAGTGTCTTGGAACCACTCACAAAACCCTAGCATGCAACAATAAAAATTTCTTCCCAACTGTATTCGCTTGTTAAGTCTGACGTCACGTAGCAGCGCTTCCGTGTCCAAACGATCAATCAATTACCACGAGAAAACAACAAAAGTTGCTAATATAAACTCACAATGTGATGTAATACTAGCGAAAAAGTTATAATCTTAACCTTTAACTCCATACTGAAATCCCAGATAGCCAGACAATGAAAATATAAATATAAAAACAATATATAAAAATTATTTGTGTTTGGGACGCTGTGAGCACGGAGACTGTAGTGTATACCATAAGTTTGAAAGCGTTTAGCTTAAATGATTAATATGAATAAACAGTGCTCATAAACGGCTGCTGGGGTCGTATTCTCAAGTGAAGCGAGTTGAGGCTTGGACCCGGAAGCAGCGCTTCTTACGTCATCACTTAACAACCGAATAGTAACTCCCTAGCAACCCCTCAAAATGCTCTTGTAACTGCATCCTGGTAACCCCACACATGCATAGCTACACACTAAACTATTCATAACACTTTATCAACCGTGTAGCAATTAGGGCTGTGCGATATGGACAAAAAAAAACAATCGCGATTTTTTTGATCAATTTTTCGATTTTGATTTTAATCATGATTTTGACACACACAGACATGCTTTAGAGTCATAATGCCTTCAGTATAAATTTTAAACATATTTCCAAAAGAAAACCAATGTGAGTTTTATCAAAAAGTTGTCACATGTCTCTAGAACAGACTTAAGTCAAAATAATCACTAAGTAAAGATGTCAAACAAAATCTATACATATGGCAAAAAATTATAATACAAAAATTAAATAAAACCCGTGTTCAGGGATTGTGTTTTTTTTTTTTTTTTTTTTTTTGCCAAGCATTGGTCATAAAACTCACTGTAGCGTTGCCTCAGGTGTCATATGTTTTGCCAAATATATTTATTGCCCAAGGTTCACACGTACTCCGTCTGCATGTACGCGGTTCAGAAGCAGCAACGAGAGCACATTATTGTTACGCGAAAGCACAATAAAATAATGCATAAACGCGAATCTATCCCCTCGCACGCTGATTTCCTTTGCTCTTATAACAAAACCAGATGCGCGTGCTCAGATCATAGACTGTATAAGGCTCAGATACACGCTGCCTTACAACGTGTCTCCTCTCGCTCAACCTGTGTCCTGTGCACTCACAACTCTCTCTGTGCTCTTGTGCAAGATATTAAATCTTTTTGCACCTTTCTATTTATAACCTTTTCTGTTCTCATCTTTTACCATGTGCAGTGTGAACGTTCTGTTCCGTTAACATGGGCTCGAAACTGCCACAGACCAATAGAAACTCAATGGTGAAACAAACTCCCCCAGAAAGTTAGCTTTGGTCAGCTGTTTCGAACTGCCGAAACAAACTCAAAAACGAACTTCGTTTCGGTCTGATTTTGTTCTAAATGATGTCATATCAATTCATTCTTTAATTTTGTCTGAAATATATCGGGGTCTTAACAACCACCTGGAAACGATATGCAATTGAATTGTAACACTCTGGTAAACAGTCAAAACACCTTAGCAACCATAACACAATGCCTTGGGAACCACCCATAACACTAGTTGTCACACAGCAATAAACAGTTACACACCCGGAAAATAATTGCAATGCACACGCAACCACCCTAAACACCCTAACAACTGCATAGCTACACTTAAGAGACCAACACAACGTCATAGTAACACCCTAGTAACCACTCAAAAAGCTCTTATAACCACACCTTGACAACCACACACAAACCATAACAATTGCATACACAAGAAACTATTCACAACACCTTTATAACCATGTAGAAATAGAGAAACCAATCAAAATATCAAAGCAGCTGCATTTTAACATATTATAAACCACTCAGAACATAGCAACACACTAGCAATCACGCAGAACCCATTGAAAACGGCACTGCAACACCCTACTTTTTTAACGACGTTGGGCTTTAATTGGCTTCCAGAATGTGACACTTCCGTTGGGGCCTAGAGGAACTACTGTGTTTGGGAGTAATGGAGGAAGAGCAAGATTTGCCATTTGTCTGGTGTTCATATTGTACCTGAGCAACTGAGAGCATGGTTGTGCGATTGTGTATGAGTCCAGTGACAGTAAGGTGTGTAGAAGGACAGGGCCTCGTTAATAATGTGAAGTGTGAGACTGCCATGACTGCTGCTGTCTACAGGTGCTCAAGAGAATCTCTGGAGAGAGACCGTTAGAGAAAGAAGAGGCAGACAGTGGAATAAACACCTGCCACAACAGCCATAAATCTCCACATATGTGTTATTATGTGTGTGTTATTATGCTTGGGTATGGATGTATTTATAAAACCACCACAGTCACACCCCGAGGTAGATTTTATTGCTCCGAGGTTGCTCTTTGATAGCCCAGGACCCTTAGTGGTATTGATATTTTATGTTTCAGCTCCAATCATTGTCCCAGATGTTTCTCCAAAAATTCCTTAGGAGACCTTGGGAGACAACAATAGAAACAAATAAAACAATTGTTTAATTATAGTCTGAGTTTAAATAAGGGATATCCAGTCCTGCTTCTGGAGGCCACTTTCCTGCAGAGTTTAGCTCCAACCCTAAATTAACGCACCTGAACCAGCTAATTAAGGTCTCCAGGATTATTAGGCTGTATTTGAAACTGCTCCCTCATTAACAACTCCACTAAGTGTTAAGTGTAATGCACTACATTTCTCCAAAAAAAGTAACTAATTGTGTTATTTAGTTACTATTTAGTGAAAGTAATGCATTGTTGCTTTTTCATTACTTTGTTTTTCCTAAAGTGAAATTAGTAAGCCTCAGACTAAAGGAAATGGCTCTTGCTCTGCACTTCAATCCTAATTTCTCTTAACCTGGGAACAGGAGAGCTGTCAGAAAATAAGCCTAATCAACACAGGTGGACCACAATCAAGTAATCAATACCATAGTATAAATATCGCTGACTTACTTCTATCCATTGATGGTTTATCAGCATCCCTCCTCCCCCCACTTTGAGTTCATTTTATAAATAGAGGGGGAAGTGGGGTACTCTAGGTTCGAGCCATTCCCCGGACAGCACGCCAAATACGCATACCATACCTCAGCTAATTATTTGTTAGCATGAACTTGTGAAATGGGGAAAAAAGTAACTTGCATTACTTGTTTGATAAAGTAACTTTACAAGTTACTTGGAAAAAGTAATCTGATTACATAACTTTTAATGCATTACCCCAACACTGTCTACTGATCTTTTTCACAAATTTAGGCACCAAGTGCCAGTTTGACTAAACAGGGCAAATTAGTGCGAGAGCGCAATTCCAAAACCGTGCCAATGGGAGGGGAAATTTCTGCAGGTGATTTATTAACGATGTGCAAATTAAACAAAAACAGATGCAACAGGTAATTTACATATCGAGTGACATAATATACCAAGCTAGTGTAGTCGCGAATAAATAAATAAATAAGTCACAGTACGTTGAAAAGAACACAGGCCAAAAAATTAATGGTTTCAAGAGTGATGTGACATTCAGCCAAGTATGGTGACCCATACTCAGAATTCATGCTCTGCATTTAACCCCATCCAAAGTGGACACACACAGCAGTAAAGACGTTTTCGGTGGCGCAAGCTGTTAGAAAAACTGGCCCTAAATGTGCTAGAAGTGCTCCATATAGCATCTTTAAACAAAACTCAGAAACACATTAGTTATAATGCTAATAGTGCATGGGCATTCTCTAACTGTTAACTTTACATAAGTTGTATACTCATACGTGAATTAAGGGAATGAATGAGTGAACTCAACAATATCCTCTAGGGTTTTGGACACCACTACAAATGGTTGTCCATTCAAAAAGCACACTATATAAGTATATGGAGGCACAACCCTAGAGAAAGGTGTGCTAGACATTGGTCCTTTAGGGGGTTGATTGGAACAGGTTTTTTTTTTTTAGAGCAATAACATTTCCTGGTGGGCAAGTAGAGAAATCCAATGACAAATATTTGCTAAAATTCCTGTGCTTGTTGCAGCCTTGTTTAATTGGACAACAGTTTCTGTTGCTTTATATCTTCATGTCTTCTGATAAATCAGTGTTAGAAAACAGAAGCTATTTTGTATTTTACTATCATGAAACCCTGAATGAATAGGACTGGACAGAATCACTGTTGTAACAATTATTGTAAACATTAAACTTCCTGTTTTGGAAATCAATAAATCTATTGTATTTTCTGTGGATTAGCCAAGTCATCTGGCACAGAGGTAAGCTTGCACTTCACCTTGGGTTGTGGATTTCAAACCATGGAAACTTCTTCCCTGTTTACAACAACAGCGCTATATTTGCCTCCCAGTTTCCGTCTTTTGAACCAAGAGAGCTTAAAGAGTTCTGCTGCCTCCAAAATGCTGGCGATCTCTCCTCTCACTCTAAACAAAATGATGACGAACACAATGGTGACTTTGAAATCATTGTAAACAGCGAGTGAGAGGCAATGGCATTTTCCAAGCAATTAAGCAATCAAATGTTAATTGCTGGTGGCAGATCCAGTAAACACAAAAGGGGGCGACAAACATCTCTAAAAGAAATTGACTGCAGAAATTGACTAAAAATTGCAGAATGTGATGTTTTCATCAAACATTCTTTTGAAAAATAATGGTGATCCAATTGTGGTCATTCCATACCAGTTTGCTGCAACACTGCGTAAATTGCTATGTTTTGATACTTTATTGGTTGAATTTCAATTAATGTCTAATTTAAATGCTTGTACAGAGCTGTTCCTTTTGCTAGAGTTTTATATGATATGGCTGCTTTAAGTTTCACCCCTCAATGACACATGCTCTATTGCCTTACAGATGAAAGAGCGACTCAACATTATTCAAAAACATTATTTTTTTCTGGTTAAATTGGCTTCTCCTTTGTGTCTGCTTGATTTGAGTGAGGGCATGATTAACCTTCACAGAAGAGCTCAGTGATATCGTGTGTGCCTGGATACACTACTTCTGGACTGTCTTTCTCTTTCTGCATTCTGTATTTCTTATGCACACTTACATTTGAACACCTTTCTTACGTTCCCTTTATTATGAAAAGCATACAGACCCCAGTAAATTTGCACATTGTTGCTGGAAGCAAACGATGCCTTGTTTTATTTCTGACAAACTTATCGGAATGGTGCAACAACAAATGGATTTTTGAAGATGGACAACTGGATTTTTATTTTTCACTGCACTATTTTTCCATTGTTTTTCTAAGTAGACATGAGGTATGCGGACAGACATATTTGACCATTGATTCTGGAATAGAAAAGTAGACATTTGGAAAATGTACACTTCTCATGAACCTTCTCACAAATATTTTCACTTACAGAATTTAAATTGTTGTGAAATCTGTTTCTTTCTCATCACTTACCCTCATTTCAAAGTATGAGACACTTCTCTCTCTGTCCAATACTTGACTGTAAATGTAGCTGTGTGTGTGAGAGAGAGTTAAAATCACTGTTATCTGTATCAGCAGTGGGCTGGAGATAAATGGATCTCTTTGTGTGTGGCGATGAGAGGCGGGACTTTATTCACTGGGTTTGGAGTCCAGCCTTCTGTCCTGAGCCTTAACAAACCTAACACTCATCTGAGCGCCAAATACTGGTTTGGCCGTAACTGTGTTTATGTGTGTTTGTATGTAAGGGCGTCTGTGCTGCGCATACCTCATTCTGATGAGACTTCCACGCTTCTGTGAGAAGATTAGTTTGTGTGGAAGGAAGTCCTTCAGATTTTATTGCTGGGCAATGGGATGCCAAAATGTTGGGCCCTGTTTGCAAGAAGAGTGGACTACGCCAATCCATCTGAATGATCAAAAACATAACATATATTCTAGATTATGGATGGAAAGAAAAGCCTTGCAAATTTGATTAGAAGAGAGAACTGTGTCCCAAAATTTTAATGAAAGATAAGCAATGATTTAAGGAGCTGAATAGTGACCAATTGAGATAAAGAACTGAGAGAGATGAGGAGGTGTGATGGATAGAAGACACAAAGAAGGAGGTGAGATGAGATATGAGGAGATGAGTCAAATTATGAGAAGGTATGAAATGAAGAATGAGAGGAGTCAATAGATGAGTAGAGGAGGTGGCAAGAGATGGGCAAAAGTAGCTCAAATATAAGGAGACAATAGTAAAGGAAAGGAAGGGGTTAAAAGAAGGTGAGATGAGGGTTAAATAGTGAGATAAAACCTGAGTGGGATGAGGAGGTGGGATGGATAGAAGACCAAAAGAAAGGAGGTGAGATACAAGGAGAGGAGTCGAAATATGACGATGAGATAAAAGATGATATATGCAAAGTAAAGGGGTTGAGGAGAGGAGATGAGAAAAGACTCAGAGGCAAGACATGAGGAGACAAGAAGTAGAGCAGAGTCCTTGTTCTCCCTCAGCCCAAAGAGCAGACCAGCTTTCATTTTATCACTGACAAGACCAAAGGAACAGCATAAACCCACACATCGGCCATCTGCTCTGCTCGTCTCTGGAAGCAACCCATTCGCTTTTCCATTCCACCATCAAAGCAGCGAAAGTGTTTTCAAGCTACTAATCGTTATTTAATCAAGCTTACTGGCTTGATCTGCTTATATTCAATTAATTTAATCCATTCTATCCAAAGAGCCGTGGCGATACTGCACGCTGAGAGTGTCATATCTGCACTCCAGCAAACCGACCCTCTTTACTGCGTCTCGGAGGTCTGCCGAGATGTGAATGGGCACAGTCAAGCATGTGTTATGTGGGTGTGCGTTGCAGCCTGTTAAGCTGTGCGAGAGTGTGTAGCGAGGTATGTGCACTGCCCTGGGGGATCTGGGACTCCTGGCCCATTGCCTGTGACCCAGATTACAGGAAATTAAGGAGATTTTAGGAGCTCACTCTTCTGGCCTGCTGCGCTGCATTATCAGAATCTGCTCCTGCAAATAGAAGCAGCGGGACGGGGCGGTGGACTTGGCAAAGAGATGCACTACCACCGAATACTACCTCTCTTTCTCTGGAGGAAGTGTTTGATGGAGCGAGTTCCGCCTGTGCTCTTTTTAAGTGTTGGTCAAAGCACACATACGTCAGATGAGTTTTAAGATGGCTTGTCAAGCTAAAAATACATGTTGTTCAACTAACTATGTATCCCCTTTGCTCTGTTCCATTACATTATATCAGTTGCGCTGTTTTTGAACACAAGAACGTGCCCTGGGTGTAGGCTACATCCTCTCCAAACAGAACATTGAGTGCTGTTCCAGACTGAAAACAACCAAGTGTAGTTGCTTTTCAAAACTTCGTACACAAGCTACCGCCTAATATGAAACTCATCATGAAAATGATGTTTTGAATTATAAACAGTCAGTTATTCAGTCTGTGCAATCACTTGCAATATCCCATATTCCATCCCTAAATTGTCTGGCCATGTTGTTGTTTTGCCATAAGCCAATCAATGTTTAGTCATATGGCATTTACTGCTCAGCGGACTAGTTTAACGCTTTGGAGTCTATTAACGCGTATATGCGTTATGAGGCATTTTCTTCTGATAATCATTAAAAGAACTTAAATTACACTTTCATTTTTGATCATACAGATAAGAGCAATACATCAAAAGAATCTGTAAAGGGTCTACTTTTTTGTGTACAGACATAATAACAACAAAACTTTGTGCATTTATAAAATAAAGATAGCAAACAAGTTGTGCTGTCTGCAGCCTTGATCTGCAGTAATCTTAATTTAGACCACGCCCCCACGCTGAACGCGCTATTCAGATTCTAATGTTTCGAACTGAAGCGCGCAGCTTAAATACGCCCAAACAACAGAAGACAACGCAGCGAGACTCTTCAAGTTTTTATTATTTTACTGTTTGCTTCACGATAAGAGGAATAAGACATAATGAACCCCAAAAAGATGTCATGTGGATTACCTCAGGATTTGAGATTTGGATTTCCTCAGAAAAAAAGAATGAAGCACTTTATTCAGCAGAGATCATAAACATGAGAAAGTGTCCTTTTATTTATTTATATACTTGTACTAGTTTTCACATAACGTGTAAACATTTTACTAGTTAGACTTTTTCCAAACTATTCCTGACTAAATGTATAATCAAGTGAAACATTATGAAGTTTTAATAACAATATACAATATACACTACTTTACCATTCAAAAGCTTGATGTAAATAATATAAATGTAACACATAAATGTAAATGTAACAAATGTAACAAACAATGCTGTTCTTTCAGTCTATCACAAAAAAAACCTAAAAAAATATTCTCAAGCAAAACATTTTTTTTTCTCAAAAACACAGTCATGTAAATACATGCTCACGTATTATTATAGTCCAGTTTGTGCTGATTACAGTGAGACTAGACTTTAGCCATTTAGATGTTTATAAGCAACTGAAAAAAGCACAAATGTCAGGGCATGACAAAACTTCTCCAGGCCCCAAAAATACCCTTAGACCTCAAGTAGGCTTTGTTTAAGCACACCTCCAAACCAATGGTATTCTTTCTAAGCCATTAACTTGCATTGCATTGATTAATTGTTCACATAAAGACTAGCAATGTGTGTTGCTAGGCTAAATTAAGATTATTTTTAACATTACAAATCAAAATGCATGGTGGAAATGCTACTGGATATAACAGTAAATTGTTAAGATATTATAAACCTCCCTGGTTGGCCAACCTGTTAGCTAGCTTATGTGCTACAGCTAGGCTTTGGGTACGAAAAACGTGGCTATTGGAAAACTAATGCACTGTATAATAAGAAATCACTTCAGACACAACTTGAAATGGAATTTCTTAGCTTTACTTCTCCATTATTGTGTTTACTGATACACAGTTATGATTGACCTCCTCAGTCATATTCCACCCTCACAATTCACTGTAAAGTTAATGGACTAATTAGAGCTCGTATCTCCACTGATGTGTGCAATTAAAACATGTCCCAAATATTAACGCCACTTTCATTTGTTTACTGCCTTTTTATCTCCTACTAAACAATGTGTTAACACGTTTAGTACAGTGAGATGAAATAAACATAGCTCATTGTTAATTAGCATGCATGTTGGAAATCTGAATAAGATATTTAGTGGTCCAAGCAGCATCAAAATTATGCTGTAAGCATTTGATTTTCATAAAAACTACTTTCCTTCACTCTGTTTGTGACCAAATGTGATAAGCATGCCCCTCTTACTATTTCACACATTGGCAACATCTCGGATAATCCAGAAGCCTCTTTCAATCCTCACAGTATTCGGTAGAGAAATTCTCTGTTTACAGTTCCCCCCTCCTTTCATTCCACACCTCCATTCCAGCAATAAAGCTTGTGGCCAAGTGCTAGAATTGCCAGATTACTAAAGGATTGCTTGCAAAAGTAGCTCTCAAGACTCATCTGCCCGTCTATGAGACCTGTTACAGTATGTGATTTATTAAACACATATTTGAAGACTTTTAATATGGCTTGCTTCTAAATAAGTTTTTTTTTTTTTTTTTGACTTAATGCTATTGCAATTGCATTTACACAGACTGGCTAAAAGGGCAGATGTTTATAACGTCAATTTATTGCATTGTTTGGATGTAAATTTCCCAGACGCTAATCCTTGCATTTCACAGTGCGCTTCTAAAATTGTTTTGCACGTTATTGTTGATTTAAATCAATTTAATCAAGCCCATAAACAACCGAACTAGTTGAGAAACCAGGTCAGAAAGCCATTTTTCTTTTTCTGAAACATCTGAAACACACCATGCTCCCGCTCATAAATACCAGTGTGCCTCACAAAGACTCAGCTCTATAATGTTAAACAAACCACACATCAAGCTGTGCTTATTTCTTCTCCGCAGGGAGAAGCTTATGTTTATGAAGGCAACACAAGCCATCAGTTTCCGTGTAACTGCATGGTGTTTACTTAAGCAAGGAGCTGCTATCCAAAGTGACTTGCAGTGTTTAAAGGTGTATATAATTTTGCATATTCTCTGGGAATCGAATTCTTGTGGCATAATGTGATTGATTGAATCTTTTAGGTGTCTTAAGACTCAAGTGTCTAAATTTAATGACCACAAATGAGAAACTGATACAAAATTCATTTAATTGCAGCAATTTTGTATTTTGTAGTAATACATTGAAATTCAGAAAAAGCCACTGTATGATGGCGGCCATGTTTAAATCACATGACCAGACAAATACCATTTGCATAACTGTTTCCACAAACTCAATCTTTGCAACGAATGAATCTTGACTGACAAATGCAATTATTTTTGGACTTCTATACTCTTAACCGAATATATCTGTTTTTGTTTGACCTTGCATCCACACCACTAGGTGTCAGTATAAAGATTAAGTACACTGTCATACAGGAGATGGAAAAATGACTTAAAATGACTTTCACCTTTAAAAATAATTTACTGCAATTAAAATAAATGGTGAAAAATACTTTGGGCTATGAGTTTCTGATGTCCAGTTTACAATATTTGTTCATTTTTAGGCCTTCTCTTATATTACTTGCAGTGACACACACACACACACACACACACACACACACACACACACACACACATACACATACACTTTAACCTAGTGCATACATAATGTGTCCTAGACCTCCAGGCTTTGACTACAAACTGCCCTTCCTCTATAGTCAGTAGATATCAGGATAATATTTTATTATAGGAGAAGCATTCATTATATTTTATAGCTTTATTCCCTCTGGTTACAGTACAACTTAATTTCTTAAACCGTTTTAGTTCCTTGTATGTGTGACTGTGTAAAGAGGTAATGTCATAATCACCCCACAGGCAATAACACTCATGCAATGATATTTTATTCTCTTGAGACACAGTTTCCTTTTATAAGGAGCTTCTGCCAAGGCGGATTTTGTGCCATATTTACCTTGTAGTCTCTCTCCTTGTCTGACGGCCGAAAATATCTTTTATCCATCTGTTGATGTTAGCACACCTCCAAGTATATCCTTCTGGCTTTTCACCATGCCAACAGAGTGATCCTCATTTCCTAATGGCGGTCAATGGAGGACAATCCCATAATCCATCCAAAGTGTGTCACTGACCTAGTGGCACTGGTTTCTGGGCTACAGCCAGTCCAAATTAACTTACTGTAACAATTGATAAATGATGGTGAAAATACTGGGCAAATTTTATGTATATATATATATATATATATATATATATATATATATATATATATATATATATATATATATATATATATATATATAGCATTAATGCATGGTGTGCAACAGTTAGTTCTGGTCCTCGCATTTGATTGGCCGAATGGCTTTCCAAAAGTGATTACAGGGGTAGATTATTAGATTTAAAGATTTATTGTTTTGTGTAATTCCTTGCACAATACTATGCACTGTCCTCAAATCACTTTTAGAATATTAATAAACTTAATTTGCATTACAGTACCAGCTCTGTATGTATGGCTTTTCGGACATAGTAAACTTGCTCAGTAGCTCCCCTGGTAAAGCAACATTTGTGATGTGAAGAGATCAGGTATAAGTTCCAGAAAAGCAGTTAAGACAAAAAAGTTAGACACAAGATTTTAGTCTAAAAGCAAGTTACTGACATGGATGCTTCAGCAAGTGTTTTGTCAACACAGCTGGTTAGGTTTAAGGTAGGGTTTAATGTAGGTGGTGCATTTTTTTTATATGCAATAAAGTGTTCTTCAGATATTTCATTTCTGACTGCCATGATACATACACCACTCAACATAATAAAATGTCGCCAGATTGTCTCAGATAAAACTGTAGATGCTTTCAGGGCCACTTACTGGACAGTTCACCTTAAAAGTTTTTTCCAGTGAGCCTGGGTAGGTTGTAACTTGTATGTGTTTGTGTTATCCTGGACCGGTGTATTGGGAAAGCGAGAATTGGGAAGTTGGTGTGCACATTGTGGGTTATACATTATATTAAAATTGTTGCAATTATTCAGCATTAACCAAAGATGATGTAGGAAGTTACTTCAGGTTTCAAGTTTGTCATTAGAATACCATTATCTCTCTCTTTATTTTTTTATTCACAACACTCAAGTTTCTTATGTTGCAGTTCCTTTAAAAGTTAGGCTAACTGGTTTTAGCATTTCAAATCAGTGAAGAAACAAGACAGTCTCTTCCTGTCCAAGTTCTCAGCTTGAATAAGCAGCGATGTGGACCTGAACTTGTGCTTAAGTTTAGCTGTGTAAGGCCATCAGCTAACTGGAAAGGTAGTGTTCCTCCCCAAAATAGTGGAAATAATATAATAAGCAATCCTAGTGTTGTAGCCTGCAAATATTCTTTTGATAAACAACATTTTGGTCAAAGACCTTCTTCAGGCATTTTTCATAAAACTTGCCTACACAGCTGCTGGCATCCAGGTGTACGAGAGGTGTTTATTTATTCATTTTCTTGCCAAAGGCAATTTTATTTGCATTTGGCACTTGGCAAGTGTTAATTTTGCACCCCAGCTGTAGCTATTTCCATGTGTTCTCTTGCTGTCTCTCTCTGAGAATGATTTAAACTGCTAAGAAGAGTCACTATAATGGCTGCTCATCATTTCTGTGTGTTGTATGTAATATAAATGGTAATGATAGAGAACCAATAATACTGCTGATGGAATATAAAGTGAATGTGTGTGGTCATTGTCTCATTTACAGATGGTGAGAGGCCAATGGAGGGAACTGATACCAGCCGGAAGAGAGACTCACGTTCATCAGACAAGTACCGAAAAAGCGAAGACGCCAGCAACAGCCAGGAGGAGGAAAATGCAGTAAGATGTTTGTTTCTTTTGAAATAATACATTTTTAAAGAAAACCAAATGCAGGGCTTCGAAAGATATGCACTCAATTATACTGAATTGGTACCTAATACTTAAAATTAAAATTAACCCATGTTTAGTCACCCTCAAAGCATCCTAGGTGTATATGACTTTCTTTTTTCAGACAAATCCAATAGGAGTTATATTTAAAAAAATATATATTGCTCTTCCAATTAATCACAAAGTGGTATTTCAGCCTTAATGTTACCACAAAATTAAGTTTCTTCAATATATTTAGCAATAGCTTATCAGTGGTGACTTTCAAATTGATGTACATATGGCAGAAATTCATGGTAAAATTCCGTTTATTATATGTTTCAATCAAACTTGTAGCAAAATCTGGTAGTTCATGTGGTTTCAGGGTTGGCATCATCTGGGGTCCTCTGAGGGGTTGAGATCATCTCTTCTCAGGTGTTCTGGATCCACACTGGAGCTTGTGTAAATCCTAGTGACACAAAAACAGAGAAACAAATAGAAACATAATTACAGTAGTTGCTGTTCCAACAAAGCAAAAACGATTTGTTCAGAAGCCAAGGAATAATAATGTGCATTTGATCAGATACAACTGCAGACCAAGATTATGAGATGCATTATTTGAAACCAACGAGATGTGTTTTTAATCTAGATTTAAACAGAGAGAGTGTGTCTGAACCCCGAACATTATCAGGAAGGCTATTCCAGAGTTTGGGAGCCAAATGTGAAAAAGCTCTACCTCCTTTAGTGGACTTTGCTATCCTAGGAACTACCAAAAGTCCAGCGTGACCTTAGGGAGCGTGATGGGTTGTAGCGTGGTAGAACACTAGGTACGCAGGAGCTAAACCATTTAGGGCCTTATAGGTAAGTAATGATAATTTGTAACTGATACAGAACTTAATATGTAGCCATTGCAGAGACTGTAAAATTGGGGTAATAAGATCATATTTTCTTGACCTGGTAAGGACTCTAGCTGCTGCATTTTGGACTACCTGTAGCTTGTTTATTGATGAAGCAGGATAACCACCTAGAAGTGCATTACAATAGTCCAGTCTAGAGGTCATGAATGCATGAACTAGCTTTTCTGCATCAGAAACAGATAACATGTTTCGTAGCTTGGCAATGTTTCTAAGATGGAAGAATGCAGTTTTTGTAACACGCAAAATTAGATTTTGAAAAGACAAGTTGCTGTCTAATATAACACCCAGAGTTTTGACTGTAGAGGAAGTAACAGTACATCCGTCTAGTTGCAGATTGTAATCCAAGAGATTCTGTGTGCAGTTTTTGGTCCAATAAGTAATATCTCTGTCTCATCCCAATTCAAAAACATAACCATGACGAGGCTGATGTGGAGCTGTTTCTGTCTGAGAAAACCCGAAACACACTGCACTTTTTGCAAGAAGCTCTTTTAGTCCATGGATCCATTCCTAAAAGTTGACTTTATTTCACTAACTGAGGACACATCAGGTCAATTCAGCCTCTGAAAGATGAGGATATACAGTCGGGAATAAGATACAGTTCATACCGGCTTAAATGATTGATGGCCTTTGCGCTCGTCCAAGATGTTACTCAAAAGAGTCTTCGCTGCATTTCCGTCCTTCGCGCGGCACAAAGGGGCACGGCTTTTAGCACCTTTCATCTCAAGCACAGCACACTGCGTACTATCAGTGTCACTCACAAGCTAGTCCAAATGCTCTCCGCATCACTCACAGGACTAATAAAACCTCACCGTCAAATAACATCAGTTGCACAGCCATATGTGGATGCAAAGCGAACACCCTCACTTAATATTAAGCACTGTTATGAATATTTTTACTGCACAAAAAGAGTTTTTCGCCTTCCGCTAGCTTTGAAGTCATCTATGTAGTGTACAAGCTGACAGAATTAACTTTCAGCAGATTTATGAATCTTGTTACGATAGGAAATATGTCAACAAATTGCATTCGTCAAACCATAGCATGGAATTTTTAATTCTGTGGCTTTAAAGCTGCGAGGGAAGGATTTATCAAGTCATAATGGAATGGAGATTGCAGAAGATGATGTGGACAAACAGAGTGTCTGTGACAGATGCTGTGCTGGTGGAGTGATTTATGTGTGTGGAGATAAATCTATCATTTCCTGTGCTGTGCTGTGAATACATTACTGCTGTTTAGTTCTGCTTCATAATCTCAATGTCACACGCAGCCTTTACACGGAAAGTTTGTCCCTAAGCAGTTTTCTTTTAGTCAGAAGTTCAGGAATGATGTAGTATTATGGCCAGAAGTTCCCAAAGACCTTGTTTAGAAACGATTCATTATTTAATACCCACACAATAATCTGCATATAATCGTCACCTTCAAGCAATTGGCTATTAATCTGCGGTACTTGGCAGTTAGTTTATTATGAATAATTTACAAGTGAAAATAGGTGTACAGAGTTCATCTGCTTTCATGACTTAATATTTTATAGAGCTAAAATAAAACAAAAAAATTAGTAAATGTGCATGAAGAGCCATACATGTTAATGGTACTGTATATCTAATATAGTTTTACATTTCTTCTAACAATATTCAAAACAAATATATGGTATGATTAACATAACCATTTAATATATATATATATATACACACACACACACACACACACACACACATACACACACTCGAAGAGTTCTGTTCCAAAACGCAATAGAGTTTCCGCCAAAATCAGTATTGTATCTGGAAAAGTAAAGGAATTTTTTTTAATTTTAGTTATTAGGTCATGTTTTCTCCCTTTTTCTACAAACCGTGACAAACGCCAGTCTCCCTTTTTTGCAGAATGCAATATATCCGCTCAGCCAATCACAGCACACCATTCCATACACTCTAGACGGTAAAAACCAATCACAGCACACCATTCAATGCTCTCTAGACAGTAATGGTGGCACTTTGAATATACCCGACATCCTAGTTTTCCTCATTTACTTTGTACTTTGTGATCAACAAACAAGGGCCGCATGATAAATCGGAAAAACATAAAAAAAAGAAAACATTTAAATAAATATTTAATAAATATTTGAAAATCATAGACATTTTTATGTTATTAAACCTACAGATGCCATGTTAAAATTTGAAACAGAAAATAGAGGGTTTTTTTTATGTTGCCACTTTCTTGGTAAATCAAAAAAAAATTTGCGTTTTGGAACCAAACTCTTTCTTTATATATCTGGAATTCATGGCATCTTTCATTGGCCAGGGCCCGCCAATGAGGCTGTTTGACTGACATGTCAAACAACCAGTCACAGTTAATTTCGTTCAGCGTCACGTTTTGGGGCGTGGAAATGTCGCCACAATAACAGACTGGTGTGTAAAACTCTCTGACATATTTTAAAAATTCTATGCCGCAAACTTGAAATATTTACCATACAGTTCTTTGAAAATCCAGCATTAAGTTGATCCTGATAATCGCTCGTTGTCACAGTTGTAAGTTTAGCACCACAGAATCTTTGTTTGCAGGCGGAACATTAAAGAACGCAATACACACGTCTCATAGAAATCCTGTAGGATTCAACCATTCTGATGACGACTTTGAGACTTCTGAAGTTTTTCCACTTTTGTGTCCCATATGCATCAGACGTTCAGCCAATGGACTGTAGGCGTGACATCTGAGGCTGAGGCCTATAATATCCATTAATCCTGCCTGTGGAGCAAGCACGGCATCGTGGCTTTTGAACAGGCCCACCTAAAAAAAAAAAAAAAAACTTAATATATTCTAATTTTGTCAAGAATTATAAAAAGTCGACCAGTAGTTGTTCATTTAAGCCATTTGTGGACAAATCGCCCCTTTATATTAATTTAATCACTTAAATAGGCTATAGCAAAGATGAAGTTGAGGATGCGGACTCGCCATGAACGCCAGAAAGAAATGCACATTTCATATGGATTACATAATCAGAGAGTAGCCTATTTATTTTGGTTTGAATATTTTCGCTTAAAAGTAGACATTTCAAACTTTCTGTAATATATAGCCTTTATTTCTCAAATCTGTGAGGCACAAGGTGAGTTTCGGCGCCCTCCAGTTCACATGCCGGCACCTCATTACATTGTCTGCTATATATTTGCTTCTTATTTATTAAATACAGGCAATTGATTTATAAAACATTGATCAAAATTAAGATGCAATTTATACAAAACGAAAATCTTTTAAAAAAGAGTTTTCTATAAAACAAAACTTAATGAAAAAATAAATGAAATATTTTTGGATGACTCGTAACCGCAGGTGACCATGGGCACCCGCTCATTTTGGATCAACCCGCGCAGCACTGACATAAACGGTTATGTTGATCATACCATACAATACCAATATATGTAACTGAATATAGTTTTAAATAGCATACTTTAAATAGCATACTATTGTCAATACAGTAACTGCACAAAATATACTGTAAAATGTTTGCAAACATTTAGCCCTATTGCACTTTTAGGATAATATTTATTCAGTTGAAGCAGTTGCAGTTAATTAGTGAAGCAGTTAAGTTGCTAAGTGTGTTTATCTATGTTTTTTTTTTCATTAAGATTTTTAAATGAATTTACTAGATATAATAGATATTTAAGCTTGTCATTTCTGTTTAGAATCACCTATTTTTAAATAATCCTGCATTTTGATGTGTATTTTTTTTAAATTACAAATTTGCATGGTCATTTAACATGAGATAAAAAGTTAAAAAAAAAGAAAAGAAAACAATACAATACTGCTGAATCTATTGCATATTCATATCACAAAAGTATTTTAATAACCATTGCCTACTAGAAATCCTTCACTGTCAATTTAAGTGAATGATATCCAGTCAGAAATAAAGTGCACATTTGAAAATGTGACTCAAACCAATGTCACGTTAAATGAACGTTGTAATAGTTTTGTAATTCGTTAAAATTCGAAGTGGTTGAAAGTCTTTTTTAGCAAAGCACTGTGGGCTATATAGCATTGTATTGTCAGATACTGGTCTCCATGGTAACACTCGGTACACTCCTGTGGGATCATTTCCAGCCTTACACCAATAACATGGACTCAGGGTGGAGAGAACAGTGTTTGTGTTTGTGTGTGTGTGCATGCATGTGACACAAGCCTCAGGGATGTACTGGACTCTGTTGGATGTTTTTTAGCCCTTTATGCATCACTCTCATATAAAATAAGACAATCCATTTATCATTTCTTTGTTCTCATATGTGTGGAAGAGCCCAGCTTCAGTACATACACTAGCCACATGCATATAAACCAGCAAAGCTCTTCAGGCCATACTAGTTGTGCGCTGACAGACCATCAGAAAGTCTGCGAAATCTAAAATGACAGATGAGTGTAAAATACCAGAGACATGTGGACTCCATTCCAGAGCGCACTTGAGACTGAATTAGAGGGAAACTGAACTCTTTAAAGTAATTGAAGGATGTAGTTCTTTACAGGCTAGCATGAGAGCTAATTAATAGCTTTGCCTATACTCATTTAGTCACATTTTCACAATCTGCCAGAGCACAAAGTCTTATCTAACTTTGAAGTACTTTGAATAGCTCACAAATCTATTATAACACATATTTAAAGCAATAGTTCACCCCAAAAATGAAAATTCTCTCAGCATCCCACCCTAATGTTCTTCCCCGTATCACTTCATTCTTTAGTGTGACAAAAAGGGCTCACTTTTGAAGAGTTTTACAGTGACCACAGCCTGTCAACCTTCAGAAAATGAAAGTAAGGACCTTAGAGGTGTCATGAATGTAGTTTATATAACTATCTGTGCTATATTCATGGTTTGCTGAAGATGTATATTAGGTTGACACCTTATGACAAGGGTGTCTAATCCTGTCCCTGCAGGACCACTGTCCTGCAGAGTTTAGCTCCAACCCCAATTAAATACACCTGAACCAGCTCATCAAGGTCTTACCAGGCATACTAGAATCTTCCAGACAGGTATGTTGAGGGAAATTGGAGCTAAACTCTGCAGGACAGTTGCCCCCCAGGACTGAATTTGGACTCCTCACTACATGTTCCCATTGTAAGGTAGAGAACAGCAAGCATTCTTCAAGGTTTCCCCTTTTGGGTTTCACTGATGAAAGAAGGTCATTCAGGATTGTGAAGGATGAGGGTTAGTAAATAATGCAAATATATTCCGTTCTGGATGAACTGTTCATTAAAATCAGTTACTCTTTTCACCTTCCTGTTGCCTATGAATGTTACCCCAAGGGTTGATGTGGCAGCACTGTATGGTGCAGAATTGGAGGTCGGAGTGTTGTGGGTGTCATCCATATTAATGACTCTCAGGATTTCTTTAAGGTGAGACCTTGCACCTGAGCTTAGCATTCACAGCTAAAGGCAGAGGAACCGCCATCAGATATTTCGAAAGAGATTCTCACCTTGTAGAGCACTGGATACACCTTATATACCCCAACAGAACAACAGAACTCTTGACATTTGCAAGAGGTTTGCTGTCTCCAGGCAAACAGACAATAAAACCACTCAGTCTGTAGCCAGCCTCTTCATATAATTGCCTGGGAATCCATGCAACTGTTAATGGTTGAAGATGCCATTGCTGGGCCCTAGAAGTAGTAATGGGCCCACTTAGGCACTAACCGCAATTGATTGTTTAAATGTCTACCGCAACCAGACTTTGTGGAAAAGAAGGGGTCTCAGGGTTCACAAGCAATTCCTACAAGATTTATGGCTGCAGAGCCAGTGGAGATGCAGGGTGGCAGGAAAGACCAAATGAGTCTGGAAATCAGGATTTACATGAGAAAGAGGACCTGTTTATACCTGGTGACTTCAACCATTTGAAGCACTCTAACTGGATAGAAATCTGAATCGTTAAATGTGTCTTAGCTAAAATTAATATAAATCAAATCTTAAATTCCTGTGCTATATGCTAAATGAACAGAGTTAATTTACAGCTCGGGTGATTGGCTCAAATATGTATTTGTCCATAAGTTCTCATGAGCAATGATGGGAGATTTCAAATGGCACTTTTCAAGTCTTTCATGGCAACTGAGAAACTACACTGACAGATTACTGCATTGACGTGGACAAATCATAGATTCTGGTAAGACTTTAAATAAGGTATTTGCTTGACATGGAAGCCGGTTTTCAGGGCTCACCAGATTTTAATTACTTTGGTGTCTATTCACCCACTTAAAGCTTTTTGCAGTGAATGCTGACTGTTCAAACTTATTGCTGTAAAAATAAAGCTCTTCAGCCTCGCTTATGCTTTACGGGCAGTGGGGAGGCCTGTCACACCATCTGTCACTCTGGCAGTGACCGATGTTTCCAGCTCCAGCCTGCCCAATAAATAAACTTATGCTTTTAGCTTGCCCTTTGCAGAGTTCCTCAAGCACACTGCTGTAAAAATAGTTAGTCAGTCATCGTCAATGGTGGGTAAAGGCGAACAGGCAGTCGATATGGATTTGGCCATTATAGATGACGTGTTAAATCAATATCTGAGCCTGTCAGCTGTGAGGTTGATAAGGCTCATATGGGGCCAGGAGACACCTCTTAATGCTTAAAGCTTTACATATATACCAGTAGATCTTGCTAATTGCCTAAATGGTATTTTAATAGCTGTGCTGTGGGATAGGCAATAATCAGGTCATGGGGGATCAATAGGCCTTGTTTAAATAGTGCGATTACTCCACTACAAAGCTAACATACATTTTATACCACACTATAAAACACTGAGGTTGCAAGTTTAGCTCAGTTAAAAGTAACCCTAACACAAAGGTTGACTTTGTTTTTTCATTAGCGTTTTTGTGGATTGATATTTGAAGTGATTTGGAGGTTTAAACAAAAATGAGGAGATCTTGGAAAAAGGTAATAAAAAAGGAGGTATCTTGAGGATTGGGACACATCATAATGATGTCCTTTTTTTCTATATTACAGCACTGATAATGGAATTTTTCATATTTCAGTGTAAGCGCTGGCATTTGAATGAATGAAGACCTTCACAAAGATTTCGCTTCATGTAACTGAAACTTTGAGGTAGACCAGAGTGGGTCTATATTTTCAGCACCACCTCGGTTTTTCCATTTCTTAATGTGAGGGCTTTTATTAAACCTATCAGACGTCAAACTGTATGACAATATTGTGAAAGCATTTCTTGAATGTGTTGACAGAGAGGACTATGTGCTTGAAATACTGGGGAACTGTTGGGAATTTCGCCATTCCTGGTTCACACAAAAGCGCTATAGTGACAGATCTATTTTTGCACTCGATGCAATCTCGTTTATACACAAACCCACATGCCATTGGGCATAAATACACTGTTGTGCTACTACTACTGTAGTAGATTTAGGAATAATTGATTCAGTCTAGAGAAATTATTTCTGAAGATTGGAGTGCTTAAACCAGTGACAGTTAACCAATGACCACCCCTCTATTTCATTGTTTTTGTGCTCTGAAAATATTTCTGCTTCTTAGATGCCCTATATCCCTTTATCCCAACCGTTTCTACTAAATATTGAAGAATTGGAAGATGTCTCTGGTTCTGATTGGCTTCTTACTGGGGGTTATTTCAAAGGTCACAGCAGGCATTGGGCCCTGGGGCTGATGATCTCCTCATGATTCAGACTCCTGCTTCACTCTATGCTCCATAAACCTGCAGCTAATGGGCTAAACTGAGGGAACGACAGCACGGGTCTTCCAGGAGGTTCCTGGGGAATGGAGCGGGCGGCTCTGGTGTCAGACTGTGTTCTGTATGAAAGCTCTGTGGCTTGCAGGCACCCCAGAGAGCACTGCTCCTCCTCTAAATCATGTGCAGAATGAGGATGGGATTGAGGTGCTGAAACCAATTTACTTTAGGGCCCTGGTGGGTGTATCCTCATGGGGTTTGCTTTCTCTGAAGAGGTTCTAGGGCTTAGCCAGAGGACAAGGTCAATGATTAAGGCTGAAACTCTAGGGATGACTCTGTCAGAGATGTGAAGAACTTGTTTTTAGTTAATGTAATCGTCAGGATAGTTACACTGTCTTCCCAAGTATTTTATGTGCTGCAAAAGAACACCACTGTTAAAAAGCATGAAGTTGGGAAGATTTTTTGTATGTTTTTTTTTTTATATATATCTCTTACAATTTTCATTTATTGTTTGAAAATACAGTAAAACATCATTATTGTGAAATATCTGTAAAAATATTTGTAAAATGTAAAATGTTTTTTACATTATTGTAAAATGTTTTCTATGAAAATATATTTAAAAATGTAATTTATTCCTATGATCAAATCAGATCATTACTCCAGCCTTCAGGGTCACATGATCTTTCGGAAATCAATCTAAAAGCTATTTCACACTGGGACAAATATTGCGCGTGATTATTGCCGTCATTTAATGAAGGGTGCCAATGTGAGTGTGCACACTGACACGCAAAATGCGAGGCGCAAAAGCATAATTTAAGCTAGTTTTTTTTTTTTTTTTTTGGTTTGACGTGCCGCATTAAAAACTTTGGCAAAGATTGTTCACATGAGCTGCTGAAGTCACAGTAAAACACTTCTTGGTGGCGCTCAAGATGCATCGAGGCAAGATGAATGTAGAGCTGCTGGTCTCATTGGTGTCTGAACACAAAGGGCCTTATGACAAATGCGACAGCGACTACAAAAATCTTGATAAAAGGAGTTATTATGGAGAAGAAATGCAGATCAAACAGGGTACAATGTGAACTGGTGTATTTATGTTTTTCTTTATGCACCATATATTTTCATGGAGTGAATTTTGCACGTTCACTCGGCTCATCGCCAGCGAAAATCATTTGGGTATGAACACAAATGACGCATCGAAAAACTTTGGCAATAAGCGTCATTAATTTCCCGGTGTGTACGAGGCTTAATATGTTGAAATAAGGGGACAAATTAATAAATAGAAGGAATTCTTAATTCATTAAATCTTTCATTTCCCTTCCCATGTTTACCACACACAGTAAGAGATGCGATTAAAAGTGAAAGAAAAACAGTTGACGAGCCTGGGCTCATGGTCTAAACGGGTTGTCCCTATTCTCTTAATGAGTAATGTGTGTTTTGGGGTGTAACGTGCATTAAACCAATCACAGTCTCATCTTCAATTCCCTTTTAGAGCCAGTTGTGCACGTGCCATGATGGATTTGCTATTTACACGGCGGAATTTGGCAAGCGCAGAACACATCTCTGAGATGAAACGGAGCTGCTCGTGTACGAGCAAATAGAGTCTAATTCTGATACATGTGAGGACTATCCATTATGACATGTAGGAATTTATACAGTATTGTTCAAAATAATAGCAGTACAATGTGACTAACCAGAATAATCAAGGTTTTTAGTATATTTTTTATTGCTACGTGGCAAACAAGTTACCAGTAGGTTCAGTAGATTGTCAGAAAACAAACAAGACCCAGCATTCATGATATGCACGCTCTTAAGGCTGTGCAATTGGGCAATTAGTTGAAAGGGGTGTGTTCAAAAAAATAGCAGTGTCTACCTTTGACTGTACAAACTCAAAACTATTTTGTACAAACATTTTTTTTTCTGGGATTTAGCAATCCTGTGAATCACTAAACTAATATTTAGTTGTATGACCACAGTTTTTTTTAAAACTGCTTGACATCTGTGTGGCATGGAGTCAACCAACTTGTGGCACCTCTGTTATTCCACTCCATGATTCTTTAACAACATTCCACAATTCATTCACATTTCTTGGATTTGCTTCAGAAACAGCATTTTTGATATCACCCCACAAGTTCTCAATTGGATTAAGGTCTGGAGATTGGGCTGGCCACTCCATAGCATTAATTTTGTTGGTTTGGAACCAAGACTTTGCCCGTTTACTAGTGTGTTTTGGGTCATTGTCTTGTTGAAACAACCATTTCAAGGGCATGTCCTCTTCAGCATAGGGCAACATGACCTCTTCAAGTATTTTAACATATGCAAACTGATCCATGATCCCTGGTATGCGATAAATAGGCCCAACACCATAGTAGGAGAAACATGCCCATATCATGATGCTTGCACCTCCACGCTTCACTGTCTTCACTGTGTACTGTGGCTTGAATTCAGAGTTTGGGGGTCGTCTCACAAACTGCCTGTGGCCCTTGGACCCAAAAAGAACAATTTTACTCTCATCAGTCCACAAAATGTTCCTCCGTTTCTCTTTAGGCCAGTTGATGTGTTCTTTGGCAAATTGTAACCTCTTCTGCACATGCCTTTTTTTTAACAGAGGGACTTTGCGGGGGATTCTTGAAAATAGATTAGCTTCACACAGACGTCTTCTAACTGTCACAGTACTTACAGGTAACTCCAGACTGTCTTTGATCATCCTGGAGGTGATCATTGGCTGAGCCTTTGCCATTCTGGTTATTCTTCTATCCATTTTGATGGTTGTCTTTCGTTTTCTTCCACGTCTCTCTGGTTTTGCTCTCCATTTTAAGGCATTGGAGATCATTTTAGCTGAACAGCCTATCATTTTTTGCACCTCTTTATAGGTTTTCCCCTCTCTAATCAACTTTTTAATCAAAGTACGCTGTTCTTCTGAACAATGTCTTGAACGACCCATTTTCCTCAGCTTTCAAATGCATGTTCAACAAGTGTTGGCTTCATCCTTAAATAGGGGCCACCTGATTCACACCTGTTTCTTCACAAAATTGATGACCTCAGTGATTGAATGCCACACTGCTATTTTTTTGAACACACCCCTTTCAACTAATTCAACTAATTGCCCAATTGCACAGCCTTAAGAGCGTGCATATCATGAATGCTGGGTCTCATTTGTTTTCTGAGAATCTACTGAACCTACTGGTAACTTGTTTGCCACGTAGCAATAAAAAAATATACGAAAAACCTTGATTATTCTGGTTAGTCACATTGTACTGCTATTATTTTGAACAATACTGTATATATATATATATATATATATATATATACATATATATAATCTCAACAATCCTTTAATTCTTAATATTTGGGATGTTTGGGAATAAGCAGCGTGTACGCGCTTTTTGGACCCGCCTATACTAACACGTTTTTTTAAATAACAAAGAAAAAACATTGAAACGCAGGCTATTTTCAGCTCCTTAAAAGAGTATTGCGCCGGCAATGCGCCTGAACACACCTCTTTTTTTATAGACCAGTACACCCAGCACAAATGCATTTCCTAATTAAATGACATGGCGCTGGACAGGAAAAATGCGAACGTCGCCAGACTGAAACTAGCAAACACACTTGCACTGCGTCTTGCGTAGCATTGCACCAGGTGTACGATGGGGCCGTAGTGTAGTGTGTCTTACAAAATAAAGTTGTTTACATTCTTTGCATGGTTATATTACATTATCACTGAAGTTTAAAAAGTAAAATATCACTCACAATCATAGAAATGTCAGTGCAAACACCAGATGACAGCAGACCAGCAGCAAAAACAACGTTAGATATGTAAAATGAAATCCATAACATGTGGGGCAAGTTTTTTTTAGTTACAGAAATAGGGCACATCTGAGCGATTTCTTTGTTTTGATGCAGTTTGAAAAAAAAGAAGAGGATCACTTGTGTTGAACATGTGGCACCATTGAACCATCACATTGCCATTGGATTAGCTTTTAAGACCACGGTGTTGTCTTTTAGCATGACCAAGGTCAGCGGATTGAATCACGTACACAAGCTATTGCTTTAACACTGTTGCCTTGCCAAGAAAAGTTTAACAAGAGCAGAACTGTATCACTTTTATTCTTTGCTTTTGGGCAGAAGTCAGATATAGATGGTGGAAGATAAAAAGATCCCTAAAGAAACTAAAATAGTGAAGGATTTTTTTTTTCTTTTCTGGCAGTCTCAGTTGTTTGAAGTACCAGGCAAAGAAACGTTGACATGAGATTTGGCAGCCTTGCAGCACGGAGGCCTTCAGCATGATGAATAATTGATGTGAAAATCTCAGTCTAAGCGTTTATTTTTTCTCTTGTGTCTTTGGTCTGCCGTAGCATGCATGTTTTTAAGGTCTGCATTGTCTTTCATTCCTGTGGGACGTCTACATGCTTTCATGTTTCCCCGTACATTTCAAAGACAGCATGTTTCCTATTGTTACGTTTTTTCTTTTTTTTTGTTGCGTCTCGCTACTGAAGAACATTTGTGGCTTGATACTCTTTAAGCCGCTCTCATTAAATGTTTTTATAGTGTTATATAGTTATATCTCAGTGGTGACCTACATTAATAAAATGTGTAACTTCACATAAATGTAATAGTTTCATTATTTAAACCTACATTGTAAATGAAATATTAATATATATGTATTTTATAATAAGTCGTCTAATGGTTAGAGAGTCGAAATTGTTGCGGGTTTGAGTCTCAGGTCACATCACGTCCATTCCTGTCCTTTCTTTTCCTTTTTATACATAAAAATAAACCCTAAATTCATACCACTTTTTTTATTTATATACATCCTGCATGAATAACATCTTGAATCATGCAATATGTGTCTGGGAAATGACACTGGCTGCTTGGATTTCTTGTCCACCCACATATAATCAATGTCCACCTCAATTTTTTGCTCTTAACCACATCCCTGGATCTTTATTCACCTCCAGTTCAAGTTGTCATCACTGGTTACTGACTTCTCCGTTTCAGTCCACCTTATATTCTTGACTTTTCAAGCTTTCGACCATCTCAACTTTGAGTATTATAATTCTCTGCAGTGTACGACTAACTTCTTGAGCTCTTGATCTCTGAACCGTCTCAGGAGATGTGCCTTGGTTAACCACTAGCTCTTTTTCAGGGCCTGAACCATGAAACTTTATAGAGATCAAGGTGAGTCGAAACCTAGCAAGTTGCCTTCGGAGGCAGCATTTTAATGCACTGTAGACACTCTCTCATTGTTAAGGCATTTCCAAAAGCTAGGCATCTTAATTGCACAGACTACTTCAATAAATTATTTTGGTCAAATTCTTAATAAGCTTTGCATGTTCCCTATTGTGAATAGAGGCTATTACAGAATCCACAGTAAAATCTGTGTTTTTACAATAATATGCATTCAACATTAAACCAGGGTTTCTCAAACTGGGCTTAATGTAAGCCCATTAACATCAATGTGATCCTTAAAAAAAGTAACTGGAATCTGATTATGAGTGTTAGAAAAAGTTATATCTCTGTAGTGTTCCTTTTTCAGTGTGTAACAAGCGTGTTTTTGTAGTGTTCCTCAAGTGGTAGAGCATTGAGTTAGCAACACAAGGTTGTGGGTTCGATTCCCAGGGAACACGTTAGGTAAAAAATGTAAGCCTGAATGCATTGAAAGTCGCTTTGGATAAAAGCGTCTGTGAAATGCACTAATTTAATTTAATTTTAATATACTCTATTTCTGAGTATTTGTTTGGAATCTTATTTCCTCAAACATGGAATAAACATGTTAACATGGCATTAACTAAATGGCTGCCGAGTGGACTGAACCACAGAGTGTAAATGTATGTAGTGTAAGAGCCTTATTTTGTTTTAAAAAAGGTCTGACTAAAATAAAGTAAATGCCCTCTGTTCACATTTACAGGCAAAAAAAAGTCTGAAAAAGAGGATACTGCAATATTAGACCATTGTTGTTTAAACTAATAGGAAAACATTGCCTATCCATGCACTAATAATTGTGGACATAACATAGAAGAACATACTTATTTGTATGATTGTGTATGCTAGTTGCTAACTCTTCAGCTATTTTTTTGTTTGGCCGTATGGACCAGACAGTCACCAAACGGTCTCAGGCCGAAGTCATTGCAGGCTCTCTCCTGAGAAGAACGCTAGTCCACCCCGCTTACTGTCTCTGTGTTTGCAGTTCATAATGCACTGTCTCCTTTTGAAAAACAACCCATGGTCCTCACTTCACATTGATTTTTATCAGCCTGCCGGCCCCGTGATTGATCCCCCCTGCAAAAGCATTGATTTCCCCCGCTCACCCTCTTAGCCCCTTTGTCCGAGACTACAAATGGACCACAGACACTTTTCTATTGTTACAAATGGTAAAAGGGGTCCGAGCCTCCCAATAAATGACATCACCACCAGCTGTCCGCTGCGAGTTGCACGGTAGCGTTGTCCGGTTTATGACTGTTAGTCATTAGTTTTTGTACCTGCTGGCTTGGTGACATAGGAGTTGTGTCGTCAGAGATGGGAAGCCTTCAAAGGTGCAGTTGATGACTAATAGTCAACATATGCCATGGCAGTGGACCGATTGTGTGTGCGTGTTTGTATGTGTGTTTGATATTGAGGAGCTCGAATACCTTGAGCCTGATAACAACAGTCCTTCAAAGACCCCATGAAGTGGTTTGATGAACATTGAACATTGTTTGCTTGTGTGTTTACTTCTGTAAACAATTTGTCATGAAACATCAACTACAGCTACTGTTTGTCAGAGGCAAGTGGTATTAGGAAGGAAAAAGGCAGTTGTGGTAATTTGTGGATACAATTTCATGACATTTGTAGTACTATATGTGGGTTTTCTTCACAAAATAGTAGACAGATTTAAAGTATTCAAATATAGTGATTGAATTTAAAGGTGCCATGGAATGCAAAAACACTTTTATAAGGTGTTTGCAGACAATTGTGTGGCCTCAGTGTGTGAAAAGAGCCAGCCTATAATGATAAAAATCCACTCACTCATTGTTTTATAATTCCAAAAAAACATAAACAGTCTGTCTACACAAGCAGTTCCAGACTATGATGACATTTTCGGTGAAAGTCCCACCCATTTGTGACACTCTCTGCACTATTAGTATACAGCCCTGAGTGAGAAGCTGGGGTCCGTCATTACTGTTCTCTTGCTGTAGCTGCTGTTGTCCCAACTGGGCGAAACGCTTGTCGCGAATGCGCAATATACACCTCAGTCATGTCTGACAAATTGAAACATTTCAACTTGAACGGAAAATTTGCATGACACATTGCCACACGAGCCAATAAGCGAATAGTTTTTTGACCTGTCTGGTTGTATCAGAAAATACAATTTTTATTTGCGCAAGTGACAACATTCCATGTGTAATCTACTGATAACGCAATGCGAACATTCACTTCCCTTTTGGTGTGCACAGAGCATTAGACAAACTGAAAAACACGGCCACCAACATCCAATCAAATTTCAACAGCTTGTAAGGTTGAAATGGCTGACTTTTTTTGAAAGTGAACATGTTTCGTACGTACTCTCAAAATGAGTCTGTGTATCACGTTTTGCAAGAATTTACCATAAAATGGTACTATGATAAGCAAATTAGCATTTTTGCTAATAAAACTGCATCCATGCATGCTTGCAAAAGTAACTAGATATAATAAAATAAATTAAAGCATAGCATCGGGAAAGAAGTGGAAACACGTTGTGCCAACAAGCAAAACCGCATTACTCTTTCAAAGTTCTATGAATTTACTTTAAAGTTCTGAACTCACCTACTTTGTCTTTTTCACAGCCTTAACTTCAAATGATCATAACTACTTAAACACGCAGGGCTTTTAAGTGTGTTATCACCGCTGGGGTTGGGAAATGCCATGTAATTGCAATCTTTGAATATTAACAACAGAACAGGCTTCAGCTGTAGACTTCTGCTCCTGCTCGGAGCCAAAAGCTTCATTCAGCTTGCTGTTTCTCCGGAGATCAAGGCCGGCATAATTTCTACAGCCAACATTATGCTCATGAATTATATGCATGGTTTTCTATTGTTTTGTCAAAATGTACTTTAGTTTTTGTAAGTTTAGTTTAAGAAAGAAGACTTAATTTTCCATTCATGGACTCCAGCTCACAGCTCGGACATTTGCAATTGTCTTTATGGGAGCATAAATTGTCCTCATGTTCCCTGTCTTAAGAGCAGCCCAGGTGCTGGAGTTTATGACATAATAGCTAGCTTTGTGATGCAAATTTTTGCAGTTGGTTTTCTACTGCATATTTTCTCCTGTGCTCTAACAGGTCCAGTAGCAGCTCTTTTTAGAATGCCTCTTAACCGTCCTGTTGAGTGTGAGTGTATGATTTTGTAAGAGTGAGATTAAAATGCTTTAATATGCCTTTATAGCATCTAGTGACACTAGTCTAGTCATTGAAATTGCATTTTATTCTTTAATGGCAAAAACATTTTTGACCATATATATTACATTTGATAAATAATTAGAATGTGAAAAGTCGGCTGTTTTAATGTAACATCATGAGAAAGCAGTGAAACAGTCCAGGTCCAGTAATGATATATGAACTATCCCTTTAATATTGAAACATGCGACAATAAAATAAACACTATTAACGTTAGTGGAATTATTTTAAAAGATGTAGAATACGCAAGGAATATAAGGCATTACATTGATCAAGATGGGTCAGTAAAGAAATTTATTATGTTACAAAATAATTAAGTTAAATTAAAATAATAAAATCAACAAAATAATTCAATAAAATTAAGTTATTTTGAAAATATTTCAAATAATTCCGGGAAACATGGTCATTTGCAAACTGTTTTAATCATTGGTAATAATCAGAAATGTTTTTTTGAGCAGTAAATTATAATTATTTCTGAAGGATCATGTAACGCTAAAGACTGGCATAATGATGAAGAAAATTCATCTTTACATCACAGCAATAAATTACATTTTACAATAAATTAAAAAGAAAACGGTTATTTTAAATAGTAATGGTATTTCACAATATTACTGTTTTTACTGCATTTTGATCAAACAAATATAGCCTTGGTGAGCAGAAGACACTTCTTTCAAAAACATATTTACTTTTTAATTTGGCAAATACCAAATTCTGAAGAGTAATAATACTATACAATACTTCTATTTTTATATTAAATTATATTTTAGGGGGCTGATATAACAAACCAATATAACAAATTGGTTTGGAAAAGTGCACATTATTAATTTTGCATATATTTGTGAACTAAAATGTTTTTGTTGTTGTAGTTGACTAAAATGATTTTGCCATTTCAGAAAAAATAAAATAAAAATCACATTCAAATATTGACTGAATCATGAAAAGCAAACAAACATGACTAAAACAAATAAACAAAACAAACAGAACAGTTAATTTGACAATGGATATTTAAATTCCGGTCGGGCAGATTTGTATTGTAGGATACTGTGTCCTGCAGTCTGCTGTGTTTGCATACTGCATATTTTGGGAAATGTCTTTTGTCAGTTGGGTATTTTGCATATGCATACAGAATATTCTCATACTGTGCACAGCACGCACACAGCATACTGCAAAAAATGTAGAACGCCTTTCCACGTGTACCCAGCCTCCACACACAAACACGTTATGTGACCTGAAAGTGTCGTATTTGTTTACTGGTCATCGCCATAGTGTTACCGCCAAACTCTGAGTCATCAACATCTCCCCTTCATCAGATTGTCATCCTCACCTATTAGTGTAATGATGAGACTTGTCATGCGTGGCTCGCGGCACATGGCACTCATCCTGCAACTGAGTGACCAAATGAACAGAGCGAGAAAATATGGGAAAATAATTGCGTAAAGCACATGGTGAGAAGGACAGAGCCAAGGCTAAATGGGTTTTTATTATGAGGGCCTTTCATAAAATACAAATAGATTTGAGAGCAGGCGCATTTGAAGCGGTACACACATGGCACAAAGGAAATCAATAAAGCAACGAGGGGTGTTTTTGAAAGCACTTAAAAATAACACTGCATACATGCATCTTTACTGTTATTAAGTTTTGTGTATTTGTGTAATTGTGTTACAGTTTCACAAACAAAATTCCATTATTTGTCCTATTTCTCCCTAAAATCAGTTTGTATTTCACACACACACACACACAAAACATAGCCAGATTATAACAAAATAATTATTCGGTTTGAAACATAACTACAGCTTATTTTAATTCGATATGCCCCACTGTTTCAACCGGAAATACATCAAAGGGAAATAGAACTGCACTTAGTTGCCCAAAGAATGTCATGCGGTCTAAAAAGAGGTTACCAATGAATTTGGGGTGAAATATAACCTAGGCATGATCTTAAATAGTTTCTTTTTTCTTTCCCACCCACAAAAAAATGTCAAGTTATTAAATACCAGTAGTGTCCAAAACCAATAGGTCGTGGTAAAGAATCGCGATAAGAAGTGAATGGCATGAAATTGAGGATGAGCGGGGTTTGTCTGGAGGGAAGGTGAGGTGTTAGAGTCAGGAGACACAAACACATGGAGGCAGAAGATCGCAGCTCAGCACAAATGTCACAGACAGAGATGGGGTTGAGGCCATAAGCTTATTAGAGAGTTAATAAATCAGGCCCACGCCGCTGTTGAGCCTGGCTTTATGAGCAGATATGGCCATTGAGCTTCCAGTTTGGCTGCATCCGTATCGATGGAGTGATTGAGAAAACCATTGACCAGAGACGAGCGAGGGTTGTTTATCTAACCGCCACCTGTGAAATGCTAATTTTGTCATTTAAATAAGACTACTTAATTATATAATGTTTCATCCATTGTAAATACATACATACATAAATATAAACATAAATCTGCTTGTTTGTATGCATCTTTAGCTAGAAAGCAAAATGAAGCTGGAATTCACTGGAAATGTAGGAAGAAAATTTTAAATAAAACGTTCGGTGCAAATATGAATTTTAATATGAATTTTAGAGGAAGATAATTCTTTCAAAAAATATTTTCTTTCAAAAATATGTAAAAAAAACTTTTCGATTCATTGATTTATTGATGTATTGATTAATTGATTGAGTAATTCATTCCCCCTAAATAATAGTGTTCAGCTGTTCGGTTTGAGCATTTGAATTCAGGTTAAAAATCATAAAGTCAACATAAAATGGAATTTGCAATGCAATTTACTTCTGTAAACTGACATATTTCTGCATGAAACAGTGGGAAAAACAAAAAGCAAGACATGACCATCCACAGGGAACTGAACTGAATTAATAAAATTAATAAAATGTTTGGTGTATATTATTATAAAAACATATTTGATTTTACTGTGTGTTACTAATGTGTAAAATGTGTTAATGTGTTTTAATAAAAGTTAAAATATATATAAAAAAAAATTTTTAAGCCTTTTTTAGATCATAGATGTTTACCTCAGAAATTGCAAGCATTAAACATAATTTATGCTTTTACAAATTTAAATACCATATTAAATATAAGCTCTCAATTTCATACGAGAATTTCTGGTTCAGCTCTGGGTCCAAATAATAATGAACTTTGGATCTTTTACTTTGATTAGCATGAAAGATTTCTTCCAAACGTCAGTGTTTACATATATTTAGCATCAGTAATGAACGGCTAGTTCACTCGACAATTAATTTGACTTCAAATTGATGATTGGTTTGTTTGTTCTCACCAGTGGATCCTCTGCAGTGAATGGGTGCCATAAGATTGAGAGTCCAAGTAGCTGATAAAACCATCACAATAATCCACAAGTAAACCACTCCAGTCCATCAGTTACTGTCTTGTGAAGTGAAAAGCTGTACGTTTGTAAGGAACAAATCCATCGTTAAGAAGTGTTTATCTATAAACTGTTGCTTCTGGCCCAAATATGAGTCTAAAATATAAGTTTAGCAGCTGTTTGGACTCTCAGTCTGACGGCACCCATTCACTGCAGAGGATCCATTGGTGAGCAAGTGATGCAATGCTGCAATCTTCCAAATCTGTTCAGATTAAGAAACAAACGAATCTAAATCTTGTTTGGTTAGTACATTATCCGCCAATTTTAATTTCTGGATGAGCTATTTCTTTAATGAAAGGCATTTTTCAAATGTAACCTGATTCGGACCAACTTAACACGTTTTATTTCAATTTAGATTCAGACTTGTAAATGTAGGAGAACATTAGCATCTGTTCGTAGGGTTTGAGGTTTGCTCAGCAGTACTCACAGCAGAAGCTGGTGTGTTTGTGAAGCCGCTCTGATTATTACTGACAGCCGTGATGTGACAGTGGTTGTCTGACAGCCTGCGCTGGATCAGACCTGTCTCATAGGAGCGTGTATGGCAGCTCCGTCACCCCTGCTGTCCCCTGTCTCCTCCGTCCCGCTGGCCTGTCACTCTCCTCGCCGCCGCGCACCCCTGACTGATTCCAGATCAGCAGCGGGAGGAGAAAAGCACTGGTGTGAGATCTGCACCTGCTGGTAGTGCGGTGTTACCATCTTCACAGAACAAATCTGACCTGAGAGGTGTAAACTCTTTATGTTGAGAAGTGATTTATGAAGCAGTAATTATTTTAAAGGATTTTTTTCGCCCATCTGCCATTCTGCCATAAGAAACTACGATGTTGACCAATAAATCATGACACAGAAAACATTCCCAAGAGACAAGTATTGCGATGCTCATACATTGATAGCGAGGAGTTTCAGACATCATATGCCTGTTGTGTTCGTGAACTTCCTGTGTATTTGATTCTTGCAGTCTTTCAAGATGTTTTTCTGTTTAAGTCTTTAACTATTTATACTTGTGTCTGTAAATCTCATGAAGAATATTTTAGGAAACATTTTATACCCAAAAGGAAGGAAAAAAGGAGACATTGTATTTTCTATAAAGAAAATTATGCATATTCTTCACTATTAAAATAATCTCCTTATTGTAATATAATTTGAATTTAATCATAAATTATGTACTTAGTTTTATAAAATTACTTCACAACTTAAATTCTAACTATTTATTTATTTTTGTATTAATTTACTTTATTTACCAATTTTTTTTAGTGTACCATAACACATAAGTCATTCTTATCATAGTAACACACACACACAAACACACAAATAGTAAATTTGTATTTATTTATTACAAAATGTTTTTGATTTTTTTCTGAAAACAATACAACAATTTTAACTGGTCTAGAAAATCCTTCTTTATTCAAGAAGTTTTTGGTATTTTGGCTGGAAACAAGAAAAAAAATATTTGCTTGAAAAACATTTTTTTGCGGTGTAAATTGTGAAGTAAATTTGCAAAGAACATTTTGAAATGAATTTTGTAAAGAAATGTTGTACTGAGTTTCAGTTTTAATTATGTTATGATTTTTGTATGTTATGGTGTTAAGTGTTTGAAATTAAAAAGTGCCTAATTACTATGAAAATTATGTCAGTGTAAAGGAAAAAAAAGGTCTTAATTTGTAATTTTGCTGTTTTCTTTCTTTCTTTTTTTTTCTTTTCTTTTGTCTCTAGTTTAAATATGTTTCCTGGACAATGTACATAAAATAATACTAATAAAAATAAAATCCTTATACAGTCTTTTCTTTATGCATTTCTTTTAGTTTTGTTGTGAAATATGTTTTAAATATTTGTTTAGAGTTTTCCTGAGATTGATTCTCATGAGATCTATTGATTCAAGAGTCCTTCATGACGGCGTAAACAGAACAGTGTTTTCTCAGCATCGCTGCATTACTGTACATACAGTTCCAGCAAATGTTCAATAGGTGGTTCAATGTACCAAAGCAAATCTGAAAACATCAAAACAGTTAAGCAATTTGGAAACTTCCAGACATAAATCAAGTTTTGTCTCTGCTCTGGGTGGAGATCCTGGTGAGGAGGGTAAGAGCTGTTATGAGCTCACGCTTGACAGTCATTTTTCCAGCCCTCTTGTCCAGGCAAAGTTCCAGAGTGCCCAGAGTGGCAGCATTGTGTCGCCTGTGTTGAGGGACACTGGGAATGTTAGTCCGGGATACCAGCTAAACCATCTGAGCATCTAAAAGCTGAAAAACCAAAAATGTTGGCTTCAAGTCAATGTTGACCTATAATGTCCTGTAATATCATTCCATTGTCCAGCCATTTTTATATTCATCCATTCATCCATCCCTCCTTAAATTCACCTACTAATTAGTTTTCTCCATCCTTTCATCTCTCCATCCCTCCTTTCATCCATCCATCCATCCATTAATCAGTCCCTTCTTTTATTCCTCCATCCATCGCTACATCTCTGCATTCATTAAACGGCCCTTCTGTCCATGCATCCATTAATCCATGTCTCCATCCATCTATTTTTCCAGCCATTCTGTTAGACCCATTGATTTATATCCATCTATCCATTCATGCATTTGCACCCATCCCTCACTACATCCATCTATCCAAGCATCTCTCACTTTGTCATTCTTCACCCATTCATGAATTAATTCATGTTTTCATCCATCTATTCATCCATTAATGTCTCCATCTATCCATCATCCATATCTACATACCTCCTTTCACCCATCCATTCTTTCTTTCCTCCATCCCTCACTACATTCACCCTTTCATTAAACTGCCTTTCTGTCCATACATGAATTCTTGTCTACCATCATCCATCCATCAATCCAGTCATCCATTGATTCACATCTCCATCAACCATCCATCCATCAGTCCATTCGTTCATCATCCCTCACTTCATTCATCCTTTAATCAAACTACACTTTTACCTATACATTCATCAGTTCATGTCTCCATCATTCATCCATCCCTTCTTACATTGTCATCTATCTATCAATTCATTCATCATCGTTTACTACTTCCTTCCTTATTCTCTTTTATCCATCCATTGCTACATAGATCCATTGACTAATTTATGCCTCCATCCCTACTTTCACTTATCTATCTATTAATATCGCCATCCATCCATTAATTAACTAATGTCTCCATCCCTCTTTTCACCCATTAATATATCTATAAATCTATCCATCCATTGATTAATTGGTTTCCATCCCATTTTCATCTGTCTGTCCGTCCATCGATCCATCCATGCATCCATCCATCCATCCACCCACCCATCCATCTATTAATTCATGTCTCTATCCATCCATTCTTTCATTATTCCATTGATACATTCCATTCATCAAAATGCCCATCTATTCATCCATTCTTTGATTAAACCATTCTTCTATCCCTTCAATAGAAGTCGTATACTCCCAGCTGACAACTTGTGAATCCCTATAATTCAAGCTTGGAGGACTCTCATATTTGTTAGACCTTCTCCTGTTTACTTTATTAATTACCAGCCAGTTAAATCAATTATCACCTGCAATTTGCAGCAGCTGTCAAGTATTGTAAATATGGCTTTCAACAATAACCCATTAGCACTGTCTTCCATTGGGTGTCCATCGGGTGTGTTTGCACAAGATGAGTTTGGCATTTCCCAATAGCCTTTACTGGTTACGAAATGACCAGTCATCCAGTTAACAGCTCTTGAGTTTCTACTGTTCCATTTTGAAGTCCAATATATTGACAAATCTGCTAGAATCACTTCACCAGTCACTGATCTGAACTGATCGGTGAACTTGAAATTGAGGCAAATGTAGCCAAAGCCTTTTTTACCCATAATTGTTGTTGAGTGCATTGCATGAAGACAATTCATAAGCAAGTTTTTTGTGAACGTGTTGTTGTTCGTCGTCAGATGAATGCATTAACCTTGTGTGCATCATCTAAACACCTTTCCATTTCTCACTCCAGCTAGTGTTTGTAGTTCATCAGAGCGGAGATGAAGATGACTGATGAAACCGATCGCTTGGGTCATTATCCTCTACGTTACAGGGCAGAGAAAATTAAAATTTGATTTGTGGAGGGGCTGTGTTTTGTCATTCTGCCGGATAACTGGACGTGAAAAATGTGCCCCAGTCTCCTGCTCCTAGAGTGAGCCTGTTTACCCCTGAACGAGGAGAATTAATTAACCTCCTTTATATTCTGGTCTCGTACTCGCAAACCCACATGGGATCCATCTCAGAACTTGTGTGGTGTTTGTCCCTTTGTCTTGAGAGGAGATCTGACTTCAGATCAGTTTTGCTGTGATTGTAATATTAGATGAGGGTGTGGTTTTGAAGATGGAAGCTGGTTACGGATCAGTACTTGAGTGCAAGGAGTTTTAATTTGAAGAATGCTTTTGTTATAATGAGTGCGGCTGTGCACATGTCACCTGAAACACAATGTGTTTAGAAATGTGCTCGTGTTTTGGTCTGGAGGGTTTGCCTTTTGTTGTTTTCTTGTTGTCTTGATTCTTAATATTTGGTTGTAACAAGCAGAAAGACAGTGACTATTGGAAGAAGGAGGCGGGAACTGGAAAACATTTAAATAAAACTTTAATAATAAAGTAAAGAGAAAAGAGCGCGACAGCCCCTCACGGACGACGGTCGCGCACAAACATAACCAAAAAACTAAATAAAATCCAGCCCCAGTCATCTCTCGTCCAATACTGTCGACACCCCTCCTTTTATTCTTCCAGAGCTCCTCCGTCGGACTTCAGACCGTTGAGTGGCGCAGATGTCGTGCATTCTCATTCTCTACTGGCCTCGCTCCGTTCCCATGGCTTTTGGACCCACCCCTCTCGTCACAACATTTAAAATCGAATAGTAGCTTACTGCATAAATACTGGATACTATCTATTACTTTGAAAATAGTATTATGTGAAATGCATTATCGGTCAGTGGTTTGGATATATTGATTATTCAGAAATAAAAAATGAATTTAATATATACTGTACACTACCTACAAAGGTTTACACATAGACTATACAGATATTTCATTAGAATTGTATTAAATCGTAAGAAAAAGTGTTCAAAACAATGTAGAAACAGCATGCAAATTTTACATTTCTAAGAACTTGAATGTAATTTTTAAAATATTTCTCCTTTATCATGTACACTTTGGTTTACCATTGTCCCTTATGAAAAAAAAAATACATCTTTTAATCGTTATTGTGCTACTTTGTTGTCGAATGACCTCATTACTTGCATAATTCAAACATTTGCATCCAGTTTTTATTTTACAAAGAAAAATAATTATTTTTTAATGTTTAATGTGAAGTGATTATGGATAACATGAAGGGAATACAAGGTTAATTTAAGTGCATTGCATTCTGGGATAGGATTCCTAGCATAATATGCTCAGGTCATCCAGATCTTGTTTGCATAGAGAACATATGCATTCACAGTATAGATACTTATACACTTATACTTATGGGTTTGTGAACATAGCCAGTCATTCCAGCTGTCAAATGAGACACATAATAACTAACACGATATATAAAGGCCTTTATTACTGTGACTTCTCTTCGACAGTATTGACTTTAAGCCACTCCTAATCGGGTTTTGTGATGCTTCGGTGCAATTTTCAATTAGCGCTGAACATTGACATGTGACACATGACTGAAGCAGGAGATTAATATGGAGAGAAATGAACTGAGCTGAAGAGAAGAGAAGAGAAGAGCGCTCTGTTTCTTTGCCGATGAACTCACCAAAGAAAAGCTGCTGCATGTCTGACAGACCGTATTAATATCTGAGCTGCTTTCTAATGTCATAAACATGTCCAGGTCAAATTTAACCCCAAGACATTTAAAAAAACATGCATAATTCTATTTTGTTTAGGAAAACTAAGACTGTTTTAGAATCATAATGATAATTAAGATATATTCAGAATTTTTTTCATGACATTTCATGCACATTTTCACCCCATATTGTGCATCCATTATTTTAGAGTTTTTTTTTTTTTAATTTTTATTATTCTCAATGGAGATTCACATTACAGTATTTATACATGTGAAATGCATGTAACAGAAGTAATATGCAAATCTTTATTTTTTTTTCTTTCTGATTATTTCATTAAATTAATTATTTTTATAAATATTTTGGAAGATACTGTGACCCATCTGTCACCTTTTGTCACCTTATTTATTATTAATATATTATAATACAAATTAAAAAATACATATTAAAATGTTTGTGTGTATATATATATATGTTAATGTGAATATTTTAAAATATATTAGAAAATAGCATGATGAGTTATTCATTTAATAACGTCATAATATATGTAAATGGCCGTCTCTGTTTCTCTCTAGCAGGAGGATGAGCCCAACGCTGGGACCCTTCATGATAAAGATCAAGCTGAAATCCGCAAGTTCATCACACAGAAGTACAAAAAGTTGCCATGGAAACCAGAGGTATGAGTATCATGCTTTTCGTTTTATTTTTGTCATTTTACGTTGGACAATGACTCATTATCGCACTTTTGTTTGTCGTCAGCTGTGTAGGTTCTTAATAAGAAGTTCTCAAACTTTCACTGAAGCTCTTAATTAGCACATGCTGGCCTGCACCATTTTCTGTAACATGCAATTTTGTGTAATGAACAAACTGTTTTAATGTCATATTTTAATATCAGCTGTAATATCTGGCAAGATTTAGCCCACGATTTCATGGCTCGAGTTAAAGTGCTCATTAGTATTCAAAGTCGCTGAATACTGGATTGAACTGCTGCTCAATTTACTGGATTAAAAAAAGAAGTTTATTTCTGGCTTTTTTTTTTTTTTTTGCCTATATTAGACTAAGATGAAGTTTTTTTTTTAAATCTTTTTATCTCACAATTCTGACTTTGACTTCTGAATTTACATCTCACATTTTTTTACTCTGAATACTGAACTGTAAGATATCAATTCAAAATTGTGAGATATAAATTTGCTATTTTGAGAAGAAAAGTCTTAACTGTCATATAAACCCGTAATTGCGATTCTTAGAAAAAGTCGGAATTGTGAGAAAAAAATGTGCAATCACCTTTTAATTAAATTTTAATCAAAATCATGAGATGAAAACTTTGGTAAAAAATTAAGAATTATGAATTTTAAATCAGAAAAGCAAAATGCATCTTATGATATTATTTAATTTTTTACAAAACTATTTCAAACAACAAAGTGAAAGAAATCCCCAAACAAATTACGTTAATAACAAAACATATACAATCACAAACAAATCCCCAAATATAACTACGTTAATAATAAAACGTATACAATCACAAACAAATCCCCAAATATAATTACGTTAATAACAAAATGTATAAATTCACAAACAAACCCCCAAATATAATTACGTTAAAAACAAAAAGTATACAGTCACAAACAAACCTCCAAATATAATTACGTTAATAACAAAACGTATACAATCACAAACAAACCTCCAAATATAATTACGTTAATAACAAAACGTATACAATCACAAACAAACCCCCGAATATAATTACGTTAATAACAAAACGTATACAATCACGAACAAACCCCCGAATATAATTACGTTAATAACAAAATGTATACAATCACAAACAAACCTCCAAATATAATTACGTTAATAACAAAACGTATACAATCACAAACAAACCTCCAAATATAATTACGTTAATAACAAAACGTATACAATCACAAACAAACCCCCGAATATAATTACGTTAATAACAAAACGTATACAATCACGAACAAACCCCCGAATATAATTACGTTAATAACAAAACGTATACAATCACGAACAAACCCCCGAATATAATTACGTTAATAACAAAACGTATACAATCACAAACAAACCCCCGAATATAATTACGTTAATAACAAAACATATACAATCACAAACAAATCTCCGAATGTAATTATGTTAATAACAAAACGTATACAATCACAAACAAATCCCCAAATATAATTGCGTTAATAACAAAACGTATACAATCACGAACAAACCCCCGAATATAATTACGTTAATAACAAAACATATACAATCACAAACAAATCTCCGAATGTAATTATGTTAATAACAAAACGTATACAATCACAAACAAATCCCCAAATATAATTGCGTTAATAACAAAACGTATACAATCACAAACAAACCCCCAAATATAATTACGTTAATAACAAAATATATACAAACACAAAATTTTCCAAACACCTTTTAATTTCTATTTTTTTTATTTTTTTTTATTTTAGCAATATATATATATATATATATATATATATATATATATATATATATATATATATATATATATATATATATATATATATATTGCCATATGTAAAGTCTGAATTCCAAGAAAAATGTCCAAACTGAAAAATCTAAACTCACAGTCTAAGAAATAAAAGTCAGAATTGTGGGACATAAACTTGAAATTGCATAAATAATAGTCTGAACTGAGATATAAAGTTGCTATTACCTTATGTTTGTGTGTGTGTGTGTGTGTGTGTGTGTGTGTGTGTGTGTGTGTGTGTGTGTGTGTGTGTGAATCTGAGTTCTGAATTCTGAGCAAAAAAAAAGTTAAAATTACAAGATGTAAGAATGAGAATTGTGAGTTGAAAAGCAATTAACTTTTAATTTGAATTTTTTTTTTTCATTGCGTAATGGAAACAAGCTTCCATTCCAAACAGTTGGATGATGATGTATTAAATTGGATGGTTTATCCATCTCCATTAAAGTTACATTATTGTCATGATTATTCCTGTGAGATAAAGTAAAAAGTTTTTCTCCTAAGCTGCTTATTTTGGAAAGCACAGGATTTAACGCAGTGCTCAGAACGGTGGGCATTTCAGCCAATGAGGCCCGTCAAACAAACCAGCACATGCAGAATAATGAGCCAGAGCTGCTGCAGAAATCAGTATGAATGCAGGAGAATTAGATGCACCTTTTTAAATAATAATTGCGATCTAGGAATATTCTGCCGGTCAGTGGCAGAGGTTTGTTGACGCTCTCAGGTCCGGTAAACACAGGGCTCTCACACTCACTAGCCAGACAACTATACAGCTACTGCACAGTAGATAAAGTAGGATAGCGAGTTATTTTGCCCGTCTTACCTTTGCTAAAGTTTAGTATCGCTCACAGCAGCTGATTGTCCGTGTAAGGGAACATTCAGAGACGACGTGCCGCTTCGGTGCCTCTGGTTGTAGACGGATTCAAGCCACTTGTGGCGGTTCCAGCATGACAATACCCCTGTGCTTGAAGTGAGGTGCATTCTGAAACCCTTTACTGAGTCTGTGGAAAAATTCAACTGACCTTCACAAAGGCCAGGCCTGATCCCTCTTAGCATTTTTCGTGCTCATCTGGAAAGAAACCATCATTAAATACGATTTAACCTGGATCTTTTCAAGTGTGCACTGAGGTTACTTGATGTTAAAGTATTATCATATTTTAAACTAGTTTCATAGGGATACACCGATATTATTATTATTATTTTTAAATGCTAAAATATATAAATACACGCTAGAAATGCAAGTAATAGTTTGAAATGCTTACTGAAATTGGGCATCACAACACTATAATGTATAGCATAAAAGATAACATTTGCCAAAGATTACATTTAACTGTGTTATAAAATGTAATATAAAATATTGTTTAAAGAATAATGTTAAGCCAGTGATAAATGACAGCACTTGCATTTCTTGCGTTTTATTTGTGACTTTTTAAAATTATGTAAAACTCTTTTTTTAAGTTATTTAAAAAGTATTAAGATTTTGAATTAGATTTTATATTTATATTTTTATATATTTCTTTTTTCATATATTTTTATTTTATACAAGGCTTTATTTTAGCTTTATATTCCATTTAGCATTTTTTTTTTTTCAGTTTTAACTTTTTCATCTAGTATTTATTTATTTAGTTTCAGCTTGATTTCAGATGCAGATTTCTAGTTGTAGTTAACAATAACAACAATGCTGATAGTTTACAACTTTAATTTAGGCTATAACAACAACAAAATCTGTAGAATTTTTAACTCTTTCCCCGCCTGCATTTTAGAAAAAAGTTGCCAGCCACCATTTTGATGATTTTGATGATCTGGATCAACAGTTTACTCTGTAACATTATGCAGTTTTCATTTATATGCTGTCTATTGCTGATGATCACATAATTTTTCATATGCATCTGTTTACATAAGAGACTTCCATCAAGCACAATCAAACCTTTACAAATGATTCAGAATGCAGCGGCACAACTGGTCTTCAATGAACCCAAAAGAGATCATGGTACACCTCTCTTTCAAGACATTGATAGAAGTCTGAGATCCACTAGTGAACGACGCCTCATGGTACCACCACAGAGAGGCTCAAAATCACTTTCCAGAACATTCTCGTTCACCATTCCTGGCTGGTGGAATGATCTTCCACTATCCGAAGACTGAATCCCTGACAATTTTCAAGCGACAGCTGAAAACTCATCTCTTTCAAAATATGTGGTTTCATCTTAAAAATTCATCTTTATTCCTTCTTTTTCTAGCTTGTAATTGTATACAAAAATATATACAATATATAAAATGTATATTTAAAATATATGAATAAATAATATATATAGTATATAAAATGGAACGTTACCCGAAAAACAAAATCTCTAAAATTGTCCTATAGTCAAAATGGTACTGATATATACTGCATCTCTACATTTTTTGTGACTGCTCTATCCTTAGCCCGTTCTTTATGTTGTCTGTTTTTGCCTTTCTCTGGTGTGTTGGCAACTGAATGTTGTGTTGAGCGCCAGCCACAGTTGCTTCTGGGGAATGGATGGCCGGTCCCTGACAGCTCTCAGACGCTGTGTTATTTATAGGAGTGAGCACAGGTGATATCCGGCCGAATAACAGCCCTGAGATCAGGCAGATGTTCACAGCTTAGCAATGCAAACACAGGCTGCTATCGCTTGAATTAAGAGCAATTCTTTTCTTAATGGTATCACAAGGTTCGGCTTTTGTGAGATCTGGCCGTTCTGACAGACTATGAATCCTTCAGGTGGAGAGATGTAGGTGCGAGGAAAAGGGAAACGCTTTGATGGAGGATTGATGGTAATGGGCACCCAGACCATTAGCAGGACTACAGACCGTTGACGGGGTCTTGAATTAATGGCACTTTATAGATGAGCTGTAACGCCAGTGGGCCACATGATGCATCAGTTCCATATAGAAGACTTTGACCTCTCAGTTTCATTTCCACTTTTGTTGCCTCTGTGCTAAGAGCATCATTGCTTTTTCCCTCATCTGAGGATGCTATCCGTTTCCGCCTTTGAGGAACTCTCTTTAGTTTCCCAGTTACCACTAAATGACAGTGCTGGCAGCAGTTATCCGAAGCCATTATGTGTCATTAGAGAGTTGAGAAAATTGTGAGCATCAGTGATTTCCTGTCGGGTTATTACAGTACAGTCACGAAGACCAGAGCCGGTAGGATATCTGTATTCAATCTGTGATATATCTCAAACACAAACTTCTTCTGTAGTAGCCAAACTATAGATTAGTTGAATAATTGATTTTGAGGAAGTGATGAAGTGACGAACGCTTAAAGGGATAGTTCATCCAAAAAGGACAATTCTGTCATTAATTACTCACCCTTATTTCATTAAAAACCCGTAAGACCTTTATTCATCTTCAGAATTTTTTTTTAGATATTTTTGATGAAATCATAGAGCTTTCTGAACGTGTAGACTGCAAACTGACAAGTCTTAAGCTCAGATAGGTAGTAAGGAGTTAAAATAGTTCACGTGACATCTGTTCAACCTTAATTTTATGATGAAGATGAAGACTGACACAAAAGAGAAAAATAAATGTGGAATAAAGTCATTATTTTAGTTTTCTTTGTGCACAAGAAGTATCCTCATAGCTTCATAAAATTACGGTTGAACCATGATGTCACACGGACTATTTTATCGATGTCCTTACTAGCTTTTGTGGTCTAGAATGTGTCAGTTACATTGCTGTCTATGCAAGTTAGAGAGCTCTTTGAATTCATCAAAAATATCTTAATTTGTGTTCTGAAGATGAATGAAGGTCTTATGGGTTTGGAACGACATGAGTGTGATTAATTAATTACTTTATTTAACTTAGCATGAATCAAGTTTAACAGCTAGATAGAGCACATCATGACAAAGACTATTGCGCTCTAATTGTTATGAACTTGACATATCATCACAAGAGCACAACATCCACTGAGTTCTGTCTGCCGTTTGCAATGCCTTATCAAACAACATTGTACATGCTTAGAATAACATCAAAATATAGTCACATTTACCGTGAAGCAAATTTTGGTTAATTCTTTATTACTCCACACGATTAGGAATTTTATGTGAGAGTGAAAGATTCCCCAACCAAATTTGTCACGTTGACCAACACAAAATTGAAAATGTGAGATGTACTTTAAACATAGCTACACTATTAACAATAGACAATGGACCTATTTTTGGTTATGAAATGTTGCTGAAATTTCATTGACGTGATCGCATCTTTAGTTATTATTCCAATCGCGTAATTTGTTGACCTATTGCAAAGGTTCATGTTGTAGACCGGATTGCTTTGACTGCTACCTGCTAAACACATTAGCTTAGCATGTATTTTTACACAGGGTAAAACTGTAGACTAAGCTATCAGGCTAATCCAATAATTGTATGCTAAACCAGTACATTAAATGATTCGTTTGGAAAATCGAATCTAATTAAAATACATAGAGACAATAAATCTGTTATTTAAATATTCAAGTGATTTTAAAACATTGTATTGTGAAGGAGAACTTAGCTTTGGCACTTCGATCACAGAATTCAACTCTCTTTCACAACTCCTTGAGTTTGAATGGACGAATATACTCAAATGATCTCAAAATAGTCTTCTCAGCAATTATTTCCATAAACACAGTCAGTATATCGGATCCGTGCATTAGGTCTTAAAGTGATAGCAGCTATAGCTGCTGCTGTCGGTGTCAGTTACCTTAATCAAACAACAAAACACAAACAACTTTAACAAAGATTCATCTTTATTTATTTTGTACAATGAACACTTAAAAGTAGACATTTTTTTCTCTCCATTGTTTTTAATTTGTCATTAACATTGCTTCATGGGATTGTAGTCCCTTTACTCACTAAAACCATTGAATACATCCTGTACCTTTGTCTTTTTGTCTGATTTTAAAATAAATATTTAGTTCTCCTTATAGATGGTTGGTTTGGTTCATGGCTTGGAATGGAAAAGGAATGAAAAACACATCCGGAACCAAAGTTGCTGAAAAAATGCACTGTGGAAATGCTTTGTGCTCTCAGGTAACTTGGGACATCACCAATCAGCTTGTTGGTCATTGTTAGACTAGCCGACCATTGTGGCTCATTCCACATCAGCGGTGTAGCATACAGTCTGGAGCGACTCGAGAGAGCAATCCTGCATTAGATGCCCACAGTTGCATGATTGTGGTACACATCACGTCTCTGATGCCCAATCCCAGAGGAATTGTGGGTGACAAATGTTGCCATGGCTTGTCATTGTGAGCAGAGACTAATTGTTTGTCTATGTCATGCACAAACCTGCTTTCGTGGGACGTGATTCCTTCCGTGGTTTGCTGTTGTGCTTGAGACAGGAGGAGAGTTTGGAGTGAAGCAGGTCTGTCTGGTATTGAGAGGATTTAGATCAATGGGCCTCCACCAGACTGACTGAGAAAAGTGAAGGTCATGTTTTTATAGACACACTCGTGGGATATGAGGTTTGCTCTAAGAAATACAATAGGCTCCTGGGAGAAATATTTCTCTGGTTATTCTTTGTGCTGGAATAGAGCCATCTTTTCTGGCTGTGTAAAGTTTATACGGTGTGATTTTCTGACCGGTGAGTGAATGTCACAGTTGTTTTGTAGTATGTGAACCCTACCAGAAGACTCCCAAACACAACACTCATGGGGCATTCACGGCATTTGCAGTGACAAAGCGACCACAAGCCATTTGTTTTTAGTGAGATTCTGAGCTCTGGTTCGCCCCTACTGGCAGATGATGTGTCTACACTTATGCAAGAAACATCATTCTCCTTTTAAATAACATTACAAAGGATAATAATAAAAAAAAAGGTAATTTTCCATAAAATATTTAATAAAATGAGAGATCAGGTTAGCATTAGCAGTTAACACCCACTAGTAGATGATGTGCTGTAACCACACCTTTATTCAAAAATTCAACGACGATGCGATGATGTCATTGCGCCCCTATAGGCTGTGCAACATTAATCTAAAGTAGCGGGTCTCTGTCTCTCCGTCTTCCCAAATACAGGTCATTAGCAGCAGTTCTGGGAAGCAGGAGGGTTTCCATTAATGCATTAATGAGAACGTTTGATTACTATCATCAATCAGTGTGAGGCCATGTGACATCATAAAGGACACAGATGAGTGATCGCTTGAGAGATCGGTTGATGGATACATTAAACAGCGCTGCACACAATAACTAATCCAATTGATGTATGGCATTTCTCACTATTCATGTTGGAGTAGATTCAAGTCTTGAGTATATTGAATGACATTGTTCTGGATTTGACTTGTTTCATACAGTTCAACTCAAATTGCAAATTTACACAAGTCAATGAAGTCCTAAGGACATTGACGACTTGTGTAATTTTAATTGTAAAGTGTCCTGTTGAATACTTTTACTTGTAATTACGCTTGGTTTTGAGCACGTTAAGAAAGGCATAAGAAGGTTCTTAAATCAGATTCATAGCTGTGGCCGTTCTCTTTTGCGAGAAAGATGTGTTTTAGGATAAACGTTACTGAAAGAGCAAATGTGATTCTTTATACGGTCACTGGTTTCTTGTATAACCACATCCAGTTTCATAAAAACACCCAAATGTGAACTTTTGAAGAACCATTGAGTTCTAATTCAGTATTGAATCAGTTCTTTTTATTCACAATGTATTCAGTTTGATTTGCGAACCAGATCGCTGAAAAGAATTGTTTCCAAAGAGCGATTCGTTTACTGATTCAGTTTTCAAATTCAGCTCAGTGACTCAGTGAATCAGTGATTCACTGATCTGGTCTCAGTGATTCTTGAGTTAATCGCTGACTGGAGAGTAGATTGTCACTGAAAAGCGTTAAATCACATAAAGCTATTATTTGACTTCACAAGACTTGATTTTGTTAGCAATCACTGCACTTTTATAGCTATGAATCAAACACGCAGGAGATATTAAAGCACGTTAGGATTATATAAACGTTGAAGACAGATGCCATATTTACCCATGAAGGCGATTGAGTTTAATCAAAACCTCCCCATAAAAATCCCTGCGGTTTAAAAAAGAATGGCACTCTATGAAAATACAGTATGTTCTGCTTGAAGGTGTTTATTTATAGCCGTGGAATCGCAGGGTTAATCTCTGTGGCCTAGTTTGTGGGCTGGTACCAAGGATAAAAGCTCACAGCACAAATGAGAGACTGACTCACTGAATTCAACAGTGTATGTAATAAAACAGCTGCGAGGATCCAATCAGAGTCCCTGGTGTTGATGTTTATGATGTAGGAACAGAAACTGTTTTCAGACTATTTCTGTACAGAAATTAAGGGTGGGCGTGACATGTTAAGGATAGAAATAAATGTGGTCTAAGATCACTGTGTGGTTTTCCTGAACATTTTAAGACTTTTCTTCTGGCCACAAAAGAAGTTCAAAAATGTCTCGGTGTTTGGACTTTGTTTGGACATTGTTCTTTCTCATAATATCTTATTAGATATATAAGAAAGTCATAGAGGTGTGTAAAAACATTAAGGTCAGTGAATGATGCTAATCTTTTGTTATGATTGGCTAACCTAAAAATTATTTCCATTCCAATTCTGACATCCAAAGGCACAATAGTTTTTTCTCTTATTCTAATATAGCTAGCACTGCTTCACCCAGGCTTCAAATAGTGACAAAAATTGGTATAAATGTAAAAGAGAGAAATCTTTCCGATAATATAAATATGCAGTTTTGTAATATAATTTTGAGGTGGAATTAATTTCATATTTAGTGTGTGTTGTGAAATTTCAGTAAAATCTTTGCACGAAAAGATCCGTTGCCTATTGTCAGTAGAATAGCAATATACTGTATAGGAATATTTTCAAATATTGACATTATTATTAAATTGAAATTGAATGTATTAATATGTTTGTATGTTCGCCCGGTCTGTCGTTCATTCATGGCAGATGAATTATTCTTACAAAAAAAATCATGACGTTTATATGACTACATGTAACATTTATCATAATAAAAATAATGCATTTTAATTAATTGCACTTTTCTCATCCCAAACCACTAAATACAAATAATCAACATATACTAACATGAAAATATGCTTACGTTTACATTCATGTAATATTATTATACATAGATTAATTCACACAATATATTTATTGTATTTTATTCATGCTAAACATTTTTATGAGATATTTTTGATACATATATGAGATATATTTATGCAGTGGTGTATAAAGTACCTGCAAGTCATACTCAAGTAAAGTACAGATATATTACCAGAAAATTACTTTTGTAGAAGTTTAAGTCACCGTTTAGAATATTACTTGAGTAAAAGTATTGAGTAAAGTATGTTATATTTATTGTACTTAAGTACAAAAAGCATTTTTAAAATCTTAAATGTACTTAAGTATCGAAAGTAAAAGTAAATCGTAAAGAAGCAAATAAATAAATAAATAAACTAAAACTTCATAAAATGAACTATTTTCATTAGCAAAACTGAGCAGAAACCAGCAATATTATGTCTAAAATGTAAGTCATTTATTGCTTTACTGAACTTGAATAGAATTATTATTTAATGTGTTCATGCATCTGCAGAAAAACGGTACTCTTTTTGTGATTATAGTTTAAGTTAACTAGGCCTACATGAAATTATATAAATATAAAAAGCATAAATAAGCATTTTTGCTTATTTAGAATGCCTCGAATTTTGAGTTTTAAAAGACTAATAAATCAATGTGCGTGTACTCTGTGTATGATTTGATTATATAGCCTACTTGATAACGTCAGATTGCACATCATTACAACAACACTTACCATATTATCACAGATGATGCTATGTCACACTGTCTCAACTTGAGTGGGAAAGTTAAATCATCCGCATTTGTGCGCGGCACACTTGTTGCACATAAGCAAAGGTGTTTTTACTAGCAAACGCCAGACCACTGATTCGTCAAACCTTCTTTCCTGCAGTCTGTGTTCTTCTGACTATTTTGTAGTAAGTAACGAATATACTTAGAGGAAATGTATCGAAATAAAAGTATACATTTTAATTAGAAAATGTATTGAAGTAAAAGTTGCCTGAAATCTATATATTTTTTGAGCTTTCCATTGTCACAACCTTGAAGATAGAAGATGAGCTACTTTTGCAGCTTTGTTTAGATTTTGAATGTTGAGTTAAATCTACAAATGGCTATTTTATTATAATGATTATTTTTTTATAGTTTTTGCATGATATGACTCCTTTAAGAAAGGCCTTTAAATTGCATCATCAAACACTTCACACTTTCTCAGCAGGACACCAACCATTCCTCCTGAACCCGAGGTCAGTTCCCGAAATGACTATTAGATAAACTAAAGAAACTGATGAGCTGACCGAGTTCACCTCAGCTGTGATGGTCAGGAACATTTGTTCATCAAAGATTCATTGCGAACTGATGCAACCAAAGTTTCTCCACTTCATAAAAGTGAATGAATTTCCCTCCAGTACTTCAACCGCAAGGTGCCTTTATTCCCTCAGTCTCTGTGGTGTGTGCAAATGTGCTGTGTAACAGAATTGTGCTTCTGATTTTCTTGTATTGATCGCATTTAAAAAATTCGCCAAGGGAGAGAAAGGAATCAATTTTGCGCCAACAGCAAGGAATAAACAATAACTCCCAGTTCTCTTCTGCCTGCCACAGTCTAATGTCTTCTGACAGACACCAGATACCGGGAATAAAATAAACTGGGTTGAAAGTGTAGCCGGCTGTCTAATGTGAATATGTCGGTTCTATTTGTCGGGCTTAAAGAGCTTTAACTGACATCGGCGAGATCCGGCGGTCTCTGTATTGCGCGTGGTCATCCGTGCTTTAGCGTGCTAACTGATGCTAATGGTTTGTGACGCGGCCCATCAGAAGTGAGCGCCGTGAGCGCATTCCGAAACGATTCGATTTTTCTACTTGGCTGGAAAATCTTCTGGTTTTCTTGCTTTTCGCTGCAGGCTGTAACACCTCTTGATGTTGTGGTTTTTGGGGAGCCTGTGGACGCTGTGTGGAACAATGTGCCAAAACACCAGTCATCTAAACTGCTGTGGTGTTTTATTAATGCTCAACTCCCTGTGGATCAGATTGTGGCGGGTCGGTCCAGCTGAGGTCACACGGCAGCGGTCAGGACAGGTTTTGATGCTCTGACAGGTCTTCAGCGGTTTGGTGACTCAATCCCTGGTGTGGTCCTGCTGTAAATCTCATAATACAGAAGCTAGTGTTTTTTGAAAGACTGTGGATATTTTGTTTTCATCCAGGAACACACTGGCTCCCTGCTGAAGAGACGAGCACAGCTGGTGACCAGCACGTTGGGTGTTGGATGCTGGTCTCAGCATGGGTTTCTGCCAGTGTTTGGGAAGCTGCTTTGAAACTTTAACTTTCCAAACTACAAGCATCACAAAATGTTATGCTACAGTCAACCAACAAGTACAAACTTTTCTTAAACATATCCTATAATATATTTTCAGAAATAATATATTAAAAAAAAAATGCAAAAAAAAAAAAAAGCATCTTTGTGTCAAGGCTATGTCAAAATGCTTCTGAATGTCAAGGCTATTCAAATTCAAAATGACTAGAAGTATAACACCAATAGAACATTAACATTAAATATCTTTAAAAAAAAATCAGCCCATGAGCATCATGCAAGCATGAAATATCAGTTATACAGTAGTGGTTACTTACAGGTTTTTCATTCCCTTGCGCTGATTTTCCATTGTTTTCCTGTAAATGTGTTTGACATTTGCGTTCGACTCTTGCATCTTATGCAGCGTCTCATGCTTGAAACAGAAAATATGCTACTCAAGTTAAAAGTAATACTCAAGTTACTGACGTCTCATAACCTTGTGTTGTTTTTCCATTACACTGCCATCTTTATCTATGAAAAAATGCATTCTGCTCTGTAACGTTATGGTCTTTCATAGAGCGCGCTTTATTGTGTGCGCCACCTTGCAGCCGGATGTTTCTTTTCTCTTAACTGTTCTTGTTAGCATAATGCCAGTGTGCTTTATATGAGTATTTGGTAATATATATATATATTTTTTTAAACCGCAATTCTTCAATTAAAAAACACATTAAATTCATTTTTATTAAAAATTTTATCCACTTCAGCAATGTGTCAGAAAGTAATCTTCAGGTCTTCCATGTTTCTTCTTCTTCCCAGTTTAAAGGTCAGGCGAATCTCCACGTCTTTGAGGACTGGTGTGGCTCCTCAGTCGCTCAGCTCAGGAAGAACCTGCATTTCCCCCTCTACCCCCATGTGAGTATCACCTTCTGCTTCAAAATCTGAAACTACCTCTGTTTAGCATTTTTGCTGGCATATCATATTATTAGCATAACATTTTGATTCGTATTAGTATTTGGTTTTCTGACAGCAGCACTCAAGTTGACATGAGCAAAACCTTATGATCCAAAGAACATCTTGTGCTTTAAAGGGGTCATATGATGAGATAAAAAAAAAAAAAAAATGTATTTTTCTTTGGAGTGTTACAAGCTCTTGGTGCATAAAGAATATCTATAAAGTTGCAAAGAGTAAAGTCTCAAATCCAAAGAGATATTCTTTATCAAAGTTCAGACTCTGCCACGCCCCCACATGTCTACATCACTATGTGGAAATATTTGTGTAATGCCGCCCAAATGTTCACGCAAAGAAAGAAGGCGTGGTTTCAGTAACACCGTTAGTGTTGAAGCAGTCATGTCAGGGAGATGCTGTGTGTTTCTAGGAGAAAGCAAAAGCACTTTATTTGGCCTTCTGAAAGTAGATGCATTTAGGAATCTTTAAGATTACTCACAACAGAACAGCAACGCATTTTATTGATGACCGTTTCGTGAACCTAAGAAAGGAGGTAACTCTGACTTTGCTACGATAAACTGATCCCTCTGAATCAGCTACTGGAAGTATGTTCTCTTATTAGTTTAAGTATTTGCTATTGACTTTTCAACTGCTTTTTTTGTTTTGTGCATCATGAGAGAGAGAGAGAGAGAGAGAGAGACAGGGTCACACAGTGGACTCAACCGTCTGTGGCTTGTGTACTTCAAACACATAGGAGCTTCATCACTGTGTCTGTCACACCACTCTGTTCCCCTTTCAGGCTTGAAGTGATGGTAAAACTAAGGACATTATAATGTCTTTACATTTATTTTGAAAGATGAAGCTCAAGATAATGGAAAGGTGTGTTACATTTCCGACGAGTGCTGGCTGTGTTCGGCCAATCACAATGCACTGGGTCAGTTGGCCAATCAGAGCAGACTGCGCTTGTCAGAGGGAGGGACTTTGTAGATAACGATGCTTTTGAGAGAGACTAGGCATATAGGACCTACAATAATGTACAATAATGTGTTTTTGGAAAATTAAAGAATGCCAACATATTGTGTTACACCAAATACACAAAATAGTGATCTGTAAAGGTCCCGTTATTCGCGCTTTTTTGAAGCTTTGATTGTGTTTACAGTGTGCAATATAACATGTGTTCATGTTTCGCATGTAAAAAAACCGTATTTTCCACACAATTCACCTATGTGTATAGCGTTGTTTTCAGTGTCATAAAAACGGGCTGCTGTCTTCCTTGTTCTATAAAGTCCCTCCTTCAGAAATACGTAACGAGTTCTGATTGGGCCAGCGGTTCCTGTGTTGTGATTCGACAGCAGCTTAGCATGCGCTTAAACAGCGTTGCCCTTTGTGTAATAAGTTACAGAAACTGTTAAATGCACCAACTTAAATAATAAAATACACTTACATGTGGGTTATAATTTTCATGAACCGAGTTAAACATAAATTGTAGCCATTCATCTCCAAGTAAAGCGTCCCTGGGAAGCCCAAACAAAGATGATTGGACTCCGAGATAAATAAAATAACAGCGTTTCGACGACATGGCAAAAACAAACGCAGCTATTCCTTCTTCTCCGTCCGAGGACAACAAGACCACGCCCCCTTTTTGTGAATTCATGTGGGCGGAGGGTAGTCAAAAAACTGTTTTAGTGACGTCATTACTGCAGGAACTAGAGGGCTGTAGTCCAAACGGGTCGTTTGTTGTAGGCGAATTCTGTTAAATCAAATATCTCGCTTGGCATTGAACTTTGAGCTTTAGAATTTTACAGATATTATTTATACTGTAACGACAACATTACACACTAACTAAAGTTAAAAATTGGATCACGAAGAAGGGGACCTTTTAAAAAAGCATCATATGACCCCTTTAATGTAAGAAGTCCCAAACGTCTGGTTAGTTGGATGTGTCTGTTTGTTATTTTCTTGAGAGTGTGTGCATGTCTGTGCTTCTCTGTGTCTTTCATAATTCAAAACTCCCAGAGACCAGATCTCACGTTCATGTATTCTTGGGTGATGTAGAGATGAAATTGGTTTGTCTGTTGTCCTGAAGCGGCTATAACTCATATTCCTGTCTCTCGCGAGTGTATGTGTGTGCTCTGCTCACATAAACATCAGGAGTTTGAAGGGAAAAATAGTCGAAGATGATGCCCTGCATACTGAAAATTGTGCGTAATTATGTTTCCTGAGATAATTAATAGCAAAAACGGGTGTGGATTTACTGATGTGCAGTGCATGAGATATTAAAAATGAATCTTTAATTCAAATCTTGAAACAGTTTGTAGTCTTTTTGATTGGCCCATGGCCGGTTTTTACAGCAGGAAGCTTTAAAGAGGACAATTTGTTTTTAGATGAGAGAGTTAATTATTAATTTCAACACATTAATTATTGAATATCTGTTTAGCTTGTATGATTTATGAGATGGAAGACACTCTTATGATGGAGTTGAGCTAAATGGAAAGACTAATAGTGAAGTCTGTATTCTTATAAAAAAGGGGAAAAAATGTACAAAATACATAGTTATTGGTACAGTGAACTTTAGTAGGGATATGGAGCGTGTTTTGGTTTGATGGCAGCTGTCCCGCTGATATGAAAAAAACATAATTGAGTTTTAGAGTAATGTGACAGCGCTGTGTTTGGTTAGATAGGCATTTTAAAACACAAGCCCACGTCTTTCACTACAGCGGCCGTAAATTTGCACAGTGAGCCCAGTGAAGCGTAACTGAAACGGTGGAAAGTAAATATTAGCAGAAAGCCGAGTAAACAAGCAGCTATGTGATCGTTGGGAGGAATGTGCTCTTTAGAAGAACTTGTCAGTGTGCTAAACTCAGTTGGAAAATAAATTTCTCTTCCGTGGAAAAACAACTTCAGTGCTTTTAGATTTGGTTTCATGGAATCCAGTCTAAAATAGCATCTGATGCAAATATTTTATCTTAAATATATGCATTTAAAATGAACAATTTAAATCCAGAATTTCATCCTGCACTCAAGGGCGTGTCCGAATTTCATCCAATCCCATTCTCTCAAAAAAATAATGCCCCTCCTCCTTGTACCAACTACTTTTTGTATTAGCAATTAGTTAATCAGGTTACATGGCTGGGATGTGATGAAAGTCTGTTGGTCGTTATTAAAAATGGAAAGAGCCCTTCAATCTGCCCAACCCAACTTCCTGTTTCATCGTAAGAAGTAAAAATTAAACCTAATAAATAAAAAATAAAAAATAAAATGAACAAATAGGGAAAATAAATGAAATTGCACTTGTTGATCAATTTCACATGGCCTTTAAGTAGAAATGTATTGGTTTATTAAATATAAGTAAAATATATAAGTTGATTGTTGGCTTAATAATTATACGATTATATATTTTAGTTTTGATAATGAATCATGAATTATTTGGATGTATTGTTGTTGTTTAATTACATTTATTTGGAGTCACCACAAAATAAATGCATTTATTTATTTATCACCATGAAAACAATTTATTATTATTGCTGTTGTTGTTGTTGTTGTTGTTGTTTAATTACATTTATTTTGGACTCACCAAAAAATAAATTTATTTATTTATTTATTTAATCATTAATTTATTTATTTATCACCATGAAAAAAATTATTATTATTATTATTATTGTTGTCGTTATTTAAATACATTTATTTTGGAGTCAACAATAAATAAATGTATTTATTTATTTGTTTGTTTATAACCATGAAAATCATTTATTATTATTATTTGATGTCACCATGAAATTATTTAATTTAATTTATTTGTATTACTTTTATTTTGTTATGACATGGCCATAGCACAATTCTGTTGTCATTTAACTCACCTATTTTTCAGTGAAGTATTCCTTTGATTTATGGCAAACTGCAGTTTCTGTTGATTTATTATAGGGTTTTGGAAGGTGTGTCTGCAAACCTCCAGCGTTCTCTCCTCGTGTGGGTGGTTGAATTTAATTGAAAGCCCCTACAGGTTGTAATGGGTGGAATTATACAGTTGGCTCCTCCTGATCTGTCTTTGTGAATTCTGTTTAGTTCAGACCACCTACACAGTCCTCCCACCTCCACAACTTTACTTTGCCATTTATTTATATATTTCATTTTCGGTTCTTTTTTGGCAGGCCTGTTTTTATAGATCACAGATCAAGATGTCTGACAGAACTCACCCCAAATTAAAATCACGTACAGCCACATACTGTGAAAAGACTTACTCTGTTCCGGAAATCCTTCTCTCTGTTCCTCCGCTTCTTTATCTCCGTCTGTCTGTCTCTGTGATTGTTGTAAACAGATGACAGATATCTGAGATTCTGGTCTCACACAGGTTATTATGTGTGTCTGTTTAGCATTTATGGCAGGATGAAACTGTACAGACACAGCAGGAACGGCTTCAGAACTCATAGAGGTGTTTTATTTGAAATAAAATGAGCTCCATTATGTCTCAGTGATTGATTTTTATGACAGATATAAAACTTTTATAACAATTTGATGACAATCACATAAAAAGTTTTAATGTAAAGTCAGTTTTAATGTCTTCATTATTCATAGTGCTGTTTTATTATAAAATCGTGAAAATGTAAACATACAATAGAATAAATGTATTTTTTATATAATTTATTTATTGTGTGTGTGCATGTGAAATTATTATTATTATTATTATTTTACACATTATAACTTTCTCTCTGGCATAATCTGCAACACAACCATAAATTTTATGACTATTAATGCCTTTTTTTTTACGTTTATTAACATGTTTAATAAGGTGGCAGCAGTGTCAGCAAAGAGCTTTATTCAAATATTAAATGATGTGTGAAAAAAAAAAAACGAAATAAATATTTTGTCACTTCCAACCAAGCTGTGATTTTGTCAAACTATGCTAAATGTGTGAAAGAACCCAAAATATTAGCTTTAGCAAGGCTAAATTATTCCAAAGGTGTTTAAAAAATACAACGGTACTTTATTTGTCTTTGCTCATCCCACCACATGCTAATTTCATAATCATGCATTTTATCTCTCCAGACGAGAACTGTTGTGAAGAAGCTGGCCGTGGCTCCAAAATGGAAGAACTATGGCCTGAGAATATTCGGATACATCCTTCCTTACAAAGATGGTAAATGCTTGTTCATATTAACAAGGTGCAAATGGGTTCAAACCCTCACAATCACTCACATGCATGTTATCAAAGAATAAGAAGGTATATTTTATATGCAGGTGATTTTCAGTTTGCGGTTTCTTCCGATGATAACTCCGAGTTCTGGCTGAGTTCAGATGACAGTCCTCTCAACGCTCGTCTCATGGCCTATGTGGGAAAGGTAAGTTATTTAATATTATTATCTTAGTTAATGAAAACTAATTCAGTGAAACAAATTTACTATATATATATATATATATATATATATTAAGGGTGGAACGGTTCAACTTGCGGTTTGGTTTGTATCACGGGTTTAGAGTCGCGTTGGTTTTAAAGAATAAATATCATTCAGCCCTCCTTTCATTAGTCTCTGAATATCAGATTCCAGAGCCACTGCGGGCAGCGGCGGTTATTTCCTCAAACGGAGGACCTTGCTGTTACTGCATGGTGGATTTCATTTAGATTTACTCCCCAGAGGTCTCAGTACTTAGAAGTGAAGATTTGTACAATGTGAGGGAGCACTGGCTTTGTAAAACACAATTAGCGCCTCAGCCAGAAGAGAGTGTACAGGGAATGTGCGGTTTACTGGCGTATCGATTACGTCTGGCTCAGACGGAGCTTGGCGCTCACGCTCGCCAGCCAAGGACTCGATACCCTGTCACAGAGACGTGTGATCGATTGAAACGCCGAGGCTCAGAGGCGTCTCTTTGTCTAAGAAAAGAATCGCAGCCTGTCTGGAATTCCAAGCGACTCTTTACGGAAGCGACAGACCTTTTCCAGTCACCTGTAGATGGGGAAACAGAGAAACTCATTGTATCTGTTGGCGCAAATATAGACGCACAAATGTTTCGTCTGAAGGTTCATTTAGCGAAGATTCGTTTCAATTTTGAGGCGACGACTTGACAAATAGAGAATGAAGTGGGAACAGAAGAGCTGAGAGGGAAGAAAGACACGAAGAACAAAGAGCAATATCTCGCTTCACTATAATAGAGGTGTGACTCTATTGCTCTCGTATTTTCTCTATTTGCCCCCTTTCCATTTATTCAAGACTCCGGGGTCGCAGATAGACGAAATGAGTTTCTTCAATTTAATTCTGTGTTTGGGGAAAGTTCACATGGCTCAAAAATAGACAGAAGAGCATAACGGAGAGAGGAGCAGTGGGGCAACTCCAACAGAAGTACCTCTGACGCCTCTGAAAGATGAAAAATACAGCTGCTAGGTTATACACTACATGTCCAATATCCGGGCAAATTGTGTTACAGAGTAGTTCAAGGGATAGTTCACTCAAAAATGAAATTTTGCCATCATTTACACTTTGTTGTTTCAAACCTAAATGACTTTCTTTACTTTCAGTGTTTTTAAAAAATTTACAGTGTCCAAAATGATAAATATCTTAAGCTGAAAAAAAATAAATAAAAATAACGCAGAGGGGCCGTCAATCACCAGAAATGATGAAAATGGTGAAGTGCTACTATCACTATATTCCAAGTCTTCTGAGACTGAACAAAAGCTTTGTGTGTGAAAGAGACTGACCTTTGAATAATTACTTAAAAAAAACACCTCGCTGAGACCATGTAATGCCGCAACTTATGATAAATGGTACATTTTCACAAGTTTTGTCCTCTTAACGCCGAGATGGCAAAGCACAAAAACCAACCATTGACTCAGCTTTTCTAGAGTCATATTACATTGTGTCTGGATAGGAAACAAGATAAAACTCAACGTCTTTACAAACAATTGAATATACAGGTGCATTGCAATAAATTGGAATGTCTTGGAAATGTTCATTTATTTCAGTAATTCAACTCAAATTGTGAAAATCATGGATAAAATAAATTTAGTGCACACAGACTAAGTCTTTGAGTCTTTGAGCCTCCAAATGAAATACAAAACTTGCTCTCATCTGAAAAGAGGACTTTGGACCACTGGGCAACAGTCCATTTCTTCTTCTCCTTAGCCCAGGTAAGACGCCTCTCATGTTGTCTGTGGTTCAGGAGTGGCTTAACAAAAGGAATACAACAACTGTAGCCAAATTCCTTGACACGTCTGTATGCCCTGACCCCAGCCTCAGTCCATTCCTTGTGAAGTTCACTCAAATTCTTGAATCAATTTAGCTTGACAATCCTCATAAGGCTGCGGTTCTCTCAGGTGGATGTGCATCTTTTTCTTCCACTCAACTTTCCACTCAACATGCTTGGATACAGCACTCTGTGAACAGCCAGCTTCTTTGGAAATAAATGTTTGTGGCTTACCCTTCTTGTGAATGTTGTCAATGATTGTCTTGTGAACAACTGTCAGATCAGCAGTCTTCCCCATGATTGTGTAGCCTAGTGAACCAAACTGAGAGACCATTTTGAAGGCTCAGGAAACCTTTATAGGTGTTTTGAGTTGATTAGCTGATTGATGTCACAATATTCTAATTTGTTGAGATAGTGAATTGGTGGGTTTTTGTTAAATGTGAGCCAAAATCATCACAATTAAAAGAACAAAAGACTTAAACTACTTCAGTCGGTGTGCATTGAATTTATACACAAGTTTCACAATTTGAGTTGAATTACTGAAATAAATGAACTTATCCACAACATTCTTATTTACTGTAATGCACCATGGCAAGCAGTGTTGGGGAAAGTTACTTTTAAAAGTAATGTATTACAACATTGCACTACTCCATAAAAAAAGTAACTAATTGTTTTACGTTAGTAACTAATAGTTTTGCGTTACTTTTTGTCTTTTTGCATTTGCACTCCATATTCCTCTTAACATGGGGAAAGGAGAAGTGTCAGTGAAGAAATGTTGTAAATTTAAAAGTAATGCATTACTTTACTAGCTACTTGAAAAAGAAAGCTGACTACGTTACTTGTAATGCATTACACCCAACACTGATGGCCGTTCAACAACAGCATTGGTTCGTCTGTTTTGTGATTAATTGTTGCTTGATGTGCCGTATTTCAGTGTATAAACATTTTTATTTATTTCTGCTCTTAACATACAAAACATCGATTAACATGAAAAGATACGTCTATTGTGTGTCGCAGCACATCTGGTTATGTACTGTTATTTGGTGGCCTGTGGCATCTGATGTGAACAGACATATTGATTGTCACCAGAGTTGGCCATGAAAGGGAGTAAAGATCTTCCAGAATTAAGTTTTTTAGGGTGTACTATCCCTTTAACAGTCTCACCTGATGGACAATAAAACATGCGTACAAAATCCCATAGACATACACTGAAAGGATGACTCCATATCTGGAGACTACGAGAGGACTCTTTTGACTCAGACCAGCAAGCAAACACAGAAAAACACCCTGAATACCCTTTTATAAACTACACAACAACGCCCTGTAGCTCAAAACAAATTTTCCATAAGTACCATTCACATTTTTCCCTTTAGCGGGTGGATGTTCTGTGGAGCTCATGCAGAAAAATGAGTCATCTGTGTAAATAGAAATACTTCTAGCTGTAAAGCATTATGGGTATCCCTCCCAGTGTTTTGGAGGGAAACGGTACTAGAGTGGAATAATCATGTGTGTCCATATCATTTTTAATGTTCTTATGTCTTAAGTCTGCTTAATTGTATTGAATGTGCACTTGTAGTGTAGATCTTAAAAATTCTGTTTTCAAGAAGCTACTTTCAGATAATTTTAATGAAAAAGTCAGGCTGAGTGTACTTATAGTAAATTTTTAACAGTTTCTTAACCCACTTGAGTCGATTCTGAAAAAGAGCATGTTCACCCAAAAATAAAAAAATGTGCACATTGCGAACATGTCATTCCAAACCTGTAAGACCTTCACATCTTCTGAACTCAAAGTTCTCTGAACCTCCCATAGACAGTAACTTTCCTTTTCCCACTTTCCTTTTTTAAGATGCTGTTGCAAGGTTGGCAGATCCTTGACGCGATCGCGAGCAACAGCGCAAAGTTGATCCTGTGCTTACTTGATCTAATATTTGATGCTTTTAAAAATATTGTAGTTTTAAGAAGCAAATGAGAATCACTAAAATTATTAAATATATATTTAAATATATTTTGAGTCAAAGGTCTTCTTAATGATTCACAGTTTTGTTTAAGATAAATAAAGCAACAGTTTTTAAATAACGAATGAATATGTCAGACTATGATATTTGGGGTAAAAAGTGCACCTGCTGTTAATTATTAACAGGATAATTAATAGATGGCTGACTTTTTCATTTGTTGACATTCAGATGATAAATATCATATATTATGTTGGGTGTCCATTTTAGAGATCATCACCATGTTTAGAATTAAACCATCATATTTAAAAACATGATGTTAATCATATCATATAATAAAATATCATTCGTTGTTACTGCTGTAAATCTATATTAAATTATAATGGGATCTCCTTCAATGCTTTATGAATCTTTACTTTGTAAACAAAAATCTGTATTTTAAAATATGTTAACATATTTTAAAGGCAGGGTAGGTAAGAAATTTATAAACAACTTTCTTCCAAATTTGTTTAAACTTTCTATTTATATCAATGCATAATTAAAATGTGAGTACTCTGATAAAAAGAGTATAAAAATCGAGTGACTCTAGACCGTTTAATCTGTATTAAACACAGCTCATTATTTCCTTTCGGCACGAAACATAGGATTGGCTTAGGCGACTGTCACTCTCTCGCAACCATGGCAACCACCCTTTTGCCACACATGACCTGCCCACTTGCGTACGCACGTTTGATTTGAGGAATTCAAGAGGCACGGATCCTAGGAATACCAAAACAATGGCAGAGAAACAGCAAGCAAAATTCACTGTACCGGCCTATGCAGTTAGTGAAGGCAAACCAGGCAAAAAAAGGAAGACAGTAACAGTACAAGAAAAGGCAATGAACAAAAAGTCTTTGGATAAACAAAGAAATAAAACGCGAGTTAATATCGGCGTGCCTTTCCAGCGATGGCTGGAACTGAGGGAACTCAAGTGCTCCTTGCCCTGCACTTCGACCACCCCGTCCTCGGCCTCTACTTCCTCGGACCCTAGTTGCACGGCCTCTTGCACGACCTCCTCTGCTTCGCCCTCGACCCCGGACCTGTCCTCGAGCTGACGATGCGGTACTTGTCTCTGGAGTGTAGTCCTCATCAGAGTCAACAATGCTTTCATCATGGAAACTCTTACATGCAGAACAACGTATATGTTATGAATCTTACATGAAATTCATCTTCATCACAGTGTAAATGATGGTAATGGAAAAACGTGTATCATGCAACCTGTTTTTAGCTTTGCCTTATAGATAACTAGCTCGTTAGCGAATCAAAAAATATATATTTTAAACTTTACCAATATCAATATGCTAGCTTGATAGTGAGTACTAAAATACATCTTGTTTGTTTATCTTCATAATTATAAAGTTATTTTTATTACATGTGATTCTGACATGATTTCACTACATGCACTCTGCTCCTTCCTCTCCGCTCGTCTCAGGTAAATAATGCGTCTTCCAGCTCAGTAGTCGGAGTCGCGCGTTCATGTGTTTTGGGGGCGTGGCTTTAGAAGGCACCCAGAAGGGAGGGGGTGGTGTGAATGGAAATAATGAGCTGTCTTTAAAACAGTCGTTAGAGGTCTACAGACACTCGATTTTTATACTTTCTTTTTCAGAGTACTTACATTTTAATTATGTATTGATATATAAATAAAGTTTAAACACATTTGAAAAAAAAGTTTTTTATACATGTTTTACCTACCCTGCCTTTAATGGCAGTATATTTATATGAAAAAAAAATCAAAATAAGCAGAAAATAGTACAAACTTTGCTAAAGTGATTGTTTTGATACTTTAATACGTTATAAAAATTATTTTAGCTAAAGTATTTGTATCAATCCTGTTATGTACTGTTATTTATATAGGCTTACCCCATGCTAGTAAGCCTTTTACCTTGTGTGTGGGGTAAAAGCCATACAACTTGTATGATGCATTTTCACACAAAATCTGTTGCTCCATAAATGTTCATTGCAAATGTATATATTTTTAATGCAATCATACACTTTGGATGCTGTTGTACCCTACTCTTTTACAAACCACAGTGAAAGCTGTGGATTGTATTGAACTTGCCGGTAAACACCTTGACTCAGTGTTTTCTCTTACCCTCACATTTTCCTAAAGTCACCTTAAAGTGGAAATATACTGTAGCTTTGGCCTCTGGAGGCAGATGCACAAACACACACACACACACATACACACACACACACACACACACACACACACACACACACACGTCTTTTTCCTCTAATCCCTGCGAGAGACGAGTTGTTTTTGGCAGTGGATGTGATTAGCATTGGACGAGTCACACATGTGTTGATGCTGATGTCCGCGCAAGGTGTGTGACAGTAAACACGCTCCGTTTGGCGAATAGAGGGGCAAGTCTGGGGAATCTGCAGCTCTGCGGGACTTTGTTGGTCAGTGTGTGTGTGTGTGTTTGTGTGATGAATGAAAGGAGTCTTTGAGGGCAGCGGGGCTCGTGGATGATCCAGAAAGCATTATGATTCATTACATCGATGTGTGTTGTGAAGAGAAGCATTGAGAGCGAGAGAGACGCCACACATGACAATTAAAGAGAGGCATGCTGGGATGAGCGCTGGAGATTTCATTCTGGATCACTGCTTCAAAAGCATGTGTTAGTTACCGAGGTTTGGTGGGCAAATCGCTGCGCTCACCCTGGGGGTCAAGAAACGGATGTTTCGGATTGTGTACATAAAAAAGAATTGATTGTAAGACTTTTTTTTATTAAAGGGATAGTTCACCCAAAAATGAATTTTCTCTCAGTTATTCATTTTGTCTTTAAAAGGCTTCATTGTACTTAAAAACTTGCATGCAATATCTCTTCCACAAGAACATTTTCAGAAAATCCAAGATGGAGATGAGTTTAGCATTGCATCACTTGCTCACAAATGGATCCTCTTCAGTCAATGGGTGCCGTCAGAATGATAGTCCAAACATCACAATAATCCACAAGCAATCCACATGTCTCCAGTATATATATGCACCCATTTACTGCACAGGATTCTTTGGGGAACAAGTGATGCGATGCTACATTTCTCCAAATCTGTTCCCCGTGAACAAACAAAATTTATATATCTTGGATGGCCTGAGGGTAAGTAAGTTTTCAGCAGATTTTCATTTTGGGGGCTGAACTATTCCTGTAAGTAAGTGAAGTCTCATTTAGCAGATCATTTTAAGTAAGCCAAATTACACATTCATTACATTACACCATTAATGTTCAAGGAATCCTTTGGTGTGTTCTGTGTTTCAGCTGGGATCTGAATGGACCGCGCCAGGAGAGTTTACCAAGTTCCGATCTCAGGTGTCCAAGTCTGTGCAGTAAGTACATACTGTATACACAGTCACATCTTAGGAAGCTTTGAGCGAATGCATTACGCCGTGGGAAATTGTGCATGCTGTGTATGTTTGTGTGTATCACTTCCTGTTGTATTGTCCAATCGAGGGCCTCAATTCCCCCTTTGTAAACAGACCGCCCACACTCATGTCTATTGATGCAGTTATTTTACCCCTGATGGTGTTGATTGGGTTGGTAATTGGAGGAAATTGCTGGCCTTTATCTGATCGGGCATTTAATGATCGCCTTTCGGCTCTAAGCGCTCGCATAATTTAAAGCCGCACGACTGCTGTGATTTAAATATCACATCGAAGAAAGAGCAGTGTCGCTTCAAAGATAGAAACACCTTTACCGCTTCAAATAAGCAGCGTACGAACGGTCGATTAGCATATCATATTTCTAGCCTTTCCATAAAAAGCCAGCAAACCTTTTTAATTCAGCTCTCTGCACTGATTCTCCATTAATAATGGCTTCAAATGGATCTGCTGGAATTAGCAGAGGGTTTGTTTCCATTTGTGTGGCTGTAAAGTGATCCATAGCCTGGCCTTTATCTTGAGAGTTTTTAATTATGCATAAACTAATCCGAGCTCATTTCGCGAACCTGCGCGTATAGATAGTAACCACTGAGGCACCGTTTTAGATTTGTACTCCAGCAGATAATGCGCTGCCTAGATGATTTAAGCCTTTATATTTAGGAATACCATTTCCATTTGTAAAAGTGCAGGATATTAGACATCTGGGCTGCCAGATTGAGGCTGTGTGTAATTTGACAATCTTGTATATTTCCACAATGCTGGTAATTTTTTGTGGCTCTGTAATTATATGGATAATGTAAATGTCTCATATTCTCATATATGCACATTTGAATGGCATTTTCTGACACACAGCACACTCACCTGCTCTTGGCTGTTGGCTGTGAGTCACTAAAGAGCATTTGATTTTTCTCCATTATTCATCCAGTGTTACTGCGTGTAAGCGTTTCACCTATTACTGCCCTTGACGTGGGCCTGGATGGAGGAAGTGCCCCCTCGGGAATGACACTATGATCCCAGACCTGAATAGAAACACAGCATTTAACCCTCCTTCTGCACAATATGAGTTTTTTTTTTTTTTTTTAATGAAGACCACTGCATGGAAATGTTTAGGAAAGTATACAGAGAGGGCAAGAAAACAGACCAATGCACCAAACCCATTTTGAGATTATTAAAAGCAAGTTTGCCAACATGAAAGCTTTTATTAAAATGAACTCATTGCTAATCTTTGCCAAAAGTCCAGGGATACTTTGTTTACCTCTTGTGATGTGTGCGATGAATCAAAAGGCTTATCTATTACTGGTGGATGCTAATAATGTCTTAATTACTTTACTTTTTAATTAAGCAGATCCACAATTAGCCTCAGATTAGATATCAAAGAACAACCCACTTTATATGATGAATGTCAGCCGGTATAATATTAACTGCATTGTTTTGTCCTTGTTTTCTCTGCCATTCAAGAAGGTTCACAACAATATCAAACAAACATGCTGATGTTTTTTATAGTTTCATCTTCAAGTCACAGTTTCAACACCGTATGGGCTTCTTTCAATTTAAGACTGAAATTTAAGACATGTCCTTCTTTAGCAACTCTGTTCATACTGTCTCACCCAGAAAAAAAACACACGAGTACACCATTTTGACAAATCGAGATTAATAAAAACACAAAACAATTCCATCCATGAACTTTCTTCTCTGAGGGAAATATATCTGTTGTGTTCTTCGTAACAAGTCATGATGTTCATCTGTCAACTGGAGTTTCACTCTGTAGATATTCAACTCAATGAATGAAGTAAGCATTGAATTTCACGTTGTTTTATCAATCTTGTTTGCTTTCCTAGGTGATTTGGAGTTAACTGTTGTGCTAATGAACAGAATCCAATTGCCAAGAACAGGATTTTTGTTAAATAATACACACATTGTTTTTTTTTTGTTTTTTACCAAACCCCATTTGTTTTCTCTCAGAACTTTTTTTTTTAAATCTCATTTTGTGGTCTGAAAAAGAAAGAAGGGCGTACTGTATTGGAACAACATGGGCGAGTAAAACTCACACATGCACAAAAGTGTCCCAAAGTTTTGATTCTTGTTGAGTGTAACATTAGCATGTTTTTAAGCTAACAACTAGATACTCACATTTAGTGTTTTGCTTGTGAAGTGCATTATAACCTTGTCCTACAAATGATTCCCACTGGGTTTAGCTTTAGCCTGTTGCTAAGCTAACAATCAAATGTTTCGTTTACGAAGTGCATTGTAATCTCAACCCACAATTGACTATGCGATTAATCGAATCGCAATCGCGATTTGAGACGTTGCGATTTTGCTAATCGCAAATCCTGTGAAGTGGACGCAATATTACTCTGTTCCAGAGCATATGCTTGAGTGGCAGCTTGAGTGGCAGCCTTACTAACCAATAGAGTGAGCTCACCTCCGTTCTTCCCTATCAGAACTGCTCTAACAAACTGCGTAAACACCCACCATAAAAAAGGATAGTGGGAGAGAGAGAGAGAGTGTGTGTTTGTGTGTGTGTGTGTGTGTGTGTGTGTGATTATGGCATCTGCAGGGTCGATAGTTAGGCAAATTAATACTAGTATGAGTATGAGATTATGAGATTACTTGGCTTCGAAATGACAGACAAATGTAACCTATGTAACTGTTTAATAATTGACTAAATACAGTTCTTTATTTACACAAAATAAACTAATCTTTCCTGTGAAATTCAATAATTAAGTCAATTCTGTAATAGTAGTAATACAATTAATATTTCCTGCTAAACAAAAACAAAACAATATAACCCCTCCCAAAACACAATAGAAAATTTCATGGAGTTAAGGGTCATAATGGGAATTATATTAGGCTTTAATGTAAACTATAATGTTGTCTACTGCAAAAAAAATCGCAATTACATATTTTCCCCAAATCGCACAGCCCTATTAGCATATGTTTTGTTTCCAAAGTGCATGGTAAACACAAACCATGATTGATTACAGTTATGGTATGTGCACACCAAATCCTAATACAGTATTGTTCAAAATAATAGCAGTACAATGTGACTAACCAGAATAATCAAGGTTTTTCGTATATTTTTTTATTGCTACGTGGCAAACAAGTTACCAGTAGGTTCAGTAGATTCTCAGAAAACAAATGAGACCCAGCATTCATGATATGCACGCTCTTAAGGCTGTGCAATTGGGCAATTAGTTGAATTAGTTGAAAGGGGTGTGTTCAAAAAAATAGCAGTGTGGCATTCAATCACTGAGGTCATCAATTTTGTGAAGAAACAGGTGTGAATCAGGTGGCCCCTATTTAAGGATGAAGCCAACACTTGTTGAACATGCATTTGAAAGCTGAGGAAAATGGGTCGTTCAAGACATTGTTCAGAAGAACAGCGTACTTTGATTAAAAAGTTGATTAGAGAGGGGAAAACCTATAAAGAGGTGCAAAAAATGATAGGCTGTTCAGCTAAAATGATCTCCAATGCCTTAAAATGGAGAGCAAAACCAGAGAGACGTGGAAGAAAACGGAAGACAACCATCAAAATGGATAGAAGAATAACCAGAATGGCAAAGGCTCAGCCAATGATCACCTCCAGGATGATCAAAGACAGTCTGGAGTTACCTGTAAGTACTGTGACAGCTAGAAGACGTCTGTGTGAAGCTAATCTATTTTCAAGAATCCCCCGCAAAGTCCCTCTGTTAAAAAAAAGGCATGTGCAGAAGAGGTTACAATTTGCCAAAGAACACATCAACTGGCCTAAAGAGAAATGGAGGAACATTTTGTGGACTGATGAGAGTAAAATTGTTCTTTTTGGGTCCAAGGGCCACAGGCAGTTTGTGAGACGACCCCCAAACTCTGAATTCAAGCCACAGTACACAGTGAAGACAGTGAAGCATGGAGGTGCAAGCATCATGATATGGGCATGTTTCTCCTACTATGGTGTTGGGCCTATTTATCGCATACCAGGGATCATGGATCAGTTTGCATATGTTAAAATACTTGAAGAGGTCATGTTGCCCTATGCTGAAGAGGACATGCCCTTGAAATGGTTGTTTCAACAAGACAATGACCCAAAACCCACTAGTAAACGGGCAAAGTCTTGGTTCCAAACCAACAAAATTAATGTTATGGAGTGGCCAGCCCAATCTCCAGACCTTAATCCAATTGAGAACTTGTGGGGTGATATCAAAAATGCTGTTTCTGAAGCAAAACCAAGAAATGTGAATGAATTGTGGAGTGTTGTTAAAGAATCATGGAGTGGAATAACAGCTGAGAGGTGCCAAAAGTTGGTTGACTCCATGCCACACAGATGTCAAGCAGTTTTAAAAAACTGTGGTCATACAACTAAATATTAGTTTAGTGATTTACAGGATTGCTAAATCCCAGGAAAAAAAAAAAATGTTTGTACAAAATAGTTTTGAGTTTGTACAGTCAAAGGTAGACACTGCTATTTTTTTGAACACACCCCTTTCAACTAATTGCCCAATTGCACAGCCTTAAGAGCGTGCATATCATGAATGCTGGGTCTCATTTGTTTTCTGAGAATCTACTGAACCTACTGGTAACTTGTTTGCCACGTAGCAACAAAAAATATACTAAAAACCTTGATTATTCTGGTTAGTCACATTGTACTGCTATTATTTTGAACAATACTGTATGTGCAATAAAATAATATATTCTCAAAGCATTATCGCTCTAGATTTTCATGTCACTCTCACAAATAAAATAATTGTGTAATGCTCTCCTCCATTTTCTGATACAACAGGGTGTGTCAAACCTGATGTATAAATAAGCTTTTTTGCTGACTGGTTGGGCTACAATGCAACAACTCAAGCGGAAGATGCAATTGAGGCATATACCGTGCAATTGTGGAAATCTTGCACCCAAATCACGTCATTTGCACCTTTGCACTGACTTTGAATGTAAACTACTCACAGAAAATAATTAAATAAAATTTTGCTGTGCATACACCATTAATTTGGCTTTAGCATTTTACTAAGATAACAACCAGGTGTTTCGTTTGTGAAGTGCATGGTAAATCCAAACCGCGAATGATTCCAATTGAGTTTATTTTTAGCTTTGCTAGGCTAATAACCAGATAATCACATTTACAATAGTATTTGGTTAGCAGGATAAACATGAACCAGAATTGACTTCAGTTGAGCTTGTTTTTAGCATTTTGCTAAGCTAACAACTAGATACTTTTAACAAAAATAAATGCTACTCAAATACTGGGTAAAAAGTATTTTTTTCTACAGCATTTGAATAAAATATATTTATTTTCAATAGACCTTTCTACTGAGCTCAGCGCAGTGCTTCATTTTCTATAAATGATCCATGCAATACTGCCTTAAAACTTAGAGAGAAGAAGGTATCTTAGGACAGCATAATTACACTCTTTAGACAAATCTTTGTGTCTTAAGACATAAAATCTCAGTAATTTTTTGTTACACAGCTATTATTTCAATAACATTCCTGTCTTAAAGTGCAGAGATTGAATCAAGCAACGTCAGGAAAAAAAGACAAATGTGTAGGCATAGTTAAGATTTTTCACAATGCCATTTTTCATGATTACCGTGATCGTAAATCAATGCCGCTATTAAGTTTGAGGAAAAGAGAAAGAGAAGGGAAATGATGGGTATTGATCGGAGGTTAAGCACTTTGCTTTTAAGAAGGATAGTTCATCCTGTAGAAGAGTCTTTTCCACCCTTACAAAGCATTGATTAGATAAGGTATCTTATCTAAGAGCACATCTAGCCAACACAAGAAAAGACAGACTTCTCCACTGGCACCCATTCAGAGTGCACTCGCCTGCTTATATTGAGTTGAGCTGAGGACCTGCTTTTATGCCGAAGAACTCCAGCCTGCGTGTGAATCGAGATGTGTTTACAGTTTAACATGTTTCTTTGATGAGAAAGATCTATTTACTTAGTCTTTGTTCTTACAAATTCTGTTATTACAACATGGAGAAACTTACATTTGCTTTCTGAGAGGCATTTAAATGGTGACTCATCTTTGAACTGTTCAGAATGTCTCGAATGTCTCAAAACTTAATACGAGTTACTTGAGACTAGGGTTACAATGGTTGTGTTGTCCGTTTTTGATTCATTAAAAGAGCAGGTTCATAAGAGTGAAAAGAAACCATGAGCATGCAGTGTCGTAATTCCATTGTCAGTTAAGTCATGAAGTTACCAAAAGGTGATTAAAGCTGCTTAAAACTGTGCAGGTATACAACCACATATTTACTCGACTTAACATAAGCAAGTTGGAGCACTGATTCTTGTAGTGCTGAACTGTATAACACATGACGGACAATACTTCTTGGGCTTCACCTGTGGCCTGTCTGAGTCTGTATGTCCAGCCATTTGAATCTCCACTGATCCTGTTTTCAGCTCTCTACCATGAAGAATGGTAGTCGGTCTTCAGGGGACAAAGACAGTTCTCTTGTCCTTACGAGCACTGTGCTTATCATGTTCAAGAGAGGTGCCATACTGGGTTCCTTCTACCTGCACTCGGACCTCGTACTCCAGCCAGTCGGCAAAGTCCAGCAGTGTTGGGATAGGAGTCAGAAGAGGGGGTTAATGAATCTCTTGAAATTAGCTCTTAGATCGTGTGGCAACTTAGCTAAAAGCCACGAAACATGTGAGCCACACCTCAGTTCAGTCCATCCTGGGCTACCTAACTGATTTAACATTCCGACCAGTGCTCGAACACGAAGAGCGAATCCCTTGAAAGACTTCACATCTCCACTCCTGATATTGTGCCAGTCTATAAGGTTAGTAATCCTTTGCAAGGCCAACTGATGTGCCTGCCCATACACATCAGTGAGCGCTATTATTGTGTTGCTGAATGGATAACCACTTTGACTATAGCAGTCAGCGACAAGCAAGGCATCTTCCAATTCAAGATGCTCCAAAAGTATTTGGAACTTGAAGGACTCAGAAGCATCGTCAGGAAGGACATTGCCGAGTGAATTCTCTGGGATCATCATGACTGAAATCGGGGTTGTCGGAGTGGGACCTCGATAATGCATCGGTGAAGGGTGCAATGGGTGATAACTCTCAGACTGACCCAATGAATGGTAAGAACGATCAGGTGTATGTAACTGTCTATTATCATGATTGGACTCTCACCTCCAATCACCTGAAGAATGATTAAAGCGATCAGTCAAAACAGCCTCATGTAAGGAATCCACTCTGTCGCTTGAGCGGCGATAGTAAGGATCTGTTGTTGGTCGATAAGAAACATCATGAGACTGCATACTGGGCCGCAGTAAGGAAACATCATCTGTATGACGGTGAGAGAGATCAGACGGGCCATGTTCCCTTAAAGGATAATATATCATCGTAGCCAGGAACAGGCAGTGGTGAGTCCTTCTTGCTATCATGGGGTGAGGTATATGAAGGAGTTGACATACCTGAACTACACCTGCCTACTCTCTTTAGACTGTCTGTCAGTTCCTTAAATTTGATTTTGTTCGCGGCCATGAACTGCAAAGAGGGATTCATCTCTAGGTGGCATCAAATGAGTATGTTACATCTGTCTAGGATTTCCATCATCCTGAAATGACACCTGCATACTCTTTAGACTTTGGTGTCAATAGCGGTTTTTGTATATAACTAACTTTGTAGTCTTGCAAATACAGTGGCTTTCCAGTTATTCTACGCAGGTGGACAGCCTCTGGCTTTAGTGTCTCCTCTCTAGGTCTGGACATCATGGCTAAAGAGGTTATAGTCTCCGGCTCGAAGGATCGTAAAATGTATTAGAGACTGTATGATGCACTGATTACTATTGCGATACCAATCACTTTAGAAGGCTGAATCCCTAATTCATGTCCAGTGACCAAGAGAGGAGTAAAAAGGCCAGAGTCTTATATTAGGATTCAATTACAGTATGTACTAATTATTCACACCTGTAAATCCCATATAGAAATACACATTTGTCTAAATAAAGGAAACTGCAGGCCTGCGCAACAATAAATAATCAAAATAAAGAACAGTATGCACAGACAGGATTCAAAGATGTAGAGGTATTCAGATTGTGCAGTGAGGTAGTTCTCAGTTCTGATAAGTCCCGATAGTTTCAAGGTAATGTCTACTTGAAAGGAGGGATAGGTGCAAACAGATGATTGGACTCGTAGTAATCCTCACACGGAGACTTGAACAAGCAGATGTGGTGAATAGATGTCCTTTTCTGTGTAGTGACACGCTGGATGTGTGAAGTACTGACAATATTTGTATAATTTGTGAGAATTGTGATGTTTATGTGTGTGGTTCTATAATAAAGAAAATAAACTAAATTAGTTTCCGAGGCGATCTGTGTAACAGTTGCTGAGTCATTATAGCTTCATGTGGCTAAACGTGAGAACCCACAAATATAATCATTAATGACGCACACGACAAACTCAACAGGTAATCCCAACGAACTGTAGCAATCTCACAGCATCAGCCAACCATCCGTGTGGAAAATCTTCCATTTACTTACAATCTGTATGCTTATGACCAATCTCTCGCTCGAAGGCTTCAATCAAACGCTCTTCGATAGTTTATAACAGCCATTGCACGTTATCTTCGTCTTTCTATCATTGCTGCATTCAATCTCCCATTAATCTCTCTGAACTCGCGAGACTATCTGTAACCACGCCTACTCAGCTGATGTAATAACTAGAATAAATCGAATTTGATAGAACTATTAAAATAAAACAATTTGACTTAAACAGGGCCTTCTGCACAACTATGCAGTGCTGGACAGATACTGCCGTGTTCAGTTATTCAGAGTTCTAGAATCTAAAATGAATTATCATACAAGTAGGACGATTTCATGACAAACATTTAGTGAATATATTAATTCAAGACTAACATTTCGTTACGCATAACTATTTAAACAAGTCGTTTTAAACTTCACTAAACAAATGTGCATGTGCCACGCAAACCAGCAAAAGTTAAGGAAGCAAACATGTAGGACTAGTAGAAAATGTATCTGTATTTAAGTTGATTATTGGCCTATACTCTTGACAGAGAGCTCGTTTGGTTTTTGAGAGATGGAGACGCGCAGAGAGGGCAACACGTCTATTTGATTGGCAATTGCACTGTACTTATTCATTTGTGTATCATACCGTAGCCTGTAAGGTTGAAATAGTAGAATGTGTATGATGTAATATTTTAGGTTATATCAACCCTACTCTTGCCAAGCTCTGACTTCTGAGAGAAGTACGGCGTGGCAACAGCAATGCGGTGTTTGGTTTCATTTTTGAAGCCAAGGTATTCGGTTTCGGGCACACCCCTAATATATAAATATATATATATATATATATATATATATATATATATATATATATATATATATATATATATATATATATATATATATGTGTGTGTAGAATACCTGGCAAACTTTGTTCCTCACAGTGAAGAAGAATATTTCCCGCATAATTTCCTCTTCTTAGAAGCTGGATCATCTCTCAAAGTACTTCTGTGGGAAAGGAATACTTTCATCAAATGGCTGACGAACATTAGATCTGAATCATGAAGTCTCTGCTGGGCTTTCCATTAGATTAGTGCTGCTTATGTGATTGGATAATGATGTGATTGGAGGACAAATGGTGTGTGGGAAGACCAGGTGGCCCTAATGCCTGTAGAAAGGCAAAGGGAGGATATGGAGATGGATTCCACTGGATGTGACTCACCCCTTGATACATTTCTGCCCTTTAACAGAAGAGAGATAGAGAGCCCGGCATATCCAAGAGTTTTTAGTGAGGCTTCTGGCATTTCCACAAAAGTGCTGTGTCATTTGTGCCTGGAAATCCTTCCACTTCAGTATATGACTTATAGTGATGGGTATTGAAACAGACTTTCAGATTTATTTTGACTCTGATTCATTAGCTCTCATTTAGATCATTAATTTAGATGATTCAGCTTTATTGATTGATTCAATGTCAATCAGTTATGCATTGTATACAGTCTTTTGGTTATTTATTCACAATAATATGCAGGGGAAAAAAAACGTACAAGAGACGTTTTTACCTTAATCACAATTTTCTGGTTATGCTGCATGTTTTTGATTCAGTAAAATGAACCAAGTAATTTGTGAGTTAATCAGGACTACACTGGTCATACTGAATGTTTCTGATTCACTAAAAAGAACTATAAGACTTATTTGTTAGTAAATAAGGGCTACACTGGTCCCAAATGAGTGTTTCTGATTCACGAAACATAACCATTTCAAGAGTCATTTGTGAGCGAATCAGGACTAGACTGGTCCCAAATATGTTTCTAATTCACTAAAAATAACTGTTTCATAAAAGTTATTTGTTAGTGAATCAGGACATTGTATGTTTCTGATTCACTGAAAAGAACTGGCTCAAAACAGCTTTTGTGTGTGTGTGTGTGTGTGTGTGTGACCCAGGACTACTCCCAACTGTATGGTTCTGATTCACTAAAATGAACCGTTTCTTAGTCGTCATTTGTTAGTGAATCATGACTACACTGGTCCAACTGAAAGTTTCTGATTCACTTAAAAAAAATACTATGATTTGCGAAATAAGATATTTTTAATGAGCCCTAATTCTTTATAAAGAGGGCTCTGAGCCATATCTAAAGTCCAGAATATCACAGTGAGCTTAAACTTTCACATATATGTCTTTAAGATTAAACAAAAATGCAGTTTATTGATGGTAGCTGATGCTCATTGGATTCTGAACTCCTACTCTCTCTGGAGACATCAGTCTGACGTCTGCTGTGAAGTGGCTGAGATCCCAGAAACCATGCACTTCACATTAATACTCTACGCTACAAACACACAGAGCTAAAACTGTGTGAATCTTAATGATACCGCCGCTGCCCGAGAATTTTGTGGAGTTCATTAGTGCGATGAAGTCAAAGTCAAGGGTGTCAACACTGCAGCAGCGACGTGTGTTTCAAGGTCTAAGCAAGTCAGTCGATGAAATTGCTTGGATTCAACTCAAGTTCGATTTTCCCTAGACTATCTTCTGATGAAGCATACATGGGTCTCCAATGTTGTTGTACAGGTCTACCAGATCACTTTACCAATCAAAAACGGTCAATTTTTGCAATGCTGTTTCAAATAACAGGGCCTCAAATTAAGCCCATAATAAGCTACCACTCAGTAAAGTTAATGTTTTAAAATGCATACAATATAATACATGCAATTTTTTATAGAAGTAAAAGGCTTTGTATTTTATGTAGACTTTAAATTAAAAACACTGTCTATTCTGATGAAGACAAACTTCAGTGAAAAGCATTTCCATCTGACTCTGCTGTCAGTAGAGACACTGTGTTTTCCTGGTTATTTTTTGATATGCTGCAAAGGGAGGCGATTCGCCCATCAGACCATCTGAATTATTGAAAAAGGCACTGGCTTGCTCTGTTTGTGAAAAATCTGAAGTTTTGAGTGTTTTACCATTTCATATATTTTCAGTTTTCATCACTTGCTTCTCCTGTTGTGGAAACAGATAAGCATTTTTCTGTTTGTTTCTGTGCTGAAATGTTGTTCTGTTGGACAAAATAAAATAAAATGGCGTGTGACAGATCTTGTTGGCACAGAGTGTGACGGTAATGAGGTTGTTAGATTCTTCCTCACATTCATCTTCATGTCTGGGCTCGACTCGACACAGTTACTGAGAGACCGAGTTTGCAATTACTCAGACAATTAGGAGCTTGTCCTCTCTGTCGCTTGCTCGCTCTCTCTCAGTCTGACTGTGGCTCTATTCATCATCTCTGGACGTGTGAATGAGCAAACATACACACACACACACCTCTGAGACAGAGCTGCACACTGATACAGAGAAAACTCCAACCCTTTTCTTTTATAAGCCAATGAACTTCCATCCTTTGAAGAATTTTGAATGACGTAATCAGATAAAAATGGCAGTAAAAACACTAATACAGTACTAATACTTGCACTTGTTTACAGTCAAATTAGGGAATATATATATATATATATATATATATATATATATATATATATATATATATATATATATATATATATATATATTAGTGCTGTCAATCGATTAAAAAAAATTTACTAATTAATCGCACAATTTTTTAAAATTAATCACGATTAATCGCGATTAATCGCAATTAAAATACTGAAACTTTTTGGATATGTAAATGTAAAATGTAAATAATTAATGTAAACTCAAGACAAAGAAACTATTTAAATTCAAAATATGATTGTTTATTGGAATTTTTGTTTAACTTGTAACAGATTTTCTCATGTAAACAACATACCTGCAATAAACCATCAATATCCTCCAAATTAGAAAGCCATATTTATTACAGAAATAAAAACACAGGCATGTAAGTACCATTTGAATTTCAAAAGAATCAATGCCAATAAAAAACAAAAATGATTTCCATGTTGAATTCTAAGTGGACTGCAAAAAAATTCCAAAGTATAGTCATTGCCAGTGCTTTAAGTGGGCCAGTACACACAGGTACTCAGTACCGCCACTTCCAAATATAGCTCTTGAGCGTACCACCACCTCTCCGTGCGCCCAGAACGTGCTTGTAGCGTACCGGTACGCTCATTTGGACATCTGTTTTAATAGAGGTTTTAATCTTTTACCTGCACTGCCGATTTTCAGAGCGCCCTTCACAATGCAAGCTTCCTAATTCATCCCACCCAGAGCAGAAACTACATTACCCATTCACCCTTAAGTTATACAAGTGAATAGCGCATGTGTTGCTTTTCCCACTGTTAAGTGTCAACAACTCAACGTGGCCGGAGAAGGTGTGTGAAACTCGTTGTGAGTTATACTAAAGCAAAATCTTGAGTATTTATTGTCTGATAAACATTAAAAACTGTCTGCGGAGGTTGAGTCGTCCTACAGCCCCCGCTGGCTGCTCATTGGCTGCAGCATCTTTTTTCTAAGTTCTAAAAAAATACCGTAGACGGCAAGGCACAAATTTAGATATTCATTTATCTAATTAATCTATAGCCTATGCACAAAGACAATATGATCTTTTTGTCCCCTTTTTGTTTTAAAGCTTGATGAAGAGAGAGAGCGCAAGTTGCTGCAGCTGAGGAGGACAGTGATGCACGCGTACAGGAGTGATTGACAGTTCGCGGCACTGTGTACAAAAAATACTCCGCTACACAATTATTTCGTTATTTTCGTTTAAGCTTATTAACGTTAGCGTTACAGAAAGGTCTGTTTTACGCACTGTTACAGTCATTGTTTTTTTTGTTTTTTTTAAACAATGACATTTGAGTTCATGATTTTAATGTTGCTGTTTCTTGTGGCAGACTAAATGAAGAGTAATGTTTCTTGTGGCAGACTGAAGAGTAATCCGAGTTTTATACTGAAACTTTCCATCTAAAAGTCCTTCCTTGGTCTTATCCATATTTCTTTGCACGTTGAACACACATAGGCCACAACTGGAAATAAAAAAAAAACTGCAACCGCGTTAATTGCGTTTTTTTTTTTAACGCGTTAAATATTTCAAATTAATCGAATGCGTTAACGCGCTAATTTTGACAGCACTAATATATATATATATATATATATATATATATATATATATATATATATATATATATATATATATATATATATTAGGGCTTGCATAGACTAGTCGAGTGATCAAATACTTAAACCACCTTCTGGCCCCTGGCTGCGCCTAGAAATCCTGTCCATAAAAGTTATGAACAGCACCGGTGATAAAGGGCAGCACTGCCGGAGTCCAGCATGCACTGGGAACAAGTCTGACTTACTGCCTGCAATGTGAACCAAGCTCCTGCTCCGGTCATTCAGGGGCCTGACAGCCCTTAACAGAGGGCCCTGTACCCCATACTCCCGGAGCACCCACCACAGGAGGGACACGGTCGAATGCCTTCTCCAAATCCACAAAACATATGTGGACTGGTTGGGCAAACTCCCATGAATCCTCCAGCACCCTGGTGAGGGTATAAAGCTGGTCCAGTGTTCCATGACCGGGACGAAAACCGCATTGTTCCTCCTGAATCCAAGGTTCGACTACCAGCCAAATTCTCCTCTCAAGTACCCTGGCATAGACTTTCCCAGGAAGGCTGAGTAGTGTGATCCCCCTGTAGTTGGAACAAACCCTCCGGTCCCCTTTCTTGAAAAGAGGGACCACCACCCCTGTCTGCCATTCCAGAGCCACTGTCCCCTACCGCCACGTGATGCTGCAGAGACATGTCAGCCAAGACAGCCCCACAACATCCAGGGACTTGAGGTACTCAGGGCCGATCTAATCCACCCCTGGTGTCTTGCCACCAAGAAGCTTCTTAACTACCTCGGTGACTTCAGCTTGGGTGATGGACAAGTCCACCTCTGAGCCCTCAGCCTCTGCTTCCTCCACGGAAGGCATGTCGGTGGGGTTGAGGAGATCCTCGAAGTATTCCTGCCACCGTTCGACGATCAATCAATCACCTTTATTTATATACTGCTTTAAACAAAATACTTGCGTCAAAGCACTGAACAACATTCATTTGGAAAACAGTGTCTCAATGATGCAAAATGATAGTTAAAGGCAGTTCATCATTGAATTCAGTTATTTCATCTCTGTTCAGTTTAAATAGTGTCTGTGCATTTATTTGCAATCAAGTCAATGATATCGCTGTAGATGAAGTGACCCAACTAAGCAAGCCAGAGGCGACGACAGCAAGGAACCGAAACTCCATCGGTGACAGAATGGAGAAAAAAACCTTGGGAGAAACCAGGCTCAGTTGGGGGGCCAGGGGACGATATCCCCAGTTGAGGTTAACAGTTGGCCACCTCCACCTTAAACTGTGTTGGCAGGGCACTGATTCCCCTTCCTGATGCGCCATACGGTTTGCCAGAATCTCTTTGAGGCCAACCGATAGTCTTTCTCCATGGCCTCACCAAACCCCTCCCAGACCCGAGATTTTGCCTCCACAACCACCCGAGCTGCAGCCTGCTTAGCCTGCCGGTACCGTCAGCTTCTTCTTCAGCTTGACAGCATCCCTTACTTCCGGTATCCACCACCGGGTTCGGGGATTGCCGCCTCGACAGGCACCAGAGACCTTACGGCCACAGCTCTGAGTGGGCGCATTGACAATGGAGGCAAAGAACATGGTCCACTCGATGTCTCCAGCCTCCGTCGGAACCTGGTCGAAGCTCAGCCTGAGGAGGGAATTGAAAATCTCTCTGACAGGGGGCTCAGCCAAACGTTCCCAACAGACCCTCACAATACTTTTGGCTACACTAGCCTGTCCAGTTTCCTCCCCCGCCATCGGATTGCCACCAGGTGGTGATCAGTTGACCGCTCCTCCTCTCTCTTTACACAACTGTCCAAGACATACTGCCAGAGGTCAGACGAAATGACCACAAAGTCGATCGTTGATCTCCGGCCTAGGGTGTCCTGGTGCAACGTACACTTATGGACACCCTTATGCTTGAACATAAAGAAACTAAAGAAACATTATCCAACAGCGACACCAGCAGTTAAAGTTACAGCATTTCTCTTGACTCCCCTGACCCTTTGAGTTATAACAGACCCCCTAAAGCATGTGGTGAGTTTGCTGGGGGGTAATTGAGAATGAATGGGGGAAAGTCACATGAAAGAAGGCAATGCGATATGATCAGATATGACTGGTTATGTTCATCTGTGATTGGTTCATGTGGTAAAAACCGCCTCCCACATTCACAAATCAGTCTGAATTAACAATATAATGGCGTTAATGGGGAGACTAATAAAAAAGTAAGTAAACAACTCACACACTTAGATATAACCATTTTGTTTTGTCAAAATAAGACTTGAAATGGTGTGAAAGCATGATCTTTGAGAGTTTTTACTAAGTAATCGGCATGGTCAAATTTAAGTAAATGTCAGTGTCTGTCACCAATATTTACCAAGCTTTGATGACTGATGATCCGAAACATTAAAAAAAGTTTTTAAGAAAAACATTTAAAAGAATAGCTCAACATCAGTTCACAAATAAAATGTATTGTTTAAATTGTTACCGCCTTGAGTTACAATTTTGCAATAAATAATTTGAAAGTCATACTTGGCTAAATAATTTAATATTGATTTCTACTTCCTGTTGCTCATTTTGGAATCTTGGAGGAAAAATTTAACTGTTCCCCCATGTACTCTTGTTTTTCCATCTTCATGAAAGATCCAGGTCCCAATTTCCATCTTTGCCATCTTCATGACAAATAAATTGTAATTTAAAACAACCCTTCCTACAGTTGTGACTAAAATCAAGTCTAGGTGGGCAAATTGATATGAGAAGAGAGCAGAAGTCCACAGATCTCTGAAGGTCCTGGTTGTTTTGGCAGGATGCCTGCACACCTGCTGTGATTGATTGTACTGTGGATCAGTCGGTGTGAAGTCGAGGAAATTGCACTGTCACCGACACCCTACTCTGAGCATAATTCTCAATCTGAGAGCTCTCGGCCCACTCACACTATTCTCCTGCTGTGAGCCTAAATTTTCTACTTTTACTGCAGTCTCTCTCACACTTCCTGGTTTTCCTCTTTCACTCACTTTCACGTTTTATCGGTTCCTCCATTTTGTCTCACCGGCTCTTAGATTCTTCCTCGTTTTAAACAAAGTTGTTTTTTTTCTATCAGTAATTTTACAGTACATTACTGCAGTTTTTGATGTATGAGGTTATGAGACCCCGTAGTGCGGGTCATAACATACCAACCACATCTCAGAGAGCCATTGCAATGTGTTATCATCAGGTGAAGTTGTTGTAAGGTTCGTTTACATGTGTTTGTGTTTGTTTATAATTTATTTATTTTAAAGGGTAAGTTCACCCCAAAATGAAAATTCTATCATTAATTACCCTCATCTCATTAAAAAAAAACCTGTAAAACCAAAATAACACAAAGTAAGATATTTTTGATTACATCTAAGAACTCTCTGACCCTCCATAGACAGTAACACAACTGTTACCAGGTACAGAAACATAGTAAGTACATCGATTAAAAAGTGATGTCAGTGGCTTAAATTTTGCGAAGCTGCAAGCATACGTTTTACGCGCAAAGAAAATAAAAATAACTTTATTCAAGAATTTTTTTTCCATTTTGAAGAGTATCAATTCATACGCACAAAGCACACTTTACACTATGTGTAAAAAAAAAACGGTTATTACATTATAAACACTTAGGTACTCCCCAAAATAGCAGAAGATTTAACTTGGGGAAGAGGAATTGTTAAATAAATAATTTTTGTTTTCTTTGCACAATTCGTAAAATTGTGTTTGAGCCACTGATGTCACATGGACTGTTTTACTGATGTCCTTAACTACGTTTTTGGACCTGGGAACATAACAGTTGTGTTGTTGTCAATGGAGGGTCATAGAGCCCTCAGATTCCATCAATAATATCTTAAACTGTGTTCAGAAGAGGAACGAAGGTCTTAACGGCTTGGAACGACATGAGGGTGAGTAATTAAAGACAGAAATTTCATTTTTGGTAGAACTATCCCTTAAATATTTCATATATTATTAACTATATAAATATGTACGGATAATTTGAATCCAAAACTTGTTTATTATATGCTCTATTAATTATAAATTTAAGATAGTGTGCTTTATTATATTATATTATTGAATTATAATATGATAATGTGTGTTCTCTCTATATTTTGCTCACTTTTCTTATTTTTATTTATTTATTCATAATGGATTATTATATAATTAAATAATATAGTGGATTCTTTATACAGTTTGCTAACTTTCCATATTTATTTATTATAAATAATAGATTTTTGTACATAACTAGCTAACTGGCTTTAACTAGCTTATATTACAACTCATAGTTGTAATATAACTATCTGTTTATATTATATTATAGTGTAGTATAGTATTAAATAATATAGTGGGTTCTCTACAGTTTGGTTTTAGGTGTTTATATTAAAATATAGTGTAGTAAAGTATAGTATAAAACTATATAGTGGGTTCTCTACAGTTTGCTCAATTTTCATATTTATTTATTATAAATAACATATTTTTGTACATGTATTCATAAAACTAGGGGTATATTATATTATATTATATTATATTATATTTGATTATATTAGATTATATTAGATTAGATTAGATTAGATTCGATTATAAAGTAATATAGTGTTCCCCTGTATAAATTGGTTGTTTCTTGATTTATCTTGCTTTTCAATTCATCAGTTTTTTATCTCCTTTCCACATCTGTTCTCCCTCTTTGTATTTGCTCTCAGTATTTCATAGGCCCACTGGAGCAAACAAGACATTTGTGTGAGCATCAGAGCTAAATTATGTCTCATGCATTAGCAGCGCTTATGAATATGCATGAGATAATTTACTCATGGGGAACCTCATGTTTACAAATATCATCTCTCAAATTGCCAGGGCACCAAAAAAAAATATATATATATATATTTATATATATATATTTTATTTTATTTATTTATTTATTTATTTATTTATTTATTTATTTATTTATTTATACAAAATAATAAGTGCATGTAAACATAAGGTGGAGAATCACCCTGGAGATATGTGCTGTTGAGTTGTGAGTATATGACATGAGCGGAAGGGTTGTTGTAATTACAATACAATCAATTTCATAAGAAGTATTAGGGAAGCTCATTTGCATGTGACTGCATTTTACATATTACATCATATTACATTATTCAGTAAAGCAATACAGTTATAACATATGTCATGCTATATAATTGACTGTTACAATATATGATGCAATCTGAAACACTACAGCGATACAATATTATTATCTGTGATGTGATATGTTATGATATATTATATGGATCATAACAACAAAATATGATTTACTACACTGTTTTGTTCCATTTATATATAGATATAGACAAAACAATGCAAAATATTACAGTTCTGACTGTAATTCTGAGCTCAAGTTTATAGGCGTTGTGAAATGCATGTAAACGTGGCCACAATTTCTATATTAATATTTCATAGTTTTTTTGTTCCTCTGCAACTGTAAACAGCTCACAGTTAGACACATATCACTTGGCAAGAGAATGTCTCGTTTACGTTCGTAACCCTCGTTCCCTGATGGAAGGAATGGAGACATCTCAAACAACATCTCACTTGGGAGCGCAATCATCTCTGAGTTTAAGAGAAAACACCAGTGAGAATTGGCTAGTGGACTTTGCATGCTGATCCACTCCCCGTGTAGATGGGTATATAAGGCGACATTGTACATCCACTCATTAGGTTGTATGCTGAGGAGTCAAGAACATGTCCCGGCAACAACAAATAGTTCAAAGTTGTGGCATGGTGAAATAACGTCTCCGTTCCCTCCATCAGAGTACGAGGGTTTCGTACGTAACCGAGACATCCCCTATCTGTCAGTCACTACGAGTTATGTTGAATGACAAATGGGAAAACATCTCAACCTGAACACCGTCACAACCCTGTGGCGCGGCAGAAGCCATAGCATGTCGAAACAAAAGCTACTTTAAGGTTGTAACCTTCCCAAAGCCCCAGTGCAAATTCACTGACCTTGATACCTAAGGGGACCAAATGGTGAGTACTTTGCTGCTGGTGTTCCATTCACAAAAAAAGTTTTTGAAAGGGATGTCAACCTTCAGTGAAAGATTGTCTCAAATCTTTCCTATTTGTTCTTTCAGCCTGACAGGATGATGGGGAAGAAAGCCTTGGTCGCTATGGAGACTACATCCTGCCTGTAGGGAGGTGACATGTAGAGATATTGTTATGGACTGACCCAGGGGGCAGTACTACATATGGAATGAATCTTTGAGGCAGGTCCTACCTTAGAGTAGGGATGGAACAACTGCCAGAAGAGACCGACAGAGCAGGTCATTCAAGGGAAGACACGTTTACAGAGAGGGAAAACTTACTGTGGAAGAATACATATATGGGATTACCTGTAGAGAATCAAGCCATATGAACACCTGACCAGGACCCTGGGCATGCTAACACCAGTACTTGGCCTAGCGTCAGACTGCTCCACCAAGTCTGACTGCTGGGGGGGCTGGAGGATGCTCAACCAGGGTTCGCCAACCGGGGAACTCTACTGAGAGGAAAAAGGTGCAGCAAGCGTGACATCGAGTCAGATCTTCCCGCCAATTACTTGTTCCCCAACACACAGGAAGAGACCGGCTCTACACAAAGGTTATAAAACCTCGCAAAGGTGTTATGTGTTGCTCAGCCCGCAGCTTGACAGATGTCTGCCAGAGAGGTGCCAAATGCCAGCACACAGGAGAAAGCAAAACTCAGAGCCAAGGTGATGGCATCCACTATCCAGTGGGCCAACCTCTGCTTGGGGACAGCCTTCCCTTTCTGTTGACCTCCAAAGCATACAAGGAGCTGCTCAGAGCTTTTGAAGCTTTGGGTGCAGTCCACATATATGCGTAACACGGTTATGGGACACAGCAACGCCAAGGTTGGATCTGGCTCCTCTGTGGGCAGTGCTTGCAGGTTCACTAACTGATCTCAGAACGGAGTGGTGGGAACCTTGGACACATATCCAGGCCCGGGGTCTCAGAACAATATCTAGACCCAATATCAACGTGAGAGTAGGCAGGCCCAAACACAAGGCTTACCGAAAATGCTTGGAGTTTCCTGACTCTCTTGATGGAAGAGCGAGATCTTAAGAGACAGGAACTTCAGCTCAACTGAATCAATCGGCTCAAAGGGACCCTTCTGAAGTCCAGCCAGGACAACAGAGATATCCAAAGAGGGTATCAGGAGTGTCCTAGGAGGATTCAACCACCCCTAAGGAAGCTAACGATCATGCCATGCTGCCCTAGGGACCTGCTGTCCACTGCATTGTGATATGCTGTGATAGCAGCAACATACACTTTCAAGGTGGAGGGTGACAGCCTATGCTCCAATCATTCTTTTAGGAAAGAAAGCATGATCGACTCTAATCAAGCATCTCCGGGGGTCTTCTCGATGAGAAGAACACCAATTCGTAAACAGACTCCACTTTAAAGCATAGGCCTGCCTCATAGAAGGTGCTCTAGCCTGAGTGATAGTGTCATATGGTGCTCAGCCCCTGAAGAAGGACTTCCTAGGATGCGCCAGGGAGGGGCTGTCACTTGGAGCATGAGTTCTGAAAACCAGGTCTGGGAGGGCCAGAAAGGCATCCATGCACATGCCGGGACACTTATTCTAAGGGCACCCCAGCCCATGGTGGTGACACAATGCGGGGTGGTGTTAGCGCAGTGGATAAGACACATGTCTGTGGTGTGGGAGACCCGGGTTAGAATCCACTGTGAGGCACCTAAATGAATAAATGTAAATGTAAATGTACCGACTTGGGAGTGTAACAAGTGCTGAAGTGTTCACATATTAACCTATCCATGTGGTGTGACTGTGGCTGCGGATGCCATATACCCCAGGAGCCTTCGAAAATGTTTAAGTGGTACCACTGTTCCACCTCTGAAGGAACTCAGGCAGTTCAGCAATGACTGGGCACATTCGTTGGTGAGACATGCCATCATACTCAAACTTCATACCGAGATAAGAGATTCTTAGCCCAGGGGAGAGCTTGCCCTTTTCTCTGTTGACCTAAAGCCCCAACTGACTGATGTGCCGAAGCACCAAGTCCCTGTAATCGCACAACTCCTCTTGCGACCAGGCCATGATGAGCCAATCATTGACAGATCCTGATCACTTCCCATACTGGGGCAAGGGCGTTCTCTGTGATTTTCGTGAAATTATGGGCGGACAAGGAGAGCCCAAAGGAGAAGAACTTGTACTTGAACTTGCATCTGAATGAGCCTGAAGGAGGGGTAGGACAACCCAAGCCATGCTCCTAAACTCTGTACGAGTGTACGTGGTGGAACAGTGGCAGTTGGAAGATCACGTGAGGGCAAGATGTGCTATATGGCCTCAGTCTGCTGTTGTACTGCTGAGAACTGCTTGGCACAGCTCTCGACAGTGGTGCCACACAGGCCAGCCTGGGAGATGGGAGTGTCAAGAAAGTGCACTTTGTCAACCTATCTCATCTCGACCAGGCTGAGCCAGAGATGGTGCTCCTGGACCACCAGAGTGGACATTGATTTCCCGAGGGACTATGTCGTGACTTAAGTCATTCATAGGAGATCTTGGAACATTAGCCTGATAGCACTAAAAAAGTGAATGTCCCACCCTTCCTGCAATCGATGTCCAAAGCCACACCCCCTGATCGCATTTATGCTCACAGACCAGAATACCAGAGACAACCTTACTACAATAGGTTACATCAGCAGTTCCCAATTCCAGTCCATGTTCCGAAGTGAAGTAAACCCATGCTTAGGGAGTAGGGAGCAATGAACATGGTGTAGAAAACATAAATTTGAACACAGTTCATTCATGTAGTTTGAAATGGTCTTCTGAATCGGGTGTGTTAACCAGGGGCGGAGCGGGGGGTGGCTAATGGGGCTTAAGCCCCGAATGTTTTGTCAAAAGCCCCGAATCTTTTAGCTTTTTTAAAATAACTTCAACTTTGTTTCATTTCCTCTCAGTCTCTCAGACTGGAGTGGCAAAAAAAAGAAAAAAAAGAAAGAAAAAAAGAAAAGCTCTATTACTGTGCGTTGTGGCGGACGGTAAAGCATCACGCATCACTTCGCTTGTTTGCCAACTTCCGATAAAAACTAACGAAGAAGAATATAAATCATCTTCTTTGTCGTTGTCATTAGGGGCTGGTGGGCTTTTTATTTCACCGCCGTCGTAGCGAACCGCCTGAAATTAACATTATGGACATAACAATTTTTTTTTAAAGGAACTCGTAACAGCAAACCTCACCGGCCAGAGAGAGATTCAAAAGCAATATATCCCAATGTATCAAATGCTAAGTTATTTCAGGGCATGTTTTACAACTGTTCTCGGCACATTAGTGGGATAAGAAGATAGATTAATTGAGAAATATAGCTGGAGAACAATTAAATACAAAATAGTTTGTAGGCTCTACTGGGTGAATATTTTTTTTTTCTGAGTAACCATCATTTTCCCAGATAGTGTATAGATTTTTAGGCATTCTGTTATCTCAAACAGCCTGAAAAATAGTGCATTTAGCTGACATAAATGGGGGAAAAAAAATCTCCCCTGCGGAGTACACCCCTACAGCCCCCTAGGTTTGGGCTAAGCCCCGAATGTTTACATCTTCTGGCTCCGCCCCTGGTGTTAACTAAGCAAGACATGCAAAATATGTGCTCGAGCACTGGAATTGGGAACTGCTGGGCTACATCATGTGTCATTAAGCAGCGAGAAAACTTTAAAAGTACTATAATACCAGGAAGGAAGACCGGGTTGTTAATGTGTGTAAACCATTCTAGCTCTGTCTGCACAGTGTATGAGAATGCGCTAATGATGTATTCTGTCTGCGCGAACAGGGTGTGCAGAGGTGTGCAGATACATATGTTGACAGGCAGGTAGGAAAGCTATTTAAAATGCTTTGACCAAGCGTTTTGATTGGACGTACATTTCTTGGTCCTACGCCTTCCGCAGAATATATAAATACAGATAAAATTTAATTTAAAAAGGGGCCATCCATGACTACTTCACTTCCAGAGCAGGAACCAGAGCAGAACCCGGTTGTGAGCCACACTATACACGAGAAACCATTTATCCACCTGCGAGCACTCAAGGCTGGGTGGTACGTTCACCTTCTACCATTTTGCTCACAGCTGCCCGGGAAAGCACAGCCAACTCTAGGTATGATTCAGCAGTGGCGACAACACCCGAGGGAGGAAGCCCCACCAAATCTTCATCTACAGAGGTCAATAGCCCATCCCCCGATGCTGCAATCAAGGTTTGATCCCCCGGCGACATGAAATGCTTTGACCGCCATAAGACAATGAAGCAGAATCACTCTGCAGCTGCAAAAGACTGTCACTCTCAAATCTCCCAGAGCACTAGTCGGCGGTCCTCGGCTCATGGCAGAGAAACTGGGATAGGTAGTGACAGAGGGCTCTGCTTCTTTCCCTTTAAGAACAGAGAGATTTCAGCATTGCCATGGTCATGCACTCGCAGTGTTGGCACGAACCATCCACATAAACATTTTTCAGCATGCTGAGTGCCCAGACACGGAAGACAACACTCATGGCCATTGTCAGAGGACAGGTAACGGCCATAACCAGAAGGATACAAATGAAATAGCATCTTTAAAAAGACGCAAATCGTCTGTTATTTTCTATTTTAGGAAATATGCTATTTTAGTTAAAGTGCCCAGGGGAATTGCTGAAAGAGACTCCGCCATTCGCACCACACCGCCAACCAGAACAGCTTCCCAACACACAGCAGATTAATGGCTTTGTGGAGTATAACAGCTTTTCATACAACCACTCAGCTCCGAAGCAAAAATCTAATGAGTGAATGCACGTTGTCGCCTGATATACTCATGTACATGGGAAGTGGTCAGCATGAAAAAAAACATTAGCCAATTCTCATCAGTGTTTTCTCTTAAACTCAGAGATAATTGGGCTCCCAAATGAGACACCATATGTCATTCAAAATAACTCATAGTGACTGACCGATAGGGAACTATTTTCCAGTTATTACTATTAATAAATGTAACTTTATTGAACATTCTCCCTTTTTAAAGTATTGCTGTTGTTGCTATTTTCTGAAAGCAATAATACACTTTATTTAAGCTATACTATGATGTTACAATATAGGAAATGATGAGATACAATATGATGTGATAATGCAGTAATAAAAATACAGGACGTACAAATGAAAGGTATTAAGATTTCATGTCTGTTCTTTCCTCTCCAGTCTCATGGCCTCCAGACGATACTACTTCGAGATTCTCCACAAGCAGGATGACAAAGGCTCGGATCATGTTGAAGTCGGGGTGAGTTTGAATCAGTTCAACTCAGAGCTCAGAGGTTCATAGGGGACTCTTAGAGGGATAGTTCACCCAAAAATAAAAATTGGATGTTAATCTGCTTACCCTCGGGGAATCCAAGATTTAGGTGACTTTGTTACTTTAGTAGAACAAACCAAGATTTTTAACTGAAACTGTTGCAGTCTATCAGTCTTATAATGTAAGTGGATGGGAATCACAGCTAAAACTATACAATAAAAAAAGATGGGTAAGAAACTGAACGGTATTTATATATATTTTTTTTACCTCTGATTCACGCAATGTCCGAACTGTTAAAACTCTCCTGAAGGTTTCCTGTTGTGCACGTTCTTAAGCAGGCGCATGAGGAGGCTTCTTCTTTATGGCGGATCACAGACTTATAAGTGCATTACTGCCACCTATCTCTCAGGTGGACCATTGACACTGCTAGTTGAGATTGTAGATAGAGTGCCAAAAGTCTGCGATCTGCCATAAAGCAAGAAGAAGCAGCCGCCTCCTAACGTGCACAACATTTAAAAATCTTGGTTTGTGTTCTACTGAAGAAACAAAGTCACCTACATCTTGTATGCCCTGAGGGAAAGCAGATAAAAATAAAAATTTAAATTTTGGATGGACTATCCCTCTATTGTGCTTCAGACCACACAGCACTTCCCAATTCAGCTTCTGTTGATCCCGTCTAAAAATGCACAATCACCAATCCTTCACTATCCATTATCTACAGTGCCAAAACAGCTGTTATTGTCTACTTTGATAAACGCTAGTATACCAGTCCTTTCAGTCTATGGGCTATTCTGACAATTGAAAATAGAGCTAAAGAAACTGAATGGCCATATCTGCTCTCACTCACAGCTTTCGATAACAGTTGGACTGTTATCAAAAGCTGTCAGTGAAAACAGATATGACCATTCAGTTTCAGTCGGCTTGACAGAGCCGAGAATCCTCTGAAAGCCACACGTTAAGGTTTTTAAGAGTGGGTGACCAGGTCATTCCATTTGATTTCTCTTCTTTTTATTTAATTTAATTTAATTTTAGTTTTTTATTTTATTTGATTACATAAATAATAAAACATTACATTACTTTTGATCACACTTTATCTTAAGGTCCAATTATCGCTATTAACAAACCATTAACTACAACTTTTACCTCAATAAGCAACTTATTGCTGCTTATTAATAGGTAGTAATGTAATTGTTAAGTTTAGGTATTGGGTAGGTTTAGAATATAGAGATGTAGGGATATAGAATATGGTCATGCAGAACATGTGCTTTATATCAACTAATAAACAACCAATATTGGCATGTTAATATGCTGCTAGTTAATAGTTAGAATAGGTGTTACCTAAATTGTATTTTATTATTTGTTTTTCTATTGTTTGTTTAGTTATCAGTACTTCCAAGAGTTCAATGTCTTGGAAATACTTTTTTAAAGATGCTATTATAGCCTTTACTTAACATGTTCTGCGGTTTGAATAAGAATTTGATAAATAAATGTATACATTTATTATAAAATAATATTATATTCTATATGAAAATAAACATTAACAATTTTAATATTATAAAACATACATTTATGAAATTAAATTGTCAATAATAATAAAAAAAATATTAAAAATGCACACATTTTTTTGTGCCAAATATTTTGTGTAACCCTCTTCTAAACCGCCTTTTCTTGTCTAAATAGATCCATACTAGAACATCCAGTACTAGAAATTGACTTTTTTAATATTTGCCTCTGGAATTAATTTTTAGGAGCACATTTTAAGAGGAGTAAATTTTTGCATGGATTTTATTCATAACAAATGAAATACATACATACATATATATATATATATATATATATATATATATATATATATATATATATATACAATTATAAATGAAAAATATATTTTATAGTGAATAAAAATATACTTCAGATAAAAAATATATATATATACTTCAGATGTGAAGCCGACAGACTTTTCCTCATTCTCAGACAGTAATCCTACAATCTTTTTTAGACCTGCATCGTTGTTTTAGTAAAATCACAGAATAAAATGCAACCAAATGTGCCTTGTTTCTGATATCCATTAATATGCAGTAGGAATCTTTGTTTATTGTATTTGGACAAGTACTGCCTGTCTCTGCCTATCACTCTCTCTGACCAGATGGCTCCTCCTACCTCAATGAATTCAAGCGGGGTACTGCGATAGGTTGCTAGATATTACTTAGTCAACTGGAAATGGTATTATTGGAAAGTGGAAGCTTTCATGAACAGAAGAAACTAAGCAAAGTACCAAGTGCTGGGACACATGGTGCGTAAAAGTTGCTGATTCCACCTGAAGAGCTCCAGACTTCCACATGCATTGATATTAGCATAAAATCTGTGGTGGGAGCTTCATGGAATGGGTTTCCATGGGCAAGCCGCTGCATGCAAGCCTCACATCACCAAGTAATCATAGGGCTCTAGATAACGTCGTTTTTCAGGGGTTGGTCTGGCCCTCTTACTTCCAGTGAAGGGAAAACTTGATGCTTCAGCACACTGATACATTTTGGACAATGCTATGCATTCAACTTTTTGGGAATAGTTTGTGGAAAGCCTTTTCTCTATTCCAGTGTGACTTTGACCCAGTGCTCGAAGCAAGGTCCATAAAGACATGGTTGGATGAGTTTGGTGTGGAAGAACTTGACCTGCTCGGGCAGAGTTTTGACCTCAACCCCATCCAACACCTTTGGAAACAAAGACTATACGTCAGGCTTTCTCATCCCTGTACTGGGTGAATGGGCAATAATTACGCCCCAAAATCTCATGGAAGTCTTCTCAGAATAGTGAAATCTGTTATAACTGCATAGGGGAGACCAACAATGTAAATAGGTATCCATGAAAATATACACCTGGCTTTATATTTTAGGAATCTAGAATTCTGCAAACCCTGTCAATGAATACACAAACCGTCTGCATCAGCCTACTGATATTAGTGAGTACCAAAAAGGAAAAAAGCTATTTATCCCCACTAATTATATCGACAATGCTGTAAGTATGTGAGGGCAAATATAAATAGTTCATAAAAAGATATGCACAGCCTTCTGTTGTTTTAGAAAGAAGCAGAACAAACATGGTAAATTAAATGAACGTCATCACATTATCATCACAAACGCCAAAGATAACAATTACAGCCCCCTTTTGTGAAGCCATCAGCAAGCATCGTTCCGTATCACACGCTCTGCAGGAGAGAGAGAGATACAAAGAGTGTTTCAAACTACTTTAGGTTTGATTTAGCTGCAGCTGGCTGCTCCTCATTTCACTAAAAGCATTGAGCAAATACAAAAAAGAGCCTCCAAATGACATTTTCAGAATATATTTCCTGACTTTGACCGTCTGCTCTGGACTGAGGTGAGGGTGATGGAGCTTCTGAGAAAAGATCTTGAGCTGAGCCGCTCGGTGAGCTTATGAGGAAAAAATATTTGATCAAAAACAGTAACTTTTCCATAAAACAATTGTTCTCAGAAGCACAAAATTGTTTATAATTAAAGTTGGTGCAATGCAGTAAGTTAACAATGTAACGGTGACTAAAAGAAAAAGATTATTAATAATTTTGTAGTTGCAGTGTTAAAAAAATAAATAAATAATAATAATAATAATAATATATAAAAATATATAAAAAAATATTTATTGACAACTAATTTTGGGGAAGATGCATTCCACGTGAGGTCATGGGTGTGGTGCTTGCTATTTTTATATATTCTAATATTTATTTGGTAAATATTGTAAATGGAAAAACTAAATATAAGCGATTTCTGAATATATTTTATTAGCAGTAAATGTCATCTCATACAGCAGTTGTTGCTGGAAGACATGCATCGAATAAAAATAGAGCTGTTAAAGAAAACTAAAATTTACTGAAAATGTCCTCACCCTAAATCCATCAAAGATGTAGATGAGTTTGTTTCTTCATCAGATTTGGAGAAATGTAGGATTGCATCATTTGTTCACCAATGCATCCTCTGTAGTGAATGGGTGCCGTCAGAATGAGAGTCCAAACAGCTGATAAAAACATCACAATGATCCACAAGTAATCCACAGCACTCCAGTCCATCAGTTAATGACTTGTGAAGTGAAAAGCTGTGTGTTTGTAAAAAAAAAAACACTCTCATTTTGACGGCACCCATTCATTGGTGAGCAAGTGCTGCAATGCTACATTTCTCCAAATCAGATGAAGAATCCAACTCATCTACATCTTGGATGAACTGAGGGTGAGTCAATTTTGCAAATATAAATTTACGGGTGAACTATTTCTTTCATTTTAAGACATTAAAAACAGCATTGTTTTGAGTATGAATTGAAATTCCCAGCAATTCAACTTTGTCAGAACGTTTGATAGAGAAACCACATTATAAAACTCTTACGTGACTGTACACATTTGCCGGAAACACAGAGCATAATAAAATACTGTCAGCCACACTTGCACTTTTCTGACTGTGTGTTGCATTTTGTTGTTTTCCCTCTTGTATTGATTTTCGTCTCTTCACACTGAATGCTTCAGGCCATTGAATTGGACTTCTGTTTCACTGAAGAAATGTCATCAGAGACATGAGACGTGAAGACAGGCACAACTAATTCAAAGCACACACATTTCTTTAGCTTTCTCAATGGGGACATATCACAATTTATATTAAATATTAGCTCCTCGTGATTACAATACACTATTCCTTACCCCTACTGAATGGCTGTTGTTTGCATTTTAAGATATTGTTGCATAACAATTGGTCAAAACTTGACACACACACACACAAATAATAAAACCTTTTGTAGTTATTCTCTGGCACAACACATTTTTTTTTTCATGCACTTTCTCTTTCTGTCTCTTTCTTGACCTCTGGGTCAAGAAAATAAAGAAATTATCTTTTTTTTTTAAATAATAATATTTTATTTATTTAAGACAATACATTAACAATTATAATTATGAATTAAGTATTTTTACTAATTCGATACATTTGACTTTTTTATTATCATGATGCAAAAGTGCATTAATTAATTTTAAAATTAAAATTTAGTCATTATATATTCATATATAATGGTACTATTGTTGAACTGCTTTTAATTTTATCATTTAATTTAATGTTGACTTTAAAATGAAAAATAATGAAATAATGAATATCCGGATAATGACATTTCAGGGTAAAGTTTAAGGGTAAAATGAGCTTAATGTGTGTGTTTGGCTGTAGAAAATGGCCCGTCTCTCCTCATTACAGCGAGCATAAGCAGAAGTGACATGGTAATTGCACGGCGTCATTAAAAGAATTGTAGCTTGTCTGATGGCTTGTAAGTGTGCAGCTGAAGAAGCTACTGTTGATGTGAGTGTGTCTCTCATTTCCTGCTGCATGTTGTCTTGTGATTGGACGGGTGAATCTATTTCGTGAGGGTGACCTTGCTTGAAATAAAGACAAATAGCAATGCAGGAAATCCCTCCATCTCTTATAGTTCCATTCATTGGTCATCAATAAAAATACAAAAAAAATCGCAATCAATACAGGAATAAAGGATTCCAAAAAAAGACGACTTTTCAACATGTCCTAAATAGGATTAATGTGATAAATTGACAAGCAATTCCATCTCTTGTATCCTAATCAGAGTTTCTAGCCGTAGCTCCAAGTGTAATGATATTTTATTGGTTGCGCAACATTTCCAAATTCAGATCAGAAACTTGCCATCACATCTGATTAAGGCACAGTTGCTACGTGTCTACACCATTTCAAAACTTTAATCAGACCTGTCGGCACTAAAGGGTTTGATGAGATGTCCGTCGTTAACAGGTGATTTCGTCACTTTGTGCAATACTTTTTCCATAACTTAGTGTCTCATTACTACACAGTTTCTTTTCAGTCTATTGTTGGCAGACTTTTGACTTTTGGTTCTTGTCAGCAGTATCTCCGCCCTGATAAGCATTGAATCAATGACAGGTTTTCTGTTGTCACATCGCGCAAGTTAAATAAGAGGGTGACATCTAATTGAAAAGACTAATAATAAGATAAGATTCACATTAATCAGATTTTGTTTTAAAAGTTTGCTGAAATAAATACCGGAAAATATCGATTTGCGGCTTTTGAGAACCGATATCGAATCAACGTCATTAATAAAAACAGGTTTAGAACGACATGACAGTGAGTAATTAATGACATAATTTTTATTTTTAGGTGAACTATCCCTTTAGGCAAAAGGTGGAAAATGTACTGTCTCAAGCATATCCTACAAAATTCTAGAATGTCTTTCAATTGATTTAATAGCGTGAACCATTCATCAGCTGATTGTTTCTCAATAGCACTTGTTGTGTTCAATTGGTACCCAAACACAACACTATTTCCTGGTAGACTGATGAAAACCTATGTGCCCTGATTCCTAAAAATTGCTAGAACTGTCAAGTGCAACCAAATCTTGCTGGTTTCTTTGCAATATGCTTCATGCAGTCTAAGGATGGTTTGTTGGCCAAACGTGGCCATGCCACATGAGGCTTGAGACTAGTTTATCTCTAAATGTCTCTCTTTGTGTCTGTTACAGTGGCGCCCTTTCCTGCCAGGACTCAAGTACGAGGTCATCGATTCTGCCTACATCTCCTTGTATACAGGTAACCCTCTTACCAACTCCACCAATTTCAAAACTCACCCGCGCTGACCAGCCATCGTACTGCCACCACGCCATCATGGTTTGAGTGGCTTGATGCTGGAGAGTTTGAACTTCAGTTTTTTATGTTATTCTCTGAGGTGCTTGAGAGCTTTCGGTGTGAACGGTTTATGAAACAGACCGTGCCTCCGAGAGTTTTCAAGAAGGAAGAAAGTGGCTTTTTCGGGATCATTGAGATTGATGACAGTGACTGCTTCTGCCAGATGCTGTTTCCAACCGCTGGGCTTTGTGCAGGGATTGGTGCAGTGTGTCCCATAGGACTTAAAATGACTAGATGTATTAGCTGCATTACAGTTTAAAGTTGGTTTCCGTGCCCTAAAGTTGAGTGCGCAAAGACTTTTAATAGCTTCCTACAGAGTTCGCTACAAAATTGATGAGTTTAGTGGACATAATTTGCTTTTAACACTTTTTGGTGTTAGTGCCCTGAGGTGAAGCAAAATTGAAAATGTGCTTAGAGCTGCTGTGACATAAAGAGAGAAAGGACACGGGGAAAAGAGCAAGGTTATAAAGACTCTGTTGAATCTTGCGTGCTCTTAAAGCGAGATCAGGCATGCAGTGCTAACATCCTTAGCTTGCATACTGTTGCCATAGTGATGATGCTGACCTTCACAGATAGCCTTTTGGAAGTGTCTTCAGTACAAATGCCATCTTGAAACACAATGGCGCTTATCTGTTTTCAGCTATTTCACAGCACACACATCCCTTATAGAGTTCAAGATGGAAGGAAGAATTGCAAATTAAATCTCCATCAAATTTAAATGGTTTCTTCTAGAAAGCAATGACATTAATTAGGTAGCAAAGTAGAAGAATATTGCTTTTAAGTGCTCTCCTGAGAAAAAAAGACCTGAATAATCAAACCTCTGTTCTAGAATTTCCTAAGACATCTCCCCAATGTCTCAAAGCTTTACTCAGATTTGCCAGTGTCTACAATCAAATGTCTCAGTATGAACTATTCGTCCATTCTGCAAACCAGTGGTTCCTTACCACTTTCCTTCAGTACCCCAACTCTGCACATTTTGCATGTCTTATTTATCCTTCACACCCATTCTTGGAGTTTCTGCTAATGAGCTGATGAGTTGAATCAGGAGGGATACATGCAAAATGTGCAGTGCTGGGGGAACTCAAGGAACAAGTTTGGGGACCACTGCCCCAAACTCTTTTGTCCTATGAATGGTGGTGATCAAAATTAAAAAACATCCTATAATTTCCAATTTTCTTCATTGTATGCCAAACCCTGTTTAACTGGCAGAATTCCTCCAATTTTCATTGGGATTGCTAGATGGCAGGCTGCTCTGGGGTGACTGAAATTCTGTGACAGGAGGTTGTCCAGATAAAGGCCGAAGGGATGACCCTTTCAGTAACTGCAAGAGAAGTTGGTCACTCCAAATCTGTGATTTCTCGAATATTGCAGGTTTACAGTGACACTAATTCAAGTCGCCCAAAACGGCTGGTTGTCTATGTTAGACAACTGCACGAGAAGACAGGATAATGCTGAGACACTCAGTGGGGAGTTGGTTCAGCACTGCAGCTGGGATTGCTTGCCAGTTCAGTGCTGAATAGTATAAGGATCTCTCTCAAAATGTTTAAGAGAATTTGGATTGAAAGCCCACTCTGCAGTGACCAAGCTCTTATCAGAACAACGAATCAAAAGGCTAGACTCACCTTTGTGGAGGAGCGTGTCGTGTGGAGAGAGGAGAACTGGTGCAAAGTTCACTTCAGTGAAATAATACCGAAGTAATGAAATGGCTGATCCAGAGTCCTGATCTAAACCTGATCTGAAAATCTCTGGAAAATCCTTGGCAACAAAGTTATACCCAAGAAACCCACTACAGCTACCAAACTGTGGAAGAATGGCCCAAGATCACACCGGCACAGTGTGAGAGACTAGTGATGTCCTGAGGACGCAGTGTGCTGAAGTCATTCAGAGCAAGGGCCTCTACAATTAAAAATGCTCCGAAATTGTTGTTGTATTCTTCTTTTGTGCAACAGTGGTTACTGTTCTCTAATATTGATCACTATTGTCACAAAATAAAGGTTTTTGGTTATTTTGTCAAACATGTTAGTAGAACAGTGGTATACCTAGAGCTAATATTACTTCAAAGTTTGAGTGATGAAGATTAACAATATTGTTCTCAAATTGTTGATATCCACTGTAAGGTCGCAAAGCTGGAGCCTATTCCAGTATCTCAGTCCAAAGCAATGGAAACAGATGGATGGCCAGTTCAATGTGAACGAATTTAACATAAAATTAATTTATGCTAGCCACAATACTCTAAACTTAAAACCAGTTGTCTTCATTAGTGTCCCTTTTTATTTATGCTTTGGAATTTTCCAAGAAAGGAAGGATGCTTCAAAGACAGCTTTTGAGCTATAAAAGGTACCATCTGAGCAATAACATTTTATCCTCAATGTTAAAACTTTCTATAAACTATTAATGTGAGTCTCTTTTCTTTTTACACGTTTAGTTCTTCAGGGACAAAGCTGTTGGAAGCAAAGGTTTGTGGTGAATGTGTCTCTAGGCAACACGACTGGTAAAAGCCATCAGTCGTCCTAAAAGACTCCGAGTTATGCTTGAATGCCTCGTGTGAAAAATTGAGTTCTGACAAGGGCTTTCTTGCATCGAGTGTCAAATACTATGAAATGAATTCCCTTCAGAATTGTGATTGTATTGTGCATTGTACAAGGCTTTTCATATGCAACATAATGAAGAACCCCATTCATATAGTTTGCAGTGACAGCAGGGTTTGATATGATTAGGGGGTAGACTGGGGCTGATAACAGTGCCACATTTGCATGTGTGAGAAACGTATATTTTGAACACCTTGTTCTGTTGTTGTCTGCTAAAATAGCCCAGGGCCTGAATGGAAAGTTCTTGTTTGGTACGTTGGTGGCATTGTAATGTTAAATACTAGACTGTGTTCCCTTTCTTTTTGGTTCTTGTTTGAGTTGAGCTGCTAGCTAGCATCTTTGACCGTCATGTGAACTCCATTTGAACGTAACACAGAGCTTAAGCACTTCACAGTGTTCGTCTCACACACATTAAAGTGCAGTGTGTGACGGCAGCCACCTCTGCTCTCTCTTGGGTTTCAAGCACACATCAAAGCCTGTCTCATCTGCATGGAAGGGCTCTGTGGTCCTCGTCGTTTGAAGGGTGGCACCGGCATTTGTCACCCAGACATTCAGGTGTATCTGATGTGGAGTGACCCACATATTAGCAAGGCATGACATTGAACTTAAGCAGCCAGATACTCTGCACATAGGCATAGGTAAATCTGTCAATGGAGTCCTAAAATGGTTGGCAAGTGGATTGTTACAGTGTTCTTCAAGGGCACTAGGATGCTGATAAACAGTTGCAAGGGAGTTCTGGGTGTTTACTAGGGCATGGTTAGGCAGTTGCTAGGGTGGTGGTAAGTTGTTTCTAGAGTGTTATGGGTGGTGGTTTGGACATTGTTTAATGATGGTTCAGGTGTTCTGGGTGGCTGCTGTGGGGGTTGATAGGCAGTTGCCAGTGGGTCTTGAGTGACTGCTAGGGTGCTGTCAGAATGATGCTTGGGAGTTATGGGTGGTTGCTATGTCGTCACAGATCTAGATCTTTCTATGATGTTGTAATGCAGTGACTGTGTTTTTTGGGGGCTAGCTAAGAAGTCACTAGGGTGTTGTTAGATGGTGTTTGCTAGGCCATTTTTATTACTAGTAGGGCTGCACGTTAAATTGAAATGGAATCGATTAGACAGAAGCTGTGATAATCATCCGCATCTTTCAGTGAAGCACAGTTCTGTGATCAGCAGTAAATCTCCATCCGGAGGCCAGAGGGCGCTCTCGCGCTGAAACTCCAAATACGCCACGCGGTAGAAACCCGGGAAACGCCGTAGCTGGATAAACAGAAGATTTAACTGCTTTTATTGATTCGACGTGACTAATAAACACACGATTATGACAATATATATTTTATCCGAGTTATTATTATTATAATTTTAATAAAATAAAGTATATTTATAATGCAATGCCTTTATCACTGCTAAGAATACTATGAAGTAAGTAGCATGCCTTATTATGTGTAAGGAGTCATGTAATCTCACAGAAGGATTTATTTCAAACACTCAATTCTGCTGTTATGAAGTGAGTTTGGAGTAAAAATATGTTATTAAATGTGGTATATTCACATGCTTTCAGTTGGAACAGCATTTACTATACAGAGCATTCAATTAATTGTGCAGCTCTAGTTGCTAGAGTTTTCTGGAAGTTGATAGGCACTTGTCAGGGTGTTCATAGTGTTTATTATGTTGTTAGGCGTTAGGTAGGGCATTATGGGTAGTTTCTTGGGTTGTTGAAGTTGCTGTTGGGTGATTGTTAATGTGTACAACAGTTCAGGTCAAAAGTTTACATCCCCCTTTCATAATCTGCAAAATGTTAATTATTTTGCTAAAATAAAAGGGATCATGCATGTTATTAATTATTTAGTACTGATCTGAATAAGATACTTCACATAAAATATACATTACAGTCGACAACAGAAAATAATAGTTGAATCTATAAAAATGGCCCTGTTCAAAAGTTTACATCCCCTTGATCTTGTTACCTGAATGATCTACAGCTGAATTTTTTTTTTTTTTAGTTTGTGAGTCCCTTGTTTGTCCTGAACAGTTAAACTGGGATTGTTAGCCACTTGTTGTGGATTTCTGGGGGTAGCTAAGCATTAAAATGTTGATAGGCACATACCAGTGTGTTCTGGGTGTTTTATGGTGTTACTGGGGTACTATAAGTAGTGTTGTCAAAAAAAAAAGAAAAAAAAAGCATTAATAAATTATGTTATGAAATAAAAATAAAAAAGTAGATTTCCTGCTAACATCTGAGGACTGTTGACCCAATTCTTGAACACCGCTGATTATCATAGTCAAATCTGTTGAGCATGTGAACACATTGGCCAATCAGTAGTGTTTAGGAATTGGTTCAACAGGGCTCAAATGTTAGCGGGAAATGGACGTTTTTAAAACCGACTGGTACCGAAGTCAGTACGTTTGACAACATTAGGTATGCCTGTTGTGTTTTAGCTGGGAGTTGTTAAACAGTTGACAGGGTCTTACTTGGCCAAGTCAAAAATCCCTTCCGTGCTTCTTTATGATATTCTGATTTCTAGATATAACTTAGTCCCCTACTTCAGTTTCATTAGAAATTCTTTGTGCTGTAAATTCTGCTTTATTTTTCCTTTTAAAGTCCTTCTGTGCAATGACTGTTCATAAACAATGGCTCCCCATCTCCATTAACATTTATCCCTTCTTCTTTCTTTGTGAAAGATGAGAGCAGTTTGAAGATGAACCATGTGGATCACATTCCTCAGACACTGGCCAGCCATGGGCCTGTCCCAGCAGTGACCCACACCCGCAGCAAACACGGTGCCGATATGCTGCAACCAGACCCGCGCGACACCTTCTTCAACAGTAAGCCTCTATCCGTCTGTTCAGGTCCACTTTATAGTCCCTTTTTATTTGTTTCCTCTGTCTCTCTTTTTCTATTGGATCTACTGAAATAGTTCTTCATTTTGTGTTCCTTAGTGACAAATAATGTTTGAAAGGACAATTTGATAATCTGCTTCTGGTAATATTAAACTGTCTTTCTCACAATACTCTCCATAGTTCCCATGATTGACCCCTCTCATCTTGAAAATGTGTTGCCCACCTGTCTCTACTCGCCAACATATGTGGTCAAAGACTTCCCTATCGCACGCTATCAAGGCCTGCAGTTTGTGAGTTTAACAAACATATATTTCTGCACACATTTTGCAAAATAGTACAACAGAAAATGCCTTTTGAGGAACAATGCACTTGCACCTGTTGCCGTATTGACTTGCTGCTGCAGTGTACTAAAACTTCCTGTGTGATTACTGCCCCCTTTTGGCTGACAAAGGTAATTACAGGCATACCGTAAAAGCCAATCAAAAGCAGAAAAACAATTAAGATTAAGGTTAGAGCATCAAATGAAGAAACATTTGGACTTCACAATGCTACATTTTAGAGATAGTAATTTTTTTTTCTATATCCTACAATGCAATGTGCCTGACATTACCTGCAAGCATTTTTTTTTACTTATTATGTGTAATTTGAATACTATAGGTAAAGATATGATACATAACGTCAGTTTCCTGAGATTTGTCACAATATTTAAATGCTATATTGTTGCATACTTTCACATTATTTTTCAAAAGATTTGTAGGCAGCATGTAGTAAAGCATATACTAGACAATAGGCTTTTATCTAGTATTCACAGAGATATTCTACTGTTCAGTGGTGAACTACTGACATGCCAAGTGAATTAATAGGGTTGTCATATCTGGTATTTTGTCTGCAGGTCTATCTTTCTTTTGTCTATCCCAATGACTTCACCCGCCTCACACACATGGAAAGAGATAACAAGTGCTTCTATAGAGAGTCACCCATCTATTTGGAGAAGTAAGCTTTTATAGATTATATTGGCAATACATATATTGAAATAGTGTGTACAGTAAGACCAAGGACATTTATCAAGTCAATGTCTCAATGAAATGGTCCTCTGAATCGTTATTTTCACTGAAACAGAGATGAATAAATACATTTCTTTAAAACTCTGTATTTCTGTTTTTCACAGACTTGATCTTTTTCTCTCTATCTCTATCTCTAACAGGTTTGGCTTCTATAAATACATGAAGATGGATGAGGAGGAAGATGACAGGCCATTCTTCTTCCCTAATCCTGATGGTGAGTTTTCATGTGTGTGATCAGTGATCCAGAAGAGGAATAACACTTCATTAGTGCATCGCTCCGTCACAAGCTTCTATGTTTGAACATGGCTGATATATTCATCAGGAGATAATGGCCTTAGGTTTGAGCCAGAAAAGAAGTTGTGTTTATTTTCAAAGGGTTAAGGCCTGGTTACATCGACAACAACGTGAAAATTGCTGACCAAAGGCGTTTTCATAAGACAAACAACATGTTGTTTAGGTATCAACATTCTAAACTATAAAATCCTGGTAACTGCCTATAAAATAACTGTCAAACTATTATTTAAACAACTTTACTGTTCAAATAGTGCAAGTTTTGATAAAAACAACAAGTCTGAACATGAACAGAAGACCGGCTGAATAAAAATACAAATTCATTCTCCAGTAGGTGGCGCTTATGGAAAACAGAAATACAATAGCTACGACAGTTACCTTGTACACAAAGCAGTGCACTTACAAACACGATTTCATTAAACGTAACCCATAGTTAAGATCAAAAGAAAATGCCATAAAAACATTTCATGTCAGTTCCTGTCAGATATGCATTCATATGCCCATATAAACTCAGATTTGTATAAATCACATACCTGTACATGGCCTATTTCAGTGTCAGAATGGTGTGTTTACAGGTAAGGTTTATTTCACAACGCCTCCTGCAGGGTCTCTCAAACATATTGCGATTCCACTAGGTGCCACTTGTAGAAGTTTCATACTGCAGCTTTAAAGTCTTGTTATGAATAGACCTATAAGTTGCAAATGTCCAAGAATTATTTTTCAAGGTCTCTTTGTGAGCTTGGCCACAAGTGGTGGAGTTACACTCATATTGTTTGTTTTTGGCATTCTGCTTTAGATTTTCTTGAAGAAGAAGAGGGGGTGGATCCAGAGGATGAAGCACAAGTTGTTGGCACCTTGTCAGTAACAAAGACTGTCCAACCTAGCCACTCAAGTCACACCTCAAGCCCCTCTGATAAACCCATTCCCACAATGGTGGAGAAAAAAGAGGTAGAGCCAGGCAACCCAACATTTAGGAGAGAGCAAAGGCGCTTTTTCACAAGAGCAAGGCAAGTGGTTGGGTCTCAACCTCAAGAGACAGACCAAGGCACTCTGGACCATCAGGCTAAGGTAGGGTTACCAAAAAGTGAGAGTGTCGTGCGAGGTCGTTCTCTCACTTGGGTTCAAAGAGACCGCCGGGACCTCAGAGGGGGTTGGTCAGAAGATCGCTTACAGAAAATAAGCAGATCTGCTTTGCTTTTCCCGCCAAAATCCTCATTGGTGGCCCTCAACAGTCGTGCTAAACAAACCCTCAGCAGTCCTGCCCTCGCCGTTCCTTCCCCAGGTAACAACCATGCTCATGACAACAGCCACAATCCTGGAAATAGCCACACCAACAAGGAGCGCAAGAAGGAGGACAACAAAATCTACGTCACAAGACCTCGCCCTGCTAAGGAGAAGCAAAGTCTTGTTTCACGCCAACCCAGAGAGGTCTTCCCGGGCGTTTTCCTGTACCAGAATGGCAAGACCACAAAGCTGGTGAACCTCAGTGCCAAACCAAAGCTCAGCAAAGGAGCTTTACGTGCATCCCAGTTATTTGCACGCTCTTCTCTGCATGAAAACAAGGTCTTTCCAGCGAGCCCCAACTTCAGCAAGCCAGCTGAAAATCCCATGCCCCCAAACAGAGCAGCAATCCCAAGCCGCTTTGAGAGAAGGATACGAGGCGTCTGGGAAAAACACCAGCGTCCCTTGAGGCCCATCGCCACCGCTCGACCACCTCCTGCGCCCACCCCTCCGTCCGCTAACTCCTCTGAGAACATGCCTCCAACTGAGCCTCTCCGTGTCACTTCCTACTTGCAAACCTCTGAGATTACTGAGTCCCAACAGCAGCGGCAGGACACGAACCCAGAACCAGAGGAGGACGGAGGCCTTTCGGAGTATAGCTATGAGGATGTGGAGCCTCGCCCCGGGTGGGCGGAGGAGGCCATTAATTGGCAGAGGACGTTTTCCGTTAATAGCATGGACTTTGAGACATTGCGCTCTGACTGGAATGATCTCCGGTGCAACGTATCTGGAAACCTGCAGCTATCTGAAAGCGAAGTGGTGGACGTTCTTGCACAGTACATGGAGAAACTCAATGAACTTAATGGAGGGTGAGGCTGATATAGAAACCAATATTTTAGTTTCCGATATATCTGTAAAATCAGTATTTACACTGTATATTTGTATTTATATCAGTATTTTTATATTTTAAAAAAAATTCTGCTGTGTAACTCTACAGCCATTTGCAGATTCAGAGACTTACACATTCAATTCACAATATATATCGGTAAATATCGGTTTTGGCATATGTATTTTTAGACACATTTAATCCACATTTGATTAGAAAATACTTGTAAAATATTAGTAGTGAATGTGTGTATTTATATTACAATTTATTGTTACAGTTCTTTATATCTTTTTCCTCACTGAACAAGTATTTGAAAATTCTCATAATTACTGTTCTAACTAAATTCATACAAATTTCACTTGCAAATATTGGTAAAGTTCCTTTTTTGTTGTTGTTTTGCTGAAAATAATTTCAGAAAATTGTAAATAATTTAATTAGCAAAATATGTGTAAAATATTTGTTTTCAGTTTCTTTTACCTCTTTCCAACTGCACAGTTTTTAAGCAATAAAAATAATTACTGTAATTATTGTTGAAAATGGGCACCTTACCATTCGTTTACATTTAAAATTGCACTGGTGTGCATTTTCAAGTAATCGTACAGCCACTCACTCCACCATGCAATCTCTTTTTCCCTCTCTCTTTCTCAGGATTTATACTCTCCTCCGCATTATAAATGTAGAGAAGCGGCGTGACTCTGCACGTGGTAACCGCTACCTGATAGAGCTGGAGCTAATGGAGAGAGGTCGTAAAGTGGTCCGTCTGTCTGAGTACATCTACATGCTGTTGCACCGTGGTCGGGTAGAAGACAGTCTGGAGAATATGGAAGGGGTCACAGCATCATCCCCCTCTTCCCCTATCGCCAGCCCACCTGCTCCACCTTCCCGCACACCTACCCGAGGGGCCCACGGCACCCCGCAGTGGGGCACAGTGTATGCCAAACCCCTCCTGTGCCAGCCAGTGATGCTGCAGTGGAAAAAGAATGTCATGGTGCATTTTGTGGTACCAGGTAAGTGATAAATATCTATCTATTTTTGTGAATCATGTACCCACTTTCCTGCACAGGTTATCTTTCAGGAATGTGATTTTTGTACTGGGGGACCCCCCTCGAAACACGACTGGACTAGTTTTAAGTAGAAATTGGGTGGGTTATGCTGTGAAAACCTGGCAACTCTGGCTCTAACCTTGTTCAAACTCACCTGCTTGTAACTTTACTAGAAATTACTTGTGATCATGAATAATTAGCTTGTTCAGGTGTGTTTAATTAGGTTTGGAGCCAAACTCTGCAGGGAAGTGGACCTCGTGGATAAGAGTTGAGAATCCCTGATGTGACTTAAATGTATCGCCATAAATCCTGTGCTTGTGCTCTGTTTAAATGCCACCTTGTTTGAGAGCACTGACATTTATACCTCTTGGGGGCACTATATTTTAAAAATTCAAATCAAGGTTGGGACCCGCTTTGTTTTTCATGGTTGTTTCTCACTTTTCTTTCAATTTGTTTTTGTGTAGCAGTGAATTTGAAAGGTTTTGCATGGTGGGTTACTTGTGATTGGCAGATATGTGATGAAAAAAATGTCCCTTGCCTGATCATAAATTCCAGCCGTGTACGTGGAATCTGTCACAGTTTGGATTGCAGTGGATTTGGATTTGTTTAGCAGAAACTCAAACTACAGGCAACCAGTTTAGATAATTCTCACTCGTAGAAGAAAAAAAAAGTTGGTAAAGGAATAAACTGTTAAACTGTTGTATAGGAATAGTATTTGCTGATTATGTCCTCAGGCTATCTAAGATGAGGATGAATTTGTTTCTTTATCAGATTGGGAGAAATTTAGCATTACATCACTTGCACTCCAATGGATCCTTGAAATATTTTTTATATAAAATATAAAAACAAGTATATTTTTCCGTTTTTTTTTTTTATTAAGTTCTTCCCAAGTAAGTTTTCTGCTTAAGAAATAAAACAGCGAATCTTTGTTTTGATGTAGCTGATGTATTAATATTATGTGGTATTATCATAATGTATGTGTTGATTTGTTTCCTACAGTGAAGAATCAGGCGCGTTGGGTTCAGCAGTTCATCTCAGACATGGAGTTCCTGCACCGTGAGACCAAGGACAACAACTTCAACATCATCATCGTGGACTTCCAGAGTGAAGACATGGACGTGGAACAGGCTCTCAGAGAAAGCTCCGTTCCACGGTACGCCAACACATGCTTTCATGCCACTTTGTTAGTTTATTCTTTATGCAGAAACTTGCTATTGTGGGAAGTGGATACATTGCACTCCGATGTGCCAAACTTCTTCAAAAACTATATTAAATAGCAATTTAACTGAGAGACAAAATGGATATCAGATGATATCAGATGGATATTTGTGTATTTATCAAATAAACAGAGGCTTATTACAGTTGTATTTTTTATTTTTGTACACAGATATGAGTATCTGAGGAGAGAAGGAAACTTTGAACGTTCTGCTGGGTTACAGATCGGTGTGGACACCATCGAGGTGATCATAAACTCACAGCTTTAAGATGATCAGATTTCAAATCGGATTTATTATGATTCCAAAATAACACATTGTAGATGTTCAGACATTCTCAGTAATGTTTCGTAGCTGTGGTAAAGTGCATAACAGCGCACAAATTGTTCCTGTCGGTGGATCTAGGAATGCCAATGTCACGGGTTCGATTCATATGTACTGATGTAAAATGCTTTGGATAAAGTGTGAAATTTATACAGCATAAACAAATGCAGCTTTAGTTCCCAAAGACTTAAACCAAACACAAACTAACTACCAAGATTCAGTAATTTAATTTAATTCTTACATGAATTTACAGTCAATTGGAAAAAGATGCATCTTTCATAAAATCAGAAATCAGTCTGAAAAGCATGTGAATTTTTTTTTTTTAATGAGTTGTTAACTCACACTTGCGGTAAATCCAGCATGAAGCAGCATTATGTCACGGTTTCCCATACAGAGATTAAACCTGTAAGCTCAACAGCAGTGTGATTATCAGTGATTCACAACCATTTCTAGGAATCCTCCTCGTGTTAATGAGTGTATAAATGTGGCTGGTGATTCACAGCTGTTGCTATAATGTAACTTAGAAAACAAAGATGATGAGCAGGATGTGTTTGATCAGTCGTGAAGTTCAGTGCTGTAGCAGTGTGGGCTGATGTTTTGCAGGACAGTCACAGTATCGTGTTTCTGTGTGACCTGCACATTCATTTCCCTCTGAACATCCTGGAGAGCATCAGGAAACACTGTGTGGAGGGCAAACTGGCCTTCGCTCCGATAGTGATGAGACTGGGCTGCGGCAGCTCCCCGCAGGAGCCTGACGGTACGACACACCTCACACACATGAGCTCAAACACAGCCGCTCTCACACTGGACTTCATCGATCCCACGGCTCTGTGTCTGCAGGTTACTGGGAGGTCAACGGCTTCGGCCTGTTTGGGATCTACAAGTCCGACTTTGACAAGATTGGTGGGATGAACACGGAGGAGTTTAAGGACCGCTGGGGAGGAGAAGACTGGGAACTACTGGACAGGTAGAAGCGCTTTCCAGGAAACAAGATTATTTTAAAGTATTAATTTATACAATACAATCTAATGGTGCGTTCACACCAGATGCGAATAGAGCGTCTGGCGCGAGTGATTTCAACGTTAAGTCAATGCAAAGACGTGAATAGACAACCTGCGGCGCGTTTCGCGTGAATGAGGCGGCGCAAATGGCAAGTTTCGGGCATTTTGACGCGGATCTTGCTTGTACAGTATATATAATATTAATAGATTAACTGAATAAAGACCAAATATTAAATTTACCCCAAATGAGTTATATTTTATCTTGAACCACTAAAGAGACATCAGAGCCAGCGGCACATGTCAGGTCTAGCAGAGGAGAGGCTGCTTTCGACGGATACATGAGGACTGAGCTCCCGCTGATCTCCGATCTCCGTCTCCGAAATCGGCAAAACACATGATTAAACACTTTATAAATAAACCACAGATTTGAGTTTAAAACAACTACATTCTCACATGAAATACTTTTAAAACTACATTTCATGATACGATAACAGTAATATTCTGAAAGTCATCCGAATAAAAATGGTAGTTGAAAACAGTGTTCGAAATGAGGGGGGGCTGGGAGGATCCCCTGGTATTTTTATTAAAACTAAAATAGAAACAATATTTGACATAGCCCTATCTATTTTTTATCAAAGTATTGTGCTGCCGCTCCCATAAAAAGCTACTTCAAATTAAATGTGTGTCTGTAAATACGCTCAAGTGTGCCACACGTCGCTGTGTTCTGATTGGCTGGCCGAGTGATCCTTCCTCATTATTTTACCTCACGGTGACGGTAAGATAATATGTATTTGTTTTATGATTGTTTGGTACACCTAATTTACTGCTACTGAATAAGTGTTTATCTTCGAATCGGACACTCACTTTTATTATAATCTTGGTCTGTCAATAGTTGTTTTTTTTTATCTTATGATGCTAGCTCACTATCGGATTGTAAGTTGTAAATTAACCATCTAACGTAATTCTGAGAAAAAAGCTAGCATTGCACCCATTCTGAATTAAACAAATAATTTTAAATCTAGTAACCTTAACTGCTCAAAAACAGTGTTGATTTATTTAAGGACATTATTACTGATGAAAATGTTCATCAGGTGAAGGTTTTTTTTGGGTCAACGATGACAAAGTAGGGTTGCTAACTCTCACAAATTGTGCGTGAGACACACATGCATTGATTATTACGCTGAAGACAAACATGCAGATCAACAGTTTTATTTATGAATTGTACCCTATTTTCTGTTATTATGTATAGCCTAATACAATTAGTGTAGTATTGAAGGTTAAATGAATGCAAAGAGGCAAATGAAAGTAATTTTGTGGCCAGAAAAATTATTTCCATTTGCAATGCCATTGTTTACCATTTCTAATAAATATACGTTTATCTAGTCTAGTTGCTCAAAAGAGTATTGCAGGTCATAACTGCTTACTTACTTTTAGGTTTTACACTTGAATAAATATTTAGACATGATCAAACACTAGATTTTCAAATTATACATTAAAAAGATACTTGTATAAGCACACACAAGTGAATATTAATTAATGCAAGGAAATACTAAAGCTTCGACACAATTCGAACACTTGAAAATGCTGCGTGAACTCAACTGGCAGAAACCCCCCCATGACGCAAATTCGCGTCTGTTGTGAAGTTAATTTCGCGCGCGAATGAAGCGCCTAAACTCAAAATGTTCAAGCGTCCAACTACGCACGAATAGCGCGATTTATTCACGCAAGTCGCATCTGGTGTGAACGAAGCATAAGACATAAGTAGAAGTAGTAGTATCAGGAATTATTATTATGATGGTATAAGTTATTTATGGTTTAGAGACGTTGACTGTGATGTTTTTGTTAGTATTATTATCAGTAATAAGTAATAATAATAATAATGATAATGTGTTTTTTGCAGTTCATAATAATAATTATTTTTATTAATAATAATAATATTAGTAGAAGTAGTATTTCAATTTTTAATGATAATTTAGAGAATTTGACAGTGATTTTATCATTAATAATAATAATAATAATAATAATAATAATGTTAAATATAATTAATAATATCATTAAAATTATAATAAACATTATTATGTTTTTACAATTATGACGATTTTCACATTGATTTTAATATTATATAGTAATCATCATCATCAATCATATTAAATATTATTTTATTATTAATATTGCATAATATTATACAATTATGATATTGAATTGAGAGTTTCAGACTGTGACAATATTTTTGTTGTTGATGATAATATATAATATAACTGTATTAATAATATTAAAATTGTGAGAATTGTGAGATTTTCATAGTTTAATAAATTTTATATATTATTCTTATATATGAAATAAATGTTTTTAATTAATATTATTATTAATATGATATTGAAGTGAATTAGATTTTGACATTGATGTAGTTGTTATTTTTATTACTAATAACAATATTTTTAATAAATGTTGATGTAATGAATGTAAAAAATAATAATACAAAAATAAAAATAAAAATATAAAATTCTAATATTGAAATGACAAGTGAGGATTTGACATTGACATTACTTTTGATGTTATAATAATAATAGTGCTGTCAATCGATTAAAAAAAATTAACTAATTAATCGCACAATTTTTTAAAATTAATCGCGATTAATCGCAATTAAAAGACTGAAACTTTTTGGATATGTAAATGTAAAATGTAAATAATTAATGTAAACTCAAGACAAAGAAACTATTTAAATTCAAAATATGATTGTTTATTGGAATTTTTGTTTAACTTGTAACACAGATTTTCTCATGTAAACAACATACCTGCAATAAACCATCAATATTCTCCAAATTAACTGTTGGCTTGAAAGCCATATTTATTACAGAAATAAAAACACAGGCATGTAAGTACCATTTGAATTTCAAAACAATCAATGCCAATAAAAAACAAAAATTATTTCCATGTTGAATTCTAAGTGGACTGCAAAAAAATTCCAAAGTATAGTCATTGCCAGTGCTTTAAGTGGGCCAGCATGCACCAGTACTCAGTACTGCCACTTCCAAATATAGCTCTTGAGCGTACCGCCACCTCTCCGTGCGCCCAGAACGTGCTTGTAGCGTACCGGTACGCTCATTTGGACATCTGTTTTAATAGAGGTTTTAATCTTTTACCTGCACTGCCGATTTTCAGAGCGCCCTTCACAATGCAAGCTTCCTAATTCATCCCACCCAGAGCAGTAACTACATTACCCATTCACCCTTAAATTATACAAGTGAATAGCGCGTGTGTCGCTTTTCCCACTGTTAAGTGTCAACAACTCAACGTGGCCGGAGAAGGTGTGTGAAACTCGTTGTGAGTTATACTAAAGCAAAATCTTGAGTATTTATTGTCTGATAAACATTAAAAACTGTCTGCGGAGGTTGAGTCGTCCTGCAGCCCCCGCTGGCTGTTCATTGGCTGCAGCATCTTTTGCAGCACCGTAGACGGCAAGGCACAAATTTAGATATTCATTTATCTAATTAATCTATAGCCTATGCACAAAGACAATATGATCTTTTTGTCCCCTTTTTGTTTTAAAGCTTGATGAAGAGAGAGAGCGCAAGTTGCTGCAGCTGAGGAGGACAGTGATGCACGCGTACAGGAGTGATAGACAGTTCGCGGCACTGTGTACAAAAAATACTCCGCTACACAATTATTTCGTTCTTTCGTTTAAGCTTATTAACGTTAGCGTTACAGAAAGGTCTGATTTACGCACTGTTACAGTCATTGTTTTTTTTTTTAAACAATGACATTTGAGTTCATGATTTTAATGTTGCTGTTTCTTGTGGCAGACTAAATGAAGAGTAATGTTTCTTGTGGCAGACTGAAGAGTAATCCGGCTTTTATACTGAAACTTTCCGTCTAAAAGTCCTTCCTTGGTCTTATCCATATTTCTTTGCACGTTGAACACACATAGGCCACAACTGGAAATAAAAAAAAACTGCAACCGCGTTAATTGCGTTATTTTTTTTTAACGCGTTAAATATTTCAAATTAATCGAATGCGTTAACGCGCTAATTTTGACAGCACTAAATAATAATAATAATAAATGTTGTTAATGTTAATAATAATACAAGTTATTTATATTAATTAAATTATTATATTAAATAATAATACAATTGAATATATTATTAGTATTATTAATGAAATTATCGTTGAAATTAGATATTAAAGTAATTTGAAAATAATTGCAAATGATAAAAAAAAAAAATACATTCATTATTAAATGAATCTCTCTCTCTCTTTCAGAGTTCTACAAAACGGTCTGGAGGTTGAGCGTTTAAGACTGAGAAACTTCTTTCACTACTATCACTCGAAAAGAGGCATGTGGAACTCACAGTCCAGTAAAGCTCCTAAAGGATAAAACTGAGCCTCGCTGAGAGACTTCAAACTAACTCTGCACGAGAACGGGACCTTAAAGGACCAAACCGTTGTGTCTCTGGGACCCTTTGGTGAGGCCCGTCTCATACAGGAGGACCCGTGACACTGCCAAGCTGCTGTCCAAACTCACACTGGAAAGAGCCACAGAGACTCATTCACCGAGTGTGTATTTGTGTGTATCTCTGTCTGTTAGGTCAGAAGTGAAACTTGAGTGATTACTGAACATTTAAAGGAAATGGTTTCAATATTAACTCCAAAACTAGCAGCTCAGGCACTTTGGGTCACATAGATATGGTTTGCACTTAAGATATTACCTGCTGAAGTTATTGTCTAAAGGTTTAGATGTGCGCTGGTACTTAGACGTCTGCTTTTATACAACTGTAAATGTCACTTCCTGTTCAGGAGCGACGCCTTCTTACACTTGAAATGATCTGATATGTGGCGACTCCTTTCTAAAGTCCTGCTGAACTTCTGGACACGACTGGACCAAGAATGGCCTGTCGAGCTATGATATTCAAATTATTAATCTTTGCATTTGTCTGTATGTCTGAGCTGCTTCCTTTCCTCGTTTCCGGTTGGTTTCAGAAGAGGTTTGGTCTTTACTGGCTAGTTTCACAGATGCAGAAAAACCTTTCAGACTTCTGTTTTAGTCTGGGTTTTAGGCTAGCCGTAATCTCGGTCCCATTGATGCAGTAGCCATTTCTACAGAGCTTAACCGTGGGATAAAGATGTTCTTCAGAAGCTGTGTGCCTTTCTTTGATGTAATTTAACATGGCAGTCCATACAGGGTTAAGAAGGAGACCTGATGTTTAGCTGTCTGGGTTGTGTAAGTCCCCAAATAGCATTGTTTTATGGAGATGATTGAATAGTAAAAACATGTTTAGAAAGAAAATAAATGTTTTTTAATCGAATTTTGGACTTGTCCAGAGTTTTCACCTATTGTTTGTTCCATTTTTAAAGAAATGTTCCAGATTCTTTTCACCCTCGAAAGTGGATGTTTTACCACAAAAAATAAGTTTGACTTCTTTCCCAGCTTGTACAGACAAACACAATTTGTGTTTACAGTAAAGGACATAAAACAGAAGTATATGGGGTACTAAATATAACATTGTAGATGTTAACATGAGACGTGTGGTAGAATAAGTTATTTAAAATGCTGTAAGAACCACAAAAAGACGGTAAAGATGGCAAGTTATGCAAAAAAGAAATACCGGAAACTAAAGTGATATAACTATTAATTAACTACTTTTAAAATCCACCTTTGTTGGCATTCATCCACCTTAAACTGTAGCCCAAAGATAAAGTGTTGTTTACTTTAGACAGCATTACATCTCAAATAACACCTATTTTTCTGCGAAAATCATTTAAAAACCAAAAATAGCTGTAGTTTCAGCTATTGCATAGTCTGGTATATCTTGCTCCATATACTTCCATTGTAATTGCGTTACTGTAAATGCGAAATTTACAATATGGACGAGTCTAAGTGATTTTTTCGGTGATATTCGACTGTATTTTGTTTGACTACATATATTTGATTAAAACAATGTCTTACACTGATACGGGCAGCTTGAGTGTGTGAAATGATGTATCGTTATGTCACTATACCGTACAAGCATCTGCAACATACAAACGACCATGTTTACAAGCTGGCATAAAACTTTGACGTGTTTTTATTTCATATCAGAAATACCGAGACTTATAAAGTTCAACGTGTGCGTAAAACTTCATCTTTTTAAAGAGTAGCCTAAATGGAGATGTTTCTTTCTTCTATTCCTCGTCTTGGTTCGATGTAATTTCTGGCTGCCTATTTAAAACGAAACGTAGACAGGACACTAATACATTACGCTTAATACAGGGATCTGCATTACAAGGTAATTTCTGTGAAATTGTTGTGTTAGAAATTTTTCAGAATGTTTGCATTTTATTTTAACATTTTTGGGTTCCTTTTTCTGAAAAATAAAGTTGAAAGTTGAAGCACCTTGGGTATGTTTGTTTAATTACCCTTTTTGATCTTAGAAACAATTTATTATTCATATTTTTAAGCTCAACATGTATAGCATCACTTTAACAATGAGGTCGTGGGTAAAATATACATATTCTGTGAACTTAGTCATTTGGGATAACATTTTGTGGCTTCCAAATTTTAACGCACGTATTTGAAAAAAAAAATTTTTGCGTCACATCTGCAATTCATTATGCAAAGTAAACCTGATGTTCAAGGTCATTAGCCAGGTTTCATTGCGAAGTTGCAAATTTAATTTATTGCACAAAATGTAAATATTGCATAAAACAATTGCGGAAAAACAAGCACTGTTTCCATCCAATGAGTCAAATAGAACAAAATTGACACTTCCTGATAAACTGGCACTATACATCAAGAAAAGTAGGAGAAGCTACTAAATATAATAATTTTCTTATATAATAAATTAATTGTACCTCAGAGCGAGCAGACGAATTGCAAAAAAATGAAAGTGAATGCTGCTCCTATATAGTGTAGGACATTTCTTTGAAGCAATTACACAGAATTACTTTGATGACAGAATTGCTCAGGCATTTCCGAAAGACCATAACAACATTTTAAATGGAATGAGATACACATATGACTTTTTTGTAAAATACATTTCCATCTCCCATTGTTTGCATTAACTCATTTTCCACACAAGTCAAAAACCACCTCGAGTGAGCGTAAAAAGGATTTTTTATTCAAAATTCAGCATTTGCATTCCTCATTTCTGATGCGATACTTTAAAATGTGCATACAAGCAGGATCATGGAAACCAAAGTCATAGCAAATCCACTGCCCATATATCTTTGAATGCACAATCTCCTGTTAGCTTAAGTACACTTTAAATCACGACTTTATTACACAAGACTGAACATGAGGCAATGAGCACAGTCAAACTCTGATTCATAAACCCAAAAATAAGCCTTAGGTAATGATTCAGAGTGTGAGATTATGGGTCGAGGATTGGTGAATAATCTATATTGTGGTTCTCCTTAAAAGTATTAAACATGTAAACTATTATTGCAAAAGTCTAATGCTTGTTCACATGATCTTATAGGCCTACAATGAGCATATATATATATATATATATATATATATATATATATATATATATATATATATATATATATATATATATATATATATATATACATACACTACAGACCAAAAGTTTGTAAACATTACTATTTTTAATGTTTTGAAAGAAGTTTCTTTTGCTCATCAAGCCTGCATTTATTTGATCAAAAATACAGAAAAAACTGTAATATTGTGAAATATTATTATAACTTAAAATAATAGTTTTCTATTTGAATATACTTTTAAAAAATAATTTATTCCTGTGATGCAAGGCTGAATTTTCAGCATCATTACTCCATTCTTCCGTGTCACATGTAACATCAGTCGATCACATGATTATTTAGAAATCATTCTAATATTCTTATTTATCATGAGTGTTGGAAACATTTCTGCTGTCTAATATATTTGATCAATAAAAGGTTAAAAAGAACCGCATTTATTCAAAATAAAAAAAACTACTAATAATATATTTTAATAATACATTTTCTTTACTATCACTTTTTATCAGTTTAACAGATCCTTGCTGAATTAAAGTATTAATTTTATTTAAAAACAAAAGAAAGAAAAAACATTTACTGACCAGTAGTGTATATTGTTATTACTAAATATTTATATTTTAAAAACATAGCTTCTTCTTTTTTTTTCTTTTTATTCATCAAAGTATCCTAAAAAAGTATCACATGTTCTGAAAAAATATTAAGCAGCAGAACTGTTTCCAACTTTGATAATGAATCATCATATTAGAATGATTTCTAAAGGATCATGTGATGATGATCCTAAAAATTCAGCTTTGCATCACAGAAATAAATTATCATTTAAAGTATAATAAATGTAAAAATAATAATATATCACAATATTACAGTTTTTTCTGTATTTTTGATAAAATAAATGCAGGCTTGATGAGCAGAAGGAACTTCTTTCAAAAACATTAAAAATAGTAATCTTTCCAAACTTTTGGTCTGTACTGTATATATATATAAAGGTGCTGATCATATAATTAGAATATCACCAAAAAGTTGATTTATTTCACTAATTCTACTCAAAAAGTGAAACTTGTATATTATATTCATTCATTTCAGACAGACTGATATATTTCAAATGTTTATTTCTTTTAATTGTGATGTTTATAACTGACAACTAAGGAAAATCCCAAATTCAGTCTCTCAGAAAATTAGAATATTGTGAAAAGGTTCAATATTGAAGAAACCTGGTGCCACACTCTAATCAGCTGATTAACTCAAAATGGTCTCTCAGTCTAGTTCTGTAGGCTACACAATCATGGGGAAGACTGCTGACTTGACAGTTGTCCAAAAGACGAGCATTGACACCTTACACAAGGAGGACAAGACAAAAAAGGTCATTGCAAAAGAGGCTGGCTGTTCACAGAGCTCTGTGTCCAAGCACATTAATAAAGAGGCGAAGGGAAGGAAAAGATAGGGATCGAATCATTTCATATTGGTTTCTTGAACATGACAATGAGTTCACTGTACTAAAATGTCCCCCACAGTCACCAGATCTCAACCCAATAGAGCGTCTTTGGGACGTGGTGGAATGGGAGCTTCGTGTCCTGGATGTGCATCCCACAAATCTCCACCAACTGCAAGATGCAATCCTATCAATATGGACCAACATTTCTAAAGAATGCTTTCAGCACCTTGTTGAATCAATGCTTTGTAGAATTAAAGCAGTTCTGAAGGCGAAAGCGGGTCAAACACAGTATTAGTATGGTGTTCCTAATAATCCTTTAGGTGAGTGCATATTTAGTTTAGCTAATAATGTTTAGCTAATATGTTTAATTTAATTTATTTTTGTAATAATTGTAATATTTAAAGCAGATATTTTGTCTTAAACAAATTTCAGCCAATGAGATCAGTGGGTGTGGTCCATTGTTAACGTCATTACATTCCATTAGACTGTTCCCCCTCGGTCTGTTCGCCACGGTGTCCCCTCAAGCACGGGGCCCGGTATGACCAAACCGAGTTTCACTCCACTAACGATGGTCCTGGTCACATCGAACTTCATTATGAGTATGTCAACCATCCCCACCAGTTTTCCTGAGAGTGTAGTGTAGTCCTCGTCTCCTGAGCGTTCAGATGGGCTCACCACTGCCCTAACTGTTTCTTCTCCTACATCTGAAGAGCCGGAGTATGGGGACCTCACCTCAGTGCAGTGGAGGCAGCAGAAACTTCATGCTCCACATCCCTGGTCTTCAGTGATGAATCTGAGAAGGAGAAGGTCTCCTCATTCAGGCTTCCCAGATGCAACACTGAAGACCAGGGAGCACCAGAGAAAGTGCCGGCAGAAAAAGCCTCAGGGAGCACCTGCGCGTGGAGGGTCTGAGAAGGGTGAGTGTGGGGACTCAAATTAAATACTGAGGAAGACAGGGAAGGTGTCAGTTTTACTTAGACTTAAAAAAAAAAAAAAAAAAACCACTAAATCTAATGTTTCGTGTCATCTCTATTTAAAACTTTGTGTATTATATTTTATTATGTAAATTCATCTGGGACACCTTTTCAGTTCATAACCCCCCCTCATGGTCTTTAGATTTTTTTCTAAGAATCACTCATTATATTATTAAATCATTACATCTGTTTCTTCAACAGGACCCGGCAGATGTGGGTCACCTACAGAAAACCAAAGGAGCGCATGGCAAACAAAATTAAAGACCAGCAGTTGGGACCAAACAGCTTAAATCATAAGTGTAGTATATTCATATGCTTAATGGAGTATTTGTAAATATATATATATACACACACGTAAACTGAAATACTGCTTGACAGACCCTTGACCTTTGCTAAAATGGACATTGCATTTCTCAATCACTAGAGGGCACCACTTTATAATTCGGGTATGTAACGTAGTTTTTCTGGCTATATTAAAATACACCATCTATTCGCATAATAATGTAACCTGAAGCCTAGAAAACATCTTAATAAATAAATAAACGTTAGTAATATAAAGTGCTTCAATGGCTACAAGCTACGCCCATGGAGCGGGTCTCTAACTGTTGTGAGTCACTCTTTTGATATTAACCCCCTCACACGGCTTTGAGAGCACAGTCACACTCCTCCAGCACAGGATGACATGAAGTTTGTCTGGACACATTATGTAATGTTGACACAAACCTGCCCCACCCGTCTGCACTCTTCTGGTACATTCTTTCATTTGTCTTTTTGTTCTTTATCAAGTAACTGTAATAATAGTAGGCTGCATGTTCTTTATACACTAATAATACACTATCCTACTATTATGTCTACAGCCAAGACTCATTTGTCTGAGAAGTGAATATCAGTTGTGCTTTGCAGAGAAAGAGATAGGCTGCAACTTTATTGTAACTTTCATAGTTAAGATAATAATAGTTACAAATACAAATTATTTGAGTATGTACAGTATGTGTGTGTGTGTGTATATAAATAAGCCTATATAATATAATAAAAACATCAATCTATTTGAAGGCACTTTTAAATCACTTTGATGATATTAACTTATGATATTCGCTAATAACAATGAAAGCATGCAGTGTTATATTTGATTTGTTAGCCTGTTTAATCAGGCGTTTAATCGAAGCACACAGCTGAAGATAATGAGTGTGTGTGACGTCATTGCCCAGACTAACACAATTAACGCAAATTCCTTACGATTAGATGACGATCAGTGATTAGCACCGTCAACAACATCCCTTCAAGATCACTTTGCTTAATTTCAATACAGTACAACATTATTCAGCGACAGTGGGCAATTTAGCTCGTTTGATAAACTAGTTGTGGGCATACAAAATGAGTAAGAGTGAGGCGGACACTAGGAGAAGGCTAAATCCAACTCAGAATATATTAAAGGAAATACAAATACATGAAGAATATCTATTGTGTTTACCATAAAAAATAAAATAATTTTTCAAGTTTCAAATATGTATAGAGGCTGAGGCCTCCATAAATAATCAATAGGATAATCAATTTATGCCTACTCAACAACAGTCTGTAACAGGACCAATTCTCACTCTTAGCTGCTAATTAGCATGTATATTATTAACATATTGACTGTTTATCAGTACATAAAATCATGTATACTTCATGACCATATTCTAAATCCCTAATTAATACCACAATAATATTAATAAAAGTAATAATAAACTTAGTAACTACCTTAATAAGCAGCAGACAGTTTATTAAAAGTGGTGGTTAATGGTTTAATGTAACGAGATTTGGCGCTTAAACTAAAGTGTGACCCAGAATTCTGTTCGTGACTTCACTGTGTGTTCCTGTGAAGTGAATCTTGTCAGTTTAGACCAGAGCCGTTAAATATGTCTGTGTCATATCCTCCTAAAAAATTTTTTACCTCTGTAAACCTAGAAAAACTCGAATTTAAATCAGTGTAGATAATTGTAGCTAATATGTGAGAGTTGTAGACGTTGCGTCTCAGTTAAATGCAGATATGCACATTTGTGATGGAGATTCAGAAACGCTTGTGAATCATTTCAAATGAATCGTTCAAACGAATCGTCTCGCTCGCGAATCAAACACCTCTGCGCTCGCTCTCTCTCTCTCTCTCTCTCTCGCCCTCCTGCTTTCAGTTCAGTCATGAGTTTCCAGTAAGAAGAGGCGTGTGGTGTGAAATGAACATCGTTCTGCTTTTCCACATCATCTTTAAGGATTCATTTGAGCGTAACCGTCCGATTGAGACTCTACTGATGGATCTCCTCTCTAAACTTTCCATACTGTTCGGTTTCTTATTTTCAAGAACTGGACACGAGTAAAAGAGAAAGCTGCGCACTTCACTAGTTTTACGGGAATGGACCTTTAGCGAGGTAAGCAAGTTTCCCCAAACATTTTCTCTTCCAGAAGATGTAACCTGGACATTTTTATACTTTCACACAAGGTGATTTTGCTCTGTAGTGTATCAATAAAGTGCTGCATGAATGTCAGAGAGTAGCTGAACCTGTAGGACCAGCTCGAGTTTCGCGCAGCTGAAAAGTCTCCTCTGCTTTCTGGTTCAGAAAAAAAAGCAGCCGAAATGGCAGGAACTAGAATGAAAACCCTGGAGGATTTGACCCTGGACTCTGGCTATGGAGCAGGGGACTCGTGTAAGTCCTTAAGCCTGTCGTCCTCCAAGTCGAACTCGCAGGCGCTCATGAACACCCCTCACCGGGGGAACTGGCGCTACTACTCCGGCTCCATGAACAGCAGGAACAACAGCTGGGATACAGTCAACACAGTGCTTCCCGAGGACCCAGAAGACATTTTCTCCAAGTGCCCTCGCTTGCCGGAGCTGGAGGAGTTCCCGTGGACGGAGGAGGACGTGGGGAGGGTCGTGCGTAAAGGCGCGGGGAAGGGCGCCTCGCTGTCCGCGGAGGCTGTGCGCAGACTGGCCTCTCTGATGCGCAGGGCGCTCATCCGCATCTCCAGAGAGGCGCAGCGGCTCAGTGTCATGCACTGCAGATGCACCAGGTTCGAGGTGCAGAGCGCGATCCGCCTGGTGCTCAGCTGGGCGCTGGCGGACCACTGCGTCTCGGCCACCGTGAAGGCTATCTCTATGTACAACATGAGCGCTGGAGAGCTCCTGCGCAAGGGGAAGTCAGCCCGATGCGGGCTCGTGTTCTCCGTCGGACGGTTTTTCCGCTGGATGGTGGACACTCGGATCGCGGTGCGCATCCACGAGTACGCGGCCATCTGCCTGAGCGCGTGTATGGAGGCGCTCGTGGAGGAGGTGGGCGTGCGCGTGCTGACGGCGGAGACGCCCGGATGCGTCCTGACGGCGGAGGCGCTGGAGGGGGTCATCAATAATGATCCCGAGCTCTGGGGGGTCCTGCAACACTACGAGCATCTCATCTGCGGGAAGAACGCCAATGGTAGGCACTTTACGGTTTCATTGTAGCTTAAAATGTTTCACTCATTAGTTGCTTGTGGCCCAGTGGTTAGATTTGGCTGAAGGGTTGTTGAAACCACACAAGGGTCTATCCGTCACCATTCTGCACTTAAGCATGACACCTCATGATGCTTCAACGGAGAATATGTGTACTGTTGTGCCACCACAGTTTCCCCAATTGTATTTGGACCATGCTTATTATTGACAACTAAAACAATACCGAAAAAAACCTTGAAAAACGAAAAAAAAAAAAAAAAAAGAAAAAGAAAAATATATATATATATATATATATATATATATATATATATATATATATATATATATATATACAATATATAAAATTATTTTATTTCAGTAATTTTTTTAAGTACTAAAATAACTAAGAAATAAAACTTAATAGAAACTATACATGTGTATAAACAATCACAAAAATAACAAAAGTTAACATGAAATCAGAATTCAAAATATAATTTAAGATAAAGTATTGAAACAAAACTACATAAACTAAAAGTTAATAACATATAGACATAAACAATATAAAATGAAAAAAAAAATTACTAAAACTTTAAAATCAAAATATAAAAATTCCAAATATTAACAACAACAAAAATGTGAAAATTGAAATTAAAAGAGATAATATAAAAATTCTAAATATCAACAAAAAACACGACAGAAGGATACTAATAAATAACCAAATTACAAAAAAAAAAAAAAAAAAAATGAATGAAAGCGAAAGTTCAAAACATGAACAGAATAAAGAGAATTATTCGTACCAGTGATACAAGACACTGATTTGGACACTTAAAAGTGAATGAATAGGACACAAATGTCTAACTTTATCTGAGTACGTAAGTCCATTATTTTAATTAATCAACATATTTCATAATGATGGTGAGTATTGTGGATGTGAAACGTTAGTAACTATCATATGATGTGACGAAGTACACCTGCTCACTGTCTTATGATACATGCGTGAACTTCAGAGGAAATGACTTCATTGCAACCTCATAAAAATCCCTATCACACCAGTTAGTACGTTTGAAACTAGTTATCTTGGTGAAATACTGGCATGATTTACTGCAGATACTGAAACTGCGATCTGTTGGTAGACCCACTCAAATGCTGATAGCTTTCCTTATTAGTCTTCTGGGCTTTTGATCTGAAAGATGAAAATGGAAACCAATTTCCAGAAATCACTGGTCAATCACGTCATTCGGTCTGTAACAGGTCATTACACGCTTCCTCTTCTCCAGCTGTGAGAATTACCCCTCTCTGCCAACTTCTGCATCATCCTGGTTGCATTTTCAATATGATTTGTCTGTGGTTTACCAGCATCTAGCATGAGGTTTTCCCAAACATTCACAAGCGCTTCGTTTCCTCTTTGAGCAAACCCATCTCAACCGACTGATCAGGGAAAGAAAACCAACTATATCTTTAAAATACAACACGTGGTTCTGAAGTGTCACTGTCCTGCTTTTATCATCTTTACTCATAATATCTCTTTGCATTGTCCTAAAATTCAGGAAAATGTTTTGATTATTATCTTATGTGGGTGGTTGACATGACAGTTTAAATATGCATATAACATATACTACATTTGTACTTATTTGATGACACATTAAAATAAAATAAAAATGAAATGACTTGAAATGAAATAAAATTTGATGATGTAAATCACACAAAAATTACTAAAACTTTAACTTAAAAAGAAAACATAAAAATATTAAATATCAACATATCTGTCAGTATGGTTTTACATTTTTAGTTAGTTTATTTTAAGACTTAAACTAAATAAAAATGAGAAACAATGTTACCTTGAGTTACCTAGCTGAAAAAAAGCTATTTTAATGCTGATACAATATAATAGCTTCAGTTAATTTTGACTTTGATTTAATATTTATATTTTCTGTTTTCGTTTTGATTTTAAAGTTGTGGAAATGTTGTCGTTTTGTCATTTTATTTTGCTTGTTTTCAACGTCTATATGGTTTTCCTTTTTAGTTTTAGTTATTTTAATACTTAAACTAAATTGAAATAAGAAATGTTACTTTGGCAACTAGCTGAAATAAAATAAGCTGTATTAGTATCATTGACATGCTATTATAAATGTATTAATAAGTTAGTATCATATTTATATGTTGTTTTCATTTTAAATTTTTTTCGTTAATTCTGTTATGTTTTGTCATTTTTATTATTTTTGTAATAACATTAATCAGTTCATTTTTATACAAAATCTTGAAGCATTGAAGCATTGAAGCATTGAAAAGCGCCTACAGAGGGCGTTTTCAACTACAGTAAAAAAAATTTGGCCTGTTCATTTATGCAACAACAGCATTTTGGGGGCCTGAACATGAACTTTTTAGGTGCAAGTTTTTGTAAACAATACTAATATTGTCTCGGTATAAACTACAAAAACATGAATTTATGAAAATGGTGAAGTCATGCACATTACAGTACATGGTTAGTATATAGTTTTGTGCACAGGCGTGTTTGTGTACAAAGTGACATCGCCAACTACTGGCCTGTCATGGAAGTACAGCGTATCGGGGATCGTTTTAATGATGAAGTGAAGTGACATGACACACAGCCAAGTATGGTGACCCATACTCAGAATTCGTGCTCTGCATTTAACCCATCCAAATGTGCACACACACAGCAGTGAACACACACAAACCGTGAACACACACTCGGAGCAGTGGGCAGCCATTTATACTGCGCCCGGAGAGCAGTTGGGGGTTCGATGCCTTGCTCAAGTCATGGTATTGCCAGCCCGAGACTCGAACCCACAACCTTAGGGTTGAGAATCAAACTCTCTTACCACTAGGCCATGATTTTTGACTCGTTTGTACATGAACATTTCAAAGGAAAAACATTGTAAAAATTTTTGTACATTTATTGTCATGTAAATGCACGTTAGGATGCTAACCGACTTCAGCTAGGCTACAGGATGAATATGTGCATGAAATATTGCTCCACATCCAGCTACTTCCATGACAGCACTGAAGCAGTGGATAGACTTTATTAGAAGATCAGAGGAGCGTAGGCGCAATATTTAGGCTACGCTAGCAAAAAGCTCTTTTTTGGCACGGTGAGTCAGGATCTCAGCTCTGCATAATCCTTACACAGCTCACTTTCTGTGGGATGCCCATGTGGGCATCAAATTAGGTCGGCCCATAAAGACGACCCGGTGGATCAATGTGCTTTCAGAGCGGCCGTGTTAACAAAGTGCTGCGCGTGCACTTCACAAAACCCTCGCGTGCCATTACTGTTGATGAATGGGCTTCTGATCCACTGCGTTTCCTCTGTCAAGTGCAGAAGATCGAATCTGAAATGCCTTAAATGTGGCTCATTGATGAGTTCAGCCGTGACTCAGTTGCCATTCAGAACGTGCTTGATAACGCAAAATATTCGTGAGCTGCTATTATTGCGGCTGAGAATGACTTTTAAACAGCCTTGATTACCATAGATCAATACACTCGTCTAATAAGTTTGCATGGTTTATTTTCATTCTCTGATTTTGTAGTATGCACAAAATGGCATCCAGAACCATTTTACTAATCTTTTTTATTTTTTTTAGTAAAGCAAAATATTGGCAGTATTTGGCATGGTGTCGAAATGTAATAACTTGCAACGCCTCCGAAAACAAAATCTTTTTTTGCTGACATTATTTTTCATCCTTATGCCTGCAGCTACCTGTCCTGTACTATTGTGACTCTTTCACAGCTAAATTAGTTCTCGATGGATGAAACAAAGTTCTTTCTAACACTTTTAGTCATTTAATAACACTCAATCTCATTGTAAAGTAACTGACTTTAAGGAAGTAAACAGGGTTGACTTCTTGTTGACTTTATCGTAACGGATGGTACCTTGACTCACAAGGTTTCATATTCATAGTCCGTTTGCAACAAAAGTTCTTCTTTATCATCTGCCAACCAGCCCCACATCTGGAAGTCTTTAAGACTCGCTTCTCTTTGCCAACTCAAGTCACTCCCACTATATCCAACACACACTCTCTGCCTCTTTTCTATTTACTTTAGTCCTTCTTTCCTGGAGCCGTTTCTGTGAACGCACATGCTTTTAACAAGGCGCCCACTGTACCAGCGTGCCCTGTCAAATCCAATGAACATGAAGCACTAAATGCATAGTTGTCTCTCGCTGATAGTTGCTATTGATATTCAAGCTGCATTTGAGTGTGCGAGTGATTCATGGAGAAAACATCTTCATACTTTGCTTCTGAACAAGTGCTTCCTCAAACTCGCTGTTGAGAACATGTGAACCCGACCCAGAGCAGGACGTGAACTTTGTCCCTTGTCATTTGCGGCAGACTCGGGACACTACTGGAATTTTCTGGCCCAGCTCTCGAACATTAGCTACCCTGATGGAAACATCCCAGCCCTAAAATACAGTTTCATTTTTGCATAAGTAGTCTGCAGGCCAGTGCACTTGTGTCTTGTGGAGGTTATTTTAATGCTTCGTGGATGGCAGTAATAGGGAAAACACCATCTTGCATGGTCAGTGGCACTGTTTATACATGCTTCCAGCCAAAACCAAAGGCCCAGCTGTACGAGGAGCTCAGACTTCTCTGAGCTAGAGGCTAAAAACAGCACGAGTTTTACGATGGCTTAAAAACATTTCAAGGGCTACATTTCAATAGAGCTCCTTAAAACCAGATAACTTCATTATCTAGTCACTAGCATTAGCTAAAACTTGTGAGCTCATGGAACCTCATACAGTAAGTGACTGAAATGAAACACCCTTCATAGGCAGCAGCTCTAAGTGTGAAACAAATATAGCACTCTTCAGTGGTGGGGTAACGCGGGCTACATAATCAGATTACTTTTCCAAGTAACTAGTAAAGTAACACATTACTTACAAATTAACAAAGTTACTTTTTGAAATAAGTGACGCAAGTTCCTTTGCTTTCCCATTTATTCTTTGATACCTCTTCTGTCCCTGCGTTGAGAGAATTTGAGAGTAAAGTTAATTTATCTTTTGGTGTTAAAGGGCCTTTACAACTGGGTGACAAAAAGTAATGCGAAAGTAACCTAATGCATTAGTTTCAATAAAAAGTAACTACGTAACAAAACTAGTTACTTTTTATGGAATATTAATGCAATATTCGAATTAGGGCTGGTAAGCGCTAGAGAGCAGGCGACTCCTGGTGCTTTTGAATCGCTCTCGCGATACTTTGATGTCATACAATGATTGGTCTATGCAGCGGCACTTCAAATCCAACGCAATATTAACTTCTTAATGAACTATTGTCTAAGATGAGTATCACAATTGCGCTATTGCACTTAGCCTACAGCTCGTGTGATATTTCTTAACTATGTTATGTAAATATGAGACAAAATTTCTAACAGGGGCATTTTGCCCCATATCTTGAATTTTAGGGATATTTTCTAGGCTCCATTAAACAGTAAGTTGTTGCTCTGCCTCATATTAGCCATCAGTCGACTGTATGAAATGGTCTGGGCAGGGCAAGTGCGTTAAATGCGTTAATAATTTTAACGTGTTATTTTTGGCCATGATTAATTAATGTAATTAACGCGTTAAATTACCAGCCCTAATTTGAATGCATTACTTTGAAAAGTAGCTTTCTCCAACACTGTCAGTCTTCATGTGAAGTGCACTAGAGAGTTCAAATCACAATTGATTCCAGTAGAGTTTGATGTTGGCATGCGACTAAAAGCTAACAACAATATAATCTCTTAAGAATAAAAATACAATCACACAGGCAAATGTTAGGTAAACCATTAATCACATTAAAGACCTCACCGAAATCACATACTTCCCTACTACATAGTAAGTGAAAAACAGTATGAGAAAGAGTAGTATTTCTGAATTCACAGTATTCATAAAATAGTAAGCAGAAATTGTAGTCAAATGAAGGTTCCTAAGAAGCAAATTCTAATTTCGACCCTTACTTTTACTTTTGTGTCAGGACTGTATTTGTTATCCCTAGTTTGGCAACTAACTCGGTTTTTGGAAGAATTTGAATATCCTGTTTGCCTAGTCAAGCCATGTTTGAATAAAGTTCAAATACACATATTGATATCTTTGTAAAGTTGCTGGAACAGTTTGAATAATGATAAACCCATTGTTTAACAGCAAACATTTGAGGAATTGTGGCTTTTACTTGATGCAAATACTATAGCGTCAATAGTGTTGCAGGTACTAAGTGTTTTCTGTGTTTGCAGATGGAGGTTGTTTATGGAGTCACATGATTTAGTTCAGGACATAATCCTGTGAAAGTACTAGAAGCTTGTTGGAAAGCGGGAGAATAGCCAGCGTATTGAAGCCGGTCAGCACATGGCTTTATGTTTTGGCGCTCATACATCTATACAAACGCTCTCATAGGTCAATCCTCCGCCTGTTGCCATGAAAACACTGACCCCAGACAGGAAATTAGGGGAAGTGTTGGAATATGGCCAACAATGACACATGCAGCAGTTTAATGTTGGGGCGAATTATCTTGAGGAGAAAATGCAGTCTTGCATTTTCCAGCAGTGGAACGTTAAGAAGGGTAAAATGGAGTGATTGTGGATGAATAGTTCCCTACTCACTGCAAAGTGTTGGAAAACTCGCATTTCAGTTCTCACGTGTCGCTCGCACGTTTACCTGTCAGAAGATAGAGACTGAAATAGCTGTTGGTGGCTAAAATAGCCTTCAGAGCTCTTTTTTCCCACAACATTGTGTTCAACTATTTAGTATTCCAATCCATAGCCAATCTTTTTAGATTTTGGCAGCATTGCATATACTACAATTATAATTGCATATTGTACTAATTAAATAATCAATTCATTCTGCAATAAAGAACTGAACTGTGGATTTAATATTTATTATATTAAATGACCCATATGCCATGTAGATATTCTAAATAATAGGTCCATATGCTTTCATCAACGGTTGCATATTGTGATTTATCGTTTTGGCTTATACTGACGACATCTGTCATGATGATTATGAATGAAATAACCCATATTCTAATGTTCTTTTCAAGAAGGCTGATTCCTTCGTTTGCCCCTGTGGTTTGTTGCTATCTCTCATTGACTGATCGTTTCACATTTGTCATAATCTAATGAAACTCTGTCTGTCCCTGCTCTTGTCTTCAAATGCATCAGGGATAATTGATCGCTGTCGATAAGCAGCCTTTTGTGAACATTCCTGTAATATTGAATTGCTTGTAGAAATACGGATAGTAATGGCTTCTGTGTTGGGTTTGAATTCTGCGGCTGCCATTTTTAGTCTGTAAAGTGCTGATTTAGGTCTTAAAATGTCTACAAAATCCATTTAAACAAGATTCAGTTAGCTTTCAGGTCATGTGTGTGTAAATCTTATATCTAATCGTTTTTTTTTTTTTTTTAAGTGCAGTTACCCCCAAAATTATTTAGACACTTAAGTTATATTTAAAAATGTATAAATGGCATATAACGTAAACAAAAAAACAAAAAAAGTAACAATATTTTCAGAAGTTTGTCTTATAAACTTGCATGTCATACTGTATGTCTAAAGTTTCTTAGCAATATAAGTTTGAAATCTTATGGTAGCCAATAAAATCAGTAATTGGAGTAAGATGTCCATTTATGCCAATAAAAGCTCCTAAGTTTGCGTTTCAGTTTTAAAAACAAATGTAGTTGAATGAAAGTTTAATGAAGACAGAAGATCAATATACAAGCTATAAAAGCTTTATTGCTGCTGAGAGGTTTTCTTCGTGTATCGTCCACGGTGCTTTCTTATCTCTTTAGTGCCCTCAAAAGGTTTGCCAGTCTGGTAAACCAAACAGCGCTGAGCTTTCCCACATGAGTTTCCTCAAGTCATGCCAGATTTATCACCACCACAACAACAGAATCTTGGGGGAAAAAATGAAGAAGTGAGTCACTGAAACAATCAAAGGTTTTTTTTTTTTTTGGTAAAACATGCACAGGCAGGGGAAATCGACAACATATTTCAAGCTATATAAAATAACAGAAATGTCTCTGGCATTAATCTACTGTAAAAATCTCTCACCCAAGTAGGAATTTACCCTACAGGCAAAAGGATGCATGAAACAACTGGTAGAAAGATAATATCTGCCTTTAGTATTGAAAGTGCCAACAGAAAATACTGACACAATATAGTTCATTAGAAATTACCCAGTAAACATTTCTGTTTAACTGAAAGTGAAGTTGTTTGCACAAGCAGCGTTCCCTTTCTGTGGTGTTCAGTGTGAATGCATCCGATTTGCATGAGAGATGTTGAGGCACTCTGTGTCTTTGCTGTGGTGGGGAACAAACTGAATGATTCAGATCATTCTTTCCTGGTGGCCTGGGGGAGCAGCCTGTGACTGAGGACAGATTTAGCTTTATTATTGTTTAGAGACCCTGGTCAATCTGATTTTGGACAAGCAGGTTGGACACAGCTCAGACATTGAAGAAGGATGCCATAAATCTTGTAAATAGCCACTTTTAAAGCTCGGACTCCAGACAGCTGGACAGATTCAAAGGGCACCATTGTCTTGATCCTTGATAGTTTTCTGTGATCAGTCATATTTCAGACACATATATCAAGCAGTATGCATGAAAAAAGATATAAAGTTCCTAGAACCTTTACTTTTTAATTGCATTTATGCTCTATGTTGTGTTTGTCGAACGTTAAAATGCAAAAAAAACATTAATTTGCGAGAAATCAGTGCACAAGTCTAGTGTGAAGGTCTTTGTTCTCGGCTTGAAGTCTCAGTGTCTCTTTTTCGATCTGCTAATTGGCTGAGGACAGACTTATGACTGCACACTTTTGTCCATGGTTATAAAGCCAAGCTGTGCTCATGGACGTGTGTGAGAGAAAGACATAACATCTGTCCTTCTGCATGTAATGGGGGACATCTGCAAGTCTGGCTTAAATGGGGACAAAGTCAGAGTTATGACCCTACTTTAATTAACCTGCGCTCATTAAAACGAGCCTGAGCTATTTAGTAAATGGTGCAAGTACAATGATTCTCTCTCTTTGGCTCAGTGTATGTATTATTGCACTTAGGCAATCGGGAGAGCTTGTTGGGACAATTAGTCGTGGAGTGGCGCAAGGTGTGTTTAAAGTCCTCCAGACAGAAGTCAAAAGGCCATGACTACTGAGATGATCATCACTGGTTGTGTTTCTATGTCTCAGCACCTCAATATTTGTCTGACCATAGTTTCTGAGGTGTAAAATGCATGCTATCATTGAGCTCTCTAATTGGAAAATAAAGCTGTGTTTTACAGGACAACTTCAGAAGAACGGCTTTAGTGGTTTCGGAATAGTTTGCCAGTACCTGTTATACTAGCACGTCATAAATAATCAGCCAAGCAAGACATTGTCAAATGCCCTGTGGCCCCCTATAGATAGGAAGCAAGATGGAACGTGCCTATTGCTTTTCCAGGAAAACATTGTGACACTTATGAGTTCATATATAACTTGTCAGTAAACTCAAGTGGGTTAAGATGTGGTTGGTTTGGATGTTGAAAGATAACTGAATCACTGCTTGCCTTGCTGGCTTCCAAATCATTGTCAAATTCACGACAACAAAAGTTGTTCATAAGATTTGTGTTTCTTTAGTTTCTTTTGGTTAACAAAACTTTACGATTCAAAAGGTTGCTCATAAGTGCCCGATTGCAAAGCTTGCACTGGTACAGACTTCACAGTGATCTACTACCCAACAGTCCATGTGGCATTACATCACCATAGCATTGACACCACCAAGCAAGGACTGCGGCATAGTGGCAAGGACTGGAGGGCGGCATTTGGGATATGACCTAAGGTGCACACTCTAATAGTTAGGGTTTCTAACTAGGTCAACAAATTTTTGATCCTGGTCTAGTGGAGTGTAGTTGTGCTGCCAAGCCTCAACTTGTGTCCACATTTACATCTTGAATTCCCATTAAGCCAGATTGCAAGGTTGTAGCAGATGGGAGTTAAAGGTCTGCTCTCTCCTGGGGTCTAGATCAAGACCATGCCTCATTAACAGTGGTTACTTTTACTTAAGAGTCTCTAATTTTTCTCGAAGGAATCAGTCGACTTTTTTCAAACAGTTGGTATGGGTTCAAAACATGTCGTAAGGGTATCTAGTTTGGTCAGAAAGACTAGTTGAGGCTGGGTTTTTGTAAACTCCCTGGGTGTATTCATTGTATTCTAAGATTATCATCCTTCAAAATGAGGAAAGTCTTGGCTAGTCTCACATATCCTGAAAGTGAGTCCAAGCCCTTCTCTCAATTATCTTTGGAAGCCCTGTTAGACCTCAGCCAGGTTCTTGCCAGGCAGAGTTGATGGAGTAACCACAAAGCACTCATGACATTGTACTGAAACTCGTGGGAAAATAGAGAAAATACTTTTTTGAGCTTTCTTTGGAAAGATGAGGAAGGGGAAAACAAGGAGTAGGAAAGCAGTTATTCAGCACTGAGATAAGAAAAGATTCACTGCCACATTTCCTGTTGAAGTTCAAGAATCTTTATAAATGAAGCATATTTGTATGTCTCTATTTATCTTATAATGTGCAAATGAGCAAGTGTGAAGTCTCTTGCTTTGTGCTAACAGTGTTCCATACACCCTAAGCTGTGGAAATCACCTGCTTTTATGAGGAACCATGCTGCCGGTGAGAAACCATTCTGTTGGATCACAAGTCTGGCACAGGCGGCCTCCTAAAATAACAGAGAAGAGGTAATTCGCACTCCCTGCTTTCCAAACTCTACAAGAGAATTACATGAACCATATGGTAAGAAGAGACTAGAATGTAGGCCCTGCTATAAAAATCCATTTTTGGTGGTCAGTCAAGACGTTATACATGCTACTAAAATAAATTACAAAATGCATCTTAAAAATGCAAAAAATAAATACTTTTTGGAGTGCAAGAGATTGGCACTGGGGCAACTGCCTTAAGAGGACAACTTTGTCCTTATCTACCACTAAAAGGTGCATATTAATACCTTAAAGTAGTAATACTTAAATGCACCATTGCACATTTTTATCTGAGAGTGCATCAACTTACAAACTACAACATTTATCTGAAATGTTACTTAAGTCTAAGATTAGCTTTCGGCATTTGTACCATCCCCCAATTCTACAGCATCCTGCTATTAGGACACGCCAGAGCAGACTGATAATTACAGTGTCAAAGAAAGCAGTAGACCAACTAGAACACATGGCAAGAAACAAAGCAGGCTGTCCCATGAGACTCTGCCACCGTTTAGCACGCAGTCAACCTAAAGCTCAGCTTTTCATCTCATGCATATGTCTGTGATTTATTTAAGAACAACAACAGCTTAGAAGTAATAGCAGAGGACATCTGAATTGGCTAGGCTATTAGCACATTGTCAGGCCTAAAGAGAGGGGGGAAATGAAGACAAATTTAGAGCAGGGAACTAGTTGTTTGCACAGATGCTAGAGTTGGTAATAAAAGATGGATGCTAACCCTCCAGTCCTATTTTATTACTATATAGGTGGATTCTATAACAAGCTGAGATGTTTGGGTAGATTTAGTAGGCAATGCATTGTGTGGTAAAGCAATAGCAACCCTTTAAACCTAGCTAACTAAACCCACTTAGCCCATTTAACCATGATATGATGTTAAATGTAGCTAACCTCACTTTTTTATGCAAATGGGTGTGTTATATCTCTGGAAAGACTCTGAGTTTGTGTAATCTATAATAATCCATCAGACACTATTAAGTCATAATAGCAGGTCTTAGACTAGAAAAATGTACAACAAAATGGTTTGACCTTTTCCTTACCCTGTGCAAGTCAGGAACTGCCTATAACATAACCTTCTATGTTATAAGCATCTGTAGGAAGCAAACAGGATTTTGGGAGTATGTCTTGCCTCAAGGCCTCATTTTGAGTATTTTGTGGCAAAGGCAGATGGGTAGGATTTAGAAGGAGCGGTCTTCCCCAAATGCTTTTTTTTTTTTTTGCTTTATCCATCTGGCTTATGTGCCAGAATGGGGTTTCTGTGGGTGGCCCGAAAGGCCTCTGGGCTACAGTTTTTTAACTCTGAGCAACATGAAGTAGCTTTAGCGTGAATCCTAAATTGAGTCGATTCTCTTTGAATTACTGTATGATGTAGGAAGTAGTCTTAAGCCAATAAACTTTGGTGACCTCTAAAAAGACCTTCATTTCTTCTCATTTCCGATTTCTGATTATAAGATACTTGGCTGCATTGAAAAGTTGATGAATAAATAAACAATCTACTTTAAATAAAGAATCTCAATGTAGAACTTATTCATGTCAGTCCACAAGTTTTCAGTCTTTCTTTCCCAACTAATCAGCCAGAAAAGCAGTAGAGGTTCCCCTGAGACCAGAACATATTTCCTTCCATTCTGATTCCTGTCCAAGAGAGAGGTGAGGTCCCACGGTTGTATTTGAATGAGCACATCTGTGTTTACCCTAGCCTGTTTGTTTGTGATGGTCAAGAATGACGAGAATAGCTGCCGTGTCACAATAAAAGCCACTCCAAGAGGCACCTTTAGTGATGACAGCTGGGTCCACAAGATGCCAGGGCTTTGGAATTCTGAAACAGGTGTATCCAAGAGAATTATGCATAATATGTCTGCATTGCCTGTCCTGTGCAAGTTAGGCAAAAGCAGCATACGCTTCTCAAACCAGGTGAACAATGTTTATAATGGAAGACAAAAGGCCTATCCTATGGAGATAGAAGTTATTGTGTTTAATGTAGCAGGCCAAACCAGAATCAGCATTATAAAATCAACGACAATCAGAATATGCCTCAGTATGTTAGAATAGATGCCAACAAATTACTTTGGCAGGTGGCTCATTAAAAATACTGGATTCGATCGTCATAAGGGGCTTTTGCAGCAGAGGAAACTTTTGACAGAAGTATCCACTTTTGGCGTGTTTGCACCTCAAGAATTAGGAATTTATTTAGTTCTAGGAACTCGGTTTGGGGGAACAAAATTAACGTTGCTTCAGAGTAGGGTCTAAAACAGTTCAATACGATTGGCCAAATGCATACAAAACATTGGGTACCTGACTTTTAAAAAAATAAAAACATTTTCATAGGACATTTAGTCAGATTTTCACACTCTTTTTCAATAACGTAAATTGTGCATTTACATTACCTCTTCGTTATCAAGAACCCCACGACACACAACAAAAACAACTCTGATCACGGCATCGTACATTTACCGGTTGTTGACATTTGTAAATGCTGTGAATAAAGACATCGCTGTTGGCCGCTTCAGAGTTCCTGCTGCTGGAGCAAATGCAACCAGGAAAACGGGGCGAGGGGGAAATTGGTTCTCTAGGACCCACCATGCTGGCTAGTTCATAGACCTAAGTGGAGCCCCTAAAGGGAAGTTTTAAAGCAGCGGCTAATTTAGTTAAGAATTTCTTGTCATTAAGGTTGGCTGTTTGGATTAATGTGTTTAGATTCTTCTGCAGATTGAGGTGGTGTACACTTGCACCCCCTTGAGCTAGTTGGAGTTGTGGATTGGGATGGGTGGAAGTTTGGGAGAGTGGCCGATGGGGGCTCACAGGGAGATCAAGAATTGTGGAGGAAGGGGGATGGTAAATGTGGGAGCAGAAACCCCCTAGGAAACAGAGATGGGGGTAGGGTTGAGCCAGTGACTGAAAGTCAGATTCTGTTGAAAGTCTGTTGAAGAACAGACTGATCTCATTAGCCCTGTTCTTCTGCACCAGGTTACCAGCCAGTTTGTGACCTGTTATCTCTCCTCTTTATTCATACTGTTCTTTTGAAATTGCTCTCTGTGTTTGTCTGTTAGTTGCTCTTCCTCTTCAGCTCCGTTTGGACTTGCTTTAGTTGCTTCCTTTATCAAGTCGTCTTCCTGTTTAGCAGGTCCTTCAGGTTCTTTGTGATCCATAGGTTGTTCTTGAGAAAACATAGTCGTCGGGTCCCTCAAAGTCCCAAACCACATGACTCAACATGTCCCAATGTGTCTCCTTCAAGGCAACCCAAGAACCACCCCATTGTCCAGTTTCTCACAGTTCACATGGTTGCAGGCAGACGCCGGATGACTGGTTTGTATGTTTAGACAATCTGCCAAGTTGTGGTCCAGTCTGTCCAAAGTTTTATGCCTTTTGAATTTGGTATACAACAGGTCAGAGTCTTGCTTTCTCTGGATGTGCAAGCCACAAACTAAAAGAAAGTTGTGAGGGTGGGGAAGAGTGAAGGTTTAAAACCCCAGAGATGGCAATGAGTGTGTCTGAATGATTTGTGGTGAGTTCGCAAACCACACCATTGCCTCTGTAGCAGGTCCACTCCCTATTTTTTTCGTCATTCTCTCTCAAGCTTCTGTCTGCTCGCACAAATTAATGTCCATACAGTACAACCACATAGTTGGGAGTCTCAGCTCTTTGCCAGGTTTCTGTAAAGCTCATGGAACCACATTTCAATTCTCGATAGCTTCAAGTCAGCAGTGATGACTTGATATTGATAATGATATTGATAGTGATCAAGTATGGTCTGTATTTTGTTTAGGTGTTGTGTAACCAGACGCCAACTACCCTTTATTGGTGTCAACGTGTGTATAAACAAAGAATGCAGGTTAAGCAGCTGTTGTTTCATAATACAATTCTCTGTAATGCAGTCCACTGTTTGAATTTTTTAATGATATGCAATGTGTTGATTTTTAATCTTTGCATATCATTGAAGGATTTGCTCAGAGCAATGAAGGAAAGTAAGTGAAGACATATAAGGACTGTCGAAATAGCAAACCTTCTGAAACAGTGTTTCTGCCATGTGCGTGTTTGAGTTGAAACAATGATATCTTCATGAATGACATGTTTGGGTGAACTGCCACAAAGAAGCTTTGTTTCGCTGCATGCAACAGGGACAGCTTTTCATGCTGATGTCTGCAATGGAATAAGACAGAATGTTTGACTCATTTAGGTGTGAAGGTCAAAGGTCACAGGCTTAGGGTGTTGGGATGATTTTTCACATCTGTGAGTTTCTGTCCCCTTGGGCGTAGAGGATCAAGATACACCTTTTTTGTCATTGTTGTGAGGGATTCTTGGGGATTTTGACTCTTTATTTTTATTTGATGGAAACCTCCTTTAATGAGCAGTGCTTCTTGTAAGAAAAGTACAGTCTGTTTATATATATTAATATCCAATTAATGATCATCAATTATAAAATAAAGTTTTCAGCTACTTTTGCTGGAAATGACTTAAAGCGGTGTGGAGCTCAAACTGGGGTGAATGTAACTTTTGTAATTACAGGCAGTATATTAAACAGCGTAATTGGTCTGAATATCACTGAATTAGTTCCAGGAAAGTAAGGTTTGGGTATTTTCCCGATATGAACCAGGTTTCCACTATAAAATGGTGGACGATCATAACAAGATCGGTCTGTGATGTTTCGCCTGAGCACTACTAATAATTTATGTTGCAATGTTAAAGATCTTAGGAATAGGTCTGTCATTGTTAAAGGGGATTTTGTCAGAATCCTTATTGCAGCCCACTGGCTCTTGTAACTGCCTAATTTTTATATACAAATCAATGAATACCTAGAATTTCAGTTTTTCCCTTTGAACGCTTTTTTTATATACCGTTATTCCTTAATCATGACCTTTGAGTTCATCTGTCACGCTAATCAAACAAAACACTTTCAGTTACCTGTAGTTTAAACATTATGCAAACTTAAAATATACAGTACCCCATATATTTTTATAAATGATGCTAAAGGGCTCCATATACAGAAACAGTCATCTCATTGACTAGCATGTGTGTTATTCATAGATGTTCTTGTTTAATGAAGTGGTAGGCCTTGAAACCTGAAGGAAGACATATAGAGTGAGTAAGCGTGAGGCAGAGAGGGGAAAATAAAAAAAACATTTAACACTGGGCTAGATTTCCATTCATCTACGCTGAAGTTCCACGTCCATCAGTTTTGCCATTGCTCCATCGCTCAGAGGCTGAACAGCAGGCCGATTGTGTTGGGTCTCTCTTAATGGGGAAGTTGTTCCAGAGGCGACTACAGCAAATGCTGCTTTACATCTGAGGCAAGCGCCACTGTTGCTATTGCTCTTATTTAGTGGTTTGAAGAAACTTGAAAACTTGGATAAGTTGTATCTACAGACCAGAATATCATAGAAAGAGCGCATGAGCAGCCAAAATGAAAACGCCCTGTTTCTGAATGTTTTTCACAGACAAGCACCACTCGTTTTATTCAGCAAATATATAAAACACGGATGTCTCTAAGATGTGGAATCCAATCTATTACCTGTAACATGAGAACAATGAAGTAATTTGTGGTAATTCCTTGCAAACATGAAAAGAAACCACTGGCTCCACAGTTGGCTTGAATTCATAAAGCAAGATCTACACGAGGAATGAAGCCATGTAATACATTTTTATATATGTTCTGCTTGTGACGCTAGATCTTTCAAAGCATAGTCAGAAGATCATGAACTGAGATTCCCTAATCTCAACAAAGCCTCCTGGGATCTACTGCATATTATGTGCTGGGATATCTATGTTGCATTTTTTTTCCTTAACTGACTTAAATATTCTTAACTGACTGGAACAGTGGCAAAACCTGTCACACGGCTGCTGATTCAAACGTGTTTAAAAGCTCTCCTGAGGTGTGATGGGACGCTAGTCAGTCAGTCTTCCTCACTGTGATTAATTAGCCTGGCAAGCATGTGTGAAGTGATCAGTGCCTGCCGATCCGGACTCTAATGATATAACCCAGAATGCCGAAATGTAGATAACCTGACATGACAAATGCTGTTATGTATAAATGACCTCCACAATCAGACAGCTGACCACCCTCGAAGCTCTCAATAACTATAACTAGACTGTTAACACAACTCGAACATCCATATTTTTCAAAATGCTTGCTTCTTGTGTGAATTATTAGCATAGAATCAAACAACGATAATCACACTGCATTTTGTCTAATGGTTTTGATGTATTTTATTATAATTATTATAAACTATATAGTAAAATATATACTAGTTTGTTTTGTTTTCTAGCTAATATCTAATATCTGTTGACCTCATTTTCTGCTACTGCTGGTACTGATAATAAGGTCAGATCAAAGTTTTTGTCATTGCGTTTTTTATTCTAAATTTTAAATCACTTCTATAGTATTTTGTTTGAAATTTTACTCACATTTAGTTTTTAGCAAGGCCTGTTAGTATATACATATCTTCTTTGTTTAGCTATCTGTTAAACAGTTTTTAGCATCTGTTAACTAATATTTAATGCTGCAGCTATCATTTGCCACGAAAGTTACTAAATATAGTATTAATTCACGGCCGATATATCGGCCGATGATTAATTCGCATCTTGCCAGTAAAGCCGATTAATCTAATCAGAATTTCACAGAATAATCACATCTCTATGTGAGATCACGCACCTGATGGAATTTACCGCTGATTAGATAACCGGCTTTACTGACGAGATGCGCATTAATCATCGGCCAATATATATCGGTCCACCCCTAAAATACAGTCACTAAATTAAGTACAACAATATGGCTTCCATTTAGGTTTTAAAAACATTGTGGAAACATTGTGTTGAAATGTTTCTAAAACGTTAAGTTTCTGACAACGTTCTACTAACATTATTTTCACCCGAAGTATGATCATTATTTTAATGTTTATTTTGAATTTTCTAAGAACATCAAATTGTCTACTTTTCTTGTCGTGATTAGAACTTTATTTAAAGGTTACAAAAATGTTTTTCATATCGTTCAAGTACAAATAAGGATGATTTGAGAATATTAATCTCAGACTATTATAAGTATGGGACAGAAAATATTAAAATAAGAGGTCCCATAAACGTCACTTTAAGGCCGTTTACACTAGTGCGTTTTAAAATGAAAACGATCCTCGTCTACCCACTGTTTTCAAAAGTCTCCATATTGGTCCGATTACACAGAAACACAATCTCTGAGTTTTCAAACAAAAACAGGGTCATGGGTATTTTGAGAAAGTCTCAGATTTTGAGTGTCGAAAATGCCGGAGTAGTGTAAACAACAGGCGTAACCGTACCAAGACCCAATAGTGTAAAGTGTTGCCTAAGAATGTTTTCGTCCCAACATTTTTATAAATTCTATTTAAAAAGTTCCCCGTTAGCTGTGTATTAATTTAATTTATTAATTAATTTTTTAATGTTTGTTTCGATAATAATTCAAATTTAGTATTTAGTCTTGTACGTGTTTGAATGAGATGTAATAATGGTAGACATTTACTGCATATTTATTAGATTTACATCAACTGTACTACCATCTTCATCATTAGCTTATCCGTCAGCTACTGTTAGTGACCGATCTCAGGTCAGGTTAACGTATTAATACCATTACTAATTAAATCAAAGACCCCTGACCTTCTAAACAGCTGCTTTTAGGTGCAGTTAACATTAGCCATGTGCCAAAAGTCACAGCCGACATCTGGACTTCTGGAAATCCCATTGTTCCTTTAAGTGTGGGCAGCAGAAACAGTTTGGACGTGTTTGCTAATTTTTTTTCTTATTGTGTTTTGATCTTGAATGATCATCATCTCAAAGCCAAAGTTTTTTTTGTCAGCAGGAAATGACTAAAGTGCTGACCAAGGCCCAAATGAATGAAGAGCTTGTTTTTGAAGCAGGTGGCCTCCGTTGAATGTGAAAGGCCACTTGGACATCAGAGAACGGGGCCTCTGGGCTCATAAAGAAGAGAGACCTCGGCATTTAACACACTCGGATACACATACAGGAACAACTGACTCGTGCTAGACCAAACACATCTTTATTTCCAGACCAATTATCCATCAGGAATGCAGTCTATACAGCCACCGCTGCTTTAACTGAGAGAGTGGAATGGGCTTCTTCAAGAAAAAGACTGTCGATATAAATATAACAAAAATAAAAACAGCTGTTGGTCTTTTATAGTCCGCTAGGTCTAGTTCCCAGTTTGAGGAGACTCTAAAATTGATTTTCACCTCAGTTCTACTGAAATAGCATCTTCTTTTCTTTCTTTCTCTACCTGGCCACACTTTTCTCCCTGAATGATGATCTGAGGCGAACGAGGAGAGCAGATTCTTTATGTGTGAGTGTGTTGGGATGGGCTGTGGGAAAGGCAGGCGGCTGTTCAGATGGGGCGTGGACTCATGGGAGATTTCTCACTTGTACTGCCAGTTTCTAAACTTACAGAAGCTCAACTAGCCGTGCTCTCATGGTGCAAGAGTGAAAATTATGTGTGAAGTCCTAAGAACACTTGGAAACAGAGTAGATTGAATGCTCACCCAGTGTCAGTCATTCATAGCATCAAATACTGAATAAACATTAGTGACACCCGATCTGTATCATGCAATTTGCTATTTTAAGATACATTTGCAGAACTCTCACATGCAAGAATGAGTCAACAGAGTTTATTGGCAATACAGAATGAAAGTTTTATGGTTTATCTGATTTTATTCATGGCACATTGGTTTCCTGTCCAAAAAATAAAAAATCAAATTAAAAAGAAGGAAAGAAAGAAAGAAAGAAACAGTAGGTTATACTGGGGTAGAGTAATAAAGCCTTTTAAAATTTAGTTAGATTAAGATTTTATCATAATACTCTGTAAACGTGTGTAAAAATGGTGTCAGTCATTGCTGTGAAATGTAATTAACATTCATGAATAAGTTTGTTCATTTGATTGATATTGCACCATAAACAGATTGTTAAAAAGAATAATAATAATAGTTATCATAAACAATATTCTGTTATTCTAAAATTAAAATGTAGAACATATATATATATGTTTGTGTGTGTGTGTGTGTAAAACTTTCAATTGCACTATAACAGAAAAAATTAATAAATAAAATAGCAGACATTTCTTTTTAACCCTAAAACACAACGCAATGGAATACATAATTCAAATTACCAGTAAAACACCTTATTAATATTAAAAATACCTTCATAACTGCATTAACTTTGATTGGGCCATTATGTTGGATTTTAATGTCCAGCAAAAACCTTACTCTTCTAAAATATAAAAATGTAACTATTTCAAAAATTAATCTAAAATTCAAATTACAATATTTCAAAAATAATACTTCACTATTCTAAAATTTTAATTTCAACTGATCCAAACAGTTCTGAGCTTCACTCTGTCGACTATTTTAACAGTTTTCACAATATTCATGTGTGCCTCTCTAATTGGACACCTGCACCTTCTGATGAAACCTATATGTGGAAATACTTCACAGGCTTGTCAAATAACACCCCTGATGACCCTGGGGAGTAAACGCTAACCGGACTGCAGTGTTGAGAGTGTGTTGAGTGCAGTTGCAGACATGTGTGCTCATTGTAAAGCCGATTCCATTGTAAGGAACGGCCAGCATCAGCAAATACTCCAGGCTTTGTACTTCCCTACATACAAAGACGCAGACTCACACAGACGCTGTTCCCGCTGCAGCTGGACAAATTTGTTGTGGGTTGTGTTTTCATGCATGGGTTTAGGATCTCGTTTGATGGAGCCGAAAGCCTCTCATAAACGGTGGTTTCTTGTGCTGCATCCAGCCACAGCCTAGGTTTGTGTGCATGTCTGTGGATAGATATGCACATGCATCTGTGCATTTGTTTGCAGTTCATCTGAATTAGTGAAGAGTCATGTTATGCATGCTATTTGATCCATAATGTAACATACAGCATGAGGAAATTCAAAATATAATTGAAATGGGAAGTCCGGTATTCATTCACTCACATGTGCACTTCCTTGAAACTCTGTCCTGCACTTAATTGGACAATCATGGAGAACTAACCAAGCAGTATATTTTTATACCAAGCCATATGTTTCATATTTACAGTCATGAACCACAGGAGAGGAAATCAGGCCCTCTTGAAACCTCTGCTTCCTGTCAGCTGTATTAAGTGGTGCTCGCTGTAGCAAAATATCACTGTTCAAATATAATGTCATGTGTGAAAAAAGAGTGACTTTCTTCTATCGTGTCACCTCGTTGGTAGTCAGTCAACTTGAAGCTGTAAATGTGCCATGACAAACATAAATCACAGACACCATTAAGAGCGGGTTTACTGTAAACAAACGTTTAGCTTGGACTGCTGGAATTTATGATGCCAATGTTGGTGTCTGAGGAGTTATTCCCATAGTGTTTTACTCTTTCCACACTATATTCATGAAGGCTGGAGCCACCCTCATCTGTAAAGGTCTCGAATCTTCACCCTGTACATGATAGCAGCAGAAAGCACCGGCTAATCTAGAAAAGCATTTCTAAACATTCTGGATGGAGACTTTTATTCGCTTAAAGGAATAGCCTGCCTTTAGTGCAAGTTAAACTCCAACAACTGCATTTTTGGTGTATTGATTACCAAAAAAATAATTTGAAAATCAAAACTCGACTCATCGTGGAATAATCCTTTAAAGGGATCGGTCTTTCCTGTGAAGATCATTCCATAAATCAGAAACAGGACTAACAAGATTGCTTTGTTTTTGCTTCTCTGGTAGGGTTCCTTGCTTGTTTCCTTTTCCTTGGCAGGACACTCACCCCTGAAGGCCAAAGCAAAGCTTTGTCCAGGACTACAAAGAACCAGTGAGAAACTTAACTGCACAAGTCTCCCCTTCCTTGATTGGACAGGAAGTCACTACTGGAGACAACTCAACTAAATCAACCGATGATGGCTCAGCAAAAAAACTAATTTAGAGAAGAAAAGTGTAGGATGAAGCCATGACCATGACTCACTAAGTCCAAAACATCTCAACAAGACTGGAAATATGAAGAGCTGAAGGAGCCAAGCAGATCATTGCATGTTACGTAACTGTAACAGTTCTGTATCTGTCAATAAATAATTGCTTTAATAAAGCCACCCTGGTCTTACGCAATCGTTTAATTAGGCAGACGGTCAGATTAAAGTGTTGAACACAGAGAACAGACTCGTTCCGGTCAGATAATACGGGGAAAGGCCTGCAAACCACCAGGTTGTTCTAGAAATCTGCATTGTGGACGTTAGAGGAGATGTTTACAGAGGAAGTGACTGTCGTAGCCTTGTGCAACCTCTGTTATCAATGACAACACCTTGGAAAGAATAAGACACAGTCAGCAGTCGTTGTCGTTCTCGTGATTTCTGCTCAAATGTAGTTCAGTGGAAAGTGACGTTTATAAGTAATGTTGTTTGGATTTAGTCATAAAGTGTTTCACAATCGCACAATAGAATCTCATGCTAATTCTCACATTTGTTTTTAAGTTCCTCCCTGAAGCACGTAAACTTTAGAATTCGTTTGTTTGGGAATGTTTTAAAGGTTACACTGGGGTTGTGGATCATAATGGCACCTTTGTTTTTCTGATCTCTCCAGTGACTGCAGTTTTGAAAGTGGTAAACACGGCAAATTAACAACTGATTTTGTGTAGAACAAGTCTTAATAAAGTTGTTTTTTCTTTTTGCATCTGAGCCTGGAAAATCGACAAGATGTCACTCCATGGACAACGTCCAATTTTAAATTTACTTTATTGAGAAAGTAACTCAGATGTTTTGGTGTGTATTTAAAAAAGTTGCGTTACTTTTTCAGTTACTTGAAGAAGTACTCTGATTATGTAACTTGTTTTACTCGTAATACATTTCCAAAATTTTGCAAAGCAATTGTAAATTTGACCTCAACATTTTGTCTTGACTAAGTTTCCTCTCTTTATATTTTAGGTGTTCTGTCACTTCCGGCTCATTTCAGTCCGTACACGGAGGGACGTCAGACGGGGTTGGAGAGCAGAGAGGATGCATACGCTGAACTGGAGCTGCGAACGCTCGAACAGGCCTTACTGGCTACATGTGTGGGCAGCATCTCCGAACTGAGTGAGTGTCTGACTTCCTTCCTGTCTGTCGATTATATCTGATACTCTTGGTTTTATCTGTCCTTTATGAATCATACTGAATCATTTACAACTCAGAAAGGTCACATTTAAGCTACAGCTTATGAGAAGGTTGGACACGGTGGGATTTTTCAGTATGCCGCTTATCGCAAATGTCACATCCTGAATATTAAATGCAATTTTAATTAGCTTTTTATATTCGTAACTTAGATTTTTGTATTTTGTTCAAAACATTATATTGCTAAGTTATAGATTCAGTGTTAATAGTGAAAATAATAGTGCATCAAATAATAGGGCAAAATTTAAAAGTATACAAACGAAAAGTATTTGTTTTAATTTGCGTATTATTTCACATAGTTCATATACTATTTATATGCACATGATTTTTTATATATATATATATATATATATATATATATATGTATATATATATATATATATATATATATATATATATATATATATATATAAGCAACATAAAATAATGAAATTACATTGTTAAATTTCATATATATACATTTTATTTTATATACTTACCAAAACTATGAACTTTACAAGCTTACTATTTTAGGAATGTCACTACCTGTCACAGTGCGTGACTTGACACTCAACAGAGTCAAGATTGCAGCAAGTTTCATATGGAGACACAATTGCTCGTTGTTATCCCTGCAAACACAGCATGGAAAGAGAGATAATGTGGACGCTGTTTATCTTTCCGGACTGATTAGCTTATTATTTTATGCTCTGAATAAACACTACTATTTTGTTCCCAAAGAGGAGGCATGTTTGCTTTCTAAACAGAATGTTTTGTGGTGGAAATGGAAAAAAAAGACGACACAATACGAGTGTGGAAGTCAACTTAAAGTCTTGTGGTGCCTTAAGTGCTTCGTGTCTGTTATTTTAGATAATTCCTGCAGGATGTTATTGTGTTATTAGATACACTCCTATCAAGATTGAAGGAAGATGAACTGCTGTACCAGTGTCTCCTCTGACTTCATGATGCCTGACTCATCTGCGCTCAAATGAAGCATGTCTGTCTCAACACGGTTCCCTTGATAAAAGCAACATCTGGTCTGGGATTTATTGTCTGGACTTGATTTTACACAAGTGGAAAGCTGAAAAAATACAAAGTGTAAATACAAAGATTACAGTGACTTATTCAGCAAGAGTCTGTCGGTTCATTGTGCAGTGTTTCGGTTCCCTCCTCACAGGAGTTTACATTTGAAAATGGGATATTTCCCTTGCAGTGAAGGAGTTTTTTGTTGGCAGGGGTTGCCGTACTCTGAGCTGTTTTACCTGTGTTTACCCACCATGCCACAAGACCAGTGGTGGCATGGTTGGCGGCTTACCGATGGAAGGCACGAATTTCCTACTGCAAAAACCGAACACTTTGCCGCTTGTCTCCAACAGCATAAGGGCACCTTCAGTAGGACATTAGCAATCACGCACAAACTCAATGAATTCAGTGAGAGCTGTCTTTGTGCACTGCCTGTGATGCTGGCACCTCCCCATGAGCTCTCATGTAGGTTCGATCCAGCTGTATCCAGGACCAAAGGACAGAGGGGCATCTGTACATCCTCAACTGCCTTGGAACGCTACATGCAAATAGCGTCAACACAACCTAAAATGTGTGATTTGGCATGTGAAAAATTTGCTCTGTTGTTTATAGCTCCACCGATGTGACGTTATTTTGAACAATATCAGGTTCATGTTTGTAGGTTGTTTCTGGAATTTAAAATAGCTTCAGAAAGCGAACATTACGGAAAAGTTTGCTCAAGCTGGTAAACTATCTTTGGCCTATTGTGATTACGTAGTAGGCAAGAAAAATCAAAGAATGTACTTATGAACTCTGACTTCTTTTCAAACAAAATTAGACCAAACCAAAGTTCATTGTGGGAGTTTAAACCAGCTTGCCAAAGCAAACTTTATGGAAAGCATAATTCCAGCTGGTAAATACCAACGATCTACCACTGGTCTATGCCGATTACAAAATAGATGAGCAAACTTGATGTGCAATTCAAAATGAACTGATGTGACAACATTTTGAACAAAATCAGGTCAAAATGAAGTTTATTTGGAATTTGTTTCAGGAATTTGAAACAGCTTATGATAGTGAACTTTATGGAAAAGTTAGCTTGAGCTGGTAACCACCTTCAAACTGTCACTGTTCAATAGTGATTACATAATAGGCAAGCAAAATCGAATAACAAGCTTATGTGACATAATTTCGAAAACAATTAGGCCAGAAAAAGTTCATATGAACTTGTGGGAGTTCAAAGCAGCTTGCCAAAGCAAACTCTACAGGAAACTTTCTGTCTACCACTGGTCTTACTACCACATTTTGAACAAAATCGGGTCGAAATGAATTTTGAAACAGCCTGCAAAATAAAATTTATGGAAAAATTTGCTCCAGATTGTATACACCTTAGAATTATTGTTCCATGGAAATGACGTAACAGGCAGGCAGACTCAAAGCAAAAACGAAGAGGAACTCGTGTGACATAATTTAAACAAAATCAGGCCGCTGTCAGAGCTGGTGCAAACATATCTTAGTCACTATGATGCTTTCTTAACTGCTGCTTTCTCACTCCAGTAAGTTTTGTTGTTTATTTTGTTATCGAGAGGAAAGGACACAGCACATATTTACATGTTCAAATTCTAAATGCCTCTCCCAATAGCATAGGCAGTACCGGAGACAATTAACGGCTGCTCAGGTATTTCAAACTTTTTTTTTTACCCTAAGTAAAGAACAAAAAAGAACTGCAATTCAAGTATATTGGCCTTTAAATTGCAACAAGTATTACCATGAGCTTTAAGGATGTGGTATTTAATATCTCTAGTTCAATCGCACTGATCTCAGCCGCAGGGCAAGTATTAGGAGAAAAAAAGCCCCAAACTTCCTGATTGCTTCATAAATTCTCTAAGAGCCTTTGTAGGGCCTGGCAGAACACAATAAGGCCCCTATTGCTGCAAGTTTGGCATCTTTCAGATAATAACGGAAGATTCTTCCTACTCACAATCCACTCTGTGGTTTGGAAAATGAACCCAAGGGGTGATTACCACAAATGAAGTCTAAATGTTCCCACAAATGGAGTGGCCAGCCCAGAACTTTGGATCTCAAATTAGCGTAGATCAAGACATGCATTGAATCTTGATTAGTGTATCCATATGTAGTTTAGTTATTACCTGGACTGTTTCCTGTGTGTTAAGAATCCAGTTTTCAATGCATGCCTTGTTGATACAATCACAAGGATGTTGTGGAACTGTGAGATCCATGAGGGAAAGACATCAGCAGGTGGGTGTTTCATCCCCAAATCTGTTTAGAGGAGGCAATGTGCTGACTCTCTCACATTTGCTTTCCACATTTGCTATGAAGGCCAACATGTGGATTTTGGTTTCAGTTAGTGTCCAAGGTCTTGTAAGCTTCCGACTGTGCTCTGGTGATAATTTGATATCTGGGTCAATGACAAATAAAAAGAAGAAAATAGAAAAAAAATATTTAAATCTTTTTTTTACATTTTGTGTTCAAAACCTTTTTGTTGAGAATCATTTTTCTTTCTTTTTTCCATTTTCAGTTTAAATGGAAAGAATGAAAACTAATTTTGTTCTCATTCTTTCTTATTATTACCACAAAATTGTATGTATTTTAAGATAGAAAAAAGTTATGACTTTATTTCTGCATGGTGGTTACACCACATGACATATATTTTTCAAATGTTTGTATAATGATTAAAAAATGTCATTGATTTAACAAAAATTTCAATAATTTACTTTATTTTGCTAACTAATGCATTCAGGACAGTCATACAGTGCCACCCTGACATTTTTGAACTTATGCTCATAAAAAAAAAAAAAAAAAAAAAAATTGATTCGTAGACAATGTGTATTCACGATATTGTAAGATTACAAATTAAATTAAAAGGACCTCTGTTAGCCTGATCTGGTGCAAATATCTTAAGTTTCTGATTGATTTTTTGTAATAATCAGGTGACCTGGTATCACGGGCCATGCACCATATGCAGCGCCTCAGTTCTGTGCGTCACGGGCTCAGTCCTGCACGTCATGCCCGCCAGCAGCCTGTCTCCTGGTCTCCGGATGCCCTCCACACTCTCTACTACTTCCTGCGATGCCCTCAGATGGAGTCCATGGAGAACCCCAACCTAGATCCGCCCAGGATGGCCCTGAGCAAAGAAAGGTGAGCCTCATTACTATTCCCCTCCCATCAATCCAGTCTCCAATTCACACAGTGAGTGCTAAGCTAATTAACAGCCCAAACCCCTAATGGCCCATTGATATGTAAGTTAACTCTTGAAACCACACAGCCTGAAGGCACTTTAAAGCTGTTAATGATATAGTAGAAATGTGAGGAGCTCCTCAAACTTCTATTTCCAGTTGATGTTTCCTGTAAGTTCATTGTAACTTGTTCTTAAAGAGAGATTAGTTTGAAGAGCGGGTCATTAGGTGTCCTGTCTTGCTTCAAGGATGTCTTAAGGGTAATACTTGCTAAAGGTTAATATGAAGGTTTATATTATATGTGGTTCAGTTACAGGTGTGTTGTAAACATTGGCTCTTGGAAGGATGCCTGTTTGTGGGATACAAAACTAGGTGTAACTATGTTGAAGCAGTTACCTGGCAAGCTGAAAGCAACTTCATTTTGAGGCAATCAAACAACAGCAGCTAGCATTTTGAAAAAGATGCAAACTATGCTAGCTTCAGGCTACTATCAAAAGCTACACTAACTGTGTTTCCATTACAGTTTGCACAAATTTAAATTTCGAAACTGAAATTTGCCCAATGGAAACACAATTTCACTTTTGAAAACATCCAAGTGTCTTTAATACTACTCATAAATGTAACCCAGATTCTTGGCTAACATTCTTGTTTGTAAGCCCTTTGAGTTGCCTTATCTTGACATGTAATACATTTTGCAGTTTAAATGCAACGAACTAGAACAATCAGCCCAATAAAAATGCCTAAATGATAAATGAGTCACACAGGTACAACCGTTTCTAGAAGCTCTTGCTGCGTCCAAAAACAAAGTAAATCCAGACTTTCGTAGATGGGCTCAGATGTTTGTTTCCTCCTTTGATGTGTTGTTGTTGAACGCCAAGCACAATTGTCCACATGTGATTGTGTGTATATGTATGTGGGCAATTATCAGGTTGTATGTTGAGTAAGTAAAAGGCACATCTTGCTATTGGCTTCAGCTGTTTCAGTTGTGTAAGACCTTCAACTAACAAACCTAAGTTGAAAACAACAATGGAGCCTTACTGCCGACTCCAATCATGAATCTCTCTTAATGATCATGCCAGGAAAGATTTCCAGCAATATTGCTGAGTGCTTGTGTATGTGGTGGAGAAGCAGAATGGGATACAGGTGGTGCTTTAGTCCTGGCTATAATTATGGTAAGGGCCTCAGTCATTATTTAAGGTCTCCTCAACGCGCCTTCTATGAGTCTATAAAACCTTTGCTTGAAATGAAACCACTCTTGTACTGTGTGGTCCTAACAGAGGCCTGTAAATGGAGAGGGGGCGTTACGGATCCAGTGAAGTTTAGTTATGCGAGCTAGAGGTTAGTAATAGTAAGTGTTGATTTATGATGGGTATGTGTCTCCTATTGAGTGGGTGGAGAGAGAGGGAGGAAAGGATCAGAAAGGTGAATGGGAGTGCTGGGTGGTAAGTGGTTGCACATCAAGGAGGCTCTGTAAGATGAGAGGCGTGGAAAGTACTATGACCCCAGATCAGGACAGAGAAGACAAGACACATACTGGCTAGCTGGAGTATAGAATGCTTTCATATTAAGATTACGTTTCTAAAATAAGGTTCAGAGTAAGTGAAGTGAACTTGTTTGAACCTCACTTTAGAAACATCCAACTACTTCTAAGAATATATCTTTTTATGAATGTGTCAGTAATTCAGTATAACAATAGGTCAGGTCTCTTTGCACGCTAAACAAAAACAGTTTACCAACACATCTAGTATTAAATGAACCATAAAAACATTTTATTTCTGTTTGGCCCTGTTTTATCTCACCCACTGAAACAAGTGAACCAGACAAAATAAAATCATGCTGTTAGCTGTTTTCTGTTTGGCCATGATTTTTTTTTTTTTTTCACCTTCTGAAAGAAGCCAGAAAAAAAAAAAAAACATGCTATTGGTTGTTTTTCTGGCTAAAGTTTATTTACTAAAATTTTTCAGATTGATCATTTCTTATCTCACCTACTGAAAAAAGCAAGCCAGACAAAACAAAAAATCAACAAAACAAAACAAAAAAGCTAAATCATTCTGTTGGCTGTTTGTCTGACACATTTAGTACCAAGTTCTTAACCCCATACCCCCCGAACGAAACAAGTGAGCCAAACAAAACCATGCAGACAATGAAAACAAAATCATGCTGTTGTCTGCAGTTACCTGTCAAACAAATATTCATCCTATATATATATATATATATATATATATATATATATATATATATATATATCTTGATATACACATTCCCTGCATTAGAAAACCATCACATACTTATCGTTGCATGCTGAAAGGTGTTATGAGTAATACATCTACCACCAAGCAGTAGGACGATAGTTATTAAAGAATAATTAAAGGCAGCCATCTTGAATGAGCTGTAGAGCACTAATTAAACTACAACACAGTGTTATTTCCATGAGGACTTGTCTGTGGGAAACGCATTTAAAAGTCACTAATCAACTGACGTATAGAAAGACCTTTACCAAAATCTCGATGGTGGGCTGTAGTACACTATTTACACACCATTTTTAAATTGAAACAAATATACAAAGTAATGCTCTCATTTAAAGTAATGCTGGGATTTGTCATCATCCGCCGCCAAACCCCGAGAAATTCCTGGCTTGAAAACCACAGCGTTTAATATGCAGCGGCCATCGAGTCGCCTGCCAGACTCTAGTGTTTGTATATGACTCAGAGACATGCTTCAGCATTATATATGTTTATAGCGAGGGAAGCAGCCGTGTGGTCTCAGTATTAAACGCTTAATCATGTTACACATCTCTGGTGTAATCTAGTTACGTTAGAAGCCTTGACACGTGTGTAAATGTCTGTGCTAGTTCGCAAAATTAGCCCAAAGCGCTATACGGTTTCCACAAGCCCTGATTAGCCGTGCTTTGATGTAGGCTGCAACTGAGCTTGGGTTTCGGGTCGAAGGCCACGGGCTGAACTTGAGCCCTTGATTCAGAAGCGTGGGTCATTGTTGAAGCCTGACCCAAGGGCCAAATGAACAATAGATGAAGGGATGCAGATGGACGTTGGCTTTTCACTAGCGCGGCGCCTCTGACAGCAGTACAAAGGCAAGGTTGTAAAAATGTTGAAGAGCTTAAATTCCATGCTGGTTTTCTTTTTGATTTTTGAGCAGGTCATAGGAGTGGACTACGCATCAGGAGTTTACATCTATGTGTGTCCCTGAACGTGAGGCTGGTACATGTAATCTAGCATGCTAACAGAGCTTTTGTCTGGCTTTTTTAAAGATTTAAGGGATCGATAATTCCATTTAGGAATGGAAAATAGCTGGCAGGCATAGTATCAAGTGTGTTTTTGGATTAGAGTGTTGTGCATATTGCTTTTAAATGATGCTTTCTGAGAGTAGTAGTTTAAAAAAAAAAAGCCTCTTAGTTTAGCTTTTCATTTCTGTTATATATATATATATTATTTTGAATCACTTCTATATCTTTGATACTTTAGCCATTATCCTATGGGCATCATCCAATGCCCATTCATGAAGTTATATGAAGTGTATGGGAAATCTCCATAAACTTTTCCTATCTCAGACTCATTTAGCTAGTGTATTGACTGATAACTTTTTCCACACAAACACACACACGCTTACAGATGTACAATCAAATCCTTGTATGCTCTCACAGATATGAGCTCCCCAAATACCATCCACCCACTCTTCTGTGTGACTAAAGTGAACACACTTAGCAGGCTGCAATCTATTAGTCTTGACAGTGGTTTTAAGGGCTTTAGCACTTGGAAAATCCCCTTGATCAATACAGTAAGCAACTAAAAGTGCTCCTCTAAACTATTTTAGTGAAAGGGTGTGGTTATTAAGTGTGTTTCTTTATGCTTCTACCATTACTTTCCCATGAAGATCTTTCCTTACACTTGGATTAAGGTTGAGTTGTTTTACAACCACAAGTCAAACAAATGTTACTAAACCTGATCTGTTTGTAGGCGTTCTTGCTTGAAAATACTCCACGCTTAGTTTTATCATTGGTTTTGTTCATACAGACAGATATAATCAGTTTTCTTTTTTGGCATGACCTACACAAATCTGTTGTTTGTAGTGCAAAAAAGCACTACAAACAACAACCCCCCCACCACCACCACATTTAACTCCTCAGTTAACTTCAATCTATCCTATTTCAAATTTTTCAAGTTTTCACGTTATTTCTGTAACTTTCCAACTTTTTTTGTAATTGTTTGTGAAATTTTACTAGCAATTTCTGAGTGAAGCATAAAATTCTACATCACATTTTGAATGAAACACCAAATTCTTCACAAATTTATTTATTAAAACACCAGATTCAACAGAAATACCAAATTTAATAAATGTTTAGCGAAGCATCAAATCTCTTGCGTGAAACACCTAATTTTAAACACAATGCCAAATTCAAATTTTTTTGAGTAAAATACCAAATTCTACACCAGTTTTTCAAGTGAACCACCAAATTCTGTTTTCACAGTTTACTCAAGGGCAATAGTTTCTTTCAAATATTGACCCTATCTTTCAGCAAAAGTGCCTTTTGTACTGCTTTAGTTCCAGAACTAAAGTACTGGTATGATTTTGAGGGTACTATTTCGCAGTAACATTTAAAGGGTTGCATCCGCATCGACCGTGTGTACTAGGACGTGACGTAAGCCGGTTGACAGCGATGACATTTGTGCACAGCGTTCAACAATGTTAACAAAGAAGAATAACGTTAACAAAAGGTGATCTGAGGACACTGTGATCTGAGCTTTGTTTTTGTTGTGTCACGTGGGTTTCACAACAGTGGACATGGAATATCGACATAAATGTAAAGCGATTGGTTTGGTGATTGATTACGCGAAGGTCTTCTAAAATGACAGTTTTAGCCTGTAGAAGACAATGCTACCTTAAGCTATTGTCTGATATCACAGCCCTTGTGGCAGCACCGAGAGTACAACGCAAACCGAATAAACCGATCACTGGCAAAACACCTGCAAACAAAACATTATTTGATGCGCTTTTCATATCCTCCCTCAAGATTTAAAAATAGCTTTTCTAAATTTGGCTTCGCCTTCAGATGTTCCACACTTGAAAGCTGACTTCAGAATTTTAATAGTCTTTTCTTTTGAACCAAGATGGCTCCCATCAAGCTGTCATCTGCAAAGTTGATCTGTTTGTTGTGGTTGAGCGCGTCTGTAGGTCTCAGGAGACGTGTTTCTCTGTTGCGCATATCTTGTGTGTTTAATGAGCTTCACGCTCTTCTCTGTAAGTCTCATTTGCATGTCTTGCTGGGCTGACAGGCTCTCGGCGGGACTACTTTGGGTTGTTGTTTGACGTCATTGTGTTCCTGCTGTGCATCGAGCGCTTTGGGGGCTGACTTCACATTGGAATCTTCTCCAAATCCGATGTGAAGCTCACTTTCCCTGAGGGGTTGGAAGGCTGGGGAGATGTTACGAAAATCTGCAGCACTAGCTGCGGGTATTCTCATCTTATCAGAGCTTTACTTAGAAAAAGATTAGATTTGGATTTGGGCAGGGGATGTTGGACTTGTATCAGTGTGTGGTGATGATAATTCATGGTTCAGGCTGACTTGGATGCTAAAAACAACTGCTTGAGTGAGAGTGCATACATTTTAGGGTATTTTCACTTCAGTCCATTTTTTTTAGATAACCAAACAACATCTTTTTTCATTCACACTGTTGCTTTTTAAAACCAGAAACACTTAAACATTGTATGAAAATTATTATAATAAAATTTTATATTAGTATATTACTCTAGAATATTTATTTACTTACAAGGATGACCAATATGGCCAGACAAACCTGAAACACTTGAATACCTTATGATAACAATAATGATTGAAAAATAATAAGAATAAGCATTAGTGCTGTCAAATGATTAATCGTGATAATCGCATCCAACAAAAGTTTTTGTTTGCATAATGTGTGTGTTCTATGTATATTTATGTATATATAAATACACAGACATACATAACATATTTTGAAAATATTACACGTATTTACATGTCCATATTTATATTCATATAATTAATATTATAAATAGATATATTTAATATACAAACATAACATATTTGTACAAAAAAAAAAACATTTGGATGCGATTAATCACGATTAATCATGTGACAGCACTAAGTATGTATTGGATTTTAGTCTATTACACATTATTTTTATTTATTCTCAATTTCTGAAGGATGACCAAAATGTTTTTTAATAGCTGAAACACTTAAATATTGGAATAAGGAAAAAAGAGTATCTATATTATAATATTTGCAATTTTAAGTTAAATTTTTTAATTTTATTTTTAAGAATATCTTTTTGAAAGAATGACCAATGATTTTTTTGAAGAATGACCAATGATGAATGATTTTTTTTCTAAATTAAATATTAGTGTATTATAATATACTATTTTAAGTTTATATATATATATTTTTTTTTTGTGTGTGTGTGTGAATGATGACTGTTAAAATATGAATTATATGAATATTAGAATAGTATTACATACAATATTATATACAATATTTTTTATTAATTAATCTCTTAATTTTTGAAGAACCAAGATGCTTTTATTAAATCCTCCAATGTTTCTTTTTTCATAAAACTTTGGTTCTGTGTACTTCACAATAGTTTACAGTATACTGGCTTTGAAAGCCACATTTTGTAATGTTTATTCAATTTGAGTATTCACTTTATGTAAGAGTAATTTTTTTTGTCTTTCCCCATTGCTTCACCTTTCAGAAGCTGAAACTTGTTAAAACTCTGTATAATTATTGCGTAATATAGTCCTCCAGTAAACAGCCCCTATCTATTTTCATATCAAGAAGCTTGCACACATACAAACATAGGGAGTGTGCGTGAGCTGCCGAAAACAGGGCGACTTCAGCAGCTGTACCTCATTCTCAGCGTGAATCCTCTGAAATGACAGGCTGCTGAAAGACATGGACCGTCTCACTGAAAGTTGCGTTTTCCTTATTGCACAAGCCCTGCTTTACAAACACTAGCAGATTTAGTGCGGTGTGGCCCAACTTGTTTTACACAACTGTGGCTCTCAGCAGACTTGTTACACACCCACACGCACACACACACATACTATAGACAGTCTATAATAATTCATATTTCAAAAACAATGGTAGTTTATAGTCAGTTTTAGCTCACTTTTGGGACAAAAGTGAATTATAATTTTTTTTTGAATAATAAACACAAACGTTAAATCTGAAATCAATTGTTTCAGTGTTCACAAGAGAGTACAATGAACAATTGTAGTTTGTTACAGCAAAGAATACAATGAAATATTGTTGCAATATTAACACAACAATGGATTGGAAACAAACTTGCTGTTTTTTGCTGTCCTCAGGCCGTTCCTCCTCCTCCCCCCGCTGATGGAGTGGATGCGCGTGGCCATCGTTCACGCGGAGCATCGCCGCAGCTTATTGGTGGACAGCGATGATGTCAGACAGACAGCGCGGCTGCTCCTGCCCGGACTGGACTGTGAGCCCAGACTGCTGAAGTAAGACATGAACATCGTACAACACATACTGACTGACAACCAGCACACATTCATACCTGCTGGAGAGCAGAAACCCAGAGAGAAATACAAGATGGATGCTTTTGACAATCAACAAAAAGTCCCTAGAAGAAGAGCCACACCGAAAACACCCTGAACACCTTTGCAACCACACAGCAATACCTTAGCAACTATTATAAATACCTTATCTACTGATAGATGTTGCGTTCTGACTGTTCTTTTGCAACTCGTGAGAAACTACATCGTAACACCCTACCCTACAAACACAAACTGTACCAATGCCCTAGCAACCAATCAGAGCACTGTAGCAACGGAAAAGCAATGCCTTAGCAACCTGTCAGAACACCATAGAAACTGCATAGCAACAACCAAACAACCACTCAAAATCAAATGTGAGGTGATCACTCAGAAGGTATAGAAATGCTCTAGCAACCTTGCACCTTGGTAACACATAGAACAGCTTGGCAACTGCATAACAACGCTCTAGCAACCAGTACTTCTTACAACAACTAAGCAACTGCCTAACAATGTCCTAGCAAACCAATCAAAACACCCTAACAACCACTTACAGCAGCTTAGCAACTGCATAACAACACCATAGAAACCAGAACATCTTAGCAACCACTTACAGCACCCTAGCAACTGCATAACAACACCCTGGCAACCAGAACATCTTAGCAACCACTTACAGCAGCTTAGCAACTGCATAACAACACCCTAGCAACCAGAACACCTTAGCAACCACTTACAGCAGCTTAGCAACTGCAGAAAAAACACCCTAGCAACCAGAACTCCTTAGCCACCATTTACAGCAGCTTAGCAACTGCTTAACAACACCTTAGCAACCAGAACTCCTTAGCCACCATTCACAGCAGCTTAGCAACTGCAGAAAAAACATCCTAGCAACCAGAACTCCTTAGCCACCACTTACAGCAGCTTAGCAACTGCATAACAACACCCTAGCAACCAGAACTCCTTAGCCACCAATTACAGCAGCTTAGCAACTGCATAACAACACCCTAGCAACCAGAACTCCTTAGCCACCATTTACAGCAGCTTAGCAACTGCATAACAACACCCTAGCAACCAGAACACCTTAGCAACCACTTACAGCAGCTTAGCAACTGCAGAAAAAACATCCTAGCAACCAGAACTCCTTAGCCACCATTTACAGCAGCTTAGCAACTGCTTAACAACACCTTAGCAACCAGAACTCCTTAGCCACCATTCACAGCAGCTTAGCAACTGCAGAAAAAACATCCTAGCAACCAGAACTCCTTAGCCACCACTTACAGCAGCTTAGCAACTGCATAACAACACCCTAGCAACCAGAACTCCTTAGCCACCAATTACAGCAGCTTAGCAACTGCATAACAACACCCTAGCAACCAGAACTCCTTAGCCACCATTTACAGCAGCCTAGCAACTGCTTAACAACACCTTAGCAACCAGAACACCTTAGCCACCACTTACAGCAGCTTAGCAACTGCTTAACAATGCCCTAGCAGGCAGAACTCCTTAGCAACAACTTACAGCAGCTTAGCAACTACATAACAATGTCCTAGCAGCCAATCAGCCTGATACAACACCTTTTATATAGCAAAATTATTAAAAAAAATTTTGACAAATAACAATAAATGATCGATTTCAGAAGCATAGACTAAATTAAAATCTTTATAAAATACATTACAGAATCTTCAGAGTAACTGAATCATGCAACTGGGTAAAGGACATCACATTTCATCCTGACTTTAAGATGTTTTGTCGTGTTCTCCAGTTGTGGTAACGTTGTTTTCAGAGCATATTTTAATGTTTCTATCACAACCTTGCAAGACTCATTGAATCTATTTTTTTAAATGTCAACAGCCATTTAAACAGCACTTTAAATGTGGCAGAGCTGAAGCTATCAGACTTGATCTCATGTTCTTTATATGTGACTTTCCATCAAACTGCATTAAAACATTGGCAAAGACTTTCAGCAGAGCCTCAGATTTTTACTGATCCTCAAGAGCCTAGCCTTATACTTAATGATTTGAAAACACTTCAGGAAAATACAGCACTCCACCCATGAAAGCACGTACTAAACCCCACCACCCCTTTCCCCACTCACTCCCTCACTGTCCTCCTTTTCGTTCATGTGTGTTTTCTAACTCTTCTTCTGTCTTATGTAGGCCCGAGTGCTGCTTCAGCTCCTTCAGGCGGCTGGATGCCAAAGCCGCCACAGATAAGTTCCAGCTGGACCTGGGTTTCCGCATGCTGAACTGTGGCCGCACCGACCTGATCGGCCAGGCCATCGAGCTGCTGGGGCCAGATGGTGTCAACAGCATGGATGACCAGGTACCGTGAGCTCAGAACCCCAAACCAGATGTTAACAGCACCTGTCAGCACCCAATACCAAACTATACATCACTCTGTGATATCATATTTTGGATGCATCTGTCTAGGGTATGACTCCACTAATGTATGCCTGCTCAGCTGGAGATGAAGCTTTAGTCCAGATGCTGATTGATGCTGGAGCCAATCTGGATGTAGCGGTATGGACCACCAGTTACTTTCTTAGTCCAGCAGTATTTTTGGATATTAAGGCCTGTTTAAATCAAGGCATCACTCTCAGTCTCATCTCATGAACACTTGATAATAACAGTGGAACACACAACACTAATTATACACTCATACACTTATTTATAACGCACATACTTAGTCTTCACTTCAAATTTGCACACTATATATCTTTACATACAAAACTATCTATTGTAATATACCTGCATATACAATTGTCAGTTTGTATATTGTTATTCCTTACTTGTTCCATTTTTTTATGGTTTTCGTTAATTATAATAAAACTGGTGTTATCAGTCTTTGAATGCAGCCTTCAAAGGATGCAGCCACTGAATTGGGATGCAGTGCATGTCAGATTGTTTCAATACAATATATAGAAACCTTATTTCATGTTATTAATCTTTTTTGTGACATTTATTCAGCATTACAGCCGGTATGAAAGCTGATCCATCTTTTGTGTTCAGGTACCCGTTTGCTCCCCCAAACACCCTTCAGTTTATCCAGACAGCCGCCACTGGGTGGCGCTGACATTCGCTGTGTTACATGGACATATATCAGTAGTGCAGGTAACAAGCTGCTTGTTTTATTGTGTGGTTTTTCATACTGTAACTATTCTACAAGAGACCTTATAGGTACACTGTTATACGTTTTTGTTGTTACTCTCCTCACCTACATGTATGTATCTTTAGCTTCTGTTAGACGCTGGGGCAAATGTGGAAGGAGCAGCCGTCCGTAACGGACAGGAGAGCAATGTTGAGACGCCTCTCCAGCTGGCATCAGCAGCAGGTGTGTGTAGCACAACTCCCTCATGCCAGCCTCTCCCAACCTCCACCAGCTCAAAATTTACAGCCTGCCAGGGAAGGCTGGTCACTCCCATCCCAAACAGGAATCCCTAAAAATATGGCCTTGTGTTGGCAGACCAAAGTCAAACTGTACAGGCCACAAACTGTATGAGAGTGGATGGAATTGGGTCAGGAAGACTTGTTTTGCCACAGTTCGGAGCATGCGTTTGGTTTGAAACCTTTTAAGGTGTGGGGACATTCAACATGAAGTTCTGCAACATTTAAAGGAGCTCCTTTCTGAAAAGCTGATCCCCATGCCCTAATCCCTTTGAAGAGTTGAAGGTTGCAGAGCAGTGGTTCCCAAATCCTGGTCTTAACACTGCACATTTGAGAAATTTCCCTACACATGACCCGACTAAACTTGTCAGCTCATAAGTAGTGACTCGAAGACCTCAAATGTGTGTCAGATAAGGGAAACATCAAAACCTTGCCGTGTTGGGGGTTCTCCGGGACCAGGATTGGGAACCACTGCTCTACAACCTTCAACGATTCAAAGGGACATCACTGTGTGGGGGAACAAATAAACCGTTCCATCTGACGGAGCCAAATAAAGAGATGTCATCATCACACAATAAACATGCACAAAGAATGAAAGGAGCAACATGTCTTTCAGCTGTACCATTTCAAACTTCTTTCTGAAGAGCCGAAATGGCCAGTTTTGAGAACTTCATTTGGAATGACCCTTTGTCATATTGAATTTAATGAAAAGAAGGCAGTGAGGAATAGGTTTATATTCATTACAATAGCAAGCACTACATAAAGCTCCTAGATCATGTAATCTATGAACTTACAACTTTCAAACTTGCATTGTTTTATGGAGCTTTGTCTACCAAAAATGTTTTTATTTCTTTTTTATAATATTTCAGCTGAACAGTTGGTATGTTGTTAAACAATAGTAGTCCACTGAATGCTCTGTACTTCTATCCCTCAAAGCTTAATTTCATTCCTGTCAGAAACTAAATATGGTGTCACCTTTAAGTCCATTATCTCACTGTGACTGGAAGGGCCAATTTTGCTGAACTTCATCAGGCATTTATTATTGTAAATGTGGGTGTTAATGTTAATATTTCATGTTAATGATGTTCGACATCTAAAGAAAGTAGTCAGTTTTGGATAAGGAATATGCTGTGAGTAAACTTTACAATGTTTTTATAGTACATCCAGCTCTTTTTATCTTAAAAGATCAAGGCAAAATTAATTCCTCAAGACACGACCCTTCTACGGTCGTTAAAGTAATGATCATGAATTGCGTTCTCTTCTTTTATTGTGGTTCTACATTACATTTATTCTCCAGATCTCTGCAATCTCACCATCTGTTTCTCCTTTTCTCCTGTACTTCTCCTCTGGTCACTCTCCTGCTTTCGCAATCTCACAGGGAATTACGAGATGGTTAGTTTACTGCTGGCGCGCGGTGCCGACCCCCTGCTGAGGTCCCAGGACAGTAACACGCTGACATCATCGCTCTATGAGGCCATGAACTGCTTCAGTCATGCTGCCGCCCATGGCCATAGGTAATACCTAATAACTCCCATCATCTCCAGCCGCCTGGAACAAATCACACTAACACACACTCACCCCCCACAACTCTGAACATGATCCCCCATGACAATTCATACGCAACTGTATTACCACATCAGCGATCTAACTTTCTTTCTATTCATCTAGCTCCAATCATTATCTATCCTGCCAGCATGCATCTACAGTATCTCTCTATCATATTCATTATATAACCTGCTAGCTATGTCTATCCATCCATCCATCCATCATGTATCATGTTAACTCTTTCAAACCACTCGTTTCTACCAAGTCACCTATCTAGTATCTACTATGCCTACTATGTCTCCACCCATCTACTCATTTATCATCCATCTATCCTTCTGTTTATCCATACAGTATGTCCAATCATTCATTATGCATCACCCATCTAGTTTTGAATTGATCCATCATCCATCTATCACTGAACTAAAGCCTAACATGTTCTCCAGGAATGTTTTGAGGAAGCTCCTCTCTCAGCCTCAGAAGGTGAGGGAAGATGTGCTCTCGCTGGAGGAGATCCTGGCGGAGGGTGTGGAGGCCGAGACGCGGGCGTCCAGTCGAAACAGACATTCGTTACCCCCTCCTCCATCCCCAAACCTCAGCCTGGTGTCAGAAGATGCCCTTCCCAAACTGTGTAAGGCCCGTATGAAAGCTCTGCAGGAGGCATCCTTCTACAGCGCAGAGCACGGCTACCTGGATGTCACCATGGAGCTCAGATCACTGGGTAGGTTAGATGCACGACTAATCACAAAGTTATAAATAATTTACAGAGAACGTAGAGAGCAAAGATGATAAAATAACACTTGCATTAAGTCATTATCAACTATGAATCTTGCTTTTTGTGATACGGTTATGGAAAGCTGAGTTATCTAGAAAGCATTTGATTATTTGTAAGTAATTGTCCACATTTTGTCTGATTCTGAAGGAGTGCCATGGAGACTTCACGTGTGGCTGGAGTCACTGCGCAGCGCTCAGCAAAAGTCCAGAGCTGGAGTCATGCTCTCCCTTCTGCGAGACTTCGCCTCCATCAAAGAGGAGGACTACTGTGAGGAACTAGTCTCCGTCGGCCTTCCGCTGATGTTTAACATCCTGAAAAATAGCAAGGTACTTAAAAATATAATAATAGACATTTGTTCATAAAAAGCCTATGTAACAAATTAATAAATAAATACATTTAGTGTGAATGCTGTGAATAACATAGTCTCTAGTTTAAACGACCTTGTGACTAATTCTTTCTGGTTTTTCTCTACAGAACGAGGCGATAATCCACCAGCTGGGCGTCATTTTTAGTCACTGTTACGGTCCTGCTCCACTTCCTCGTATTCAAGAAAAGAAAGCAGCTCTCTCCGCTCAACTCGGTAATTCACTCCATCTTAGTACAGTTGAGATTATGAATGGATTCAGTCAATTTTGCCCACTCATTAAATAAATGACCCCGCATTGATAATAAAAAAATAAAATAAAAAGTTTGTCAATGACTTGGTAATGCACTACGGAAGCCTGTATCTTTTGTGACTTTTATTTATTTTGTGACTTGCAATTGCGAGTTTATATCTCACAGTTCTTAGAAAAAAAAGTCAGAATTGTGAAATATAAACTCGCAGTTGTTGAGTTCTAAAGACAGAATTGCAAGACAAACTTACAATTCTGACTTTTTTTTCCCAAAATGCATGTTTATATCAATTCTGAGAACAAAAAGTCTGAAATGTGAAATGTAAACTCGCAATTGTGAGGAAGTAATTTATTTTTTTATTCAGTGGTGGAAATGGGCTTCCAAAGTGGACATTATAATCTTTTTTGTTATTATTTTTGTCTATAAATGATTACTCTTGAAAACTCTTGAGCAAGTCTGACGTCTCAGATTCCTCTTTCCACAGACCCTCACTTCCTGAACAACCCAGAGATGTCTGACGTGACGTTCATCCTGGAGGGCAAACCGTTCTACGCTCATGGGGTTCTGCTGCTTACGGCATCCGACAGGTGAGTCTGTTCCCTTACTTACATAATAAAAGAAATCTAATATCTCGTAACAAACACGGTGTCTTAAAGCTGCGGTAGGTAACTTTTGATGCTCTAGTGGTTAATAAACAGAACTGCTTGCGTCTTGCGGAAGAACATCGTAGCCGGAACTACTTCTCTCTGTTTATATCTATGAAGAATCACAAAGGTACAGGGTTACTCCGCCGCGGTACCCCTGAAGCAATCTAAAATAGTCCGAATATAAACACTTATTATAGGTGCACCCTAGTGATTCAGGACAAGCCAAAAACATGGTTTGGAAAATGGATTCATGGTGTACTCGCTTATTATATACATTTTTCTACATTTTGAACACAAACAAAGTTACGGAACGCAGCTAGAGAAAGCATTTCTGCAAATGGCAATAGGAGCACTGGGAGGAGCCAGAGGAGCTTGATTTTTTCACAGATTATCTGTCTCATATTCTACTGTCAGGACATAATGACAGGTTTAACAAATATGTAAAAAATATATTTTTACAAAAGTTACCTACTGCAGCTTTAAGTAGATGATATTTGGAAACATACTGTACCTGAACCGTTCAGAATAAAGCATGTTGTCTGCTCTGGCATCAGGTTCAAAACTCTGCTGGCACTGAACGGGACAGACAGCACACAACCACGCAAGGAAATCGAGATCACCAACATCAAGTACAACATCTTCCAGGTAAGATCAGATGAATCCTCGTTCAGCGGGCTGTGACACACGATGTTATCAGGGGTTGATCGCGGTCTCCTTGTGTTCATCTAGATGATGATGTCATACCTGTACTGCGGGGGGACGGAGTCTCTGAAGATGGCTGTTCCAGATTTACTGGAGGTAAGACTAACAAGATACAGGCCAACACAGCTCCAATATTCTTGGTAGATCTTGTCGGTTCATCCACAGTCACTGCCAGGTGTTCCTGCACTGGAGTTTACCAGCAGTAATTCAAGATCAAACTTTATCTTCTCAGAGACTCTTTTTGGCCAGTGAACTATTTTTGTAGATCGAAGCAGGTAATAATTCACTCCTTTGTTTGCTTTCTCTAGTTACTGTCAGCAGCCAGTATGTTCCAGTTGGGGGCGCTACAGCGGCACTGTGAAATCATCTGTGCTCAGAACATTGACCTCGACAACGCTGTGAACATCTACCGCACTGCGAAGGTAAACGTGTGTATATATGTATTTAATATAAAACACATTAAACTGCATATAATTACAAAGTTTTATATCGTAAAATACTGTATAACATGCCATAAAAAATTATCGTAAAGAATAAGGTAAAATAAGAATTTATTGGGTCAGTTTTTACATTAAATAAAAAGCATTTTGTTGGTATTAAATACTGTATTCTACCATGTCTGTTTTTATTGTACCATGGTAAATTACAAAGATGTTAAATGTTAAAAAACTAGAAAATATGGTTCAGATTCAAAGAATAAATGGTATTAACATGGTACATTGTTGCTAATTACACAAACAAAACTTTTTACAAAAGACAAATCATTATTACCACAGATAATGTAGGTTTTATGAAGATAAATCAAGACACATTTACTTCAGAAGCAAAATTGCATAAGATTCATTTTGAGAGAAAATATGAAATGTTTTACTTATTTTAAATGGGAAGTTAGTTCATATCCAGTTAGCCGATATTTGTTCTTGTTTTAACTCATTTCGTTAAATTTCTCAAAATTGCATCTCAAGAAAATGTCCTTTAGATGTTTGCACTCTGCTCCAATTTAAGACCTCTTTTTTTGGAAGAGCAAATTAACACTTAGGTTTCACAAAAACAAAAAAAACCTGTACCAAAGCATCTCTCCAGTAACAGAGCATAATTAGTGTTTTGTGTTCTGTCCAGACTCACGGTGCGGTGGAGCTCAGTACGTACTGTGAAGGGTACTTCCTGCAGAACATGGCCGGTCTGTTGGAGAGGGAAGCCTTCCGGACGCTAGTCCTGGGGTCCGGCACACGGAGCGGGTCTGGAAAAGACTCTCTTCTGGAAGAGCTGGAAGCAACGTTAGCGCGCAGACTACGCTCACTGCTAGTGACTTCTCGTGTGTGAAAGGAAAAGAGTGAAAATACAGAAGGAAGTACAAACTAAAGGACATGAACGTGTGGATGCTCAGACGAAAAAAGAAAGACTGAGGAACTATGAAAAGGAAAGGCTATTGAAAACTGTTGGACTGACTGAAGTGGAGAGTTTCATGAATGCTACAAATAATCATTTACTGGACACAAGCTTTGGAAGCTTGTGAAAAAAAACACATAAAATACTGCAGCATTTGTGTGGCTAAAGCTCTCCGAACTTAAGTATTTTAAGATTGTGTTAAACATACCATTTTGTTCTACTAAAGTGGGAGACTAGAGCATATCTTTTTTTTTTTTTATATACATAATTTTTATTTTAAGCTATTATAGATGAATCTTGATCAATGGTGAATATTATACTGTAGATGAATGGAGAAAGACAAGGATGTTTTCTATTTAAAAATGTGAGATTATTTAAGTTGCTATTTTATCTTGCTTCATGCCAAGCAAATAAAGTTATATAACAAATAATGTGTGTCTAAAATTATATCCAAACAACCACAGAAGACCAAACATAAATAAATATGCAACTATTACAATGAAGTCATTGCAGATGGAGACTTTCTACCAATGTCAGTCAGTGTCTTTTTATTTGAATATTTTAGAATGTAATTTATTCAGTCTTCAGTGTCACGTGATCCTTCAAAAATCATTCTAATATACTGATTTACTGATTTAAGACATAATTATCATCATCATCGATATTTAAAACAGTTTTTTTTTTTTTGAAATCTTTGATGAATAGAAAGATATAATGCTGTTCTTTTAAACTTTTTATTAATTCATCAAAGAGACCTGAACAAAATCTACTCCGCTGTTTTCAATAATATTGATTATAATAATCCATTTTTTATTTTTTTTTTGAGCAGCAAATCAGAATAATAGAATGATTTCTGAAGGATCGTGCGACTGAAGTATTGATGCTAAAAAAAAATAAGCTATGAAATAACAGGAATAAATTTCATTTAAAAATATATACAAATAGAAAAAATATTTTGAAATTGTAATGTTTTTGTAGTACTTTGGATCAAATAAATGCAGGCTTGGTGAGCAGAAGAGACTTTTTTTTAAGTTGACTGGTAGTGTGTGTGTATACATATATATATATATATATATATATATACACACACACACACTAGTACAACATTGGCACAATGTATAAAATAAGTGAATGTACTGTATGTAAAGTTAATTGCATAAAAATACAGTATAAACTGGTTTTGAAGTCTGTCACAATGACACTGTGCTGCCACCTTCTGGGTATTCAGAGCACTGCAGGTTAAACTGCTGTCTGATTCATAACTTCAACTATACAGGTGCTGGTCATATACTTAGAATATCATCAAAAGTTGATTTCACTAATTCCATTAAAAAAGTTAAACTTGTATATTATATTTATTCATTACACACAGACTGATATATTTCAAATGTTTATTTCTTTTATTATTATGATTATAACTGACAACTAAGGAAAATCCCAAATTCAGTATCTCAGAAAATTTGATTATTACTTAAGACCAATACAAAGAAAGGATTTTTAGAAATCTTGGCCAACTAAAAAGTATATTAAAAATTAAAAGTATGAGCATTTACAGCACGCCATACTTGGAGCACCTTTTGCCTGATTTACTGCAGCAATGCAGCGTGGCATGGCAAGTAATCTTAAAGCATTGTGGATTGCGTGCCTCTCCTCTCTTTCTCCAGACTCTGGGACCCTGATTTCCAAAGGAAATGCTAAATTTACTTTCATCAGAGAACATAACTTTGGACTACTCAGCAGCAGTCCAGTCCTTTTTGAAGAGAGATGCTTCTGACGCTGTCTGTTGTTGAAGAGTGGCTTGACACAAAGAGTGCAACAGCTGAAGCCTGTGTGTTGCATACCTCTTTGTGTAGTGGTTCTTGAAGCACTGACTCCAGCTGCAGTCCACTCTTTGTGAATCTCCTCCACATTTTTTGAATGGGCTTTGTTTCACAATCCTCTCCAGGGTGCGGTTATCCCTATTGCTTGTACACTTTTTCCTTCCCTTCGCCTCTTTATTAATGTGCTTGGACACAGAGCTCTGTGAACATCCAGCCTCTTTTGCAATGACCTTTTGTGTCTTACCCTCCTTGTGCAAGGTGTCAATGGTCGTCTTTTGGACAACTGTCAAGTCAGCAGTCTTCCCCATGATTATGTAGCCTACAGAACTAGACTGAGAGACCATTTAAAGGCTTTGCAGGTGTTTTGAGTTAATTAACTGATTAGAGTGTGGCACCGGGAGTCTTCAATATTGAACCTTTTCACAATATTCTAATTTTCTGAGAGACTGAATTTGGGATTTTCCTTAGTTGTCAGTTATAAACATCACAATTTAAACAAATAAACATCTGAAATATATCAGTCTGTGTGTAATGAATGAATATAATATACAAGTTTCACTTTTTGAATGGAATTAGTGAAATCAATTTTTTGATGATATTCTAATTATATGACCAGCACCTGTATAATCTATAATCAAAGAAAAAAAGGGGATATATAAACTGATTTCTAAAATCACACAGAGCTGGTGTCATGAAGTCATGACACGGAGGTCAGTTTCTGCAGTTCCTGCTGTTGTATGTTTGGAATGTTTCACTCAGGACCACTCTGTTTGAGTAAAATTATTGTAGAGGTCCTGAACTTTATATTTGGCGGCAGGCTTCGCTCTGAAGGTTTCAGATTCTGAGCAATCCACAGGCAAACCTCATTGAGGTTTGAACCCCAGAAGCCTAAGCAATTGCCAGATATTATATATAACAACTAGAGTAGAACTGTACTGTGGATAATATGGAACAATCTGAGCAACATTAGCTGGTTAGAGGATATATCTCCATGGCCGAGCTGCGAGCAGTTAAGTGATCATGCATCTGTATAGGAGGAGTTGGGGATGGAGGAGGGTAAGTGCATGTCATGCTATGGCAAGTGTGAATAGGGATGATCTTATATATCTTATTAAATGTAGTAGGAGAAGTTACAAGAAGTATCTTGATTTTTAAGGTTTCAATGTTGCTTGAGTGAAAAACCAAATGTGGGTCACTTTGCATACCGTGAAACTGATTGTATTTAATAAATAATGTATGAAGAATAAATTATATTAAAAAGAGAAATATATCTTGTTTTCTTCTATCAAAAATTATAGAATATCGGAGTGCCATAAAAAAATATATATATTTTCCCAAATTTTTATGTCTGTACCTCTAGAAGTTATTAAAGATATCTTAAAGGGGTCCTTCTATGCTCTTTTACAAAGTCTTGAGCTTCAGTGTAAAACTGCATCAAAATCAAATCAATCTGAGCATGCTTTCAACCCGGATGACTGTAACCACTTTGAGTTTGAAATAGTGATAACACTCACGGCCTTCTCTAATGCAGCTCGTCCCAGTTGACGGTATAATTGATTCACAAATCCCTGAAAATATTTGTTGCAGTCCAAACGAGTCGTTTGTGGTAGTTTTTAATAAGTGATTTCTGTCCAATAAAATATCTCCTTTTGAAATCAGTCAGCGTTTTTCTGTCCCTCCAGAAAAACGCATTTTTTTTTTTTTGCGATTGTTGCGGGCAAAAATTCTTGATTTTGCGGCAGGTTTTCTTAAAAAATGCAATGGAATATGCGGGATATTTTTGCAATCTTATGCGATGAAATTGCGGGAACTTGCAAAAACTGCGGTTTGATGAAAACCTGTTCTCACTAGGCTACTACCTTACTGTAATGAGTCATTTCTTATGACTTCCTATGATAAGCAAGCATACTAAATCACATAATATTTAAGTTCCTTAATTAAGACCTTAATTAACACATGGCTCAAACTTACAAAACATTGAGTCAAACAAGTTCTCTAGCTTTACAAAAGGAATATTCAACAACTTCTGTAAAAATGAATACAAATAAAATATACACACAAATATACAAATGCTGTTTTACAGGAATTGCAAAGTGCAATCTTTTATTGCAACGTAAATTATTTTACATACTACTAATATACTTACAACTGTAAGGTTTTGGTACTATTCTGTAACAAAAAAGTACAATCTTACAACTGTAGAGGTGCATCAACTTCTGAATGAAACTACATCAGTCCACTGTGAAAATGAAAGCTAACTGTGTAGCCTCTAACAGTGGCCTATCATTCGCCATCCTCATCCTCTTCCCTCTCTCAAAATAATTTGCCCCCACTGCCATGTAATACACCGGTTAACTGCTTCGCACGGTCTTGGCACTTATTTTTGTTGGCAGATGTGAATGATTTGCGTCCTTCCCCCTGGTTTCACCGCGGGCTTCACAGATGATGTTCACGTCGCGCAATTACGTCACTTCATAAGGTTCCCATTGGAAAATAATGGAGATTTACTTGTGTGAAGTAAACGCAACTTTTTTCAACTTTCTGCTAAGATATATGTGACTTTTTTGCAACTAAAATTATTATTATTATGAAATCATGCTACCTCCGCATATTTTGCTTCCTGAAATCGGGATTTTATGCAGCGAAAGTGCGGCATATTTGAAAAAATGCGACCCCCGCATAAATATGCGGCCCTTGGCTGATTATGCATTAAATCAGGCGATCGCATAATCACGTTTTTCTGGAGGGTCTGTGAAATGGACTTTGAGCTTTGTAATTTGGCAGATGTATTTTATGCTCAAACAGCATTCTCAGACTTGCACTCTCAGACACTTGTGCTTCCGCTAGCGACGTCACTTGCAGTCTTAATTTTTTTTATTTTGTTCTATTTATTGATAACTTTTTGTTTGAATCTCTCAACATTTAACAACAGTAGCCAGGTGGTGAAGACAAGAAAAAATAAACTTAATTACAATGTCACTTGCAAACACCACTTGCACTCTCCGCTACCTGTGACACTTGCAATCAACACAAATCGTGAATGTTGCCAATGGAGACAAGACGCTGTGGTGGTGATTAAATGATTAAACCTATTAGTACTGTATAACGTACAGGGTCCTGCAAGAAAAAGACAAGCCCGGACCGTGGCCACAGAACAGCAGAATATGAACGCAATGAACAAAGTCTTTCGTTAAGCATTTTCTTCCTGTAGAAAAAAACAAACACTTAATATGGCACAATGTAAAAGAAAGACCAAATTCGATATAGTTATTATTTAATGTACTACAAAGCAAGCAGATGACTATGAACAAAATGCGCAAACTTTGTCCTCCCATACAACAAAACGCTTAATGTGGCCTAATAGAAGACTAAGATGATAAAGACAATTCAGTAGGCCTAGCCTATATTTCTTGTTGTTGACTCGACGTATATACAGACCAGCAAATATGAACATGCATTATGAAATGCATTAAGTGATTTTAAAAGGATCAACTCAACGCAGTGCGTTAAATTGTATTTTAAATATTTTCCTCCTATAGAAAATCATTATAAATTAAATTTAAAATTAAAAAAATAAATTCAATTTATGCATTTAGCAGATGCTTTTATCCAAATCGACTTACAGTGCATTCAGGCTATCAAATTTTTATCTATCATGTGTTCCCGGGGAATCAAACCCCCAACCTTGCGCTTGATAAAGCAATGCTCTACCAGCTCAGCTACAGGAACACTATAAAAATAAAATATATGTATTTATATATTTTTATTTTTATAAATAAAACACATAATGTAGCTTAATGGACAAAGACAGTGATGTCGTGGAAAGTTTATTCTATATGGAAAAATGCTTAACACGAAACTTTGCGTGTTGCGTTTATTCTGGGCTCACCTGCTTGCCTGTACATATTAGTTATGTATTTTAATAATGTAGAGAAGCATATTGAGTTTGGCCTTTATCATCTGGAAAATACTATATAAATATTCATTAAAATAATGAACTGTATGTTTAATTTGATATTTTAATAGCATCTTAATACATTAAGCCATGTTAAGTGTTTATGTTTTTATTACAGGAGGAAAACGCTTAGCGAGAGACTTTGCGCAAGTGTTCATATTCTGGTGTTCTGGCCACGGATTTGCCGGTCTTGTCTTTTTCTTGCAGAACCCTGTACGTTATAGTACTAAATTAGTTTTAATCGTTTAATCACCACCACAGCGTCTTGTCTCCATTGGCAACACGCACGATTTGTGTTGATTGCAAGTGACGTCACAGGTAGCGGAGAGCGCAAGTGGCGATTTCAAGTGACACTGTAATTTAGTTTCTTTTTTTCTTGTCTTCGCCACCTGGCTACTGTTATAAAATGTTGGGAAATTCAAGCAGAATGTAATAAAAAATTCAAACAACAACAAAATAGATAATAAGGACTGCAAGTGACGTCAATAGTGGAAGTGCAAGTGTCTGAGAGTGAAAGTCTGAGAGTGCAAGTATGCAGCCAGACCCTCTTGGGTTTGGGCGGTTTACACTGTGCAGGTCGACTGTTGTGTAACATTCATGAGAGCTAGAGAGCAGAGCAGACGGCTCCTTATGCTTATTAATCACTCTCGGACCTACTTTGGTGTCTTTTTTGATCGGTGTGCAGATCTGGGTTCGAATCCACTGTGAGACACCAATGTGTCCCTGAACAAGACACTTAACCCCTAGTTGCTCCAGAGGCGTGCGACCCCTGACATATATAGCAATTTTAAGTCGCTTTGGATAAAGGCGTCAGCTAAATGAATAAATGTAAAAGTAATAAATGTCATATGATGCAATTTAAATTTTTCCTTTCTCTTAGGAGTGTTACAAGCTCTTGGTGCATGAAGAAGATCTGTAAAGTTGCAAAGACTAAAGTCTCAAATCCAAAGAGATATTCTTTATTAAAGTTTAGACTCTTCCACGCCCCCCTAAAACAGCTCATTCAAACACGCCCCCACATGTCTACGTTACGATGTGGAAATATGTGTAATGTTCACGCAAAGAAAAGGCGCGGTTTTAGTAACAGCAAGTTAATGTTGAAGCAGCCATGCTGGAGATGCTGTGTGTTTCTAGGAGAAAGCAAAAGCACTTTATTTGGCCTTCTGAAAGTAGATGCATTTAAGAATCTTTAAGATTACTTTCAACAGAATATCAACACATTTTATGGACGAACGTTGCGTGAACCTAGGAGAGGAGGTAACTGACTTTGCTACGATAAACTGACGCCTCTGAATCAGCTACTGGAAGACATCGCGTTTAAGAGAGGCGGGGCATAGAGGATCTACAATAATGTACAGTAATTGAAAAATGTGTTTTTTGAACATTAAAGCATGTCAACATATTCTGTTACACCAAATAATGATCTTTAAAAAGGCACCATATGACCCCTTTAAAATCCTGGCAAGACATGTCCCAAATAAACAGTGTTTATGACCACCCTACCCTTTAGCAAATCAAGTGCATTGAACATACTTAGAACATAAAGTTCCTCTTCTGAAGTTTGCATACCTGTAACATCCATGACATTTTGAATTACACGTTTGATTTTCATAAGAAAAAAATATGAATTTGTTTGATTCGACAAGTAATGACCCAGATTTAAATCGGTTATTTTTTATAACCTCGATATAATCTGACATTGACCTATTCAAAAATGAGTCATTATGTTTTTCAAATGTTTAAAACATGATTTGTTTTATACAAAATATTCTATTTTAAAATAAATTCATATGGGTTCAGCAAAGAAAAAAAAAAAACATTTGAAAACTCTTCACTAAACATGAACTCTTACTTGCACACATGAGTCTACCACTTGCTGTTTTTGTTTTATAATACAAAGTAAGCGGATTCTCCGAGCAACTGGGAACTACACACAGTAAATTGTGCGGTGCATCGTTACTGAATCAATACTACAAAAGAACCAGTTGAGTAAATGATTAATCGACAAGTCGAATCATTCATAAATGAATTACTATCAGAAAATATTGTTGGCGGACTCTCTATGTAAGCGGCAAAGAAAGGTAAGGTATAAGTAGGCTAAAGTACATCAGATTAATACGAAACAAACCATTTAAACATTATTCAAAATGCATAGTTAATATCTGAGATAACCTTCCACGTGGAATACACTTGTTTACATATAAGGGAAGCAAGAAGACTAAAACGGTGAACATACTTTTAGGCTCTGAGGTAAATTATCCACTGTCAATATAGAGGCTATAAAAGTGATGTCCACTGATATACGGACAATAATTAAACGCTTTTTTATTGCCTCCTAGCTGGTTATAGAACAGAAACCCTGTAAAACATATCAAACTTACCTTTAATCGCGTGAAGCGCCGAATCTGTCTGGAAACCGCCAACACATACAAGCGGAGTGATCCAAACTAAGTGAAAAGTCGCGAAACGCACGTGCTCGGCCAATCAAATTGGCGGACTAACTTAAGCATCAATCTTTGGAACAGACAGAACCTGTTAGCTCATAGTATTAAAGTAAATATATCAAAACAATGTTTTTGGTGTAGATCTAGCTATAACGACAGTGATAAACTGAACAGTTACTTAGCTGTAGCATATCACATTTAAAAAAAAAAAAATTACAACCTTGAGAATATCTAACATGTTAAGTTTAAGTAGGCTTCTTAAATTAGAAAATAATTCTTACTTAAATTACAAAAGTTAATTTCAGCATTTATGTGAATATACAAAGTAATTTCGTAGGTCTATAGTCATATACTGTATGAAGTTAATCTATATAATTGTTTGAAAGATAAAAACACATCCACTCAGAAAAATGCAAACACGAACAGTGACTATCATCCTATTAAGTAAATGAGTTTATTGTTTGATTTTTCTCTCTGAAATTGCTCACAGTTATGATACAAGGGGATTTTTACAACTTTAATGCATGTTCCTGCTCCGCATGGACATTTTTTTTTCTTCATTGAAGTTTTGCTTTATAACTGTATAAAATAGAAAAAGTTAACAACAGGTATTGCTTTATTATTGTTATCATTTAAACAAGCTGTCTGTAAACAGGGGGCCGTGAACATCCGAAACTTTCTCGTTCAAGGTACATGGTACAGATAAAAGGAAGCCGTTTATAAACTGATAGCCTACCATGAAGACACTGCAAGTTAGTGAAAGCTGCGTCACGTTGCTAGCTTACACCGTAGATAGAAGAAAACATGATAGGATAATAAGAAGAGAACGAAAAAAGTTGCAGAGAGACTAAACAGAGGAAAAAATGTGAAGGCAGGTGTTTTCTTTTTCCCCATTAAACAATGTAAGGAAAGCTGTTCTGAGAAAATAGCGTGATTTCTGAGAATTGTTACGTCAAAGCCATGCAAAGAAAATGCATGCATGCACACAGCAATACAAGTCAAAAGCAAAGAGCAGGAACGGCCTTCGAGTTTCCCCAAGGCCACCACATCATATTTACAGTAGAACTGAACCAAGAACAGCTTTTTTTGTCATCCATTGTACACACACAATGATATGAAGCTGACACTGATATCAAGAAGTTCATTTCCTTCCCACATACGCTAAACTACATTCTTAAATTACTGTTAAATTTGCTTTTTTATGGTTTGTTTGTTTTTACATACTATTTTGTTTTTTGTTTTGATGCTAGGAAAGAAAGATTCGTAAAGTCCACGGTACTTTTACAAATCAAGACATAAGAAAGGTTCTTTAAACGAACAAAACTGTGTTGCCCTGATACAAACAAACACATTATTGTCATAAATAACATTCAAGTTCTCATATATATATATATATATATATATATATATATATATATATATATATATATATATATATATATATATATATATATAAATAAATAATTAGATGATAATAAATAAGGACAGAGATAAAACAGAAGGAGAAATACAAAAATATCCACATTGTATTCGACACTTTTTTTATCTGCTGGTAGCGAACATGAGAATGATCAGAAAAAAAAAGTAATAAATAAAATAAAATTCAGTGTTTACCGAAACCGATTAAATGAAACAAATTGTTCCATCACATAATAAATACAGAAATAAAAGGGTTAAATGAACACTGGCAACACAATATTTCAAATCTGAATCTACAACAGAACTAAAGCTAGTGTCACATCTAGACATTTTATTTGTACATAATTAAGTTCAATCTGTACAACAGAGATTCATTCATTAGGATAAATTCATTCAGTACTATTCCCCCCACCCCATCCCATCCCAAACGCACTGAAATACATGTTTCAGTCCTTTTGCAGCAATGATTTCAGATCAAGTGATGTTCTTCAAACAATGTCATAAATAAATAAAATAAAAGAGAGCGCAAATGGAAACGTTTCAATTTGGAAAAAGTCCACATCCTCCAGGACAAGCTTTCAAAGTCATCTTTTCCTTCTTGATTTGTGTCTCGTTTTGTTATTTTTTATTCTATGGTCTTTATGAATCTGAGTCAAACATCCAAGAGTTGTGAGTGTGTACTTATGTCTAGTATTTATTATGTGAATCTGTTCCAAACATAGTGAGCTGCCTTCTAAAGCACAATAACAACTTTTCTAAAGCACACTTTTACAAATATTTTGTTTACTAAAAAAAAAAATGTGTCTTAGACCCCAAAATCAATGCTAAAATTTAGCATGCCAAGCTTAAGGCAGTTTCTTAACTAATTTGTAACCCCCAAAAGAATGTGCTTAATTAAGGAAGCTTATTTTAGCAGAAAAAAAAATGTTAGGCCTTATTGTGACTTTTTAAAAAACAATTCTGACAATTCAGAAATTTGAGATATAAACTCAGAACTGCAAGATATAAACTCGCAATAATGAGAAATAAATCTTATTGCTAGTATGAATTTCTGAATTCTTAGACTTTTCTTAGGTATTCTCATATATGCTAGTAAAAAGTCAGATTTGTGATACAAAATGTCGGCGTTCACAATTACCTTTTCATTTTTTTATTCCATGGCAAAAATAAGCTTCCATAATTCAGAAACAGCAACTCTGTGTGACATTCAACACACAACTTGATTCTCAATAGAATCAGTAAAGTTTTCCATTAGCATACTGCAAAGTTAACAACTTCCCTTTTCATAGGAAGCAACTCCATGTGACTTAGAAATGGCATTCCCTGCAATGTGCACACCGTATACTTGATTCTTAATTGATTTCAGTGGTTTGCCATTAGCATGTTGCTAAGCTAACACATTATCTGAAATGCTCATAGGCAGCAACCCCACGTGACATGTGGCATGTGCAGAAGAGACTCGATTCTCAACTGACTGTAGTACAGTTTGCAGTTAGCATGTTGCTAACAACTAACTGCACAGAGAGACTTAACATTCAATTGATTTCAAAAGAGTTTGACATTAGCATGTTGCTATGCTAATAGATCCAAACTTTAATAACATACATAACATACAAATAGAGAGTCCTCAGTTTTATTAGACTGATTTATGTGCTTTATCTGTCATCTAATGGATATTTTTATGAAGTTTGTTGCATTGCATTAAGGGTCTCTTGATCAAAGTGACGTACCTCAAGGAAGCTCACTACATTTTGGAACAGACCCAGTTTTTTGCCGCCGGTTTCTACCGGCTGGTCAAACATTTTAACAGGTTGGTGTTGGGAGCACACAGGTTGACTGGGAAGAAGTGTCAGTGTTTGTATTTTAGTCCTCGAGAGGGCAGAGCGGGAAGGAAAGAGTATGATGAAGGGTCCAACTCCTTGGAAACCTGCTTGTTCATCATGAAAAGTGGCGTCTGTCAGTAACTGTCCATCTCAGGATGTGCAGGGAAGTGGGAGGTGGCGTTTTAATATGTTTTCTGGATAATTCCTATCAGCAAAGACAAGCCGTCACAAAGGTGAGGAAAATGGGAAGACAGACGTAAAGACATGAAAATATCTGGGGTAAAAACGAAAGGGGTTCGGGAAGGGAACGGGCACAACGACATGGCAGAGACGGTGAAAGGGGTAATGTGTCTGGATTTGTGTCAAAATTTGTTTTTAAACAGTCATTCCATCATATAAAAGTTTGTCCAAATAAATATTCCATCACCTCTAAGATTTTCTATATTTTGAGATCTTTTGTAGGTACGCTTTGAAAAGCTTGATTGGTAAACTTTTAGGGCTGCTCCTGTGTCCCAACGGATGGCACCAGGTTAGAATTGTCCCTGGGATTACCCGCTGGGCATTTAGAGTCACTAGGCTGAGGGTCGTGGTGACAGGCGTTAGGTGGGTGTCTGTTGGGCGTGCCAGGTGGATGAGGCACCTGACCGTTCTTCTCGTCTGAAAAAAGTTGTTTAATTACGTCAAAGAAGTTACTCAATGGGCTACCTAGGTACACAGAAAAGAAGAAAAGGGAGAAGAGAAAGAGAGAACAAACAGAGAAATGAACAATGGGCTCACAAGAGAAGAAGTGGACAGAAGGGGCAAATAGATAGGAGAGGTAAAAGAAAGAGGAGAAAAATATGAAGACTAAAGGATTGTTCACACCAGGACGAATATCGCTGATGTTTAATGCATTGTGACTAATCAAATTTTGGCATTGTGAGTGTGCACACCTTGACTTAGTGGCACTCAAGGACAATGCGGTCTTGCCGAGCACACTTGATACCTAACGACAAAGAGGAAGTTAGTAGACCAAGAAGATGCATCGAGGCAAGATGAATGTAGAGCTGCTGGTCTCATTGGTGTCTTAACACAAAGGGCTTTATGGCAAATGCGACAACGACTACAAAAATCTTGATAAGAGGGAGTTATTATGGAGAGGAATTGCAGATCAAATAGGATTCAGTGTGTGATGGTGTATTTCTGTTTTTCATTAAGCGCGATCTAATTTCAGGGAGTGAATTTGTAAACTGTATGAATACAAAAGATGCATTGAAAAACGTTGGCGATAAATGCGCGATAATCATCCCGATGTGTATGAGGCTTAAGAGAAAGCCCTACGAGAAGCTTTGATGACCACAAACTTTGAAAGTTGGAAATTCTGTATAGATATGAGGTTAAACCTGATAAAACCAGCTAAAAAAAGGTAACTAGCTGGTTTCTAGCAGGTCATTAGCTGGTCCAAGCTGGCTTGCAGCTGGAAATAAAAACCATGCTTATGCTATTGCTAGTGCTATGCTCTACGAGTTGAGCAACATAATTAGCTGCTGAGCTAGTAGACCATATTTGACCAGAAAAATCTTTTGACTGCCAAAAACATGCTTGACCTGGTTATTCCAGCCCAAGTTCAACTAGGTTCCCACCTGCTGCTCAGCCAAATTAACACTCTTGGATCAGCAATAAACCAGCTTGCGTGTTCTAAAAGCAACTTGACCAAACTTAAGATGGTATGACCTGTTTTTTTGATCAAGATCAGCGGGGTTCCTAACCACTGGTTGTTCAGATAGTCAACCTCTTAAACCAGCATGAGACTAGCTTTAAAGCTGCAGTAGGTAACTTTTGTAAAAATATATTTTTTACATATTTGTTAAACCTGTCATGTCCTGACAGTAGAATATGAGACAGATAATCTGTGAAAAAATCAAGCTCCTCTGGCTCCTCCCAGTGTCCTATTGCCATTTGCAGAAACTCCATCGCTCCCGGTAAAAAATAACCAATCAGAGCTGCGGTACGTAGCTTTGTTTGTGTTCAAAATGTAGAAAAATTTATATAATAAGCGAGTACACCATGAATCCGTTTTCCAAACCGTGTTTTTAGCTTGTCCTGAATCACTAGGGTACATCTATAATAAGTGTTTATATTCGGACTATTTTAGATTGCTTCGGGGATACCGCGGCGGAGTAACCCAGTACCTTTGTGATTCTTCATAGACATAAACAGAGAGAAGTAGTTCCGGCTACGATGTTCTTCCACAAGACACAAGCAGTTCTGTTTATTAACCGCTAGAGCGTCAAAAGTTACCGACTGCAGCTTTAATCCAGCTACAGTGTTCAATAGCAGAGCTACCACTTTAAAATCAATTGGAAACAGCATTTACAAACCATTTTACTCCTGACAAGACGTATATCTAAGCAAAATAGAATATCCCCTCCAAAAACTAAGCTGGGACTGATGATGATTTTTTTTTCTTTTTTTTCAAATGTGAGTTTGTAGTTGATGGTAGTAGACTACTACTTTTTGAGGAGGTTTTTTGACCTGGTGGAGGTTGAAGGTCATCCCCAATGGCATCTTTGACACTTCTTTTCAAATATATTGTTATTTACTATTATTAGAGGTACCTACTTTAAAAGGCATTGAATTGCTTGTTAACAGGTGAGATTGGTGTAACAACAGTACCTAAAACATAACACACATTATTTCTGGGGCACCGGTCGGGCAGATTAGTTGCTCCATTTTGCTGATAGACAAGCATCTTTTTATTAGGTTGTACTTGTGAATCATTTGAAATAAAACCAGGAACATGTATTACTGAAGTAAAGAGTGCTGATTTCATGTTGATTTTAAAGATGGTTTTAGCCCTGGTAGGGGTGAGGCACAGGGGTTTATTTGGCTTTATATAATTAACATGAGAATGGCTAGATAATTAGAAAAGGCTCTAAAGCAATGAGAGAAGTGATGTGGCATCTGTACATCTGTCACTACAGAGAGAATTATACATAGATCAGACAGGAAACCCACACACGGGTACAATGTACCCTTTAATCTTCGATCTGCTCTCTCCTCAAAGTCACATAAGCCTATGAAGTGTCATCTGTCCGGTTCAATTACACACCATATTACACAGGCGGAAAATACATAAGATATCAACAAGCGCTCTATGTTCGGCTTTGTTTTTGTAATTATGTTCATGAAGAATTATTTTGACTACAAAGACTACAATGTCTACAAACATTGTTCACAAATTGTCTTCACCAAGGACGATAACTAAAAAGATAATGATAAATAAATAGTTTTAAAAATCATTCTCAATATTAAAAACAGCAGAGTCCAAACCACAACTATAACGATAAAGGCACAGAAAAACGATATCATTGGAATCACTTTCAGAATTATAATATAGTTATCTTTATAGTTATTGTTCTTTGTGTGAATGGGAATTTAGTTTATAAAAATACAAATTTTATTAGTCACTGGAAAAAAAAAATCTTTGAATGTGGCTTATGAAACATGTAAGTAGTAGCAGCATCATTATATGGCGGCTCACTTTAACATAAACCTAATAAAATGCACGCTATTGAAGTGTTTGTGCGGAGTATGGAAGCTGAACAGTAGGTCTGTGCAATTAATCGCATGCGATGCAAGCGCAGCTTTAGTAAAGCCGGTCCCATGATTAGTAGTGAATCTCCATCACCTGCTTATAGATTGAGCAGCATTCACTACACAGAGCCATAGTTCACTGACAATCAGGCAATATTATGTTCATAATTGCAGATGAATCAATATAATTTGGAGGCACCGGTGCGATCATTTGCATTTAACTTAAAATACTCATTTTTGCTCATATATATAAGAGTAATTTATCTTTTGAATCTGTAAAAGATCTACTTGCATTTGTGTGCGCTCACAATAACAACAAAACATTGTGCTTTTGTAAAATAATGAAAGCAAATAGACTTTAATTGAACATAATTTAACATAAGCTCCGTGCTTGCCTCACAGACATGAAAAAATATATCTACAGAAAGCAAAATGTGTACTTTTAATTAAGCCAGTTCAAATGGAAAACAAATATTTTCAGATTATGTAATCCATATGTAATGTGCACCTCCGCTGTGGAGATGACTAGTCAGTGAAAACACTAGTTTATAAATGAATTATTATAATGTTATGCTGTTTTTTCCCCCCTAAAGCATACATAATCATTACTTCTGCTGCAATGGCTAGCTTTATGCATGCATTGAGCACTGATAGGCTATAGGCAATGAAAGGTTCATTATGGTTTATTAATATGAATGTGTGATTAGTCATCTAATCACTTCAAATTCACGAATATTAGTCGATCAGAAAAATATTTAGAGTTTTTTTTTCCTGTGGCAAAAAAAAGCTTTCATAATATACCAGAAGCTTAAAAACCTGCGCATCCTGACTGCTGGAAATGGCGAGTTTCAAAACTGATTGGCATTTGTGTGTAATATGCAGCAGACGGTCTGTCAATAGTCCAGTCCATCTGAGGCTCAGACTACCCTTGAGCTAACTCTGACTGCATGAGAAAACCCCCTTCAGTGTCCTTGATTTAGGATACTTCCAAACAGATGAATACACATACAAACCTGCACAACTACAGCAACTGGCACACAGTGGTAACATGTAGGGGCACATCAGAGCCTCTGATGTGCATATGCACACCCTCATGTGTTTGGCTCACATAATCAAGAAATAAAGACCAGATTTGTAAGCCACATGCACACTAAGGAGGTAACAACCAGTTTATGTCGTGCTCATTTTAACAATAAGCTCAGTTACGCTACACATGAAAGGGTATATTTGGGGTTGTGTGCACTTTAAATAGGATGCAAGGACATGCCTTCATTACAAGTGCTGTGACTGTCACAGGTTTATATACTGGCGGATGTGTCAGGCAGTAAACATGTAATGTAGCAAAGTAGTTAGTGACCCCTAAAACCTTTTGGACACTTAATGAGATAGTTCACCCAAACAGAACAATTCTGTCTTCCTGTCAGCAGAAGAATGAGCAGGTATGGAAAAACATGAATGTGAGTATATGATGATAAAATCTTTCTTTCTGTGTGAACTATCATTTTAAGTCACACTTACAACATAGGCTCATCGGAAATACGTGCCTCTATATACATTTCTGCAAAACTGAAAAAAAAAAAAAAACGTACCTATTTGTACGAATTACCAGTTAAAAGGAACTCAGACAACTTTTATTCCTTTTCACACAAAGTACGATTTACAGGTACAGAGTTTCAATCACTTTTCACACAATTACTCTGAGAATATTAAAAAACAGACCTCAAAAAACTATTTTAACATCTTACGTGATTTTAAAACTGTTATGATATTTAAAAATGTTTTCGTCACTATACAGCTGTGAGCTTTCTAATACAGTAGGTTTGCTCCGTAGCTCACGCGATACAGCGTTGCACTTGAGTGATGAAGAGCACAGTACGAACCCTGTGAAACTACCGTTCGATAAAACAGCTCAAATACACATAAGGAAGTTAAGATAGGGACATTACACTTTTAAAACTGCCACGAAACGCACACGAAATTATGTAATTACAGTGTTGCAGAAATGTATATAGAGAAGCATATTTCCTTGAGCCTGGGTTGCACATTTAAAATGAATGTCATTGTATTAGACCGGTGGTTTTTAAACAGGGGGCCTCCTGTTTAATATTAATTCATTTGATATATTTTCCAACTTATTGAAAAACATACAGTTCTTGACATTTCAGGAATCCCAAACTGAATTATGGTTAATTATATCAATACTCGCAGTTTCTGTTAACAAAAAAAATAGTTCTCCCAAACAGCCGATAAAAACATCACAATAATCCACAAGTAATCCACATGACTCCAGTGCATTAATTATTATCTTGTGAAAGTGAAGTGAAAAGCTGCCAGTTTAACTTTAAACCGTCACTTCTGGTCAAAATGAGTCCATAATCTATAATTAAAAAAACAAGTCTGACCTGTTGCCTTCTCACATCAAAATCCACTCACATTTTTTTTGTTTTCACTTGTAAACAATGGTTGATCTGTGCATATTTCTCTCCATATTTCATTCTGACCATTCACTCCAGAGGATCCATCAATTAGTGAGCAAATGATGCAATGTTACATTTCTCCAAATCTTATGAAGAAACAAACTCATCTACATCTTGGATGGCCTGAGAGCGAGTGCATTTTCAACAAATTGTAATTTTGTTAGCTAATGCAATGACATTTAGACATTAGTCTAAATACTCTCTGGGCCTCTGTAATTGTGCTGCAGGTTTGGTGTATTAAACACAGAAGCCGTAAGAGTCTTACCACACTTTGACTTTGAGACTTCAGAGGGTTTTGCAGCACACTTAAGAGTTCTCTGTGAGAGAGAAACATGTGTGTTGACACCAGACAACACTATCAACACAGCCTGAAAAAAAGTTTGAAATTCCCTAAATCTTTTTTTGGTTTATAAATTGGATCAGCGCATTAGCTCATTAGATTCGCTGTGTACACTCTTCATCAAGCCCATGTGAAGCAAATGAGCAATTTCCAATTAACAAGCATGGGGCCAGATGTCTTCATCTAGACTACATTAGGGGCCAGAAGACTTCGGTTGGGTGGTCATTAGACATTTGTGTGGATAATTATGCTTGTTTGGAATAAAAATAGTTTTATGAATCTAAAGAACAATGGGAGGTTAGTTATTTGCATACACACAGAAAACCACAACATCCTACGCAAAATAACAATTAAATCCATAATTGAAGTGTCTATTTTTGGAGTGGTGAATGTCATCTGACTGCAGTGTGAATCTGCAGTGCAGTAGTGCGTTCAAACCACAGTGAGTCATACAGCACTGAATGAGACACGGAGCGCATGAATGTGATGTGTTTAAGAGAAAGCAAAGGAGAGAAAGAACGACAGTGAAAGACTCTGTGGTGGGGAAACAGAGAAACAAGGATCGACTTTCTTGAGATGGTCTTGGATGTCTTTGTCTCACTTAAACCTCCCCATTATTAAATACTAGTTATATCATTATTAAATGCTATCTCATGAACTGTACTAGAAGTTACTTAATATTAATGTGTGTAAAGTAGATATATATAGTGGGGTTCAAAATATCGCTGGAAAAAATGACTATATTTTGCTTAAAAAAAACAAAAACAATTATATTGTTAAAAACAATTTCAATTAAAATGTCAATTTACTGGAAAACTATGATACAAAATTAAGCATTAAAGAATGAAAATAACATTTTAATTGTATTATATATATATATATATATATATATATATATATATATATATAAAAAGCAGCAAAAACTTTTCATAATTGAGCAATAAATCAGCATATTAGAATGATATAACTCTGTAAGGTTATATTGGTTTTTTATTTTTTCTATACGTTGTTGTTTGCCAAACAGACCGCTAGGTGGAGCTGTTATCAGTGATATGATTGGGACACAGCCAAATAGCATCATGTGTCAAGAAGAGAGGACGTGCACAGGGTGGACGGAGAATAGGACGGCTTTTCTTTAATAGAAATAGAATAGAAAAGTGGCTTTTCTTTGAGATTCTCCTTTAAAAAAAACTACAATAACAACAAAAACATACTCAGCAGTTCATCCTTGGCTTGAAGCTCTGGAAAGTTCAAGGTAATAGAAGGTATATACTGAGGAAAACTTTTCCTGAACTTGATCTTTTATAAAAATGTTCCTGATGTGTGTGCTCTGGTTGGTTCAGCACAACAGCTGAGGCAGATAGAGCAAGATGTCGGATTCAGGGTTATCCTGACCTAAAAAGGTAGCAGGAACCTTCACATAACCAGTCCAGATTGGTCCTCCAACAAGGACACCGTATCCCAAAACTAGAAATCATGAACCTGAGGTTTCCACATTTGAAGAACTGTAAGAAAATCTACCGTTAATGCCGTCTGAGAAATGGGAGCAGAAGTGTGGCCGAAGGGAATCACCACGAATTGGAAAACTCCCCTTTGTCTTCTAGCGTCCCAGTGGGGATTGCTTTAGGGTGGGATCATGTGGAGAATATTGTGATGCTGTGTTGTGGTGTGCTGGCATGCATGATGGAGGAGGGGTATAAACAGGCATGAGAGGGATCGGGAGGGGGGAGGACAGGGGGATTTATACTCACCAGACAGCTGCTGGACTCCCGGCTGGTCGTGTGTGCTTAACAACTGCGCCTGAATCGTTTCTACCACCCGCTTGAAACGCCGGCTGGGACCTACAATACAGTGGAACAGGTCACATATAAAACCATGTTGACATTTTGGAGTGGGGTTTCCTTCACTTGGTTTACATTCTAGTGAAAAAAAGCTCCACAGACAAAAAATTGGAGACTTTTAAGAATCTGACAGGAATTTATTGTAAAACGACTTGCAGTCTTTCTTATCTCTGCTAGATGGACAACAACATTATTTAACATCCTGCACGCTGTAGTGGATAAGAGCTGCTGCCGGCGCATATCACGAGGAGACATAATGGATATTAATAAGGGAGAATGATGCATAAGATGATGTTCTATTTATCTTATGCTGTTATTGAGATCTGCGGTATACTGATGGGATAATTAGTATTTAAAAGACTCATTTCGAGAATTAAATGGAAACTTTTATAAGAATTGTTCCTTAGAGGACAGAAAACAAATTCCTGGCAAGACTAAATGTAAGATTGTCAGGAATGGGCTTACTTGCCCATATGACATATTTACACATATCTACAATTTACATTACCTCAAGGCATACGTTTCTCATTCACTAACTAACTTATCTAACTTTTATACTCAAATGTATTGTAAATTAATAAAACTAAAAAGTAGGAACAACTAAAATCACATGTATGCACATACTCTAGGTGGCCTCATATACATGTTTGTCTTAATCATACTTCATCACACATATGCATCATATAATTTGCTGTATGGAAGCCCGTTTCCGCCACTGAATAAAAAACTAAACAAGGTAATTCCGAGTTTTTATCTCACAATTCTGATTTTATAAATCACAATTCTGAGAAAAAAAGTCAGAATTCGAATACATTCGCAATTCTGCATTTTTTCTCGCAAGTCAGAATTGCGAGTTTATAGCAAACAATTCTGAGAAAAAAAGGCTGAATTTCGAGAGAAAGTTGTAATTACCTTTTTTATTTTTTTATTTAGTGGTGGAAACAAATAGTGGTGGTTTTCAAATTGCTGAGCCTGAAAGTTACAAAAATCAGCAAAGGAAAGATTGTTTAGAAAAACCCTTATAAGGATATGTTTTTGGATGTGTTTTATGCAAATGACTAACCTTGGACACACAGATGCTAATTTATAATACTCCAAATACATTAACAAAAGAATGCGGTTCCAACCAAATTCATGTACGTACAGTGTTGTAAATTAGGCAGACAAAATATGTTAAATACTGTATTAATAATCTGCTTAATTATAACTGAATGAGACGAAATGTCACTAGATTACAATGTAACTTTTTTGTTGTTGTTGTAAATTAAACCAAGATAATTGGAGTATGTCTCCAAAAAATAACTATTTCAGTCTTTCTAACTCAAAATTGAAATTCAATTGTGTTACTTGCGGTTTCTCTGACAATTTCTGAGGGAAAGTTGTATTAAAATGAGTAATATACCAAGATTTTAACATTTATCAACTATGTTTATGTTTATTGGTGAATTTAAATTGAGTCTTTTAAATTATATTTAATATTTATTTTACATTGTTTGGCGACAAAGACTTTTTGGTAAAAACTAAAAATAAAAAAAAAATACTCCTATGCTATTTAAGAGCAAATACATGAATATCGAGATACATTCTGATCATTTGAAGACAGAATATATATATATATATATATATATATATATAAAAGCTTTTTTCATCCAGCCATATCGCCATCTTGACCCAACTAGATTATTATACTAGATAACTACATTAGATTATTTTTTTCCTTTTAAAAACACTAATTAATGAAATTATGCCAAATATGCTTCAACATAATGGAGAAAGATAAAATAATTCACCTTCACTCGGAGCTATTTTCTTTTATTTCAAGCTACGCTGGTGTTCTACAGTCTTGATGAGCGCTGATGTAGCAGTGGCTTGATTGCGGTTGCTGTTACCTGAGAGCAGAGTGAAGGTGACTGAATAGATGCCGTTCTCCTTGGTGGCCGCAGTGCTCTCGGTGTACGTGATGTCGACCTGGAACTTAACAGGCTTCTGGAAGACGGTGGGGCCGGCGGTGGATTTGTACTCGGCCCGAAAACTCATCTGTGAGATAACGCTGTGACTGAGGCTTGGTATCTGAGGAAGGAGGAAGGCAAGGATCGATCCAGCGTTACATATTTGGAAGCTTATGAAGCTATCAATGAAGAACATCAATGTAAGCTTGGAAAAACGTGGCCTATTAAGGTTTGGTCACAAGTACGGTCATTTGGTGAATTTACGTGGGTAAAGTCCAGTAATTTCAATAGGAATCTGGGTCTTTGGGAATTTAAGATATCACAGACTTCGCATTAGGTTCAAGTCACCATGGGAATTCACAATGTTAACCCACAAAATGCTGCTTTATTTAAAAGTAACTGCTGAGTCACTTTCACTACAGTAATGCCAATGGCATTAAAAATCCAAAATCCAGCAAAATCCAGTAATTGCAATAGGAAAGTTTGGGAATTTTGTGTAAGGATGAAAGATTTCCACATGCAGATTCATGAAACTGAAGTTATGAAACTGTTTAAGTGGTGCTACACACAATGCTACCAGTGCTGGGTAGCAATGGATTACGTTATCAGATTCCAAAATGCTGGATAAAAGATTCCTGATCATTTATTCACCCTCATGTCATCCAAGTTGTTCATGTTTTTCTTTCTTCAGCCGAAAATAAATTAAGGCTCTTGAGGAAAACATTCCAGGATTTTCTCAATATAGTGGAATTCAATGGGGATCAAAGGGTTGAAAGTCCAAATTGCAGTTTTAACACAGCTTCAAAGGGCTCTACATGATCCCAGCAGAGGAATAAAGGTCTTATCTACTAAAACAATTGGTCCTTTTCTTTAAAATACATACTTTTTAACCACAAATGCTCGTTTTGCACTAGCTCTGAGATTCGCTTTCCACATATTCACACAATACTTAATCACATTGGAAAGGTCACATGTGTTTAGTTCTTCGTCTGTGTACACCGGTTCAAAAAGGTAGGTTGGGGAGAAAAAACTAATTTTCTCCAACTTCTAAATAGTCAGATGCTGCTGTTTTACCATTTATTTGCACATTTGCTGTGTAAAACATTTGGTCGGTACTTCCACCTACGTCACATGTGACTATGTAATGCATGGGGTCGAGCTAGTGCAAGACGGCATTTGTGGTTAAAAAGTATATAAATGTTTTTTTTTAGAAAATGACTGATCGCTTCACTGGATAAGACACTTATTCCTCAGCTGGGATTGTGTAGAGCCCTTGGAAACTGCAATCTGGACCTTCAACACGTTGATCCCCATTGTATTCCACTATATAGAGAAAAATCCTGGACGTTTTCCTCAAAAACCTTAATTTATTTTTGACTGAAGAAAGACATGGGGGTGAGTAAATTATCAGGACATTTTTTTCAGCGATTATTTATTATTTATATTTTAAAATACTTTCTTACTCTTTTCTATTTCTTATATCTATATTGTACAGCATTATGCTATTTAAATCAATGCGATAACAGAGTCAAAAGTAATTAAAAGTATCCAATAATTATATGAAATGTGTAATGTAACTGAATACATTCCAAACTACAGTTTTTGTCACGTTAATTGGAATAAGTAACAGACCACAGTTAGTAATTAATTTACCTAGCACTGCTACACTATTGACACTCGACTTTTTTGCGCAAAATTCGGCACAAACAGCGCTAACATGACCGCACCTTTACTTTTGCATAGCTCAAGGCGAGTAAAACGTCACTAAGTGTGACAAGCAACTTTTTAAGCGGCCATATAAAACATTTGCAGGTCTAAACGGCAGACTAAATTCCCTTCCCTTCTGTACAAACCTCTTCCAGCCACGGGGAAGATGGAAACATCACAGACTAGCATTTTACAGAATTGAAACACAAATCAGAAAGGTATTTGCAAATGTAAAAACACAGGCTTCCGGCCAAACCTTTCAAAACCGGCGCGACGGGCAAAGTCTTTCAATCTGATAGAGGGAACGCAGATGCATATATCCAAATATTCATAGCTGTCGTTTACGGGATTGGAGACATGCGAAAGAGATTGCTTACCGAGAGAAAGGCGTGGACGATGTCGGCTTTTATAGAGCTCAGTGGCTTGTCCCTAATAACCACAAAGATCTGCTCCTCTTTCTCTAGGTTGATGAAGTTACCAAACCAAGATTTTTTGGCAAGTCTGCAGGGTGAGAGAAATATGAAACATGAAGGTTTTATGAAGTCTTCAGGGGATACAAGATCAGTTCTTATCAGAGCTCAGAATAAGATAGATCCTATGGCGCTTATGCAAAATAAATTGATATTGAATAATTCATAAAAGGGAGTATGAGAAAGAACGGCACACAGCAGAGGGTCTACAAATTAACATGATGAACTTTGCATGAGGTCATATTGATGGATGGGACAAAAATCTAAGAAGTCATATATAAAAATTCAGAAATTGCTCGTCTCATAGATTAAAAACAAATGTCAGTTTGGACATATTTATTCATTTATTTATTTTTTTTACTAAAATGCATTTAAGGAAGTCACCGGTTACAAAATTCTAAAATATAACTGCATAATGTGTTGTTGTAGAAATTTAAGAAGACTTGCCAAGTTGGGTCACATTCTTAGAGGTGCACAACACGGTTGCACTGATCTCTACAAAGTCTTGGGTACAACTTTTTCCAGTTAAATTGGCTATGAAAACAAATGTTTGGAAGATGTATCTATAATTTAATGAATGGTGTCTGAATTGTTAATCATTAACACCAACTCTTGCATTTCTGTAAAATTCATGAAAGATATATCCACGCTTTAATATTAATGGAATGCTGCCATGTTTCAAATTTATACATACACACATATATATATATATATATATATATATATATATATATATATATATATATATATATATATATATATAAAATATTAAATATTTTATATTCAAAATTTTAAGAACTGTAAACAAAAATATATTGATTGGGAATCTGTAATAATTTACATTTATAAATCTGAATAAATAATATGGAATATATGGTTGTAAATCTCAATACCTTTCCCATTTGAATACACGGTATTTTTTATTAAATAAATAAAGATTCTAGATTTATTTTAACTTATAAAACTGTTATAAAACTGTAAATATATTTTGGTATTTTGCTACGATACATTTCAGAGTATAGAAACAACTGTTGGATTTTTGCTGCAAGGTCACTCAAAATTAAAGCGTCTCTGTTGATGGAAAAACAAGCAAAACCCCTGGTGTTTAAACTAGCAGGCGTAATTTGGTCTCATTTTAGTATATAAAGGAATAACTGTCTTGTCTAAACATTGTTCTAGCTCAAAAAAGCTTCAGTCTGCCACTGTTGTGTATCAACAAAGCACAGTCGCTCGCAACTTAGCTTCCAGAAACTGATTTATGGCAGAGGATGAGAAAAGAAAGCAGAGAACGCCACGGCTTATCCAGCTGGCGTGGAAAGCAAGAGAGAGGCGGATAAGTTATGGAAGACAAAATAGAAAACAAAAGAGGATGAGGCATCACTCCGTGTGGGGGAGAGAGTTTGTGACTGCTGTCTGCTGTGTGCTGAAACCCGCCTCAGTGGGAGAAAGATACGAGCTTCCATTAGACTGGGGAAAAAAGACTAAATGGTTTAACAGAGGCAAACATTACTCCCAATGATTTCTGAAGTGCTGAAGGGGGTTTACATCAACACTGTTGTTGGGTAACTATTGTTCAAGGTTTACTATTCGTCTTCTTCAGAGGATGTTTCTTGGCGGCTGCATTTCCATCATCAACTGACTTAATGGTAAGCTGGAAACGCATTATGGCATTTTTATGGAAACCAAATGTCCCGATAATAATAATAATAAAACCTGAAATCACCTACACTGTAGGGACCTCCCAACGGTACCAATGATAACAACAGGTAAATAAAGGGAGCAAATAAAAACGTACACATAATTTATATGACAATATTAATTAAAAGTACACAAGACCAGGTCTTATCATGAGTAGGAAGAAAAAAAAGAAAACATTTAAGAAATTTCCAACCCGATCTCACGGCAATTCGTACATTTTTCACAAGGTGGCTTATTCGTACTAATTCGTACGACCACACTCGTACAAATTCATACGATTGTTGCCAAATCGTACGTATTTTACGAGTTGCACAATTCGTATGAATTTGTATGAATGACCTACACCTAACCCCGCCCCTAAACCTAACCGTCACTGGGGTCGTATAAAATCATACGAGTGAGGTCGTACAAATTCGTATGAATAAGCCACATCTTAAAATACGTACGAATTGGTCGTGAGATAGCGTTGGAAATTTCCAAGCAGTAAGTGATCCAAGAATTCCAAGAGTGCACGCTCTCTCTCAAATAAATAAAATAATAGAATAAATTAATTAAATTAAAAATAATACAAAATTATGCTTTCAATGACTATGGCTCCTGAAAATAGGTATAATAAACCTAATTAAAAAAATAACAGCAGTCAATGGGAAATCTGTAAGATGCTATAAAAAGCTATGTACTCACTCTGGGGAAGACTCTGGTGTGAGGCTGGACATTTCCTCTTGAGTGGGAACTGTTCAAAACAAAGCAAGGATGTTAGCATGTTCCATTTTTCTTGTCATTAATCAAAGTTGTGTATCGTTTTTAAAACAGTTTTCTAACTAATTCAACATCTCAGTATGTAGGACAGAAATAATTAGAGCCTATGGTTTCATGCAAATGTGCATCATTTTTGAGTATTTGTCTCATGTTACCCGTTTAGGTTGGGATTAAAGGTTATGCAGACAATAAAACTGGATCATTAAGGGGTCGCGTGCAGGAGAGGTTATTTAGAAATGGAAACTGATGCTACTGAAACAACGTGAAGGGGTAACCATGGTAACAGGCTTCGTATTAGTATACGGTCGGTCATGTAAATCAGAGCATTTAGCAAACAAGCCATGAAACAGACCAGTCAAACTGGAGGTGGTAAGAGCTTTATTTAAGGCCTACAATGACTCAATGTAGAGTGACTGCATTAAGAGGGATTTGGAATATCTAGTCAAAATTATATAATTCCCCCTTTGTTGGCCACCCAAACAATTCCAGGTGTTTGTGACTTATTACTGAGCCAATAGCAAACCAAGTTTATTTGAACACCCCATGAAACAGTTTAAGGGAAAAAAAGTTTTTGATGAAATCCAAGAGTTTTCTGCCTCTCCACAGAAAGTATCAGAACTACCACATTCAAAGCCCAAAACGGTATAAAGGACATTGATCAAATAATCCATGCAACATCAGCGGTTCAACCACGATTTTACAGAGCTATGACTATATTTTTTGTGCACAAAGATTTGTTTAACAATTTCATCTCTTTAATGTCAGTCTTCAACGCGCGTTCACATTGAATGTATGGGGCTGCTGACGCAGAAGCTGGCATTCTGATATTGAAGCATATATAGTATTCTCCTAGCTTCATGAAATTACAGTTAAACCACTGTAACAGACTATTTTAACAATGTCCTTACTACCTTTCTGGGCCTTGAACATTGGTAGTTCTGATATCGTCTACGGATTTCATCAAAAATATCTTAATTTGTGTTCTGAAGACGAACAAAGATCTTATGGGTCTCGAAACAACATGAGAGAGAGTTATTAATTACAGGATTTTTTGGTGAGCTAACTCTTTAAGACTACAATATACTTCAAGTAAAACCGAAGAATACACTGGTGTGTTTACTTTGGCTAGTAAACACTTTCAAGCTACCACTTAATAGGTAGGTGTGCTTGTACATACTAATCTAAACCTGCAGTGTGGGCAGCATCTGGATGTTCATTATCATTATATCGCTGCAGAGATATTTTGAAATTCTTTTGACCCCTAAGCAAAGAACGACTAAGAAATTTACCCTTTATCATGGGCTTTAAAGGGAAAGGGCATTCTTATTCTAGACCAGGGGTGTCCAAACCTGTTCCTTGAGGGCTATTGTCCTGCAGAGCTTAACTCCAACACTAATTAAACACACCTGAACGAGCTAATCAAGGTCTTCAGACTCACTAGAAACTTCCAGCCAAGTGTGTTGGAGCAGGTTGGAACTAAACTCTGCAGGACGCTGGTAATCCAGGAAGAGGTTTGGACACCCCTGGTCTAGAGCCTTTTATTGGACAAGAATCTATAAGACAGGGGTTCTGAACTCTGGCAATTGAGGTCTCCAGTAGAGTTTAGCTCAATTCCAAATCAAACACAACTGCATGTAGATTTCTAGTGATCCTGAAGACCTTGAGTTTGTTCAGTTAAGTTTGATTAGGGTTGGAGCTAAGCTCTGCATTAAAGAGGACCTCAAAGGCCAGAGTTTAAAAAACCCTGCTATAAGACAAGATGGCATCGTGTTAGCTCATCATTGGTTTTCTCAAAAGAGAATGTATTATTCTTGTCAACTTTTATTAGTACAATAATATCTAGATTTGCCTCAAAGCTACAGAAATGGATTAAACATGGTGTCGTGAATTGTAGCCTGGACATCCATTCAGAGTTTTACCTTTCTTCGGTCCGAGATGCTGGGATAGGCTCCAACATCTCAGTGATACTACTTAGGACAAGTGATTTGGAAAATGCATGGATAGATGAATTGTATCTTGTTTACTCTATCCACCAATACCTTGCAGTTTCCTGCGGTGAAAGCGGGGTGAGCCCATTAAGCTGTTCTTGATGGAGTTGAGGCGCATCTTCCAGGGCATTCCCCCAATGGAGGGGCTGGGGGGTGGCGTAGGGGTCGGTGTCCCCGCTGGGCTGTCCTTAGGCGTGTGCACGGGCGTTCCTTTGGGAGTGGGGATAGGGCTTCCCCTTGGAGAGGGGTGGGGGGTCACCTGTATGGTGGGAATAGATTTGGTGGTGTGGTCAGAGCCGGGAACGGGGTGGAAGTGGTGTAGTCGGATAGGGGAAAGAGGGGAAACAGGTCTAAAGGGGACAGAGAGTTGAGGAGGTATGATGGAGGCTGGGGTTGCCCGTCGCACCATTGGGCTGGCCGGTATACAGGGTGCTTGAGGTTGACATGGAGTCGATGGTTCTGACTTGGCTGTCGAAATGTGTTCAGGCTCAGATTCCGGTAAGGGGATTGATCGGGCAGATTGTAAGGGTTTGTCTTTGGGTTTGGCTTGAAGAGTTTGGGTCTTTGGGCAGGGCAAGAGAGACTCAGATATAGGGTTTGGCATTAGGGAGTTAGAAGTGGGTTTTTTTGACTCATTTTGATCAGAGTTTGGTTTTAAGGAGTCTGTGAAACTAGAACTGGGGGACAAGAGCAGCTCAGTGGACTGAGGCGGGACACAGAATTTTCGTACAGGCTTTGGGGGAAGGGGAGAACCAGAGCACAGAACAAAACACATCGAGATATACAGGCACGAGCCAAAGCATTGTGGGTAAAACACACAAAAAGGGAAAGAATCATTTGAGGAGGAATAAGGAGCCATGGTGGTGTAGAAGAAACAAAAAAAGCATGCAGTTAGCCAAGACTGGTGAGAGAAAGATGCAACAAGACCATTGTGAAGAGCAAATCAAGCATTTTCAGGCTCATCAAAGAAAGTTACCAATGGAAAAATAAAAAGGAATTTTCTGCCATGAAATTAGTAACTTGGGTATCGCACAATAAATCATGTATTTGAGGTGTGGACAATGTAATTTGCAGTATGAATGTGGACTTATGCTCAGAATCAGCTGTTAACAAATTAAAGTCAAAGAAATGCAATGCAATGCCTGACTGTGTCCAAGTTCTGAATCATGCATAAACCTTCGAAGCTTGTGAGCATCTGAATATGAATGTCTCCAAACACAAAAGCTACCAAGCTGCAGAAATACTTCAAGCACTAATAATCTCTTCACAGTTGGAATCCAGAAAGTAAAGCAAACAAATTCACAACAGTAACCAGCAGTACATTAACCTAATTTATGTCAAACATAAAAAGACTGACTTCAAAATCCCCAATTTTCATATGACATACAGAGCAGAGGTTTAGAGTGAGCTTCTAAATCAATTTCCACTTGGAATCAGCAACTATACGTTGGCAAGCTTTAGGGTTAAGGCCTTGGTAATCTGTGAGCCGTCTTAAACAAGCCAACTGGAAAAGTTTAGCCAAGAGCTTCTGTGCTAATCAGAGGATTGGGATTTTCTACAGAATTCCCTGAGCTGGATTTCCACTTGGGGAACGACACCAATAGCAGCAGATAGGATGAAAGAGTATATCTCCATGAACCAAAAACTGCTGTCTTCTGTAACTCTCTCTTGCACAATTTCCTTCCATGTTTACTTTGCTTGCTAGAGAAAAGAAAGCTATTTCCAGGTTTCCTGCACCTTATGCCTGGTTCATTTTCATGAGCTGGATAAAATATTAAAAATATAAATTTACCACGTCTCAATAAAAAGCACTGGATTGTCAGTGATCACCTAAACACTTACCTAGTGGTTTTATTAACTGATATAAAATATACACACCAAAAAAAAAAAAAAAGGAAAATTGTTTTTCAGCTACTTGCCAAAGCACCATATATAATTTTCTTTTAGATTAAATTGACATAGCTAAATAGCAACAACAACAAAATAATAATAATAATAATAAGACCTGAAAACTATTTAGGCATAAGAAAATAAAATAAAAAAATATATAATATATATGTGTAGTCAAACTTTTAAATATCACACATCCAAGACGGCAATCCAATTTAGTTTTTATGTAAATCGAAACTATATCACTAATCTCAGCTGTTTAATACATACAGTGTCCTTCCAACTCAAAATGGAGTGTGATATGATCACCATGAAGGTGCTTGAGCAGATGTGTGCTGATTGGTGGACAGAGAGAAGCAGGCGTGCTGGGGGCGGAGTTACTCACCCGTGGGCTGCTGAGAGGGCTGGTGGAGAGACCAGAGGACGCACCACTGATGGACCGTGACCTGTGAGGACACAGACCATAAAACACACGGTCAGACGCCGCTTACAGCTGAGAGCGGACAGGAAGTGAGGACAGGGTGCAGATGAACACACGCAAACAAGAGCAAATCTGATCTCTCATTCTCAGAGATTAAGTCAAATCAAGCTTTATGTGTCATTTTACTTGAATTGTTACGGTTTTGGCCACATCAGGGCATAAACATTTTTATTAATGGGTATAAAAAGACTATTTAATATTATTGTTTTTAAGTTTTTTTTTTTTAAAGTAATTAATACTTTTATTCAACAAGGATACATTAAATTACTGTTCGTTTTGAACTTCCTTTTCATCAAAGAACCTACAAAAAATAATAATTAATAAATATCTGCGAAAATGTTTAACTGAAGGATCATGTGACACTGAAGACTGGAGTAATGCTGCTGAAAATTTCAGCTTTGTATCACATGGACAAATCACATTTGAATATATACAGTATTCAAGTATTTTAAATTGTAAGAATATATCACAGTTTTACTGTATTTTTAATTAAAGGAATGCACCCTTGATAAGCAAAAGAGACTTCTTTAAAAATAAAAAAAAGACTCCAAACTTTTGAATGTATAACATGCATAAAATGTATGATTTTGCCCCCATGACAACGAATAATGTTTTTATTTAAAAATAAATTGAAGGAAACACTTTAGGTCATTAACTAGATAAAATACAGATAGTGATTGTTATTTAATCCAGTTTTGGTTTATGGAGTCTAAGATTTTGTTATCAATAATATTATCAATGTAATTTAGAAACTCTTTATATTTACACACACACACATATATGTATATTATAAAGTGCAGTTCTATCTTCAGGCTTAGTTGTGTCATTCTGAGCTGTAACTGTCTGTTTTTTTTTTGTTTTTTGTTTTAGACAGCAGATGTCCACAAAGATACAGATCGAACATTTCAATCATCTTCAAGAATGAATCAAGTCCATAATCAGCTCACAGTGTCTTCATCAGCACAGCCGCTCAACACGACTCTCAGCAGCTGTTCTTTCACTCTCACACATCATTCAGTCTTTTCTGACTTACTCATCTTGCCCCTTACAAACAATGCTCCACGGTACAGTGAAATACTGTATCTGACTGTCATTTACTAGGTTTAAATCAACAAAAGATTTAACTTCTCCACCAACTTTCATCTCGTCTTTCCCTCCACATTCTCATCACTTTTGCCACTTTGAATCTTGATCTCTGTCCCTGTGTCACTCTGGATCTCTAATCCAGGTCAGTTGTCAGGTCTGTTTGGGATAAAAGCAGCCCCCTCGGCCCTAAAGCACTGAGCCGGACAGCAGTCTCATCTGAGGCCCTAAAAAACAGGGTGAGCTTCACTAAAAACAACAAGAGCCTCAGTGTTTTGAGCTTGGGACACACAGAAAGTGATCACAAGAGAGAAAAAGAAAAACGACACCTATATCTTGGATGGCGTGAGAGCGAGTACATTAACAGCACATTTTCATTTCTGGTTGACCTGTCGCTTTAAGATAAATGTCAAAAAGTTTATATTTAAGTCTGAAAACCTGTAATGATTGGCATTTCTCTCTTGTGTGGGTGTCTAGAGTGAATAGAGACGCTATGATGACTGTCAGATGGCTAGACAGAATCCAGCTAATGCTAATTTTAGTTATGATTTTATTTTGGAGTTATACAGGGGTGAGTGGAGACAGACAGCACACGGCTTACTGATATACGCATAACGGCATATGCAATGCTTTATTTGCTAAACCTCTATATTTAGATATGAAAGGCATTAGATGGTGACTAATCAGAGCATTATTATCTTTGTTCACAGGTAAATGTATCATCACTATAAAAAGACAAATTAGTTGCATAACTAAATGATTATTCAAATTAATTAATCTTTTTTGTTTGTTTAAAATTTGATGTTAAAACTGAGGATAGACTTATGTTAACATAACTTGATTTTTTACCTAAATCCACCGCATAAAAACTCACTTTTCTTGATCATGTACTTTCCTTTTAAAAGAACTCACTGCTTCCCACATACTTCATCACACAGATCCAACTTTTAAAAATTACATTTCAAAGTCTCTTTTTAGTCTGACACAAGCTGATCTCAAGCCTTTTAAATTCAATAAACATCAGACGAACACAAATGATGCAACAAAGTCTCTGTGGTCGTTTCTAGTAAAAAAAAAAGGACTGTTAGAAGGTAGTAAATCATGATAGAGAAAAATGTTTGGCACCACACACACACAGACACACACAAAACAACAAATTCAAAAATAAAAAACACAACAACAAAAAATGAAACACTCAAAAAAATAAGACATAAAACAAAAACAAAAGAAAAAAAACATGCACACACAAAAGACACAAAACTAAAATAAAAACAAAAACACACAATAAACAAAACAAAAACAAAATAAAACACAAGACAGAGAAAAACATAAAACAACAAACAAAATACAACAAAAAAGAAAACACAACACACACACACACACATACAAAAGACAAACCAAAAAACAAAACAAGATAAAAAAAAATACAATCACACAAACATCACACAAAAAACTGAAAAAAAAAACTAATTAGAAGAAAAAACAAAACACATGCACACACAAAATACAAGACACAAAACTAAAATAAAAACACAGACACAATCAACAGAACAATAAAAACAAAACAAATATAAAAACCCAAACACACGATAAATAGAACAACAACAACAAAAAAACTGAAAATAAAAATCAAAAGACACAAAATAAAAACAAAGCAAAGTAGAACAAAGCAAAACAAACAAACAAACAAAACAAAAGAACAGAACACACATAAACACACACACAAAGAACAAAATAAAACTAAGGGGAAAAAACGAAATAAAAAACACTGAAAAAACAAGACAACAAAAATAATAAAAAACAAAAACAACAACAAATTTAAATGCAAGACTACACTAAAGATGAGTTTTATATGACTATGCCATTATATATAAGGTAATGTAATGGCATCTAAAATCAGAGCTAAAAACTGAAAAACTAAGTGTGTGATCTATTTGTTTATCTACTACAAACAGAAGCAAAGATGCAGAGTTTCCTGTCACCTTCATAAGCTTGAACAATGATTATTGACTCATTAATTCATTGCCAAGTTTATCTATTTCTATTTACAAAAAATGGTCAAATAAATGTTGATAACTGCTGGAATTAAACATGTGTAATGATCTCATAGGACAAATATAATCTAATTTGACAACAATGTAGCATAATTCTTTTTTAAATTGTTTTGTTGCACAGTTTGCTCATAATTATCATCACTTTAAGTAGACTCTTCTAGCGTATAGTGCGTTTAGTATGCGTTTAACAGCTGCTAATATCCCACTGAACGGGGTCGTCTCCTGTCAATCCTGCCATCAGATACGTCTGGAGTGGGATCAAATTGAGCTGAATTGAGGAATAAGACCTACTTTGTTATGATACAGTGGAAGGTGAGGGTTCAAAGTTTACAGGGAGAAAAGGGAGTGAGGAGAGTGGAGACAAAATTAATTTCCTTCATGGTAAGGCTGTAAGGTGATGCTTCAAGAGAGATGAGATAACATCGCACATACCAAGAGGTTTTATATACGCCAAGCTACTTCATTTAATGATATACATCTGAGAAATTCAAAGAGAATTCCTGGATTCACTTACAAATCAGAAAAGGGGTTTTATTCTTTTGTTCACTTAAAAAATAGTTTTTTTTTTTTTTAAATATAGTAGTACTGAATAGACTGAAAGTAAAATAAAACTGAACTAAAATAAATATCATAAAAATAAAAAACTGAAATATGATCTATTGGAAGTACTAAAATTACTAAGATACTTTTTTAGACAGAAATAATACAAATCAATAATAAAGCAACAAAATGACTAAAGCTTATGCAAGTATAAAATAACTTTCAAATGAATACTGAAAATATAAATATAAAAAAGTATTCAAATTAATAAACATTGGTAAAGTATATAAATAATACTGCAATACTGCATCAGATCATAACATCAGTTCAATCTGAAATACTAAAATTACAAAAAAAAAACTTACATATAAAAAAAATTGACCAAAATAAAATATGAAAGAAAAATCATCAAATAACAATAGCAATTTTTTAAATTTTTTTTATTAAAGTGAAAAAGAAAATCATAAAAAAGCTAATTCAAAATGTTAATAAATAATACTAAAATAAAATCATAAATTAGTTTCTTATAGTATGACATCTGATAATAGTGTAAACATGCGCACTTTGTATTGTTTTACTGTTAAAATATAAATATACAAAAAAATAATAATAATAATAAGGCACAGAATATAATATGTTTCATATTAATTGAACATGCTTTGTAATAATGAATACCACTTTTTATTCAGTTGTTTATAATGTAAATTTTGTAAGATTCACCGTTAATGACAGTAATCTGATATTGTGTTTAAACGCAAATAATAAAGTAAAGTACTTAAGTCCCATCAGCGACACATTATATTTGTATATTTAGTAAAAGTATGCTAATTATCGAATCTTTTTTAAACATGAGGTTCAGCCCTGAAGTGTTTTGAGATGGTTTGAACTGAATGATTCGTGCAGACAGAGTTCAGTGCAGGTCAGTGAGAGGGAAAGCGTCTCTGCATCTTTGATGACTAAAGCTCTGTGAACTATCTGGAGGTCAGAGGTCGGCTGGTACCTTTCCTCTTTGCTCTCTGCTTTGCGTTTGGCATCTGAGATATCCAAGCTTTTACTGCAGCGGGAGACAAATCCAGTGAGTCTCTGAACACTGAACTAACGGCTCTGCGCTCACTGGGGAGCTAAGGGCTTTCTCATCGGTGCTGGTTACCGAAGTATTTCTCTCATTCCTTTTTATTTCAGAGAGCTTTTTTAGAACGACAACCCCAAATTTGAAGTGTCACATGAAAAATGGAGTTTCAAAAGGTTGAGTTGAAAGAAAAAAGCGAGTGATTGGTGAACGACAGGAATCATTTCTCAAGCCTCACAGTGGCGTCTCTAAACAAACCGCCAGAGGGGACAGGAAATATACAATAAAACATAAAAATATCTCAAAGTTACTCAAATACAGCAAAACAGTAACATTTTTACTTGTATTTAATGTATTTGACAATTTTACAAACTTTACTTTTTAAAAAAGAGAGAGAGTGTCAAGGAGACAAGTCACACTTGAGTTGAGCTCCAGATAAATTGCAAGAAAAATACGATTTATTTGCTAACAAGCTAATGAAAGAAGAGGATTCAACATACAACATCATCTAGACAACATCTAAGCAAAGATTTTGTTGAATCTGGACAGTTTTTTTTTTTTTTTACACTGTCACACCTTAATTTGAGGAAAAGTTCAAGAGAAGCTGATCACAGGATAACCTCTGCAGAAGAGGATACTCATGTTGGAAAAGGATAACATCAAGCAAAACAACAACAACAACAGCCAACAACAACAGCCACTATAAGAAAACCTGGAGGATAAGAGAGGTAAAAACATTTTGAATAGACAGTGCTATTTATCTCTCTTTGGACTTTTGCTTGATTCCTGTTTGAAAGAACAACACAGAAAAAACATTCTTGGGACATTTTGGACACAACTGGAATTTTAAAGAAATCAGTGAAAGTCATATTTTCCCCATTTTTGGCTTATTTACTCATTTTTACCAGTTGTATATCTCCACTGGGAGATGATAAACAAAAACAATTAAAAACAGTGGCAGTTATTTCAGTTGATTGTTTACATTCCAAATCAATGATGGCCAACGCATCATCCTGGCCACGCCCCTTCATCTACCCTCAGAAGAGCTCTGAGACCTCCAGGCTGATGCTCAGACACAAGCAGATGAAGGAGACGCCCGGCACACTGTTTGCGGATCTACAAGAACACAGTGCCATGAACAACCTGCTCTTTTACACCGAACACAGCCCTTTATGGCACACTGCCTTCTGTCAACATCTCACCTTTACCAAGAAAAGAGGCATCTGTAAAGGCAGACAGATCTTAGCATTTGAAGATGCTGAAAAAAATGATGAAACAAGATTTTTGACCCTGAACTTGTATCAAAATGGCACTGTCATGGCCCAGGGATCAGAGTCTGCTCTCAAGATCTTCATTAAAGATTTTGAATTAATAAAAAAGCTGGCACTGTCTGATGAAGGGTACAAGAATATGAACATTGTTCCCTCTCCTGAAAAATCAGTTCTAAAGATGACAGTGACTTCAGCAACTACCATTCCATCTCCAATGTCAAGAATGAAAGACAACTTTTCACTTCTGGAAGTAGAAGTCGTGGAGATAAAAGAATTAATACTATCCCACCTGAAAGACAACAACATGGAACAAGTGACAATTGACATAAAGAACTTAAAACAAGAAGTTGAATCTCTACAGAGACACAGAGAAGAAATGACAGAAGAACTTCAGAAAACCAAAGATGAATTAAGGGAAGTAAAATCAACTTTAGGAAGACAACTAACGGAAGTTAGAAAAGAAATCCAGGAGGAGTTATCGGCCTTGAAGTCAATACTCCACACCAAAGATGAACTCATCACAGATCTGACAGAAAGACTTAACTCTGTTTCAGCACCTAGAGAGTCTTCTGCCAAACCCTTGACTCGTCCAGAGGTGCTCATGGAAAACCCTCAACCTGAACAGCAGCCAGTGGAAGAAGAGCCTCACTGCTCGACTGATCCACAGCTCCTCTGCACAGGACCCGGGAGAAACACATGCTCTTATCCTGACAGACTCTAACGAGAGACTTCTGCTACCAAACATGAGAGCCAAGAAAATCTGGTGCCCAAACACAAGAAGTGCTTTTCAGATCCTGTCTGAGAGTAAACATGAAAACTACAAGCACATCGTAATCCACACAGGGACGAATGATTTAAGGGCCATGAAGGGCCGTGTGGCTCCTATAATGAGAGAGGTGGCGATCAGAGCCACACAACGCTTCCCAGAGGCTAGAGTAACTCTGTCCACACTGCTGCCACGCACCGATGTGCCTTTCCACATCATCCACGGGAATAATGTGGAACTCTCCAGAAGCTGTGCACTCATTCCTAATGTTCATCTCGCCCATCACAAAGACATACAGCCTCATCATATGTATGACCACATACATCTCAATAAGCAAGGAGTGAAAGTCTTCGCCAGAGTGCTGAAAAGCACAGCCCTTGGAAACACCGCAAGAAACAACAGAAACTCCGCTAACAGGCGAAGCCCTCATCCTCCAGCAGAGCCCACACGGACCAGTGGACCTCCATCCCAGCACAAGAGCTACGCGACACAGAGAAGCCCTCGTCCTCCAGCAGAGCCCACACGGACCACCGGACCTCCATCCCAACACAAGAGCTACGCAGCGGCCGCTCAACAACCACAGAACCCTGCAGCCGCTGAACTCAACCAGATCCGACATCTGCTGAACGTCATCTGCTCCAGGCTGAGGACATAACCTGCATAGCACACACACACACACACACCTATTCATGAAATCATTTAAAATCAGTTGTTGGAATATACAAGGTCTGCACTCTTCTACTTTTGGTAATAAGACTGCAGACCAAGACTTACTCAGCAGTGTAACAGACATGGACATCTGTATCTTTCATGAGACGTGGTGTCGTAGTAATGAGACCTTACATTGTCCAATAGGATACAAGGAAATTATGGTTCCTTCATCAAAAAATTCTAAAATTAAATGTGGCCGAGACTCAGGTGGAACACTTATATGGCACAAAGACGATTTAAAACATTCGATTAAAGTTGCTAAAAGTGGAAAATCATCCATTTGGCTTGAAGTGAAATCCGTCATATATCAGTCTAATCTTTATCTCTGTGCAATCTATATTCCACCTCATGACTCTCCCTATTACGAAGAGCAAAGCTTCCCAACATTACAGACTGACATCTTACACTTTCAGTCCAGAGGAAACATCCTCATCTGCGGAGACTTAAACGCCAGAACAGGACGAGAAATTGATTATGTAAATATTGTAGATAATGACCACATCCCCAATGACACCACGTTTCATCCATCATCTAATATCACACAGAGAAACAGCTATGATACTTCAGTGAACATTAGTGGAAAACAAATGTTGAAACTCTGTAAAGGTTTAGGATTATACATCATTAACGGCAGAACTCGTGGAGATACATTAGGTAGATTCACTTACTGCTCCAGATTAGGAGCCAGTGTGGTTGATTATTCAGTAACAGATATTGATCAAAACTTTATCAATGCCTTCACAGTCAGACCTCAGCTCTCGATGTCCGATCACTGCCAAACTGTGCTTTATCTGAAAGCCCCATGTCAAATAACCAAAACTGCTCCACCTGAAGCTGAAAAACTGGTTCCTCTGAAACATAAACTCAAGTGGAATCAATCCAACTCAGAACAATTCAAAGAAAATATGAACAATCCGACTATATTAAAAATGCTAGATGACTTTATGTCCACTGATTTCACCTTAGATATTAATGGAATACATTTAGCAACAAAAAACGTAAGTAATATATTCATAACATTGATAACTCTATCTAATATTAAACAGCAAACCAAACATAGAACCAATCGACAGAGAAAGAGAAAGGATGTCTGGTTTGATGATGAATGTGCCGGTCTCAGAAAAGAACTCAGGAGACTTTCCAACAAAAAGCACAAAGATCCGTCCAGCCAGACATTACGGCTTTCTTACTCAGACTGTCTGTAAAAGTACAAAACACTTCTGTGGAAAAAAAGAGAAAAATATTTTCAAAGAAAGAAATTGACAATTCAATAGATCAAAACACTTTCTGGAACCTATATAAAAAACTAGAAAAACCCAAATTAGAGATATCACTCCAGAATGGCACAATTTGGAAATCTTACTTTGAAAATCTGTATCAGAAAATTGAACCGGCCGACCTCAACCAACCCCAGAGTAAAATAAAGAAAACACTAGAAGACATGGAAAAAACTATTAAGAATTATCAAAATCCATTAGATGAGTCAATAACAATATCTGAAATATTAGAACATATTAAAAATCTTAAATTAAAGAAAGCATGTGGACAAGATCACATTAATAATGAAATGCTTAAACTCAGCAGTCCCAGCATGATTCAAACAATAGGCAAATTATTTAATCTGGTGTTCTGGTCCGGACACTTCCCTGAGATCTGGTCTGAGGGACTCATCACCCCCATATTTAAGAGCGGCGATCGATTCGACCCCAATAACTACCGTGGGATAAGTGTGGGCAGTGTGTTGGGAAAACTGTTCTGCAGTATCATTCACACACGCATCGTCTCACACATCTCAGCACACAACATCTTAAATAAAGCACAGATTGGCTTTTTACCAAAACATCGCACATCCTACCATATCTACTCTCTCCACACTCTAATCAGCAAGAACATCAACGACAAACAAAGGAAAATATTTGCATGTTTTGTAGACTTTAAAAAAGCATTTGATTCAATTTGGCATGATGGTCTACTGTACAAAATCCTACAAATTGGCATTGGCGGAAAAACGTTTGACATTATTAAATCTCTGTACACCAACAGCAATAGTGCGGTGAAGATCGGTAACCGCAGAACTGCGTTCTTCCAGCAGAGCCGTGGAGTGAAGCAGGGCTGCAGTCTGAGCCCAACTCTATTCAACATCTACATCAATGACCTAGCGTCAGCGCTGGAGAGCTCTACTGCGCCCGGCCTCACTCTACAGGGGTCAGAGGTCAGATGTCTGCTGTCCCGCACACCTGAGGGCCTTCAGCAGAGCCTGTCCCTGCTGGAACAATACTGTCACGACTGGGCCCTGACCGTCAATCTGGACAAAACCAGAGTCACGGTGTTCCAGAAGAAAGCCAGATCTCAGGGACACAAACACCAGTTCCTGTATAAAGGCCAGGTCCTGCAGCACAGCTCTAGCTACAGCTATCTGGGCATCGACATCAGCGCTTCGGGACGCTTCGGTCTGGCTGTGAAAACACCCGCTGAAAAGGCTCGGAGGGCTTTCTATGCTATAAAGTCACGATGTGGACACTTAAAATTACCCATTAAAACCTGGATAAAATTATATAATTCAATAATAAAACCAATTCTTTTATATGGATGTGAAATTTGGGGACCAGTACTAAATTTTAAAAATTGGGATAAAACATCAGTAGAAAAATTACAATTGGAAATTGGCAAAAATATTCTTGGGGTTCACAGAAACACGTCCACTGCGGCCTGCAGGGCTGAGCTGGGCCTGTACCCGCTGAACATGGAGATCCAGAAGAGATGTGTTCAGTTCTGGCATCACCTCCATCAGTCTGACCCAGAGTCAGTGCAATATAAAGCTCAACAGAACCTCATCCTCTGAACTCACTCGCTCTTCAACTCGTCCATCAGAATATACTCCCCATCAACCCCAAACCTTTTATTAACCATATCCACAAACATCTAAATGTCACTCATGATGAAGCACTAAAAGCACATTTTGCCCTCCAGAATAAACTGCAATGTTACTCGGCCCTCAATAGAACCACTAAGTTGGCCAATTATCTATTTATTAAACATTTTAAAGAAAGACAAATCCTCTCCAAATACAGATTAAGTGACCATGATCTAGAGATAGAGAGAGGAAGACATAGACAAACATGGACAGAGAGAGAGCAGAGGATCTGTAGACACTGTGACCTACAGCACATCGAGGATGAGGAACACTTTCTGCTCTTCTGCTCTAAATACACCAGTATAAGAGAAACTTTTCTGCCCAGATTTAAAATTTTAATTCCATCATTCTCTGAACTGAGCGACACTGAGAAAATGTTCTTCTTACTGGGAGAAGATGATAGTACAGCTGCACTAGCGGCTAAATATGTGTTAGCTATTCACAACGCCAGAGTCAGCTAATTCTCTAGAGAGACCGACTCTATTTATTCATTTATTAGGATAAATTGTGTTTTTTTATCTATTTATTTATATTTACTATGCTACATATGACATGATTTGTAAATATATGTTTTGTTTGTTTGTTTTATTATTTATATATAATATGTTGATGCTTTGGCAACATTGTGTTCCACAGTCATGCTAATAAAGCTCATTTGAATTGAAAAAAATTGAAATTGATATTTGGTTAATAACTTATTTATTCAATTTTACTAACCCTAAAGTTTTGGATGGTATTGTATCACAGTTTCCACAGAAATAGTAAGCAGCACAACTTTTCAACATTGATAATAATCAGAAATGTTTCTTGAGCAGAAAGTCAGTATGTTATAATGATTTCTTAAGGATCGTGTGGCACGAGATTTGATCTTAGAAATAAATTACATTTTATTATATATTCACATAGAAAACAGTTATTTTATATTGTAATAATATTTCACAAATTAACTGATGTTACTGTATTTTTAAGTAAACAAAGCCTCAATGAGTATAAGAGAGTGTGTGTGTGTGTGTGTGCGTGGATGTGTGTGTGCGTGTGTGTGTGTATTATCGGTGTAACGGTACGTGTATTCGTACCGGACCATTTCGGTACAGGGCTTTCAGTACGGAGCACGTGTGTACCGAATGACCGAATGCAATATTTTGTGCAGGGAACATAAGTACATTTTCGTGTTTCCAAACGAACATATTAAGTGGCGGAAGTATCTGCGTTCAACGCAAATCCTGCCCTGCAGCTGATTCTAAGGCCGGCGACACACTGGATGCGTGGCGTGTCCATTTTTAATTCGGCTCCCATGTTTACAGGTTAGAGCTTGCAGACTTCCTGCGTGAGACGCGCATCTCAGACGCAGCTCGAGCCGCGCGGAAAACGCGAGCATGCTAGAAATAGAACCGACGCCTATTTTTCACGCGACACGCAAGCGTGTTGGAAGTGTTTCCAGGCAAAAAAAGAATAGGAAAATATGTTTATATGTCATTTTGTACACAAATACATATTAATTCATGACACTTTGATGTTTGAAAGTCTATAGGTTGACATAAATTCAGATATAAATGTAATTTAAAGAATAAATTAATAATTATCGATTTTCAAATATTGCACCTGTCAAACATACATAGTCTATTTTGCCGTCAATACTGTTGACGGTGTCCTTTATCAGTAGGCTTTATATTTATGCTCAACATTAAGTATAGATATTGTTGTACTGTTGTCAATAGCCTGGTCTGTCGGTGGTCTCCCTGTCACCTACAGCAGCAGGCACAGCATGGCTCTGGTGAAGCAGGCCTACAAGCTGGGATTGGTAATGCTGCACTGTAATCATAGTTATTAATTTATATTTTTCATTATATTCTATTATATGATATTGGTTTGAGACTGAGAGTATGTTATTTAGTGGAGAACTTTGCAGCAGTATTTTATTTCTTATTCTTTTTTTATTTTATATATATTTTATTAAAAACTATTTTTAAAAAAAGTGTATAGTAATAAACAACCTGCAGTTTAATGTTTGCATTTCTTTCCCTTACTGTACCGAAAAAGGAACCGAACCGTGACTTTAAAACCGAGGTACGTACCAAACCATGATTTTTTTGCATACCGTTACACCCCTAGTGTGTATGTGTGTGTGTGTGTGTGTGTGCGCGTGTGTGTGTTCTGCACCTCTGTCCGTGTTGTGTCATGTCGATGGCTCGTCGTGCAGGTACAGGTGAACCTCCATCAGTGACACTCAGCACCTCCATAGACTTCCTCTCCGGCCTCCTCTTCCCGTGTCTGTTCAGCATTGGGGAGTCCACACGCTTCCGCGGAGGATCTGCACACACACACACACACAAACATATAATAGTAGTTATAAGAGTTATAATAGTATACATATGTTTTACAAAATAAATAAAGTCATGTAGGGGTGAAATGACATTGGGTCATTGTCCCAATAACTTCATACCATTATTCATGTAATTGTAATTAAAGTGTAAATGGATTCATGTCACTTCAGAGCTGCAGTAGATGGTCTGTATAACAATTCAGATGCAACTTCTGACCAAAAAATAAATAAAATAAAAGTATTTTATGGCCGTTGTAGCCCAAAAGTTTGTGTGTAATACATTCTACTTTCAATCAAATAAAAGCTACGTTTTGTTATAGATATTTAATGCCTTTACTCATTTAACACAATAGTGTAAATGATATTTTAGGGGTCATTTTCTCGGCCAAATCTGATGTGTGATTATTTTGCAATTAATTAGATGAACTAATTGCCACATCATGTAATAAGTAGATTACATTTTTAATCACTTGACAGCCCCAAAATAGACATTATTTATGTTAATATACGTTTTTTAAATGTATATTACTCATAATAATTTATAATAAAAGAAATTGTATGACTATTATAATAAAATAATATATTGAGTGTTTGTTACCTATATCGTTTCGAGGAGGGAGGTTCTGGTCTTCGTGGCTGGGGTATCGCTCCTTACGATCCAACAGAAGGAAATAGATCATCTTCTCCTGATTCTCACTGATGAGACGGGGACAAGAAACACACATTTATCAACAAAAACAAATGTCCAAGTTGCTTTGTTGCCTTCTATCTAACAGAAGATGTGATGATCCCTCACTCGTCCGACAGCAGGTCCTTCATCAGCTTGTTCTTGTCCCGGAAGCAGCCCAGCGAGTGCATGCTCTCCAGGACGTCCGGGTCGATGTCGTCGGCCGACGGGACACTGCGGATCGCCACCTTCCTGGGCTCCGGCTGCTCGGGCTCCGGCTCGTTCTTCCCTCCTCTGAGGAGAGCAGAAACAAAACTGGGTCCATCACTCGGCCAAAGAAGAGCAAGTATGCATGGGAATCCTAAATTATAGTGGTAAATTAATAATATAATGTCATTCTGTAGTGCAACATACTTCTGTGCGAACGCTATTAGATGTATAATTCGATTAAACAATATGAATTCATGTTTATAGGAATACTTAACACATAATACATATAATAAATACAGTGGGTGTTAATTTGCATTTAATTTTTATATTTTCCAAAACATAAAAAAAAAAAAAAAAAAAAAATTCTCCCTTTCAGCAAATAAAATAAAAAATAAAAAAGATTTGAAATATACAGATAATATAAATAAACGAACAAATACATAAATTAATATCTGTCCATATTTAGTAAAAATAAAAAAATAAGGTGAAAGTAAATAAATTATCATTTTAATTAATTATTCAAAAAAATCCAAATATTGAGAAATTCGCTTTTGAGTTGTCCAAATGAGGTCCTTAGCAATGCATATTACTAATCACAATGTAAGTTTTAATATATTTAATGTAGGAAATGTACAAAATATCTTCATGAAACATGATCTTTACTTAATATCTTAATGATTTTTGGCACAAAAGAAAAAACTGATCTGTAATTTTGACCCATATGTATTTTTGGCTATAGTGACTCCAGACTCCAGGTCACACATATTTGAGTTAATATGATATGTCCTCTGTGATATCAGTGAAAGGGAAAGTCATTTCAAAGGAGTTTTAATGAAAGATTACACCTTTTGTCATTCGAATAACGTGTGCTAATTAATTGTGCAGAGTATAATCTACGTCCGGACGTGAATAGACTGCTTTCTGCGTCAGATCACGATTAATAAGTGTTTCACTCTCAGCCTCGCCTGTTCTGACCCTAAACCCATGACAAGCGTCTTCATAACCTTCCCTCTCAGAGCCGCTGCTAATATTCGCTGTCGCCATCTGTTAGAAAAGACGGTGGAGCGGCGGAAAACACAAGTATTCTGCTTCAGAGCGTGTCTTTGAGCCCAGAGAGGGACGAGCTTGGCCTGCTGTCTCTGTGTCTCTGGAGGACAAGTGTTTAACACCACGTCTCTGTTCCTGTCTATCCGTCCCGGACGCCCAGCCTGCTGTGTCTGTGTCTGCCCCCAGAATCATGGGAGTTCAGTACTTACATGTACCACGTGTGCTTCTGGATCAGCTCTAACTGTAAGAGAAACACACAGAGAGAGACGGTTAGAGTCACGCAGAAAAACACCCAGAGAACAGCTCTGAAGGAACCACTATAAAGCATACTTGCAAATCTAATTTCAAATTCAAGTCAATCTGAAAATAATATTAAGATAAAAACTAAATTGGAAAAGCAAAGCCTCATTCATTTTGCAATGCATAGTGCTATGACTAAATGAATAAATCTGTTTTTAATTTTATTGTATTGTATTGTATTGTACATTTAATTTAATTTAATTTAATTTAATTTAATTATTTATTTTTAATTAGGGCCATAATATTCCATAAGTGTTTTTAATTTAATATTGTGATTTAACATGATCAAATAATTAGGGCGGACAATTTGAAAATGGTAATCTAGTGTTACTAATTATAAGAAAATAAATCTTACTCATGACCCTTGTTTTTTAGTAATCAATTCAATATAAAATATTATAGGTCTTTCTTATATTTTGCATTAAAGTTCTTATTAATTTTGTAATTAATTTTTTTTGTTTTCATTTAAAGTTTTTGCCATTATTTTCTGTGATTTTTTGCCTTTTTTAATATATCTAGTTTATTCATTAATTTTAAAACTGTATTATATATATATATATATATATATATATATATATATATATATATATATATATATATATATATATATATTCCCGTTTTAGTTTGTCATTTATGCATCAAGTTAAACTACATGTAAGTGAGAAACGTTTCCTGAAATAAAGTAAAATAAATAATAAAATAATAAGTTGAAAAAAAAAAACTTTTTGTATATATAATTTTATTCAGTTTGATTATAGTTTATTATGTTTAATTTCTAATATCTGAAGTTCAAGTAATGGATATTCGAAATCTATTTAATTTTTAATTATATTTTTGAATTGCTATTCATTTAAAACATTATCGTCGTGCAGTTAACAATGAGAAAAAAAAGTAAAAAAAAAAATGTACGATTATATATTTCATAATAAGGAATATAGTTGATTTATTTTTTGGTTTGTTTTTGTTTTTAATATTAACACATTAGGACTGTCAAGTTAAACATGAGTTTAATGTGATTTATGACTGGCTGGATCTGGAGTTTTTGAGTTTCACTAATTTAGATCTCTAAAAGACTTTCCTCTCCATCAGCTCTTGGCTGAAATAAGACCAGCAGCCTTTAAAGACTTCAGAGCAGTGGTCAGCTGTAAAAGAGCCAGCGAGAGCAACCCTTCTGATAAATGATAGATGGGACGGGCTACAGTCTCGTGACCTTCATGGACAGGTGTAAGTGAAGACACATGCAGAAGCTCCAGAAGATGAGTCCAGCTGAGAGGTAATGCACTAATGAGCGGCTGTGTAGAGATCCAATTATTATTTGCATATCTGTGCAGGAGGGGGAGATAACTGCGGTCATCTGTTTCTATGATATGTCTTCCACATGCTAACACCTTACACAGAGGTCATGTATATTCCTTGAAATAAAAAATAATAATACCAAATCTAATCAACAGATATAGTTACCTACGAAAATGAACAGATGCTATTTAAAAACTCACAAAACACAAATTACTTTGTGTACTTTGCTTTGAACAGAATGTTTTATATGCAAAAATGTGTTGTTGTTTTTTTAACCAATGATTTGCAGCATGTTTTATGAAAGAGGCCCAAAGTTTCAAAGGCACTAGGTGTTTATTTACAAACTTTGGCCAACTTTGGCCTTTATTTGTAAAAACAAACAAACAAACAAAACAAAAATAAAACTCAAATGGTTAAAATATATATCAATAAGAATTTGCGATAATAAATACAAATAAATAAATAAAAATAAATAAAACATTTGTATCCACAATTTGTATCCACAATATAATGAGAATTGTATTTATATATATATTTGCACAATTGACACCTAAATAAATTAAATAAATAATTACTGTCTTATAATAAATAAGTATAAGTACTAAAATTGCTGAATTAATGCTTACATTTGTTTAAAGAAGACACAAATATATTTGGACAGAAAACTAAATGATTTAATGCCAGAACTAGATTGGATATTTGATTTGGTTGATTTTTAAAACCAAAAATAGTCCAGAACTGCGTTCTGAATAATAAATCAATAGTATATTGACTATTTATTATGGGTCAATAATAAGAAAATGAATAAACCCAGAACTTATGCTTTAATAATATTCCCAAATCTTTCTCACAATTTCCACAGAGCTAGATCTTCATCAGTTACATATTTAAATCCTCGGCATTTGTAAAAAGAAAAAAAAAAAACTATATTCAATATGCCACAGAAAACAAAATGGTTACTTTTTCAGAACAAGAAAATGTGATCGACAAATGTGATATATAGATGTACCTTGTTTTGTTGAGGCCTTTTTTTTTTAGTTCAATCCATATTCAATCAAACTGTTATTAATACTATCTTACCACAAAGTCTTATTCCAATATGTTATAAGAAACAGCTGTCTGATAATTTCAGGAATGTTTGTTGTGAATTTAGCATTGAGAAAATGAATCATTGCTTATTGTGAAGATGTTTTTTTGTCAATGTCTCTCTTCACAATTCAGCCGCTGTTAAAGTCCATCAGTGATTTAAAGACGTGTGTTTCCTGCAGGCTCGTCCTTCAAAGCCACTCACGACTCATTAAAATGCCACACTCGTAAAAGCTAACGAGAACACGCTAACGAGACGATGTTCAGCGAGAGTACAGCGAGACGACTGTCAGGCAGGAGATCTCAGCTCGCTTTCTTTCAACTAACAGCTTCTCTTCTGAAATTGCAAAGAAATGAGACTGAAGTGTCCATTTGTATTCTAGGGGAATAAATGGAGATATCAATACAGAGCTTTCCTGTGGAGCCAGAGTTCCACTTCCTGTTTGTTTCTCCGTGGAAACACGGTCTTCCTGCGGAGCGAGAGAAAGCCTGTACAGAACCGCCACGGAGGAAGAGAAACAGATTTCATACGATCTACCAAACTACGTCAGCCCCTCGAGGTTACTGTGACATTTCAGGCCAAAATAAAAAATCCTACCTGTCTCTGACTGCTAACCACTAGCATACTATTTAGCATCTCATCGCATTAATCATACATGAAAAACATCTGGAACCAATGGAACGCGATCCACAGCATGTTGTCCGATTTTGTGTTGTCTAAAGCCCAAAATATACTCTGCTTTTATGCATAAGTGAGGGTCTGTGTACTTTACACCCATTTTTGTAACCCACGCACTTTGTACACGCAGGTCGCACATGTGCACTGAATTTGTTTCGCACTAATAAGTTGTTCCTCAAGGTGGCAGCACTTTTTTGGTCCGTTGCAAGACTTTATGCAAACAGAAAAGATAGTTACTTGTACTGTTACAGTTGGTGATTACTTAGTTTACTAGGATTCAAATGAAATTAAATCAAGCATTTATATGCATAAAACTGATGTTATATAGCTAACTCAGTTCTTACCGTTAACCGACTGCCGGCGTTGACCTCGATCATTCCTCGCAGAAGGTTCTGGCAGTCCGGTGGGATAAAATGGGGCATGTGAAAGACCCCCAGCTTCACTTTTTCTAACAAGTTTCTTAAATTGTCATCGTCAAACGGCAGAGCCCCCTAAACGAAAGACAGACAACAAAAAGAAAATGCATTAGTCCGAGGAGAAATTCTGAGTTATTAGGATCTCTGGAGAAGAAGAACAAACTTCAAGAGAAGTGCTCATAACATTGACCCATAAATGCTAAGTTTTCCTTTATTAACTCTCACTGCTTCTTCTTATGTAAGGGGTCTGTCGGTATTGCTGAAGTGCTACAGCTGAGTGATGAGGTTTCATTTCCATTTCTGATGAAAAACCAAACGGAGGAATAACAAAAAATCAAAGAGACAGGACGAGAGCATAAATGCACTCCAATCACTTTGGAAAATCTGAGAGGATTTTGTGCATTCAGCATCGACTCAAAGCACAGTCTGGCAGAACTCAATTTTATTTTTGGTTTTGGTGCTGTCTGCCTTTCCACAGCAGGTCAATATATATTTCATAAAGGGACGACTGAATGAACTTCAGCAGAACAGTAAAGAAAAGAAAAGAAAAGAAAAGAAAAGAAAAGAAAAGAAAAGAAAAGAAAAGAAAAGAAAACACGAAATGAGACAAAGGACACATTGACATATTGAAGACACCGAGAGATGAGACAAAAAGAAATGCACTGAAAAGAGGACAAAACAATCAAAATAAAAACAGAAGAGACAAAATGAGATTAGATTAAAGAAGTCAAGACAAAAGAAATGTAATGAGACAAAATAAGAGACAAAAAGGAGACGAGACAAGGAGAAATTGAGAAAATTAGATGCAATGAGATGAGAGAGGAAGATAGAAGAGATGAAATAATAAACTGTAGAACGAGACCGAACGAAAGATAAAATGAGATGTAGTGAGATGAGGCAAAATAAGAGACAACAATGAGATTAGTTAAGGTGACAAGATGAGACAAAACGACACAGAATGAGATGAGACTAGAGACAAGACAATACGACACAAGACCAAATGAGAAAAGACATAATGGGTCAAATAAAAGTAGAGGACAGACAAAAAAGAGACGAGGTGACATTACAATAAATGAGACTAGATTAGATGAGACACTATGAAAAAAGTGCAGAGACAAAATGAGACAAGACGAAACGAGATGCAGTATGTGAGACAAAAGGAATGAAGAGAATAGACAAACCCAGATAAGGAGAGGAGACATCACATGAGACAAAAGTTAAATGAGAGAGGAAAACAGATGAGACAAAACAATATGATACAAGACTAAACAAAAGAAGACAAAATGAAAAAAAGAGACAAAATGAGACAGGATGAACAAAAGGTGACAAGAGCTGAGATAAAATGCAGATGAGATGAGAAAGAAATGAGAAATACTTTTTAAAAGTGCAAAGACAAAATGAGACAAGATGGGGTAAAATAAGAAAAGACAAAAAGCTGAGACAAAATCAAAGAGAATAGATAAAAATGAGACAAAGTGAAGTGACATGAGATGAGACAAGATTAGATCAGATGAGAGAAGAAAACAGAAGAAAAGAGATAAAACATCATGGGACAAGATCAAAATGAAATGGAATAAGACGATACACAATGAAAGAAGACGATACACAATAAAAGAAGACGATACACAATAAAAGAAGACGCTACACAATGAAAGAAGACGATACACAATGAAAGAAGATGATACACAATAAAAGAAGACGATACACAATGAAAGACGATACACGATGAAAGAAGACGATACACAATGAAAGAAGACGATACACAATGAAAGAAGACGATACACAATGAAAGAAGACGATACACAATGAAAGACGATACACAATGAAAGAAGACGATACACAATGAAAGAAGACGATACACAATGAAAGACGATACACAATGAAAGAAGACGATACACAATAAAAGAAGACGATACACAATGAAAGAAGACGATACACAATGAAAGAAGAAGATACACAATGAAAGAAGACGATACACAATGAAAGAAGACGATACACAATGAAAGACGATACACAATGAAAGAAGACGATACACAATGAAAGAAGACCATACACAATGAAAGAAGACGATACACAATGAAAGAAGATGATACACAATAAAAGAAGACGATACACAATGAAAGAAGACGATACACAATAAAAGAAGACGATACACAATGAAAGAAGAAGATACACAATATAGGAAGACGATACACAATGAAAGAAGACGATACACAATGTAAGAAGACGATACACAATAAAAGAAGACGATACACAATGAAAGAAGACGATACACAATGAAAGAAGACGATACACAATAAAAGAAGACGATACACAATGAAAGAAGATGATACACAATAAAAGACGATACACAATAAAAGAAGACGATACACAATGAAAGAAGACGATACACAATGTAAGAAGACGATACACAATGAAAGAAGACGATACACAATGTAAGAAGACGATACACAATGTAAGAAGACGATACACAATGAAAGAAGACGATACACAATGAAAGACGATACACAATGAAAGAAGACGATACACAATAAAAGAAGACGATACACAATGAAAGAAGACGATACACAATGAAAGAAGACGATACACAATGAAAGAAGACGAAACACAATGAAAGAAGAAGATACACAATAAAAGAAGATGATACACAATGAAAGAAGACGAAACACAATGAAAGAAAACGATACACAATGAAAGAAGACGATACACAATAAAAGAAGACGATACACAATGCAAGCTGACATGTGATGGTATGAGATAAAAGAGGAAAGCAGAAGAGACCAAACGAAATGAGACAAAATACAATAAGACAAAAAAATTAGACGAGACGGAAAATAAGATACAATGAGATGAGGAAAGAAAACAGAAGAGACAAAACAGTGAGCAAGACCAAACAAAACAAGACAAATTGAGTCAAAATGAGACGAGATAAGGAGATGTGAGATGAGAGAAAATGAGATTAGAGAGGACAACAGAAGAGACGAGACAATATGAGACAAGACACTATAGGTCAAAGAAAAGTAGAGACAAGGTGCCATGAGACAAAATGAGATGAGAACATAAGAGACAAAACCATATCCAGAACCAAGATGAGGTGACGCAAGAAAAGAAAAGTTGAGCTGAAGTCCCCGAGTCGTTGTCTGAATGCAGAGTGCAGCTCTGAAGTCACAGACGTTCTATGAGCGATATCTGAAGAAATTACTCAGTCATCATCATCTCTAGAAAGTCAAAAACAATCCAGCTCGGCTTTAAAATGCAGACCAGTGGCTCTGTGTGGAGAGATAAGCCTCTCAGACTCAAGGGTCTCAATTTTACTCTCAAAATTGAACACGAGCATTTCAGATGAGCTGGAGCTCTCGGGGATATTGCTGCGCTTCAGACGCGCAGGTAAAACATTTCCAATAAAATCGGCTAATAACGCAGTGCAGAGGTGCGCCCTATACTTGCTCCGAACTGCATTGTCTTTGGGACTTAGAAACACCAATTCCCATCCTTCATTCAAATATGTGTGTTCATTTCCACAAAATACCATTTCTGAAGAAAAAGGATCGCTGATAACGCTCTGAAAACGTGAGTTTAACTTTAATATCCACCGCTCTGTCAAAACAATCAACATCATACGATGTGTTTGATGGTAGTTTCTACACAATTTAAGCAAACTGAAGAGACGATGTTTGCCATAATTAAGATATAATTCACGCAAAAATTAAGTTCAGTCAAACCTCTATGACTTTCTTTACTTCACCAAAAGGAGATATTTGGTTGTCATGTTCATGCTGCTCTTTTCCATACACTTAAAACTAAAAGCAAAACAAAACAAAATTATATATATAATTTTTTCATAATAAATGTAGTCATATGAGTTTAGAACAACAAGAAGGTGATTAACTGTTGACAGAAATGTTATATTTGGGTGAACTGTTCCTGTGAGGTAAAGTCCGGAGTGACTCACCACTAACAGAGCAAACAGAATGACCCCACAGCTCCAAACGTCTGCTTTCCTCCCGTCATACTTCTCTCCCTGACAGAGACAAGACAAAGTCAAACCGCTGATTCCAGATCAGATCAGGTCACACATTCAGAGGTCTCTCTTTTACTCCCACAAGCAGAACGGCCGACAGTCAGCCAACACTCACCCGGATGACTTCAGGACACGCGTAATGAGGAGATCTGTGGAAACACAACATCAGCTTGAGTTAACCACACCGCTAGTCATCTCTCGATATGTTTTTCATATTTTAATTATTTTACATTCCCCCGTTTTCTTCCTTCATTAAACAACCTTTGCTGCCAAGTACATTAATATGTTTAAACCAACAAATTTTACAGTAAAAGTACAATTTTACAATAAAAATGTTATAGTATAATTGTTTTCCATACAAAATGCCTCAGCATATAGTAATTTATTTTATTATAAACAAATAATATAATGTTTTATATTTAATAAAATAAAAAAAACATTTGATTACCTGTAATCAATATTTAGCATTTTGGGAATACTATTTATTTATAGCAGTACTTTAACAACACATTACCAATTTGAATTTTTACATTTTATATTTTTAAAAAGCATCTCTGGGACTGGGATATTTTAAACTGATTCAATGAAACCAACAATTTTAAAAATACTGATTTGCAGTATAAAAATGCGGGGACTGTGTATAAAATGGTCGTAATTCAAAAGCGTTTTCTCATTTTTGTTCAACCTTTTGAATTAAAGCTTAGAATTTGCACTTCAATTTCATCTCGTTTGTTTTATTTTGATTCTATTCTGGTAACATACAGAGCCACCCAAAATTACGAAATTTTGTTCGTGTCCAAATATATATGGACCTAACTGTAGAAAGATTTTAGTTTCTGTCCAATCAACATATAAATGTAGAAGTCAAGCTGTAATTCCCAAAAGTGCTCTGAATTCGAGCAGACGTTCCCCATCTGCACTGCTCCGTGACGTGTGATACTGTTTGCTCAGAATGATTAATATCAAGATCTGACACACTAAAGACGACGATAACATCTTCCCAGAGTAATTAGGGTCACACAATGTTGACGATACTTCCTGTTTCACCAGCTGACATCCTGTCTCCATTAATCTCTCTCCACAAATCCTCTTCTACAAACGTGTTGTGCATCTCCACAGAACACTCTTCCCATCGACGCAAGTGTGAGCGTGTTTTCTCGGAGATAAACGGGCACGTTCAGAGCTAATCACATTATTTGGAGAGTTGCTCAGTGAGCTGTCAGCATCTCCCATGATCCCCCGAATACCTTCACGAGCGTGCGCATATGCAAATATGAATATCCCGTTAGCGAGAGCTTTGGCTTATCATCTAATGTATTCGACTTGAAGAACTGCAACTAAATACAGAAGCACTAGAAACGTCAAGAGAAAAGCTGCTTGATGTGGAGACGTAAGAAGAAGGAAGCTTGTTTCTGAATCGGAATAAAAATAAATAAATGAATAAAATGGTTAATTGAGAGTTTATATCAGACATACCCCCTCCCGCCCAATTACAGAAGATTTTTTTTTTTTTGATTCAGACTTTTTTTCTTGTGATTGTGGGCGTATATCGCAAACATCTCAAAAGAGTTTGTATCCTGTAATTCTGCTTTCGGAGTGGAATTAAAAATAAAAACGGCAATTTATTTTGCAATGTTTTTCTCTCACAATTTTTACTTTTATTTTCTCTCAATTCTCTCTGAATTTGGACTTTTCTTTAAAAAAATTCTTACAGTATCTCACAATTCAGAATTTTTTTCCCCGCAAATTATTCCTGCAAAATATTACATCACAATTCTGAGTTTGCATCTCAAAATAAAAGTTATAAACTTGTACTTGTAAGTTTACATCGTATAATACTGAATTTTTCTCTGAATTCAGAGGTTACAGTTCATTTCATAATTCTGTTCTTTTGTTTGCATCACAGAATAAAAACAAAAAAGGTCATTGCTACTTTTTTCTCTTGATTACAAGCTTTTTCGAAATTGTGTTTATTTCTCACAATTATTATTATTTTTTTTAAATAAACTTTTAATAAACTAAATATGGACTTACAATCATGAGGAAGAAATTCTGAATTATATAATTGCATTCAACATTTTTGTCATTGTTTATTGTTGAAATCAAAATAATAAAACTGAGGGACGCAATCTCAGAATTCAGAGAAAAAAACGTCCAAGTCGTAAGTTAATGTCGAAATTTCAAGTTTGCATGTCAGAATTTTGATAATATATATATAAATTATAAATGTAAGATAAATAGTTGCAATTACTTTATTTATTTATTTATTTTAACCTGTGGTAGAAATAGCCTTTCATATTTATGAACAACTATGAAAGAGTAGAATGGTATAATAATTCTGACTTTATCTCAGATTGGGCTGCAACAACACATAGTATCTTCCAGAATAGTCTACAAATATGCATCACCAAAGTGTTTTTTTCATTTAGAAGTCGGTTCTCAGTGAATTGGTGAATTTTTTTATTCTAACACGCAGGAGCCATTTTATAATAAAACATTGTGGGATCTGTTCAGTAAACGTCAAACTCAAGGGTCATTGCCCTCAACACGTTAGCCTCGACGGGATGTTTGCGTATTAGGATCCTGGAGGCGTAACGATCACCCTGCGTTAAATCGCAGGGATCAAAACGAATCAGATGTTTTAAGGCCGTGAATGTCTTCATTGTTTATGTTGATGAGGAAGGCAAATTAGAGATAAAAATATAGCCATTAAGGGATGAGTTTATGGAGGACCCCCGCTGCGCGTGGCGCCTGATCATTTATCTACTCCAAGATGTTTGCTAGAGCTCATTTCCTCGCTCGTTTCTGCTAAACTCGTCAACCAATGACAGGCAGATATGAGATGCCTCATAACTGATGTGGGTGTGCGCACCAGCAGACATATGGGTTCAAACGGCTCTGTTCGGTACGATGCACAATGATCATTAAGCCCAAAATAGTGTGTGGTAATAGGAACATGACAACAAACACCATAAACTCCAGCGGAAGACATCCATGAAGCTCTGAATCAATAAAGCTTGTGTTACTGAGAGTGGGGGTCAGACTCTGAGTCAGAGTGTTTCAGGTCGTGTCGTAACACAGAGTCACTCTCAGTGTGTCTACATGACAATTTGCATAAAAGTGCTTATTTAATAACTTTATATTGATGAATATACAAATGAATGAATGAACACATGTTCTCCTTTTAAAGTATCAGTGACTAAATGAATATCAAATCATAAATATCGAATATTTTTGAATGAATGAACAAAATTAATACATTTATTTCAGAATTTTGGAATTCAATATTTTTAAATGAATTTGAAAAATTCTAAATTAATTAATTGTTAAACACAATTAATTACCTTTTTTAAAATATGAATGAATAAATGAATGAATGTTTTTAAAATAATTAATTAAAAAAAATGAATAAAACATTTTTCAAATGAATGATACACAAAGGAATTAATAGATAAATTGATCAAAATGCTGTATGAGTTTTTAATTACATGAATGAACAAACGAACGAACAAATGAATGAATGAACAGACTTTAAATGAACTAATGAATTGATCAAATAAAATGAATGATTTGAGTTTTTAAATGTATTAATGAATAAAAAAATGATTGAATTAATAAACAAATTAAAATAAAATTAATTAATAAATATTTTAATGACGTCGGAATAAATAAATAAAAATGTTTCAAAAGAATAAAGGAATTATTAAATTAACAAACAAATAAAATTGATGAACAAATATTTTTCATGAATTCTTTAAAATAACTAAAAAAATTTAAATGCATAAATGAATGATTAAATAAACAAAACAAAACGAATGTATAAATATTTTACAAAAAATGAATGAATGATTGGAATTAATGAAAGGAATGTTTTAAGGATTAATAAATTAATGAATAAATGAAACAAGTAAATAAAACAAAATAATTTAAAAAGAGTGGATTGAATAATTAGATTATTTTTAATGAATGAATGAATGGAATAAAAAAATAAAAATAAAGTGAATTATTGAAGTGCAAAATAATAAAATGAATATTTTTAAACAAACAATTAAATAAATTAACATTACACATTAATCACCCCAAAATTTAATAAAACAAAAAAAATTTTTTTACTTTTGTTTTGTTTTTTTCAATAAAGAATGTTTGAATAAACAAATATTCTAAAGGCGCATAAATAAACAAACGAATAAATTCAAACATCTGTCTCTCCCTAAGGGTGCTTCATGTATGTATTTATATGTATGTGTAAGTATGAGGTGACCTGTGAGAAGCTGAATGTGCAGTGAGCCGGACCCTGAGCTGTGGGGTCACTGGAAAACATCAAGGACACTGGGATCAGAATCAGGAGCTGATGGGAGATTCACAGATTCATCCCGATAGGAGATGTTGAGTCACGCCGCTGCTGAAGCTCGTACAGGACGGACTCATTATATAACGTGAGCTCACTCTGCCCCGCTGACTTCCCTGCATTCAGCTTTAATCTATGGCCACGGCTGGCTGTAATCCTAAAGGTCAGGCTAAATTAATCTACTGACCAAAGACACGAGGCTCTGTGGCACATGTGATGGGAGAAATAATGATAGTGAGAAAGAAATGAAGGGCAATAAATGAGTGGTGCTCGTATCTCTCCAGCCCAGGCCTCGATGAAACGAGAAGCAAAGACTAATCACACTGATGATGTCAGAGGGGGCGGGTCAAACAGCTCAGCTCAAAGTTCATTGGCTGCTTCCACGTGATTGACTTCGCATTAAACTGCATTAAACCTAGATTTTAAACTAAAAGCAATGCAAAGATTGCAAAGAATTTGATTTAGAATAATTCACGTATTTTTCCTACTTCATATCGGATTTAAATAAATTCTGAACGTGAACTAACTTAAACTACAGGTTTTAAAATGCACCTAAATGGCTCTACGATTTTTTTTTCAATAAATTGTTATTTTATTCATAAAAACACACCTTATGAAGAATAAAAGTTAAACTTTTATAGTATTGAAAAATATGTATTTTTCATATAATTTATTTTCTTTTTGATTTTCTATCAGTTTTATTAAGCATGAGATATAGAGATTTTACTATAATTTTGATTAATATTTTGAAGAAGTTTCAGTTTTATTTTTTTTTAATTTACTAATTTTGTTGTGTGTTTTTGACTATGATTATTATTAATTCATTTTCTATAATTTTTTTCTATACAATAATTTGTATTCACTATATATATATATATATATATATATATATATATATATATATATTAAATTAAATTAAAAATTTACATTTATGCATTTAGCAGGCACTTTTATCCAAAGCGACTTACAGTGCATTCAGGCTATCAATTTTTACATATCATATCATATCATATCATGTGTGTATATATATATATATGCCAGGTTGTTATTGAAAATAAGAAATTCTTAATCACTTGCCTGGTTAAATAATGGATAAATAATGGATAAATTATATAATAGGTTTATAATGATATTAGTTTTAGTCAGCTATACTGTAATAACACAGTTTTTCTTCAAATAAATGCAGCCTTGAAACAGTATTTAGACAAGACTTCTTTTGACAATACAAAAAATGGTTCTGGCCACAATTTTTGGGATGGTATGTTTTTGAGAAGACAGTTTTAATGTATTTGAATTCTGAATGAATAAGTGATTAATGTCTGAAGCTGTGCATCTAGTCTGAGAAAACACTCACACGTCTCACTCACACACAAGCTTTGAAGAAAGATCATCAGAGGATCAACAGAAATCATGTTCTGCATGAAGAAAACACAGCCTACACCTAGAACCAGTAGTTCTATGCATCCTCACAAATTATGCAAAAAAAGGAAACATTGAAAGCACTGAAGAAAAAAAAATATCACTGGTCCTAAAATAAGCTGCTTTTTCACTGCACAAGATATCATTTATTAGTTGTTTTTGTGATGAAATATGTAGCAGACGTTTCTGGACAGTTTTCATGAAATCTGCCTAATTCGTAACACAATTTAGATGATGCTAAATAAGCAGCTGATATGTGATGCAGACTGTGACAGTTTTATGAGTTAAAGATGTACATTTATAATGATGAGAACAGGATTTTTTTCTCATTTGAATAAAAAAAATGAATATTCACTCTTCAAGACCAAGCTCCTTGCCAGTGGGTCCCAACAGAGATGCTTTTACTCATTTCACATAAAAAAATCATCCTAACAGACTGATCATAAACAAGCCAATCATAAGAGACATGATTCATTTATTGAGGTCTTAAAGGTACAGTGACAAAAACCTGTTTAATATGGGTCAGAGAGAGGATGAAATGCTTCTGAAGAACTAAATTACAACCAAGAAAACTTAACTAGCAATGTAATAGATATATCTAGAAAGACCCTAATAACTGTAATCACCATATATAATATAATTGGACACAAATACATTTGTGACTCTGCCAACTCTGGAGTACATTGAAAATAGGTATTTTAGGCCTAAATTTAAGATTCATGCATTTGAATTACACATATATTTTTAAGAGTTTTAACATGAAGACAATTAAATTTCTTCATATATAATTTGTACAGCAAATTAAAGTAGTTACAGAATAAAACAAAATCATGATCACAGAAATATTGATCCTGTATCCTCTAATCTTTCCTGTTTAAGTAATTTGATTTGACTTTTAAGTTTCACAATGTGCTGCTTTAAACTGAATCAATATAAATCTGTTTATTGTGAAAACAATTACATTTTTTTTTGCATTTTAAATGTATGAATGTTAAATTTGGCTAGTTGTGTAACATGGGATATTTAATTAGTTAAATGAGACTGAAACAAATGTGTTTGATTAATTATAAATATATATACAGTATTACCCTATTTATGCTGTATAGTTAAAAAACACATTTACTTTATTAGCAATATTACAGAAATCTTCCCAGTGTCATCTTTGTATGCGTAACAAATATGCATGACATTAACTTTGTTAAGCTGTGTAATCCAAATGGATGGACCTTTTACATGCGACTCATTTACATCAATCTTAAGTTTAGACTTCAAGATTTTGAGTCTGAGCTGAAGGCATTGAGTGTCCTGATCATTAATGTTATAATGAGCATCGGTTTCACTCACCCACAGCTGGTTTCCAGCAGACTGTCTCCCACCTGCAGGGATGCCATGCCGAAATCTGCTATCCTGATGTTATTCTTCTCATCCAGCAACAGGTTCTCCGGCTTCAGATCCCTGTGACTGTACAAGAACAGATGAAGAGCAGAGAAGAAAATGAGATGTGAAAACTGAGCCTTGAGTATCTTACAGTATATTTGACCTTGTATTAGCTAGACTAGTTGTGTCTCTGAACTTGTAATGAGATGATTTTCCATTATCCCTGTTTCTTCGGTTTCTCTCTTTCAGCAGTAGTAGTCTATAAGAGCCTGTGGGAGCCCGTCATGACGGATGTGTCAGAGTGTGATGTTAAGTGCTCATCTGACCACAGGCGGACATCAATTAGCAGCTTCCAACTAATGAAATTAATTCAAAACCTTCTCTTAATTAATTTGCTGCCGCTATTTTCACTGTGTGAAGTAAGATGACTTTACAAAAGTACTGTAAAAAAAAAAGTAAACCAACACATAAAGCAAGGCAAACCAGTAAAAAAAAAAAAAAAAACACACACAAATATATATATATATATAAAAAAAACAGAGCTAAAGAAAAAACTAAAGCAAAAAAAAAAAAAAAAAGGACACAAAGTAAAATAACACAAACAACAAAACAAAGAAAGGCAAACCAATAAAATATGTATATATTTAATAAAACACAACAAAAATCAAGACAAATATAAAAACAAAACATAAAATGAAGCAAGGCAACACAAACACAAAAACAAAGCAATGCAAAACAACACAAAACAAAATAGCAAAACCAAAAAAACAACGTAAAACAACAAACAAAAAACATAAAACAAAGCAAAATAACTGTCAGGGTTACTGAGGGAGAGGACCCAGATGCAGAGTGAACAAGGAACGTTTATTGACAAAAGACAAAGCACGATAGGAGGGAGTGGCTTGAACAGTCCAGACAGTAGGATTGGGTAGATGGGTAGACAGTGGAGCAGGCAGTTGGGGGGGGATGACCGCCGAGGGGGGCTCTGGGTGACAACCGAGTGCAGGACCGTTGAGGAGGCTGTGCAAGGGACCAGACCACAACACCAGGAACCAAGGGCACTTGACTATAGAGGTATAGCCACACACGTCAGCCCTCCAGGCGGGGAGACCCAGTAGCCAGGGAGAAGGCAGCGGGCAAGACAGGAACAGACAGAACTCACAAAACACTAGACAAGACTTAAGACAACATGAGAACAACAACAACTATAATAATAATAATAATAATAATAATAAAAGGGCAAAAATCAGACAAGGGTGTTATGACCTAGAAACCAGATTAACTAGGGAAATAACCAAAGTAAACTAAAAAGGTAAAGAAACAAATACAAAACAAAGTTCTAGAAATAACTGGAAGACAACCAAGAAAATAACTCAAAAGGGGAAAATAAATACTTTAAATAACAAGTCAAACTTAAGTCAAATTAAAAGTGAGATCCAAACAAAAAGAAACACTTAAACTAGACTAGAATAAACAGTGACAAGATAAACTTAAACTAACAAATACCAGACTTAAACTGACAAGGGAAAACCGCTATTAGTTTAGAACAGCTAGCACGCTAAGCAGACACTAACTCACACACAAAACGAACCAGCAAACACATGAGGGAAATTATCACAATAAAAGCATACAGAGACATGAGGAACAGGTGACAACACTCTGACTAATGGGGACTAAACAAGGGGGCGTGACCAGGGAAAACAAGGAGGTGGGACAAGAGCACGTGGTAGACACAAGAGACACAACCATGTGCTCAGGCACAAAATAAACAAAGACACATTGAACAAAGACAGTACAGACAAGACTGTCAGGGCAGGATCCTGACAGTACCCCCCCTCCAAAGGACGCCTCCAGGCGTCCACCCTGGGTGGAGGAGTGAAAGGGGGCACAGGCATGGTAGGGGGCCAAGATGGTACTGACTGGGGGGGTGGGTGGGATGAAAACCTTGGAAATCCAGGCCTACCAGGGAAAACAGGGAGTGGGCTGGGAGGGGTGGAAAAAGTTCCAGGGGAATGGTTAGGCCAGGGTGCTGCCGGCTTGGGGAAACCCGGTCTATCCAATTCTGCAAAGGTGGGGGCATGGCTGGTGGCACCTCTCCCTACAGGAACACCGCTCACAGGCAAGGGTTGCCAACTGGACTGGGTATTCAGGGTGGATTGCCGGGTATTCTTGGTTGTCAAGACATGACTAGCAAGAGATTCTGGAATGGCCTCAAAGAGATTAGGGTTCTCTGGACCGGGCTCCAAAGGCGACTGTGGAAGGTTTGTGGGGACTGTCGAAATGCCCTCCTGGGCCACAGGAAGAGACTCAGAAGCTGATAAACTGCCCCCTGGGGTGGCAGGAATGGGCTCAGAGACTGACCTTTGAGTGGCCTGGCGGGTGGACGAACTGCCCTCCGGGGCTGCAGGAATGGGCTCAGGGACTGATTCTTGAGGGCCCCCTGGGGTTGCAAGAATGGACTCCGGACTTGGTTCTGGACTGCCCTCTGGGGCTACTGGAACTGACTCGGGAGTGGATTCTTGACTGCCCTCAGGGTCTGCTGAGCTGCCCTCCGGGGCTACTGGAACTGACTCGGGAGTGGGTTCTTGACCTCCCTCAGGGTCTGCGGAGCTGTCCTCCGGGGCTACTGGAACTGACTCGGGTGTGGGTTCTTGACCGCCCTCAGGGGCTGCTGAGCTGCCCTCCGGGGCTACTGGAACTGACTCGGGAGTGGGTTCTTGACCGCCCTCAGGGGCTGCTGAGCTGCCCTCCGGGGCTACTGGAACAGACTCGGGAGTGGGTTCTTGACCGCCCTCGAGGGCTGTGGAATTGCCCGCTGGGGCCACCAAGATTGGAGTCCTCTGTGGGCTAGACACAGGGGCTGGAGCAGACACTGGAGTGAGCTCTGGAGCTGGCTGCTCACCACTGGACTCCATGGTCATGACTGAAGCAGCAGGCCACTTGAGATCACCCAGGGAAACTGCAGGAGGGATCTCCAGACTAAGGTCTCTAGCTCTCTTGGTGCGGGCCCTCCTACCCTTTCGTCTCCCAGGCCTGTAAGCATTCACGTCACCTACATCTTGACTTACATGAACTGACATTGACACAGAATTTTCAGGACTGGACTTGACTGGCTTTGAATGGACTAAAACAGGCTTGACTGGCACAGGAACAGGGGCTAACAGGGGAACCTCCCTCACGGCTTCCTTGAGCTTGACTGCTTCAGAGCACTTGGTTGACTCGGACGTGACTATGAGGGATTCAGCCGATTCGGAGGCTGGAACCAGCACAGAGGCCTCCATGACAGATGCAGCAGCTTTGGCCGCCCTCCTTCTCACTCTCCTTTTCTCAGTGGGAGTCAAAAGATGATCAGGGACATGACTCGATGGAGTGAGAGTGGGGTGATCACTGTAGGGGGACTCTGGTGGTGTAAGTACCTGCCAATCCTTGCGGTGGTGCAAATAATTGGAAAAGTTCCAAAAGTCCAAGATCCTCAATTGCTCCATCTCCCACTGAGGCAGTGGATCATCCAAACAGAGGTTGAAGACATCCTTAAGGGCTGCATCCTGGTACTCAAGGCCCCTAGACATAGTCCAAAAGAATTGGGCAAAGGCCCTCACCTCTTGTCCCTGCTGCCGAAGTGCACCCAGGCCTTGCTGGCGGGCCAGTCTCTCCTGAGCATTTGCAGGGGGTAGGATCTTGATACTCATTCTGCTGGGTCCTGACTTGGCTGGTTCGTTCTGTCAGGGTTACTGAGGGAGAGGACCCAGATGCAGAGTGAACAAGGAACGTTTATTGACAAAAGACAAAGCACGATAGGAGGGAGTGGCTTGAACAGTCCAGACAGTAGGATTGGGTAGATGGGTAGACAGTGGAGCAGGCAGTTGGGGGGGGATGACCGCCGAGGGGGGCTCTGGGTGACAACCGAGTGCAGGACCGTTGAGGAGGCTGTGCAAGGGACCAGACCACAACACCAGGAACCAAGGGCACTTGACTATAGAGGTATAGCCACACACGTCAGCCCTCCAGGCGGGGAGACCCAGTAGCCAGGGAGAAGGCAGCGGGCAAGACAGGAACAGACAGAACTCACAAAACACTAGACAAGACTTAAGACAACATGAGAACAACAACAACTATAATAATAATAATAATAATAATAATAATAATAATAATAATAATAGGGCAAAAATCAGACAAGGGTGTTATGACCTAGAAACCAGATTAACTAGGGAAATAACCAAAGTAAACTAAAAAGGTAAAGAAACAAATACAAAACAAAGTTCTAGAAATAACTGGAAGACAACCAAGAAAATAACTCAAAAGGGGAAAATAAATACTTTAAATAACAAGTCAAACTTAAGTCAAATTAAAAGTGAGATCCAAACAAAAAGAAACACTTAAACTAGACTAGAATAAACAGTGACAAGATAAACTTAAACTAACAAATACCAGACTTAAACTGACAAGGGAAAACCGCTATTAGTTTAGAACAGCTAGCACGCTAAGCAGACACTAACTCACACACAAAACGAACCAGCAAACACATGAGGGAAATTATCACAATAAAAGCATACAGAGACATGAGGAACAGGTGACAACACTCTGACTAATGGGGACTAAACAAGGGGGCGTGACCAGGGAAAACAAGGAGGTGGGACAAGAGCACGTGGTAGACACAAGAGACACAACCATGTGCTCAGGCACAAAATAAACAAAGACACATTGAACAAAGACAGTACAGACAAGACTGTCAGGGCAGGATCCTGACAATAACTAAACCAAAAGCAAAACAAAACATAAAAACAAAAATCTGATCAAAGCAAAAAACAAACAAAAAACAAGCAAAAACAAACAAACATAAAGCAAAACAACTAACACAAAGCAAAGCAAAATAACAAAAAATGACATTATGCTAAACAAAGCATATTTTGAATGTTTAAATGTAACAAAATAATTATTTACAGAAATTGTGAAAAACATAGCTAAAAAAAATTACACATATTTAGAAACTTTTGGAAAAAAATCTAGTTGACTAATTTTCGTAGGTAAATAAGCCTAACAAAGTTTTCTGAACAAACCTAGATTTTAGAAAGTGAATGTTGACATGTGTAGATGTTCACTTCATCACATCAAAGACTATAGAGTTGTCTACTAAAGAGACAGTTTCCCTCCAAGTGGACATAAAATGAACACACAAACACATTTATGAACCCTAATCTCACATGGGCTAATAAAAGTGAGTATGAAGAGATTTACGCCTCAACGACGTTCATGGGACAAATTGCAAAGGTGGGGTTTATTTGCTGTGACAGCGGGAACATCCATAATGGCTCTTTAAAGTCACTTTCTGACACATTAATGTCATAATCTCTCCTGAACAGAAACTGTTTGTTGATATGATCAGCGGCTGACCCTATATTTTCCTAATCGAAGAGCGGTGAGGCTAATTTCTCCGCCTCTGGTCTGCAGGTTTATGGAGAAATGGGGCAAGTTGAGCTGCATGCTAGTTTGGTTTTTGATAGTATCTGGTTTGTATTTGCCACTGAGGCGCCAAATGTTTCCCTCAGTCCACCATGAGCTCTTAAATTGCATATTTATTGGCCCAGTGATAGTTTAAATTCATAATGCACATGTTGTTTGCTGATAGAGATCTGCATTTAAATGATGCTTAATATATTTTTTATGGATACAATCAAAACCACAGTGTTTCTTCCTATAAAAACCTAATAAAGAGTATCTGTTTGGCATCTGCACATCGAAGGGTTGCTGTACTTATTATTACAAACATACGACGTGGCCTGCTGGGTCGTGCCGGTCCTGATGTGTTGTGTTTTGGTGCTTATCTGCAAATGACAGATGTTTAAAATCCACAAACCAAGCCGTCCTCCTAACTTCATGTCTTCTTCTAGACTGTCATATTTAATAGAACAGCAAAGAGCTCACTGAACACGTATTTATAAAGAAATAAATTGGCTCAATTAGGACTCAAACGAGCTTTACATTATTGTAATGTAAAGAGCAGCAGGCGGCACATGCAATAGTATATTATCTATCTTAATCACATGCTGTTCACAGCGGTCTAATTATGAGAGTGTTTAATTACAGAACAAGTACTGTGTGTCTACATGTTTAGTGGTGCTCTGCTTCGGCTTTTCTGCACGATGGCTATTTAATGTTGGCTAATTTACTTTCTTAATGCACATTCCTGGAATTACGTGCACAATTTCACTTTCTCCACTCAGTGACATGTTACAGAATTCGAAGACACCGTGTAAAGGGTGACCTGGAGCTCCACCCAAAATGTATGACATCATGCATTTGTATCAGGTGCGAAATAGTGGAATATTAGTTTTAACCAACAGGTGCCAGTGGTGCAATTCTCAAAAATAAACTGCATTCCCTTTAGGTAAAATCAAACCATGTACCACTTTTTTTTTTAAAGATATAGTTCCCCAAAAATGTTACATTTGTGGACAATTTATGCAGTCTCAGGTCATCCAGTATAGGATTTGGAGAAATGTAAAATTGCATAATTTTCTCGCCAATGTATGGATCTTCTGCAGTGAATGGGTGCCATCAGAATGAGAGTCCAAACAGCTGATAAAAACATCACAATAATCCACAAGTAATCCACAGCACTCCAGTCCATCAATTAACATCTTGTGAAGCGAAAAAGTGAAATTGTGCGAACAAAGCTTTCTCCGTCTTCCCTGAATCAGGAGAAAAATGCGCACAGAAGCTATGGTTAAATGTTGAAGTTAAACATATTAAAGGTGCATTTGTTTCTTACAAACACACAGCTTTCCACATTTCAGGTCAGTATCCGATGGACTGCAGTGGTGTGGGTAACTTGTGTATTATTGTGATGTTTTTATCAGCTTTTTGGACTCTCATTCTGACGGCACCCATTCACTGCTGAGGATCCACTGGTAAGCAAGTGATGTAATGCTACATTTCTCTAAATATTATGAAGAAACAAACTAATGCATTTTGACAGTAAGACAAAAGTAATCTTATTTTTCCACCAAAACCAAACATGATGATTATCATCCATTACCACGGACAGTTTTCGAAACACTCCCTGAATTGACAACTGGGATTTCACAAGGGGGAACGTTCTCCAGTGGCAGATAAAAACCGTATAACACAGATGTGCACTCAGAAGTCAAATAACACAAGCAAAGAAAGTGCATTTGTGCTCATTTCAGATTTATTAAACAATCTCCTTGTGACTCGTATTTCCGCTGAGGGATTAATGGGGTGCTACTGTCCAGATCTTCATATCTGGACATTACTTCTGAGTGTCAAGTGAGGCAATATTGGAAGAATCAGTAAAAATGGATTGGGTGAGTTTTTCCTTTCAGACAGACTGCTTGTTATATATGTATACTCTGCCTGACAGCTGTTGTCACACATGGACTCTATTAGTAGGTATATTTGGGGAAATATTCACGGCTAGCAGCTCCAGAAGGACGATTTCGTAGGTGGACAGAAAGACACTGAATGAGCAGTCAGCCCTCAGCTATTAAAATGTCTAAACCGCTCATGCTTCGAATAGCCATGTCAATCTGTCCATCACAATAAAAAAACAGCACCCATTTAAAAAAAAAAAATAATAATAATAAGGTTTATATTTCAGGAGAGAATATGCGTGGATGCTCAATGTTAGACACAATGGTTTCAAATGGAGTTTGACATTAGCATGTTGCTATGCTAAAAACATGATAAGGTGTGGAGGAGGACCAAATGTCTTATTTTGCCTGGGATTTCTAAATTGCCTATGTCTGGGTTTTGAATTTTAATTTTTTATATTGTTTTCATACTTGATAAAGACAACGATTAAATAGTAGTTTGACCAATTTTTTGTTTATTTGAAGTCATTTTTGCTCATTAGTATGATTGAACTAGATCAAAGGTCAGCAGCACAGACATTAGTAGATAAAATGGGATTAGATACATTTGTGTTAACATATTGAATTATTGCAGGATTGTGTCATATTCTGAGTTAGCATTTCTCCGTTTTAATTCATTTTGATACTTACTAAATCTGTTTATTTTTGCAAGTGGGACGAATGAATGCACATTTACATTTAGTCTAGAACTACATCATGTTCACACAGCGCAACTCGAAACTGCAGTAAATGTATGTTTTCGGAGTTTTGCAGAAATGTCACAACGAGCACATTTTTCCAACGTTGCGCAATTAATCTTTGTATCACTATAATGTATCAATTAATCCAAAAAAGGTGAAAAATTGAGGTGAAAATTATTGTAATTATGCATACAATGGTTAATTAGTGTAATTAATGCACATACTTAAGCATAAATATGCTGCCTACCATTTGGACCAGCTGTCACACACACCTGTGAGGCCTTAAAATGCTGTCTAAGTAGGTTTCAGAAATTATAATATATAAACTGCGCTTGAAGGCAAAGCGAACAATAAAGAATGGACAGACAACCAAAAGACAGACATATTGCAAGACAAACCGCGAGAAGAATAATGAAATGGGAAAGGACGGGAGTGTAAAAGAGAACATTGGGTGGGTATTTCTCCCATCATCCCCAGCTGACTGTCCCAGCACGAGATCCGAGGGGCCGGGCGGCTCCCAGTCACATATGAAGAAAGCAAACAGCCGGGGAAGTGTGACAGCATGACAGGGACATTTCTCATGACTGCTGCAGCATACTGCCCTACTGCTGCTCTGCATGAGGCCTGCGGCTCTGAGAAATGAAGCAGGGACCAGAGACGCAAGACAGGGGTGTCTGTGGGGCTCAGCAGACAAACTAAAGGTGCACAGAAGAGAACGTTATTGCTGATCTGAGATTAGTGTATGGCTGCCGTTCATCATATCACAGTCACATGGTGCGCATGGTGGTGTGTATTTATAACAGAAAGACTGTGTTGAGATTGCACGTTTTATTTTTGTTTATTTTTCTTGTTATATTACATTTTATTCCTTTTTATTTTTCCAAATGCACTATTTCAGTGTGTTTGTCTCATCAAATATATATATATATATATATATATATATATATATATATATATATATATATATATATATATATATATATATATATATAAATTATTCATACATGTATACAGTGCCGTGAAAAAGTTATTGCCCCCTTAGGTTTATTTTGTATTTTGCATATTTGTGGCACTTAAAAGATTCAGATCATTAAACAAATTTTAATATTAGTCAATGATAATGCAAGTAAAAAAATATATATATTTTTAAATGATGATTTAATTTATTAAGGGAAAAATGCTGTCCAAACCTATGTGGCCCTACTTGAAAAATCAATTGCCCCCCTCCTGTTAAATCATGTTAGAACTGTGATTAACCACGCTGAGTTAAATTTCACCAGCCACATCAAGGCCTGATTACTGACAGACCTGTTAAATCAAGAAATCACTTAAATAGAAGCTGTCTGACAAAGTGAAGCATGCGTAAAGAGCAACACATCATGCCGTGATCTAAAGAAATTCAAGAACAGGTGAGAAACAAAATAGTTGACATGTATGAGTTTGGATGGGGTTTTAAAGTCATTTCTAAAGCTTTGAAACTCCAGTAAACCACGGTCAGAGCCATTATCCACAAATGGAGAAAACCTGGAACAGAGGTGAACCTTCCCAGGAGTGGCCTGTCTACCAAAATACGACTCATCCAGGAGGTCATAAAAGAACCCAGAACATCATCTGAAGAACTGCAGACCTCACTCGCCTCAGTTAAGATCAGTGTTCATGATTCACCAATAAGAAAGAGACTGGGCAGAAACAGCATCCAGGGGAGAGATCCAAGGCAAAACCATTGCTGACCAAAAAGAACACAAAAGGCTTGTCTCACATTTGCCCAAAAATATCTTGATTATCCTTATCCTTACTTGATTATTAAGAGTTTTGGGCAAATATTCTGCGGCTTGATAAGACAAAAGTTTCGGAAAATGTGTGTTCCGTTACATCTGGCGTAAAACCACAGCCACAGCTTTTCATTAAATTTCATCATACCAGCAGTCAAAGATGGTGGTGGTAGTGTGATGGTCTGGTCTTTCAACACCTGGACGAATATCAGAAAATCCTGAAGGCAATGTCTGGTTGTTTGTCTGTGATCTCAAGCTCAAGCGCACTTAGTTTATGCAACAGGACAATGATCCCAAACACACTAGAAAGTCCACCTCTAAACGGCTCAAGAAACACAAAATGAAGGTCAAATTCCAGACTTAAATCTGATTGAGATGCTATAGCACCTTAAACAATACATTCATGCTCAAAAACCCTCCAATATGGCTGAATTTAAACAATTCTGCAAAGAGGAGTAAGCCAAAATTCCTCCACAGCGATGTGAAAGACTCATTGGCAGTTATCACAAACACTTGATGGCAGCTGTTGCTGTAAAGGGCGGCACAACCCATTATTAGATTTAGGGGGCAATGACTTTCTCACGTAGCACCAGGCGGGTTTGGACTGCTTTTTCCCTTTTAAATTAAATCAATATTTTAAAACTGCATTTTGTATTTACTTGAGTTATATTTGTGTAATGTTAAAATTAGTTTGATGATCGGAATCATTCAAGTGTGACAAACATGCAAAAAATAATCAAATAAAAAACAGGAAGGGGGCAAAACCTTTTTCGCAACACTGTATTTTATTCCAAAATGGATTCAATTCATTATTATCCTCAAAATTCTACATCCTCAAATCTCAAACTCTGATCTTCCTCATTCTGCAATTATCTGCCATTCTTCTCTTCACCTCTCAACCTCGGTCAGGTTGGATGGGGGCAGGCAGACACACATTTTCAGGTTTCTCCAGAAATATTTGATTGCGTTCAATCCCAGGCTCAGGCTGGGCCACTCAAGGAGATTCACAGAGCGGTCTAAACCACTCTTGCTGTGTGCTTAGGGTTACTGTCCTGTTGTACGGTCAACCTTCTTCCCAGTCTGAGATTCTAAATTCTGTGGAATAGGTTTTCATTAAAAGCTACCTCTATATTTTGGTGCATTGAGTTTTTCTTCTACTCGGAGTCTCTCAGTCTTTGAATTGAGGTTCATCAGACCAGAGGATCTTATTTCTCATAATCTGGGGACCTTTATGTGCTTTTTTGCAAATTCCAAATGTTTCCATGTGTCTTCACTGAAGAGAGGATTGAGTTTGACCACACCACCATAAAGCCCAGATCGGTGGAGTGTTGCAGTGATGGTTTGTCCCATCTTCATATATGATCATGGAGCTCTACTAGAGTGATCATCAGCTTCTTGGTCACCACATCAACCAAAGCCCATCCAATGCTCACTAACCATTTTTAAATGCAGCTGTGACCCTTCCTCAGATTTGTGCCTCAATACAATCCTGTCTCAGAGTGGGACCTGCTAACTGTGGGACCTTGTATAGACAGGTGTGTGCCTTTCCAAATCATGTCCAATCAACTGAATTTTCCACAGGTGGACTCCAAAAAAGTTGTAGAAACATCTCAAGGATGATCAGTGGAAACATGATACACCTGGGCGTCAAAGGGTCAGCTTGTTCTGTTTATTGTGAAGAAGATTTTGGACGATTGCATATGACCCTTCTATGCAAAACCAATAAAATCAATAAATACATTTTACACCGTATTAACACCTGATACCGTCAAAGTACCAGAGTAGTTTTTCTAAAGCAATTCTTTCATCTTGCCGCTAATATGGATGCACACAAATGCAAATGTGTATGTGTGTGGCGTAAAACCCCCACAGTGATACACTGATTACCCATAATACCTCTCTTTCATCTCTAAATAGATCATCTTGATATCAGTCTTATGCGTTAAACGAGAGGATCTGCTCGTTTATCCAGGTGTCAGTGTTTCAGAGCTGCAGCTCAAAGTTAAAATTCTGCCTTCAAGTCACAGTTGTCTGAACGATCATATTTATGAGATGAGAGCACATGAACATGTATTTTTGGCACTGCCAGAAGTTTGCCACAGGGGCTTCCTGAACACGGGATGTCTTAATTAGCAGTGAGGAAACTGGAGATTTCTGGGGTTTTCTGAGGGAAAGATCATGCCAGAACCTAATTATAAGCTTGATTATATCAACCGTCAACAAAACCATTTAGTTCATATATATGTTATGGACTGTTGATGAAGAACTTGCAGAAAATCATTCTCTAATGAACATCCATCGCTCTTGGTTTTGCATTTTGTCTTTTTTAACGCACATCATGTCGTAATTTATCGTAAGCAGGAACTTCGCATTTATGGGATTTAAAGACCATTTCACACTATTTGCCCTAAGTTTGCTTCAGTGCAACAAGGCATTTGTAAAACAAAAGGCTTGATTAAAGCTGATGACGTGATTATTTGCTGATGATGTTTGTAAAAGAACATGATCATTATACATCGTTGGTTAAGTCCTCACCTTTTTTCAATTTTCATAACCCTGTTTTATGCTTCAGTGAACCAAACAGGACACATAATCAAAAACAAACGAAAACACCGGCTTACAGAAATAATAGCTTCAGATATTTTGTCAAATTACGCCGCGGTTTTAGTGTGATGGCAAAATGTAATCAATTGGATGCAGAGTTTTTGGTTTAAAAAGTGCAAAAGCCACTGATGTGGGAAAAGCTATCAAGAAGCTCACGAACGGTGTTCAGTTTTCCTTTTTTGAGTTAAAAAATGTTTAGTCTTCAACTGATGTGGTCATGCTGTTTAGGCATATATTTAATAGCCTGGAAACACACAAAACGTGTCACTCAAGCATCACTTAGACATGCTAATAGGAAATATCACATCCAAAAAGCAGTTCAGACAAGGACTCTTATCATAAATCAAGAAGAGAAACTGTAAGAGGCGAAGGGCCTTGCTTTGGCTTTCCTCTGAAGTCTTTTGAGAGAAAAAAAGTGCTTGAGTTTGATATCTTGATATGGTTATAATCGAAAGCCCCAGGGTATGAATATGAATTTAACGAGCACAAGAGGGAAGAGCTCTCGCCAGCTCGCCAGCTTGCCGGTCGACTCTAATCTATTAAGTGACAAAAAGGTGGGAAAGACTGGACTGGCTGCACATTGCTGAGGTTTTGTGTTAGGATCAGCTTTTATTTTGTGTTTTCTATCTGCTTCAGAACATTTCAACTCGTATTCAGTACATGTTTTCAGCTTGTTTGTGTAATACCTTTTGGATTAATGTCGGAGACCAAATGTACCCAACAACAGCAACAAATATATAAAATAAATATAGATATAGATTGGGGCTTTAATTGCCCCATCTAAGAACACTTAGAACCATCATTATTCTTATTAAAACACATGAACATGTTCAGGATTGACTGGTCACACTCACCATATTGAGTGACTGTGGCAGAAGTCCAGAGCTGAGATGATCTGTCTGAAGAACTTTCGAGCTTCTTTGGGTGTTAATCGGCCCTTCTTTACCAGATAGTCAAACAGCTCTCCACCCGACACGTGCTCTAAAACCAAATACCTACAAACAGAAACAAGAAATAACATTATAGACCCTATAGACATGAGTCTTAGTGAAACAGGGAGCTTGTGCAGGCCATATAGATGAGCCAGACTTTGTTTTATATAACAGTCATCATCCTTTTGTGTATGATGAACCATGGTTGAATTTGGAATGGCAGTCTTTGCATACTACTTCTTAGATATAAAAAAACACTAAAATATTAAGGTAGTATGCTACAATGTTATTCTAAATTCAGACTTACTTGCAAATGACCTATCGGTAAGCCCCGCCCCCCTTAGTGTTAAAAAAACAATTCCAGGTGTAAAACTACATTACCCATAATTCTGCTGAGGAAATCCACTAATCGGTGAATTGCAACAAGCAAATTGAGCCAAAAGATCTCTTTTAGCTCCCTTAAAGGACTGCAAATTATGTAAAGTGGCTCCATCCAAAATCACACACTTCACTACTATTAGGCAAAAACAGTGCACATTTGATATCCCATGAGGCCAAGAGAGAGGATTTGCAGTAAATCAAGCAACTGACGAATGTAGATTACATTCACAGTCAATAGTGTATATTCTTCATCAATTATAATTTATTGATAACATTCGCAATGCTTCATGGGATTGTAGTTCTTTCCCTCATGGACAAAAATTTGATTGGACTAGACCATGAGTCGTCAATATTTTATGTACATTTTTAAACATTTTGGTTTGTTAACACTTAGGAGAACACTAGCATGTAAAGTGAATACCATCAAAGCTGACAAATATGGATTTCATAAAAGTCTATACAGAAACCTCATTAACAAAACTAATGATTTCCTCAAGACGCTTTTCAAAGCATCCGCTGAAATCTCAAAGAGAATAGAAAATTGAATCCTCCTAGTATTGGAGATATTCATTTATCCAAACAAACAGCTTTAATAGTGATTATCTTTGGCTAAAAGTTGTAATACACTGAGAAATACCGGACTGACAGCTTCCGTTCTACAGCGGGCGAGCGGCGAGATCTGAGTGGGCACAATGGAAGCTGAGTGTGGAGATAAAAGGGATGCAAGCAAGTAAACACCATAAAACTTTTAGCGAGTTTCAGTTTTGTTAAGTCTCCTTGACGATAACGTGCTGTTATGGTTCGAAATTAAGGCTGTTTCTGTCATGAAAAGTTTGAAGGACTAGACGTCTGAAAGAACCACACGTTTTCAAGTTTCTTTAAAGAAACTGTCTTCAGAAACATACACTCACACACTATGAGTCAAAAGAAACGAGACGGTGTCATAAACAATAATAAAACAACATTTGAGCATATAGTCAGTGAGTGGTTTGTATCTGTGTTTAAATGCTGACAGCTTGGTATCATACTTGGTTAGATTTACCTCCGCTCAATCCTTTTTCTTTACAACTAAACTGAATCTCAAGCCATTAAATGTATGACTCGGTTTCATCACTTTCAATGCATTTTCTAAAGCTCAAATGATACAAATGCAAGTGTGAGGTTGCTTTTACACAACAGCTCAATACCCAAGTCAATGCAGGTATACTTACATTTTAGACATATATTGCACTTTATTTAGTCTTTATTGCTCCATAAGTAAAATTAGTTCCAACTTAAGTAACGACAATCAACTGCAGCTGCTCCAAGCAACGCATACGAGGTGTTTTAAATCGTTGTTTAAACAAATTGATTGAGTAAATGATTCAGTGAATCATTTGGTGCCACCTACTCAAGTAACCTTATAGAGTCACTGAAAAGAAGGGTTAAGAACACAAAACTGTGTTATATAGCATAGAATGACTTTCCTATTAATATACCATGATTTATGCATAGTAAAAACCATAAACAGTCAAAAGTGCAGTATTACCATGATAAGTGGTGTGAATTACAAAACCCACAGAGTGCTTCAAAACTGACAAGAATACATAGAATTGACAAGGTAAACAGAAACAAACAACACGGTTGGTAGTATAAGATTACTTTTACATAATAGAACAGATTAAAAAAGAGAATTATATTTTAGACATATATTGGCATTTGTTTTGTATTTTTTGCCCCATTGGCAAAATAGGTCTAAATTAAGTCACAACAATCATCCAAAGTGTTGATTCGATTGATCACTTGTCGCCACCCTTGTAGAAGTCACTGATAGAAGGAATAACACCATGACACTGTGCTATATAGCATAGAATCAGTCACATTCATATACCATGGTAAGAATGGTAAACTTAAAAAAGTACATATTACCATGATACCAAGTGATGTAAAAAAATGAGAGAGAGAGAGAGAGAGAGAGAGGCACTTCAAAACTGAAGAAAATATAAACAAGTGAGTGATGAGGTAATCATTTTTATGAAGATTTGTTGATGCCAAAAAATGCTAAGTGAATTATCGTGGTGTTTATATGAAGAATGACTCATGGCCCTATTAGCAGCTCTCAAACTGCTGTGACTAACAGGCTGCTTCACACTTTCATCATTAAGAGTATTTTAGCACCAGCAGAATCACTTTCTTACAAAATCTTTAAAGATCAAACACATTTACACTTGCATTTCTGCCAAACGTTTAGGCTACAGACACCAAACTTTGTTTGTTTTTGCTCTTCACTCACATTTTGGATTTGCATCATAATCATATTTAATAATATATTTATAGATTTCACCAATAATATATTTATTAATAATGTCTTTAAAGATACTGAATACTTTACATTTAGATTTAATCATATAGCAGACACTTTTATCCAAAGTGCCTAACAAATGAGGACAATGGAAGCAATCACAATCAACAAAACAAGCCTCAGTTAGGTTAATGCAGTACATGAAGTTAATTTATTATTATTATTATTATATAATAGATAAAAAGAAAACAGACAGAATAGGAAAAGAATAAAGCAAGCTAGTGTTAGAGGCCTCCATTTTGCTTTTATTAATTGTATTAATTAATTGAAAACAAGCATTTAGTAAATGAATGAGTGCAAGTCTAATTTAAAAAAAAATTTTTAATAAAGAATAGTATTAGAATAGAGAGTGCTAGAGTTAGATGGGTCAAATAAAGCCAATTCTTGAAGATGGTTAAGGACTCAGATGCTTGGACTAAGTTGGGCAGGTCATTCCACCAGGAGGGAACCTTTAATTTAAAAGTTTGTGAATGTGATTTTGTGCCTCATTGGGATGGCAAAATAAAGTGACGTTCACTTGCAGAACGCAAGCTGCTTAGAGGGCATGTAAGTCTGAAGCAATGAATTTATGTAAAGTGGTGCAGAGCCAGTGGTGGCTTTGTCGGCAAAAGTTAATGCCTTGAATTTTATGCGAGCAGCTATTGGTAGCCAGTGCAAATTGGTAAACAGAGGTGTGACATGCATTCTTTTCGGCTCATTAAAAATTAATCTTGCTGCAATTAATCTGGATTAATTGTAAAGGTTTGACAGAACTGGCTGGAAGACCTGCTAAAAGAGCATTTTAGTAGTCCAGCCTGGACAAAACAAGAGCCTGAACAAGGAGTTGTGCAGCATGTTCCAAAAGAAAAGGCCTGATCATCTTGATGTTAAATAAAGCAAATCTGCAGGACAGGGAAGTTTTAGCAATGTAGTCTAAAAGAGTCAGCTGATCATCAATCATAACTCCAAGGTGTCTGGCTGTTTTTGAAAGAGCTATGGTTGACATGCCTAACTTGATGGTGAAATTGTAATGAAACAATGGGTTTGATGGAACCACAAGCCGTTCTGTCTTGACAAGATTGAGCTGAAGGTGGTGGTCTTTCATCAAGCAAGAAATGTCTGTTAGACAAGCTGAGATGCGAGCAGCAACTGTCGGATCATCAGGATGGAATGAGAGGTAGAGTTGAGTGTCATCAGCATAGCAGTGGTATAAAGAGCCATGTTTTTGAATCACAGAACCTAGTGATGCCATGTTTACAGGGAAGAGAAGTGGTCCAGGAACTGAGCCTTGAGGCACCCCAGTAGTTAGATGTTGTGACTTGGACACCTCACCTCTCCAAGATACCTTGAACGACCTATCTGAGTCTCAAACCACTGAAATGCAGTTCCTGAAATGCCCTTTGCCATTTGGGTTGCCAGGAGGATCTGGTGGTTAACCGTGTCAAAAGCAGCAGACCTATCCAGCAATATAGGCATTGAAGATTTGGTATATGCTTTTGCCAGTCTTAAGGCTTTAACATCTGAGAGCATGGCAGTCTCTGTTGAATGTCCACTTCTGAAAACAGGTTGCTATAGAGGAGATTGTTGTGTGTGAGAAAGGCAGAGACTTGATTGAACACCACTCGTTCAAGTGTTTTTGCTATGAAAGGTAGAATGGAAACCAGCCTGTAGTTCTCTAAAAGAGTTATTGAGTGGAGTTATCCGAGCCTGTTTAAATTCTAAGGTAAAAACACCAATGTGAAGGGATCTGTTAACAATGTGAGCCAGTGCAGGTTTAACAGCAGGAGAAATGGCTTTAAGGAGATGAGATGGAATAGGATCAAGCGGACAAGTAGTAGGATGATTAGAAAGGATGAGTTAGGAGACTTCTGCCTCAGAGAGTGAAGAGAAGGATGTAAACAAGTGTATGTTTGCTGGTAAGATGAGCTTGACAGATTGTGGTGGAAAATTGTGCACTGATGGTTTTAATTTAATTAATGAAGAACACAGCAAAATTGTCAGCTGTTAGAGTTGCTTTAAAGAACAAGCGAGAGTTAGGTGAATTATTAATTTTGTTATGATAGTACGTCCTTTAGGAGTGGAGACATTAGAAGAATACAACAAATTAATGCAAATATAAGCATAGCAATATTTCATCAAGATACTTATACTTACAAATATTTCTTATTTTCGTAGACATCGTGCAACTTTAATACATGTGGATGTTCTATTAGCTTCAAGATGGCGATCTCTCGCTCCACCTGTGTAGAAATAAGTGATAAAAAAGATATTGAATTCACAGCATCAATAATTTGACTAAAGTAAGCAAAATATCAATACAATAAAACATGTAACATTTCATTCATTCATTTATCGATTTAAAAAAAATGGATACTGAAAAAAACTATAATGGGTTTATAACTACACACTTTCATACAAACAATCAGTAGTTGGAAATAAGATCAAGCTGCATATTTCTGATTCACTAAAATAACCGGCTTATTGATGTTATTTATTTTGTGAATCAACCTGTACTGGCCACATTGTATGTTTTTGATTCACTAAAAAGAATTGACTTATAAGATTCATTTATTCATTAATCAGACTGTACCGTGGGTGCATTTCCCAAAAGCATCATTAGCTAACTATATAGTCACAAGCTCCATTGAACTTGGTCATGACAGAAAACCATAGTTACTTTTGGGAAACCCCGGGCACATTTTATGTTATTGAATCACTACAAAGAATCGACTCAGAGACATTTACTCAGGAATCAAACTGTACTGATCAAGTTTTAGGTCTTTTATTCAATAAAAATAATAGACTCATTAGAATCATTCATTCGGAATTGGACTACAGTAGCTGCACTGTATGTATCTGATTCATTAAAGAACTGACTCATTGGTGTCACTCTTTGGGCAGTGTATGTTTTCGATTCACTAAAAAGAATCAACTCAAAGTTATTCATATAGGAATGGGACTGTACTGGTCGAGTTGTAGGTTTTTAATCACTAAAAACAATTGGATCTTTACAGTCATCAATTTGTGAATCAGACTGTACTGATTATGTTCTATGTTTCTGGTTCACTAAAACAATTGACTCAGAGTCATGAATAAGAAATTTTGATTCACTAAAAGAACCAACTCATTAGAGTAATTTGTTTGAGAATTGAACTACACAGATTGCTTTGGTTTAGGAGAATCATTTAACCCCAGCTAGACGCTTTGGCCAAGCCAAATTTACAACATTTCTGTGATTTGGACAGGTGACCTTCAATATGTCAATGCAACTGCAATGTTTCAACTGATACTGCAGTGGTAAAATGAAAAATTATGACAGATCAGCAACAAAACCGTCAAGTTCAGATGCCAATGTCAAGTAGAGCAAACCTTTGCAGAATTCTTCAGGGACAGACCATAGTGCTACTTTGATTCATAAGCATCCTTGTCGGTCTTTCGAATAGACTGTGTTTATAAATTGATTCCCACATGCACAAGATAAACATGTTTTCTTATTGAATCAAGCTTAGGATGACTTATAACAGGGTGTCCGCGGGGTTTTAAAAAGTATTAAAAAGTGATAAATCAAAATAGTCAAATTTAAGGCCATTAAAAGTGTTAAATGTGGTCTCAGAGGTATTATTTTTTTCCAAATTAGGTATTATTTTTTCAGACTATCAGGTGTCCTATTCTGATTGAAATTCTATCTGCGTTCGCGTTAGTTCGTTTAAATATGGGCTTTAGCATATCTGGGCAGATAATCAAAGATCTTTCGTCTCCGTCTCAACGTATGTTTGATGCTGACGTCATATTCAGTGGTCGTTCGGCATCATCTCAGAACACTGCGCGCTCAACAGAAGTGGCTGGCTTCCGTTTTATTTTAGACTTGCTTCAAGGCATATCTTCAAAGACTGGACAACCATCGTCGTCTCTAATAGATTTACTGATAGCGCTGTTTCTCACACATGCAAAGAGAGAGAGAGCGAGAGTCTTACCACGCTGAATCAACACGCTATATGTAAACTATTCTTTGCTGTCTTCTCCTGTCAAAATAACGGAGTTAATTTAGAATTATTCATATTCATTTTCAAACAAGCAGAAGACACACCGGTTTCTCCGGTAGTGGACGGAGCTAATGCGCAAATGGCAATTTCATTGGCTGGCGCTGATTTAGTACCGTCCCTGTTTTGATTTCAGCAAATCAGTTTGACCGAACGCAGACAACGTGATTAATATTCATGAACCCAGCAGCTCATCAATTCATAGTGCATTGTATATACATTAGTATGATAGTAGAATTAGTAGTAGTATTATCTTTTAATAATAATTAATTTGATCTATTACTATTTTGTTACAGAAACCCTCAATGACCAAAAATATCTTAAGCATCACCACCAGTCTTAAGTTCAGTTAAAATGACAAATATGCATTCATTAGGCCTAAAAGTAAATTTTTACATAAGGGCATTGTGCTAGAAATATTACTATTATTTAGTAAAATGTATGTGATACTGCTACTACTGTTGAAAAAAAATTAAAAAACTTTATTTTTTGAATAAATAAATCACAATATTTCTTCCATGTTTTAATTTTAATAGCAAATCCCCTTTATTTACCAAAAATAAAATGTTTAAATTTCATAAATTAAAAGACAAATTAAATTTGGGGGAAACTTGTTTACTGTTTTTCATAATTATATAACTTGTAGAAAAACTTTAAACACAATAAGTATAAAGAATGGCATTGGTTTTATTTTTATTGTAAAAAGTAAAAAATCTGTGTAAATGATAGAAAGGTCGCTGATTAAAACTTGCAATTCAGTGTCGTGATGGTTTTAAAAAATATTCTGAAGGTAGTAAAAAAGGTATTAAAAAGTAGTAAATTTAACTTAAGGATTGCTGTATATACCCTGTATAAGGTGAGTCTACATGAAAGATCTCCCTGACCTGACAGGGAACCAAAGGAAATCTTAAAATCGCAAGCTCTTCGCAAAGAACTGATCTCATAAGTCACAGACCGAACCTACGATTGTGCCAGTTGTAAGCAAGACAATCGTGTTTGATTTGCATCAATGTCTTCTGGAATATTCCTAGCATGCACACCTGCCACTGCAGATCAGAGCGGAGGATGGGGACATAGATGATATTTCCCGAACCCACCTGACCCTAATGTTCCACAGCAGCACTTTGACCGTGCCTTTCGAAACCTCCTGAATTACTTGCGCTCATCCAAACTCACTAAACTCCAGTACAGACCGCTCATGTGACTCGAGTCAGCAGTCCCCAATGCTTGGAACTCTGTGGAGTCAGCCTTCAAGCTTCAGTTGTAACTCCTCAGCTTGACTTTGAGCCTGTTTGCTGTTGACCTTTGAAATCGCAGCCAATGATATACAGAAAAGCTGCATCATGTATCATGCATGACACTAAGTCATTCAGAGAAAAACCTTCCTAATTCTATAAGATCGCACCCCCTGCCTTGAACTTAATGAAAATTCCCACCACATCTCAGTGTTTTGTTTTTTTTGTGTGTGTGTTTGAATAAATGGACCAACTTCTTAATCTTACTATGGGTAATTTAACTGGTATTTTGCGACACTGAATTTTATGAATATTCTGCTCAAAATTATATTTACCTTGATATTTTACACAACTCTTTGGGTTGGTAAGATGTTTTTGAAGTGTCTTAAGTTATACATAGTATAGTAAAAACTTGCTTTCGATTTGAAGATATTGTAAAATGCCATTTATACCTGTGATAAAGAAACAATTCTGATGATTAATTTTTAAAAAGTTGAGCTGCTTCCTATTTTTCTGGGAAACCATGATACATTTTTAAGGAGTTTTTGATGAATTGTATGTTCAAAACAATAGTATTTGTTAAAATAGAAATCCTTTGTAACATTATGTCTTTACTATCACAATCTTTGCTAAATAAAAATCAAATAATAATGTTATAATAAAAAATAAAAAACTGACTCAATGGAAAAATTTTCTCCTTATCTTATTTGGAAAAGTTACTTCCTTATTTTATTAACATATATATCATGTTTCTACGCTGACACTGTTCTTTACTTGGTAACAAAATACACCAACTTTTGAAAGAAAAAAAAATTCAGGTGGAAACGATGATGAAAAAACTATACTATCATTAAATAAACAATTAGTTCAATTATCTGTGGTAAAAAAAGATATTAAATTATTGTGCCACTACATTTTACATTAATTTATGATTATTTCACTCTAATTAGCATAAATCTTATTTTTTCATGCATTTTCATATTGAAATAATATGGGACAAGTATTAAAAGTCATAAAATCATACATACAGTAAGTGCCATTTGAAAATGAAAAATATGCCGCGACTTAAATGTGAACTTGATAAAACACAAGAAAAAGCTCAAATCTGTTAGTCTTAATAAAATCAACCCCTGGGACATAAAGTACAAATGGAAGTTAAAGAAACCCAATTCTGTAGCCCACAGATTTGTCCCCATGAGGAGATCGATCACCACTGTTCCCTTCAGCAAAGCACTTTAACTCCGGTTTCTCCAGAGGGGGCTGTCACTGTAATCATTTGTGCCACTGCTCTATGCTGAAGTCGTGGAAACACATTCAGTCCTGATATATGTGGCAAAAGCATAAAGATCCTGAACCATGCTAATCCAATCTGTCCTTACATTCTATAACTAGCCTTAGTATTCTGGTAATTATCTGGATTGATTTGGCTTCATCAACTGACATCATCTGCTCAACATTGAGTCCTTCACTTGCTGTTTTAATCAAGCATACGGATGTGATATGACTATTCAGGGAATAAACAATCTGGCCAATGGCTGAAGAGAGAGCTGGAACAGCCATGGAAATCCCGGACAAAGCCATCTTGACAAACGTGGCACCAAACCAAACCTCTCTGAATGGCTGATCTAAAGCCAGTCCGAAGAGCCAAGCAGGGAATTTGGCTTAGTGGAATGTCATTCAACACAAGGATGTGCCACAGGATCTCTGCTGAGCATAAACTGGGCTCACGAGCTTGAGATGAGAAATCAGTTTTGCTGAAGACTACTCAATGAAAACAAATGAAGTTCGGCTGAATATGTCTGTAATAGCAAGGAAAAGCTATCCATAAGCATTACAGCAGCACTCATCTCAATGGCAGTAGCTCAACAGGCACATGCCAACTTGAAATTGTGTGCGCTAGCAATTCTGATCAATTCCAGAAACATTTTTTCACATATCAAATTACAGAAGCATATATATATATATAATTTGATTCTGCACGTTGGTTGCTCCATATGACTTTAGTCATGCCTCTTGTGCAATTTCAAATAATAAGAAGCAACAAAGCGGTTATTTTATTCTAAAACAGTAATAAATTTAATGTCAGATCAGGTGTTATTTACATGAATAACATAATTGTAATCTTTTTTCTTCATTATTATATCAGAGCAATTTATATAAAATAAAAAAAAAACGTTCATCATAGAAAAGATCTATTCAAGACACTGTATGTAGAATTTTCCACAAAAAAAAAAGAAAAAGTCATATATTTCACCCAGATGCCCTAAATCTGTCATCTCATGGTATTAAGGTCTAAATTATGAACTGACTAGTGCTAATTACACTGTAAATGCATTGAAAGTGGTACCATCTAGATTGCAAATATATTGCATAATATATATTAAGCACTGATTGTCTATGACAAGCCCTTGAAATAGCTCTTCTAAATCTGTGAAACTTGGAAGCTCTGCGGCAGCCGTAGCGAGAATTTATTCCTTGTGATTAAAATGTTGCTGCAAATGAGCCTGACTCTCTCCTCCATCCATTAACATCATGTCCACCCTACGCTCGCCAACTTCTCATTGCTCCATCTTACCATATTGACCCATTCCCTCAAAATGTCAGTTTGCCGGCACCTGTGCACCTACATCTATGAATAGCCGAGCGTTAATTAACTCTACACATCTGTGTGCATGCAGCCATCCAATTTCCTTATAACTTCATTAGTGAGTTATTACACCGGGTCTGGCCTCAACCCGCCTCGACTTTGAGTCAATGTAGGCCGGCAGAGATTCGGGTTCAGGTCGCAGGTTCTTGATTTGTGGGAGTGAGTTGAGATGAAGGCAATCAACCGAGCCAAATCATTAAAACGAAGACAGATCATTAGATTCGAGCTAGAAAACCTCTGCATGTCGGTGAGTTTGTGAGCTCTTGCGGGTCACTGGGTTTCGAAGTCCGATAATTAGCGATAATGTAACTGCCGTGCTGTAATAAAGACCAACGTGAACCTCATTTTCTGAAACGACCCTGAAAAGTTTCTTTCAACAGTCCGTCGCACAAAGTCAAGGTTGAGTAAGTGCGCGAGACTGACGCTAATCCAAATTGGTTATTTGACTCTGAAATAATTCGTCTTGTAGATTCTCTCACACTCATTACTGAGTTGGTAACTCAAAATGTCCAGGAATCATTCGCGCAAATTCACTGATCGTTATTGGTCTGTGGAGAGCAGTCATGGAGGTCATCTCCACTCGAGCTAAGGGAGCTAATGACTGAATACTACTCTAGTTTTTTTCATGCTAACTTTCTTTTTCATCTTTTTTGTGGAAACAAGTTGAGTTAGAGAATATTGTAGCTTTGCAATGAAACATTTTAAAGCTAAAACACACAGCAGTTCTTTAAGGGGTTCAATATAATTCATTATGCACAATCATAGTGTAATTTCAAGGTACAGATGGTGTGTCAAAAGGGGTAATAAACCATCCCATAGAAAGGGGGTCGGGAAATGAGATGGTTTAGATAAATTAACCATGGCGGAGTGCTAAACCAACAGCTGTTTCAATCCAAGTGTGCTTTAGAGCCAGTTGGTTGAAATTTCCACACAGAAGGCTTGATTAGCGAAACAGCTAGAGTGGTTTGTAAACCGCTATCTTGGCCATAGTCTAACACAGGCAAAAATAGCATGATTACAGCGAACATTCAGCGTAATTCTGTAACTGAATGTGTTTTATTGTAATTAGAATTGGTATATTATCAACAATTCCTGACATTTAATAAATGAGCTGATACTGAACAGCTAACATTAGCATTAGCGAAGTAAATAAACATTGACAGTAACTTTAACAGTAGCAAAAATCGATTAGTACCTACCCCAATGTCACAATGCCAGAGTGGTGAGTGTTTTCCAGGTAGTTTCTCAGGGAGTTCTAAGTGTATTTTAATGATTTTCTATGATTTAGCACCACTGTTTACAATGGAAGCATTCTTTTTTTTTTTTTTTTTTTGTGGCATTTTTGCTTTACTATGACAGGACAGATCAGAACTGAAGTGGGAGATTGAAAGGTCAGGAAAGGTCCTCGAGTTGCACTGTATGTCCGCATGCTGCCCACAAGGCTATCAGCGCAGACACAAATGGAAATATTCTAATGCCAGTTTTTGGATTTTAATATTGCAAGAAGAAATGACAAAGTGCATAGTGCCACAAAAAGGACATACAATGATTAATTAAATGCTGAATAATACGATGGTTTGATATCACAACTGAGATGTTTGGTGCTCCATGGTGGATTGGATGCTAACTTTGTTGTTTTGCTTTAGACCTGAATCCTTCTCATTTGTTTGCACTAAACAATTAAACCAGTACTTATGCAATAATAATCAGCTTCAATGAAGATTAATTTTTCTTGCTTAAAGGCATTCACGTGGATACCGTTTCTAAAGCTGCAGCTTTAGTCCTACTTTAGTTAATTGGGGTAATGTCACGGCTGTATACTTGTCATTTTTGCTGTGTCTGGGTGTGTTTTGCTCCTCTTACAGGTGTGCTGTGGAGCTGAGGCAATCAGGTGGATTGGGTGCACCAGTGCACAGGTGTGCCTGTCATTAAAAGCTTCCTGTTTGGCGTCCTCAGCGAGCGTTCCATTCTGTCACCTTGATCCCCGGCCAGGACCGAGATGTTGATCGGCGTTGCGGCGTATTGTGTGAACTTTAGAGATAGTCTTTACTATGAAGAATGTGAGAATAAAAAATATTGTAACCGCCGTAAACGTGTTATCCTCCTTCATTGTTGCTCCCTAACAATTGGGGGCTCGTCCGACTTAAATTTGTGTTTGGATTTGTGCGAACGATTTTAGAAAAAAATGTGTTTTTGAAGGAGGGTAAAAGGTAGGATTATATTTGAATTGAATATATTTGTATATTATACGCTGATTTTTGAACTAAAAAGTTGGAACGCTCCATTAATTAGTTAGGCTCTATAACATGAGATGTTGGGTGAAGGCTATTTAAAGAACAAACCTTCCGGGTAGGTTTAGTGCGTGTCTTTGTGCACGTAGTTTTTTTTTTTAATATTAGTTTGTTATTTTTTGTTGGCTCGGGGCTTAGAGCAGTTGTCTCGGGGGCACAGCCGAGGTTTGGAGGGTGACTTGGTAATTGGTCGTCTTTCCAAACTTGTGGGATTTCGTGCATAAGTACCCGGTCTTGGGCCAACTGAAGACTAGGGTTTATTTAGTTTAAATGGATGGTTTAGTTTCTTTAAATAAACCTTGATTGTCATTAACAAAAAAATATATATATCGTTGTGGGTGTAATATTTGTTGAGCGTGTTTTGTAAGCATGATTATGGCGACCGATGTTATTGGAACATTTTCTCAGACTCCGTCTGAAGAATTGTTAAAAGAAATAACCAAAGAGCAATTGTTGGAGTTAGCTGCGCATTATGAAATCGAGTTGACGTATAATCAAAGAAGGTCGAAAGACGGAATTAAGCTAGTCCTTGAAACTGCTGGTTGATCTTAAAATCTTGAGAGGATCTAAATTGCCTGATTCAGCTGCGTTGCCTGATGTAAGTACACATATTTCAACTACCCTTCCATTGTCTGCTTCAAGTTCTCTTTCATTTGAGCAACAGAAAGAGTTGTTGCTGATACAACGTGATACTGAGTGTGAGAAACGTCGCTTGGAATGTGAGAAGGCCCAAATGGAGTTGCAGTTGGAGAAAAGCCGGCAAGTATTAGAGCAACAGCATTTAGAGATTGAAAGGCGTCGATTAGATTTACATGAAGAAGGTAAGCCGGTGGATGCAGGTGTTAATGTTGATTCAGCGAAATTGAGTGTGGTTCGTGATTTACGATTGGTACCTCCGTTTAATGAGGCTGAGTTGGAGATTTTTTTTCTCCTATTTGAGTGAGTCGCAGTAGCGTATGACTGGAGTGATGTTGAACGTGCTATGCTGCTTCAGTGCGTTTTAACCGGGAAAGCGCATTCTAGCCTATTCTACGCTATCTGATGCTGACAGCCAGAATTATGAAGCCATTAAAGCGGCGGTGTTAAAAATTAATGAGCGTGTTCCAGAGAGCTATCGGCAAAGGTTCCGTACGTTACAACGAAAGGTGAATGAAACAAATGTTGAGTTCGTGAGAGATTTGACTGTGCAGTTTGATCGTTGGTGTGTAGCGGCAGATAGTACAACAATGGATAAGTTGAGAGAGTTATTTTTATTTGAGCAATACAGAAATACACTTCCCGAGATGATAGCCACTTATGTTGCAGAGCGTCAGGTTAAAACTGCTTCAGAAGCTGCACTGCTGGTGGATGACTCTGAGCTTATTCATAAGCCCCATGCTGATAAATTCAGTGATCGTCAGGTTCATACACGGGGGAATTCTTCCATTGTCCCTATGGGTTTAGCCAGTCGTTTTGTAAACTATGACACCTGACCTTATGGCACCTCAGTTGGAGAAAACTTTTAAGATTCAGGTAGATGCCAGTAAAGAGGGAGCAGGGGCAGTGTTAATTCAAGATGATGATGCAGGTATTGAGCGGCCGGTTTGTTTTTTCTCGCGAAAGTTCAATAGTCATCAAATGAACTACTCCACAATTGAAAAGGAGGCACTTGCGTTAATTTTAGCACTCCAACATTTCGAAGTGTATGTTGGTGGGAACAGTTCAGCGGTAATAGTTTATAGTGACCATAACCCGCTTACATTTTTACATTCTCTTAAAAATCCAAATCAACGGCTGATGCGTTGGTGCTTGTTTCTTCAGCCCTTTCATTTGGATGTTAGGCATTTGAAGGGCTCAGAAAATATAGTGGCCGATGCAATGTCTAGGGCACCAGTGTAAAACCCATTGTAAGCTGTGCCTTGAAGAGTTAACAGGTTTGTTTTTTTATTTATTCTATCTACGTGGGGGAATGTTGTTGATATTGTGAGTATAGGCCTACTAAAGTGTGTTGGTGCGGTTACGAATGCTTACTGTTGGCGGAAACTTAATAGTTTCCTTTTCTTAAGGGGGGGAGTGTCACGGCGGTATACTTGACATTTTTGCCGTGTCTGGGTGTGTTTTGCTCCTCTTACAGGTGTGCTGTGGAGCTGAGGCAATCAGGTGGATTGGGTGCACCAGTGCACAGGTGTGCCTGTCATTAAAAGCTTCCTGTTTGGCGTCCTCAGCGAGCGTTCCATTCTGTCACCTTGATCCCTGGCCAGGACCGAGATGTTGATCGGCGTTGCGGCGTATTGTGTGAACTTGAGAGATAGTCTTTACTATGAAGAATGTGAGAATAAAAAATATTGTAACCGCCGTAAACGTGTTATCCTCCTTCATTGTTGCTCCCTAATAAGGGCGTAACAGGTAATAAATTAAGTTAATTCAAAATGCTTTATTTGCATTTCAAAAATATGTGGGTTCTCAAGACATAAAGAGTTTCTTGTAAAAATTGTAAAGCAGTAAATACTAATTATGGTAATTTACTTCCCCTAGTGGTCGGGAGCAACTTGAAATGCAGCGTTTTACAGACGCTCCCTTTCCAATTAATGAGGTTGTGTTGTGTCATGCTTAGGTGTTTTCTTAGCTTGGTCAGGCTGGAGTGTTGGCTGGTTTTATAGAGGCCTTGGGCACTTTCTAGACCAGCTGAAGACCAGTTAGGGCGAGAAGACTAGCTGAAACCAACTAAGGCCACCAAATCAGCTCATGCAGTTTTAGCAGAAATGGATGTGTAAAACTACAAATTTTCTTGATCATGATGATATCAGATGGCTGTTGTCAGACAAAAATCTCACTGGATAATTACAATTAATGGCTAAATTAATGTTTGGAAATATAAACTGATATTTACTAGTGACACACTATAACAAAAGATAGAAATAACTGTCTTAAAACCATTTCTAGCTGCTGAAAATACTAGTGTTTTAATAATTTTGGCCACCACTGAATATGTAAATATTTCTTAAATATATACAATACATGTATGTGTGTGTATTTATATAAACATACACAGTACACGTGACAAAATGAGTATTTTATTTTTTATTTTTGGGAATATGGAACTGTAATGCGGTCAAGAGAGCTTCCTGAAACTATGTTTGCTGTGCGTTACCCTATAAATAATTGCACACCTCACAACGTTCGTCAGCCAGTCAGATTCAAGCATTCAATACCCTGTTGTATAATGCATTAGTACTACATGAGTTTCATTTCTGTAAAAGTTGTTGTGAGGTTAACCTGTGTTAGCTTTGCTAATAGCGTTATGTTGCAACTCACATTGCATATTTTGATGACTTAAAAATAAAGATCATTTTGATTTATTGCAATGAGCAAACTCTGAAGTTTGATCAAGACCTTGCAGAACAGAACATGAGAAACTATTTCATCCACCAAAGTCGTGAAGATAGACATGCCGTCATGTCAAATACTGTAAAATGTTGCTAGCTTTACTTGGGAGGAATATCTAGTCTCGCTGCAACTAAAAGCAAAAAGTGAAGTGATACATGATGAAACAATCAGCAACCACGTGCCATGATGCTGTGCTGCATTTCTTCCTTTTTTTTCTTTTCCTCACTCATTCCCTTCATGTTCAGAGCTCTATCACTCACTTTCAAGACCAAGAGCCCTTTACGTAACATGAGATCAGAATGCGAGTGACAGACCGACAGCCATGAATCAAAGCTGCATTTGGCCATTTTATCTGAGCTCATTCGACTGAATCTGATTCTTCAGATTTTGGAAAGTTGTGTGGTCCTGGAAAAGCACAAAGGGGAAACATTTGGGCAGAGTTAAGCCAAAGTGCATCTATTCCCCAGTTGTGGTGCTGATGGTGCGAGCCATGTTGGTGGCCTGGGCCTTAACCACATCTCTGTTCCTCATTAACACAACATGTGCTGAGTGTGAATGTTCTTTGCAGTGAGCAGAAGCCATAGAGGTGTGAGCAAAGCTGTTAGGATTGCACAGCAGTGACAAAGACAGACATAACTGAAGGAGAATAGCGGATGGGCTGGTATTTCGTATATTGTATATTATTTTCACACACATACACACATATATATACATAAGTAGTCCAGGCACAGTTGCCAAACATTTGTGTGAAGGTTAGGGTTAGGGTGAAGGTTTATTTAAGGCAATTAACAGAAAACAGTTTCTCTAATACTATAGCTGTCAATCAAATGGGTCTCTGGTGAACCGCAGTAGCAAAAAGAAAGTGTGAGAGTTTGAGTGCATTCGTCCTTCTGCAAAGTGTACTTCTTTTTTTCCTGAAGATCAGATACTGAAAGATAATGTCCTGAATCCATAAAACCTTCCCGATTGGACAAACACGAGGCAAGATAAAGTGCTACCTGCCCAAACAGTTAGTCTCAAGGTCATGCAAATGCTCATAAGGCCCCTGCATCTGATTTGCTTCTCTGTGCTGTGTGTCGCCCTTTATTTGTACAGCCAGCAGCTGGAAGACTGTTGTGCTTCTCCTGTTTAACCCACTGGTCAGGGATCAGCATGGCTGTGTGACATTTGTTTGCATGTTTCAGGAGTATTGATGCATTCCTATTCACTTCCTTGTCAGGATAATCTATAGATTCCAGTCCAAGACAGCAGAATGCTGCCTACTCTTCTTTTTCCTCTTTATTGAAATCGCACTACGCCAGAGAAAACCAGTGCAGCAGGAAATGACAGGAAGTTCAGTTCAGAAATCAGCTGCGATGAGCATTAACTGTGAAAGTATAAAGTACACACTCTGAACAATTTAAGAGACAAGGAGCTCTTGTCTCCAGGTTCTTTTTCAAATAGGAAAGGCTTCAAGAAGGTCCTTAAATATGTAATAAATCAAAACAGCAGTTCTTTACCGAGAGCAGCTGTCGAAACAATTCCGTTCCACTTACTGTCTGCAGTTCTGAATCATGACCAGGATCTTTTATAGCTGGGACTGCTCCATCTTCCAGTATCAAATGATGTCCAAATCCATCTTCCAACTGGGCCTTGTTTAACAAACACACCTGCAAATCTCTGTTGCTGCCTCCCCCCTTCCCCCAAAAAAATGCATCCACTGTATACACACACTTTACACAACAAAAACATACTTCTTTGGACACATCCTTCCCAAGCAAGTCCCGTGTAGCGCTGCCGAGTTAAGTGCATTGATGGGCACGCTCTTGCTCTCACTCTGGTCAATGTGTGCATGCTCTTCTGGGAGAAATGCCCATATAAGGAGTTTCACCCTTCATTATGTAATGAAGAGCCACAATCAAAAATAAAAAAAACTTTCCAAAACTTGTAAGAAACCCGGAAATGTGTATTTGACACAAAAATACTCTGCAATACGTACAATTTTTTTATTTAATTTTTTACTTTGGCCATGCTTAGCTTGAGAATCCAACACTTTAACAGTGTAAATAACTCTGGATGCATGAAACATCATTAGACCTCCCCTTTCAGGTGTTATTTGTTGGGTTAACAGGGCTATGGGTAATCAATAACAGCTTGCTGTATTTGATTTCTGCCTTGCTTTTACCAAGGGTAAATTGCACTCACATTGACTTTATTTGAGATAGAAAGCAGTACCCTAATACACAGGCAGGATCCAAGTTAATCTCAGCGGTGCTCATCTCCTTTACTGTGAATCCCAAGATCCTAACAAGGGTGCATTTTCAATGCCTCGGAAACAACGATCGATCTGAAAAAAGCATGCTTGGATCAGCTCGATGTAACAGAAAGAGGAGAGATGTGACGACTATCTCTCATTCACAGAGATATTTTTATCCTCCTTCCACTACGACCAGCCCAGTTCTTGCAGGATACCTAGTCTTGCCCCTCCGAGGACACAGTCTTGCTTCCTTCGAGCTCGAATCTAAAACAGCGTCTTTCAGAAAAAGCCCCTCTCCCAATCACCGAGCTGACATGCAATGACAACTCCATCATGCTGTCAATCTAAGCACTGATGGCAGCTGAGTTATGACCGAACCGAGGCGCTGGTCGGTGTTAAAGGACATATCCTTTTATGACCTTGTCCATAATGGAGTCTAATGGTTTATGATGTGTAGTGCTGGAGAGAAAGGTCATCTGAGGTTTCATTCCAAATGGCCACCTATTCCGGCAGCACACGGAGAATAATGGGAATGATTTATCATTCTGAGACTTTTTATCATGGTTAAACAGAGGCACCGCAGGTCAATCCTCTATGTGGGTAACGCTGAATGGGGTGGACCACAACAGATCTACTGCCCTTGGCTAAATTTGGCTTAAGGTTAGCACAGTCATATTTGGATGCGTTCAAACACGATTGAGATAACTTTATTGAATATAAGGTGAAGAAATGAATGATAGTAGGCGTTTAAAAGTCTTTGAATATACCTGCACAGGTAAAGGTAACATCTCATTTCAAATCAAATTACCTGATATAAAAAAAAAAATAATTGCAATACTTCTGCCCTCTAGGTTTAAAGCTCCTTTGCAGTATCAGGAATGGACAGCGATCCAAAAAGAGATGAAAGAACACTACTTGTATAAGAATAAATGGTGCTCTGAATGAAGTGGATGAAGTTCACATTCCTTTCTATAGATCTTAATAGCCTCAGATGGCCAGCAGGTCAGTGACGAGGTTAAGCCTTCTAGAGACTAAACCACTCAATATAAGTTGGCCAGACCTATAGCAACTCATAGGTTATGTCTTTTTTAACAAAGTAACTCCAATTGAGAAGTATCCTATTATTTGTTGAAAAGAGTAAATTCAGTCTAGGTTTGAGTTCTTCTTTCAGTTCCAGACCAAATACTTGGTCAATAAAGCTTCAGTGATCTGTATTGGTGTTGCTACATGCTTCCTTCTGGCTCAATTGGCTGACAATTGTTTTGCTGTCTGGAAAGAGCTTGGCACAAGTGCCTATTGACACATTTAAAATGGAGGACAGCTTTGGCCATGAGCCCTTATGGACTATCAGCATTCCTGAAGCACTGGAACTTGAGCATGATTGAGCAATTAGGCCTTTCAATCTGCAGGGAGCAGTCACCACTCATTAGCTCTCACCAGCAGAATCCACATTTCACACCCACCACCAACCTGAGGGTGGCCAGTCGGAATGATGTTAAGCAAAACACTTCAACATGCTTATTAGCACAAGCTGTCAAACGCCAAGATGGTGGCCTTCTGCCATAAAGACGGACAGTTTGCCATGAATGAGGCCATGCTAAAGATGAAACGGCATGAAATTTGATCCAGCGTGGACAGAGATAGCTTTGGTTGTGGGTGGCAGGGTTTGAATTCTTTGTTCTTGTCTTCTGTTCTACACCAAAGACCACTATTATTTAGATTACGTGTACTTCTGCAAAACCGTAAAATTAAAAAAGCAACGAAAAAATTCTAAGCAAGAGATGTCAAATGGTACACCGTGATAACAGCCCATTTGGGTTATGTACATTCATCCTTCATAGCCTTGTTGTCATTAGTGTCAAATTGCATATGGCATCTTCTATCATCTGAGCAAGAGCCGATCTCATTATTCAGAATATGTCAAACTGTAAACTGTAAAGACCAAGGCTGAATCAAGGTTTGGTGAAACACACCTAAATAATTGTACCCTGTTCACACTGATAGTGACTTGAAGCATCAAAGAGATGGAAAATCATTCATTTTAAATAAGAGTTTAGCTAGTTAAGAGTTAAGCAGCAGTGACTATTGCCTAACCTTGGTTCTTGGCCAGGTTGACTGTACTATATAATTGTCTCTGGCCACATATGCAGAAATATATTAAAAGATGATATGTGGAAAACCAGGTCAAAAATTGCTGGAGTAGTCGCAGGACATACAGAGACCTGGCAACCTCTGAATGTGGTTTAAGAGATAAAAACATTGATTATTCTGTAAAATTTAAACCTCCAGCTACATCATTCCAGTAATAAGTGCTCTTCAAGTGGTGTGGACTTTCCAATCTCTTGACAAGAAAGAACACAGTGACACAAAGGTTTCATTTTGAAAAAAGGGGGTTGAGGCAACAGACAACTGCACACAGAGATACACAGAGAAAGTGGAAAGTTTATGGCATTGCCATTTTACTGTGTTGGAATGACCAGCTGCAAAGTAATCTGAACTTCGAAAATAGCCACAGTAATTCAGCAATTTCAGACGTTCAGAAACTGCTTTGGTGTCTGACATTTCAACTGGTGCAAAACCTTTTGGAACAAAAATCCATTCCCAATTTAGTGCAGTAAGGAACGATCCATACTTGCTAGATTTCATGTCAAGGACAGAGGAAAATCTACCGAGAATGGGGAACAAAATTAGAGTGGAATGTCAGATGACCTTCCATTGATTAGGTCACATCATGGGTTTCAGAAAAAAAGAAAAGAAAAAAATTATCTGTGATAGGAAAGATATTGAAATACCCCCAAAGCAACTAAGAACAACGAATGAAATAATTAAACATACATACATAACCGAAATGACATGGTAATGACATGCTATACTTCCTGTTAAATTATAATTAAATGTAAAATAAAATAAAGTTTATAACTCACTTATAATAATTAGTATTGTTTTATTATTCAATCTTATTATTGTGCATTATAATATATATATATATATATATATATATATATATATATATATATATATATATATATATAATTTTTTTGTTTTGTTTTGATATTTTACTATTTATTTTACTAACTATTCAAGTAGTACTAACTATTCATGTAACTATTCAAGCTCAAAAGTTGAACATAAAAGTGAATTTTTTGCTTCATATTTTGTAAAAACAAATCAAATCGCAGAAGGAAGTTGGGGGTGGAGGTAGACAAGATGAACGTACAAATAATATCCATGAATAAGTCGTGGAACACTTGAGGGTGCTTAAGGTCTTTATGAGGAGGGAGGCAGGCAGGGAATCCTCAGCAGGGAGACACTTCTGTGGCTCTGGGAGGAATGAGGGGAACATCTATAATCATTTGACGGTGTGGAACGATATGAAGGCGGGGGGTGGAGGGGGGGGGGCAGCTTGCACTGTCATCCCAGCATCAGGATAACCTGATTAGAGCCAGCCGTGATTCATCTATCGCTCCCACTCTTTCATCTGAGCTGTTTGGAAAACTTCTCCTTTTTCGTATTCCCTCCATCAAGCTGTAGCTTTCTGCTTCTCAATGACTTATTTTTCCTTCTCCAATTGATGCTTTTTGCATTTTCTCACTCTCCCAAAGGAACTTTTTCCACTCATCTCAGCTTTCTGTCATATGAGGAATTGATAGCTCAGACTCACATAATCATGCATATTTAAAAGCATAAAAATCTACATACCCCCAAAAAATATACATTACATACTTTGTGCATTTATACATACTTCTGGTTGTGCTGGGCTGTTTAAAAAAAAGAAAAGAAAATTATTTAAACAATATTGCAAATACTTTATATCCATGGATGTGTATTGTTTCACTTATTTTAGAACTAGGAAAAAACTATGGACTGTTTAATGTGTTGAAAATAATTAACACATTTAATTTAACTTACATATGTTTCCATTTCCTGAGGTCTACTGGTTTCTCCCTAATTCCTATAATTATATTATTCACTATTATTATGCAATCTTTGTCTTGCCAATCTCTCCCACCATCCAGGTCTAAACTGATGTTTTAAAAAACAAAATAAAAAAAACAATTTAAATTAAGAAATGTATTAGTAATCTATTTAATAAAAGCACCAATATAGGCTTAACTACGTATACTATATGATTCTTGGAAAATGATGCCATAATATATTGTTTAAATATACTTTATTTTTCATTATTCTACCATCGTCTGTGGATTCAATGTGAAAATATTTATGATTAAGTTTTTTAGGAGCAATTATTTGTGATTAATCACAGAAAACTGTGCTAACATTTTTTTATTGATTCACAACCTTAACTTAATGTATTTATGTACATTCTCAGGTGTTCGAAGTGCATTGAAAAAGAGTAAAGCGACAAGATTTGCACGATATACAACTGCAATTCCAATTGTGCAATATTCTTCAGTTTTGAATCATGACATGTGCCACAATTTGGCGCATTTGTTAACTAATGAGCCATTTTACTATTTGTTTATGTAAATGTTCAGGATAAAGAGTAAACTAATGAAAGTATACACATAATAACATGTATATGAGATTATTAATCAGCGAAAGTCACAATATGTCTTCAAAATTGTGTACTCCAGTTTACTCTTTTTAGATAAGTGCACGATTAGTCTCAGAAAATCCAGTATTCGTTGACAGCACCAAGTTCTGTGGCAGAGTCAAAGTTAAAATTGTTTGACCTGTATGTTCCATTCCAGTGTTTGACCTTCACACACACCACTGGATTTGGGGTACCAATGTAGCTTGACACATGTATGTAGTTCAGTGCTGAAACCGCTCATGTGAAACAGCCATGATTCCCTGCATTGGCTATTCTTGTCTTAATTCATTCTTTTTGGCAATGTAGGCTGATGTAGGGCTCTCTCTCTCCATCTATCTGTAGGATTGCAGGAGTTATAGGGCTCAAGGTCATGCTTTACCCACCCACAACCCTCACCCTGCACCTGCCTCAATTATTTGCTTCAAGGGGGCAATTACTCATGCCTTGACAGACCTCTCCATCCCATTTCCCTGTTTCTCTCTCTTGGAGTTCACATCACTCTCTTCACATATACTGCTCACTCATTTTCCATTTTTGTGCATGCATTATTATTTTAAAATCAACATAACTGTTCTTCTTCACATTCAAAGCACCAAGGATATCTCTAAATAATTGATTTTCCTACATAAGCTTACTACAGCTTACACCAGGGGTAGCCAACCTTGTTCCTGGACGGCCACCATCCTGCAGAGTTTATCTCTTACCCTAATCAAATTCACCCCCGAACCAGCCAATCACAGTTTTTAGGACCACTTGATCAAAATTCTCCAGGTCTTGAGGAACCAGAGCTTAAGTTTGTGGCAGAAGGTCTGGACTCCATTGCAGCTTTAAGTGGGATTTGTACTTTCGTGTAGCTCCGCTCTGCAAGCCTCCGCTGACTGCGCACGCACCGTCCCAAATGGACGAGGCTTTTATACTTGTCGCATTCACTGTTGTACTACTCTTTGAAATGACAGGGGGCAACGAGGAGCAATTGTCCTCTAAAACAATCGGGAATCACCAGTGAGAAGAAGTTATTTGACGGTACAATACTTCTTGCGTGATGAATGAGTTGATGTATTAATCATTTCTTTATGTGCAAACTGATTAAAACAATCTTAAACGATTGGCTTTATTTCACATCAAACACAAGACAACATTAAGCAAATAGTGTATAAATACCATCTAAATGAATTCTAATTCTATATACGATAAATATAAAACGTACTTCAAATAAAAAGCCTTGGACAAACTATGCAAAAAAAAAAATGCATTGTATTCCCTGAAAGCGACAAAAATCACCTGTTGGAGTTTGAACTGCTTCTGTTTCATACAAATTGAAAAAACGCCGGCACAGACATGCCTGTTCGGTTAGTATTGCTCAGAACTCGTGCATCTTCGGAAGCAGAGCTGTGTGGAAAGTTACAACAAAATGCTGTGTACACTGCCATGCCGAATGACTTTGCGTGCACTCAAAGCAAATTTCTGTCAAAAGCGTAATGACGCCATATTTGCCGTGTGCAAACTTACGGACTTGTTCAGTATAAATCAGCATTTAATTAGCCAAATTTGGCCCTACAGGCTATTTGACAGACAACCACAGTTAGTTTAAAGTTAGTTTTTTTTTTAGCTGTGTTCAGCATTATGGTATGAAAGGTAAGGGTATTAGAGGAATTAAAATGTAAAGCTGATATCTCTACAGTTACAGACTGGCCTGCAACCAATAAATCATTTATTCAAGAATAATGTTGTGCACCTTTACAGCAACAATGGTGCAGATGATATGTGGTGAACTTCATATCCTTTTAAAACTCAATTTCTCAGTTGATTTTGCTAAGTGAACACTGTCCCAGTTGTAAACATGATGGCTTTATTCTTCCATGAGTGCGTTTTGTGTAAAAACAGCTTTGTTTCCAAGTGGTCTGTTTGAAGAATGCAACACATGTCTCCAGGGAATGGGAAGGGTCAGTCTGTGTGCCCTCTGTATCAGACATTCAGTCAGTGAGTGTGACTTGTTGCTACCCCTGGTTTACGGCAATGATTCCCCGCTGGTGTCAGAAAATCCACTACAAATCCAAAAGATTTCAAGTTTCTCAAAAAGTTGGGCTTCAATGTTGGCGTTGGCCAGGGGTGCCCAGTCCTATTCCTGGAGATCTACCTACCTACAGAGTTCAGTTGCAACCCTGCTCCAACACCTGACTGTAATTATCTAGTGCTCCTAAAAACTTAAGTACGTTCATTTGAGTTTAATCAATCCAGAATCAGGGTTGGCCACCCTTGACATAGTTAGTGGTTCCTAACTACATTCCTGACACACCCATCTGAGGTCCTGAAGTCTCTACTAAAGAGTTGATGACCTGAATCAGATGTGTAATATTAAGGAAAATTGCAAATTGTGCATTCTCCATGAATGTGGTTTTGCAGCCAATGATGAAGGCCAGTGATTTTCAATTTCAGTCATCGAGTACCCAGTACCCAGTCCAGTGTACAACTGTCACGTCCGTTGTAGTTGCCTGTTACATTACAAACATCTAATCTTGTCAAATTTGTGGTAAGTACTGCGGCTCCAAAGCACATTCGAACACGAATCTCGAAACTGAGAAAAAAAGCGATCGTGCATTCAAAAGCCAGGTATAATAGCGGCTCCCTGGTGCTCAAAGTACATATACTTTTTACAATATAATTACCCAATTATATAACTGAAAGGGGAAAATACTGAAATATCATTTGTATTGATGAGGCGGATTGCGGGGTGGGGGGTGGTGGGGGCGGGGTTAGGGATCACGATGCCAGCTCAACATCATGATGGCATTGTCAATTGGCCCAACCCTAATATAGACTCTCTTCAAACTGGATTCATGGCAGAATATCCTGTGATGTCCACTCCTCAGGGCACTTACAGTTGATTAGATCAAATGTCTGAAGTGATATGTGATGATTGGAATTGAGAACCACGGATGTAGGCACTGGGAAAAGTGACAGGTCCACTTGTGCTTTTGGAAATCCAGTTTGTGGTATTGCATCATCTGGAATTTTCACTACCCTCCAAATAATTGTGTCTGTTTATATCCAACAAATGCTCCATCAGTTGGTAAGTGGCGTAACCTCTCACCCTAAAGTAATGCACATGAAAACAGAGGTCTTTCAATATTTCATGGAGGGCATCCTGCCCAAAACAATAAAATAAACCAACAGCCTTTGCAAGGAGCCCATCTGAATTGGTCCCACTGATCAGAGAGTGGACACTGAGCACTAGTCACTGGACGCATTAAAATAAATACCAACAGAAGCCAAGGGGAGACGGTGCAGATTGTGGGATGATTTATGCCTTGCAAAGGGCGTCTAATACCCCGTTCAGAGCATGATAGCCTCTACTAGACCAGAAGCAATGCTAGAATCTATAGCTATTTGATTCACGAATGCACAGGAAAGATCTGCAAACCCGACAGGAAAAACTGTCTGAGCTTTTTTCTGCCGGGATAGTTGATTTCGGAACAGAGTGTATGACTGCTCGAGGAGCGAATCAAGTATTCGACATGCCAAATCAGTAGCTGAGAGGTCTACAGTTCTACATCATAATGGAGTTCAGTGGGCTGAATGTTCTGTTGCAAACCGCATAAGAAGAGGAGCTGCATCCCATTTTGATTCAATCACTTGAATTATAACTAGGAGTCGACAAATGTGCATTCGCACTGACAGTGATTCAATTCTCTGGAACACTCGGTTCTGTTTGTTGCTTTATACTGTAATGTTGCTACTCCTACTACAACCAGCTGAATTGGGAGATGAATCACAAGAGCTACACCAATGGTTATTGAGGCCAAGAACCCCAAAATATGATGATTGCCTTGTGAGGCACAATACAATGGCAGCTATTCAATATCCTGTACGAAAACCATCTATACAGCACAAGAGGTTCTGGAATAGTGATCTGACCCACATACATTATCCCACACTCTATATAACTGCATTTCTCCTTCCATTCATCTTGGTCTGCTTATCTGTATCCATCTATTCCCTGTTTTTCCTCTCTCTCCCTCTATCGTTCTATTGGTTGTGTCTCTTTGATGCTGTGTCAGTAGAGGAGAGTGAGAGAGTGAGATACCATGGATAATGAGCTTTAATCAGGCCCAGAGCTCACAGGAAGCACAATCATCAGAGCCCTGATGTTCTGACTAGCCACTCGCTGTGCTCAAAACACACACACACACACACACACACAGAGATTATGTTCACAATGCAGTATTTGCAGCTATATTTGAAAGTGCTAGCATATTTAGTACAGCATTTAAATACTGCAGTGCAAAAGAATGTAGTATACAGTGTGTACTGTGTAGTACACTAGCATTTCGATAAAAATAAAAAAAAAGCTCTACCTCAAATTCCCAGATCAAATACACTCCAGTGTGTGTGTTTGCATTTCTTATCCCTCTAAACCCTGATACGCTAAACCTAATCTATTTACTTGGCTGACTTTGAAACTTGCCTGAAATCTAGATTAAACCTCTAGTTTTTAGAGACGCACTGAACCGCTCACATGATGAAAAGCATACATACATATATTTATATACGTTTACACACACACATACACACACAGGGACTTATCTGCTTTCTGCAGACTACGGTAGCTATGAGTCAATGTAAACTCTATAATCTCGAGAGTTACAAATGTTAAATATTCCCTCAGGCCTCGACAAGGCGCCACATCCCACTCGCATTCACACACGTACACTATAGACTCATGTTCAATCACAGAGACCATCAGTTACACAGCCGATATCAAACACAAGCTCTGTTCCAAAGCCTTGAGCCGCATTGCTATATAGTGTTTACTCAGTAAGCTACCTTCGGAGGCAAATGATTTGAAACGCACGATGTTGGCAACGAATAGCCCTCGTCAAGTGAAGCACATGAGAAAGCGACTCAAAACTGATAGCATGCTGCTAAGCTAACAATGTGATACTCTGATAAGCTTAACAATGCACAGTGCGGACACATTTATTAAGAAAATAGTACATTTTAATGAAATATATCTATTTTTTTTTATTGATCCCACCATCCAGAATCTTGATTGTTTTTATCTTTATTATTATGAAGCTGCCTTTAAGTCAACTCTGTCACAATTCAGACAAACGTAACAACACAAAAAATCTGTGTATTTTTTTTCTCATGATCACTAACTAACAATGAACAACTAACAGTGGACTAAATAAACGGACAGTTCACACACCCACACACATACAAAGAAAAAATAAATAAGAACCTATTTTTTTACATTCGTATTGGTCTAAAACTGACTTTTCTCCTATGAATTACATAAAGAGATGTTTAGCAGAATGTCCAAGTTGTTATTTTCCATACAATGAAAGTGGGTTGGGACTGAAGAACTCATCCATGTTTATTTGGTAATTGAAATAATTAAATTAAACTAATAAATACATAAAATAAATTGTGAAAACTCAAACAACAATTAACAATGTTGTTTTCCTGCCACCTACATGAAATATATATTTAAATTGAAGTACTAAAATAACTAAAACTGAAATAATAATAATAATAATAATAATAATAATTATTATTATTATTACAAAATCTAACAAATTACTAAAACATTAATAATAATAATAACAACAGTAATAATAATAATAATAATAATAATAATAATTATTATTATTATTATTATTGTTATTATTATTATTATTATTATTATTATTATTATTATGTCAAAATCTACCAAAATTAATTAAACAGAAATGTGAATGAAAACTGAAAATATAACAAAAATTCTAATTCTAAATATTCATATCTAGGATGGCATATAAATATTAAGGTTCTAAAACAACCAAAAAATAAATAAATAAAGATCATAATAAAAATGACAAAGTCTATCAAAATTACTGAAACTTTCCAAAATTCAAGTTAAAACAGAACCCATACAAATATAATTACAAATATTATAAACACTACAATACTACAAATATATAAATGTTACTTAAATAACGCAAAGGAGGTATCATAACATTGGTCTGTATTACAAAATTCAAGTCTTCTTATGTTATTTGACAGCTTTGTGTGATAAACAGACTGAAATGAAACGAGTCATTCGAATTTCATGTTTGGCTGAACTGTTTCTTTAAACCCAAAGTGAAATCCTTATCTAATGCTCATAGCTTCCATAACATCATCTTTTCATAAATCTAATCCTCTTTCTTATAATCCTTCATCATGGCTCCTGTGAGTTCGGCCTGTGCTTCTGTGGACTTGATGCGGTTACATCCTCAATATAAAATCCTCAATATAAGGTGTGTACACTCCAGAGAATGACTGTGAGAATCTCATTCCCAGCGGTACACCGCGTCTGGACCGAGGTGCCAGGACGAAAACAGAGAACGAAGCATTTGCATTTAAAAAGGTGACATTTGCAATGCTGGTCTGGAGGCGCAGGCATGAGAGGAGAGACAGGTGCTGGGATAGCCCATATTCATCTCGCTGACAGGAGGACGACAATGAGAATGTCAAAGCCAAGAGTTAGACAGCACACCAAATCACACACACACACACACGCTCCCGAACCAAGGCCGATGTCCAAAATAACCCTGACAATCCACCCCCTCATCTCCCAAACCCATGTGGAGATGAATTGGTGTGTTGCTCCAATCGCCTTTTACCGTATACCGAAGTAATTACGTGAAAACAAGGGCTGGAAATTGTAATATCTGTTGTAGCCGCATTAAACTTCAAGTTCAGGGGAAGTGGTACATGCATTATTTATGTGAAATGTGGAACAAGTGATAATGTAAACACAGACTGTTTAGACCTGAGGAGCATATGATCAGTGTGAGATGAATTGTGTTGATTGTTTGTGAAGTGCAGACGGGTCGTCTGGAGTTCATGTGGCGGTGCTGGTGCTGATGAGACTCAGATGTGGGGTTTGTTCGCTCTGTGAGCCGTTCTGATTGGCTGCCGTGATCAGAGAGCTGTGCTTGAACAATGATCTGCAAGACGCAGAGAGGAAACTGTGCGCTTAAAGAATTTCAATGTTTCAAGGTAAAATGGAAATGCCATGGGTCGTGAAAACCTGTCAAAAATGTGGACTGATTTCAAATTTAAGCATCTGCCAAAATGGATGAAAAAAGTTTTATTTGATAAATATATTTGCATTTATTGGGTCAAAATATAATAAAGTTATATTTTGAAACATTATTGGAATTTCGATTAACTATGTTCTATTTGAATATATTGTAAACTGTAATTTATTTCTGTGATCAAAGCTGAATTTTCTGCATCATTAGTCTTCAGTGTCACATGATCCTTCAGAAATCATTCTACTATACTGATTTACTGCTCATATTTGTATTTTGTGTTTGTAATGAACAGAAATAATTTGTAACATTATAAATGTCTTTTTTCTCTCTTGCTCGGTTTTGTTTTTTCATCTTAAAAAAAATTAATGCAAGGCTATTGTGTGTGTGTGTGTGTGTGTGTGTGTGTGTGCGTGTGCGTGCGTGCGTGTGTGTGTGTGTGTGTTCCTGTAGCTCAAGTGGTAGAGCATTGCACTATCAAGTGGAAGGTTGTGGGTTCAATTCCCCAGAAACACAAATCGCTTTGGATAAAAGCGTCTTTTATATGCATACATTTCTTTATTTATATATTTTTAACCTAATATACCAAAATAAACAAAACATGTAATAATAATATTAAGATCTTCAATAATATAAAGTAATAATATAAAATATAAAGACCTAAAAATAACAAGATCTTCAATAATATAAAGTATATACACAGAAATAAAACACAAATATAAATGACAAAAAGCTAAAACCGTACTATTTAACAGATAATGGAAAATACAGAAAAGAAACAGAAATGTTTTAATTATACTAAAATAACCCTCCTGCGGTTCAGAAGTATAGTATCAGTGAGCATACAGTTTTTATATGTATATATGCATATCAAAAGTCAAGCTGAGTGATATTTGGTAGATGATTATTTATATATATTTATTTATTCTACAAATGGTATTCATCTAAAATGCTAATAAAAACATAACTGTATTGTGATGTCATTCCTACAAAACCAAAAGCAGAAGTCTCTGAGCCTCAGGTGCTGCTCGTTTCCAGCAAGATCTTCATTTGGACTTCTGCCTTCTGGCCAAACCTCAAACGTGCAAATATCTGAAAGAATTGCAGTGTTTAAGGGCTCTAATCTCGCTGAGTTTATTTATTGCTTCTCGTCCCCGGCCAAATCCCTTCCTCATTAATATCCGTTGAAGCAAAAGGAAAACAGTTACTCTAGGTTCGCATCTAAGATTATACATTTTTAGCATATGTATTAGGGGATGTTCTAATATGAAGGCATTCCAGAAGCTTGCCCCCGTTTCCAAATAATAACAAGCATCTCCTATTTTAAAACGCCTCCCTTGAAAGACAATTATCTTTAATCAGGATCTTTCGTCTCCAGTTTCGGTCTTTGTGTTCCCATGACTGCTTTTATCAGAGGAGATCATTATGGACCAACTATTACCCAAAGTATAGTTTTACAGGCAATCCATAACATTATATGGTTGTAAGCACTGTTTATTCATTAATTCATTAGTTTTATCTTTATTTTAGGAATAACTTAAGGATAAAGAAGAGGCGGAAATGAGAGCATTAAACACCCTTGACTACTTTTGTGATGCTTTTTGGTCACAATTTACTTTCATTGTACAGAAAAGGCGTTAAGATTCTGCTAAATTACATCTTTTTTCTTTCACTAAATAAAGTCACTTGTAAATGTTCATAGATAAAAAAAAAAAAGAATTTTCATTTAAGATCTTTTTTCTTTAAAAAAATAATATATATATATATATATATATATATATATATATATATATATATATATATACATACACATTTTGTGAGCTGCAGCAGAGGGGAAGATTTTTACTGAATAACAACTTAAATTGTATTTATTTTATCTTTTTGTTCATGCAAAGCTAAACAGTAAGCAATATATATATATATATATATATATATATATATATATATATATATATATATATATACACACACATTTTAATTCATTACATTTCATTGTATAGAAAAGGGCAACGTTAACATTCTTCAAAACTTCTCTTTTTGGTTTCACAGAAGAGAGTTAGTTATAAAGACTCTGATAAGAGAGAAGTTTAACTATTTATTTAATGAAGATGACTTTTTTTAATATAAGCCAAATATTTATATATATAAACCTGCGGTAGAGGGGAAGATTTTCAGTGAATAACAACTTAAATTAAAAAAAACTTTTTTCGAGATAACTTCAGAAGATTTTTGATATATAGCACATGATTTACACTGATTATTTTATGGTGCGTTTTGTCATATTTAAAGCTTTAGAGAACTTTAATTGTATTAGTATAATAATATGCTTTGAGTGCATGGAGAAGGGCAGCGTTAACATTCTGCTAAATTTCTTCTCTCGCGTTTCACAGAAGAAAGCTAGTTTTTCTAAGAGTAAATATTCCGAATGATCATTTTGGACAATTATTTCTTTGAGAAAGAACAGGAAACCATTCCTGTCTGTAAAACCAAAAAGGCACAAATAAAGAAACTTACCTTCATTAAGACGGATTCGCTGAGCTTTTCTCGGTTTACAATCTTTATGGCAACTTTCTGACACGTGACACAGTGGACCCCGAGCTTTACAAGACCTAGAGAAAAAAAAAAGAAGAAAGAAAAGGTTAAAAGAAAAATATTAAACCCCTCTCACGGGCCATTCCTGTTCCACACAAACATCTGCCAGATGCTTCATTCATATCTTGAGACAAACAGTGTCAGGTACAGCAGATACAGTAAGCAAAACTGCGAGAGGAACTGATGGCGAACAGCTTCCTAAAGGCCTTCCTGCTTTATCACTCTTGATGTGGAGCTCATGGAGCGCGAGCAGCACGGAGGGGGGCTTGAGGAAATCATTTATCCCAAACATCCGCCACACGCTTAACACTTTCATTAGTCAAAGTGCTAAATGTTTACAGGCTTTACGCTTCCTGTTCCCCCTCGCTCCTCGATACTACACCACATTCAAGGACTTTCTAAAGAGAAATCTTCAGCGTCAACACCTCGGGTCCTTCGGTGATTGTTGAGCAAGCGTTTTCGAATGAGACAAAAACCACCAAAGATGATTCAGCAAAGCTGTTTGCTGCCTCGCACACAGTAGAGTTTGAATTGTTGGGTAGATAGAGGAGGCTGGACGCCTGCGTGAGACAAGATAATGAATGTTTCGTATCCTAAGGTGCACGCGTATAGGAAAACTGACAGGAGCGTAAATGGAAAACGCAGTGATTTGCAAAGAGGATGCTGTGAATGTTTTTGGTTTGTATTAAAGTGTAAGAAACCCCCACCTCGTCCCAAACAAACCCTTGTCCCTGATGACACTCAACAGACTCTCCTGAACAACCTCTGCTCTCATGGGACTCAATGACTCTTTATGAGCTGTGGACAAATGGCTGGGTTTGAAGAGTCTCACGATGGAGTGCAAAACTGTCCACTGCTGAAGAGGAGACGGGACAGCAAATGTTGTTATGTTATGTTATGTTATGTTATGCTTTTATATTATAATATATACTATAAATAAAATGAATTAACTATAAATACACTATAAATAAAAACTGATTCCTTGTTCCCTGCTATCATGATTCCTGTATCAGGGTCTATTACATGACACTTTTTAATTATTATTAATTAATTAAATAAATGTGTGTATATATATATATATATATATATATATATATATATATATATATATATATATATATAAACACACACACACACAAATATATATATATATATATATATATATATATATATATATATATATATATATATATATATATATATATGCAGACACTTCATTACATTTTGTTACATCTCTTAAAAAATTTGATATGAAAAAATAAGAGAAAAACTGCTGTCTTGATAATTTAATAATAAAAAAGCCTCATAAAAAAAAAAACTTGACACTTAAGAAAACCTCCTCATTATCTTTGATTACTATTTCTGAGGAAACAATTAATAAAAGTACCTGAATTATTGTTATTCAATAAACATATTAAAATGCTATTCATGCAGTTACTTCAGTACCTTTTCTGATTAACAATTTAATTCGCTTTAAATACAATTATTTTTTAAATAAAAATGAAATAAGCGTGACAACTTATTTGATATACTAGATAAGAAAAAGTAATAAAATAAAAAATAAATATTTACTATTAAAGTTGTTTGTCATTATCTTTGATCATTATTTATTTAAAAAAAATTAAGTAAAAATGTGTACTCACAACATAAAATATAAGCATACAGTCTAACGTCTTACATACAGTTAATTAAATATGCCTTTTCTAATTTGAACATGTTTCTATTTGCTTAATTAAAATTCATTTTGATATGAAATACATGAAAAGTTACAATTTGACAGGGTGATATAACTGATATAACTGTAATAAAAAGCTATTAAAAAACGAATTAAAAAAAAAAGAAAAAAATTTATTTTCTTGAGAAAAGCTAAAGCACCTTGTCATCATCTTTGAGTACTATTTTTTAGAAAAACGTTTTAAGCAGTGAAGTAGTTTTATTAGAAATATTTGAAAAAATTTGTCAAATATGAAATGTATTTGACAAATTAGTCATGTGATTCAACAAACACACATAAACATGCATAAAAATAAAGTTAAAATATCAGATTTAACCTGTAAGGACAAGGCAAGGATAGTTCAGGCTGTAAAATGTCAAGTGATGCGACTCCTATGGCGTTACTTTTTAGTCAAAAGTTATGAGTATGTAAGACATGCTCACGAGCACATTATGTTATTTCACACGCGCAAAAATAAACTTTCAGCTGGCATGATAAAAGTACTCACGCACAAATTCAGCAACCGTTAACAAAAAGTTAACATCAACATTACATATTTTCTAACTGAATCATAACATAATTGTTTTCATATTTACTTTTACATGTAAATGTAACGTTAGTTGTCTAAGATGCAGTTTTTAAAGATTAAAAGTTTTAAAATGAGTGTCTGGCGATCAGCATCACAAGTGTTGGCTAAGGCGTTAGCTACAGAACGAATAGGCTAGCTAGTTACGTTACTTGTTGCTCAAAAATATGTAACGTTAATGTTAACTTACTTAACAAAACGTAGGCTTCATCGTTCGCTAATATATTCATCGATGGTAATTGATTTAACTATGATCTGTGCAGCATTTTATACGTGCAGAGACATTTTATGTATATTAGAAAACTCATTCTAATTCATTCCCACTCTTCTTCGGTGGTAACTTAACCCAACTCTGTGCTTCCTGTAATGAGAGCTGTCAATCAAGGTACAAGGATGTCCCTGTGTGAAAGTGACCAATCATAAGAGGGTCAGTGCCCTCCTTGGTTTCCGCCCCCAAATTGTCAAAAGTCATGTAGACTCGAGCGAGCAGAAATCAGCTGAGCGAGCAGAAATCCACTGCGCGAGCAAAACAGCACTCCGCGAGCAGGATTTCACTGCACAAGCAGAGTTAACCTATGCGAGTATGCCAGGCGCTCGCTCGCAGCTACATGAACACCTCTCGGTTGTTGAATTTGTGCGCGAGTACTTTTATCATGCCAGCTGAAGGTTCATTTTTGCGCGTGTGAAATAACATAATGTGCTCGTGAGCATGTCTTACATGCCCATAACTTTTGACTAAAAAATAACGCCATAGACTCCTCGATATTTATCAATGAATAATATAAAATATAATGTTGACCATAACAATTATAAAGACCAAATCTATAATCCATTTCAGCTTCAGCTTCTCTATGTGGAAAGAGAAAACGCCATGCTATAATTACATTAATTTATGATAAACGATTCCCAGTCCCGGTAGAACCGGTCTCAGGGCTGGATCTGGACTGCAAACTGCTAATTGGTGACCTCTGATATAGGGTGCACCAAACGGGACATATTAACAGCAAAGCCCTGCACCCTTCAGGTGCGAGAAAGTAGGGAATATCATTCAAATGTCAGCCGCAGCTAATTAAACAATAATGACACTTGACAGCAAACCCAGCAGTGTGTGTGTGTGTGTGTGTGTGGCCAAAACCATTAGTATGGATCCAATCATCAGAAGTCAGTGGCTAGAAATAAACAAAGAAAACTTCATAATAAGGGCAAAACATGAACAACCCCCCCCAAAATGAAAAACCATCACTCAAAATGTCCTTTCTCGTAATCAAAGCCCTCTGTTTATGAGACTCGAGGAAAAGAGTCATCCACTTTGAGCGCCGTGACCTATTCCAGCTCGCTATGATAATACACAAAGACATTAGCACAAAATATATATGTGGAGAGCCTATCACAGTCAGACGTCATACCGCACGACATTATCACAAAGAAACAGTGCATTAAGTCCAAAGGCAGAAGGAATGGCCTTATCAAAAAGAAGAGATGGGGGAAATGCTCGGTGAAACCCTTCACGTGCGCTTCATCAGAATTCAAGAACACTTGGTGAAGTCTCGGGGTATGACTGACGACGGGGCGGCCGCTCGCTCCGTATCGATTTCAGTCTTTGTGTGCCTTCCCGATCAATGAAATTAAAAGAGCTCCAGTCCACAGCGATAATAAAATGGTCAAAAACACAATACTCACCTTAACCCAAGAGTTAATATACAGTATGCCTTAATGTATATGTTGCAGCATATATATATATAGGAAAACTTTACTCAAAAATGAAAATTGTACATCAGACCATCAAAGATGTAAATGAGTTTGTTTCTGCATCAGATTTGGAGAAATGTATCATTACATCACTTGCTCAGCAATGCATCCTCTGTAGTGAATGGGTGCCGTCAGAATGAGAGTCCAAACAGCTGATAAAAACATCACAGTAATCCACAAGTAATCCACAGCACTCCAGTGCATCCATCGAGGCATTTTTCACTTCAAAATGTTGCTTCCAGGTAAATCACGATAATATCGCATTCTCTAGTGAAAAAGTCGTCTGGTCTGAATCAGGAGAGAAATATGCACAAACTCAGCACTGTTTACAAGTCAAAACAGCTCTAAACAAATACGTTGGTGGATTTTGATGTGAGAGGCGACAGGGAATGGACATTTTTACCGAATCAAGCGTTATGAATTATGGACTATGGATTATGGATTTTGGCCAGAAGTGAGCATTTAAAATTTAAACACCTTGATAGTTTTGTCTCTTACAAACACGCAGCTTTTCATCATAGTTAACTGATGGACTGGAGTGGTGTGGATTACTTGTGGATTATTGCGATGTTTTTATCAGCTGTTTGGACTCTCATTCTGACGGCACCCATTCACTGCAGAGGATTCATTGGTGAGCAAGTCATGTAATGATACATTTATATGCATATTTTGTCCAATAATGCAATGACTGTATGTGCGGCTGTTGATGGTGTTCATGGATGTTGATCTCCATTGGATTATGGATTGTGGAGGCGCTGTGGGTGGCGAGACATACAGTCAGCCGGAGTTGTCTTCCCTGCTTTGTAAATGACCTTATACTTGTAAGGCTGGAGTCTGAGAGCCCATCTCTCGATTTGTGCTGGTGGTTTTGATTTAGTGTTGTTAAGATTAGCTCTTAAGGTTTGTGGTTTGTGATCATGTTGAATTCAGCACCATAAAAACACAGATGGAAGTATTCACAGCTCCAGATGACAGCATGAGCGTCTCTTTCCATCTGAGAATACCTCTGTTCAACTGGGGTCAAGGCCTTCTTACATAAGCAACAATATTAGTGTGATAAGTGGTTTTGTCTCTCTGTGCCAAGATAGCACCAAGGCCAAAAGAACTTGCATCGACAATGACATTGGTTTCTCTTTCAGGAAAGAAGTAGCTCATCACAGGGGCTTTGACCTGTCTTTCTTTGAGGGTTGTCAGTGCTTCTGCTGGCTTTTTACTCCACAGCCATTCAGAGTCCTTCTTTGTTAGCTCCCTCAGAGGTTGTGTGAGTGAAGAGTAGTCAGGAATGAACCTTGCCCTGTAATTGACCATTCCTAGGAGGTAATTGGCCATCCACTCTGGGTTTGTGGAGATGGCATACAGGTGCCTCAATTTTTGGGGGGTCAGATGCGATGCCAAGATTGGAGAACACACATCCAAAAAACTCCAGGGATGTTTTGGGAAATTCACATTTGTCTTGGTTGATTGTCATGTTGTTTTCATGCAATCCTTGAAAGACTGCTTCAAGAGATCTGTTGTGGGCATCTGCTGTGGTGCCATACACCAGAATGTCGTCACAGAAATAACTAACTCCAGGGATTCCCTGCAGGAGTATGAGCCTTGTATATCATCTCAATCCAAAATGTTGTGATGCATCTGGACTCAGGTGCTAGTTCAAGTTGGTGATAGACTGAGTTGGGGTCCAGTTAAGAGAACACCACTGCTCCATTGAGATCATGGATGGTGTCATCTACCGTTGGTGAAATGTGTGTCTCTCTGTGCACAGCCTGGTTTGACAAGCACATGTCAGCACAGATACATATCTTCTCTGGATTTTTGGGCTTAGGTATGAGACCCATGGTGTTGGACCTTCTACTTTTTCTACGATGCCTTGATCCTCAAGAAGCTGTGGTTCTTTCTCCACCTTTTTCAGATGTGGAAAGGGATATGACCATGTGGTTAGACAGTGTCATCAATGTGTGGCTTAATTTTCCAAAGCCCTTCGTAATGTTTGGGTTTGGGCTGGGGTTTTAGAGGCAGCGGAAGGGGGTGATGCTTGCCATACGATAATATTTTCTTGTTCGTTGGTTCCATTTTTGTAGATATTTTTATTCTGTCGTGGGCGCTGTTGTCAAGAAGTTTGACTGTGGCTCCGGGTTCGATTAGTATGTCCAGAGTTTGTTGAGATGTCCTTGGTTGTTTGATGTTTGAAGGTGTTTGTATGACGTTCATCTTCAGTACTTGAGGTTGCAGCCAACTCCAGGTCCTTTGGTCTGCAGTTTTCTTTTATCCGTATAGATCTCATCTTTTGTGTTATATTAGGTTTTCGTTGCTGCATTGCGCCCACTGCATTTAATATTTTGTCTCTCGTTTTACTCACAGGTGGAGTTCAGATACAGTGATTTTCTCTGTCCTGTGATTCCAGTCGGAGCAATTTTGATCCATGATTTTAGGTTATGGTCATCTTTTCATCGTGTTTATGGGTATATTAAAGTTGTATTGGCAGTTAATCACTCGTCGCCATTGTAATAACTTCAGACCAACAACTATGTGAAGTACCAACATTCGACACTCGATCTCCTGCTTAACCACACTTGACAGCACAGCACACTGGGAAAAAACTTTTCTTAAAGGTGAAGTACAGCATGACATCCAAATATATTCCTTAGAAGAAACAAACTTATCTACATCTTTGACATCAGTTTGGATGAACTATTATTTTAAAATAGTGAAACAGAAACAATAATGTTTAATATCATAAAATGTTTAAAAGAGAATAATGTTTAGTTAAAATTGTTGATACTAGCTTGGATATCTTATCTGGTGTTCCCTTGGTGTTATGATCATACTGCCAAATTGAGCTCAGTTTTGCTTAGAAATAACTGATTCGTTTTAGACGTTTTTTTTATTTCAACCAAGGCTCTGAAATAAGTTTTCTGAAGCTCCAATTGTGTTATCGTTAATTTTATATATTCACACAAACTTGTGTCAAGGTCCAAAAACATAGCAAGGAGATCTATAAAATAATTAGTGGTCGACCGATATATCGCGAAGGCTGACACATCGGCTGATAAGTTTTTCTGCTTTGCCGTTGTGTTCGAAGCGAGACTTTTATTTTAATGGCGCTGAGTGCGACAGCCGCAGAGCGCGCACAGTGCTCACACTCTCTCTCTTGTTCGCCATCGTCTTAAACAGTTCTGTCTAATACGGATAGAAGTCTGTCTAATAATCAGATAGAATGGATAAAACAAAGGAATTAATGTACACAGAAAGAATTATAACAATTGTTTTTATATTAGGCCTAATAGATAGATAGATAGATAGATAGATAGATAGATAGATAGATAGATAGATAGATAGATAGATAGATAGATAGATAGATAGATAGATAGATAGATAGATAGATAGATAGATAGAACTCCCATAACTACCTCCTTATTCAAATGAGCCCCTCATGAATTATTCAGGAATCTATAATTATGCATTCCTTTTGCTGACGTGGAGTTTGAGGCATTAAAAATAGATCTGAGTGGAACGGCAGCACAAGCCCCAATGGAGTCCCGCCACTGTGTTTTGACTGCCTCTTTTTTTTTCTCTCCATCGCTAGATCCGCAATGCTCTGGGCCTGTCGTCCAGGAAGATGCGTTTTTCTGACAGGCCCTATCTCGCTGTCCCCGTCCCACTCTGGACGCATCACTGACAGGCTGTGGGAAATCTGGATCTCTCACGACAGCGCTGCTAAATTCGGTTGATGGGGTGGCCAGGGGTTTTGCCGAAAGCATTTTTAGCGTAAGAGTTTGCTTCAAAAGCACAATGAGTCGCCGCTGCAACTTCCAGGGCTGGCGCTTTTCCCGGCAGTGTACGAATACATGCTTTTGTATATGTGGGCGTCTGTCATTTATGCTGAGAGACCTTTACTGCTCAGCCCTACGATACCTTCCTCCCGGTAGGGGTGATCAAATTTTGAGGAGGTTCATGCATACATTTGAATGTCAATTAGACTCTGCTGACAGGTTTGGCGACGTGTGCAGACAGTCAAGTGTTTGGATGTTGAAGCAAATGCAGTCACACGTGACAAACTGGGCCACCTACTGTCATCCGTACCAACAGAAGGTGGGTAAATGTTCAGTGTAAGGTTTAATCTCTGTCTACTACAGGAAATAAATTCAATTGTATTACTATATTCCAAATACTATATCCTATCATTTTTTCTACACATTTTTCACTCTGCGTTTTTCCAGTGACCTATTTATTTGAATTCACCCAATAATTTTCTCTGAAGTTCATTTATATTGTAAATCAAACTGTGCTTTATCGTTGACTAGATATATATGTCATACTTTTCGTCAATGACGTCAAACAAGATGATAACGAAAAAAAAATAAAAATTGAATGACAAAAAACAATGACGAAAATCTATCGACATTTTCGTCAAGGAATAAACACACAACAAAAATGTTAGGGAGGAACTTTTTTAACATTTTTGTTTTATAAAACTTAAATTAAAGGCTGTTTTCAAAAGATTTAAAATTCAAGGCTTGTTTTGAAGACTACCGTCCCTTTAAGACCACTATACTATATGTAAATAAGCTCAGTTATGATTGGTTAAACTCAACATTCCAGCATAATATATATATATATATATATATATATATATATATATATATATATATATATATATATATAAATAAAATTTTATTTTATTTTTTTCAGTGTGTGTGCTCCAGCTAATGATCATGCTAATGTCCACAGGCAATTTCTCAATCAAAATGGCTCTTTGGAAGAAGACAATGGACGTGTGGCATTACACAAAGGTTGTGAGGAATCAATAACAGGTTCATGGTCTCACGAGGTGCTTGTAGCCATTAGGTTTCTTTTTCTCCACATGCTAGCTCACATTATTTTGTTTCTCTCTACACAGCCTGTAAAGGCTAGAAAAGGGCTTTCCCAAAATGTTCCTCAAGTTCCTCCAGGAGTTGCTTCTTATGCTGGTTCATCCTCACAGATAACTTTAACCTCTCATTGTGTGTGAGTAAATACACTGTGTTTGCGCGTGCATTGATACGGTGTGTGTCGTGTGCCTCTGCGGGTGTGATCAGGGACTCCTGGTCCAGGCCAGCAGCAGATGTTTTCTGCTGAACAGATTAGCGCGACAGCCACAGAGCTTTTTTGGACCGGTCCACATGCTTGTGTAGCAGTGGGGACTGCAGCGGTTTGCCCGTGCTGTGTCTCTTCCATTACCATCTTGTCATTAATGCCATAATGTTACACAACAACCACAGATTCCTCCATCAGGCCCAGCGAGGAACTCTACACATCATTAAAAACAGTAACCATATTTGATGGATATTATTCATATTTGTGACACAGTAGTAAATAAAAGAACAACAACAAAAAAAAACAATATCATGTGAATATTTGGCTGTCAATGTTGTTTTAGTATTTATGTGCTATAGTTTTCATTAATATTTTAAATTAGCTTTTTATATATTTTTAAATGTATGCATTTAGCAGAGCGACTTACAGTGCATTCAGGCTATAAATTTTTACCTATCATGTTTTCCCAGGGAATCGAACCCCCAACTATATATATAAAATATATATTTTTTAAGTTAAAAGAGTAATTTTATACAAAGGTTATAACTTCATGTGATCGCAAAATGGCCGCCACCATGATTTGGACCACCCTTACATAGAATAAAACCACTTTTATTAGGCCACTCATAACACTCCATCTCATCATGCAAGTTGCATACTCTTGCATATATTTGGGACTTGTCACGTGTCCTGAAAATCATGTGGAATCTGTTATGTGAATTCGGATGTGATTGCATTCCTGCTGTATCACGCACACGCTCCTCCGTGGCTTCATGAATGCACTTTGTTGTGTTGTTGCTGACGGAGGAGACTGTGTGTTTCCCGTGGCTCAAACTTCCAGACTCAAAGCACATCTCCTACGTTTGAAGCTGTCAGAGAGCAGATCCACTGCACACATCTGTCTGGAGTAAAAACACTGCCGCTGGGGTTCAGAAGGACACTTCTGGAAGAAGAAGACTATGTGGTTTTATTTCACACCACACAGCTCCCTTGTGGTATGAGATAAACATATGTATAAATATGGAAATATATATAGAACTCAATGGTTTAATATTGTATCTATCTTCGCCGAATAGGAATGATAAGAGAGCACAGCCCGTCAGATCAGCTCTCCCACTGTGAAAGTGGTAAAATCCAGACGGAAACTTTTATTTATCCACCCTTTCATTCCGTTCATCCGTTTTCCACTCATGGTAAGACCTCCCTCTCTGCTGGAGATAAAGCTATCAGAGGATGGAGCGATCTTTAAACTCTGCAGAGCGGCGAGGAAACCAGGTGGAGAGGAGGCAGGGAGGCCTGCTGTCCCTGTGTGTGTGCGGGAAGCGCGCCGTCTTCTCAGCTGGATCGATGGACTGGGATACCATCTCCCACAGCTTGAGTCTCTCACAGCCTCATTTATCCTACATGAGTGTATGTGGTGCGCCGCAGTGGCCAAACAGCCCCTTCACCCTGAAAGATTATTACACGTCTCTGCTGGCTTCAGGGGCAAATAGAAAATGCTTGTTGTATTTCATAGGTTTGTTTTACAAAGCAGAAACATTTTGGTGCAGATTCCAACAGATACTGAATTTGTTTTGACTTTTTGTTTTTACTCTGAAATAAGGTTTAAAAATATTAGTAATTTTTATTAAGATTTTGAATGGTATTGTATCAAACAATTTGAATTCTGGCCAGTCAAGCACACCAACATCATGGTCATTTAACCAACTTTTGGTGCTTTTGGCAGTTTGGGCAGGTGCCAAATCCTGATGGAAAATGACATTTTCAAAAAGCTGGTCAGCAGAAGTAAGCATGAAGTGCTCCACACATTCTTGGTAAATGGGTGCAGTGACTTGTGACTTGCAGTGATGGATGACACCAGCAGATAACATTGCATCCCAAATCATCACAGACTGTGGAAACTTAACACTGGACTTCAAGCAGCTTGGGCTATTATCTTCTCCACCCTTCCTCCAGACTCTAGGACCTTGGTTTCCAAATGAAATACAAAACTTACTCTCATCTGAAAAGAGGACTTTGGACCACAGATAAGACGCCTCTCATGTTGTCTGTGGTTCAGGAGTGGCTTAACAAGAGGAATACAACAACTGTAGCCAAATTCCTTGACACGTCTGTATGCCCTGACCCCAGCCTCAGTCCATTCCTTGTGAAGTTCTCTCAAATTCTTGAATCGATATTGCTTGACAATCCTCATAAGGCTGCGGTTCTCTCAGGTGGATGTGCATCTTTTTCTTCCACTCAACTTTCCACTCAACATGCTTGGATACAGCACTCTGTGAACAGCCAGCTTCTTTGGCAATGTGTGGTTTACCCTCCTTGTGAAGGGTGTCAATGATTGTCTTCTGGACAACTGTCAGATCAGCAGTCTTCCTCATGATTGTGTAGCCTAGTGGACCAAACTGAGAGACCATTTTTAAGGCTCAGGAAACCTTTGCAGGTGTTTTGAGTTGATTACCTGATTGTCATGTCACCATATTGTAATTTGTTGAGATAGAGAATTGGTGGGTTTTTGTTAAATGTGTTCCATAATCATCACAATTAAAAGAACTAAAGACTTAAACTACTTCAGTCTGTGTGCATTGAATTTATTTAATACACAAGTATCACAATTTGAGTTGAATTACTGAAATAAATGAACTTTTCCACTACATTACTATTTATTGAATAAATGTGAATATTGGAAAAAGGTTTTTTCTAATAACATTTAAAAAAGTTAAACTTTCATATATTTTACATTCATTACATGTAAAGTAAAAGATTTTAGTTTTTTAATGTTGATGAATAAAGCTTTCAGCTCATGAAAGTAAAAAACCCAGTATCTCAAAATATTAAATATTTACATTTGAGTTTCATTAGATGACCATACCTACAGTTTAAATTATGGGTATCTCTTGTTATTTGAAACCACAATAATGAGGAAAACTGCTGACTTGGCAATGGTTCAGAAGACAATCATTGACACCCTCCACAAAGATGGTAAGTCACAGAAGGACATTACCGAAAGGTGTGGCTGTTCTCAGAGTGCTGTATCAAAGCATTTTAAATGCAAAGTTGACTGGAAGAAATTGGGTAGGTAAAGGTGCACATGCAAGAGGGCAAAGCCGATTCAATCACTTGGGAGAGCTTCACTAGGGGTGGACTGTATCTGGAGTCAGTGCATAAAGAGTCACCACACTACAGTCTACAGGAAAAGGGCTACCAAGCCCCTTCAATGTCAGAATCCTCTTAGCTGGGCTAAGGAGAAAAGGAACTTAACTGTATCATTGACTAAAAGGCAGTTCTGTATGCATGTGTACCAAATGAATACAGCACTGTTTTAACAACTGTTTACAAGTCAATTTTAAACTCCTAGTTTTATAAATTAGTATTTAAATCAACCGATTTTCATTACAATACGGTTTATATTTCATAATTGTGTTTTTTTTCCCACCACAGAATAAAAAATAAAATGGGTAATTGTGACTTTTTAAATCACACTATTCTGACGTTTTTCTCGCAATTGTGAGAAACAAATAACATATCTTGCCATTCCTCAGAAAAAAAAATGCATGACTGTTAGATAAAAAGTCGCTTTTACTTTATTTTATTTTATTTTTACCCCGTGGTGGAAGCAATCATCCATCATTATCCCTTAGGTATTTTAAAAATTGTTTAAAATTGTTTAATCTGAGTTCAGATATAATCATTGCATGACTTTAATAGCCATATTGAAAGTGAATATGGGTAATTTACCTTAAATTTTGAAAATAACTTAAATGGAACAAGAACATTCGAAATGGTGAAAAAAGTGTGTTCCATGACAAAAACTGTATCAGATTGAGATTTCTCTTTTTTGTTTTATTGCAATTCCGTCCACACACTCTCTTTTGACTGGCCATGATTTGTGATTGATTTTGTTGTGTCTTGTAGCTTGTAGTCTTTTTTGTCAATAAGGAAATTTGAAATTGATAGATTTTTAATGCGTCACATCAAAGATCGCTGTAACACACCTATGCTTCTTTGCTTTTATAAACAGCAATATGATATTTGTGTTCTTAAAATGACATTGGGACTCAACAAGAATGCAAGTGTAAGTGCTAGAAATTCCATAAAGAACCATAAAACTCTTCTGGGACTTGGGACTATGAAACTAAACTATTAAATTCAAAATTCACAATATATCTGCCAAGGATGACTGTTTTAACTAGACATTTATGGTTGCTGAGCAACGTAGCAACTTGGTGTATTAATATAAAGTTTGTGTTACACAATGGCTTTGTACGAGTCAGAACTATCCATTATATAATAGACCTATACATTTCATAACAACTGCTCCTTTGAAAAGCTCCATTCTGAATAGGCCCGCACATTTCTGAGACACTGAAGAATTCTTATGGTTTCTGAAAACCATTTGCAAAGTCGAACCATCATGAACTACAAAATCCTTATAAGTAAACTTCTCTTGTGAATGTCTGTGGATCTCAATGCTGAATGTTTGGATCACTTCATCCCTGCTTTCACACATTCTCAGCTTTCACCCACTGGCATCTTTATGTTCCTGTTAAACACCTCATTACTGACTCAAAACTGACATTTCAGCTAATTGGACAGAGTTTTACGAAAGGTTATATGGATGCAGCGTATGACTTTTTCCGCCATGAAGTATTTTGTTCACTTTCAAATGTTTGATTCTTTCATGCATCGATAATAAATCTTATTTTGGATAATTAATGCAAACACTGCTAAATTGATTTCCTGGCTTAATACTTGATGTTCAGTTGATCAGAATGTGTATGAAACACCTGCTTTGGCATGACTGCCCCAGTGCTATCATATGATAACAAGTTAACGCAAGCAATTACATTTGGCTACTTGGGCTGCCAATAAATTTAAAGAGCAAAATCCATTTTATGCTTACAAGTGCAAGCCAAATGTAAAAATGTATTTAAATAAATTTAAAAAAGTAATAAAAATTGGAAAATGTCTAGAAGCTAAAATATTGGCTTCTTATTAAGTTAGCAGGTTGTTTTTTTATAAAAAATAATAGATTGCAACTTTTTTTTTTCTTTTTGTTATATTACTGTCGTGTCAAGTAACATCAATAATATAAATATATATTTTAAAATATTTGATACAGTATCTTCAATTATTTTAGCTGCTTTTCTATTTTTTTATTTATAGTATGCGTATATTGTGTATAGTAAAGAACATTATGTATGTAAAGTATATTATTTATAGTATACTGTATGTGTATGTATATATTATTTTTTTCTTCTCTCAAATTCAATCTTCAAAAATCTTTTTATTTACCAATAAATATTTCCTGAACATATTTATATATTTTCATTTGTTCATTCTCAAAATTCATAACTGTTTCAACGACTACAAAATGAAACAATGGCGCTGAGGTGTAAACGCTCAACACATATGCTCAAATGTATATTTCTCCTCTCATACATGTATATACACTTTTTGACACTTTTTGTGTTTTGGAAAACACATTTTATGTCAGCTTTGATTAAAATTTCCCCAAACCTTCACTATTTTTGGTGCTTGTCAGTGTGCTCTTACCCTCTAGAGCCCTTTGTGGACATTCATACACATTCACCACACATGAACGAGGTAATTACAAGTTCAACTTCCATAACAATTCACCAGATCAACTTAATTTTGAATGACGAGTCGATGCATACCGATTATTGTTGCCAAGTGCCTGAGGGGTTAGAATGGCTAAGCAAGGAAAGCTCGATCTCAGAGCTCAATAGATCCCCAATATCAGCGTGCACATATGGTGCGGTGAAATTAATCAAGCGTTCTAAACTTCCCAATCTATTCTTCAACTTCATTTGTTTCTTTAATGGTGTTTTTGTTCCATTGTTCTGTATGAGTTATTTACCACCATCACAAGGGCTTATGGGATACCGCGGTGAGGTGCTTTCCTTAATGAGCTCTCAACAGCTACTTTCATGTGAGAATTAGATGACTTTCTTGGAATGAAGAGACGCTACATCAAGAGGGGTACAGGAAGTCAAACTCGCCTCTTTAATTGAAAACTCATTTCTAAGACTAAGGGGAAGGATATTGGTTTTGTACAAAGTCACAATCTGTCTTTCCTTACTCATTGTAAATTAATTAACATGAGATTTTTATTAATTAAAATGTGATATAGAAGCCAATGAATTAAAAAACATGCAAACTTGAGAACTTTTGTCAGAGAAATCCCCAAAATGTTACTTATCTAAGGGCTCGAAAGCTCATGGTGCCTTGATTGTTTTTGACTTTTCACTTTTATGCAGTGAAGGACATTAACATACAGTATTGTTCAAAATAATAGCAGTACAATGTGACTAACCAGAATAATCAAGGTTTTTCGTATATTTTTTTATTGCTACGTGGCAAACAAGTTACCAGAAGGTTCAGTAGATTCTCAGAAAACAAATGAGACCCAGCATTCATGATATGCACGCTCTTAAGGCTGTGCAATTGGGCAATTAGTTGAATTAGTTGAAAGGGGTGTGTTCAAAAAAAATAGCAGTGTGGCATTCAATCACTGAGGTCATCAATTTTGTGAAGAAACAGGTGTGAATCAGGTGGCCCCTATTTAAGGATGAAGCCAACACTTGTTGAACATGCATTTGAAAGCTGAGGAAAATGGGTCGTTCAAGACATTGTTCAGAAGAACAGCGTACTTTGATTAAAAAGTTGATTAGAGAGGGGAAAACCTATAAAGAGGTGCAAAAAATGATAGGCTGTTCAGCTAAAATGATCTCCAATGCCTTAAAATGGAGAGCAAAACCAGAGAGACGTGGAAGAAAACGGAAGACAACCATCAAAATGGATAGAAGAATAACCAGAATGGCAAAGGCTCAGCCAATGATCACCTCCAGGATGATCAAAGACAGTCTGGAGTTACCTGTAAGTACTGTGACAGTTAGAAGACGTCTGTGTGAAGCTAATCTATTTTCAAGAATCCCCCGCAAAGTCCCTCTGTTAAAAAAAAGGCATGTGCAGAAGAGGTTACAATTTGCCAAAGAACACATCAACTGGCCTAAAGAGAAATGGAGGAACATTTTGTGGACTGATGAGAGTAAAATTGTTCTTTTTGGGTCCAAGGGCCACAGGCAGTTTGTGAGACGACCCCCAAACTCTGAATTCAAGCCACAGTACACAGTGAAGACCGTGAAGCATGGAGGTGCAAGCATCATGATATGGGCATGTTTCTCCTACTATGGTGTTGGGCCTATTTATCGCATACCAGGGATCATGGATCAGTTTGCATATGTTAAAATACTTGAAGAGGTCATGTTGCCCTATGCTGAAGAGGACATGCCCTTGAAATGGTTGTTTCAACAAGACAATGACCCAAAACACACTAGTAAACGGGCAAAGTCTTGGTTCCAAACCAACAAAATTAATGTTATGGAGTGGCCAGCCCAATCTCCAGACCTTAATCCAATTGAGAACTTGTGGGGTGATATCAAAAATGCTGTTTCTGAAGCAAAACCAAGAAATGTGAATGAATTGTGGAATGTTGTTAAAGAATCATGGAGTGGAATAACAGCTGAGAGGTGCCACAAGTTGGTTGACTCCATGCCACACAGATGTCAAGCAGTTTTAAAAAACTGTGGTCATACAACTAAATATTAGTTTAGTGATTCACAGGATTGCTAAATCCCAGAAAAAAAAAATGTTTGTACAAAATAGTTTTGAGTTTGTACAGTCAAAGGTAGACACTGCTATTTTTTTGAACACACCCCTTTCAACTAATTGCCCAATTGCACAGCCTTAAGAGCGTGCATATCATGAATGCTGGGTCTTGTTTGTTTTCTGACAATCTACTGAACCTACTGGTAACTTGTTTGCCACGTAGCAATAAAAAATATACTAAAAACCTTGATTATTCTGGTTAGTCACATTGTACTGCTATTATTTTGAACAATACTGTATATTGGCAGAAATCGTGAAGAAACTATCATCTTTGAGACACATAAGGCCGCTAGTAGACTGGGGAATGGCGTGAGGGTATGTGCATGCATTTGCATGAGTGTGGGTTTAATTGGGTCAAGTCTGGACGCTATGTGATAACTTCCTGCTGAGCAGAAAGAGCACATGTCGAAAATCCCTTCAACCTCTGAGTGGTCGAACATGTTCAAAACAGACAGCGCTGTAGGAGGTCTCGCCCCACCTCATCGCAGTCTCTCCTTCAAAGGTACTCCACACTTTCTGAAGCATTCATGCTGAAGGTTATCCACTGAACCCTCCATTGTCTAGAAATGTTGTTAACCAGCATAATTAATGCACTGGTAGTTCTTCGTATGTAGATAAGGCCTAAACAAAATGATTCTGTCAATATTGTTTGTCTATTGAGACATCTCCTTGGTCACCAAGGAATTGGTATTTACAGATTCAATTTTCTTTGCTGAAACTCAAACCATCTCCACCCTCATTTGGAATTCAAACCAATAACTGATAATTTACCCCAAAATTAAAATTACCCCATGACTTACTCACCCTCAAGTCTTCCTATGGGTATAAGATTTTATTTTTTTCAGACAAAGATAAAAAAAAAGTTATATTAAAAATATATACATATTAAAACATTTCTGGCGCTTCCAAGCATTAAAATGGAAGTGAATGGCTGTTGTTGGTTTTTTAAGTCCAAAATAAGTATGACCATTTATGATAAATGGGTTTGATGGGCTTCTTAAGTGAATCGATGGATTTTTTGCTTTTCACACAAATGCATTGATAAACTTCAGAAGGCCATTATTAAGCCCTGGAGTCTTATAATGGATGGATGTGCTTTTTTTGGGCTTCAAAATCTCAGTGCCCATACACTGTCATTATATAGCTTGGAAGAGCCAGGACATTTTTTATTTTAACTCTGATCATATTCGTCTGAAAGAAGAAAGTCATATACACCTAGGATTTTTTTGGTGAAGTGAAGTGACATGACATACAGTCAAGTATGGTGACCCATTCTCTGAATTCGTGCTCTGCATTTAACCCCATCCAAAGTGCACACACACAGCAGTGAACAAACACAAACTGTGAACACACACCCGGAGCAGTGGGCAGCCATTTATGCTGCGGTGCCCCGGGAGCAGTTGGGTGTTCGCTGCCTAAGTCGTGTTATTGATGACCTGAGATTCATACCCACAACCCTAGGGTTAGGAGTCAAACTCTCTGACCACTAGGTCACAACTTCCCCATCTCTATCCCTTTAAACCATATCAACCTACAATTGGAAATTTAGGGAATCGAACCTATAACCATAAGCATTGCTAGCAGAAGGCTCGAGCAGAAAGCTTTTCATATTCTGAAACCCAACCATGATGATGTATTGAAAGTATTAGTTACAAAGGGTTCCGTTCAAGTCCCTTATTACTTATGATTTTGGTTTACTTTCTCTCGGCCACAAGTCATGCTACATGCAGGCAGTGATCAGACAGACAATTTTCCCAAAGGAAGAGCATGGATGGATGGTTTGCCAGGACAGACAGCAGAATGTACCAGCAGACAGATGGCTAGATGGATGGATACTCTGTAAAATCAATATTTCATACAAACAACAGTCACTTTCAGTAAACTGACTAGACGTTTTCAATATCCATTCCACTGCAGCATCAGCATTACTAAATACTCAGTCAGGCAAGAGGTGTAAATAAATGACCTGCAATTCAAAATCTGCTCAGATCAGCTACAAAATTAATACAACATGAGAGAGCATAAAGCCTTACAAGTTAGAATACAACACTGATGAATAAAATATGCTGGGGTAGGTAAAAACAGACTGTCAGAATGGCTGTGAAAGATAAAACGTAATGCCATTTTTTCATCCCGGTTGTTTATCATCATCTAATCGTTAACAATTCCCAGTCCTCAAGACAGAGGGAGGGATGGAGGGACAGCTTGGGTGGAAGTAATTACCGTTGCAGTCATTGTTGGGGCCCTTGACAGTTCCCTCTAGAGGGGTGCTTCGTTTTGGTACGGTCCTACCACCTCAATCTATGCAGGCTCATTACCTCAGCATCTACTGCATGCTAATGAACCAACCTGAGAATTCCTAGTAGCCTCCATCCCTGTTTCACTTCTTTCCAAAGGATGGAAAATGCAAAGAAAGAGAGTACATATAGTCTTTTTCCAGCTGTTATGTCTTGTGTACATATGACCAATCTAGATTGGTTCCCAAACACTAGTACTGCAAATTTTGAATATGTCCTTAGTCTGACACACACATGTCAGGTAATGGGCTGTTTCCAAAAATTGCCCCCATACCCTTACATGGGGCACTATTTGAGGAAACAATCAGCACTGGTGTCCAAAACCATAGTGGACACTGTCGAGTGCACTCAAAATGCATCTCAATGAAAAGCGCACAACGCATGTACACTCAACGGCTAGAGAACACCCATAATGCACTTTGTGAGGGTTGTGTTGAATGAATTTCTGCATCAAGCCAGAAGATGGTGTGTGTAGCCGATAAAACCCATTCATCCCTTTCCCAAACTGCTAGTCCAATGTGGGTACAGCATGATATCATAGGGGTATAAATTGCTTAACTGACTATTAAATGGTTTTATTAAGGTTTATGCATGCTGGTGTCCCTGACAGAGATCAAAATTATTACATTACTACAGGTGCTGCTAGCTAGCTACATTTCAAAAGCAGCAGTCCTTCCAGTGCACTCAGTGTACAAATGATCTTACTCGTTTTCATTCAGTACAAACTGGGATATATCAGTGGACTAATGTAGGGAGTAGTGATTAAGGGTATAAGGCAGTTATTCTTGTGATTGCTAGATCTGTTCAGATGATCTCTCCAGCTGCCTTCACAATCTCCCAGGAGAACCGTGTATCCTTAGGATGTGTATTGCCAAACCATATTGTAGCACAGCCAAACAGGATTTCTACGGCCCTGTGATTATGGGTTAGGGGTTACAGGTGCACATGTTCAGGGTTTATGCAAGGTCAAATTGACTTCCAAGGAATCGCAAGGAGATCATCTCAATATGGTGCCAGACATTCCCCATCGCCGTTTGCAATCTGAAATCCGGGGGGATTTTTTGGATGATTCTGTTCATATGGGAAATAACCAATCCTTCAGGATATTTCCTGACAACAATGGTAAGAGGGAGTTCAACCTTGCGGTGAATGTCATTGTTCATCCACAGATCACCCTTAAAGATGAATTCTTCTCTCGAGAACATAGCCAATCGGGGAAGAATTCGATGAAGTTTGTGGCACATATTAATCAAGGTCACAAATTTCTCCTTTACGCTTTTTTCTTAGCTAGTCTGCACGTCTGTCGGTGGGTGTTTATGATAATGGGTGAGAAAGAGCAAGTGTGTGTGTGTGTGTGTGTGTGTGTGTGTGAGAGAGAGAGAGATTTCACTCGTTTTCCCACCAGGGGTAGACAGACATCTGTTCTACATGACTTTAGGGGCCTTTTATACTGATGCTTGCCTGTCACATTGAACAGGGCCTAAGGAACTATTACATGGCACGAACTGTAACACACACACACACACACACAGTCTCAGCTTGCTATTATATTACTGTTGAATGCTTTGAATAAAACTCAGAGCACTGTGATGAAAAAAACAATTATGTGTAACATTTTAATTTCACCAGATTGACAGATTTACTAACACAATAAAATCAAAATGTTCCAAAATGTCCAACATGTAGGCAACAGTCCTTCAGCACAGAGATGGGAGAAACTCTGTGTATAAAAACATACTTCATAAATCACATTTCAGCACATGAGTAAATCAACAATTTGGAGGATGACCACACGCCCTTACGAAAGGAAAAAATATTTACCAATATATTTCTTAAAATATATTGTGATATATTGTAATATATTATTTTCCCTTTTTATTTTCTAATATTTAATATATTTGAATACATTTAATAATATATTGATGATACATATATTATATAATATATTGCAAAATATACAAATGATTGCCGCTTTTAATATATTGCAATATATTGGAAAAATATAAATATATATAAGAATATATGCCTATATATTACATGATATTTTCCAATATATTGCAATATATTTTTGTTTCATAAGGGCGGTCTGTTGAGACCAAAACACAACTTCGTATGCAAACCATCTTATTGCTAAAGCTAATGTCAGCCACAAATCAAATAACATTAATCTAAAAGTGAATGTTTTTTCTACAAGGAAACATGGAGGTAGGGCATGTAAAGCTCAAAAAGAAAAATAAATATGCTTATGATCAGAGAAATCCTGTATTTTTGTCTCATCAGTCTATGCCTACAGTTTTTTGAAAGATAATTCACCTAAAATGAAAACACTGTCATTATTTACTCTCCTTCATTTCATTCCAAACTTGTATGCATTTCATTGCTGGGAAACACAAAAATGAAAAATGTTGCCATTATAATGAAAGTCAAAGAGGTCCAAATTAACGTCGGACCTCTTTGACTTTCATTATAATGGCAACATTTTTCATTTTTGTGTTTCCAATGACTTTAACTGTTTTGACAAAAATGGTAAAATTGTCTTCAAAATATCTTGTTTTATAAAGAAAGAGCCTCACAGAGGTTTGGAACAATATGAGGGACAGTAAATAATGACAGATTTCTTCTGTCTACTGTCTTCAAAAGATGCCATTAAACTGTAAAAGCCAACAAAAAGTATGTTTAAAAAGAAGAATGTGGAAAAACATAAAATGGAAAGGAGAACCAGAAAAAAAACTGCGAAACTAGAGGGGTTGAATAAAAAAATAATTAATGATTAATACATAAATAATTATAAATAAGCTGCTATATTTAGTAGCTCATATACGCAGCCTGCTAATTGTTTATGTGTTTGTTTGTTTACAGGTGTCAAAATAACAGTAGTGGGTTGAACACAGTAGGGGGTTTGTGGTATCACTGTGCACACTTTCATTAATTAGGAAACACATTTCATAACCAAGTTATTGCTACTTCACCCCCCAAAGGGGAAATTACTCGGTGCCGAATGCAAGAGGGGTTTAGCGTGCCTCCTCATATTGCATAACCAAATACATTACATAAAGTATTTCTGCAATAATCCTTGCAGCATTATCACAGCCCCAGCTGACTACAAGAGGTCTTGTTGGTGTTTTAGACATTTAAAAATACTTCAAAAGGACAAAAAATAAATAAATAAATAAATAAATGCCTGGTTGATAACTTCGACAATCACAAACAATGCTAGTTATGGATGAACATTTTAATAAATATAACAATTATGGTACAGACTTCACTTAACAGTTCCATAAACAGAATTCACAACAATATTTGGTCCAAAATATTACTTAAAGGTGCAATGTGTAATATTTAAATTGTAAAAAAAAATAAAAATAAAGAAATGCAATATATTATAACTATATTTTCAGAGGTGTATAAAGACCTTTCTTAATGAACCGTTATGTTTTTATTACCTTAGATTGAGCTATTTATATCTACATACACCATGGGTCCCCTTACAAGGAAGTCGCCACAATGTTTGTACAGTAGCCCCAAATGGACAAACTCCTCTACAGAGTGCGTTTCGTCACTTTGTTGTTTTTGTGAATAAAACACAGACACAATGATGGACAAGTAACTTGCGCCAATCAGCCTGAGCCCACCGATGAAGGAGAGCAATTTCCCACTGATATCCATGAGCCACAGCGAGGCCAAGCAACTGAGCAGAGGATCACCCTGGAAGTTGAGCCCAACTCGTCAGACCAGGTGCAAGAGCCGGCAACAATGCCCACCACGAAGGAGGAACTCACGGATGGTGTGAGTGTGGAGAAGAGCTCCATCCCCTGAGGTTGAGCTGAGTATGGAAAGCCGAAAGGGCCAAAAATGAAAAGGGCCTTGGTTCCCTCATTCAGCCCTGAAAGTGCTCCCAATCCTCCAGTGCCTATTCCTTGAAAAGTACCCTCCAGAGCCCGCCCCTCAAAAATACCCGCACTCCCACCCGCTCCAGCATGGCAGCCCCTCTGCTCACACTCAGCCCACCATCATTGGTGGCCATCCTCCAGCATTTCCATGGTTGATCTTCCCTATTAAATCTCTTGGCCCTGATACTTTAGAGCCTTATTTTTTGCAAATAGCTGCTGATTTTATTGCTGAACCAATTGTAATTATTTTTAATTAAACCCTAGTCAACAATGAGATACCAAGAATTTGGAAATCAGCATATGTACTCCCTCTTTTAAAGGCAGGAGATACCGCGTGTTTGGATAATTATAGACCAATTTCCAAATTACTGATTTAAGCTAAAGTGTTAGAAACATTGGTTATTGATCAGTTAAAAGACTATTTGGTTTCCAATCATATTTTGTCTGATGTACAGTCTTGATTTCGAAGGCAGCATAGTACTACTACTGCTGCAATGAAGTTCATTAATGACATTAGTGAGGCAATGGACAGCAAGAACACTTGAGTAGATCTTTTTATAGATTTAGCCAAAGCATTTGATGCAGTGGACCATTGCATTTTGCTGGAAAAGCTGCGAAATATTGGTTTTTCTGACCATACTGTTGATTGGTTTACTAACTACTTGGCAGATCAATTTCAAATCAGAAACTCTGAGTGTATCTTGTGGTGTACTGCAAGGATCAGTCTTATGTCCAATTTTATTTACTATTTATATTAATAATTTGATGCTCATTTCCATTTTTCTGCTGACGATACCATTATTTATTGTGAGGCTGCGACTTTACACCAAGCTTTTTTTATTTACAATCTGCTTTTAACCTTGTCCAGTTACAACTGCATCAGCTTAAACTAGTTTTGAATGTTGAGAAAACTAAGATTATGCTTTACTCAAAATTTACAAAGTATTTTTACTATACATGGTGAGCAGATCGAACAAGTCAAATTGTATGAATATTTGGGTATATTAATTGACGATAAGCTTTCTTTTAAGTTACACGTTGATAAACTGGTGCAAAAGCTCAAATAAAAAATAGGATTTTATTTTAGAAACAAAGCCTGTTTTTCTTGGAAAACTAGAAGAAGATTAGTTGCTGCCACTTTCCTCCCTGCACTTGATTATGGTGATTTTCTCCATAGAGATGTGCCTGATCAATGTTTGTCTTTGTTGGATACTGTCTACCATAATGCATTAAGATTTGTGGCTGGATGTAAGGCATCAGTGCATCATTGTACTTTGTACTTTATTTTTATTTATAAGTCTATGTTGGATATGCTTCCATCTTATCTTTGCTCCTATGTGTCACGTAATTTTAGTTCTTATAATTTACGTTCTGGTAATATGTACTTGTTATCTGTACCTACAGTTCACACAGAGCTTGGTAAGAAGGCTTTTAGTTATGCAGCCGCATCCACTCAGAACAAATCACAGTCTGAATTGCAATTGCGAACTCTGATTTGTATTGGTGAATTTAAACAACGCATGAAAGTCTTGGAAATAGATGCCATAAATTGTTGTCACTGTTTTTAAAATAATCAATTTGTTTTAAACCTATGGTTAGTATAAATTGTACTTTTAAGTAGTCTGATGTTGATGTTGTTTGTTTATGTATCTGAGGATATTGTTTAAATGTCTCTTGTTGTTATGTATATGTTTGGTGATCATATTTTTAATTATGCGCTGTTAATATGATGCTATTTTTGTTGATGCAATATATCGCCCATTATATTTACTTAAAAATGTATGTTAACATGTTTTGTACACTCCACTTGCGTCTTTTGCAGCTACTTATACATAATAACATGGTGTAGTCAGTGATAGTTATGAATGAGTGAGTCTTTGCGATTGAATCGAATCATTTAAACGATTGATTTATTCATGTACAAAACAACTTCATGTTGCTCAGATAAGCAAATTGGAAATAAATTTGCTTGCGAATTAGAGCAAAAACTGTCAATATTGTGTTTAAAATGTAAGTGTTTAATGAACTGCCTATATAATCAATATCAACTTTGTAACCATGCTGCTTTTTGGTGGAAAAAGCGTCAGTCTTCATGTGTTGCTGATTAACTATATTAATCATAATCATTTATTTGTGATCATTTTAAATGCATTTTAATGAAACTGAATCATGCAGTGAAAGAACGTGCACTGGTCTAACCTACTAGACTTCCTATTGCCTTAGCTAAACTTAAGAACTTACATCGTAGCTATCATGAGTCATGGATGTTAACGTGACAAATTCACTATTTGACTATGAGTCTCAACATTTCCAGGCCTGACCTGATATTTTGATTTTGTATTTGTTTTCACAGGGAAAGCTTTGTCTCGAGGAAGAAAAAGGGCAGGTGCTCAAGCCTCCTTTGATCTCCATGTGTGCACGCACCTGCTACAGAGGGTGTCAGCTTCAAACTTCATTTGATAAGTCAAATCTCCCTGAACACTTGCTGGCGCTGAGCAGATCATGGTGTGTCTAGATGATTCACCGTCTTTATGGATTTCAAAGATGCTGAGCTACACCAGTCCAACTAAGAGGCTCAGATAGCAAGCAATCGTAAATCACACACAAGCAAATGATGCCATGGCTTTAGTATATCATGTTAATGTCTGTGAATCTGTCTTACAAGCGCAGAACAAATCATGGAAGTGATTACCCCTTGCGTCTTGCTGGCGCAACACATTTCAGGTGCCTACAGGAATCGCTCAAAGTGATGACACGAGAGAGCATGGATTAATGGAAGTTACGTTGGACATTTGCATGAATGATGCCTAAACAACATAAAATTTAAACCAAACTTAAGCAATATCAAACAAGAGCAAGAGGGCGGCTGTACTGAATGTCAGCACAGCTCAGATTTGATTTTAAATGGACAGTTCATCCAAAAATAGAAATCTGTCATAATTTATGCACCTTCATGTCGTTCCAAGCCCAAAAGACTTTGGTTAATCTTCGAAACAAAAATTTTAATGAAACATCCATTGAAAGTCCATGCAATCAAAAAGTTGAAGATCCAAAAATGTAGGAACAGAAAACTCTCAGGTTTTATTGTAAATATCTGAATTTTGGGTTTCAAAGGTAAACACCAAATTTTGGGTTTTGGAATTATATGAGATGGAGTAATTGAATATATAATTTTTCTTTTTGTATGAAGTATCCCTTTACACATGACGCACAAAAACAGCAAAAGTCTGAGTTTGATATTGCTTTAAAACAACTTATATAACAAAAAATGAATAGTGATTTTTTTTCAGGTTCAAAGATCAATTTTGTCAAGAAAAATAAACCTATAAATAAATGTAAAATGTAATTTTATTTTAAAACAAATGTTCATGCTGGTTTCATATGATTTTAAAAACATTTTTTACTATTTATTAAATAAATAATTATATTTCATGACTCAAACAATGTAATTTGGTGTAACCAAGAAAAACAGCAACATCATGTTTTCCTGTAAAAAAAAATATTTAATTATTTAACAATTTTTATTACTTTATTAGTCGGACCACATGCCTTTCCAAACATTTTTCTAATGTATAAAAAAAAGATTTATTTTAAAATTATGACAAAAATAATACAAATAAAATATGATATACTTTAAAATAATGCAATACTACTTTTCTTTTGAAGGATTTCAATCTTTTCTTTCTATAAAGGACAGTTGTACCACCGTATACATTGCTTGTCCCCCAAAAATATTAAAATACATTTTAATTAAGATATTATCAACAAATAGATAACATGAATATGGCATATTCAATGCAATGTTTTATTTTTACATTTTTTTAATTGAGCCAGAGACACAATCTGGCCATTCAAATTAGTACATTCATTTTTATATAATATTATATGTTTTGTGTAAATATGTTTATGCATGCTGACTGCTTGCATAAGATTAAAAACTCATGAAATATGCCAAAAACGAAATGCCAAACACATGTCAAATATTAGTGGCGTGAGATGCACCAGAGAAGCAGCAGATGTCAGTCACGGGTCTGAAACATGGGGAATCTCTCCTGGATGGATGGATGGATGGATGGATGGATGGATAGAAGGATTGATGGATGGGGGCAGGGGTTTAGTAGGACTGAGAAGTTTCAGCTCAGCACTGCATGACAGAATCAAACATGAAGGAAGAGTGATGGAAGCTGTTGAAGGTGTAATTGGAGAGCAGTGTGTCCCTGACTTCCTGGATCAGCTCACTGTGATGTGAAGGGAAGCGTTGGGAGGACACACACCTGCCAACATCAGCACCCTCACTGACAATCCATCCATACACACCTGCATCTACCTGATTCGCCAAAGGTTCTTGGCATTAATGTTCTTTATCCACGCACATTATGTTGCAATTGTGATTCAATCAAACAAACAAACAAACAAACAAACAAACCTTTTTATGACTAGTCAAGATTAATTCAGACTGTAAATGTCATGTGGTGCGACTCCATAGAAAAACACAGATATTGATGAATTAATAATCCATGATATTTATATTTTGAGAAATGATGCTTTAAAACTTTTTGAAAATAATATTTTGTACACTTACATGTCCTTACTCTGCACAGAAAAATAGTTTTTGCTTTTTACTTGACAGTTGCACCGTTTGACGTTTTAGAGACTTTTTAAAAGATTTCCAAAGCCATAAGAAACCAGCATAAGTGCATTTCTAAAAACTTGGCATGTGTGTTTTGAACAAGATTGTTTTCATTATTTTCTTTTCATCTTGGACACTTTTTAATGTCTTTTTACATGAAATCCCAGACGTCTCTTAATCAGATGGCAACACAGAATCAGTCGCAGTTAAACAGAACAGTGCAGCACACACACAGAGCTTGGCTTTAACCTGATGACGCAACCAGCTTTATTACTCTTTACATCAGTGTGTGTGTGTGTGTGTGTGTGTGTGTGTGTGTGTGTGTGTGTGTGTGTGTGTGTGTGTGTGTGATGCGACAGAAATGCAAAAAAAAAAAAAGCCAAATGTAATACGAAAGGCAGAATGTGAGTACCAGGAATGAGTGAGCGAGTTACACAGAAGACTAATGGAGAGTTTCCAACAGTCCCACGCTCCAGTGCGGCCAAGCCACAGATTAGAGCTGATGCCGTAATCTTCCTGGGAATATCCAGTGACCGCTTCCATACTGGGTTTCCACATGGACCCTGGTGCTTTGTCAAACAGCGCTGGTGTGTGTACTCTCACCAGGGGGCGTCTGTCTCTGTCTCTGTCTCTGTGCAGCAGATCTGAGCTCCATCATACTGGACATTCATGAGTCACTCTCCACACCTAGCTGTTTGTTATACCGGCTACAGAACACAGCTGTTGATTTCAAACTACTTTGCTAATACTATGAATCTCTTTTTTCTTTTTCTAAAATTTAATGATTATTATGAATATTTGTGGGGAAAACAGCCAATTATTTTAACCTTTTTTTTTTTTTTTTTTGCAGAACATATTATATAAAATACATAACCGTATTTTCCGGACTATAAGTCGCACTTTTTTCATAGTTTGGCTGGTCCTGCGACTTATAATCAGGTGCGACTTATTTATCAAAATTAATTTGACATGAACCGAGAGAAATGAACCAGGAGAAATCATTACCGTCTCCAGCTGCGAGAGGGCGCTCTATGCTGCTCAGTGCTTCTGTAGTCTACACTGAGCAGCATAGAGTGCCCTCTCGCGGCTGTAGACGGTAATGTTTTCTCTTGGTTCTTGGTTCTAAATAAATGCGACTTATAGTCCAGTGCGACTTACATGTTTTTTTTCCTCATCATGACATATTTTTGGAATGATGTGACTTATACTCAGGTGCGACTTATAGTCCAAAAAATACGGTAATCGGAAATACAACATAATGAAAAATAGCATATCAGTTCAAATGACGAAAAAAAAAAAAAAAAAACTAATTATAATCTCAAATCTCTGATTTTAACTGATCATTTGTTATGGTCTACTTTCTTGTGCCATTTTATGATTTTTATTGTCTATGTTACAATCAATTTATTTATATATTTATTTATTAGATACATATCAATTAAATATTATATTAGATATTATTTAGATCATACTTCTGTTCAGCATTTTGGGGTAAACGTGTGTGTGTATGTGTGTTTAAGACAAATACAGTACAATTAAACATACAGTAAACATTTTAAAAAAGTGTTTTCTTTTTCTTTTGTACAATTTCAAATAACTGTTTTCTATTTAACTATATTGTAAAATGTAAATCATTCCTGTGATCAGAGCTGAATTTTCAGCATCATTTTTACTTTCATATGCTGTTTTACTGCTCAAGGAACATTTCTGATGATTGATATTTTTGTGGAAATTTATTTTATCAAGACATGCTTTGACCAAAAGAAAGTTCAAAAGAACAGCATTTACTTGAAACAGATTTTTTTCCTAACATTAAATGTCTTTTTAATACTCTGCGTTACATTGTGTTTGGGCAAAAACATAAATTTTCCATTTTCTATCTATTTACCATGAAATAATTGAATGAAAATCTCATCTATATTTTGAGGCTGTTCATATTATCACGTTATGATCATATTTCCTCAATTGCACACCGGAAAGCTTCTAACTGGTCAGCAAACTGATGAATCAACAGTGGATGAATTGCCTACATGAATTATTAAGTCTAATAAAAAAATTATTATGAAAGTATTGTGTATTAACCACAAATAGCTGTTAATTGGCATTAAGAAAGAAAGAAAGAAAGAAAGAATAATTTGCCAGTGTCCAGACCCCAGATACTAATCCACACGACGCAAGCGTCACAAGATCATATGGAAATATGTTTCACATGTTCTGATAATCGGATGGAAACGGCTAAACATATTCAGCTTGTTAGCTGCTATAAGAGCGTTTAAGCATGAGACTTGACTTAAACTCGTACATTCCCCACTGCAAGAACAATCAAGAGATCAGATCAAAGAAAAATGAACTGCAAATAAAATTCACAAGATCATATGATGGCTAAAAGTTATGGATAAACATATCCGGCTTATTTGACACGATGCTGAGGCTTGAACTCATCTTGACTTGAAAGTGTGTCGTCACGCCTTACGTCAGTGTTAACGACCTGTCAGCACCTTCACACACACACACACACACACACCAGGCGAGTCTCTTACCTGTTTGTGATGAAGCAAGTAAAACAGTCATTGATATGGATTCAATCCAGGCAAGCAGAGAAAGATAAATAAAAAATATAGAATTATATAATGTCAGTACAAAACACAATGTACAGTAGTCACATATATAATATAATATAATATAATATGATATAATATATATTTGACTGGAATTAGAGTCTCCTACTTTCACACACATCATATCATTCACACATTTCTTGTCACCTAACCACAAATATTTCTCCATCAAGTTTTCACAGACTACTTGGCTGATGGTGTTTGTCTTTCAAGAGCGACACAGCCTTGACAATCTTGGCGTGGAAATAAAACACTGTTCAGAAATAAAACTTTACTGACATTTTCAACAGCACTTATAAAATAAAAACTTATAATCAGCTCTTGGCTGTTTTAATTATATGAGAGGGTGTAAAAATGTGGTTAGCTGCTGCTATATTGACTGTATTATTAACCCCTGACATGCAGAAACACTTTTAATGAAGCTTAAAAACATTGTTTGTCCTTCATTCCTCATCTGTCTTTTCTTCTCTCATTTTATTTCTCCAGATTCTATTTCTAAAACCAAAGAAAGATAAGTTTAATCAATCAAATCTACAAACCAGCCAACCAAATTAATTCAGTTAACTATCAAAACTGTTTTTGAACCTGCCAAACAACCACCAATCATTTAAAATATATTTTATTAAGACCGTTGTAAAGTTACTTGCACTCTCTTTGTGGAAGAAACCAATTATGATCAAATCTCAAAAAGAAAGAAATATCACCAACGAGCAAAAGATACATTTATGTGTAGAAATATAAATGAGAAGACCATCATAGGACACACTGAACACACCATCAAAACTGTTACAGTGCCGGTCAAGATTATTAGAACACTAGTGTTTTTCTTTTCTACAGCAAAAGATAAAATTAAACCATTTTTAGTTGCTGAAAATACTAGTCCATAAAGTGTGAAGAAATTGTTTATTGCATGTTGTAATGGATTTTGAGGTAAAAGGTAGGAGAATAGGACAGAGAAGTGCAAGTGCGATGTAAATAAGAAGCAGCTTACTCTGATATTGTGTGCTCTTAAAGGGACAGAACTCTTTAAGTGCATCCCATTTGTGTCAATAGTAGGGATGTAATGACATCATCAGTATCATATCTCAATATTAATGTGATCACATGATGATATGAAAAGATAGGTCTTTGGGGCAGAAGTGTACTTTTTAAAATATATTTCTTTTTGGCTGTTATGCTTTGGCACAGCACTATCTGTCAAATGAACTAAAACCAAAAGCACAATGTGGCATATTGCCTTCATCGATGCTGTTTGCGCTGCATGTTTCAAAGCCAAGCGCACACTTTGTTGAGGCAATCAGCTGGTGATCCAGTGTTTTCTGTGTCTCACAACAACTCTGTTCATAGTGCATGAATGAAGTGAACTTGTTTATTGTGTTATTTTGTTTTGTTGTGTTGCATGTTTTTTGTTGTTTTGTTTGTCGCATGTTTGTGTTATTTTGTGAATTTGGTTTTTATTGAGTTGTATTGCGTGTTTGTTGTGTTCAACTATTTTGTGCATTGTTTTGAATGTTTGTTGTGTTATTCTGTTGTTATTTTGTGTGTTGTTTTATTTGTTTTATGTTGAGTTATTTTGTGTTTTGTTTATTGTGTTGAGTGTTTGTTGAGTTGCATGTTTGGTATGTTGCGTGTTTTTTGTGAAATGTTCAGTTATTTTGTGCATTGTTTTGTTTATTGTTTCGCATGTTTGTTGTGTTATTCTGTTGTTATTTTGTGTGTTGTTTTATTTGTTTTATGTTGAGTTATTTTGTGTTTTGTTTATTGTGTTGAGAATTTGTAGAGTTGCATGTTTTGTATGTTGCGTGTTTTTTGTATTATGTTCAGTTATTTTGTGTGTAATTGTTTTTTTGTGTGTTATGTTCAGTTATTTTTGTGTGTGTATTTTTTTTTATTGTGTTGTGTGTTTGTTGTGTTATGTTCAGTTATTTTTGTGTATGGTTTTGTTGTTTATTGTGTTGCATGTTAGATGTGCTATGATGTTATTTGTGTTGTTTTGTTTATTTTGAGTCATTTTGTATGTTTTGTTTATTGTGTTGCATGTTTGTTTTATTCTGTTGTTATTTAGTGTGTTGTTTTGTTTGTTGTTTCATGTTGAGTTATTTTGTGTTTTATTATGTCACATTTTTGTTGTGTTATGTTCAATTAATTTGTGTTTAGTTTATTGTGTTGTGTGTTTGTTGTGTTATGTTTTTATTCAGTTATTTTTGTGTGTTTTTTGTTAATTGTGTTTCACGTTTGATGTGTTTTGTTATTTTTATGTGTTGTTTTGTTTGTTTGTTTTATGTTTCGTTATTTAGTGCATTGTTTTGTGTTTCGTTTATTGTGTTGTGTGTTTGTTGTGTACAATTATTTTGGCATTCTTTTGTGTTACATTTATTGTGTTGTGTGTTTGTTGTGTTATGTTTTTATTCAGTTATTTTTGTGTGTTTTTTTGTTAATTGTGTTTCATGTTTGATGTGTTTTTTTATTTTTATGTTATTTTGTTTCTTTGTTTGTTTTATGTTTAGTTATTTAGTGCATTGTTTTGTGTTTTGTTTATTGTGTTGTGTGTTTGTTGTGTACAGTATTTTGTGCATTATTTTGTGTTTTGCTTATTGTGTTGCATGTTTTGTGTGATGTTTTGTTTGTCGTGTTTGTTGTTATGTTCAGTTATTTTTTTCATTGTTTTGTGTTTTGCTAATTGTGTTGCATGTTTGTTGTGTTATTCTGTGTTGTGTTATGTTGTGCGGTTTTGATTGTTAAGTTGCATGTTTTGTATTGTTGTATGTGGTTTTCTGTGTCATTTTTTTAAGTTTTGTTTTGTGTGTTTACTGTATTTTTTGTGTGTGGTTTTAAGTGTTGTTTTTTGTTTTGTCATTTGTGTGTTACTTTGTATTTTGTGTGTTACTTTGTTGTTATGTGTTATTTATGCATTTTGCTTTGTTTAGTTTTGTTTTATTAATACAATGAAAACCCAAGTCTGTCTATCTTGTTCCTTTGGACCCTCTTGACTTATATTGAAAAAAAAAAAACTGCTGAAACATTCTTCAAAATATCTTCTTTTGTGTTCCACAGAAGAAAAAAAAACTCATGAGGAGGCTGGGTAACAAATGAAGAATATTCATTTAACTAGTCATTTACTGTCATCCAATAAACCAATCAACCAGTCAGTTTTTTCAGTCATGTTTGGCCTGCTCATTGTCTGTCACGTCGATTACAGCTACAAACAGTCACCTGACACAAAGAATATTTTTGGACCAATGGATTACATAAAGATAACATTCATAATCACCACCACCATCATCATCATCATTATGGTCACAAAGCACATTATTGTCATAAAGGGCCCTATACGCACTCCATATCTGTCCTCTACAGATGAAATGGAGGCTTGAGAAGCTCTGTGTGTGGCCTCACAGAGTGTGATTACTGTAAAAGGGACACGCTGACACCAGGTTGAGAGAAGCAGAAGAGCAGCACTCAAACAGTTTGAGCTCCTCAGCTCCGTCCACTCCAGCAGAGAGGCTTTAAACACAGCCGAAACACAGAGACACAGGCGGAGGAGACTAAATTTACCATTTCACTTCAAATGAGACTCAGCCATGCCTTCTTGGTTTTGTCCCACTCTGTGCATTTAGGAAATTGGAAAATGAATGAAATGAAGGCATGAATGAAAAAGAAAAATTATTCATTTCCTCCTTTTTTTCTTAATGTAAGTTAACAGTTTCCCTTTAATGCAAATTAAGGAACAATAGATAATTATTCAAATATAATTCGGGTTTCTTGAATACATAATTGCAATCAAAAACCCTTCAAATGTATTGTGAAAGAGCGAAATGTGTGCCAGCAAACCACTGACTTGTACTAATGCAGATCACACACACACACACACACACACACACAAATAACTCGCGCTTTATCAAGCTCTAATTTTATCATTAGCTACAGACAAAGCCAGCATTGTGTGGCCATGACCCTTTTGCATTTCCTAAACGTGTTGTTCGTAATGGTTCGTTTCTTAATATAATCAACTGTTTATGCAAAGCCTTCGATGATGCGTCCTGCATTAAATGGATAACAAATGGTTCTTTAAATGTTATGATGTCATCGTCCATGTGCACATATTCAAGTATGTTTGTACAGTTCGAATATGTGCACATGGACTGTAGAAGTTTACTGTAACATACTTTTGAAGAACTTTACTGTAAGTTTCTACCATTAATGGACAATTGGTTTGGTATTTTTTAATGGGGATATAAATGATCATTGGTGCTGAGGAAAAGTGTCCTAGTTGATATATAAAAATACATACATGCGTTTCATTTTTGTTTTATTTATACATAAGCTTTTTGAGTCCTGAATCTTATGCTAGTTACTGTTAATCATTAGATACTGTTAAATTTCCCAATATAACTTAGTTAGTAAATAATGCTTATAAAAAAGTGAATAAACACTTGCAGAAGTTTTAGATAACGGTTCTGTTAAAACAAGATGATGGGGTTGAAATCAGGAAAATATACAAATCGAAAGGATTTGCCCTGAAAGCGAATTTTTCCAATCCTTTCTACAATCCCTGCAAAGCTGCAGCAATTAATTACAGCTGTGCAACCAAGATCCTCACATGAACCACGCTTTTACAACCAAATAAAACTTACATTATCATGCAATGATCATTTATTTTACCGATATTACATTGCAAATCATTTAGCATTATGATTAATAGTATTAAAATGGGCTTTATTACAACGATTGACTCGATGTAGGAGTCGAAGGTCTTTAGAGCATATGCGCCGGTAAACGAGGTCTGATCTCCTCAGCAGTGACCGATCACAGAGGAGCTCTGGCGGGGAATCAGGTTATTTAGCACGGCCCCTGACGTTCACATGATGGATGAGCGCTGGATGAGTATGAGCAGATGTGTTGCTCTCAGCGGCAGAACAGCCATCCTTATGATGACAGAGTCAAAGCGTCTGCTTTCATGACGTTAACCCACACATCTGTACAGACGTCTCAAGGAGAAACTTCACCTGGAGCTTTGTTTTTAGAATCTAATCTAATCTAATATAATATAATATAATATAATATAATATAATATAATATAATATAATATAATATAATATAATATAGGGTTCCTGTTGCTCAATTGGTAGAGCATTGCATAATCAAGCGCAAGGTTGGGGGTTCGATTCCCTGGGAACACATGATAGATAAAAATTGATAGCCTGAATGCACTGTAAGTTGCTTCGGATAAAAGTGTCTGCTAAATGCATAAATAAATATAACATAATATATATTTTGATTGTGAAACATTGATTTAGATTTTTATGAATTTATTAAGCAAGCACTCAGAGGTTTATAGATAATTACAGATTTTTGGAAAATTACTAAAAACATTTACCGCACATTTTAGACCCTCTTCATAATAAAAATGAAGAGACCATAACTGGCAAATAGCTCTCAACGATGTGTTAATGTAGTCAATTAGTACTTGGATGGAGACGCAGTTTTCACCATCTTGGCTCTGCAGTGCAAAATATTGGAATAAAGAGATGAAACGGTGACAAAAAAATAAATAAAATAAATGTAGCTAAATGCATGAAGTAGGAAAACAGTGTTGTTGTTTTCTCCGAATGAGATACGACCTTCGACAGATCCTGAATCTTCAAACTCTGGCTTTGACGGCTTGGACAAACTGGTCAAAATAAAATAGTCACGTGTTACTCTAATACACATAATTATTTAATCTGGCCACAAATTAGACAGTAGTCATGAGAAGCAGGCTATTACGCTCTTGAGTTTCTCTATTTTTTTTTTTTGCAAATAATGGGATAAACGATTTAAATTGCCTGTCAAGCCTCTAAATTGCACACAAGGCTGACGGAGCTCATGACAGCCGCGAGTCGCGCAAAGATCAGACCAGACGAAATATTCATGGGGAAAATCCTGATGAGTAAGTGTGTGTGTGTGTGTGTGTTCAATCTCAACACACGATTCAGATATGATGATTCGCACAGAGTAATTGGTGTTGTCACACAGTGTTTACACTTCCTAACGAACGACAGCGTGAATTATGCAGCTATGTGGGAGTTAGCCAATGAAACAGAGCTCATTTACAAGCACAGTAGAAGTCTTAAAGGGACAAATCAGTATGTTAAAGCTGTGGTCAATTATGAATAATTCATTGGTATTATTCAAATTTCATTATATTTTTCCTATTTTTAACCCCTTCCATTGACTATTAAGGCTTCACTGAGTAACGTCCACTTTTCATCATCCAATCAATTGGATAAAATTCAGCCCCATGTTTTGTGTTAACTTCAATTCAAAGAGTCAGAAAGAAGGCAGTGAGAAGCTGAATTATGATTGGTTTTAGTGGAAGAATCCTTAACTGAATTTAGTACATACAAAGAAAAGAGACAAATTCAGACAGAGACTGACATATGAATATGGTTTCTGCACACGTTCATCAATTCATGGTCAGAGTTACGGTGGGACGCGACGGGGGAGGAAGTGACCTTTAGAGAGGTTGTTGAATGAAGCAGGTTAAAGGGTTAACAATGTGTAATAGGAAAAATATTGGAAAAGAGAGGAAAAAGTGGCAAGCGATGTCTTAAAATATGCATATAATATAAATAAATATTGATGGTAATAATAATAAATATGAATCTGGTAATAGAAATATTAATATTACTATAAATGGTTATTATATAAAAACATACAAACAAACTAAATAAAATAACAAATAAATACATATATACTTGGGGTGTAACGGTACATCAGTGGTGGACGAAGTACACAAATCAAGTACTTGAGTAAAAGTACAGATACATATGGTAAAATATTACTCCGGTAAAAGTAAAAGTACTCCTTTTTCAATTTTACTCGAGTGAAAGTACAAAAGTACTCAATTTTTTATGTACTTAAGTAAAAAAGTACTGCAAGATAGATGTTTGCAATTTTACATAGGCTACTTAATTTAATTTTATATTAGCACATTTTTTTATAATCCTACTGCTCAAAATACCTGGGATTTTTTCCTAAATAACCACTATATGGAGTCAAAATATATTTTTGTTGTTGATATGGACTACGCTGACGAGAGTAATGCTCACTGTGAAGCTTACACTGTGATGTACCTGAGAGAAAACAGAGATGACCATCTGATTTTCACCAGTAAGAAAAAAGTTTTTTAAAGTTAGTTGTTTTACAGAACATCAAAGTTACAGTACAGACCAAAAGTTTGGAAAACTCATACAAAGAGTTTTCTTTATTTTCATGACTATGAAGATTGTAGAGTCACACTGAAGGCATCAAGGGCTATTTGACCAAGAAGGAGAGTGATGGGGTGCTGCACCAGATGACCTGGCCTCCACAGTCACCGGACCTGAACCCAATCCAGATGGTTTAGGGGTGAGCTGGACCACAGACAGAAGGCAAAAGGGCCAACAAGAGCTAAGCATCTCTCAGGGAACTCCTTCAAGACTGTTGAAGACCATTTCAGATGACTACCTCTTGAAGCTCATCAAGAGAATGCCAAGAGTGTGCAAAGCAGTAATCAAAGCAAAAGGTGGCTACTTTGAAGAACCTACAATTTGACATATTTTCAGTTGTTTCACACTTTTTTTGTTTTGTATATAATTCCATATATAATTCCACATGTGTTAATTCATAGTTTTGATGCCTTCAGTGTGAATCTACAATTTTCATAGTCATGAAAATAAAGAAAACTCTTTGAATGAGAAGGTGTGTCCAAACTTTTGGTCTGTACTGTATATATGACATGATAATAAGGCCTGAAGTTAGGAAGAACATTTTAAGGAAAAAAATAATAAAAAAAATTTCATAATGTTTTTTCCTTCTCAAATCTTGTCTGTGGTTTAAAAACACCCCTGGCCAAACGGGGTGCATCTCTTCCCACTGATAATTACTTTAGTTACCATGTTCTGAACATCACATCCTTTCTTTTCTAACCAGATGTAATCTATCTATCTAACTATCTATCTATCTATCTATCTATCTATATATATATATATATATATATATGTGTGTGGCTGAATAAAAATATTTGGACATTATAAAAATTACATCAACTTAGCACTAACAAGCTTGTTAGCTAGACAGTTAGCATCAGCTAACAATATTTACTTATTTTCAGTACGAAGAACATTCATGTCTGTCTACTCGTCTAGTTAATCCAAACAATATACATATGTATAACGTCACTGTCGATAAACAATATAAAAACAGACGTAACATAGGACATTTTAATAAAACTGTTAACATTACGGCAGCGGTGAATTTGAACATGCATGAGTTATTGTATTTAATCTGTGTTGTTTTAAGGTTTTTTTGTTGTTGTTGTTGTTTTCTTACCTAAAATTGATGTGTCTGCATCGTCTGCACTCGAGCATTTGAGTGGGCTTAAATAGATCTCTCTTTACAACGGATTTAGTTCCCAAACAACTGACAGTTTTGACCTAAATATGATTTTCAGTTACAATAATTAATCCAAAATTTCGACATAACTTACTTTTAGCAACATCAGACGCACGCGCGCTCACAAGATCTCCCGGTTCTTACTTCTGGTGACTCGCACTAAACGGTTCATTTGAATCAGTGAGTGGTCGACTCCAGAACAGCTGCAATCGGATCATTCTAATTAGTAAACGAATCGTTTGGTGCTATTCGCGATCGGATTAAAGTTTATTTTGAAAAGACTCAGTTCGTTCATGATGAATCAGACACCGCTTCTGCGTGTCGGAGCACGTGATATATTATAGGGAGTAACGATATGTTTTATGAAATGTAGTGAAGTAAAAAGTACGATTTTATGCTTTGGAATGTAGTGAAGTAAAAGTAAAAGTTGCTCAAAATAAAACTACTCCAGTAAAGTACAGATACTTGAAAAATGTACTTAAGTACAGTAACGAAGTAAAGCTACTCCGTTACTGTCCACCACTGCGGTACATGTATTTGTACCGGACCGTTTCGGTACAGGGTTTTCGGTACGGTGCACGTGTGTACCGAATGACCGAATGCAATATTTTGTGCAGGGAACATAAGTACATTTTCGTCTTTCCAAACGAACATATTAAGTGGTGGAAGTCTCCGCGTTCAGCGCAAATCCCGCCCTGCAGCTGATTCTAAGGCCGGTGACACACTGGATGCGTGGTGTGAGCTTGGCGTTTCTGCTGCATGTCAGTTGCGTGACGGCTGCTTCGCGTTTTCTGTGTCTTTACACACCACAAAGTTATATATTTTTTTTAAATATGAGCAGACCTACAAGCTGGGATTGGTAATGCTGCACTGTAATCATAGTTATTTATTTTTATTTTTCATTATATTTTATTATATGATATTGGTTTGAGACTTACAGTATTTTATTTAGTGGAGAACTTTGCAGCAGTATTTTATTTCTTATTCTTTTTTAATTGTATACATATTTTATTAAAAAGTATTTAAAAAATTGTAAAAAAAAAAGTTTATAGTAATAAACAACCTGCAGTTTGCATTTCTTTCCCTTACTGTAGCGAATATGAACCGGACCGTGACTTTAAAACCGAGGTATGTACCGAAACATGATTTTTGCATACCGTTACCCCCTTAATATATATATAAAAAATAAAAGATTTTGAAAAGACAGCAATACTTTTATTCCGCAATGACCCTGAATTGATCAAGTTACAGTGAAGATGTTTATAATGTTCTTTCTACAAAAATACTAAGCAGTATATATTATAGTACATATTTTGGAAAAGTTTACAACAAAGTTTACAATTTTTTTTTAGTTGACTATTTTCAATTAAATAGCTTACAGCTTGTCATGCTACATTTTGGCATTTACGCCATTTCCAGGAGTCAGTGTGCATGACTGGGTACGCCAGCATACAAATCATATTCACCGGAGTTCATACTGCTTCAATGAACACTTGTTGAGAGCCAACTAGCATTACATTTACAAGCAAAACTGTATATTGTGAATTGTTGTGATACAGTATATAATTTCACCTTAAACCTCTATAAATTTCAAATACAAACCTAAACTGTGGTTGGTTGCTTACGTGTCAGTCAGACGATCTCTTCCTGTCTAAGAGAGCAGTTCTTGGTTAGAAGAAGTTGTAAAGTAGACCTGACTCAATGCCAATAACCCAAAAGCCTATCTAGATTGTCAAAAAAATCACTAAGAGGGCAGCGTAAGCCTCATTGCTATCAGACAGAAACATCCCTGTTAGCATTCAGAAGGAGTTCCTGGTGCACCCGGTGATCAGGAAGGAAGGGACAAGATGCAATTTGTCTTCCAAATGAGTCCCATCTGATAACAAAAAGACACTGACAAACGAGAGAAAAACCTATCTGATGAAATCCATTCACATACTCTCATTTAATTAAAGACGGGATCTGTGGTGACGGTGGGTTTTGTTTCAGAACGGGAAGTAAAATCGGATATGAAATATGATGTTTTAGAGGTAAACAGTGAGATGGAAATGAGTCCAGTCAAACAGGGTTTCAGTCAATGAAGTCAAGGTACACATCCGTGAAAAATGACCCATAAACCTCTTTATCCACTGACCTAAAACTATCCTTCCCCTCCACATCCTGTTGATTCTTACATCAGACCAAACAACAGCTCTGAAGAGCATCAAAAGGTTGAGATGATATGTTATGACTGATTCAGAGATGACCTCAACCACTGCGTACTTCTCACAAGAGGTGAGAAGTCATTTCTGACACATGATGTTGACCCAAAAAACAGTTTGAAACACGGTCATGGTGTGGTCAACAAGTTACTGCGACAAATACATTTAATATCATAATGGAATATGACTCTGCAGATGTGAAGATTAATTAAATACGGTGTTATAATATTTGGACACTTAAGTCACATGTAGTAAATGTACAAATATCACTGCATGAGAACAAAATATCTAAATTAAACCAAGTGTCATCTATTTTATGGAAAGAACACAAGAACAACAACAACAACAAAAAAAAAACATTAAAATAATGATTATGTATATTTTGTTGTTTCGATTGTTATAAGTGATTTTTACACTAATAGTTTTACTAAAAGTTCTTATTATTTTAATAGAATAATTGTCAAATTAATTACTAACTTTGCTATTCAAAATATAATTTGAATAAATTAATATTAATTAATAAAATACAATTATAAATATTACATTAATAATAATAATAATGATCAAAATGTCACACCCTCAGCTCGTTCCCTTAGCCCCAGTCACCATTGCCAGTCACCATCCACTCAATCTCCCATGCACCGCTCACGTGAACCGTCACCTGAATACTGATTACCTGCACCTGCACCAGCAATCACCACACCTTTAAATACTCACCTCACTCATTCACTCACCGGCTGGAATCAAGATTACATGGACGCTCTTTGTGGATCTTCTGCCTGCTTCTTGTGGACCGTATTGTGACTCTGTGGAGATTCAGATACAGCGATTAAGGGAAGTGACTCTTTGTTGTCAGGCCTAGCTTTGTACTTGAACTCACCTATTGATCAGTGCTTGAAGATTCACCGTCTGTGACCACACTTACCAGCTCTGTTGAAATCCCATGTTAATAAAGCTTCACGAAAGTACTTACCCGTCTTCTCCTCTCCTTGTGTGGATGTGACAGGATTCCAGCCCCGGAAAACAGAACTTCATGTCTCCCATGGATGTTAACGCTGCTGCTCAGGGAGCGGCTTCGGACCCGTTCACCGAAATGGTGACTGCTCTCCGCCAAGTATTACAGTCAGTTTCACCACCCACCGAAACTAGTGCTACCACCACCAACAGCACGCCCCTTGCACGTCCCGCGTGCTATGCGGGTGAACCGAGTGGCTGCAGTGGGTTTATACTGCAGTGCTCACTGTTCGTCAACGCGAATACCAGTAAATTCCCCAATGAGGCCACCAAAGTCGCCTTTGTGATCTCTCTCCTCACCGGACGAGCGCTACAATGGGCGGAGGCTCTTTGGAACTCCCAGAGTCCGGTTCTATCCTCATTCGATGCCTTCACCACCCACCTCCAGGAAGTGTTCGGGATGGCTCTAACTCCTCTTTCAACCCATGATGAACTCTTAAATCTCCGCCAGGGAGCCACGGAAGTTCACGACTACACTCTCCGTTTCCGGACATTAGCCGCCACCAGTGGTTGGAACCAAACTGCCCTGCTAGCTGCATACCGTAAAGGTTTAAAGCCCCAGATCAGAAAGCAAATGGTCATTTACGACGATAATGTCAATCTCGAGACATTCATCAGAAAAACTATAAATGTTGCTCAGCACCTCTCGGCTTGTGCCTCCCCGGCTTCATATACCATCTCTCCATCAGCCAGAACGCCCTCGCCTCAACGAAACCAGGAGGAGCCCATGATCACCGACTCCTACCGCCTAGATGCCTCTGAACGGAGACGCCGCATCCAGCTGCGGCTGTGTTTATACTGTGGCGAGGCCACTCACCTGATCCACGCCTGCCCAGTCCGTCCGCCTCGCCCAATGGTGAGTACAGTTTCCATAACCCCATCTGTATCTCACATACCTCATATCAAAGCCCAGATAACAATTAACTCACGTAATCTTTCCATCCATGTCCTGGTGGATTCCGGAGCCGCAAGCAACTTCATCTCATCTCACTTCGTAACCAAGCACCGTATACCCATCACCCAGAATGAGACCACCTACCGTATCACTACCATCCAAGGATCACCGTTAGGGGGAGGCAAAATAACTAGAAGGACACACGAGCTGGAACTCGTTCTGCCCCACGGACACCGGGAACAACTGGCCCTCCTCGTACTTCCTCGCGCTACCGTTGATGTCGTCCTGGGTAGGCCGTGGCTGGCCCAACATAACCCACAAATCAACTGGAGCACAGGGGAGATCCAGGCATGGGATCCGAGATGCCAGAGTCACATTCACCGTTCACCTATCCAGAGTTCACAGTCCGAGCCACCACACCTTCAATTGCACTCCACCTCCATAGGAAGACCTGCCCTTTACTCCTCCTACTCCGATGTGTTCAGCAAGGAACAAGCCACCCGCTTACCACCACATCGGCCCTGGGACTGTTGTATCGACCTGCTGCCAGGTGCCAAGCTACCACATGGGAAAATATATCCACTCTCCCGTCCTGAGCAGGTGGCGATGGAGGAATACATCCAGGAGGCTCTCGATCAGGGGTTCATCAGACCGTCCACATCTCCAGCTGCGTCCAGTTTCTTCTTCGTCCCCAAAAAAGATGGCGGACTTCGACCATGCATCGACTATCGAGTGCTAAATGACGCCACCATCAAGTTCGCCTACCCATTACCACTCGTTCCGGCGGCTCTGGAGGAACTGCGTGAAGCCAAGGTGTTCACCAAACTCGACCTCCGCAGTGCCTACAATCTGATCCGTATCCGAGAGGGAGACGAGTGGAAGACTGCTTTCATCACCCCTGCCGGGCACTACGAATATCAGGTCATGCCCTATGGGCTTGCTAACAGTCCATCCATCTTCCAGAGTTTCATGAACGAAATATTCCGTGATTATCTCCACCAATTCGTCATTGTCTACATAGACGATATCCTGATCTACTCCCGGAACATAGAAGAACACCAAACTCATGTCCACCACGTCTTACAACGACTCCGAGACCACCACCTCTACCTAAAAGCTGAGAAGTGTGAGTTCCACTGCACTACCGTCTCCTTACTCGGATACGTGATCTCTGCGGAGGGAGTTCAGATGGAGTCAGCCAAGGTAGATGCTGTGGCCAACTGGGCGGAGCCCACAACGGTGAAAGAACTCCAGCGTTTCCTTGGCTTTGCCAATTTCTATCGGCGCTTTATCAAGAACTACAGCCTGCACTCGGCCCCTCTAACATCCCTTCTAAAAGGAGGTCAACGCCGGCTGCGCTGGACACCCCAAGCTCGAGAGGCCTTCAGCCATCTTAAACACCTCTTCACCTCGGCACCCATTCTTCGACATCCTGACCCGTCCAAGCCGTTCGTCGTAGAGGTTGATGCGGCCAATCACGGCATTGGAGCCGTGTTGTCTCAAAGGTCTGGTGAACCTTGCTCACTCCATCCGTGTGCGTACTTCTCTAAAAAACTCTCTCCTGCCGAATGCAATTATGGAATCGGAGACCGTGAGTTGTTGGCCATTAAACTTGCCCTTGAGGAGTGGCGGCACTGGCTAGAGGGAGCTCAGTTCCCATTCACTGTTGTCACCGACCACAAAAATCTCCAATATCTGCAGAATGCCAAAAGACTCAATGCTCGTCAGGCTCGGTGGTCACTCTTCTTTGCTCGCTTTAATTTCCAGATCACGTATCAACCCGGTCACAAGAACACTAAAGCAGATGCTCTGTCCCGTATGTACTCACCAGATCCAGACACCAACAAGCCTGATTCAATTCTACCACCCTCCGTTTTCCTCGCGCCTATCCTCTGGCAGATCGACGAGGAAATTCGAGCCGCCACCCTCGAGGAGCCTGCACCTCCGGAGGTACCCACGGGTCTAATGTACGTGCCCACCAACCAGCGACTCCCCCTACTGGAAAGTACGCACACGTCACCTGGCTCAGGACACCCTGGCAGCAGGCGAACCCTCTCGCTCATCCAGCAGAAGTACTGGTGGCCTAACATGGTTCGTGACGTTACCCGGTACATCCTCGGATGCTCGGTCTGCGCCGTTACCACCACACCTCGTCAACTTCCCGTGGGTAAATTACAACCACTACCCATTCCTCGCCGACCCTGGACTCATCTAGGGGTGGATTTCGCCACTGACCTTCCCCCCTCAAGGGGGTACACTACCATTCTAGTTGTTGTTGATCGTTTTTCTAAATTCTGCAAACTAATCCCATTAAAGGGTCTTCCCACAGCGTTCGAGACCGCCGAAGCCCTCTTCACCAACGTGTTCCGGAATTATGGCACTCCAGAGGACATTGTCTCGGACAGAGGACCTCAGTTTATCTCCAGGGTCTGGCGAGCGTTCTTCCAACTCCTCGGAACATCCGTCAGTTTATCTTCTGGATATCACCCTCAGACCAACGGCCAGACCGAGCGGAAGATTCAAGAGATCTCACGGTACCTCCGTACTTACTGCTCCCAACACCAGGATACCTGGAGCCAGTATCTGCCGTGGGCTGAGTATGCCCAAAACTCCCTTCGCCAAACCACTACAGGCTTAACCCCTTTTCAATGTGTTTTAGGCTATCAACCACCGCTGTTTCCCTGGTCAGGAGAAGTCTCTGAAGTGCCCGCGGTAGATCACTGGTTCCAGGAGAGCGAGAGGGTGTGGGACTCAGCTCACGTCCATCTCCAGCGGGCAGTTCGGAGGCATACAGAGACCGCTAACCGACGCAGATCGCCTAATCCCGTCTATCTACCTGGAGACAAGGTTTGGCTCTCCACTCGGGATATCCGCCTCCGACTGCCCTGCAGAAAGCTGAGTCCCCGCTACATAGGGCCGTTCACCATCCATTCTCAGATAAATCCCGTCACCTACCGCCTGGACCTACCACCACACTACCGGATCTCACCCACGTTTCACGTCTCACTGCTAAAACGTCACACTGATCCAGTTTCTCCTTCCTCCACAGAACCAGAACCGCCTCCCCCTCCAGACCAACCCGAAATCCTCGGAGACAACATCTACCAGGTCCAAGAGATCCTCGACTCCCGGCGGCGGAACGGCCACCTGGAATACCTCATAGATTGGGAGGGGTTCGGTCCCGAGGAGAGGTCGTGGATACCACGCAATGACATCCTGGATCCGGCTCTCCTCGAAGATTTCCACCGACAACACCCGGACCGCCCGGCTCCCAGAGGTCGTGGTCGTCCCCGTCGCCGCTCTAGGATGCCTGGAGTCACCCGTGGGGCGGGGGGTAGTGTCACACCCTCAGCTCGTTCCCTTAGCCCCAGTCACCATTGCCAGTCACCATCCACTCAATCTCCCATGCACCGCTCACGTGAACCGTCACCTGAATACTGATTACCTGCACCTGCACCAGCAATCACCACACCTTTAAATACTCACCTCACTCATTCACTCACCGGCTGGAATCAAGATTACATGGACGCTCTTTGTGGATCTTCTGCCTGCTTCTTGTGGACCGTATTGTGACTCTGTGGAGATTCAGATACAGCGATTAAGGGAAGTGACTCTTTGTTGTCAGGCCTAGCTTTGTACTTGAACTCACCTATTGATCAGTGCTTGAAGATTCACCGTCTGTGACCACACTTACCAGCTCTGTTGAAATCCCATGTTAATAAAGCTTCACGAAAGTACTTACCCGTCTTCTCCTCTCCTTGTGTGGATGTGACACAAAATATATACTGTTGTTCCTTACAATAATACTTTGACAATACTTTTAAAAATGTCATATTGTTTGAGTATCCGCATCATACCTAATTATAAAACTACTTATTACTTAAAATAAAAAGTTATCAAGAAAATACAATACTGATATGATAATAATAATAATAATAATAATAATTTTTATAAGATTAATACAATTAATAAAGTCTCACTGTTTTATTATTACTATTTTGTGTAACTTTTATTACTTAATATATTTAATTTTAAGTAATAAAAGTAGCAATTAATTAGCCATTAGAGTATCATATTCCATTATAAGTATTGTTATTATCATATTAACATATTAATCATATTAAATTTCGATAATTCGTAACAAACATAACAGATTAAACCATGCATGAATTAATGAATATTGTTATTTATGTTGTTTTGTTGCATTTTATTTTGTTTTAATAAAATAACATCAATAACAAAAAATTCATGAATAAAAGTATAATAAAAAAAAACTAATTAAAATAACCAAAATATAAAAATTAGGGATCGACCGATTATTGGCACCGATATCACACATTTTTATGGTTATTGGTATTGCTTCTTTTCAAAACTGATTTGCCGATAAAATAATTTAAAAGAATTTAAAGAAGGTTTTTGTTATTCTTAATTTTGATATTATATAGATCAGTCTACTTGATGTGTAATAATCAGTATTGGTATCGGCCCTGAACAACACATAATCAAAACATATACTGCTACCTATAACAACATTACAAACAAATGTCACTTTTTAGTATTACTCTTGAGTCTAATTATTACTTAAAAATAAAATATGCATGATTATTATTTAAAACATAAAAGATAAAAACTTGATTCAGAATGTTTCAGAGAATGCCATTCTATGTTATGAAATTAAATCCACAGCTTTTTATGCATGAATTGCCCAAACAGGCCTACTTTTCGATGCCACTTCATCTAATTATATAAGAATTAACAAATTTAGCATGCAAATTCTTCCATGTGTCAAACTGTGTTTTATTTTCACCATTCACTCTTTCCCTCTGGTTTTCTTCCCATGAGCAGAATCCAAAAAAAAAAAAAAAACTGGTTAGTTTCTTTCAGAAAGTAAAAATTGCTTACTGGCTGGTAAACAACTGTCACAAAGCTCTAGAAACTTGAAAGCAATGCAACTAATAAGAACGCAAATTTCCAAACAGCCTCACACAAACGCACACACCTCTACAGTAGAGGACGTTTCCCTCTAACTCATGACGTGCTCATCACAGCTTCACACGGACCATGAGAATTAATTGCAGGTGCATAGAATCTGTCACTATCGATTCCCTTACGCTCTCGACTTGATCGCACACCGTGCGTACCGTAACACAAACCAGCGCCGCCGCTATCATACAAGTCAAAATGAATCAGTTCCAACCAGCAGAGAAGGAAATCTTGCAAATCCCCACGCTCCCAAATCTGGGACTCTTATTCATTCACCGCTTAACTGCAGCAGTTGAGAGCAGCTTTTATGAGCAGAGGGCTAAGAAATCAATGACTTAGAAAACAGAAACCTACCATTTGAATTTAATTAACAGCCTTTTTATTGATTATTTGTCAGTATTTGAGACGAAACAAAAGAAGAAGCATTCAGACAGTCATTTTTTTGTATAGAAACCAGAATAAAAGGAAGGAAAGAGGAGCGAGAAGTAACTAAATTTGAGGGAAGGAAGCTCTAAACCCCCTCATCTCTTTTTGGGGAAGATTACAGCACAATCCATCTGCCAACCACGCAAAAGAAACACACTACCGTGACCCAAATACAGCTGTGCTGCGCTCTGATTGGCTGTCCGAGTGCAGCTGAGGGGTGGAACTTTCCCCTGTCACATCACCAACTTAATAATTTACCATTTTATGTAACCGATGAGGGATTCAGGGCTCAGCTTTTGCCGTAAGATCATTTCAACACCCCCCTTCCCGAATCTCCTCGGAGCGGCGAGGATAAAGAGTCAAAACCAGATGAGGAAGTTTCAGCGTGACGCATGAGATTTACGCATAGAAACAGCTCTGTTTGCTAATCAAAGAGACGTGAAGCAGCTCACATCGAGTTGTTCGCGGCAGAGCGCTGAAAACCAAACACGTAGCGGATGGAGAATCTCCTTGAACTTGCTTTTCCTGTTGATTTCCAGAGCTTTCTGAGCTCTTTAAAACACTCCCTCAGCAGCGCTACTAACACAAACACATCTGAACCACAAAGTCAACAACAGAAACACCCGGAGACAACTTTAGTAAACTGCTGCAAGAGTGCTTGGAATGAAGTTGCTGTTTGCTAAAACTGAAGTACATAAGTAGGACATGTTCCAGGTCCTGGAATAATTTTTAGGGATAAAAATATAGGGACAAGAAATCAGAATCTGGGCTTTGGAGTTTGATTGCTTTCTTTCCACAAATATTTAATGTGAAAATGTAACTTTTTTAGGTTTGGGAGAATTTTTTGCAAATTTAACCCCTTATAAAGTACAATTTTAACCCCTTTAAATATAACTCACCCCTAAATTTCAGGGATGCATCCGATACTCCGGATCGGTATCGGCCCCGATACTGACATTTTCTGCGGATCGGGTATCAGTCAGATGAGACCGATCCAAATCCGATATTGTGCATATACTATGTATTATTCTTGAGCCACACACAAGGCAAATAAACATTATAAAGCACCAAAACTTTTTTGTGGACATATTTCAAATGTTCTGAAGCTGGTCCAAAATTCAATGTGAGGTACAGATTTATACTGAAGTCAATACATTCAAGCTCACATAAACTCTTCTTTCTGCTACAGCTGTCTGTCATCCTCCATTCTGCAATCAAACTGTGTGTCACGTTCAGTTACTAGAGTCAAAACGATGACACTCTCTTCAAGAGCACACATTAACCGAGGTTTAAAACTGTTCAAAGAAAAAGTATTCACCACAAATTTTCTGACTGCTTCATACAAAAAATCGAAGACTTTTAGAAAGTTTATTACTGGGGTTTTTTTTTTTACCACGAATTCACCAATTGTTTAAATGTGAAAAACAAAAAATAGCACATTGTACGCTAATTGTTTCATAAAAAAACAACAACAACTAAGCACTAAATCCATCCCTAAATCGAGCATCAGTGGAGCGTAAGCAGATCATACAAAAACATCCGATTGAGCGCAAAAACATTGGCAATTGTTTCATGAGAAAAACGTACAAAAAATACAATAAAAATGTGCTACCTCTACGACAATTTTTCATTTAAAAAATGATTATTTAAAAATCACTTAAATCCTTAAATCTAATCATCAGTGGGGCATAAGCAGATCGTACAAAAACAGATGAACGAGACAAATTCAAAAATTCATTCATATGCAAATTATATGATTTTTAGGAAAAAGTAATAAGGTCCATCCTTAAAGGTACAGGTTGTAGGACCTGCCACGAGAAGGCACACTACCAAAACAATAACAATGCCGTGGTTTGATGACCCTAAGAAGGAGCATGGGATGATGGGATTTGTTGTCTTCTACCCAATCCTGACGGCCTTCAATCAGACAGAAAGATAAATCATGCATTTAACGCGAGTTCAACGATTTCTGCGAGAAGATTACATACAAGGTCAATGCAAAGACGCGATCAGACTGGATCAGACGCGTTTGCATGTATGCCCCATTATACTAATCTTGTTGATCGTTATAATAGCATACGTTTTCTGTAAAGATACGAATCAAAACAACTCACCAGTCAAGTAAAACACAAGCGAGATCGGCATCTCTTTCTAGTTGAAGTTTGTTCGCTAAGCTACTTCCGCATTTGTCCACGACACTGTTGTCATGTGGTTTCTTCATCAGTAAAGGCGGTGACAAAGGTTAACTAACGTCATTGACAGGCGACTGCACCACCCCGTGTCACTGTTTAAAATGGGAATTTTCTCATGATTTACAAGTAGTTGAAAACATTAGAGATATTGTTAGTAATCAGCTGGAGAAAATATAAAACACTAGCCTAGTGGTTTCTGGATATTTTACTGCAAATATCTTACAAATTGTACCTTTAAATTGAAACATCAGTGGTGCTTAAGCAGATTATATTAAAATGTCTGAATGAGACTGTACAAATTCACAAATTGTTTAATATGAAAATCATATTGAAGTGCCAGTGGGGCTTAAGCAGATTGTAGAAAAATATCCAAATTATATTGTATGAATTTACCACAAATTAACTAATTGTTTCGTACCAAAAAAAAACAAAAAACAACACACTTTTTAGAAAAAAAGTATGCTAATCAATAAGGTCCATACCAAATCTAATCTAATTCATCACAAATTCACCAAAAACACAAAAATAAGACTGTATCAATTCACTGCATATTCACCATAATGTAAAATAAACTAGACTAGCGATAACTAGTGTTGAAATATTTCCATCTATATATTTTCCATCTTTTTTATGCTAATGAAAGTCTATTAACACTTATTAAAACACTGCTGACCTCCAACTGCATTTTTGCCTGAAGCTTGTTTATTGAGTGTCTGAGATATAACATGAAATGTATGGACTGAATTACAGCTATTTTAAAAGAATTAACAGATTCATTATAGATCACATTTTTATATTAAAATAAACAATAATATTACAGATTCAAATAAACAACAGATTAGAGGGGAAAAAATGTCTTAAGTGTCTTGCAAGCAGACCAGTAACCCTCTTGAGTCTCACAGCGTCACCTCTTCTGATGTTTATGAGCTATATTTAAATGAGGTTGTGACATCACTAATCCACCATCTGTACATTCATAGCATGAGTCACCGAATAAGTTATGAATACATGCGACTGCAGTGCATCATGGTAAAGCTGAAAGTCATCTGTGTGTCTGTGTGTTGTGCGGCGCTGCTGGAGTCATCACTTCCTGTGAGTCACCGACTGAAAGAGAGTGATAAAGAGCGCAGGAGGAGGAAGAAACTTCCTGAGCTTTTCATTCATAAAGCGCTGCAGTGCAGCACACGCTCTTACAGTGAAATCAATAGTGTACAGACCGCGTCCACATGATACAAACAAGCAGCGCAGTTCAAGACACTTCCAAACCCTAGTGAGACGCCTACCGAGGACCATTTCAAGCCATCCAGGAGCCATCTTTTTTTTTTTTTTTGTCAGTGTGATACATTTTTTTTTTAAAGATTATTCCTTGGTCACCCAGGTTTTTTTTTTTTTTTTTTTTTTTTTTTTTGTGGTATCTGATAATCCACTCGACTGAGCTGCAGACCTCAAATGAACTGAAGATGATTTAATAACATACAGTATTGATCATCTGTCTTTATAATCTTGGCTGATTCTTATGATCACGACTTTAATCATCATTGGTTCAAACCAAAAATAACTCAACTTTGCAGCTTTATTACCTGTATTACAAAGATCCTACTCAGAAAGATACATTTTTCCTCTGTATTACATCATCTTTTAATTACATTTCAGATTTGCAGGGGTTTTAGCCCTCGCTGAGCAGAGCTTATCAGGTGAAGCGCTCTCATAACAGAGTCCGCTTGAATAATAGCAACTAAAGTCTCCTCCGGCTTAGAAATCAGAAACCATGCCTCGAGCTGTGGCGTAGTGGTTCGCTCCGACACGTTGAGCCGTGGTGCTCAGATGGGAAAAATGAGTTTGATTCTGGCTAATGTTTTGTTTTGATCATGATCCTCCATTTTTTTTATTTTCTATACATAAAAGTGGCACAAAGATGTTTGAAAGCAACTTTTCTTTAAATATTATGTTGGAAAAAATTACTTAAAATGTTCAAATCCCCTTTGCCCTTTAAGGGAAATGTCATGCTTTATCTGCATCTCTCCACTTTCATCTCAGAGCAAACACACAGGTAAACACAAGCACACAAGCGCTCGAATCTCTGACCGTGAGTCCTGACTCCTAATCTGAGGTGCACAGACGAAGCGCCTCAATGAGGCCGAGAAACAGCGGCGCTATTTATAGAAACGCCATTACACACACTGCAAGAAACACTCGTACACACATGCGCAAGCCCATGCTGATCACAAACGTCCCTCTCTCACCGGGCTCCCAAGGACACTCTGTTCTCTTGGGTTTTAATATCCCCTTTTGTTCTTTAGTCAAGTGTATAAAATAGGCCATTTTGCTCTTATTGAGACCCACATTATGCGCTGAATTTCTCTCTGATCAGTTATATCATGAATTCAGAAGTTAACTTAAAGTGACCAACTGGAAAAATAATAGTATTGTACAGTAATCAAACTTCCAACTTGATCTGGCTGTTTGAAGACAAGAAATACTGTTCAAATGAGGTTTTTCACGTCAAACGAGAAACAAAACATTGAGTACAGAAAACTTGGCCTTCAAAGCCCTGCACTGTTTAAAATGAGCTAAACAAGCCTTGGTAATAATTAGTATGATATTATCTTAATCAGAATGATTATATAATAATAATGATAATTATAAAGCATGAAGAAAGTGCAGTTGGCAAACTGATGTCCAGATTTGCCGGCAGTGACAGCATGACTGAGTAATGTATCTTTCTGTCTGTCATATTCTCATTTTTTTTCTTTTCCAAGGTTCAGACACTCTGAATACCCAGAGGAGACTGTCCCCTGCAGAATGTCCTTGAGCAAGACACAAAACCTGGCAGTTTGGATCATCATTTTGTGCAAGTCTCCAAGTTAGATTTAAAAGAAAATTTATAAAAATAAAGAAATAAACTACCGTATTTTTCAGACTATAAGTTGCACCTTTATCAAAAATATGTCATGACGAGGAAAAAAACATGTATAAGTCGCACTGGACTATAAGTCGCATTTATTTAGACCCAAGAATCAAGAGAAAACATTACCGTCTACAGCCGCGAGAGGGCGCTCTATGTTTTCAGTGTAGACTACAGGAGCACTGAGCAGTATAGAGCGCCCTCTCACGGCTGTAGACGGTAATGTTTTCTCTTGGTTCATTTCTCTTGGTTCAGGTCAAATTAATTTTGATAAGTCGCACCTGACTATAAGTCGCAGGACCAGCCAAACTATGAAAAAAAGTGCGACTTATAGTCTGGAAAATACGGTATATTTTGGAAAAAAAAAATATATATATTTTGTTCTAAGAATGGGTAAATGAAATAGAATAAAATAATGTCAATTTGTCCCTAAGCTAAGCCTTTGAGTCTTACCCCATGCAATCAAAACTCCAGATTAAAATATAGGCCTAAACTATCCGAAAAAAAAGAAAGAAATCATGAAAAGTCGTTGTCAGAATACTCCATCTGCCATCAAACGTGCAATCTGGGTTATATGAAGCAATGGGAACACTTTTTGGAAGTGAAGAAAAAAACAAAAATAACGACTTTATTCAAAATTCCTTTGTCAACGGTCTCCTCAGTGTCGCTCCATACCACTAAATGCTGCGTGTGCTCTTCTGTGTCCCCTGTGCTGTTTCTATGTGTACTCAACTTTGATTTGGAAAACAAAACGGCGCATCCTTGTGGCGCGGAGGACACAGTGTCACATTACTCTGAGAACTACGCCCACTGGAGGGAAACCTAATCAGGAAACATTCATTATTTAACCATGTCAAAGTATTATTTCACTTCCCTATTTCACTACACTACTCAGGGGAGTAAGGTTTACCTGCAATGCACACTTTTGTCTTCGTAAAGGCTGGCTTTTATGGTTTGGTAGCTTATAAAAACGTAGTTCTGTTTTTTTTTTTAGCTTGTTTGCTGTACACCGTGTCACACAGGGGCTTTTAGGCATCGTTTAGTTTTTTTTTTTGTTATACAGTAGGTCAGAAATGACAAGGAGGCAACTTTCCACAATACAGAGTCAATGGAGAGGGTTGAATTGCAAAAAGACTGGACTGTGCCTAAACTAGCCCTGTCTGACGCATCCCATCCAGCCAAACTGAACAATGGCGACAAGGGTGCAAATTACAGCACCACATGCTACATGTAGGGCAAGATGAAAGGGAAGCAAAAAGAGGCTAAATCACATCTCCTCATGGTGAGTGAGCACAGAGGGGTGAAAATGTGTGTGTTAGTATAGTGTGTGTCAGCACTGCGTGTGACGTGATGCCACCTGGCCCGGCCGCCGTCTCAGCCTGGCATCTAGGATGTGAGCCAGCAGCCTGCTGTGGAGAGAGACTGAAAGAAATATAAAGAAGGTGATCAGACAACCCCGAGAGATGAGAGACCGCATCATAAACCAGCAGACCATGCTCTTCCACACCAATGCATTACAAAGCAAACCTCACTGATCCTAAAACATGATGTAGACAAGTCAAGCCATCAAAATGGACCTGACATCAAAAAGATCGAGTGGCCTTTCATTTAGAATTAGTTTAGAGAGGATGATGTTATTGGTGGACAAACGTGACCACTTATGGACCTGCTGAGCATCGATACAAAACACCTACAAGCACGCTAACGTTTAATCTCCCAACACCTCATTAGTTTTATTACCCCCTCAAACATCAAACCAAACAAAAATTTAAAAAAAAGCATTTGGGGCCAGACTGAGTATGCCTAAGCAATTAAACCAAACCAAACAAACCAAAAACATCATACACCAAACACGAAAGTCCATATTATACGATATGAGCCAAAGATATCAAAACAAAACTAAATATTTGGGGCCAGACTGAGTGTGCCTAAGCTATGAAAAAAAGAAACCTGTGTGGCTCACCCCTCAAGGAGGGCGCATGAGTATTGAAGGGGGGGTGTGGGCCATCAGCAGAAAATAAATAAAACAGTGAACAGCCAAAGGACGTAACTTAGAATGGGAGATGGATCGGTTTGTGAAAGGAAAGAGAAAAGCCATAGATGAAAACACACAGACTCAGACAGGTGCTGGTCATTCAAAAGACAAATGCAGAAAATATGAAAAGGCACATCTTTCTCTCTGCTTCAGTCACTGTGTCTTTACCGGATGCTAAAGTTGTCACGATGGGTCACTACAGCTCTACGCTGGACGTGACAAAGCAACCGTCACAAATCAAGTAACCAAATAAGATTGAGAACCTCTGGCCTAAGCTATTAAAACATATTAAAACAAACCAAAGCAAACTAAATAAATCCAGACTATAAAATCTGTGCCAAAGGTACCAAAACTAAAGAAATCAAAACCAAAAAGAAAAGAAGAAATCATTTCCAGACTACCTAAACAAAACTCAAAACTCAAAACAAATCACATGAGGCCTGGGGCCTGTACCATGATGGTAGCTGAACAAATTCAGAGTTAGTGTATTAGTTTGGAGTTGACAAAACCAAACCTCTCCAGTCCGGCCTTGTTGGTACCATGATGCTGTTCATCAACTTTCTTTGTCAACTCAAGCGATGAGGGGCTTTGATCCTGAGTTTGTGGAGCGCATGCACATGAATGTGTGACATCACTGGCGAACAGCCAATCACAAGCCTCGAAAGGAAAGTTTGATTTACTTCTCGCCAGAGACCCAGCGAGATTCAAAACTAAAGGTTAAAGGTTTTGCTAAAGGTTAAGAGATTGAAGAATATGACAAATTTAAACATCATATAAAAAGTGAAGGAGGACAAATAAAATAAATCAGTGCAGTGACAAGTGAAACTTGTTAAGTTAGATTATACATTTGAAAATATCTAGTGATAGAGACTAACAATTTTTTTTTTTAATTTAAATTTTTGCTCCAAAAAATTGGCTCCAGCTATCAAAACAAAACAAAAAACATGGATCCAAATATCAAAACAAAACAAAAACTTTTGGCTAAAGCTATCAAAACCAAACAAAAAATATGGATTCATCTATAAAAACTAAACAAAAGACTCGTTTCAGCTATTAAAACAAAAACGTGTCAAGCTATCAAAATAACACAAAACAAACCAAACCAAAACAAAGAAAAGATGTGGGGCCAGATTTGTTTATGTTATATATATATATATAAAAAAACATAGGCCGTTCTTTTAGAATTCGTTTAAAAATAAAATGTTTTTATTAGACAAACCTGGCCCCTGATACAACCGCTAAGCAACAGTATCTCTACACAACACCAACAAGCATGCTACCATTTCATCTCCCAACACCTCATTCATCTTACAACCCTTCAAATATCCAATCGATACCTTCTGGCCAAACATGCACTCTTAGGTCTACATGTAACCTACACAAAAGAGATAATGTTGTAAATAAGCGCTAAAAGAAGGGCCGTCTGCCTCTCAACGATCACGTTAGAAAAAGCACATTAGACCAGACAAACGGCAGGCAAATCAATGCATTAGGAGCTCATCCTGACATACAGGTGCTTTGAAGTCAAATCCATTTGATGTACGCTTAAAGGGTCATGCTGTAGCGCCTTTGTTCCCAGTCAGGGTGCTATTCCCTCTTCCAAAGCCAAACTAAACCTGGTTCCTCAAGCTATATTACACTTAAATAGTAAATATAATAGTAGAAACTGTTTTTAGAGACTACTATGGTTCAAAGCACTATAGTAATTCTATCAGTATACCCCAAAATATGTGTGTGAGGGATAATATCATTAGCAATTGTAGATTTTATGGCTGCGTTCCATAACATGAGTGGTTTGAAGTAGTACAATAATTCATAACATGTCATTTTAAAGTATTAACCAATTATTAAATGTAATTAAACAACCATCAAGCTATCGCTACCCAATTTATGGTTTTAATATGTTAGAGGGCAAATTGGAAGACAAATTATTGTGAAATTACCATTTATTATTCTCAATTTTGAGCTTGTGGTCAATGTTAATCAGCTAGAATTAAGCGTCTTAGCTCCTAATTAGAACTTAGCATTTATTAACATTTAGGTAGCTAGCTAATTAGTTCGCTTATATCAACACTCAGCTGTAACTGATATTTGTCCCTTGCCGTTTAAATATGCACCTTTTGTATAGTATGTGTAATGTTGCTTAATTCAATATCTAAACATACTATAATACCCATTTTACTAAATAAATGAATAAATGGGCCTAAATAATGTGTGCATTATTACAAATTGGAAACAGACCTACTTGACTTAATCTATTAGTCCTTAATATATGGAGATAAAAATGCCAACCAGTAGCACAAAGCTAGCAGAACAAAATCCTTGAAATAGCTTTAGCGGATGTGTTTCTGTGAAAAAAACTAAGCTTATTTGTTCAAAATGCTGCTCTAAGCCAATGTAAGCTGCTGTACAGCTCCATAAGAAGATATCAAGCAAGACAAGTGGAATATATACTCTAGATTTCATTTGTGTGTTGAATATTTTTTTCTTCTTATTTGCATTAAGCAATTAACATTTTTCACAAGGAAAATAGTTAATGCAAGTAAGAAAAATAACTTAAAGGTAAAATTTTTATATTTTACATGAATAAATATATGTGCATCCAGTGATGTGCGGTCTTTGCCAGTTTACATAAAAACTAGCCTACTTTTTATTATAATTTTTTTCCCAAATCCAAGTAAAAATATTTAAACATGAACAATATGATTAATTTAATTAATTTAAATACATATTTATATATATATATATATATATATATATATATATATATATATATATATATATATATATATATATATATATAAATAATGCAATTTATTAATGTGATGGCAAAATTTTATTTTAGACAGTCCCGGTTGCAATATTTCTAATAATTTGAAGTCAGATATAATATTTTTGACAAATGCTTAAAGGAAACCACACAACAGAAACGAAATATGAATAAATGGCTTCTCATAGAATGGATACACTGACAAGTTGCAAAATTAAATTAATTAATTTGAATAATTTGTAAGATAATTAATTGTAACCCAATATTTCATGACAATAACAGTCCTATAAACAAACGGAGCGCATTCATTCAGCACAACTGACAGAAGAACACTTGAGGTTATGAGTGCGAGGAGGACTCCAGTAAACCACGGTCAGTACGAGCGTAAAAACTGGCCTGTAATAAATTCTTCCTTCATTGCCCTGCCATCCTGCATTCACCTGGATTTTATTGGCGTCGCAAGGTCATATGGGGCGGCGCAGAGTTAATGAAAGATGATAAAACAATAGTCTTGCTCTCCCCATGCCTCATGTGTGTTTAGAGAACAGATTGTGCTCTGGCGTTAGCTCACCACGCTGAAATCATGTGTCCGTATGGAGGAAGGTGTGGGAAGTCTTTGCATTTGCAGCATCAGATGCGGATCAGCACAGACGCTGGTGTTGATGCGCTTGTCTTATGCTTCATCACACTGTGACAAACGATCTTATTATAAAACACAGGCTTTGGAAACGCACTGTGACCCGACAGGAGCCAGGAGAACACATACACAGAGCCTTCATATCTTCATATACTCAACATAAAAAAGTAGGACTTGCACTAAACTCAGCCACTAGGGGATGAACTCTAAAAAATGTAGTGTAGGATTTAGCTTGAAACTATTTTCACTCAGAAATTGCTAGCAATTAACTGATTGAATTAAACGTCAAATATTGAAGTCGAAAGCCTGAAATAGTATTCTATTTTAAACCTATACCAAAAATCTTTTTACAGAGCAAACAGAGTGATTCTAGCATTGCAAGTACAGTTCATAATTTATTTTATTGCTGTAATATTGAAATCTTTGGCCATTTGTTTTCGTTTAGCTGTTTATTTAGCATTCTTTTCTCGCCATTTGAAGCCATTTTCAAGTTCAGAATGGTTAAGCATCTCTCTCAGTCATCACTTTCAGATGAAAATAAAGAACCAATCAGATGAAGCGAAAAGCTTTGTGGCCATCTTGAACGTTTTGTTTACAGTAGTAACAGAATTTTGTCATTTTTTATGCTTTGAAATGTCTATATAGTGTATTGAATTTCAGCTTTAATTTAAAGGTCCCATTTTTTGTGCTTTTTTGAAGCTTTGATTGTGTTTGCAGTGTGCAATATAACGTGTTCATGTTTCGCATGTGAAAAAACAGTATTTTTCACACAATTCACCTATCTGTATTCCGCTGTTTTCCGCTGTTTTAAAGTCCCTCCTTCAGAAATATGTAACAAGTTCTGATTGGGCCAGCGGTTCCTGTGTTGTGATTCGACAGCAGCTGAATGCATGCTCCCCTCCTGGAAACACGATTGGAGTAGTTTTGAGAAGCAAGTGGGCGGGATTTGTTTTGAAAACCTGGCAATCCTGATCTGAACGCACGTGCTGGAGATGTACTTATAATCACAGGAGCGCCCACTGACGAGATGCGCATTAAAATTAAACTGATTAAGATTGAGGAAGCTGTCTTCAGCTAAATGTGCTGCACATAGTTTAACATGAAGATTATAATTTTCAAGAACCGAATTAAACATAAATTGTAACCATTAATCTCCAAGTACAGCGTCCCTGGGAAGCCCAAACAAAGATGATTGAAATTACAGCGTTTCGACGACATGGCGACAAACGCAAACGCAGCTCTTCCTCGTCTCCGTGTGAGTGCAACAAGACCATGCCCCCTTTTTTGTGAATTCATGTGGGCGGAGGTTAGTCAAAACACTGTTTTAGTGACGTCATTACTACAGGAACTAGAGGGATGTAGTCCAAACGGGTCGTTTTTTGTAGGCGAATTCTGTTAAATAAAATATCTCGCTTGGCATTGAACTTTGAGCTTTAGAATTTTACAGATATTATTTATACTCTAACAACAACATTACACACTAACTAAAGTTTAAAACATGGGATCACGAAGAAGAGGACCTTTAAGTTAAAGTTGTTTAAGTACTTCAACTTAAATACAATAATAACCAACAAATATTTTATTTACCTTGCATATTATCTTAATTTTTTCAGTTTATTTTCTGGTAGAGGTCAGATTCCAAAAACGGATAGCTCTCAAGATCCATGGATCAACTGAATCAGATACTTAAAGCAAATAAATCACCTGTGAGATCTAACTAGCACAATAAAGCCAATTTAAAAAAAAGGTTTATTTTCCGCCACACCAGCCATTCTCTCTGAGAGTAGGTTCAGATTGTTTTTATATCGGTTTATCATGTTCCATCTTCATAGATCATTTAATTTCCTGCGTTGAAAATAAATAAATAACATTAACACCCAAATGACTTGCTTAATGGAATGCTTAATGACATTTCTTTTGGAATCCGGCGTGTATTTCAGCCTCAGTGACGTGGGAAGGAAGTCAAAACAACAAAGAGACTTTGATTGCTACGTACGGTCTAGAATTACAAACATCAGAACATTGTCAAATAGCCAGACCTTCAGCACTGTAGATGTGTGATTTTTTCAAGCTGGTTTGTTCTGTTCTGTGGGGCTGAGTAACATAACCACCCAAGAAGATCCTTGGTGTATCAAATCCTTCCACATTCAAATGAAAGTGAAAGACATGAGCCCATCTCTCTAGAGAGCAGCATTGAGAGCGGTGGCAGCATCTTGTTTTGTCTCTCTCACTAACACATCACACCAAAGTCCAGCGAATATGTGCATGTGTGCCAGTTGGCTTTTAGCCAGTGTGACTCTCTGTTACGGGGTTACAAGACAAATGGCCCCTTAACACCACTGGCCATCTGAGGTGACCCAACTCATCCATTATGATCCAGTACTCCAGAACACAAAGAGCCTTTGTTGAGAGGTCACAGTAATCGCTCTGTATGGATCCAAAGTCAAAGAAAACAAATACAGCAATATGATCATTTGGAATAATGTAACAATACAAAACATACAACATGACCAGTGCACACCAATTTGCCAAATGACTCTTATGAGTTGGTGCTTTGAAGTGAATTAATGCAAACCTTAAAAACCAGTGCGTCCCAATTCTTTCTTGAAATAATCACTCAAAAACATACAGTACAGAGTGACCAATTTAATCCACTTCCCAAATGATCGACTTTTAAGAGCATAAATCAAAAACCAAGCACAGATAGTGTAGTCCAATTCTCAAACAAATGACTCTTCTGAATTGGTTATTTGAAGTGAATCAACACATTGCAAGCACTGTTGTCTAAACCAGACTCTTACAATCAGTTCAGTCCAATTCCCTAACAAACAACTCGAAACAACGAATCCCTAACAAACAACGAATCGAAAGAATATGAATACATCACGTACATGAGCAAAGGCAATATATGTATATATATATATATATATATATATATATATATATATATATATGTATGGAAATCAATATATTTCATATCAGTATATGAAACTGCAAATTTTTGATGTAGAGTACATATAATTTATTTTATATATACATAGAGTATTAATATTGCTATATTATACTTAATATATACAAATAGTTGTTTTCATTGTGTGACGCAACCATATATAACATACAGTTGTATAAACAACCGCAAGTATGTTTCAGACTTTTTGACTCTAAATGAGAGAAGACTGGTAAAACTATTTTGACAAACTGCCATTAAGTTCACACTTTATCTCTCTCAAACTCAAAGAGTATGTGCATGAGTGTTGAGGCGTCAAACACTTGGAGCATGAGGTATTTCTTCAGGATGAAGTGTGGTTCAATAATAAGGATCAATGTAAATGCTCTGCAACGCATCACATTGAAACGTTCCTCCTCAGCGGACTGCCGCTAAGAGCTACAAATCTCATTCATTTACATTATGAGCCAGTTAATTCTGGACTGTCTTTAAAGCCTGAAAACAAAGTATGAGCCAGATCTCAGGCAGTGATGCTAGCATGTACCAAAACATTAGCAGTGAAGAGTTCTTCAAACACAGCAATCAGGACGGAATCAGCCGCAGATCAGATAAAACCGATAAAACTACAGGAGTCCAAGCCGTTCTGCTGTTTTGACATGGCAAAGCACTTGGCAGCATGTGTGCGCAGAAGGACGTCCAAGAACTGTGACATAACAGATCAGGCGAACTGGAGAAGCGGATTAGCTAAACGCTAACAATTAATGGCCTTTAGCTGGCATGCTAACATATGTCCTCTTTTCCCTGGACATGTCCTCTTTTTTTACCTTAAGAAATGCGTCCAGACGGGATTTCTAAATTGCCCAAAATGTCCGGGATTAGGCCTTTGCTTTCTACAGTCGCCATTCATTGTGTATTTTTGTATTAAACTGAATTTCTGACCATACCCATGTGCTCCTGCAAACATTATAATATAATATAATATAATTTTTGTGCTTCAGGGAGCCGCTATCAATATGCAGAGTATTTAAATCACTTTGGATTCAGCTCGTGTTGGATGCAGGGTTGCCAAAAACGCATGGAATTGGGCTGTTTTTAAACTGTTATGGCAGGTTGATTTTCTCCCCTGGGTTAAAGGTTTGAAATATTGTATAAATGACATTTGACTGAAACATTGCTTGTATTGAAACATTTTGCATTCTACCTATGATAAAACTGTGGTAGATGGTAAGTTTTATGGACAGCCACTTGTAAGAAGGTTTATGATCAATCTGCATAATGGTGATTGTAAAATAGATGTTTTAGATATGGAAATATAAAGTATTGGGATATGGTAATCGAGCTACTATGGGTGCTAATTTAACCCCTCAAACCCAGCAATAACCCAACCATCAAACCCTACCCCCTTTATTAAGGCTTATTTTCACATGATTTCTTGCCGAATACTGTTACGACCCCGAAACACTAGTTAATACAAAACTGTAAACTTGCTAGGTAGCGCACCCGGAACCAAAACACTTGAGTATGAGTCCTGTGAAACAAGAGTGATGATAAAAGAGCTCAAAGTCTTGCAGAAGCAAGATAAAATTACATGGTTCTATCAGCAAATGCCTTTTATATCATAAATAGTTAAAACTTTGATTTCATATATCGTAGACTTTTGCTTTAAATACTTGAGACAGGGAGAAAGAGACAGTAGTAGTATATCCACAAATAAAAATCATGCGTGAACAAAGAAAATATTTGAAACTATTCATTGGTTTTGATCTTGAGGTCCAGACGTTCCATTAAATTAGCTAAACCATCCCAACACTCCTGAGGGTAAAAACACCTCTTTCATTTTTGGGCTACGGAAGCCTTCCAAAAATCGATTAAATCGACCAGTTAAAGGTTAACGGCCGCAAAGAGCCTATGGCCTTAATAATGTATATATCTCTACAAACATATATTACTGCTGATGAATAATAAATGGATGCAAGTCCTGCTCTTCACCCACATCTCTGAATGTTCTTCTTAACACAGTGGGGGGCCCGAGGTCGGCACTTTTGGTAGCTTGACATAAACGGGCAGCAATCCAACCCTCCTGATCTTGGATCCTTCTCGTAAAGAGTTTTATTGACAGCTTATCCACACTCCCACACTGGTCAACACACAGGAGAGTGTGGGACCACCATGTGATAATTTGACCTGTTCCTGCAGGCTTCTCACAGTCCCACCGGACGGGCGTGAGACCGGGGACCCAAGAGAGGCAGCGGAAGATATTTCCAGACTGAGAGCTTAAACCTGTGGGGCTGACAGCCAGAAGAATGTCACTTCCTGTGATTAACCACCGCTGAGTCAGAGGGGCCGCTCAGCGCCGGGCAGCCAGCATCTCTAATTCAAGGAGCACTCTGGGAAATGAACAAACGCGGTAATAAAGCACTGACCCTTCTCCCAGCATGCACTATATCTGGCAACGGCTCAAGGGTGAGATGATACTCCTTTCACTTTTGTCTGGATCTGTTCAGGTAGTGAAATAAAGGTAAAAATGTCATTCATATACTGTAAACAGCAAAACATTAAGGGTTTTCAATAATTGTGGACTATTTTTCACATTTTAAATTAGCTTTTATATTTTAAATTTTCACTTTATTTTAGTTAACTTTTTAAGAATTGCAAATGCTTTTGTCATTTCTCTTTTTTAATCACTATTTAAGGTGATATTTTTTTATATTTATACAGTATATATATATATATATATATATATATATATATATATATATATATATATATATACAGTGGGGCTCGAAAGTTTGGGCACCCCTTGCAGAATCTGTGAAAATATGAGTGATTTTCAAAAAATAAGAGAGATCATACTAAATGCATGTTGTATTTTATTTAGTACTGTCCTGAGTAAAATATTGTACATAAGAGATATTAACATTTAGTCCACAAGACAAAAAAAATGCTGAAATAATCAAAATACCCAGTTTTCCAGCATCTTTGCATATTTGAACCCTTTCCAGCAGTGACTGTATGATTTTGAGATGCATCTTATCACACTGAGGACATTTGAGGGACTCAAGCACAACTATTTAAAAAGATTCAAACATTCACTGATGCTCCAGAAGGAAACTAGATGCATGAAGAGCTGGGGGGTGAAAACTTTTGAACATGATGAAGATGGCCAAATTTGTCTTATTTTGTTGAAATATTATTTTTTTACATTTAGTTCTGCCCTTCGTAAGCAACAGAAGATACTTGTATGTTTCCCAGTACACAAATTAAGTACAATTTACCTTGATCTTCAAATTCCAAAAGTTTTCACCCCCCAGCTCTTAATGCATCTTGTTTCCTTCTGGAGCATCAGTGAATGTTTGAATCTTTTTAAATAGTTGTGTTTGAGTCCCTCAAATGTCCTCAGTGTGATAAGATGTATCTCAAAATCATAAAGTCTCTGCTGGAAAGGGTTCAAATATGCAAAGATGCTGGAAAACTGAAGAATCTGCAGGAGCTTAAAGATTTTTCTGAAGAACGCTGCTCAGTTTAACTGTTCAGAACAAACAAGGGACTCATGCACAACCATCACAAAACAGAAAGACAGTCAAGGATCATCAGGTGACCACACAGAGTATTAAGAACCAAGGGTTCCCAAACTTTTGAGTGGGGTTATTTTAATAATTTCAGCATTTTTTTTGTCTTGTGGACTAAATGTTAATATCTCTTATGTACAATATCTTACTCAGGACAGTACTAAATAAAATATAACATGCATTTAGTATGATCTCTCTTATTTTTTGAAAATCACTCATATTTTCACAGATTCTGCAAGGGGTGCCCAAACCTTCGAGCCCCACTGTATATATATATATATATATATATATATATATATATATATATATATATATATATATATATATATATATATATATATATATCAATTTCAGTTAACAGAACTGTTTAAATCATTTCAACTTTTAAAATAATGTATTAATATTATTTAGAAATTGTATTCAGGAATAACTGTAATATGAACAGCATATTTAATTTCTAAATTGATTTATGATTTTTGATAAAGTCAAAAATGTCTAGTTGGAGTACATTTTTCTAAACATTTTTTTTTTGCAAACATACTTTGACATAATATATTATTATTTAAGTGTTATTATTATTACTTAAAATTATAGCTACTAATTGTCATGTTCTCCCCACATAATCAGTGTGGTGCAAACTAACATTAATTTATATTTTTTAACAGTTGTGATGTATTTAATATTAATAATAAACTGTTTATTTACTATTAATTAAATGCACATAACATTTTAAGGCATTGTTATTTGAAATCAATGGTGTAACTTCAATTTAAAATTCAAAACAACTGTAATAAATAAAATATATATTAAAATATCTCAAATAATGACACAAGTATAGTTAAGTTTTAAGAGAAATGGTTGTTTTTTTAACTTGGTGGTTACATCATTAGACACCACTGAATCATTAAATCAAATTTGTGGATGAAAATTGTATATTCGGTACAAAGATGCATTTCTTGTGTTTTGAACTACATTGTTCCTTGGACATCCTCGTTTGTCACCGTTTACTATCTCTGTCTGTTGTCAAGGCTACGAAGAAGTTTAAACCAAATGGTTTTTCATTTCTTTTTCAGCAGAGAGAATCTACTTTAGATCGTTCTAAAATCATCCATTGTAGTTGGAAATATGGCTTTTGTCACGCTGTGCAGGTAAAATATTCTCTTTATAGAGGTCGCTTCATTTACAGAGGCTGCCACAACTGAATCAGGCCATGCACACAGCATCCATTGTAACCTAGTTTCAGAGATATAATCCACGTAAACTGCACCCTTCCCACCGGGAGATGATGGGAAAAGACAAATAGCTGCCCTAGAGTTAGAGCCGTGTGTGAGCCAGTGGTCTGTGTGGAAAAAGTCTCTTTACATGAGGTGAAAGTCAACACAAAACTCATTTTACTTTGATAAAGTGATGTATTTACATCATTTACTCACCCTCATGTCTAACCAAACCGTATGATATGTTTTTCTGTCACAGAACACATAGGAAAATGTAGCTTCACGCTACAAAAAGCACATAAACGTAATTCTTCTGGAGACTAAACAGAGCTAAATTTAAGCAGTTATTCACTCTTCAATCAAAACGTATTATTGATCAACTCACGCAAATAGCAGTCCAAAATTAAATATGCATCATAACAATGACATCAAAACTCATTGGTGCATGTGTCATGATGTTATGTCACATGACACACAAGAACCAATCAGGTTTGATGTTGATGATGTGTACTTTACTATGTTCTTTTCGGAGCTTGTAAGTCATATGTAACCATATGAGTTTGGGCCACAAGTTGACGGTGAATAATGAAGTCAGAATTTTATTTTTGGGTGAGTTACGCCCCTAATAATCAGGTTTTCTGGGTGGAATTTGATGGTAACCTACAGCCAATAGTCCCTAAAACATACAGTTGCCTGGAGAACCGCTGAGTGGGTTTATGTCAGATCCGGCCTTGAGGCCTGAACACACAAAGGCTGTCAAAGGAAAAGAATAAGGAGACAGATCTATTCTCCTATGCTTCTCTTGGGCAGCCTCATTAGTATCTGCCCTGCCACTGAACGCACGCAGTGGAGGAGATAGGCGTTGTCCAGGGAACAGATGAACGGTGAGAGATACGGACTGACATTTGCAAGAGAGAAAAGGCAGGATTAGTGCGATGGGATCAGAGCCAGAGAGAGATTAAACCGACATGGGCGCATGGGGTTGGGGAGGGAGGTGTTTTAGCTAGCAGGCCTCGAGTCAGGTCAGCCAAGAGGTCGTGAACTTTAACTTCTCTTGTGCTCGGTTACAAATTAGTCCTGCTGAAGACAGTAAATGGGGTCAGATTTGATTTCATGTCTCTGAAATCACTGGTTCAACCAAGTTAACTTCCATTTTCAGAGAGTAATGTGACATTATTTACTCATTATAATGTCATTTCACACCCTTTCTTTTTGAATTGCAGACCAAATTCAAGACATTATTTGCTGTAAATCCAAAGTACTCTCATGGCAATTCTTCCTAATTTATTATTTTGGTGAACTGGTGTTGAATACGTAGGAATTCATACAAATTCATTATATTCAATATTTTTATGTGCTCTGCTTATACCTCACTGAAAGAAAGGTTTGGGGGTGGACGTTTATGCTTAATTTACCTTTTTTCTAATAATTCAAATTAATGTCACCAATTTAAGTAGTTTTAGACTTACTTTATTCTTAAGCCTTTATTTAAGACATTTAAGATATTATTTGGTGTAAATCCAATATGATGTCAATTTGTTTCCACCAGTTCACCAAAATGCTGATGCCTGATGTATTACTCTGTGATAGTATACCCAAAAATGACAGTTTTGATATTATTCACTCGTCCACATGTCATTTCAAACTCTGTATTTTCTTCTAAAGACCAAATTACAGACCGATTTAAAAACATTATTTGCTGTAAATCCAACATACTCTCATGAAAATTTGGAACTATTTGAGATTTTGGCAAATTGATGGCAAATTTGTATAAATTTTTACAATCTTAGTAAGTTTTCCTACGATCTTTTTACACCCCATCGATGATTACGTTTACGGGTTGACCTGCTTACATTTAATCCTAGAAATCATAAGGTTACATACAAAGAAAATCAGATGAATTCATACAAATTTGTAACCAATTTACCAAAGTGAAAAAAAAGAAAGTTTTCTAATCTGGTTGGTAAATTTTGACATCAGCCCCAGCTCTCCTAGTCACTTTTATTAAAGTAGTGCGGTCCAATTCATGAACAAATCATTCTTTTAAGCTAAATTTCAATGTTTTGGCAGATCCAGCTTACAAAACATATCTGAATGCGGCGTGTATGAATTTGACCAATCCAGTATCTGAGTGCAAGGCTTACAAGTGAAAGAGAGATTCAAAATGCATTTTTCAGCACCTTGGACAGTGCTCATGACATCTTTTCAAATTTTGCATCCATACATTCATTATTTATGGGCACATTCACATAAAGTGCAAACATTCTTGACACATGGTATTACATGGCAAATGTCAAATATTACAACATCACAATACTCATAACGTTGCTGCAATTGCTAATGACTCCCCAAGTAATGCAGTAAAGTCAGGCATAAAGCAGTATCAAATTTTCTTTTTTTATCAAGGTTACATTCTGGCATTTAAGATTTGAAAATGATGCGGTTCATAATGATAACAGGGCACCAGAACTTGAACGGGCTGAAAACTCTAGAGATCAGTGTGTGATAGGAAGCAGTTTTTCTTCAAGTCAGTGTGAAGGCTTCCAGGAATACATCGCTCCCATGAGCGACTGGAGTCCAAGCGTGGTGCACTTCCCCTGGGGTGCAAATAGCAGCTGCCACAACCTCCAGTCAGTCCCTGGGAGACAAACTCTGACCTGAGCAGCAGCCCAGGAAAAAGAGGATGGGGATGGGATGGGCCAAAAAAGCATTCCTACTTTTATTATCATCTCAAACCAACTCCTACCTTGAGCCAAACCCACAGAAGATGACAACTGAACTGTGGGACTGTTTCCAAATCTGTACCGGTATCACCAAGAAAGAAGAAAAACCTTGGATTCAAAATATATTTTAAATTCCAACAATAAGAATTTCCTGGAAGTGTATGTGCAGATGCAGTAAGCATCTATCTAGCCAAGTCAACATTACACAGTACTTCAATCTGATGTACAACTTTCTTCTTATTGTTAAGGTTATTTGGTATTACTGAATAAGCTTCATTACATTAATGTTAAATAAACATAAATTACTTCCTCTCAATTACTGACATCAATTATTTTCACATATTAATCACAACCGTTTCTAACTAGAGATGTTCCGATACCCTTTTTCTCTTCCCGATACCGATTCCGATACCTGGGCTCAGGGTATCGGCCGATACCGAGTACTGTATATACTACTAGCCCTGTGTAAATTGCTAGAATTCTTTTTATGGTGTGCTTCAGACAGATCCCTCAATAAAACATGAACAAATACATGGTGAACTACTGTATTTATTACAGTATTTTTATTATCTAACATGAATTTGACAGTATTATTTATTTTCATATGCAAAAAAGAACTTCAAATGCAGCCAAAAATCTAACACCGCAAACTAAAAAAAGTATTTAAGTTTTACAATATAACTGTATAAAAAAACTGCAACAAATAAGTCTAGGAATATAAAAAAAGATCTATTAATCAGATAATCTCTTTACAACAAAACAAGTAAAAAACAAGCAACCATCTAGGCATAATTATTATTATTATAGAGACGTATTATTATTACTGTAGGCTACAACAGTAGCTTTATATATTGTCAATTTACTCATGTAAACCAAACATTTATTTTAATGGGCTGCCATGAAGATCTTTGAGTGTCTGTGTTTATGATATGACAGTATTCTCAAATGAAACGGTAAATTCTCATGAAGTGACGGTTTATGCGTTCGTGTCCTCATGACACACAGCAGAGACTACAAAACAGCGAGCTCTCGCGCATCTGTGCCAGTCACCCACAGAGATGTAGATTTTGCGGGAGTAATATTTAAATAGTATTTTGCAGTTTAATATTCACAGACACTAGTATATATTCGGCTACTGTCTGGAGCCCTGCGCTTTGACTTACACGGAAGCGACTGAACGCAGCTGCCGGTACTGAATATACTTGAGAGTCTGTAACTACCGGTACTACAGAGACATACTGCTAACCACTGATCTATAATATAGTAGCGGCTTCACTGTGTTTTGGCAGTTTAGAATGTGATGAGTGATCCAGTCATATATAGATCAGGGCTGCTAACGCGTTTTCATTTCTTCTTCGCTGCTCTAAACAGGGGTTGCTTGTGGCAACACAGCACAACTTCCTGTGTTTTCAATGCATTTTGAGCAGCGAAGAAGAACCGTGCAGCGGGTAGGCAAAGCTTGCGGTCATAACTAGGTATTTTTTAAGAAAATGGTATCGGATCGGTATATGGGTTCATGTACTCGCCGATGCCGATGCCAGAATTTGTTGTGGTATCGGAGATATTTCCGATACTAGTATCGGAATCGGAACAACTCTATTTCTAACTGATGAAAAGTCCAAATTAATTCACCCCGCTGTGGAAAGATCAGGTTTTTTTATAGCGTTAATACCAATGACAGTGAGAATTACAAGAGATTAAGATTCCTCATTTCAGCAGTACAGATCCAGAAGCTTTGCTAATTCATTTTAAGGATGAAAAAAATTCACACTGATAACAACGCTGCATTTTACACTCATAAGTGACTAGTCATCAATATTCCCTAACATTGAAAGCTAAATTAACTTTTTACGACAGTTTTAGTCGGAAATGATACAACGGAAATAATCACTTTTTTTGAAGATTAAAAAATGTACTTTATGTGTCTAAGTTTACAAGGATACCGTCATCAAATCTTAAAGATATTCTGAGTACCACAGAGGTCTGTTGTCGTGGTACTATTTCAGGTAAACACACACCTGAAACAACTGATGATGGGTCACTTTTTATGTCTGTCAAGCAGTCTTTTCTTGCCTAAGTGGGTGATTCTAGGCCAGAATAACCTGCAAAGTCGATCATATTTGGTACACTTCCCTGAAGTCAAACAATACCAGCTACCAGAACCTCCAGTCAGTCCTTGGGAGCCAAGTCCCGATCCAAGTAGCAGCCCAGGAGGAAAGTGCTCTCCAGGAATTTGCCAAAGCCTAAATAGTAATTTAACTATTGGCTTCTCATGATTATATCAGCTGAAAGGAAACTCATTTTAAAGGCGCCACAAGCTTATACAAGACAAACTTTGTTTTTCTGTCCATATTTGACCAGACATATGGGAACACAGGATAAAATATAATTATGTTTGGACACAAATTATGTATTGAGCACCATTTAAATCTGAAAGCATAATTGTTTATCCAGCGGCCAAAAATACAGCGAATAAATTGACACTATTACAAGCAGATTTGAAAAGCTCTGGAATGCAAATGTAAATATGTGAGTCAGGAGTGAATATACAGAGACAGACACAGTGTGAAATCTACCGGCGTTTGTGAGAGATTATCCCTGCTGTAGGCCACTGGGACCTGGGGCTTCTGGGGGTTTGGGGGGATCAGAGAGAGTTTGAGATCTCCATGAACCCTTAGACCACAGTGGGTATTAGGAAAGGGTTTAGTGAAGGTGAAAGATCAGTGAAAGGCCATACATATAAAAAAAATATGTTAATACTTAAACACATACCAATAATTCATGATATTCTCAGTGCAAACAAATGGAAACAGAGAAACTTGTCCTGCAGTATCCTGTAAACAAATACCACAAAAGCTAGTTTCTTGTTTACACCAAAGCCAAACACTGCAAACGTTTCCCAGATCTGTCATGTCATGGGGTCTCCCAATTCAAAAATGCATTACAAAAATGTACTGAAGGAAAATACTAATATAATATGAAGTTATTGGATCTTCTTTCCATTTTAAAGGTGGAAGAAAAAGTCCTAAGTACTGCTTTGCCAATAATAGTAACAATGAGACTACTCATGTGAACACAAAGTTAAAATATTCAATGTAGGCGTCAAAAGCTGCTAAAATAGGAGCTGATACATATCAGTAATTACAGCTCTGAGTGAGGGAAAAAACTGAATGTGGCACAATAGTGAAGATACTTCAACTTGTGAAGCCTCATTCAGAACAATAAACTAGCAACCAGAACCTGAAGCACACTAAACATCAAGAAATAAATACTACAGTAGCACTTACTGATGTGCATGACGGCCTTTACATAAAAGTGCATATATTTACAGTTCACAGGGTTATGAATGAGAAATCATTCATTTTACATATTCTTTATTACGTATTCTTTAGCCTATTTCTGTTACGGGGCAAACAAAAATTGGCGGACACTGTTGAATACAATAATACCATGAGACATACACAAAATAGTGGAAATTAATCCTTGCAATAATTAAAAAATATGTAAATATTGTAAGAAGAAAAAAATTGATTATTCATAATTGATTAATTAGAATTATAAGTAACTAAATTATACTTAATTTAGTTCATCAAAAGGAGTTTAGAATTGTGTCAGTACTGTGAGAAATAAATGTGAAATTATTACTATGAAATCTCAATGGTCCTAAATATTAACCATTAAATTGTGACTTTTTTTATTTTTTATTAATACTTAATAAATTGCAGTTGTGACGTCTTCTTGTAATTGCAACTTAATTTCTCATAATTGCAACTATTTACTATTTATTTATCACATAACTGAACCATTAAGTCTCGCAGTTGAACAGAGTTGCAATCACGTGCAAACTAATTATATTCACGACGGCGAATTTTGTTTAATTTATTGAATTTCTGTCAAAAGTGGATACATGTCTTGCAACTACAACTTTTTTTAAAATCGCAATTTGTAACTGCAACTTTGTTTCTCATAAGTTGCCTGTTTCACCCAAGTCACAGCAGCAACTTTTTTCCCTCACAGTATGCTTGTTTCTCGCAACTTTTTTTCTCGCAACTGTCTTTGTTTCTTGTAATTTTGACCTCCGTTTCTTGCAATTGCAACTTAATTTCTCACAATTCAGACTGTTTCTCGAAACTTAGACTTTGTTTCTCACAACTGTGATTTCAGGATTTTTAAGTAAATAATGTGTAAAATAAATACCGTATTTTTCGGACTATAAGTCGCATCAGTCCAAATATACGTCATGACGAGGAAAAAAACATATATAAGTCGCATTCATTTAGACCCAATAACCAAGAGAAAACATTACAGTCTACAGCCGCGAGAGGGCGCTCTATGTCTTCAGTGTAGACTACAGGAGCACTGAGCAGCATAGAGCGCCCTCTCGTGGCTGGAGACGGTAATGTTTTCTCTTGGTTCATGTCTCTTAGTTAATTTCTCTTGGTTCATTTCAAATTAATTTTGATAAATAAGTCGCACCTGACTATAAGTTGCAGGACCAGCCAAACTATGAAAAAAAAGTATGACTTATAGTCCGGAAAATACAGTATATAATTACAGTCTAACTCTACGGACAACTACAGAAACCTCAACTGTAACTAGGGCTTCCATTAGCAGGCTAACTTTTCCAAACTTTTTCTCATCACCATAAACTTCATCATCACTATCAAAGCCGCTGGCTCCCATAGAGGCTTATTTTGGAGAGAACTGGCAACACAAGCTCTCGGTGAAATCATATTCTGGCCCCCAGGCTTGCCAATTCTTGCCTGTGGAGTTTGGATGTGATTTCCCAGCGGGTCTTGCGAAACATGCCCTGTCTCATCAGTGAATTAGCACACACTCTCTTGACGCGTCTTCCTCCTGATGAGGTGTATGCTTCTGAAAGCCTCTTTAGACGAAAAAAAAAAAACAGGTACCAGTGGGTACACCACGTTTTGAGAATTGGCTGAACTAATGCTTGTGTGAGTGTGTGTGGACGCGTGTGTGTGAGACCGTCACATATGATGATCTGAAGTGGCTCTCTGTAATCTTATATAAATCAAATTTAATCTCCCTAGCACCCACAGCCAACATAAAGCAATCAAAGTAAATTGCACTTTATCAGCAGATGTGTTGATACAGCACCAGTGGGAATCATAGTGATATTAGCTTGTTTGAACCCTTCAATTTTTAGAATTATAAACAGACTTCTACCGTACCTTTAAGACTTCCATATGTCAATGAACTCAATGCATATGAAATGAGCATCGTTATTATCATTATTTCAGGTTTGCTTTGGTGCTGAAGTGTATAGTTGAATGGTTGCTGTTCTAGGTGGTTTCTCGTAATGCATCTTGCATTTTAAATTTTATTTATTGTATTTGCAACTTCAGTTTTCATCACTGTCTGCAACTACAGTGGTGGCCAAAATTAACACCCGACAGTTCTGAAATTATTTCATACTGTTCATGAAACATGCAAATGGTTGCTCAGAGCACAACAAATATCATATGAAGTGAGTCGTTCTGTTTTTATCCACTTATAATATTTGGCATGTCCAATTTTTGCAGGAATTACAGCAGCATATCTCTCTGGCATAGTGCAGGGCTCTAGACTGGGACCAAAATGGTAGCCAATGTGACCGTTATTTGAGAATAAGTGAGTGAAATGTTGACGTGGTCTCGTTTGTGAGAGTGCATGGTCTGCGGACGGACGGACGATTTGGTTTTCAAGCTCTCGTAAAAGACCAGAGGAGGTGAACATGTTGGTTTCTTCTAGGGAAATAAATGCAAGCACTGTCACAGAGAGCCAGTTTAGTTTAACTCATCTTTGATGTTTACCTCACGTTACGCTATGTGGGATTTCTTTAATACATTTTTTATTCGATTCTTCAGTGTTTGCTAAACTTACTGTAATTTATTAGTTGATATGTACAGAATGTGGCCTCGTCTTATTCATTTAATTATGTTAATAAATGTAAGCTAGTTTATCATTGTAGCCTAATGTATTACAATGAATCCATCTTTTAAGCCTTTGATTTAGTCTTAAAAAGTGAAAGGTCTTTTGATGTAAGCAAAAAAAGATGCCTATCTGTAAAACTTGATCGCAAGGTGCAAGATCAAGAATTGTACCTTTGTTTCTCAAAAACTGCAACTTTATTTCTCACAGATGCTTGCAGGGTCCAAGTCAAATAAGCCCACCTGGAAATAAGACCCTCCTTCAGTGCAAGCCAGTGATTTTTCATTCCCGTGTTATTCTCCGACTTGCAAAACTGCAAGTGTGATTCTTTAGAAAAGTTAAAGCACACTACTAAGTGAACCACAATGATTTGAGGCATCACTCAAGTGTGCAGCACATACAGTGAAGGACGAGCTGCACATTGAACTTCAACAACCGTAATAGTTAAGTAAGTAGCATAGTAATGCCCATTCATTGCTCTTAATTTTGCTAGACAACGATCAGATTGCACTCAAGAGGAAAACCAACACAATAAAGACCCCCCGATGACCTAGAGCACCTCAGGGCTCATCCGTCACGACTCCACTGATCAAGCGCCTAATGAAACTTTGAATACTTCACTTGGCGTGATGGATTACACATGCTTCATTTCCAATGTTTCATCCTAAAAAGACAGAGCTGGGCTCTCCAGGCTGACTGAGGGAGCTGCGAGATCCTGCAGTCGAGCGTTTTACTCATTCGAAGGCACGATTGCATGCTAGGCCTCTCTCACGTTCACGCTCTAGCTTTCTCAAATTAGCTTGGTAATAGCCGACATATCAAGGGGCTTTTGAAAGCGGAGGGGGGGAACAGGGAACGTTAATGGAGTGAAATGAATGCTGATGAAGGCTTTTCGTCTTTTTGTGTTATGTTTTATGCAGTGAATGTTCGACTTTGTGTGAAATGGAAAACAAATCAGGCTAATCAACTCTAGTTAGATGTTGTTTAGCACCACTGAGCAGGTGTTTAGCCCTGTTTTCTGTAATAAGGGTTTAATGTTTCGCCATGGCTCTTGCATTTAATATATTATCTTCAAGTTCAACAAACTTTTTGTCACTTTAATTCAAACACAGTGGGTTTCATTTACCAATACGTGCATATTTGTGCATAAAACCCAAGGAGTTCATCATAATTTAAATTAATTCTCTAAAAAAAAATTCTATACAAAAAATGCAACTCAATATATATTAACAAAAACATGATTTGTTAGTCATACGAAGCTTTTGAATAGAGGAGCTCAAAACAGCCAGAGGTTTGGTGCTTCTCTCAAGACAGTTTTTCTTGATATTTTAAATGGCAATGTGATAAAATCTAACCAAGAGGCTTTTATCACAATCACTTACTCCCAGTCCTAATATTTTGAGTTTGTCTGGCCATCTGTAGTAGATTTAAACTGCCGGGATGGTATCAGCTCCACCGGTTAGGTCAGATCACAGAGATAAAGCATCTCCTCCATGAACGCCCATCAACGGTCTTCATCCACGCTCACTGAAGGAGCAGGTGGCCAAGAGGACGATTGTGATAAGAGATACCACTGGAGGTGCACCTGACTTCAGAAACACACGGCCTTCAGGCTCTCATCCTTAACATCCTTATTTCTTCAGCAGGAATAATGTAAACAAACAAACAGCAAAAGGGTTCATGAGTTAATGAAAAGTTCAAAATTTCCAACAGTTTTAATTTACTGACACGTTAAGTATGTCATGTGGTGCAACCGTCAAATAAAAAGTACTAGCACTTTCTACTTGAATAAATAGGGTCCTATGATTTTTTTTTAGACATTTATCTTTTAGGTTTGTAAGTTTTTTTTTTGTTTTTTTTTAAACAAACATCATGATACAAACACCGTCCTTCATAGTGCATTGTGATTTATGCAATGCCGAAAACACATCACAGAATCACAGAATCCAGTCTTAAAAATAGAATTTATTGTATAAAATTTAAAATTTAAAGTGGAATTTGGCAAAATTTGGATGAATAGAAGATTAGCAATGTTGTAAACTTAATTAAATCAAGATATTGACTTGTGAAATATCTCAGCTAAATTTTAAAATATATATACACACACACACACACACACACATGTATTTTTTATAAATACAATATTTTAATTACTTAAACATTTACTAACATTCTAAAAAAATATACTTAAAATGAGCAATGTTAACTTATTTTAACATTGAACATTTATGTTCATTCAAGTTTAAACTAAAATAAAACTATAACTAACTTTAAGAAATTAGGCTATAAAAGGAAAACATTCCTGTTGGACAGTAGAATGTAGTTCTCAAAGTATAATAACAATTATGATACAGATTATTAAAACCTTGTTTTTTTTAGGAAAATCACATAATGGTTTGTCCATGTTTTAATTTAAAGAGTAAGTTCTTATTGTGCTTGTATATATATATTTAATAATTTCTTTGATTCTTGTTTGATAATAAATTTGCATTAAATCATAAAATGAAGACTTCTGAAAGATTTCTGGAACAATATAAAATGTATAAAATCAAATCAAATCTAATAAAAATTAATAAGCGATCAAATAAAATAAACATTTTACATGGGCACTATTATTGATCATTTATTATTTAGTTTTTTAAAATATTAGATTAGAAACCCTTTTTTTTTAACTATTAAAACTAAATCCATAAAAATGAAATAGAAAACAAAAAAATTAGGTAGAAAAAAACATTGAACAGATTTCATATGGTCTGCTGAGGTTATTTCTACAACATAGCGTCCCTGCACATGGCTGTGCACATGACTTTGATTTGGTGGGAAATTATTTTCAGAAGTGTTTCCAAACGTCAATATTTGCAGGAATGTTAGATCCGTCTGATAGCTGGATCCGGATTAAATGCCGGTGTGAGGTTTCTATTCTGCTCATCGTCATCATTGATTTCTGAAGTTCTCTGCTTTCATTGTCAGAATACAAATGACAAATTTCACGGTTAATAAGCAAATCAAAATGAAGCCCCTAAAAGTTGGTTCCTGCCATATTTCTGAGCGTAGCCTTTTACTCCGGCTGCTATTTCTCTCGCACTGCTCCTCTCGATTCATTAACTTCAAAGTGTATTGTTTGCTCTTTCTTCTCCAAGTCTGGCTCCTGCTGAGCTTCGGCCTCGAGTACTAGAGACGCTTTACTCAAACCAGCACCACAGTCATCCTCGGTTTTTCTCCATCAACAAAGACATTGTTTTCATCAGGAATTACAAAGCTGTTTTGTGCACGTCATGCCTAAAAAAGCAATTTTCCAGCGGCGGGATCATGAGATGGTGAGCTGAATTCAAACAAACGCCGTGTTGTACATCTCTGCCGTCTTACGAATGTCGAAACGGCCGAAGGATCGATTTCAGGCGGGATGAGCTGTGAATTCAGTCCAGGTTTCAACAGATGACCGTCCAACATCCATAGACCTTAGATGTGGACGCCATATTCAGTGTGATTTGAATGAAAAAGAGGCTCTGGGGAACACTATTGATTTGATTCGCAACATAAACTGTAAGTATTACACTTACTACCATTCCAGAGCAATCTAGCTTATCATTTTCACTTTGCAGATGACTAAATAGAAATGTTTTTTCTTTACAGTAATTAGAGGGCCGTAATCATATCTTGGCACCCTTATTTTTTAAATAATATTAATATATTACTTATAAATATTTATTAGTATACCAAACGAATGCTTTATACAATTACATTTGTATAAATTATGTAACATTTATATAACATTTAAGTTTATTTAAAAAATCGAATTAAAATTTTTATAAAAAACATTTTGTATATTATAGATATACATTTTTCCAAACATTTATAACAGTTTTATCAAAAATGTTATACAAATTACTTACATTTGTATATTATACAACAAATACATAATGTATAATTTAAATGTATAATGCAAAACTTATGATTTTTCTTTTTTACTTTTTTATATTATTATACAATTAAATTAATATAAATTGCATTAAATATATAAATATTTCATCAAAAATGTTTTAAATTGGTTTACATTTATATTATACAAAATATGTGTTTATAATAATTTAAATAAGGTAACATTTGAAAAAAATCTAATTTTGATTACAGGAAAATAATTCTAAATAATTGTGTTAATATAAATTATGTAAATGTATAAGTTTTCATAGAAAAAAATTATATTAAAATATAAATAATTGTTATATTGTAGTAAAATAAATTCAACAACTAAATTATCAAGTTTATACCCTTTATTATGAAGTTTATACCCTTTTTTGTAGTTATGTCAGCACTATAGCATCCAAGAAGATAAATTTTTCCATGAGTACATGGATGTTTGACATTTAGACAAATAAATAAATAAATCCGTATATAAATGATGAAGAATGAAACACATATTAATTTCTAATCATTAGTCTACTGAAATAAAAAATATCAGTTTGGGCACAGGTCTGGGCGTATGAATTTCAGGACATTTCATTAATTAATGGAATTAATAATGGTTAATGGAAATTTACTGGAAAATGTCAGTTCATCTCAGTTTTTTGTTTATTTTTACTTCATTTTAATGTTTTTTTACAGTGCATTTTCAATAATGCAGTGCAAAAATATCAATAATGTAATGCAAAATAGTAATAATTTCATGGTTATTGCTGTGATACTTGAATGAAAACAGTCTACAATACTTTTATTTCCAAATGTAATAGGAATTACTTGTTTCATATTACAACAGGCTGAACAAAAAAGGCTAAATATTTCAGAAGTTTCTTTATCATTATTAAAAACCATTCTATCAAAAATAATTTCTTAAATGTAATAATTAAATGTATTTTTTTTTTCATTTCTTTAATTTAAAGTCTCTTCATTGCATGCATTTATGTGATCAAAAATACAGTAAAGAGAAATATTGTGAAATATTTTTACAACTTTATTATTTTGATTGTTTTTTAATGTGAACATATTGTGAAATATAATTATTGCTGTCGTCAGTGTCACATGATTCTTCAGAAATCATTCTGATTTGCTTAAAAATATTTCTGATTATTATCAATGTTTTTTATAGAAAGTACAAAAAAAATCTGAATTATATTTATAATATGAATTACAAAATGTCTTTGTTATGTTTGATCAACTTAATGTTCATTAAAATCCTTTATTTAAAAAGAAAAAAGTCTTACTGACCCCAAACTAAATGTAACTAAATTTGTAAACTGAGATAAAAAATTATGCTAATAATATATAAAATATTTTTTTTTTTCCAAAAATGTCATTTATTTAAAATAGATGACTTCTCACCACAAAATATACATTTGCTGCAATTATTTTCTTTTGATTTGGGGGTGAAATATAAGAAAATCTGACAGGTTTCAGCTCCTCGTATCGCAGTCATTCACAGAAAGCTCAGTGGCATGTAACCTCGCTCTCTCGATCAGACACGCTCGGGACGGGACGATGTAAAGATTTCACTCCTGAGTGATCGACAGCATACACACAATCCCAGAGTCCAGAGAGAGAGAGAGAGAGACCAGTGTGTTTGAGCAGAAACCCCCAAACAACATCCAGCATTAAGATGCTCTTAATAACAGAACAGAATTGAACCAGGGAATACATCTTTCCACTAAAAGAAAACTAAAAAAAAAATAATATTCTGTCAGTTTAAATAATATCTTTTATTTTTATCCTTTATTTTATTCTAAAGCTGAAATAAAATAAAAATAAATAGAATTCAATAAAATGAAAAATGTAAATGAAGCAAAATTTAGAAATGTCGCCTAGCCATGAGGTTTTAATTACCTATAATAACATAATAAAAACAAAATGAAAAGTATCAACGTGTTGTCATATGGCTTATGCTTTATATTCTGTAGAAGCTATGCATGTCAAATTTAAGACGTGTAAACTGTAGACTTTCTTCACTGATAATCTAGATCCGCGCCAAAATTCAGAAAATGTATTTGCAATATCATTTAGATTAAAAATTTCGACATCCTGCCAGGATGGGGAATGAGATTTAAGAGTGACAGCGGAGGGGCTGATTTTCAAAACTCGAGTTTGACAGACGTGATCACAGTCATCTGCAATTGAATGCAAACTAATCGGCAAGACAAACACAGACATGCCGCCGATCCAGCAAACCACGGTTTTTGTCATGAAAATGCACAACAACATCTCACATGCTGTTTTTATTTTGCATTTGGCCACCCATGGAAACCAAGCTGACCTTTTGTGACCTTCCCCGGCAGCCACCTGCCAGTTCGCCTGTTCTCCACTGGTCCCCTGAGAGCCCGCTCTCACCCTCCTCCATGTTACCCGTGCCGAGAGGCCAATTACAACAGCCATCAGTCTGTCCTGACTGTCCCCAAACCCTCTGATCACGGGCCCCTTTCAACCCCAAGCCATGAGGGCTTCGCTGGGACAGTGCCACCGAAATCTCCCTCTGCCTTCGTTAGAGCCAGAGGAACCACAGCAGCGCCCGAGGCGGTGAAGGAAGGACATCGATGAAAGGATGTCTCAGCACATTTCACTTAGAAACACATCGATTCGCCTACCACACATTCTCCAGAGTAATTGCTGCATCTCCCCCGGGCCCTGGATGGGATGGAGCTAACGCCATTACAGAGTTAATACTGTTTATTTGTTTACTTGTTTACTCTGACCTGCATCCAAGAACAAAAGGAGAACAGCGGATCCATCCCACATGCCACACACAAACAACTGTCAAACAGCAACCCAACGGGACGGATCAAAGCACGACTTCCCTGATCAAAGCATTACGTGTTGAAGCCGAAGCTCTTCTGCATAGGCACGTAGGTGTCCTGTGTTGTTTTCCCTTCTCATTTTGGGCTGTTTTTTTTCTGTTTTCTCTCACATGACAAACGTGTTCCACTTAGAGATCAGCCCAAGGTTGTGATACAAATGCTAATATACCCATGTAAACAGCGGTTCAGCATATTGAACACTTAGGTCAAATTAAATATGGCATCTGTTAGTGGTTTCGTAAGTACAACAGTACAGTTAACCCTTTCACTTGTGAGTTTAAAGGGTTAGTTCACCCAAAAATGTAAATAAGCCCATGAATTAATCACCCTTAAAGCATCCTAGGTGTTTATTGCATTTACATTTATGCATAAAGCAACTTACAGTGCATTCAAGCTATAATTTTTTTTTTTTATCAGTATGTGTTTTCCCTGGGAATTGAACCCATGACCTTTTGAGCTGCTAACACAATGCTCTACCACTGAGCCACAGGAACAAAGTTTATGACTTTTTTCTTTCAGACAAATCCAGTCAGAGTTATATTAAAAATGGTCTTTCGTCTTCCAGGCTATTTAATGGCAGTCAGTGGGTGTTGCAGTTCATCGGTCCAAAAGAAGTGAAATACATACAAACATTGTATTTTTGTTCTGGAGCTGATAATCCCACATTCTGCTGCCACACTGTAATGCACTCGCCACCAGTGTTTGGAATAACGCCGTTTAAAAGAATGGCGTTAGGTAACGACATTATTTTTTTCAGTAACGGGGTAATCTAACTAATTACTTTTCCCGCCGTTATAACGCTGTTAACATTACTGGACGTTAAATGCGGTGCATTACTTTGCATTGATTTAATAAACTATGCAATCCGAACGCACCCCTGGCTCACACAGCGAGTGAGCAGGTGGGTTAATAACGAGATAAGCGGTTGTGATTGGCTAAGGCAGAGTCATGTGTTTCATGGTAGCCAATCAGAGCCAGTGTTTTTACACACATGCCGGCACACGCACCAGCAGCGTCAAACACACAGGCAACAGCTACACAGAGATTCGCAGCAGAAATGGCAAGTCAGGAGCAATCCGATGATTAATCCGATCAATCCGATGATATATTTTTGTGATATAGCAACTTTTTTTTAACAGTAACGCTAAAAGTTACTTTCCCTGGTAATGAGTTACTTTTATTATAGAGTAATTATGTTACTAACTTTTTTGAACAAGTAGTGAGTAACTATAACTAATTACTTTTTTAAAGTAACGTTCCCAACAGTGCTCGCCACCAACTGGACAGGGTGGGAATTACAGTAGATCACCCTCAGTGTCCATCAAAGTGATGGACAGCCTTCCGATTCATTTTATAAATAAAACACTAAAAATAACTCTTGAAAATAAAAATAAAACATTTACCATGACTGTATGAATTTTTACGCTTATGCGAACCGTTTAAAATGATTCAGTTCGATTTGGTGAACTGGTTCAAAAAGATCCGGTTACATCAAATGATTTATTTGTGAACCAGATATCACTACACTGTTGTGTTTCGAACTCTCTCTCAACAGACACGGAAGAGAAGACAACACTGAATAAAGTCGTAGTTTTTGCTATTTTTGGACCAAAATGTATTTTCAATGCTTCAACAAATTCTAACCGACCCTCTGATGTCACATGCACTACTTTGATGATGTTTTTCTTACCTTTCTGAACATGGACAGTGTATCGTACACACAGCTTCAATGGAGGGACTGAGAGCTCTCGGACTAAATCTAAAATATCTTAAACTGTGTTCAGAAGATGAACGGATGTCTCACGGGTTTGAAACAACTTGAGGTTAACATGAGTTATTAATAACTTAATTTGGATTTTTGGGTGAACTATCCCTTTAAGTTCTGTAACGAAGTATTTTTACCTTGTTACATTACAACACTGGTAGAGGGTTAAACATATGCACACTATGATGGCTTTAAATCCTGTCACATATGTCAGTCCACCTCACAGCTATATTAGGTATGTCCCTTCTCTCCTGCAGCATAATGAGGACGAGACATTCTGTGCTGCATATGGGGGTGAAAGAGGGTTTCACAAAGCCAAACATCTCATCTTATTCCTCATGTCCCACCTGTCACGACTGCATATGAAGGACATGGGAGGAAGGTGGATGAAACTGAAGGAAGAGTGCAGAAAAAGAGCAAGGAAAGGCTTGACTCATCAACAGGAGTTTAACACATGGTCCCCAAGACCCTTGTTAGAGTCGCTGCAGACACACTGCTGCGGGGAAACTGATCATGATGCAACCGTCTGAATGAAACACTGGGATCTGATGGCCTCAGAGTGTGTGTGAGAAACAGCCGTCTCAATTAGCCATCGATTTGTTAGGCTCTTGTGAACATGGACACAGTCACACCATTTCCTGTAGGTGTGTAAAAGAGTGTATGAACACAAACACATCTGCAGGGTTCACCTGTAAGGTCAGCGTAATCCATAAAGCAGTGTAAGCATTTGTGATAGTATGCTAGCCAAACTTTCAACATCGAGCATAAAATCTGGTCCACTTGATAGCATTTTCTGGTCAGGAGCCACCACAAAGAATGATGTTTGAGGTTTCTTTTGACGTGAACAGTCCTTTGAATGTGTAATACTGTTGTGTTAAATATTTAACAGCTCAGACAACATTTTTGGCAAAACAATACTACGTTCATTTTTGCACACTTCGCAACACTTTCAAAGTGAAATGTCCAGGAAGTGGCCAACGTTTAGAAAATAAATCTTTTTTTAAAAACATTTGATATTTTAATGACTAATTACGGCCAACTTTTAACAAACTAAATTAAAATTAAATTAAATTTAACATTTATTGTACGCTTTTATCCAAAGCAACTTACATTGCATTCAGGCTAACAATTTTCGACTATCATGTGTTCCCTGGGATTCGAACCCCCAACCTTGTGCTTTGTTAGTGCAATGCTCTACCACTTGAGCTACAGGACTACTATACATTTTATTCTCATTTTAATATTTGCATGACAAATAAGTGCAAACTTTAAAAAAATAAATATTTCTGGCGGAAGTACTTTTAGCTTAGCTTAGCATAGATCACTGAAGTGATATTAGCAGTGATATCAGTGCCAGAAAATAGTCCAAAATTACAACTACACAAACTAGCTGGGACTATTTTCAGGTGCAGTAATATCACTGCACCTGCTGCACCATGGTACGGCAGCAAACCTCCTTGATTATTACGCAAGAATGAGAGTATAGTTCCTAGCCATATCGGCCTAGAAAATTGCAACTTTCCACTTTCCATCGGTCTTAGTACACCGTGTAACTACAGAAGATGAAGTTTTACATAGGAAAAACATGGAAACTCTTCGGTCATTTTTTAGCGAGATGCTAATGGTCTAATCAGATTCAGTGATCTATGCTAAGCTAAGCTAAGCTAAAAGTGCTTCCACCAGACCCGGAGATCGGCTGAATGGATTCAAAAACGGTAAAACTCAACTGTTTAACTCTAGGGGAGTTGGGAAATGGAATAGTGTTCCTTTAAATCATCTTAAATTAACAACAGCACAACAAATTATTTTCATATATTAAAGTTCATAAAATATCAAAGTCGTATTTCATGTTTGATATATGTCTGGAATTAATACGATCAAATATGACTATGACAAAATACAACTTCTTGAAATCCCTGACAGGTTTTGTGAGTTTCACCATGTCGCTACATTAACTGGTCGAGCTGAATCTTTAAACTGAGTGCCAAGAAATCATCTTAATTATATAATTCATATAAAGCATAGAGTTGTGCTGACCAAATGCTGATTTGGCAGTTCAGCTTTATGTTGCACATGGTGTGCGGAGGGTTTGCGCTCACATGCAGCTCAGCAAGGCAAGAAAAAGCAGGAAAGAGAGTGAGAGAGAGATTTTAGTGCGGGATGAGAGAGGGTTTGTCTGCTTACATAACCTCCAGAGAGCACAGGCCAGCCATCTGCTGCAGCACATCAACCGGCTCGTCCATTACTAACAGCAGCAGGTCTAATCCTCTCATCTCTGTCTCTGTGTCTCTCCTCATCCTCACTTCTTCCTCTCTGTCCCGTCCCTGCTCCTCCTGTCCCCTGTGATCTCTCTCTCCCTCGGTCTGTTTCAGTCTGTCTCTTGAACAGGATCTTATTGTGGTTTTGTATCTGTTTGGTTTGCGGCAACATACAACCCTGTAAAACTGTAGACTGCTGAACACTTGTACACGCCATGTTCCTCACTTCTGCTGTGCTTGTTTTTTCTAAGAAATTTACTCTAAGAAGTCAAATTTCACGAAACCTGTTAAGAACATAGTTCAGTAAAGCATTCACCCCAAATTTACAAGAAAGAAAAGAAATATAAGAAAGAATAAAGAAAATAAATGTATAACAATAATAACTATTACTCTAAAGTTAATGTAACAAAATAATATTAATATATTTTAAAATAAAACAAAAATAAGACAATATTATTATCATTATTATATAAATAAACATTTTATCATTTTTATTTTTTATATTAACCGCAAGTATTATTCTAAAATAAAAATGAAATAATAATTTTAATATTTTACTTTGAAATAATCAAATAATAATAATTTGCATTACAGACATTATTTTTGTTGTTGTTGTTATTTGATTATTATTATTATTATTATTATTATACAAATAAACTTATATTATTGTATTTCTTACTATTGTATTTTATTTTTATTTTTATAATTTTATTCTAAAATAAATAACAAAATAATACTATTGATAAATTACATTAAAATAAACAAACTAAAATAATATATTTATTTATTTTATTTATAATAACAACCGCAACTATTGTTTATACAAAAAAATTAATATAACTAAAATTATTATGATGATAACAACAACAAATTACAATACATATTGTTTTAATCTATATGCAATTAATATTTTATATAAGTATTAATACATCATGTTAGTATTTTTGCCTTTAATTTCTGCTGATTTGAAGGAAAATCACCACTGAGAAGAATGAGAATGGCCAAAATGCTCATTATTCAGAGGAAAATGAGCTTTCATGACAATCTTAAGACGAAAGGTATTGATCAGTGTCTGTGTTTCAGGTCTCAGGACATGCACAAGAGTGAAGAGTGAAGTCTAGCCAAACTACGGTTAAAGAAGCGCTTTCTGCTACTGCGCCTTTAAGACGATGTATGTAAATGATGTTGGACTGGCTCAGGGGGAGCCAATAGGTGACGATATGCTAATGTTGGCAGCGATATATTAATGAGCTAATGTGACATTATAAACATCAGGATCATCTGTATGAGCCATTCTTGCAGCTTGATGTTGAGAACATCACAGCATTCAACTAACAAACACAAATACTCCTCAAGACAGGACTGCTGAAGTGGAACAGGGCAAAGTCTTTATTTAGAGTCAATGCAGGTGTCCGCTCTAAAGATAGCGAGGATGAGGAAGCAGGCATGGCTTCTTCTTTTTTTTTCACTTTCTATATGTCGTTCGCTCTCGTTTCCTCTCTCTCTTCCAGAGAAAGCAGGTAATTCAGAGACTAGCACATCAAAGGCTGTGTAGAAATGCAGTTTAACCCTGAACTGTGAGTCTGCAGATGCACAAAGAGACTCTACTCTGCTGACTGTCCAACCGTATATAAACCATCACATATATGAGGCAATCACAAATAACAGCATCTATGATTACGAAAAGGAAAAAAAAACCTTGTTTTCAAGTAGGTACCTTTAACCCCGGTAAAATATTAGCAATGCACAGCCTACCAGTTTTATTGTTGTTTAATGCGTGGCACTGTGTTTTCTTTCTATTTCAGTCGACAGGAATCAGAATAAGTGTGTGTGCAGTTTTCAGCAGTGTTTCAGGGGTCTCTGTGGTGAACAGGTCACGCCAGAGGAGTGTAAAACAGACGGTGTTTCCCTCCGAGGCTTGAATGAGCAACACAGACCTCAGGAAACATGCAGGTTTGCACAGCAGTCACCAGCTACAGGAAGAACATCCAGAACCTCCAGCATCTGTTCATCAGGACCTCTTCTGTATTTACAGCAACATACGATCTTCACACACCAGCCTCACTGCCAGCAACGGAGACAACCAGGATACCTTTATTTCTTTATTCATTGATTGACTGATTGATTGATTTACTTGTATTTATATAATAAAGTAACAACAATAAAAAAATATTTGTTTGTTAATGTTTTATTTTTTTCTATGCATATTAATATTATTAATTAATGTATTAATCAATACAATTAATTATTTTCTATATATTATTTATTTTTACACTTTTATTGTTGTAATGTTTTGTATTTAAATATAATAATAATAATAATTATTATTATTATTATTATTATTATTATTGGCATTGTTGTTGTTGTTTGAAAAAATACTAAATAAATAAAGAAAAATTACAAAAACAAATTATTATTGTTATTATTATTATTATTATTATTATTATTAATGTTGTTGATGTTGTTATACATATAATGCAAATAAAAACAAATAATAATATATTTAAAATATATTTAAGTAGTAGTAGTACTACTAGTAGTAGTCATAATGATAATATTAATAATAATAATAGTAAACATAATTAAAAATCCTTTAATAATTTTTATTACACTTTATTTTTTTTAATTAAGTTTAGCATTTAAATAATAATGATAATAATAATAATAATAATAATAATAATAATAATAATAATAATAAACTCCTGAATTCCTGAAATATATGCAAACAATATGGGGCTATTCTAAAAACAAACAGCAGAGTACAGAAACAAATATAATATTTCCTAAAATCTAAGTGTGAATAAACTGCATCTGTTTTCACAACAGATCTTTTTCACAACAGATAATTTTGCTCTTTGACCACTCGTGTTCATATTAGTTTCATATAGTGTCAAAAAAATACCTTTTTACGATTTAAATGAAATTATTCAATTTAAATTACACTAAAAATGGCATGTATTTATTAGTAGTAGGAGTAAAGTAATTCATGCAGTAAATACCAGTTTTCGTGAAGTCACTCCACATGAAATTTTACAACCTGAACGAACTTTACCTTGTCATAAAATCGAACTGAATTCCAGCTACTACTTGTAAAACACACTTGAAATGACCGATGTACTGTATTTCTAAAACCTGCACCGTGTGAATAAACAGCATCTGTTCTGACCTCAGAAGCTCGCTCTTTGACCACTGGATCAGATCAGCAGGAAAGCACGAGCTGTGCTGAGTAATGACTGGAGAAGCATCTGTCTCTTTCTTTATTAGGAGGCGAAGGAACCGAGCTTTGAAGACGCTTGGCTTCCCTCTAGATAACTAGGAGCAAACGGGATTGATGCGCTTAGCTTTGACGGAGCATGTGAGGATACGAGCCCTCGGGCTGGAGAGGAACGAGGGCTTTAGTCTCCATTTCAAAGAGAATTTTTGCATTGCTGCCTCTCGATATTTCTGCGGTGACATAAGCACAAAACTCGGCAAAGATGGAGAGATGGATAACAGGAGGTGAGGCCCGTTAGCGTCTCGCTTAGCAGAAGCTAATTTAGCTGCTCTCAGTCTTAACCTTAAAGATTCCAAAATGAATATGAACACAAATACATGTAAGCTATTCGGAGGTTGTTTCTCCAAAATATGTAAACACTGAGGCTCTGATGCAACCCAAACAAACTCTGCTTATCAGCAAAACATGACAAAGAAACACTGGCTCAACCAATGGCATGAGTTTGGGGGTGGGGCTTTCCTTTCGATCAGCCAATGTGAGGATTGTTGGGAAACCTGTTTGGTGGCGCTACTAGTGCTACAGAAATGACACTGCTAAACCCAGTATGATGTCTCTTTAATGTCAACCTCAGAGTTTCTGCTTAGTTAGGTGGCTTACTTTATTAACTGGACTCTACAAAAAATTTATATTTTAAATTAGATTTTTTTTTTTTATTTCTGTTTTCACTGTGAGGGCCCTATTTTTAATGATCCAAGCACACTGCACAGGTGCACTTGTGACGTGTCCAAATCCACTTTTGCAAGTTTTACAACAGGGAAAACGGTTTGGTGCACCCGGCGCATGGTCTAAATGAGATGTCCCTATTCTCTTAATGAGTAATGGGTGTATTTTGGGCATAATGTGCAATAAACCAGTCTCATCTCCAATTCCCTTTAAGAGCAAGTTGCGCTCCAGAACTTGCAGATTCGCTATTTACACGGCGGAATTTGCAAGCGCAAAGACAGAAGGCATCTCCAGAGAGGAAACTGATCTGCTCGTGAGTGATGACATGTAGGCATTTTATATTTACGTAGCCTAGACAATAATAATCTTTTACATTGTAATCTTTTAATGTCTGGCATGTTTGTGTACTGCTGCGCATCCCTGTGTGTGTAAGAAGTAAAGTGTACGTGCATTGTGGACCCGGCTTCAGAATTTCTAATGCACTATTTAAATAACAAAAAAATAACCTGCCATTAGACTTTAGACTAGGTGTTCGCTGGTCAATGGCGCAGGCATTTCAGTTGCCTCAAAATAGCAATGCACCGACCATGTGCCAGAACACACCTCGTTTTCAGACCAGCATGCCCATGGGCAAACACATCCACACAAAGAACTGCGTTGGGTTGAAACTTATTTATTATTTTTACTTTAGTATATTTGAGTTATTTTAGTATTTTAAGATTAATCAACGAAAGCTTTGACAATTTATAAAAGTAATTTTATTTCAGTTCATGTTTATTTTACTTCAAGTAACGCAAATGATTATGATTTTGGTTTTAGTTTACGATAGTTACAGTAACTGTGTAAGAAAACTGCAACATAACTGTACATTAGCACTGCGTTGGTCCAAACTATAACACTACAAAACAAGCTTCAAATGTTTACTTGTTACTTTTCAGTTAAAGTAAAATTCTGTGCAAAGGCAAAAAATAACAGCCAATCAAGTCTGAGGTTTAATTTATAGTTTCGTAGGGCAGGAATCTGGACCAATGAGATTAGAGTGTGGGCGGAGCCAACCCAAAGTGTTGGCAGACCCCAGAAACAATTTTAACTTAAAAATTGACATAAAATTTCACAAATAAACAGCAAGTAATGCGTTAAATGTGAAATTTGGAAGCAGAACGACCAAAATGCTATTTCATTGTAAAACACAAGCCTACTTATTAATATTTGTTTTCAGCTTAAAATTCTAACCCTAAACCATTCATTACGATGTACCAAGTGCAACTCTTAAGGAAACTGTGAGGAAACTAAACAAATGGGTATTTCTGAAAGTTAGCGTAATCATTTTTACGTTACTTATGGCTATTTCAAATGCGTCAATATGCTCAGTATGTCCGTCTTTTCTCTGTTTGTAGCAGCTCTTCTCTTTTACGGCAGGTTTGAATGTTTCTGAGCGAGGAGCAGTAATGGCACTGAGGGCACTCAGGGGGGTATTACAAGACTGAAGGTGATTATCGGCCTCCCGGCAGCTCCTGAGGACGCGGACAGTCGATTAAAACTCTCAGGCTCAGCCCTTCGCAATAAATCTCAGCCGTCCTCAGAGACAATATTAATGGAGGTGTGGAAACAGGTGGACACTTTCCATTTCACCAATTCTTTGCAGCTTTCTGTCGTTAAATGTAGTCGTTGAAGGTTTGCAGCAGTCTGAGGTAAAACCTAAATGGATTTAACAAATCAATATTTCTAAAATAGTCTGTTTAAGGTTTCATTATGCTATCAGTTTAATTAATATGTATGTGTAAAACCTGCAAAAAATTAGTGCAGACATTCACTCCTGATGCAACATTTAACAAAAATCTTAGCAGACTGTAGAAATAGTCCAACATTCCCGAAATACTACTACATTTATAGGCCAAGTGTTTAGTAGGAGAGGGAAAGTAAAGTTCAGTGCTGTTCAACTCTCACAGTCCATTAAGACCATCATGAAGGTGACATTTGTCCTGTGATTTATGGGTGAATATTCACCGCCGGCGGTCTGTACAGAGGTCTTGACCGTTTAACCAGCAGAGAATGACAGGAAAAATCAAGTGCAGCGAGTCCGAACGGGAACTTATATACACCTGCGTCACACAAAGAGTTCGACCGAAATGACGTGTTAAGGGTCGAGGGCTCTTAATAGCACTCGGCTACTTTCAAGCACTTAATGTGTTCAGCTCTGTAGTTTGAATATCAGTGAAAGAAGGTAAAATCTTGACCCCATGTAAAGAAATGCTCAATAAAAGGTAAAAACCAAGAACATATATACAGATATATGCATGTGTGTGTGTGTGTGTGTGTGTGTGTATAAAGCCTATAAATTAAAATATTAAAAGTGCTTTTTAGAGCTAGCATTGCATAAAATCAGGAATTGCTTTGACTGTAACAGTACGCCATTAATCTTTATGTAATACTATAAAGAAGCAATGCCTCAGTTTACTGTTGTTTAAAGACACAGTTTGAAGACTTTCAACAAATACAACTTAAATTTATATCAAAATAGTAAACTGAGAGAGCAGATTTCACATGCAATTACTACATTTCGATAAACACCACCATTAGATGTTCTCTGCGAAGCCAAGTTTGGCTCTAAATGGTCCTTTTTACACAAAGACTCAAAAGTAAACATTTCAACTCTTGGATATGTTTTATGGTCTGGATGCTGTGCAATTTGAGGAGGATGAGTCACTGAATTGTGTTTGTGTGTGTGTGTGTGTGTGTGTGATGCTAGTGTTTTCTCATTTAATAAAGCCGACCCGTCTAATAGCCAGTAAAGCCTCATCGTGCACATTATAAGACAGAAACTCATCGCCCCGCGCACATTTAAACACCGGCTTTCTTGTTTTCTGTCATGTTGTTGTCACTGTAGAGCACAATTTATTAATCGCAGACTAGCTGGCCGAAACACACAAAGCTTGTCAAGAACGTGTGGGTCAAATTTTCTCCCCAAAATCAAAAGAAAGGAATTTTGCCTAATGAAAATTAAGCCAAATTTACTGTAGGATCAATGAATATTTGTTGTATTGTGACATTATGTCATACCATTTCCTCATTACTGTAATAGGAAAAAAAATATTTTCATCATTTTAATATGAAAAAAATATTCTAATCTAATAATCTAATCTAATCTAATCTAATATAATATAATATAATATAATATAATATAATATAATATAATATAATATAATATAATAGTATTTGTTGCACTTTATTAAAACACCCAGATGCATTAATGAAGCTACAAAGAATAATTTATTTTGTCTGTTTGTAATTTTGTGGTTATATTATTTGTGCCATTGTGACGTCTTTCGTGAAAATGTTGTGCATTTACTCAGATTCTTCATTACCGTAATATGAAAAAAAAAAAATGCATTTAAAAATATATAAATCAAACATACTACACATTATGGTAATGATACTTCATTTTCCTTGTGCAAACATAATTATTATTTTAGTTTTTGTGGTTAAATTGTTTTTGATTAGAGTTGCAAAGTGATGGAAAATTTACATTAAAAATGTTTTCCAAAAATTTCAAAACAATCCTGGAAATTTTCCCCTCTGTGCAACCCTATTTGTGACATTGTGACAGAAAAAAAGTTACACTCTCAGGCATATTACAGTTGAGACTCAAATTCTGTGCACAAAGAATCATTTATTTTTGTCTTTTTGTAATTTTGAGGTGAAACTATTTGATATTTCCCACAATTCCTCATTACAATAATGCAATGAAACCCATTCTCATTACTGAAATCCTAAAAAAAGTGGTAAAAACTGTATTTAATAAAATAAAATAAAAAAAACTATAAATGCTTTTGGTGGTGCACAAATAAGATTAACAACTCATTTTTTACCTCTGAAATGTGATGTATTTTACAGTAAAACAATGTTTAATGAGGAAAAATAGTTACCAATTAAAAGAATGGATTAGATTGTGTTAAAGTACCTTCATAGATCACGTTTGGGGGGAGGGGCAAGAAAATGAGGTCTCGATGATGTCACTAAAAAGAAAAGTTGGTTCAGATGCAGCACAACTTACTAAATTTTACAAAAACACAACAAAAAACCAACAATTTGACTTGAGAATAACCTACACCCATCATATGCAATAACACCAATCCAATTTTATTAAAAAAACAACACATTTAAAACCACCCAAAACCTAGTCCTGAAGTGTGAGGCGCTGATGTAGCAGAGCTCGAGGGGAAAGCGCGAGAGAGAGGTTGTAGTAATTGAATGTTATTATGTGGGAGAGGTCCGTGCACCCTACTGAGAGAATCCCATTAGTGGCCAGCCAGATTTAATCGCCATGTATGAAATTATTAAAAACCTCAGTGAATCGCTCTATTCTGCCCTGTTAAGGGCGATTCTGGACCGTGGGGAAGCGCTGCTCAAAAAAACACACGCTAGAGAAACATAGGACACACGAGTGTGCTGTTGCCATAACAACCCATGTCGCACATTAGCGAGAGATCTGTGTTAGTCATCAGTCTGCATGTTGTTCAAGCAAATATCCAGATAAACCAATACAAAACGTACTGGTGTTGTCTGAATTCAACCAATCATCTTTAGATGGATCCATTTTCTTCCCTCTGCTCATTTTTCCAAAACTCATCACCATCATATCCGATGTTCAACACAACTGTAAATGCATTGTATTTTTAGACTAAGACTGTTTAATGAGGAAAAAGAAAGTAGGGCAGGACTTGATGTTATCCATCGAAAATGAATTGGGAAAATAACCTTTATAGGCCAGTTTTGGGGGGAGGGGCTAAAAATGAGGTCTTGATGATGTCACTGAAAAGAAAAGATGTTTCAGATGTTACATTTTGAAAAGAATGAGAATAAGAGAATAAACTGCATTCATCATGTGCAGAAAGAATAATATTCAGCAATGCAATGCATTCGAATTGACAGTTTATTTCCTGTGTGACAAATAAAATGTAATTTTGTTTTGATTAGTTATTTGTTCAGAGTGCCAAAAGTTAGAATCTCACCGTCTAAAAAAATTACAGCTTTTAAAAATGTATAAAGACACAAATGATTAGGCGGTATACATTATATACTGTAGGAGAGACTGGGGCAGGTTGTCACAATATTTGACAGCTGTTGTAATATTTCAGTGAAAAAAAAAATGCAGGACATTTAAAAAAATATTTCCACTCAGAAATGGCTCTACATTTCACAAATGATTAAAGATATGGCAAGTAACGCATTCGATGAAACGTAATTTTGATTTAGAAAGATTGGAATAGTATTTTCTTGCACTCCAAACTTTGTTTTATTTACACATTTGAAAACCCATAGTCAATTTTTGGACTATTTAAAGTCAAAATGACAATATTTATTTCTTCTAGCAGAAGTTATATATGTTAAAAGGCAGGTTTCCACATTTCGTCACACATTTTAAAATGTTAATGAATTTTCAAATTACAATATTTGTTGGCCTAAACCATGTTTGATGTGTTTCTGTGTATTATATTTTACATGTTTGGTGTTTTATGAATTATATTGTGTTTCATAATCGTTTTACTAAGAAGTCCATAACAGCATGTTCAGTGGCATGTTCCACTGTGATAACGTATTGGGGCATGTTGTCACAAAGATTTCAATTAACTAAAAACTAGTTTTTTTGGTCAGTATTAGGGATGCACGATAATATCGGCACAACATCGGTATCGGCCGATAAAAGCTTAAAATGACCATTATCGGTATCGGCCGATATGAATATTTCTGCCGATGAGCCAAACCGATATTCTCCAAGTGAAATAATTGACCTGTTTTTCAGATGTGAATGTCTGTCTACATTTGTAAAATAATAAATTTATGGTAGAATCAGTACAGAAGAGATACATGGATTTCTCTTCAGTAAAATTAAAGTTTAAATATATCAGTATATATTTGTAAATATATCAGTATATATTTGTATATATATCGATATCGGTATCGGCATCGGCCAAAATTATTTAGAAAATATCGGCATATCGAATATCGGCCAAAATCCAATATCGTGCATCCCTAGTCAGTATTTGTAGTAAACTAGTACTCCATTCACAACACAGCCAAAATAAAGTCTAAGAAGTCTCCAGGCCACTCTGTACCCACAACTGACTAATAGATCACAAAATAAGCAGCTGTTAGAAATCCCAAATCCTGGTTAAATAATCCCAGAGCCACAGATGCAATTCAGCTGATGAGGAAAATAAAAAGCAATTGCTTTCTGTTCTTGAACAACTGTTCTCAAATTCAATAACAATTGCACTTCAGCGATGAAATTAAAATATTCATTATTCTCTGGAGCCACGGGTTCATATTTTTGCTGAACAAAACAGCTGTTCTGTTCATTTTTATATGCAAAAAAAATAAAAAATATATAAATAAAAGGATGAACTAGCTACTTAGCTACTAGATAAATGTTTATGATTATTATAAATGTCGAAAATGATATTAATGTTGACATTTTTGAGGAAACCTTTATTTTTCAGGATTCTTTGATGAACAAAGTTCAAAAGGACAGCATTTATTTAAAAAAGAAATCTTCTACAACATTATAAATGTCTTTACTGTCACTTTTGATCAATCGAATGCATCTTTTTTGTCTAAAGGTATTAATTTCTTAAAGAAACTGCACTGATCACAAGCTTTTAAACAGTGGTGGATGCTTGTTTGATTTCATCATATCACAGGAACGGAGAGAGTTTGCTACGAAAGTATGTTTGAGCATTTCAGAATCAATCCAAACCGCACGACTCCATGTTAAACGGCACCCAGCGAGCCCGATTATGTTGTTTATTGAATTCGCTTGACAATGTATCGCACATGTAAACAGAGAGACAGCACAGATGCGTATCAGCGCAACAGTCGACGGGAGACAAAGACAACAGAAAATCTCTGATAGCGTTTGGAATTGAAGGAAAATTGAGCGTAGCGGCCCCATCACTCGGTGACAGTTTGAGGGCTTTTCCACTTGTCAAAAACCTGACGACAAACAGCAGCCTCCGATACGCCGGGTTACACCACAAACAGAGCTCAAGAACACCCTACTGCACTAAACCAAAGACACATTTAAAGGGACGGTGCACCAAAAAAAAATCAGCCATCTGCTCATTCGAAGTCTCTGTGAGTTTATTTCTTCACCCAAACACACAACAGACTTGGAAAGCATTGCACAAGTCATATGGAAACTTGTATGGTGGTTTTCGGAGCCTGATAGCCCCAGTCCCCATCCACTTCCACTGTACACAGCTTCAGACAGAACTGTTGTTTTGTCTGGCATCCTGACAAACGGTTCTCAGTCAACACTTCGATCAGAAAACACGGCTATCACCGCTGACAAAAACATCAACACCGTTGGCAGTTTACACTCATTCTCGGAGTGATGGTAAATCTGTTTTGAGAGATCTCAGCTGAATCTTTCACCTCCACACAATCATGCCACGAGCATATAAACACTGATTTCTTTAGGCACAAGGGCACGTTTGCTGGTTATCTCATTATAATCGATGAAGCCGATGTTCACTTGAGCTGGAGAAATGGTCTATGTTTACCATAAACCTCATACACAGTTTATTATCAATGTATGGAATATTCTGGAAGGTCTGTGACATTTGCTAATGGTGGAGTACGTAACCGAAACAAATTGCTTGGAATACAGTACTGTATCCCATAATGCAATGCTCTCACCTTGAAGTAACATCAGTCATCAGTTTTTAATTAGTAACTTCCACTATTTAACTACTAAAATTACGTTCTTTGTATCTGTTATTTGAGTGGACCGCCACACAAGTTTACACAAAACTGAATTAAAAGGCCAAACAACCCGTTTCCACAATATTATTGGGTGCATCTATTTAAAGCAAGACCGTTGTTTTTATGCACTGGTCAATTTTGAGATTTATGGTTATTTTACTTCCAAAACATGTCATCTTTGAGACTGCTGGAAAGAAAAACCTCCAAATACATATTTAAGTGTCTATTTTATCACACTTCTATCGACTTGCATCTGTTGATATAAAATGCACTATGCATTTGAGCAGCACCTACAACAAACTTTATATTTTGATTCCCGCCGGGACTATACTCTGAACGGTTTTACATGGGGTTTCATCATTAACTGATTTACATAACATTTCATTCTTAAAAACAGAGCTTTTTTCTGGCTGTTGACAGTACTTTCTGATTTATTAAAAAAGACCCTCTATAACTCTAGTAAGTGAACGATATGAAACAAGGTCTTTTAACTTTGTTTGGTGCAAACATGTTAATTTATGCAAATGAGTGCATATTTAATTAGATAATGCATAATTTGCATATGCATACATACTGTAACATTTCAGAAAACTACAAAGCCACTGTTTAATGTATTGTGATCAGTCACCTGGGAAAGTATGGTGATCTATTAGATAGCATTGATTATCAGACAGAAATAGGTTAACCGTCATAAAAGCCCCAAACGTCTGATAGTTAAGCTGTCGGCTGGTTGAATAATTGAGTCAGGAGTCAAGACTAGTAGCAAAAAAAAAAAACAACAGCTCTAAAAATGTAGCATGCTATATTGTCCCAAAACCACACAGAGCACGCAGCACGCTGAAAGCACAATTGCTCTGTTGAATCAGAAGAGTTCAGAGCAGCTCAGAGTTCAATGATAAGGAGAACAAACACCGTGATTGCCTTATTGTGCCTCGCTAATGTGGAAACCATTAAAAATCCAGCAATGAAAAAACCTGAGCATGTCGTCATCCCAATTGTGACCAAAACACAGCAACAAAAAAGATGTTTCCAATTTCATCCTAAAATACCCATATCAATGGCAAAAACTGCTGCATCACCCGAAATATCAGTAATAAACAACAACACACACACATAAAAACACAAACATGCACATGCATAAAATAAAAACTAATTTAATCAAATATTCAATTAATTACAAATGGATGTATTAATATTTGCTCAAAGATACAATAAATTATAAAAACACATGCAAAAAAATTAAATGTTACAAATCGTACAAATAAATTATTGATAAGCCTATTTATTTTACAAGATATTTACAATGTCCTGAATGATTGGATATGTTCACACGCGGAGTTCTCAGATGATCAGCAAAATATTATTTGATAAAAAATACAAAAAAGAAATTATAATAAAAAAACATAATATCGTAATTAAATATTGAATTACATTTACTAATATTAAATGTAATATTAAGCATTCATAAACATTTGTATTACATAAAAAAAAATTATATTATAAGTGAGATTAGCAATTAATTTAATAAGATATTAACAACATCCTAAATTATTGAAAATGTCTTCCTCTCTCGGATTATTAATATTAGCTCAAAAATACAAAAAAAATTAAAAATATTTCAATAAATGAACTATTAATATTAGATTTTTTTTTTTAAAACACACACACACACACAATCTGAGCATGTCCAGGTCTGCCGTCCATTCATTCAGTCAACAGCTCTAGATCCTCCATGAACCTCCTGCAAGCGTCCTGTGAATTAGATCAGCGAAGGGAAGGGGAAACATAAAACACGATTCCACCCCCAGTCTTTACACAACAGCAGCAGATATGAAATGATACTCTTTATGCAATTAGAGCTGGAGTTAAACTAAGCCACCGCCGCAATCTTAAACCAGCCTTTTTCACTTGCCAACAACAAACTAGAGGCTCTACTCGCTTCAAAAATCTGGGTTTACTTCACCTCCTCCCTCCAGTCTCCGGTCCACGTGAAAGACTGTGTGAGCCAGAGACTTACCATGAGGAATTACAAACACACGTGTGTTTGTGGCGGGTCCTAATCACATAATGAACATGGCATGGATCAGCCCAGGCCTTACACTAGAAATAACACACAGAGCTGGCCTCAGGAAGCCAACAATCACTGGCCATTCGTCTGCAGACTCCTGGAGGAGACCTGGATAGTGAGATAAAGGGATCATATGATGCCAATCCAAGGTTTCCTTTCTCTTAGAAGTGTTACAAGCTTGGTGCATAAAGAAGGTCTGTAAGGTGGCAAAGACTAAAGTCTCAAATCCAAAGAGATATTCTCTAATAAAGTTAAGAGTTGTTCACGCCCCCCTAAAATGACTCTTTCTAACACGCCTCCACATGTCTACATCACGATGTGGAAAGATTTGCGTAATACCGCCCAAATGTTTTTGTCTCTGCGCTCCAGGACACACAGCATCAGAGTTTAGTAAGGGGCGTAACATTTCCGTCACACGCTTGAGGCATTCGGCCAATCACAACGCATGAGATAGCTGGCCAATCAGAGCACACCTCGCTTTTCAGAGCAATGAGCTTTGTAAAAAACAACGCGTTTCAGACAAGAGGAGAAACAATAATGTACAGTATGTGGATTTTTTTTTTAACCTTAAACCACATGAACACCAAAAACACAAAATAATGTTCTTTTTAGCAACACCATTTGACCCCTTTAGGCAGGACTAAGAGGAAAAAGGCATAATAGTGACAGTCAGATGAGTCTCAAACGTCCCTGTGGTGCTTCTCTGATCCGGCAGACTGACACAAAGGAAAGCGGTAGTTGACATATACTGTGTGATCCATGAGGAACAAGCTGATTCATGTGTGTGGATTAAGCATTTCTACTGGAATTCAGCGAAACGGAGATGGGTTTACAGTGGCTCAAAGATGCTTGGACACTTTCGAAGTGCTGAATGTCATTGTGTTAGAACATTTTGCCCATTATTAAAAGAAATGGTTCACCCTCAGGTCATCTGAGATGTAAATGAGTTTGTTTGTTCATCAGATTTGGAGAAATTTAGCTTCACATCATTTGCTCACCAGTGGATCCTCTGCAGTGAATGGGTGCCGTCAGAATGAGAGTCCAAACAGCTGATAAAAACATCACAATAATACACAAGTAATCCACACCACTACAGTCCATCAGTTAATGACTTGTGAAGAGAAAAGCTGTGTGTTTGTAAGAAACAACTCAATCATTAAGACTAATTAACTTCAAACTGTTGCTTCTGACTAAAATATAAGTCTTCTATCCATAATATAACAATCCAAAAAGAAATCTCGCCTGAATCAGGAGAGAAATCTGCACATATCAGCCAAAAGCAAGGGTTTACAAGCCAAAGCAGCTGTAAACAAATGAGTTGTTGGATTTTGATGTGAGAGGACAACAGAAGAAGGAAGCATTATAATGGATTACAAACTTGTATTTTAGCTGGAAGCAATGGTTTGAAGTTAAGTAATCGTAATGATAGATTTTCTCTTTCTTAAAAACACACAGCTTTTCACTTCCATTAACTGATGGACTGGAGTGCTGTGGATTACTTGTGTATTACTGTGATGTTTTTATCAGCTGTTTGGACTCTCATTCTGACGGCACCCATTCACTGCAGAAGACCCACTGGTGAGCAAATGATGTGATGCTAAATTTCTGAAAAAACAAACCTGGATGACCTGAAAAAAAAAAAGAAAACAGCTAATTTTTATTTTGGTTGAACAACTGCTCTAATGCAGAAATTACCATTAACTAAATAATAAAAAATAAGAAATTATAATAATAATAATATATAAATACTATTATAATTTGATATTAACAAATATTACTTCTGATTTTTTTTTAAATCTTTGTCTTTGTTAACTAACTAATGTTAAAACATAGAACCTTGTTGTAAAAAGTTACGAAAATATCCCTTCTCTCCGAACTAACTTCACTTTACCGAGCCAGATCTGTGATGTCTTTCAATCACCTCGGTCATTTTTAGTTTTCCTCAAGTTCAAGCACAAAGAGTCAAAAGTTTTTCCTTCTTCATTCTAAACTTGATCGATTTCATTATTTTTAAATGTTTTGTTTAAAGCAGTGCTTGTGCAAACTCTAAAATAAACGTCTGGATTGTTTCTAGCGCAGTGCAATTCATACATTGTAATGTGGCTGAAGTGAGTAAATGCTTGTTACTGAATTGAAAAGATCAATGAATTGAACTAATAAATGCAAAGAAAGGCTCTGCCTTGACTGTGATCTTACTGTATAATCAGAATGTTCCCATTATAATAACATAACTACAAACACCACTGATCAAACCACCACAGTGCATTTAAAGCAATCAGACCACACAGAAAATCCAACCAATCATGCTTTTTTCCAGCTCCTATCTAAGAGGAACAGACAGTCGGCTCAGAAATCCGCTCAATCATCTTCCTGGAAACATGCACTAGCATCTTCTGGTGGAGAGCTTGTAAGAAATCAGCGCTATTGTAATATTCGGAGATGGCAGATGGGCCGAAACAGCAATAAAGTGTTGCATCACTTGCTCCTCGCAGAGATCTGGTGGTTCCTACTGCCTCCCAACACATGCTCTCTTCACATTTACACAACACCTACGGTTTAGAAGCAACACTGCACAAAAACGGGGTTTTATATTATTAGTAATAGCCTACATAAAAACACAAATAAATAGAAATATTAAAATAATAAATACATGTTTTATTTACTATTATTTTATACTAGCAACATTTAACAATAAGTCTCAAATATGAAATTTAACTATATCTGGATTCCAGGCGTTTCTATTCAAACGCCAAAACCGCAAAGTGCGGCATTAATCTGTGAACCGATCAGATTTTGGCATTATTCACCTGTAAACCTCACGCTACTGGAAAGCTGAAGGTGTGACCCTGTCTGCGGCTGATTCTTAGGAAAGTTCAAGCTCTCATAGGGAGCCGGGTTCTTCTCAATTCTGCTTAAATGCACCAACGCATCGTGCAAAACTCGAGCGCACAAGTTCATAAGCGCGCGCTCAGATCCAGTGCTGCGCGAGCACACACCCGAGCTGCTGAAGAACAAGAAGAAGACTGCAGAGACTGTTTGTTACTGAACACCGAAACAAATCAATGCCACATGAATCCAACAGCATAATGTAACACCCCGCACAAGATGAGCCACCGGACTAGTACGAGGTTACTATAACGCAGTGCGTGATACAGCGGAGAGCCTGAAAGCACAAACCTGTCTGTCCTTTCCCGAGGGTCTTTTCTAAGCGGTACGGTCCCACGTAATTGGCATGAGGGGAAGTGTTGTTTTCTTTCCCAGACAATGACATTTTCCCCGTCTAAACACACTTCGGGCGGCGTTGCAGTTCTTGGGATACAGCAATCCTCTTAAAGCTGCGCTGCACCGGAGGACGCGCTTTACTCCAATGTAACGGTGTCTGCTTCTGTGTCTGCTGCCCGTGTCGGACCGAGAGTCTGTGGTCGAGGAGGGAACACGGCTCTTTTGACCTCTTCGTTTCACGGGGTGAACCGGGCGGCTTATGATCCGACTGGCATCGCGGAGACCTGCACAGCTTGTGTCCGCCGGTGGCCGGTCTGCGAATCCGCCGACGCTACTACGGCGAAGGCGTGCTGATTAATATTCATGAGCTGAGCTGAGCCATTGGGTAGTCAGCAAGCGACGTCAGCGTGATCGAATTAATATGAAAAAGCCAGTATTTTTTTTTAAGACTAAGAAAATAAAAGAGGAACTTTTTTACGTTTATTTATTAATTACACGAGGAATTCTGTATGTTAAATAAATGAACGTGAATTATACTTTATAAATGTGAACCTGGAGCACAAAACCAGTCTTAAGTCGCTGGGGTAGGCTATATTTTTAACAATAGATTTATAGCTTTTTCTTTTATGGCAAAAATCATTTAGAACATTAAGATCATGTTCTATGAAGATATTTTGACAATATCATAGGCCCACCGTACACATATCGAAAAATATTGTTTATGCATTGCTAAAAAACTTAATTTGGACAACTTGAAAGGTAATTTTCTTAGTATTTAGATGTTTGTTTGTTTTTTTTCAGATTACAGATTTTCATATAGTTGTATCTCAGCCAAATATTGTCCTTTGAACTATGCATAATTTGAAAGCTTATTTGTTCATATTTTTCACAATTTAGTCTTGCATTGTTGTTGTTTTTTACTAAATACAAATTTATTAATAAATTATTTAAATATTTAATGTATTTATTGATTTCATCAGCATTAACGTATTGTCACATTTGGTAAATTGCTTTAACGTATATGAAATCTACTAAAGAAGCTAAGCCTTTGCCATTGGACGATGGACGCTTGACGTCATAATACATATTAATGAGTTTCGCCTTTGTCGTAGTAGAGTTAGTAATTTGGCGCGTGATCCGCAGCGCTTAATGTTGATTGACGGAGAAGCTCGCCAAGCAGCGCGAGCGTCTGTGTGCTGCAACCTCAGTCAGTCAACAGCTGATGAGCTCTGACAGCAATGCAATGACTGTATAATTATCAAGATTATTTGTACATACATTTATATATTATATATTTTATCTATTTCATTGCTGTTAGAACAAATATCTGTAAAACATTTTCTGAAATAAGGCATTCTGCATGTTAAATAAACAAATACATGCATAAACAAATAAATAAACACATTTTACAAAATGCATTCCTGCATTATTAAACATTCTTCTTTTTGAAAAAATTAAAATGTTCTATTTACTAAAATAAGTATTATTTTATATAAAATTATATTATATATTAATATTAATATATTAATATATAAAACGATATGATTTTACCATGATTATTTTAAAATCATTTCATTGAGCAAATGTTTAGAAAAAAGTTAGTTAGTTAGTTAGTTGTCAAATGTACATTTTAGTTTTTCATCTAATATTTATATATAATTTAAATCTAAAAATCAGTTTTAAATTACCAAATTTAACTATCAAAATTCTTTGAATATTTTTGTTGTTGTTGTTGTTTTGGGGGTGTATTATTTATATAATCAGTGATTCAGATGAAAATAAAAATAATAAAATGTAAATAAATAAAGACCTTTTCATTGTTCTTTGATTATGAATCACTTTCCAATGTTTTTTTGTTTTTTTCCTGCTATGATGTCACACGTGTAGGACGTGTAGAGAGAAGCAGGTTGCGGTTCACTGAGCGGAGTGTGTTTATTTCACAAGAGCAGTGTGTGAGAGAGAGCAGCAGCCAGTGACACGCTGACTCTGACTCTTCACAGCTCTACATCACACACACACACACACACACACACTTCAGCTGTGATGTGGAGCTGGAGACACACATTAGCAACAGTTATGCTCCAAATTATGTCAGGAACAAAATTAGTTCCTCAAGACAGATCTTGATGTTCTCCTGTGAGACCTGCCCTTCAGGTCCATTCTGCTTCTTATAAGATTGCACCACATTAGGAACATAAACTTACCTTGTGACTATTAAAAACATGAATGAATTCAGATATACTGCATTCTCTGTGGGACTGTCACATGTCACTTCTGCTCCTCATCTCTGGCCTCTTTAAAGAACCATCTCTTCCTCACCTTTTTATAATCTGAAGAACCTTCTTTCGCCACAAAGAAGCTTTTGTGACACAGAAACGTTCTTCAGATGTTGAAGGTTCTTTATGGAACCATTTAGACAACAAAGGGACTTCTATGGCATCACGAAGCACTTTTATTTTTAAAAGAGTATATAGCTTTGATTTAGTTCAGTAGAAATGTATTCAGTATGGAATTCAAAACATTATTAAACTCAATGTGGCCCAAAAGTTAGCATGCATGTAATTAATCTATAAATACGATAATTTATTCTATACTTCTATATATATTTTTATAACAAAAATGTTAATTTAATTTGTTTGTTTAGTTTTATTTTATTTACCGAAAAAAGAGATTTCATAGTTTTAGTTTTAGTTGATGAAAGCTGCACCGATTCCATCAATACAAACTCATATCATAACAGAAATTCAGAACTATTTTACATTGCGGGTGAATCGGTGGCTAATTCGACTCATTCAATGTTATTTGTATGCTATTGTACAATTTCCTCACACTCCAGTAATGGTTATGTTTAAGGGTGGCTTTGATTTTATGTCATATGAAATAAACACTCCTTCAATAGTTACGTTTTCTAAGTTGGAATTCAAAAGAAGATGCTTTGAAGAACTTTTCAGAAGTTTCTGTGTGTACTGTATTATTCAACTCAGTGTGGTCCAAAACGTTCAAGCTTAAAAATAATAATAATAATAATTAATTAATTACAATCTGTAGAATTGATATAACTGACTTCTATAATGATTCCTATTGTCATGTAAGTTTTTAAGGTTCTTCACGATGCCATATTAGTCCCTTTGTTGTTTAAATGGTTCCAAAAAGAACCTTTAACATCTGAAGAACCTTTCTGTCTCACAAAAGCTTCTTTGTTGATGAAAGAAGGTTTTTCAGTTTATAAAAAGACAAGAAAGAGATGGTTCTTTAAAGAAACTTTGACTGAAGAACCAAAAATGGTTCTTCTATGGCATCGCTGTCAAGAACCTTGTAAAGCACCTTTATTTTTAAGAGTGTAGCCTATTATTAAACTTAATGGGATCCAAACCTTTAAGCTCCGAAAAGAATAGCATGACATTAATCGATAGAATTCTTTCATATTTCAGAAGTTTATACTGTGGATTGGTTTAATAATAAAGTAATGTTCACTGGTCCAGTGAAGCACCTGACTCTCGCCTCCTCGTCCACAATCACAGCTCTCAGTGAGGAGCTCCCTGTGAAGCATTGAGGAACATCTGCACACGTTGTGTGTAATCACGGCTGCCAGCGAGTCCCTCGCTCCCCTGCATCACAACGACTGTGAAATTAATCAGGAGGCGCAGCGAGCGGCCGCACCGTTTACATGCTGACGACCGCAAACCAAATAAACTCGGTAAATAGCGTCCGCTGTACTTTTGATTTACAGTTGCCCCGTCCTCCGTGTGTGAGCAACCGGGCGAGACGGGAATAGCCTATTATACAGATGTATGCTAATGAGATGCAGATGGACATATCAGATAGAAAGGGTGAATCCGGGGAAAGCGTTTGGAGATCTGAAATGACTTAGCATGATGCTACAAGAACGTCCGCTAAAGGTCTGTGCTAATCTGTCTCGCACTTCAGAAGGTAATGATGAGATGAGACGCCTGTTGTTTGTAACACAAACTAACTTCCAAACATTTGCTATCGCTCGCAGCTATGATTGGATATGTGCTGATTTGAAACTTGCAGCCATAAATTGCAGTTTATTTTTGATATTGTATTCTACAGTGATAAAAATGGTGGGCAAACTAGATTGAAACTTACTGGGGAGTGTATTTTTAAATATAAAACTTTATAAAAATTTTCATTTATTGCATCTGTGGGACTTAAAACAGAATACAAATTTTTTTTTTTTTTTTTTTTTTTTTTACAAATACTTGTTGATTTTTCTGATTAACTGGAATGAATTGGATTTTCTACTCTACATGAACCGTGTAGAACGAACCAGATCACTAAAATGAATCAGACTGTTAAACTCTTCATCTAGGACTGTTCAGGACAAACTGATTCACTGGAATGAATCAGTTTCATCTCTTAAGACAAGAACCATTTAGGATGAACAGATTCAGTGAAGTGTTGTACTTTCTAAATCTGCATGTAAGAGAGAGAGAACTGTTTAGGATGAATTGATTCACTAGAATGAATCAGACTTTGCAGCTTTAACATGGGAGAATTAATCTTTAAAGATGAACTGATGAACTCTATGACAGAAATAACTGATTCACCTCTACATATGAGAGAGAGAGAACCATTTACAACAAACCAATTCACTAAAATGTGTGTCACTTTCATGATTTACATGAGAGAATGAATCGCTTAAGGTGAATTGGTTCAACAGAATGAATCAAAGTGTCCAAGTCCTGCATATGAGACAGAGAACCATTTAGGATGAACAGAATCAACAGAATGAAATGAACTTTCGAGTTTTGTATAAAATTGTCTGTATATAACCAATGAGCGTTTAGAACAAATCAATTCACTACAATGAATCAGATGTTCCACAATGTTTTAGGCTGAACCAGTTCCGTTGAATGAATTGGATTATCCAACTCTACTACTGAGAACCAGTTCACTAGAGTGAATCAAACTTTATAGCTCTACAAATGAGAGAAACAGCCTCTAAAACCAGTTTACTAAAGTGAATTTTATTTTTCCATTCTACTACAAAGAGAACTGTTTAGGTTGAATCGGTTCCTCAGAATAAACCAGATTTTACAACTCTACATAAAAGAAAGTACCATTTATGATGAACCGAATTAATCAGATTTGACAGACAGAACAGTTTATGATGAACCCTTTCACTAGAATGAACCAGGCCTTCCAACTCTACAGATACATGTTTAGGTCAAACAGATTCAAAAGAATGAATTGACATTTCCAACTGTGCATACCGTTTTAGGATAAACTGATTCAACAGATTCAGCATATGTTCGAAAGCAGTCCTTTAAGATGAACGATTCAGTAGAATGAATCATGATTCCTAGCTTTACACGAGATAAAGAACTGTTTAGGACAAACCGATTCACAATTAATTTAATCTCAACATTTGAGAGAGAGAACCAAAGAGATTGAATATAATAAATCAGATTTTACAAATCTGTGTATAAAAGAGAGATCCTTTTAGTATGAATCAGTTCACTGCAATGAGTTCATCCAGGACTGTTTAAGATGAACTGATTCACTGGAATGAATCAGACTTTCACGACATGAGCATGCATGATTATTTCCTCAACACATACTTAATACAATCTGACATAAAACTGCTCTTTATCTCCTCACACTGATCTTAGATCAGCAGCACAGATTGTTTGGATCCAGCCAGAGGAAGCTGGTCCAGGATCAGTGTGAGCAGAAGCAGAGTGTGATTAATTGATGGATCAGCGGCAAACAAGGAAGCCCATTACAGCCCATCTGTAAGCGTTTAGGAGCTGGAGTCTACTGCTGCATGAGCCACACTTCAAGAACCCATAAATCAATCTACTGATTGTTTATTTGCCCTTAGACTTCAGTTTATGACCTTGATTTCTGTGTGATAAACGTATGAATGTGATTATGCCAGCAACGTTTGTGTTCTCTGTCTTTAACATGTTGTATTCGTTGAAGTTCTGTTCAAAGCTTCTCCAACTTTCAAAGATCAATTTTTCCAAACGACACAAAATAAAAGATAATAGAGGAGAAACGGGTGAACAACATCTGAGAACAGCATGAAAGCACGGGCAGAAGGAAGGGTTTCTCTGTTTCTAATGAAAGTGCTGCCGAAATCAGAAGTTACTGTCACCGACGCCTGTGGTGAACTCTGATAGGATCATTTAAGGAAGAGAGGAAAACTGAGAATGATGAAATGTATACCTGTGATGCAAGAGTTGATAAACAGGAACATTACAGACAGTGTTCACACTTCATATTTCTGACGTTTGTTTTCCAGAGATCCTTTTGTTTTGCTGAAATAATATTTTCAACGCAGCATGAAATGATCCAAGGCAGGAGTTGTCAACCTGGGATCCATACAGTTTTTTTTTTTTTTTTTTAGATAATATGAATAATACAAAATGAAAATGACAAATAAAAGCTAGGCCTATATAACGTGTGTGTGTGTTTGTGTATGTCTGTGTATGTGTCTGTGTAAAATTTATTGTATTATATCTATATATATTATTATTTTTTTTTTATGGTGATTTTCTGTCAAGCTGCTTTGGTGGAGAAAGGAGTGTTGCGATGCTGAAACCTAATTTAGAGAAAATCTTTATATATCTTTATATTAATCTTTATATCGCCCTTAAAAGTACAATTTGTAAGATCTTTGCAGTAAAATATCGTAAAACCAAAATCCAGCTGATTACTAACAATATCTCTAATGTTTTCAACTGCTTGTAAATCTTGAGAAATTTCCCATTCTAAACAGTGACACGGGGCAGTGCAGTCGCCTGTCGATGACGTTAGTTAACCTTTGTTACGATAGACAGTAAAAGAAATGGACACAGCGACCCCATTGGATTCAACGGAGACAAGTGAAGTCAATTAGAAGCACACACTTCCTGGGGGTCGGGCGTACTGCGCAGACTCAAACTGAGCTTGATGACGTAGATATCACGTGAGCAACCTGTACGTCTTCTAATCACTGTGCCAAGAGAAATCTGAATCACCCACTGAATCTTCCAGAGAAGGCGAGCGTGAACGGGAGCAAATTTTGGTAAGTATTCTGATTAAAGATTGCCTGCGAGATTCTCCTCCTGTCCATACGGTAATTTCTCTACTGTGCGACAGAGAGTCGCTGGTTATGACGCAATCGTTAGCCTATTTTTTACAAAAACTGCTTCTATGGGACCATAACGTAAGATACAAGGTAATGGAGCCTTTTATCTTTTATACATTTTCGTGTTTCTTTAGAAATAATTAATGGACAAATTAAGTATTTAAACGCCTCAGGTGTAAAGTTATTCGCTGTCAAAGTGACGCCAAAATGAATGGGAGTCAATGGAATGCTAACAGCAGGTGGGGGTCCGCTAGCCAATGGCGGCGCCCAGGGGTGCTTCAAAAAAATATGAAACCCTGCCCCCGTTTGTTACCACCTTTACTGACGTAGAAACCACATGACAACAGTGTCGTGGACAAATGCGGAAGTAGTGTCTAGCGTCCAGCAAACCACTTGTTTGCTTCTAGCAGTTCCTTATTTACTTCTTCTTGCACATTTTATGGTGGACTGTGTTACTTATTAATGGAACATAATTACTGTTTACCATCAGCCGCTGGTTCTGTCGACAAGAGAGCTCCCGTAAACTTGTTTTTTACTCGACAGGTGAGTTGTTTTGATTCGTATCTTTACAGAAAACATATGCTATTATAATGGTAAACAAGATTAGTATTATGGGTCATACACGGCAAACGTGGGGCATCGCATCTCTAGACCCGCGCGAGGACACGCATGATCCATAATCTGATCACGTCTTTGCATTGACTTTGTATGTAATCTACTCGCGCAAATCGGTGAACTCGCATTTGAAAACTATGACATCAAGCACAACATTTATAAAACTTTACCTCATCCGTTAAATCCATGATTTAGATTTCCGTCTGATTGATGGCCGTCAGCGGTTGAGTAGAAGACAACAAATCCCATCATTCCACGCTCTTTCTTAGCGTCATCAAACCACAGGATTGTTATTGTTTTGGTAGTGCGCCCTCTAGTGGCAGGTCAACCTGTACCTTACACACTGTTTAAATAGTTCTTTGTCATATTTAGCTGCCTTTATGTTTTAAGAAGTAGCTCGCTTTGCAAAGGATCATTATATTTGTTGGTCTTTGGCATTTCCCATAGCTTCTGTAAGAGTGTGGGCTCGTGTTTCAGTAGCGCTGATGGAACTCAACCAGAGCTTCACAGTCATGTTATTAGATTAGTGAACAGAAACTTATTTATGTGGCATGTCAATTTAGCCGCAGGTTTGTTTATTATCCATTGTTGGGTCACATTTAACTGAATTTGTGTGTGTGTGACAGTGTGTTTGTAGAGGCAAGTCTGAATGGACAGCCCAAATGTGCACAAATATGACACCTGATCTGTTTCAGCAGTGCGCCCTGGGAGAATGATGGATCGAACAGACCACCACAACATTCTCCAGCTTCACTGCTGCTTTATTGTGCCTTGCAGCAGCACATACCATCACACACACACACACACACACACATGCTAGGTTTCTGTGAATTATTGGGACCTTCCATAGACTTCTGTTACTTCTTATATTTTCTATCCCCTAACCCTAAACCTACCCCTTACAGAAAACCTGTTTGCACCCACAACATCCAAAATTCCAAGGATACTAAAAAAGTTTTAGTATCCTTGTGTGGACATTTGGTACACAATGTAACATAAACAAGAACATACTGTACATAAACAAACACCAGCTTTGTACACCAGCTTTGCAAACATGTAAAATGCAACCCCTTGACGCCACCTTCTGGACATATAAGTGTCATTGCATTTTAGTTTTGGGTGTTTTATTTTACATTTCAAGCTTGTGTACGAAAACCTCACTTAAATAACTCGGGCATGTACGTTTACGTTTTAATAATAATAATAATAATAATAATAAAGTTAGTGGTAGCATGGTAGAAGGTGGTAATACATGGTTTAATTTTGGTCGTGAATTAATACCAGATTCTAACTCGTTATTTAAATGGTATTCCGAGGTAGCTACTACTAAAAACCATATATTTCCATGGTACAGTTGTTTTCATAAGCGAGTTGAGGTTGTCATTAAGATTGGCTGTGAGCGTTTATAATGTGTTGCTATGTGGTTACTAGGCTATTCAGAGTGGTTGATACTTATTTTTTTACTTGAAAATCATCGATAAGTTTCAGTCTGTTCAACAAGCTTCACAATTTCAGCTATCCTTCATGTCTGCAGCACAAACACTGTGATTAATGTAAGTACGGTTGCGTTTAAAATCGCATTTTTCCGAGCAGTACTATTTTTGAAGGAAGTACTTTGCTATATTGTAAATTATATATTTATGAAACTGTGTAATAGCTAGTTATCCAGAAGTTTTGCTATGTTGTCAATGTCATGTGACCTACCTGCGCGGAATGCTGTGTCTGAAATCGCTCAGTCATTCACTAATCCCTATATAGTGTATGGCAGTTAAATTCACTGTATCAGGAAGGAGTGAACTGATAAATAAGTGAACGGATTCGGACGGTGACGTAGCCTATACACTACGCGTTAGACTTGGAGCTGTTGCAAAAACCTTGCCATATGTACTTGTATATTACATGTAGCCTACCTAATTTTAGAAAATAATATTAATAGCAATAATACTCAAAATTACTTTATATTGCAGTTATACATGCCTCCGCGTCAGCTTTGTGGTTTCATCGATGGTATATAATTATTATTATTTTTTTAGAATGAATACACTGCTGTGATTAACGAACATTTTTAAATTATCCACCAAATTATCATAATTTTTGTAAGTTAACAACGTTGCCTCCTGAGTAAATTAGTCAAATATTGAACTGAGTTATTGTCTTGATAACATATTTTAATATAATGTAGGAAAAAACTTTAAACAGAAATAATAAAGATGTAAACGTCATCTCTCATTCAAACTCGTTCGCTCTCGCTTAAAGCTCGACGCTACTCCGCATTGGATTGTGGGAAATAGTGATTCATTAGTGATTCTATGTGTACTTTTCACATAGAAATACTGGGAATTCGGCTGTACTACTCTTTCACACATACTGATGTTGGCCTGCTATGTAATGAGGAAGCATGTGCATTCGGATACAGCTGTTGTTAGCTAACGCTAGCATTGTTTACAGTCAAACTGAGAATTTGGGGGTGGTTCAGATAATTAGCTTTGCAGTGTCTAAATAATTAGAGGTTGTGTACTACACTGTGGAAAACAATTTGAAAACATTGCAGTAAAATCAGCTGGAGTCGTATAATTAGTCACATCTCAAACCACTACTCTGGGGTGCGTCTCCCAAAAGCATCGTTAGCTAACTATGGTAGTTAGTTCCACTGAAATCTGTTGGTAATGATGGAACCTGCGACCATAGTTGCTTTTGGGAAACACACCCCTGGATTGTTTCTCAACACCTTGGACCAGCTTTCATCAAATCTGAGGGTTTTCTCGTAACACTGCACCATGCTGTTCATCTCTGAATTGAGATTGATTATTCACAATCATCTCTGGGTGCATTTGAACATCAGTTTTACTGGATTAAAAGAAATTTGAAAGGTAATTTAATCTCGCTGCTGAAAATACAAAGGCAATGCCATAATTTAGCCTAAATATAAAGCACATGCAGGTACAGCGAGTTTGAGCTCGAGTCCGTCATCTGTGACTCTCAGGTTTTAGTGGAGTGAGGGATTCCTGTTTGGTGAACGGGGGGCAATGAAGGAGGAGAAAAGATGGATGTGAAGGGGGAAGCCGACGACAGCTGCTGTAAGTACAGGGCGTCCGACCACAGAGTGGGAGTGATTATGGCAGATGTATTTCTGCAGATGTCTCTATTCCTGCTGCGTCTGACTCGCTCCATGCGCGCACAGAGATGGATCGAGAGCAGTGGTTTGGACAGACTCTTGCTGGGCTGTGCGGCTCCTCACACACCACAGACACACTGACTAAAACACTGCACACCAAACACAACATGTAACACCTACAGATGTTTTTGCAAATGTTAGCTTCACGAGTTCACACTTACAGAGCAGAGTAAAGTTTATGCTTAACCTGTCCGGGGAGAGCGTTTAGTCCGGACCCAAGCGCTTCATGCTACCATGTCTTTAGCAAATATATCATTTTGGTAGCACTTTATTTTATAGTCCTGTTACTCATGTGCATACTACAATAACTAGGGGCTAACCCTGAGCCTACCTCTAAAACTCGCCCTACAGTTACCTTATATTAACAGTACTTTCTTATGTACGTACACTGTAAGTGCAACCAACAATTTTTTTAGACATTTATCAAAATACAATGTTTTTGCACATTACAAAGCAATGTTGTTAATTTACTGTGGTAAATAATACCATCGTTTTTTAGCTTTAATTGTAGGTGTATTTTTAACTTTAACTACAGCCTAATTTTTGGTCATTATTTTAGCTTTCACTGTAAATTTTGTTTTAGAATGATCTTTAGTTAAAGATGAAATTTAGATTTATTTTTAGTTCAACTATAGTTTAAGATTTAGCATACATGTTATCCTTTATTTTAGCTTTGGTTTTAGAATGAGCTAGTTTAGGTTTAGTTTCAGATTTGTCTTTGTTTTAACTGTAGTTTAAGCTTCAGCTTAAGATTGACCTTTTTTTCAGTTTCAGAGTTAGCTTTCGTTTAAACTTAGTTTTGGCTTTAGTTGTTATTAATTTCAGTTTAGCTTTAGTATCGTCTTATTTTGGGGTGGGGCGTTGTGAGGGGTTGCATATATGCACCGTAGTAATCTAATTTCTGAACATTAATACCATATTTTTTGAAAATTGGTTTCTGGAAATGGTACTGTGATATTACTATGGTGATCCTATTTAGGATCAAAGTAATTCCATGTTTTCTTTTGGTTGGGTGGGGGGGGGGCATTATACACTGTAGGGAGGAAAATTATTTTAACTCAAATGTAATTATTCTGATATTTTTAGATACTGGATTTTGGACTTTCATGAGCTGTAAGCTCTAATCATCATAAAAAAAAAAATAAAAAAAAATAAAAAAAAACTTTTTAGAAATGTTTTTGTTTACCTTTAATGAATCTAGAAAGTTTACATTTTGAAATAAGTAAACAATATATATTTATTTTATATTTTGAGATGCACCTGTATATCTCAGTGTTATAACACCATGTTTCTTTGGATGTGTACCATGGAATACACTTACAATAGAGTACTATAATTGTATTTTTTTGGACCATGGTATAGTACACTTATACTTATATATTTGCTCCTTTGCTGGTTTAATTGCTTCTATTGTCCTCTTTTGGTAAGTTGCTTTGGATAAAAGTGTCTGCTAAAAGATTAAATGTAAATGTATAGCCAACTGTATTCTTGAAAGATGAATGTCATGAAAATAGCATGGTAATTTAAGTACCACATGATATACAGTATCACTACAATGGTATTACGATCTGATACCACTGATGAACCATGATGCACAACAGCACTTTTATGTGGGAGTCCTTAAATGTATCAGCTACACTCACAGCTACACAACTAGTGCATGAAGACCCACACACCCCTGACGGCAGAGAGAATGTCATGTTGACAGGGGGTCACCAACATCTTCCTCGAGAGACATCAAATCTGATTATAGTTAAAACAGTGGGTTCAGCCTCCTGCCTCACCAGCTGTCCCACCGCACACAGGCATCTGTCATCTGTCAAATGGAGCTTGAATGTGAAGGATGGGAAGATAGAGATAAGGTCACAGAGGACGAGGAAGGTGAAGGAAAGTAGAAGACAAGGCCAGACAGAGATACAGGACGGCCACACTTGACCTTTACCACCCACATGTGTCAGTGACAGAGAAGGCCGCTGGTGTGGCTTACCATTTCACCCCTCTGGGAGAAACACTATCGCTCTAAGCACCTCAATTAACCCTGGTTCCTCTCTTAACGATGGGATCACAAGGTCTCGCTTTCTACTGCTTTCTACTTTCGTTAAATTGCGTCACTAGGAGGGGTGAATCCCAACCTATCACTGTATATGAGTGATGGACAAGCTTCTTTTTTAGAGCTTCTTTTTTTAATATATATGTGTGTGTGTGTGTACTTGTTTTTCTATTCTGGTGGGGACTTAAACCTGAATACACACAGACTCATGGGGACTCGTGTCACGGTGGGGACCTAAATTGAGGTCCCCACGGGTAAACAAGCTAATAAATTACACAGAATGAAGTTTCTTGAAAATCTAAAAATGCAGAAAGTTTCCTGTGAGGGTTAGGTTTAGGTGTAGGGTTGGTGTAGGGCGATAGAAAATACGGTCTGTACAGTATAAAAACCATTACACCTATGGAGAGTCCCCACAAGGATAGCTGACCAGACAGTGTGTGTGTGTGTGTGTGTGTGTACACAAAAAAAGTTATTGTTTTTTGATTCAATACTATTTAAAAATACTTTTACTGTTCTGTGAAATGTTCGAAAGTGTAAATTGTGCTCTATTTAATACAGTAGTGTTGAATTTCAAACTAGTAAATAACATCTTTACTGATAGTTGGGGAAGAGAATCATTACAAAAAAAGAATCGATTCCAGGTTGTTGGAGAGTGATAATACACTCCACTTAGGGGAATCGACTTTACTGAAGGGCCAAAGATGTCTGGTCGTGACATGAATTAGACTTTGCCCATTATTTTCATTACCAAACCACTACACATCCTAAACAGTTAGCCTTAACAGTTAGCGATTTTCACTCTCAAGTTTTGAGCAGTGTAGGTCAGGCTTTAAACCATTTATTCAACAGAACTGCTCAAAAAAAAACTTTAAACAACTCTGAATATAGATTTTAAAAAGACGGCAAATAAATCGATTGATTCCAGAATGTTCATCTCTACTTCCAGGAAATATTAGGTTTCCAGATCGTTATGGGAAAATTGTATTCTGGTTCCTCAAACGTTCTCAAAACATAGGCATTTTGGAGTTTCCAATGTAATGTAAGAGCAAAACAAAGCTGTTCTTCGAGCCCAGTCCTGTAGTGCGCGCAGTAAGTAGCATGAGCTAATAATGAGACCCAGGTTCTGAGGAAACGATCAACATAACTACCGTATTTTCCGCCCCCTCGCGGCTGTAGATGGTAATGTTTTCTCTTGGCTCTAAATAAATGTGACTTATAGTCCAGTGTGACTTCTCTTTGGCCAATCATTCGAATAATGTATCTCATAATCTTGGACTGCAGTTATATCTGATCAAATGCGCATTATTATTCTTTAGCGTGGGTTTGACAAATTAATTTTACTTGTTTGGAACAGTAGCTACGTTAATTATGTCTCTACTTGTTTCTCTGTTTTTGCCACGGGATGTAACTAGGATTTACACAAGCTCCAGTCTTGGATCCAGAACACCTGAGAACACCTGAGAAGAGATGATGCTGACCCTCAGAGGACCCCAGATGATGCTAATCCTGAATCAACAAACAGAACTAACACATTTTGCTACAAGTTTGATTGCATCATATAATAATTGCTGTTAATAGTGTTAATTGTCTGTTTGATTGTCTTTAATTTATTTTCCTGTAAATTTCTGCCATATGCACATAAACTGACAGTCACCACTGATAAGCTACTACTTAATATTGTAGAAACTTAATTTTCTGTAAAGTTGCTTTGTCACGATTTGTATCGTAAACAACACAATACAAATAAACTTGAATTGGATTGAACTGTAAGTCAGCTGACTTGAGAGGCTCAAAGGCGGACCCTTAAGTCCCAGGACAGCACAGTAGGAGGAAGAGGCAGATTCAATCTTCAAGCTCCCCTCAGGAATTTAACAACAAGGTTGTTTTTGCCGACAGACTGGTCAGCCACTAGTGGGTGATTCACCCTAATGGCTTCCACATATACTTGGAGCATGGAAGGGATGCACCCTTTATCCAGCAACTCTTGCAGAAAGGTTTAAACAGGCTCAACAACTTGGGCTGGGGACACCAAATCCTGCCTCTCGCTTGCGAGAGAGGACTGTCCTGAATGGTATCGGCCAGGAGGCTGCATCAGACGTCCCTGACTCGCCAGATGACCTGAGGAAACAGGCAATTGGAGGGAAGACTTACAGGTGAGTGTTGGGCCAGTAGTGGACAAGGGCATATTGCTCCTTCAAAAATTAGTTGGGCAGTGAATGTTGTCTTCTAAGGCGAAGCAGTCCACCTTCCTTCTTTAAGAGTCATTTGTGGGTGTAGTTTCCGTTCTGGGACAAAATGTCCAGCTCTTGGTTCAGTTTGCCTGGCACATGAACTGCCCTGAGTGTCCGCAGGTTGGACTGTGCCCTTAGAAGGAGGCATTTTGCCATCCTGTTGAGGGAGCATGACCTGAGACCCCCATGGATTATACAGGAACACAGCTTCACCTGTTTTGGGGGGCTGAAATGCAATTTGTTCATGCAGCTACATGAAAGTGAACGAATCAGTAATCAGTATTCAGATGAAACAGGAGTTTCCCAAAAGACCATGTTCAAAAGGGAACTTTCTTTATTGAAATACCATTCTTTCTCAGTTTCCAAAACTTTGCTTTAAAATCATAATTTAGTGAAATGTTCTGTATACATTTTTTTATGATTATCTGAAAATAATAAACTTTATTTTATGGTTTTAAAGCCATAAAACGTTAAAAAGAACGTTCCTATATTATTAATTTTTTTTTTTATCCCCCAAAAAAACAAACGTTAGGGATACATTATATGTTTTCAGAGCTTTCTGTACTTTAGACCTGGTCAATAGAGCCATAATTAATTGAAAATGAATTTATTTGGTGTCCAGTTCCTCTCAGAATTTTTTTTACTAAAAATTGTAATATGAGTCAGTTTGTTCATTCACAGCGTGGCAACAAAGGGCATCAATTACGGTTGATAATCAAACCTTGCTTTCATTTACACCTCATTTAAACCCGAGTACTAACTACTGATTTCATAATTTACTTGAAAAGGAAGTCTGATAAGGGCATAAAACCCTGGGGATATTTGCTTTCCCTGTGGTGCCATAATAGCTGATTACATGAAGATCACAGTCCCTACCATGCTGACTTCCCATGGTGCATCTCTGTGGAGCCTGATCGTCTTCATCAATGTCTAATTGGGGTTAATTAGGATTTAAAATAACCTCACTGGAAATGGTGTAGTTATGATACATTTACATGATGAGCTGCTGTGAGCTTTTTCACATCTTGAAGACAAGGAGAGAAGGAAAAGTTTGCCTTACTTGATGGAGAGATGGGGAAAGTTGAAGCACAGAATAAAACAAAAAGGCTGGCGGGATGTAGAGTCATTTAATGACAAATGATGGTGCATGTAGCACCTGTGTGGTCCAATGTAGTTTGGAGATCTAATGAGACTTGCCCAAAGCTGTGATGTGATTATTTGCTCAGTCAAACCAAGCCCATATGACTGTTGTGTTGCCATCGGCCGTCAAAAGTCTCAAACCTCTGTGCAATAACCGTGTTGTGGCAGCTCACCCCGAAGACACAAACGAATGTTTCATGATGGATTGAGAGTAAACATAAGAGAAATAAATGATTTTTTTTCTCTTATGTTAACAGTGCAAATGCCATAGCTAAAGTTAAACTTGCTGTATATAGCAAAAAAGCTCAGGATTTAAAGAAAAAAAAAACACTATTTTCTGTAAAGTTCGTTTGTTTAGCTATTTTATCTATTCTTTTCTCTTTTTAGGGCTTTTCACACTGCGCTTATCCCTGTTGTTCTAAACCCTGCTTTTAACTCCCGATAGAGAAATGTTTGACATGACTACAATGTACTAAAACATTAAAAGTTTTTCCTTTGTGTTATTGAAAAGTTTCGCATACAGAGCACAACATCGGCTCCGTTTACACTCGGCATTACCATGCGATCACTGTGATCCAATCATCAGTCAATCCGGACAAGGCGGGTTTACACTTGGCAACATAACTTCTCTATCTGGATAACCGAGGCCAGAGGATGACTCTGGTGCAAAGTCGACCTGAAGCGGTGGCTTTTATTTTGCCAGCAAGTGTTCTTTACAGAGAATGAGTGTTTCTGCAGCTTTCAGATTCTCCTCTCCACCTTTCTTCCAACATTTCAAAAGACAACGGCTGGATTGTGTTTACATGACACTGAAACCCCTGAATCAGGACACAGGACAACATTTTGGCATTCTAAAAATGTGCACCTTTGAAAATGGTTTTAAAGGGGTCATATGATTCAATTTCAATTTTATTCTTTCTCTTGGAGTGTTACAAGCTCTTGGTGCATAAAGAAGATTTGTAAAGTTGCAAAGACTACTGAAATCTGTCACACACTTGAGGAATTCAGCCAATCACAACTCACTGTACAGCTGGCCAATCAGAGCACACCTCGCTTTTCAGAAATGATGAGCTTTGTAAAAATTAGAAGTGTTTAAGAAGGCGGGGCATAGAGGAGAAACAATAATGTACAGTATGTGGATGATGTGTTTTTTTAACCTTAAACCTACACCAAATACACAACATAATATTCTTTTTAGCAACATGATATGACCCCTGCAAAGTGCTTTTTTAAAGATTTAATTCATCTCAAACAATTGATTTTGTGAAAACAGTGATGTCATAAGGATATTAGGTTATGTGTTATGCTGCCTTCACGTGCTATCAGAAATGTCCTATATCCCACTTATGAAGTCGTGATTACGAGACTGTCATAAAAAAGAGTTTTAATGTCGGAAAGAATAAAGACAAACTTTCACAGTGTGAATTAACTGCTTGGCTATATGGTTAGCAACAGAGAACCAATCACGTGCCCCATATTCACATGTTTTCTACAGTCACTGAACAGTCACTGATAAGCATTTCAGCATTTGTGGCAAAAAAGCAAAATGGTGATGTTAACCACATAAAACTGATGCGTTTTATTCTTATCTTTATAGTCACTTCCAGTTCCATCGGCCTGAAGTCAATTGGTATTTTTAATTAACAGTTTTAATTAAAATAAAGTTTGTGTAAAACAAGCTCAATATACTGTCACTTTTTTTTCTACAACATAAAGTACATTATTTATATACTTGAGTTTGAACTTGAGATTCAATAATACGAAGATGCAAAATGCTAAATAGATTATGTAAACAGGTCGCATGCTGCATTTGTCTGATCAATGTCACAGACACAGCTAAATATGCAAATAAGACCATTAAACCCACAATTTTAATGTAAGGATCACAGAATGTATAAAAACAGGGACGTAGTCCATGACGTCACCCGCTGATTTCTGAAGAGCGTTTTTTTTAAGTTCAAAGTGGGCGGGGCCAACCATCGCCATCTTGGCTGCGCGTCACTCCTGGATAATCCAAAATAGGCAAAGAGGCGGGAGGTGGTTGCTGAAGCCACGCCCACCTAGCTCAACAGCAGGGACAGCAGCGGCAATCCACCAGGGGGCAAGGAACTCGACCGGAAGTTGAAGTCGGGTGGGGGCTGCCATCTTGTAGCAGAACTTCACTTGCGTTAGCATTCCCATTGACTCCCATTCATTTTGGCATCACTTTGACAGCGAATAACTTTATATCTGAGGCATTTAAAGACTCCGTTTGTCCATTATTTATTTCTAAAGATACACGACAATGTATAAAGGGCTCCATTACCTTCTATGTTACATTATGGCCCTGTATAAACAGTTTTTGTAAAAAATAGGCTAACGATTGCATCATAACCACTCGTCTCTCTGTCGCATTACCGTACAGACAGGAGGAGAAGCTCGCAGGCAATTAATTTAATATGGCGTACTGGCGTTACATTTTAAAATACTATACAAAATAATTAATCAGAATACTTACTCCTGCTCACTCACGACAAAGAACTCCCCGCTCAAGCTCGCCGTCTCTGCAAGATTAACGATGGCAGATTGCACGCACAGCTACTAGAAGATTTACATCTGTCAGACAGGTTGCTGACGTCATCAAGCTTAGTTTGAATCTGCGCGTCAGAAACGGAAGTGCTTAAAAACGCTAAAAATGGGCTTCACTTGTCTCAACTGAGTTCCAATGGGGTCGCTGTGTCCATTTCTTTTACTGTCTATGCAATCCACCTGTCACTCAAGTGGCCACGCCCTTAATTATGCAGAACTTTAAAGCTTCATGTAATTTAAACCCCCTCACAGTTGTCATTTACATTTAATTATTTAGCAGACACTTTTATCCAAAGCACCTTACAAATAAGAGCAATAGAAGCAATCAGACCAACGAGAGAACAACAACAGTATACAAGTGCCATGACAAGTCTTAGTTAGTCTAGCACAAAACCCATAGTTAGTTTTTTGTTTTAGTTTTTCTCCAAGAATAGGACAGACAAAAAAAGGTATGCTAAGTGCTAGTATTAGTTGCAATGAAGGGCAAAATTAGCTATATAGACCAAAACAAACCACTTTTTGTAACCGGCTGTTAACATATATATTTTTGTCTGCTGTAAAGTTTTTAAAGTTTAATTTTGACATGCGGAGTCCCTTCTTAAATCTTAATATTTATCCAGAAAGTCCATTCCACTTTTCTTACCACAAGATGGTGCGGTTTCATTACAAACATGTTAAACACGCAGCACAGAACGCTCTTTTTACAAATTAACAATCTGTTTGTAGTCAGTCTCTAGGTTAATCTGCTACAGGCTGTGAAATAATTATAAAAATGCATTATGTATTCTTTAAGATATAAACACTATCCACTGACACGAATGCTCTTCCTGTTGGTCCGTTTCCTTGGGCAGCTTGTTTTGGGGCCAGCTCACCATGACACAGCACACTCACACTGCACTCCTCTGACTCTGATGCTCAGAAGAAACAGTCACAGCATCCTCTTGCGAAATTCCTCTTTTTTTTCTTCCTATGTTCATGCATTTTCCTTGTGAGGTTTGCTGTTTGCGTGTGTATTCAGTGTCTTGCAATTATGGTCCAAACGTTAACAATTGAACTTAAAACACACAGATTAACCGATGGTTTATTATTTAGCATTCATTAATTTGACCTATTTTACTTAGGCTATTTTACCTTTTTTTTATTACAGTATTACATTAGTTTTCAAGTGCAGTTTTATTAACATCCAGTAACTGGCTTCATTAGCTTGCAATATGAGATAAAAGCATAATGCAATGTGAGAGAAAAAAAAAATCGATGTATCTATTTTAATATGAATATTTCCAGCTAACAGGAACATTCTGTACTTGCATTAAACATACAATTGATATTTTCCATATTAAATATCTTGTGTATGCAGATGATTTGTGACTTAATCAAATATGAAGGTTAAGAAACAGACAAGTGTGATGAAAGCTTCGCACGTGACCCACCGAGCCACATCCGCTTCCATGACGCTTCCCCAGATGGACGTGACTTCCACCACGAGACCCCCTAGCCACGCCCCTCTGAGTAATATGCAAATGACGCACGTAGCGTGAGTGCGTTCTGCGCTTTATAAAGCGCGCAGCCTCTTCCTCCCCGCTTCCTCTCAGCATCAGTGCGGAGTAACAACTAAAACTAGACTACACTGTCAAATAACAGCTACAGGTAAGACACAAGCTGCCACTAGTCAGGAATTTAAAACGCATTTTATCTAAAAAAGTTAGAATCTTAAAGCGCAGAATATGCGGTTTTGGTTGGTATTTTCTCTCCATAATATGTAATAAAATATTATGGCATTCTTCTATCATTAAGTTGTGTATTAGGCACAAATTTTCTATAATATGCAGAGAGATGATGCTGAAAGCAAATCATCATTCATTCCTGTTGATATAAATCAACATTTGAACTGCAAACTGATGTGACGTATGTTACTCGCATATAACGTATCGCATCATTAATTTACTAATAATATTAATTCACTAATGTTTCCACGCGGTTTTACTTCTTGTCGACCTGTTCCAGCTGGGTTTAAAATATATTAGATATTTTAGAAATATAATAGCCTAGGTATTTTTAGGTATGTACGTATTAACAGACGCATTTCGCGTTCACGAAGCGATTATTAGCGAGTATTTGACTGTCTATTGGAGCGTGTGGTTATGTTTTGTCGGATGTTGGTGTATAATTCATGTTGTGAGTCACTTAAAGTCTACGTGCTTCTAGAAATCCTCAGTATGGACCGATGCAGCGTCTTGATCTGATGCACTTCTTGTTTCCTGAGCTGCAAAGGATTCTGGTACTTGTGGTTTTTAGGGGCGCATTTAGGGGATGCCTGACTACACGAAGGTCCCATTTTGCTCAATTTTTCCGCAAGATGCGTCATTGCTTCATTCATAATTTCCCCATGTGATTTCCCCATCAGAGTCGACCGAGAATCCGTGTTATTGTAGTATATATATCTGAGACGCTATTATAGGATCATTGATATATTTTTATATTTTTATTTAAAATTTTAGATTTATTTTTAAGGTTACGTTTTCTTAAGTTTAGATTTTTATTCTATATTCTATATTCTATAGTTTTTAATTTTGCTTCGAAAAAATCGTGTTCTTGACATCCAACGATATATATTAAATGTTCCAGTTTATTGTTAAAGTAAATGCTCACGGTTTAATTAAAATATCTATACAACACCAACTTAATTTCTGAAAAGATTTTATTTGTTTAAAAAAACGTAGCCTAAATGATAAATGTTCTACGTGGTGTCAAGAATTAGCATAATTAATTTTAGTGTTTAATTTTCTAGTGATGGATGACCAAACTTTAGGGACGGTCTCTTTAGTGCCTGTGACGAATCATGACTGAGGGGCTTTTTTTATCCAGTTTGTATGAATCCTGCAGATCTTTCTTCTACGTGCGTCTGCACACACATCACTGCAGAGGCTGGAGCACGTGACGGATGAAAATAGCGCTTTGCTCTTACACCTTTAACCTTTTCCTCACTGCACTTGACGTGAAGATAAAATCGCATGGCTACATCCCTTAGCGGACCCCCCCAGTGTCTAGCGCTTAACAGATCATTTACAAGATCCCGTTTCATTCAGTCTTGGAAGAGCATTGATGCTGAAAGCAGATCGTTAATGCATTGAAATGCATCGTAGCTGATGAGTTTGTGTGTCCTGCAGCTGAAGATGTCGTCTACAAAGGAGAAGCTCATCGCTCACGTGAGCAAGGAGGAGCCCGCCGGGCCCACGAACAAGGTGACCGTGGTGGGTGTGGGGATGGTTGGGATGGCCGCCGCCGTCAGCATCCTCCTCAAGGTCAGTGAGTGTCTGCATTACATCACAGCCTTCACAGAGTCCTGGTGTTACATAAACCACTACTGCATACATGCACTGCCATTAAAAACATTTAAATTCATTCTATAAATAAATCAAATAATATTTATACTTCATTTTTAAATAAATGGATTGAAATGTGAAGGTTTAATTTATACAGATTACTAATTTAAAAAGATGAATAATTATATTAAAAAAAAAAAGTTAATTTGGGGAATTCTTTTTTTCATTATTATTATCAAGTAACCCCCTTACAGTTAAAAAAAGGGACTGGGAAAAAATGATAATTTGGTTTTGAGATTTGAATAATTAATATTAAAATAAATTTAATAGAATTAGACTTTTTTATTATTATTATTACTGATCTAAATGGTCAAATTTGCATTGTTGTAACAAAGGACAGAAAAGTTTCTTGTGGTTGCTACAGATGTGTGAACATTTTGAACCACGATTCTGTTGCAAGCAGTTCGTGTTTGAATCTGGCTCACAACGTTTCCCATCATTTGTCTATCTTTACTGTTTCTATAAAGAAAAGTGGTGAAAATGAGAAAAATACAACTATTAATGACTATTAATCTCATATCACTCATATTAAAGGGTTAGTTCACCCAAGAATGAAAATTCGTCCATCTTCTTCTCCTTCTCAAAGCATCCTAGGTGTATGTGACTTTCCTCTTTCAGAATAATCCAATCGGAGTTATATTAAAATTTGTCCTTGCTCTTCCAAGCCTTTCAATGGGGCTAAGCGGGTGTTTGTTGTCAACAGTTCAGAAGACATTAAATAAAGTGCGCGCAGCTGTAATAAAACATCCCTCACATGGCTCCGGAGGGGGAGGAGGCTGGTTGTCTTTAGAAACTTTATGTCCTTTGCTCCTTCATTTCCCAAAGGCACGCACGACGCATACAACTTCCTGCACGTCTCCCGCATCCCAACATGAAATGAGAAAAAAAGCATTTATTATGTTTGAAATCTGGATATTTATCTGACAGGAATGCAGGAGGCCTTTTTTCACCCCCCGGAGCCGTGTGAGGGGTGTTTTATTACAGATGCACACACTTTATTTCACGTCTTCTGAACTGTTGACGACAAACACCCGCTTAGCCCCACTGTAAGCTTGGAAGAGCAAGGACAACTTTTAATATAACTTTGATTGGATTATTCTGAAAGAGGAAAGTCTCATCTAGGACGCTTCAGGGGTGAGTACAAGATGGACGCATTTTCATTCTCGAGTGAACAAACCTTTTAACATTTTTGTTAATATTCAAAATCTTCAGCAATATAACTTGTGTTTGTTTGCTGGGTTTATTGTATTGCTATACTTTGGTTTTTGGGGTTTTCTTTTGGTTTTTGCCATGGTCTAAGATGTTGAGATGGCTTTAAATAATTTTTTTTTACTACTACTACTCCAACAACTTCTCTGATTTTAATAACATTTTAACAACTGGTAAAAATCTGCACTGTTTTTGTAGGTCCAAATGAAATAAAATGCCATGTTGTGTCCAGTTTTTCCTATAACCCCTTAACCCCCCCCCCCCCCCCCCAATTATATGAAAAGATCATATTGATTCCTGTATCTTCCATAAACTATCGTGTTTTCTCCTGATTTCTCACTTTGGGTAAAGCTGCTGTGGCTCAAGGAAATGACACCAGCTTCAAAAGCTTTCCTGACCTTTGAACGTAGAGCGGTTTCTGAATGAGAAGGAACCTCCGCCAAGAATAAACATGATCCCCATGGATCTGGACACTAGAGTTTGCATCACAGTTTAGCTCTCTGCATTTTTCCATTGGTGTGAAATGCATCTGATGAACCTACAATGCCATATATGTGTGTATATTCATATATACACACAAGAAATAGAACAATATAACATACACCACTGTCTATTGGCCATGGAGAGGTGTATAGGGAGTGTGTTATCAGTAGAGTAGTGTTGATGTCAATGCACGTGTTTGTGCAGGATCTGACTGATGAGCTTGCGCTGGTGGATGTGATGGAAGATAAGCTGAAAGGAGAGGTTATGGACCTGCAGCATGGAAGCCTCTTTCTCAAGACGCACAAGATCGTGGCGGATAAAGGTCAGATTTCACAATCTACCATTTAAAAGAAAATATGAGAGGTGGGTGGTAGTGAATTTATGGCTGTTGATAAGGAGCAGACGGTTTGCTTAGTGTTAAGGTGAATTGTTGACTAAATAATTAAAAGCATTTAAAAGGGAACTGCATGTTAATCTTATATATAAAGACATTTATTGTTGTTTTTTACTTAACAAAAGAGGTGAATAACTTACCAGTTATCTAGGAGCTAGAAGAATCAATATCCTCCTAAAAGCCCAGACACAACAGACCAATCCAAAAAGGTCCAAAAAGTTGCGTTTGAACACCCTGCGAAACCTATGGCCAGCTAGCACACACGTTCTGCGCCTGAGCGAGGAAAATAACTCCACACCAGCAGGTGGCAGTAGTTTCTATTCATCATTTAACAAGGGAAACAAGAAGAACTAAGACTAAGACCTTCAACAAAGCTGCACTTGCATAACATTATCAAACCATATATAAGATAAGAGCTCTTGACTTTGGTTACTTTGTTTTTATTCTCGTATAATGGTTCGCTAAATTGAATGGCCAATTAGAGTGATCTCTTCAGCAACAAGTTTTGCCGTTAATGTAACGTGCGCAGTCATTTAACAAGCTGCCACTGATGGTCTTGACTAGTGCCAAAGGTGCGGAACGCAATGCAAAACATAGGATAGACACTCAACTTAATGCAATATCATGCAAAACGCATAAGACTTGATTAACATTCACAGTTGGTTCCAGTAGATCCTGCGCTGTTATGTTGCTAAGCTAACAAAGTGCAAATGCACAAATATTGGGTGCAGTTTTAATTGGACTGATCTCTTATATACAGAATAACTAATCTGAACAACTCTTTATACACCGCAACTCACAAGTGCTCATAGCATGAAATGAATAAAAGACATGATTAACGTTCACAGTTGGTTCCAGTTCTCAAAGATCAAAGATGGCCAGACACTTGCTGTGACACGCCTTAACACAGGGGTGTTAATTACTGGAGGACCACAGCACTGCAGAGTTTAGCTCCAACCTTAATTAAACACACCTGGGGCCTGTTTCATTAAACACGGTTACCAAATAAGCCAGGCTTATTTCAGTTAGTCTGACTTATTTTGAACCAACTCAACTGACAATAGGTCAAACTAACTGAAATAAACCTGGCTTATTTAGTAAAGCTGAAATCTCATTAATTTTTTTTTCTTTCCAAATGATGAAAGAAAAGATCCAACAATTTGTAAAAAAAACAAAAAACAAACATCCTTTCAATACAGAAAAAAAAAAATCAGTTTTTGTTAAACTGGTCAGTAGGAGTTCTTGTATGCAGTTTAAACCCTAGGGGGGAAACCAAGCTTTAACTCCAATCAAACACCTTAAACAGCTTATCAATGTCTTCAGGATTGCTTTAAAAGCTGAAACTGGTTGTAAAACCTTACAGGACCGTGGGTCCCCTGGAGCAGGGTTGAAAACAGTCCTGATCCAATACACCTTTCTGTAATTATTAAGTGCTCCTGAGGATCTTCTTAGCTTGTTCAGTTGTGTCAGATCAGGGATGGAGCTGAAATTTTTGCAAGGAAGTAAATCTCTAGGAACAGAATTGGGCGCCCCAGTAAAATCAAATATTAGCAATTATTTAGTCTTTGGGTGCATTTTTCAAAAACATTGCAAGCATAATCAAATCATTGAGACCAATGGTGCCAGTGGTTTCTACGATCAACTTAAGCTTGGTCTGAACAGGCCTTGAGAGGGTGTTTGACAGGAATATAGAAACCAAGGGAACGTAGGGACCTTCCAAAATTGATCATCCCATGTGATTTCCAGACTATAGCGTGACGGCAAACTCCAAAGTGGTGGTTGTGACCGCTGGAGCCCGTCAGCAGGAGGGCGAGAGCCGCCTGAACCTCGTCCAGAGGAACGTCAACATCTTCAAGTTCATCATCCCCAACATCATCAAGTACAGCCCCAACTGCATCCTTCTGGTGGTCTCAAACCCAGGTATGTCCACACCTGGGCCGTTCTTTAGTTCTCAAAGGTTTCAGCTGTGTCCTGTAGCCTCCGAGACTGTAAACCAATGTTGTCTTCTCTTCAGTTGACATCCTGACCTACGTGGCCTGGAAGCTGAGCGGTTTGCCCAGGAACCGTGTGATCGGCAGCGGCACAAACCTGGACTCCGCTCGTTTCCGTCACCTGATGGGAGAGAAGCTGGGCATTCACCCATCTAGCTGCCATGCTTGGGTCATTGGAGAACATGGAGACTCCAGCGGTGAGGACTGCACAGATGTGCTTCAAGAGCACAACGAACACCAATTGTTTTCTTCATAAAATGTAAACGTCCGCTTTCTTCTGTAGTCCCTGTGTGGAGCGGAGTCAATGTGGCTGGAGTGTCCCTCCAGGGGCTGAACCCTGACATGGGAACAGATAATGACAAGGAGGACTGGAAGAGCGTCCACAAGATGGTGGTTGACAGGTGAATCATTTATAACCCACTAGACTTCCATACAGTGGTTTAGTACACTAATAATCATCTCAGGATGACATTTAGAAAGGTTTTAGAGAGCGCCCAAGTTGTTTTTCTTTATAAATGATCTGTGTAATATACGTGTACTCTGTTACCATTAGAAAGCATATGAATCAAGTCCTCGTGTGAATGCATTTAGTCTGGACTCGTGGTTGTTTATCGGTGTTTAACATAAATCGGGTTTGTTTTGGCAGTGCGTATGAGGTTATTAAGCTGAAGGGCTACACTTCCTGGGCTATTGGCATGTCTGTAGCTGACCTGTGTGAGAGCATCTTGAAGAACCTACGCAAGTGTCATCCAGTTTCAACCTTGGTCAAGGTGAGATGTTCTTGTTTATTTCTGAGTGACCAGCAATCTTCATTAACCAAACACTTTGATCCATTTTTCTAGTACCAAGAGTCAAGAACATAAATACACGTGTGTGTGTGTGTGTGTGTGTGTGTGTGTGTGTGTGTGTGTGTGTGTATATATAATAACTCCATTCCAAACCGCCATTTAATGACTACATACGCAGCTACCTTTTATGGCAAAATCCTGGTCCAGGTCCAAGTGAGTTGAGAAACTCTTCATGGACAGCAACTCATATGCATTGAAAACTTAAAGCACACAGAAGAACTGACTAATGTTCACAAATAATTCCAGGATCTTAACAGTTGGCTCTTATGTTAGCATGTTGCTAAGCTAACAATCCTATGTACCGTGTACCTGAAATCTTTGAGTGCATACGAATTACTGATATCATCAACTCCCACAAATACCAGAAATAGCACTCATCTCACAAAGCATGCAAACGACTTGAGACACGTTCACAGTTTTTTCCAACAGATCATATGTAAGCATGTTGCTAACAATAAGCGCAAACACATATTTGGTTCTCAGTGATGGAACGGTCTAATATTGTGAGCAACTGCTCTGAACAACGCTTCATGAATGGCAGGTTACAACTCGCACAAGTTGCACAGTTCGCACTCATGACGTAAAATGCATAGAAGACCTTCAGTTTGTCTGCTACTTTGGATGAAACGCTTCTCCAAGTTTGTCACAGTGCATGGAATTGACTTCTATTTAAAATGTACATACTGTAACACGCTGCATTATGTTAGGCCAAAATGACGTTGCCTAATAAAGCCGAATTTCATTGGGAGCAGCCTATGATATCTACAATTGTTAGTTCTGTGATTAGCCTGCTTAGTTTTGTGACAGTGCTATAAAAGACAATTATCTGACACTTGTCGCATATTCACAGGGAATGCATGGCGTGAATGAAGAGGTCTTCCTCAGCGTGCCTTGCATCCTGGGAAACACCGGCCTGACAGATGTTGTCCACATGACCCTGAAGCCAGACGAGGAGAAACAGCTGGTGAAGAGCGCCGAGACCCTGTGGGGCGTTCAGAAGGAGCTGACCCTGTGAACCATGGTCTCCTCTGAAATGTCGCTGGTGTCACATTACAAACCTGGATGAGTCCTGCTTCTGTTACTCCTGACCTCATAAATCTCACTGCCTTTAACCATCAGATATCTCTTAGACTTTCATATTGTAAGGCTCCTTGTTTTAGGTGTAGAGAAGAAATAATTTATTCCCGTTGTCTTGAAAAAGATCATCAGCCTTTGTAAAAGTGTGTGTCTGTGTGCGCTCTATTGTATATTCAACAAAGCACTTGTGAACAAGATGATGTGCAATTTGAGTCTATTTTATTCCATTCGGAGGTCAACTAGCATTCCGTACTTGCGTCACGCAATTGATCGTTTCAGTGACGGTTAAAGCTGTTACTTGAAGCGTGTGATTGTAGAATTGAGACACAGCCCATGACTGAATAAACATTGTGTGAACCTACAAAAGCTTCTATCGGTCTCTTTGTTCTGGAGGCTGAATAGAAATAACAGCTGTACAGAAACAAACTGGGTTAGTGGACCATGTTTACTGAGCATTTCAGGTGCATGCAGTTATATTGCATCAATATCAGGTCCGTCTAGACCTCAATACCTCAAGGTCAAAATACAAGTTGAGTAATAAATAAGTGGCACCGGACAATTATTTATTATGCACACTTGATGTGAAAACATGATGCAAGGTCTTGCCCATTAACAAATATATCATGATTCATGATCATGCTCTTTTATTGATCTGTCTGACATCATAATCTACAGCCTGGTTCGAATAAGAACAAATATTAGCAGATAAGGGGTTAAAGTCTCACTAAGAAACATCAACTCAAGTCTTGTCCCAAATGTGCATTAAAACAATTGACTGAAATGCAACAAATTTGTTCATTTGTTTTTAAACATTTGGAAGAATAAAAAGTAAATATATATATATATATATAAGTTAAAGTTCAACAGTTTATAGCTTTTCAGTTTTCATTAACATTATTAGTCACAGACCAAACTTTGTGTAGAGCGAGAAGAAATAGAGTTGTAGCAATATACCAATAAATCTGGAACCGCAATAGTTCCCAGTTACAATGAGATAAATAATAAATTCAGCAAAATAAAAGCCATAAAATTGAAATATTGGAACCATAAATCGTCACTGTTTTTTGTAAATTAGGTGAATCTCGCAGAAACTTTCAAGAAATTACATATTTCACCCCAAAATCCAAGGGAAGTATTTAGTAATAAAAAAAATAAAAACGTGCATAAAAAAAATATTTTTTGCATTGTGATAAAGCAAATTTCCTCGCAAATTTTCATTGTAAATAAAAATTAATTTATAAATATATTTTAAATATCCGCTTTGTTTTATTAAATTTAATTAATGCTGGTTTTACAGTACTGACTTTTTTTTCCTTTTTACTTTAATGAGAAATTTTGGGAGTAAATGTATCTACTTCTGTATCAAATATTTACTTAAACGTTCTTAATATTTTATACAATGTAAAAAAATCTTAACAGTCCTACATTTTTTCCTCAGAAAATATCTATTTTATTTATTTTGAGGCGAATATTCCTGTGAGATTCACACAGTTATGAATTATGACAACACTTTGTAACAATGCCTGAATGAAAACAGGAGATGCTATCCACATTTGAGAGCAATTTTACTCATACACTACCTGCAGACGTCACATTTTAAAAGTTATCACTCTGTACGGTTTATAACAGTAGTATCTAAAGAAAAGACACCCAGACGCCTGCCAGTTTAACACGAGACGCTCAAATGAAAGAAGGAACAAAGTCTATGACCTCTTATTTATCTCTAACGCTAGTTTTTACCCTTTAGCGTTTAAATATCGTACCGATTTTACCTTTTCCAAATCAAGTCAGGCACAGACGCTAAAACTCTCACAGAAGTGAAAGATCATAAACAGCTGAACTCCCAGTGACATACCACAGAGCGACTAGATCAGAGTCTGGAGCGCGGGGTCAGTAAAGGTCACTGAGTCCGGCCGTCTTTCGTGCTTTCTGCATGAGCGCTCGCAGCTGGAACTGCTTTCGGGACAGCAGACGCACATGCTAAAGACAAAACAAATGAGACGAACAGGGATGTCAAACATAACATTACTAAGAACAGCAGAATAAATGGCAAGTTTGTGCCAAAGCTTGCATTGTTCTCTGAAGAGCGAGATCTAGAGGGGCGAACAGACCTTGAGGAAGACCTCCAGGTCGATGACTCCTCTCCGAAGGGCTTCTCCCAGGTAAAAGATGGTGTCCTCTATGGCGTTCTCCTCTGCGTACAGGTTCAGGATCTGTTTGTAGAGCGGGGCTGTTGGGATGATCACGTCGTCAATGTCATTGTTTTCCGACTGGTTCTCCATCTTCTCCAGAGCTTCGCTCAGTTCCTCGTCCTTCCTCTTGAGGAGCTCAATGTTTCTGTCCACCTCAGACTACGATTGGCACAAAAACACATCTAACCATGGCATAGTTTTTCAAAAACAGTGTGATCTCAAAAAAGAACAACCTATAGAGCAATGGCAAATGTTCGTACCACTTCCTGGTCCAGACGGGACACCATGTCTTCCAGCTTCTGGTGTCCTTTCTTCAGGTCTTCCTCAGTTCTCCTCAGGGCGTCCAGCTCGGCTTGAGCTCTGTCCATCTCCTCTTTCATTCTCCAGCGCAGTTTATCGCTCACGGCCGAGATCAGCGATGCTCGGATGGTGTCTTCACCGATGGTACCATCACGACTCGGACCTGGAAGTAGAAGACAAATTTATTGCCAGTGTTTTGGGGAATTAAAAGCAAAATGGTCAATGGATAGCGATGCTGCGAGATCCGGTGAGAAGCATTCAAATTCTGCACAGAGTTCTCCGTTATATACTTTAATTTATAGCATTTACCATTTAGCCGTAAATTGTTTTGTTTAAAATATCACAAAGTACTTGAAATACCATACACAGCTATCCTTTAGTTTGAGAACGGCAAATTCCAGTTTATTCTGCATTTGGCAAATTCATTTGGTGTTGAGCGATGGACCTTCTTGGGAAAACCAAATACTTTATCGCTGATCTGGAGCCATCTATAAGACTACAAGAGCTGCCTCTATTAATGGCACCCATCCATGTTTGTACAAGTGTCTTCAAGTTCCCCTGATTGCAAACGCATGGCTTGTCACGCAGGTGTTGGTGAAGCTGCCCCTTTGCCCTTTGGTGCCCAAAGTGCCCTTTTGTCAAAGCAAAATTTCCTCTAATTTTTTTTTGTCATAACGTTTCCTTTTGTGAACGCCTGCTCATGCCCAATCTAAATATTAGTAAAATTTTGAATAATAATTTAGCCGTCAATAAGATGACCAACATGACCTTTGACCTGACGACGACGACCTCCTCATTCGACCGGGACAATTCGTCACGCTGCACGCGCATTTTTTAATTGTCAGAGGATATTATTTTTAAGTGGTGTTTCATTCTCAGTGAAGTGATTTTGATATTTATTTACTTATTATTATTTTACAAGAACGACGTGATGTGAGAACATGCGGATATGTTGTTTATATTGCTGTGTGTAGCCTGTAGTGTAGAGTAATGTTAGCGTGCTGTTTGAGGGAGAAACGTTTCACAGGCATCGAGGTCAGAGGCGTCATGCCCCTTCAAAGATTTCTGAGCCAAGTTGATTTTAAATGCAGCTTCCAAACGACCAAAAAAAAAAAACAGCTGAATAATATTTTTTATATATTTGATATAATCACACTGTTGTGATTAGATCGTTCAGTGCACAGCATCAGCTACTAAATTCAAATCTGTGTTCGCTGGCTGGCGCTGAACCAGAGACGTTCGTACAACGCTTCATGACAATCAACGGTTCTGTTGCGCGAATGCAATGGCCAATCGGAGACGTGCAGAAGAGTCATCATGAAACGCGGTGTTTTTTTTTTTTTTTTCACTTGCTCGCTGACTGAATTATTTAGCGAATTGTTTCTTCAGAGAGAGAGAGAGAGAGAAAACTAAAAAAATCCTGATGTGGATAATGTAATGTAAAGTGCTTCAGTGATTGTAATGGTAGTTTTTGAGAGTGCCTGAACTCTGGCTAGACCAGAGATGCTCACAAGTCTCTGAGCTAGAGTCCAAGTCAAGTCTCAAGTCTCTGAGCTAGAGTCCAAGTCAAGTCTCAAGTCTCTGAGCTAGAGTCCAAGTCAAGTCTCAAGTCTCTTTATTATATTAAGTCTCTGGTTATAATAAATGTTGCATCACGTACAGCGACCCATCCAAGCTGCTTAGAACACTGCATATCTATATATAAGGAATTCAAAGCATGTAATATGTTATTATGACAACTCTATTTATTAGCATACAATATCAACTTTGATTTTGGTATATAATCAGTGTAAACAGGCTATTGCAACATGACAAAAACACCAAGAATGCTTTACTTTTAAGTTAATATCTGTATTTTGCATTTATGGATTCAGTAATGGCCTTCTGTCTGTCCTGGCTGTATAGCTGCACACCTCTTGTCTGGCTTAAGAATGAACAAAACTACGCTGACTTATGTTATTCATACAATACCTACTCACAAATAAACATCAAAAACAAAGCCGGCTGCAATGAATTACTGTGCAAAACAGCTTTTACTACAAACACTTCCACACAAGAACATTGTTATCACACAAGAGCATGTTGATAGAGAACCAAAAATATTTAAAGTAGATAAAATTAGAATAAATAAAATGGAAATGTCTACATACTATTACTACTGTAAACTTTGCAAATAGGACATCAGCCCCTTCAAGTCAATGAACAATAACAAAGTGGGCTGCAATGAATATCTGTGCAAAACGTCATGGCTTCGCTCCTACCCAATGACAGAGGCACGCAGGTTTTTTTCCACTGTAATACTCCCGTGAAGGATGCGTGCACAACTAACAACTAATATCATCACGCTATAAAGGGTTGGCCTGCGCTGGGTGCGCCCCTCCCCCTATAACTGTTCTGTCTCGCGGAGGAGCTCATTTGTGAGCATCTGTGTGAAACACGCGCTCTGAAAAACGCATAGTAAAAAAGAGCGACAGAAAGAACGGCTCCCCTCCAGCCGTGACTCGGCTCCCATCGTTCATGTTTATGAGCCGTTCAAAAGAATCGGTTCGTTCGCGAACGTCACAACTCTAACAGCGAGCTCATCTGACGTTTACTAAAAATTAACATTGTTCACGAGTCCCGGAGCTCGAGTCCGAGTCGAGTCTGAAGTCTTTCGAGGACGAGTCTCAAGTCGAGTCTGAAGTCACTGTTTGTGCGACTTAAGTCGCACTCGAGTCCGAGTCTCAAACTCGAGTCCCCATCTCTGGGCTAGACTGAATGTAATGTTATTTGATAATGTAAATGTTCTTTACTCTCTGCAAAATGAAAGAGTTAAAATAAGTAACTTACAATATTGTTATTAAAATTTACATTAAATACAAATTCAGTCGTATTAAAAATATTTTATGGCATGAAATGGCACTTAAGTAAAAAGTCGGGGTTTTATGTGTAGTTAATAGATTACACTACCTTTCCATTTATTGATCAAATAACAATCTATAAAGGTGCAAAACGCGTTTACTTATACGTTTGAGAATCGAGATATTTCCTGATATATTAAGCATGTTTGGAATTGTTTTGAATAAAAAGGAAAAATAAATAAAACATAAGCCTATATAAGTTATACAGTGCTTTCATAGCATGACTCAGTTGTTTATTGTTTTGTACCAATATTTAAGGTGGACTTATTGATAAGGTGCAAGAATAGTAGTGATGGTTAAAATAATAGATTGATAATGAAATAGTAGATTGTGCCTTGTTCCTAGATGGACAGAGACTGGAAAGTAATAGATCAGATGAGGAGATGGAGATAGAGGAAGAAAAAGAGGCAAATGTAGACGCACAAGTGACAGAAAGAGCAGGTAAGCAAGCCAGGAGACAGAGGAAAATGTAGAGGCACAAGCGTTTTCTATAGTTTTTACTATAGCAGCTGTTCTTAATTATTCTGTAGAACAGAGAAGAAAAAGCCATCAGGTTGGGACAATTTAAGACATTTCAGTTTCTAATCCCAGAGTTAATATTAGGTGGAAATAATTTTTATTTTTTTACTTTTAAACTTAAAATTGTCTCTTCTAATCTGTTTCTTTTTCAAAACTGCATCACAGTATTTGCTGCCGTATCAATACACAATCATCCGTCCCATCGTCTAAAAATCACGACTTTTTTGATGTGTGCATTTGATGCAAATTTATTCTGTAAATGTGTTTCCATCTTAGTTTATGCAAATTTCTTATTGGATAAAAAGTTTATCCTACTCAATTGTGCGGACAAGGTTTTTATGCACAATTTTATCATTTATGCACATCTTGGCGTTTCCATCCAGCGTTTTCTATGCATTATTTCAAAATGTGCATAAAAATAGGTGGATGGAGATATACTTACTGATGCAAGATACCCTCTCTTAGCCACGTTTGCTAAAAAGCATCTAAGGATTTGCACAACAAGCAAGCGAACAATCTGAGCGAATGTTCAGTCCAGCTGGAAATATCGTAACACCGGATAATATCAACATGTTCAGTTTTCCCGTCAATTTTTTTTAATCTATAGAAAATCCAAGGTAGGCTTAAAGCCTTTTTGTTTACTTACAAACTGTTATCAGTCCTATGCAAGCATGTGATTGAAATTGCGAATTTTATTCAATATTTAATATGTAACTTTCTTAGTTCAGCTGCTTTCTTTTGAATTATTTTTCACATAATTTACCTTTATTGCACACTGCTGTCTGTGAGCAGCTCGGCTGAAACACTCGGAGTGATTACAGACTCACACGTCCTGCATAGCACTGTAGTTAATGTCACGGTTCAAACCTAAAGATGAAAGTTCACTGAGGAACTCTAAATATACCCAGCACCCTCTCTGTCAAACGGGAGGAACTGGATGGAGTCCTCTGACCTTTAGCAGCTCAGAATCTAGTTACAGACCCAACCTTTCAGAGTAGGCCACGAGGTCACTGTAAAGGCTGAAGACCAGAGGTCAGGGTCACGACAGAGCAGAGACAGATGGGTAGAGGAAATATGAAAGGTGAAGCGTGTTGCAGAGAGAGCTTTTATGAGTCTGACATTAACATGTTGAGTCTTGTCCAATATGCGTTCTTATTTTAGACCTAGACTCTCAAGACTGCGATACACTCTTGACAACTGAGTGAAAGTCTAGTTAAAGAATAACTGAATATAGTAGAAGCATTCTGTATGTGTTACCAATTCAGATTAGCTCCAATTCAGACACAATGCTGTTAATCCAAATTAACTCATATTCATAACAAAAGATGCCAATTCAGAATAAATGCTACCAATTGTAATTAATTCAGAGTCAAACTGAATGCTTCAGTATTGTATGTTCAGACATAATGTTTGTTAATTCAGATTAACACCGATTCAGACTGAACGTTGCTAATTCAAGTGAATTCAGATTCAAACTGAATTCTATTCTACCATTTCAGTTCAACTGATTCAGGGCTGCCATTGCCAAATAATACAAATTCACATTGACTGATTCAGATTCAATGTGATCAGTTCAAATAAATTCAGATTAAAACTGAATGCTACCATTTCAATTTACTTTCATTCATATTCAGTGCTGCCAATTCAGATCAACTCTGATTCAGACTGAATGTTGCTAATTAAGATTAATTTATATTCATATTGAATGCAGCATATTTAGATGAATTCAGATTCAGATTGAATGTTGCTAATATAAATTCAGATTAATTACTACACATTCAGATGTCCTCTGGTTCAGACTGAATGTTGCTCATTCAAAAGAATTCAGTTTCAAACTGAATGCTACCATTTCAGTTCAGCTCTGATTCAGATTCAGAATGAATGTTACTAATATTATAATATTATAACGCATCAAATTAAGATTGCTGTAGAGACAAAAAGTAATGCCATTAAATAAGCAATTTTTAACATTCCCTCACAAAAAAATTTATAATTTCTGATCAATGACACAACCACGAACAACCTGGATTTTATGTTCCTAAATGAAATGTGGCTAGAAAACAGCAGCAGTGCTTAGTCCTCAATGAAACAACCCCTCCTAACTTTACATTCATGTGTGTCTGCAGATCTGTTCGGAGAGGTGGAGGTGGAGCTGCTCTGTTTATCTCGCTATTCTGTTTATATCTAAAGATGTCTATCAATGCATGCAAGTGTCATTTGGTCAGTACTTGTCCTTTGAATATATATGGACTGCTTATTGCAGGATTACTGCGATTTTCAGTACAGCTGTATAAGATGTAGTGTAATTATAAAACTGAGCCAAAGGCAAACATCCAAGCTCACCCACAGCAGTGACGGGAGTCTGGGAGGTGTAATGCGCTGCACCACCTGTGGCAGGATACGCATTGCCTCCTGGGTAAGGGTAACCGGGATAACCACTGGAGCAGACACAAATCATTACATAACCAATTAATCACGCTCTGTAATTACAACACGGGTTATTTATACAAAGTGTTTTGTTAAAAGACTTTAACAGGTTTATGAAATGTGATCTTTGGTCAGACTGAAGCAGTCGTTACCAGGGGTTGGGGTTTGGGTTTGGGCCGTACGGAGATACTGCTGGCATTCCTGGCATATAAGACTCTGGAGGGAGGAGCAGGACACAAAACAAGCACTACTTAATGAACTGCTGGAGCAGGGAGGCATCTGCTGTTTAAAACAGGCATTACTTTGAAAACTGAATAGTTCAATGATCACAAAAACCTTATTTAATATACTGTATGAGCAATCTGAGATAATAATTAAGTCACAGGAAAGTCAACATTTTCATTGGCCAAAATATGTGGACAACATCCTCAGTAACAGATTAAAGTTTCTATGTTAAATTAGAAATCAAAAAGTAAAAAATAAAACTTTTAGTATTAAGATTTTTGCTCTGACAGTACATATAATACCACATATAACAGCGGTTATAAAGAATGTATTACAAACTTTTTCAAAATATAAATAAATACTATGATATTATAGAAGTAAAACAAAAATAAAACTGACGTACACATTCAATTGTGTTATAAATGTACTTTATGATTTATCATTACAATAACAGAAATGTGACCCTGGACCACAAAACCAGTCATAAGGGTAATTATTTCTCAATTTAGCTTTATACGTCATCTGAAAGCTGAATAAATAAGTTTGTTAGGATCGCACAATATTTGTCTGAGATACAACTTTCTGAAAATTTGGAATCTTGAGGGAGCAAAAAAAAAATCTAAATACAGAGATCACCTTTGAAGTTGTCCAAACGAAGTTCTTGGCAATGCATGTTACCAATCAAAAATTACATTAAGATATATTTAGGGTAGGAAATTTACAAAATATCTTCATGGAACATGATTTTCTCTTAACATCCTAATGATTTTTGGCATAAATAAAAATTTATAATTTTGACCCATACAATGTTTTTTTGGCTATTGCTTCAAATATACCCCAGAGACTAAAGACTGGTTTTGTGCTCCGGGGACACAAATGAGAAATTCTGCAAAACAATCTTGATGCTAAAAGCATAATCATTTTCTTTATTAAAATACTATTAGGGCCCTATGAAATCAGTTTTATTTTTCTCCCAAATTCCGTTTTTATTTTTCTGGATTCCATTTTTTTTCCATTTAAATTTTTCTCAACTCATTTTTAATGGTTACATCTAATTTATATTTATCAAAAAGTAAGTCTAATTAATTGAAATCATAAGACTTATACATTTTCATAACAATGTATTAAATTAAAACAAAAATTAAGTTTAGGGCCCTATGAAATGTTAAATTTTTTCTTCACCATACGTTTTTTTGTTACCTAAATCTTCATTTTAGCACGTCCAATTATTGAAATGCATAAAAACAACTTAATTTATGCAAATTTTTCTTAAAATAGGCTCATGAAATTTTATTTTTCTTCTTTTTTTTTTTCAGAAATTCTGTTGTGTATTTAAATTGTTTTCTGGTTATCAAATGACGGCATAAAACACTCATTTAATTTATTTTTTAATTATTGAAAATTAAGCAAAATTTATTTTTTGCTAAACAAAGGGTATTTACTATTAAAAATAAAACATGGAGGAAATGTTGTGCAATTAAAAGTTACAAAAATAATGTTTGTTTCATTTTAGTAGTAGTAGGCTATGTACATTCTGTTGAACAATAGTAATACATTTCTGGCAAATACTTGTCTTTAAATTAAACCAGAATTTTATTTTTAAGGGTTGCCATGAATACCTTTACAGTTCTGTGTATGTGACGTGAAGCTAGTTTTACTGAAATCAAATGGTCAAATGCTCTTGAAGTGACGGTCACAGCAGTTCTGGAGATATTCCTCATGTGTTCATGTCCTTATTTAGTGAAACGACAGAAGCTGAAATCACCGGAGCGTCACGTGCGCCTCCGTGTGTGTAATGAATGAAGACGCGCGTCTGCACCTTTTGATTAATTCATTCAAAATTGGACAAATTCCGTGAAATTCCACATTAAACTGTAAATTCCGTTTTTGTGACTGGATTCCGCGATTCCGTCAACTTTTTCTGCATTACGGAAATCATAGGGCCCTAATCTATAACTCCTTATTGTAAGCTGTGCGTGTGTCTGACGGCTAGTTCTTGTCGGTTGTACTGTGCTGAAGCGGTGCTCACGGTTCGGGGGTCCGGCTGCTTGAAAGGCCTGGTACGGAGGTTGTGTGGTGGGTCTGGAGAACACGGGCGGCTCCTCACCAAACACCACGATCATGACCTGGATGAGCCCGTACAGATCCGACTGAGGCTGACGGGCCAGGAGCAAAGACAAGAGCAGAACACATGACGTTATTATCCTACGAGACATCAGGAAACACCTTGATATCAGAAGGAAGCCGTACATGTTTCCACTCGTGCAGGTAGGGCAGGTAGATCTTGCCGTTGGCGTCGATGTGTTTGCCGGTCTTGATCATCATCGCGCTGGTGGGCTTCACAAAACATATGGGAGGGTTGTAGGGATACGTATCCAGCAGCCACAGGCACACGGGAATATTGTACACATTCCCTGAAACGGGAAAAGCATGCACGGTTGAATGTTATAATGCCTCCTTTATCTCCAACACTATAAACAGTTCTCACCTCTATAACCCACTGGAACCGTTCCTGTGAGGCTCATCAGGTCTCTGGAGGAGCCGTCATTAAACACTGTGAAGGAGACATCAGTTATTCACACAGACACAGACGAACACACACACGTTTGATGAGGATCCTACCGTACGCGTCCATGCCAGGTTTGAGGTCTTTGTACTGAGAGATGACGTTTGTTATCTCACGCACAGTGAGATCTCTGTATTTGTATTGCTGGAATATATATAAAAAAAGTATAATTAGACACATATAAATAACCCACAAAAAAACAACAACAACAAAACAAAACAAAAATATTGTTTCCATTATAAAGTATAATATATTAAATCAACATGACATATCAAATTATTTAAATTAGCATTTGATAATAATGTTTATATAAATATATATATATATATATATATATATATACACACACACACACACAAGTACACAAGTTTGCTTGTGGTATTAAAGTTATTATAAAATATTAAAAAACTAAAAATTCCATATGACAAAAGTATGCAACAAAATGACTACAATTTAAACAAAAACACCAACGAAAACTGAAAATATACAAATAAAAACTATAAATAAAATATTTTTTATGATTAATTTATTATTGTTATATGATATATATATATATATATATATATATATATATATATATATATATATATATATATAAAGCTAATTAAAAATATTAATTAATATAATAATAAAGAATATAAGTAATATTAAAACAGCATTGTATTTTTTTAATATATGGCACAAATATTCTTTATCATTTATAATTATTTTGACATTAACAATAATAAAAATATAAAAAAAATTCTGAGCTAAAAACTATTTTCTTTATGTAAATAATATCCTTAATATTCTAAAATTCTTATTTATACTCCCTTTTGTCTTCATCTTAATTTTGTGAAAATATATTACATCAAGATGCCATGTAAAATTTAATGAAAGTTACATCCAAAAATGTTCTGTTAAGCGTTATTATAAAGCATTAACATAACTATTTTGACTTCAAAACATATGAAATCCTATATGTCAAATATCGCAGTATATACACATAATAATGCAGTATTTATGAGATTATTTTCATCTGACACTAATATCAAATGTTCATTACACTCGATGGAAGTAACTAACGTTATTCAAATGAAAGACACGATACCGACCTTCAGCATCTTTTTAAGAGCTCCTTCGTTTACAACAGCCATGATTTATGACACAAATATAAATAAAGACACTAAACTCTAGAGAAATAAAAGTTAATGTGTGAAATAATATACGAGTGTGTGTGTGAGCACACGCCAAAACACTCTGAGCGACCCTTACACCGAATTAACGCTTGCTGCCTGACACAAACACACTCCAGACACCGTGATTACTCATTAACAAAGTCCAATTAATAGCTGCTTAATGAGAATTCAATAAATATAGGTCAAATCGAATAGCATTCATCTCGAGAAAGATAAACAAGACGAACGACGCGAGCGTCACCACAACTTCACTTCCGGTGGGAGAGTGTTGGTATCTTCAAAATAAAAGTCCTACAAATAATTTCCGTTTAATATTATAAAATAGACGCATAACTTTCATACTTTACAATGTATACTTTATGATATGTATTTCAAATATATATATATATATATATATATATATATATATATATATATATATATATATATATGCCTGTGGTCTATTTTATCATCTTTCATTTGCCATTCTCAGTTAAGGTTGGTTCACATTGTACATGTATGCATAAACCTCCACAGACAAGACCAACACAACTTCATAAAATGTGAGTGAATATGACGTCACTGTTATTTATCTGCTGTGGGATCTTAGTTTACCACTGTTTTTCAAATTGTGAGTAAGAAAGGAACACACATATACAGAGAGACACACACACACACACACACACACACACACACACACACACACACACACACACACACGGTCAAAGGTATCACTAAGATTTATAATGTTTTTTAAATAAGTCTCTTCTGGTCACCAAAGCTGTACTTATTTGATGATTTCTGAAGACCACGTGACTGAAGACTGGAGTAATGATTGTGAAAATACAGCTTTGATCACAGAAATAAATTACATTTTATGATACATTCACATAGAAAAGGGTTCTCTTAAATTGTTATTATATTTATTTGATTTTTTGATCAAATAAATGCAGCCTTGGTGAGCAGAAGAGACTAAAGAAGAGACTAAACAAGAAGAAGAATAAAAAGGAAAAAAACCTTCTCACAGTAATACTTCAATGCCCATATTATTAGTTTTATTTAACTGCTTACATTTTCAAAACATTGCCTCTTTTTGTTGTTTTTTTACTTTACACACAAATCCAAGAAATGCAAAATGATTCAAAACATCTCAAAAGCAAACATTTGCAAACACTTTTGCCATAATATTAATTCCTCTTAGATTTTTGTGTGTTACATAAAGAATTATGTTGTGTTTTATGACTGAAAACGGAGTCAAAGTCGGAGAATTAGTGTACGGTTTTGCAGATTTGGTGTGTGCTTCTGCCGCTTGACTCTCAGCTTTCAGAAAAGTGTAAAAGTAAAGATTTTATGTGCAAGCAGTTTTTTAATTATTAAATAAGACATGAACCATCTGATATTATCTCCTCACTTATGTTTCTGTTACTGCTGTCAAGTGATTAATCCCATCCAAAATAAACATTTTTGTTCACATAATATATATATGTGTGTGTGTACTGTTTATTTATTATGTATATATAAATACACACATGCATGTATATATTTAAGAAAAATGCTAATATATTAAATATATATAGTAATATAAATAAATAAATGTAAATATTTTCAAAATATACACTGTATGTGTGTGTATTTATATACACTTAACAAATAAACACCACACACACACACACACATATATTATGTAAACAAAAACATTTGGATGCGTTTGAAAGCACTAGCTTCTACATTATAAAGGTTTTTATTTTTTTCGTTTATTGAGGTAAATGTTAGATCTTTTCAACATCATGAGATTTCCACACACACTTTCTCCAAACAACTCGGGAGTTTTTATTCAGGAAAGTTCAGTCTGTTTAATAGTCTACTGGAAACGCTCGTTGGTAGCGTACACATTAACAGCACACTGTTAAACACTCCTCCTGATTATTTCTACAGACATGAACACACACGTGTGTATGTGTATATGTGTGTGTGTTTTCCTGCGGCGGGACGGGGGTCGTGGGATGAGGTCACTAGTGTCCAGTCGGAGCGGAGGAAGGTGTGTGTGTCCTGTGACGAGCAGAGTCCGCTTCAGGCCAGTGTTGAGACATCAGGAACAATAATTGAGCAGAAATCCTGGGAGGAGCCCAGCGCTGGCAGACTGGGGTCACCGATGGAGAGGAGAACGGCTCAGTCATTAGTGCTGTTCACCGTCCCGTCGCTAATGTTCGTCACCTCCCTCTCTGGTGCAGTCTGCCGCACGGGACCATGGGTAAACTTCTCCCGACACGCCGTCAGCTGAGGAACACAACACAGGAAGGTGACGATCTGCGTCATATTCCACTGCAAAACCAACAGAGAAATTACGTTCTGCTTTACTTCTACCAATGAAAGTCGTGTCATTTTGCTGCTAATTCTCATTAACGCAATGTGTCTGACTGTTTACATGTTTACAGAATTATTTATTGAAGTATACCAAAATCTATAAAGACCGTACAGTACAATTATAATGTACAAACTTTAAACTTTTATAATAATATGCACAGTAATAAAAACTCAATTTTTGCTAACTGTCATAAAAGTCTCTGTGTAAATATTGTGTTTATTTATATAAATAAACTGTAAATATTAAATATGGTACGCCAAAAATTATAATTTTAATTAGTAAATATTATATTTAAATTATATTAAATTGATATTTCACAATATTTTTGCTAAATGTTTTCTTTTGTTTGTTTTAAGAAGACAATGGTGTTGAATTGATGTATGACTTTTATTATGTTTTTATTGCACAGTCATGTTATCAGCTGAAGACAAAATAGAAGTTAAACCAGTTTTGTTTTAAATGACTACACAATGATATTAATTATAATAATAAATATTATTATTCTTGTTAAGAATAATTAATTTTAAATAAGTAAACAAATAAATAACATAATTAATATAAAAAAAACTAGATACGTTTAAAAATGTGAATTACACTAAGTTTAAAATGTTGTTTCTTTTTGTCAAATAATCTGCAGAAATGTTTCTAGAAAACAAATCAGATCAGCGATGACGCGGGAAATCCAGATTTCACTGAATTTTTGATCAAATAAATGTAGCCTTGGTGAGCAGAAGAGACTTTAAAAACATTTAAAATAATTGGACTTTTGAATGGCGTGTTTATAAATCCCATTATAGAAAGTGACCGTAATAGTAACATTGATGCTTGCTTTAGCAAACAAACGCCACTAATAAAAACATAAATGTAATATTCCTCTCTCACAAGTGCTGGCCATTCAAGAGGCGTTTCTCAGCAGTTCTGTGGTGGTTGTTTGATGTGTGGTTTGTTTTGACTGGTTCCTGTGTGTTATGTCCTTCGTGTGTGTGGCACCTGGATCACGACACGACGCAGCGGCAGCTCATGCAGTCCTGTCCGCTCTCGTCCGGCGGGTTCAGCTTCCTCATCTTGTGCTGACGGATCTCTCGCACCAGCGTGTAAAACGCATCCTCCACACCCTGCACACACACACACCACACACACACCGGGAGAAACACCAACCAATCAGTGCCTGACCAGACCAGATCAAGCTCAGAGAAACACTTCTGTGCACAGAAGCGGCAGTGAGTCATTCCCTGCAGTGTTATACAACACACCCTTCTCTGTGTGTGTGTGTGTGTGTGTGTGTGTGTGTGTGTGTGTAGGTGGCCGTGAGGAGAATTACAGCTAGGGTTGCAAAAGGGCGGAAAATATCCGGTAAATTTCCATGGGAACTTCGTCTGGAGAATGTTTGAAACTTACCCGGAATTTATGGGAATTAATAGAACATTTTGGGGTGTATCGTATACAAAGAAAAATATAAACATTTAGTTTGATCATTGGTTCACATGCATGCAAACTAATAAAATTACTTTTTTGAGGTGGGGGTGGGGGGGTTTGTTATGCTTTTTTCACTACTGTGCTGTAAAATAAAATAAGAAAGAGTATTTAATAATAATTAAAATAATAATAATAATAATAATAGAGGCAACTCATTTTAATGCAAAAACAATGTATGCATGAATTGGCCTGCAAACATTGAACTAACATTTTTGCCAAAAAGGAAAATTAACCGAAAACCTTCCCGTCTGAATTACTTCTAGGAGTAAATCATGAGAGTGTTTTTATTTTTGGGGTGAAATCTTTCTTTAAAGACCTTGTACACATCAAAAAGCAAAACTAAACTAAAAACACAAAACAAAGCACAAAAATAAAAAAGCATACAAGCACATTACAAAGCTCAAAACTAAAAAAGCAATGCTAAAAAAAAAAACATTAGAGAAAAAGGAACAAAAAAAAAGCAAACTAATTTTGTTTAAAAGCTCACAACAAAAAGCAATGCAAAAAAAAAAAAATTAATAAAAACAGTAGAAAAAAACAAACACAAAAAAGCAAACAAACACATCACAAAGCTTAAAACAAAACAAAGAAATGCTAAAAAAAACCCTAAACAATAAAAAAAACATACAAAAAAAGCGAAAGTAAAAAACATACAAAAAAAGCAAAAGTAAAAAAAAAACAAAAAAAATCAAAAGTAAAAAAAAACAAACAAAAAAAACAAAATTAAAAAAAACATACAAAAAAAGCAAAAGTAAAAAAAAAACATACAAAAAAAACAAAAGTAAAAAAAAAACATACAAAAAAAGCAAAAGTAAAAAAAAAACATACTAAAAAACAAAAGTAAAAAAAATACATACAAAAAAAAAAAGTAAAAAAAAAACATACAAAAAAAGCAAAAGTAAAAAAAAAACATACTAAAAAACAAAAGTAAAAAAAAAACATACAAAAAAGCCAAAGTAAAAAAAAAAAACCACACAAAAAAAGCAAAAGTAAAAAAAAAAACACACAAAAAAGCAAAAGTAAAAAAAAAACATACAAAAAAAGCAAAAAAAAAAAACACAAAAAAGCAAAGGTAAAAAAAAAAAACATACAAAAACACAAAACAGCACAATGCAAATCTTAAAACAAAAAGCAATGCTAAAAAAAACCTAGTCAGAAACAGTCTATTGTAGGTGGGTCAATTAATTTGGACACAGTTTACTCCGATGACTACACTTTAGGAAATGTTGAAACTAGACACCGTCTCATTAGTTTTGCTGCAAGTAATTAGATAAATAAAATTAGATGTGTTATTCTTTCAAAGAGTCACCTGTCGTGTTTTGGCGGAGGTCTCGATGAAGGGGATCCCGTAGCTGCGGGCGAGCTCCTGCGCTTGCCGTGTGTCCACCGTCCGGGTCGGGAGGTCACACTTGTTACCCACCAGCACCATGGGCACGTCATCCGAATCCTTCACCCGCTTGATCTGCTCCCTGAGAGCCACGGTCAAACACAACCAGACATAACTACACCTGCAGAAACCTGACTTCATTCAACAATGAGCTAAAGACACACAGCACATCCTCATCATACCATCGGTGTCCTTTCTTTGCAGAGCAGGAAACCCCAAATTAACTGCAACCAAGTGCTGTTCAAGTTCAACAGGACAGCTCCAGTAAACTAAAGGACCTTTCTATAAAACTCTTAAATGTTTTAAAAATCGCTCGTCGAGGAAAGGAAAATCCACACAAAAACTATAATAATAATGAAACGTGTTAGAGATACCATTAAAATCACAACGACAGCCAATCAGAATCCATCCGGCTTTAAAGAGCTCAAACATGTAAAACATCATTAGTCTCCAGTGTCACACGATCCTTCAGAAATCACTCTATTTTGACTGATAGTGTGTATAATATTAAAAATATTAAACAGTGCACTACTGCTCCCCACGGAGACCTGTACTTCATCTATTACAAATACATTATCTAGACCCCATTACACACAAACAACAACCAGATTGATGTAATCCAGTCATCCTCGTTTTGCTTTCTCCTTTCATGTCCTTGAAAGCTCTCTCTCTCTCTCTCTCTCTCTCTCTGAATCAATGCTAAGATGTTTTCAGGGGTCACAGGGTTGATGAGCTCACATAAGGAGGCGTCACACTTCTTTGTGTGATTTGCAGTTTAACACATCAGCTTTGACTCTTGGCCTTAGTAACTTAAAAAAAAAAGTGTTATTCCAGGTCATATTTCACACCAAAATTAAGAGAGACAGACAGCTGTGGAGTTTAGTTTCCAGCGATTTCTCTGAGAGTCCTCACATGCCACAGTTTTGAGTCTGAACGTCCTGTGAAGAGCACATCCAGGGCTTTTCACAGATACTACATGATTGGATGTTTCTTCGTGACCACTCCCTCTCCGTGGTCTTTTTAAAAAAAGCCTTGACATTCATTAAAGCTGCAGTAGGTAACTTTTGTAAAAATGTATTTTTTACGTATTTGTTAAACCTGTCATTATGTCCTGACAGTAGAATATGAGACAGATAATCTGTGAATAAATCAAGCTCCTCTGGCTCCTCCCAGTGCTCCTATTGCCATTTGCAGAAAGTCATGCGCTCCCGGTAAAAAACAACCAATCAGAGCTGCGGTCCGTAGCTTTGTTTGTGTTCAAAATGTAGAAAAATGTATATAATAAGCGAGTACACCATGAATCCATTTTCCAAACCGTGTTTTTATCTTGTCCTGAATCACTAGGGTGCACCTATAATAAGTGTTTATATTCTGACTATTTTAGATTGCTTCGGGGGTACCGCGGCGGAGTAACCCAGTACCTTTGTGATTCTTCATAGACATAAACAGAGAGAAGTAGTTCCGGCTACGATGTTCTTCCGCAAGACGCAAGCAGTTCTGTTTATTAACCGCTAGAGCGTCAAAAGTTACCTACCGCAGCTTTAAGTTATGGAAATATGTCATAATAATTTGATCATTTAAATCGGACTAATTTTCAAATTGTTTGTCATAAATCAACATCTCTGGAAAATGTTATGGGGTTTCAAACCCAAATATGACTTTCTGTTGTGAAACTGGACTTCAATTTCACCGGGACTAAAATCATGTTTATTACGTATTTTGGGAGACATAAATAAATGGGGAAATTTATTATATTTCAATATTGCTATGAAATATAACATTATTATGAACATCTCGCCAATTAATACTCTATTACGCTTAGTTTTTTCATTACGTTGCCCCAAAAACACATTAATATGCAAATTAGATACAGTTTATAGATACATTGTTTCTATTGCGAAATCCCGTTTACGGCCATTTCTCACACATTTTGGCTGAAGAAAAAAGTGGTATATCAAATCATTCTGTTATATCTTTCAGAACATAGTTGATAATCATCTTTATAGAAAGTTTTTTGTACAAAAAAAATTAAAGTTGATTTGTGATTAAAACAAAAACCCCACTGTTTTTGCCTTTTCATGTTTATTCATGTCTTTTTATTTATTTTAAAACAGGACTTTTTATTAGCCAGTCATAACAGAAGTTGTCTACATATAGAATTTTAAAGTTAACACAGAAAAAAATAATAATAATAATGTTTTTTTCAACCCAATTTTTTTCCCTGATATCCATTTTCTTCAAGATAAAACCAATGATATTGAAGATATATTTTGAGGACAGAGACCGAAGGTTTCATGTTGAAACACACACCTGTACTGATGGATGTCCTCGAAGGACTTGGTGTTATTGATGGCGAAGACACAGAGGAAGCCCTCTCCTGTCCTCATGTACTGGTCCCTCATGGCGCTGTACTCCTCCTGACCCGCAGTGTCCAAGATGTCCAGGAGACACGTCTCTCCGTCGATCACCACCTGCTTTCTGTACGAGTCCTGCACACACATCAACACCAACCTCTTGTTGACCGTTTCTGGTTTATTTCTTACTCCGCTATTTCACACACGTGGACATGTTTTGATGTCTTTTTTTAAATGTGCCAAATAGAGGACTTTGGGGAGAGGGAGACGGGGACTGAAACAGTAAACAGACAGCGGAGATGGTTGAGTTGTGTCCTGTCAGACGTGTGTGTTAGCGCACAGAGATTGAGCCATAAAAAGGGCATTGTTTGTCCAGAGACGGGCGTGGCGGGAAAAGATGACAGAGAGAGACGTGTAGAAGCACGTACACACACACACACACACACACACACACACAGGCCGTGGGGAAACTGTGGTTTATTTGACACTGAGTGTGCAGAGAAACACACAGACTGAGTCAGTGAATGGTGGGGATGGAGCAGTGATGCTGAGAGATATAGTGAAGAGACGGACCACTGCTCAGTTTCGTAAAGCATAACATACAGTACAAGAAAGCTAAGGATGTACCAGAACCAAAACAAATAAAGATTCAGCCAAAATTTAAATTCAGTCATCAATTACTCAGCCACATGTCGTTCCAAACCAGTAAGACGTTCATTCATCTTCAGAAAACAAGTTAAGATATTTCTGATGAAATCCGAGAGCTCTCCGACCCTCCCATAGACAGCAAGCATCCTTACATGATCAAGGCTATTTATTCAACAATTTTTATTAGACTTTATTCAACAATTCGTCTCCTCTGCGTGCCATTCAAGAGAGTATCCACTGAATGAAACGATACGTTGTTTTCCTTCAGATCAAAGTGTTAACAATGTAGACTGCATACATATGATGCATACATTTCATTCGGTCAGAGAGCTCTCGGAGTTCTTTAAAAACATGTTCATATTTGCTCCACAGATGAACGAAGGTCTTACGGGTTTGGAAGGACATGAGGGTGAGTAACTAATTAATGACAGAATGTATGACATGAGATTTGGAGAAATGTAGCATTGTATCCCTTACTCACCAATGGATGCTCTCCAGTGAATGGGTGCCGTCAGAATGAGAGTCCAAACAGCTGATAAAACCATCACAAGTAATCCACAGCACTCATCAGTTGATGACTTGAAAACCAAAAGCCTCCATAAATCTATTACTATTGTGATTTAACTTTACTGTTGCTTCTGGCTAAAATATGAGTCTGTAACGCATAATAACACTGTATCACCAGTTGTCTCTCACATCAATTTCCACCCATATATTTGTTTAGAGCTGTTTTGGAATGTTTTTGCTTGTAAACGGTGCTTGATCTGTGATCGTTTCTCTCCTGATTCAGATGAGATGACTTTTTCCACTGCTTGAAGCAAAATAATGGATTATGGACTTTTGAAGTTAAAAACGCCTTGATGGACTGGAGTGGTGTGGATTACTTGTGGATTACTGTGATGTTTTTATCAGCTGTTTGGACTCTCATTCTGACGGCACCCATTCACTGCAGAGCATCCATTGATGAGCAAGTGATGCAATGCTACATCTCTCCAAATCTAATGAAGAAACAAACTCATCTACATCTTAATGGCCTGAGGGTGATTAATATTCAGCTATTTTTCTAACATTAAGATCAATATATATATATATATATTTTACAGTATTTATAAAATTAAATTCTTTTTTCATGTTAGTTAATACAAACACATTTGATAACTGTTAAAAAAAATTAAATTAAGATTTATAAATGCATTTGTTTAGAGATGGACCGATTGCAATTCTCTTGGCTGATTCAGATTTTTTGTTAGTCTGATCTGCTGATACCAATTTTTGCCGATTTCCAATTCCATGTGTGAGAGAGAAGGGGTCGTCGGAGAGAAGAGAGCGAGAATGTGCGGCTGACGTGACGTTATTGCCTGTCCCGCTGGTAACAAAACAGGGGTGCGTTTCCCAAAAGCATAGTTGCTAACCTGTTAGCAACTTAGTTGGTTGGCAATGGGAAATTGTATTGCAATTAACGCTCCCCAGATCGGCTCGAAATCGGAAAGAAGTAAAACTGATCAGCTGGTCGCCAATCTTGTGGAAAATCGTCCGATTCGATCCCTGGCCGATCGGTGCATCTCTACTTTCATTATTAGTTTGTGTTAACTAATGTAATTAAGTATTGGTAATGTATGAAACCCTATTTGTAAAGAGTTACCAAATTTTTACAGCCCTACGGTAAAGCATGATATACTGTGGATTAGGGATGTCGCAGTGACAATAACCATGATATTTAAAAAGTGAAATACTGATGCTAATATTGCACATACAAAAACAATCGTATGATTATCTGCAATAATCCAGTGCCAGTAACTGGTTGACACTCCAACACAGTAGGTGGCAGTACTGCACCCAAACACTGACTGTCACCCGTCATGAAATGAAAAAAGATGATGACGACACGTGTAATAATCTAATACAATAATGCAGCTACAATAACAAAACTTTAAACTTGCAGCTTCAAAACAACATTGGGTCATAACTCCTATTGCATGGACAAAATACACACACACACACACACACAAGTGTTACCTCTATGGTGGGGTCGTATTCGTCCACAAAGTGGTTCTGGATGAGTTGGATGGTGAGAGCGCTTTTGCCCACGCCTCCAGCGCCCACCACCACCAGCTTATATTCAGTCATTCCTTCCCTCCTCTTCAACCTGAGGAGAAACCAGCAGCACCATCAATACAGACAGACCTCCACTGCATCCAGATTCACTGATTTCTATTATAGACACGACAAAGATCCTCTTCAGGCCTTGTACGTTTAGGAAAGGATTCATAATAAGTTGAAATGGGCATATGAGAAGTCCAAAGTCTCACTCTCTCAAATTTACATTTCAATTAAAGCCTGCAAATTATTACAAGCTGGTGCACTTTGGAGGTTTTTCTGTAGTTATTCATACAAATCAAGGACCAAATACAGCAAACCAAACTAGCGGTGAAAAAAGCTGACTGTGGTGTTGCTTCATGTCAACTACATCTCAGCCAACTAGTTATGTTTGAACACAACACAAAGACTACAGTCAATGACGTATCATGTTCTGCAGCTGCTTGAGAGGAGATTACTCTTAATACCAGTAGGTGGCAGTCATTTGTGTGTGTTACTCTTAAAAGAAAAACTGTAAGTGCTAGGACTGTGAATATACAAACTATAAACAAAGCAGCACTGCGTATTTTGCTAGCTTTGTCATTTTACCAATTTTTTTTGTCGTGTTCTAAAGCTGAACCGAGGAAGTCTGTTTCCGCTCACACTTACGGCTTTATTTCTCGCAATTGCATGGTTACTTCTCACAATTGTGACTTTTTTCTCAGAATTGAGTTGCAAGTTATTACGTCAGTGTTGTGTGATATAAACTTGCAATTGTAAGAAAAAGTCAGAATTGAGTTTCATCTTGCAATAATTAATATTACTCGCAATTGAGCTTATATCACACAGTTCTGAGAAGAAAAGAAATTGTAATTCTGAAAAATTACGTCAGAATTGCAGGATATAAACTCAATTGTGAGTTATAAAGTTAGAACAGAGGGATATAAACTCGTAATTGTGAGAAATAGGAATTATTGCAAAATAATAACTCACAATATTGACTTTTTCTTGCAATTGCAGGATTTTAAGTCGGAATTATGAGATATAAGCTAACAATTATGAGACCATATGAGCCTTTTTACCCCTCAGAATTTGACTTTATAACCTTCGTTTGAGTTTATATCTCACAATTCTGGAAAATAGAATTGCGAGATACCTCGAAGTCAGAATTGCAATTTTTTATCTTGCAGTTCTGACTTTATTTTTTGCAATTACGGGTTTATATTCCAGTATTCTGACTTTATATCTCACAATTGTTAGCTTATATCATGCAATGCTGAGAAAGAAATTGTCTGAATTGTGAGAAGTAAACTCACTTTTTTATTCAGTGGTGAAAATGAGCTTCCATACTGAACAGCCAATCTGGGATGTGTTTCCTAAACGCATTGTTAGCCAACTATGATCACACGTTCCCTCGCTAGCAACAAACATTCGCAAACAGTATCGCAATCTTGCAGTGGTAGAACTACTGGTACAGCTCTTAATTTTCATAATAAAACTGGTTAATTTTGATAAGGGAAATACTGTTGTTGTGTAAAAGAATGACCAAAAGACATAAAACCGTTTCAGTGTTTAGTTAAAAACGGTGTTGTGTAAACACCCCCTTAGTCCACCAAGACCACGAATCATGGAGAATGTATCCTAAAGAAATCTGGAAAGCTCTTTCATGTTCCCCTGTTTAGTATTCAGTGAACAAACTCGCACAGAACTGCAAGGAAGATTAACCATGAAATATGAAAAGCATTCTGGAACCTGAAATAAGACCCGAGATTGCAGCGCTCCAAGGTTTTATCTGATGTGATAACTGATCATTTTGTGGGTTTCAGTTCAAGTTTCAACACGGTCTAAAACAACATTAACGCCAGCTACCGTCCGTCCCTCACTGGTTTATCATCATAGGCTGGATGTCTCTGGTTTCGGCTGGTTGATGTTGTTTTCCTGACTGTGAGGTCATGTGGTTTCATTACATCTACATTTCTAAAGAAAAAAACAGCTCCTGACAAATGCAAGTCATTGTATATAGTATTGCCTTATTTGACTGGAGTTATTTTTTTCCTGCAAATGACAAGTCAACGTCACTACAAATTAATTTTATTTCCCCCATATGTTGGTCGTACCACATGACTTTCATTTGGTGAAAGAATATTAACAACAAACAGAGAAGCACTTTTTCTTTCTAAGAAATATTAATCACAAAAAAATACCAAACTAGCATAATTTTCAAGAAATTCATTATTTTAATGAGACTTTTGTTTCTTAATCATTATATTAGGACAGTCGCACCACTCTTGATTTTTAACGTTATTCCCCCAAATAATGTTAAAAAGAATTTTAATTTAGAAATAATAATAAAAAGTTTATTAAAGTCATTCTGTGCATTAATTTTTGCATATTTGATGGTCACTCCGTATGACATTTTTGGTGCTATTAGTGCTACATTTAAACTTTTCTTGAAATTGACATTTAAAAACAATTAAAAAACAATAATACTTTCCATGAATACAGTATATTCTTACATAAGTCATTATGAGAGTTGCATTTTCTTTATTGCAGACACACTTTCTTGTCATTGACCCAGCTATAAGACATAACTCACTACAGAGTTCACTTTAAGACACAACAGCGGTGAATGTCCATGACAGCACATCACCAGACAGACTATATTAATCCCAGGGTGTGGGGTTTTACTATTAGATATCTATTTGTCATCAACTGAGGTGTGTCTGCACTCTGCAGCGTTAATGATTAATAAAAACATAATGTTTCTTGGTCCTGTGGAGACTGAAACAATCTGCGAGTGCTGGACGATTAATGAGTAACGACACACACACACGCGACTGAGCTATTAAAGGCAAAGGGTAGGGAGTCCACACATGATAGACACTCGTACGTGTATATCACTGGTTAATTTTATTTATTTATTTTGCCACACCCTCATGCTTTACATCAAAAGAAATGTTGTTTCATTATTACATTTACATTACAAATGATTACATTCCAAAGAAAGATTATATTTTGACTCAAATTCCAAGCACTGATAAACTGCGCGAAGTGAGATGCAGTTGTTAAGAAAGTAAATATGTCATAATTTGTGGCTAAAAAGCCTGTTGATATCAGCAAGTCACTAGAAACTGAAAGTGCGTTAGTCATTTTCAGAGAAGTTAGTTATGCGTTTCTGATGTTGTTTTGTAAAATCTGTAGGTGAGCGACAGACAGTGCCACTTTCAGTTTCAATTTAACACGGATGAACAAAGTTTGCCCAAATATAGGACATCATTTGAATAAGCCTTCCAACTAAACTAGGACACAGCAAGGGGAGGATGAATGAGTCTCTCTCTCACACAAACACACACACACACACACACAGGGCAATGAAAGTTTGGTTAGGACCTTCTATCAGTGTGACATGTTGTTTGGGATGAACACTGGATCAGTAGAGACAGATTGCATGTCCCATCAGGGAATCTCCATCCCCATGCTCTCGAAGACTCATAATTAGCGCCAAAGTGCTGTGGGGCTTCAAAAGGGTCCTAATGAGCCCCCGTAGTCCTGAGCTGTTTGGGAATAAACCGTCTAAACCTCAGACAACACTTCGGTGTCCTGCAGTGAAAAAATGTCTTAAGTGTGTTTTCTGGGTGTTGCCATGCAGTTACGAAAGTGTTTTTGGTACGAGGTTTCTAGAGAGTTACTTTCCAACCTAAGATTGTAGAAGTGATGCAACCGAAAATATTCAGCCGAAATGGCAAACCAACTAGTTAAATAAACAGACTTTGTAAACAAACTTTGATGTTGGCCTGACAAAGCCTTGTTTGAAAGTCGGAAATAACTTTGAAAAGCTTGTAAGATTTCACGAAAAGTCAATGAAATATTATTAATATGTTCTAGCAGACTACTAAAATGTTTAAGCAAGCTGCTAACAAGATTTATCATTTAGCACATTTCTAACCAAAATTGGCATTCTGCTGCCATGGTTTAACACTTTGCTAATATATTTTAATCCATTGCTAGTGTTTTAACATGTTGCCAGCATAATTTCATGTTGTTAAAAAATATTTTTTATAGTTTTGATCAGACATTTAACTAAAAACTTCAGTCGAGTCATTTCGTAAAGATATTGCGACCCGAGTCAGGCCAGTCTGAAGGACTGACTTGAGTTTGATGGTTGTAGATTGAAATCTCTAGGAGGGGACTGAAATCTTAAGAAAGCTTAAATATTACGCCATTGCCAACCTAATGATTTTGGAATAAGTATTTTTTAGGGGTTGAATTCACTGACCAAAACTGAATCTCAAACGATGCACTTTGACTCCATCTGCGTCCCTTTCAAGCACACAACATCGATAAAAATGTTAGCAGAGTGAACACACTTCACCATTTAAATTTTTTTAATAATAATTATTTAAAAAAAAAATAATGCTAGAGTAGCAATATGTCAACTCTGTTCATCTGAAATACTGAGATGTGGCTCGTTTCCAAATAACTTTACTGTTATCTTTATCACCTGTAAACATTTTATTGAACGAAGTACAAGCCTTTTGGGAAATATATTTGTGGTGGTCAATTTTGATAGTGACGAGCCGTCACAAATAACTCAGTGTATAGGTAATATATGTAATAGTGATAACTATAAACAGCTTGAAAGATCAAAGACATTTTTATACAACTCCAACTGGATTCGTCTGAAAGAAGAAAGTCGTATACACCTAGGATGACTTGAGGATGAGTAATTCATGGGCTAATTTTCATTTTACTAACCCTTTAATTTCAATTACTGAAAATGATTTGAAATAGTTTTAGAATATAATATTCAACACTGGTTTAAGGTGGTGTTAACTGGTTTAACCTGGCAGGTCTTCGGCTGTTCTAGCTGATCTCCCAACCCAACCGGTCCAAAACCAGCAAACAGACCTGCTTGTGAAGACCAGAAAGCATCATAGACCTCCCTAACCCTAACCCTAACCCTAACTGCTGTAACCGGTGTTTAATAAAGATTCACAGGCACAGCGGTTCAATTACCCAAATGTATTACCTAAACTTTATTATTGGTTTTCGTCTAAATTATAACTAATTTCAAATTTGTTGCTTCTCTAAATATCTCATTTTGAATCATCAGTAGGTCTTTGGTTATGACTTGGTTCCTCCTTTAATGGAAGTCTGGAGCATTTTTCACTGGTTTCATCATCTGTCGGGTGAATATAGTAAGTGTGATTGCTTAGGAAAAGCAATAGCATTCCTCTCGTCGTCAAGCGATGTGATTTATCACTGAAAAACTACAGGCAGGGCTGAAAGCAAGAACTAAACATCGGCTCTGGGATCTGCCGCATACATACACCCCGTCACCATGAGCGGCCAATGTGAAACCCTACAGTCCCTCTGGACGCTCAGGATAAACCTACTGACACTATCAGCTCTGCGTTTTACCCACAAAACACAATACAAGAAAATCACATAGTGCTAGACATTATGTTTGGGCACAAGTAAATGGTTTTCCCTGAGCAGCAATCCTACAAGAGAAGCTGGCCTAAGTGATTTCCAGTGCAGTTTGGACAGTCAAAGGAAGCTCACATGGGAGACGAAGGAATCGAACACTGAGGAACCATAACAGATCCAGGCTGAGCGAGCGACTGACATCATCCCCCAAAATAACCAGCACTGGCCAGATCATTACATCTGTCTAGCCTGAATGTGCTGCCCTACACTGCAGACACTTCAAGACAATGCTGGTCTGAACACATTACTGCACGGTATGGAGAAAGAATACATAAAATACCAAAAACAAATATGAACACATCCATATATCTCAAACTCAGTGAATGATTCATGATGCAACAATATTTTTCTGGTCTGGTTTTCTGGTCTTAGCCAGTGTTATTGTAGTATTGTTCATATACTATAGTGTTTAATAATATTTAAGCATTTATTTTTAACTTAGTTTTAGTAATTTTACTATGTGATTGTCATTTTTATAGTCATTTTAATTATTTTTACTTTCAATTTATTTTAATTTAGTACTTTAACAGAAACTTTTTATTTACTTTACCTTTTATATTTTAATTAGTTTATTTTAGTATTGTTCATATACTATTATAGTATTTATATTTATAGTCATTTTAAATAGTTTTTTTCTATTTTAATTTAGTACTTCAACCTAAACCATTTTAAATTATTATTTTAGTTAGTTGCTATATTTTCATTTAGTTTTCATTTTAAGCTTTCCCATTTAACATTTATATTTTATTTCAGATTTGTTTTCCTGTAATTGAGATTTTTTTTAAAACTTTTAGTTTTAGATAACAATATCCAACATTGGTCCAAACACTTTTTATCAAACTTCTAAAGGACCGACGCACCTGCTGAGTGGCATCAAACAGCTTGAAATATAATAAATAATATAATAAATAAATAAATAAAACCAAATTTGTTTGAAAGAAGAAAGTCATTAAAAAAAAACGGGCAGTTCTAGTCTAGCTGATTTCTTAACCTAACCAGCCTAAAACCCTCTAAAACCAACCAACAGATCTTAATCCAGTTTTTCAGCAGGTTCTGGATCATATTTAAGATTCACAGTCAGACATAAAAGCATAAAAGTTACAGTTACATAATGTCAATTTAGTGTACTCTTCAAAGGGAAAAGAGTCTGTAAATACAGATTAATCGACTATTAATTTATTTAAAAAAAAATGCATAATATTACGTTACCTACCTAAACAGTTTATGGCTTCAGAAAAAAATACATTCATTTTGTATTAAAATCCACATAACTCGCTGTAAAGTATAAAAATCTACTACAAGAGCAATAAAATATCAAACTTTTGTACTCAAGCGACCTTAACTTGCTTGATCCGCGTTGAAACAGATTAATAAACTTCCGCACTGCTCTTCATCGTCCAGAAATTACGAATCCTAGTATGCCGAGGCAACTTAATATTCATAAGCGGAGCCTTTCCTATTGGCGCGCCACCAAGACACGTCAGCGGGAACTAATTGGTATTCATCAAACAGTCTTTCGCCATTGGAGCAAACACGGGATGGCCTGCTTAATATGCATGAGCTCATCTTTGCCATAGTAGGAATTTGCAATTGTTCGTCCGGTACTATGGGGCGTCACCCGAGTTTATACAGAGAGCCTCGTAACGGTCACATGGATGACATCAAAACTTAACAAATCAGACAACAGACAACATGTTTACAATTCATCGACAGACGAGATTTTTTTCCGTTAACGACAAGCTGGCGGGAAAATTAGCAACGGTCAGTCTGATCGATTGTAGAGTTTGGTTCAGTGTAACGTTAACTAATATGATTCAGTGTTTAGATGCTTGAACGGATTTTATTGTGACGGGTGGATACAACTTAATCTAATTAAATAAATAAATACTACAGTATATGATTTTTTATTTCTATTTTAATCAAATATTTTAAAATTAAACGCTGATTATTAAAAGCACAGAACAGTAACGTTAATGGAGTCCATCGATGACTGATCGTCCACACATATGTAAACATTATCCTTGCAATTATGAAGCGCACCAATAATCGCCACAAATGAACTAAATGTGTGTGTAAATTAATACAAAATATGTGTTTTAGGTAAACAGTACTTGCCACTATGAGTCGGTCCACTTGGTCACCTTACAATATTACACTGCAATCTAACGATTTATGCTTAAAATAAATACAAAAATAAATGTCACTTTACCTCTGATTCCCCGGATACAGTCAATCTCCAGGAGATTTCGTTTATTCCGAGATTTTCTCGGACTGCATTAGATGTAGCAGACAGTCCAGTGTGAACAATGTGCTCCGCTGTAGTGTTTAAATGTGTGTGTGTTTTGTGTATGTGTGTGTGCGTGTGTGTGTTTGTGCGGAGTAGAGCCTACGCCCAGCCCCAAACGACACTAGCCCCTCCCCTTGGTCCAGTCACCAATCCCACCACGGCAAAGGCTCAGCTTATGAATATTAAGTAGGTCCTGGTGACGTGATCCTGGGCCACAATCGTAAAGTTTTTGTATTAATAAAAAAAAAAACCCACACATCCAATAGCTGTCCATTAATATTTGTTAAATTTATGACTATTGTTTGTATACTATTACTGATAATTTTAATTTATAATTATATTACTGTAACTGTAGTTCTATCATTACTGGTAAATACACATTTGTTTTTCAAACATATATTTTTTATTCATGTATTTAGTTTTAAACCTTTGTGTATATTATGGCCAGTCTTTGTCCTTTTAAGTGAGTACATTGGTGCTGATGTTGCTCTTCTGCTCAGTTTTTAGGGAGTATATATTCAAAGACTGTTTCCGCACCACAACAACTGAACGCGCAATAATAAGAACACTAAACCATAAAGCATCTTAATAATGCCAATATTTTATCTATTACTGATGCTACACTGAAAATCACATTAACTATGCTCAAAAGATAAGAACATAGTTAAACTGTATGAAATACAATGCTAGTGTGCTATTTTAAAAGTGTTTGAAATTGCAATTTTCTCCAAAACTGTTAATATTTCTTCAGGACAGATGCAATAAAGGTTACAGATGTCATTAATGATATCAAACACCACTTCCTCTTTTCATTTCATCTAAACATAGGCTATTAATAGCCCTGGAAAAACAGCATTGTCTCTTTTCATTTTAACATATTAATAGAATAAAGAGCAAAGATTACCTGTTAGATTTACCCCAAATGAGTTATATCTCATGTTTAACCACTACAGAGACATCAGAGCCAGCGGGAAATGTCAGAAGGACTAGCTGAGGTTAGGCTGCTCTCATCGGGAAACATGAGCAGATTTTATTTTCAAACAGCTACATTCTCACCTGAAATATTTCGAAAACTACTTGTCATGAAACACAATTGAAAACACAATATAAATGGTGGTTGAAATGCAATCCTGTGAACTCAACCAATCAGCATGCTCAGCGCCCAAGTCCCGCCCCCGAATGTTCCGGACCTTTGAAAAAGTACTGCCTCGTGAGCAGGGGCTTTTTGAGGGGTACGTTTTTTACCAGGAACATTATTTAGATCCTGGTTTCTGCAGTGGAAACAGGCTTTTTGATATCACGATTTAAACAACATGAACACCATTAAAAACACCATAAATGTAGTCCATGAAGATAAAAGCCAAAGTAGGCAGGTGCTAACATGAACAGCTACACGGCTCATCCTTAAAAACCAAACAAATATAATTATAATTATATCTTGCAGCATAATTTTGGTTAAAATAACCAGATTTAATGAATTGAATTGAATAATGGCATTTCAGTTGAATTTCTACCCTACACACTCAGTCACACGCACACGGCGAAAATACATTTTGGTCCAAAATTAGCAAAAACTACGACTTTATTCAGCATTGTCTTCTCTTCCGTGTCTGTTGTGAGAGAGTTCAAAACAAAGCAGTTTGTGATATCCGATTCACGAACGAATTATTCGATGTAACCGAATCTGTTTGAACTAGTTCACCAAATTGAACTGAATCGTTTTAAATGGTTCGCGTCTCCAATACGCATTAATCCGCAAATGACTTAAATTGTTTACTTTTTTAGTGTGGCTGACACTCCCTCTGAGTTAAAACAAACCAATATCCCGGAGTAATTACTTTACTCAAACAGTACACTGACTGACCTGCTGTGAAGAGAGAACTGAAGACGAACGCCGAGCCGAGCCGAGCCAGATAATTCATCAATAAATCCTGAAAAAAAGCATCACTGATTCTAAAAATATTTAAAATGTCTTTTTTTGTTTTATTTGTATTAGTTTGCGTTCATGTCAGCTTATGAGCAAAATGTTTATATTTATGTTTGTATGGGAGACATTATCTATAAATTTCCCCAGATTTCTAAATTAATTCCCATAAATTCCTGGTAAGTTTCCAATTCGGAATTTTTCCGAAATTCCCCAGATGAAGTTCCTATGGAAAGTTTCCAGAAATTTAGACTGAACTGATAAAAACTTTTTTTTTTTAATATGAAAGTATTTTAATAGTAGAAACCGATTATTTCTTGAGTCCTGCACACAATTTATTTTTTTAAAAGTCAATCTTGGTGAGTAGTCATGTAAATTACATAAATATTTCACAAATTTATGGTTAAAACTTTATTGAGCAGTGTGTAAACTATTGTGAACCAGAATTTTACCATTGTAAAAACAAATACACTAACTGAAAAAAACTTTAAGTGAGATAATAAAAAAAGACCATCCCCCGCCCTCTTAGTCACTTTAGAGGGGAATTCCCTCCTTTTTCCAGGCTTTGACTATCACAAGACTGTTGAATCCACAGTTCTGCATTTAAACTCGAAGACTACCTCCATTCAAGTAAGTTTTGATATAGAGTTTTGATCTACAGTATTAAAGTTTAACTAGCAAATACAAAATTGTGTTTATACAGTATCTAGCTAGGCAGTAAATCAAGTGTGGTAACTGTAGACTAGTTTATGAGGTTAGATATCATATGTTAGCTAGCTCAATCTGTGATGCTCTTTCTATCTTCTGCTAGCCAGTTTTCTGTTATCATACAGAAGTACAGAACGTAACTGTTAAAAGGTTTGGACACACTACCATTTAGCATTTTTGAAAGAAGTTTCTTATCAAGCCTGGATTCATTTGCTCAAAAACAGACCAAAACGAATATTGTGAAACATTACTACAATTTAAAATAATGGTTTTCTGTTTTAATATACTTTAAAATATCATGTATTTCTGTGGTGCAAAGCTGAATTTTCATCAGCCAATATTCCAGTTTTCAGTGTCTTCAGTGTTTTTTAAGAAATTAATACTTTTATTCAGTAAGGATATACAAAAAAAAAAAAGACAATAAATAAAAAAATTGTTAAACAATAATCGATTCTGTATAAATCACCATATTAAAATGGTATCTGAAGGATCACGTGACACTGAAAACTGACAAAATTCAGTTGTGCATTACAGAAATAAATGATATTTGAAAGTATATATATATATATATATATATATATATATATATATATATATATAAAATAAAGCTGTGATTTTAAATTGGAATAATATTACAGTTTTTTTCCTGCATTTTTGATCAAATAAATGCAGGCTTGCTTTAAAAAAAAAAAAAACATTAGTTAATGTGTCCGAACGTACTGTATATACTAAGTTATATAGCTGATTGATAAATATTTATTAATCTATCCTATTTCTATGAATTTGAAACCATTGTAAAATGTTTCTATTAAAATAGTTTATATATAATTTTATTCTACAGAACAATGCCACGCTCACCATCTCAAGTGTGGATACATTTCACCTCAGCCAATCTGAAAGGAAAGTCTGTGTACAGTTGCAAATACTGTGCAAAGACCTATGTTAAGAATGCCACGAAGATGCAGCAGCATATAGCCAAGTGCCCAAAGTTTCCCCAGAGCTCAAAACAAGCCACGCCAGACAAGAGTTCATCTGCTTCATCCATCCGATGTGGAAATGACTCAGATTCAGACACCCTCTCGTCAGCTCCCGCTCACTCTGGAACCGGAGGATTGTTCGACTCAATGGATGAACGCAGCCAGAGACATGCCGATGAATGCTTCGCCCGAGCAATGTATGCAACTGGCTCACCTCTGACGCTCACATCCAATGTCTATTGGAAGAGGTTCCTGAATGTCCTCCGCCCCGCATACACACCCTCCACCAGTCATGCTTTATCTACTCGTTTGCTAGACGGAGAGTTCAACAGAGTGCAAGCAAAGGTCAAGCAAACCATTGACAAAGCAGACTGCATTTGCGTCATCTCTGATGGGTGGTCGAATGTCCGGGGCCAAGGAGTCATCACCTACATGGTCACCACCCCTCAACCAGTACTCTATAAGAGCACAGACACAAAGCACAACAGACGCACAGGATCCTACATTGCTGATGAGCTCAAAGCAGTCATCAATGATCTTGGACCTGAGAAGGTTTGTGCACTTGTAACTGACGATGCTGCAAACATGAAGGTTGCTTGGGCACACGTGCAGGAGACCTACCCTCACATAACAACAATTGGATGTGCCGCCCATGCTCTTAATCGTCTCCTTAAGGACATCATGGCACTGAGTACAATGAACACACTGTACAAGACCGCGAAGCAAGTCGTGAAATATGTGAAGGGCAAACAGCTAGCTTCAGCAGTCTACCTCTCTAAGCAAAGAGAACAAAACAAGAACGGCAGACTGAAGCTCCCCAGCATCACTCGGGGATGGGCTGGGGTCGTCATCATGTACCACAGTCTGCTAGAGGGGAAGGAGTCTTTGCAAGAGATGGCTACATCCCAGACTGCAGCAATTGAAAGTGCCATCAAGGGAATCCTGTTAGATGATATGTTCTGGGAAAGAGTGACTGGCAGCCTGAGAATCCTCAGACCAATAGCAGCGGCAATTGCCAAGATAGAAGGGGATGCCGCCCTCTTGTCAGATGTTAAATATCTGTTTGCTGAGCTCAAAGATGAAATGCAAGCTGTCCTGCCTGCCTCCCTGCTGCTGCAAGCAGAGGAAACCTCAGTGGTCAAGTCCCTGGAGAAGCACCTAGAGTTCTGCATGAAACCAATACATGCAGCAGCATACATGCTGGACCCAAAGTATGACAAAAGCATCCTCTCAGTTGAAGAGATCCGCAGTGCTTACTCTGTTATTACTGCCATGTCTCACCGCCTCGGGCTTGATGAAGGCAAAGTTCTCGGCAGTCTAGCAAAGTACCGTACCAAGCAAGGCCTTTGGGAGTGGGATGGGATATGGCAGTCGTGCCGGCACATATCTGCATCTACCTGGTGGAAAGGACTTTGTGGATTTGAGGCCCTTGCACCTGTAGCGTCTATCATCCTTCAGATCCCACCAACATCGGCCGCCTCTGAGCGCAAGTGGTCCCTGTTTGGGAACGCACACACAAAGGTTCGCAACAGGCTCACGAATGCAAGGGAGGAGAAACTGGTGGCAGTCCGGGCAAACCTGCGACTCTTTGAGCCTGACACAGAGCCGTCCTGGACAAGGCTGGACAGTGACACCGAAGATGAAGACGAGTCAGACATGGAGGATGTTGATGAGGTCCAGGAAGAAGAGAAAATACTTTCATTTCAATTTTGAATGGGACTTTTTTTTTGGAAGGAGAAGGGTGGGGAATGCTTTTGTTTGAAAGCAAACATGAGGAAATATGGTTTTTTTTTCATTCAACATTTATGCTTTTGTGTTTCTTATTGAAAGAATGAATTAAAGTTCTAATTACAATTAAATCAAAGTCAAAAATGTAATTTGTGCATTAGTTTGCTTGCATTTCAGCTTATGTTTGTTTGTATATAGAGTTTATATAAATTTCCCAAATTTTCTGAATAATTCAGATAAATTCCTGTAAAGTGTCCAACTTGGAATATTTCCAAAATTCCCAAGATGAAGTTCCCATGGAATTTTACGGGAAATTGTCAGCCCTTTTGCAGCCCTAGTCATAAACGTTAATGGGTTTTTGCTCAGGAGCTGAATGTGGCCTTCAGCAGCGTCTCAGACCTGAGTCCAGTCAGTTTAGGACAGGACACTTTCACTAGAAGGAAACCCTGTGTGCACCCATCCTGCTCCAGGAGCCTCTGAGGAACATGAAGGGTTTACGAACAGAGCATTAGAGCAATGAGACTCAGCTTCTCTGTGCTCGAGCAGACTAATGGTCCAGACAGATAAGAATGTCTCCATGCAGCCCATTATATCGCAAGGACTTGTTTTTGAGCACTTAAATGTAATGCTGCCCCACCTCATCCATTACACACAAATGACACAATAATGCATTTGACAGAGAACTGAAATGGACAAGAGAAATGATTGATATGAAGGTGGGTGCTAGTGCATTTCCAGCTAACAAACATGCTCATTTAGAACCAAACCACATAAAGAACATTTAGCTAGCATCCCATTAAGATATGGAAACATTTTTTTCTGAATATTCAAAACCATCCAGTATTTATGTATTTAATTTAATTTATGGCCTTTTCTAGTGTTAAAGAAAACATTTTTAAAAAAGTTCAATTTTATAATTTTGCAAGCATTATGGGGAGATTGCTATTCAATGTTTTCTGAACATTCTGAAACAATTAAGTTGGCTTGAAAAACTCATTTAAGCTTCCAGTTTAAAATCTATCTATCCATCTCTCTATCTATCTCTCTCTCTCTATCTATCTATCTAATTCATGCTTGCAACATTTTCACTAAATTAACTGGTTTTAAATGGTTTTCACTTGAACTGGTTTTAGCTTTTTAACTGGTTTCTAGTTGGCTTGTAGCTCTTTTTTTTAGCTGTTTTTCTCAAAAAATTAACTGGTTTTAGCCGTTTCTAGTTGATTTATGTTAAATGAACCTACACTGTAAAAAATGACTGTTGTTTTAACAGTAAAAAACTGTGAAAATGCTACAGTACAAACCTGTTAAATGGTTAACAGTAATTTCCTGTAAACTTTACAAGGAAAAACCGTAAACTTACGTTCCCAAAATTCTCTGGAATTTAGAATTAGTTTTTTCTTTGAAATAACTATGTTTATTCTTATTTTTTTTATTGCATATTTCAGTTTAATGAGTCTCACTATGATGGTGTTTAGTGCTTCTATATATCTTGATATTTAAAAGCTGCTTGTGATGGGCTTTGTTTGATCACGTGACTTTCTCATCACCACTTGCTTTTGGTGGTTATCAGTGTATTACAAAGATACAAAACAGATTTCAGTACTTCAATAAGTTGGTATATTGATATTATATATTATATTATATCAGTTAAATTATGGTATTTAACTGTAAATTTAAGGTAAAACAGTTAAACCTAACTGTATTTTTTATGGTATAAAAACATTAGACCAAAAAACGGTTACCATATTTTTTATAATATAATTCTGGCAACCACAGCTGCCGTTTTTTTAACGTATATTTTACGGAATATTTTTTACTGTGTATTTTTAGCTGTTTTTCACTAAATAAACTGGATTTATCTGTTTTTACTGGTTTAATCTGGTTTTCACTTAACTAACTGGTTTTAGCTTTTTTTACAGATTTTCGCAAAATTAACCAGTTTTACCTGGTTTTAGCTAAATGAACTGTTTTTAGATTTCTTTTTTAGCTGGTTTTCACTAAATGAACTGGTTTTAGCTGGTTTCAATCGGGTTTAGGTTTTTTTTGTGTGTGAAATGAACTGATTAGCTGTATTAGCTGGTTTTAGCTGGTTTTCATTAAATTGAATGGCTTTTAGATGGTTTTAATTGGTTTTATTTTTTTATAATTTTTTTGGTTTATAAATCGTGATTAATCACATCCAAAATAAAAGTTTTTGTTTACATTATATTTACATTCTTTATAATAAAAGCATAATATATTTATTATGTATAAATACACAGACATGCACATATATATTTAAGAAAAAGTTATATTTCTATATTTACATATAATATAAATTATATAAGTATATACATGTAAATATTTTCTAAATTTAATACTGTATACAGTATATACATAATAAATATACACAATACATTCACATATATTACACAAACAAAAACTTTTATTTTGGATGCAATTAATCGTTTGACAGAACTTTAGCTAAAACCAGTTAAATCCAGCTGCAAGTTAGCAAGTTTTACCTTCTCTGTTTTTCCTGATTTACTGTATTGCCTTCAAAAATTTCTGACTTAAATTTTGAAAACTATTTAAAATTTCAAACTGCTTGAAACCGAGAAGCTTCAAACCGAAAGCTTTTAAACCTTTTCAAACTTTCTGGCTAGGCTTTTGCAAGCTAGCTTAAAAATTGTCTTCAAATTTGTAAAAAAAAAAATCTAGTTTAGTAACGAACACACACACACATATATATATATATATTTTTAACTAGCTTTTCATTTAATATATTTTCAGTTTTCATTTTAAATTTAAGTGTAAGTTAATTTCCCTATAGAAATAAATATATGTATTTTAGTTTCAGTAGTTTTAATACTTCAACTTAGGCATTTAAAAAAAATTGTTTTTCATATTTTCTTTCATTATTTTTTATTTTATTTAAAAAAATACTAGCATCTTTTTAAAAACTTTAATGTTATCCCCTCATTGAGCTTGTTTTCAGTCAAACTGTGTCAGGAATCAGGAATCTGGAGCCAGTGTTCAGTGAATGAACAAACTGAATATTCATGAAGTGGTGAATGAAAGACATCCTCATTTGCTTTCTCTCTGTCTTTCACTCACTTCCTTTACTGTGGATCAAATCCAGGCTTAGCATTTCCTTTCACAGCAACAAGTGATGTTTAACTGGTATAGATGAACACTTGTTTAAAAGTTCAGGGTCCTTTGGGAAAGTATTGAATCCTTTTATTTAGCAAGCAAGTGTCAGTAAATTCCTTTTCATTGTTATGAAAGATTTAGATTTCAGATATATACTGTTGATTTTCAATCATAATCATGAAATCTTGTACTTTACATTTATAATATTATTATAGTAATATTTTTTTAATCAATATTTACTAATAATATTAATTAGTACTATTAGGTGTGGGAACCACCAGAGGCCCCACGATACGATATTATCCTAATACTTGTGTCACGATACAATATTATTGCGATTTTAAATATATTGCGATGTTCTGCGATATGTTGCAATTTATTACTTCAAATTATGTCCCCAGACAAAAACTTTGGCAACATCTGTTTTAACTAAAAAGAAACATTTCACAGTTTGTTTATCTCACTTCAGTTTTATTGCATTTAAAAGTAAATTACGGTTAAATTTAAAATAAATTAATCATAGTCTTACATTAAAATAAATGTTACATATTAATTAAACATAAGATGTACTCTTAACGTAAACAATGTGCTACAACAGGTATACTTTGCACTGCTTCGCTGTTAAAGAGTATTGTACTTTCATTCATTCAATTTATTAATAAAGCTACATAGACACCAGATTGCTACATTATCTTCCTCAGCAACGAGGTAAAATCAAAGTAACTAAACAGCTTCATTGTTTGTACAGAGAGACACACAGACGCAGGTAATTCAACCATTTCTCTCTCAATCGATAATTCATTCAAATAAATGTGGTCTTACCACTATTTCATCTCTGTTTCTGATTTGAAGTGGGCAGAAAGCTAGAGCTAAGGAGTTATAACTAACTAAAATAACCATAATTTTTTACCTTTCAATTAAATATATGTTGCTAACCTCATAAACAGCTTTAAGTTGTGCATTAAAGGATTTTATAAAAAAAACTCAACACCACAATCTAGTGGACAGTAAAGACATTTATTTTGTTATTCTAACAAATAGTATAATACCATTTTTCCTCGATTGCTAACACACTATAACTTACGGAGCCCCGTATGTCATGCAAGAAAAAATTAATAAATCGTGCGCATGACTTACTAATTCTTTCCCTCGATGTACTAAAACATCCGCACGATTTACTAATTCGTTCCCTCGATGTACTAAAACGTGCGCACGACTTACTAATTCGTTCCCCTGATGTAATAAAATGGGAACTTTTTTCCCTCAATGTACTAAAACGTACGCACGATTTAGCATATCGAGGGAACAAATTAATAAATCATGTACTAAAACGTGCACACAACTTACTAATTCGTTCTCTCGATGTAATAAAACGTGTGCAAGACTTACTAATTCGTTCCCTCGATGTACTAAAACCCGTGCACGACTTACTAATTCGTTCCCCCGATGTAATAAAACGTGTGCACGACTTATTAATTCGTGCCCCCGATGTAATAAAATGTGCGCACGACTTATTAATTCGTTCCCTCGATGTAATAAAACGTGCCCACGATTTACTAATTCGTTCCCTCATTGTACTAAAATGTGTGCACGATTTAATAATTCGTTCCCTCGATGTACTAAAACGTGCACACGATTTACTAATTCGTTCCCTCGATGTACTAAAACGTCCGCACGACTTACTAATTTGTTCCCTCTATGTACTAAAACGTGTGCACGATTTACTAATTCGTTCCCCTGATGTACTAAAACGTGTGCACAATTTACTAATTCATTCCCTCGATGTACTAAAACGTGCACACGATTTAATAATTTGTTCCCTCGATGTACTAAAACGTGTGCACGATTTACTAATTCATTCCCCTGATGTACTAAAATGTGCGCACGATTTACTAATTTGTTCTCTCGATGTACTAAAACGTGCACACGATTTAATAATTTGTTCCCTCGATGTACTAAAACGTGTGCACGATTTACTAATTCATTCCCCTGATGTACTAAAATGTGCGCACGATTTACTAATTTGTTCCCTCAATGTACTAAAACGTGCACACGATTTACTAATTTGTTCCCCCTATGTACTAAAACGTGTGCACGATTTACTAATTTGTTCCCTCGATGTACTAAAATGTGCACACGATTTACTGATTCGTTCCCCTGATGTACTAAAACGTGTGCACGATTTACTAATTCGTTCCCTCGATGTACTAAAACATGCACACAATTTACTTATTTGTTCCCTCAATGTACTAAAACGTGCACACGATTTACTAATTCATTCCCCCGATGTACTAAAACGTGTGCACGATTTACTAATTCGTTCCCTCGATGTACTAAAACGTGTGCACGACTTACTAATTCGTTCCTTCGATGTACTAAAACTTGTGCACGATTTACTAATTCGTTCCCCTGATGTACTAAAACGTGTGCACAATTTACTAATTTGTTCCCTCGATGTACTAAAACGTGCACACGATTTAATCATTTGTTCCCTCGATGTACTAAAACGTGCACACGATTTACTAGTTCATTCCCCCTATGTACTAAAACGTGTGCACGATTTACTAATTCGTTCCCCCATGTACTAAAACGTGTGCACGATTTACTAATTCGTTCCCTCGATGTACTAAAACGTGTGCACGATTTAATCATTTGTTCCCTCGATGTACTAAAATATGCGAACGATTTACTAATTTGTTCCCTCAATGTACTAAAAAATGCACACGATTTACTAGTTCGTTCCCCCTATGTACTAAAACGTGTGCACGATTTACTAATTCGTTCCCCCATGTACTAAAACGTGTGCACGATTTACTTATTCGTTCCCTTGATGTACCAAAACGTGTGCACGATTTACTAATTCGTTCCCTAGATGTACTAAAACGTGTGCACGATTTAATCATTTGTTCCCTCGATGTACTAAAATATGCGCACGATTTACTCATTTGTTCCCTCGATGTACTAAAATATGCGCACGATTTACTCATTTGTTCCCTCGATGTACTAAAACGTGTGCACGATTTACTAATTTGTTCCCTCGATGTACTAAAATATGCGCACGATTTACTCATTTGTTCCCTGGATGTACTAAAACGTGTGCACGATTTACTAATTTGTTCCCTCGATGTACTAAAACGTGTGCACGATTTAATCATTTGTTCCCTCGATGTACTAAAATATGCGCACAATTTACTCATTTGTTCCCTCGATGTACTAAAACGTGTGCACGATTTAATCATTTGTTCCCTCGATGTACTAAAATATGCACACGATTTACTCATTTGTTCCCTCGATGTACTAAAACGTGTGCACGATTTACTAATTTGTTCCCTCGATGTACTAAAATATGCGCACGATTTACTCATTTGTTCCCTCGATGTACTAAAACGTGTGCACGATTTACTAATTTGTTCCCTCGATGTACTAAAACGTGCACACGATTTAATCATTTGTTCCCTCGATGTACTAAAACGTGTGCACGATTTACTAATTTGTTCCCTCGATGTACTAAAATATGCGCACGATTTACTCATTTGTTCCCTCGATGTACTAAAACGTGTGCACGATTTACTAATTTGTTCCCTCGATGTACTAAAATATGCACACGATTTACTCATTTGTTCCCTCGATGTACTAAAACGTGTGCACGATTTACTAATTTGTTCCCTCGATGTACTAAAACGTGCACACGATTTAATCATTTGTTCCCTCGATGTACTAAAACGTGTGCACGATTTACTAATTTGTTCCCTCGATGTACTAAAATATGCGCACGATTTACTCATTTGTTCCCTCGATGTACTAAAACGTGTGCACGATTTACTCATTTGTTCCCTCGATGTACTAAAATATGCACACGATTTACTCATTTGTTCCCTCGATGTACTAAAACGTGTGCACGATTTACTAATTTGTTCCCTCGATGTACTAAAATATGCGCACGATTTACTCATTTGTTCCCTCGATGTACTAAAACGTGTGCACGATTTACTAATTTGTTCCCTCGATGTACTAAAACGTGTGCACGATTTAATCATTTGTTCCCTCTATGTACTAAAATATGCACACGATTTACTCATTTGTTCCCTCGATGTACTAAAACGTGTGCACGATTTACTAATTTGTTCCCTCAATGTACTAAAACGTGTGCACGATTTAATCATTTGTTCCCTCGATGTACTAAAACGTGTGCACGATTTACTAATTCGTTCCCTCAATGTACTAAAATGTGTGCACGTTTTAATAATTTGTTCCCTCGATGTACTAAAATGTGCGCACGATTTACTAATTCGTTCCCTCGATGTACTAAAATGTGCGCACTATTTACTAATTCGTTACCTCAATGTACTTAAACGTCAGCACGATTTAATAATGTGTTCCCTCGATTTACTAAAACGTGCACACAATTTACTATTTTGTTCCTTCGATGTACCAAAACTTGCACACAATTTACATTTTTTTTCCCTCAATGTACTAAAATGTGCACACAATTTAGCATATCGAGGGAACAAATTAGTAAATCATGCGGACAGTTTATAAATTGAGGGAACGAAATAGTAAATCGTTTGCATGATTTAGCCTACTTTTTTCCTGTATGCCATGTACAGGGTTCCGTAATAACTGATACATTCGGCTCAATTTTCCAAAGCATTCATACAGTTCTTGAAATAAAGACACGTATCTCAAAACGTTTAACACATTTCACCTGTTTGCGCACACGTTCCAGTTTGCTCAGTGTTTTCTGCAAAACTCTACACAAAAACATCCTCATTTTGCACAGTTTTAACCATGTTCTCATTCAGGAAACTTAAACACACAATATTATTAACTCAAGCATCAAAAAATGCAAACAGCGCACATTTATCCAAACTGATGACAGATGAATCTCAGGAGGATATGAAAAAGAGCACAGCTGATTATATGTTTTGGAAAATGAAACCTTGTAGTGGGAGACAAATAGCAATAGGAGGGAAAAATAAAAGTGAAGGTGTCAATTTGGCAGAAGATGCTGAATAAATGAATGAATTGATTTATTTACAGTAACAGACTGTATATTGCAATGTGTTTTACTGTATATTTTGTTGTTCTGTCTTTGAAATTTTCTCTTTTGTTCATCTACTGTAAGATCTCTTTACAGCAGTGTAAATAAAGTCAACTTTTCTTACAGTTTATTACTGAATTTTACTGTATCTGCACTGCTCTATTTATGTCATATACTGAAAGTATTCCTGTTTCGCAAAAGGAGGTTTGTAAGAGTGTTTTGAATCGATCTCACTAGTGTTCTCTAGGCAGGAAAGTATTGTGTGTATTTGTCAGGTCTGTGTGTCATCTGAGGCCAAAGTTTGAGTCGGAAAATCTTGCGATATTTTGCTATAACGATTTTTTCCCCCCACCTCTAACTACTGCTACTACTAATAATTTAGCAGTATTATACTAATAACATTTATTATTTTGTGCAGTGGTTTTGTTTAGTAATAATTATACTACTAATAAATATAACAATAATTGTTATTGTTTTTATTAATACAATTATTATTATTATTATTATTATAGTCAATTTGATTTAGAATCAGAATTATGGCCAAATTGTGCAACCCTACAAGCACAGTAAACATGAAGTTACTATTAAGATTTTTTCTAAATTGATATTTGAATAGTAATATTTATTGTTTGGTTTAATATTTCTGGTTAAATATTGCGCTGCTAAGATCATAAACAGCTTTTATTTATCAAAGCTGGCAGATGACCATTGAATAAGCGGGATAATCAACAGCTTGCCATGCATTAAAGGATTTTAGAAAAAACTCAACACCACAATCTAGTGGACTGTAAAGAAACTGATTTTGTTATTCTGATTTGATCACTTACACACACACATTAGTGTATTCTCCTGATTCAGGACCCAAGCGGCTGGGACTCATCAACACTCAGACGTCTAACATAAAGCAGTACCACGGTCTGAAACACTGACACCCTGACCCAAACAGCCACCTGAAGTGATGCATTGTGGGTCAGATTAGATCATAGATCTTCACTGCAGGTCTGCACACTTTCAGAAGCAGTCTGATGTTGTAACTTACACTGAACCACTAGGAGGCGCTGTCTGCATCATGAGTCCTGCTGCTTGACTCTGCTGTATTTCACAAGTACTCCAGCTTTGATTGACAGGAGCGTGTCAGTGGTGTTGGTGCACAGATGTCATGTGATCATCACTGACGCAGACTCGTCTCTGGAGGATCGAGGGCAGGTTCAGTGTCTGCAGACTCAGGTGAAGGACTGTTATTCAAACACCGCAGCATTGATCTCTTCAGAATCTCTGCAGCCTCTTTTACCGTCTTTTACCATTTTAGACAGAGGATTTTTTTGTGCACACATTTATGTTGTTAATATTTGCAAAATACATTTTATATATATATATATATATATATATATATATATATATATATATATATAATTTTATTCAGCAAGGATATTTTTTTATCTGTTTTGATTTATTTAGCAATTTTATAGCATCGAATATTGAATTAAAGATATTGGATTGGGAATATTTTTGGTTTCTCATCTTTGTGAAGGACTCTAGTTTTGAAACTGTAAAATCTCTCTGTAAAATAAACTTCAGTACATATTTGCTTCTTCAGTGCGTCCTAAAGGTAAATCAGCAGCGATGTATGATTGCCTTGACAAGTTCACGCCACTGCTTTCTTCTGTCATGAAATCACTTCAATATTATATTTATTTTTAAGCTTAGCTAATATTTTTGGAAATATATATTTTTTATGGTTGGTAATACTGTTAATTTTAAAAAGCAGATGTGTTGTCTTAAGACAAATTTCTGCCAGTGAGATCACTGGGTTATTTATTTATTTTATAATTTTTTTTTGAGTAGGCTAATCAACTTACAATTTTGTGTTCATAATAATTAGGTCCTCAATGTAGCCAATTATTTGGTGAAAGTGGAAGTCGTGACATTTGCCAAGTATGGTGACCCATACTCAGAATTGGTGCTCTGCATTTAACCCATCCAATTGCACACATACAGCAGTGCAAACACACACACACACACTGTGAACACACACCTGGAACAGCTATATGTCCAGTGCCCGGGGAGCAACTGGGTATCAGTGCCTTGCTCCAGGTCTCTAACCATTAGTCCACAGCTGCCCCACAGTTAATGTTGTTGTTGTTGTTGAGCCAGCTCTTTATATTTGAGAATGCATGCTGCTCCCAGTCTGTGTTTTTACAGCAGAGAGATGAACACTACTTGCTGACTAAAGTTTGTTCACTAATGTGAATCTTTAAAACGATTCCTAAAGGATTCAAAAGAACAGAGATGCCTTATGTGTTACCAGTATAACTGAGTTCAGATGACCATCACTCATGCTGGAGCTGTGATGGGATGCTCTGTGTCCGGTCAGATGTGCAGTCATTAGAAGTAGACTGATTAGATGATAGATGACAGACAGTAGTCCTTTTGACACATATGTTTGTACACTGAGCTAAGTTTGCTCTAGAAAAAGCTGGTCTGGTCTACATTGTGCTGTCACCAGCTTGGATGATAGTGTTTTTGTCTCTTCAACTCTTAAGCTTATGGTGACAGATTTCTACAAATGGTGTTCATTGAACACTTTTCGTTTTTCTTGATGATGCATCCACACCAATAGATGTCAGTAGAGACTTATATAAACAGCATTTTTTTTCTTGTAGCCTAGCTGTTATCATTTTGTTTTCTTTTAATTACTGTGGGTTTTGTATTTCTGTTTTTTAGGTTTTGACTTATAAAACTCTTTTTGGATCATTTTAGCGTTATTTAGTCAAACACAGAGGTACATAAGCTCAGATCATTGAGGCCTCAAACAGTTTCCGAAAGAAAAAAGACTAAAAGAAAACAAGTTTATAAAAACGTTGAATTTTTTTGTTAGCCAGACATTAATTCATACTTATATTTATTAATTTAATTATTGAACAAATGTAAGCTAACAGTCTCATATGTTTAGCCAAGCAGTCTCAAATATTTAGCCAAAGCAAGAGATTAAAAAAAGTGGCTAAATACTTGTGGTTTCTGTTGTCATGCTGGAAATGGCAGATCACTTTGAGTGCAGTGCATTGTGGGATATTTCATTCCATGCTGTGTGTTGTAGTTACAAACAGGTGTATACAGGAAATTCACATAAGGTGTACAATTTACATACTGCAGAAATGCTACAATTAATATGCTATTCCAAACATAGCCTTGAGGTTATTTCTTCAGTTGTTTGGTGAAGTTTTGGTGGAGTTTTGAGTGAGGGCAAAATATTTTGCACTGGGTTCATTTGGTCATGCAAAGTCATCATGACAGACAAGTGACTTGCTTCATACATTGCTACACTGACAATAGACGATGCAAAATTTTGCTGAAATTATGCTAATGTGAGTGCATCTTTAAAGGAAGAGTTCATCCAAAAATGAAAGTTTCCTGAAATTGTAGCTACTCCCCCCTCTGGCCATCCAAGATGTAGATGAGTTTGTTTCTTCATCAGATTTGAAGAAATGTAGCATTGCATCACTTGCTCATCAATGGATGCTCTGCAGTGAATGGGTGCCGTCAGAATGAGAGTCCAAACAGCTGATAAAAACATCACGATAATACACAAGTAATCCACAGCACTCCAGTCCATCAACATCCTGTGAAGCCAAAAGCTGCATGTTTGTAGGAAACAAATTTATCATTACGATGTTTTAACTTCAAACATTGCTTCTGGCTAAAATACGAAGCCGAAATCCATAGTATTGCTTTCTTTATTTAAAAGTAATCTAATCTGAATCAGGAGAGAAATATGCACAGATCAAGCGTCATTTACAAGCCAAAACATCTCTCAACTACAGAGCCCTGCACATTAAATATTATTAAAGACAAGTGAACTGTCAGCAAATAAGAACACATGTACAAATTACAAACAACAGCATAACTGAATATATAGCACACAAATACAAATGAAACCATGATATAGGAAAACAGACAGGATGAATGAAAATGCAGATTCAGTGTCTGCCAGCAGGTGGCGCTTATGGAGCAGCAGTACTGTTCCTTGGTTACCACTATAAACAAAACAGCACAGCGCTTAGTAACACTACTTTAAATACATTATGCAAAGGTAATGATGAAATGATGAAAAGAAAATGTATTGTTTTGTAATTTTTCACATAAAATTTTGAAAAATGATTGCAATGCAGTTATGTGTGCCCCGAAAGCAATCGGTTGAAATAAAACAAAAACGTCCAGTCGTGCATCTGCACTATGTTAAATTAAATATAGATTAATAATTGTTAAAACTACAAAGTTACTCGCCAAAATTGGTATTTTTGAGTTGACATACTTTTGCACATAGAACATAGCGTGCCAATAGTGAATGTATTTATCTTTCACGACTTCTTTGAATGCTTTAAAATTGCTTTGAATTGTTTTATTTAGCAAGGCTTAGAAACTTATGCAAATGAAAAACTTAGTAATGATGCAGCAAATTCCTCAACTGTTCCCGTGCCATCGGACAGTCCTTATTATCGAGCCATTGGTTAAAACACATTGATGATGGATTTGTTTCTTACGAAAACACAGCTTTTCTCTTCACAAATCATTAACTGATTGACTGGAGTGCTGTGGACTGCTTGTGTATTATTGTGAAGTTTTTATCAGCTGTTTGGATTCTCATTCTGACGGCACCCATTCACTGCAGAGGATCTATTAGTGAACCGGTGATGCAATGCTACATTTCTCCAAATCTCTGTAAGTAATTTATAAAGTATCATTGCAATTCCATTCATAACAGTGTTTTGTAATTTCCATGATGAATTCCTCGTACTCCCTCGTCCCCAAACGTGATTGACCGTGTTCTTTCTGGATGACGTGGGCTAGTTTTTGGCCGTCCTGGGAATCAAATAGCATCGGACCTCTCCCTCTTGCAAAAGCTCTTCACAGTGACTCAACTGTCCAGCTGCTGGATGGATCGAGAACAAAAAGTGCTTATGTACCATCTGGAGATATCGCATACTCCTTCACAGACATCGCTTCACATCACACACACACACACACAAACACACACACACACACACAGAGGCTTATTCCTCCCAAGTGCGCTTTCACTTTATACTTACCATGAGAGCAATATGTTGGGATCTACCCTTTAAATTCATGAAACACAATCTTTGATTACTGCATTAAAAGGGACAGTTTAGAAGGAAATACTAGTTTAGAATGTATCATAATTAAGGAAAATAAGCCATGAAGCAGGTTTGTTGTTGTTTAGTTTGTCAAATTACAGTCATGTGTGCAGAAACATTATGTGGCTTTTTCTTCCAATAAACACAATTGAACAAGAGCAGTTTAATGGTTGGAAGGAATGTTTTTACATCTTTATGATCCTAAAGTGCATTTTTAATCTCAATAGAGAGATTTTTACAGATTCTCGGTGATTGTTAAAGGTGTCTGGATGTGCTTGCTGAACGAGCGGCCCTTAAACAAGCATAAAGTTGGGGCCTCACCATGGAGGCGTCGATTGCCATTTGATTTCTTTTGTGACTCTTTCAAGCGTCCATTCCTCCCCCAAAAGTCCCAACAACTCCTGCCCACCCCAGCCCCATGCACTCATTTTGTGTGCTGCTCAAACCCTGGTCATGTGACTTCAGTCCCAGCACAATCGAGGTGCCTCGCCATTGGTCGGCTGCTTTAAAAGAGCATCGGTTTCCTGGGCAACATAATGGTGGCTCCACTTCAGATCGTCTCCTAATGTTTCACACGGACTCTCACGTACAGAATCAGGTGCCTTCGACTGTCTCTCTCGCTCAGGCGAGTCTCGCCCTTTCTAAAGATAGCTTTTCAGGTGAGTAACCTGTTTTTATTGCCATACAGGGCTTGGTTTTTTTTAAGTCTTGGAGTTCATGCAAACTTGTGGGGTGTAAAAAAAATGTCTTGGATTTGCAAGACGGTTTGAAAAAAAAAATCTAGCTTGATTTTTAATTGTTCTGTTCCATTAATTTACTCATTTTGAGGTGTGCTTGTTCATGGTAATTAGTCCATTTTTGTGATGCCGTTGTAATGTGAGTCAGGTGCTCTTCAGGGAGAATAGGTGAATTTAAGAAATGTGCTGTAAAGCAGTTGAATGTGCTTCTCTGAAGAGTTTTTGTGTTTATTGGAGCTTTGAATGAGAAATGATGGTAGTTTAGCGTTTTTGCAAGGTTTTTTCTCAGTTTTTTTTAGTTCATGTTCAATTGTTGCCTCCAAAATGTATGAATTTCAATGCATTAGATACAGAATATCAAACCAAGTGGAATATGGAAATAAATTCTGCCAACACAATCTCACTAAAATTTGTCCCCGCCCCTTCCCCCTAGATAGATAGATAGATGCAAAGATTGAATTTAGATGTGCCCCTACAATATATTTTATATACAGTGAAATGAAAAGGTTTTTGCCCCTTCCTATTTTCTTTTTTTTTTTTTTTTTTTGCATATTTGTTGCACTTAAAAAATTCAGATCCATCAAACAAATTGTATCATTACACAAAGATAATGCAAGTAAATACAAAATGCAGTTTTAAAATGTTGATTTAAATTATTAAGGGGAAAAAGCTGTCCAAACCTACCTGGCCCTACGTGAAAAATTAATTGCCCCCTCCTGCTAATCATGAAAGAACCGTGATTGACCACATTATTTTAAAAAAAGAGTTACATTTCACACCCAGTTACAACCCACACCCAGGCCTGATTACTGACAGACCTGTTAAATCAAGAAATCACTTAAATAGAAGCTGTCTGACAAAGTGAAGCATGCGTAAAGAGCAACACATCATGCCGTGATCTAAAGAAATTCAAGAGCCATTATCCACAAATGGAGAAAACCTGGAACAGAGGTGAACCTTCCCAGGAGTGGCCTGTCTACTGAAATACTCCAAGAGTGCAACGACGACTCATCCAGGAGGTCATAAAAGAACCCAGAACAACATCTGAAGAACTGCAGGCCTCACTCGCCTCAGTTAAGATCAGTGTTCATGATTCACCAATAAGAAAGAGACTGGGCAGAAACAGCTTCCAGGGGAGAGATCCAAGGCAAGAAACTGCAAAAAGAACAAAAAGGCTTGTCTCACATTTGCCAAAAAACATTTTGATTATCCCCAAGAGTTTTGGGCAAATATTCTGCGGCTTGATGAGACAAAAGTTGAACATTTAGGAAAATGTGTGTTCCGTTACACCACAGCCACAGCTTTTCATAAAATCTAATAATACCAGCGGTCAAAGATGGTGGTGGTAGTGTGATGATCTGGGGACCAATTGCTATAATTGATGAAGCCATGAATTCTGCGCTCTATCAGAGAATCCTGAAGGAGAATGTCCGGCTCAAGCTCAAGCGCACTTAGGTTATTCAACAGGACAATGATCCCAAACACACCAGCAAGTCCACCTCCCAACGGCTCAAGAAACACAAAATGAAGGTTTTGGAGTGACCAAGTCAAAGTGCTGACTTACATCTGATTGAGATGCTGTGGCACGACCTGAAACAGTCCACTCATGCTCAAAAACCCTCCAATGTGGCTGAATTTAAACAATTCTGCAAAGAAGAGTAAGCCAAAATTCCTCCACAGCGATGTGAAAGACTCATTGGCAGTTATCACAAACACTTGATTGCAGCTGTTGCTGTAAAGGGCGGCACAACCCATTATTAGATTTAGGGGAAATTACCTTTCAACATAGTGCCAGGCAGGTGTGTGTGTATATTGAATTTTAAAGGAAGTGCATATATATATATTTTTAAAGGGTTAGTTCACCCAAACATGAAAATTAGCCCATAAATTACTCACCTTGAAGTAGGTGTATATGACTTTTTCTTCTTTCATGTGAATCCAGTCCAGAGTTATATTAAAAACTGTCTTTGATCTTTCAAGCTGTTTGATGTTTGCTCTGCATCAGTCCAAAAGAAGTTTAATAAAAAGCGCATCCAATAAAAAAGAAGTGTCTCACACGGCTCCGGGGGGTGAACAAAGGCCTTCTGTAGCGAATCGATGTGTTTTTGTGAGAAAAGTATCCATATTTAAAACATAATAATCACTTTAATCTAGCTTGCACCAACAGCAGCAACATCACACTTTCCAGATAATATATACATATATATATATATATATATATATATATATATATATATATGTGTGTGTGTGTGTGTGTGTGTGTGTGTGTGTGTGTGTGTGTGTGTGTGCGTGTTTGTGTGTGTCTGTGTATGTGTATTTGTTTTACATACGATTGTACATTGTACATGTACAGTATATTATAATCGCTCTTTTGTATATTGCAGAGGATGCAAGTGCTTGTTGAATGACAGTGTGTCATTAATAGTTGCTTGAACAGTCCTGAAACTCATCTTGACCTGTTGCCCTCAGGAATGATTCATTCCCTACTGTTATTTACACAAACCTGCTTTATTATCATCGTCTCTGCACCACCTACCACGCTCCTGAAGCCTAACAAAGCCTCATTCATACTGAAGATCCGCTGGCTCCGATCCATTAACATCTGTGGGATATGTTCTGTAATTGTTATGACATTTGGTTATCAGGCTCCACAAATGAATTAACAAGACTAATTCCTGTCAAATGGAACAAGAAGATCTTCCTGTGCGTCTGCGATGAAGGATGAAAGTGATGAATGTTTTGAAAGTCTCATTGTTCTCTGTGTTTGGGTGTCTGTCAGACGGAGGTGCCGGGGGCCTTTGAAGGATGAGTTCACATGGCTGTTGTTTCTCGTGCCTCGTGACCCTCAGGTGGTTTTCTTCATTCTCCTCTTCCTGTGCCTTTGAAAGCCTTTCTGACAGAGAGAAAAACACCCGTCCCACCCAGAACCGCCCCTCTGAATTTGTTCATTTCTCTCTCTTGAGATGAGATCTTGATATATTGTGTACTGTCTTACGCAGATCTCCAGCTAGTTAGTTGTGTTATCATTTCTCTTAGGGGAGTTGATCTGGATCACATTTTTTAGGGGTAGGCTACAGTTAGGGAATTTTGTAAATGTTTTTGAGTTGTGGTCACCAAAGCTGCATTTTTTTTTTAGCAAAACTCTTAATATTACATATGAATATACTGTAAAATGTAATTTATTCCTGTAATCAACAATGATTTTTCAGCATCATTACTCCAGTCTTCATGATCGTGTCACATGATCCTTCAGAAATCAGTTTAATATACTGATTTGCTGATTAGCATCAATGCTGCTTAATATGGTTTGTGGAAACATGACAGAATTATAAATAAACAGTTTTGTCAACTTTGCTTTGAGAAAATGACCTAAATAGTGGCATTAAAGATCACATCCAGATCTTTATTGCTTTTCTGCGTCTGCTTTCTTCTGGCTATTATAAACCTTTGTGTTTTTAGCACAAGCTAATCTTTTATTGAGCGATGAATGTTTATTTAAAATCTTAGATGCTGCTGAATATATTTCGCTTCAGGGCTGCATTTAAAATAGACCTGAAACTCAAGCTGTACTGAATTGTCTCGAGCCTAAGAAGAAAGGAGAAAACTTTCATTGTTGACAATGTGATTTGCGGCTGTGCTTTATTGAGTTATGGGAGTTTAACAGCAAAATGAGCAGTGTAAGTTGCACTGCACACAAATCCCAGCAAACGACAAAGAGTTCTGTCATCATGTGCTGACCCTAATGACAGAGTCTGGCTATATTTAACTGCGCTGCCTATAAACAACAATCGAGCAGCGCTACCTTGTTTTGTTCCTTCTTTTACTTCATCCTGCACTTGATGCGGAGCATCTTATGGGCAGTCTTTGTATGTAAATCGGCCCGTTTCAAACCTAGTCAACTCTACCCATAAATGCATTTTCACTGGAGTGTCACTGGATTCTTTAAAGTGCACCTGCGCTTTGAAAACTTTTGCACGAATCAGGAGCTCTGTTTGGGGAAACTAATGGGTCGCATCTGTTCACTGTTCGTTTTATGTTGAAACAAGTTTAACTGCTTGGTGTCCTTTCTTTATGATTGAGTATTTAATCTTTTACAATGCGCCGAATGGCTTTGTTTGCCAATGGAAACACAATGACTAGGTAAATGAGGTAAGGAAGCAGTCACGTTCCTATTCAGGCCCATCCTTTCACGGTTCATTTGTGTTCCCTCATAAAGTAGGTCATGCGGTTATCGGGCATGCTTTCTGATGTCTATAAAAGTGGATGACTTTGAAGTTGTTGGGTTTTTTTGCCTTTAAAGGTGCGTTTATTTTCCCACTTTAAGACTTGGCCAATCTGTTTAAAATGATAAATTGTAAACTGGAAAATCACTGAATCAATTATGAAAACTCAACTATGGAGACAATAGTAGTTTAAATTCTGCTGTGAAGCAGCTCTCAAGGACAATAATGGCATTATTTAGCCAGTTCAGGTAGGGCTCCACGATGACTTCATCATCAGCGATATTTAACTGCTGGTTATTTATCCTGAAGAGTTCAATTTAATTTGGCATTTGTATAGTAACAGCCCTCTACATGCTTGGTTATGGTTGCCAGAGTACAAGAGTTTAAATCCCCCAATCTGATCTTTTTTCTTAAATTTACACATTTTCTGCCCAGTGGTTTACTTGGTCTTCGCAAAATGCCTCTTTACATTACAAAAAAATCGAAGTGATAGGACCGTCAAATATGTAATAGTATATTGGTTCACAGCAGTTTAATGTTTCTGTTGATTTCTGTGTTGGGAATGTTAATCAAACAACAAAAGTTGTAGCTTTAACACAGATTTATTAGATTTAATTTATACATTGAAGACTGAGCAGTGTTATTTTACTTTTAATTATTCAAATTCTGTAGGGTTACCTGAATACTGTTAGACTTACCAGAAAAATATAAAGCACTGTTTATTAAATTTCTAAGTTTGTTCTATTATATTTATATATGCTTGTAATTTGCTTATCTTCTATGCTGATTTACTCCCCTACAAAATCCCCCCCATCATTAGGCGCATTTCCATTACAAATTTGCACAAAACCTTGTATATACATATACATGTCTATAAAAAAGTATTGCGAAATGACGGTCATATGATGCGATTAAAATTTTTCCTTTGCCTTTGGTGTATTACAAGCTCTTGGTGCATGAAGAAGATCTGTCCATTTGCAAAGACTAAAGTATCAAATCCAAAGAGATATTCTTTATCAAATTTCAGAGTCAACAACACCCTCCTAAAGTGTCTACATCACGATGTGGTAAAATATGCATAACGCCACTAAAATGTTCACACATGAAAGAAGGTGCAACTTTTATTCTCGCTGTTGCCCCCAGCGCCATGTTGTGGAGATGCTGTATGTTTCATGCGATACGCAACGTGTAAAAAGACAGTATAAGTCATTAAAACCATTAATTATGTCCCCACTGGATGCAACAAATGCCTAGTTTGTAATGGGTTTTTATTGTTTTTGTCCTGTCATGCTGGGACACATGACACCACATTATTGTGAGGGGCAGGGTTGCCAGGTTTTCTCAGCACAACCCGCCCAATTGCTACTCAAGACCAGCCCAAAACTAGCCCAGTCACTTTTCAGGGGCAATCCCCCGGTAGAAACCACTTTCTGGAGGGTAACATACACATTTATTGGTGGGGTTCCCCTCGTAAAAGTCGCATTCCAGGGTTTAAATATCACATTATTGGGGTCGCTTCAACCACGGGCCGCCGACATGAAAACCAAACCCGTGGCAACAGTGTTAAAGTAGCCCACTGGTGAGGGACATAGCATTTCCATCACACGCGTGACGTATTCAGCCAATCACAACACATTGGATAGCTGGCCAATCAGAGCACACCTCACATTTCAGACCGATGAGCTTTGTAAAAGCTCTGGTGGCTGTGTCAGAGCCGTTACACGCTGCAGACGTGTGCTGTGTAAATAGTCTAAGCATTAATGGCAGGAAAAGCCCCTAATACTTGAGAGCAGCCACATATAAAGTGTTTCTTGGATTATTGTACATTGAGGAATAATCATATGACTTTTTACGTATGCCATGTGACCTATTAATGGAATAAAAAAATTAATTAAAATTATTTAATTTCCCTTGCAGTTTTGCTGATTATTCCTTTTTCGTATTGCCTGAAAAACCACCTCAAGCAAGCGTAAATTTTTTTTGGCGATATATGGACGTTTTAGCGAAATTGATGCATTTCCATTAGGCTAATTTTCAATTCACAATTTCAGTTTGTACAATTTAAAGGTAAATGGAAATGTGCCTATTGTTTGCCTATCGCCTATTTTTGTTCATTTTGCAATATATCGCAGAAAACCTAAAAATCCAATATCATGCTGCCTTATTACTGAGATTATAGAACATATTTTAACATCAAATTAAATTAAATTCAGGATTATAGCTAATAAAATCCATTTATGTTATGCAAGGCAAAAAGTGTTTCCATTATGCGAAATGACCGCTGCTGACGCAGCTAACTGACGCAGCTAACTGACATTGCATTCTTAAGTTGCGTTGCGTAAAATAATAAAAATGTCCACCACATTAAAGACTTTATAAATTAAATAAAATGTATACAAACCTTTATTTTGCTGAAGAAGTGCACCAAATCGGCAGCGATAGCGCTGAGAACCACTCTCTCCTGCAGAGGATGCAAAAAGCTTTGACTTTAACTCTGTAACTGCTGTGTTGTTTCGTCAGAGACCGGCTCTACTCAACAGTTAATTACCCAGTGTTAAAATTTAGCCAGCACCTGGGTAAAAATGTAAAACAATAACCCATTATAATGATCCAATAGGCTCAACCCAGCATTTCTTAGAGTGTAGCTTGTAAATTTCTCCAATAATGCATCATACTATGGAAGTCAAGTAGCGAGTAACGCCATTGTTTGATAAACACCGGTTTGGCGCTACATCCGCACCAGAAGGTGGCAATATAGAGTCCAATACCACTCATGTATTGTGTAGCATTTATACACACAAATTGCTGTGCATTAAATTTACATTTTGAAAGAGGATTGTAACCTGATACTGAGAGAATGCAAACTTGCCCCGGGGGGACTGTAAAGAGCGTGGGGGGATCTGAGGTCCCACGGGGGAAGGGCTGAGATTTTCAGGTTTAGGGAGTTTCCCTCAGGAATGCTAGTGTCAGTGGAACGTAAAACAGACAAAAACAAGACTTGTAATCACCTCAATCCCCTACTGTTGGCCAATCAGAGATCAAACCTGCCTCATTCACACTTCACTAAATAACATTTATCGCGTGGTGGCAGTGAACTGAGTGTGTTGTTCATGGGCCGCTGCTGTTATGTAATAAATCATTGGTGCAGAAGGTGATTGTTTTGCGCTTGATGGCGTACGAAGTGAGAGGATGCATTAATAATTGACTGCTGGTTTTGCTGTGTGTACATGTTTGTGTGTGTTGTGTGGACCAACATTGTGACAGAAATCAGGCCATTACTCACTCACTCATTATGTAGTCATCGTGAAAGTGCTGTGTAGAGATATAGATAACAGATGTTCACATCTACATTAATAGCTGTTGGTTGAATTTCACAACCATGTCTATATATAGGTTACATTGAAAAGAAACACAACAGGACATATGCTTATTTATGTACTTGCTTGCTTATATTTTGTAGTAAGTTTTTCTAAAAGTAAATCACATTTCCCAAATTTCTATTAACACAATGTACAAAAATGATATATCATGTGACGTTATGTGGATTTTTTTTTTTTAGATATGGTGCTTTTATCATGCTATATTTATATATCAGTATTTGGAACTGCCTTTAATTTTATGAATAACCAAATATGTATATACATATACATAAAGAAAATTACATATTTATTTTTTTTATTCTTTTTTAAATTAGATTTTTGATAATGTAAACAAGCATTTAATTGTTTGTTTGCCTCGTATTTCGTAATGCATAAATATAGTATTCAATATGATATTTTTTGTATGAATTTTAAACAATATTTTTGTATTTAAAAAAAAAAAATTACGCTTACTTTGGTTTTCTTTATGCACAATTTAATTAATTTTTCTTTGTGTTGAAATATGACACAGGCATGTTTTCAATAGATTCACCCACATAACCATCATGTTTTGTGATGGAGCTGTTTGTCCATTTGAGTTTTTGCTGTGATGTTTGGTTTCTATGGGAAGCTGATGGTCCGGTTTCAGTGTTTCAACAACAGCACTTCATTACCAACAGAAAGAAAGCATCACAGATGAGATCTCAGCTGATTCTCCCAGACACCAGTGAGATTAAATCCAGATCACATGCAGATTTAAGTCTCTTTTTATTGCTTCTGAAGTATTTTAGTGGAAACATCCGAAACAAAACCGAGACATTCATGACATTTCCCGATCTTTGGGCAATAAAACTTTCCTCTGAGCCCCTGAAAGAGATGCAGATCTGTTTGAAGAGCTGAACATGTGACTTCTGTCGCTAGCATCTGGTTACACACACACACACACACACACAGAGAGAGACTGAAACACTCCTCCTAATGCTCACTCACACCAAACACACATCAAGATCAGTTCTGCAGAATCAGATCAATATTATCTCAACAAGAATACAAACATTTTGTATCTGTAAATGCATTTGTAAATTGTATTTAAAAACTTGTGCATTTATTTTATTGTTTTTGCTTTTTGTGTGTGTGTTTTGAAGGGGCTTTGAATGCAATGCTTGTTAAATTCCATGAAAATATGTCCAAGTCAACAAAAGTTCAGAAAACTTAAAAGTTTAAGGCAACCAGCTTCTGGAGGTTTTTGGGTTTTCTCAACTTTTTATTTTTTACAGTATAGATAGATAGATAGATAGATAGATAGCTTTAAAATGGTCAAATTTTGTATAATTAATGAATTCATGGAGAATATTTATTTATTTGCATATTGACATTATTTTATGCTATAAGTCAGATTATTAAATATTAAATCAAAAATTTCAACAATTATGTCAGAAATGAAAATAAAATACAGTATACAAACAAAGTAACTAAGAAATGTTTCGAATGAAGACATTTAAATTGTAGAAGTTTACATCAAGATGTTTGATGTTTTAAACTGGTGTCCAGAAAAACCAGTGATGATGTTAAGACTCATATGATTGTATCTATTAAGTATGTTGTGTTTATTTGCCAAAACATTTTGTGCAGATAATGTATTTAGCATTAGCATTAGCATGCTGTTAGCATTAGGTTAGTGTTAGCAAAGTTAGCAATTCTAATTAGCTCTGTATAAAAGCAATCGAAAACTGTTCTGGAACCCTTCTACATGGGTGTTGATAGAGGGACAGAAACTGCAGAAAACAAAACAAGACACTCCTCCTACCTGGAGATGTGGGCGGGGCTTCGTCATGTCATCAGAGTTCAGAGAGAGAGAGAGAGAGAGAGAGAGAGAGAGAGAGAGAGAGAGAGAGAGAGAGAGAGAGAGAGAGAGAGAGAGAGAGAGAGAGAGAGAGAGAGAGAGAGAGAGAGAGAGAGAGAGAGAGAGAGAGAGAGAGAGAGAGAGAGAGAGAGAGAGAGAGAGAGAGAGAGAGAGAGAGAGAGAGAGAGAGAGAGAGAGAGCGCGCTGTTCACGCTTACACAGGACCCACACATCTGTGTCTCATTCACTGCAGAGCTGTGTCCGTCTCGGAGGAACTACAGGGTGTTTCTGCTCTGTGTGGATCTACAGTCGAAGTCTGGAGGAGCTGTGTGTTTAACGAGGTAAGACATGTTCTCTCGCAGCTGGAAATCAACCTGTTAGCGTCTGTTAGTGCGCGGGTCAAAGTCATTTTCATCTACAGGAAGACTTTACTGCTCACAGGGGGATCTTTAATCGCCGAGGAAACTCAGTGAAGGTTTAACGTTATCGTTTGTTTCAACATCTCCCAACATTTCTAGAAACAGACTCAGATTGGAGCTATAAATTGAATGAGGACAGACTTGTTAGGTCTTTATGAGAAATACGAGTTTGTAATGAGATGTTTGTTTGCAGATTTGGTCTGAGCACAATATGAGATTTCTTCTGGAAGTCTAGGAACATTTGAGATTGAGTAATTTTCTCTGAAGTAACACCTGAGCAGCACACACACACACACACACTAACACACACACAAAGGATTTCTTTCATCTCCATTTAATGTCATTTTGGTCTAGAGAAACCACTGAGATATTAAACATCTTCATTTTTTCTCAACTTCTTTAGGAGAAATAACAAAGTTGACTATAGAGTAAGCATATAAAGGAGCTATATAAGTGATTTTAAGGCATAAAACAAGAATCTGAGGAGAAATAGTAATGAGACTTTGGTGTTTTAGGAAATCTGAGCTCAGTTTGAGGCACTGATGAGATTTCCTTTGAAACTGAGATTATTGAAGTCTTTTACTCGGGAGCAAAATCTGAACAGTAAGTTTGAGCAAAAATCTCACTTTGCTCTCCATTTAATCTCATTTCAATCTAGAGAAACATCTGAGAAATTCAACATCTTCTTTGTGATATGTTACAACTTCATTAAAAAACAAGCATGTAGGCTAAAGCAGCCGTAAAAGGAACGAGAAAACAGATAATTAGTGTTTACAATGATACTTTTAATTGCAACATTTCTTATCTTGTTAAATAATTGCGATTTCTTATAAAACTCCAGAGGGGAAATGCACGGGTTTTTCCTCAGATTTAAGTCTCCATTTAGTCCCATTGCGCTCCAGTTTTGATAATTTAAAGGTGTAAATATGTAACCTAGAGTTTTCCTTTTTGGTGTAAGAATTTCTTAAGTCACTTTTGACTCCAAACGTCTCTTGTGAAAAATGGGACGTGGTCTGTATTTGTGGTGGTGCATGGAGCTTGGATTTGATTTCGCACCCATGGGTTTAGATCACCATTAATCATGCTTCCTTAACCGGCTGCTTCCCTTTCTGAAGTCGTTTTTTGCCTTAAATCTAACCAGATTCTCCTGTCAGTGTGTTTAACCACTCTCGGCCTGCTAATGACCAGACTGCATGCTTGAAAGTCCAGCACGGCCACCAGATCTGGTCAGCATATTCCTAGGAGTTGTGTAATATCATTATCATAACAGTTCCCAAGCATTTATGACTCCAGGCGAATGGACACTTGTGGAATATGGGTCACGTGATGTTTATTGATGACTGATCAGAGTAAATCTGGTGCACTGGAGTCAAAGGCAGCCGGGCATCTGGTGAAGCGCTTGGCTCAGCTCTGGTTAAAGTGTCCGGTCAGCACTGGGCTTGATCAGGGCCATGCTGGTGTGAAATCCTGTCAGACAGCTCCGTTTAGCCTTCGTCCTGTTACTGATGAGATACAGCAGGTCTGTCCATAAGAGATGCAGACGCACTGCGGTGCATTGATCGAGAGAGAGACCGGACACGAGTGTAGCCACTGTATAAGAGAGTGAGTGTCAGGGATGCTTGGTTTAGACTGTAAGGGTACTTTTATATGACAACAGACTACCAAAAAATGGAAACTTCCCTTTGTGTTAGTCAAAAAAAAGTTTTGCGTTCACTCAGATCTGCGAAAACTGCTAAAAGCGCTGTATTTTGCATGCAGACCAGTACCAGTAAATGTCACTTTATAAAGAAGCACTACACAAATTCATGATTTTGCACAATAATGATATCATTTTGAGCCCCCCCCCAAAAAAAAATTGTTGTCATGTACATGAATGGCCAAAATGCATATGTTTGTTTTTGGTGGTGTTGCTGTCATTAGACCAAACGTTTCCTCAAGTTGAGGTTTGATCCAAACTGTTGCTGTCATATGTAATATAACTCCAAAAACCAAAAATAATAGGAAAACAAATTGCTGAATGAATGGAAAATTACTTGAAAGTACCTTTTTATGCATAACGTGAAGATCTGTCTCCTTTCTTAATTTTTTTTCCCTTTGGATATTGAGCTATTAGAGTAATTTGAAGAGCTTAGAACATTAGATTTTAGAGTATTATAATTTGATGAAAATATTTGAGTTTGTAATGAGAACAATGAGAGTAGCAGGTGAGATATTAAGCATCTCCTTTATGATTTTTCAAAACTTACTTAAAATGTGACCTGGACATGGTATGTTTTCAGTTTTAGAAACAGTAGTAGGCAAGACATCATGGTCTTTTACTGGAAAGAGATGCACAGAGTGAGTAGCAATGCTTCTTGTGCTGACCACTGAAGCTTCTCTGAGCTCTCTAGATCAATGTGGAGAAACACACGCAAGCTTTCATTAGGGTTCGTGAACGCTCCTGTGCTTTAAGATGGACAGTTTCACCTTCTATGCAAATCCTTCCCTCGTCAGCATCTCTGTTTCTCTCTGTCGTCATCTCGGGATCCTTCTAGATCTCTGCGTCTCTGTAGCCTCTCGTGACGTGTGAGCTCCTGCCTCTCGCACCCCACTGACACTCAGGAAAGTGTAAAAATGTGTGTTAAAAAGTGTGAAGATTCCCGGATAACACCATAAAGAGCCTCTGATTTGCTGTCAAGGTCAGAGTTTCTAACATTTCCAAACATTACATTTTAGAAATGGCAGCAGAAACTTCAATATGGAAAGCTTTCTTAATGGAAGTTGGATGTTGGCGTAATGTGTCGGACAAAGTTGCAGTCCTAGAAAGAATTAGCATGAGATTGAAATGCATCATCTTTGCCGTACTCGATGGAGGAAGTGAAAGGTGTTTGTTTGACATTGACTGGTACGGCAGCTCCTGTCTGATGTGAGCAAGACATGGAAAAAGCATAACAATCATAAACAGACTGCTTACCCAACACAAAACTCCCTCAAAGCAGCTATCATCTGTGGAAATCTGCGAGGACACGCAAGAATTTAGTCTTTTGAGTTGAAATGTGTGCAAGTCAAAGACATGGCATGTTTTTTTTTGAATGGCTCTTTAAATGTATATTTATTTTAAAAAGACAATTTATTCACCTCTTATGATGTTTTTTTTCATATCATTTCTGAATCAAAACTCATTTTGATAATTTTGGGAAGCATCAAAAAACTGGTACAAAGGTGGTACAAAACTTGTCTGCCAATATCATTTGGTGCAACCATCATGCTAAAAACAGGAGACTATATAATAAGATCCCTGAACACATTCAGGTGTCAAATCTTAAAGTAGAAGATAGTTTTAACTTTGAATGACAAGGTTAGTTCAGGTTGTAATTGTAAAACCCCTTCCAATAAACTGAATAAATACCATAAAGTGATATTTATGAATTAATCATTTATGACATCCATAAGAGTATTTTTTTATTGTGTGTGTATATATATTTATGTATATATGCATCATTTTTTTTTTGAAAGTCATGATTTAATGTGTACAATATTCAAGATGAGCGGAAAATATGTCATTAGATTAATTTGTAGGCTAAATTTAAATGATGTAAAACTCAACATAGCACACACAAATTTGAGAGAGAACTTGTCGCATGCATTTTAAACTAGAATTTGAATAGATTTTATTGTGCGTGTTGGATGTAAGATCTCTTCAGATTCAGCTGTCTGGTTCCTCGCTCCAGTCTGAAGCATTTTTAAATCTCACAAAGTGTCAATTTGCGAGACAAATGTTATTTTTAGCGAAGCACAGCCTTACTGTTTTTGCAGGCGGCGATGCTCCTGTTTTCCTCCTCATCTCAGCATCTGCTGTTAATTTTCTTCTGCACAATCACAGTTCAGGGAAAGGTTTAGTGGGTCTCATCCTGACACCCTTTACAAAGCTCAGTTGTTTGATAATCTTTGATAATCTAAAGGAGCTTAGATTTCAGTCCTCTGAGTTGTAACTTTGTTTCATCCTTGGTTCCCACGTCTTTACTGAAAAATCTATCTCCTGTGGTACTCGGATTCGTATGCATACTAATTGAAATGCTTGTCTGGCCCGGGACGCTGGCGTAGACATGGTCTTTCTGCAAGATGCACCAAGGAGACTGGCAATCATGTGAAAACTCTGAGTGTTGACGCTTTCCATGTCCCAAGGCTGTCTAAGTAATTATTTAGCAAAGCTCACATAATGAGAGTGAGTTCGCTATGCTTCGGCGGCCTTCACCCATATAAATATCCTCCTTTGGAAACCACAAGCTGTTTGCCACTGTTGCTTAGAGCCGTCGCCTCAAAGTTCCCATCTGTGCCCCTGCTTGACTGCATAAGTAGTCCAGCCATTGACTGGCAGTTTAATGCGTTACCAAAAACGCCATGAGCGACCCAACAGCGAACGCCCACCTTCTCAACGACCTTCTTAAAGACTTCTGCACAAACGTACTGTATACCATGACTTTAACTCTAACTTAGGCCAAGTCGTGTATGGATCTGTATTGAAATATTTATTCTAGGACTGGGTATTGAATTAAATTTCAGTTTATTTTGACTTAATTTTTTTTTTTTTTTTTAGCAGAATTAAGAGCCGAGTAGATCTGTATTGAAAGTTATATTGTGCTGCGCATGGACACAAATTTCACGATTCAGTTTGGTTTCAATAAGGTGATCTGTCACAACACATTAAAGTGACAAAATGGTATTTGTTTACGTTCTGTTATAAAATTTACGATTTAAAATGATTGCTTCTGTATTGAAAGGTTTATACTAGGGATGGGTATTGATGCATATTTCAGGATTCACAAACTTTTGGATTGATTTCAGTCTAATCTTAATTTGATTCGATATCTATTCATTTGGGTTCCGAAACCAGTACCAGTGTTAATCTTACTCTAGAAAAAAAAAATTAAATTAAAAAATTAATCAGTTGAAACCGTACTACAATATTAAAGGTTAAAATTAACAGCTGATTTTAATAAATTACATTTAACTCTACTCCAGTTAATATGAGCTGATTACTTCATCTCCTTTTGATGTTTACTTTGTGTAGTAACTAGTAGTAAAGTTAAAGAGATGATCAGTTCACATGCCATTTAAACCAAAGAGGCTACATTGATCTGCCACGCCACATTAAAGAGCACAAAAATAGTATTTATTCTCTTAATTTTTATAAAATATTGACAAAATGTATAAACCAAGACTTATTTTCATATGCAGTAAAAAGTAACAAGCTCAAAGTGTGAAGCTCATTGCAATTCATTGGATGGGAGGTACTCTACAAATAAAGTTTAGTGAAGTTTCGTTTATGCATCTACTCAAAACAACACATACTATAAGATTTTTGGATTTAAGAATGATGGTTCATCAAAATAAGAATTGGTAAAAGAAAGAAAAGAAAAAATATATATATTTTCAGTCGCGCCCTAGTTTACATATGATTTCTAAAATTTCTACATTTTACAATGGTGAATATGAATAGGATTTTTATTTCTGTATCCCAACGGTTGTTCTGTTGGTGACCAAAACTGATGTTGCCTCATCCACTCTTTTGGTGGGATGAAAGCCTTCACGGTGGATTTTCAGCTTCATTACACTTTCTGGGATAGAGCTGGCAGGGAGATGTCAAGAATGCACACACTTTTCATTGCTCCCACACCAGGAATGTGTTGTTTTGTAACCCAAGCATTCCACTAACGCTCTGACTGCGAATCAACACTGAGGTTTCCCACCACAGGGACTGTATGTGTCACCTGAAATTGCACATTCCAGACCATTTCCAAACATTCGCTGAAACTTGAAAGGGCCTAATACAGACCCCTGACCTTCACCGGCAGAGTAATGTGGAAAAGTGATGAACGCTCATGTTCCGGTATTGGTAGGGGTTGAATTTAACACAGTTTTTGAACCAATCTTACTCAAACAGCGTAGCATTTGTCACCATTTAAATGAGCATGGACATTTGGTTGTTTCAATGAATGTTCAATCCTCTTTAAACCACCACAATTTCTGCTGTGTAATATTGTGAAAAATGCTTCATTGAATCATGCCCATTTAAACCACAATATTTTAAAATAAACTGGGTCAACTTTGAATTCATGTTGACTTCAAGAAGTTTCTCTTCAAAAGGAGTTTGATGGTGGATGTACAGTTTGTGCACCTGTTACAAAATGAACTTCTATACAGTCTGACCACAAGGGAGTATGCTTTTATTTTAATATAGCCATTCGCAGTAGGTGCATCTGTTCTGTCTTACATTGAAAATAGGCCAATGCCTCAGGACTTCCTTTGTTGGCGATCTGTCTTTTACACCCCAGGCTTTGATATTCATTATTTCAAAAAATTTGGAACAGAATGCAACATTATAAAAAGTGCGGATCACGGTTTAAAAATATTTAGGCATGTAAAAGAGTATTAAATAACTCATGAAGCTGAAGTCTCATGCTGTACGCAAGCAAATTTGGAGAACAGAGTCTGGCTGTAAAGATGATGCATACAGTACACGGGCTAAATTTGGCACGGCTGTTTGGTGATGTCAGAAAACAGATACTCCTTATTTCATTTCCTCAGTGGAAAAACACATTTAATTGGTTATGATGAGGAGCAAAGCTCCACACTATAGAAAATTATGTTTCTCTCTTCTAGGGCTTGTTGTACACGGCTAATGTTATTTTCTCTGCAGATTCCCTTAAGGTCCGCTTACACCTGGACGGTTTCTCTCATGAGTAATGAAAACCGCCCACCTGTCTAAAAGACTGGAATTACAACCCATGCATTATACTTAATGTCTAACAGATTCTTGCGGTTGCACTCAGAATTGGTTTTCCAGATGTTGTCAGACTCAGGATTGGCCTTAATTTGTGATCTTTTTTGCAAAGTTCATTTAGCAGCCCAAAATGCTACTTCCCATTGGAGGCTTGACAAAAATGCTTGCCCACACGCTTGCAGTCTCTCTCGCTTGGTGTTTATCCCACTTGTTGAAGCCAGGATAGGGATTTCTGGGCAGGGAGTGGAGACAGCCTCTCTTGTTTTCCCAGGCTGCCTTTGTTTAGGTTAGCGGTGAAGCCTGGTCACTTTTGGTGCCCTCAACATTCCTCCGTCTAAAGGCAAAGGGTCAGCACTTATAGCGTTCATGCAGTCAGAGAAGGATAAAACTGTATTGATCTAGTGTTTTGAAAAATCTGAATTTTTGCATTGGAAAAGCAAAGATGGCAATACACTTTTGAATAGTCTGAGCTCAATTCTGTTTGGACAACCTACAGTTAGATTAATGAACAATATTTTATGACATATGAATTGTTAAGAAGTTGAGTTGAGAAGTTGAGTCATTCTGAACCCAGGGCACCCCAGGATGACTTCAGATATCTAAAATATGATAAAACGACTAATAATAAAGATGGAGAAATTATGTAAATCAATTAAATTTTATTTGATAGTGTATATATATTTTTGTTCTTATGTTAAGCTCTAAAATATTTTTTAGAAATTGTAGATATAAAGGTAGCAAAATACATTTCTAGAAACCTTTATTTTTAATTCTTGTACAGTAAACATAAACGACTAAAAACTAAAGCATGGTGACTTAGAATATTGTTGTGGACAATGTGGGATTTGAACAATAAATAAACAAACAAATATATATATATTTGGCACCGTCATAAGCCGATGTTCTGTCGATTTGTCCGACGCTGTCAGATTTTCCTACCTCCCACTAAAATGGTGGGTAGTACAATTCAACAACGAAAAATGCTACTGTAAAGTTATGGTTTATTAACGTTTACATCTACCTCAACCTTAAACCTAAGGTACTGCAAATACAGTAATTATGTGTTATATTTGCGGTTGTAGCTAGAAGGGATACAGCTACAGGAAACCAGCAATAAATATTATTTTCTACCATTTAAAGTCTACACCTACCCCAACCCTAAACCTACCCTTACAGTAATGCAAAAACATGAAATATCGTTGTTAAGCAAAAAGGACGCGATATTGATGTGCGCATGCGCAGTAATCCCAGGTAGGAAAATCTGACGTGTAGGATAAAATGTCAGGACACCGGGTTTCCCTCCAAAGTTGCGAATTTAACTTCTGCACACAATTGGAATATTGGAATATACAGAAATACTTTGACCGACTTTGCTCAGACATTTCCGAATAATAACAACATTTCAGATGCTGTGGAGTGAGATCGGTCCACTGGTTAGTCAGGACTTACCGTCCCATAGTGCAAATCCTTTTTTGATTTCGCGAAATGTATTTCTATGTCACATTATTCACACCAGCCCTTTTTTGCACAAGTCAAAAACCACCTCAAGAGAGCGTAAAAACTTTTTTTGTGAATTAAGGCATTTTTATTCTGTGAAATTCTGTGTTTCCATCACTCGATTCTGACGCGATACTTCAAAATGCACATAAAAGTAGGGGGGTGGGAACCCAGCTGTAGACTCCATTCAGTTTTTACATTTGTTGCTGGCAACAAGGCCATTATGAAAGAGTATCTGCTCAGGTTATGGGTGGAAGCACTCAATTGTATGTGGATCCGGCTGGAATTCATGCGTGAAAGCAGTGACCCATTCACTTATAGGTGCATGCTTGTTCAAAGAAGGCTAATCAGTCAATCGGAGAGGAAATGTGTACAAAAATGTGAAGCACCAGCTGACTCACCTGTGATGTTGTTTGTGGGGGGTGTGTTCAGGACTTGCCTGGAGTTGTTTGATGGTTATTTTGATGCAAGAGTGGGCCTACTGTGAATGGATGGGAGGTACAGTTGTTATCAGCTCTTTTGTTATTTCTAGTTTGTTATTTCCCTTCACAGTGGATGAGATTGGATTGGTGTATTCAAGTGAAATGGGACAACATACTAAGCAAATCCATGCTTTATCACTAATAATAATACAACACATTGCGAACCAAACACAGGGAGCTAGCCAAAGTCCAAAGGATATGTGTACAGTGCATGGGACTTAAATTTTATCTTCAGCATAGTACGCATATATACAGATTATTGTACTGCGCATACACTGTAGGAGAGCGCTCACATGTGCCTTGATTTTTTTTTATTATTATTTTTTTTTTATTAGATTGGCAGCACTGAAACTAAACAAGGATGAAACTTTTTATCATGTGTGTATTGTGTGCATGTTATCAAATGAAGTATACTTTGATGTACTGTACTCAACTATATGCATATGCTAAGTATTCATGTCAAAACTGAAGAATAATTTAGGCATTACATTAAAGAGCCAATTAAATCGCTTGACAAGAACAGTTTCCTTTAAATGTTAATACATTTCCTATATTGAAACAACTCCGTTCACACATCGGCCTGTAAAAATGTATTAGTTTGTCCCCATGGTGGCAGCACTGTAGCTATTGTTTCACAGTCAAAAACAATCCGTTGAGACGGAACTACAAACTACTTAGATGCAACAATAAATGTAACCGCATTAGAGAACGATTGTGTGAGGGGGTTAAGAAAAACACACGCAACTCTAAAAATGTGTACAAAGAAATGTATTGGTTATAATGTCTGCCGATAAATATTTCAAACACCAGGACAAAGATGAATTGTTGTAGTGTTAATTGCGTTAATTAGTTTTTCCATGAGGTGGCAGCACTAGCAGCACAATTTTTTCAGTCGAAAAAGTAACTGATGAGACCGAACAATAACAAACTACTTCAATGCAACAATAAATGCGCCAGCATTGGAGAACGATCGTGTTATGGCGTTAAGAGTTAGATGTAACTCTTAAAAACTCAAACAAATACATTTATCTGTCATAATATCTGGAGAGAAATGGCACAAACACTGGACGAGGATAAAACTTTGTAGTGTGCACGTTTTTAAATCTATCTGTTCAGCTATGCATATGCTAAGCATTTGCATCAAAAATACATGTACTACATGCTTTATTGTAAAGACCCAATTAAATGGCTTGATAATCAGTTTTTCTTTCATTGTTGATATAATTTCCTAATTTAGCAACTCTGTATTCTTTGCTAGCACATGCACCTTGAATATTTTTGTTAATTCATTTGTCCACAACATGGTAGCACTAGTGCCACCATCGTTTCACAGTTGAAAAAGAAACAAATGAAACAACCACAAACTACTGAAGATGGAATAACAATAAAAGTGCTCGCATTGACAAGTGATTGTGTAAAGGGGTAACAAGATATGTACAACTCTAATTTTAATGAGTACAAATAAATGTTTTTTGTTGTTGTGACATCTGGAGAGAAATAGCGCAAAGACTAGCAAGCATGAATTTCTTGCGTGCATGTGTTTGTGCACTATCAAATTAAGTATACATTGAAAAGCTATGCATTCAATTGTACAACATATATTAAGCGTTTGTGTCAAAACTTAAGTATACTTAAGGTTTTACAATTAAAAACTCCAATTATATGGTTTATAAAGCACAGCTCTCCTTTCATCGTTGACATATTTCCCTGAAACAGGAATTTGGCCAAATATTAGCTACTTGTTATTGCTAGTAGTTACAGATGGTGTTGAGGGAGTAACATACTCTAGAGAGCATTGGCGTTGGTCAAATGTTGGGACATACCCATGAGTGCCCATTTTCATGACCCTTTATTTGTGTTATTTTACACATGAAACATCCTTAGCCAGAAATCTTGCTGATGCATTGCTGCTGTGGGGTAGAGATGCCAATCAAATAAATCACCATTTGATTCATAATGTGTAGAGACCGTAATAATTCTCTCCAGACACTCCGCGACACAATCCCTCTGGTTTCTCAGCACCGCATTCATTTAGTGATCATCTGCTGAGGAAACATTAAATCAGAGCCACACTACAGCTGACAGAGAGCTCCGTCCCACCCTGCCCTTGGATCTTACAATGTTTTTATTTGTTAAAGCTGCAGAAAATTAGACATGTTAGGCCATGTGTTTGTGTCAGAGTAGGTTCAAATGTGTTCTCAGTAAAGTATTTTTTAAGAAAGAGCTGTTGTTGTGTCTATATGGGGGCTGAAGATGACATGCACCATGGGAAATGTACACCTCAACAGCTGCAGCAGAAAACAGTGTCTGTACTGCATGTGAGAGGGAACAATGACTTATTGTGTGAGTTGGTATTGGATTAAACACGTGTAATTTTGCTATGGCAAATATATCTGTAAAATGTCTCAGACTGACATTTGACAAGATATGCCATTGCTTACTCTCTAAAAAATGTTGGGCTAAATACAACCCAGCTCTGGGTAAAATACGAACAAGTCCAGCAATTGGGTTGTTTTCAACTAACAGTTGGGTTAAATGTTTAACCCAACCGCTGGGTCAAAATATCCCAAGTTCTGGGTTTGTCCATATTTTACCAGGCGCTGGGTTGTATTTAACTAGAGATGTTCCGATACCCTTTTTCTCTTCCCGATACCGATTCCGATACCTGGGCTCATGGTATCGGCCGATACCGAGTACTGATCCGATACCTGGGTGTGTATCTGAATATACAGCTGTATAATATTATTTTAATTTGTTGTGGTATCTGTGATCGTTCCGATACTAGTATCGGAATCGGAACAACTCCAGATTCTTTTAGAGTGATGCCAAAATGTTTGCTAATAGAAATGTATTCGATTTAGCCTATATTGTGAAGACAAAACAAAAACTATCAATAATGAATCTTCTTTTGCGTTATATTGTGGCTAATATTTGGATGCTTTCTAAGCTAGGCGTTTGCTAGGGTGTTGCTAGGCGTTTGTTAGTTTTGCTAAGGAGTTATATCTTGATAGGCAGTTGTGAGGTTGTAAGTTGTACATTGCTAAGGCTGTTGTTCTGGTTATTAGTGTTGCTATGTGGTTTTAGTTTTGGGTAATGTGGCTGATAGGGTGTTCTGGATAGTTGCTAGGTGGTTGCTGGGATGTTTCTCTTCCAGGCAAAAAAACAACAAATCTGTATGGTTTGGAATAATGGGGGGACGATATACCAGAAGACATGATTAACTGGTAAAAATGTGTTAACTGGTAGAGATTTCTGACTTGTTTCTCGCTTGTTACATAAACACACGGTCAAAATGCCCATCTTTGCAAGTATACTCATAAACACAGATAACAGACACAGGTCTTAAGTAAAAGCAGACAGCTGAGAAAGAAAACGCGTGTAACAGTATGTGTCCAGGCAGCTCTTAAAGTGACAGCAGTCCAATATTTCTGCTGTCAAAAGAGAGAAAATCTCTCAAATATAAATCACTAAAAATCACTCTTTAACAATAAAATCAACTTTAACAATAAAAAAGATACATTTAATTTACAACGTGAATAATATGCAGTGTTTTTATACATTCGAATACTTTCTACAATATATGTAGCTTTTCTTATGTTTTATTGTAGTCTTTTTTTTATTTTTATTGCTTATTAGTTTCTTAGATTCTTAATATTATTTAATCACTGACTGGTCACTCGTCTTAAGATTTTTTTAATTTTATTTAGACTAGTTTTAGTTTTTTGTGATATTGACACTGCTGATGAACTGGTGTTAAGCAATTTTATATCATTACTTTTATTTAAAGCAAAAGCAACTATATCAAGATATATATTGTTAGCGTGAAATAAAATTACTCATCCTGATTTAAGATTTTTAAATCATATTTGGAAAATTTGATCAGATTTGCACAGTTTAAGGTAACATTCATTTTCTGTCGCACAGCAAATTTTGTACTTCAGTAGATTAAACAATAGACGTAATGCGTAACGTCAGCAATGCCTCATGAATTATTTGCACTTCTACACTTGTGTATTAAACAGCAGAATTACAAACAGAGTGTGTGTCTCTTTTCCCTTGAGGAGAAAGATGACATTTACATGCTACATTCTACAGATGTGTGTGTGTGTGTGTGTGTGTGTGTGTGTGTGTGCTCATGTGAAACTTCTCTCTCTGTCTCTACAGGTTCACTCCTCTTGCTACATATCTAATACATTTACAATGAGGTATTAATGATAATAGTGCGCACTGTATTGATTTCAATAAGAACAGCTGGCTAATAGCATCTGATAATACTGTTAAGAGAGCGCACCATGCCTTCACAGTGTGCTTGTTCCTCAGGACATTTTTCTCAACAGCCCGCAAAACATAAAGAGGATGATGAGAGAGAGGAATGGGATAATTCCAGTAATCATAGCTTTCGGAGGACGCGCTCCGAAGGGAGGAGACGGGGAGGTTATAGATGTGTCTGGGGTGGGTCTGCATATCTGAAGCAGTGGGTCTGGACATGTGCAAGTGATTGTGTGTGAGAGATGGAAGTTAATGGATCTCAACGGATTTGGATATCCATTAATGACAATTTATAAAGGAAACAAATGCCATCGTGGCATTATTCCGATGAAAATGCATTCCTGGCGTGGTCTTGGTTCTTGCTCCTCTGACTTAAATTTTCTTCATTTTCTTTTACACATGACTTTAAGGCTTGAAGATAGGACATCCCTTGCTGGGTTTTTGGCAGCTGCTAAATGGTCCGCTTAGTAGCTTAGTGCTGCTATTAAATGTTTTCATTAGTTAATGCAATAGACTTTACCAAAGAATTTCATTTAATCTCACAAACAGCGGTTCATTCAGTATCTGCATGGCTGAAACATTCGGATACTACATCTTACCTTAGCAGTGCCATCTGTTCCTGCAGGAGTCAGACACACACGCAAGAACATGCCGTCTCTGAACAACTACATTCTGCCTGTCTGTTCCCCTAAGCATTCATCTGCAGAGATGCCTTTGAAGAGAGCCAGCAGTGCATTTAATTGGCGCAGAGCATTGAGTCCATCAACCTTCTGCTAATAATAACTCTTGAAATCTGCTTTCCCACTGGTCCTGATGTTCAGTCACCATTTCATGTCTCATGGCTGGAAATCCAGCAGGGTTTGAGCAATCAGGTAAAAACAGCTGAAGTACAATATGGCTGTTTTCTTCATGGATGTATTTTGGACCTTATTTGATGTGTTCAGATGGGCAGTTTGGTAATTTATTTTCTACTCAAGTTCTCAAATCAACTCCATAGGTGATTTAAATGAAGTACTTGAGCACATAGGCGGAGAGTGAACCAACACTAGGGTAAGGCTAATAGCAGCCAATTCTATAAACATCATAAACCTGTCTTTTTATGCAAGAACCAGACACGGGGTCAAGTAGGCAAAAAAAATAAAAATGTTTAATGGGACTGAGTTTTTATTTAATGTGATTACAATTTAATTAAAACATTTTAAATCGATAATTATATCATGTTTCCTTCCCACGGTTATTCAAATTGTGAATATATTACATTATCACTCTTTTTGATCTATCGCACTCTTCAAAAGCACAACTACCGTTATAATCACTGAAGCTGTTTAGACTGTGAAATGAATCCCTTAGTTACATTGTACGTGCATCTGCACTTTGTTGTTTATCATGAGAGAATTCCTGGAATTCAGTCATCGAACATGTGTGCATTCAACAAAGCTGATGAGTTTCAGCGGTGACTCATCTGAACACCTCTGATTGGCCACTGCATTCTTAAGCTCAGCAGAATTGTGTGTGATTGGTTAAACTGCGCAACACTATAAAAACACCTAAAATGAAATATGGCGGAACATGAGCAAATCTTAATTTAATGCACAGTCAACACTTTCTATTTATTTACACTTTGTTTGCAATGGACGTAATAGATTTAATTTGTTTGTGAAGGGGCATTATGTCTACTTTAGTGGCATTTTTACCCCAAGACCCAGTGGCCGAGCTTTACACGCACACCGCCTATGCTTAAGTATAGGGCTGTACGATATGGACAAAAAAAAAAACGATCGCGATTTCTTTGATCAATTTACCGATTTTGATTTTAATCACGATTTTGACACACGTAGACATGCTTTACAGTCATAAATGCATTCAATATGGATTTCAAACATATTTCCAAAAGAAAACCAATGAGAGCTTTATCAAAAAGTTTTAACATGTCTCTATAACTGACTTAAGTCAAAATAAGAAACTTTATTTTATGACGATTCCGATGAATCCCACAGCCCTACTTGAGTATTTAAAGTTTGGACTGGGGATTCCTGCTAAATGTTTGGTTAACAATTGTCTGTCATGGATGTCTTCAGCCACTATATTGCATCTTGTAGACTGGTACGATCACATTTAGAATCAGACATGTTAGTATAACTGAAAATGATAGTGAGTTTTTGATTGTTCTCAGACAAATTTGCATTAACTTGTCACCACTGCTGCTTTTTCTCTTCAGAATCCAGACGTTACCATGCATTGCTGATGTGAGCTGATCTGTGTTCAGTGTCTCTGATGGAGCTGAAAGTTTGGGTGGATGGAGTTGTACGAGTGGTTTGCGGCTTGTCAGAAGAGACATCATGTCAGGACGTAGTCATTGCACTCGCCCAAGCCATTGGTAAGAACCTCTGAGAAGGAACTTTAGGGGGTGAGGTTAAACAAGGGTTTTTCAAATCCGATCCTGGAGGGACACAGCTTTGCAGAGTTGAAAGTGCCCCTATTATGCAGTTTCTAAGGTTTCTAATAAGAGTCTCCTAATATAGCTTTGCATGTACGATTAAGTAACATGTTTGTTTTATCAAAATATGCATTTAATTTCACATAATTTTCCAATGATTCTCAAAAGATTCATTTGAAGCAGTTCTAAGATTCAGTCGCTCTAAACTTCTTCTTTCTGTGAGCCGCCTCTTCTCTGATTGGTCAGATGGCCCAGTCTGTTGTGATTGGTACACTGCGTACACCGAGTGTTTGGAAAATATATGCCCATTGTCATGGTTGCGTATTTTTGAACGCTCAAAATAAAATATAAACATCTATTATTTTTCATACAGATTGCGATTCAGTCGAGCCAGCTGGTTCAAATAAACTGGGTTCTGAGCCGTTTTCAAGTGAATCTCGCAATAAACTCCCCAAGAATAGAGAAGCAGTCACTATTTAAATTATGAGATTGAGGTTGGGTCAAGTTTTTGTGGCCGGCCAGCGTACAACATAGGCACGCATTATGACTTGTAGTCATCACAGAAGTGGGATTCGAATTACTAATGACTCATTTACGCTTTTTGGAGTTGATTCTTTCTTTTGGGAGACTAACTTGATTTCTCTTTTTAACTTTTAGATCGTTTGCTTTCACATAGAGCTACATTACACACTGCATGAAAAGCAGTATTCAAAATGGCATAGTACTTAACTCTAAACCTAAATAAAAACCAATCAGTCTTATGTTCTTCACTGTTACTAATAAATCACAGTTACGTAGGGTTCAAAGTTAAGCTCTGCAAGGCAGTGGCCCTCAAACTTTAGAAACCTTGGGTTAGATGTTTAAAGATCTGGGCTAGTAACCAGTAGGTTGTAGTTTAGAGGCCCACAAAGTGGTGGTCCATGATCCCTTGCCATAATGGCCTTCAGTAAGACACTTGGAGTAACCCTAGGAAAGTTCCCCTAGATCCAGGGGGATTGTCCATGTAATAAGAATACAAATAAGGTTCAACAGATTTTTGGACTCTAACTACCCCTGTGTTCTCCTCAGGCCAGACGGGTCGTTATGTTCTCATTCAGAAACTGAGGGACTCCGAGCGCCAATTACTGGCCAATGAGCGCCCACTGGAGTCCCTGGCCAAACTGGGCCAACACAGCAGCGAGGTGCAGTTCTTCCTGCGGCGGACCGGTCCCAGTAGCAGTGAAGAGCAAAGTCTGCACAACCGCACCCTCCCTCACTCCAAGCCGTCCACATCAGAACTCAAACGGGGTTTGCCGAAGAAATCTTTCACTTTTAACTTGGGCCCCTCCAGTTCTCCCCATGTGAAAACTAAAGACTCTCGTATAACACCCTCTCCTGAACAGAGGACGTCCCCAGATGCACACACCCAGTATCTTCCGGGCCCATCTAAAGAGGAGGTGCTCCAGCATGTTCTCCAGCAGCGGGAGAGGCTACGTGCCCTCGAGTCCCATTTGTTGGCTGTGGACAAGGAATGCAAGACTTGGGAAGAGTCATCTGCTGAAGAGTCATCCCTGCAGGCAGAGATGGAAGTTTTGGAGAAGACCCTGTGGAGGAACCAGCAGGAGTTGGTGGACGAGGAGTCCTGGGAGGAGGAACTAAGGATAGAGACCGAAAGGGAGCGTGGGATGAAGCGGTGGATAGGAGAGCTGCATGCTAAACTGGATGATTGCGGACAAAAGTTGCACGAATTCAACACTCGCGCCATGCAGCTTGAAGAGGACATTCAGAGAGAAATGCTACAGGTGGACTTGCCCGACCAGTCCGATTCAAAAGACTCTTTGGGGGCAGTCGAGGCTGATCTTCAAAGTCGACAAAAGCAGGGGGAGGAATTGAAGGCGGAGCTTTTAGAGCTTGAGAAGGCTTTGGGGAGGGCGGAGACTCTGCTGAAGGTAAGCAGAGAGGGCGTGGCCTTAGAGAGAGGCTTGTAGCTGTTGGCTGCAAATGCAGGAGGGTATTACGGTCCCCTCTGCGGAGGTGCATGATCAATGAACTAAAAAAATTTGGAAGCGAGCAAAGGAACCCATCTTTTAAAAGTATTTCACACTCAGAACTGTGAATTCTGCCTTCTCTGTGCACAGAAACAAATGTTTTTATTTGGACTCGCAAAGATTTATTTTATTTCCTGTGCATTTTATGCCTTGAAAGGACAAAATAAAGGCGTATACCCATTGACCGAGTTTCTTTTCCTGCTGGGCATGCATGAATTTCAAATGGTACATAATTATGCACCAGCCTTAGTTTATACAAGCATTTCAATATTTCAGATTTCCAGTGACTTAAATCAAGGACTTGCAAGTCTGTGAAATCGATCTATACTATTTTATGCCACAGTGCCACTCAAAAGTCTTCCTTTATGTGTTCTTCCAGAAAGCAAGGGAATCAACCATGACTAATCGGGCACTACACAATCATAATCTACTCCGTTTAGACAAGTCATGCATGCAAATTAGGTTGATCTTCATTCTTCAGCAGACCATTGTGAATTATCGTGAATTATTCAAATGGTGATTACTTGAGTCACATTCTTTGTGGTTACCATTGACTTGTCTTGTTAAAACAAACGAAACCTACAACCAGAACAGTGTCAAAGGTACCCATATCATAGAACAAATCCTAAGATTACTGTAATCAGAGCTGCAGGGCAGACTTACTGTCTTGGCTGTTGTTGTAGTTGTTAAAACATGGCCGCCTTGTGACTACTGATGGAATTACAACAAGAAGAAAACAAAAAGAGAAATAGTTGGTTATTTTGTATTCAGACAACACGCACAATTCAAGGGCTTACAGGGATTGTTTAAAGGTACTAATTAAAGCATTACTAAAGCTAAAATGTATAAATAAAAAAATATTTTCTAAAATGTATACAATAGTAAGTTGTCGGCCATAAACTTCAATATAAAAAATATGATTGTTTAATCATTCGTATTCATAATAAAAAAAATTTGGTATTTTATTCTAGTAAGCAGACTGTTTGTGAGTGTCTGTTCTCTCTGTGCGTAGGCTAAGCAGGAGGAAGTGGAGGAGTTGAATAAAGAGCTGAGACAGTGCAATTTACAACAGTTTATCAAGCAGGCTGGAGCCCTGCCTACTCCAACTCAACCCCACACAGACCTCAGTGAACACCCAGAACAACTGGACCTGACTCAACAACAGCACGACACACACAAAGACAGCGGTATGGTACACTTTTACAATGGTAGACTTCAAAAAGCTTGCTACCTTACTCTTACTATTTCTAGTATTACAGTATAACCTGCACAATAGTAAAATACTACAAATGAAACCATAATCACCCGATAACTGGATGAAGCTTGAAACATTTAACGTTAAGAGATGAAGTGACATTATAGCATACTACTGTTTTAAATGTTTATACTCCCATAACACACAATGTTTCACATGCCATTTTTAAGTAGTAGTCAGTACTCTTTAAGTATATACTTTAGTATATACTGCCCGTATCCATACAATGATAAATTGTCGCATTTTATCACTTGACTGCACTGTTATTTCGAAAACAGCATCCAGTCGTTGTGAATTTGTTTACATTTCAATTTAGTGTCAAAGGGATAGTTCAGCCAAAATTGAAAATTCGGTCATTAATTATTCATCCTCATGTTGTTCCAAACCCTTGAGACCTACTACGTTTGTAGTAGTAAATTATCTTAATGTGTTTGGAGATTAACGAAGGTCTTACAGGTTCGGAACGACACGAGTGTGAGTAATTAATGATATAATTTTAATTTTTGGGTGAACTATCCCTTTAATACTGTATGTCTTATGTAAAAAAGAGATGCTAAACATCTCAGCTCATTTCATACACTGGAAATAGAAAGTGCATTGCATTGTGGGATACAATATACCTTGTAGTGATTTCTGTTGTATACTACATTTTATTTCATGCATACACATTGCATACTGAAAAATACTGTAAGTTTATTATATGGCTAGTACAGATATTTGTGTTTATATTAACTTATGTTGTTTCCCACAGATTCGCCCCCATGTCCCTCTGTCAAGCAGTTGGTGGGTCACCCGCGCAGCCTGCAGCGCCCCCTGGTGTCCGGCCTGAACCCTGAGGGTGTGTATGTGTGACAGATGCTTCCTGGGTGAAGGTGTCTGCATGAGGCTCTCTTCTGAACAACATGCCTGATTATTATAGCACTTTAGCTGAAAGGCATTGCATCAACTATTAAACGCAACTTAACCATATAGTTCAATCCAAAACGATATTTTCAGTCGCTGTATATTAGTGCTATTAATGTACAGTGTATGCATATTTGGTCTGTAAATGTAGATGTTACATGAAGTCAGTATGTAGTGCCTTTCAAAAAGAAGTGTTACCACAAGCTGTGCTCTTCATCGCTTTAGTTTAAGGGGTGGTGGGCTGGTTACCAATCACATCTTGACAAGCTGCTAAAAACTGTTGTTGGAGTTGAGATATTTTTGCTTACAAAGATGAAATTTGTCTTAAATTTTGACGCAAGCTAAAGTGTTTCTGCCATGTTCCCTTGAGTTCTACACTCTTTTTCTTCTTTACGCTCTTCTGTCCCAGTTTGGTGTCCTTACTGTTTTGCTGTGTGTGTGTCATTAAAGGGATAGTTTCCCCCCAAAATAAAATTTCTGTTATGATTTTCTTGGTGTCCCAAACCTGTGTGACTGTTTCATTCTTGAAATGTAAATTAAGACATTTTGAAGAATGTTCACGCTGCTCTTTTCCAGACTTTTGTGATCCGCTTGCCTCAGCATAGCTTTGACACCATTAAACATCACTGATATCAAACAGTCCGACCAGTTTGAATATATGTAAGTGCAAATGAGAACTGAAGGATTATCAGTTAATAATAGCAACTTCTGTTTGGGTTTCTTTCTCACACAAATACATCATGTGACTTCAGAAAACATTGGACACTTATGATACTTTAATGGATTGTTTTGGGGCTTGACGGCCTCCAGGGCTGGATTCATCAAAATCTAAGAAAAAAGCTTTGAGCCTAAGTTTCTTAATAGTCTTTTTAAGAAGAGCATGAAAGGCGATTTTAAACTGTATGGTGGTGCTTGTTGAACAAAAGGCCATCTTTATAAAAAGTTTGGTTTTTGCTTCTTTTTAAAGGGTTACTCCACCCCAAAATGTTTGTCATTAATCACTTACCCGTAAAAGCTTTGTTCAACTTCAGATCACAATTGAAGACATTTGGGATAAAAACCAGGAGGCTTGAGACGGTCCCATTGACTGCCAAGTAAGTTACACTGTCAAGGTCCAGAAAAGTATGAAAGACATCATCAGAATAATCCATCTGCCAACAGTGCTTCTACCGTAACGTTATGAAGCGACGAGAATACTTTTTGTACGTGAAAAAAACTAAAAGAAAGACTTTATTCAACAGTTCCTCTCCTGTGTTCCTCCACATCAGCGTAGCAGCATTTTGGAGAATATGAGCCGAATGCAGGCAGTGTACGCTTTTCTGTTTCAGCCGCGCCACACTGATACGTTTTCAACGTGTATTTACTCTTTGATCTGAACAAAAACAGCGCAACCTTGTGGCACGGCTGACATTCTGATGATGTCTTTCATACTTTTCTGGACCTTGACAGTGTAACTTACTTGGCAGTCAATGGGACAGTCTCAAGCCTCCCGGTTTTTATCCAAAATGTCTTCAATTGTGATCTGAAGATGGACGACGTGGGGGTAAGTGATTAATGACAACATTTTCATTTTGGGGTGGAGTAACACCAAATACATTTCAAGAATATTTTTTTTGAGGAACTGAGATCGCAGCGTCTTTAAAACATCTTAAGAAAAAAGATAAAAACATTCTCAAGAAATGTTCGAATAACAAATGTTTTATTTAGAAACTATCATGGTTTTAATTGAAAGAATGTGTTGTAATTCCAGCTGCTGTCTATCATATGCATTCAAATGGGGAATAAAGCAGCAGCTTGAACATTCTGCTAAATATCTCCTTTTGTGTTTTACTGAATAAAGGCAGTCATATGGGTTAGGACATCATGAGAGTGAGTAAATGATGACAAATCTTCATTTCTGGGTGATCTATGCCTTCAACAGTGAGGGGATGTCCACTAAACCAATTACCAAACAAAGCTTCATTTTGTTCAGTCTGTGGTGTAGAAAGGTTGCATTAGCAATTAAAGAAAAACACTTCAGCAAAACACGGTCAGATCAAAGTTTCTGAATAATTTTTGTTCCCAAATTTCGATCAGTTTTACTGATAGTCCACTGCATGAAGAATATTCGGGTATAATATGCGTCACGGTTCACTGTATTTTCCTATCATCACTTACAGAAATAAACTATAGTGTCTTGCACCTATACTAGTATAAAAATAAATAAAAACTATATCTGGTGTCTGCTTAATTTTTGGTTTGACTGTACAAAACTGGACTAGAAACTAGAAAGTTGGAGCAGTTGCTAACTACATTATGCTGAAGGGACATTTTCCCATGATTACATTTTCTTTGCATAAATAAGATATAAATGACCAAACCTCATATTTTAGTAGATGTTTATCCAGTGATCGATTGCTTCTTATATCGGGACACACTCTAATTGTGAAACTGCAAAGTGTATTTGTTATTTCCAAAGAACAAATAGCATCAAATTGATGACTCCCACACATTATCAATGCTTTTATACATTCACTATACGACTGAGAGCTAAAACTCAGGGAGAGACGTTTGGTTCTGTTTTCTCTCGGCTGTGTGTGTGTGCATGGGAATGTGTCTGACGTAGTTTTGTTCTTATCATGTTTTCTATGTGTCTTGCAGTCCTGACTTCACGAGAATCGTCTTGGCGGTAATAAAGCTGACGCACAGGATTTATAATGACTTTCTGCTTCTATTCAACTGCCTATATAACCGTTTATGTTATATATTCACTGTATATATGAATTATATATTCACTACTTTTTGGTACATTTCAAAACATGTAAAATATGAGCAGATTTTATCTGGAGAACTTTTACTTTTGTCTATGTATTTAAGTACAATAAAGACTGTGTCTCTGATGTCTCGTCGTTCCTCTTTTGCTGTTTTACATTACTGATTCAGATTTGAAATGATACTTAAACTGGATTAATAATAATGTAAATGTTATGGATTCGGTGAGTATTGATTTCACACACCTGCCGCATGCCAGGGTTAATAATACCTGAAACTAAAACAGAAATACAAACTGCAGAAACTAAATTAATAAACCATTTACAAAAATACAAAAACAGAAAAACAGTCAAAATAAATCTCATTCCAGATTAAAATGCAAATTTGAGTAAAAAATAAATGAAAATAATAGTAAATTATCAGATTTTCATACTCGAGCTGACCTATAACCTCTAAAATTAGTTTGATGTATTATATAAAAAATATTTTTATGCTTATATAAGTACTAATTAATCTTAACATGCATATTAGTTCATATACTTCTATATTATGTTAAAGTTATTTAATATGTAAAATATATAATATTTTTATCTGCAAAAATGTGCACATTATAATTGTCATATATATATTATTTAATAGACTTTTATTAGAACACATTATTTATTAAAGTAACCAGAAATAAAGAAACTCAAACTGGCCCAACGTCAATAAAAATACACGTTTGATCACACGAGGTTGATCTTAAAACGCTGAACTAAACCACATGATGTATAAAAATCCCTGCAGACGCGTTTTTATAAAGATAGTCATAAGTCCGTTAAAAACAAACACCTCTCTCTCTTCATATAACTCTCGTCATGTTTTTCTGAAAGTCTTCTTTAAACGAGTCTGAGATCTTTGATACAGTAGAAGCCGGTTTGTTTGTTGAGATCTCATGATGAACTATAGCAGAGTGGATTATGAGGATCAGACCCAAAGAGCCACTAACAGCAGCTCTTCACACACACAGGATGATCACGGTTTCCTAATATCCTCCATACATTACAAAAAACACATCCAGAACTGATTTATAAGATATTTAATAACTATTAAGAGGCAGGATTATACACTTTATGGAACTCAAAACCCAAACTTAACTATAAACCACTTAAATCATCTGAGATTTACATGGTATGAAGCACTGTTTGTTCGCCTTTTCAAAACAAGAGCTTGGATTAAAGAAATTATCAACACTTATTTTGCACAATCACACCATATTTTGTTTATAAATGTATGTTTGTATTATGAAACATCAGGATTTATGTGTATATATTATTTTACACATATATACATTGTAACTTGTTTTGTTATAATGTAATACAATATAATGTATTCTGCCACATTAGGATCTGTTTTTTTTATTAATATAATATGTAACATTAATATTTTCTTATTTTTATATTTTATTTGATATAATGTAATACAATATAGTGTGTACTGCCACAATAGGATTACATTTTTTAATAAATGAAAACCATTTCTTTCTTATTAATATTTTACAACCTTTAATATTCTGTCTCTAAAATCAAGTTTGTGCACTCAAACATTGAGATTTATATAATATAAATTATATTGTGACATCAGGGTTTATTTTAAATAATATAAAATAATAATGAAACATTAATTAATATTTTAAATGGAATATATATATATATTTAGTACCAAATGAAACATTTTAGATTGTTAATAATTTTATAATTTAGTGTTGCGCCATATCATCCATTTCACACAAAAATTGCACAACTATGTTTAATATTTTATTCTTAAAAGCGTGTTTTATAGAGTTATTTCCTATATTTTTAGATTTTATATATTTCATATTATATAATGTAAGGAATAGAGAAACAATTAAAATTTATTTGATATTTTATTCAATAAATATTTTCATACTATTATGCAATATAATACAATTGTGTGCCACATCATGAAATCACCAACACACTGAAAAAGTAAAACATCCACTAAAACACTTTTACTGTATATATATCTATGAAACCTGTGATCAGATCAGAATGAACGTTGAATTACTACCATGATCAATTAAAGCTCAGCTAACAGGCCGAGGGGGTTTCACGTGACGCATCAGTATGAGTCAGAGCTGTTTACACAGTCACCGTTTCTGGATTTGCATAACTGTACAAGTTCAAAAGTTCAGAGCTGCTGCTTACGTGCAAAAACAGCGTTATTATTATTATTACGAATAAAACCTCGAATGAGCGAAGCGGAGAGGTCTGTGACACTTTAACGCTTAATTTCTTGGCACAAGTTGCATGGGATTTGAACCCACAACCTCTTTACCATCTGAGCTAAAGGAACAAAAAAACTAAGGATGGGACGGGGCCCAAAAGAGTCCCTCTGGGGGCCGTGTCCGCCTCGGGACGCTCCGGTGGGACGCTGAGGACAGCCACTCATCCAAAAGCTGGTTAGCCGCTGTCACACGCACAGTGGAGTGGAAAACAGGCGCAATGTGCGTTAGTCAGTGGCTTACCTGCTCTCAGAAATCACAGGATCTGAAGAAGTCCGGGATGTACCTGTAAACATAAGAGAGTTCACTTCACAGCTTCTGCACCTGGTGTCTTCTTTATCATCATTTATTAATGTATGCTAATTATATGATAATTATATGGTAATTATATGAGGTACAATACAAAACGATATCACCTATTTCTCGACCATGAGGCCTCAGTGAAACGGTTGAATGTGCTTTTAAATACAAATAAAGCTTTTATAAATCACATTTTGTTAATATAGGTCTCCATTTGTATTTTTAATTTATTTATCACTGATGGTGAAATATTAATGGCAATGTAATCGCTGTATTCGTCTCAAATACAGGGAAAACAGAGCAGAAATGTAAAAGGATTAAAGTATGAAAGCATGTCAGCTCATCTTGTTCAAATAAATGCAGTAATATTATTTTGACAGACAACTGAAGCAAAAAGCCACACTTACTCACCTCAACTTCCCAATAAACCCGTTTGTTACTGGGAGAAGAGAAAAATCTGACTGTCCTTAGTTGGTGTTAATTAAAGCACACGAGGCTAGAGCTGTTTTCGTCAAAGAAAATAATTTCTTAAGTATTATATTGAGGATAGGGCGCTCCAACAGCACAAGTTCAGCTCACTTGCGCTATCTCTCCCAACCCTGTCCACTCCCCTGCAACTGCAACCTGACCTGCTTATGCAAATCAGTGCATGATTGACGTGGCAGTCGGCCAATAGCTGGCAGAGCTCCTCGCTGAAAGCCCGCCTATTAAATGGAACTATCGAATTACAGCGTCGCAGGGGCTTGGCTGTGCGCGTCAACGGTTCGGTGGGTTTTCTCGGAGTTATAGCGGGGAGCGGCGCGTTCGGTTTTGCACGTCGTACTTTAGGAATGAACCATTTTCGGCGCACTTATTTCCCGCTTTTATGACGTGTTTCGAGACATTTACGCGTCATGCGTTGCGTTTTAATTTTCGAAAGTGGAATCTGGTGTAAAAAATGCTCTGTTGATACAACTGTGCATTGTTTTGAAGTGTTTTAGAAAAATAAGAGCTCCCCCCGCGCGTCCTGAAGGTGGTTGGGCTCTGTATAGTAAAGCCATGAAGCTAGTGTGGATGTGCACGTACGAAGCATGACCAGAGAGAGAGAGAGAGAGAGAGAGAGAGAGAGAGAGAGAGAGAGAGAGAGAGAGAGAGAGAGAGAGAGAGAAAGAAAGTAATTTCGAAAATTAGAATGGCTTTTTATTCATTATTTTTTATGTAAGCTATAACATAAGGTTGAGGATTTTGAATAAAAATATAAAGATATTTAGAGTTATTGTGCAGTTTTCCAGTACAGCGAGGGTATGTGTGGCACTTTTCAAAATAAACGTTTAATTTAGATGTAATAAATATACATACATGAAAAATATATCATAAATATAATTAGCTTTACAAATAATTAAAGAAAGTAGTAAAAAGCTGATTTAGGGAATGGCAACTATGGAGCCCCTAAAGGTACATGAAGATGGGGGAAAACGAGACTTGACCAATTGCGCTATTCGTGCATAGTTGGATGCTTGAACATTTTGAATTTATTTGATTAATTTGCGTGTTCACTTTACAACAGATGTGAATTCGCATCATGGGAGGCCCTTCTGCCAGTTGAGTTCACACAGTATTGTGATTTCAACCACCATTTATTCAGATAATTTTCAAAATATTACTGTTATCGTGTCATGAAATGTAGTTTTAAAAGTATTTCAGGCGAGAATGTAGTTGTTTAAAACTCAGAGCTGCTGTTTATTTATAAAGACAGTGCCTATTTAAAAATGTGTTTCGCTGATTTCGGAGACTCAGCGGGAGCTCAGTGCTCATGTATCTGCCAAGAGCAGTCTCAACTCGGCTAGTCCTTCTGATATTTGCCGCTGACTCTGATGTCTCTTTAGTGGTTCAAGATAAAGGGTTAGGGTTAGGTTTGGGTATATAATTAGTTTTGGGTAAATCTATCAGGTAATCTTTGGTCTTTATTCAATTAATCTATATCTTCCAAGCAAGATCCTCTTTATTACTGTTTCTGTAAAAGTATGAAGTATCATACAGCTCCGGGTATCCACATACAGCGACTATGACTTTGTCCTCCATTGTTGTTTTGGATTTTCCCTCCGCTCGCTATGTCGTAATCACGTCACTACTAAAGCAAGCTCATGATTGGTTAATGTGGCGCAAAATTTCGCCAAAGTTCAGATTTTTCAACTCACACGATTTGCATGTATTACGCGTTTCAAATGGCAGAAATAATCAATTCGCGGCGCAGGTTGTCTAATTGCGACTTTGCATTGACTTAACATGTAAATCACTGACACTAAATGCTTCATTCACGTATGGTGTGAAAGCACGATTACTGTTCTCTATTACAGATCAGTGGACTAGAAGAAAAATTCGCTCGCATGTGGAAGAAAAAAATTACATTCGATCTCAATGTTTTTTTTTTGTGAGTTTTTTGCATGTATTGGAAATCGTTCTCTCAAGAAACTTTGCATAAATTTTTTTTCTCTCATACCTCATTACTTTTATAACAAAAGCTTGAGTGAATGTGAGTGAAAGCAAAAATTCTCGGAATTATGCAAATACTTTTGCTGGAGAATTAAATCGTTTGGTGAGTAAAGTGCGAGAAAGCGCAAAGCTTCTTGGTTGAATACAATACTTGTGAGAGAATAATACTTACAATAGAATGCAAAATTTCTTGAGGAAGCATACTTCTGTGACAGGATCAATACGATCAAATGCGTTGTTTTTCAGTAGATTGCGATATATCTGAATTTGCGCAAATCTTTTACAAGTTAACACAAAGTTTCACAGGAAACACAATACATTTTGCAAGTGAATGAAAAGCTTTTTGGGGAAACAGAAACGTTTTTTCCAAGAATGCAAAAGTTTTGCGAATAAACAAAAAAATGCTTGTTTGAAAGGAACACTTCTGCACAGAACACAAAAACTTAAAAAGTGAACGCAAAGTTTTTCAGGGGCATGCAAACGTTTAAAGAGAAAATAAATGCAAAAGATTTGCGAGGAAACGTAAAATGTTTTAAGAGCAAAATTTCTCAAGGGAATGTATGAGTTTTGCGAGAGAACACAAAAGCATTTAAATATATTTTTTCTCTCACCATGTCCCATTAGGGCTGAATTAGGTTAATTTAGATAATTTTTCATGCTTACACTGATGAATAAATTGTTTAATACTGTGACTAAAATGAATGCATAATTTAATAGGGACAAAAACCCTTTCAGAATTTATCAGTCAATTTAGAAAATGGCGAAAAAAATATATAGTATAAATATATACAAATAAAAATAAAATTATAACCAAAATGTAAACAGAATACCTGAAGAATGGCGGAAGGACTGTGTTTGTGTCACTATGGTCTTCAACAGCTGAAAGTTTAGTTCATGAATATTAATCTAGTATTTGCTTGGTAACCTTGCTCATTAATATTCATAAGCCCAAACCTTTACCCAAACAGGATTCATTGACAGTGAAATCTGTCCGTTGACTAGCGCCCACTGTCGGCCAATCGCAGACAGGGCGGAGCTCGCGTCATCTTATTAATATTCATGAGTATGATTCGTAGTTTTTCAGCCGGCCGCGTCAAAGACAAACGCCGTGTGGACTTCAAAACACAAATAATGTCTTACACAACCTTGCAGGGTAGGTACAAATACTCTAAATTATAACCTCCCCGGTGATTTCAATAAATGAGACAATTACCGCCTTTAAAAGCTGCTTTGTACGGCCTGGTTATGAAATTGAACCAAAATAGCTGATGAGTTATATTTAGACTGAGGGCCAGAAGCAAAGCTAGCGTGATAGCTTTAGCTTTAGCCCTAGCTTTAGTGCAAGTGCTCAGTGCTCAGTTTCACAAAATAAACTGACTTACGGCTGTTTGCAATGACTATTTTTCACGTTTGCAATCCAGCTCGTTATAAACTTCCAGGAGTGTGTAGTTTTAATGAAGCATGTGAGTGTTTTTATCAGCTGGCTTGGTGTTAGCCGTTAGCATCAAGTCAATAACATTGTTTCGTATAAATAAAGCAGTGAGAGTTATGTACATTGAGCCAAAATGTACGCAATTAAGACATTTATGAGGACATCTTAACATGTCGTGCAAAAAACAATCCTAAGGCATTAGTTTGTGATGGTTGTGATTTGGCAGTTTGATGTAGCAGGTGTTTTGCTGTATTATATTTGTGTTGGTAAAGCTAAAGCTTTGATTATTATGTGGTTCTGGTGTGTTAATGCTGTCAGACATTGGTCTCACGTGGAGTGGATGTTGACAGTGTATGATGTATTTGTGTCCCCCAGGTGGTTCAGTGCTGAGATACATCTAGATCAGACCCGAGCGTGACCATGGATGAGGAGGACAGCCAGGATGAGATGATCAACAGGAACGTGTCCCACGGGAAAGGGAAGAGACCTGCCATGTCCATCATCTCTGACGACGGTTCGTAATCACAGGAAGTGTTGCATGCCCTGAATGTTCTCTGTCCACCCTGGAAAGCCTGAAACATGAGATAATAGTCAGAAACAATCTTGTTCTTATGAAACTGTCAAGTTTTAGACAAATAAAATAAATACAAAATATAGTTTGCATATGTTTTTGGATCATAGTTGATGCACAAGGCTTTTATGGCTCATATGATAATATCAGAGTTAAGATTTCACAGTGAAAATATATAAACGCTGAACTTTAGTTTTTTTAAATGATGTCTTTTTGATACTGATGAGAGGTCTTAGAAATCTGTGTTTCAGTCAGATATGATCAATACATTGAATAAAAACATGTTTTTATTCTGTTTCCTGTTGTATTTTGAATGACTTCTCTTCCTGCACGTCACTGAACCTCAGAGGACGACTCGGCAGATGAGAGGGAATCAGAGGAAGGAGAAACAGGCAGCGAGGAAGAGGATGATGACCCAGAGGAAGTCCTTGATGAAGAAGAGGAGGAGGAGGAGGATGAGGAAGAGGATGAAAGTGAAGGTGAGATTTAACTTCAGCATGACTTCTTTATCGTTGTTAATGTAAGTTGATTAAATGAATGAATATCAAACCATCCTCAAACAGACCTGGAGGGAAAACACTGGTGTGTGTGTGTGTGTGTGTGTGTGTGCTCAGATGAGGACTCTGCTAAGGTGCTGGGAGGAGCTGTAGGGGGTGTTTCTGTGGATGCGGCGGGTCTGAGCTCAGACGAGGACTCGGAGAAATGCCCCGTTTGTCTGAACTCCTTCCACGAGCAGCCCGTGGCAACGCCAGAGTCCTGCCAACACTACTTCTGTCTGGACTGCATCCTGGAGTGGTCAAACGTAAGACTGATTAAACCGTTCACATCACTCCTGCATAACGTCTTGTCCATATTTGGTCACTGATTCTACACAGATATTCAGTATTATTCATAATATGCAGCTACAGGTAGCTGATGCAGTAGTGTTCAAACATGTTGTATTGAAACAATACTATTATAGTTTGGATATTTGGATTTTTATTGTAGTTCAAATATAGTATTTAAATTTTTTTTTTTTTAATTGTATTTCAGTTTTATGTCAATTTAGTGCTGTCAAACAATTAAACGCATCCAAAATAAGTTTTGTGTGTGTGTGTACTGTATATATTTATTGTGAATATATAAATACACACACATGCGTGTATATATTTAAGAAAGATGTTATTTGTATATTAATAGGTATTTATATTAATATAAATATATACATGTAAATATTTTCAAAAACAATACTGTGTGTGTAAAAATTCTGCCTTGAAATCACAGGAATAAATTACATTTTAAAATATATTCAAATAAAAATAAACAGTTATTTTAAATAGTAAAACAATGGTATTGTTCAAAAATGTTTGAGTGGTAGTGTATTTTGTGATTAAATTGTTTATCCAAAATTAAAATATAACTTACCTTTATTTAGTTTCTTATCCATATTATATATCCTTACGAAAGGAGATGTTAGGCAGAATGATGTCATTCATTTAATTTTAATATAGTAATTAAAGGGTAAATAAGGTTTCTCTGTCATCTCATTCTGTGTGTCAAATATTTATTTGTATACATTAATTGTATTATAATTGTAATTACATAATATTGTTTTCTAAAGCTGAAGTGATTAGACTATCTTTTATTTATTCATGTAGAACAGTATTTTAACCAATTGCAAGAGCTGAATAATCAATAAGTCTATTGATTAATCAGTGAAATAATCAATGATTAGTCGATCTAATAATCATTTGATTAATCGTCTATCAAAATAACTGTTTGTCGCAGCCCTAGTCCGTGGCAACTTGCTGAAATAAAAACAAAGAAATAAGTGTTTTTTTTTGGTTTTCTTTTATTTCAAGTAATTATGGTTTTAGTTTTAGTTACACTTCACTGTCATGTTTTTTTTTTTTTTTTCCAGAATGCCAACTCTTGTCCTGTGGACCGGATCGTCTTCAATAACATTCTCCTGAGAAAGTGCTACGGTGGGAAAGTTCAGAAAACAGTGAGTCACATAAAGCAAAGAGTTGAAAAGAGTTATGTGATTGGTTGTGAAAACATGCCTTAGTTGACAATACGTTTGTTGAAATGTATGAATTTGCCTTTTTAAATCTACTATAAAAAGTGTTGCAATTACGATAATCATTTTATCAATTATAATAAAACACTTTTTTTTTTTACATCACCTTCAATAAATTCATGCGAACAAAACAACTGCACACACCTGATGCACATGACATCCTGTAAGTCACACATTCAAGTCAGAGACAACGCTGAAGTAGTCTAAACAAAACACAAGTGATATATTGTGAACAATGAACTCAAATAATTACATCTGAATGTGAAGACATTTATATCTGAGAGACATCTGTCACTTACTTCTACATTGTCAACAACTAAATATCTAAGATGAGTAATTATTAGTAGTAGACCTTTCGCTACAGACTTGCTCTCCACTCGCTCTATACACACACTAGTGATACTATTCAATATTTCCACTGTATATATATATATATATATAGCTTGAAGAACCCATTGAACGCAGCTTACCATCAGCTTTGTGTTTGTGTAGATTGCGGTGAAGAAGCCTGTAAGACCTGGGGAGGAGCAGGAGGATGTGGACTTGGATCAGACCAGCTGTGAGGTTTGCGGGGGTCGAGACCGTGAAGATCGTCTCCTGCTCTGCGACGGATGTGATGCTGGGTAAGAAGTGTATGACCCTGGAGGGTCTTCAGCTGTGTTTAATTGGGTCTGGACTGAGGAGCCAAACTCTGCTGGAAAGATTGGGTACCTTAGTTCATCAGTGATTTCATAACAATGAGACCTTTAGCTCCTTTTAAATCAGACTTGACTTGAAATATAAATAAAAAATAGCTGATGGGATCGATTTAGTCTATGGACAATAAATGCAGCTAACATATTCGTTTCAATGTAAGTGCTTAAAGACACAATTTAAAAATTGAGACTCTTTTGGAGTTTTGCATTGATCATTTTTATTTATTTCTTTTTTTTTTTTTTACTTGATGTTTACTTCATGTTGATGTTAGCATGAGGCTAGTAACATTGACTTAGATCTGTTAATAGAGGAGCTGTGTTGCTAAAAAAAATTGTCATAGTGGTAGAAATCCATCACTTTTGAACCATACTTAGTGTGTATGTATGCATTAAATACTCAATAATATAAGTATAAAAAAGTTAAAGAGCCACACAGATGGGAAATCAAAAAATACCTGTATTACAGTGTATGATGTAGCTGTCCATCTGTGTAAACAATGTGCAAATAATTAATCCAAAAAGTACACGATTTATAAAGTTATTGGCTTCTAAAGTAAGGAGTCAACTCTGAATCGCTGAAATGAGTCGTTATAGATTTCAAATCTTTTGCCCATCTCTATGTACGTCACTAGGAACACTTTGCATAATAATCTCCGCCTACCGTCTTGAGAGAAACAAAACTCTGACCTGCCCCCCCCCCCCCCCCACACACACACAGACAGACGCTCTGGTTGGTGTGATAGCATCATGTCGAGGAGACTGTTTGTTTATAATGGTAAAGGCAAGTTTGTTTTATTTTCACTGCCAAAGAATGAAGATCAGAAGAACCAATGGCTAAAATTCATTTTTACCACAATACCAGAGCAGTACAACAAATTTGACGTGTTCACACCATTTCACTGATGACTGCTTTTCTAATCTCGGTGAGTAGAGCGGGATTTTAAAGCGTTTGGCCATAAAAGAGGGTTCATTACCAACTTTATTTAGAACAACGAGCATCTCCGAATCACAACGCGAAGTATGATTATGAAGTTATGTGTCTGTTTTCTCCCGAGCATCTTATCAGTATGTGTGCTGTCTGCGCTGATCGTCATGTACAAACACGTCATTAAAATGAAGTGTAACTCTGTGAATGCTCAACAAAGAGACATGAGAGAGATATCTATAGAAAGCTTGACATGTCTACTTTAAAACTAAACAAGTGCTGCCGAAAACAGATATTCTGTGATAAAGTAATCCATATGAAAACAACGCGATGTCTGTTTTTCACGTCTCCCTTCATTATATCTAATGTGACAACACCCCCTCGCTGAACAAGCTATTCAGATTCAAACTGAAGCGCGCGGCTTGATTACACCCACACAGAAGAAAAAGCAGCGAGACTGTTCAAGTTTTTTATTTTACTGTTTGCTTCGAGGTAAGAGGAATAAGACATAATTCACCCCAAACAGATGCTAATGCATAGTTTACCGTGGAGGTGTGTGCGGAACAACCAATAAAAACTATGTCAGTTGACCAATCAGAATACAGTATGCTACAGAAAGGTGGGTTTTAAGGAAACTGAATCTTTTAAACAGCTTCACGTGAACCGTTTGGGGATCTCTGAGAATTGAGGTAATTTTAAAATTATATTTTAACAAAATGACAATGTTTTTTAACCTTGTATGGATTTAAACCTATTGTACAGGACTTATAAACAGTGATAGGAAGCTTGGAATTTTCATCTTACTGGCTCTTTAATAGTGATGATGATATTATTGCACTTACAAAAAATAAATAAAGTGTGATAATATTGTTGTATTTAAAAATAAAATGCAATATTAAATAAAAATATAAATTATTTTATTGTAAACCTAAAAATAAAATGCTAATACTTTGCTGATTTTACATTTGAAAATTCATAGTTTGTTTTTGGCGAGTTGCCGGCAGTAAGTGCTGCCGATTGAAGAGTGTCAGTGAATGAAATGTCACAGTTTTGCATCGTGCTTTGAAAACGTTTAATTTACACCGCACATTTTTTCTTTCTTTATTTTGGTCACGTATGTGCACCTGTGTACCGTTATGTGCACCGCTGATTATTATCATTTTGTGATTTGTAATGGCAGGTATCACATGGAGTGCCTCACGCCGCCGCTGGACGCTGTGCCTGTAGAGGAATGGTTCTGCCCAGAGTGCATCGCCAACAACCGCACATCAGGTCACCTTTCATTTCTCAAACCAGCCATTACATTAACCCCTCGTGTATCAGGGCTGTCAAATAATCATTCGAATTTCAAATATTTGTCGAATTCAAATTAAAAATCGACGCAATTGAATTATAGGTGTGTATCAGACAGCTTTATCAGCGGCACTCATGATCTGATGACGATGTAGGTGTCATTGCGTTTTTGTTAGCCTATCCGGTTGAGCATTCGAAATATTACGGAAAAACAGAACATCACTGCGGAGAAGTTCTACGGAAAAACTGAAACCAAGCCGATCACACAGAACATATTTATCATGTTTTCTATAGTGGCTTCTATCACCGTTGTACTCGCATTGTCTCACACAAGACAGTCACATGTTTAGAAAGCCATGCAAAATTAATTTAAGTTCAACTTAAAAAAAACAAAATGTATGGCCTTTTCCCCCATCCCACTTAATCTCATGTTTTTAAATGAACAACCGTACTCTTTGTGATTGGTTTTTGGTACTTATTATTAAACTACATATGCATGCGTCCAACTTAATTTGTATTTGGTTTATAAACATAATTTTTTTTGTTTTGTTTTTTGTTTACAGAGATAGCTATTATTTTATTGCTTTGAATAAACATGCATTAGTAATATTTTGCTCGGTGCGCCCTTGTGTCCTCATGAAAGAAGCCAAAAACTTTTATATCCCTAACTGAAATTATGCCTTTTAAACCACTAATATAATTTGAATATTGATCATATTTAAGCACACATTTTGAATTGAGTTTTCCATCCGTTTTGACAGCCCTGTTATGTATTGCTCTAATAACCATGTTTTAGGTTCTGAACAAATCAGTGAGGAGGAGAGCAGCTCTGTCCCCTCCACCAGCCACCCCCGGTCCAGACCCACCCGTGCCATCGCTCGCACCCAGCACAGCGAACGAGTGCGGGCCAACGTCAACAGGCGGCGCATCACACAGGCACGCACTGCAGCGCAGGTTTGCATGATGCTTTGCTGTCTAACCACAAGTGTGTAACCGTGTCTTCACTGATGTGCTGCTGGGCTGAGATTGGTGCGTCTCTGAGCCGATGAATCCGCTGTAACCCATGTTCGTTTCGTTCAAATACAAGTAAATGGAATAACAAAATGCTAGACAAGTATGAATTCAAATATTGTAACTTAAGGTCTTTGCACACTGAGTATGAAATTTTTGAATGTTAAAATAAGACCCTTCCGACCATATGGAAATGTCAGACTCTGTGTGCAAGGAGCTTTACTTTGCTCATACTTGCTTAGTGAGTGAACTTTGTGAATGTTTTGTGCAGTACTCCTTCAGATATGAGCTGATGTGGGTTTGATTCTGTGTGGTTCTGTGTTTTAGCTCGCTCCCAGATATATGATGCAGTCCACGTGGTTGGACGAGACCATCAATGCTGTAGTGGCCGGACTCAACACGGCCGTTTATGTGCGAGACTTGACCCCGCGCTCCAAACCCCGCCGGAGGAGAAAGACCGGTGAGACAGACTGGTTCTGGTTCATCTCATCACACATGGCCTGAATGAATGAAATCTGAAAAATACTTCAGAATCTGAAAAAAGGGTTTTTTAATCGGACAATTTTCTGTTCTGCTATATTCTGAAATGTAATTTATTTCTGTGATGTGCAGCTGTATTTTCAGCATCATTACTCCAGTCTTCAGTGTCACATGATCCTTCAGAAATCATTCTGATGCGCTGATTTCTGATTATCAATGTTAAAAGTGCTGCTTCCCTGATAGTCTGTGATGAATAGAAATGTCAAACGAAACCTTTTTTTTTTTTATTACAAATGTTTTTACCATTGCTTATGAACCGATTTAATGTGTCCTTGCTGATTAAAAGGCTAAACTAATGTTAGGGCCTTGATTGGGTAACCTGAGACGGATCATAACCATAACATGGTTCCGTCTGTTGTTTCTGTCTAATCTGAATGGGATTCTCTTACGTGTTCATGCAGTTAAAAGAAGGAAAACCAAAAGCAAGTCCTCCGCAACCTCAGGGGGAAAAACAAACATGGGAGTCAAGAGACGGAAACGCAAAGTGAGGAAGTCAAAATCCAGAAGAAAACTGGTGAGCTCTCAGCAGAGGTGTAACCGCTACAGTTTGAATTGAAGTTTCTGTAGCCTGTTTTTCTACCTCCGTATTGAAAGCTCTTATATAAATGTTTTGCAGATTGACACTGTTGTTACCGTGTCCATGCAAGAGGACGTGACAGTTTGTAGTTATATGTCCTGCCTTTTCAGGTGCTAAAGAAGGGAACCAATTCCCGAGGTCGTATTGCTCGGAGTTTAGGCATTAAGAAGCCCAAGTCTGGCTCCATGATTCCTTCAGTTTATCGGCCTTCAGAGTACAGTTTAGGAAGCATGCGTGCAGAAATCGGAGCAGCCTCGCTCTCAGTGTACGGAGATCCCTTTGACCTGGACCCCTTTGACGATAGGTGAGGTTTTATTACACGTACAGTAATGGTCGTCTCATTAACAGTTTATATTTCTAAACTTAGTTCTTGGATTTATGTTTTCAGGGAGGATGAGATTCAAGTCCCAACACCAGTCTCTGTTCTGGATGCTAAACGCCGTGGCCTTTCCCGCTCTGCCTTGCGTTCCCATCAGCCTGTGGCCAGACCCATATCTGCAGGACTCTCCAGGTAGCTACTAGAGGGGGGTGGGGGGATAACTTCTGCTTAAATGTGATGAAAATCACAATGGAAATAAGTTTGAGTTTGGGATGGGTGATCCTAGTCGTGTGCTGGTTTCCAGGGGAGGTGTGGGTGTCTCAGAGGAAGCCCCTGTATCAGATCTGCTGGGAAGCATCCTCAGTGGTCAAAGCATGCTCCTCATGGACAGTTCAGATGTGGTCATCAACAGAGATGGTTCCCTCAAAGCAACCAAAGGCGGTAAGTCATGCTTTGGAGATTTTAATATCAACTCTTTGCTACTGGTAAGCAGGAGAAGTTTTTTTTGGGGTCTTTCTCAATTAGGGTTGTGTGCTATACAGGTGCTAAAATGATATACTAAATGAAAATGGCAACAGAAAAACAGGAAGTGAGTTTGGTAAATCGTGAAATTGGGTGTCATCATCAAAGCTCGTGCAGCCAGCGATGACCGTAAACCTCAACTGCTTTGATTTTACCATTACATTTTTAAATGAGCATAAAAAAATGGTTGTCTCTGTGTTTGCAAGCAAGTGTTGGCTCTGTTATATTAAAAGGAACGTTTTTTTTTTAATAAATGTACAGGGGACTTAAATGCATTTTATCAGAGATCATTCAGTGTAACGGGAAGCAGTTATTCTGAAATCAAATTAAAACTGACGGTCATTCGACAGTCTGTGACATTATCAAATGGCTCCAGAAAAGTAGTTTTATTGCTCTTAAACACTTGATTTCATCTATTCATGGTGTGGTAACAGGTTACAAAAACACTGGTCATTCTGTGAATTGCCAAGAAAAACTTTGTTAGATTTTTTTGAAAAATAAGATGGTTTTGAATAGTTGTGATTATCTTTACTGGTCAAGCTCAGTGTTTGAAATGGATGGCCAGTTGATTGCCTGCAATATCAGCTAAAATAGACGTTTCTTCAGTCAGTGTAATGAAAATTCTCTGTTACACTGTAAAACTGTAGAAATAACAATTTATCTTATTGATGTTACAGATAAATGAGGAATGACTAATATGTGTTAAACTTAAAAAAAATATAAGTTTTTGTCTTATTGATTAATTATAAACACCCATGAACAGAGGGAGACACTAGGCACTGTAAAAAAGCCAAAAAGCTTTATGAAGTAAGTGTGGATGCAGTAGCTCAGGTGTCACTCTTAAAGTCCGTTCACACCAAGACCAAACCCTATGACAGTAACTTTGCCTCCACACCGATAAACAATAGCACTGTTCGTTCTGAGCATGTGCTGCAGGTTTGTTCTCTACCACTTTAAATGCTGGAGCTCTTTAAAGTTTAAAGGTTTCTGATTGGCTGTCAATGCTTTTATCGTTCATCAACTGGAATAAAAAAAAATCCAACAATATAAGAGATTCCAGCAACATTGTTTCTCTGTGCATTTAGCGTTAGTTGTGCTTAGCGTCATATCACAATTTTTTTTCTGAAATGTCACGATTTTATATGTATTTATGGCTGCAAGCAGCAATTTTCAGTCCGAACAAGATCGAAATGAAGTGACAAGCTGAGCAAGCATAGCAGGGGAGCATCAGTAAAATGCTTATTATATTTCATTATCAACATTTGCTTTTGCAGTCATTTAGTCAGGAATATTATTTAAACTAATGTAATGACAGATTAATACTAAAAACATTTCAGTTATGGGAACAACAGTGATAATGTTGCTCTTTTTGGCAAATTGTCATTCAGAGTAATAAACCATTGTCATTCAGTGTAAATATGCTTATAAATGATATTTATGTAAAAATTAAACAATATAGTTATTCTGACCTGTACATATTAAAATAAAAAAAATATGTGAACATACTCAATTGTATTATATTTTAAATGACTAACTTCCCTACAAAAACTTTTTGCTGGCAAATGGGAAAAACTTAGTGGTTTAAATGACATTAGCAAAGTGTAAAGATTAAAAGATTAAAGTTGATTGATTTTTGAGGGCTGCGCTGTGATGCTTAGTGTAAAATGCTATTTTTATATATTAAATATATTTCTTTATGATATAAATTATGAATATAAATATAGACCTGTAAATACATGTTAATATTTTCTAAATTTACCGTATGTTCGTGTATTTACATAACATACACATAAAACACACATTATGCAAACAGAAACTTTTATTTTGGATGTGATTAATTGCAATCAACCGTTTGACAGCACAAGTATTCCCATATTTATTTTCATGAAATGAGTGTCAATCTATTTATCCCAAAACGGCAAATAAACCTGGAAAGAGTATTGAACAAACACACAAATCCAAGACTAACAACTCTATAATCCTAGAGTATATAACAGTCATGCACAATGTTTCAGTGATTCATATTTGTTCTATAATGGATGCAGCATTAGAATTTGTTTTTTTATATTTGCAGCCACACACATAAGCCAAATCTTTTTGTTCTTTTTTTGTAAGTGCGCCTGTTTGATTGTTTTAGCAATAGTAACTTGTTGTATGTACATGCTTTCAAAAGGAAAATGTTTCTTTGTTCCTTTCAGTGTCCCTGTCCTTGCCAACGCCTAGAGGTTCAAGCTTAGGGGAAACGGGAAACACCCCAAACTCAGAAACAAGTCTCATTCAACCCTCGGGAGGGGCTAGTCCTTCCTCCAGCCCATTGAGGAGGCCCCCACCAGCACACAGCTCTCCTGGGTCCTGTTCCACGCCACAGAATCCTACGTCTCCACTCTCCCCTCATTTTCCTCACTCTCATCCGTCTCCCTTGGGACATCCCCGATTGCATCCGGGAGCTCCTCATAGACCGGTCACCCTACACCCACCGAGACCTGGGAATAGCCACTTGAGCACCAATGGGATTAGAAGTCAACCCCTCTCAAGGATGCCAAATGGCCCTTCTGATTCTCCCCATCAAGACAAGGATGGTCCTGTCAGACAACCACCTGTCAAAAAGCCCCCTCCTAAGCCTGTATGGGTGGATGTTTCTGTATTGCCAAGAATACCAAAAATTAAAAGGGACAGTACCTCCAGTGCAAATAGTAGCAGTACATTGCCTGGGTCTTCAGCCAACAGCTTAGCAGGCGATACAGGTAGAGAACATACCATTGACCAACAAGGTACAGGTGCGAGTCAGCAAAACAGGACGGTGGATTCTCAGAGGCAAAGAGCAGACCGAACTGGTGCTTCATCGTCATTTTCCAGCTCTTTCACCTCTTCTACATCATCTTATAGTGCCTCTTCAAATTCACGTCCCTCGTCGTCTTCTGTCAGTTTCCGTATAAACGCTAGCGGAAACCCCTGGCAAGCTCGGCGACTTCCTGCATCAGGAGGGACTCTGTCTGGAGGTGATGAGAAATCATTAAAGAGGAATAATAAAAGTAAACGGATGCTGTTGTCTTTAAGAACAAAAGCCAAAGAGGAGAAAAGTGAGGTCTATGATCCCTTTAACCCTACGGGGTCTGATTCCTCTGATAATGAATCAGAAAATGAGGGTCCTGATGTTGGCGTCCAACATGGTGGACCTCGGGTGCCAATTGAAGCCAGTGAGGATGCCTGTCATCCGATAAAATCTGAGCCTTTGGATTTACACTCTGATACAGAGAGAGGCTTGGAAATGTGTGCAGAAGTTAAAACAGAGCCAGAATATTTGTGGGACAGACCATGCAATGAATCTCCACATCATTCAGACATGATTCATAGTCCATATCCCTCAGGAGGTCCTGCTTTGGATTCAACTAGATGCGAAGCAGGCATGGATACTGGAAGTGGTGGATCTCCAGGAAGCCCTTTTAAGAAAACTGAAGAGCACTCCAGATCAAGCTCGTCATGCAGTGAAATAAATGTTAAAGTGGAGGTGAAGTCTGAACCTGAGACTGGACCTCCACCCATCAGGCCCCAATCAAAGTCACTGGAAGAGTCTCCAGCCAATCTAAAACAAGCTTCTAAAGGAAATGGGGTGTGTAAAGAGCTACCTTCAGTCAGTGGTGCTTTTAATTCTTCTAACACAGCTAAAGAAAAGGAGGAAAGCCCTCAGAAGGCCCAGTCCAAGGATAGGAAGTGGCCACCATTAAACTCGCAAAGCCTTTCATCTAAAGACTCCCATAAAAAGAAACACTCAAAGTTAAAAGAGAAGAGAAGGTCACGCTCAAGGTCAAGAGATCGGCGGAGATCGAAAGAGAGACAGCGTTCCCGCTCAAGATCAAAAGAAAGGCAACGTCCGCGATCAAGAGACCGGAGGTGTTCCTCGAGTTCCAGCAGCAGAGAAAGGAAGACGAGTGGGAGAAGAGGGAGTCGCGAGAGGAATGACAGCCGAGGGAGAGAAAGACATCATAGGAAGAGGTCTAAAGAAAGAAGACACTCCCGATCTCGTTCATTTTCCAAATCAAGATCCAGAGAAAGGAGGAGAACATCAAAGGATCAAGGTGAGACTAGGCTTAAGAGGCAGAAGTCAAGATCAACATCTAGGGAGCGTAAACGGCGGGAGGATCGATCTGAGATCTCTCTGCGTACAGAAAGGAGTTCCCGTAAGTCTACAGAGTCCATGTCCACTGAATTACATGAGCCTGCTCTTCATGCAAAAAAGATCACAACGCCTGGGAAGACACAGAGAGATGCGAGACCACATGAGTGTGAGACAGCTGTTGCATTACCATCAGTTAAAGTTGAGATCAAGGCTCATGGACTTGTGTCATCAAGTCATGATGACCAAGCCCGAACACTTGAAGAAAGCAAGGATGATGTTTCACTTGAGCTGCTTAATCCTAATGAAATTAAACCGGAGGAACCTTGGCTCTCAGGTTCTTGCAAAGAGTTGAAAGACATCAAAAAGGAGGAAGAAATCTGTCTCAACTTGCGTGGAGAATTAGATGGCATTAAAGAGATAAAGAAAGAAGAGGTGACATCTTTAGGCGTTTTCAGCATGAAATCACCAAATGTTAATGAAATTAAATCAGGCAGTGCTGATTTAGAGAAGAGCCATTCTAGTTTACAGGATGAGATGAAAGGGCAAGAAATGGTTGTTGAGCCAAAAACAATAAAAATTGAAAAAATATGGCCTGATGAAGATGATTCACCAAGCTGCAGTGAAAACCCTCTTGTCATCAGTTTTGATGTGCCTGACATAGATGCAGTGAATTGTAAAAAGGAGCCCACTGAGTCTTATCATACGCCACCTTTGGTGGAGGACATGGAGATGTCACCTCTTCAGCCGCCCGACCTGCCAATTAAACAAGAACCTGTTGTTTCCTCTGATGAAGATATCAGTGTTGATTACTTGATTGATAATTTAGACTTCATTAAGAAGGAAATGAGTGAGAGCTCTGTGGCCGACTCTACAGAAGCTGTCGATCCTCAGTCTGCCATCCCAGAGGCTCCAGCAGAGAATAAACAAATTACTGAAACAGTTACACCTGGTGCAAAGTCTAAATCGCAGGGAAAACGAGTTACCTGGAATTTGCAGGAACCAGTAGAACCCCAGTCTGACAAATTAAGCAGTGAGTAAAAATGTTTTCACTGCAACTTCTTGATTTTCCCCAATTAGTTTTGCTCCCTATTCACACCAAGTCTGAATTTTAGATGGTTTCAATAGTTGCATTACAGTTGTTCATCAATGACCAGTGGTGTCCAATCCTTCTCCTGAAGGACCAATGTCCTGCACAGTTTTGCTCCAACCAGATCCAACACACTTTCCTAGAAGTTTTTTGTGAATCTGAGGACCTTCATCAGCTGCTTCAGGTGAGTTACATTAGGGTTGAAGTGCAGTGGCCCTCTAGGAACAGGTTAGGACACCCTTACTTAAGCTCCAGCCTAACCCACCATACTTGTGTGGGAAGTTTAGTCTCCGGACAGATCCAGCCTTCGAAATGAGACCCAGCATTGGACATTTAATACTGGTTCAGTATTAGGAGAATGATTGGATACCCCTGGTCTGTAACGAACTCTGCAACTATTGAGATGATGACTAAGGGTGTGTTCACACTTGTATTTTGGTTCATTTGGTCCAGACCAAAAAGGAAAATTATACATTTGGTCCTGGTCCGCTTAACGTTCACATTGGCATCTTTGACATCAAACCTTAAGGCATAGTGGCAAGTTCACAACTTGATTGGTCGACTTGAATGACACATGCATGACAACACTCACTGAACACCCAAAACAAAAGGTACGTTAGATTTAAAGCAGCACTGCTGGTGAATGATATCTAAGCATGATATCTAAGCTCCCATTAACCGATCAGTCTGCACAGCGCTGCTTTAAGTTGAACACACCTAATGCCGTCTGTTGGACGAAGCTCACTCATTCTTGCGTGTACATATTATTTTAATTTCACCACCTGCAAACTCACAAGGAGCTCATAAAATGCACTTTACCTTATCGTTCATCCACGTTTTCCCTCAGCTCATTTTGTTTTGGTTACACCGTGCTGTCAAATCATGCCACATAGCATCGTATCTTGTCATTTCATCCTGTTTTTGGTGCCTTTAGAAGTATTTGGTCCAAGCTGCTTCATATTTCATTCGAACCGCATCCGAGTATGTTTGGAAGGGGACCGAGACCCATCTTTTTAGCGGTCTCTGCCCGCTTGTTTGGAGTGTACCAGGGTTTTGATAGCAGTTCACACTTACTGAAACAAACCTCACTAACAGAGCAATCGCTCCAGGTTTCATTTTAATCGAAACAAACATGACAAACAAGTGTGAATACATCCTAATTGACTTCAGTCACAGCAGATTTAGTGTGAATCTTTCAGGTAACTTAAAACTAAAAAGTTTTTGAAAACTAGTTAAAATATTCTGAATGTTTTTCAATGCCTCTTCTAGAACTTGCACTCTTCAAATTAAAACTCAAGCAAGAAGGATCGCGAAGGTCTGCCACAATCCCACATAATCAGGTACAGTGTCTTAAAGAGATATGTTCCCCCGACACCCTCATTTAACATTTCAATTTAAAGGGTTACTCCGCCCAAACATTTACATTCGGTCATTAATCATTTAACTCCATGTCATTCAAACCCGTTAAAAGCTTTGTTAGTCTTCGTAACACAGTTTGTTATTTTGGATGAAAACTGGGAGGCTTGTGACTGTCCCATAGACTGCTAAGTAACTTACACTGTCAAGGTCCAGAAAAGGATTGAAAACATTGTCAGAATTGTCCATTTGCCATCAGTAGTTCAGTCTGAATTTCATGAAGACAAAAAACTATTTGTCTCCCAAGTGATAAAGGGTAAGTGATTAATGACAATTTTTGTTTTGGGGTGGAGGAGTATACCTTAAGCTGGCTGATTTCATGTCTTCTAACTTGAGATTCACTATTGCATGACCTCTTCAGAAGACAACAGATATTTGATTTCAAATGTAACCCACATTGACTTTGAGATTATCATAACCAGTGTCCATCACAAATGTGTATTGATATCCAAAATTTTTTATTAAGATTTATTAAAATGCCAACAATAAAAACAATTAGCTAATTAGCCGATTATCTCAAAATTCCAGATCACCATAAGTTCATACTGCTGTTAACAATTTCTCTGCCAAGCGAAATGTGGTGAGACCCGTTTTCTGGGTTTGGTCAGGTGACACTCAACATATGCCCCATTATATTACATAATTGCAGAATTATTATAACACTTTCTAACTGAAAAGGAACTCTAAAATTTTGCCTCTTGAACAAGCTTTTGAGTTTTAATAGCACAAAAATGAAAACGAGACTGTCACTTGAAATTTCTCCACTCTTAATAGAAATTATTTTGGATACCAGTGGATATCATGATTATTGCCCGTCATATGTAGTTGCTTTGAGCTTCCAGAGGATGTCATCGTGTCACTCTTTGCATTCATAGTTTGCAGCTTGCTCGCTTGAGGCGGTGAAAACAATGTTGATCCCATTTCTATTGTACCCATGTGATCGAAACTGAAAGCAGCCGTACAAGGATTCACTTCAGAAGAAATGAAAGTTAACATTACTCTTGAAAATTGCATCCTCCTTTCACAAGGAGTGTCCCAGACAAAAACAAGTTCATTATGATTTATGAGGGTTATTATTATGTCATGGTTTTTTTTTTTCAGCATTTGATGCTGATTGTTTCTGTGAGGTTTAGCAATCATCAGCTACATAATTTAATGAATTAAAATAAAAATAAGAATCATTCGGGTGCAACAAATCTGTGCTTGATGAATTACTTGAAATTCCCTTCAGCAAAGGGAAATCGTTGAGACACCTCACAAATCTTTTGACCATTTGATGGGAATTTTCATTAACTGAGACCATAGGAGTGCTGTTATGGTACCTCAGTACTACCATATTGTTTCGTATTAAAGGATAAAGCTTCATCCCAGGCTGAACCAAAACTTATGGCATCAGCCTCCAGCCTTCCTTCCCAAGATGAATCCATCAAACCAAAATCCCGCAAAGAAGTTATACACGACCCCAATCAGACCGAGAAGGTGACTAGAGCACAATTACATCACATCTCATTTTTCATTGCATTGTCTTGATGTCATGAATTTTTAAACGGTGTTCGTCTTTCTGTAGTACATGAAGAAACTGCATATGCAAGAGCGAGCAATAGAGGAGGTCAAACTGGCCATAAAACCCTTCTACCAGAAAAGAGACATCACCAAGGAAGAGTACAAAGAGATTTTGCGCAAAGCCGTCCAGAAGGTAATTGCGTGACGTCAGATGTTTTCTTGTATGGTTGTTTTTCCATATCCACTTCCTTGTATGGTGTATTACGACTGAAGTAAACTCCCGTGATGAGCACAGTTGAATATACAAATGCTATTGTGTTTCCCTCCACTCCAGTGGTCCGTTTCTGAATTATGAAAGCATACTCATGTTGCCATCCGAAAAGATCCCCATTCATATCATCTTTGTCTCATTCTCAAGGTGTGTCATAGCAAGAGCGGGGAGATCAACCCGGTGAAAGTAGCCAACCTTGTCAAAGCCTATGTGGATAAGTACAAACATGCAAGAAAACACAAGAAAGAGGAATCTGGGCAAATCCAGCATGCAGACGTCCCAAAAGACACCCAATCCCCAATGTGAGGCCGAGGGTAACGGCTACGTACTTTTCAATATATAATGGTGATCAACAGTAGATTTCGAAGATTTTTTTTTTTTTTTAATCTGTGCATTTCTAAGACATGGGAAACTCTTAAGGGCTCAAAATCTTGTCATCAGTTATCCAATTAACCTTTTTGAATGTTTGTATGTTTTCTTTTGAATCTAAAGATCATCTGGAAGTGCCCAGATACAGAATGGGTTACAAATCTTTGTTTGCCACTGTTCAAACCTGCTATTTAAAGATGATCATCCAACAGGAAGCAGAAGTTGTCAGACAGGCTCTTGCATTGTCAGACGTGTGTGTGCATGTTAACGTCACACACACACACACACACACACAATACTCTTGATCCTGTAGTTCCACCATGAATAATTGACACTGGAGAGTATAGTAATTGTTTTGTGGTTAATGAGAATAAAAGCATTTCGTTGAGGAACAAGGTGCAGGAGAAGCTCTGCGACGTTCTGTGATCTCTCCGAAAACTCGAGAGTATTTATTTGAATTCAAATATCTTTCTGATATCCAGTTTTTATGAGACGCTGGAATCTATTTGGTTCTTGAAAATCTTTTTGTGTGCTAATATAGGTAAACCAGGAAAACTTGCAGCAGACCTCACCCTCATTAAAATGCTTTTGTTGTAAATACAAAAATAATAAGGGTCTCTCATGACACACGTGAATGGCTGTAATTAGCCTTTTCTGTTCAGATGAAATATGACTGTTTTCATTTTAAAAGCTGAATGTTTGCCAGTTGTTTTTTCTTCTGTTTGCTATTGTTTTCTTTGTTTCGGTTTGTGGATGACATGCTAACAAATGACATTCAGCCTATAAAACATCGAACCATTTCTTTATGCACTTCTAGTATTTCAATGAGAAGTATTAATTAGAAAAACTGGTAGCTAAAAGTGTATTTCAAAAGCTGTTTTTCTGAACCCTTTTCACTAATTATGTCGTTTTATTTGCTTGAGAAGTGTTGGTAAGATTTCTGAATTGATCATGTAACTTGAGTTGTATCTCGCGGTGAGGCGTGCAGAACGTTTGGCCTGATTTCCTGTGGCAAACCACATCGAGTCGATTCATTTCCAGACTTGAGAGAGATGATTCTGATCTTATATGAATCCAAGCAGTCACAGAATGCATAATAAGTGATGTGAGTTGAGCCATCCATATTGCTGTCTTTGTAAATAATTTTATTAAACCCTTTATTTAATAAAAATAAAATAAAAAATACTTTGGCATGTTTCTTAAGGGGGTATGTTTGCATTATGGTCCAAAAATGGGTGAATATTGAATGATTAATATACAGTAAGTAATACATTTTGGAATTTTTTTTTATGTTTTTTAATGAATTGTGCTGTATAATTATATTTTATTCACTGTCTTGAAATTTAAAGACACTTGTGTGTCTGTGTGTGTGTATTTAAAAGTATTACATAGTATATTAATAACAAAATATGTCATATTGTATATGTTTATTATGTTTTATATGCATAACATTTTTATACACAGTCCATCTTTAGGTATTGGCTTCAGCATCATTTAATAAGATGGCACCCATAACAAACAAACAGTAGTTTTTAAATAATAGTACATTTAATGATACCAGATATCACATTCAGAAAGCGATAGACAAGGAGCGATACAAGTGCAGCCCTTTGGGCGAAAGGTGAAAGATTCTTCACTAGAAGACAGGGTATTAAAATGAGGTTCTAGCTCTCATTAGGAAATAAAAAGACAATGTTTCAGGTCATTTAAACAATACAGTTTCAGTGAGATCGCTATTAAACTAGAGTGACCAGCAATTACAGAGCAATTACAAGACTTTTGAAAGCCCCATGGAAATCACCTCGGGACAATTCTCTCAGTTTGCATTGTGCTTAAGTATAACAGTAACAAAATGTAATTCTCTCTCTATATATGTGTGATAAGGAATGTAAGCTGGCTGATTTCATGTTGAAAAAAGCTGCATTAGGCCACTGAAGGCAAACCCAAAGAATTTATAAGGTCATAAAGGCTGTTGTGGGAGATCTGCAAGCTAATGTTTTCACTGTGAAGAGAGGATGCTCCATCCATTTGAGCTTTCTCATGAAATACACGGCAGATCAGAGGCACAACCTGTGGAGATGGAAAAGATACGTTACAACACTGAACCACAAACACAACAACAACTCAAAATGTGTTTCTGGTATTGTTTGTGATGCTTACTTTGACAGTAATAAGTTTCTTCTCCAGGGGTCTTCCATCTGGAAGCTTCTCTCCGAAACACAGGTAGATGGTGTAATCTGGAGATCCCCGTTTGTTCTCTGTAAAATCTTTCAGATCTGAAAAAAAAATATATACCTGAATCAGATTGGAAACATGAATTACATTACAGCTTGGGTTGTTCTGGGCTATTTTTAACTGAATTTCAGGATACTCCATTGGTAAACTCCATTAGTAAAGTGTACACAAGGCTTTAAAAGCACGAGTTTGGAGCTTGTTAAGCATTTGGTAAAAAATTCTGTCACTTTCTGTAAACTACTTAAATTCATGGAAAGAAATTAATTCTCACCCCCACAAAATGACTATGGTAACGGGGTTGAAGGGCTAAGCACTCAATACTGCAATTTGTGAGAAGGTTGAAAAATTGAAATGGGATGTGTGTGTTTAACTTGTCTTCCAGCCATGGAACAATCATGGTAACGGTTGAAAATATATGTTTTTTTCTTTCAATTTAGCAGTGAAAGGAGTGACAAATTTACATTTATATATTATACATTTATTTTATGTAAGGAATAAGTTTAATAATTGTAAACTAACAGGGTTGCATACAAGTTTTTTTCCACAAATTAATTTTTCACTCATTAGATTTCAGCAACTTTGGGACCAAAGTCTGGTTTTGTGGTTAGTGATAAACATGTTATAAACATCCATATATTCAATAAAAATATTTGTTTTTCCTCAAAATATCTAGGATAACAGTGTGGAAGGCTAATTAGTCAATTCTGCATTCTGTGAAAAAGTTTGGGGGAAAAAACTGAATTATATTTTTTTACTTGTCTTCTTTCCATGCTGTAGAAGGGGCCCAATGATATCACTTCCTAAATAATCACAATTTTAAAAAATATTCTGTTTTTGTAATGGGGAACAATCATGGTAACAGGGTTGAAAATGCTTTTTTTTGGGGGGGGTTTGGGCAAATTGACAGTGAAAGGAATTGTTTAACAGTTATTCTAAATGACTGTATTATACATTCTATATTTTATAATATAAAATTAATTTCAAAATAATGCCAAATTGAGTAACAGGGTAGCATACAGTGCTTTCCCATGAATAAATCTGTCACTCAGAAGGTGTACGCTAGTTTTGGACCAAATGCTTTTTTAGTTAGTGATTTATGTATTTTCCATAAGTTAATTTACTATGGTAACAGGGTTGAAATATGCTGCAATTTATGAAAATTTGAAGAAAACAATGTTTTTATTTTTTTTATTGGCTTTTTGCCATGGTTGTTGAAAAGTGCCTAATGATGTCAATTGTCGCAAATGATACCTTTCTATTCGTTCATACCTTTTAAGTACTTCTCAAAGCTGAGTAGAAGCTCTCTGGTGTTCTGATGCAGTTTTCTGGGCTGTGGGTTCTGGATCTCAGACGGGTCACTGGTGCTGACAAAGACATTACACTGGTCCTGACGCAAGCCGAAGATGCCACATTGGTTTACCTCCAGCTGCAGGCCTCTCTGAATGCTGTCCAGGATGCGGTTAGTTAACTGGATCTGTCTTTGATCGATCAGACCCTCAGTGGATGGGAAGCAGATTGGCACTCCTCTCAGCTCAGATGGGTTGCACTGGTAGTGGAAATTAATGAGTGGCGAACACAGGCGAGTTTTCAAAACTTCTGTTCTTCTGTAGTTGATCGAGATCTCCAGGTCCCAGAGACCTGGAAGGTTACTTTGCTGCACTAGAAGTAACATTATAGGCCATAGTTTTAGAAATCATTCAAAGTTTAAAAGATAGGCACAGTCCACGTTACAACTAAAAGGTAACAGCACAGAGTAACAATACCGTTGAATAACCAATTTTTACATCTTTTCCAGCTGATTAACAATACAAAACACTGACAGTCAAATGTTTAGCCTTTTAAAGTACTGGAAGCCATTTGATAGCATGCGCTACGCACTCTGGAAGGCTTCATTGTGTCTGCGCTATTTCGCTTCCATAAGTTATGACTGAAAAAACAACTTGGTTACCTGTAGTGTAGAGTTGTGGGTCTGGGACAGGGGTGTTATTCTGAAAGGGCTGAACATCTGAGTAGGGAGTCTCAAAGTAGTTGCTCGAGGTGGTCGGAATGATTTGTTGGGAAGAGGTTTCCCATGGTTGGGTTTCTAAAAATAGAAATTATGTTGTATATTGTTATATTCCGAATATGCCAAAACATGAGCCAATCCATCTATCTCTCTTCCTGCTGTCAAAAAAAACTTGTTAATATAATGTTGTGTAATTTGAGTGGTGTTTGCATGTGCAGAGTGTTATGGTGTTGCTAAAGTTTTCTGGTTGGTTTTTAGAGTACTGCCATATATGGGTACTTTGGTTCCTTTGATGATTTGAAAGGTGTGGTCCCTTAAAAAAAAAAAAAAAGCTAAAAAGGTTTGTTGTCAATGCATGAAGCACCATACACAAAAAAATGCACTTTCAAAGCAAGCAGCTTTTTGTTGGTCAACGAATCCGCGTGAACTTCAACACAAGTGATCGCAATTTAATTGATTCTAAATTTTAAACAATAGTAGAGGTGACACCACAACTATAACAATACTAGAAACGATATTATTGCAATAACAATAATAATTATGTGTGTGGATTCATAGCGAAATCACTGGATTTCAACCATGAAAAATGTTAATATTACGATAACACAATGGTTTTAAAAGTCTTAATTTAAAAGAATAATAGGTGACACCACAACCATAAAAATACCGTCCGTCACAGAGAACCGATATTATTGGAATATTTTTCATAACAAGTTTTTTTTTTTTTTTTAACTGATTAAGCTTAGGAGTTATTTCACCTTTGTGCAAAATTTTTGATTGTGGGGATTATTTGATGCAAATATCTTAAATAGTGTTACTATAAGAATACATATTTAAGTTCGGTTTTAAATTTTTTTTTTTATCCGAAAATCTCAATTGTGTGGATCTCTAATTTAATCGATTGTACGGATTCCAGAATGACTGGATTTCCCCACCCAAATTTTTTTTTTAAAGTATTAATACTATAATGATAAAGATATAATAAAGCTATAGTCTTATAAATCAATAAAAAATATATATATTTTTACAATTTTAAATGTAAAAGAATAGTAAATGTGCCACCACAATTATACAAATATCGTCACAAATGTATTATAATATTATTAATTTTTTTAACTGACAATGCGTAGTATAGTGCAGATTCTTAGTGAAACGACTGGATTTAACCTACAAAAATTCACATGGCTACAATAAATGTGACCACACCTTAAGATGTTAGTTGCAAAATCATGGTTTGTTTGAAACGCTAACCCTAAATATAGCCGTCATAGTGATTTTACCTGCGTGATGATGATTTAGATCCATTGTCTCCACCTGGCTGAGCAATTCTTGCTGCATTAGACATAATATATAGATTTATTATATATTTAAAAACATTTTTGTATTATTTTAATATTATAACTTAACATTTTAAAATATTTCCATATTTTACAAAAATTATAATACTTTTATTATATACATATGATCATGTCAACAGCCAATCATAAATCTTGGCCTTACCTCCATTTCATCAGACACACTGTAGAGATGAGGAATGAAAGGAAGTTGATCTGGCTCTACACTCTGAACCTCTTGGTGATCTGAAGAACAAGATTAGATTTGGGTTTCTAAATCAACTCATTTCCCCATGACAAGTGCAGATTATGCAGTTTAACTCACTTTGAGGACGGATGATGCGATAGACCTTGTGTTGGTCGACCGGATCTTTGGAGTGATCCTCTAACATCTCAAAATTTTTTAGACTAGAAAGCGCACAGCGGAAATTTGTCTTCCATTTCGCTTTGTCGTTAGGGTGCTCTTTGATCTTCCCACTGACCACAGCCCATGCCTGTAAAACACCAAAATTGCAACAAAGCCCATGAATATTTTAAGTCAGTATAATTAAAATGCATTGATGCATCAGGTGTGAATGGCATGCAACATCAAACATTAAAGTCAAAAGGGGCGGGGTTCTACTCAACAGGCACTCCTTTTGGGAATCCCGCCCTCTTTGGAGATCTCCTCCAGCTTTACCGGCATGAATCATTGATACAGAAGTGAAACCATGCCAAAGGTGATTGTGACGCAAGTTACCTTAAATATTTTAACATCGTCGTCCCCGAGGTCTCTTCGTGAGTTGTGTTTCCAGGGGATCCGAAATGTGTCATTGCCTATCATGCACAATCCCTCATATTTCCCACTTTCCACCTGCTCTATGAGCCATGGGCCAAACTGAGGTTTGGCGATTGCACTTCTTGAGAAAAAAAAAACAAAAAAAACAATGGGTTTCAAATAGAGCCATAGATTAGACAGAAAGCAACGTAATGACTTCATCATATGCTGTTATTATGCACTATACAATTTACATTCATGACGTTTTTTAAGGTATAAAAGTTTTTTTTAATAAAAAAATATATTGATATATAAGATTAAATTGCCTCATATGTAGCACCACAATTGAATCTAAAAACCTAGTCAGCTATATGCATAGTTGTGCATTATTTATAGCAGGACTTCCGAATTAACTCAGTCAAAAACTCCTTACTATGTACACATGCAGCAAACGGACGTTTTGTTTGTTTTTTAGTGTCCGTGCGCGTCGCGTTTTTAATGCGCCTCGCCCAGCTTCTTGTGAAAACGCGTATTGGTTTTGAGACACATACTAAATTGTATATTTATGACAATAATGTAATGATCTTACCCCTGTATCGCTGCCATGATTTCAGGTCCTGAAGCTGTTCCACTGCTTGATAGTTTCCAGAGGTTTGGTGTTTCTCTTGTGTTTTATACACACTGACGCGTCACAGATGCGTCACACAGTAGGGGGCGTGTTTCATCATGTTCAGTGAATTCCGAGAGTAAGCGAGTATACGAAAATAAAAGTGACATATTCCATTAATTCGTCTTCTTGCATCATCGCATCCGGTTTAAGGTAAAGTCTGGCGATGCAAAATCTTTTAAAATAATAGTCTACTGTCCTTACAATACAATACATTTCTTGCGCAAACCAGAATGATTTCTGAAGGATGGCGTGACACTGGAGTAATGATGCTGACAATTCAGCTTTACATCGAATAAAAAATTAGATCATACTATTTCATAATAGGCTATTGCTGGAAAATTTACCCAATTAAAAAAAAACATGCTCCACAGCATTAATAGCCTAATAGAGTTCTGCAAATGTGAAAGTAAAAAAAAAAAATTAAATCATGGAATGTTAAGAACGTGTTTATATAGCCATTTAACATTCAAAAAAATTATTTGTTACTGGTCCATCCAACACAATTAGCCTACGTGACTCTTGCGTTGTGTGTCAGCTGGGTATTTATTGTGATCATAATATCTTATCAAAAGGTTTAGGGCATACGTCAGCTGTTGTGCACATATACCGTAAAGAGGAAAGTCCTTTAAACTACATAGCCTACAGAATGTTGTATAATCAGGCTACTACTATAAAGGTGCGTTCACATTTACAGTTGTTTGGCCAAATCCAGTCATTCAGAGAGAAAAGGGCGCGAAAACCTTCCCTACGCAGATTTCGCGTATTCATCGCAGTAAACAGCAGAAATCTGCTTCATCAAACTGTTTACAGTTGACAGTGGAAGTGGTTTTGCACGGTAAGTTTCGCTACTTGTACTAATACAATGGAATTACGTTAGTTATGACATCCACCCTTCTGGGTAAACATGAGCTGTAAATCCGTTGAACCACAGTGATTTACCTCAAGGCCTGCACACTAATACGCTTTAAGCCTTGACTCATGTTAGTTTTACGCCGCTTAGTTTTCTTCTTCTTCTTCTTCCAAGTAGGCAATTAAACCTACTCAATTAAGACTGCACTATAAATAAATAATAATAATAATAGTTGGCTTAATTTCAATGAAATCGTTATGTTTGAAGCCTATTTCATCACAAAACCAACTTGGCCCAAAACAATCCATTTGGACCCCACTGGGTTTAACTGTATTAAGAAAAATACAATATTATTGTTTTTTGCATTCTACTGAAGGTCATAAAGATTTGGATGCATGTCATGATAATGAATTCATTTTTATTATTATATTTTTTTGGGGGGGGGGCGGGGGGCTATGTTGTTACACAGAGACAAGCGCTATATGTTAGTGATTGTAAATGCTTAGTAATAAATAAGTTTAAGTGTCATCAAGTCTATACTCATTCAGTATACTTTATCAGCTTTATTTTATTGAACAACACTATGATTAAATTGGAATCATGACACATTGTGGTTATGAGACCGCAGTTTCAGTTTTATCAGTTTTTTTTAACAGGTGTTTGAGTTTCTGCCCTCAATCTGTCCTTTATTTCTCACGACAGCTGTAAGAGAGGAACCTGAGGGAACGGTGACAGCGCTGTTATAAATATTACACGTTCACTGCACTTTTCACTGCATGTGTCTGTTATTAGGGGTGGAAAAAGGAACTGAATCTGAGGGTAACTGGAGCACTTCTCTCTGCAAACTCCTCGGAAGAGCCTTCCTCCGGCGTGAGGTTGTTCCCCAATACCAAAGTCTCTTGACTCGATTCCGCTGACACGGGCCCTCGCCTAAAATCGAGCAATAATGGGTGTTTTCATTTCCCTTTTTTACGATTTCATGAAAAACTGAGAAAGTTTAAGACACCTGTGGCTGCATGGAAATAAAAACCTACAGTAGGCCTATTCAGCACACCATTACTGGAATGACATCTGGACAAAACTACAGCCAAACCTTCCCAGAACTACTCTACCGGTCCTGTGAATTACCATTTTAACGGATTAAAATGTGTCGTATGATGTCAGCGCTGCATAAAACGAATGTGGGCTGTCGTTACAGGTGCATCTCAATAAATAAGAATGTTTTGGAAAAAGTTCATTTCAGTAATTCAGCTCAAATTGTGAAACTTGTGTATTAAATATAAACTCAATGCACACAGACTGACTTTAAGTCTTTTTTTCTTTTAATTGTGATGATTTTGGTTCACATTTAACAAAAATCCACCAATTCACTATCTCAACAAATTAGAAAGAAGCTGGCTGTTCACAGAGTGCTTTATCCAAGCAGGTTAACAGAAAATTGAGTGGAAGGAAAAAGTGTGTAAGAAAAAGAAGCACAACCAACTGAGAGAACCGCAGCCTTATGAGGATTGTCAAGCAAAATCAATTCAAGAATTTGAGTGAACTTCACAAGGAATGGACTGAGGCTGGGGTCAGGGCATTAAGAGCCACCACACAAAGACTGTTGCCCAGTGGTCCAAAGTCCCCTTTTCCAGATGAGAGCAAGTTTTGTATTTGATTTGTAAACCAAGGTCCTGGAGTCTGAAGGAAGGGTGCAGAAGCTCATAGCCCAAGTTGCTTGAAGTCCAGTGTTAAGTTTCCACAGTCCGTGATGATTTGGGGTGCAATGTCATCTGCTGGTGTTGGTCCATTGTGTTTTTTGAAAACCAAAGTCGCTGCACCCGTTTACCAAGAATGTGTGGAGCAATTCATGCTTCCTTTAGCTGACCAGCTTTTTGAAGATTTCATTTTCCAGCATGATTTGGCACCTGCCCACACTGCCAAAAGCACCAAAAGTTGGTTAAATGACCATGATGTTGGTGTGCTTGACTGGCCAGCGAACTCACCAGATAATCTTTGGCGTATTGTCAAGAGGAAGATGAGAAACAAGAGACCAAACAATGCAGATGAGCTGAAGGTCACTGTCAATGAAACCTGGGCTTCCAGACCACCTCAGCAGAGCCACAAACTGATCACCTCCATGCCCCGCTGAACTGAGGCAGTAATTAAAGTAAAGTGTCTCTACCAAATATTGAGTACATTGACAGAAGGCCAACAATTCACTAAAAATGTTTTTTTCTTTTTGGTCTTATGAAGTATTCTAATTTGTTGAGTGAATTGGTGGGTTTTTGTTAAATGAGAGCCAAAATCATCACAATTAAAAGAACAAAAGACTACTTCAGTCTGTGTACATTGAGTTTATTTAATACACAAGTTTCACCATTTGAGTTGAATTACTGAAATAAATGAACTTTTCCACGACATTGTAATTGATTGAGATGCAGCTGTGTTTTTGTTGAATCATTGAAGAGTTAGTAATGATCAGTGGTTGCTGCCCTCTACTGGACATTAAACCTCTACACAACAGTTTTAACGCTTCATGTACTTATATTTTAACAACAATAAATTATGCATAATTAAATGCAAGCAACCATGTAGTAAACTTAAAAAAGCACTTCATCTTTTATAACATACATAGGATTTGTTTTTTTCTATTTTGCGACAAGAATTTAAGTGCAAAACTACACGTTTAGACATTACTTTAATATATATGTATTTTACACAGTTACTTTAATATATATGTATATATATACATACATATATATATATATATATATACATACATACATACATACATATATATATATATATATATATATATATATAAGTAATTACAAATGAGCATGCACATATCTTTCAATTAAATTCCGTATGGAGCATACCCCGGTCTGCGCAGTTCTCGTCTTTTTTTCCTCTTTCCTGTTTGCATCTCTGAATAAATAAACATTAAATTAAACACTGTAAACATTGTGTTGTCCATTGTTAGTTAATCTAATAAATAAAAATCCGATCATTATGATAATGTGTTAGCGATTTCTTTTTTGATGAAGTACCAGGAGCAAAAGGCCTTTCTAAAGAGACTTTTAAAAAAGTTTTGGAAAGTATAGTGCCACTCTTCACCTCTAGAGGGAGCAGGATTCCGCCATACACCTGTTATACACCTTATAGTTCTACTGCTCCAGCTATTATGAAGCATTAAATACAGCTAGACGAGCAAATAAAACAACAGACTGCCTTGAGTTGTTTTGACTGAATATGTATTCTGTTCACTTTCAGTGAGTTTGTATTTAATAAAATATAAAATATAGTGTGATCTGGGCTAAATAAATAGATAAAATATTCAGAGGTGGCTTTTTATTTAGTGACACACTAATTGCAGGGCAGCTGGCTGCGTCTGTCTGAAGCGTTCAGATGTGATTAGAGCAAATGGCCAATTGTAAGTCACAAAGAATGATTTCATCACGTGACTTTTTAATTTTCTTTTTTAAATAAACGAAAAACAAACCGCGCTGATTTTTAAAATAATAATAAGATTTTTATATTATTATTATTATGTAAAATGAATAACAAATATTAGTAGGCTAACACTTAAGTATCCTATAGCGACCGATTCTCACGATTAATTAGTTGCTTATTGCTAACTCACTAATCAATTGTAAGCAACATAGTGAACTCATCAGGCCTTCTCTCTCTTCTTAGCTCGTGCAACTGCAATCATCAGGTTTAGTCCAGTTTGAGTACTGATGCCATATTCATGCATTTTCTTCCATATTTTTATATAATAAAGTCAGCAACAACATTCATTAGACTTTTGGATTACACTTTATTTTAAGGTGTCTTGGTTACAGTGTAATTATACATTTAAGTAGGCTACTGAGAAATATTAGGGTTAGCACTAGGTTTAGAGTTACTTGTATGTAATTATGCATATAATGTCGGCTATTGTTTTTATAATAGTAAGTGGAAGGTGTAAAAAGGACACCTTAAAATGTAGTGTTACCGACTTTTGGATGCCACAGTATTAGCAGTAATCAGTCCAGGCTTTTCACATGCATTCTAATACATGTCTTATATCACATTTCTGTACGTTGGTATTTTCGTTAGTCCAAAAGAGAACAAATCTAAACCGAACCCCTTTAAAGACTCATTGTTATTTTCAAAAGCATCTATGAAGCCATTCGCCTTTTATTTCGCACATTTTGTGGTTTCTCATTCAGTTTAAATCCACCAATGGGCTTTGAGGCTGCGGATATTGGGATGCAAATGAGCACACCGCGCGTGCTGGCGCAGTGAAAGCGTCCGATTGTTTATTGAGCTCGCGGAGCCACGCGCCCGGCTCGCGGAGCGTCACCCGGCGGGCGGAGTCCCGCGCGAGAAGCGTGCGTCTTCAGAGGGGGTGGGGTGTCCGACGCGTGTTGAAAAAGCCGAGAGCTGCCAAAGTTTGTAGCAGAAGCGAGGGACCACAACACCACGCGAAGGGCGCGAGAGTCGTGCGTCGCTAGTTTTGTGACAGTGACACTGGATTTGTCGTGCGAGAAGATTTGCCAAAAAACCATGGATGCTGCGCAAAGTGCATGCGACGCGTCCGTCATCCTGCAAGAGTGCGCGCAAACCAAGTCGAAGGTGCTGAAGAGACAGCGCTCGCGCTCGCCGGAGCTGTTGCGCTGCAAGCGGAGGCTCGCGTTTAACGGGCTGGGATACAGCATCCCGCAGCAGCAGCCCGTCGCGGTGGCGCGACGCAACGAACGCGAGAGGAACCGCGTCAAACAGGTCAATATGGGATTCCAGACGCTGCGCCAGCACGTCCCCAACGGCGCGGCCAATAAGAAGATGAGCAAAGTGGAGACGCTCCGCTCCGCGGTGGAGTACATCCGCGCGTTGCAGCAGCTGTTGGACGAGCACGACGCGATTTCTGCCGCGTTCCAGTGCGGCGTTCCGTCACCGACGCTCTCCAACGCGTACTCGGCCGATCCCGAGTCGCCACACTCCTCGTATTCATCCGATGAAGGGAGTTACGAGCACCTGAGCTCCGAGGACCAAGAGCTGCTGGACTTCACAACCTGGTTTGATCGCTACTGATGAGATTTTACGATCCTCACCCAAACCTTCATTCACGTGACTGCTGGGAAACCCAGATTATGGAAGTGGTTGCTGGTTTATTGCTGGTTTGTTACTGGTCCGAGATGATCTAGAAACCAGCTACTGTGTTCCAAACAAACCTGGACTCTTGTAAACTTCACAGATTCAGCTGTTGACTCGACGGGCAGCAGTCTGGGACGCTGTGGCTTAGTGGTTAAGCTGGAAAAGGTTGCAGGTTCAAGCCCCAGTGGGACTGATGAGCTTTACAATTGCAAAACAAGTCTGACTGGATGAACACATTTCATAAGTGCAATTGTGGGCATGATATGTTGACACAACTGATGCCGTTTAGATGAGACCAACTTCCCTAAGAATGTCAAGTTAATGGGAATATTGATTATTATTACTACCTACAACCAACTACCAGGTCTGCTTAAGGACCTACGTTGAAATTTGTACAATAAATGTTTGTATTGTTAAAGATGAAGATATATTTTTGTAAGTGGAGCACAACAGCCTCTTTGTGATGATGAATGCTGTTAGATTGTTTGTAATGATAATAATAACTGTTCCGTTTAGATCTAAGTTGCTTTTAACACTGGAGAAGAGTTGATCTGTCGATCTGTATTTATCAAAATTGTATTGTAGATGTAGTTCTTCCTGTGAAACCATACATGGTGGACTTTTTCAATGCACTTGTCCATTCTTAGTAGTGTACATAAATGATTTTAACAAATATATTTTGTCCAAATGTTTTATAAATAAATCTGCTCTATTTATACGTACGTCAGTCTTTCTGGTTGATTTTCAAACTCGTTCAAACTAAAAATAAAGGTTCTTCAGTGGCATCGATGGTTCCATTAAAGACCTTAAACATCCATAGAACCTTCTAAATGTATAAAACTGTACACTGGAAGGTTCTTTTTGGAACCAAAAATGGTTCTTCTATGGCTTTGCTGCAAGAAAACCCTTCTTTATTTTTAAGAGTGAGGTGATTAAATGTCCCTGTGGTTGTGGAAGAACCACAAAACGCCCTTTATGTCTCTTTACAAAGACACACTACATAGATGGGCTATTTCCACCCTTTCTAGGGGCAATTTTGTGATGACAAAGATGGGTCAGAATTCTCATCCGAGGGCGATTGGTCTTTTTTTATTGTCGGTGTATAACCCCAACTGAGTTTTTCAAACCCTGTCAAACCAAACCAAAGACGCCATTGTGCCTCCCAACAGGTGCCTTTATGCATTTCTATATGTGTAATGACACTGCTTATTGTTAATAATTAAAATAATGACTGAATATCTCCTGCAGGCTTTTACATTTCAAATGGGCCCAATAAAAACTCAAAGATCTCATTTAATGATCCCTCAGTAGGCGGCCCATCAAGAGTTGTAATGGATGCAGTTCATGCATAAAAACTTTGATTAGATTTAGTGGCTGTAAAAGGCAAGATAAAGATCTATTTATCTCCTCCAAAAAACAGGCACATGATGCCACCCCCCCACCCCCATCTAACGTGAGGGGGGCACCTATGGCCCCTCGCCCCCCATAAAGTGTTTTTCTAAGCAGGTGTGAGCCACGTGCCTATGTTTGGTGGGACACATCTGCTCCACCCCATTGGTTAGCTGACGAACCCTCTCGGTTGGAGTTTAAAAAAAATAAGGGAGTGATTTATGACAGTAATTATTCATCTCTTTATGGATTCTTCTATATCTTTAAGGGCACCAAAAGAAAAAATATACTCAGCATAAATCACTTACTAGTGGGCTATTGTTTAATTTTGAAATATAGTTCATCTTTGCTGACCTTCACGGGGTCTGAAATGACACGTCACTGTGTTTAACGCCGGGCCAACTCTAGTTTCTAAGAGAAAGAACACTTGAAGTGTAATTTATGTCATGATATTTAGTGCAAATTGACTGGATATTCGAGTGCACCCCCAGAAAATTAGATAACATGCTTGTGGGTTTTAAAAGAAATCTAGTTATCTGTTTTTATTTCTCTACTGTATTTATCACTATAGTAATTATGCTCACGAAGGCTGCATTTATTTGATTAAAAATACAGTAAAAACAGTAATATTCTGAAATATCATCATTACATAAAATAACTGTTTGCTGTGTGAATATATTATGTGACCATAAACTAAACTAAGGGCCCTATCATACACCCGGCACAATGTGACGCAAGGCGCATCGCAAGTGTGTTTGCTAGTTTCAGTCCGGCGCCGTTCACATTTTCCCGTCCAGCGCCAGGTTCTTTAATTAGCAAATGCATTTGTGCCCATTTTTGCGCTCATGTGCGTGCTGGTCTAAACAAGAGGTGTGTTCAGGCGCATTGCTGGCACATTGCTATTTTAAGGAGCTGAAAATAGACTGCGCCATAGACCAACTCAAACCTGGTCTAAAGTCTAAAGTCAATGGGCAATATTTTTTTGTTATTTAAGGAGGTAATTGGTAGAAAATGTGCCTGTATATGTATTAAAGGCGTATACGGTGTGAATTCAGATGGTCGGAAGATCGTATGTCCACGATTACGTCAAAAGTGAGTTTATCTGAAAATCGTACGGACGAGGTGATATACGACAAGATTCATTGGTCACTTTTCTACAACATGGCAGGAAGAAACTAAAACATTTAATTCCATTTTCTTTTTTTTTTGGAAATTGTGGCTTTCACTGCCTTTGCTTTCTTACTAAAGTAAAAATTTTTGGGGGGGTAAGTATTAGTTCATCAATATCTACAAACTAGTATCTGATTGCAACTAGTTAACTTTTAAAGTTAGCCTAAATTTGCCATCCTGTTACTAACCCTGCTGCCAATGCATGTTATACATTTGTTCTGTTTAATTGTGATATTTAATGTTTACTACTCAATTAGTCACACAAATCAGGCTTTGAAACTATATTCAGATGTGTCCCCATTTTTAGTAACATGGTTGAAAATTGTTGTAGTTGTTTTAGTATTTGTTACCATAGCTCCACAGATAGCACATTTTTTTGTCAGAAGCTTTTGTTTTCTTGTCTTTTCTTGCATGTTAACATCAGAGGCTCACAGCAGCGTCTCGCCATTCTATCCACAGATAAAACTCCTCTGCTTTCTGCAAAAGCCTCAGGATGCCTATAAATCCCAACAAAAACTCACAAGACTTCTGTCTTTAAGCAGGAGAGAGATAAAACATGCTTTTCACTTAGAAAAAAGAGTTTGAATACGCCAAGCCTAACACTTTGACAGCGCTAAGCCGTCTAAACTTCAGACGACCTAACAGTGTCTCACAGAGCTGTGGACAGGGGGTTTGCTGTCATTTGCATGGACCATTGTACCGCACAAGTTTGGCTTCTCTCTCTTTTTTTTCTGATGAGAGCCTTTTGGCCATTTACTTCCACCCTGGCTGGCTGTTTGGAGCAGTGAATGGCCTTCACTCCAGGCCCACACAAAGAAGCCTTTGTGCCACAGCCGCACCATATTCATCATGTAATGCCTGTTAGACAAATCTGATTGGACGCTCCTGTCACTTTGATGCGTGTCCAGCGGTTTGGTAGTGGCGAATCTCACTCTCTCACTCGCTCTCTCTCGACCTTTCGGTCTAATATAGATGGGAGGTTCGGGTAGGGGAGCCCCTCATTGTGTGCCAGACCAATTTCATAACAATTTCTTAAAATATATACAAAAAAAACTGTTGAGATGATTGACGTTACTTTACTCCGGCTCGAACAAAACCCAGATTTGAGCCGAATAACGGATGAATGTGCCAAGCGTGGACTCAATTGAAACTATTTTAACCCCCCCCACCCACACACACACACACACACACACTTTATTCAACCCTTTGCACTCTTTGTGGCTCTCTCGCTCCTTTCAGCTTTCCATCCAGTTTTTTCCACCCAGCATTCCTGATTTTGGGGGTAATTCCACAACGACGGAGCTGCTAATTAAAGTTGATTAAAGCAGGGGGCTGCTAGACTTCTGATAGTGAGCTTATATGTGTCTAATGACTGCTGGGACTGGACCCTCGTTGGGTTTGTTGTTCGCTGGATAAAGGAAGAACCAGGGGGTCTGGTTGTCAGTTTTTGCACTGTGGAATTTTTATGCCACAGACTCCAAACTAAGTTTTCAGATAGTCTTCACACAAAAAGTATAATTGCTGTACACTAATCTAGTGGCATTAGTATAGTAATAGTACTAGATTTCTGGAAATGATACCATGGTGGCCCAAATCAAAAGAAAGTGTGCAGATCTATTAATTCATTCAAAAGTACATTTAAAATGCACATTATGGATACAGTGAATACACTTCTTCTATCATAAATAAATGTTTAAAATAAAAACATGGTCAAAATGTCAGGGTGGTACAACTATGTGACAACTATGTGTATTACAACCATAATAATAATAATAATAAAAGCCTTATTTAAAGAATAAAAATTGGGAAAATTATGTTTTAGTGACTAGTGAGAAAAAGTATTATTATTGTTTCTCTTGATGTCTCTTTATGACATGATAAGGTTCATTGGGGTTGTGAGATGTCATGTTGTTTCACTCTCCTATGAAGCATTTACACTGATCAGTTAATAATGTTTTCAAATAATAAATAGCAATTTTTTCTAAATGTAAAATATAAAAACATAAAATTTAATCACAAATTAAACTATTATTAAAACTATTAATATATATGTTCAGCTACACATTTACACAGACATGTATTAAGTATATGCCACATGACATATACATTTAAACTTTCATTTGAAATTTTTAAATTGTTCTCAAAAGTACATTTCTGGATATGTGTTTCAAAGTAAAATTTTAAAAGATTTTTTTTATTTTTCTTTACTCTCTTGTATATCATTTTGGCCCATTCCACAATATAAGGGGAAAAATCGCGCTTTTGTCACGATTATGACATAAAAAGTCAAAATTGTGGGGTACTTAGTAATAAATATGACACAAAAAGTTGACATTGTGAGATAAAATCTAAAAACTAAATTATGACAAAAAATTACATCCTAATTTTGACTTTTTATCTCATAATTTTGATCATCATAATTTCGATTTCATCTCATAATTGACTTTTACGGTCTTAATTTTCATTTAAGAATTTTGAATATTATCTCGAATCGAAACTGACTTTTTGTTGTAATTATCACTTTTTGATCTCAAAATTATGGCTTAATATCTCAAAATGTTGTCCTTTTATCTCTAATTATTACAAAGAACTTTTTACTTTTAATGTCTTCATTTTGAGTTTTTATCTTATAAGTTTGACTCAAAATTTAGATATTATGTAACAAATAGTTAGGCTATGTTTTCCTTTAATAATTATGACACTTTCGACTTTTAATGTCTTTTTCATTTTTGTCTTATAATTTTGACTTAGTATCTTAAAATTGTAGAATTTTAACAGAATCATATTTTTATGTAAAAATTTAGATTTAATATAATAGAATTATCTCACTTTTTTAAATCTTATAATTGACTTAATATCTCTTAAATTTACACTCATAATATGACTTAATAAATAATGATCTTTAAATATTAAAATTTGATGTCATAAATTAGACTTATTCCCCTCGGTTTCACAGAAAAGGTTTAAACCTAGTCCCAGACTAAAATGTAAATCTGCGCTGTTTCAACTGAAAGAAAATGCACTGACTCATCTTGTATCTGTATATAGCCACTGAAATAAATTTGTGTTCTCCATTGTGCTTATGCACAGAAGCATATACACATGCTACTTTTAATCATTTATCTGTAAGAATTAAAAAGCAGTTTTTGAGATAATTTCACATGCTAAATTCTTAAAATACCATTCCTTCTTACTGATAATACTCCACATTGCTCTTTTCCCTTTTCCATTCTTAGCTTTTTGAATAATGTCTCAGCAAATAGGATTAGTGAGCACCGTTTTGTGGGACTCTTTTCATTTCATTAGTTTGTGACCCCTCCAGTTAATTATCTTGATCTGGCCAAAGAGCAGGCTTACTTTAACTGCCCTGAGTGACACACTGGCCAGAAACACACACATGCACAAACAAACACACACAATAGTTAACACACCGAGGGTGAATGAATGAAAAGGCAGAGAATGAGAGAGAGAGATTGAGTGTGCCGCTGATCGCTATAAGAACCAGGTTGAATTGATGAGGAATCTTTTTTTTGGGAAGGAAGTGAAATGCCTTAATAAGCCTTTTGTTGAAATATGCAATTGTTGCAGATTGATGGAGTGATCTTATTGACAAGGCAAAATGGCATTAAGCTGGTTTCTGTGTAAAAAAAGAGAAAGGAATTAATGGCACCTTCCTTTAAAAAGACAGAAAATTAGATTAAGCCACGTTATACCTGAATATATAGGAAGCCCTTTTTTGACTTTCACAACTTTTCTGGTTTAACTGAATTTTAACACAACTAGTCTGCAGTTTTATGGTGGACCTATTATATATATTTTTATTGTGCCTTTAGTTTTTAGCTTTATATTAAATTTTAATCTACCTTTTTGTTGATTAACTTTTTCTTTTCACTTTTAAGTGAAGAAGCATAATAGGACCCCTTTAATATACTTTAGTATTAGAGAAGTAGGTATATTTGGACCAAATTCAAACTAATTGTGCATCCTTGGTATTTTTGCATTAGTGTTAAAAAGATTAGCTTTAGCTTTATCTTTAGGTTAGCTACAGCTTTAGGTTAGCTGTAGTGGTAGTTTTAACTTTAACTTAGCTTTAGACTAACTTTAGTTGTAGTTTTAGCTTTATCATAGCTTTAGTTTTAGCTTTAGGTTAGCTTTAGTGGTAGTTTTAACTTTTACTTAGATTTAGCTTTAGATTAGCTTTAGTGGTAGTTTTAGCTTTTACTTAGATTTAGCTTTAGGTTAGCTGTAGTGGTAGATTTAACTTTTACTTAGATTTAGCTTTAGACTAGCTTTAGCTTTAGGTTAACATTAGTGGTAATTTTAGCTTTATCATAGCTTTAGTTTTAGCTTAGGGTTATCATTAGTGCTAGTTTTAGCTTTACCGCAGCTTTAGTTTTATCTTTAGGTTAGCTATAATTTTAGCTTTAGGTTATCTTTAGTAGTAGTTTAGCTTGACCTTAGCTTTAGTGTTGCTTTTAATTTTTCAAAAAAAAAAAAAAAAAAAAGCACCCCTTTAATATACTTTAGTATTAGAGAAGTAGGTATATTTGGACCAAATTCAAACTAATTGTGCATCCTTGGTATTTTTGCATTAGTGTTAAAAAGATTAGCTTTAGCTAAAGTTAAGCTTTAGTTTTAGCTTTAGGTTAGCTACAGCTTTAGGTTAGCTTTAGAGTTAGTTTTACCTTTAACTTAGCTTTAGACTAACTTTAGTTGTAGTTTTAGCTTTATCATAGCTTTAGTTTTAGCTTTAGGTTAGCTTTAGTGGTAGTTTTAACTTTTACTTAGATTTAGCTTTAGATTAGCTTTAGTGGTAGTTTTAGCTTTTACTTAGAATTAGCTTTAGGTTAGCAATAGTGGTAGTTTTAACTTTTACTTAGATTCAGCTTTAGGTTAGCTGTAGTGGTAGTTTTAACTTTTACTAAGATTTAGCTTTAGGTTAGCTGTAGTGGTATTTTTAACTTTTACTTAGATTTAGCTTTAGACTAGCTTTAGTGGTAGTTTTAGCTTTAGGTTAGCATCAGTATTAGTTTTAGCTTTACCACAGCTTTAGTTTTAACTTTAGGTTAGCTTTAATTTTAGCTTTAGGTTATCTTTAGCTTTAGGTGAGCTTTAGTGTTAGTTTTAACTTTAACTTAGCTTTAGCTTTAGACTAGCTTTAGGTTAGCATTAGTGGTAATTTTAGCTTTATCATAGCTTTAGTTTTAGCTTAGGGTTAGCATTAGTGCTAGTTTTAGCTTTACCACAGCTTTAGTTTTAGCTTTAGGTTAGCTGTAATTTTAGCTTTAGGTTATCTTTAGTAGTAGTTTAGCTTTACCTTAGCTTAAGTGTTGCTTTTAATTTTTTTAATTAAAACAAAGCAGTTTTAATTAAAGTTAAATGTTGTAGTCAGTATATTTTACATGTAGGTAAATGTATGGAGTAAATGTAATGGAGTATACTTAAATTATTATATCACACAATAACAGTAAATTACTATTTCAGGTTCAAATTTCACATCACTTGCTGTTTATAAATATTTGTTAAAAAATGTTAGAAATTTCAATAGTTACTAATTTTTGCAGCAAATACTTTTTAAGTAAATCCTATGCCATTTTTCCGTGTACTAAAACCTGACTGTAATTTTTTTACTTTTCTGTCTGATGTACAACTCAAAATGTGTCATAATTTGTCACAGCCGAGACACAGCACTGAACGAACGCCGGTCTAGAGCGTCTCATCTGAAGTGTTTCTCTCTTTCTCTTCTGCACCTGTCTCTTCAATATTTAGCTATACAAATCTTCTCTTATTTGTTCACTCTGTTAATGTTTGCAGAGAGGTGACTTGAAGTTTGCTCTCTGCTTCATATGCAATATTGAAAACAAATGCAATCAAATCCAGTCCATTTGCATACTGTGACCTCCATTGTGGCCAATAAACATTTTGTATGCAAAGAGGAGTGAAAATCTCTTAAAATGGTTTGGGTGGAAATACTCAAATGGTCCGTTTTTAGACTTTTTTTTTTCTTTTTTCTTCTGGAATCCAGAATAGTCTAGTAGTCTGTCTGGCTATGCATGTAAAGAGAGTCGGCTTTTTGTTCTAACTGTGGCTGAGAGCCAAAGTCTTCAAACATACCCACTCCGCGTCCTCCACCCCTCGCCCCATCCACCCAGACCACCTCACTGGGAAAGTGCTTCAACACAGGAGACGGCCGTCATTGAAAAAGCAGGTGTTTTGAGTGCTAAAGACATCTCCAAATGGACATCCTTTCACCCGTGAGCTGCCGCTGGTTGAAGTAGCCAGTCGGCCAATCGTTGCACTGAACTATGGCAGTAGCTCTCAGAATAATGCTGGCCATTCGGATTGATTGTGTCTCATTTGGGTCTGAAGTGTGGCTAAGCCTTCTTTCAGACTATGGTCAGGCCACATAATTGTTAATCTGTGAAAAGTGTTCATTAAATAGGACAGTGAGAGGCTACAAAGACAGAATTATGCCTATTAGTACCTCAAGTATTGAAGAAAATGTGCTCTCAGCACTTTTTTTTTCGAATTCAAATGTTATATGAAGTAATAACATGTCTTCTGTGTCAAATCCATTTCCAAGGGTTTATGGGTAATAAAGGGTAACCATTTTCCCTCTTATTTCATTCACCATTGCTCAGTAATTACTGGCCATACTCCAAAATCTCAGACAATTTTGCTAATCTTAGCCGTTAACTTCAATTCAGTATGGTGATATAAACATAATCACGTTACCATCTGTTTGGGTATAATGATTATTTGGTTAAGCAGTAGATGAGTGTTTTAGCTGATATTACTGTACATTTAGTTTCCAGGATGGACATAGTAAATATTTTTATTTTCTTCCTGGATTATTGTTCCAATCCTCCGCCTCGGGACGAATTCCACCCGTTTCATTGTGGCTGGAGTTGACTGTTGTTGCTGTCTGTCTAACAATCAACATTAAAGTGAATTATCTGTTGTAATTCCAGGACCCCTTCCCATAACCTCCTTGGCAATGTTATTCATCAAGCACATTTCAATCACAATGATAATTCAAAGTGTGTTAAAAGAAACACCTCACCCAAAAATGAAAATGAGTTGAAAACGTGCTCATCCTCAGCTCAACCAAGATGTTGATGATTTTCTTTCTTCGTCAGATTTGGAGAAATGCAGCATTATATCACTTGCTCACCAATGGATCCTCTGCAGAGGATGGGTGCCGTCAGAATGAGAGTCCAAAAAACATCACAATAATTCACAAGCAATCCAAACCACCTTTTCTTATATGACTGTAAGGTACTAGAACATCCTGGGCTCTTCTCAGTACCTCCTAAAGGATGTGACCATTGCGTCATGGTCAACCAGAACAGAACGAAATACTTGATCTCAAAAAAATTTTTTTCTAACAATTATGAATAGAAGATTCTTGTTTCGGTCAGAAGCAACAGTTTAAAGTTAAAAATGGTTTGTTTTCCACTTGAGAAAACTATCTCAACAGCCATTTATGAGCACTGTTTATTCATATTGAACATTTAAGCTAAATGTTTTCAAACTTGCGGTATACAGTACAGTCTCAGTGCTCACAGCATCCCAAACAAAAAAAATTATTTATATTTAGATTTTGTTGTATGGCTTTCTGGGATTTCCAACCCAGGCTCATTTGAAATACCTGCCTTCTAAATGCACTTCTGCAGCACTGTTATTACCTACCTTTTACTGCATGTTTCGCATTAGTTTCAAACTGAAACGTTCAGTGAGTGGTGCAAAAACACGGGTTCAATACATGACCCTTGATATAGGCACCAACAATCTGCTAAATTTCTTCTTCTATGTTACACAGAAGAAAGAAATTCATACAGGTTTGAAACGACATGAGGGTGAGTAATAAGGGGCCGTTCACATATCGCATCTTTTGTGCGCTCAAATTCGCGGTATGCGCGCTCATAATGGAAGCGACGCCCCGTTTTTTTCATGCGCGTCCGCACCGCATCGAGTTAAAAACATTTCTACTTTTCAGAGAGCCGCAAGCGCACCGCGGGTCATGTGACAAGAACTAACCAATCAGCTTCATCCTTTCCCGTAACAAAGTTGAAAGCTCAGCCAAGATGAAGGAACAGCTGATCATAGCTATATATGGATTGCCATTTTTAAATACATTTAGTAGCAGGGCTACTGCAAGCGATTTTTAGTGCGGAAAATCCATTTATCCATTTTCCGCGTCTTCATGGAGAGAGCACGTCATGGTTGCTTAGCAAAGGCAGACGCCTCAGGGGCGCAACTGCCCGAGCGCTTTGGAAAGAAGGAGAAAGCGGTGCGCCTAGCGTTTTCCACGCGTTTTTAGGCGCGATATGTGAACGGCCCCTAAATGATGAGAGAATTAACATTTTTGGGTGAACTGCATCTTGAAATGGGCCTATTAGATTCTGAACTAGAAATGTAAAAAAATAATGAAGGAAAAACATTTTTTTTTTTTGGATGAAGTCAAATAGTGATGCATGAGTGTAATTTTAAAGAACATTATTTTGCATATTTGGTGTAATGAATTGTATTTATGCAATATAAGGTTAAAAAAAAGACATTATTTTCCACATACTGTACATTATTGTTTCTCCTCTCTGCCCCGACTTTCTGAGACGCATTGATTTTTACAAAGCTCATCGCTCTGAGAATCGAGGTGTGCTCTGATTGGCCAGCTATACAGTGCGTTGTGATTGGTCGAATATCTCAAATGTGTGACGGAAATGTTACGCCCCTTACCATACTGTGATGCCCTGCCCGGAGGAGCAACGAGACATAAACATAAAACCCATTATAAACGTGATATAAACATGATTTCTAGTCGTGTCCTCTTAATGTCAAATATTCTTATACCATATTAAATATAATCTTCAATTTAATTGAGGAATATTTGTATTCCCATGTTGAGACTGTGAGCGCCGTGTGCTCTGTGCAAGTGTTGGTGATCTGTCTGAGGTCTGAGGAGTGATAGATTCATCCCTCCTCAGTCAGATTCCTGAGTGTCAGATCTCAGATACGCTCACAGCGTGAAACAGCAGTTCAATCTTATTAATGTCACTGTGCTGGACAGAGGTTAGTGTGATCCATCAGATCAGAGTCAGGCCTGAGCTGCTCACTGTAGTCGAAGACTGAGCCATTACACTGGAGATTTTATAATCATTACTACCACTGACACCTGTCGGGCAAGAAAATAAATGATCAAATAATTACTTTTGCAATTAATATTTGTATATAAAATAAATTAACAACAACAACAACAGTTTAAGAATTGTTTTTGTTTTTATTGTTAATAAAAACATGATTATAATTATTATTATTAATAACTGTTTATTTATCTATTTGATCATAAAATCACAGTTATATTATTATTATGGTCATCATTATTAGTATTAGTATTTATTATTCAGTATTATTGTAATGAATAACATTTATAACATTTTGAACAACTTGTAGGTTAAGATTAAATCACTTAATTGAGATATGGTTATACACTTTAAAATTAAGTGTATAAACCTTCAGTTAGTACAGCTCTGAAATGAGTTTGTATAAAGATCTATTACTAGGATGAAATAAACAAGCCTATCAGTTTTAATGGAGGAAAAACTCTACCCTATCTCTCTTCTTCTTCTTCTTCTTCTTCTTCTTCTTCCTCTTCTTCTTCTTTGTACTTGCAGATAATGTGATATTAATAAAAGTAAAGGCCAGTTAAAAAATAAAGAAAGTAGATTACTTTAATGACTGTTTATTAAAGTTCACTTTTATAAAACTGCACTTTCTATAATTTAAAATTAAGTGTTGAGATACTAAAGCTTGTGTAAATTATCTGATTATAAGTTTATTCAGCATACCATTTAAAGTTAATATATTTTAAATGCAATAAAATGCAGCTAAATTATTACCAAAAAAAAAAATAAATTAATAAAGTGTGTTTTGATGACCATAAATGATTGTCAGTACATTCAGCAGTACGTATATGAACTTTCGTTTTTCAGAAAAAGTAGTTATGAAATTGAATATAAAGATGTGTTTAAGTCCATCTTAAGTAGGTGAGAATTTCTACTAATTGCTTTTAATAAAAATTATAAACTAATACATTTAATTGCACTACTTTCAGTTTGCACTTATGTTGTTTTTTATATTTAAGTATATTATTTTTGTAATAATAACTATTTTAAAAAGTATGCTAAAGTCGACTCATTTACAAAAGATATGTAATTTTACTCTACTTATATATTTTTTTATTGCATACTTTTTATATATACTGTGCCTTGTACTAACAGGTTTTATCTAGACTGTGATTGGTTGGAAAAAGAGGTAGCCCCGCCCCAAACTCACACGATTGGTTGAGCCAAAGTTGACAGTTAGGCTGCTAAAACAAACTATGAATGTTTTTCTTATAGTTGTCTGAACACATTTAACTGGGATAGAAACAAATGTCATTTTAAACGCACAAAACCCGAACTTTACCTGTAAATGTAAGGCAGTGAGAAGAATTGACTTATTATTTAGCTATCAGTACAATCACAAGGCCATTGAACAGATATATTTGCATATTCTTATGTGGATCATGCAAATGCATATAACAGCAATCAGCAAATCCTTCTGTAAGCTAATATTGACTGACTTTTCTCTCTTGCATGGACTTTCTGGCTTTATGTTCACACAAACGCGGTTATCCAAACTCTGGACACATGCGTAAAATGACAAATAGAGAAATTAATTCCAGACCTGCAGATAAAATCAAACAGCGTGTTTGTTTCTTGCCGTATTCAATTACCCGGGGTTTAGTTGATTTAGGTTTTCATAATTGAAATCACATTCTTGGACGCTCACGAGCAAAGCAAATTATGCTAATGACTTGACTGCACTGAATGTGGATCGTGGCCCAGAATTCATTAGAAAGCCATATTGTCTGTGTGCGTCTGTGTTTGTGAAAGAGAGATCGCGCTGATGCTGTGTGTGTGTGTGTGTGTGTGTGTGTGTGAAAGGCACCATCTGCTTGCTGTGACAGTAATGAAGTGAGGGAGATTGCGGGACAATGGCCGAGTCTCTCTGAGTGAAGCGGTGGGCGGCTCAGCCATATTTCTCCTGCTCTGCTCGGGATGACTTCACTCTGTCTCTCTGTGCTGGCATCTCTCAAACACAGCCAGCTACAGGTAACACACACACACACACACACACACACACACACACACAC